>NC_136370.1:2610000-5080000 GCF_037039965.1 Doryrhamphus excisus
TACTCTCTTCTGAGTCTTGCAAAATACTGTTCTGGTGGTGGGGACCGGGGGTATGCCTTTATTGACGATGTAAATAGTGTCTTATGTAAACAAAGACCTATTTACCATGGTGACGAAACCATGCGCTTTCCGAGGTGCATTCAGTGTCTTCCGTTCATAATCATTTTTCGGAAGTTTCTGGTCTGTAAAGTAAAGGCCTTTCGGAGGAAACAAATTAAAATCACGCGAGCATAGCAAATAGTGCTACGAGTCGCATCACATTCGCATTATGTCCTTTGCGTTTGATGCTGGCTCAAGTAATACAGCAATGGCTAAAGCTGCTTTTCCCATTTTGTTGCAAACCGTGAACGCGACACATATCCCAAGTGGACAGAGGCGGAATGAGTTGATTTTCTTTTGCTTCAACTTTGCTTTGCTTTTGCCACTAGCTTTCTTTCTCCTATTTTCTTCTCCTCAACTCAACACACTTGTACAGGGATAACACGCCAAGGCAGGTATGCTTTTATATTTATACGAAGGTCGAACATCGCGGTCGCTGCGATGGCATAGCATCGACGCTGCTAGCTAGCTGCTAGCTAATCCTTGAAAGGGATGCGTAACTTGTTTGCGACCCGTCCCTGCGAAAGTGAGCACAACTGTTATATATTTGGACATAACCATTTGGATTCGTTTAAAGATAATATCACCAAATAATACCACAAAGAAGCCATTTAACCTGCTTTATTGTGATAACCACGTCATGTCATGTGACTGCACTGATTTAAGGTCAGAGGACGGCAACCAACGACGCTCAAGTTAGCATCGGTATGCTAGCTGCCGATTCGGCACTTTGCGAGTCAAATATAAATTTAAGGTAAAAAAAAAGTGCAATTCGACTGTTTATCCTTTTTGTCTGTATTTTTAAATAGTGACGCTACTTGATGCTAAAACATTTCACACATTTTAGGTAAGAGGTCATCTGCCTGACACCCACTACTCTAATAGTGACGGTTATATTTGTGAAATGGCACATTTCATCCTTTTTTAAGCATTTAGACCACATTATACCAAGTCCAATTCATTAGTCATTCATTGTTTTACAGTTTGTGATATTTGAAGCCTTTATTCAAATGTGGAACATCAGATCAGCAAAGCGGTGGACCTTTGACCTTTGTTAACGTCACACAGTAAATTCATTCCACAAGAAAACTTACCGGAACCTGATTTCAGGGTTTATTATTATTATTATTATTATATTGTGTGTCTTCTTTTGATGTTCGCTCCATTTAGTACGCTTGCCACTGCAGCAGCCAGTAAGTAATGCAATATTTAAGCAAATCTGTTTTTTTATTTTAGTTTTGCAGGTCTGATGCATTCAATGTGGAAGATTCTGTGGGAAAATGTGTTGTCATGCTGGAAAATATCTAACAATGGCCACGTTAGTGCATTTTACACAACGCACTGACTGAAAATATCAAGTATTTTCAAGTCTTCAGACTAAAGTCCCCAAGTGGAGTGCAAGTCTTTGAGTCCGAAGTCATCAAAATTGTGATCCAGGTCTGACTTGAGTTCAGACCCTGGTACATTCTAGTACAGGGGTCTCAAACTCAATTTACCTGGGGGCCACTGGAGCTAGGTTCTGGGCAAGGCTGGGCCGCATCAGGTTTTCCAAAAAAAAAAAAAAAAACGTTTATTAAAAACAGAAAAATATACAAACTTTTTCAGTGCTTTGGTTGCAATTTTCTACAATAAAAGCTCTGATAAAACATTCCACTGTTCTCAAATATCTTAATTTTTATTTTTCTGCACAAAATAAGATGAAAAATAAATAAACAAATCAAGACTAAAGAAAATGAATCAATCAATCAGTAATAAATAAATATAATATAATTAAAATATAATTTTTTCAGATTAAAATGAACAAAGCATTATTAGAGCCCTGTAGACATGACAAAACACGACTATAGTCACATTTATACTCTTTTTATTTACAACATATTGCGCAACTGCAGGGTCTTGAGACACATGCTAACTCGCAAACTAGAGAGCTAGCGACCTAAACGGTAGGCTTCAAGTTATTTCTTTTCAACTTAAATAGCCAAAAACTTACCACTTCCACACGGATAGGGAGGATAACTATTAACAGTTATTTAACCTTTAACATGAACATGAATCAAACGTAATAATTTTTTCTGGGTACATGATACCATACAGCATCCATATCAAACTTGCGCGGGCCGCACTAACATTAAACTTTCATATCAAGGCGGGGGCCTCAAACTAGTGTCCTGTGGGCCGCGTGTTTGAGACCCCTGTTCTAGTACATATTATTATTATTATTATTATTACCTACTTAGGGTGAATGAGATGTTTTCCATGTGGAAAAACAGCCTGTTTTCGGAAACAGGTTTCTGTTTTCAGACTTTGCCACAGTCAACATATTTTTATCTAATGGGTGGCGTCTCATCTCCAGACTTCCTGTGCTGAGCGATGGCCGCTGTCCAGATCCGGAAGTACTGTGACGACGATGCTGAGACGGTGAAGGAGCTCTTCTTGCTGGGCATGAGCGAGCACGTGCCCTCCTCCTTTGTGCACCTCCTGAAGCAGCCGCTCACCCAGATGGTACTCATGTGCACCTTCTGCGCCCTCCTGACCAGCTCCAAATCCTTCCTGCTGCCCATCCTGACTGTCACGCTGCTGCTCGCCGCCGCCCGCCAGCTTATGGTCTACCAGTTCAACAGATACATCGAGATGTCCTACAAGCAGGACCTGAACACCATCGGCGAGACTTACATGAAAGGCGAGGACTCGTGCTTCTGGGTGGCGGAGAAGGAGGGTCAGGTGGTGGGCATGGTGGCCTGCCTGCCCAACGAGAGCGTCCCGGAGTGTTTGGAGCTGAAGCGCCTGTCTGTGCGGCGCAGTCACCGCGGCAGGGGCGTGGCCAAAGCGCTGTGTCGGAAGGTGGCGGATTTTACCCGCGAGCGAGGCTGCCCCGCCGTCCTCCTCTACACCTCGGTGGTCCAGACTGACGCTCAGAAGCTCTATGAGTACATGGGCTACGACAAGGTGCGCGAGTTTGTCGTTCCTGACGTCCTCGCCAAGCTCATTAACTTTTCTCTCTTTGAGTACAGACTGGATTTGCAGAAAGACAAAAAAGGAAACTGAGCTAAACACCACAGCTGGACTCTTCTTTTTAATCTCTGATATCTAAATTGAATGCACATTGGGAAAAACACGACATTAATTCAATCCTATTGGGGTTGGCTGCCATTGAGCTTTTTTTAATGCACAGAACACAGCTCACATAATTTGTAGCACTATTTAAGATGTCAACATAAGCCAAAAAATGTGATCTCTTTCTGCAATTTTAATAATTTTTGCTGATAGATACAACATAATTCAAAAGGCAGTTAACAGATGAATTTTAGCTGATTGTTTTGCTCATTGGGACACACTGTGGTTGTCTCCCACCATGCATTTTAGATAACATGGAATAGAAGTCATCCAATTAATTAAAAAAAAAGTTTTAATAGTCTTTTTTTTCGGTTTTGACAATTATTTTTTAATTATTTCTTGTTTAATATGAACATAATACGTCCTGTTTTTGTTGCGTCAGCCAGATTTACTGTTTCCGGTTGTCGTTTACATATAATGGGCGTGGCTTACATATGCAAATTATTTAATTGGCCTTCGGGACCATCGTGACTGATCTGATGAACTCTGCCTAGCAACGAATAAATGACAGTGACAGATATTTGATATGTGGGGAGATTCTTTGGTGTTTGACAATTTGATTAAAAGGTCCGAATAAAGAAATCAAGGTGTGATGTGGTAATAGTTTTATTTTTGTTGTTACGTGGCTCCTCGTTGCGGATCTGTTCAGGCATCCCTTCGGACACCTCAGCAGGTCCACTCCGCTCTGACCTCCATGGATGGATGCGAGTGGCAGAAGCCGAGCAGCCAGCCTGATTTACGGATAAAACCAGGTAGGCTTCGGCGGTGTTTGTCCGTGTAGAAAGACAATTTAAGCCCACAAATCCCATTCAGAGCTATTTTGACTCGCATTGTGCTTTAGTGGGACGTTTTTTTTCTCTAGCGGGAGCTATCCGATGCTAACAAGCTAGCTTAGGGAGTGTCCCTCTGACAGCTGATGGATAATTAATATAAATGACACGCATTAAATAACATAACTGCTGTGTACTGAGCTTGTGTGGTGATAATGGTGATAATAAAAACAATGTATATATGAGGCAGCTCATCCTAATTGAGGAATTAGTATTAGGCTGATTTTAACGAATTAATCATTATCTGAATTGTCACTGTTTTTATATCATTCAGTCAAGTTTGGTTGAGGAACAAAATGTCACCTCATGCTTTGATGTGTTTTATTTTCTACTTTGCCAACAGATATGTAATAATAATAAGTAGGTGTTAATTGGTTTACAGTACAGGATGCTGTTGGCCTTAATTGATGTGTGTAAAAAAATCTATATATATACATATACTGTACATACAAGATGCATACTTTACATATATAGACAAACATTCATTTGCGGCATTTGAATGAAAGATACACAAAACCAACAATGCAGCGCTTGGGTATTTTGTCAGTTGGACCTCCAGTGGCATGAGGGAACCCACAAAGACCTTTTCTCCAGGAACTGCTTTGATTTGCTTCCTGTCCACGGGACAGATTAGTCCTTGGGGGTTTCCCTCGCCACTGTACCGCCTGTTAATGGTGAGACCCACCTTGCCATCCAAACCGCATCAGGCGCTAGTTCCTGTGTGCTGCCGTGTAGAGGCAAGGAGATGCTACGTAATAATATTTACACACTCCAACTTCCTTTACCCTTTTGGGGTTGGCCAGCGGCAGGGGGTTAGGGACGAAAATCACAAGCGTCTCATGCATTGATTCAAGCATGCTGCACGACGGCCATCACTATCGTCCCGAAAGTGTTCACAGCGCTTCAGTATTTCTTTCATTTTATTCATTTCCTGTCGACTGAAGAGCCATGTCTCCCGATACTTTTGTCTTTCGTATTCATAGCAATATACATAAAGTAGATCCATGACTCAGCCGGCTAGGAGCGATGAGGCCATTTCTCCTTCCTGGAAGCTGTCCTTTGCAGACTAACAAAAGAGGTGTGGTGGTGGAAAAAACATCCAGCCATGCAGTCGTGTTGGCTTGCAGAAGGAAGTTAATCCTCACTCTCTCTCACCCGGCCGCCTTTTGTTTGAGGTTTGATGCATTACTGCTTATCATGTCGGTCCTTTGTCCGCGCTCACACCTCACAATTGTTGTTCTTTTTGAAAGCGGAGGGTTGGCAGCTATGTGGTCAAATGCTCCATACTATCCTCTTCCTGTTTGTCATCTGTGTGACATCATCAGTCATATAATTTATTACATGTAGCATTTTTTAAGCCTTCTTCCGTCTGTTAGTAGCAATAGCTTCCATGCATAGCACAACATAGCGTCACATCACGTCAGTCCTTTGTCCACGCTCACACCTCACAATTGTTGTTTTTTTTTTGAAAGCGGAGGTTTGGCAGCTATCTGGTCAAGTGCTCCATTCTATACCATTTTTCACCATGTTAAAAGAAGTCGCACAAGCTTTATGTAAGCCCTACTGGGAATAATTACTATGTTTTTGTGTCTGTAGCTTTAATGTTAATAATAATAATAATATTCATTCATTCATTTTGTACCGCTTATCCTCACAAGGGTCGCGGGAGGTGCTGGAGCCTATCCCAATAATATTACATTTTATTTGTATAACGCTTTTCAAAATACTCAAAGACACTTTACAGAAGAATGGAGTTGAATAAAACAAGTAAACAGAGTAGAAGACACACCAAAATACAACATTCAAATTGCATCTTAGATGATAAATACAACATTCAAAGTACAAAACAACATTTTTAGCTGACATGCTCATTTGTAACAGATCTAAGCGTAACAGCGTAGCATCTTTAGGATCACAAAAACACTTTTTTTATTATATTTGCTATATTTGTCCATGCCTGTCTCTGACACGGTGGTAGCTCCAAGAAGCACACTTTATCGCATACAGTACAGCAACCAAACATTAGGAGGACACAAACATGTCATATTTTAATATCAACATCATGCTAGCTTGGAAAATTCAAAGATCAAGCATACAGCTCCAGACTCCATTTTAAGATGTGTAGCAAAGCCTGCTTCTCTACAAAGTGGTGGGCATGAGAAGGCACATGGAGGTGGGAAACAGCAATGTAGCAATAGATATATAGTAGACGCAACCAGAATTGTCATTGTCTCTGCAGGCTTTAGGACCCAGTGGCTTTGTCTGGGCATGACCAGCCTCCCTCGCATTAAAACCAGCACACATACACACACACACACACACACACAGGAGTGTATAACAGTGCCTGCGCTCAGCTGATGCATTCGGTCTGCTTCCAGCCTCTGCATTTCATTCAGAGTGCCGTGGATCACAAAGTTCTTCTTGGTGTCCGTCCCCCCCCCCCCCCCCCCCTGGTGTGACCACCAAGGAGGAGGATAAATGTGAACTTTAGGGACAGCATCAGGATAAGGATGGTTCTGGAAAGACTCAGCATCACTCTTCTCGTCATCGCTCCATTGTAGGCTGGACTATTGTTTTGGCAGGAACATGTCACAAACGAGGAGGAGTGCATTCAGCCGGGTGAGCGCTTTGATCTGCTAGCATCAATGGACACCGCCGTGTGTCGCCGTTTGAATGAACCGTTTCAAATCCATTTCAGCGGCTCGCTTTGTCCCCTCTTTTCGTTTTGGGCTCCCGAGGTCCGGTTCTTGACCGTAACTCCGGCATAATGTAGGATGACGTACGCCAGGTGGCTGGCTATCAACACACTGTGACACGCTAATAACGACATGCAGTGGACTTCCTGTTTGTCATCCGTGTGACATCATCAGTCATATATTTTATTACATATAGAAATTTTAAGCCTGCTTTCGTCTGTTAGTAAGAATAGCTTCCATGCATAGCACAACATAGCGTAGCATAACATCTTTATGCTCGTTCCCCCTTAAGAGCACCAAAACACATCAGTCAAGATTTGAAGTGAAACAATCTGACTTAGCATAGATAGCATATTTCAAATAATTTTATTTCATTTTTATATATGACTGTATTACATTTTTAAGTAATATGGCTTCCAAACTAGTCTTTGATAGATATGGGCAGCATAGCCTAGCCTAGCCTAGCATAGCACAGAATTGCAGAATTACCAATTACCAAGGGTAGTATTGCATCTTAGATGACAAATACAACATTCATAGTACAAAACATTTAAAAACGTTTTAGCTGACATGTGCTCATTTGTGACTGATCTAAGCGTAACGGCGTAGCATCTTTAGGATCACAAAAACACTTTTTTTAAACACAGTTTTACACATCTAAGATACATTTGACGTAGCTTAGCATTGAGTTAGCATAGCCTGCAGATTGGCGGTGTTTCTTTGCATTTGTTGGTGTTTAATTTGTTGCGTGTGTTGAAAGAGTAGAATGGCGCTAAATAATTCAGCTAGCCCTGATTGGCCGTCAGCTGCGAGCAGCAACATCAGGGAACACACGTACGTACTTAGGCACTGTTGTTTTGTAGGACGTGATGTGTAGCACGAAACCTTTTAGGAAGATGTATGACGTTTTTCTAGGACGCGTGGTACTATTACTTCTTCTCAGGTTGGAATTCTTGTTCAGACCCGATTAAGGGCCGCCCCCGGCTTGTGGCTTATACTTCGGCATCCTTTAGACACCGTGGTTTTACCTTCATTAACATTCTCGGACTTTAGCCTGTAAATTACCAAGTTGCTTGTTGTTTCAGATTTTAGCCTATAAATTCCCAAGTTGCTTGTTGTTTCGGACTTTAGCCTACAAAATTCCCAAGTTGCTTGTTGTTTCGGACTTTAGCTTGCAAAATTCCCAAGTTGCTTGTTGTTTCGGATTTTAGCCTCTAAATTCCCAAGTTACTTGTTGTTTCGGACTTTAGCCTATAAATTCCCAAGTTGCTTGTTGTTTCGGACTTGAGCCTGTAAATTCCCAAGTTGCTTGTTGTTTCGGACTTGAGCCTGTAAATTCCCAAGTTGCCTGTTGTTTCGGACTTTAGCCTCTAAATTCCCAAGTTGCTTGTTGTTTCGGACTTTAGCCTCTAAATTCCCAAGTTGCTTGTTTTTTCAGACTTTAGCCTGTAAATTCCCAAGTTGCTTGTTGTTTCGGACTTTAGCCTATAAATTCCCAAGTTGCTTGTTGTTTCGGACTTTAGCCTGCAAAATTCCCAAGTTGCTTGTTGTTTCGGACTTTAGCCTATGAATTCCAAAGTTGCTTGTTGTTTTGGACTTTCGCATGCAAATTCCCAACTTGCTTGTTGTTTTGGACTTTCGCATGCAAATTCCCAAGTTGCTTGTTGTTTCGGACTTTAGCCTGTAAATTCCCAAGTTGCTTGTTGTTTCGGACTTGAGCCTGTAAATTCCCAAGTTGCCTGTTGTTTCAGACTTTAGCCTCTAAATTCCCAAGTTGCTTGTTGTTTTGGACTTTAGCCTGTAAATTCCCAAGTTGCCTGTTGTTTCGGACTTTAGCGTCTAAATTCCCAAGTTGCTTGTTTTTTCGGACTTTAGCCTCTAAATTCCCAAGTTGCTGGTTGTTTTGGACTTTCGCATGCAAATTCCCAAGTTGCTTGTTGTTTTGGACTTTAGCCTGCAAAATTCCCAAGTTGCTTGTTGTTTTGGACTTTCGCATGCAAATTCCCAAGTTGCTTGTTGTTTCGGACTTTAGCCTGTAAATTCCCAAGTTGCTTGTTGTTTCAGACTTTAGCCTCTAAATTCCCAAGTTACTTGTTGTTTCGGACTTTAGCCTGTAAATTCCCAAGTTGCTTGTTGTTTCGGACTTGAGCCTGTAAATTCCCAAGTTGCTTGTTGTTTCGGACTTTAGCCTCTAAATTCCCAAGTCGCTTGTTGTTTCGGACTTTAGCCTCTAAATTCCCAAGTTGCTTGTTTTTTCAGACTTTAGCCTCTAAATTCCCAAGTTGCTTGTTGTTTTGGACTTTAGCCTGCAAAATTCCCAAGTTGCTTGTTGTTTCGGACTAAGTTTTTACGCCAGTTCATCTTTTAAATTATTTAATGAAGTAATTCATGCAATACTATTACTTCTTCTCAGGTTGTAATTCTTGTTCAGACCCGATTAAGGGCCGCCCCCGGCTTGTGGCTTATACTTCGGCATCCTTTAGACACCGTGGTTTTACCTTCATTAACATTCTCGGACAGATTTTTGTGACGTGACCGTACACAGAAACAAAACACTCTCTGTGCTTGCACTCCTTCCTGTATGTTTTGTGTGAGCTCGCCCTTATGTGTCCACTTTCCGTGTGCGTTGGCGTTTAGCAAGGACTGTTTCCCAACCAGGATGCGGTCCTACGGCGCCGGTTGCTTCATTGTGTCTTAATTCTGCTTTGTCCCAAGGAGCTGCAGAGGTTGTTTGCCTGCGTTTTGAGAGGGAGGATAGTAATAATAAACTCTGCTGAGTCATCGTTAGTCCCACGGCGGCACGCAGGATGATGTTGCTGCACAGCATCACCGATAATATTTGATGCCTTTGATTCATCCCACAATGACACAGCATCTACTTCCTGTCCTGGCACTTAAGCAGCATCCCATAATGTCCACAGCACAATGACACCATGTAGGTGGCTACAACAGGCGTTTGCACCCTTTTTCATTATTCCATCATTTTCATTTAATCCTGCCAAGGGAATGTTTTTATGTCACATTTGAACTTTCTTAACCGTCACATACGTGTAAAAGTGTAAGAAGAAGCAAAACAGTGGGATACATTGTGGTCGTCTACAATGGTGCACCAATCAAACTGAAGGAGGTAACTGTCCCATTCTTTACTCTGTGCTCACACAGACCGCCAGCAGCGTCAGGATGAGCTCGGACGGCGGCGGCGGCCGGCCAGCCAAGGTGGGCTCCCTGGTGGAGGTGATCGGCAAGGGGCAGCGCGGCACGGTGGCCTACATCGGCACCACGCTTTTCGCCTCGGGCAAATGGGTCGGCGTCATCCTGGACGAGGCCAAAGGCAAGAACGACGGCACCGTGCAGGGCAAGCGCTATTTCACCTGCGAGGAGAATCACGGCATATTCGTCAGACAGTCGCAGGTACGATGATGTCCACCGGGGGCAGAGAACATTAGAGAACATCTAGCCCAGGGGTCAGCAACCTGCGGCTCCAGAGCCGCATGTGGCTCTTCAGCCTCTTTATTGTGGCTCCCTTTGCGATGCTTGAATATTTTTAACACCCGAGTGGAGAAAATGCACATCTTTTGTAATGAGTTTTAAAAAATCCAACTTTGTCTGAGACCATGAATGCATCCTGAGTGAGTTCTGACTGCTATCCAGTTCAGTACATGGAGAAAAACAAGTAATACTTACCTACAAATCTAAAAAATAAATTCGAGATAATTTAAAAACAGCGGCATGGGAACTTGTTTTTACGTTTACAGTAGTTTACACATACATTTATGTAAGTTTATCTCCAAAACTAGCAAGAGTACTCCAACTCGTCTTTTCTTATCTGAACTACTTTGATACCCCCAAATTCCCTCCAATGTTGTTTTAAACATACTATATGTTTTGCGGCTCCAGGCTATTTTTCTTCAGTGGGCATTGGGTAAAATGGCTCTTTTCATAGTAAAGGTTGCCGACCCCTGATCTAGCCTCTTTTACATGGTACCACATTAGCTATAAATACCACATTGATGCAGTAGCCTCGTGTGGGTCTGAGGTGACTCTGCTCCCGGCACACTTCCAAGATTTTCTGCTGCTTCAGGCTGCATTCCTGTTTTTGTTTTCCTGTTTGGACCAAAGAAACATACAAAATTCCCTTGGACAATACATTTTTCATATTGCCTAGAGCAGGGGTCTCAAACTCAATTTACCTGGGGGCCACTGGAGCTAGGGTCTGGGCGAGGCTGAGCCGCATCAGGTTTTCCCCCCCAAAAAAACGCATTTATTAAAAACAGAAAAATATGCAAACTTTTTCAGTGCTTTGGTTCCGATTTTCTACAAGAAAAGCTCTGATAAAACATTCCACTCAAATATCTTACTTTTTATTTTTCTACACAAAATAAGATGAAAAATAAATAAACAAATCAAGAATAAAGAAAATCAATCAATCAGTAATAAATAAATATAACACGACTATAGTCACATTTATACTCTTTTTATTTACAACATATTGCGCAACTGCAGGGTCTTGAGACACATGCTAACTCGCAAACTAGAGCGCTAGCGACCTAAACGGTAGCCTTCAAGTTATTTCCTTTCAACTTAAATAGCCAAAAACTTACCACTTCCACACGGATAGGGAGGATAACTATTAACAGTTATTTAACCTTTAACATGAACATGAATCAAACATAATATTTTTTTCTGGGTACATGATACCATACAGCATCCATATCAAACTTTCGCGGGCCGCACATAACATATCAAGGCGGGGGCCTCAAACTATGCGGCCACATTTGGCCCGCGGGCCGCATGTTTGAGACCCCTGGCCTAGAGGGTGCTTAATAAATGTAAAATGGAGGGAATATATACTGTTCATTTATGCTAAGAAAGCAAACAAGCATCTATCAATATTCAGGTCCGTGTAGTGCTTGAAGATTATACTGACGGCCGCTTGGTGTTGTAGATCCAGCTGGTTGATGATGGCGCCGACACCACGTCCCCAGAGACCCCCGAGTCCAGCACCACAAAGGTTCCCAAACGAGGTATTACATTGTCATCTCTACAATAGAAGTAACAGTGGCTCCAAAGAAGCTGTGTCTAAATAGTTCATGTGGTCTGAGTCCTTGTTCCTATCCCCGCAGACATGCTGGAGACGTCCAAGTCAACCAAACTGGTGAGTCCCATCATGGTACAGTCACATAGCTGTATACTGCGTGTAGATATAAAAGTACTCTTATAACGCATATTACCTAATCTCCATCACTAACTGCCTAGCACGTAATCCCAACTTGGTCTGAAGCCCTCAAACTGCTCTTTGGCACTCCGTCATTGAAGGCTCTACTGGGAATGTAGAAATGTCCTCACAACACAGTATGTCCATGCATGGTCCAAATGTCCCCACTAAGAGTGCATCATGCTGGAAGACCAGGATCAATTCCTAGCAAAGTCGGTTTGTGTTAAGTTTGGCTTTGGCGGTGGACCTGTTTCCTGTCACATATAAACAAAGCATTGGCGCCAGCGTTGCCAGATTCGGGACTTTTGGCTTGTTTTCTGTCACGACACTTGCAAATTCCCAGGTTGCTTGCTGTTTTGGACTTTAGCCTATAAATTCCCAGGTTGCTTGTTGTTTCGGACTTTAGCCTCTAAATTCCCAGGTTGCTTGTTGTTTCGGACTTTAGCTGCAAATTCCCAAGGTGCTTGTTGTTTCGGACTTTAGCCTCTAAATTCCCAAGTTGCTTGTTGTTTTGGACTTTAGCCTATAAATTCCCAGGTTGCTTGTTGTTTCGGACTTTAGCTGCAAATTCCCAAGGTGCTTGTTGTTTCGGACTTTAGCCTCTAAATTCCCAAGTTGCTTGTTGTTTCAGACTTTAGCCTATAAACTCCCAAGTTGCTTGTTGTTTCGGACTTTAGCTGCAAATTCCCAAGTTTCTTGTTGTTTTGGACTTTTTAGCCTATAAATTCCCAAGTTGCTTGTTGTTTCGGACTTTAGCTGCAAATTCCCAAGTTTCTTGTTGTTTTGGACTTTTTAGCCTATAAACTCCCAAATTGCTTGTTGTTTCAGACTTTAGCCTACAAAATTCCCAAATTGCTTGTTGTTTCGGACTTTAGCCTGTAAATTCCCAAGTTGCTTGTTGTTTCAGACTTTAGCCTACAAAATTCCCAAGTCGCTTGTTGTTTCGGATTTTAGCCTACAAAATTCCCAAGTTGCTTGTTGTTTGGACTTTAGCCTGTAAATTCCCAAGTTGCTTGTTGTTTTGGACTTTAGCCTGCAAATTCCCAAGTTGCTTGTTGTTTCGGACTTTAGCCTACAAAATTCCCAAGTCGCTTGTTGTTTCGGATTTTAGCCTACAAAATTACCAAGTTGCTTGGACTTTAGCCTGTAAATTCCCAAGTTGCTTGTTGTTTCGGACTTTAGCCTATAAATTCCAAGTTGCGTGTTGTTTCGGACTTTAGCCTACAAAATTCCCGAGTTGCTTGTCGTTTCGGACTTTAGCCTCTAAATTCCCAAGTTGCTTGTTGTTTCAGACTTTAGCCTACAAAATTCCCAAGTTGCTTGTTGTTTTCGGATTTTAGCCTATAAACTCCCAAGTTGCTTATTGTTTCGGACTTTCGCCTGCAAATTCCCAAATTGCTTGTTGTTTCGGACTAAGATTTTACGCCAGTTCTTTTAAATTATTTAATTAAGTAATTAATGCAATAACTTTTGAATTTTCAAAGTCTAGAAATCTTGGTTTAATTTCCATAAACGTGCATTTGTTGGCAGTGTTCCGATCTGTCCACTAGAGGGCGGCAGTGCTGTGTAAAACCTCACTGGCCTCATTAACTTTGGTTATTGTACAGGAATAGTTGATGAATGAGTGTTCAGTTGATGTCATTATTAGGCTGATTTGGACTTAAATGATGAAATCAATAAAGATGAATGATTTTTCTCAATCAGCAACATGTGTGTTTGTGTGTGTTTGTGTGTGTGCGACAGATGTGATGTTTGTGAAGATATTTCTTATCTTTGTTTGTGATCCATCAACGGGTTGCTACTGTCCCGATCACCTCCACTCGCATGCCACTGACCAGCCTGACCTTTAACCCCTCACCCTCCCTTCCTCCCTTTCCTCCCATCCTTTCCTTCTGTCCTTCCACCACGCAGCGAGGAGTCAAGCCCAAAAAGGTGCCGCATGTTTCTCTGGCTTTGCTAATGTGTTCGTGTCACAGGCTGCTGTGGTAACCGTGGTAACCGCCGCACTGCTGCATGGCAACAGGGCCGCCGTGCCCCTCATTCGACCCCACCAACTTGTCTTGTTTCCCAAATTCAGCAAATGGAAAGATGCCGCGCCTACCGCTTCCTGTCACCTGACTATGCTTTTAGCTGTTAGCTTGTCCGTGGATCAGCATAATGCTTGCTTCAATGATGAACCCATGAGGCCATCTTTATTCTTATTTTAACGTGACACGCCCTTTAAGAGACGTCGCTTGAATATAAGAGAGCGGGCGAGTTGAAGAGGGCCGCCCTCCGCCTGCAGTCTGTTGACTTCCTGTCATCCTTGTTGGGCTTTATGCTCTCCTACCGTCCATCTCGAAAGGAGTGCTGGGAAACATTGTTACCCCTCCCTTTCTGTAACGTCGTGGAGGCGGAGCTGGTCTCTGACGGCCACTCAGCCTGACAGGAAGTTTAATATTTCAACAAAGGACATTTCCTGTCACGTGAACAGTAATGGAGACCCAAACACTCTTACAGGCTCCCGTGTGATTTTGTTGTCGTAACAGAAACACCGCCTACACGCCGGCCTGACCCGCGACCCCCCCCCCCTCCACACAATGAAGTATTTTGGGTTTGACTGCTCACGATCACCATCAAGCATCCTTTCTTGAATAAATCCTCTTAGACGTCGCTCCCCGCCTGCTGAGTAGAGAAGATTAGTGAAGCTCAAGAGGATATTATCACAGCTCTCTGAATCATCTTTGGCTAACGTGATAGCAGCGTTACCCCTGGAGGATCAGGACTCCGAGTTTAGCTTGAAACCTGAGACCTGTATTATGATATATTTCTAAATGACGTGATGTCTTTGACCGCAACACCTCGCTGCTTATAAGAACACATTGGAGGTGAGATTCAAATGTTCAATGCTATCAGATGCTAGTAGATGACAAATCAAATGAGTGTAGGATTTGATAATATAGATCACTAGTGGTGACTTTTATTTTTATAAATAAAGTAAAAATGGGCCCCGGGCTACACTATGGACAAAAAACATAAGTGGTTAGTATGTCGTTTTTTTCAGTTTTTTTCAACAGGGGAAAAAATAGGGGAAACCTCACACACACTCAACAGGGGCCCCAGGAGCACCCAAAAAATGGCATAAAACGCCCAAATTTTAGGGCGTCAATTTTTGACAAAAAACGTAAAAATTTTAGGGTGTCAATTTTTGACAAAAAAACAGGGGAAACCTCACACACACTCAACAGGGGCCTCAGGAGCACCCAAAAATGGAATAAAACGCCAAAATTTTAGGGCGGCAATTTTTGACAAAAAATGTAAACATTTTAGGGCGCCAATTTTTGACAAAAAATGTAAAAAATTTTAGGCTGTCAATTTTTGACAAAAAACATAAAAATTTTGGACAGTCAATTTTTGACAAAAAACGTAAAAATTTTAGGCTGTCAATTTTTGACAAAAAACGTAAGGGGATGTCGTTTTTTCTGTTTTTTTCAACTTGCTTCTAATGCACTTTTCTGGTCAAAAAACAGGGGAACCTCACACACACTCAACAGGTTCCCCAGGAGCACCCAAAAATGGCATAAAACGCCCAAATTTTAGGGCGTCAATTTTTGACAAAAAACGTAAAAATTTTAGGGTGTCAATTTTTGACAAAAAACATAAGGGGTTAGTATGTTGTTTTTTTCCCGTTTTTTTCAACTTGCTTCTAATGCACTTTTCTGGTCAAAAAAACAGGGGAAACCTCACACACACTCAACAGGGGCCCCAGAAGCACCCAAAAATGGCATAAAACACCAACATTTTAGGGTGTCAATTTTTGACAAAAAACGTAAAAATTTTAGGGCGTCAATTTTTGACAAAAAACGTAAAAATTTTAGGCTGTCAATTTTTGACAAAAAACGTAAGGGGATGTCGTTTTTTCTGTTTTTTTCAACTTGCTTCTAATGCACTTTTCTGGTCAAAAAAACAGGGGAAACCTCACACACACTCAACAGGGGCCCCAGAAGCACCCAAAAATGGCATAAAACACCAACATTTTAGGGCGTCAATTTTTGACAAAAAACGTAAAAATTTTAGGGCGTCAATTTTTGACAAAAAACGTAAAAATTTTAGGCTGTCAATTTTTGACAAAAAACGTAAGGGGATGTCGTTTTTTCTGTTTTTTTCAACTTGCTTCTAATGCACTTTTCTGGTCAAAAAACAGGGGAACCTCACACACACTCAACAGGTTCCCCAGGAGCACCCAAAAATGGCATAAAACGCCCAAATTTTAGGGCGTCAATTTTTGACAAAAAACGTAAAAATTTTAGGGTGTCAATTTTTGACAAAAAACATAAGGGGTTAGTATGTTGTTTTTTTCCCGTTTTTTTCAACTTGCTTCTAATGCACTTTTCTGGTCAAAAAAACAGGGGAAACCTCACACACACTCAACAGGGGCCCCAGAAGCACCCAAAAATGGCATAAAACACCAACATTTTAGGGCGTCAATTTTTGACAAAAAACGTAAAAATTTTAGGGCGTCAATTTTTGACAAAAAACGTAAAAATTTTAGGGCGTCAATTTTTGACAAAAAAACGGGAAACCTCACACACACTCAACAGGGGCCTCAGGAGCACCCAAAAATGGCATAAAACGCCCAAATTTTAGGGCTGCAATTTTTGACAAAAAATGTAAAAATTTTACAGCGTCAATTTTTGACAAAAAACGTAAGGGGTTAGGATGTCGTTTTTTTTGTTTTTTTCCACTTGCTTCTAATGCACTTTTCTGGTAAAAAAACGGGAAACCTCACACACACTCAACAGGGGACCCAGGAGCACCCAAAAATGGCATAAAACGCCCAAATTTTAGGGCGTCAATTTTTGACAAAAAACGTAAAAATTTTAGGGCGTCAATTTTTGACAAAAAACGTAAGGGGTTAGGATGTCGTTTTTTCTGTTTTTTTCAACTTGCTTCTTATGCACTTTTCTGGTCAAAAAACAGGGGAACCTCACACACACTCAACAGGTTCCCCAGGAGCACCCAAAAATGGCATAAAATGCCCAAATTTTAGGGCGTCAATTTTTGACAAAAAACGTAAAAATTTTAGGGTGTCAATTTTTGACAAAAAACGTAAAAATTTTAGGGTGTCAATTTTTGACAAAAAAACGGGAAACCTCACACACACTCAACAGGGGCCTCAGGAGCACCCAAAAATGGCATAAAACACCAAAATTTTAGGGCGTCAATTTTTGACAAAAAATGTAAAAATTTTAGGCTGTCAATTTTTGACAAAAAACGTAAAAATTTTAGGGTGTCAATTTTTGACAAAAAACGTAAAAATTTTAGGGTGTCAATTTTTGACAAAAAAACGGGAAACCTCACACACACTCAACAGGGGCCTCAGGAGCACCCAAAAATGGCATAAAACACCAAAATTTTAGGGCGTCAATTTTTGACAAAAAATGTAAAAATTTTAGGCTGTCAATTTTTGACAAAAAACGTAAGGGGTTAGGATGTCGTTTTTTCTGTTTTTTTCAACTTGCTTCTAATGCACTTTTCTGGTCAAAAAAACAGGGGAAACCTCACACACACTCAACAGGGGCCCCAGGAGCACCCAAAAATGGCATAAAACGGCAAAATTTTAGGGTGTCAATTTTTGACAAAAAAATGTAAAAAATTTTAGGGCGTCAATTTTTGACAAAAAACGTAAGGGGTCAGTATGTCGTTTTTTAATAGTTTTTTTCAACTTGCTTCTAATGCACTTTTCTGGTAAAAAAACAGGAAACCTTACACACACTCAACAGGGGCCCCAGGAGCACCCAAAAATGGCATAAAACGCCAAAATTTTAGGGCGTCAATTTTTGACAAAAAATGTACAAATTTTAGGGCTTCAATTTTTGACCCCACTGATGCAAACGCATGGTCTTTTAAATGACACGGCGTCGCTCATACGGCAGATGACTTGTACTAGCAGCCCTCAGAAGGATGCATGGGCGTTGCTAGGAGACGGGAGAGGCTCACATCTGTGGTCTTGTGGCTTTTTTCTCCGCCCTTTCAGTCCTCCACGTTGTCTCTTTGCGTCTCTGTCACGCCGCCAGTCAGTTAACCGTCTCCCTTGCTGTGGTCGCCGTGGCGATGGATGAGCGGGTGGGCGCAGGGAGGGGAGAGGGCGCATGGTGATGTAATGCAGGAGCAGGACATTGGCTGGGAAGGAAGCACGGAGGACAGGATCAGGAGGGAGGAGGCGGGGACAAAAGGCGGAGGGAGGCAAGGCGTCTCCCTCGTCAGAGGGCTCTTCGCAAGCCGAGAGGGAAGCGAGGCGCCGGGATTAGGAGGAGGACGACGGCAGGGAGGCTGGGGGAGCGTCTCCGTGGCCATTTGCATCGCTACAGCGGCTGACTGCTTTGATTGTCTGTTTGTCCTTAAACGCCTCGTCTTCCTGTCTTATCACCTGTGTCTCTGTGTGTGTCTTCTTCTCTGGCAAATATGATGAGACAGACTCCAGCACCTCGCAAGGTACAGACCACCGCCATGATGCTTCTATATGTTTGTAGAGGAGGTCACTTGTCCATCATTGCATTTGAGCGGCGGTGACTTTTTGCTTTGTCATGTTTACCCGGTGTCAGATTCCCATGCGAGCAGGCTGTGTGACGCTCTGGCTTAAGAGGCTGTCAGCTCCTATTTGGTACAGCTGTTAGCTCGGGCTAAATTCCGCCGAATGGTCTCGCGCTAATCCAATAAAACCATCCAAAGCGACGGAAGCGAGAGGGAGTCGGCGTGCGGAAAGTTCCGTGCAATTAGAGGATGCTTGGAGATTAGTCAGCAGAAAAGATGCTCTTTGTTTGTTCTTCAAGTCCCGGCTTCACGCTGCAACTCTTAATCTTGGAAGCTGGAAACTTGTGTAACTATGTTTCACGTTCAGGTGTCTTATGATGAATTGTGGTGGATGCGGCGTGTCACTGCCTTTGGTCCTGGTCCTGGTTCTGTTCTGGTCCTCGGCCCATTGGACACAATGCAGTCATTCATGTCACAGCAGCGGTGCCAGTCGCTTTGTCCCTCGGAGTGGTTGGCTCACGTGGTCCAGCAGAGGGTCTGGCATCCATCATGTCTGGATGCTACGTGATGCTAGCGGAGAAGAGAAACAACGATTTAAACTTTGCATCCGTGATTTATTTGGGAATGCCTCAAGTCTACCAACCAAAATGAAAGTAAACGCGTGGAAGCAAACTTGGACTTGCTGTTGATGCCTTCAATGACTAACCCTGCCTGTTTGTTCCCTTGCCCTTCCCTGCTCTCCTCCTCTTCCTCCCTACTCCTGCCCTTTGACCTCTCCTACTTCTTTCCCTCTTCAGACCACGGCCAGAAGGCCCAAGGTGAGCCTGCTTTCAATTTCCTAGGGCTTCCCATTTCCGCTAGTTGGCATTAGCGAGTGTTCTTCAAGCAGCAAATGTTGTACCTCACTACCTCACTTTTCCTTCCAGGAGGTCGGATGAAAACTCAAACGTAAGAAAACCAAGGCCATTTTTCCATAGGAAGTAATGTCAATATAGTTTCACATGCAGAAAACGATAATTATAGCTAATAAATAAAGGTGCTAATTCCAAATGATAAAGGAAATCATCTTCAAGTTTATTCTTGACCTCCATAGTGTTTCTCAACTTCTTTAACAAATTGCCGCCACTCACAACATTTTTTTGGCCCCATGGTGGCTTATATAGGTAGCTGTCACACTCGTTTTTGGCTATAACCGAGGTTTGAGTGTATTGTTTTGTGTATTAAACATGTAAAAGGAATCCACTGTAGGTCAATACTGTACTGCAGGGGTCTCAGACTCAATTTCCCTGGGGGCCACCGGAGCTAGGTTCTGGGTGAAGCCGGGCCGCATCAGGTTTTCAAAGAAAAACCCAAAATGCATTTATTAAAAACTGGAAAAAAATCAATAAAAAACTATCTTCAATGCTTTTGCTTCCCTTTTATTCCAAATCATTTCCTTTAGCTTCATTGCTAATCCAAAGCAAAACAGGGCGGGTAACAGGGTAGGGTAACAGTACGGGCGGGGCAAAATTGTGTTAATTGTGTCCGATGTGCACACAGCTTTAAGCTGTCGTTTCAACATTAAACTTTGGTATCAAGGTGGGGGCCTCAAACTAGCGTCTCATGGGCCGCGAGTTTGAGACCCCTGCTGTACTGTATATGTTGGGATATCTGAACTAAAATGGCCGCTCTCTGGACACTCTTTTACTGTGTTATCATCATGTTGCCATTTGTCCTTCTATTCCCACATAATTCACCACGTTCGCTCTTTCTCCCCCAGCAGACCAGCCGCCCCCCCGGGTCCACGGCCAAGGGACAGACATCCGGCTCGGCCTCTGCATCGGCTGGGGAGATGAGCAGCAGCGAGCCCAGCACGCCCGCCCAAACCCCTCTCGCCGCCCCGGTCATCCCCACACTCCACTCTCCGGGGAACCCTCCCCCCCTGCACCCCGCCCCCAGCAAGGTCAGGGTGAGGTGTGGTTGGGATGATGATGGATAACGAGGCTGATCCATAAATGATCAAGCTTCCATAAGTGAGCCAGTTATGCCCCAAGATGAGTGAAATGAATGAATACATTGGAATCGGGAATGTTGGTAATTCCAAAGGAAGCTAACAGCGATAACGTTTGATTTCATGGTTTGATGCTACGAGACCTCGAGACACATCTTGTGTGTAAAATCAGCCAAAAAAAGTATTTGAATTCGAGAATTGAAGTCCTGGGTTCCCCGTGACAGAGCCAGGAGGGACACCATATATTCCAGAAGTTTCCTATCAATCTTCCCCAATCGTTTGTTTCAATAACTCCAAAACCAACAGCCCCCATCTCTAATGACGTTTAATGACGTTTCCCCCTCAGGAGGATGTCACCATGGCGACGCAGGTGCGGTTGTTTTTGGCCAACAGCCTGTCAAACGTGTGACTGCTAAAACGGGCCGTTGCTTGTGGGAGGGCCAGAGTGGCGTACAACACGCGTGTTTTTAACCTCCGTGGTATTGGAGTAAGAAGTGGTGAAGAAAGGTGAGCTAGATAAGACATCTCACTTCCTGTTTCAGGAGGAGGAAGCGCTGCGGGCTCAGGTGAAGGACCTGGAGGAGAAGCTGGAGACCCTGAAGATGAAGCGCACGGAGGACAAGGCCAAGCTGAAGGAGCTGGAGAAGCACAAGATCCAGCTGGAACAGCTGCAGGAGTGGAGGTCCAAGATGCAGGAGCAGCAGGCCGAGCTGCAGAAGCAACTCAAGGAGGCCAAAAGGGTAGGAGGCGGGGTTGGGGTGCATACATACGTGAAGGTGAAGGTGGAGGTGGACACATGTGTGTTTGTGGCGTGTCTGTGCCCAGGAGGCCAAAGAAGCCCTGGAGGCCAAAGAGCACTACATGGAGGAGATGTCTGACACCGCCGATGCCATCGAGATGGCCACGCTGGACAAGGAGATGGCTGAGGAGCGCGCCGAGTCTCTGCAGCTGGAGGTAGACTCCATGAAGGAGAAGGTGGAGGAGCTCACAATGGACCTGGAGATCCTCAAACACGAGATTGAAGAGAAAGGCATGACTCGGAGCACAAACCTCAAGTTGAAATCATCATCATCATCAATCAATCAATCAATCACAGCTTGTCATGCTTTGTGACGTCAATCAGGCTCTGATGGCGCTGCGTCCAGCTACCATGTCAAGCAGCTGGAGGAGCAGAACAGCAGACTGAAGGAAGCCCTGGTCAGGTGAGTCTGCTGACACGTCTTCATAAGCTGGATCACTTGGAGGTGGAGGAGGTGATACTAACTCTTTCTCCTCTGCGTCAGGATGCGTGATCTATCGGCATCTGAGAAGCAGGAGCATGTGAAGTTGCAGAAGCAGATGGAGAAGAAGAACGTGGAGCTGGATGCTCTGAGGGGCCAGAAGGAGAAGCTGCAGGAAGAAATGTCAGTGTCAGAGAAGACCGTTGATGAGCTGAAAGAGCAGGTAAGACTCACGAGACCCCCAGTAGACCACCGTGAGAGATGAAAATGCTTCCTTGAGGCCAAGGATCCATGAGATGTTATGAAATATGAAAAGTAGGTCAAGCACCAAGCATTGATCAGTTATTGATAACAACATCATCTGTGGTGGAGGTGGATGCCGCTTTGGGGGCTGAGGAGATGGTGGAGACCCTGACTGAGAGAAACCTGGATCTGGAGGAGAAGGTCAGGGAGCTGAGGGAGACCGTCACAGACCTGGTGGGTGGACTTCCTGTTCAGACACGAAGAAACAATGCTCTTGCCGACGTCTGATCGGACTTGCTGTCCATCGCGGTCCGGCTGCAGGAGGCCATCAATGAGATGAACGACGAGCTGCAGGAGAACGCCCGGGAGACGGAGCTGGAGCTGAGGGAGATGCTGGATCTGGGCGGGGCCCGCGTGCGAGAGGCTGAGAAGCGAGTGGAAGCCGCGCAGGAGACGGTCGCTGACTACCAGCAGACCATCAAGAAGTACCGCGAGCTCACGGCTCACCTGCAGGTAGACGAGATGGTGCAGCAGGAGATCTTCTCCATGGAGTTACTAAAGCACCTGATTGGTCCTTTTGTCCACACAAACAGGAAGTGAACCGAGAGCTCACCAGCCAGCAGGAAGCCTCGGTGGAGCTCCAACAGCAGCCGCCCGCAGAGATGTTTGACTTTAAAATCAAGTTTGCCGAGACCAAGGCCTACGCTAAGGTCAGGTGATGTGCCGTGTGATACCTCCAGTGGAGGACCACATGAGGAGGTCTCATGCCGCCCCGGCGTGTCTACGTGCTGCGTGCAGGCCATCGAGATGGAGCTGAGGAAGATGGAGGTCAGTCAGGCCAACCGACACGTGTCCCTCCTGACCACCTTCATGCCGGAGTCCTTCCTCCGTCATGGTGGAGACCACGACTGCATCTTGGTGCTGCTGCTCATCCCACGACTCGTCTGCAAGGTTTCAACCTTTTACAGTCTGTAGTGAAAACACACTTGTTACATCCGTGTGTGTGTGTGTGTGTGTGTGTGTGTGTGTAGGCGGAGCTAGTCAGCAAGCAAGCTCAGGAGAAGTTTGACCTCAACGAGAACTGCGTGGAAAGAACTGGACTCAGGGGGTCCCTGGGGGAGCAGCTGAGCTTCGCCGGCGGTCTGGTTTACTCCCTCAGTCTACTGCAGGCCACGCTCCACAAATATGAACAGTAGGTTGCCCTTTGACCCCATCAGACGTCACCCCTGAGGGACCTGGGTGTCTAATGTCTAATGCAGGGGTCTCAAACTCAATTTACCTGGGGGCCACCGGAGCTAGGTTCTGGGTGAAGCCGGTCCGCATCAGGTTTTCAAAAAAAAACCAAAACTATCTTCAATGCTTTTGCTTCTGCTATACCCTACACTTTTTCAGTACTTTGGTTCCGGTTTTCCACACCAAAATATCTGATAAAACATTCCACTCTTCTCAAATATCTTCATTTTTATTTTTCTAAACACAAAAAAAGATATAAAAAATAAACAAATTAAGAATAAAAACAAATCAAGTAAAATAATAAAACAAAACGTAAGAACCCACATACAGTTGGTAGAGAAATGATTTTTTTCATATTCAAATGTACAGTATTAACAGTTATTTAACCTTTAACATGAACATTAATGAAACTTCATAATTTGACCCAATTAGCAAGTTAGCATGGTAGCATGGTTCCATCTGGGAGCAGCGTGGTAACTTTAACAACATGTTTGATGAGATGCTTTATCTTGACGTGTATTTTCCCTTTTATCATTTCCTGCATTTATTTGTACCCAGCGTCATAAGCCTTTAGCGTCATTGCTAATCCAAAGCAAAACAGGGCGGGGTAACAGGGTAGGGTAACAGTATGGGCGGGGCAAAATCATGTTCATTGTGTCCGATGTGCACACAGCTTTAAGCTGTCATTTCAACATTAAACTTGTGTCAAGGTGGGGGCCTCAAACTAGCGTCTCGTGCCGTGAGTTTGAGACCCCTGGTCTGATGTCTCCTGTGTGCTGGTCAGAGCCCTGTCCCAGTGCGGCGTGGAGGTCTACAAGAAGATCGGCTCTCTGTACCCTGAGATGAGCGTCCACGAGCGGTCCCTGGACTTTCTC
Source organism: Doryrhamphus excisus (assembly GCF_037039965.1). Classification (NCBI taxonomy): domain Eukaryota; kingdom Metazoa; phylum Chordata; class Actinopteri; order Syngnathiformes; family Syngnathidae; genus Doryrhamphus; species Doryrhamphus excisus. The sequence continues at coordinate 2,634,029 of NC_136370.1, forward strand.
ATAGACCTGCTGCACAAAGACCAGCTGGATGAGACGGTCAACGTGGAGCCGCTGACCAAGGCCATCAAGTACTATCAGGTGGGGCTGAATGTAGTAGTACTGCATGTACTGCATGTACTGCATGTGTCGTGTAACAATGTTGAGGTTGAATGAGAGCGTGTGTTGCCAGCACCTGTACAGCATCCACCTGGCGGAGGAGAGCGAAGACTGCACCATGCAGCTGGCAGACCACATCAGAGTGAGCCCGCATGACAGAAGACACGTCTGGCGTTGGCGTTGGCGTTGGCGCCGCGCTAAGCGTGGATTGTCCTTTCCAGTTCACTCAGAGCGCGTTGGACTGCATGGCGGTGGAGGTGGGGCGTCTGAGGGCCTTCCTCCACGCGGGCCAGGAGAAGGCCGACCTGGCCGTGCTGCTCAAGGACCTGGAGACGTCCTGCAGCGACGTACGGCAGTTCTGCAAAAAGATACGCCGCCGCATGCCGGGCACCGACGCCCCGGGAATCCCGACGGCGCTCAGCTTCGGGTCGCAGGTAACCATGACGACTCCTAGTTCCGCCACATGTTATTAAACGTGTCCTACGTCCTTTCACCCCCGAGGTGTCGGACATCCTGTCAGACTGCCGCAAGCACCTGACATGGGTGGTGGCCGTGCTGCAGGAGGTGGCCGCCGCCGGGGCCCAGATGATGTCACCGCTGGGGGAGCAGGAGGGGCTGGCGGCCGTCAAATTGGAGGACGTGGCGTTTAAGGCCGGCGAACAGGTGCATTTCCTGCTGTGCCCGGGCACCGCACACTTAACTTCCTGTCTCCTTCATGCACAACAAATGCAGGATGGCCTGAGAACCAGCAGGGGGCAGCATCTCATATCGTCGCTGATAGCATCAGTAGCTAATATAGAAAATGGCTGCCATGGTTACGTTGGTCCATTTTCCAGATTTACGGAAGCCCGGGCGCCAACCCGTACGAGTGCTTGCGTCAGTCCTGCTGCATCGTCATCGCCACAATGAACAAGATGGCCACCGCCATGCAGGAGGGAGAGTACGACTCCGAGAGGCCTCAGACCAAGGTGAGTTCTTGTTGGCGTTTATAAGGAAGCGCGTCGATGACCGTGGCATCACGTCACCTGCCAGGACCCGCCTCCCGTGGACGTGCGAGCCGCCGTCCTGCGAGCAGAGATCACGGACGCAGAAGGTCTGGGCATGAAGCTGGAGGACAGAGAGACGGTCATCAAGGAGCTGAAGAAGTCGCTGAAGATTAAGGTGATGTCACGTTTTACGGTCTGGACCGTCACGTGGTCAGGTGATCACATTTGGGCTTTTCCAGGGCGAAGAACTGAGCGAGGCCAACGTCCGCCTCAGTCTGCTGGAGAAGAAGTTAGACAGTTCCTCCAGAGATGCCGACGAGCGCGTGGAGAAGATTCAAACCCGACTGGACGAGGCTCAGAACCTCCTCAAGAAGAAAGAGAAGTAAGCTATCCATCCATTTTGAAAAAGATCATCGTCACGCAACCTCCTTGCAGGGACTTTGAGGAGACGATGGACGCCCTCCAGGCCGACATCGACCAGCTGGAGGCGGAGAAGGCGGAGCTTAAGCAGCGCGTCAGCGGACAATCCAAGGCGGCCGGCGACGGTGTTCGAGGCCCGTCGGGAATAGCGTCTGTTGTCTCAGGAGCAGCAGGAGGTGAGGGGTTAAATAAACACCACAGTACACGTGATGCTAAGGGGCGGGCCACCACATGACTCCACCCACCAGGAAGTAGTAAACCTCAACATACATACAAAAGCTAACTAATATTATTAACAATTTATTATTATATTAACTATATCTTATCATATATAATGCTGTCATATTTCATGAGGTCTTTTTCCCCTTTTCCTTAATCTCCCACTTTATGTGCAGAGGATCAAAAAGGTACAAACAAAATATTCCAATGTTTCATATCACACATTTACCTCTTTTTGGGATTTGCTGCATAAAAAAAGATTTTTCAACTTTTGCACGTCTAAGTAATATCTAATAATATGTCATATCTAATAATATGTCATATCTAATATGTCATATCTAATAATATGTCATCTTACCCGTCTGACAACACGTGTTCTACCCACAGCGGGCTTGATGTCGGGTGGCGTGGCGTCAGGCGTGGGGGTACAGGTGGTGGACTCGCCACTGCTGACTCGTCAGATTGAAGCCCAGAGACTTTGCATCAAGCAGCTGAAGAATGAAAACAACTGGCTGAAGGTCGGCGGGGGGACGCGGGGCAGGGGCGGGGGGACGCCACTCCTTTCTTTGCCACCAGAGGGCAACACGTTTCCAAAAATCATCTGATGTTTCTTCCAGGCTGAGAAGATGCGCAGCCAACTGGCGGCGCTGCCCCCCCTCCACGTCACCAAGCTGCCCTCCAGGGACGGCGGCGGTCATCCGCCCGCGGCGGCGCTCTCTGGCGCCCTCTACAGGAAGACAGACCAGCTGCTGGAGACGTTACTGCAGATGAGCGCCAACGTCAAGGTGGTGGACATCACAGGGAAATGTCCCGGTGGGTGACACTTGGTGATGGTGGGGAATATGATCAATGATCAATACATCCATCCGTTGGTTTGATAGAGCTACCAATAGTACCATGCAGTACCTGCAGCAGCCAGCAGAGGGCGCAATTATTCATTTTGTACTGATCAGTCTATCCCAGTCTAATTCTCTTAAAAACAAACAGCAAAAGAACTACTAACAAATTAAAAGTAAATATTAGACTTTTTTTTTAAGTACAAAACTATTGATGACATTGAACCTGTTTTTTTTGTTCCCAGTGACCCCCAGCGCTCAGCTCCTGGAGCAGACGGCTCGCTTACAGTCTCTGCGAGATACGCTGGACAGACTCAAGGTGATTTCTCACACACACACACACACACACACACACACACACACACGACATTCATCCATTTTGAGCAACGTTGGTGCGTGTCGTCTCTCAGGGTGAAGTCGCTGAACACGTCGTCAAACAGCAACCTGGCGCTCGAGTGTCGTCCGACTTTGCCACATTCCCGTCTACCTGCTTCATCAAGGTATTCCTTAGCGTAGTCGTCTGTAGGCCAAAGCAACACTAATACCACCTTTGGAATTCAGTATGTTCAATGGTCAAATATTATAAACAATAAATATGAATGTAAAATATGCTCAACTGTAAATGAAGCATTTTTCTGGATGCTTTCTAGGCCACGGAGGAGAAGCAAGGCAAGGAGGTTCTGGTGGGGCGCGTGATGGTACCGTGTCCTCGTGGTCAGGAGCAGGTCCACCACCTGGTCCTGACGCAGCGTCAGCTCCAGAACGTCCACAGCCTGCTGAGGAGCTGAGCATCGGTCCGTCGCCATCCGAGCCCGCCGCTTTCACGCCCCGACGCTTACCCGGGAGCTTGCATCATCACGAGGTCGGCTCCTGAGGTAGCTTCTCAATGCTGCATGTGAATTCCGGTCCATGAGCGTTTATTAGCCTTGTGTAGCATGTTAGCGTACCGTCCGTCCTCTGTAATGTTTACATTGATTAGAGGCTACTTTTGCACATCGGAGCGACATAACGACTCTGCAAAGTCACCTTTAACCTTCTTTAGTTTGCCGCCAACTATTTAATTGATGTGGATTTATTTATTTTGCACTTGTACGCAACTTTTAGACACTGAGCTGCCTTTTGAAGTTCTGGTTTTATTTATTCTTCTTGACCGAGGCCTGTACGGACGGAGCAGGATGTCTCCTTATCCACAAGAAATTTGAGGATTAACTCCGGATAGGCAGAACTACAAAGCTGGTTACGTCACATGGAGATCAGACCATGTATTGACCAATACAAGATCAGAGCCTACAAAAGACCCACCCACTGATCAATAAGTGGTCTCTGAAAAAGATTGTGAAGGATTGGGGTAGACCTGTTTTATCCAAATATGCTCGGACTTGACTTGACTGATGAAGTAATGCAGCTTCATAGTACTGCTTATCCCACACCTTCAGTGTTGGTTAAGTCAGAAAAGAAAAAAGATGTTGAATATGTTAAAATGCGCTTCATCGTACAGTCCTTTCATGTGAACTTAACGGGCAATAAAGTGTGTCAAACGCTGGACTTTGTTTTATTCTATAAAACATTCCTTCCATCAATTCAAACAATCAGCTCGGCTCAGTAAAAAAAAAAAGTAAAAACATTTTTTAAAATGGTATCTGTGGTTAATTACCAATGTATTTCACGTGTGGCAGCTCGCCGGTTCTCCAGGAGACGCTTGGTGATTCTCTGGAAAGACCAAACCACTTTCAGGGTGCATCACGTGTGAAGCAGCAGGTGTGCGTGGTCATTACCTTGTTGTAGAGCTGCACATTCAGTCGGTTCGTTCGTGATTGCGCTTTCCGTCTCTCTGCTGCACGCTTGTTTTGCACCTCGGGAAGAGTGTCGTACATTCTGGACAACGGCAGAATATTCAAGGCAGTGATAAGTTTCAACAAGGATGCAAAAACGCTACAGCGGAGCGGTGCCAGGATGAAGAGGCAGTCAGGAAAAGTGCATGGTGAGGGGTTTTACATAGAATACATGTAAAAAAAAATAAAGCAACTTTGGGGATTTTGCCTATAGCACAGGGGTCTCAAACTCAATTTACTTGGGGGCCACTGGAGCTAGGGTCTGGGCGAGACTGGGTCGCATCAGGTTTTCCAAACAAAACGCATTTATTAAAAACAGAAAAATTAATAAACTTTGCTTTGGTTTCGATTTAAAATGAACAAAGCATTATTAGAGCCCTGTAGACATGACTATAGTCACATTTATACTCTTTTTATTTACAACATATTGCGCAACTGCAGGGTCTCGAGACACATGCTAACTCGCAAACTAGAGAGCTAGCGACCTAAACGGTAGCCTTCAAGTTATTTCCTTTAAACTTAAATAGCCAAAAACTTACCACTTCCACACGGATAGGGAGGATAACTATTAACAGTTATTTAACCTTTAACATGAACATGAATCAAACGTAATATTTTTTTCTGGGTACATGATACCATACAGCATCCATATCAAACTTAACATTAAACTATCAAGGCGGGGGCCTCAAACTAGTGTCCTGTGGGCCACATTTGGCCTGCGGGCCGCATTTCTGGAACCCAAGTTCTGTACTAAACGAGGGACTGTAATGCTGTAATGATACCAATCCTACCTTTTGGTGCGCTGCATCATCTCCTTCCAGGGAACAGCCCTCATGAGTACTGCAAGCACACAAAATGCAAAGATCACTCACACCGTACCACAAAAAGAAAGCTGAGTTAGTTTGGGGGGGGGGGGCACACCTCCTGGTCGTCCAGTCATCTTCCTCTCCTCGGCGTGCAGCGTCAGGATGTGCAGGCGCTGCCTGGAGCGGCAGATGAAATCGGGGCGATGCGCGGCCAGAGCCTCCTGCAGGTGGCGCCACACAAAAATAAACAACAAAGTCTTGGACTCAGCAGACCACCAAAGGCTCACCTGCAGGGACGTGACAGCAGTGGTTTTCAGTCCAGGGGGCGGGGAGGCGGTCTGCTGGTGTTCTTGTCTGGGACGCAGAGGTTCCCTCCACAGCTCGCTTCTCCTGTAAGCGTCGTACCACACCGTGCTCGGTCCGGGGACCGCCTCCTCGTCCTCCTCGGGACAGTTCTCCTTCCTGGCCTCGGCGCCGAGGTCGTCCACGGGAATGAACCAGGACACGGCTGAAAGTAACGTGACGTTCAACTACTCAGTCACAACAAGATGATAAAATATAGGATTCAGGGCTGAGCTGGAGCCTACCCCAGCCCATCCTGAACGCCAGCCAATCACAGCTATGCACGTACATTTGGGTTTAGGCAGCACGCGACTCTTCCTTTGCTTCTGCGAGGACAGCTGACTCCTCGCAGGTCGGCCCGGTGAAGGGAACATAGTTCCCACGTCTCTGGTGTGCAGGCGCGTGGCGTTGCTGACGATCTCCAAATCACCTGAACGCAACACAAATGAAAAACGTCACACGCAAAAAGTTTCCGAGCGCCTTCACATGAACACTCACCTGCTTGGACTCCTCTGCTGACCACCTTGGCGGCCATCTTGGAGGTTCTGACATAGCTGGAGGAGGACGACTCGGGTGTGACCTTTGACCCACAAGGTGACTTTACACAACAGGAAGTGACAAACGGGAAGCGTGGCGTGCGGAGACAACTTACGTTGGATTCTTCAGTGCCGGTGGTCTCGGCCTGTGAATGGAAGCCACGCCCCTCCCACTCGCCCCTCTGCTTGCTGATGCTGCCGTACAGTTTTTGGAGGCCTGAGGACCTTTTCAGGGGTTGGACTCGGTGGATGCCGAAGGCTCTGATGAGCCGGGCCGTGTCCACAGTGGACGTGGACCTCGACGTGGAGGTGGTGGACTCGTCTCTGTCTGCTGGACAGAGGTGACGACTCTGCGGGAACGAGGTGGAGGTGAAGGGGGCGTGACCAAGCTCCTCTGGGTGAAATGGCCACGCCTGGCGAGGAGGAGGAGGAGGACTTTTTGAAGTGGTGACGATGCTTCGCTCCGTTTCTCTGTACTTTCCTCCTCGACGCTGCCCTCTTCCTCCGCCCCCCTTTGGTGCCTCTGCGTCGTGAGGAGCCCTCGCAGGCCGCTCACTGGCGCCCCTAGAGTCCAGGATGTGGTCAGACAGGCGCTGGAGCTGCTCCAGGATCCACGCCTCCCGGTCTGTGATCACAGGCCAAGGCGGGTCCACACGTCCAATGCCGCTCTGAGGATACAGGTCCGTGTCTCGTGTACTTCCTGGCCCCACCTGGACCGGGTCCATCTTGGAGGCTTCTTGCTGGGTCAAAGACACCCGAGGTGATCTTTTATGTCCTGTCACGGCGCCACCTACAGGAGACACATAACACCGTGAACTGGAACGTTTTTCCTTGGAGCGACAGCTGGTTAGCAAACTGAGAAAAGGGGGCGGGCGGCTGGACATAGTGTGCATGTTTGGCGCCCGCATGACCTCGGTGCTCCTGAGGTGCCCTCAGAGTGGACGTGTGCTGCCTCTTGCTGTAGATGCCCTCAGCATGTTTGATGGCCACGCCACGGTCCAGGCCCGGGTCCTCGTGGCCCAGAACCTCGCTGCTGAATGGCGGGGGGATGGCGTCGTCAGAACCTGGAGAGGAGACACGGGGGGGCCGAGGGGGGGGTGTTTGGTGTACGTTACAGAGCAGCAGGTGCTTGACGCTGGAAACATGATCACAGCCTGCAGGTTCATTAAAGATTCACTGGGGTGGGGGGGGGGGTGAAGCTTACCTGTGTGGGAGCTCTCCATGGTGCTGGAGGAGGAGGCCATGTTGGCGGCTTCAACTCGAGGCATGTAGAAGACCTCCTCTGCGCCGCGGGGCTTGTAAGGCTGCAGGACGGGCGGCGCCGCACGGCGAGCACTGCCATCCCGAACTGACACAAAAAATGGAAGCAATATTTCCTTTGTCCATCACGCAAGGAAAGAAGTCGTAAGATTGTGGAAAGTACGGACACACGTTCTCGTTATCCAATGAAAATGCAGGAATAGAACTCAATAGAATAGATAGACTAAATAGAACCTCATGGCTAACATCCTACCTGGCGTTTCTGGCGTCAGGCTCCTGCTGCTCATGTTGCCGTGCGGCACAGTGAAGATCTCAGGAGGCTGAGCAGATGGCGTGGCTCCCCGAGGAGGTTCTGAGGGGGGTTTGAGTGGGACAGAGGTCTCAGATGCCTCGGGCCCCCGCCCTATTGGTCCTTTCTTTTCGTTCCACTCGGGCGGGCTGGACAAGCCGACGCCTTCGTCCGTGCTGCTTACGACTGGTGAGGAACGTTTCAGGGGGACGAACCTATCGTGGGTGGGCTCAGCTGAGAGGTGGGGGTTGTGGAGGGGGGCAGGTGCTACGGTTTTAGGGGAGATGGTGAGATGAACGTGTGAGATGTACCCGGGTTGGACGGACGGTTCAAGGCTGTACGGGATGGTGGTGTCTTCTGTGCCGCGGAGGGACGACTCCTCACCGCCATCCTGGAGCTCTGAGGTTGAGGGTGGGGGAGGGTCCCATCTCTGGCGTGAGACGTTGCTGGGGGGGCGACTGCTTGGCTCCAACTCGCTGCTTTCACTCACCGACTTCCTGTTGCTGACGTGATGGTCTGCACTTCCTGTGGAGAGCTCGGCCAGAAGGAGGGGCTCCGGCGGCGGAGGCGAGGCGGGGCGCTTGCGGGCCGAGATGTTGATGGACGTGTGGGCCTGGACGTTTGTCCTGGCGAGGCACACGCCTTCTCTTGCGGCGATCTCCTGTACGCGGGCCTCCAGGTCCACACGCTCGGGTTCCGGAAGAACAGGGGTCCATGCCCTGCTCAGGTCTGACAGATGCTGCGCCGCCACGGCTGCCACGCTGGATGCCGGGGTGGTGTCCGTGTCTGTGCTGCTCTCGCTCTGGGGGGGGCAGGGGTCATAAGGTCAGCATGGGGATGGAACCATGTGGTCGGCTGCACTGCAAAGCCCAAACATGCTTCAGCACGACACACAAAGGTACCTTCAATGGGACGGCAGATGGCAGCAGGCCTAAAGATTAGCATAAAGTTACTTTCATATTAGTCACAAGAATAAGTTTGGATTTTTAAATAACTTTGGCGCCAAACAACATGTCATCTTAAATCCTTACGATGGGGTAAATTACACAGGCGGCAAATCCAAGATTGGATTCTTGAGAGAGCTAGAAGAGTCTGGAAGTTCTAGAATGCTTTCCTTGCAGGTTATCATGTGAGCATACGAGTATATACCGTATTTTCCGGACTATAAGTCGCACTTTTTTTCATAGGTTGGCTGTTCCTGCGACTTATACTCCAGAGCAACTTATACATTTAAAAAACTGTTTATGTTCCATAAACACTGGACATGTTCATGGTTCATATTGTTGTTACTGCTGGACTACCCAGCATTCCTTGCAGGCATCTGGAAATGACAGTTTTAAGTCATGTGTTAGCTTTAGTTGTGTTGTGTGATGTATTAACTCCTTGTATTTCCAAGTCTAAACCAAAACAAGTATCGTATTTTCCGGACTATAAGTGGCACTTTTTTTCATAGGTTGGCTGTTCCTGCGACTTATACTCCAGAGCGACTTATAAATGAAAAAAGTGTTTATGTTCCATAAACACTGGACACCTTTTGTGTTCATGTTTATTTTTTGTGTAGCTGAATAAGCATTGTGTTAGCATATCTTACACCTATTATTACAGCCTGTTCTCTATTCTTTTATTGGTACAACTTGCAATTCAAGAGGACGTAATGTTTGTTTTGGTCATAAAAATGTGACTTATGTATGTTTTTTTTCTACCTAATTATGCATTTTTGGCCTTGTGCGACTTATACTCCAGAAAATACGGTATATGTATATGCATACTTCACGAGGTCCCCTTTAAATATTTTCTATAAAAAGCCATTTGTGTGATGGCGACTGTGCACATGCAACCAACATGGCGTCTTGTCCTCACCGTCACAAACCGGTTTGCCAGCATCTCCGCTTTAATGTCGTCAATGCGCTGACGATCTTGTTGGTCCAACTGCAGCAAGTCAAACTGGCCTCCCGACATCTTGAGCAGGAACCTCCCTGCAAGGTACGGTAAGCGTCGATTGTCATCTTTGCTCGCCATCCGACGTCACGAGGCTCCATGGATGGGAAATAGAAGAAACAGAAGAAGACTCACGTCGGTGTTTGTGGTCGTCCTGGTCCGTGACGCTGCCTGCTGGGGAGTCACTTCGCAACAGTTTGGCCACCCTGACCGTCAGCGACCTCTGACTGCTGCCGTCACTCATCATCGCCTGATCTGGGTCCTCTGGGACGGGCGGTGAGAAGTTCCTCAGTCCCGGATCGCCCGGCGTAGATTGCTCCTTTTCTGGCATGTCTGCTGGTGAGGTGGGCTCTTTGGGGTCCATTTGTGGCGGCGGAGGGGCGGTGCTGTCGGGGGGAGCGGCGCTGCAGCCTTCTGGCTCGGCCCGCCGGCTCGGCTGGGGAATATTGATGGGTGTAATCCTGACACCACCTGGAGAAATGGTGAGCTTTGCGGATGATGTCACTCTCTCCTGAAGGACCTGAAGGACAGAACCTTCTCCTGGTTTCTCTGAGGAACGAGCTCGGGGACCTGAGCTCTCGGACCTCTGAGTTTCTTCCTGGCTTTGCTCGATGCTGCAACTTGCTGGCGATGGAGAGTCCAAGTTGCGGTTCTGGCTGGACTGAGATGTGGTGGCGCAGCCTTTATCGGGGTGGGGGCGGTATGCTTGTTGGAGGGTGTCGCAGGATGACGATGAGTGCTCTCCTTTAGAAGGGCTGCCAACTGAAACGATAGAGGTGCAACATTATATTTATCAGTATGGTCTTGATTTGAGCCCACCATGAATGTAAGATGAATGTAACATTAAAGACGGCGTCTCAAGCAGCATGCAAAACTGCGTTTTCATCTTTATTATCCAAAGTCCGGATCAAATAAGACGGTAAGTCCACTTATACGTGATGAAAGTCATCTTTGCGTTTGAAGCGGTTAGTTCCACGCAAATCAAAGGATGGATTTTCCCATCATGGTGACAGGACTAACACCTTGATGTTCAGTAGCACGCCAAAGCGTCGCCGCCGCTTCTTTACCTTCAGACGGCTGGACACTCTTTGTCGGCGTCCCTCCGATGGAATCTTTGATGGTGCTAAGATCTGTGGGAGAGAATTCGGGCTCCCTGATTGGTCCTCTCGGCACAAAGGCGGTCAAGATTGTGGAGGGGGACTGATTGATTCCAAGGTTGTGGAGATATAACTGCAAAACAACCAAGCAGAGTTTCTTCTCTCAGGCACTTTGATGTTTCTTTCAAAATCTTTGATGTTTGATATACTTTTAATATAGAACCTAATAAAAAAATATTGAATAAAAATGTAATGTGCTTTGTGTAGAAAGTAACAGTCAATTAATTTTTTAAAAATGTATGTGCTTTATGTTTTACCGGAATTCGGTCTTCGATGTTCATCTCTGCAGGTTTGGGTGGTGTAGTTGGCTTGGAGGACCAGCAGGGGGCGTGGTTATCCGCCTCTAAGCTGACAAGAGAAGAAGCAGCTCCAAGCGATGCACCCAACTTCAACTCGGCGTTATTGTTGCTCCGCTGGGAATTTGTGAGCAGGTCGGAATCCAGCGATACGTCGCTGAAGAGGCTCATGTGGACTGGTGGTGGGCTCTGACGCTGGCACGCCCCCCCTTCATCTTTCCGGTCTGTCGTGACCGCCGTGCTGAGGCAGGAGGAAGCAGACGCTTGAGCTGTGGGATTTTCCTTGTTTTCATCCATCCGCCCCTCCTTGTTTGGATCCACGGAGCTGTTCTCTGCAATGTGAGGTGGCGGCAAACCTTTGGCCCTCTCAGTCAGGATGTGGTTCAGCCTGCCTGACACGGCGTCGTAGGCTTTCTTTTTGGGCGAGATGCCAGAGAAACCCTGCAGAGCCAGGGTATCGAACAACGGCGTCTTGCTTGAGCTCTGACTTTCCCTCCAAGCATCCACTTTCTGTAAGTAGTTGAGACTTGGAAGAGACTGGACTCTGGCCGAGGTCGCGTGATCTTGGCGCTGGTCTGCTTGCGGCTCTGTGGAAGCTGGCGGTGGAGACGTGGACCGACATGAGCGCTCATCACTGGACCGGATCACAGAGAGTCTCGCTGACTTGAGCTTGGCGCTGGACTTGGACGGGACCTTCAGAGCCCCTGGTGTGGACTGAGACTGCGGCAAGAAAGCCCTATGGAACTCTTCCACACCCGTCTGGTTGCCTGAGCACCACAGGCTTGGCTCCATGCTTGTTGAAGGGGGGGCACTCTCCTGATCAGTTCTGCTCGCGTTTGTCCCGCTGTCAGACGTCTCTGGGGCATACGATGTGACCGCTTCCGATTCTTGCGGGGTAGAGCTGGGAATATGGCTGCTCCCCCCCTCGCTTTGGGACAGCAGCTCTCTGAACAACATCTCGCTGACCGTGTCCGGCTGCGTGCTGCGAGACCCCGAGGTGATGTGACTGAGCTCTGCGGATTCCCCCGGAGGACGCCCCCTTGTAACACCGCTGCGGTGCCCTGAAGGGGCGGATCTCTCCGACTGCCTGCCATCGACAGCGTCTGCTTTTGCTTTCTCTTTTACTGCGTTGTCCTCTGAAGTTAAAATGAGTTGCGAAGGCGAACAGCAGCCGCCGGATCCGCTCTCCGAGGCCAAGGTCTCCTGGGCCAAAGGGTGCTGAGACAAAGACGCTTCATTGGACTCATGCGTGGTGTCCTCCGCTGGTGGAACGCCCGTCCTCTCCGATGCCATGGAAAAGTCTGGGAACACTCTACCAAATCATAACACATTTTTTAATCGCACTATTCACGCTTTTCAAATGAACTAATCATGATTAATCACTGTGTGCAACGATGTCTGAGACATGTATGTATTTTATAAACAGAAATATGAGCATGAGCAATGAGGGGTTGCGTTCAAACACTCCATGTCATTTAAGTTGAATTCAGCGTTGCGTTGCGTTACGTTATATGGTAAGACGGTGCAATTGATGGCATCATCCTGCCAAAAGTGCTTGTTATGTCCCGGGCTGGCATGAAGAAAGTATTTTGGTTTGTGTGCATTATATGAACCACTAAGTGTAATGATTATGTTTTACATCAAGAGCGAATGACTGTTATTGATAACAATAGCCACCTTTTATGTTTCCTTATTTTGCTTTTTATTTAAACCACACACATGCATAATAAAGATGTTGTTGTGATATTTGCAGTTCAGAGTGTCCCTGAATGCACCTCGTACGAATGAGGAAGTGTTGTTCCGAGGACAAATGGAGATAAGTGTTTGTGAGTTGGAGATACATATGTATATAGTGTTGAAATTGAATTGTTGTTGATGAGTTCAGGTCAGAATTAAAGTTATGCCATCATAACAGAGAGGCGTGGCTTGTCATGACGCACATGTTAATGATGTTAAAAATTCATTCATTCATTTTCTACCGCTTTTCCTCACAAGGGTCTCGAGGGTGCTGGAGCCTATCCCAGCTGTCTTCGGGCGAGAGGCGGGGTACACCCTGGACTGGTGGCCAGCCAATCACAGGGCACATATAGACAAACAACCATTCACACTCACATTCATACCTATGGACAACTTGGAGTGGCTAATTAACCTAGCATGTTTTTGGAATGTGGGAGGAAACCGGAGTACCTGGAGAAAACCCATGCACGGGGAGAACATGCAAACTCCACACAGAGATGGCCGAGGGTGGAATTGAACCCTGGTCTCCTAGCTGTGAGGTCTGTGCGCTAACCACTAGACCACCGTGCAGCCCAATGTTAAAAAAGTTAAGGTAATTAAATAAGCTACTGCTGTTACTGTGTTATTTTTGACAGCCCTACATGCCATAAGAGTGCATGTTTGTATATACGATATAGTCATGGAAAAAAAAATATGACTGAAAACGCAGACTTTTACCTTAAAGGAAGAAATTCCATGTCGCTTTTGTGTAATAGGGAATATTGAGTGGCATTGGCTTCTCCTGCGGGGTTAGCTGGCAGCAAGGGAAGACTCGGAGACAAATTGCTGTCCTGGAACTCTAATCACACAGAAGACAGAAACAATCACACGCAACGTTCCGGTATGGATTTAAAAGCGTTCTACCTAGGTGTGAATGATATCCTCTTGCACTGGACTGTTTGACATTCATGTGACGGACAGGTGGTAGACTCCCCACTTTGTCCACTTGGGTTGGGCCAAAAGACTGACTCATGTCTCCATCTTCTGTCAGCTCTGAAAACTCCAAGTTGGTTCCTTGGCAAAGACACAGTTGCAAATGTATAAGAAAAACAGAGGAAATCTGAGGCAGGGCTAGTCTATATGTCCAGGTGGTCGTTGCAATGCCGGTTTAAGAGTCTCCTTACTATTAGTGCCACCAACAGTGTGGAATATATTCATTCTGCCCTCTGCAGCCGATTAAAATCCAATCACATTAAAATATTGTAAGCTATTTATATGACGCTCTTACTTTGGTACCCCCTCACAGGATGTGCTGTTATTTTTGAAGACCGGAAGTGTGTGTGTGTTTTCGTCGCTCGTCTCTTCACAAATTTCTAACAAGCTACCCAAACACACACACTTCCGGCCTTCAAAATAACAGCTAATAGCTTACAATATTATAACCGAAAATAAATAACATGCACTCTCCATCTGGCCATGAAACAGTCCTGTTATGTTTGAAGCTTCCGCTTTTGTCAGACGGCTGTAGAATGTTTGTGTTTGAACCGGTGGACAAATGCACTCTTTGTATCATAATGTTGGTGTTTATAAACCAACATGACTAGTGGTACGATATTTAGCTACTTTATCATCACAAACGCTTAAAACATCACGGCCCACCGTTTACGAAATGGTTTGTTTGTGAGATATGTTCCAGACAAAAGAAAAAGGCAAACCCTTCGGCTGTCAAAACAATCTGACAAGCTTAGCGGTTAGCTTAAAGCAACAGGTTGCTAATGCTAAGTAGTATACTATAACATAACATTTAAAAAGTGCCCCAAAGTTTCCACGGCGTGTAGCACATTTTATCTTTATTACGTGGGGCATAAACTTGATGTCAGACAGATGCTAACGGGTGCTAGGCTGGAACGAAGCTAAATTAGCTTCGCCGTTCGCGACCTAGCATAAGCTCGCCGCGTTTGTTGCTAGCTCCTTGTTGTGGTACAGGACCAAAGATGACCAACCGTGCATCACCGTGGAGTAAGGTGGCTTATCTAGCTGCAGAAGTTACCTTTTGCAGAACAAGACTCCGGTTATGCTTCTTGGCGTCTTTATGTTGCCGCCACAAGAAGCGCGCTCCTCCACACTGCGGTGGAGGAGTTATAGAGATATTCACAGATTCGAACTTCCGAGTTCAATAGCTCCCAAATGAATGGTTGTTACACAGCAAATCATACCTCTTTCCAACCGTGGCAACACAGACAAACAGCTACAACCCAGCTTTTATCAAGACGAGCCGTCTTGTGTGCAGTCGGACTAAAATCGATTTCTATGAGAAGCCGGGGACCGTCTACAAAGGTTTTCTTCTTCTTCTTCGGTATTATTGTATTAATTCAATGTTGCCAACTCCTCGGTAAAAAAAAAAAAAAAAGTAGCTATAGGCTGTACAAGAAGTCGCTAGATGACGCAATTGGTTATTTTGCTATTGTGGTTCTTTTTATTATTGTGCTTTATAATTATTGTGGAGAATACTAAGAGTAATAGTCGGGAATAAATCCAATTCTGTAACATGTACCTTCAATAGGTAAAAAAAAAAAATATATATATATATAATATAAATATATATATTTTTTAATTATTATTTTATTATTTTTGATACATATGGATATATATGTTTTTTTTATTATTTTTTTAATTATAATATATATAATATATACATCAATATATATAAAAATTAATAAAATGAAAATAAAATAAAAAATATATATATATATCATATATTTATTATTATATATTTATTATTTATTATATATTTATTATTATATATTTATTATTTATTATATATTTATTATATATATTTATATATTTATTATTATCATATATTTTTTCTATATATATATAGTATATATATATAAAATAGAAAATAAATAATTTAAAATAATATAAAATAATAATTTAATATAAAAAATAATAAAATAATATAAAATAATAATATATATATTTTTTTTTTCTTTTTTCTATCACCCTAAATAGGATGGAGAATGCCTGAAATAAATACAGAAGTTTGTCAGTTTTTATGACCTTTGCACACCGAAGGTCAAACAACACACAGTATGCATGGTGGTCTGTAGGTGTCTGGCCAAGAGTGGCCTCACACTCTCACACTCTCACACTCTCACACTCTCACACTCTCACACTCTCACACTCTCACACTCTCACACTCTCACACTCTCACACTCTCACACTCTCACACTCTCACACTCTTACACTCTTACACTCTTACACTCTTACACTCTTACACTCTTACACTCTTACACTCTTACACTCCATAGCATGCAAACGAATTACATTACAATAAAAAAATTCTTGTCACTCCCCCACGATGCCGCCGTCATGCATGGGCATTAGCCTACACATCCATTCTTCTGGCATGGTTTGTGGCACCCATGCTAGATAAGCTCCTGACTGAGATGTCAACCATTTGGTGGGACCTCCTGATGTAACCCTGACCCATGAAGGGGGCGCATCGATTAAAGAATGACCTCTCCAGACACGGTCCCTAACTGCCCCAGGTTACAGATAGCCTCCTGCTGTGCCCACTGTCCTTGAAGGAACAGCAGGATGTGCTCGGATGCAAATGTTGAAGCTCTACAAAAGGCCGTAAAGTCATTCACACAATGTGTAACCTACGTTATACATGTGAAATATCATTTTTCCATCACATCCTATTGAATGCAGCTGAGAAATATTGTTGCATAAACAAGACGACTATCAACATGTCTTCCTTCTGTCCTCCCAGACAGACAGACAGACACCATAAACACCAACACTGGGACCGGGTTACTTGGTGCGGGGCCTGTAACACAAGCATCAAGGACTTCACCACTGGAAAACAATTAACGGCAAAGAAAAATCAAAAAGGGACAAATACTTACTAAAAAGACAGTAACAACATAAGACCTCACACTTATTATGGTGTCACTCAATACAGTAGTGTAGAGTCAGTACCAGTATGACCCACAAACGTCCCATAATGATTTGCTGTTGCTCCTACTTGGTGAAGATGAAACCCCTGCAGGCGGAAGCAATCAGAAGAATAAAACATTTCTACACGGTCCCTGGACTGCTGATTCGGCTTCTAATAGAGATCGATTTTAGTCAAATTACACTCATGACGGCTCGTTTTGATAAAAGCTGGTTTGTAGATGTTTATCTGTGTTGCCACGGTTGGAAAGAGGTACGATTTGCTATGTAATAACGACTATTTGTTTGGGAGCCATTACCGCAGTGTTTGGTCGCTAGGACATCTGTCAAATGACCATAACACGTCTGGCAAAAACGTCTCCTAAACGTCTAGTAAAAGATAATCAAATTTGATATTTCACCTAAATATAACCACATAAGTACCGTTTATTATTTTGTGTGTTTACATAAAAGCTGGAACGATTTTGATTTGTTTAAAAAAACGTGATTTCGTCTGTGATGCTGTTCCAGTGCGACAGATGGCGCTAATTAGCTTGTTCACTAGTTACATTGCGCCGTTTGAAAAAGCCGTAGAAGACAGCAGACGAGCGGGGGCGGGGGGATACAGTGGAGAGGGTGTCTTACAAATAGAGAGAGGGAAAAGGGGAAAAAAGTGGCCGACAATTAGAAAATCACACATTTAAACGGACAGCCATTAAAGTAAGCACGGCGGCGGGAATAAGAGTCAAGCGTCAGCAACATGCCGCGAAGAAGAGGTGTTGTAAGTAAAAAAAGTAAGTAAGTCACCAGTTGTTAAGTTTCATTTGCCGGGAATGGCAGCGCTCCTTGCGATAAGCCTGCACCGAACCGACATCGCGGTGACTTTATCCGAAAACGACGCGTCATGGTTATGGCTGTCTTCCCCTCAGGCCGCCCTCCCAGGCTCACATACGGAGAGAAGCAGCCAGCTATTCGCAGCCAAGTTAGTATCTGCATGTTTACTTTGTAAAGCACTGCACTGGGATTTAGAACCAAAGTACAAATGTATTTCTATTTGTTCTATAAAGTGACGTATCAGTCCAATCATACCTGTTAATGTGTTCATTTGAAAAGGAAAATTGTCCCTAGTTTGTGTCTGGCAGGTTGCTGTGTATGAGTGGATATGTCACGATTGTCACTGACTGTACTGGAGAGGGGAACATTGGAGTTGTGGCAACGGGATGTATAACTCACAATTGTGTCGTGTTTGAGGCCAGTAAGTTTCAATGTGCGTCAATCACCTGGGACAGTTCAAGGGGGCCCAATTCATGGCGGCCCCTGAGCCAGGGAACTCATTCCATTGCCGATTGGCGTTTTTGTGCCGCCATCAGGGTTGTCCACATAGTGTCCACATACGAACTGCTGTAAAAACGAAAGTGAAAGTTAAAAAAAAGTGCACTCAGTAGTAACAGTATCCTATTTTATATTTTATTCTTTTACACTTTATTTATTTATCTATTATTATTATTATTATTATTATTATTGATTTACTTTAAACAGTGCTATACGTGGAGCAGAATCCCAAAGGGATTAATAAAGTATTCTGACTGTCTGATGAAGGTATAATTCAAATTATACTTTGTACTGAATCAAAAATGTAATTTGAGAAAACAAAAAATACATGTAACAAATTACAGCAAAATTAATTAAATTATTTTATAACAAAATAAAATCTATACTGATATGTAATTGTAAAAATTTGTTTTTTCCAAAAAGAAAAATTAAGTTGTAACAAAGGATAAAAATTGTTTACAGTCTTTATGAATTATATTTTTTACTTTGTATGAATGCAGTTTCTTTCTTTGTCTTAAGGTCAAAAATGTATTTCCAGTAAATCAAAATTTATAAATTTAATTTGAGAAAAACTAATACATTTAGGTGTAACAAATTACAGTCATTTTTTTAAGTTGATCCAAAGTATCATTTTTTTAGCCTTCTCTTTTTAATGTTTACAAAATGTATGTAATTTAGACCACTTTTTCCTGCTTTTAAAAAATGTTAGTTATCCATTCAACTTTTGACTATTTACCGTAACCAATTAGCCTAACGTGCATGGTTTTGGAAAGTGGGAGGAAACCGGAGTACACACACACACATGGAGAACATGCAAAGCAGGCTAGGGGTCGTCAACCTTTACCATCGAAAGAGCCAAGAAAATAGCCCGGAGCCCCAAAACAGCTTATAAACTTTGAAAAGTCTTCAAACATTTGATCTGTTCCAACAACATCATTTGGATTTGATAGTCATAGCTGCCTTCCTCAGACCATCGGTGCCAGGTCTTCCCAAGATATCTTATCCCTCGCATTCTTTGCTCGTGTGTGTGATAAAAGCAGCTGAGAGGTTCCATTCCTGCTGATGTCGGCACCTTTTCTATGTAGAAAATAACACTTTTTACTCCTGGCAGGAATCCTTTCTTTCTGACATATCTGACTGCTGACTATACATTTTTATCTTAGTGTTTCTTTATCATGCATAACGTCCAATACTCATCCAATACTTCTCTACAAGAGAGGAGAAATATGATCTCAGGGAAGAAGTACATTTGAAACACTTCTATGCTAGGACTACGTTAAAAAGCCATAGCATTTCAGTAAAAATAAAAAAAAGTTAAAAAATTATAATATACATAGATAAATAAATAAAAAATAATAAAATAAAGTAAAAATAACTTAAATCATATTAGGAAAGCAGGAAGTGAACAAATGTGGAGAACCATGATCTCAGGGAAGAAGTACATTTGAAACACTTCTATGCTCGGACTACGTTATGCTAGCCATAGCATTTCAGTATGTGGAATCAAACTATGGAATGGATTGAGTAAGGAAATCAAACAATGCACAACGATGAGCCAATTCAAGAAACAATACAAGCAGTTGATGTTTGCTAAATACAAGGATGAAGAGTCTTGAACCAGTCATGATGTGCTATATATATCACTATATTGACACTTACTATGGTACCCATTATGGCATTGGATGCTCATATCACCGAGTACTTTGGTACATTAAATTAAATTAAATTAAATTAAATTAAATTAAATTAAATTAAATTAAATTAAATTAAGGCGGCACAGCGGTTAAGTGGATAGCGCACAGACCTCACAGCTAGGAGACGGGGGTTCAATTCCACCCTCGGCCATCTCTGTGTGGAGTTTGCATGTTCTCCCCGTGCATGCGTGGGTTTTCTCCGGGTACTCCGGTTTCCTCCCACATTCCAAAAACATGCTAGGTTAATTAGCCACTCCAAATTGTCCATAGGTATGAATGTGAGTGTGAATGGTTGTTTGTCTATATGTGCCCTGTGATTGGCTGGCGACCAGTCCAGGGTGTACCCCGCCTCACGCCCGAAGACAGCTGGGATAGGCTCCAGCACCCCCCGCAACCCTTGTGAGGAAAAAGCGGTAGAAAATGAATGAATTAAATTAAATTAAATTAAATTAAATTAAATTAAATTAAATTAAATTAAATTAAATTAAATTAAATTAAATTAAATTAAATTAAATTAAATTAAATTGTATTATGGAAAGCAGGAAGTGAACAAATGTAACAGTTATTGATTGTAAAAGTACCAGATGGAGGGGTAGGATTTAATAAGCTTTGCTTCTTCCTACTCCTTTTGGACATGTGGAACTGGGAACTGATTATGTGATGCACTCAATTGTAATCTGATGCATGTTCAAATGAAATGAAACCATTACCATTACCATTACCATTACCATTACCATTACCATACTTATTAGCTGACAGCATGTAGCTTGTTGACTCCCCTTAGCGAGTGAACAATGGAAATTGAAGAGAGAAGGGGAGAGAATCACTTATCACTTTTATTGTAAATGTTGATTCCAGGAGCGGTAGAAAATATAATTTTTTTTTATAGCCGTATCAATTATTCACACTTTTTGGCCACTAGAACGGCGCTAGCTGGGATGGACTGTCTTCACCCTTTAAAGCCGTAGTCTGAACACGACTGTATGTTTAACACGAACTCCTATCTTAGAATTCCGTGTTCGACATGACAAGTGGACCATCTGCAGCCTCCTTCTTGGACGCCTTGACCTTTCGATTCATGGGTAAGACCGGTTTAGCAATATGTGGAATAGCCTCAGGAAGTGGAGATGAGATGTTTGTCTTTGTCTGTTTAGCAGGTTTACATTTTTTCAGAAGCTTTGACTCCACCCTGGACAGTGACGTGTATTCTGACAGCGATGATGATTATGATGAGGATGAAGAGGAGCGGTTATATCCACACAGTGTTGGTCGACATCCTTTAGAGCCCCATCCTCGAATACGACAACTCACTGATGAGGTAGACGATGAACACATTTCTCTTGCTCCTCTTTAATAGTATTACGGTATTGGTCACATGGTGTCCTGCTTACTGCTTCCAGGAAGCAGAGAAACATGCAAAACAAGCAGCTGAAGAGCAGCAGCAACGGCAGAGTAAAACCGAAAGGAACAAACGAAAGAAACTGGTCAGGGTTTTTTTTTTTTTTAAACCATGACACAAACTTTGAACTTTGTCAAGAATGTCCTTCCAACGCTTCTCTTTGTGCCAACAGCGCAAAAAGGAGAAGAAACGCTTGGAAAAGGAGAGCAGGAATATTTCAGCTGTAAGTCCACCTATAAGAGCTTTTCAAGGGCAGCAGAAGAGGATGTTCCCTTTTTGTGTCTACTTCAGGAGGCGGATGGAGATGAACCTCAGGAGGCCGTGCATCTAATTGGCGCTCAAGCTCAAGAATCTCTTCCCAAGGCCAAGAAGGAAAACAAAGTGACCTTGACGAACGACGGCAGTGATGAACAGGAGGAAGAAGCTACTGAGATGGCTGCTGATGAAGAAGCCCGGCAGGAGGAAGAGGTTGGTGTGGATTGCGTTGTTCTCGCTGGATCTACAGCGTGGTGTTGGTTTTCACCTCCTGGTGTCCTCAACAGGGGGTCAATCTGGATATTTCAGGTGAGGTAGTTTCAGATGAAAATTCAGCCAAGCCAACGGAGACACCTGACGCTCCAATGGAGACTCCTCATTCTCCAAAGAAGGAAGACAAAGAGGTTGGAAGTTTTCCGTTATTTTCCTCATCTGCTTCAATGACTGCATACAATTAAATTAGTTAATTAATTGTACAATTCCTTCCATTTATTAATGCTATACTTTATTGGACAAATTTGCCAAGTATTTCAGAAACGGGGTCAGCTTTTGTTTGAAGATGACGCCACAAATGAGCGGTCCGCTGGGGAAATACTTCCCCATACTAGCATTCCTTCTCCTAACGATGATAGGATTCCGAACATTTCTGCAAGGTTCCGGCTGTGAACAGTAGATTTCCTTTTGATTGGCCAATCCCACGATTCTGTGAACTATAAGTTAATTATAGGACCCTACATTATACATGATCTTATTGTTATTATTATTATTATTATTATTGTTCATTTTCTACCGCTTATCCTCACAAGGGTCGGGGGGGTGCTGGAGCCTATCCCAGCTGTCTTGGGGCGAGAGGCGGGGTCCACCCTGGACTGGTGGCCAGCCAATCACAGGGCACATATAGACAAACAACCATTCACACTCACATTCATACCTATGGACAATTTGGAGTGGCTAATTAACCTAGCATGTTTTTGGAATGTGGGAGGAAACCGGAGTACCCGGAGAAAACCCACGCATGCACGGGAACATGCAAACTCCACACAGAGATGATGGCCTAGGGTGGAATTGAACCTTGGTCTCCTAGCTGTGAGGTCTGCGCGCTAACCACTCGAACGCCGTGCCGTTATTATTATTATTATTGTGAGAGGGCGGCACGGCTGTCGAGTGGTTAGTGCGCAGCTAGGAGACCAGGGTTCAATCCCACCCTCGGCCATCTCTGTGTAGAGTTTGCATGTTCTCCCCGTGCATGCGTGGGTTTTCTCCGGGTACTCCGGTTTCCTCCCACATTCCAAAAACATGCTAGGTTAATTAGCCACTCCAAATTGTCCATAGGTATGAATGTGAGTGTGAATGGTTGTTTGTCTATATGTGCCCTGTGATTGGCTGGCCATCAGTCCAGGGTGTACCCCGCCTCTCGCCCGAAGACAGCTGGGATAGGCTCCAGCACCCCCGACCCTCGTGAGGAAAAAGCGGTAGAAAATGAATGAATTATTATGAGATCAGCTAAACAGACAAATAAATACATTTATATATTTTCCGGCGATCCCGTCTGGTCCTTTTGTAAAAGCATCCTAACACTTTTCCTCTCCTCTCAGCTGAAAAGAACAGATCCCATTGCAGACGACTACATCCAGAAAAGTGCAAAGCTTGCAGGTTCCTGCCATATTCACGTCACCGTTCACACGTGAATGAAAGCAGCCAACAACAACAATGCTTCTCCTTGCAGAGTTTGGCATTCACTGGGCGGCCGCCGGACGACACGCCATGGCGGTCCGATGCTTCACGGAGGCCATCAAGCTGAACCCCAAGGAGCGAAAGTAAGACCTAAAGACCAAGAACCATGACAAGCCAAACCGCTGACTGTTGCTGAGATGTTCTACCTTGCAGGTTGTTTGGAAATCGCTCCTTCTGCTACGAGAAGATGCATCAGTATGACAAGGCTCTGAGTGACGCCGAAGTCGCTCTCCTCATGGAACCAAAGTGGATCAAAGGTCTGTTTCGGAAGGCCAAAGCTCTCTGTGGACTCAAGGTATTGTAACTCCTTGTTTCTTCCATGCAAGAGTACCTCACAACCAAAACATCTTGTACTGATGTAGCGTTTGTGTTTATGAAAACCTTGCAGAGGTACAACCAAGCCTCGCTCGTCTACGCCGAGGTGTTGAACCTGGACGGGTCTTGTCGCGAGGCCATGCAGGAGCTGAACCAGATGCAGATTTTGCAACTCATGGTAAGACCTCCTCGTCTTCCTCCTCATTTAACGTCGCTGATAACGACTACACCAGGGGTCTCAAACTCAATTTACTTGGGGGCCACTGGAGCTCGGGTCTGGGTGAGACTGGGCCGCATCAGGTTTCCCCCCCCCCCAAAAAAAAACACAAAATTTTTTTAAAAACTTCGCTTTGGTTCCAATTTTCTACAAGAAAGGCTCTGATAAAACATTCCACTGTTCTCAAATATCTTACTTTTTATTTTTCTACACAAAATAAGATAAAATAAATAAACAAATCAAGAATAAAGAAAATCAATCAATCAGTTATAAATAAATATAATAATAATAATAAAAAGTTAAGAAACCACATATAGTTGTTGGGTAGACAAATGATTTTTTTCAGATTAAAATGAACAAAGCATTATTAGAGCCCTGTAGACATGACAAAACACGACTATAGTCACATTTATACTCTTTTTATTTACAACATATTGCGCAACTGCAGGGTCTTGAGACACATGCTAACTCGCAAACTAGAGAGCTAGCGACCTAAACGGTAGCCTTCAAGTTATTTCCTTTAAACTTAAATAGCCAAAAACTTACCACTTCCACACAAGTAGGGAGGATAACTATTAACAGTTATTTAACCTTTAACATGAACATGAATCAAACGTAATCATTTTTTCTGGGTACATGATACCATACAGCATCCATATCAAACTTTACATTAAACTTTCATATCAAGGCGGCGGCCTCAAACTAGTGTCACGTGTTTGAGACCCCTGGACTACACTGAGTGTGTGAGCGCGTCTGCCATGTTGCAGGAAATGGGCTTCACCCAGGAGGAGAGCATCGAGGCCTTACAAAGCCACAGCACCTTAGAGGCCGCCGTTGACGCCCTGTTCAACGGGGTCAGTCGCCCTCCTCCAGGAGGTAAAAATCAAACATGCCACGGTGTTTTAAACAACGTTTAAGCTGTGTTTCATCTGCTCAGAGGCGACAGAGGAAGGAGAGTGGATAGTCCAACAAGCAAGCAAGCCCAGAACGCAGCACGCCAAAGAGTTGGGGAATAAATCGAAAACTCAGCCTCTGACAAAGAAGTCCGTAAAATCGTAAGTCAACCTAGTCAACCGGAGTTACATTTTTTCTGTAAAATTACTGAAATGTTTGAAAATCTCTTGTCTTTAAGGGAGGTTTTCCAGATATGGGTGGGGTGTCTGTCACCGACGGTCACCTACGCCATGCTCTACGAGCTCTTTAACAGGTACAACATTACCTCAATGCAATGTGGATCAGGTCTGGATTAAAACTGAAACAATGTAATGGTAGCCATCCGTGAAAGAATACCCACTCACGTAGATATTGGTTCTTTTCTCAGCGTGGGGGCAGTGTACAAGGTGAAGATGCTGCTGGATCAACAGAGCGCCTTTGTGAACTACGCCAGGGAAGACGACTGTGTCGAAGCCATACGGAGATTTCATGTATGCCTGCACAACAGTCATGAACAAGACTTACTTAAATTTAAGACCCATTGTCAAAAAGTAGGGGCGGTCTAGTGGTTAGCGCGCAGACCTCACAGCTAGGAGACCAGGGTTCAATTCCACCCTCGGCCATCTCTGTGTGGAGTTTGTTATTATTATTATTATCATTATTCATTTTCTACCGCTTTTTCCTCACGAGGGTCGCAGGGGGTGCTGGAGCCTATCCCAGCTGTCTTGGGCAAGATTCGGGGTCCACCCTGGACTGGTGGCCAGCCAATCGCAGGGCACATATAGACAAACAACCATTCACACTCACATTCATACCTATGGACAATTTGGAGTGGCTAATTAACCTAGCATGTTTTTGGAATGTGGGAGGAAACCGGAGTACCCGGAGAAAACCCACGCATGCACGGGGAGAACATGCAAACTCCACACAGAGATGGCCGAGGGTGGAATTGAACCCCGGTCTCCTAGCTGTGAGGTCTGCGCACTAACCACTCTCCGCCCTCTCATAATAATAATAATAATAATTATTATTATTATTGCCTAATAATAATTAGTATGCTATTAATAATAAGTATAATAATTATTATTAACAGTATAATAGTAATTATTATATTATATAATAACCATATATATATTATATAATAACCACTCGACCCGATTATTATTATTAATTATTATTATTATTAATAATTATTATTATATTATTGTTATAATAATACCCCCCGCGACCCTCGTGAGGAAAAAGCGGTAGAAAATGAATGAATGAATAATAATAATTATTATTATTATTGTGAGAGGGCGGCACGGCGGTCAAGTGGTTAGCGACCCGAGACCCGAGTTCAATCCCACCCTCGACCATCTCTGTGTGGAGTTTGCATGTTCTCCCCGTGCATGCGTGGGTTTTCTCCGGGTACTCCGGTTTCCTCCCACATTCCAAAAACATGCTAGGTTAATTAGCCACTCCAAATTGTCCATAGGTATGAATGTGAGTGTGAATGGTTGTTTGTCTATACGTGCCCTGTGATTGGCTGGCCACCAGTCCAGGGTGTACCCCGCCTCTTGCCCGAAGACAGCTGGGATAGGCTCCAGCACCCCCTGCGACCCTCGTGAGGAAAAAGCGGTAGAAAATGAATGAATGTCAAAAAGTAGTGATTTGTGTTGTAAAAAAAAAAAGGGGGAAGGCTCTGCACACACTGAAAGTTTTCTTCTGCAGGGGATGAAGCTCCACGGGTCTACTCTGGTGGTGCGATTCCCGATAAAGACCAACACTGAACCGGGAATGTCCACGCTCGAGCTCAGTGACCCAGCTCCTCACTGCAGGTCAGGACGCCTCTCACATTTCTCTCACCTGAATCTAATAATGTTGACACTACAAAAACTCAGACTGGGGGCACATGGAAATGTTTTGAGAACAACATAAAGCGTAGCATGGCATCTCATCCAGGCCACCTCAGTCCAGGGGAAAAAAAATTGGGGCAAGTAAATCCAATCAGTGATATTCCCGTCGGGAATGCACTTTGGCATGCCATACTGCCAAGAGTTTTTTTAAAAGCGGTTCTTGTTGGGTGTTGGTAAAACACGGACTGCGTAATTCCGGTGGGAATTTGCAAACCGATCCTTGCAAATCTTGAAACGGACCAATCAGAATGGTTTATTTAGACGGCGGTCCACATTTTACCCACACCCGTTCTTGTTCACAATCAACCAATGAGCGATGGTTTGACTAGGAAAACATCTATCATGGCGTCCCTGCCAACATGGTCTAATTCTTCAACAACTTGTGAAGGAAAAGAGCAAAAAGTGATGAAGCAGTGCCTCCTAAACAAGTATTTTATTAGCGGCAGCAAATCAAATGATGGCACAGGTGAGTGAATCACATTGCTGTGACAATTTGAAGTGGTCACAATGAAACACCACCCATTAGATCCAATACCAAGTGCTGATTTTGCACAAGCTACAAAATCTAGCGCTTCCGTTTCTCTGTGGATTTTTATCACCTTTGCTTCACAAATTATTGTTTGACCATTGAGCGTTTTTTTCTGGATAAAAAACACTTTACTAGTACACAAATGTGTCTATTCAATAAAGTTTCATTGTGGTGCACAACTTATAAATATGACTGCTTACTACGACTACCATGTGTAAGGTAGTATGGCATGCCATGTTAACATACATATACACTATTTTTCAGACGTTCCTCCAAATACAATGCGTCAGTACTATTATCTGATGAATTATCAGCATATGGTTCTTTTGGTTGAAAGAGCTTGCAACCAAAAGGCGCTAAATCCATTTTGACTGATTTCGAGAAAATCAATGATTTTTAATTACGCACATATCAATCTATTTGGTCATCAAGTCTATATTGCAAATGAAAGAGCTATCAATATAGGTCATAAAAATGCATGCTATAAAAATCCTGCACACACCATGTATTTTATATATTTTTTTAAATTATTTTTTTT
The DNA here is from genome assembly GCF_037039965.1 of Doryrhamphus excisus. NCBI lineage: Eukaryota > Metazoa > Chordata > Actinopteri > Syngnathiformes > Syngnathidae > Doryrhamphus > Doryrhamphus excisus. The sequence continues at coordinate 2,661,544 of NC_136370.1, forward strand.
TCGGATTTAGCGCCTTTTGGCTGAAATAAATTAATTAAATAAGTTAAATCACCTTTAACTTCTTCAATGGCATTGTTGTAAAAGAATGTAAGGTGCTTTAATGTGCTATGCTAATAAAATAATTACAACACAGAAGCCATTCTCAACATACAATACAAAATAATTATTATTAATTAAATTAATAAAAATGTTATTAAAAGCAGTGCTCATATTTGCCTGCACCATGAAGGTGACAGTGACAAAAATCATCTCATTACAAACTCTTTACATTGTATGTTTTTTAGTACAAGTAAAATAATGTTTCTCATGAAAGTTGGAGGTGTCAAGGTAGAGACATGCCTTTTATGGCGTAAAAAAACCTCCATGTTACAGAATACTGTAAAAACACAATTTGTGTTCTCCTGAATTGCATAACATACTGTAACTATCATACGTATACACAAAACAGGATGCGCACGGATACTGGCTTTCTGTATGTGCAGTGCCAATTGTATTCTTCTCTCTGATTGGTCAGATTATCAATAGATGGGAAACTTGGGCCAATCAGAATAAAGAAAGGGATTTAGCGCCTTTTGGTTGAAAGCATAAATTTCATATCACTTTTTTTCATATTTTTAAAAATGATTTCAAGACCAAAATATGTGATTTGGATACACATGACAGAGGTCTATTAAACTCATGAAAAACATGCAACTTAGTGAAAATTGGATTTAGCGCCTTTTGGTTGCAAGCTCTTCATATATTGATGCTAAATATATAATACACTGATAAATGATAATTAATTTAATATCAGCCTGGGCTGATACCATTGACACTACTGCAATGATATTATTATAGCAGTCTTTTAATTTTACATGGGGCAAGATCGGGCAAGTAGTTCTCACCTTAAGGATTCCCCATGGGGAAGTCATTTTTGTTTTTAATGTAGAGCCCTGGAGTCTGAATCAGATCAGGCCATAACAGCTCCTGCACTACTCGTCTACCTCGTCCAAAATAATAACATCTTTGTTCGCGTCCTGGTGTCGACATCCAGCCGTTCAAAGAGGGAGTGTTTTTTCTGGAGGACCACAGGATGCGAGCGGCAGGACTGCACCTTCAGACACGTCCCCGAGCATGAGAGCATCGACAAGGACAGAGTCACCAGTGGATTTGGAACGACCCACGTGTAGACATGAGTCATCAGCGCCGTGGTGATGTCACTGCGTTCTGGACTTGGGTACCCTAGTACTAGTCTGAACTGGATTTTGTGCATATTGCATGAATGCTATTGATGTCAAGAGGTTCTTTGCACACAGAATATGTGGGATTAGCAATCTAATCCTCCAGTGATGTTGAATTTTATGACAGCACCTTATGTTCGTTAATTGTCTTGAGTTTGCTACTGTAGTTGACTTAATGTGCTGTAGATGATCAGTTTGCCACCGGGGGGCAGCAGCCCATGTCGTTTCACTGTCTCTGTTCCTTTTCGGAGAGAGAAGCGGGGGAGTAAAGGTCAGGTTTTATGTTTTAAGTGTGAATGTTGCCTTCTTGAATGTTTGTTTTTTTTTATCCGGAAAAGCATCACAATGCAGAAAGCATCAAACTGCGGGCTCAGTTGTGAATTTTTCTGACCTACTCTGTATTTTCTGTTTGTTTATGAAAGAACTGGCCCATTGTTGGCTCATATTTGATCAGCAAGTCAAAGAGTAAAACGCCCCCCCCGCTATCACTCTTATGCATGTGAAATGACCGCGGTAATTGTCACATTGAGATATTGACCTTCCTTTCTAATACAGTCTCTCGTCGGACGCGTCGGAATAGCGCAAACCCAATTAGGGAACTGATTGCTTTGCTTTCATTTTGCTCGTCATCAGCATCACGGTCAAAAGGGCAAGATGAATGACAAAGTCTGCTCTTTTGTTCTCAGTCAGCGCTGCTCGCGGAGCGTCCGTCGCTGAGAAATGGATAAGAGATTGTCTCTGGCAATCAGCTGTCGCCTTTGGATGAGGACCACCTGCGGATTAAAAAGACCCCTCTGCCGTACAGTACAATGCATATGCATGATGGCTCTTTCCAAGGACAATGTGAGGTTGCTTGGTCTTTGTGTCCAAAGCAAACTGTCCGTGTTACACTTCATGAGTCCGCAGCCTTGTTTTCCACCAAGTACTTCAGTGAGTATGCATTTTTCAGTGTTTCCATTATGAAGCGTCAACCCAACCCCCCCCGGGGGGTCCATTGGTCACAGCCATATGCTTCAGTTCGCTTGTGTATAGTCGTCATACTTCAGCAGAAGATGATGGCGGGATAATTGTACGCCAAGTGGCTTGTTTACAGCGTCACATTGTGTCCTATGAGAAGATTGGAATGATCCTCTTTGTTTGGAGCCTTTGGATGAAACCGATGATCCCATTAAAGAGTTTCTGTTTAATTATAGAGAACGCTGGTGCGGCCCATTTAATGCTCATTTATTCCAGCTTTCTGTGAATCGAACACGTTCTGCACCAACCATGCATACTTGTTGACGTTCTCACAAAGAATGCATGTAGGCTGACGGCTGGGATAATAACACAGAGTCGCCTTTGTGGGCCCTGGCTGACAAACAACTGTCTAAAGCAGGGGTCTCACGCGAAATGTGGCCCGCAGGACATTAGTTTGAGGCCCCCGCCTTGATATGAAAGTTTAATGTTAGTGTGGCCCGCGCAAGTTTGATATGGATGCTGTATGGTATCATGTACCCAGAAAAAATTATTACGTTTGATTAATGTTCATGTTAAAGGTTAAATAACTGTTAATAGTTATCCTCCCTATCCGTGTGGAAGTGGTAAGTTTTTGGCTATTTAAGTTGAAAGGAAATAACTTGAAGGCTACCGTTTAGGTCGCTAGCTCTCTAGTTTGCGAGTTAGCATGTGTCTCAAGACCCTGCAGTTGCGCAATATGTTGTAAATAAAAAGAGTATAAATGTGACTATAGTCGTGTTTTGTCATGTCTACAGGGCTCTAATAATGCTTTGTTCATTTTAATCTGAAAAAAATCATTTGTCTACCCACCAACTATATGTGCTTTCTTAACTTTTTATTATTATTATTATATTTATTTATTACTGATTGATTGATTTTCTTTATTCTTGATTTGTTTATTTATTTTTCATCTTATTTTGTGCAGAAAAATACAAATTAAGATATGTGGAATGTTTTATCAGAGCTTTTATTGTAAAAAATTTGAACCAAAGCACTGAAAAAGTTTGTATATTTTTGTTTTTAATAAATGCGTTTTTTTGGGGGAAAACCTGATACAACCCAGCCTTGCCCAGACCCTAGCTCCAGTGTCCCCCAGGTAAATTGAGTTTGAGACCCCTGCATTAAAGAGTTCCTGTTTAATTATAGAGAACGCTGCTGAGGCCAATTTAATGCTCATTTATTCCGGCTTTCTGTGAATCGAACACGTTCTGCACCAACCATGCATACTTGTTGACGTTCTCACAAAGAATGCATGCAGGCTGACGGCTGGGATAATAGCACCGAGTCGCCTTTGTGGGCCCTGGCTGACAAACGACTGTCTAAAGGTTGAGCCCTCAGATATGCACACAAACGTCAAGCGGCGCGGCTTGATTTTGCTTTTCCGCCAGCAACGTGATCAATTGAAAACAGCCAATATGTCATTAAGAAGGTGAGAGGCTTGCAAACAAAGACGGCCTGTCGAGGCGCATATTGTTGTTGACGTCGGGACTTGGGCATGGTTTCCTTTGCACGCCGGGGTGGCTTAATGGGGAGGATGAAATAACATTACATCCTCCTGTCAGGCTGTATTTCACCTCGCCATGGACAAATAAGTGGAGGTGCCATGCTGGAGCGGCATGGAAAGCGGTCACAGAAATCCTCGTAAATCCTCGCATTGTTGCCGGGAGGTGGCTGGCTTCCAATAACCGATGCTCGTTCCCACACATACGTATAACCGCGAATGGACACCCGGGGTATTTTCCACACACGGCGCAAGGGCTGTCTTCCGTCGAGCGTAATTCATTTTCTAAAACTCCAGCAGCCAAAAAATGTCACCATCAATCAAGGCGTCATTGGCTGGGCGGTGATTTATGACAGGAGACACTTGTAATAAAAATCTTATCCCCCACAGGCCTTATGAAACGGCGGGCTTCCTGTACTTAAGGAATCTGCTTCCTTTTAATGCAGATAATCACAAGTGGAATATGAGTCACAGTTACAACGTGTGAAAATTGACACAGACAATCATTTTGTTTTTGAATTGTAAGGATAATATTTGCAGGCATCACTTCTATATGCTACGTCCACATGCACACAAGGATTTTTTAAAAATCACCTTCAGTGACCTTCAAATACAAAAGACTACTGTGTCTTTGCTTTGCATGATTGAAATCCAAAGCAGTTCCGGAAAAGAACACTATCAACTCAGGAAAAATGGGAATAACATGTACAAATGTTGGGATTCATCTGTTCCAAACAGTCAATCATATAAACGCTGAAACAATTTTACCAACAGGAACCCATTTACAGGTAAATCCAATTAATGTGTTCTGGACACACTAAAATGTTAACATAAAATATACAGAACAATTTAGTTTTACAGGAAAAAAATCACTTTGATGGAAGACTTGTTGACAAAGACGAGGTAGCTAGCAATGGAGGGAGAGCCACACGGGCGCCACCTTCCTATCAATCAATCAAACTTTATTTTTAGAGCACTTTTCATGCATAGAATGTAGCACAAAGCGCTTTACATGTTAAAAAAAAAGACAACAACAAGACACACACACACATAAGAAGTTTGTTTGCCAGAGTACAGAGGAACCAGTTCAGGAAGCGCTGCCATCTGCGCTGGGGGCTGCAACTCAGGGGGCCACCACACAACAGGGAGGCAGGGGCACCGCCACAGAGCTCCCAGCTACCCCAGTCGGTAAGCCCCACGAGAGGAGACACCCCAGCCCCCAACCGAGAACAGCCCCCAGCGCAGAGAGCCCCCACTGAGGAAACACTGGCTATATGGGTTAAGAAATATAAAAACATAAAATAAGAATATAGAAAGTATATATACAAATAATCATAAAACATAAAAAAACATTCATTCATTCATTCATTTTCTACCGCTTTTTCCGCACAAGGGTCGTGGGGGGTGCTGGAGCCTATCCCAGCTGTCTTGGGGCGAGAGGCGGGGTACACCCTGTACTGGTGGCCAGCCAATCCCACGGCACATATAGACAAACAACCATTCACACTCACATTCATACCTATGGACAATTTGGAGTGGCTAATTAACCTAGCATGTTTTTGGAATGTGGGAGGAAACCGGAGTACCCGGAGAAAACCCACGCATGCACGGGGAGAACATGCAAACTCCACACAGAGATGATGGCCTAGGGTGGAATTGAACCCTGGTCTCCTAGCTGTGAGGTCTGCGTGCTAAACACTCCACACCATGCCGCCTTGTAATAAAAATTACAAAATTAAAAAAAAAAAAAAAACTTAAACTGTATTATGGAAAGCAGGAAGTGAACAAATGTAATAGTTAGTGATTGTTAAAGTACCAGATGGAGGTATATAAGAAATATAAAAACATAAAATAAGAATATAGAAAGTATATATAGAAATAATCATAATACATAAAAAAGAAAAGTGAAATATATAAGAACATTAATAAAAACTAAAATAAGCATGTGTAAAACTATAAAAACATTTGGTTAAGATCCAGATTGTTTGCAAGGTTGCTTAGCAACGGTTACTTTTCATCACACTGGCGTACGACATCAGACGTGCAACTGGGGATCTTCCGAGTACTAACCGGGACCGACCCTGCTTTGACAAGAAAAGTTTGTCGCAAGAACATCGGTTAGCTGTGTTGCTAACTTGGATCTCTCACGTTGCCTGGAGGCTAGGCTAGCTACATTCGCCATGCCAACATCAGACTCTGACTCGCCTGGAGAAGTGGAACTACTGCTAAAGAAGGATTGCTGACCTTCTCAAGGACATTGAAAGAATGTCGGGCGAGCCGCAGAGGAAAGATTCCATGCTGACCACCATCAGATTTCGTCTCCCAACGCTATCCAACTGGCTAGAGTCCTCAGTAACCGGTGAGCCCGCACCACAGAACATCACTCTGGCACTCTGGGACCCGTCCTCGTCATGTCAGCGACCGGCCTGCTCAACTCCAAACAAGGGGACCTCCTGCACCGAAGTGGTTGTCCGCAAGCGGAAGTCGCCCATGAGCGGGACCCATGTTGGGGCACCATCTTCCTACTTTGCTATGAGTTCCTCCTTGATTTTCGATAGCGATTCTCATGTGTTTTATGAAAATGCTGGTACTAGCAACTTTAATTTGGCCCCATGGTGGGTTTTTTTGCAGCCATAAAAAAAGCATAGACTCAACTGGTGATGAAACCGCATTTGAGAATGTGATATCAAACACGTTTGTGTAATAAAGATATGTTACGAAGACATTTGGACTCAAGACTGAGTCACCAACATATGAGTCATATGCTTCTTAATACGACAAGATTCAACCGACGAGCCAAAGGTCAAATACAACGGTTTGTTATGGCTATCGTACCATAACCAAAACAGCCTATGAGAACCGAAGCAAAATGTTGACAATTTTTTTCTGCAAAAAGTTCCACTGTACTTCCAAAAATCATATGATATTAGGTTTTGCAGTTTCTCATGTAAAAAAAATAAGTCATCCCTCACTCCATTGCTCCCTCACTCTCAGGGTTTTTCAATCATGAATTAATAAATAATCGATGTTTCGTGGCTGACCAAGGCCTATTAGTCACAAAATATGCACATACAGTATAAGCCAGTGTTTTTCAACCTTTTTTGAGCCACGGCACGTTTTTTTACATTGGAAAACATGACTAAGTCTATAGGAGGAACAAGCTAGGTGTTGCCACACGGACCAATATTACATTGCTATGCTAGTCTTTACACCACAGACACTCCACAGTAGCCATGTTTACATGAGGAGTTTTTCTCTTTCCTAATGACTTTTCCGGAAACAATGGTATCCATGGAAAGGAATATTCCAATCTCTTGTCTACATGCGTCGCTATAATCAACCAGAATAGTCAATGGGGCATGCCCAGTAAAACGTAAACACCAACGTCACGTGATACCGACTTCCCCGAGTTGTTCTTTCACTTGTTGGAATAACTCCGTATTGACAGTTTTTCATCTGTCCAGTCTTGGAATTTAGTTTGGATTAAAAACAAACTTTCCGTAGCAGTCCAGTGCCGATTGCTGGCCTCCATTTTTAAAAGTGAAGAACGTCTGGATCTGCGTGTTACGTCATATCTGAGCATGCGATATGATCAATTTAACCAGGAAAGGATCAAATTCAATCTTGCTAATATTTTATAATTCAACTGGGTACATGTTTTATATAGATATATATTTTCTTTTGACTTATGGACTTATGAATGGCGTATAGAAGGGTTTAGATTCTGTTCCACAGATGGCGCTAATGCACACCGAAGCTGCTTGCCAACCGCCAATAAACAACAGAAGAAGAAAAACGCACCCTGACAACTTTCCGTTTGAGAGGCTACAAGATACCTCAATCGGATTGGGGATGGGAATATTCCATCCCTGTTAATCCCATTATATATTCATTCGGATTGGTACTATTCTTTCGGAATGAGGCGTATACAAAGGTTACATTCTTTCAGTTAGAGCAAATAAACCAAATGCAATTGGAATACAGTAAAGTCTCGTTATATCAATATTGTCGGGAGTCGGAAAAAATATCGATATAACCGGACTATCGATATATCCGATCCTGTGGCGAACTGCATTAAAAGTGGGCAATAATGCACTCGACATTGTTCTATACTATTGTTCTTTTTTGGTATTGAAATCCTTAAGCAAAGATTGATTTAAGCTGCTCGACATTGTTCTAGAACAATGTCGAGCAGCTTCTAGAACAATGTCGAGCAGCTTAAATCAATCTTTGCTTAAGGATTTCAATACCAAAAAAGAACACAGCGAACGGCTGCTTCCAGTCAACTTTATTTTTCACACTTCCACCACCAGAGCGCAGCACACACACCGATTCCCGCACTTCCTGGTTCACAGGTCATGCTCAACCTGCCCCACATAGCTGGCCAAACACATGCCTGCAACAAAAGAACCAACTGCGTTGGTGGTTTCTCTCGTGTGTATAGATTCTATACACACAAGAGAAACCACAAACGCCAGCATGTACATATGAAAAACAGTGATTATTGCAAGCGATAAAAAGATATCTGAATACAACACAATTAAATACATGTATTTGTACGCTTGTGTCTTCGTTGGAATAGGTGTGTATGCTATGTCAGTTGGTTCTTCTGTTGCAGGCATGTGTTTGGCCAGCTATGTGGGGCGGGTTGAGCATGACCTGTGAACCAGGAAGTGCGGGAATCGGTGTGTGTGCTGCGCTCTGGTGGTGGAAGTGTGAAAAATAAAGTTGACTGGAAGCAGCCGTTCGCCGTGTTCTTTTTTGGTATTGAAATCCTTAAGCAAAGATTGATTTAAGCTGCTTTTGTATCGATATAAGCAGACCAAATTGGCTGGCGGGAGATGAAAAGGGCATCGTAGTAACCGTATTATCATAATAACCGGGTATCGTACTAACGGAACTAATTATATCATAAAAGACTAGAAATTTGCCGGGAAATGAAAATAGTATCGTAATAAGCAGTAATTCGTTATAACCGATATAACGAGACTTTACTGTATTTGGGTTCACGTATACGTGGATATTGACATATTTGCAAATGATGATTAATAAATGTTAATTATAAAAAGTGATATTAGATAATTCCTTACGGCACACCTGACAATTTCCTGAAAATCACTGGTATAAGCCATTAAGACCACAATTTGTCAATGTAGTATTCTACGTTGGTCACTATAGGTCACTAAGAACTAACTACTCATTAGTTCCTCCTGTTATGTATCTTGTATCTTGTAAACTGAGACCTAATAATCATATTACTGATAATACGGATTACTGTTGTGGCCGCAGCCCACAGTTCTGAAAATGCAACATCACTTCCTGTCCGTTGTGGATTCTCCGCCCCTACAAGGTAAACTGTATTAAATGGCTTCTCTTCTGTGATTATATCTACTGTATTGGGCATGTCAAATTGACTATGGGTGTTATTTTGTGTCTTGATGATTGCCGTAATGAAGGAAATTCACCAGCGATAAATGAGGGCTTCCTGTTCATTAAATGTGAAAATGTTCCAATGTATTGTGTTCTCAGCCCAGTGTTGTTGTGAACGTTCCCCAGGGCCGCAGCGCTGTGAAGATGCATTAGTACCACTGCAATTCATTACCTGGAAAATGTGAGCTTTTGTTGTGTTTACAGCACATTCATTCATCAGGCTGCCACCTGGCTCAGCGGGCCAGGTACGGCACAGCTAATTACACTTCATCACCATTCCTACTACATGCTTCCTTTAAGATGGCTTGGACAGTAACAGAGGACCGCTTTCAACCCGGCCAAGATGCAGTGGTTGCTTTTATTCTTGCAAACAATACAATTTGTGGCCCCTTTTTTTCTCTCTGGTATCCTGCACCAAAGGGAGTTAAGGCGGCAGCCCCGCCTCCTCGCCTCCGAACATTCCAAGCCGCCCAGCTGTCACTGTTGCACAGTTACTGGAGTCGAATGTTCACCTGCCTGTTTATGATGGGGATTAATGGATGGATTACAAGGGGCAACGAGCAGAAAGGGCCCATCTGTGAGTCTTCCTGTTGCTGAGATGATGAAGGAACACATCGCCTGCTGTTCTCGCTGTCAATGACAACCCTGGAGCGCTATACGCTAACGACACTGGTTTGATGTAGACGAGGGGTCTCAAACTCAATTTATTTGGTGGCCACTGGAGCTAGGGTCTGGGCGAGACTGGGCCGCATCAGGTTTTCCAAAAAAAAACAAAAACGCATTTATTAAAAACAGAAAAATGAATAAACTTTGCTTTGGTTTCGATTTTCTACAATAAAAGCTCTGATAAAACATTCCACTGTTCTCAAATATCTTACTTTTTATTTTTCTACACAAAATAAGGTGAAAAATAAATAAACAAATCAAGAATAAAGAAAATCAATCAATCAGTAATAAATAAATATAATAATAATAATAAAAAGTTAAGAAACCACATATAGTTGGTGGGTAGACAAATGATTTTTTTCATATTAAAATGAACAAAGCATTATTAGAGCCCTGTAGACATGACAAAACACGACTATAGTCACATTTATACTCTTTTTATTTACAACATCTTGCGCAACTGCAGGGTCTTGAGACACATGCTAACTCGCAAACTAGAGAGCTAGCGACCTAAACGGTAGCCTTCAAGTTATTTCCTTTCAACTTAAATAGCCAAAAACTTACCACTTCCACACGGATAGGGAGGATAACTATTAACAGTTATTTAACCTTTAACATGAACATGAATCAAACGTAATAATTTTTTCTGGGTACATGATACCATACAGCATCCATATCAAACTTGCGCGGGCCATTGAACTTTCATATCAAGGCGGGGGCCTCAAACTAGTGTCCTGCGGGCCACATTTGGCCCGCAAGCCGTGTGTTTGAGACCCCTGATGTAGACTCAGAATAGTTCAATCACTAATGATCCTAGATTGTGATTGTAGAATTCAGGCCGAAATCACTCGATCTGCACACAGAACACGTGATAGAAATACGAAATACAGTAAAAATATTTCATACAAGAATTAAACCAAAAAGACAGCGCTTATCCGTGTGGTTGTTTGGCAAACTGGAAGGGGAGTGGCAAGGGGACTCTGCTGCCCCCGCACTGACCCCAGAAGAACCTGTCTCGTGTTTGTGGGACACAATGAAGTGCAAAATGTAAACTAATAAGTGATGTTATTTGGGTTTGTGACAAGAGACAAAGAGCTGATTAATCCCACAGTAATTGAAAATTAACTTGAACTTTGGGCAGCACGGTGGTCTAGTGGTTAGCACCTCACAGCTAGGAGACGAGGGTTCGATTCCACCCTCGGGCATCTCTATGTGGAGTTTGCATGTTCTCCCCGTGCATGCGTGGGTTTTCTCCGGGTACTCCGGTTTCCTCCCACATTCCAAAAACATGCTAGGTTAATTGGCCATTCCAAATTGGGGTCCAAAAGAGAACTATCAGGTTGGGAAGCCATTTCTCAAGCTTTGGGACTCCGGCAAACCACAGTGAGAGCCATTATATACAAATAGCAAAAACATAGAACAGTGGTGAATCTTCCAAGGAGTGGCCGGCCAACCAAAAGTACCCCAAGAGCGCAGCCAAGAGGTCACAAAAGACCCCACAACAACATCCAAAGAACTGCAGGCCTCACTTGCCTCAGTTAATGTCAGTGGTCATGACTCCACCATAAGAAAGCCTCAAAAACGGCCTGCATGGCAGAGTTCCAAGACCAAAACCACTACTGGAAAAGAAGAGCGTTAAGGCTTGTCTCAATTATATCAGAAAACATCTTGATGTGGGGCTGCTCCCTTCAGAGAGCAGCACAAACTGGGTCTAACAAGGACATAAAAACGCTGCACAACTGTGCAAGAAGACTAGTGGTTCGCGCAGCGAGTTAACCCAAGTTCAATTCCCCTCTCGGCCATCTCTGTGTGGAGTTTTCATGTTCCTCCCACATTCCAAAAACATGCTAGGTTAATTAGCCACTCCAAATTGTCCATAGGTATGAATGTGAGTGTGAATGGTTGTTTGTCTATATGTGCCCTGTGATTGGCTGGCCACCAGTCCAGCCTCTCGCCCAAAGACAGCTGGGATAGGCTCCAGCCCCTTGTGAGGAAAAGCAATGAAAATGAATGAACTTGAACTTGATCATTCATCATCATCATGTTTTTCTAAGCAGAAAGACATTTCAGCGTCTAGCACGTTTGTTCCACAGTACACACAGAAGCAGCAGAAGAGTGCAGCCCAAGGTCAAGAGCAAGACAAGGTCATGCGTGTTGTGCCATCTCTTCTGACACCCCATTGAAGCACACATCTGTAGCATGCAAGGCAAGTAAAACACGACATTCTTGCACTGCGCCCAGCACATATTTACCACCACACGTACGTTTACACGCCACCAATTAGGTTGCATAACCACAAAATGGTATAACCCAGAATTCCGTAACCCGAGGACCACCTGAGTAGTGTTTCCTCCAAACAAACTTCCACTACTTCTTGGGGTCAAGAGCAAAAATGAGTGACATATTGTGTCTCCGTTTCCCCCCAGACAAACAAGGTGAGCGCACCCTCTTCTCGCTGGAGGAAGGAGATGAACCTCCCGCATTGTTGGAGCGCGGCTGATAACAATCGAGGAGCTAGCAGGCCGGAAGAAAACACAAACAATGACTTCCGCTACAGCAATTTAATCCCCTTGGTGTTAAAGGGTGACACAAAGTGGACAAAGGCATGAATAAAACCCCTGAATCTGAAGATTAAGCACAAAAAAAGAAAGGAAAAGGACTTCCTTTGTGTAAAAGGATCCTTTATCTGCTTTTGAAGTTGCAAAGACCTGACAGGCGTTCTATTTTTGGGGGGAGCGCTGAAACCAGCCAACCAAAACCCTTTCATGTGCCATCATCTTTGGGAGGGAAATGATCGCTATTAACATCATTAAAAACTTTATTTAACATAGGATAAGCTAACGGGATGTTTACATGATAACAATCTCGTAAGGAACAGACTTTAGCTTTTTTTTAAAAAAACCTTTCACAAGGAAAATGTAGCCGACAACATGACGTGCAGTACTATTGTGGCACGCTTGAGTCGCCTAAATAGTCTGATGCGATCTGGAGCTCGTAAAAAAAAGCCACCCAAACATCACGTCATCACGCATGACGAACAAAGTAACCTACTTACTGCGCCATGTGGGCATACTAGCAAACATCTACATGCAATATGCAACATATGTGGAGGAGGTCATCAGAGAAGTAAACAAGGTTTTATTGCTCATCGTTCATATTGTTGTTACTGCTGGACTACCCAGCATTCCTTGCGGGCATCTGGAAATGACAGTTTTAAGTCATGTGTTACTAACTCCTTGTATTTATAAACCTAAACCAAAACAAGTACTGTATTTTCCGGACTATAAGTCACACTTTTTTTCATAGGTTGGCTGTTCCTGCGACTTATACCCCAGAGCGACTTATAAATGAAAAAAACTGTTTATGTTCCATAAACACTGGACACGTTCATAGTTCATATTGTTGTTACTGCTGGACTACCCAGCATTCCTTGCGGGCATTTGGAAATGACAGTTTTAAGTCATGTGTTAGCTTTTGTTGTGTTGTGTGACGTACTAACTCCTTGTATTTCCAAGTCTAAACCAAAACAAGTACCGTATTTTCCGGACTATAAGTGGCACTTTTTTAGCTATGTGTTAGCTTTAGTTGTGTTGTGTGATGTATTAACTCCTTGTATTTCCAAGTCTAAACCAAAACAAGTACCGTATGTTCCAGACTATAAGTCGCACTTTTTTTCATAGGTTGGCTGTTCCTGCGACTTATACTCCAGAGCGACTTATAAATGAAAAAACTGTTATCAGAGAAGTAAACAAGGTTTTATTGTTCATAGTTCATATTGTTGTTACTGCTGGACTACCCAGCATTCCTTGCGGGCATCTGGAAATGACAGTTTTAAGTCATGTGTTAGCTTTAGTTGTGTTGTGTGACGTATTAACTCCTTGTATTTCCACGTCTAAACCAAAACAAGTACCGTATGTTCCAGACTATAAGTCGCACTTTTTTTCATAGGTTGGCTGTTCCTGCGACTTATACTCCAGAGCGACTTATAAATGAAAAAAAGTGTTTATGTTCCATAAACACTGGACACGTTCATAGTTCATATTGTTGTTACTGCTGGACTACCCAGCATTCCTTGCGGGCATTTGGAAATGACAGTTTTAAGTCATGTGTTAGCTTTTGTTGTGTTGTGTGACGTACTAACTCCTTGTATTTCCAAGTCTAAACCAAAACAAGTACCGTATTTTCCGGACTATAAGTGGCACTTTTTTAGCTATGTGTTAGCTTTAGTTGTGTTGTGTGATGTATTAACTCCTTGTATTTCCACGTCTAAACCAAAACAAGTACCGTATGTTCCAGACTATAAGTCGCACTTTTTTTCATAGGTTGGCTGTTCCTGCGACTTATACTCCAGAGCGACTTATAAATGAAAAAACTGTTATCAGAGAAGTAAACAAGGTTTTATTGTTCATAGTTCATATTGTTGTTACTGCAGGACTACCCAGCATTCCTTGCGGGCATCTGGAAATGACAGTTTTAAGTCATGTGTTAGCTTTAGTTGTGTTGTGTGATGTACTAACTCCTTGTATTTCCAAGTCTAAACCAAAACAAGTACCGTATTTTCCGGACTATAAGTGGCACTTTTTTTCATGGGTTGGCTGTTCCTGCGACTTATACTCCAGAGCGACTTATAAATGAAAAAACTGTTTATGTTCCATAAACACTGGACATGTTCAACGTTCATATTGTTGTTACTGCTGGACTACCCAGCATTCCTTGCGGGCATTTGGAAATTATAGTTATGTTAGTTGTGTTAGCTTTAGTTGTGTTGTGTGATGTACTAACTCCTTGTATTTCCAAGTCTGAACCAAAACAAGTACCGTATTTTCCAGACTATAAGTCACACTTTTTTTCATAGGTTGGCTGTTCCTGCGACTTATACTCCAGAGCGACTTATAAATGAAAAAAGTGTTTATGGAACATAAACACTGGACACCTTTTGTGTTCATGATTATTTTTTGTGTAGCTGAATAAGCATTGTGTTAGCATATATTACACCTTCATTCAGAGAGCAGCACAAACTGGGTCTAACAAGGACATAAAAACGCTGCACAACTGCGCAAGAAGACGAGTGGTTAGCGCAGCGAGTAAACCAGAGTTAAATTCCCCTCTCGGCTATCTTCATGTTCTCCCCGTGCATGCATGGGTTTTCTCCGGGTACTCCGGTTTCCTCCCACATTCCAAAAACATGCTAGGTTAATTAGCCACTCCAAATTGTCCATAGGTATGAATGTGAGTGTGAATGGTTGTTTGTCTATATGTGCCCTGTAATTGGCTGGTGACCAGTCCAGGGTGTACCCCGCCTCTCGCCTGAAGACAGCTGGGATAGGCTCCAGCACCTCCCACGACCCTCGTGAGGAAAAAGCGGTAGAAAATGAATGAATGAATGAATGAATGAATGAATGAATGAATGAATGAATGAATGAATGAATGAATGAATACCCTTTGTCAAACTAATATGACTGTGCCGGACACGAGTGGTGTCGTCAAAATGACATTGTGTTATTTCCATAAACACAAACACTTTCACTTTCAGACTTTTCTATTTTTAGACTCCAAAACACTGTAGTGTAAACAAATGACCAAATCAATATTGTTTTTAGCTCTATTTTATAGCCTTGTGTAAACCACCCATAGTTTGTGTTCTATCGTCAAGGCGCCCTCCTCTTGTGTTATTATTTATATTTGATCGGGTCTGTGTTTATAAGCGGTGGAGCCGAGCCAGGCTGTTGCTGGATGAATATTTCACCGCCTCCTCACAGTAAGCCTCCCGTGTCATCCCCCGTGAATGAAGTCTGCAATAACTGCACTTCAGATGCAGCCTTTGGGGTTTTTTTTTTATCGCAGACCCTTTTTTTTTTCTCTGCGCTCAAGGGACTCCCCCACTGTTCTTTCTAATACGGCGGTGGCTTCTGGCCCCTCAGTGTGCAACAGTGGGGGCGGGAAGGAAATGATGAAGCCTCCATTTGCATTACGTAATTTCATGCATTATTCAGAGGCGGGGAGAACGGTTTCAACCTCGACGAGTCCTGGGAGGCTGGCGAGGAGATAACTGTTAGTGACGGGGCTGCCTCATGAAATGCAGAGTGGCTTAACAGCCCAATCTGCAGATATTACTCAGCTCCGTTGACGTTCTTTTCAACTAGCAGATGCGCATTGAATTATTTTTTATCTGCTTGGTGACGCACTGAATGTTTCTCAGCACACAACAACACATACAGTATTCTTTTATATTCAGCGATATTCTATCAGGGAACAATGTTGTACCTTTGTGCATTGCTATTGTGTCAGAGCATTTGTTGTCATATATTATTTTCCTTCATGTACGGCAGTGTTTTTCAACCTTTTTTGAGCCACGGCATGTTTTTTTACATTGGAAAACATCACTAAGTCTATAGGAGGAACAAGCTACCAATATTACATTGCTATGCTAGTCTTTACACCACAGACACTCCACAGTAGCCATGTTTACATGAGGAGTTTTTCTCTTTCCTAATGACTTTATCCGGAAACAATGGTATCCATGGAAAGGAATATTCCAATCTCTTGTCTACATGCGTCGCTATAATCAACCAGAATAGTCAATGGGGCATGCCCAGTAAAACGTAAACACCAACATCACGTGATACCGACTTCCCTGAGTTGTTCTTTCACTTGTTGGAATAATTCCGTATTGCCAGTTTTTCGTTTGTCCAGTCTTGGAATTTAGTTTGGATCAAAAACAAACTTTCCGTAGCAGTCCAGTGCCGATTGCTGGCCTCCATTTTTAAAAGTGAAGAACGTCTGGATCTGCGTGTTACGTCATATCTGAGCATGCGATATGATAAATTTAACCAGGAAAGGATCAAATTCAATCTTGCTAATATTTTATAATTCAACTGGGTACATGTTTTATATAGATATATATTTTCTTTTCACTTATGGACTTATGAATGGCGTATAGAAGGGTTTAGATTCTGTTCCACAGATGGCGCTAATGCACACCGAAGCTGCTTGCCAACCGCCAATAAACAACAGAAGAAGAAAAACGCACCCTGACAATTTCCGTTTGAGCGGCTACAAGATACAGTAAAGTCTTGTTATATCAATATTCTCGGGAGTTGGAAAAAATACCGATATAACCGGACTATCCATATATCCGATCCTGCGCCGAACTGCATTAAAAGTGGGCGGATCTTTGATATGGCATGTAATTTTCTCCTTGAGTTCATGGATTGCGTATCTAGCATGCTTTTGTACTACAATACATTTTGTACTACAGTAAATAAAAATAAACTTACGCTGTAGTGATAGGTTACCGGGACATAATTCACCCCGGAACTATCGATAGGGAAGGTGTTGCCACCCGGAGGGGTAGGCGCGAGGGACGGGGGTTTTCCGCTTCCTGTTGTGGCTTTCATGTCTTTCATGCCTTTACGTAGCAAGAGAGTGCAAGTTATTGTTGGCAAGAAAAATAAAGTTTTCTCCCAAATTCGACACTCTGCCTCAGACTCCAGTTCTTCGGCGCTTCAATGCATTAAATAAAAACGTCTTTACGCTTTTTTAATGACTATTACTTTTCTAAAATTCAACCAATGCAAAATCCTCACGCTTCAGCAGACAAAACCATAAACATTGTTGCAAAAAATGATTGCATTCATATACATAACACAATTCGGTTCAAGTCAGATGGGTCACATTTTTTTCCAACATTTATTATTTTCATAACGCACTCTTGCAACTCAGTACATGTATGAGTACATGCATGGAAAACAAAAACTGCAACGTTTACATGACTATTATTGTACTTATTCTGCAATACGTACTTTAAAAAAATCTTCCATCTTCTTCTGCTTCCTCTTTTCACCTTTTAACACAAACGATTCAATATTGTTTAACATTTCTAAACAATCTGATGCATTTTCTCTCGACTCTAAGTAACCTCGTAATTCCATAACACTTTGCAACGCTTGTGTCTTCGTTGGAATAGGTGTGTATGCTATGTCAGTTGGTTCTTCTGTTGCAGGCATGTGTTTGGCCAGCTATGTGGGGCGGGTTGAGCATGACCTGTGAACCAGGAAGTGCGGGAATCGGTGTGTGTGCTGCGCTCTGGTGGTGGAAGTGTGAAAAATAAAGTTGACTGGAAGCAGCCGTTCGCCGTGTTCTTTTTTGGTATTGAAATCCTTAAGCAAAGATTGATTTAAGCTGCTTTTGTATCGATATAAGCAGACCAAATTGGCTGGCGGGAGATGAAAAGGGCATCGTAGTAACCGGATTATCATAATAACCGGGTATCGTACTAACGGAACTAATTATATCATAAAAGACTAGAAATTTGCCGGGAAATGAAAATAGTATCGTAATAAGTAGTAATTCGTTATAACCGTTATCGATATAACGAGACTTTACTGTACCTCAATCGGATTGGGGAAAGGAATATTCCATCCCTGTTAATCCCATTATATATTGATTGGGATTGGCACTATTCTTTCGGAATGAGGCGTATACAAAGGTTACATTCTTTCAGTTTGAGCAAATAAACCAAATGCAATTGGAATATTTGGGTCCACGTATACGTGGATATTGACCTAATATTTGCAAGTGATGATTAATGAATGTTAATTATAAAAAGTGATATTGCATAATTCCTTCCATTGTGTAGAAAAATAAAAAGATATTTGAGAACAGTGGAATGTTTTATCAGAGCTTTTCTTGTAGAAAATCGGAACAAAAGCAAAGTTTATTCATTTTTCTGTTTTTAATAAATGCATTTTTTTTTGGAAAACCTGATGCGGCCCAGCCTCGCCCAGACCCTAGCTCCAGTGGCCCCCAAGTAAATTGAGTTTGAGACCCCTAGTCTAGTTGGTCTTGATTTGGGCACTCAACTAGTTTGTTAGAGAGTATACTGTTTGGCCGTACAATAACCAAGACAGTGTACAAAAACCAAGACATATTTGTTGAAATAATTTCCAGCGAAAAGCGAAGCCTATAAGCAGAGCATACGAAAAGGAGCCCACTATTCTAAATGTCATTTTGTTGTTGTGATGTTTTACTTGGATTGTTGTGATTTTTTTTTTTTTATTCCACGGCATCTGCTTAGAGCCATCACAAGTCAAAGGGAGTGCAGGCCGGCCAGTTAGTGCAATCAAACACCCAGCGCACCCGGCGCATCCAGCACACGAGCCGCATAGCATGGCAACTGGACACTGTTTCTTTCACAGTGCAAAGCTCGTGAAAGTGAACGCAGGCTGAAAGGGAGCAGGCCAAATAAAACTCCCTGCATCTAATCATAGACAATAGAGTGTTTCATTAAGCCAGATAATGGTGTGTGCATTTCATTACCATAGATAACTAGGGATATTTAGATGAGGGATGAGGTGCTCATAAAGCGCCAGTTGGTCACCATGGTAACCCGGATCCCGGCAAACAAAAGAGTCGGGGAGGAATGTTTGCCAGGAAGGGATGGAAAGAAAGAGTGTAGTTTCTCTTTACATGATCCTGAAATAAGCCTCCTTCCTTAGCATGCTAATGTAGCCAAAAGAATTCAACTTAATCACCCGAATGTGGAAGTCAGGGGGCAGTAAGTCCATCTACCATATCTATCAAATACGGTATTACACCCACCGCCCCCTCCCACCACCACCACCACCACCAGCATGCACTGCTGGTCCAAGCTCACTTTGTCATGTATGAATTTCAAATAAAGCCTCACTGCCTAAATTGGCCCAAAACGTGACCTTGACCCCGAGTAGATCTCATTTATCTCTGAGGTGTCATTGTGAGGACAAAACCCGGAACGGTTTGTACTACCGGAGAGCCGAGTCAATCAGGATCCTGTCTTATCTAATACAAGTCGGATATGTCAAGCTGTCCATCAGACCACATTTATGTGGTGTGCAATTGCTTTTTTTGCACATTTCTTAGTCAGACTGTCAGGTAAAATCACATTTAATGATGCGTTCAAAGGAATGAGACATACTGCTCATCAGGCAAACTGCTCAGTGGGCACAGATTGAGAAAACACACACATATTTCCTCAGTTATTTATCTTATTCCTCTGATCCCAGCTGGCTCGCACACAACAGCCGAGATGGAAGACAGGAAGTAATTGCACACGAGGTGAAAGCAGATTGCCGCTCATATGGACATCGACATTCTTGTAATCCCAGACGGTCCACTGTTATCGGGAATGTTCCGCCGCTGCGGGACCTTTGATCCCGGTGAAATTGGTCTTTTTAAAGTTGAAACCTTGATCCGAGGCAACGCTTGAGAGACCGCGTTGACGTGGACGTCCCGTTTCACATTCAGCAGTGCTCGTCTCGCCAGAACGCCAACTTGTTTTAGCTTCGTTTGTTAAATCTTTAGAATCCAGTCAGAGTCATTGCTATGTTTGCGCTAGCTTCTGCAAATCTAAATTATGATTATATTAATCGTCACATTTATTACATATTAATTATACCGAAATTGTTCTGGAACCTGATTTCACATGCAAGGTGACATTGATGGTGTTGACGATGCATGGAGTATGCATTGCAGCAGACTCCGGTCTGGGTCCGGCGGTAACAAGATCAGGCTACTTGGACCCGACAGGCTGAGACTCTCCCTTCCTAACAGGGTGGCCCATCTGGCTGGCGTCCCGGCTGCGGCGCCAGCCGGTGGCTCCACCGCACCAGGCCCCATCTGCGGTCCTGTGAGTGTCTGTGTTTCGCAGATGGGACAGCAGCTCAGCTTATGGCCAAACATTACTTTAAGTCAGGGGTCTCAAACTCAATTTACTTGGGGGCCACTGGAGTTCGGGTCTGGGTGAGACTGGACCGCATGAGGTTTTACAAAAAACAAAAACAAAACGCATTTATTAAAAACAAAAAAATTAAAAAAGCGTCGCTTTGGTTCCAATTTTCTACAATAAAAGCTCTGATAAAACATTCCACTGTTGTCAAATATCTTACTTTTTATTTTTCTGCACAAAATAAGATGAAAAATAAATAAACAAATCAAGAATAAAGAAAATCAATCAATCAGTAATAAATAAATATAATAATAATAATAAAAAGTTAAGAAAGCACATATAGTTGGTGGGTAGACAAATTATTTTTTTTAAGCATTATTAGAGCCCTGTAGACATGACAAAACACGACTATAGTCACATTTATACTGTTTTTATTTACAACATATTGCGCAACTGCAGGGTCTTGAGACACATGCTAACTCGCAAACTAGAAAGCTAGCGACCTAAACGGTAGCATTCAAGTTATTTCCTTTAAACTTAAATAGCCAAAAACTTACCACTTCCACACGGATAGGGAGGATAACTATTAACAGTTATTTAACCTTTAACATGAACATGAATCAAACGTAATAATTTTTTCTGGGTACATGATACCATACAGCATCCATATCAAACTTTACAT
Source organism: Doryrhamphus excisus (assembly GCF_037039965.1). Classification (NCBI taxonomy): domain Eukaryota; kingdom Metazoa; phylum Chordata; class Actinopteri; order Syngnathiformes; family Syngnathidae; genus Doryrhamphus; species Doryrhamphus excisus. The sequence goes on from NC_136370.1 coordinate 2,682,744, forward strand.
TAAACTTTCATATCAAGGCGGGGGCCTCAAACTAGTGTCCTGCGGGCCACATTTGGCCCGCGGGCCGTGTGTCTGAGACCCCCGCTTTAAGTGAATGTGGAAAACCGGCCGTTGCACTCATTCAAGTGTAAAAAGAAGTCGAGTCAATGTAAACAAACTAGTATGACATTGTTTTTCTACCTTGGGTGGCCACAATGGCGATCAAACCCACTTCAAGCACAAGCGTTAACATTGCGTGTCAACCGTAAAGCCGATGCACCTATCAGTATTGTACTTTTTCGGTATAGCGGCCTTAAACACTCCAAGTCGACTTCAAATAGCCCTCACTCATCTCGCCTGGCTGCACAGTTTAAAAGGTGCACATGGTGCACGGGACAATGGCGGCCCTTTAAGGCATTGTGCAGATCAGGGCCCATGGAATTTTACCTCGCATCATTAAAAAGGGATTGTCCGGCTTGCCGTGCTCGTGGGAAGTGCCGTTAGTTAACCCAACAAAAGTGCCCTGGCAGCGGAACCCCAGAGATGAAGGGCATGGCAGGGAGGTGGGTGGACGTGGGCGGGGGGGCACGGACGAATCCACCTCTAATCCTCGCTACCTCATTGTGCCGATACACCCTTACCCCTACGACTACTTCCCACTCTAAACTAGGCGGATTTTGCCTGAATTAGAAAAACCTCTGATCCGTGAGGATTCAGCTTTCCCTCCCCTTCGCTTTCTTTCTGAGCAGTTCTTAAATCACTTTCTTAAATCAGGTGTCTGATGACTGTGCTTAAACACAAGAACTCGAATCTAAAGCCTAAGGCAGGGGTCTCAAACACGCGGCCCGCCGGCCAAATGTGGCCCGCAGGACACTAGTTTGAGGCCCCCGCCTTGATATGAAAGTTTAATGTTAAGTTTGATATGGATGCTGTATGGTATCATGTACCCAGAAAAAATGATTCCGTTTGATTCATGTTCATGTTAAAGGTTAAATAACTGTTAATAGTTATCCTCCCTATCCGTGTGGAAGTGGTAAGTTTTTGGCTATTTAAGTTTAAAGGAAATAACTTGAAGGCTACCGTTTAGGTCGCTAGCTCTCTAGTTTGCGAGTTAGCATGTGTCTCAAGACCCTGCAGTTGCGCAATATGTTGTAAATAAATGTGACTAAATGTGATAAATGTGACTATAGTCGTGTTTTGTCATGTCTACAAGGCTCTAATAATGCTTTGTTCATTTTAATGTGGAAAAAATAATTTGTCTACCCACCAACTATATGTGGTTTCTTAACTTTTTATTATTTGCCGTTTTATTGTTATTATTATATTTATTTATTACTGATTGATTTTCTTTATTCTTGATTTGTTTATTTATTTTCATCTTATTTTGTGCAGAAAAATAAAAATTAAGATATTTGAAAACAGTGGAATGTTTTATCAGAGCTTTTGTTGTAGAAAATCGGAACCAAAGCACTGAAAAAGTTCTGTTTTTAATAAATGCCACCTTTACATGCCTTTTTGTTTACACCACATGGCGCAGGCTACGGAATGACTGAAGATACATAAGAGCTGCTAACATTAGCCAAACAGAGTGAGGAAGAAGAACAAAGTCAGAAGAAAAAAAATTAACCACTTCCACACGAAATGGGAGCACAGCTTTGTTTTTTCATGTTTTTTGTTTTGTCATGTTGGACATGCCATGGGTGACTTGAAGTAATAGTGTGAAGGTAATGTAATATAATGTCATGTCTCACCAATGTAACTTACTGACGCCTAGCAACCAGAATACTACATAAAACTCGTCTTTCAAGCTCTAGCAGGCACTGGCTTTTCCTCTCTATAGAAGGATGGACAAGTACCTGCCTGCTCATGCATGTCCCCTCCTTCTCCTTCACGGTGAGGAGAGTACTGTTTGCCTCAGCATAGTATGACTTTCTCTGGGTTTTATTGTCCAATTAGCAATAATAATGATGTCACACTTGCATTAAAGACGCCGCACAGGCAATGTTCTGCAAACATTATAGTGGCAAAATGCTGACAGAGTTTCTTATCCAACCCAGCACAATCAGACGGGAGGCTCAGCTGTGCGGTAAACTGAGAGGAGAGACAACGCAAATCCAGCAATTTTTACTTAAGATTATGTTAAAAATCATTGAAATCATACAGAAAATACATTTATGACAGTTCAATTGACAAATCTTAATATTATTTTTTTGTATGACTCCCCTTATGGCTTTCACTGTCAAAGAGATATGTCATGTGCTAAAAGGACATTCTTCATAAAAAGATTCCATATATTCATTTAAGTGCACACTCAGGTTTTTAGGGGCGTCCAAGAATTGATTGACATTTATCTGAGTTACACCCGACACCCTTCCACCTCATGAGGAGTAGGTGGGTGTGCGTAAAAAGATGAACAGTTAAGCTGGTGCTGCAGGGGGCGGGGTTTTCGGGGTTAAGTAATAGCGAGGATCATTTAGAGTGCTTGTGGTCATGACAAAACACTCCACAGGCCAAAAGACACCCTCCTCTCCCATCCCTAATTCTGGGTTGACCTTGGGTTGTGCACCGGGGCCCCGTGGCTGCTGGTGATAGTGACACGTGTCTGGGTCATGGGAGTGAGGGGGGGGGGGGCAGAGGGGGATTTGAGGCAGGGCAGGGTTTTGCGTGTGCAGATGGGCGAACCGTTAAGAGACGCAGTGTCGTATTCCCCCAGGGGCGGGGGGGTTTAGAAGGTGGCGGTGGGGAGGGGGGCAGAGGTCAGGGATCAGAGCCCCCCAACTGACTCCCCACCCATGCCTGGTGTCTGGGGGGGGGGCGTCTGCAGATGATGCTGAGTGAGTGCACGCATTATTCAGTTTAGGCTATTAATGCGGAGGGGGGGATCTGTGTGAGTGGTGGTGGGGGGGGGCTTGTTTGAAGCCGGCACGTGCTAAACACACACACACTTTTAATTAAAGAGTATTAATTTCATTTTAAGTAAATTGTTCTCTTTAAAGTGGAAAAGAAAGAACCAGCAATGAGGGGCAAACATGCTAATGAGTGTATCAGTAGTGTTATTACTAGTAGTAGTCCTATGTTATATATCCTAAATAGTATATATATATATAGTCCTATATCGCCATGGTCACAGTATTGCATTGGTAGACCAAATGAGAAGTAGAAGATTGATTCTGTTAAAGTTAGGATTATTTAATGCCCTGCCACAAGAGGAACAGCGCTTTATGGCTACAAATTTTGTGAACAATTTCTATATGTTTTATTGTATCTTTTACTGCATGCGCCCTTCCACATAGTAGCTATATAAAACAAAGCTTTTACACCAGAGGTCATTCAATGATGGCTGAGCTGCATATAAAAACTCCTCAATAGGATGAACTTATTGTCTATTTCAGTGTTTTTCAACCTTTTTTGAGCCACGTTTTTTACATTGGAAAAATCTTGTGGCACACCACTAACCAAAAATATTCCAAAATGTCACCACGACCTCACACGTGTACCAATAAGTCTATCAGAGGAACAAGCTAGGTGTTCATTGCTATGCTAGTCTTTACACCACAGACACTCCACAGTAGCCATGTTTACATGACGAGTTTTCTCTTTCGAAATGACCTTTCGGGAAACAATGGTATCCATGGAAAGGAATATTCCAATCTCTTGTCTACATGCACCGTGAAAATCAACCAGAATAGTCAATAGGGCATGCCCAGTAAAACGTAAACATCAACATCACGTGATACCGGCTTCCCAGAGTTTTTCTTTCACTTGTTGGAATAACTCCGTATTGCCAGTTTTTCGTCTGTCCAGTCTTGGAATTTAGTTTGAATCAAAAACAAACTTTGCTTAGTCCAGTGCCGATTGCTGGCCTCCATTTTTAAAAGTGAAGAACGTCTGGATCTGCGTGTTACGTCATATCTGAGCATGCGATATGATAAATTTAACCAGGAAAGGATCAAATTCAATCTTGCTAATATTTTATAATTCAACTCGGGACATGTTTTATATAGATATAAATTTTCTTTTTTAATAAAAGTGGACTTGTGAATGGCGTATAGAAGGGTTTAGATTCTGTTCCACAGGTGGTGCTAATGCACACGAAAGCTGCTTGCCAACCGCTAATAAACAACAGAAGAAGAAAAACACCAGGAAGAAGAAGGCACCCTGACAAATTTCCGTTTGAACGGATACAAGATACCTCAATCGGATTGGTTAAAGGAATATTCCATCCCTGTTCAGTTCTTTCCGTTTGAGTAAATATACCAAATGCGATTGGAATATTTGGGTCCATGTATTCATGGCTATTGACATAATATTTACAAATGATGATTAATCAATGTTAACTATAAAAACTGATATAGGAGGTCACCTGATGGTTTCTCAAGGTACACTAGTGTGCCGCGGCACAGTGGTTGAAAATACTGGTCTATTCTGATCAATACTCTAAAGGGGTTTTGAATTAGGAGCAATGTATTGGCGCCTGTGCGGTAAATATTCCGATATGACAACCGTTTATCTTTCAAATGTGCTCTCATTGTGTCTTTTTTTGTGCACAGAGAGTGACCTTGAAAACGGACCGTGTGGACTATTCTGCCTTAGCAACGGCTTTTTCTTCACAAAGGCATCAGCAAAGTTTTTTTTACATCTCCAGGTCAGACTTTAGAATGCGTTTGATGAATGTGCAGAAACCAAGAGCACTCTACACAACATGAAGCTTAATTGCACACCCCCCCCACACGCACACACACACAAAGTGGTCGTTTACTGGATCATCAGATGTGCAAATGACATGCTCCTTTAATAAGACTTGAACGTGTGCTGCAGATAATAGCGTAGGCATTGTCCTTGCAGTCAAGTTAGTTATCAGGCTCTCTTTTTGTGTGTGACTGACGGCCTTACTGGCTAATGACACACACACACACACACACACACACACACACAGGTTTAATGCATATTGATGAAGTAAAGCGACGGAGACAATGGGGCAGAGGAGGGTGGTATCAAGGGGCAGTCAGGGATGGGGGAGGCAGAGCAGGTGCGGTTGGAGCATCACGGTTTCTAACTGTACAATCATGCTTATTTTAGTCTTCATCTCCAGTGTCAAAAGGTCACCGTGTGTTTGATAGGACTGTCAATCAAGTAGTAACACCACAACATTAGGTACATGGGCACCATCTGAGTTAGTTAGAAAAGGATAATGAGCAGAATGGTGCCCCTGTTATTCTGTGGGGCGGATAGTTGGTGACTCCATGCAATGGCTTCTTCTGTGGACCACATTATTTGTGTAACAAATGCAAAGGTCCAATTTCCTGAACAAAACAAGCGGTGACACTAGAATGGACTACATAACACAACAGTACACACACACACACTGAATGTGTGCCTGGTGGCCCCCCTGCTGGATCAGCGTGGACCCTCCTCCGCTTGATCGTCAACTTGAAGCAAACCACGCCCCCTCCTCAAGCCGCTAACGAGGGGAACTTATCCTCGCCTGCATGTTGTCTGAGCCGCACACCGGAGCCGGCTGGAAGAGGGGCATTCACTGCGGAGACCCCCCCATGCTGACACTTTGTACATCATGGATTTTGTGACCCACGGCTATTTGGACGCGCGGTCTCCTTACGATTACACCTTCAATTTTTGGAACGACTACCTGGGTCTGTCGACACTTGTGGCCCCGAACAAGATCCGCAGCCCCCCCTGCAGCCCCAACTCTATAACGGAGTCACTCAAAGCCACTCTGGGCTTGGACGACTCGGTGCCGAGCAGGGACGGCGACGCGGGTCACCTGGACTGCTGCTCCCCGCCCATCTCTCTCTATGAGCTCCAGGAGCAGATCTCGCTCCTGCGGCCGTACGGACACCTCCGGAGCGCCGATAGAGACGCGGCTCCCTACGGGGGCGGTAGCTTGGTGGGGTTGGAGCTGCTTTCCGCGGACCGGAGACGCAAGCAAGCCCAGCGGGGCAAGCCGGAGCCCAAAGTGTGCGTGTTCTGTCGGAACAACGGCGCGCCGGAGGAGGTGTACGGCACTCACATCCTAAAGACCGCGGACGGCAAGGTGCTGTGCCCCATCTTGCGGGCGTACACTTGCCCCCTGTGCAGCGCCAACGGAGACAACGCGCACACCATCAAGTACTGCCCGCTGTCCAGGGACCCGCCCGGGGGCCACAGGGTGCTGGCTAAAGGAAGCAGGGTGGCTGGCAGGAGACTCAAAATCTTCACATGAACCCTCTGAAGTGATGATGATGATGATGATGGCAAGTTTCGATTTGATTACGGAAATAACCACATCGCATTAGAATGACACGTGCTCCTTTAAATGCAGGCTCAGAAACTGTCAAACCACTTTTGATCCGGATCTAATCCAGACTGCACATTCGGAACCAATGCTAATTCAACCCAGAAAAGTCCAACGTGACGTTTCTGGTTAAAGGACATCATTTGAAAAAAGAATAACAAATGTATCAAGTCTGATTGATAATGATTAATATTGTTATGGGAGGTGTAATACCAAACTATGGTAATGGTTTTATTTCATTTGAACATGCATCAGATTACAATTGAGTGCATCCCATAATTAGTTCCCAGTTCCACATGTCCAAAAGGAGTAGGAAGAAGCAAAACTTATTAAATCCTACCCCTCCATCTGGTACTTTTACAATCACTAACTGTTACATTTGTTCACTTCCTGCTTTCCTAATATAGTTTAATTTTTTTTATCAATTCCGTAGTTTGATTCCACATACTGAAATGCTATGGCTTTTTAACATAGTCCTAGCATAGAAGTGTTTCACTAGAATGCATTCACACTGTACATTTGGACCAAATGTAAATTGAACCCAAAATGAATATGTTTCGATACACAGATGTGATCAAATCAAGATATCTTACTCACTGGTTTCCAATAGTGACAAATGAGGAAGCCGTGGAGATCTGCAACGTCTCGGTCGGCACTCTGTGAAGATCTGAAAAACAAAAGAAAGAACCAAAGCATGATTATGGCGATTACGGATCAGTGACCACACTGGCTGTTTCTAGTTTCTGTTCTAGTGATGACATGATGCTGCACTCCGAATGTCAGTCATGTTACCTGCCACTCAGGCCTGCATGAAACAAATACATCTCCCAGCACTGTAATGTGGCATTTTCTACCAAAGGAACACACCTTTATGTATGTAGCCTATACTTCCTGCATCATGGATGTCATATATTCTTTACGTGTTCGATTTTTATGTGGATAGTATTTTGCATATCTGACCGAATGTAAAAAAAAAAAAGTTGAATATTGATGTGACATGCAGTTCACTATATGAGCTATATCATTTACTGGTAAAAAAAATGCTAAATTGAATTTGTAAATGTTTAATAAAGGGTAGAGTAGTTTTAGCGATGAGAAGCGCAACATTCCAAAGTCTTTATCTGTTAATAGAAAATGTTTTATGTACTTAATTTTTTACCTGTATTACTGGGGGATATATTCATTTTAAATATGCTCTGAATAAAAATGTCATTTGCATTTGTTTGGGCTAAATAGAGTCTCCTCTGGTGATTGCTGACAATTGTACATGTGGTGAAGGTGTGCCACCTAGTGGTCAAAGCATAGAGTACTGTACTGTGACGTCAAGGATGTACAGTACGCATCATATGTACTGTAGTATCTGAGTTTGAAAGGGGACCTATTCACTATTGTATTGAGTTGTGGACTCCTAGAGCAGCTACACAAGATAACCTAAACAGAAAGCTTTCTAGATCTTCCAGATTCTGCACCTCTTTCTGCAGTGTTTCCACGGATTTCCTGCTTCCAAACCATACTGTGTTTTATTTACTTCACCCCCAGTACCCCATCCTTCAGGTACTCCAAAGCGCTCCCGAGGACTTCCAGATACGCAGGTCCGCGTTTACTGAATGCAGGAAGTCTACAGCCCATATAAGGGAGTCCGGATTGCATTGACGGAAGTACAACTTGGTGCTAGAAAAAAACTAATAAAACCCATATATATATGTATATGTGTGTGTGTGTTAGGGTGCATCAAAAAACACAATTATTGAATTCTGATATGGCTGGGTACTAAAAGTGTTCCAATATATGTAGAAACAACACATACAAAATATTTGTCCAATACATGATTATTTTAGGGGTGCCACCATACATCTGTTTTTGTGGAATAAAGTGGTGAACAGTTCAATGGTCGCCATGGAGATTTGAAATGATCTTTATGTTTTTGTTGGTATTTATACTCCTATTACATATTACTACCAAATTTGTGGTTTTGTTTTTGTAATTTGAATGATTTGTAGTCATATTTATAGGTATTTAGTGCTCATTGCCTCTACTGTAGCTAACATTAGCTCGCTACAGTTTGCTAATGACAGTTAGCTAATAGCTGAGCAAGCATAACATCAATAACAGTAATATATAGTAGACAGTATTGCTGATGCTTCATATTTGTTGAGAGTAGTACTGTAGTACTTTATAATCTGATATACACTTGTCCATTTATTATTTTAGACACTGTTTAGCGCTCATTGCCTCTACTGTAGCTAACATTAGCTCGCTACAGTTTGCTAATGACAGTTAGCTAATAGCTGAGCAAGCATAACATCAATAACAGTAATATAGAGTAGACAGTATTACTGATGCTTCATATTTATTGAGAGTAGTACTGTAGTACTTTATAATCTGATATACACTTGTCCATTTATTATTTTAGACACTGTTTAGCGCTCATTGCCTCTACTGTAGCTAACATTAGCTCGCTACAGTTTGCTAATGACAGTTAGCTAATAGCTGAGCAAGCATAACATCAATAACAGTAATATATAGTAGACAGTATTGCTGATGCTTCATATTTATTGAGAGTAGTACTGTAGTACTACATAATGTGATATACACTTGTCCATTTATTATTTTAGACACTGTTTAGTGCTCATTGCCTCTACTGTAGCTAACATTAGCTAGCTACAGTTTGCTAATGACAGTTAGCTAATAGCTGAGCAAGCATAACATCAATAACAGTAATATATAGTAGACAGTATTACTGATGCTTCATATTTATTGAGAGTAGTACTGTTCTACATAATCTGATATACACTTGTCCATTTATTATTTTAGACACTGTTTAGTGCTCATTGGCTCTACTGTAGCTAACATTAGCTAGCTACAGTTTGCTAATGACAGTTAGCTAATAGCTGAGCAAGCATAACATCAATAACAGTAATATAGAGTAGACAGTATTACTGATGCCTCATATTTATTGAGAGTGGTACTGTAGTACTACATAATCTGATATACACTTGTCCATGTATTATTTTAGGCACTTTCAGACTAGCGGTCGCAGCTTGGTCTTTGGTCTGGGCCCCCTTTGATAACCCTATAGAAAATGATGTTGTATAGAAGTTCATTGTACTCAACATTTCCAGATCAACTTTTTGGCAATTAGACTAGAAATTGCACATTTTCCGAAATTGTACAAAAGTTTATGTGTGAAGTGGCACCCCTAAATCTCAATGGATTTCCTCAAAACTTTGCAAAAGACATTTTTATGTTCATTAGAAAAAAATGGAATGCCAGCCAAATTGATATTATGAATTTAAAATTTCCCATTCAAATTTGATGCACCCTAATATATATAAAAAATATATAAAATAAAACCCAGCATGCAGAGCCATCCGAAACTTCTTTCAGGGCTCCCTTCCAAATGCGCAGAGCTCATTATCTGATGCTTTGGCATCGTTTAACATGAGAATACAACATAGTAACAACATAGGTCAGACAAGTGGAAAAGAGGAAACATTCATAACCAGTTCTGAGAGTAAGAACGTTAAAAATAAGAGTGTTACTGACACCATTATTGTTTTCCAGAGACAGGTCATCTATTTAGTGATTCTTTAAAATGTGACTGCTGAATGCCAAATAAGCCCCTCTACCTGCCCACATGCACACGCAAAACTTTAAATTATTATTATTTATATTATCTGTACAAATGACAGTTTACGCTGTACATTGTTCATATTTGATGTCATCTATTTATTCTCCACATTATTATTTATTATTTCACAGGAGCCAAGCAACGACATTTCGTTGGAAATTTCACTGCTGTGTTATTGTGCAATGACAATAAAGAAAGTCTATCTATCCCCAAAAAAAAGTGGCGTTATTATGCATTGATGCTGCATGTGGATGCGGCTTGAGTCACCATTGTAATCCTCATGCTGGGCATGCTGGAGCCTATCCCAGCTGTGGATTACCACAACACAGGACGCTAAATATGTATTCAATTTAGTCAAGAAGAGTTGTTAGAAAAACACTGCCCCCTAGCGTTTAGCTAAATCCAATTCTTTTACATATTAACATTTTTACACACTATTTATTTGTTTTAACGTCTTCTTGTCAGACTCTTTTTGTCTTAGCCCCCCCCCCCGATGAACGGTAAAACGAACGGAGATGAAAAAGCATTTTAACAGTATAAACTTCAATTCTCTGCTCTCGTCACTGCAGCAGTCTGCTATTGGCCCATCCAATGCTGACATCACTCGTGTGTGTGTGTGTGTGAGGGGGGAGGAAGAGGAAGAGGAAGGGGGGGGGTCTATTCTGTGCTATAAAAAGTGAGGGTTCTGCAGCATCACCGAGTTGCTGCAGTGCAGGAAAGCTCAGTCATCCACACCGATGGTGTGCAGAACAAGGGGGACTTAAAACAATCTTCTGAAACTAAAACATCCATTTCAGTTTCATTCAGAAAATCCACAAAAAAAATCCATCATGAGCCACGACGCCATCTTCCACCGCCGACCTTGGGACAACTACAGAGAGCCCCGACTCCATTTGAAAGCATCCCAGTCCTCCTGGCTCTACTCCTTACATCCAGCTCCGGAGTCGGAGAGGAGGGAATTGAAGCTGGTCTCCTCTTCCACTCCTGGAGCTCACCAAAGGATGGACCTGGGTCAGGCCAGCTCTCTCAACTCGCAGCTGCTCGGTCTGCGCTCACAGGAGAGGGAGCAGCTGGTGGACCTTAACGACCGCTTCGCCACCTACATTGAGAAGGTCAGGCATCTGGAGCTGCAGAACCGAGCCCTGCTGTCCGAGCTGGAGGGTCTGCGCAGGCGGCAGAACCATCCGTCCCGCCTGCAGGCGCTTTACGAGGGGGAGGTGCGCACTTTGAGGGCAATGATCGAGTCTGAGAATGAAGACAAGGCACAGATGGAAACGGAGAGGGGCTACCTGCATGACGTGCGCAAGCAGATGAAGATGCGCTTCGAGGAGGAGGTTCAGAGACGTGTGGACGCTGAGGAGGTGCTGCGGCGCCTGAGGGAGGAGGCGGACCGGGCTGCGCTCTCCAACTGCGACGCCGAGGCCACTGTGGCCTCCTTGTGTGATGAGATATCCTTCCTGAGGAAAGTCTTTGCCGAGGAGCACACGGAGCTGGAGGCCCAGCTCCAGGTGGTCAACATCAGCGTGGAGGAGGTGCAGGTGACCCGACCTGACCTATCGGTGGCGCTGCGGGACATCCGGGCCCAGTACGAGCGGCTGGCCGGCAAGAACATGCAGGCCGCAGAGGACTGGTACAGGAGCAAGTGCGCCAGCGTGGCGGAGGTGGCCAGCAAGAACAACGAGGCAGCGCACGCCATCCGCGAGGAGACTTTGGACTACCGCAGACGGCTCCTGTCCCGCTCCTCCGAGATCGAGGCTCTCCGAAACGTCATCGACTCCCTGAACAATCAGCTGGCGGAGCTGGAGGAGACGCAGGTGAAGGAGGTGGAGAAGTACCAGGTGAATGAGACCTACTCAACTTGGATGCTCATTTTGTTCCTCTCCAGTCCTGTAGGTGGCGGTAGCGGGACCTACCACACACACAACACTGTTTAATCCCATTTACTTGAACACAACATGATCATTTACACAACATGGAAGTAACAAATATTGTTTCCTTGCTATTTCCAGCTGAGGATCAATGAACTGGAGAGAGACATCCATGAAGCCAAGCAGGAGATGGGGCGCTACCTAAAAGACTACCAAGACCTTCTCAATGTCAAGATGGCTCTGGACATTGAAATAGCCGCATACAGGTGAGACATCAGCACAGTGTTTCTTTCATTTATGTCAGTTATCTGCTTTTTTCACCCCCAAAAAACTCTTAATTTTCACCGGTTTGTTTTCAGAAAACTCCTGGAAGGGGAGGAGATGCGTCTGTCGTATCCCTACCTCCCTAGCATACAGTAAACATGCAAGCATGAACAAGCATCCATGTCGCAGACATCATCAAAAGGTCAACCATGTCAAGACAGACGCGCCCTTGTGCCAAAACAAGAGGTCCACCACAAGTCCCCCTTCTTCTCCACACAGTGTGACTAAAACAACATTGGTACAGAATGGCTGCACGGCATCAAGCGCCATTGTTGTTATTCACGCTAAAGTCCAAGCAACGCAGCTGATTGAAGCTCTTTGTGCAAACACTTGACCATTTGTTTGTAAAAGGGCATGAGTGCTCACTTGACGCTTGAATTTTCAATATGTGGTAAAAACATCTGCAGCTTCCCAGTAGGAAAACTATACGTTTATTTTTATTGCTATGATATTTGAGACTCTTTTTGTTTATCTTCTATCTTCTATCTAATTGATTGATACCATTGATTATGACCTAGTGCCTCTGAGCTTGTTTGAGTCAGATTGTTTCTGTTTAGGGAATTCATGCTTAGCTTTGTGAAACTGAAGGAGCACACTGTTACACCTGGCGTAACTGTAACCGCTAGCAACAAGCCCAATAAACAAATACCAGACCTCCAATTTTGGGTCTTTTCTTTCCCCTCCATTTAAAAACATAATTACATTAAGAAACAGAAACATCAAATATCTACATCCAAAATCCCGTTACTATGGTAACATCCAGTTACTATGGTACTCATTATGTCATTGTATGGTCATATCACCTCGTACTTTGGTAAGTGAAAAGAAAAAACAATTAAAAATACAATTTTTAAAAATATATTTTTTTTAAATATAAAAAGGGCGGGTGTTTGCATGTTCTCCCCGTGCATGCGTGAGTTTTCTCCGGGTACTCCGGTTTCCTCCCACATTCCAAAAACATGCTAGGTTAATTAGCCACTCCAAATTGTCCATATGTATGAATGTGAGTGTGAATGGTTGTTTGTCTATATGTACCCTGTGATTGGCTGGCCACCAGTCCAGGGTGTACCCCGCCTCTCGCCCAAAGACAGCTGGGATAGGCTCCAGCACCTCCCGCGACCCTCGTGAGGAAAAAGCGGTAGAAAATGAATGAAATGAAAATATAAAAACTTAAATTATATTAGAAAGACAGGAAGTGAACAAATGTAACCTCCTACTTTGGTACGTGACAAAAAAAAATTTAATTTAATTTAATTTAATTTAATTTAATTTAATTTAATTTAATTTAATTTAATTTAATTTAATTTAATTTAATTTAATTTAAAACTATATTAGGAAAGCAGGAAGTGAACAAATGTAACAGTTACTGATTGTAAAAGTACCAGATGGAGGGGTAGGATTTAATAAGCTTTGCTTCTTCCTACTCCTTTTGGACATGTGGAACTGTGAACTGATTATGGGATGCACTCAATTGTAATCTGATGCATGTTCAAATGAAATGAAACCATTACCATTACCAAAATATCTACTTATACTCCCGCTCATACTAGCTCTGTGAGATACAGCTCCGTTCCCAGCGGCCGTACGGCACAACGGAAAAAATCAGTTTTTTCGGTCTAACTCTTTTTCAGATACTGCAGACTCCGTAGTACTTTCTGGTCAAGCTGTGGGTTTCCTCAGCCGACGCAGGAGCTTGCCGCTGCGTCTACCGGAGTCAATGTGAGAGGCACTTTGGATTCATTGTGAACCCGGGGTAAAATCTAGAAAACTCAGGTTCCTGTCATTCTGTTTTTACAATCTTTTTCGTGGCGGTTTTTGAACATTCTTTCTTTGGAATTTGGAATGTAGTTGGAATGTAGTTGGAATGTAGTTGGAATGTAATTCATGTAGAAGTAGCCTTAAATGTTCATTTATCCATTCTCTTTCATACCTTTTGGGACAAATTAATGACGGTTTTTGAACATTCTTTCTTTGGAATGTGTGTTTGCTTATACTGTAAATGACATCGTATTATAAACATTTTCTGGCATATAGCAAAATCTCAGTTAGCATCCGCTCCAGTGAGCATGCTTTTTGGTTAACGTCAAAGCCACAATTTTGTCTCGGTTGGCGTACATACTGTTAGCTTATGCCATGTTATTAATACACTGCACGAGTCCATCCGGAATCAGAAAATGTCCTCCCTTGTTAGCATCATTTTTACAGTTTTATAATTATAGTTTTACATGCATAGAACAATTTCAAAAGCATTTGAACTAACGAACTGCAGTGAAACAACACACAAACACCATGTTCCTGTTTTGTCATGAGTTATTTGTTCAATTCAATAGTATTTCTCACATTCTGGATGAAAATGCTCGTACTTCCAACTATTGAACTCAAGTCAAAACCGGAAGTCGATGGTAGGTTGATCTCGCTGCCACATAGTGTATTTGAGGAAAGTTGTCAAGAATCACATCTTTAATTAATGTAGAAGTTGCCTTAAATGTTCATTTATCCATTCCCTTTCATACCGTTTGGAACAAATTACTGACGCTAACCAAGATTCCGATGTGCTTTAAATCTCATTGTCGGTAATCTAAATAGGGGCACTCCATTTTGTATGGAAGCCGTTTCCATACTTTTATGCTTATTTTTGTTAAAGAAAATAGTTACGCCATAAGAAGAAGGACAACACAAAACAGTTATATTTGAACGTTATTGAGGTAAAATACATATCCCCACCGCTCGGCGGCAACAGAGGTTCATCCTGGCCTATCACTTCCGGGTCAGAATACAACAAGATGGCGGCCGCCTTTCGACGTTGATGTTTTGTATGACAGTGTCAATGTTACACATTTCCTTCCAGGCAGCATGCAAGTTTCGGAGAACGGATATATTTAACAAATAAAAATTCCAACCTTCAAACGCTTCGTCGAACAACGGGAATGTTGCAGGCACTAGGCAACAGAGGCGTCCAGGTCGCCCGGCTCCTGGCGCCCAGGCACACGGTGCTGGTGGAGGCTGTACGCGGGCGAAAGTCGCGTACGGACCCGGTGGCCAAGTCCAAGCAGGGCCGAATCAAAGTACCTCCTCCGGTGGACCCGGTGGAGATGGTAGTACTGCGGGAGAGATACACCGAGTACAAGCTCATCATGAGAGCGCTGCGGTACGTTCAAGGGCCCTCGGACAATGTCAGGTTACGTGGTGTGGGAGAGTTTTTCTCCACATGGCCACACATTCTTTGCCTATTTGTGTAGTTACTATTGGTTCTACTACTACTAAGTAATGTACTATGCCTAACTGTGTCTTAAAAACTTTTAAAGACGATACAATTAATGAGCTGACTAATTTGATATGTTGCCTGTTTTTCAGTCTGGAGTTTAAGGAGGAAGTGCTCCGCAAGAAGTATGAGGAGGAGACTGGCTCCATGGCGGAGGAGAGAGCGAGACAGGAGGCTGTGGAGCATCGTGACCTCATGGTGTGGAACGAGCAGGAGAACCGCCGCCTACTCCAACTACGGTCAATACAATACAATAATAACTAATAACGATCTTGACCCCTATAAATTTAAGATTCCTGGAACTCTCTGCTGTTGAGTTAGTAAACTTACTTGTCCCTTATTTGGCAGAATTTTGAGGCTCCAGAAAGAAACAGAAGAGGCAGAACGCAAAGAACTGGAAGTAGCACTTCAACGTGAACAAGAACAAGAAGAATTCATCAGACGGAAAGAAGAGGAAGTGATGCAGTTGCAGGTAACGCTTTGCATCCGACTTTACCGTCTCATTTTTTAGATGCTTGTTGATTTCTCAGTATAGATCTTACAGTTGGTATAATTTTTTTCGCCCCCTGTGCGACAGGAGGAGGCAAAGAACTTCATCACTCTGGAGAACTTGGATCAGCGCATAGAGGAAGTTCTGGACAACCCCAAGAATTACAACTTTGCGATCGACAAGGAAGGGAGAGCCGTGAAACAAACTGTGTTGCAATGAAGCAGCCTGCTTGTGTGTTTGTGCGTCTGAACGCCGTTCCAAGTCTACACAGGAAGTGGATTTTCTTCCCAGTACAGTGGAACATACAAATGAATACAAATGATCGTGTACCTCAAACCAGCAATTAAGGTCATTCATTCACAAGGTCCCGCTGTCGTTTTGCATTTTGGTTTGTCTTCAGCCGATGTAATAAATGTATGAATGGACCACGTTTATTTGAATTAATTAGTACGCCACTACTTGGTTGTTTTTTTTTGTCCAACCCGTTTTCATGTGTGGCCATGTCAAGCTAATTTGCAAAATGTAATTCATTCATTCATTTTCTACCGCTTTTCCTCACGAGGGTCGCAGTTTGCTGGAACCTATCCCAGCTGTCTTTGGGCGAGAGGCAGGGTCCACCCTGGACTGGTGGCCAGCCAATCACAGGGCACATATAGACAAACAACCATTCACACTCACATTCATACCTATAGACAATTCGGAGTGGCTAATTAACCTAGCATGTTTTTGGAATGTGGGAGGAACATGAAAACTCCACACAGAGATGGCCGAGAGGGGAGTTGAACTCGGGTTTACTCGCTGCGCTAACCACTCGTCTTCTTGCACAGTTGTGCAGCGTTTTTATGTCCTTGTTAGACCCAGTTTGTGCTGCTCTCTGAAGGGAGCAGCCCCACATCAAGATGTTTTCTGATATAATTGAGACAAGCCTTAACGTTCTTCTTTTCCAGTAGTGGTTTTGGTCTTGGAACCTGTTTTTGAGTCTATCTTATGGTGGAGTCATGACCACTGACCTTAACTGAGGCAAGTGAGGCCTGCAGTTCTTGTGGGGTCTTTTGTGACCTCTTGGCTGCGCTCTTGGGGTACTTTTGGTTGGCCGGCCACTCCTTGGAAGATTCACCACTGTTCCATTTTTTTGCTATTTGCTTCCGCGCTAACCACTCCACCGCCGTGCAGCCGCAAAGTAATAGCAATGCTAAATCCAACAACTATCTGTAGGGTTCACAATCTACATACACGGCGAGCGCTATGCTAACTGACAGACAGCAACACGGCGGCGCCACAGAGCTGCCACTGGGCCACCGTGCAATGTGGCCAGCGAGCTTAATGGGATTGCAGTAGCGAGTTAACAGTTAAGCGGTTAAGTAGATTGAAATAAACTCTGCACCATACACATGCGAAAGATGCTAACGGCGACGTCGCTCAACATGTAAACAGTCGTGAAGTAACGCTTCCAAAGAAGGAATACATATGACACTCGGGGACAGATGTCCTCATCATTATTCCTCTCCTTTAATTGAGGGCAGCAGTTATGATTTATGATTATATTAGTGTATATTGGTTTGACCCTTTTTGTCCAATTTGTACCCCAAAAACCGCAGCAGGAGATCATTAACAAAACATCTCTGGAGCACCTTTGACATAATAAATACATTAACAAAAATAAGATATCATAATAATGGCTCGACTGAGTGGTCCAAACATAGAAAGTTCTCACCAGAGCCGAGGAGCACCTTCATCCAGATGCTGAGGTCTTTGCACGGAGACAAATCTCAGCAAGTGCACAATCAAATTAAAAGCTGGACTAAAAGCTACCATGAAGTCAATCTCCATTTTTGGCATTTGGTGGCAAAAACACTTGAATGTTCAAGTATAACAACTCAGAAGACATGGAAGATGTTCACCGGAACATCCCTCAAGGATTAAGAAATCTGGTTGTTCAACTGTCCCGGGTACTTCTCAAACCTTCTCTCCGCCTCCTCGCTGAAGGCGTCTCCTGCAACAAAAGCAGGGAAAGAAGCGTTGAGACGGGGATGCTCGCTGTGCCTGGTGTGACCAATCAGGATGGGTGTCTCACCAATGTGGCAGTTGTGGAACCAGATGCGATGGCCGTCGTATTTGCAGTTGCACTTCATAGCGTTGTTGGTGAAGTCGCTCTCGGCCACCTCGAAATTTGGGTTGATGACCACCTGACCAGACCAACGGGGAAAAAAGACATCATTAATAAACAGGCGAGTGTTGTGGTCGTAACCCATGCCTAGCTAAAACGCAAATCTGAACCCCAAACGTCACTTCCTGTCCACTTGCCACTCAACTCCCCCAACACCCAATCACCTTTACATACATGAGTACAAGTTTGAATCGCTTCTTTATTCTTATTATATCTACTATATTGGATAATACGAGTGTAAAGGTGGCTATAGGGGTGTTATTTCATGTCTAGAGGGCTCTAATAATGTTAAAAAAAACAGGTTTTCAAGGTTCTAACTATGTACACAGAACCAGTGGTTGAAGTCCCTCACCTGCATGATGTAGTTTCCGGGCTTGACATCGGTGATGTCGATCCACTGGCAGTCGATGTCGTGGCGGTACAAATCCCAGCAGCCCACCGTGATGCCCTGATCGCCAAAGTTGGCGCACTCGTAGCGTTTGGAAACTCCTGTGCGGACGATATTGTGGACCGTAAAACGCTGAGCATACTTTTCGGAAGAATTTATCAGAGTCAAATGTTTTTATCGACCTTCTTGGCAATCTGTGTCCTCCAGACAGAAACTGGCCTTGTGTCCTTCCGCTACTTTGGTTCCGTTAGCATTGAGCAGATCGTAGTGTGTGAAAATGTCCATGCTATGGTAGTGCCTGTGGGATGCACATACATGCTTTTATTTATTAAAAGGTTTCTGCATCAGAATAAGACACCATGCAAACATAAATTGGTTCTACGTTACCCGTGACACGCGTGCCACACCCACGAGTGGCGGCCGGCCTTGGGCTTGAAGTCGGCCCGGCCGATGTTATGGATCTGAGAGGAGAAGCGGAGCAGGCGGCGGTGTCCGTAGGGCCAGTTGGCCTTGGCGGCCGACTTGGACAGACAATCCTCCTCTGCAGCACAGTAGAGCATGTGCAGGGGCCGGTCCTCGATGTAGACCGTCTGCTGGACCAGGGAGGCGTTCAGGACCAGGTCGGAGGTGGCTGCACAGGAGAGAATCAGAATCACCTTTATTGTCATTGTATTGGACACAAATGAAATTTGAATGTAACTCCACGGTGCATTTTGTAGAAAGTAATAATTATAAATAAGGGGGAAAAAAATAAAATAAAAATAGAAATAAGGAAAAAAAACATAAAATAAAAAATAGAAATAAGAAAAAAAACATAAAATAAAAAATAGAAATAAGAAAAAAAAAATAAAATAAAAAATAGAAATAAGGCAAAAAACATAAAATAGAAATAAGGAAACAAAAAAGATAGAAATAAGGAAAAAAATAAAAATAGAAATACGAAAAAAAACTGAAAATAGAAATAAGGGAATCAAAATAAAAAATAGAAATAAGGAAAAAAATAAAAAATAGAAATAAGGAAAAAATAGAAATAAGGGAAAAAATAAAATAAAAAATAGAAACAAGAAAAAAAATAAAAAATAGAAATAAGGAAACAAAAAAGATAGAAATAAGGAAAAAGAATAGAAATAAAAATAAAAAATAGAAATAAGGAAAAAAATGAAAAATGGAAATAAGGAAAAAAAATACAAAAATGGAAATATGGGAAAAAAAATAAAAATAGACATAAGGACAAAAAATACAAAATAGACATAAGGAAAAAATAGAAATAAGGAAAAAATACAAAAAATAGAAATAAGGAAAAAATACAAAAAATAGAAATAAGGAAGAAATACAAAAAATACAAAAATAGAAATAAGGAAAAAAATAAATAAAAAAATAGAAATAAGGGAAAAAATAGAAATAAGGGAAAAAAATAGAAATAAGGGTAAAAAAAAATAAAAAAATAGAAATAAGGAAAAAAATAAATAAATAAATAAAAATAAGGGAAAAAAATAGAAATAAGGGAAAAAAAAAATAGAAATAAGGAAAAAATAAATAAAAAAATAGAAATAAGGGAAAAAAATAGAAATAAGGGAAAAAAATAAAAAATAGAAATAAGGAAAACAATAAAAAATAGAAATAAGGAAAACAATAAAAAATAGAAATATGGAAAACAATAAAAAATAGAAATAAGGAAAACAATAAATAAAAGATAGATGGATGGATGGGTGGGTGGGTGGGTGGATTGGATGGGTGGGTGGGTGGATATGCAACATTTCCGTGACTCACTTTCGGAGCAGATGACTCCTGCGGCGAACTTGGCGGCGGCTTTCTGACAGCTGACCGTCTTGTGATGCTGACACTGCGTCAGAGACATCTCGCCGCCCGTGCACTTGACGCCGCTCATCACCATGTCGGTGACATTGCTGCTGTCCCAGTACCAGGTTTCCTTGGACAGAGACACACGGCGCTCAGAGCCCACTCAATAAACACGACAGGAAACAATGGCGAGCTGGCCTTTGGCGTGACTAAGAAACGGTCGATATGACGTTCCTGCTTTTCTTTTCAAGGCCAAAGCTGGAATCCCGATTGCAGTTCCTACTCACAGTGATGGCATGCATGGAGTATCCCAGGCCCAGCTGCCTGCAGACCACCATGGCCTCCTTTGTGGTCCATCCAGTGCTGCACACTGTTCCCCACTTGGACCCCACCTGAACCTCCACCCGGCCCTCATAACTGCTGCGGCCGCCCACTATCCGGATCTGCGGAGACGCCCTGCTGGGAGTCAGTGAGGGGACAGACTTCCTGTCCTGCATCTCAACTGTCTGGGCGCGCTCAGTCGTGCGCCGGCTGTGGAAAATGTGTCGCGTGAGTCAGGCGGTCTGGTTAGTCTTCGCTGGCCACCAAAAACCTCAGTGTGGGTTTTTTTTAACATGAGCTCATCACTTGGCTCCGATGGCCAGCTCGCTGTTCCTTCCACTTGGATTGGGAAGTCTATGTGGTATTTCTTTGTACGGCACAAAGAAAAATTCTACTGGATGTAGAATTCATAATATACTGTCATACTCAAATGCAAATCATAATAGCACCTGGTCAGTATCATTAAAATTTTTATTTTTTGGGTTTAATCCATTGTTTTAAATTTGGGAGCAAGTGTTCCACCTCATCCAGCAGATGGCGCTGTGGTGCAAAAAGCTTCAAAGAGTCAGCTGCCTCTGAGGCCTCGCTAATTTTCATCAATTTAAAAAAAATATATGCCTCTAATATTGTACAAGACCTCGCAGTTCAAAGAGTCTTCAAGCAAAATAGACCTCAGTTCTTGGCTGTTTTGATTTTTCTTTGGCTTTTTAGGTCTCCTTTTGCGTTACACCTCAGAGATTGAGTCATGGTAAACGGCATCATTAGCATGATTGTTTTGTAATCGTCTTAAAATTGGACTTAATTTGGAAGACATAAGTTGCGTCTACCAACAGGTAGACGGTAGAAGATGCAGAACATCTTGCAGATGAACGATGTCTTGTGGAGTCATGGTGTTTTTGGGGTCTTCCGCCCCTGTTCTCAGGGCACTTAGTTTTAGAATGGTGGGATCTGACACAATGATCATATCTGGTCAAAGCTGTGTTGATGTTATCCTGGTTGGGAATCTGGTCTGTGGCTTGTGGTGGTCCCTGATGGTCAGCATTGTTTGAGGTCTTCTTGGCGACAGGATTGGTTTTTCCCCAGACATGGAGGTTAGCTGAACTTGGTAGTAAACAGACTGGACTACAAACCTGATTCCATGGAAGTCTGCTTTCTAGAGATTAGACCAAGTGATCTTATGTTCCAGAACATTCTGTCATTGTTCTGTTGCCCCATTCCTGATGTCCTCCAAGTTCCATCCTGCACTCGTGGTTGTTGTTCTTTGCCTTTGGCCTTGCCGACCCTGTTGCCCGTCGACCCAACCAGCGCTTTTTGCCTCAGTCACCCCCACAGCTCTGTCGGCCCCCCATTTCCTGCTTGTTTACACCAGCCTAAGTCGCCTTTTGATGTCAGGATTCCCTGTGATGGACCACCTTCTGTGTCCTGGACACCATGTAGTCTTCAGCGAGGCCACCGATTGGGACCTGCAGAAGATGCTGGCGGCATCCAGTGCATGGTGGACCGAACCATCTACATGCAGTTTTGTTGATTTACGTTGCTAAACTTGCTAGCTAAAATGCTACTTTAGTTATGAGGTTGCTGTCTGTGTAGTTTAGATAGTTTAGTTTGTGGTTCCCGTTTGAGTGTGAACATGACAGTATACTATCTTGTTGCTGAGGTCAGCATATCCATGTTAGCGTTAACGACGCTAAGTGTTAGTGACCTACTTGCACGCCCTGGTTGGCGTAGCCCAGACCCAGCTGCCTGCAGGCCACTATGGCCTCCTTGGTGGTCCAAGTCTCTCCACAGATCAGCCCCCAGCCTTCGGTGCCATTGGCGTCCTTGCCAAGCACCTCCACGCGGCCCTCGTAGCGGGTGCGACCCCCTGTGAGGCGGATCTGCGTGTGTGGGCGGGCGGTTAGAGCGTAGTCTCGCACAAAGGCAAGGTGGGATAAAAACTGTGGCATTCGTATCACACTGCATGCCGCCTTTGGGAGTAGTGACAAGCATGCTACATGCTACATGCTACGTGTTGTCTGGTTACATCATTCATGTAGTAGCAGAAATATGCATGCATATTAATCACTGGTGTCAACTACGACATAACACGCAGATCCAGACGTTCTTCCGTTTTAAAAATGGAGGCGAGCAATCGGAATCTGCGGAAAGTTGGTTTTTCATACAAACTAATTTCAAGACTGGATGCCCCCCCCCTCTATAAAAGATGTTGAGGATTTACTGATGCTTATACAGGCCTCATTCATTCATTCATTCATTCATTTTCTACCGCTTTTCCTCACGAGGGTCGCAGGGGTGCTGGAGCCTATCCCAGCTGTCTTCATGCGAGAGGCGGGGTCCACCCTGGACTGGTGGCCAGCCAATCACAGGGCACATATAGACAAACAACCATTCACACTCACATTCATACCTATGGACAATTTGGAGTGGCTAATTAACCTAGCATGTTTTTGGAATGTGGGAGGAAACCGGAGTACCCGGAAAAAACCCACACATGCACGGGGAGAACATGCAAACTCCACACAGAAATGGCCGAGGGTGGAATTGAACCCTGGTCTCCTAGCTGTGAGGTCTGCACAAATCCATAAATTGTTTTTAAATTACTGACATGGTTGCCCCATCTATACATTAGTTCATATATTGTGCCTGTATAAATCAAATTATATGTAAACATTTTTTTTTCATATTATCTGAAACTCTGTACCCTGTTAACAGAATGTGATTGTCCTTCGACAGGTGATACTCATCAAAACATGTCCCCCCAAAACATGTATATATATATATATATATGTGTGTGTAGGGCAGAGATGTGATTGAATATGTCTGATGAAGGTCAAACGGACCGAAACGTTACCTGAATAAAGTGATGAACGAGAGCGACACAGTGTACGGGAACCTTCTTTTGAAGACTGGATTAAGGAAAACTGGCAATACGGAGTTATTCCAATAAGTGAAAGAAAATTTTGAGGAAGTCGATATCATGTGATGTTGATGTTTACGTTTTACTGCGCATGCCCCATTGACTATTCTGGTTGATTATAGCGGCGCATGTAGACAAGAGGGGCGGCACGGTGGTCAAGTGGTTAGCGTGCAGGCCTCACAGCTAGAAGACCAGGGTTCAATTCCACCCTGGGCCATCTCTGTGTGGAGTTTGCATGTTCTCCCCGTGCATGCGTGGGTTTTCTCCGGGTACTCCGGTTTCCTCCCACTTTCCAAAAACATGCTAGGTTAATTAGCCACTCCAAATTGTCCATAGGTATGAATGTGAGTGTGAATGGTTGTTTGTCTATATGTGCCCTGTGATTGACTGGTCACCAGTCCAGGGTGTGCCTGATACATGTTTGTATCAGGTGCACCTTTTGGGTGTTAAGTTGCTATGTGATGAATTTAGTGCTGTTGGTATTGACAACATCATAACTGTCACTGTACACTGGTATATTTGCACATTTACACATTTGGCACCTAGACCTCACAGCTAGGAGACCCGAGTTCAATCCCACCCTCGGCCATCTCTGTGTGGAGTTTGCATGTTCTCCCCGTGCATGCGTGGGTTTTCTCCGGGTACTCCGGTTTCCTCCCACATTCCAAAAACATGCTAGGTTAATTAGCCACTCCAAATTGTCCATAGGTATGAATGTGAGTGTGAATGGTTGTTTGTCTATATGTGCCCTGTGATTGGCTGGCCACCAGTCCAGGGTGGACCCTGCCTCTCGCCTGAAGACAGCTGGGATAGGCTGCAACACACCCGCGACCCTCGTGAGGAAAAAGCGGTAGAAAATGAATGAATGAATGAATTGGAAGAGATTGGAATATTCCTTCTCCATGAAAAACTCCTCATGTAAACGTGGCTAATGTTGCTTGGAGTTAGTTAGCAGATATTATAGAAGATGTCAGCATAGTAGTGATGTTGTACATGTGACATCTTCATGCATTAGTTTAAAAACACATTTTCCTGTGTCAACCATCAGAGCTGCAACACCTTATAAGTACAGGCGATGCTCATTTCACGATGTGAAATGAGTTATGACTCATTCTCACGAATCATTAATAGTGTACAAAAAATGATAGGAATACGTATGTATGGGGAGTCACACGTCATTACAAGGTGAAGCAGACTCCTCTGACTGCGCTGCGCCGACGTACGCTCAAAGTAAACTAAAACACAACATGTCTACGTAAAGCGACAAAAAGACACGTCTGACCGAGTTCTCCAGGCCCATGTAGGGAATGTTGCAGCGCACGGCAGCGTCCTCCGTGTGCTGACAGTCTTCCGATGTGATATTCTTGAACGGGCAGCTCCAGATGGACCTCTCGTTGCCTACACACTTCACCTCGTTCATGTAGATGGGGCCCATTCCTGCACACAGCGAAGTGGGTAAATTGTGGATGAATACTTGACATAGTAGGAGTTGTGCAAGATTCTGTGAGGGAATATTTAGGGATATTCCTGGAAGGGATGTGGCCACGTGGCTGCGGTGAAGTGTGATGTCAACGTAACATTTATGAGGCACAAACTCCTGTGTGGTCCAAATGATTATGTCCACGTACGTACACAAACCGCAGCAGATACTTCAAGCCAGATTTCCTGTCAAATGAACTTTTGTTAGCTCCATGCTAGAATCTTAAGACATCTTGAGGTGAAACCAGAGCACAGACGTTCCGATTGTCATGACTTTACTCAGCTAGAGAAGCTCCAAAGGAGACACCAAGAGAGGAATGACGCCTCTCAAAGTGTGTAAATTCTTCTAGTTGGGGTCTGTGTGCGTGTTTTGTTTGTTTGTAGCCCACCTTGACCCATGCGTGCCCCCGTCATGGCCTCCTTGGCGCTTCCGAAGCCCAGTTCCCGGCACACCACGCTGGCCGACTGCAGGCTCCAGCGGTCGTCGCACACCGTACCCCACTCGTTGCCTTTCAGCACCTCCACACGACCTTCGCCCAGCCTTGCGCCCCCCTTCAGCCTCACGTTGCTCTGACACACACACACAGGTTGTAAGGACTTGGGGGTGTTATTTTAGGTTGTACTGGATTTAACCAAACATTACTATTCAAAAATTAAAAAAAAATAAAATAAAAACAAATAAAAATAAAAATAAAAATAAAAATAAAAATAAAAATAAAAATAAAAATAAAAATAAAAATAAAAATAAAAATAAAAATAAAAATAAAAATAAAAATAAAAATAAAAATAAAAATAAAAATAAAAATAAAATTTTTTAAATCTGTTTTTTATTTTTATTTGTATTTTTTTGTCACGTACCGAAGTATGAGGTGACAATGACATAATGAGTACCATAGTCACTGTCAATAGTGTCACGTCACGTACCCCGTACGCGTACCCCACTTTGGGAACCTTCGAGGATCAGTACTTCCAAGGCCTTCATTCAAATATAGAATAAGGGGTACTTCAGTGCATTCATTTCATTTGGTGGATGTTTGATGGACGATTATTGTAGCATCAACAAACTACATCCTGACATCTTGCAATTACTTATTTTATTAGAAATTACCCATTTTTTGCCCTCCCCCCACCTTGGAATAGTCCTGACTTTCCCCCATTACAAAGCACCGCTGGCACTCATCAGATAAAAATAAAAAAATGTATAATTCATCCACGTGATCGGTATCGCTCAGTTTCAGTCCTGCATGATCACGTATTTGTAAATTATTACCAACTAAATAATGAATATTTAAATTTGTTTTCTGCTGAAAAATTATAGACCTATTTTCTGAGAAAGAGGAAACAATTTTTTGTTTTTTTTTTTTCTGCCCCCTGCTGTTTGCTTAAAAAGGTGCTTAAAATTATACAAATTTTTGCCGCGTTGTATTGACTTGTGGACTCCTGAAGAGCAGGTACACATAATAACCTGAGCAGAAAGCTTTATAGAGCTTCCAGAATTTAATTTAATTTATTCCACCCACAGCCCGTCCCCCGGCATACCCACGCCTATAGAGGGCGCCCGTCCCCCGGCATGCCCACACCTATAGAGGGCGCCCGTCTGGTAATTGCCCATGTGCCTCATAGCTAGTATAACCGCTACTGCCCCAAATCGACGTGTTGCGACTTTACCGAGGTTTTGGGCTTCTTCTTCAAGCCGCTGCTCTGCATGAAGAGCGGCCCCGGCATGCAGCTGACAACGGCGGGCGAGCCGCCCTCGCAGGACGACGTGCTGTTGGGCCTGTTGAACTCCAGGGGGCAGGCTGCCAGGTGCACCTCGGTGCCGGTGCATGCCACGGAGTGGATGTGGAAGACGTTCTTCTGACGCTGCAAGAACAACCTGCAGGAGATCCAAGCACAGCACACTTTATTTGTTGATACACTTTGAATGCTAGCTAGAGCTGTGGATAAAACGTTATCAAACTGAAGCGAGGTTTGAAAAAAGACAAAATACCGCCCTTAGCATATTTTAGCACTGTAATGCTAATTTATGCACATTTTAGGGATTGTCCAAGCCTGCTTCAATTTGTCCACAACACGGTCAGCTGGCACTTTACCTTTGGCCTGGGCTGCTCTGTTTAGACTTAGCGTTAGCTTTAGCTTTGGCTGTCTGCCTGCAAGGTAAACACGGGTTAGACTGCACACGTAGCTCAACCAAAGAAGGTCACAGTTAAAGTGAATAGGAAGCAGATCAAAAAGGGAAAGGAAAGTGTCACTTTCAACAAATGTACCGATAGACGTTTACTTGATCCATGTTTTCAGTGAAGCTAACGCGGCTAATGCTCTGTGACAAATGGCGGAATTATTCACACATTTGCTGAAAAGTGACACAATCTTCCCCACAACCTTATTCTTATGCAAATGTAAAGTTAATTAGACAGGTTTGTTGACCCAACAAATGCCATGAAATAAAAACAACAATGTGATCAAAAACACTTGTTAGTTAGTCTTTCATGGATTTGGTTGACTAAAAAGTTCTTCAACACTACAATACACACTTGTGTAGAATTTGCACTTTAATCCTAGGAATGAATCATGTTGCAGGATGGAATAATGTTCCTTATTAAACCTTGTCATGGATTTATTTATCATAGTCTCCCCAAAAGTCTCAAATCTTCTAGAATCTTCTCGAATCATCACTCATCTGGGCTTTCGTTGGAGTTTTTTGGTCTACCAAAGGCGTTCTTGTGCTGTAAATTCAACTAAATTGACTCCAGTGTCAAGATCCCTTACACCAAGGGTCTCCAAAGTGCAGCCCAGGGGCCACGGGCCATTAAAATAAAAACAAAACTGTGGGGAAAAAGTTAATTTCACCTATAGATGCAGTTTTTTCTTGAACGTCTTGCTTTCAAAAAGTTTGGAATATTTGGCAAATTCTACCAAGTTGTTTGTTGTCAAGTGACTCGTTTGTTGTTGAAGAACTCCACAAAGAAGATAGCATACAAAAACCTGACGGCCAGCATCCCAAAATGTGTTGGAATTCTAACTTGGCACACGCTACTCACAACTTCCATAGTAGTCGTAGAAATCACATTCCATATTTGCCTGGGAATATTCTCATCTACGGACGCTGGATGGATAGCAACGTGTCGTAGAAGACGTTTGGCTTCGCACGTGAGCAGGCGTCGTCATCTCTTTGTCTCCTCTCTGCTTTCTTCTCCTTTAATTTTAATTTTAATTTTAATTTTAATTTTAATTTTAATTTTAATTTTAATTTTAATTTTAATTTTAATTTTAATTTTAATTTTAATTTTAATTTTAATTTTAATTTTAATTTTAATTTTAATTTTAATTTTAATTTTAATTTATTTTAATAAATGTTTTTAATTTTAATAAAATTTGACTTACTTGACTACTTTGACTTACTTAAATCTTAAATGTAATTAAAATTAAAATTAAAATTAAAACTAAAATTAAAATTAAAATTAAAATTAAAATTAAAATTAAAATTAAAATTAAAATTAAAATTAAAATTAAAATTAAAATTAAAATTAAAATTAAAATTAAAATTAAAATTAAAATTAATCTGTATTTGTATTTTTTTATTTTTTGTCACGGACCGAAGTTCAAGGTGATATGAGCATCCAATGACATAATGAGTTGCATAGTAACTGTCAATAGTGATATATATAGCACATCATGACTGCTTAATTTTTATTCACGTGTATGTGAGTACGTGTACCCCACTTTGGGAACCTTTGAGGATCAGTACTTCCGAGCCCTTCAGACTAGAGTGAGCTTAGCTAGTCTTTTGAACATGAACTGATGAAGCCTGCTTGGATGAGGAGAAGGAGGAGAAGCCAAACGTCTTCTAAGACAACCTGAACAATGGCTGGTATCTTTTCATTGTCCTGAGAATATTCCATACCAAAACAACAACTACAGTGGAACCTCCAAAGTGTAAACATGTATAAATGTGAAAAAAACCAATAGGAAAACTTTAGAGGTTCCACCAAAGTGACGAGCATGCTGCTAAATAGTTAACATCTACTCCTTCCCCGGCGGCAGTGTACCTGGCACCTGCCAACACAATAACCTTTGACCTGGAGACCTTCTCGGCGGCGGCGCGCTTTCTCAGACGTCTGCAACAGCGACACATTCCGTCACATGCACACAGTTATTCCAGCGTAGTTTCTTACAGCGTGGTATTCCAAACATTGAACACACCTCATACGTACAGTACACCACGACTGACTCGGTCGTCCGCTTTAACGCCTCTGGTCGTCAATAATGCGGCACGAGGCGCACGCATACGCGTATACCGCAGCAGGAAATGAAAGCAACACTCGTAAGTCAAAACTTCAAGTTCTGTAGTTAAATAACATTTAAAAACAAAGGATAATAATAATAGTAATAATAATAATAAATTGCAAATATAAATATTGCAAATGAATAATAATTGCAAATATAATTTTTACAATTATTTTTATTTTAAAATATTTATAATAATAAATATAATTATATTATTTGTTATTAAATATTATTATTTAATTATTAATAATAACAACAACAATAATAATAATAATAATAATAATTTTAATACAATTTCTAAAATTATTTTCTTGTAAAATATTAATAATAATAATAATTATTATTATTATATTGTAAAATATCTATAATAATAATATTTTACAATAAAAATAATTTTAAAATTTGTATAAAAATTTTGTATTATTATTATTAATAATAATACATTGCTAATATAAATATTGCAAATGAATAATAATTGCAAATATAATTTTTACAATTATTTTTATTGTAAAATATTTATAATAATAATAATATTTATTATTATTATTATATTATTGTTATTAAATATTATTTAATTAATAATAATAATAATAATAATAATTTTTACAAATATGTTTGTAAAATATTATTATAATAATTATTATTATTATTACTATTATGATTGTTATTATGATTATGATTATGCTTATTATATTATAAGATTATTATAATTATATTTATTATATTACTATTATTTAATATTATCATTATTATATTATATAATAATAATCACAATTGTTATTATTAAAATAAATATTTTACAATAATAATAATCATAATAATAATAATAATTACTACTACTATTATTATTATTATCCTTATTATTATTATTATGTTTAGTGCTCTGAGAACACAGCATCGTCTATGTACTGTTTATCAGACAAAGCTTGGCCGCGGACATTTTTTAGATTTTCAAGTGGTCCCTGAGTTGGTAGAGTTTTGGAACCCCTGGCCTGGAGGATCACCGTCCATCCAAACCTTCGGATCGGGACCTTTCCCTTCACACACAGCTGAGAGAAAACGCACACAATTCTCCTCGTGCTACTGTGAGACGTCTGCACGGATAAAAAGCGTTCCTTTCCCAGCTCCTTGGCTGGAATGTGAGCAGCAAAGACAAACATCCTCATCGGGGTTCCGTGACAAAGCACATCTGTTCAAATGTAGTCTGGGAAGCAAGAATGAATGACTCGGAAAGCCTTGCTGGTTCTGCACAGTCCAAAAAACCCACCAGACTGAGACAAAATGTGTTTTTTGTCCCAATTACAAGCTGCATTGGAATCGGGAACGTTACAGTTCCGGAAAACACCCACACTACTCACAAAAATGCTTTAACAAGGAAGGAATTCTGCAGGGAATGTTGCCATTGCTTCGCTACACAAACCACGTAACCATCTTTCTGACCTATAAATGTAGTTAGAACGTAGCATCCTGGTGTTCAACCATGCTAGTTTCACATCATGAGGCCTTGGGAGAGGTCCTTACTAACCTTACGAAGAGACATTGTCGTTATGTTTGTAAAGGCAGAAATAAGAAGGAGCTCCCGTATTGAATCTCATGACAGCCCGAGTGTGATCCCACCTGTAGAAGTTCTTGTTGACCTTCCTCTCGTGAGGGAATCCCAGCATGCCGCAGATAACGCGGGTGTTCTTCACCGTCCAGCCCACGTCGCAGACCTGCGCCCAACCGTCTTTGTGCTTCACCTCCACCACGCCCTCCGTGATGGGCAGCTTCTTTTTGGCCGCCGCCAGCACCGGCCGGAGACGCACCTCCTCCAGCTTGTCCTCATCCACGTGAGCCTCGGTTGAGATAAAAGGTACAGGTAAAGATAACACTCAGTGGGTAGGGACATGGACATTGGAGGGTGAAAAAGTTGCACCCACTAAATTACAAAAAACTGATTTGTACATATACTTAATACTACTCAGTACTCAAAATAACTGTTATCATTTTACAAAGAACACTAAACTCATCACACAGCAACTTAACACTCTATTGGTGTAAATACTATTTGACCGTTTTTCCATATTGCATTGTGTTTGAGCAAAAGGTGTAATCGGAAGACAAGCGGCATAGAAAATGAATGGATGGCGCTACAATGTTGCCTCTGCCCACCAGAGGGAGCCAGAGGAGCCCAGAGGGAGGCTGACATCATCGCAGCGCCCCGGCAGGCACCAATGAATGCTTTGGCCAGGCACTGAGGGAACGTAGCCTACAGTGCAAAGGGTTAGCTTGGCTAATTAGCTCCAAGCCAAGGCCCTTGGTTGAGATAAAAGGTACAGGTAAAGATACCACTCAGTGGGTAGGGACATGGATTTCAACTTTGGAGGGTGAATAAGTTGCACCCACTAAATTACAAAAAACTGATTTGTATATATACTTAATACTACTCAGTACTCAAAATAACTGTGTTATAATTTTACAAAGAACACTAAACTCATCACACAGCAACTTAACACTCTATTGGTGTAAATACTATTTGACCGTTTTCCCATATTGCATTGTGTTTGAGCAAAGCGTGTAATCGGAAGACAAGCGGCATAGAAAATGAATGGACGGCGCTACAATGTTGCCTCTGTCCACCAGAGGGAGCCAAAGGAGCCCAGAGGGAGGCTGACATCATCGCAGCGCCCCGGCAGGCACCAATGAATGCTTTGGCCAGGCACTGAGGGAACGTAGCCTACAGTGCAAAGGGTTAGCTTGGCTAATTAGCTCCAAGCCAAGGCCCTCGGTTGAGATAAAAGGTACAGGTAAAGATAACACTCAGTGGGTAGGGACATGGATTTCAACTTTGGAGGGTGAAAAAGTTGCACCCACTAAATTACAAAAAACTGATTTGTATATATACTTAATACTACTCATTACTCAAAATAACTGTTATAATTTTACAAAGAACACTAAACTCATCACACAGCAACTTAACACTCTATTGGTGTAAATACTATTTGACCGTTTTCCCATAATGCATTGTGTTTGAGCAAAGCGTGTAATCGGAAGACAAGCGGCATAGAAAATTAATGGATGACGCTATAATATTGGCTCTGCCCACCAGAGGGTACCAGAGGAGCCCAGAGGGAGGCTGACATCATCGCAGCGCCCCGGCAGGCACCAATGAATGCTTTGCCTATTTAGACTTAGATATGGGCCAGTTAAAAATAGATGGCGGGCCGCAGTTTGGACACCCCTGGGCTAGCATGTCACCCTTTTCGGTGACCCATCCGTCGAGCTTCTTTTGGAGAAAGGCATGGAAGGTGACTCCATCGCTTCCGCCAACATGAGTGACTTTGCCTCAGCTGACCTCGATGACATTGGCGTCGACGAAGCCGGGGATCCTCTCATCTTTGCACACGACTCCAGCGTCTTCGTCGTGAGTGCAGTCGCTGTTGCCCCAGCCGCGAGACTTACACAAGTCGATACTTTTCTCCCCGCCGCTGCATATAACGTTGTCCAGCCAGATTTTACCTGCAGATCAGTAACACACAGTCAGCGTTACCATGGAAACCCGTAGTGACGAACATGAACCATACATTTTTTCAACTTTGTTATACAAAAAACTTCAATGAACCAAAGTAGCTCCTTTATTCAATGGGTCTCAGCTGTGGCTGTAGGCAACCTCCTGATGAAGTTTTTAGTTTCATCTACATCTACAAGCACTTTAAATGCCAGTATGGCTCCTTACACTTGCTGTACATATTAGTGCTAGCAATGCTACTACAACATTGGCTCTGTTACTACTGTGTAATATTCAGTACTTGCTAACAAATAGTTCTCCTTCCCACTTTCTTATGAACCATTATCCTTGCATGATGGTGTAACAGAGGGGCCCGACCTTGCCCCTTGCCATATTTGGCGCTGTGAGTCCACGCGGTGGCGGCGACGAAGCCCAGCTGGCGACACAGCACGTTGGCGTTGGTTATGGAGAAGTCGTCGTCGCAGATGGTGCCCCACTCGCCCTGGTGGAAAAGCTCCACGCGTCCCTCGTTGTGTTTGCGTGGGTATCCGGCCAGCCTGACCTTTAACCTCTGTGTTTGTGGCTGGGGGGAGGCCGACCAAGGTGAGGGACGAGCGCTGCTGGCAGGCGTGGTCACGGTGGGCGGGGTTGACTGTGAAACGCAACAGGGCGAGTACACGAAGAAAAGGAGGAGGAGGAGGGCAAAGCCACGCCTGAGCTTTGATGCCAACATTCTCTCACCTGGAGAAGAACATTGGAACGTCAGTGAAGGTGTTCACATTTATTACCCACCCCCGTCCCAATAATAGTATTGTCCAAAAGTGAGTGCTGTACACACTTTGGCAGATACTATATGGTAATGGTTTAATTTCATTTGAACATGCATCAGATTACAATTGAGTGCATCCCATAATCAGTTCCCAGTTCCACATGTCCAAAAGGAGTAGGAAGAAGCAAAGCTTATTAAATCCTACCCCTCCATCTGGTACTTTTACAATCAGTTACATTTGTTCACTTCCTGCTTTCTTAATATAGTTTAAGATTTTTTTAAATTAAATTAAATTAAATTAAATTAAATTAAATTAAATTAAATTAAATTAAATTAAATTAAATTAAATTAAATTAAATTAAATTAAATTAAATTAAATTAACATTTTGTCACGTACCAAAGTAGGAGGGGATCTGAGCATCCAATGCCATAATGGGTACCATAGTAAGTGTCAATATAGTGATATATATAGCACATCATGACTGGTTCAAGACTCTTCATCCTTGTATTTAGCAAACATCAACTGCTTGTATTGTTTCTTGAATTGGCTCATCGTTGTGCATTGTTTGATTTCCTTACTCAATCCATTCCATAGTTTGATTCCACATACTGAAATGCTATGGCTAGCATAACGTAGTCTTAGCATAGAAGTGTTTCAAATGTTCTTCTTCCCTGAGATCATATTTCTCCTCTCTTGTAGAGAAGTATTGGATGACATTTTTAGGTAATTTTTTTAGCTAATTAAAGCTATTTTTAGCCTTATGCATTATTTTAGCTGTTTGAAGATGAACTATATCAGCAAGTTGAAGTATTTGTGATTTTAGAAATAAGGAGTTAGTATGTTCTCTGTAGGCGGCATTATGAATTATCCTTACTGACCTTTTTTGGAGTACATTTAGCCAGTGAAGATTGCTTTTATAGTTATTAGCCCATATTTCCACACAATAAGTAAGATATGGTAGAACCATAGAGCAATAAGCAATATGTATTTTTAGTAATCATGACACACACTACAAATGCAGCATGTTTCAGTGTGTCGGTGTGTATCTGATATGTACAACAATACATCCACCCTGGCATCGAACATTCCTATCACAAGCTTTTTTCCATGCACATGTTGTCGCATGCCACATAGACATGCTCTTGATACATTGACAGATAGGCGGCTTTGCTTTTTCCACAGCTTTTCCAGAGCATGTGTGTGTGTGTGTGTGTGTGTGTGTGTGTGTGTGTTCCCGCAGACACACAAATACAGCAGTGTGATGTGTTTGTACAGAGGCCGCCGGACTGGAAGCTCGCTCTCCAAAACATGGACCAGACCCACTGAAAGGACGCGCTAAACTACTATTTGCACTACATGGGAGTGAGTGAATACACCAAAGTGACTTTTTAACGATGTACAACAGCATAAAGTCCATAAAGTATCCCATTTATGAGAACCCAACGTGAGAAAATCACAGCGCTAAATGTATATTTTAGCGTTTGATCATGTTTTCCTATTGATGACGTATGTACATCATGTTGCCTTCATGTTTGAAAGGTATCCCTAAATGAAACTTACCTTGACAACACTAAAGTTGGCTTCTGTTTCAGCACCCAAGGACCAATGAAGGGAAAAGTCCCTGAAGGGGCCGTGTGTCTGTTTGTCCTCAATGTTTGTTTTCCGTGACACTTTTTCACGAGAAAACATTTCAGGTACATCAATAGATTTGTGAAGCGCTTTTTCTATTTCTGAAAATGTAATAAAAACACATTTTTCTGTTTTTTTCAGCATCTAGACCACATCAGACCTGATCTATTTCCAAAACCAATGTAAATAGACTTCTCAAATCCGGACTGGATTCAACTGCAGACTCTGAAAGGCAGTTTCTGACTTGTGAAAATGCAATAACGGCACATTTCACTGTTTTAATTCAGCATCTAGACCACATTAGACCTGGTCCACTTTGAAAACCAATGTCCCTAGACTTCTTCTTCCCTTAAAGAGTCAGAAGTCAAACAGTGCCTTGCACATACACAGTAAGGAATACGGTATTTTCATAATTATGGCATAGAAAACCCATTTACAAATGAACCTCATTAGAGCCCTCTAGACACTAAATAGCACCCCTATAGTCACATTTACACTTGTATGAGCACATTTAGTAGATGTAACGAGAGAAAAGAAGTAATTTGAGTCATGAATATGACGTGCTCGTGTGTTTTGCGGTACATGTGTTGCTGTACATGTGTTCGGGATGTGTGGACAGGAAGTGACATCGGCGATTCTGAGTTGAGTTTTTGCTAGGTTATAGCCACAACTGTAGCCCATGTTCAAATCAGAAACTATGTTTTTGTGAACCTTCAGAGTCTGCTGTCCAGATTTGAAAAATTAAGTGGTTTCAGAAGTGGACCAGGTCTGATGTGGTCTAGATGCTGAATTTGCCATTATTGAGTCTACATGAACAGAATTAAGTTCTCACAAATCAGAAACTGTGACTTTTTAAAACCTTCTGGGTCTGTAGATTAATTGGGTCCAGATTTGAGAAGTCTTGGTACAGTGGTT
Source organism: Doryrhamphus excisus (assembly GCF_037039965.1). Taxonomy (NCBI): domain Eukaryota; kingdom Metazoa; phylum Chordata; class Actinopteri; order Syngnathiformes; family Syngnathidae; genus Doryrhamphus; species Doryrhamphus excisus. The sequence continues at coordinate 2,718,750 of NC_136370.1, forward strand.
TCGGAAGTGGACCAGGTCTGATGTGGTCCAGATGCTGAATTTGTCATTATTGACTCTACATCAACAGAATTAAGTTCTCACAAATCAGAAACTGTGATTTTTAAAAACCTTTTGGGTCTGTAGATTTATCGGGTCCAGATTTGAGGAGTCTTGGTACGGTGGTCTTGGAAATGAACCAGGTCGGATGTGGTCTAGATGCTGAATTTGCCATTATTGAGTCTACATGAACAGAATTAATGTCTCACAAATCAGAAACTGTGATTCTTTAAAACCCTTTTGGGTCTGTAGATTAATCGGGTCCAGATTTGAGGAGTCTTGGTACGGTGGTCTTGGAAGTGGACCAGGTCGGATGTGGTCTGGATGCTGAATTTGCCATTATTGAGTCTACATGAACAGAATTAAGTTCTCACAAATCAGAAACTGTGATTTTTAAAAACCTTTTGGGTCTGTAGATTTATCGGGTCCAGATTTGAGGAGTCTTGGTACGGTGGTCTTGGAAGTGGACCTGGTCGGATGTGGTCCAGATGCTGAATTTGCCATTATTGAGTCTACATGAACAGAATTAAGTTCTCACAAATCAGAAACTGTGATTTTTTTAAAACTTCTGGGTCTGTAGATTAATCGGGTCCAGATTTGAGAAGTCTTGGTACAGTGGTTTTAGAACTGGACCAGGTCTGACGCGGTCTAGATGCTGAATTTGCCATTATTGAGTCTACATGAACAGAATTAAGTTCTCACAAATCAGAAACTGTAATTTTTAGATTTTTAGATGAATCTGGTCCAGATTTGAGAAGTCTTGGTACGGTGGTCTCGGAAGTGGACCTGGTCTAATGTGGGCTAGATGCTGAAAAACATGGAATGCGCCTTTATTGCGTTTTCACAAATAGAATAAATGTTTCACAAATCAAAAACTGTGTTTTTATGAACCTTTAGGGTTTGTATGATAATCTGGTCCACATCTAAGAAGTCTAGGAACTGTGGTTTTCAAACTGGACCGGGTCTAATGCGGTCTGGTTGCTTGTTAGATTAACAATGAATAGTAAAGTAGCATAAAGTGAGTTATTTTGGTAAAGACGTAACTTTGGTTGCTGTGCTGCTCCACATTGTCATATTAGTTGATATAATAATATACTAATGTGGTCTGTATGATATGAATGAATAAGTTTATGAGGGTAATGTCAGTAAACTATGCATATTGTGTACAAATGAGTTAAAATGAGTGCTACCTGATTAGCTCCGTGAAAGGTGACATCTCGGTGACATACCTTAGCATATAACGGTCCCACGCCACACAGGGGGCTCCCTTTTGCTTTCCGGCCCCCCAAAAAGTTGAGGATTGTCCCACGCAAGATAAAAACTCCAGTTAATTGGTGTCGTATGATTTTTATAAAAGTTGCCAAGAGGTCCGCCGAGGACTCCTCTTCGTCGCCTTGCGTTGTAGAGCAGATTGCCAGCTGTACAGCCCGGGAGGGGGGAGGCAGGGAGGGGAAGGCTGGGTCTAATTCCTGGGAAACACACAGACTCTTTCATGGCGTTCTGGCTTGCATAACGGACGTGGAAAAGGAAGGGAAAAGCTGACTTTCACTCATTTTCTTCCAGTCTTGCGTGTCCGCGAGGTGTTCCCGATGCTGGTCACGTGACGGTTCACAGGCAAGCCACAGTGACGACACAATGGCATCGGACAATTCATTAGGTACACCTACATATATTTTAATAACCACTTTAAAATCATCGGCACTACATAGTAATAGTGTATAAAAGTTCATGAAGGTAACGTGCACTATATAACATAATAATATATATTAATAATATTTTTTAATTTATATATATATTATATTATTTTAATTAGTTTGCAATTAGTATGCAATAATTTTAATTAATAACACAATATAACATAACAAATAACCCAGCAGCAAAATTTGCAATTTTAAAATAAAATCAAAATATTAAAAGAAAAAGGTAGGAAAAAAAATGTAATTTTTAGGAGACTATTGTAATTTTATGAGGAAAAAATGTCTCGCATAAAGTAGAATTATTAAAGAAAAATGAACAAAAAAAATTAAAAACAAAATAAACCAAAAAAATACTTTGGGGGGGGGGATTACGTTGTGGAAAAAGTTCAGTCATGGAAATAAGGTAAAAAATATTACAAGAAAAAAAGAAAATGAAAAGATTAAAGATTAAACAAGTTGAAATTATAATTAAAAAAAAAAAATCAACGCCATAATGATAAACAAAGGGAAATATTCAATTTCACATTTTTGGATTATTAGATCGGGGGAAGTTATATTACTATTATAAATAAAAGCAGCAAAAATTTGTAAAAAAACAAAAACAAAAAATTAACAAAAAAATGAATAAAAAACAAAATGAACCAAAAAAAATACATTTGGGGGAATTATGTTGTGGAAAACAAGTTCAGTCATGGAAATAAGCTAAAAAATATTACAAGAAAAAAAGAAAATGAAAAGATTAAACAAGTTGAAATCTTAATTAAAAAAATAATCAACACCATAATGATAAACAAAGGGAAAAATTCAATTTCACATTTTTGGATTATTAGGTCAGGGAAAAGTCATATTACTATTATAACTAAAAGCAGCACAAATTTGTAAATTTGATTTTCACCTTTATTACAAATCTGAGATGCATTATTTTCTTGAAATCTATGGAACTTCTTAGCATGTCCTAACGTGGCCCTTGCATCCTTTCATTGTTCAGGACGTGGCCCTCGATGGTTTGGACACCCCAATAGAGCCAATGAAGTGGGTGTACAAGGGAAAAAACAAAACAAAAACATAAGCACATGTCATAACGTTTATTAGAGTCAGGAATTATTATTTCAGTCAGGAATCTGAAAAAAAAAATCACAGTAAGAAAAAGCGATTGTCTCAGCTAAGAACCAACGGACAGACAGGCACTTACGGGTACGATGTTCTGGCGTAATCCACGCTAACAAGATGATGCATGTCTGTGCATGCATCTTATTAAATGTGCTTGACGGGGCCTTGAACGCAACAAAAGGAGCCCGAGGGGGATTTGTGTGAAAAGTCGCACAAAGCGTCAAGATGCTGTGACCACGGCTATAGATGATCTCTGACCTTTCATGACGACACCAAGAGCCTTCAGGTGCGTCTGAGCCTGGCGGACCTGACAGTGAAGTCCACTAATAAAGATCCAGTGTTTGGAGCATTAGTTTAGTCATCTACACAACTTATTTGAATGCCGTGTTGATTGTCTTATTTTGGACTTTTTCAGATCTTCTACCCTCTATGTCAGGGGTGGGCAAACGTTTTGACTCGCGGGAATAACAATAATATATAACAATAAAATATAACAATAATATTATATATAATTAATATAATAATTTGCATTAATATCATAATTATAATAATCTAATAATGTAATAATAATAATAATTATTATTATTATTATGTGCTTGTGTCCCTTTTTTCAGGAGCACTTTGTAAACAACAGACCATGTCAAAAAACGAAATTGATAAAACCATCAAAAGGTTGGCTCAGGCCATGATGCCAGGTTGTATGTTGAGTTTAAATGAAATACTTTGGAAAGATTGGGCGGGCCGTATTCAAACACTTGGCGGGCCGGATGTGGCCCCCGGGCCGTAGTTTGCCCACCCCTGCTCTATGTGGTACCCCCTTAAAGGAAAAGTGCACTTTGTGATGTGGCCATCATCCACAATCCTTATGCAAGTCATGAACACACACACCTTTCGCTTTACTGTGCATTCTAAAGATATAAAAACGGTTAAAAGCAGACAAGGACATGATAAATAATAAAGTGCAGTTTTCCTTTAAGTTGGTGACCCCTTAACATCTTTACCAGGCCAACACGGTGAACGTTTTAAATCCTTACCAGACATCATGGAGCCAGCTCAGTTTTCATTGACTCTGTGTAATGTAGAAGCAAAATGGATCAATTCTAGATTAAATATGACACTAGTTTGCTTTGATGTCTGTAAAACAAACCGATATATGGTTGTTGTGTTCAGATATCAGATACAGTACTTTAGCATACGTTGCCTTTACCGTCTTTACTGCACAAAACGTATCAAAGTGGCCCCTCTGCATAGCCCCCTCCCCAAGGTTTGGGCATCTTTCCCGAGGCCGTCATGATTGTGGACCTTCGAAGTTAAAGTCCTCGGATCGGGGTGCTTCAGGACGGATGCAGCAGCTCCAGGAGCGCCCCCACGGCGCCAAAGTAACCCTACAGTAAAGCACACACAAGTCAGGCAAACGAGATATTTTGGACTTGGACCAAGCGGCGATGTCGCTCACCTCGTGCCGCAGGAAGAGAGCCTTGAGTTGACCTTTGGACCAGTAGTCCATGGCGTAGGCCAGCAGCTTCATGGAGAGCGTGTTGACTCGCAGGAAGTTGCCCACAAACACCACGCGCTCGATGTTCTTCAATGGCGAGACAATGGTCAAGGGGAAAAAAACGTTATTTTGGCGTGGGCTGCGGTTGTGTTTGGTCTGTGAATATTTTCATGCGTCCGGTTCCTTGGATTCGCAGGGCATTGAATGGATGGCGACTGGAGTGATCGTGTTCGGGATGACCGTGCCTGTTGGGAGATCGTTCTAAACTGCAAAGTCTGTTGTTCCGGAGATCGATTCGGAAAGATTGCGTTAACATTACTGACACCTAGTGACCGGTGCAGAATACTACATGCCATCACAACACCTGCCTGGGTCATTTAGAGTTCACTTCATTCAGGCATTCGTATGCTTGAAAAGGCTCAAGCAGCATGATTTATTAATAAAAAGGCAAAGATGCAAAATCCAAAAAGCAAATATAATTACATGTCATTCATTGAGGTTGGTGTTGGAATTACATTCCAGGGGGCGCTCGTGAGCTAAAGCCGGTTTCAGACCATTATCACCTTGCCAATTGAGAATGTGGCTGTTAGGGGTCTCAAACATGCGGCCCGCGGGCCAAATGTGGCCCGCAGGACACTCGTTTGAGGCCCCCGCCTTGATATGACAGTTTAATGTTTGATATGGATGCTGTATGGTATCATGTACCCAGAAAAAATTATTACGTTTGATTCATGTTCATGTTAAAGGTTAAATAACTGTTAATAGTTATCCTCCCTATCCGTGTGGAAGTGGTGAGTTTTTGGCTATTTAAGTTTAAAGGAAATAACTTGAAGGCTACCGTTTAGGTCGCTAGCTTTGCGAGTTAGCATGTGTCTCAAGACCCTGCAGTTGCGCAATATGTTGTAAATAAAAAGAGTATAAATGTGACTATAGTCGTGTTTTGTCATGTCTACAGGGCTCTAATAATGCTTTGTTCATTTTAATATGAAAAAAATCATTTGTCTACCCACCAACTATATGTGCTTTCTTAAGTTTTTATTATTATTATTATATTTATTTATTACTGATTGATTGATTTTCTTTATTCTTGATCTGTTTATTTATTTTTCATCTTATTTTGTGCAGAAAAATAAAAATTAAGATATTTGAGAACAGTGGAATGTTTTATCAGAGCTTTTATTGTAGAAAATCGGAACCAAAGCACTGAAAAAGTTTGTATATTTTTCTGTTTTTAATTAATGCGTTTTTTTTTTTTTTTTTTTGAAAACCTGATGCGGCCCAGCCTTGCCCAGACCCTAGCTCCAGTGGCCCCCAGGTAAATTGAGTTTGAGACCCCTGGTATAGGTGGCGTATGTATTCCATTAAGTGTGGTTTGCATATTTTGCTGTTCAATGCTGTACTTGCGTTGGAGCAAACAAATACATTTGTACATCGGCAACAAAGAAGCAGCAGCAGATGGAGCTCCACCTCCTGGGTGTGATTAGACCAAGTGTAATCAATAGTATTGTACTGAAGAAGAATTTCCATATTTATGATTTTTTTTCTGTTTGTGAGGCTGCTGTTGAGTTTCCTGGGCGTGGCTTATCTCCTCGCGCCTTCATAGCCCTGTACAATGCTGCTTGATCAAGACGCCACAAGGCAGCACCGTAAAGAGGCTGAACGCACACAAGGACGCGCGTGGAAACCGCAGGAACATCACTTGGCGTTTTACCTCGCTTTGTTCGTGATGCTGTCGTACTGACCTCATTGAGCGCACACATCCGTGTGATGGAGCCGATGTTGTTGGTGATGGTGACCAGGGTGGCTCTGGCCAGGTCTTCCTTGGACACAGACTCACGCTTGTCTTTGGACATCATGTTGCCGAAACTGGCAGGACGAGAAGAAACAAGCACTTTAAAAAAAACCTCAAACTGGCCTGTTCCCTTTTAGGTTAAGTAGATGGGTGTGATGAACTGGATTAGTCCCGCCCAACTGGTGGCGTGAAACTCATGTGTAAACAACCCATCAGCACTATGAATGATGGCTGAGTAGTTGGCTCCTCCCCACCACTACATCATTGGTTCTGTAGCTGCTGTGCTGTGGGATCTTCATATTGTTTATTGGACCATGTAATCAAAGAGATCAAAGAAAGCGTTTTCCTGTTCTGCTTTCTCATGCATGCCAAATGATTATTAGTTTTGAGTACCCCCCCACCTTGTTGATTTAGCTGTCCACTGCTTTCATGACCATAACTACGACTACGGACTATTGCGCTGAAGAGAGTCAAATGATTAGGCCTACCTTAAAAGTATTTTGCGTGCAATTTTCCCAGTTTTATCTTTAATTAGATAAATTGGCTTTTATTGAATCTGTTATCGGATTAGGGGCCTGACTCAGAGGTTTGTCACAAAAGCCAAACATTGTTGGTCATGCTGTGTCATCAAAGAAATCAACAACACTTTAGTTGCATAATTTGTAATAACCATATTTTGTAATAAAAAATTCATTCATTTTCTACCGCCTTTTCCTCACGAGAATTGCAGGGGTGCTGGAGCCTATCCCAGCTGTCTTGGGGCGAGAGGCGGGGTACACCCTGGACTGGTGGCCAGCCAATCACAGGGCACATATAGACAAACAACCATTCACACTCACATTCATACCTATGGACAATTTGGAGTGGCTAATTAACCTAGCATGTTTTTGGAATGTGGGAGGAAACCGGAGTACCCGAAGAAAACCCACGCATGCACGGGGAGAACATGCAAACTCCACACAGAGATGGCCTAGGGTGGAATTGAACCCTGGTCTCCTAGCTGTGAGGTCTGCGCGCTAACCACTCGACCGCCGTGCCGCCCTGTAATAAAAATTACAAAATTAAAAAATTAAATAATAAAAAAACCTTAAACCAGGGGTCTCAAACTCAATTTACCTGGGGGCCACTGGAGCTAGGGTCTGGGTGAAGCTGGGCCGCATCAGGTAAATAAATAAATAAAAATATAATTAAATATACATATAAAGAAAAATATAATAAAAATATTAATAAACATTATTTATATTAAATATTAATTATTAATATATATATAATAGTCTTCAATGCTTCTGCTATACCCTCCACTTTTTCAGTGCTTTGGTTCTTTGGAAAAGCTCTGCTAAAACATTAAATTATTATAAATTATTATAAATTAATTTTTATTTATTATGAAATTATCAAATAAATGTTAATTTTTATTTTTCGACACAAAAGATGGAAAAATAAATAAGCAAATCAAAAAAACAAATTAACAAATTAATTTTTTTATTATTAAATTATTACATAAATGTTTCATGTTAATTTTTATTTTTCAACTCAAAATAAGATGGAAAAATAAATAAGCAAATCAAAAAACAAATTAAACTTTCATATCAACGCGGGGGCCTCAAATTAGCATCCCGCGGGCCGTGAGTTTGAGACCCCTGCCTTAAACTGTATTATGGAAAGCAGGAAGTGAACAAATGTAACAGTTACTGATTGTAAAAGTACCAGATGGAGGGGTAGGATTTAATAAGCTTTGCTTCTTCCTACTCCTTTTGGACATGTGGAACTGGGAACTGATTATGGGATGCACTCAATTGTAATCTGATGCATGTTCAAATGAAATTAAACCATTACCATTACTATATTTTATTTTGATAGCCTTATTGAATTCCACAAATTCATGTTTGCATCGAAAGCTAATCATTATTCAAACAATTTGTACCGGATCGGATCAGCAAGGTGTGGGATGCCAAAAAATGTGTCTGGGAGCATCCCTAATGCTCCCCAATGGTTGGGCTTCTGTCCCAAAAACAAAGACTGCTACGTAATAGAGAAGATGAAAACATGGACTGTGCATCAAAGGTGCACGTATGGAGCGCCTTTGAAGTTTGTTTTTTGGTCTTTATTACGTCGGGAAGCCACAGTTAGCACATACATACACTTTTCAAACTCCTACCCTTTGGTGTCAGTGGAAATTGAAATCTAACTACAATTGCGCTTCATGTCTGTACTCCAAATAGTTCAAGGACAACTTTAACAAATTTAATTTAAGTATGAACTCCGTGTCAGAAATGTTTTCTTCTGTGTAAATAAATAATTACCAAAACTAACATTTCTTTGTAAATCATGAGGATGTTTTTTAAGTGTTTGTAAAACAGTTCCAAAATGTACCTGGAGGCCACCGCCCATCCCGGCAGTCCAAAGCGCTCGTAGTCTCCTCCGTAGATGTCCCGAACCAGCTTGTCTACGCGGGTGCTTTCCCCTTGCGAGGCCATTTCCAGAGCTTCCTCAAACGTGGAGCATCCCGTCAACAGGCAGCAGAGACCCAAAAAGGTTCCCCCTCCAAGGCTGCAAAAAACACACCCCGTTTTACGTTCACCCCTGCTCTGTAGCAAAACACCTTCACGTGTGAAATACAATACCTGGTCCCAGTGACGCGCTTGTAGTTGGTCTCCGAGTAGACGGCCAAGATGCTGACGCCGGAGCCGATGTTGACCAACAGAAGAGGGTAGGGGTTCTCCAGCGTGTACGGCCTCTGGACGCAGCGCTCCGGCTCCGTGGGGTTCTCAAAGTAGTAGCACTCCGACGGGCCGCTCGACACCACCGAGTCGATGTACAGCACGCCCCGAATCAGACAGTCCAGCTCGTCCAGCTTGCTGAGCTGCAAGTCCGCCATCTGGATTTGAAGGAAGGTCGGCATGTGAATTCGCTGGGGGTGAAGGGGGGTCAAACACTTTTAACAAACAAAAGGAAGTTATTTTTCTTATGACATTTTGTTCTATTTAATGCAAGGGGTCTGAAACACACGGCCCGCGGGCCAAATGTGGCCCGCAGGACACTAGTTTGAGGCCCCCGCCTTGATATGAAAGTTTAATGTTAGTGCGGCCCGCGCAAGTTTGATATGGATGCTGTATGGTATCATGTACCCAGAAAAAATTATTACGTTAATGTTCATGTTAAAGGTTAAATAACTTAATAGTTATCCTCCCTATCCTTGTGGAAGTGGTACATTTTTGGCTATTTAAGTTTAAAGGAAATAACTTGGAGGCTACCGTTTAGGTCGCTAGCTCTCTAGTTTGCGAGTTAGCATGTGTCTCAAGACCCTGCAGTTGCGCAATATGTTGTAAATAAAAAGAGTATAAATGTGACTATAGTCGTGTTTTGTCATGTCTACAGGGCTCTAATAATGCTTTGTTCATTTTAATCTGCAAAAAATCATTTGTCTACCCACCAACTATATGTGCTTTCTTAAGTTTGTATTATTTGCCCTTTTATTATTATTATTAAATTTATTTATTACTGATTAATTTTCTTTATGCTTGATTTGTTTATTTCTTTTTCATCTTATTTTGTGCAGAAAAATAAAAATTACGATATTTTTAGAACAGTGGAATGTTTTATCAGAGCTTTTATTGTAGAAAATCGGAACCAAAGCACTGAAAAAGTTTGTATATTTTTCTGTTTTTAATAAATGCGTTTTTTTGGGGGGGGAAACCTGATGCGGCCCAGCCTTGCCCAGACCCTAGCTCCAGTGGCCCTCAGGTAAATTGAGTTTGAGACCCCCGATTTAGCGCCTATTGTGGATAAAACTACAGCAGATGCACAAGCACATGGCTGAGTTTTGTCATTGTTACTGACTATTGATCATGTCTTTTCAAACAACTGTTAAAAGTATGTATGATCCGTGCTGATATCCGATGAATATTTAAGACTGAAATCGGATTGGAAGTCGGAAGTGATATGGGAAGAGCTAAATGAGTCTAATAATTCAATTTTTTAATCAGTTTATATAAATATGTGAATATGTTTTGTCTTTGCTGTGGTATGGTTGTCTTGTAATGACATGATATCACTGCCAAACAAATCTTTAAGGGAAAATAAAAACCTGAACCCACCATGCGGAAGTCAGACTCGAACTTGTACGCGCCCCCGCCGGTGGCACAGAGGCTGGTGTGCAGACTGGAGAAGTGCTTGTTGCGGCCCATCTGCAGGAAGACGGGCAGGTCATGCGTGGGGAAGCGGATGAAGTGGAGGTTTCCCGTGCGGCCGCACAACGTCAGCTCCTGCAGCTCCAGGTGCACGTCCCTGATGCCGGTGCTGCCGTACGCCGTGTTGGATGTCAGGTAGCGGCGGATGCTCTTCAGGTTCTCCACCTCCTCCTGCTCTTCCTCTGCTGTGATGTCTTTGGGCTCAAAGTAGACCAGCTTGACCAACGTGCCGCCTATGTCCATACCGAACCATGGGAATGCTGCAATCAAACCACAGCATATGTAACACATTCCATACCTCCATAATCCAAAACAAAAACTGGAACAAAATGTGCAGTGAAACAATCCTTTTTCCTTTGTCTTGCATCACAATGGTTTGTGCAGGGGTACCTAATGAAGTGGATCTACGTTTGGATGTGTTTTGGAGGGAAAATGTCTGATAAAGCTGAGCGTCTTCATCCAGAGCATCCTCCTCCTCATCACCATCACCACCATCATCATCGTCATCAGAACAGTGTGTGCCGCCAACGCCATCTTGTTGCTAAACAGGAGCTGACTACCAACAGTCCATAACGCAAATATTACCTTGTAACGCCAATGGCAGCCACCACTGAGTGTATCGCTTACGATACAAACCCCCCAAAAATGACACCTCCATTCTTATTTCATTTCATTATTCATATTTGTCTTTCAAATCTAAAACATCACTGTCAAATGTGGACATAACGCCTTCATAATACGACCACACACATACATGATGGTCCTTTCTCCAGAAAAACACCTACGCGGCCTGCTCTTCTTCACGGAGTCGCTCCGAAGCCTCGGCATTGCGTCGGAGCTGCAGCGGGAGGACGAGGCACGTCCAGCGGGCGCGGCCACCTCCTTGTCCACGTAGCCGCGGAGGCACCCGGGCATGTCTTTGTTGGAGCGCGGGTGCTTCGTGGGCGTTTCGTCCTCGTCGGCGGTGTCATCGTCGCGTTGGTGGCCGTTGTACGCCATTAAAGTGTCCGCATTACGACATAGAGGCGGTAGTTGATGTAAAACTGGAGGAATTGGTTGTGTTTTGGCGGTCAACGAAGAAGGCTAATTGTCGTGCTAACAAGCTACATTAAGCCGACGAGTTACCTTCTTATGTTCTCCGGGGTGGGCGGTGCCATCCGATGATCGAAGGCTGTTAGAACCAACCACGATGCTAATAATTTGCCCTTTTTTTAATCGAACCTATAAAACGTTAGATTGTAAAAATGACCCCATGAAGTGATGCTTACAATTATACATTTACAAATCCTAGAACATACTATATCTATAAACATTGTTTGGCTTTTCAACATTGTCATTCAACACAGTTAACTAGTGCAGTCTTATGCTGCACATAATTCAATATTTATGTAAAATAGTAAATTCTAACTTTACTGATGTTATTTGTGATGATATATCTAATGGGATCCGGTGAATTCCAAGATGAAAAAAATAAAATGTCAAATTTTTGCTATAATATTTTATTGTACCATCTACAACAATATTTACAATGACACTAGTTATGTGGGAGCAGTCGTACATATTTACACATCAGATTGACACCAGTAAGAAGCAACAGTACCCGCCATAGTAGTTCACCTTGAGCACCCTCTGTCTCATTTGGACATGTAGCATGAAATGATGAAAAAAACTTCACATCAAAAGTTCATTTCTATTAAAAATCACTTTGAAGTAACATTTAAAAAGATGTATAGTTAAACAGCAGTCTTTAAAAAATACAGTGCAACCTCCACAGTCAGGTATTAGGCATGACGTCTTTTTTTTTTTTACACAATTCATGTTAAATGGATACACCGTCGTGCAGTATAAAATATTGCATGATGGCGACAGATGAAGACTGTAATGGATTTGTGAAAATTTGGAAATATGACCGGCATCCTTACCTTAGAGGTTCGACTGTAATGCTAAAAAAGTCAACATAAAAAGGAAAGCTAAGTACTGCAATGCCTATAAAAGTATTCACCGCTTTCTTACGTTCTTACACCTCTTGGATGTTTCACTCCATCTTGTTTCAACCTTTTATTGCTTTCGCCAATTAAATCATTGACGCTTGACAGGAGTTTTTTGTGCAAATTCAGCTATACTTTGGGGTGCTTTAAAAAGTATCTATTTGAAGGATCCAGCTATGTCCAATAAATAAAGATAATATCTATAATATCTAATAATATCTAACCAGCCTCATCAACAAAGTGCTTAGGAAACATTTCTGTCATTAACGGATACAACACTTTTGAGAAACTACACACACACACCATACACTCACCAATGACGAGCCACAGCAATAAGGCACGCTTCCGCTCTCCAAAACCTGATCTCCACCTTAATGCTTCAACTTCCACGCCATCAACAGTGCCAAACTGCCCACGCCCACTGCTGTCATGACGTACTTTGCGTTGGTGCCGAGCCTGCCATGGGCGGGTTTCTTGGCGGCAATGTCAGCAGGCATCACCTCAGGGTTGCTGCACTTTTCTCCAGAGGGGGTACTCACTTGCTCTTGGGCAGCAGAAGCAACGTCTTTGGAGGCTTCGCCGTTGCCAATGTGCTGGCCATCGAGGTTGAGGACAGACGGCTGCTGGACGACGTGCACCACGTTCACCTGCACCTCCTCCTCTTCCAGGTGGGTTTCCTCGGGGTCGGCTGTCTCGGAGTTCTGTACAGATTCGCTTATTTCCAGACGGTCAGAATTTCCCGAGTACGGCATGGAGGTCAAGGTGGGTGCGGTGTCGCTGCCCTCTTGTGGTTGCATGGTGAGGAGGGTGCGGGGAGGGCTCAGGCATGCGGTTTCGTCTTCTCCAGCCGGACGGGCGCAGCTTGTGGATGTACTTCCTGTCTGTGTGCAGCAGGTGACAGTCTGCGGGTGGAAAAATAATAACGTGAGTGTCACTTTCTGATGCTGCCCACTTGAAAACTAAACTCATAACCCAGTATATCGTAAGGGGGCTGCAGTTTGGACACCCATGACTTTTCCGAGGCCAAACCAAAGCACATGGGCTCTTCCGGTTGTTATTCCAAATGATCAACAACAGACAGGTATGTCATATACTATACAGTATATATGTTTTATATTCTAGTACGATGAAATGTAGCAAGAATGAAGACTAAAAGACACAAAGACAATGAGGTGTTTCTCACCCGTGTAGCTGGAGGTTCTGAATTTTCTTTAGGCTTTGAGTCAACATCGGGGATCTTGTCTGCAGGAAAGTTGGTGTCCTGCACGGGGAACCTCTCGGGCGTCAGTTCCATCGTTTCGGTCACATCCGGGCTTTCAGTGTCACCCTGTTCGGCCGCTTCGTCGGGTTGCGGAGATGCGGCGCAGCCAACCGGAACCTCGCCGGCGCTCACTCCGTCAGGATCAGGAGACAAAATACCCTGGAAGTCGGATTCAGAGTACTCGTCTGGCTCCTGGAAAGCCTGATGTGGTCTCTCTGGTTCTGTGATCTTTTGCGGACGTGCTCTATCGGGCGAGGGAGGTGGCGTCACGGGCGGTGTTGCGGTGGCACGCGGAGGCTCGGGCGCAGGCGGTGGAGTCGCAGTGGAAGGTTCAGGCTGTGCTCTGGTTACCGGAGGTGGGGTGGCATTAGGGGTGGCATTAGGGGTGGCCTGCGGTGGTGATGGCGGAGCAGCAGCAGCCGGGCTGTGACCACCAGGCTTGACGGGAGGGGTGGATGGCGCTGGATGGACATGAACCTTTACCGCGGCAGGTGGAGAGGAGCTGGGGTTGGCGTCTAAGGCAAAGCAAATAGTACAGTATTACAGTACTACCACTTACGTGTAGCACTATGGATACTATGATACTACTACAAAAACCGAATGCTTACTGTTGGCACCTCTCAAAGCATCATATTCTGCCCGGACCTCAGCCGCGATGGTTCTGTACTCGCACAGCTCCAGCGCTTGGATAAAATGCTCCGGCCAGCTCTCCCTCCTCTTTAGGCAGTCCAGAAGAAGAACCATGCTGTCGTGATTGCCGCACATTTCCCTCTTGGCCTCAATCGTTTCCTACAAGCATACATGAGATCCCGTTCCACAACATTAAAAATATTTATTGTATGTTTTGCAGTGATGTAGGGTGCTTTAAAGTCAAAAATATAATAAAATATAGGACTGCAGCTATCAATTATTTTAGTAATTTAATTGTTATTTTGTTTGATTAATCCAGTCATTGGTTAAAACACACATTTTCTAAATCTACACTACCGCTCAAAAGTTTGGGATCACTTGTAATAAAAAAAAAACTAATTTTCATGCATTTCACAAACATTTTTTTCCATTTCACAAACATTTTTATCCATTTCACAACAATTAAAATGAATCAGATGATTTTCAAAGAAGGATGTACATTTTTGCATAGAGGCCTACTATCAACAACTGTCAGTCCTCTGCATCAATCTCCTGGTATGGCTGCTAATCCAAGTTCATCATTTTATAAGGCTAATACATTATTAGAAAAGCCATCTAAAAAATCTAAACTAAAACTAAAATCTCTTACCATGCTGTTAACTACTCCCTTCAGAGAGCAGCACAAACTGTGTCTAACAAGGACATAAAAACGCTGCACAACTGTGCAAGAAGACAAATATCTGAGAGTGTGTAGTTTAAGACAAAGACGCCTCACAGGTCGTCAACAACTGACGACCTGAACAACTTCCTGAACAACCTGAAATATTCATACTTCCGATACCAGCTCTTCATGCTTCTTATAGTTCTTCGGTTAATTATTTATTTTAATGCTTTTCTTATTTTATCCATTGTGTTTTTTTATTGTTTAAAATCCAACTTTTTTAAATATTTATATGATTTTGTCCTCAGTTTTTTCTGTTGGTGTATATTAGTTAATAAATGATTTTTATTCATGTACTCCCCATGACAATTAGTGTAGCCCTTACAGTATTTGGGGGATGTTTGGCGACAAATGGAAAACCACGGACCACCCAACGAAGAAAAATAGGAAAATATATTTTTCTGTTGTTTTATAATAATTATGTTCGTAATTATTCTTATTTCATATAAATGCAAAAGAAAAAAGTTTTTTTTCTTTCTAACATGAAAGCATTAATAACGTCTGCCGCAATCAACCTTGACCTTGTTTATGGTTCTTTTCTTCATAAATACCAGTAGTATTTATGAAGTAGTGCACCACTACCAGAAGCACTGACATGCATTTACAACTTTACAACTTACAAAAACTTTTTTTATTGCTTGCTTATTGTTTCCAGTAGCCTATGTGTACGTTAGATATGTTTTCCTATCAGAGTTCAGCTTCTATGTGTTGCCATATCCATGTCATGAATACACAAGTAGCAAGGAGGCTGGGTCTTTTTTTAGCCAATCGGCTTTCAGATTCAGCTGTCAGAGCCAGCTAGCCAGCCCACAGTGACATCAGCACTTTTCTGTTCACTAAGACAAGCCACGCCCACAATTGCAATGCTACATTTTGTTACTGTATAGGTTATTGTTTTTGATGTACATATATTTACACTTATTTTGACACCTGCCACTTATATTGTTATTCCTTGTTTTATTTTTATCATTTTCATTATTCTTATTTTTTTGTATTTTTATTATATTTTTATTATTTTATTTCTTTTTAATTATTTTATATTATTTTATTATTTTATATTATTTTATTATTTTATATTATTTTATTATATATTTGTTATTATTTGTCTTATTTTTTATTATATTCTTATTTCTTTTTTTTATTTTCTACAAAATGCACAGTGGAGTTGCACTCAAATTTCGTATATATTATTAACTCATTCGCTAGCAAAGACATTTTTATACGTTTTTTTCATGAAGTTACACTCCAGTTTTGAGCTTTATTAAGATTCAGGTTCAACCCTAAGCACTGTAGTTGTTCAATACCAACAATACAACATGGCTAATCACCGTGAAGACAGAGAGTTTAGTAGACAGGAAGAAGCGGACTGCGAGAACTCACCCTGTCGTGAGCAGTCAGGCAGGGCAAATGGACCACGATCTCTCTCACTTTCACCTTGCTCACAATGGTCGACATGTTCTTCTTCAGGTAGCCGTTATACAGCTTGTCACTGGCATACGACATCTACGACGCACAGGAGAGTGGAGGGGAAAAAAAACACTCCGTGATGGAAATCAATGTGCTCCAAATGTAACGTGATGTCTGCTACGGCGTGGACGACTATTAAATATCCCCTCAAGGGTCCTCTTTCTTCTCCATCTCATGTTGTGTTACAGTACCTGCATTGTTAAGACACACTACTTCACTGTGGAAAACCTTTTCATCAGACATCTGAGGGGGTCACTGTGATACATTTGGTATGTTCAAGATGCTAAAACCAATCCCATATATGTACACTCCCGCTCAAAAGTTTGGGATCACTTGGAAAAAATTTTTGGGCCAGTCTGAGATATGGCTTTTTCTTGACAGTCCTGCCATGAAGTCTAAAGTCCTGAAGTGGCCGCTTCACTGTTGATACTGACACTGGTGTTTGACGGCTACTATTTAGTGCAGCTGCCAGGTGACGACCTGTGAGGCGTCTTTGTCTTAAACTACACACTCTCACATATTTGTCTTCTTGCACAGTTGTGCGGCGTTTTTATGTCCTTGTTAGACCCAGTTTGTGCTGCTGTCTGAAGGGAGTAGTTAACAGCATGGTAAGAGATTTTAGTTTTAATTTAGATTTTTTTAGATGGGTTTTCTAATAATCTATTAGCCTTATGAAATGATGAACTTGGATTAGCAGCCATACCAGGAGATTGATGCAGAGGACTGACAGTTGTTGATAGTAGGCCTCTATGCAAAAATGTACTTCCTTCTTCTTATTTTAATCATCTGATTCATTTTCATTGATTGTGAAACGGATAAAAATGTTTGTGAAATGCATGAAAATGTGTTTTTCTTTGGAAAACAAAGAAATTTGCAATTGATCCCAAACTTTTGAGCGGTAGTTTACGTCTCTATGCCAAGGTTGGTATGCTAAAGATGCTAAAACCAATCCCATATATACGCCTCTACGCCAACTTTGGTATGCTAAAGATGCTGAAACCAATCCCATATATACGTCTCTATGCCAAGTTTGTTATGCTAAAGATGCTAAAACCAATCCCATATACGTCTCTACGCCCAGTTTGGTATGCTAAAGATGCTAAAAATAATCCCATATCGTACGTCTCCATGCCAAGGTTGGTATGCTAAAGATGCTAAAACCAATCCCATATAGTACGTCTCCATGCCAAGGTTGGTATGCTAAAGATGCTAAAACCAATCCCATATACGTCTCTACGCCCAGTTTGGTATGCTAAAGATGCTAAAACCAATCCCATATACATCTCTATGCCAAGTTTGTTATGCTAAAGATGCTAAAACCAATCCCATATACGTCTCTATGCCCAGTTTGGTATGCTAAAGATGCTAAAACCAATCCCATATAGTACGTCTCCATGCCAAGGTTGGTATGCTAAAGATGCTAAAACCAATCCCATATAGTACGTCTCCATGCCAAGGTTGGTATGCTAAAGATGCTAAAACCAATCCCATATATACGCCTCTACGCCAACTTTGGTATGCTAAAGATGCTGAAACCAATCCCATATATACACGTCTCTATGCCAAGTTTGTTATGCTAAAGATGCTAAAACCAATCCCATATACGTCTCTACGCCCAGTTTGGTATGCTAAAGATGCTAAAATTAATCCCATATCGTACGTCTCCAAGCCAAGGTTGGTATGCTAAAGATGCTAAAACCAATCCCATATACGTCTCTACGCCCAGTTTGGTATGCTAAAGATGCTAAAATTAATCCCATATCGTACGTCTCCAAGCCAAGGTTGGTATGCTAAAGATGCTAAAACCAATCCCATATACGTCTCTACGCCCAGTTTGGTATGCTAAAGATGCTAAAACCAATCCCAAATATACGCCTCTATGCCAACTTTGGTATGCTAAAGATGCTGAAACCAATCCCATATATACGTCTCTATGCCAAGTTTGTTATGCTAAAGATGCTAAAACCAATCCCATATACGTCTCTACGCCCAGTTTGGTATGCTAAAGATGCTAAAATTAATCCCATATCGTACGTCTCCAAGCCAAGGTTGGTATGCTAAAGATGCTAAAACCAATCCCATATACGTCTCTACGCCCAGTTTGGTATGCTAAAGATGCTAAAATTAATCCCATATCGTACGTCTCCAAGCCAAGGTTGGTATGCTAAAGATGCTAAAACCAATCCCATATACGTCTCTACGCCCAGTTTGGTATGCTAAAGATGCTAAAATTAATCCCATATCGTACGTCTCCAAGCCAAGGTTGGTATGCTAAAGATGCTAAAACCAATCCCAAATATACGCCTCTATGCCAACTTTGGTATGCTAAAGATGCTGAAACCAATTCCATATATACGTCTCTATGCCAAGTTTGTTATGCTAAAGATGCTGAAACCAATCCCATATACGCCTCTAGGCCCAGTTTGGTATGCTAAAGATGCTAAAACCAATCCCATATACGTATTTATGCCAAATTGTTGTGACAAAACATACACAGCTCAGCTTCGACTTAGCAAATTAGTGTAATATGTATCTCGTTAATAATGAACGTCATGCCGATGACTAATACAAATCCATCTGCGGGCTGGAAATGACTCCCAGGCCGCACTTTGGACACCCCTCCTCTAACAGTTTTGGTTTCTATGTTGATGTAAAAAGGAAAGTGGCAACATGGTCTTCATTATGGGTTTTCGCTCTGCAGATTTCAAAAGTGAAAGTGAAAGCAAAGAAAGGCCTATAAGAAGCAGGAAGTATCAGAAGCCTTTTCTCAGCTTAAAAAAAAGCACAATGAAATGATAGTAAATGAAGGTTCAAGCCAAAAATCAGTATGTCAATCAAAAAGATCCGGTGCGGCGACTCCGTAATCAGGAAAAAGCCGAAAGAAACACACACACACGAATGTGGAGGCGAGAATCATCTTTAGTTTCATATGTGTGCGGCACACCAGCATGTCAGGGTCAATACTTTTGTTGTGTCCACTTCTTGGCCATGTTTGCACTAAACATTCAGTCCGTCAGGGGCAGCAATCTGGCTCAATTTAAACGTCTACCTGCACCGTAAATGTCAGCGGCCAAAGGAGCAAAGTCTCCAGGTAGGGTCGGAATTGGGCCTACCTGGTTGAGGACTGCTCAGGTGTCACGTCAAAGCTGTGTGCAAGCTGCATGTTTGCATGTCAGATTGCAGATTAACAGGACGCAAGGACACATGGGATGACCTCTAAGGAGCACTTGGATCTTGGGGGTATTATGATTGTTTTTATAGTCTCTTAGCAAAACAGTTGGCAGAAACTAAAAGTTAAGATATTTATAGACAAAGATGAGGAACTGCCTCTTAAACCAGCTGCATGCCAGTGACTAACTCTAAATACCAAACACAATACTGTCACAGTCTTTTAATCGTAAAACAATTGGCTAATACATAGCACACATAGCTACAGCTGCGTGAGTAACGAGCAATGTATGTGTTAAAAAGTATATCAAATTGATGGCACATAATCTGTGGCTCACCTTTGGCTCGTACCGGTTACTTCGTGAGTCCCCTTGAGAAGATATTCCAGGTCTCTCACTAAAGCTGTCCCAGCTCCTTCACGCACATCTGCCCGGCTCCGCCCTTTTCCGCCACGCTTGGCTTTCTATTGGATGCGGCCGCAGTCGGTCCACACGTGGCCCAATAGCAGTACCGTGGTTGGCGGGGGAGGGCGTGGCCTACTCTGCCTTAATCCAATGTCACTGCTCGGCTATGGAGACAGCTAGAGGAAGCAACAGGATTAGTTTTGATCGCGATTTCTGGTTTACATCTGTCTCTAATCCCCCGAACCTAATCCGTACACACGGACGGGATGACGGAGCATATAAAAACACAACGTATGAGTTGTAATGTTGAATTATAAAATAATATATTAAGTATACATTATTAACATGAATACCATAATGACGCTACACACACTGTATTACCCAGTAAATATACAGTATGGAATTAGAAATACCCTGAGAATTATTATCTTTGTAAAGAATGATTTTCTTTATATTATAAGCTAAGATGTTTTAAGAGTCAACTTTTAAAAACCTCCATATAAAAATGTCTTCCGGGTTCACTTTTTGTCCACAAGAGGGCGCCAACTCCTCACAGATTTCGATTGCTTCATCGGCGCAAAGAGCAGTTTGGAGCGTTAAAAGAGCAATCTCCTGTCACCTGACTTTTGTGTAAGTGCACAGTCTGAACACTTGGCGCTGTGATGTGATGAACCATCAGAGGATTATGGGAAGGGTGAAGGCATCAAGGCAGGATATTTGTTCAAAGAGTGCTTGAATGTAAATGTCATTGATGATTATACATGCCCTTTAAAAAGCACTCTAATTAGATCAGCTTGTTTTTCCACTCTCCATTGCTGCTTTGTTGATGTTGTTTCTTTTGTGTTGTCGACAAGCATTCACTTTTTCACCTAAGGTATCTCCAGAATGGCTGCCTCCTCGACTACTTCAAGAAACAGGGGTAGAGCCCAAGATGAGGGTGCTATTCTTTTCTTAGAGCATGATGCCAAAAGTAGGATGATAAACCCAGAGGCCATCTTTAACATCCTCTGCTGGAAAAGTCCTTGGGTCTTGTGACCTTGTACAGTTGACCCCAATACACCCCAACCCAAAAAAACAGGTCAACGTAACTGACGCTGAGATCTATCAGTCAAAAAAAGAGAACTATCAGGTTGGGAAGCCATTTCTCAAGCTTTGGGACTCCGGCAAACCACAGTGAGAGCCATTATATACAAATAGCAAAAATATGGAACAGTGGTGAATCTTCCAAGGAGTGCCCGGCCAACCAAAAGTACCCCAAGAGCGCAGCAAGAGGTCACAAAAGACCCCACAACAACATCTAAAGAACTGCAGGCCTCACTTGCCTCAGTTAAGGTCAGTGGTCATGACTCCACCATGAGAAAGACTCAAAAACGGTTTGAGTTTGAAAACCACTGCTGGAAAAGAAGAACGTTAAGGCTTGTCTCAATTTTATCAGAAAACATCTTGATGTGGGGCTGCTCCCTTCAGAGAGCAGCACAACCTGGGTCTAACAAGGACATAAAAACGCTGTACAACTGTGCAAGAAGACGAGTGGTTAGCGCAGTGAGTAAATCCGAGTTCAATTCCCCTCTCGGCCATCTCTGTGTGGAGTTTGCATGTTCTCCCCGTGCATGCGTGGGTTTTCTCCGGGTACTCCGGTTTCCTCCCACATTCCAAAAACATGCTAGGTTAATTAGCCACTCCAAATTGTCCATAGGTATGAATGTGAGTGTGAATGGTTGTTTGTCTATATGTGCCCTGTGATTGGCTGGCCACCAGTCCAGGGTGTACCCCGCCTTTCACCCAAAGACAGCTGGGATAGGCTCCAGCGCCCCCGCGACCCTCATAAGGATAAGCGGTAGAAAATAAATGAATGAACACACGAACTTTGGGAAAATACTCTATGGTTTGATGAGACAAAAGTTGAACTTTTTAGAAGGTGTGTGTCCGATTACATCTGGACTAAAAGTAACACTGCGTTTCAGAAAAAGAACATACTGTCCCAAGAGCAAAATATGGTGGCGGTAGTGTGACGGTCTAGGGTTGTTTTGCTGTGATAAATGGAAGAATTGATGAATTCTGCTGTCTACCAAAAAATCCTAAAGGAGAATATCCGGCCTGTTGAAACCAAGGTGGGTTCTGCAGCAGGGCAATGATCCACAACACAGAAAAACCCAATGAAGACTTCGGAGTGGTCGAAGCAAAGTGTTAGCCGTTTAAAGCTTTGGGATGCCAACCAACCAGTGACAAAAATCCTTGTGATGGGTATTTTTTGGACCAAATACACAAAAGGTATGGTGTCTCGTTGTAACGGTCAAGCATCAAGCGTGGGAAAGATTATCTTTAAGCAGGGGTCTCAAACTCAATTTACCTGGGGGCCACCGGAGCTAGGTTCTGGGTGAAGCCGGGCCGCATCAGGTTTTCAAAAAACACCAAAACGCATTTATTAAAAACTGGAAAAAAAATCAATAATAATAATAATAATAATAATAATAATAATCTTCAATGCTTTTGCTTCTGCTATACCCTACACTTTTTCAGTACTTTGGTTCTGGTTTTCCACACCAAAATATCTGATAAAACATTCCACTGTTCTCAAATATCTTAATTTGTATTTTTCTATACACAAAATAATAATAAAAAATAAATAAACAAATTAAGAATAAAGACAATAAATCAATCAATCAGTAATAAATAAGTAAAATAATAATAAAACAGCAAATAAGAAAAACGTAAGAAACCACATACAGTTGGTAGAGGAATTATTTTTTTCAGATTCAAATGTACAGTATTAACAGTTATTTAACCTTTAACATGAACATTAATGAAACTTCATAATTTGACCCAATTAGCAAGTTAGCATGGTAGCATGGTTCCATCTGGGAGCAGCGTGGTAACTTTAACAACATGTTTGATGAGATGCTTTATCTTGACGTGTATTTTCCCTTTTACTCCAAATCATTTCCTGCATTTATTTGTACCCAGCGTCATAAGCCTTTAGCGTCATTGCTAATCCAAAGCAAAACAGGGCGGGGTAACAGGGTAGGGTAACAGTACAGGCGGGGCAAAATCATGTTAATTGTGTCCGGTGTGCACACAGCTTTAAGCTGTCGTTTCAACATTAAACTTTGGTGTCAAGGTGGCGTCTCGCGGGCCGCATTTGGCCAGTGGGCCACAAGTTTGAGACCTATGTCTTTAAGGATTTTACATCATATACAAGTCCTAAAATCATTGGCCCCAACAAACACCCTAAGTCGACTCAGGATCACAACATTAGTTCTTGTGTCCTATTTAGCTCGAGTCCACTTCAAACCCTTCCATATCTTAGCGGGACAGGGGACATGGGTGAAATAAAGCCACGTCTTCGAGCTTGGGGGCGACAGCTCGTCGCGGCTAAGTGAAGCCGGGGGAAGAAAACAGTTTGTACATTTCAATAAAAGAGCAGAACTGTGCCCTTTAGCCTAAAAAAAAAAACGCCGACCACGACGCCACAAGAAAGAAAACAAGAAACAAAGAATCGTTTGTGATGACTCCAAAATAGTCAATGCCTCAGCGCACTCTGAGACGTGTCGCTAGTGCTAATGTATAGAACTATGCATATAGTTCATAGCCGAGACCACTCAAGGTTTGCTGAATGGTCTACATGGCAGTCAACGATGAAGGAATGTAATGTGTGGGGGTTGGGGGCGGGGGGCATATGGAGTTTATCCCCCAAAGGCAGTGTACATTGATGCCGCCATCATTATGCTTGCAAGGCCAAGTGAAGCAGAAGGGACTTAGCATTGTAGTGCCTAGCGTAGCATTACTGCATAAAAAGCTACTTTATCGTTGTTTGGACATCTGGATCAGGGACATCCCAGCGTACGTTTAGGAACATTGAACACCCCGCTGGGCCTGGAGTCATAAGCTAATGTGTCCATCACTCTAACGTGGACCGGGGTTACACATGACTTTTATTCTTCCTGTTCTATCTAGAAATCCAATACTACATGGTATGAAAAACCTTCTTGGTTTCTTTCTTTGGCACGTTTGCCAGGCTTAAATGTTTTAGATCATCAAAAAATTTCATGACAACTTGTTAAAAACACAACTTAACTGAGATTAATTGAGATCTATCAGCCTGGAAAAGCTTATGAAGTTGAAAAAAATCAACAGTGGTCAACCAAGAATCCAAAATCACCCCAAGAGCATAGCCACGTCTCAGCCAAGAGGTCACAAAAGGCCCCACCACAACATCCAAAGAACTGTGGTCATGGATTCATGACTCCGACTTCCATGATGAAATCCATGGCTGAAGAATTTTGATGATGAAAAAACTCATTTCAGAAAGACAACATCATACTAACGGTGAAATACGGTGGTGGTAGTGTGATGGTCTGGGACTGTTTTGCTGCTTCAGGACCTAGAAGACTTCCTGTAAGGAATGGAACATACATCATTCATTTTCCCAGCTGTTTTCGGGCTTCGGTTGCCAGCCAATCACAGGGCACATATAGACAAACAACCATTCACACTCACATTCATACCTATGGACAATTTGGAGTCACCAATTAACCTAGCATGTTTTTTTTGGAATGTGGGAGGAAACCGGAGTACCCGGAGAAAACCCACGCATGCACGGGGAGAACATGCAAACTCCACACAGAATTGAACTCGGGTTTACTCGCTGCGCTAACCACTCGACCACCATGCAGAACTGCTGTAGACATTTTAAGGGCTTTAATTGAAATTAAGGCTGCACATTGGTTGAGTGGTTAGCATGCCGGCCTCACAGCTAGGAGATCTGAGTTCAATTCCACCCTCGGCCATCTCTGTGTGGAGTTTGCATGTTCTTCCTGGCTTTTCTCTGGGTACTCTGGTTTCCTCACATTCCAAAAACATGCTAGGTTAATTAGCCACTCCAAATTGTCCATAGGTATGAATGTGAGTGTGAATGGTTGTTTGTCTATATGTGCCCTGTGATTGGCTGGCCACCAGTCCAGGGTGTACCCCGCCTCTCGCCCAAAGACAGCTGGGATAGGCTCCAGCACCCCCGCGACCCTCGTGAGGATAAGCGGTAGAAAATGAATGAATGAATAATTGAAATTATGGATTTTTAAGACCGCGGTCACCCTGAACACAACACGCTGTAACTGTAGGGTGTTTAGCCGGATTACTGCATAATTTGGTATAGTATACATATCTGGATATTACCTCAACCCAAACTACTAATACTGTACCAACTTCATGAGTAAAAGTATTCACAAACATAACAAGACTGTAAACTACTGCGGTTGTCAGCCATGTTCTTTGTTTACATTTCACTGTAATGCACGGGTCTCAAACACGTGGCCCGTGGGCCAAATGTGGCCCGCAGGACACTAGTTTGAGGCCCCCGCCTTGATATGAAAGTTTAATGTAAAGTTTGATATGGATGCTGTATGGTATCATGTACCCAGAAAAAATGATTATGTTTGATTCATGTTCATGTTAAAGGTTAAATAACTGTTAATAGTTATCCTCCCTATCCGTGTGGAAGTGGTAAGTTTTTGGCTATTCGTGATTGGCGGGATAAGGTCCTAATGAGATAGATTAGTCTGTCAAAGAAGACTCCTCGGCCTCTGATGTCCACTCAAGGGGGGCCTCTTTAGTCAAGTCGGCTCTCTTCTGTCGACTCTAAATAAAGACTGGCTCGATGGCAAAGTCAACTCTTGAGAAAGCGTACTCGCAGGTTAGCATAATGTGTGATGAGCGTTAAAATGTTTGTTATTATATTAACCAGCCTTAACCAACTCAAACTTCTTTAAAATGCAATTGAATTATGTTGTTTGAATTAAATTCATGAAACGCAAACAGATTTAGTGAACTAGTCCACTAGGCCAGGGGTCTCAAACATGCGGCCCGTGGGCCAAATGTGGCCCGCAGGACGCTAGTTTGAGTCCCCCGCCTTGATATGAAAGTTTAATGTTAGTGCGGCCCGCGCAAGTTTGATATGGATGCTGTATGGTATCATGTACCCAGAAAAAATTATTACGTTTGATTCATGTTAAAGGTTAAATAACTGTTAATAGTTATCCTCCCTACTTGTGTGGAAGTGGTAAGTTTTTGGCTATTTAAGTTGAAAGGAAATAACTTGAAGGCTACCGTTTAGGTCGCTAGCTCTCTAGTTTGCGAGTTAGCATGTGTCTCGAGACCCTGCAGTTGCGCAATATGTTGTAAATAAAAAGAGTATAAATGTGACTATAGTCGTGTTTTGTCATGTCTACAGGGCTCTAATAATGCTTAATATGAAAATAGTTGGTCTACCCACCAACTATATGTGCTTTCTTAACTTTTTATTATTATTATTATATTTATTTATTACTGATTGATTGATTTTCTTTATTCTTGGAAATGTGTTCGATTCCCTCCCTGACAGCCGGCTTCAGCGTGCGTCCAAGACTAAATATACAGTGAAAAACAACGTGAAGAAGCAGTGACCCGCAGGCCAGATGCTCGGAGCAGCAGCTCATACTGTTGATGAATAAATGATGCGCATCGTCGCAATCACGGTCAAGAGCTTTTGAGCTGTTTTTTTTAATTTATTTTTATTTTCCTGCTTCCTTCCTCCACCTGTAACCTTTCTTTTCACTGGAGACGATGAAAATGTCAAACCTGGCGCGGCGTCGCAGCCACAGGCGGTCGACGCTCGGCCGCTAAACACACAAGGCGACTAAAAGCTGCTTTTTCCTTTCACTGCAGTCCATGAAAGGTTAGTCACCACGGTGACCCACTTTTACACATGAACCCCCACCTATATGATTATATACATTGATGTATTTATTTATGACGTACTGTTATTTGACCACATATTTTCAGGGTGCTTATAAATACTAAAGAAAAAGAAAGAAAATGACATAGCATTTTCATCTCTTAGCTGATTTGTTGAGAGAACTCAATCATGCTTCACTGTGAGGTGTTTAGGGTCCATGAATATTTGATATATTTATGTATGGATTATTTATTTATATGCAGTATTTCTTGATACTCTATTGATACTCTACTGGATGAATAATATATGTTGCTTTTATTATGCTTTTATTATTGTTATATTATTATTACATTATATTATTATTATTAATAATAATTAAAAATATTTTGAAATAATTTTATTATATTATTAATATAACAATAATAATAATTATTATTATTTTTGACATTATTAATAATAATATAATACAATTATTAATAATAATTTAATTATTATTAATAGTATAATAATATAATATAATTATTAATAATAATTTACATGAATATTAATAATAATTATTAACATTATTTATAATTATTATTATTATTGTGTTTATTATTGTTATAATTTTTTAAATCAACATTATTAATTATTATATTATATTATTATTCATAATAATAATTTTAAAATATTAAAAATAATTATATTATATTATTGTTAATATAACGATAATAATTATTATTATCAATATTAACATATTATTAAAAATATAATAATATAATATAACTATTAATAATTTATATTAATAATAATTATTCTTGTTATTAATAATAATAATATAATTCTCATTATTATGTTTTATTATTATTATAAATTTTTTAAGTAACATTATTAACATTTTTCGTATTATTAACATAATAATAATAAAGGCATAATAAAAATCATAATAATAATAATCTATATAATAATAATAATTATTAATAATAATAATATAATTATGATTATTATGTTTTATTATTATTATTTTTTAATTAACATTATTAAAATTTTTTGTATTATTAACATAATGATAAAGGCATAATAATAATAATAATAATATAATAATAACAATAACAATAACAATAACAATAACAATAACAATAACAATAATAATAATAATAATAATTATTATTATTATTATTATATATAATAATAATAATAATAATAATAACAATTATTATTATTATTATTATTATTATTATTATTAATAATAACAATTATTATTAATAATAATAATAACAATTATTATTAATAATAATAATAATAATAATAATAACAATTATTATTATTATTATTATTATTATTATCATTATATATTATATAATAATAATATTATATTATATAATAATAACAATAATAATAATAATTATTATTACTATTATTATTATTATTATAATATAATAATAATAATAATAATAATAATAATAATAATAATAATAATAATAATAATAATTATAATAATTATTATTATTATTATTACTATTATTATTATTATTATTATTATTATTATTATTATTATTACTATTATTATTATTATTATTATTATTATTACTATTATTATTATTATTATTATGTTTTATTGGAGACTCCAAATTGTCCATAGGTATGAATGTGAGTGTGAATGGTTGTTTGTCTATATGTGCCCTGTGATTGGCTGGCCACCAGTCCAGGGTGGACCCCGCCTTATTATTATTATGCTTTTATTATTTATTATTATTATGTTGATTTCATTATATCCTTTAAACTGCGTGGACAACACATGTAACGAGTCAAAGACGGGTATAATGGTCTTTATTATACTTTCATGTAACAGTCTAAATATTACGTGACAAATAACCAAATGCGCCATCATAGAAATTGACCTACAAATGTACCACCAGTAAGCATATATCAAACAATTTATATCACCATTACAGTCTAAGCATCAAATGACACGTCAAAGTGTTAATAATAAATGTCTTCCACCCAAAGAGGATATACAATGTACGCCGACGACTGTAATAAGACATTCCGGTCCACAGCAACAGCAGGAAGCTACAACAGAAGGACACTAAATGGGTTTACGACAACCAAAAGCACAAAGAAAGAAAGTGAAGAAAAAGAAAGAGCAGCCAAACGCAGCAGATGAGATTAAAGCTACAGTTGCCTGCTCGCACGTAATCGCCGGGTCGTGACCCGCAGCGTCCATCCTGGGATTAGTAGGGAATGTGATGGGGGGACATGATTCCCGTATCTGTATAACAATCAAAGGTGGAGATGTGATTGCGTTTTTATCTGCGATTACGGTGGGCTCATCTCTGCCGCGGCTGATGATACGTAGTCCATAAACGTGATCATCTTTTATGATCCAAACTCATCCTTTAATGTTCTGCATTTGCTTGATAAGGGTTAGAACTTTCTCAGCGCTATGTACAAGTGGACCGCCACAGCGGGGGGATTGATCCCCTTCTCGTCACGATGAGAACGATACGAATAAGACTTTACAGTTTCTCCTCTCTCTCCCAGGGGACGGGGTCCTGTTCCTCCTCCACGTGGGTGTTCCGGCGTCCTGTCCAAAAGTGCTCCACATCCGGGAAGGTCTTGTCAGCGTTGGGGATGACGGCGTTGGCACCCAGCTCCGCTCCATTGCCTTCTGTCTTTGGCGGGGCGCCGGCCGCCTTGGAGCCCCGGCAGGCGGCTGCCAAGCAGATGGCGACCAGGCCTTGGCGCACGTCGTCGTACATGGTCATGAGCAGCACCGGGGCGAGGGCGCTGCAGGCGTACAAGAGCACCTGCGCAAAGAGGACCACACCCACCGGGGGTTTGTTGTAGCCCAGCCGGACCCACGTGAAGGTGCCCCATTCGGGGAGCAGCATGAGCCCGAGGGTGCTGCTCAGGCACAGAAGAACCAGGGTCACCTTGCTCTGATGCCGCGGACAGGGGGCGTAGTTGAGAGCCTTGTGGAGGCTTTTGGTGTAGTACGCCACGGTGAAGAGGACCGGGGCCACAAAGGTGGCCGTGGGGTAAATCTTGTAGAAGAGCACCATGAACTGGGACGCGCACACGGGCATCTCGGAGACGCAAATATTGCCACGGCCGTGTGGCTGCAACGTGGCAAAAAGCATCTGCGGGATGGGGAACATCATGGACACCATCCAGGCAAACGCCATGGCCCCGTGGACCCATGTGGGGGCACAGAGTGTGGCCCCTGCGTCGGAGGGGGTGGCGGCGGGCTCCAGCGTGTGCTTGGCGCGGGTGCTGACCGCCAGCAGCAACGTCTTGGCCACCACGCACGAGTGCTGGAACCAGTCGGTGGTGTAGCACACGAAGCGCCCCAGCACCCACCACTGCTTGTACGCGGTGAGGGCGCGCACGGGGGCGCACAGGAGCAGAATGAGGAGGTCCGTGGAGGCCAACGAGGCGAGCAGAGCCTTCACCTCCGAGCCCTTCCCGTCCTTGAAGTCCCGCATGAAGATGAGCAGGACCAGGAGATTCCCCACGGCGCCCGAGACGCAGATCCCGATGAGGAGGACGGGCACGGCGGTCCTGATGTCCTCCCCCTGGAGGAGTTGGACACCTCCCACAAAGTCAAAGAAAGTCACGTTTGCCGGTCGATCTGAAGAATCCATTTCTAAGAATCACACCTCGAAGGGACAGAAAATGACTTAATTTGGTGTTGCCTTCACTTCCAGTCAAATGAGTCAATCCAGTGCCCTGCAGGGGGGCGAGGCGAGCAGCTGTCCGCGGTGCTGAAAGGCTACCGAGCCACGCATCAGCGAGCGTCTGTCTGAGCGGCAGAGGCAGGTAGGCTATTTCAAGTGGTGCCATTTAGCGGCATCGAGCACCCACGTCATGTCAGCAGCGTGGCTCCAGGCGGCACGCAGCCCAAATGTGAGCGCAGCGTGATGCGATTTGCATTCACAGACGCTCACACTCAACACGCTGGGAGCGGGGCTGCCACGAATGGGCTCAACCAATCCAGACCCGCCCTCTCTGCAACCAGCCTGTTGTATCTTTTCCACTAAACACATTAGGAGGATCAACTCCTAATCATAAACTTATTATTGTGTTTGTGTCTTTGTGTATGGAGAACTATCCTGTATCATACTGGGAGCTACCATTTAGCTGAATAACCACAATTTAATAATAATGATGATAATAATAATAATAATTAATTTTTATTAAAATTTTAAAATTAAAATTAAATTAAAATTAAAATTAAAATTAAAATTAAAATTAAAATTAAAATTAAAATTAAAATTAAAATTAAAATTAAAATTAAAATTAAAACTAAAATTAAAATTAAAATTAAAATTAAAATTAAGAATGTTGTATTTTAATGTATCTTTTACTCTGTTTACTTGCTTTTATTCAATTCCATTTTTTCTGTTAAGCGTCATTTTAGTATTTTGAAAAGCGCTGTACAAATAAAATTATTATTTAAAATAAAAATAAAAATAAAAATAAAAATAAAAATAAAAATAAAAATAAAAATAAAAATAAAAATAAAAATAAAAATAAAAATAAAAATAAAAATAAAAATAAAAATAAATTTTATGAATGTTGTATTTTAATGTATCTTTTACTCTGTTTACTTGCTTTTATTCAATGCCATTTTTTCTGTAAAGCGTCTTTGAGTATTTTGAAAAGTGCTGTAAAAATAAAAATAAAAATAAAAATAAAAATAAAAATAAAAATAAAAATAAAAATAAAAATAAAAATAAAAATAAAAATAAAAATAAAAATAAAAATAAAAATAAAAATAAAAATAAAAATAAAAATAAAAATAAAAATAAAAATATTTTAAATAATAATTTTATTTGTACAGCACTTATCAAAATACTCAAAGACGCTTTACAGAAAAAATGGAGTTGAATAAAAGCAAGTAAACAGAGTAAAAGATACATTAAAATACAACAGTCATTTGTTTGTACACAGCAAAAACATGGGGGCGGGGGGGAGGAAGAAACTGCCAAAACTAAAATATTCTGGTGTAAAAAGTATACCTTTTGGGCCTGCAAAGAGTAGAAATCAACTGTATGAAAAAAGACCATGAGTCGATATTGCACTTCAGCTCCATCTGCTGGATCTGGTGGGTCACTGCCCCATTTCCCATTATTATGTCACAGTTATCGTACAACATTCATTCATTCATTCATTCATTCATTTTCTACCGCTTTTTCCTCACAAGGGTCGCGGGGGTGCTGGAGCCTATCCCAGCTGTCTTGGGGCAAGAGGTGGGGTCCACCCTGGACTGGTGGCCAGTCAATCCCAGGGCATATATAGACAAACAACCATTCACACTCACATTCATACCTATGGACAATTTGGAGTGGCTAATTAACCTAGCATGTTTTTGGAATGTGGGAGGAAACCGGAGTACCCGGAGAAAACCCACGCATGCATGGGGAGAGCATGCAAACTCCACACAGCGATGCCAGAGGGTGGAATTGAACCCTGGTCTCCTAGCTGTGAGGTCTTTGCGCTAACCACTCGACCACCGTACAACATTGCACGTGTTTATTCAGCCATCTTGAATCCCACACCCCAAACCAAAATGTTACAATACTTTATGTACGGTACCCTGTGAGGAACAATCCAAGTCAAATGAGGATGTTACCCTGTACCCAAATCAAGTCACTATTCATGCATGCTCACTAAACAACACACCACGGGGCCAAAAAAGTTGGCAGCCCTGACAATTTCATAAGGAATGGAAGAAAATTATTATCACATTATTTTTTTGCATGTAAAACTATGCAAAAAAACTAAGTATTTTCTATTTCGTGGGTGGGTGTCAGCAATGTCACTGTGGTAGTCCGGCGAGACACACAAGCACCAGACTTGCATCGTCAGAACATCAAACTTTCAACGTGGGTTTGAATGATCTTGCAACAATAATCCCTAATAATCCCAAACATGGGCTACTGTTGCGTCTGCAACTCAACTCTGAACTCCTGACATGACTTCCTGTTCGCCACCCAATCAGTTCCAATAAGTCTTATTTATGTCTTAAATGACTTACTTAGTCTTAATATGTCTACTAAACAAATATATTGGGTGTTACGCGTGTAAAGGCGACTACCAGGGTGCTCATCTTGAGAGGGAAAGCCAGAAATGGACTCATCACGGTCGGGTGTGGAACCAACAACTGTGTTTTACATTGTTTTCCTCAATCATAAAATTATAAAAGTATATATTATTATGTTTTTCTTTCTTATGTGTTATATTTTAATACACATCTGCAAGTTCATATATTACCTGCGGAGTTCCCCAGGAGTCAATACTGGGGCCAAAAATGTTCAACTTGTACATCAATGATATCTCCAAAGTTACGAAAGACTTAAAGCTGGTATTATTTGTGGATGATACCAGGAGGGAGTACAGACGAAATCATTAGAAAGCTCACAGGAAAAATGGTCCCACTAAAAAGATGGTTTGATGATAATAGATCCTTGAACCTAAATAAAACTAAAATCATGCTGTTTGCTAACAGTAGAAAGGACACGCACCAGCAAATACAAATAGACGTTGTGGACATTGAAAGGGTGAAGGAAAATACATTTCTGGGGATCACAATAGATCACAAATACTTCAACTTGCTGATATAGTTCATCTTCAAACAGCTAAAATAATGCATAAGGCTAAAAATAACCAATTAGCTAAAACTGTCATCCAATACTTCTCTACAAGAGAGGAGAAATATGATCTCAGGGAAGAACATTTGAAACACTTCTATGCTAGGACTACGTTAAAAAGCCATAGCATTTCTGTAAAAATAAAACAAAAAAGTTAAAAAATTACAATATAAATAAATAATTACAATATAAATAAATAAATAAATGAAAATTTATAAAAATGAAGCAAAAAAAACCAAAAAAATATTATGATTATTAGGAAAGCAGGAAGTGAACAAATGTGGAGAAATATGATCTCAGGGAAGAAGTACATCTGAAACACTTCTATGCTAGGACTACGTTAAAAAGCCATAGCATTTCAGTAAAAAAAAAACCAAAAAGTAAAAAAATTATAAATAAATAAATAAATAAAAATTTATAAAATAAAGTAAAAAAAAAAAAACTTAAATCATATTAGGAAAGCAGGAAGTGAACAAATGGTACCCATTATGGCATTGGATGCTCATATCACCTCCTACTTCGGTACGAGGTACATTATTAAAAAACTTTAACCAAATTGTTTCACTTTGGGTTTAGCTTTGTATACAATGTCCTTATTTAATGCGATGGGGAGGGAAACAGATAGCATACGATTGTTGGACAGTATTTCCAGTGCTCCATACTGGTTTCAGTTTAAATAAGTATTCAAAATAAGTATAAGTATATAAGTATTTGACATCTGGCTCCATATAAAGTGAATTTGATTCCCAGGGCGTCACATTTTGATCATTAAACCCAATTAACACGACGCTCTCGTTAAATTCCATCAGCGAGGTCAAAAGTGATGCAGGAAGCAGCTGTGTCCCCGACTGTTGCCATAGTTACAGACTGCACATGGCGAGGTGTGTTTACTTGAAGAGCATCTGGGGTGGTGGCGGCGGTGAAGGTTGGAGGCGCGATGGGATGGCATGGAGAGGTGAGGGGTGCCCACTCAAATGCTGTCACCTCCTCTGAGAGGGCCCGGTTGCTCGGCAACCACATCCACCATCGCAGCGTGGGGTTAGCGAGACCAGAGGCATCATTAAGTGGTGCGATGGAGTCGTTGGAGGAGCTCATCTGATGGTATTCATGAGGGTGCGCGCTTAGGGGGAGGTGGGGGGTGGGGGGCACGCTTGCCTCACCTGCAATTACTGCCAATAACGTCTGTGCAGAAATAACTTTTGATGGATTAATTGTAGTGGGCTTCGCTGCACATCTTAAAATAAAGCCCGGCTTGGTCATTGCTCATTGATGTTAATGCTAATTGGATGCTCATATCACCTCGTACTTCGATATGTGACAAAAAATTAAAAAAATACAAAAATAAAAATAATTAAAAATTAATTAAAAATACAAATAATTAAAAAATAATAAAAATAATTAATTTTAAAAAAGTTAAACATTTTTTATGATATTAGGAAAGCAGGAAGTGAACAAATGTAACAGTTACTGATTGTAAAAGTACCAAATGGAGGGGTAGGATTTAATAAGCTTTGCTTCTTCCTACTCCTTTTGGACATGTGGAACTGGGAACTTATTATGGGATGCACTCAATTGGAATCTGATGCATGTTCAAATGAAATTAAACCATTACCATCACCATAAGACCTGAATTTGAACAGCCACATTCAATCAATAACATCAGCATGTCCAAAATCCATATGGTGTGCAGGTCTCGGTCATGGTCTATAGCGTCAAGGTTCATCTCAAGTACTGGAGCCACGTGAACCATCTTAGGCTCGGAGAAGCTCAGGGAATGTTCTCCTGCCGGTGCCCGGAGTCAGGCCTGCTTACGTTGTAAAAAGTGGAGATTCCCACTCTGACTGTTAGAGACAGGATCATCATCAGAAGAGACGCCATGTTCCCAGTTGGGCTTACTTGAGGTACTTCATCATGGCTATGTTTTGGCCTCTCCTACTTACGGTACCTTCAAAGAAATGTCATGCTAGAAAAAGCACCGTAATGGGATAACACAAGCAGATGCTCCAGAGGTGAACTTTCCATTCGGGGCACACAGAGCTTTGCCCCCAAACACCAGCAGACCTATTTTTGTACGCTACCTCCACTGTCACTGCGGTCAATTTGCCAGGAAACAAAAGTTTGTTTGTTTTCCACGTCGGCATTCCGGTTGTGGGTCACTAACACCCCCCGCCCCCTTCCCCTCCTATCTCCTCAGGCTTTGCACAGGGTCAGGACAACAACAGGAGGCATATGGGACACACAAAAAATGCTGAAATGAGCTCCAGTAATGGTCCCTTTGGAGGCAGAAAGACAGATAAGTAGTTTTTCCACCACAGGGATGTTGGCAGGAAACAAAAAACAACCCATTGATGCAGAGAAGCTTCCGCCAGCATGAAAGACAACAAATTGAGGGTCAGGATTGAGGGACATGAAAGTCAACATTAAATACATTCTTCCTGACGTCAGAGCGGCGCTCACGTTGATGCCGAGACCCTCTTTTACACCACAGAGACGAAAACCGACAGTTACCACGACAACCTGTGGAAAAGAACCTACTTGTCTCAAAGGGCCCCACAGGAAACGATGAATTGCTAATTCTTTTTTTTTTTCCCACTTAAAAATAAATCAGAGTATTTCAGATTGGTGATGAGCTGCATCAAGCATCATTATCTCCATCTTTGTTTTTTTTTTATCCCGTTTCATTTGAGGCATCACACGAAGAGATAAATGACTCCCTTTAGCAAAAGGGCAGCCTCCCGCCTGCAAAATAACAAATAATTAATGCCAGACGCTTTTTTTTTATAGTGCGAAGAAGAGAAGGAGGGAGGGGGAGAAGCAGGTTTTACCTTATAATCAACTGGGAACTGTCAGGTTACTGCAATTAGACTTTTGGTATTTTTACCTTTTTTGTGTTTATTTTAGGGTTGCATCCAGCCACACTATTAGGTACACTTGCACCATCCAATGTAAATATTTATTGCAACATTTTAAATACATAGTAATGCTAACTTTGATTGATCTGTTTAGTATGGCAGGCATCATTCTGGGAATTATGTGTCATATTTTAATGATATTGTCCTGCATGGAAATATTACAAATAGCTAATAGTGTGGTGCCAACGATAAATAGTAATTTATTATTAGCAGGTATACAGCTTTAAATTGATTTTAAATATATTTTACTTTTAAATGTAAAATCTTATATTCAAGCTAAGGGATTTAAGTTAAGTGAACTGTTTAAAACATAAAGAAGACAAAGGGGAAGGAGAAAGCGTCCACCATGACTCGAAGAGATGTCGCCATCGTGTGGCGAAAGGTGGAAACTGTCAACAATGTCAACTTGATGGCTGTCGACTAGTGTTGTGACGTTCACGAACGAACCACTTCTTTTGAACGGCTCATTAACATGAAGGATGGGAACCGAGTCGCAGCTTGGGACCGCCCCTCGGCTTGAACGACTCAACAATATCCGGCTCCCCTGAAAGAGTCAAAAATCCCATCTCTACTCTCGACCGAGCGTTCAGAGCAGCTCTTAAAGGGGAACTGCACTTTTGGGGGAATTTTGTCCATCATTCACAATCGTGATGTGAAACAGGAGTTAATATGAGCTATAGCTAACAACGGACGTCATGGGAAATACCTATTTTGATGCTTTTTTTGTACAATCTGAAAACATCGGGGACAGTTCAGTCCTCCGATGTCCTCCTGTGTGTGTGTGCACATGTGCGCACGTGCATGCGTGAAATGGATTCAAATTCGTGTGCACTCAACTGGTCCGTGCTTTTTGACTTCCTAGTTGCTGGAGAGCTTCTTTTGCATGGGAAACCCCATGCAAGCTCTTATAAAATCTGACCATGTGTTGGGTGAACTCCAGCTGAAACCAACTAGGGTTCTCCAGCAGGACAATGATCCAAAACACACCAGCAAGTACATTAAACATGCATAATCAATTAGCTTGAATCAATTAAAAGACTTGCAAAAAAACCATTCATAGCTCAAGAAGTCGCTTGTTTCCCCTTGATTGTTTTCCCACTTAATGTGTGATAGCACAGCACCACCAATAGATGGCAGCAAAGAGTCATTTGCAGTGTTATCTCAATATAAACAGAAACGTTTACATTGGTAGCCACACGGTGGCGTGTTTGACTCATTAAAGGGACTCTGGTATTTATTTGACGTCTCAACTTGGACACGTCTCCAAAAATCATCAGGAAGACAGTGATAAAGTATCAGTATTAAATTAAATGATACATTTTAGTGTTACTTAACACGATAATTTATATACAGTAGTTGTAATTAAATGTGTTGTGTGGATAATAGTACTTTTACATGTTTCTATTTTCTTAAATAGACACTTAAAAAATAGGTTTTGGTGCACAGATAATCATTTGCATTATATTTTAATTTTACACAGAACGATAATAATAATTGTTAATTGTAAATAATAATAATAATAATAGTAATAATAATAAAAATAATTGTTAATTGTAAATGAAAAAATAATTGTTAATTGTAAATAATAATAATAATTGTAAATAATAATAATAATAATAATAATTAATTGTAAATTAAAAAATAATAATAATTGTTAATTGTAAATAATAATAATAATAATAGTAATAATAATAAAAATAATTGTTAATTGTAAATTAAAAAATAATTGTTAATTGTAAATAATAATAATAATTGTAAATAATAATAATAATAGTTAATTGTAAATTAAAAAATAATAATAATTGTTAATTGTAAATAATAATAATAATAATAATGCAATAACAAAAATCCCCACACTTTTATATACTTTTGAGGTGGACAGTGACAAAAGACATGAAAGGGAATTAATTATGAAGAATTACTGCAACTTTTGGGACAATTTTGTGTGCTAGTGTGTGTGTATATATATATACAGTATATACATAAGTGCATATTGTGAATGAGAAAGAAAGAGAGAGAGAAAGAGAGAGAGAGAGGAAGAGAGAGAGAGTCCACCAAGGTTACACATCAAACTGATTGGGGATTTTTATTGCACACAATAAGAAGTCAAATGTTTTTGATTTATGGGCTTGAGCAGAGCAAGAAAAGCCTTTTTTGTTTTTATTATTCAATCTAGTTGACTCCTTTGTGGAGCCTTACACACACACACACACACACACACACACACACAGTAGTAGTAATCTTGTCCTGCATCGGGCCGTGTGCATAATGAAAAGGGGTCTTATCTTGATGCTGGCCTGAGGGTGACGTGGACTCACAAATAAGGTGCGAGCGCCACTTGAAGTCACGTGACCAGAGGGAGATCTCCCGGGACCCTGAAAGGTGGCGGCGTTAGCGCCCGGAATGGGAACAATAACTAGGCCGGGAATGGAGAAGGAGAGTTCAATTGGGAAGCGATTAAAATAAATGGAAGCTTTGAGCAGATAAGACACATACCATTTCCCCATCTATTTAACATTCATTGAATTGAATAATCCAGTCTTATTATCGTCAATAGTCTGCATATTTACCCTGAATATGCTAATTTATGTTGGCTGCGAGCACTCTGGGAATTAATCAGTTTTTTTTTCATCACTGTATGGCTATGTGGGGCTCTGCGGTGGGGGGTGGGGGGTGTTGGACGGGGGCACGGACCTGCAGACACTCCTGGTGACGCTCCAACTTTTCCTATTCATTGTTTTTGCACTTTGCCCGCGGCCACGCCAGTTACATTTCAATCAAAAGCTTCATTGTAAAGTCATTATCCCAAACTAGGCCCAGGTAATTGGCTGTCATATTCTGCATAGTGGTGCCCCTGCGGGCTGGGGGGGCCAAACGGCTGCGCTCTTATCTTTCGCTTTAAAGCAAAATAATAAGACAATTTATCATTCATCTGCTGTGGGAAAGAATAACAAGTTAAATGTCGTCGCCTCGACAAAACAAAACAAACGCTCTGGTCGCTCTGGGCTCATTCACGCCCACCCCCACCCCTCACCCCCACGGTGACAGCAGAGGACGGGAGGGCACCTATAAAGCCTGTTGGACCTCAGGCATCTATACGGCCACAACATTAGGGAAGCCTGTACAATACAATGACATCTCATTTAAAGCCATTCCACCTCTACAGATACCTCCTATTTGCGGGGGTTACCCAAGACCACCCGGCGAAAAACGGCGAATAAAGGCAAGTCATTAAGACAGCCGGCTGTCTTTTGGCGTTGCATCGACGCCGGCTCGCTCCTCCTTTTGAAACATTAAAACATATAAAAATGACCAAAACACAGCAACCAGAGTCCCACGCAGCACCCGCACACAACCAAAGTTCCTCCTGCACTAAAAGTGCTACTTAGTGTCCGATACTTAGCGTACTCATACCCATATTTTTCGGGTTGGGGCCGGCCTTTAGCGGCTGCCTGACGGATGATCATAAGGCGAAAATCCAAAACTCACCACACCCTGCCAGGTGCCCGCCCCCGGAGCCCCCGTGACATAAAGTATATAATAGCATAGAAAACCTACTAACGATGCTACTATTTTTAACATTATTAGAATCCCCTCGACATGAAACGTGTACTGCTTAATTTAATTTTTTCGAGTGGTTAGCACGCAGACCTCACAGCTAGGAGACCAGGGTTCAATTCCACTCTCGGCCATCTCTGTGTGGAGTTTGCATGTTCTCCCCGTGAATGTGTGGGTTTTCTCCGGGTACTCTGGTTTCCTCCCACATTCCAAAAACATGCTAGGTTAATTAGCCACTCCAAATTGTCCATAGGTATGAATGTGAGTGTGAATGGTTGTTTGTCTATATGTGCCCTGTGATTGGCTGGCCACCAGTCCAGGGTGGACCCCGCCTCTCGCCTGAAGACAGCTGGGATAGGCTCCAGCACCCTCCACGACCGTCGTGAAGATAAGCGGTACAAAGTGAATGAATGAAGTTACTACAATACTTTGTGTACTGTGTAAAAAGGCACAGATGAAGACATGGCAGCTCTCAGCAGATATTTTGCGGGATTTCTGTGTGAAAGGCCGCTCCACGCCTATCCATTGTGGCCGTGGACGTACAGTAATAATGATCGCACCTGTTAGCTAATATAGCCAAAGATAGCACAAACAGGAATCATGCGGTCTAATGAGCTCCGACAGAATAATAATGTACGTAAATGAAGACGTTTGACGGCAGCTGCGAGTGTTTCAATCGTTAAAAATGATGATGACTTCGACACGAGCGGCGACCCGGCGCATCAGCAAACACGACGAGGTCGACGCGGGCGAGAGGGAACGACGCTCATTCCCATTCCTTCTCGGGATTAGGCTCGGAGACGCGGCACAATGACACGCTTGGCATTCAAAAGGCAAGTGCGGTGTTTACGTAAAGATCAATTACCCATCAGGCCATTGGGGCCAGCGCCACAGATTATCACACAACACCACACGAGGCGTGTTGACAAATAACCCGGCAGATCCGCCCAATGAATGCATGGCAACGGACGTCTTTGGCTTTGACTCTCATTCAGATTAGAAATGTTTACGTCTGCTCGCTCATCCTGCATCATTCCCGACCCGGAGGTCGTTCCGAGTCCTCCACGGCGTCCTGGAGTATGCACAGCAGGCACCGCATTGGGTCACTCTGCTACAAAATAAAAAACACATTAGGGATGGACGTTTGATTCTCTTCCATGTTGTGATTCAGTCCGGAACAACAAAATACAAAACCATTGTACATGCTAACTTTACTAGCCTGGGAACCTCACTCCATTCACCTTTACAATGTAATTCTGCAAAATATACATGAAATGCATAAATTAGCTCGTGCTGTGACCACGCATGTCAGTACAATGTGACCAACTGGTGCTGTTTGCTAACGCTAAAGCCGCAATTAAATGTCTTGCAAAGGCCGAGATCGCCTCACAAAGGACACAAAAAGCAGGTCTGACCTAGCAACTGGCGCGTCTCCATCAATACTCGCTGACAGTGTCACGTTGGCCGTGGGTCGCTTCAGAGGGCACGGTGAAGGTCATGCCGGGCCCAGGAAAGCAAACAATCTCCCGCATAATCCTGACCTTCATTTTCTACGGCGGCCTGGGAGTTGACCGTGACAGCTAGCAGCACGTCTAGACCCGCGCGGGGTCACATGCTAACTTGGTAGCAACAACGTGGACAATCTGGATGTTTGTAAAGCAGCTTAGTCGGATTGGTGAACGAGAACGATGTCACATAACTTCATTAATTCATCAAGCAGCGCATTAACAAGATGTTGCATAGCACCATGCTATCATGCTAACATGCTAACTTGCGAGCAACACCGTGGACAATCTGGATGTTTGTAAAGCAGCTTAGCCGGATTGGTGAACGAGAATGATGTCACATAACTTCATACATTCATCACGCAGCGCATTAACAAGATGTTGCATAGCAGAGGGGCTCAACATGCTAACTTGCTAGCAACACCGTGGACAATCTGGATGTTTGTAAAGCAGCTTAGCCGGATTGGTGAACAGGAATGATGTCACATAACTTCATGAATTCATCAAGCAGCGCATTAACAAGATGTTGCATAGCACCATGCTAACATGCTAACTTGCGAGCAACACCGTGGACAATCTGGATGTTTGTAAAGCAGCTTAGCCGGATTGGTGAACGAGAATGATGTCACATAACTTCATACATTCATCACGCAGCGCATTAACAAGATGTTGCATAGCAGCTGGGCTCAACATGCTAACTTGCTAGCAACACCGTGGACAATCTGGATGTTTGTAAAGCAGCTTAGTCGGATTGGTGAACGGGAATGATGTCACATAACTTAATGAATTCATCAAGCAGCGCATTAACAAGATGTTGCATAGCATCTGGGCTCAACATGCTAACTTGCTAGCAACACCATGGACAATCTGGATGTTTGTAAAGCAGCTTAGCCGGATTGGTGAACGAGAATGATGTCACATAACTTCATGAATTCATCAAGCAGCGCATTAACAAGATGTTGCATAGCACCATGCTATCATGCTAACATGCTAACTTGCTAGCAACACCGTGGACAATCTGGATGTTTGTAAAGCAGCTTAGTCGAATTGGTGAACGAGAATGATGTCACATAACTTCATTAATTCATCAAGCAGCGCATTAACAAGATGTTGCATAGCAGATGGGCTCAACATGCTAACTTGCTAGCAACACCGTGGGCAATCTGGATGTTTGTAAAGCAGCTTAG
Source organism: Doryrhamphus excisus (assembly GCF_037039965.1). Lineage (NCBI taxonomy): Eukaryota > Metazoa > Chordata > Actinopteri > Syngnathiformes > Syngnathidae > Doryrhamphus > Doryrhamphus excisus. The sequence continues at coordinate 2,761,215 of NC_136370.1, forward strand.
CCGGATTGGTGAACGGGAATGATGTCACATAACTTCATGAATTCATCAAGCAGCGCATTAACAAGATGTTGCATAGCACCATGCTATCATGCTAACATGCTAACTTGCTAGCAACACTGTGGACAATCTGGATGTTTGTAAAGCAGCTTAGTCGAATTGGTGAACGAGAATGATGTCACATAACTTCATTAATTCATCAAGCAGCGCATTAACAAGATGTTGCATAGCAGATGGGCTCAACATGCTAACTTGCTAGCAACACCGTGGGCAATCTGGATGTTTGTAAAGCAGCTTAGCCGGATTGGTGAACGAGAATGATGTCACATAACTTCATGAATTCATCAAGCAGCGCATTAACAAGATGTTGCATAGCAGCATGCTACCATGCTAACTTGCTAGCAACACCGTGGACAATCTGGATGTTTGTAAAGCAGCTTAGTCGAATTGGTGAACGAGAATGATGTCACATAACTTCATTAATTCATCAAGCAGCGCATTAACAAGATGTTGCATAGCAGATGGGCTCAACATGCTAACTTGCTAGCAACACCGTGGGCAATCTGGATGTTTGTAAAGCAGCTTAGCCGGATTGGTGAACAGGAATGATGTCACATAACTTCATGAATTCATCAAGCAGCGCATTAACAAGATGTTGCATAGCAGCATGCTACCATGCTAACTTGCTAGCAACACCGTGGACAATCTGGATGTTTGTAAAGCAGCTTAGTCGAATTGGTGAATGAGAATGATGTCACATAACTTCATTAATTCATCAAGCAGCGCATTAACAAGATGTGGCATAGCAGATGGGCTCAACATGCTAACTTGCTAGCAACACCGTGGGCAATCTGGATGTTTGTAAAGCAGCTTAGCCGGATTGGTGAACGGGAATGATGTCACATAACTTCATGAATTCATCAAGCAGCGCATTAACAAGATGTTGCATAGCAGCTGGGATGAACATTTAGCATGCTAACAGTCAGCTTCGGCCTATTATGTGCCGTCTTGTTTTCATAGCGCTTCAGGAGTGCTACTGGGCCTTCAAACGTCTAACGTCTAACGTCACCATTGCTATTTTAACAGAAATAAATAATAGCTAACCGACTTAGCCATCACATCAACAAGCTTTCACCTCATCGTTAACATTTACGGAGCGCCGAGAAGGTATTTGGGCGCGGCCTTCCATCTCTCCAGGACACGGAGGACCACAGATGACCCCTGGACACCATCAGCGTGACCCTGTCCCCTCAGGCCCGAGGCCACGGTCCATCCGGAGTAGAAGAACAACTTTCCCCCTCTGCCATCAGACATGAACACAAATAATATGTACATAGTTTGGATCTTTTGCTTATTTTATGTTGGAGATGAAATTCCCAATAACCTAATAAAGGACCACTTGAGATTAAATGTTTTGTTTACAAAATGCATTTAAGTTAGAATCATATTTTTTCCCCAAAAAAATGTGCAATTGAGCATTGACAACCCCAGCTTGAGGTCAAAAGGTCATTTCAAGAAGCTTTTATTGGCATATCAATGACTCATATCAAAGGTTTTTCATGATTGGCTGACAGTCCTTGAAAGCACCGCGCATCTTTTTGTTATGCTGAGATTCGAACAAAGCATTGAAGAACCCGTGGCACTTTGACGACATTTAACGGGGTTATTTCCAGTGATTACTGAGCTGAGCTTACAGGAGGAAACGTAATTAATCACCTTAAATTAATCATGCTTCTTTGCGGCTTCGCGTTCATTCAGCGTCTGGCCGCCGTGACCAAATGCAACAATTGTAATTCCGTGTTTGCCGAGCGTCTCGCTCTCGGCCCAGATGACGAGAGGTCGTGGAGCTCTGCCTCCGCCTCCCCGCCTCCCCTCGCTGACCTGCGGGGGTCAACAAGAGCGGGGCTTTTACAAATCCCCAGTTTATAAAAGCACCAGGAGAGAAGGTCCTCGTGGGAATTATCCCTACCCGGGCAACGGCAAACAGTAAATTACGGGGGGCTTACACGACTCCCATGTTTCCCCGGGGACATCAAACGGTGGTCCCAGTGCCCCCTCTTGGATGTGCTCCTTTGCTTTTGTTCCACTGTATTAGCTCAATCCCCTCAAAGACCGCAGGGGGGCTGCTCCTTTTTACCAAAGATGGCTTCATTATCGTTCGTGTTGTACAAACACTTTTTGTTACACTTTCAGTTCATGTCAAAAATTTGCAGCAAAACTGACCCTCGGTTTGAGTACATTGTCCGGTTAGTGTACAATATGGCGGCCATCTTGTGTTAGTCATACACTGCGTGAGTCCAACTAATGGATTTGTATCACCGTGAGTCAGCTGATTGTAGCTCTTTTGCTAACTAGCACAGTTAGGTAGCTCGGCTCTGCTTTGCAGGTGATGCAGATGCTAAATAGGGGCGGCCATTTTGGGTAAAGAAGGTGAGAAACACTATTTCATTCAAGAAATAACTCAGCCCTCCTACTTTCGCTTATCCAAAACCCATTTATCGCCGTCCGAGAGCCCGCAGCCCCGTCAAAATATTTCACTCAAGTGTCTCACTACATCATCAATGAAAGAAAAATTCCATCAATTTGTCAGAATTAACCCCCGAAATCAAGCATGAAGGAGTGTGAGGAACAGCAGAGGAGGGTAGTGAGGAGGGGTGGGGGTCAGAGAGAGGGGTCCCCGCTGGGGGCAGATTAGCCTTCTTCATGGGGGGGTTTGATGCCCAAAGAGGAAGTGTCAGAGGAGGACAAATGAGAGGACAAACGACGCGGTCGTCATTTAATATTCGGCACGGACGTTTCGCCAGCAGGAGGGGCCGTCACATCTCATTCACCTCGTACTTCCGTACTGACAAAAAATAAAATAAAATAAAAATATATATTATATATATATATAATATATATATATATATTTTATATTTTTCAAAATATATATATATATATAATATTCAGCACGTCTCATTCACCTCGTACTTCGGTACTGGCAAAATAATAATAATAATAATATATATATATATATATAAATAAAATAAAAAAAAAATATATATTTTTTGTCAGTACAAAAAATATAAAACTACAAACTATATATATATGGTAATATAAAAGATATAATATAAATTAATTAAATTATATATTAATATATTATAATAATATTTAATATATATAGAAAATGTTTAAATATTTTTTAAATATATATAATATATATATATTATATTTTTTAATTTTAAAAATAAATAAATAAACAAAACTTTTTTTAAATAATAAAATAAAACTTAAATGATATTAGGAAAGCAGGAAGTGAACAAATGTAACAGTTAGTGATTGTAAAAGTACCAGATGGAGGGGTAGGATTTAATAAGCTTTGCTTCTTCCTACTCCTTTTGGACATGTGGAACTGGGAACTTATTATGGGATGCACTCAATTGTAATCTGATGCATGTTCAAATGAAATTAAACCATTACCATTATTTTTCCTTCCTTTCATGATTTTGCGTCCATATTAAGCAAAGTGCGGCCTCCGATCAAAACAAAACATTTCGATGGCCGTGGGTGCATTTGAATGTCAATGAGTAACCGCTTTGAGTGAAGAAATGTCTCACTGTGACCTTGCATCTCAGGTTTTGAGGGAAAGAAATCTAATATGGTAACGGGTCATGGGCCAATGGTTAACAACGCGGCCCAAGGCCAAAACCTCCCCCAAACCTTGACACCCTGACTAGGGTAGGCTTCTGCTAGCGAGGTGGTGTCTTCAAATCTTTCATTTGCATGGCTATGTCGATGTTATAGTAACACTTGACGTATTTTATGTAATTTTAGGTTTGTGCTTTATTTATTTACAGCCAATCATATTCTTTTGGGGGATCCAAATGCTGAGTCCATATTTAGGAAACTCCTGTTTTAACAGCTGATGTACTGGATGGGCTACGACCAACAGGTGGCGTCACAGACAGCGTTATTGAAGATGCTAACAAGAGGCTATAGGTCAGGGGTGCTGACGTCATGGGCGCCCACCCCCAGTATAGTCCTTCCCCATTGGTGCAGGTTGACACGAGAACAGCTTAACACTTTTCCTTCAGCTGAATCATAATAATAACTTCACTCTTCATGCAAACGTCTGCTAAATCGTTGCAAAGACGAGTGAATATAAGGAAGGAAGGCTCGCTTGCTGGAGTCCCCCCCTCCTTGCAGAGTGATTGACAGCTGGAAGTCTTTCCCACTGGGCCCCGGGCCGCAGTTTAGCAGCTAATTAAAACCTCCAGCAGACAAAGCCGGCTAAAGTCTCCTTACAAAGACGGAGCTCCTTCTCCCACAGCTGGTAAACCAACACTGCATTAACTCAGGCCTCCTACACAAACACGCCGCTCCGCCAGCTGTTGTCCGCAAGTGGCGGCGCCACCAGCCCGGCCGCTGAGCGGGAGGGCGGGTGTGTTCAAGAACGCCTCGGAAATGAGGCCTTTGGAGAAAAGCCACCTGAGTCACACTAAGTTGGTAGGAATTTAGAAAGGTGATAACAAAGCATGTATTGCATAGCATAGTGGTGTGATCTCTCGTTTGTCACACTTAAATGTTTCACAGTAAATATTATTAAAAAAAAAAACCCTGACCCCCCTTCTCACTTTGTTTGGATAGAGGATGCTCTAACCTACGTGAAACTGGAGAGAACCAGGTACTGTCTCCAAGGTTCTGAAACAAAATGTAACAGAATTTGGCATACATTTCAGGACCATGTTGCTTCGCTTCGGCTGGACGTCGCCCCCGCTGTGTAGGCGCTACCCCCAAACCAATTTATCTCTCTCAGTCCACTGTAGACAAACAACCATTCACAAAAACTGCTCAGGGCACTTGCACTATGGTAGTCGAATAGTATTTTTAATTTTAATTTTAATTTTAATTTTAATTTTAATTTTAATTTTAATTTTAATTTTAATTTTAATTTTAATTTTAATTTTAATTTTAATTTTAATTTTAATTTTAATTTTAATTTTAATTTTAATTTTAATTTTAATTTTAATTTTAATTTTTTGATGATTGATCTTTTAAATTTGAATTTAAAACATCTTAATTTAAATTTAAATTTAAATTTTTTGATGATTGATATTTTAAATTTGAATTTAATTAATTTTAATTTTAATTTTAATTTTAATTTTAATTTTAATTTTAATTTTAATTTTAATTTTAATTTTAATTTTAATTTTAATTTTAATTTTAATTTTAATTTTAATTTTAATTTTAATTTTAATTTTAATTTTAATTTTAATTTTAATTTTAATTTTTTGATGATTGATGTTTTAAATTTGAATTTAAAACATCTTCATTTAACAATTTAAATTTAAATTTAAATTTACATTTTATTTTATTTTAAATTTTATTTTATTTTAAATGTATATTTTTGATGTTTTCATGATTGATGTTTTAAATTTAAAACATCAAATTAAAATTAAAATTAAAATTAAAATTAAAATTAAAATTAAAATTAAAATTAAAATTAAAATTTTAAATTATTTTAATTTAAAATTAAAATTAAAATTAAAATTAAAATTAAAATTAAAATTAAAATTAAAATTAAAATTAAAATTAAAATTAAAATTAAAATTAAAATTAAAATTTAAAACATCAATCATGAAAACATCAAAAATATACATTTAAAATAAAAATAAACATTTTAATTTTAATTATTTTGTTGCCATTGTATGTACATGTGGGTATCTACATCTAGATGAGTATCTATATACTATGTGTATATGAAAATACATGTATATGTACGTAGTGTGTATGTAGGCTCATGCTGTATACATTATTGTGTATATATATATATATATATATATATATATATATATATATATACACATATACATATACAATATAAACCAATATACACTGAATGTATGTATGGAATTGGGAAATGGGAAAAAATTGTAATAAATAAATCATAGTCAAAAAAAATATCAGTCAATGACAACGCAACTGAACACAAAAAGCAGTTTTTAAATGAAACTTCCAAACCTACACGGCCCCATGTGAAACTACGATTGTCCCTCCCGTTAAAACATAAAATGGAATTAATCGAGATCTAAAGGTTATAAAGCTATTTCTAAAGATTTGGGACTCCAGCAAACCACAGTGAGAGCTATTATCCACAAATGCAGAAAACATGATCGCAGCGACGACTAATCCAAGAGGTCGCAAAAGACCCCACAACAACATCCAAAGACCTGCTGGCCTCACTTGCCTAAGTTAAGGTCAGTGATCATGACTCCACCATAAGAAGATAAAAAATACCCTATATATTATATCCTATATAATATATAGTAAAAATATAATACCCTTGTATTATATCCTATTACACTGTATTCCATAATTAACACATGTGTCTATTTGAGTTGCTTGTGTTTTAAGTTGTAAAGAATGCTGCGATCACAGTTATTCTTCCAAGCACCTGAACGCAGCAGGTTCTTATTACCGTGCATGCTGGGAGCGTGCTGCTCTGCTCCTTCATGGCTCGTGGCGCTGAGCTAATCTCTGCTGCTCAGGCAGGATAACGTTCACTCACAACCTACCTACACACACACACACACAGCACTTCCTGCAGCACTTCCTCCTGAAGCTCAATTATTTGCATTTAATTGGGCTGGTAGGAAGCATCTTCTCAAATGTAAGGTTAATGTTTGTTGTTGACGTAGCAGCAAGCTTCCTTCAGATTAAATAACCTCGCCTTAATTGTTCAAGTAAAAGGGATGAAACAAAGGGTGGGTGGAGCTACACACGCTGCTGGCCAGTCATTGGACAACGGAGAACGTTTGTTTATGTTCCCAATCCAGGTTGTAAGTCAGCTTCATTTATTTACTTATATTTAAAAACGGTTTCATTTCATCCAGCCATCCGTTTTCTATGCCGCTTATCCTCGCTAGGGTCGCAGGGTATGCTGGAGCCTATCCCAGCTGTCTTTAGGCAGTAGGTGGGGTACACCCTGGTCTAGTCAGGGTTTAATTTGATTTTTAAAAATTAAAAAAAGCAAAATCTACTCAAAATTTTAAAAATTTAAAAAAGCAAAATCTACTCAAAATTTAAAAAAATTAAAAAAAAGCAAAATCTACTCAAAATTTTAAAAAATGAAAAAAAGCAAAATCTACTCAAAAATTAAAAAAATTAAAAAAAAGCAAAATCTACTCAAAATGTAAAAAATTAAAAAAGCTAAATCTACTCAAAATTTAAAATTTTTTTAAAAAAGCAAAATCTACTCAAAATTTAAAAAATGAAAGAAAGCAAAATCTACTCAAAATTTTAAAAAATTAAAAAAGCAAAATCTACTCAAAATTCAAAAAAATTAAAAAAAAAAGCTAAATCTACTCAAAATAGTTGAGGTGGAGTTTTATAATTAAATTTATTTGACTATACTTAAAAAATATTAGTTAAGTCAACACAATCAAAATATCTACTAATTTGGGAACAAATTATTCGGTGCAAACACTTAGAATAAAATAATACAATTACGTTCATTCAACAAATCATTTTTTCAGTGGAAAGTATATATTTCCATAAAATGTTTAAGTTCGGGGACTTAAACTGCAATGTTTATGTTTACTCGACATGTGCTATTTGCTAATATGGGCAAACAGGAAGCTGTGTTTATAGTTAGCGATGACGATAACAGCATGCTTTATAGTAAATGCAGCAAAGCAAACATGCACGTCTCATAAAGTGTAAAAAACAAACACCTGTTCTTTATTCACGCCGAGCCCCGCGGGATATTTGATCTTGTCACTGCAGCCTAAATATTTATACACGAGCAGACCAGTAAGACCAGTAAGAACTTTGTCATCGTTGGCCTGGCGACAGCTGCTCAGTCGAGCCTCACAAATTGAAGATGAGAGAAAGAGGAGAGGTGGTATATTCTAATAATCACTGAAAGGAGGATCAGCGTCTTCTGAAGCTCAGCGCCAAGCAGGAAATGACTCCGACGCATCCTGGAAGTCCTCTTATCCCGCTTGTTTGACTTTATTGAAAACCGGTTGAAAACAGAGCACTGCGATTAGCGGTGAATATTGATAACATAAAATGAATAGGGGCCGCGCTAGTGGATCTGGAAGATACGATATTCCGTCGGTTGGAACCTCTGCACATGTGGCGTTTGAATCTTCCTGCTTTTTTCCGGTATTCCCGCCCACATTCCAAAAACATGCAAGTTAAGTTAATTGGTGACTGCAAATTATCCATTGTTTTTCTAAATACCCATATGTGGCCTCTGATTGGCTGGCAAACAGTCCAGGATGTAGCCTGCCCCTCACCCAAAGTCAGCTGGGATAGGCTCCAGCATATCCCTGCATGCAAAATGTATGGATGGATAAAATAAATATGAATATTGTCCATTAGACAGCATTATATTTATATTTTATGTATGATTACAACTCTTTTAAACTACTTATATATATATAAATAGTAATATATAATATATAATAGTCATATAATATATATAATATATGTATAGACCAGTCCAGGGTGTACCCCGCCTCTTGCCCGAAGACAGCTGGGATAGGCTCCAGCATATCCCTGCATGCAAAATGTATGGATGGATAAAATAAAAATGAATATTGTCCATTAGACAGCATTATATTTATATTTTATGTATGATTACAACTCTTTTAAACTACTTATATATAAATAGTAATATATAATATATAATAGTCATATAATATATATATATATATAATATATATAATATATGTATAGACCAGTCCAGGGTGTACCCCGCCTCTTGCCCGAAGACAGCTGGGATAGGCTCCAGCACCCCTGTGACCCTCTTGAGGATAAGCGGTAGAAAATGAATGAATGAATAATATATGTATCATATAATATAATGGTAATATATAATATATGTTACTATTTTATTAATAGAAGTGGGATATCTTTATTCTAGCTTACCGGACTATAAAACAGTATAATTCATCAAGGCGCTGTACTACTCTCCTCATCCTGAAGGGGCGATAGTGTGCCTGAAGTGGAAGGTGCTTGTCACTGCAGTCCTTCCATAGAGAGGAAAAAGCAGTTTTTGTTTTTTTTTTTGCAAATGTTGTTTTGTCAAAAATATACATTTTCATAGGCGTGTCAATAATTTGCTGGTGCTCCCGGGGTGGAACCCTCGGGAACAGGAAGGTTCTAATGAACAATCAAACTTTTTGTATGATTTTCTACAAAGTGATTTTTTTAGCAAGTACATGAGTAAGTGAGCACTTGAAGAAAAGCATGTTGACATGTTGTAAGCGTGTGGTTTGGTGGTTACGGGCAGCCGCAGATGTTTTTCGGGAGGATAAGCGGTAGAAAATAAATGAATGAATAATATATGTATAATATAATATAATGGTAATATATAATATATGTTATATTTTATTAATAGAAGTGGGATATCTTTATTCTAGCTTACCGGACTATAAAACACACAGTATCATTCATCAATGTGCTGTACTACTCTCGTCATCCTGAAGAGGCGATGGTGTGATTGAGGTGGAAGGTGCTTGTCACTGCAGTCCTTCCATAGAGAGGAAAAAACAGCATGTTTGTTTTTTTGGGTTTTTTTTTTGCAAATGTTGATCAAAAATCTGATAATACCTTGTGTCAAAAATGTACTATATATACTATATAATATATATTTTCATGGGCGTGTCAATAACTTTCCAGGGTAAAACCCTCGGGAACAGGAAGGTTCTACTGAACAACCAAACTTTTTATATGATTTTCTACAAAGTGATTTTTTTTCCGCAAGTACACGAGTGTGTGAGCACTTGAAGAAAAGCATGTTGACGTGTTGTAAGCGTGTGGTTTGGTGGTTACGGGCAGCCGCAGCTGTTTTTCGGGACGTACAAGGACGGGAGCGTTTCATTACCAGCGTCGGGGGTGAGAAAGTGAGCCCTGATTAGGTTTCTAATTACCCACTTTAAACTCTAAGTAGGCCATTTGCACTCGGCTGCTCAAAGTGGATCCATCTCGGGCCTCGTATGTCAGTTTCTCTTGGCTCTCTTCATTCTGTGTGTGTGTGTGTGTGTGTGTGTGTGTGTGTGTGTGTGTGTGAGAGAGAGAGGCAGCTGCTGTCTGTCATTGTCTTCCATGGCGTATGTGTGTGTGGATTAGCAGTGGTTATGTAACAGCTGTGTGATACAGATCTGCAGCCTGATGAGCCGGATGATTGACAGCTTGCCTCCAAGAATAGAAGCCAAACAAGGCCTGGCCGAGGTCGTGCGGCTCTACAAGCGACGGCGTAGAAATCTCTGCGCCTCTCCTCGTGATTGGCGGGATAAGGTCCTAATGAGATAGATTAGTCCGTCAAAGAAGACTCCTCGGCCTCTGATGTCCACTCAAGGGGGGCCTCTTTAGTCAAGTCGGCTCTCTTCTGTCGACTCTAAATAAAGACTGGCTCGAACGCAAAGTCAACTCTTGAGAAAGCGTACTCGCAGGTTAGCATAATGTGTGATGAGCGTTAAAATGTTTGTTATTATATTAACCAGCCTTAACCAACTCAAACTTATTTAAAATGCATCTTGAATTATGTTGTTTGAATTAAATTCATGAAACGCAAACAGATTTAGTGAACTAGTCCACTAGGCCAGGGGTCTCAAACATGCGGCCCGTGGGCCAAATGTGGCCCGCAGGACGCTAGTTTGAGTACCCCGCCTTGATATGAAAGTTTAATGTTAGTGCGGCCCGCGCAAGTTTGATATGGATGCTGTATGGTATCATGTACCCAGAAAAAATTATTACGTTTGATTCATGTTAAAGGTTAAATAACTGTTAATAGTTATCCTCCCTATCCATGTGGAAGTGGTATGTTTTTGGCTATTTAAGTTGAAAGGAAATAACTTGAAGGCTACCGTTTAGGTCGCTAGCTCTCTAGTTTGCGAGTTAGCATGTGTCTCAAGACCCTGCAGTTGCGCAATATGTTGTAAATAAAAAGAGTATAAATGTGACTATAGTCGTGTTTTGTCATGTCTACAGGGCTCTAATAATGCTTTGTTCATTTTAATATGAAAAAAATCATTTGTCTACCCACCAACTATATGTGCTTTCTTAACTTTTTATTATTATTATTATATTTATTTATTTATCACTGATTGATTGATTTTCTTTATTCTTGATTTGTTTATTTATTTTTCATCTTATTTTGTGTAGAAAAATAAAAAGTAAGATATTTGAGAACAGTGGAATGTTTTATCAGAGCTTTAGTTATATTTAAGTTTATTCATTTTTCAGTTTTTAATAAAGGCGTTGTTTTATTTTTTTGGCCCAGTCTCACCCAGACCCTAGCTCCAGTGGCCCCCAAGTAAATTGAGTTTGAGACCCCTGCACGAGGTCATTTATGCCTGCAGTTTCAGACAACAGCCAACAGAGGGCGCAGCAGGCCCTGACCTGAACCCAGCAAAAGTTGCAACGACAACCGAGGGTCACATTGAAAGAAAAGTAGTGAAAAATGCAAAAAAAAAAAAGAAAAAAAAAAAAAAAAAAGACAGTTACTCGCTCTAAAATTAAATCTCAGACTCTGAGAAATGAGGTTAAACACAGAAAATCAAAAATGGGGTATTAATTAACATCCAAAAGTGTGACTAGACTTTGGCAAACATCCATCTCTCCACAGCCAATTATCTATCTTTCTCATCATCTCAGGCCAAAATGTTATTTTTCACATCCTCCCTAACTCGGCAAAATTCATCCATGAAAGTCAAATTGCAGCATGTGTGACTTGTGATTTCATTTAAAGTGAAAAAGGTCACTCCTTCATTAAAAGCTGCATTCATTACTCGAAAACTAATTCATTTCCAAAGCTCATTACCGCCGCCTGTGAAACTAACTGTTATTTTTATTCACATCACCGCTGCGGACAATCGTTGTGAATAATGAGAGATGGTGTCGTGAAGTCACAATGCAAATGAAAACAAATGGCGCTTGCTGCAGGACATGACGGTTAATACATAAAAGCATATGACAGACATAGACAGTATAAGAATAACAGATTGGGCGCTTATGTCATGACATGACATCATTGCCGTTTGTATTTTATTCACGATGGATAGATTTTTTTGAAGAAAATTCTGATAAAGTGGTGGAAACGATTGTTTGCTGTATGAAAAATGCATATTTAAGCAAATGTTGCATATTCTTGGACTAAATTGAGCATTTTCAAGCAGAAAAATGTTCTAAATGACCTCAAATACAAATACTGTTAATACAAGACGTTTATAAACCATCACAGAACCGTTATTAACTGTACAGGCAATGTTTAAGTCATATCTGTTATCAAGGCCCGCAAAGCCTTCTCTGCTGGCCTAAAGACTACCAGAAGCACTGAATTACATTTACAACTTAAATTCTCATATTTGTTACATGAAATTAAATTATTCATATTAGTCTATTATGTTAATTTCATAGTGCATCTCTTAACGGCAATACTTGTGTATGTTTCTAGATTTCAGCATGTATGAGTTGTCATATCAGTGTAATCTCCCCAGCGCCTTCAGAATTAAGAATGCTGGCCCATGTCACATTCGCACTATTTACAATGGGACTGTTTAGTTAGTCAATCGGATTTCAGAGTCGCCTCACAGGGCCAGCTAGCAGGCGCACAGTATGGTCAACATTTTTCCGTCTTCTGATTGCCTGTGCCCAACTCTCAAAGTGCATATTTAAGCAAATGTTCCATATTCTTGGACTAAATTGAGCATTTTCAAGCAGAAAAATGTTCTAAATGACTTCAAATACAAATACTGTTAATACAAGATGTTTATGAACCATTACAGAAAAGTTATTAACTGTACAGGCAATGTTTAAGTCATATTTTCACATCTGTTATCAAGGCCTGCAAAGCCTTCTCTGCTGGCCTAAAGACTACCAGAAGCACTGAACTACATTTACAACTTCAATTCTCATATTTGTTCCATGAAACTAAATTATTCATATTAGTCTTTTATGTTAATTTCATAGTGCATCTCTTAACAGCAATACTTAGGGTTAGCCTCACAAGGCCAGCTAGCAGGCGCACAGTATGGTCAACATTTTTCCATCTTCTGATTGCCTATGCCCAACTCTCAAAGTAGTTTCCAGACAATGGATTCAAAGATAAAGGGTTTGGCTTTGATAGTCATTGCCGATATTCAACAAAAATGAGTTAATATAAGCTAGCTAACAACGGATGTCATGGCAAATACCTATTTTGATGCTAAAGCCCTCACCAAAAAAACTTTAAAAACGGCAACAGTGTTCCATTTGATGAGTTAATATAAACTAGTTAACAATGGATGTCATGGCAAATACTTATTTTGATGCTAAAACCCTCACAAACAACAAAAAAAAACAGTGTTCCATTTACATAAGTGACTTTAACCTAACTACAGCGATATTGTAGCAGCTAAAACTATTTTTATCTGGCAGACTAACAGGACGCCTTGCTAAGCGCTTCTCTCAGCGTCATTCACAGACGGAACCCAGCTCTCAATTTCTCAACAAGATGCTAGTTTGCCGTCAGCACTTTTTACCTGAGGACTGGAGCAAACGTCTTGTGCTGGAAGACACAGCCATCCCTAGGAGAGCGGACATCGGAAGTGTTGTTGCTGTATAAATGCTGTTGTTGTTGACAAAACTAGCATAAGTATGTATGTGTATCAATGTGCCCTAGGAAAGAAGTTTGGCTAATGTTTTAAATTATTCAAGATTATCAAGATACTGCAACTATTACATGTTATCATCAGTGTATGTGTTAGTGCATGATGACAGCATGGATATCAAACCATGCAACATTGCTAGAGGTTTTTTTAGAGGGCTTCATAGTTGAAATAGGTGAATTGTTAGCTAGCTCATATTAACTCATTTTATGGTGTTATAATACACAGAAAAGTGAAAGAAATATGTATTCATGTTTCACACAAAGATTGGGAATGATGGGCAAAATTCCCCAAAAAGTGCAGTTCCCCTTTAAGTTCCCACTGAAGGCTGAGGTATCAAACACATCACCCGCCACTAGAAGTTAAGCACTCATAATATGAACTCTCCTCTTGTGTTAGGGTCGTCGCCGACCTGTTTTACATTTTAATGCATAAAAAGAACATAACATTTATTTATTGCATCAAGGCTTAAAACAAAAAAAATATTTTTACTACATTTTAAAATGGTCTGGTTGAAAATGACCACAGTATTGTTAGGGTGGGTTTGGACCCGGTTATAATAATAATATGACTATAAAGCAATATTTTGAGCCCCAACTGAAATCATAAGTGTACAATTAGTCAATACAATGACAACCAGCTCCTCTTCTCATTTGGACCGCTTTTCCAGTATACCAGCAGAAAAACAAGGTCCAGACATGTGACGTTCACTCATTTGATTGGCTGATTTCACATTTACAATTTGGATCATGGAAAGAATGTCAAGAAGTCCAGTGAACCAAGATCTGGACCTGTTCTGCTTTTTCATTTCACTTTATACTAAAGTTCTGTTGATGAAAACAATCACTTTTTATACCTTTTCTTGACATGAATATATATGGGTCAAAATTCACCCCAACACCATACATGTTTCTTTACTGATTACTTCCTGAATGAGAAAACTAATTGATTTAAGAGATATGTTCTATATCCCCCAGTAATAGCAAGGTAATAAAAGAACCTTCAATTTATTAATATGATTCTTTAGAAGTTCATTTGACCATTTTTGGAAATAGAAATGGAGGGGTATAGTGACAAAAAAAGGCCTACATGCCCACACCAAAAGTATTAATAGCAACATTTTCATGGATGAGGAAGCCTAAGAAGGTAACCAAGACATAAGAAGCAAATTTGATGGTAACTTATTGTTTTAGTGTATTTTATAGCTGATTTAATACATGAGTCAAAACCGACCCGTTACCATAAGAAATGATACCAGAAAGCTAACACAAGAGGAAGGTTAAGAGAAAAGGAACGATAATACACTATTTAGCTTCTAACAATTGATAGATAATGTCCTTATTCTGGGGGCCTGCAGAGCGATGCTGTTTAGTCAGTATGAACCTCAATGGACCATCTCAAGTGCTTTGTCAAAATACCTGCCAAGAACCATGCACCCCCGACTTCATCCCCACCCTGCCAAAAACAGCCTCTTCCTGTCAACACACATTAACTCGTTACGGTTGACGGTAGAGTGAACTGCCACACAAAAAATGATGTTGGAAACGTGACGGGTGACGAGCGATGCTCTCTCGAGCGTCAACAGCTGTGCCTTCAAGCATCAGCTGCTCTCAATGTCGCTCAAAACGAATAGGGTTCCAGCTTTGATGTTGAACAATCATCCCTGACAAACGCCACGACTGGTAAAGCGCTTTCAAATGTCCCAATATAACCTGAGCCGCCACAAGAAAGAACCTTGGCTTCTTGTGATTCACTGAAAACCACCAAATTACACTTCCTGCCACTGCAAAGAACTACCTCAGAATTTTGGAGGCAATAATGCTGCAGCAAACGTGTTCTGATATAACCTTTGACCTCCGCTGCCTCAAGCATCGTCGCTTGGCTAACCATCAACCGCCATCATGAAAGCAAAAAGTTCCCACTTTTACACGGAACAGTTTTTTGGTGGGAATGGGAACTGACAAAGAACCGGAAACTACTTCCTGAATTAACTATTATTTGAAATAACTTAACATAGAACAGTTTACCCAAGAATTTGCTAGTTAAAAAATAAAAACACTAAAAAGCAAAAGAATTATTGCCTTCACACAACACCTTTAACACTGCAAACAAAGAAAAACCCTGTTGTAGTCCTGCTACCGTCTCCATGACAACCAGATAAAAGCAATATGCTAATGAGAAACAGGTGATTCATAACATTAGCCTAGCATAGCTACAAAGCTACAAAATACAATATTGTGAAATGCTGCCACCATTGTTTTCAATGGGTTTTGCTAGCTTATACACAATATAGCCTTAGTGGCCCTATGACAACAAACAGTAGGCCTACAAACATTACCAACACGGTATTAAAATGTCTTGATGTCAACGCTTACAGGTATAAAAGCAGCTAAAAAGACTTGGCTAAGAATGTAAAGGGAAATAATGTAATGTGAGGTAAATACAGCGCAGATGGAACTACATTACTGGCGTATTGATACCTTGCCACACCACGCCAGCTAGCTAGCTACTCGCCGGTTATTTACTCGCCGGCTAGCGGCTAGCTTCACCACACACTCGCTGCTCACAAGGCCTCAAGTCACTACAGAAGGGTAAAGCTACAAATTGGAGCTGCTGTTTATGTTTTATTTTTGAGTTAGGAATAGTTAATTAATGCTATGTGTTGGCATTTGTTTCTGTGTTGCTACATGAAATCAATGCGCCCAGGAATGAAGTTCCGGTAATGCTTAAAAGGACCAAAATCTGACAAAATACTGTAAGTATTATATGTTATCATGGATGTACCGTTACTACATTGTCACATGTATACTGTATGTGTGTTCATGTCTTATATAAGGATTGACTGATGAGCAAAATTCCCCCAAAAGTGCAGTTTTCCTTTAACCTCATCACATGATGTTGTGTCATTATGTCACATGATGTAGTAGCTAAACCTTGAGGACATATTTCATATTTACAGTGCATGCATGGTAAAAAGGTATTCAACTTACCTCTCTGCTGTGATAGGAAGTTGTCAGCCATTTTGGGCACATGACTCATTTCCCATTCAAATTGTTGCATAGTGGTGCAGTGTTGGCACAGTGGGTCAGTCATTGATTGACACTGTCAGAAAAGCAGAAAGATATATGTTCAGTACACATGAACAATTTTTAGAAAATGGAAAATACAAACATTTTAGCTGACTGAGTAGCTGCACAACCAGAACTGTAATGGTAATGGTTTACTTTCATTTGAACATGCATCAGATTACAATTGAGTGCATCCCATAATAAGTTCCCAGTTCCACATGTCCAAAAGGAGTAAAAAGAAGCAAAGCTTATTAAATCCGACCCCTCCATCTGGTACTTTTACAATCACTAACTGTTACATTTGTTCACTTCCTGCTTTCCATAATACAGTTTAAGGTTTTTTTTTATAATGTACCTTGTACCGAAGTACTCAGTGATATGAGCATCCAATGCCATAATGGGTACCATAGTAAGTGTCAATATAGTGATATATATAGCACATCATGACTGGTTCAAGACTCTTCATCCTTGTATTTAGCAAACATCAACTGCTTGTATTGTTTCTTGAATTGGCTCATCGTTGTGCATTGTTTGATTTCCTTACTCAATCCATTCCATAGTTTGATTCCACATACTGAAATGCTATGGCTAGCATAACGTAGTGCTAGCATTGAAGTGTTTCAAATGTACTTCTTCCCTGAGATCATATTTCTCCTCTCTTGTAGAGATGTATTGGATGACATTTTTAGCTAATTGGTTCTTTTTAGCCTTATGTATTATTTTAGCTGTTTGAAGATGAACTATATCAGCAAGTACTGTGTAATGGAACAAGGAAGTGTGTGTCTAACTCACTTAGCAGAACGTAATGTGTTCCACTCCAGAAGGTGTACAGTAAACCTCGGATATATCGGATTCAATTGTTCCCACTGGAATATAAGCGAAATCCGTTATATGCGTATACCGGAAAATGTCCGTTTTACGCATATATCTGATTTATATCCGGTATATGCGTAAATCGGATTTTATCCGTTATAAAAAGGCACTTCCTTGACTATGTTTCCAATGTACCTGGACTGGGCAATGAAAAGAGACGTAAGGTAATGAGAATTTAACTTTATTGGACTCTGAGCATAACAAATTGTTAATTAAGCTAGGCCCTGTTACGCCCGTCAGGCCTACGTTATTTCCAATAGTGAGGTTAAGATCTCATTCACTGCTGTGCTAGTATTATTGACGTCACTCACTTTTATATTTGTCCTAAATCTGGAGCCAGGAGAAAGACACGATGCGGCCATCCGATATATGCGAGGGAAATTGGAACGGGACTGGAGATTTTGTCCGAAATAGGTGAAATCCGTTATAAAAAATCCGATATATGCAATGAATTTTTATTGGAAATGCATTACAGAAAAATTGGTTCTTTTTTTATCTGTCCGTTGTGAGCGAATTTCCGATATATCTGAGTCCGATATATCCGAGGTTTACTGTATTTATTTTACTTTGAAGACTGCAAAAAGTCAATATCTTCAAAAAAAAATTTGGTTTATTTCTAGTCAAGTGAGTTTAGGATTTCTAAATACAAATGTTAAATAGAGTTGTCAGTGATGGGCCAATAGTAATGTAACACTCTACGCTCAGCCAAACACCAGACTAGGCGGGCGGAACAACAGACGTTTTTTTTTTTATTAAGGTCCAAAAACAATGATCCCTAACAAGGGCTACTGTAGCGGCCGTAACCCACGCCTATAACGCCCTAACATGTGGGTTCTGCCTCACTTCCTGTCCGTCACCCCTTTTCCGTCCCAACCCCGGAACATATCTCTCCATTGCAACACATGCGCAAATACAACACATAATACCACTAATGGTCATTACAGTAATGTTGAGTGTGTATTATCAGATTTAGAGTGTACTTGCTAAATGGCGTCAAGACACGGTATACACAGTAAATACTGTATCTCTGCATTGGTAAAGATGATTTAACAGTATGTTTGTTATTGTGGTTGTAGTTTGCAGGGGTGTACAACTGCATGGTGAGGCACCTTTGACCCTCTCATGGTAAAATATGAGGGAACAGTGTGATGCAGTACAACCACAAAAATTAAACATAGTGTTAAATAACAGACTTCTTTCCAAAAGGAAGAAGTGGATGGGATGCGGCAAGCCGGTGTACCTAATATAGCGTCCAGCGGGTGCACATGTGCCGCCGTCGCCACTGTTCCACTTCCGCGTCCTGCAGGAGAGGGCGGATGGAGGTGTGACGTCGCTGCCCGCAGAGAGGCCCACTCGGGCGGGAGAGGAGCGAGGCAAAGACGCCGCAGAGAGGCGAGCAGCTAGGCGCGGCGACTCTACACGGATGTGAGGCTGGTGGCGGAGGAGGAGGAGGAGGGGGTACACGCCGCCACCTCCACCGCCCCGTCGCGGTGCGTCTGCATCGGGAGCGACAGGGACATGTCCTCGCCGAACGAGGAGCAGAGATGGGTCCCGACACACGTCCAGGTGACGGTGCTGAGAGGCAGGGGACTGCGGGGCAAGGGCAAGCACGGCACCAGCGACGTCTACACCGTCATCCAGTTCGGCAAGGAGAAGTACTCGACGTGCGTGGTGGAGAAGACCACCGAGCCGGAGTGGCGAGAGGAGTGCTCCTTCGAGCTGCTGCCCGGCGTGCTGATGGAAGGCAGCGGGCGGACCGGCCAGCCGGCGGGGAGCAGCGAGCTCGTCCTCACCGTCATGCACCGCGCGCTCATTGGCCTTGACGTGTTCCTGGGCCAGGCTCTCATCCAGCTGGATAAGGTCTTCCAGGAGAGCAGAGGCGTCAAAAACCAGTAGGTATCATCGTGTGCGTGTGAGTTGCATGCGTGCGAGCGTGTCATGTAGCTTCATGTGAATTGCCACTTTTTCCATGTTCACTGAACGCATCACGGTTCCTTATCTACTTTGGTTATGTTCTAACACTTTGTTGTGGGATGTAAACAGACGGTGCTGCTGCTTCGGGGCCCTGCAGACACACACCCCGACCCCGTACACACATCTTGACTGGGGAACCTTCTAGAACCTACCTTCTAGAACAGTCAATCTCACTTGTTTGTGTTGTTCTCTTGGTCAAGCTGCTGTTGTCTGAGCATCTGAGGCTTGTCTGGTGGGATTATGGTCCGCCTGTCCCAATTCTAGGGATTATCTAACAGTTTCATGGTCTCTAAGGTATTTCTAAAATGTTGTTTTGCCCACCAGCTTGACTGCCATGCCTGTGGTATGCCACTGGTCGGTAGCTAACGTGCTGTTATATTATAAATGTTATATTATAATATTATAAATATTATATTATGTTGTTTATCGTTATAAATTGTTATCTGTTTTAGGACAGTGCATTGTTGTATTCATGTTTCCTGCAACTTTACATCATCTGTAAAATGAATTTGAAGACATTCTCAAGTCTATAAAAACACCGTTTGAAGGATGTCGTTTGTCCAGAAAACACCCAGCACTTGTTTTTTTAGTCTGACCTTCCATCTGCTGAGTAGTGCTTGCGTGTGATTGTCTCTGTGATCCATAAAAATGTCTGCCATGAGTGTGCAGCTGCAGGCTGGAGCCTAATGGACAGCCTAGTGTGTGTTACATAAGAGTGTGACCTCACAAACCAGCCCGGAGATTGGGAAGGCATCTCAGCTTTGCTTTAAGTTCAGGACTATGACATAATAACTCGTCGCCTGGGCACAAACTGGTCAGCACGTTCTCATTTCAGTTGAGTTTCAGATGTGATTATTGGAACTGGATCGTTACATATAGTTACATATAGAGTAGCATTAACAGCTGCAGGATGCCCAGTGTGGTACGCTGTGCTCATCTACATGCATGCGTTTCTACTTACATGTCTATAGACCCGGGATACATCGGATTTTGCTCTTTTACTGCAGAGTTTGTTTTGTTTGCTTCCTTTTGCAGGAGTGCAATGCATGAAAAAAAAACCCAGCAGATGTCTGGTGAGGGGTGGCACGGCGGCCGAGTGGTTAGCGCGCAGACCTCACAGCATGGAGACCAGGGTTTAATCCCACCCTCGGCCATCTCTGTGTGGAGTTTGCATGTTCTCCCCATGCATGCGTGGGTTTTCTCCGGGTACTCCGGTTTCCTCCCACATTCCAAAAACATGCTAGGTTAATTGGCGACTCCAAATTGTCCATAGGTATGAATGTGAGTGTGAATGGTTGTTTGTCTATATGTGTCCTGTGATTGGCTGGCAACCAGTCCAGGGTGTACCCCGCCTCTCACCCGAAGTCATCTGGGATAGGCTCCAGCATATCCCTGCAACCCTATGAGGACAAGCGGCATGCAAAATGGATAGATGGAGAAAATATATATGAATATTGTCCATTAGACAGCATTATATTTATATTTTATGTATGATTACAACTCTTTTAAAACTATTTATATTTATAAATAGTAATATATAATATATGTTACTACGTTATTAATAGAAGTGGGATATCTTTATTCTAGCTTATCGGACTATAAAACACACAGTAATGTGACATGACATGAATGTCACTGATATATTGGGGGTGTCAACTATACTTTATTTTGCCTCGTTTAGATTGCCCTGCCATTGGCTGACCTCCAGGCCAGGGTGTACCCCGCTGGGATAGGCTCCAGCATACCCGCGACCCCAGTGAGGATAACCAGTAATACAATTTGAGACAAGTGTATTTCATGATATGATTTAAGGGTTGCAGCTTTTTATGCAAGATTCTGAAGTTATGTTTTATATCGTTGTATCGTGATACATCTCAAAAGTATCGTCATATATGCTAAGGCCAATATCGCCCAACCCTAATTCCTAGCGGTCCAAATCTATTGGTGGGCGGCCACCAATAAATAAATGAATGAATGTATGGGAAATACTGCTATTACACCAGCTAGCATGGCTACATTGTTGCCTTGTGGAGCTTTATTGTGTTGAACACAGCAATCATGCTTTTGAATTTTGGTTGTTCAAACCAAAAACTGAGCCGAACCGTCACCTCATGTCAGAGTTCTTTCAAGGAACTGTCCCAGCAGCAGCCGCAGCTTGTAGAAAATGTTACTCTGGTAGCAATGTCATATTGGGATTGGGTGGAGGGTTTGATTTCCTGTTTTTACAAGATGGGGAAGCAGATGCTCCGGATAGTTTGTGGAAAACGTAACTCCCACGTATACAAAAGAGGCGTGGTGGACGTACTTGTGGAGTTTTCAGTGGGCTGAGGCTTTTTCAGGTCAGCGAACGCAGCCTACTGCTTCTTTTGTCTGTGCTGCAGTTGCTGTTTTTAGGCCTGAGGTTTGCACTCCTACGGTACACATTTGTGTGGAAAGATCCAAACGCTTTATCCTATTCAGTTTACCAGCGTATGTTTGAATTCCACGTTCAGGATTGAAGACTGATGGAAAGTTGGCGTTTCCTAGAGGTTTCTGTGCACCGCTGCGTTGGGAATGTGAACCCCACCTTGGCTGAAAGGGAGTTGACGTGCGATACTATTGTTGAAGTCCTGATGTGAAACTTGAGTCCACACCCAAGAACCACTTGAGGCTGAAGACCTCCTGAGCCTTCTCAACAATCACATACTTCCTTCCATGCCTCCACAGGCTCAGCGGCTTACTGCAGTTGAGTTCATCCGTGCTTAGAAGTCCAAAAAATGTGGAAAATCTTTTTGTAGCCGTTCATCCAGTCTTGCCAGAAGGTGTTTGTTGCTCTTGTGTGGCTGTAAAAAAATAGTGTCGGCATTCCAGGGTCCGTCCACTGACTCCACTTCAGTGTGGCTAATTGTTTTCACTGGCGTTCTTCAGTGTGTGTGCGTGTGTGTGTGTGTGTGTGTTTAGGGAAGACAGTGAGGTCAAAATGAAGATTGCGTAACAGTGTCCAGTGGTACATTTCATATGTATAATTTGCTATTTTGTAAGGCCCAACTGATATTGATTTTAGGGGGTTCATACTGATACTATAATCAAAATAACCAATATACTGTATTGTACTGTACGGGTACATTTAACAAAAAAAACAAATTACAGTAAAGTCTGGTTATATCGATATCGGTTATAACGAATTACTACTTATTACGATACTATTTTCATTTACCGGCAAATTTCTAGTCTTTTATGATATAATTAGTTCCGTTAGTACGATACTCGGTTATTATGATAATCCGGTTACTACGATGCCCTTTTCATATCCCGCCAGGCAATTTGGTCTGCTTATATCGATACAAAAGCAGCTTAAATCAATCTTTGCTTAAGGATTTCAATACCAAAAAAGAACACGGCGAACGGCTGCTTCCAGTCAACTTTATTTTTCACACTTCCACCACCAGAGTGCAGCACACACACTGATTCCCGCACTTCCTGGTTCACAGGTCATGCTCAACCCACCCCACATAGCTGGCCAAACACATGCCTGCAACAGAAGAACCAACTGACATAGCATACACACCTATTCCAACGAAGACACAAGCGTTGCAAAGTGTTATGGAATTACGAGGTTACTTAGAGTCGAGAGAAAATGCATCAGATTGTTTAGAAATGTGAAACAATATTGAATCGTTTGTGTTAAAAGGTGAAAAGAGGAAGCAGAAGAAGATGGAAGATTTTTTTAAAGTACGTATTGCAGAATAAGTACAATAATAGTCATGTAAACGTTGCAGTTTTTGTTTTCCATGCATGTACTCATACATGTACTGAGTTGCAAGAGTGCGTTATGAAAATAATAAATGTTGGAAAAAAATGTGACCCATCTGACTTTAACCGAATTGTGTTATGTATATGAATGCAATCATTTTTTGCAACAATGTTTATGGTTTTGTCTGCTGAAGCGTGAGGATTTTGCATTGGTTGAATTTTAGAAAAGTAATAGTCATTAAAAAAGCGTAAAGACGTTTTTATTTAATGCATTGAAGCGCCGAAGAACTGGAGTCTGAGGCGGAGTGTCGAATTTGGGAGAAAACTTTATTTTTCTTGCCAACAATAACTTGCACTCTCTTGCTACGTAAAGGCATGAAAGACATGAAAGCCACAACAGGAAGCGGAAAACCCCCGTCCCTCGCGCCTACCCCTCCGGGTGGCAACACCTTCCCTATCGATAGTTCCGGGGTGAATTATGTCCCGGTAACCTATCACTACAGCGTAAGTTTATTTTTATTTACTGTAGTACAAAATGTATTGTAGTACAAAAGCATGCTAGATACGCAATCCATGAACTCAAGGAGAAAATTACATGCCATATCAAAGATCCGCCCACTTTTAATGCAGTTCAGCGCAGGATCGGATATATGGATAGTCTGGTTATATCGGTATTTTTTCCGACTCCCGAGAATATCGATATAACGAGACTTTACTGTATCTGCTTTTGAAGGCTTAACTACTATAGCTGCATAGATAAATTGTAGGGATGGCATTTTCAAAATAGTACTTTAAAATACTTGGAATAAGGAGCGTATGAGCAATTTGAAAAAAAAAAGCAATGTCACAAATTAATAAAGTATAATTTTAATCATGAGACTCGCTGGAGAATGAACTACAGCACATGCCGACGGAAGAGTACGCACCACACACAGCACAACAAAGAACCGTGTGCATCACGCTGGGCGGATGGATACAGTGCGTGCCTGAGGAAGAATATCGTTATTGCCCTGTCTGTACAGGACGTTCCTTGGATTTTCCATGTGGTTTCTATGAAAACTATGTAATACACAAGGCACACCTATGTGAGGCGCTGTAAACCATTTACCGATTGATTTATTGATTATCGTGGCGGGCCTACTTCATGAGGCGGAGCTTTTTCCAGTTTATTGCAATTGATAGATTATTTGTCATTGATAATGACTTGATATGAATGTGAATGTTCTTGATGAAGTGTGGAGGTGGAACTGAGGAGAACATGTTGTGGCGTGAACTCGCCGTTGGTTCTCTGCTTCAGTGGTTGACGTGCAATGTGGTCCTGCACCACCACCACCCCCCCGGAAGTCCTAAAAATAAAAGCAGGTGTTTCGGTTTTGCTGGTGCGTCTGCACTGATAACCTCCTTCGTGTCAGAAGCACACGTCTAAGTGGGGGCTTTTTCCACTGAGCCAGCGGTCTTTGCACTGATTCAACTGACTGATTCATGGCTTTCTTTCTAAGACCTGGTCCCGCCTGACCCTTGTCTTGTGCAGTCTGCAAGATGACAGAAGTATTGGGACACCTCCAGATAATGCAGAGTTTGCAGCTATAGGGCTTACACTAGAATTACAGTCACACCAGGGTTTTATTATTAATTATTATTTGGGCTGCATGGCGGTCGAGTGGTTAGCGCACAGACCTCACAGCTAGGAGACCCAAGTTCAATCCCACCACATCTCACACATCTGTGTGGAGTTTGCATATTCTCCCCGTGCATGCGTGGGTTTTCTCCGGCTACTCCGGTTTCCTCCCACATTCCAAAAACATGCTAGGTTAATTAGCCACTCCAAATTGTCCATAGGTATGAATGTGAGTGTGAATGGTTGTTTGTCTATATGTGCCCTGTGATTGGCTGGTCACAAGTCCAGGGTGGACCCAGCCTCTTGGCCCTATCCCAGGCTCCAGCACCCCTCGCGACCCTTGTGAGAATTATTATTAATTAATTATAATTATTATAATAGTTATTATATTTTTACAATTTGTATAACTACTATATAATAATAATAATTATTATTATAATTATAATTATAATAATAATAATTATTATAAAAATATAACTACTATATAATAATTATTATATGATTATAATTATTATAATAAAAATATAACTACTATATAATAATAATAATTATTATTATTATTATTATTATTAGAATTTTAATTATAATAAGAATAATAATAATTATTATAATATATGATAGTTATAGTTGTTATATTAGTAGTAGTAGTAGTAGTATTAGTGGTATTAATTGAAAAACGTAATGTGCGAAAACTGGGAAATTTTTCCCATCCATGACACCCAAAAACACAAACAAAAAAACTCATTTTATAGAGAATAATTACAGTTTTACAAGAAACTATGAGAAGCTAGGTTGCCATCTACTGTATGGAGTCGTAACAGCAAACTACACATGTAATCTATTTGTGAGCACTGAGAAACAAGCACCAAATAAACGCCAAATCTATATGTGGCGGTCCAAATTTGTTTGTGGTGGGCCGGCTACAAATATATGTATGGGAAAGACTGTACTGTTTTTATACTCTAACCAGCCAAACAATGAAGTAGTTCTGTATTTGTAAAGGGATATAATAGCTAGGAAGTATAATTTAGTCAGCCTCTTGGCTCCGCGCTCCACAGTCAGTGTCACCATTGTATACCAGACTCAAGTGATGCCTGTCTCACTTAATTGTCCTTGCTTACAGAGGGTGCAATGAGGCCTGGCCAAGGTGTTGTTATGGGATGTCTGGTCACGCACACACACACACACACACACACACACACACACACACACAGTTGAGCTCAGTGAGGATGTATTAGTCCCACTCATGCTAACAATAAACTCATTCATTTCAGCCTGACCCAGTTTAAAGTTATGCCACAAAAAAATAGTACAGCCTGACTTTACTTCTAGCACTTCTAGACATGCGACACCTTCAAGAGTGTGGTTATTGTTATGAAAAATAAAACCTAAATATAATATTTAACTTGAGGGAAACAATGTCTCCCACAATGGAAATGGGGAAAATATAATTTTTTATGGTCACGTTACATGAACTGCGGGATGAAAGATTTCTGGCACCTCCAAACAACCAGGAAGAGGGTTCACTCTGTGTATTGGTTTCAGCACCTCGGCGTGTCTATTCCATAGAACAACGGCATGAACGGAGTGAGTCCTTTTGTCAGTCGATGGTTGCAGTGAATTTAGTCAATTGTCATAATTTATCATATTTTGTCATTGCGGTGCGCTCAAACAGTGTATTGGTTTCAGCACCTTGGCGTGTCTATTCCATAGAACAATGGCATGAACGGAGTGAGTCCTTTTGTCAGTCGAAGGTTGCAGTGAAATTAGTCAATTAGTATAATTTAAAGTATTTTTTCATTGCACTGCTCTCAAACAGTAATGTTAAACTCTTGTCTGGTCTGGTGACACCCCGAGTTAATCGTCACCGAGTCTGTCTTAACTCTGCTAACAAGTCCAGTCTATGTTCTTCTTTTTTCACCTTCCTATTCTTTAAAAAAATGTATCCAGGGCTCTACATTAAAAACAAAAATGACTTGCCCATGGGGAATCCTTAAGGTGAGAACTACTTGCCCCAACTTGCCCCATGTAAAATGAAAAGACTGCCATAATGATATCATCTCATTTTTGTGGCATCACATGAGAATCTCAAATAAAGATGAAATGATTATCATTTCTTGTGGTTGCTTTCCTACATAGATCATGACGTAGCATTTGCCTTTTATAAGTTGTGCACCACAATGAAACATTATTGAATAGACACATTTGTGTACTAGTAAAGTGTTTTGAATCCAGAAAAAAATGCTCAATGGTCAAACAATAATTTGTGAAGCAAAGGTGATAAAAATCCACAGAGAAACGGAAGCGCTAGATTTTGTAGCTTGTGCAAAATCAGCACTTGGTATTGGATCTAATGGGTGGTGTTTCATTGTGACCACTTCAAATTGTCACAGCAATGTGATTCACTCACCTGTGCCATCATTTGATTTGCTGCCGCTAATAAAATACTTGTTTAGGAGGCACTGCTTCATCACTTTTTGCTCTTTTCCTTCACAAGTTGTTGAAGAATTAGACCATGTTGGCAGGGACGCCATGATAGATGTTTTCATAGTCAAACCATCGCTCATTGGTTGATCATGAACAAGAACGGGTGTGGGTAAAACGCAGACCGCGGTCTAAATAAATGATTCTGATTGGTCCATTTCAAGATTTGCAAGGATCGGTTTGCAAATTACCACGGAATTACGCAGTCCGTGTTTTACCAACACCCAACAAGAACCGCTTTTAAAAAACTCTTGGCAGTATGGCATGCCAAAGTGCATTCCCGACGGGAATATCACTGATTGGATTTACTGGCCCCAGTTTTGTTTTAACTTGCCCCGGGCCATCGCTACATCGTTATTGTTGAGCCCTGGTATCACTTTGTGCTCACTTGGTTTTGGAGATGTGCACTAGGCCGTTTTGAGGAGCATTTTCTCCCAAATTGTGGTCAAATTCAGGCCCAGCTAACTTCACCTCTGTATTTGTGTACAACAGGTGGTACCGCCTGAATTCCAAGACGGGGAAGAAGGAGAAAGAACGAGGTGACATTCAAGTCAGCATCCAGTTCATGCGCAACAACCTGACGGCCAGCATGTACGACCTGGTCATGAAGGACAAGAGCGCCTCCACCTTCAGCAAGCTGAAGGAGCGCATGAGGGGCAAGAGGAGGTCCAGCGATGAAGACTCCTCCTCTGCCGTGCTGCCGGGCGGCTACGGCTCGCTGTACCGCATGCGCCAGCGACTGCCCAGCGACGGCGGCGGGGAGGAGGACTACGAGGATGACGAAGGCGGCGAGGTGCGGCGGAGCAAAATGAGGACGTTCTTCCTGAGGGGGAAGCTGAGGAAGTCGTCTGACACGCGCTCCAGCACGTCGCTGGGATCGGAGAGCAGCGAGTCCTCGCGAGGGGGCAGCCTCAGCCCCACAGCGGGCATCAGTGTGGTGGTCTCTGACCTCTCCAACTCGCCTAGCAACAGCAGCAACCTGACCGCTGACAGCCCAGGTGACAGATGGAGATCGAGATGCTCTTTGTTGTCAGTAACTAGGAACTCTTTCCTGCTGTTAGTTGGATTCTATGTGGATTTCATTTGTTTTGGCTTCCATCGATATTACTGCAAGCGGTACAGCTTGGTCGGGTTTCTGTGTTTCCGTCTTCAACATGTTCGGGTACCAAAATAACTGAACTCTGTACCGCTTATGGCACGGGGCCTCAACGTATCCAGTGTTTCCTCACCTTGTTTTCGCTTGTCTTCTCTGCAGAGCACACAGCCGACACATCTCCCAAGTTGTCTCCCCTCCGGTGTGACTTTAGCGATGACTTCAATGAAATCACCATAGCAGTGCCTCAGCTCACTGTGGGCGTCAACGGAACGCACAACATCCAGCCCCAGGACCATGGCACGGGAGATCCAGAAGGTTCCCTCGGCCTGGGACATCTGCAGAAGACTTTGCCTCTCTCCGTGTCATTACAGAACCTCCATCCAAGAGCCTCCACGGACCTTCTACACGGCACGGTTGGAGACGGACGCCGCTGGTCTTTTGATAAGGCCGGCGAGGAGGAGACGGCGGCGATAGCTGCAGCCCTGGAAAAAAACTGCCCTGCGCTGGGAGGGGAAGAAGACTCGGAAAGGAAGAAATTGCTTCCTAACGGAAGGAGCGAGACCGCGGGTGGTCGGATCCGGGACGGGCCTGAACACAGCACAGCCGCTGAAGGGAAACACAAAGACTGGTTTGGATCCAAGGAGTTACACTGCAAACCGAGGTGAGATGAACACAGAGTCATAGCGTGTGCATAGTCCGTGTCAGACATCATCACAATCACCCATAAATGTTGTGCTATTCATTTGCACACATTCTCTTTAAGTGTGGTTGCATGAAAATGTTATTATATTCAACATGCACACAATCACATTGAACACATTACACAACACACTTCACAATTCTGCATGTCTGAAAAGGAGAAGGAAGAAGCAAAGCTAAGTAGTATTAGCATTTAATGTTAATTTCTGTGAAGATTCAGTATTCATAAATAGAGCATAGAAAACCTGTGGAAATACAATTGTACTGTTATTAGAGCCCTCTAGACAGGATATAACACCCCTATAATCACCTTTAAACTCATATTACCATAGTAGACATAATTAGAGAAATAAGCCATTTAAGACGTAAATAATAAATGAGTTCTGGACATGTGGACAGGAAGTGAAGTCGGGTTTTACTTTACTTAGTCCATGTTATTATTATTATTATTATTATTATTATTATTCATTCATTCATTCATTTGCTTTTCCTCACGAGGGTCACGGGGGTTGCTGGAGCCTATCCCAGCTGTCTTCGGGCGAGAGGCGGGCTACACCCTGGACTGGTCGCCAACCAATCACAGGGCACATACGTATAGACAAACAACCATTCACACTCACACACTGGCCAATTAACCTAGCATGTTTTTGGAATGTGGGAGGAAACCGGAGTACCCGGAGAAAACCCACGCATGCACGGGGAGAACATGCAAACTCCACACAGAGATGGCCGAGGGTGGAATTGAACCCTGGTCTCCTAGCTGTGAGGTCTGCGCACTAACCACTAGACCGCCGTGCCATTATTATTATTATGACGACGATGATGACTATTATTATGTTATTATTGTGCCTGTAGTTGGTTTACAATTTATGCTTTATTATGACATTTTAGGGTGGCACGGTGGTCTAGTGGTTAGCGCTCAGACCTCACAGCTAGGAGACCAGGGTTCAATTCCACCCTCGGCCATCTCTGTGTGGAGTTTGCATGTTCTCCCCGTGCATGCGTGGGTTTTCTCCGGGTACTCCGGTTTCCTCCCACATTCCAAAAACATGCTAGGTTAATTAGCCACTCCAAATTGTCCATAGGTATGAATGTGAGTGGGAATGGTTGTTTGTCTATATGTGCCCTGTGATTGGCTGGCCACCAGTCCAGGGTGGACTCCGCCTCTCGCCCGAAGACAGCTGGGATAGGCACCCCCGCGACCCTCGTGAGGAAAAGCGGTAGAAAATGAATGAATGAATGAATATGACATTTTGAGTGAATTAAAATGGCCTATTTTTAGAGATCACAAGCACATATTGTTTTGTTTACAAATATGCAGAGAGTCCACTGTCTACTAGATTTAGCACAAAAGCTAAAAAGCAAACCTGTTCACTTGTTTCCACAGCCTGGTGGTGTCCCCAATACTAGACCCCAACACTGACACACCCTTTCCGCCCCTCCCGACTAAACACCACCCCCTGCTTCCCCTTTCAGCTCCTCCCTTTCCGCTTTCCCCCCTGCAGCACTCAAACCCCTTCTGTCGCTCACAGCCGGCGACGCCCACTATGTCACCCGGCAACCCTTTTCTCTCATTTGTCCAGCACAACCCTTTCTATGAAGACATGGCGACTCCACCACTAAAGGCCTCGCTACCTCCTCTACCGTTCCTCTCCAGTTCCCGGCCGCCCATAGCGCAACTCTTTCCCCAGTCAGGTCGCCTTAACCCAGCCCAGTCCTGTGACAGTCCAAGTTCCGAGGACTTTATCACTTGCATGGCCAACGTGTCATCTTCTGTTTCTATTTCCACGGGAGAGGCTTTAAGCAAAAAGGCGCCCAACCCCTTTACACCCGCTGAGGATCAGGAACCCGACCCAGCGTGGGACGAATCCTTCCAAGCGTTTGCATCCTTAAGGCTGCTGGTTCCCAAAGACCAGACCACAGCTGACCAAACATGTGAGAGCTTGAGCTTCACCAGTGCTTGTCCTCAGGAGAACGGTAGTGAGAAAGGTACGAAGGACGGAATCAATCCTAAAGCTTCTGGTGTCATTGTCCACTGTCTGGACCCGATTCCTGAGGATGCAGGCTTTGAGTGGCACAACGAAATGTTCAGCACGTTGGTAATCTCTCCAACATCATACCCTCACTCTGAAGCACATCAAGCTAACAGCATCGCTAATGCAAATATCTTAACAGATGCTAGCGATCATCCCGCAGCCTGTTACACTTCCAGTTTAGCGGATCCTGCAGGTTCCTCGGATTTAGGCAGTTCTGTTGACGAGGACTTTCTCTCTTGTCTTTCTTCGAATGCAGCGTCAGACATGTTCTCAGCTCTTTCCGCAGATGATACCGAGCCGCAGAAGTGTGAAAGTAGCATTCTCAGCTTGGAGATCTTGTCTGAATCAGTTATCAGTTCAAAGGATCGCAGCTCCGGACAGGATCTCTTAACTGGTGCAGCCCAGAAAATTGTGATTCAGAGCCAACGGGACTCTGTGGAGGAAGACTGGTCACCAGGAGGCGTCCCCGTACAAACCCCAGCAAACAAGGTCCTGCAACCAAAGCCCAACAGTTCTCCACATTCTAACCAGAATCTTGAAGAGCAATACAAAGGGGATTCCAGTGGATCCCTGGAGGAGTTTTCATGTGCCGGTGATGAAGCGTGCTCCTCTCCGCCATCTTTCTCCATCATCACCTCGTCTCCAGATGCGGGGAAGTTCTTGCCCTTTGAGGACATGGAAGGACATGGACCCTTCGGGCTTTTTGGGGATCTCCTCGCTGTCAACTGGCAGACGTTTGACCAGAGTAGCAGACTCAACGTGAGCACTGACTCGCAGGGCTACCAAAGTTGCCGGTCTCAACAATCCCCCGAGTGTTCTGCCGTGTTAGAATTGACTGACAAGCTAGACTCTGAGAACGCCACCTTCTGTGAAGAGACGGGAGAGCTTCCGAGCCCAGAAGGTTCTACCAATGGACCAAAGAACCCAACTGAGTGGTTTACAGAGTCCCTGGTCATGGAGGACATAAAAAGTACACGTGAGCCAGGTTTTACTGCAAATGGTGACCAGAGATTGCAAGTTCTTCTTGGGACTCAAACGGACTTGAATCTAACCCCCAGTGAGGGGGCTCACTGCGCCCTTCGAGATGATACGTTTTTGAAGAACCCGCTGCCACCGCTTCCCACGTTGCACCGCTCCCACTCCGAGGGAACACTCACGACCGCCTTGGACAAGCTCCTCCCACTATCTTTCTCCTCCCAGTGTGATCTTGATCTCCCCTCCCTTTTGACCTCCTCCGTTGCTCCTCTACCTCCTCAAAGTAGCTGCTTCCCATCTTTCCTGTCTTCTCTTTCTGACGCCGCCTCGCCACCCAGCGTGCTGGACTCGCCCGCCCCTGCAAAGCCAAAATCTCAGGAGGTGCAGGAACGGCAGCAGCACGCCGCTCGTCAGAAGAACAGGTGAGGTCGCGCATGCTCATTGGGGAGGAGGAAGAACTTTTTCCTGCCCTCCATCTTGGGGACTTTTCTTTCCTCTCCTTCGATCGGCCCTGCTTTCCACCTGCTTGTCCACTGTGCCGCCGACTCCGAAGGGGATCCTCTGTTGTGGTGCGACCTTCTTTTTTTAGCACTCGGTTAACACACACGTACTAATCCTGCCGGGACCTCCTCAGTAGGTGTCCTGTGTGTGTCCTGTCTCTGTGGTAATGCGAGGGGAAACACTGCCTCAGGCCAATTAGCAGTTATTATTTTCCCTGACTCCTACCGCAACCCCCTCCTTCGCCCTACACCCACACCCTTTCTTCCCAGTTCCTGTTAGTGTTCTCACACTTCCCCCCCAAAATCTCAAGCAGAAAGAGGGAAAGAAGGTGTTGCTGTGTTTCCTTTTCACCCGTGGGGGCAATAACATACTTAACACAATTCTACATGTTTGCATAAAGGCACGCAATTACTGTAAAACCACTTCAGGTTCATTACAGCTTTTCAGGAAGGAGTCTTTTCACCTCTTTTGAAGGTGAGCTTTTATGCCGGTGTCAGCCCAAAATGCTGAACTATGACATCTTGGAGGAATGTAGGTCGCTGACACAGGAAATGAAACATCTTAGCAGTGCAAGCACATTTAGCTCTTTTTACATACACGCATGCGTACGTTTAACAGACATTTAGCCTAGATTTCATTTCATTCATTTCATTTCATTTGATACATACGTTGTCAAATTTAATACAGGACTCTAAAATCGTGGGGTTTATTGCCTTTGATTTGACATAAACTTGAATGAAATATCTTTCTCAGAGGAATAAGAGAGTATAAATTCAGTGTGTAGGTTCATGATATGTTTATGACATCTTCTAGCACTATTGCTACTTTGCTACTTTGGCCAAAAGAAAGAACAGGAGAGCTCCATGTGTTTTTTGTATTGTACTTTATTTACTAAGCACATCTCCACATTGTGCTCGTTGTCTTTATTATTATTTAATATATCAGGGCTCTACATTAAAAACAAAAATGACTTGCCCATGGGGAATCCTTAAGGTGAGAACAACTTGCCCCAACTTGCCCCTTGTAGAATGAAAAAACTGCCATAATGATATCATATATCAATATATGCTGATAATTCATCAGATAATAGTACTGATGCATTGTATTTGGAGGAACATCTGAAAAATAGTGTAGATGTATGTTAACATGGCATGCCATACTACCTTACACATGGTAGTCGTAGTAAGCAGTCATATTTATAAGTTGTGCACCACAATGAAACATTATTGAATAGACACATTTGTGTACTAGTAAAGTGTTTTGAATCCAGAAAAAAACGCTCAACGGTCAAACAATAATTTGTGAAGCAAAGGTGATAAAAATCCACAGAGAAACGGAAGCGCTAGATTTTGTAGCTTGTGCAAAATCAGCACTTGGTATTGGATCTAATGGGTGGTGTTTCATTGTGACCACTTCAAATTGTCACAGCAATGTGATTCACTCACCTGTGCCATCATTTGATTTGCTGCCGCTAATAAAATACTTGTTTAGGAGGCACTGCTTCATCACTTTTTGCTCTTTTCCTTCACAAGTTGTTGAAGAATTAGACCATGTTGGCAGGGACGCCATGATAGATGTTTTCCTAGTCAAACCATCGCTCATTGGTTGATCGTGAACAAGAACGGGTGTGGGTAAAATGTGGACTGCGGACCGCGGTCTATGAATAAACGATTCTGATTGGTCCATTTCAAGATTTACAAGGATCGGTTTGCAAATTCCCACCGGCATTACGCAGTCCGTGTTTTACCAACACCCAACAAGAACCGCTTTTAAAAAAGCTCTTGGCAGTATGGCATGCCGGGCCATCGGTACATCGTTATTGTCGAGCCCTGTATAATAAATTTTTAATAACATATTTTTAATAAATCAATATTTTATATATATAATAATTTTTAATAAAATCTTTGTAATAAATAAATATTTAATATATATAATAAATTTTTAATAAAATATTTTAATAAAGAAATATTTAATATATATAATATTGTCTATTATTATTTAGTGGTTATTAAATCCAGGCATAATGTCTGAATTGAAGAGTTATAGAAAACACAGAAGAAGAAGGTAATATGGTAGAAAAGGCGATTGAATGCGGTTGACACGTGAGCGATCACACACGCAGGCATCGATAAGTTTAGACTGTGACAAGCTGTCATCAATTGACTGTTTTTCTCACCCCTTGTCAATCAGGGCAGCCATCATTCTTAATTTCGTCTCTCAACGTTATAGCCACAGCAAAGCTAAATCTAAATGAATCTACATAGTTCATGCAATAATTACTTTCCCTGGTGATTCATTAAATAATACAATCATGGAGATAATAATATGCTACATTACAATATTCATATATTGTGACACTCAATAAAAAGGTATGGTTTTGGCCACCTACTGCCCTGGCATGCATATTACACAAACCCCCTCCAAGGTGTTTTTTCTGGATGTCACCCACACCGGGCCCCCACGTATGCCGACAGTGTCCCTGCAGTAAAGCTGCCTGTTTTTGTTGTTGTTCATGTGCAGCCCCCACCTGGTGAAGCCCCTGAGCACCGGCACGCTAGCTGAAGGCCGCTCGGTACTGGAGAAGCTCAAATCCACCATCCATCCCGGGAGGAGCAGCCAGGCCATCGAGCAGGAGGCAGAAAGGAAGAAGGTAGAATTCATTTCCTTTTACAGTGGAGCCACGGTTTTCGATTAAATGTATCGGTTTTTGGACTCTGGGTTGGTATCTTCTGCCCAAACTGTATGCGAACATTGTCAATTTAGGACACTACAGACCAGGGGTTGGTGACCCGCATCTGCAGAACCGCGTATAAGTGGTATCACAAGATCTTGTGAGATTAAAACGTGACAAGGAGAGGGTTCACTCTGTGTATTGGTTTCAGCCCCTTAGAACCGAGTGAGTTGTCAGTCATATAGTGTCTTTGTCTCGGTGGGTGGAGGCGGGGCTGGTAGCATACACACAGAGTACACAAGACTAGCCTAATGAGGAGCAAGGTAACATAGTAGAAATGTAATTTTGTCTGCATTTTTTTTGTATATACATAAAATCCCTCCTGTCCACGTCTTGTTTATCTTCAGCCTCTGACAGAGGGCGCCGGTTCCTACTACCACCTGACCCACAGCGAGCTGATCGGGCTCCTGGTGCAGCGGGAGGCGGAGCTCGAAAGGAAAAAGGCAGAGTTTCAGCAGCAGAAGGCTCTGCTTGCCAAGCGGGAGGTGGAGCTGAGGAGGCTGAAGCCGCAGGTTCGAGATCTGGAGGACTACATTGACACACTGCTGGTGCGCATCATGGAGCAGAAGCCCACTCTTCTGCAAGTGCGCTCCAAGTTGAAATGACGGCGCGCTTTGGGAGGGGTGGAAGGAGTGACGGTTGGCGCTATCCTCCGCAAAACAGCTTTTTAGTCTTTTCACTGCTATGCTGTCCTTTTTGATACGAATATTTAGGCACTGAGAGATGCTGAGGCGTTTACTCGTCGTGCTAGAAGGATGTGTGGTCTTCAGGAATGTACTAGCCGGTCCTCAGGTTGCTTTCAGGTCACCGAATTGGTGTTAAGATTGCCGAGATGTGACAGATGTTTTCAGTTGACCTTTTTTCACCACTTGATTCTAAATGAGTTGAACCATCGTCAAGTGCAGCATCGACATATAGACTAAAAAGGCATGCGATGACACGTCACCGACCAAAGAACTGAAGGCAATAAATGTTAGCATCAGTGACGTCAAAAAAGGAATGGGAACAGCAGTGTTTTTCATTCATTCATTCATTTTCTACCGCTTTTTCCTCATGAGGGTCGCGGGGGGTGCTGGAGCCTATCCCAGCTGTCTTCGGGCGAGAGGCGGGGTAGACCCTGGACTGGTGGCCAGCCAATCACAGGGCACATATAGACAAACAACCATTCACACTCACATTCATACCTATGGACAATTTGGAGTGGCTAATTAACCTAGCATGTTTTTGGAATGTGGGAGGAAACCGGAGTACCCGGAGAAAACCCACGCGTGCACGGGGAGAACATGCAAACTCAACACAGAGATGGCCGAGGGTGGGAATTGAACCCTGGTCTCCTAGCCAGCAGTGTTTTTATCGGGGAAAAAATAAACAAACCTGCAATGCAAGTTATTATAAAACTTCACAACCAGAAGAAAATCGTAGCGGTAGCAGCAACGTCGATTGCTCAGATTCGTTTCCCTGGTCACATTTGTTGTGCCGCTTGTTGCTAGGCAGAATTCGTAGGGCTTAATCATAACTGCCCCATGGGCGAATTAACAAAAAGAGCACTATGCTAGCCAGTCTTTTTAACGTTCAGATTAATTATGTTATGCAACTCAATTTCAAATTAAATTGCCCGTCTGTTTTTAATATGAAATTATGTTTACGAAAAATGCCCCCATGCTAGGCAAGAGTCTAAAATCTGAAAGTTTGCGTTGAGACGTGTCACAACTCTCATACCCGGGCTAGTTTTTCTGCGAGTTCTGCATTGTCATCAGTTGGAGGCCGATGCTAGCTCACAAATGGACTGGTTCTTTCGCTCTTAAGGGTATTCCTTCTTTTTTGGTTGTGGTTTGGTTTGTGGGCATGTGAGCCGCGCCGGCGACTGGCTAATGACACCATCACTCCGTACTTGCCGTCACAGCTTTCGAAAAAAAAAACAAAAAAAAATGCTTGACTGCCCTTGCTTGGTGACGCCGCCCGCACTTCTACTGGAGCACACACGCCGCCAACCGCTTCAGGGTGTGTACAACACAGTTAAGCGTAGACTGAAATGCCAAATGCGCCTTAATTTTTCTTTAACTGGTCACTTTTCTTTAAATCGTGCACTTCCTCTTAAATGCCAATTGTTTTTCCTGTTACTGATATTGTTTAGATCACTGCACAACAATAACATGTATGCATAGCATTGGAGAGCGAGCAAAGATGGCCGTTCATTGTAAAATTAAAGAAAAGCAGCAACACAAAGTATTTTGCTCTGATGCCACTCTTGAACAGCTTTTGTGGGTGTCCTTGCACTTATTCATTACAATGTGACTCGACTGTATCTG
Organism: Doryrhamphus excisus; assembly: GCF_037039965.1. Taxonomy (NCBI): domain Eukaryota; kingdom Metazoa; phylum Chordata; class Actinopteri; order Syngnathiformes; family Syngnathidae; genus Doryrhamphus; species Doryrhamphus excisus. The sequence continues at coordinate 2,798,945 of NC_136370.1, forward strand.
CCTACTGATAGTAGATGTACTTCACTGCACTTCCCGGTCGCTCGACTGTTCTCTCGGTTCTGCTGTGTGATCACCATGAGTAGACTGTAGAGACGCGATGCATACATGTGACTCTGCACTTACCAATGAATACTTCCATGTCTTCCATTTTCAAGCTTTTTATTCAACCCGAATGTATTTTTGTTGTTGTGGGCGCTGCAGGCCTCGGAAAGGGAACGTTTACAATCCGTGATGCAATTCTGTTTCACAAATTTTGTATATTTAATAAAGAATGTTTAGTGTTTCTTCCTCACCGTATGTTTGGCTCTCAATCTTCCTTGTATTTTTGTTTATCTTGCTCTTGTTCTTGAGGTTTGCATGACACGGTGCATTATTTTCTGCAGAAACAGCCTTGGGGTTACTTCTTAAATGATGATGAAGTTTTGTACTATGAAAGTATAGCTATAATCATACTGTATTTCAACAATAACAATAATAATACATTTTATTCGTATAGCAATTTTCAAGGTACTGAAGAACACTTTTACACACAATGTCAAATTTGACCGATAAATATTTTTTCCTGAACTTCCACTAGAGGGCTATAGTTTCCTCTTCCTCTACCGCAGCAGCTTCCAAGATTATCTTTTTAAAAACCATATGTCCCATTCTATTGCAATACTGTAATACAAACAAACGCGCTTAAATTAAAACGCAATCTGCTTTCCCTGGGTAATGTAGTGAAAATTCCCACCCTGAAACCGAATGATGCATGGGAAGAGGCTGGTTGAAGAACAACATTACCCATAATGCACCCCACACCGAAAGCTAATGACATGTTTACATCAGTTTGGCTAGTTGCAGAACAGCGATTTCGTACGTAATTTAAAATAATCATTGTTATTAAGATGAGAAATGCTTATATATGTCTACGACCGAATGTTAAGATTAAGTCCCGCATCAACCAGGTAATAGTTTTCATTCGTCGCCAATCAGATGTTTAAAAGTTAAACTCTTGTTTTTGGTATAATAATTGTTATTGTGTTTATGTGTATAGATGCCACATAAACTAAAATATGGAATTGAGCCTCGACAGGCAGATTGACAAACATGAGTATAAACTATATAAGCTCAAATGTTTGGGGGCGACGGAACACAATGGTGTCACCCCTTCTAATGTTCAGTGGGTGTCGCGGAATTATCACAACTTGATGTTTTTTGTAATACTTATGGAGCAACCGAGAGTAAAAAAAAAGATGGATGCCAAACGCATAATTGGATTTCCACCTTGAGTATTTCTGCCTCCCTTATTGCACAAATGTAGAGGTATAACTTGATAGTTTTCAATTCCGTGTTGTGAAAATAAAATGCTAACATCCGGTGCTAGCTTAATTGTGTTGATGGAAACACATCTTTTACTAGTGGTGCTCCAAAGGAAAGACAGTGATTAGCCATACATTGAATTATTTTACTAGTGTCCGCTGCTTTTTAAGTCAACAGTTATATCAGTAACTCAACGAAATATTAAGTTTCATAGCGTTCGTGTGTTGTTTTTTTCGTCGTTTCCGGTTTTGGTTTGCCCCAGTTGGCCATGGTAGGTTGGTACCAATCGGCTTTAATGACCTGACATGGCATCTGTACAGGTACAGGCGTTTATTTTTACACACCATCCATATGTCGAGAGAACTCAGTCGTTTCCACTCATATGACAGATTTTCATTCAAATTAGAAGTTGCTGCAATTAGCGTCGTGTTGGGTTTTTTTTTCATCTCCGAAATGATTCCTTATCTTGCGTTATTAATAAATGATTGAGGGGGGCGTGCTTGGCACAGTCATTATGGAATCTAATTGCAAATGGTGCGAGTTGCATCGGATCCCTGATGGACGCAGACAGGAAACAATTTGTCGCAGGCTTTAATGAAGAAGCGCCACCTGGTGTGTGGAAACATCTGGCTCGTTGTGATATGATCATTATATGATTAACAGCTGGAGTGTCTATTTATATATATAAAAAAAGAAACAATCTGGATTTAAACTTGAATGAGCAAAAATGTTTTTTATTCGGGCTGCATTGTACAGTGAAAGGGAACTGTTTTGAACTCTAGCTAACAAAACAATAACTATCCACAAGCTAATGTTTCTTTCCTGTATGTGCTTGTGCTTTGGACCATATTCCATATATATTCCATATATATGGTCCCAGGATGTTTTTGACCCAAGTAACGGTGGAGGTAAAATCAATATTTCTTACCAGTGCAGTGACATACTGTACGGTTGGCTGGCGAGGCACTGATTCCTTTGGAGGTTTTTTTTTATGTTAATATAGGTAGCTCATTAAGTCTGCAACCAAAAAAACGTTTTCAGATCATTCCTAGACACATTTATAATTTTTTTTAACTCAAACCTATTTACATTAATATCAAATTCATTCACTCACTCAGCAGAGCATAAAAAATATATTGAATACATTTGATTTTGATTATTTTTCCCTCAATTGAAGGACGGCAGTGACAAGCACATTCCAGCTCACACACACTCTCACCCCTACAGGATGCAGCGGTACTGCTAGCGCCTCCCGTATGACATTTCTATGTATTTTAGTGTGTGATTAGCAAGAATAGTGACATCACACTGATGTTGAAGACATTATACATGTTGTAGAACCGGAGTCTCAAACACGCAGCCCAAATGTGCCAAATGTGGCCGCAGGACACTAGTTTGAGGCCCCCGCCTTGATATGAAAGTTTAATGTTAATATAAAGTTTGGTATGGATGCTGTATGGTATCATGTACAGAGAAAAAATTATTACGTTTGATTCATGTTCATGTTAAAGGTTAAATAACTGTTAATAGTTATCCTCCCTATCCGTGTGGAAGTGGTAAGTTTTTGGCTATTTAAGTTTAAAGGAAATAACTTGAAGGCTACCGTTTAGGTCGCTAGCTCTCTAGTTTGCGAGTTAGCATGTGTCTCAAGACCATGCAGTTGCACAATATGTTGTAAATAAAAAGAGTATAAATGTGGCTATATTCGTGTTTTGTCATGTCTACAGGGCTCTAATAATGCTTTGTTCATTTTAATCTGAAAAAATCATTTGTCTACCCACCAACTATATGTGGTTTCTTAACTTTTTATTATTATTATTATATTTATTTATTACTGATTGATTTATTTTCTTTATTCTTGATTTGTTTATTTATTTTTCATCTTATTTTGTGCAGAAAAATAAAAATTAAGATATTTGAGAACAGTGGAATGTTTTATCAGAGCTTTTATTGTAGAAAATCGGAACCAAAGCACTGAAAAAGTTTGTATATTTTTCTGTTTTTAATAAATGCGTTTTTTTGGGGGGGGAAACCTGATGCGGCCCAGCCTTGCCCAGACCCTAGCTCCAGTGGCCCCCAGGTAAAATGTCATAGTGAATAATAAATGTTTTTGCAACATAATGTTATTAGCCATGTGCTGACAAACAAACTGGCAGGCGCCATGAGCCAGCTCGAATGGTAAGCAGGGCAAACACTGCACACATTACAAAAATAAAATCAAAATGTAAATTAACACAAATAACAAATACATTTTATTGCATTTTTAAAAATGTGGTTAAATACAATATATAGTTCCTCCTTCGGTCAAAGGTTTGACCTGACCGTTTCCTTTTTTCAAGCATGCACAAACTTCCTGCTTATTCTCACATTTCCTCAGCTTCCTGGTTGTGTTGCGGTCACTTCAGTGCTCTGAGGAACGACTCTGTTGGCGGTCTCTCCTTTTACAGTAATAGCAACACGATGAGGTTTGGGCTTGCACACACACACACACACAGGCATGGTGCACCCCGTAGGGCCGGGCCTAGCCTCGACTTGTTCCTAATGACAAGTGCGCCAAGGAGAAAGGCCCGGAAACGATGGCTCTCTCTCAACCCGATGTCAAACTAATTAGTGCAAATTGGACCACATGCGCTCGGATTTGGCAGGGGATGAGACCGTGATGGCGTCGTAGAGTGGCGCTCATCACCTTTTAGGAAACTCATTTGTCACCTCATGCTAGCAGCAATGAGATTTGACTGAGGCCAAGCTGGCACATGCTCTTGTGCCTCCTCTGACATGTTTTATTCTTATTATACTGTCAAATAAGAAATGTCTTCATCACACAAGGAGTCACACTTGACACAAATTCACTTGGCTGAACTAGCAGAGTGATCATTGCCAAGACACAGCTTTGCTGCATGTTACAGTGTATAAAAACAAGGCAGAAGTACATTTAAAAAAAAATCTATATTCCGGCATATTCACAATGGCATCATTCAGGGCCGTGCAAACTTGCAGATTTTTGGTATTTTTTTAATTATATGATTTTTTTTTCTCAGAAAAGAGGCAGTTTTTCCACAGAAATCACATTATTCACTCATTTACTAATACATGATAATACAGGATAATACGTCATACTGTACACGTACCACTGTTAGAAAGCCCACAATTTGTAACTGTTTATGTCTTTATGCTTCACTGATAATGTTTTTTCATCAGGCATTGAGATTTTGCACTTTTTCCCCCCCAGCGGTCCTTAAACGTATCATCGTTGTGCACTGTGACAGGCTACACTGTAAGTCCGCTTCTATCGACATCTTACATGATCAGTATCTACTCATCTTTTACTGTTTAAAGCTTGTATCAGACTTAAACTTGGTCTGTGTTGCGAGTTAACAACGGCAATTAAAGAGAGAAGGAAGAGAAAATCGAGCTTGCAGAAGGGTTTGTGGCGGGTGTGAAAGAAAGTTAGGTAACACAAAGGTAATGTGAAAAGTAACGTTGCGGATGGACCTCGCAGCTCTCAGTTTTAAAAGTCACACAATGGTCTGTCAAGTTGCTGTGGAACACGGATCTCCGGCCTCGTTATGTGGTCCAACACGGACACGCCGCTCACCCCGGGAATCGTCACAACTCCATGTGGGCAACGTCAGGTTGTCTCAGGCCTGGAAAAGGTCACGCTCAGCTGGGTGCTGATTAAGAGCTGCTTCCCATGGTGACGGAAGTCAAAGCGGACGCGTAGAGTATTTTGGTGTGGAGTCATGGGCCGATTTGAGGTGTCGATTAGCGCTGATGTGGACCTCAGTTGGGAATGAACTTTTCTGACCTATCTCAACAGAGAAGGTGACGGGATTTAAAGGAAAGGATTTTAGAGGAGATGCTCATCGTACCTTAACAGCGCAGCCGCCATAACTTCAAAGATAAAAAGCAAATCGTTCTTTCAGCCTGTTCTCTATTCTTTTATTGTTAGAACTTGCCTTCCAAGAGGACGTAATGTCTGTTTTGGTCAAGTAGTTCATGAAATAAAATACCTGCAAAAAATGCGACTTATAGTCCAGTGCGACTTATGTACGTATGTTTTTTTCTACCTAATTATGCATTTTTGGCCTTGTGCAACTTATGGTAATGGTTTAATTTCATTTGAACATGCATCAGATTACAATTGAGTGCATCCCATAATCAGTTCCCAGTTCCACATGTCCAAAAGGAGTAGGAAGAAGCAAAGCTTATTAAATCCTACCCCTCCATCTGGTACTTTTACAATCAGTAACTGTTACATTTGTTCACTTCCTGCTTTCCTAATATAATTTTTTTTTTAAATGTATTTTTTTTTATTTGATACTTTTTTTTCTAATTTATTTTGTCACATACCAAAGTACTCGGTGATATGAGCATCCAATGCCATAATGGGTACCATAGTAAGTGTCAATATAGTGATATATATAGCACATCATGACTGGTTCAAGACTCTTCATCCTTGTATTTAGCAAACATCAACTGCTTGTATTGTTTCTTGAATTGGCTCATCGTTGTGCATTGTTTGATTTCCTTACTCAATCCATTCCATAGTTTGATTCCACATACTGAAATGCTATGGCTAGCATAACGTAGTCCTAGCATAGAAGGGTTTCAAATGTACTTCTTCCCTGAGATCATATTTCTCCTCTCTTGTAGAGAAGTATTGGATGACATTTTTAGCTAATTGGTTATTTTTAGCCTTATGCATTATTTTAGCTGTTTGAAGATGAACTATATCAGCAAGTTGAAGTATTTGTGATTTTTGAAATAAGGAGTTAGTATGTTCTCTGTAGGCGGCATTATGAATTATCCTTACTGACCTTTTTTGCAGTACATTTAGCGAGTGAAGATTGCTTTTATAGTTATTAGCCCATATTTCCACACAATAAGTAAGATATGGTAGAACCAGAGAGCAATAATAATATTCTACCTAATTATGCATTTTTGGCCTTGTGCGACTTGTAGTCCAGAAAATACATTATTATTGGGACAATTGGTTGATTTTATCTTCTCAGGGGTGTCAAACTCATCCTCTTTGTGGGTCGCATTCCGGTTTGCCTGAGAGGGACAATAAAAATGTATCAACCACTCTATTATTAGGATTTTTGCTAACAAATTGATAACTAGTTAATGTATGGTAATGTATCATGTATTTGATACAGTGGTCTCCGTTTGATATGCACTCCCAGTTTGTGGGAAAAATATATATATTCAACCTAAATATATCGGGATATGAGTTTTGGTCCATATCGTCAGGGAAACTAATCGTGGTTTTAGTGTAGTTTTAGTGATGGATTAAAGAAAGCATTGAAAAGGCTTCAAAAACAAGACAAAATTCCTGGCTTAACAACATACAGTAAACCTCGGATATATCGGACTCGGATATATCGGAAATTCGCTCACAACGGACAGATAAAAAAGAACCAATTTTTCTGTAATGCATTTCCAATAAAAATTCATTGCATATATCGGATTTTTAATAACGAATTTCACCTAGTTTGGACAAAATCTCCAGTCCCGTTCCAATTTCCCTCGCTTATATCGGATGGCCGCATCGTGTCTTTCTCCTGGCTCCAGATTTAGGACAAATATAAAAGTGAGTGACGTCAATAATACTAGCACAGCAGTGAATGAGATCTTAACCTCACTATTGGAAATAACGTAGGCCTGACGGGCGTAACAGGGCCTAGCTTAATTAACAATTTGTTATGCTCAGAGTCCAATAAAGTTAAATTCTCATTACCTTACGTCTCTTTTCATTGCCCAGTCCAGGTACATTGGAAACATAGTCAAGGAAGTGCCTTTTTATAACGGATAAAATCCGATTTACGCATATACCGGATATAAATCTGATATATGCGTAAAACGGACATTTTCCGGTATACGCATATAACGGATTTCGCTTATATCGGACAAAACCAGTGGGAACAATTGAATCCGATATAGCCGAGGTTTACTGTACAACCAAAATTGTGTGGATATTGGTTAATTTCACAGTCCTACATTTGACAGTGTAAATTCTTCTTCTTAAAAAGCTGTTTGATTTCCCCCCAAAATAAGTGTTATCATTGATAATTCATATTATAAAATAAACCCTGTGAATTCCTACAACAACAGGCTCCAAGTGTAAAATACCTTTTTTACTTTCTGTGTGTGGACAAGGCGACATGCAAAAAAAAAGAAAAAAACAGCTGATAACTCATCCGGCCTCCTTTTCGCCCTCGGGCTTCAAAACAGCGAACGGCACAGGAACAATGGCGGAGGTGGAACCGCAGACCAGGAGGGGGGTCCAAGGTCTCCAATTAAACGTCTGCTCTGGTGTAGAACCCCTGCCTGGTTGGGGTGGGCAGGAGGCGTGTTGTTAAAGAGCACACTTCTAGTACTTTTTCCTGAAATAATATCAAGAGACATTATTTTGTCGGTTTTGGACTAAATGCTTGTCATAAGAAACTTTTATTTCCCTGCTATTCTGCACTTTACGGCACTAAGCCGTCTAATCATTCCACATATTGAATATGTATTGACTCATTGAACTGTGCCTTGACTCGTTTGTTTGGCTCTCCGTTGGTCTCCCGCAGGTCGCCGTGAATGAGAGCGAGCTGTTTGAGCTGGATCATCTCCAGCATCCCAGCAGTAGGTAAGTCCCGGGATCATTTTGTTGGAAGCTTGGAACGTTGATGGTTAACCAAAGAAGGTTTTAGCTTTGGTGAACATGATTTAACACACAGCAGGCTTATGTTTACCGTGCTTGTCACTCTCCGGCAAGTCCAATCTGTTCCCATCTCAGCGCCTCTCTCAGTCATATATGAAGGCAAGCAGCGAACCACTGGAAAAAGTAAAATGTAAAAACAATGAAGCCACAGGATTGAACAACGATTAAGGCCGGAAATAGTATATAGACAATAAACATACAGGATTCATTTGACCTTGGGTGGCACCTAGAGCAGGGTTGTCCAAACCTTTACCATTGTCACGGTTTTTCAAAAATATATTAATAAATTGTGCTGTTTTGTGCTTGAACACAGCCTATTATTAGCAAAAAAAGTATGTATTTTTTGCATAAATGAATTGAAATGCAAATATACGTAAGTCCCTCGAAAGACGCATTCAAGGATGTTGACCGAGTATTCTACACTGGTCAATGAGTGTCAGGTCACTGTAATGTTCGGCGAGACACACAAGTAACAGACATGATCGCCGGAAAAACAAAAGCTGTTGCCGCAGGTTTGAATTGTCTCACAACAGCACCATAATCCCTAATAATCCCCAATACAAACACTACTGTTGCAGCCGTAAGCCAAACCAAGCTACTTAACTCATAGCCCATGATGTCACATCCTGTCCGCCACTCGCTCTTGTCCCCTCGGGGACACATTTATAGCAACACACACAAGTCTTATTTATGTCTTCAATCACTTATTTTCTGTCTATGCCAACCTATCTGAAGAAAACATCCACATTTTAGCTTTGTGTTATGTGGAATAAAGCAAATTAGTATAGCAATGTATGGCGTTAACTTATAGTTTTACTGTATGCCTAGAGCTTAGTAGACGCCAGCGTACCCCCGCCACCCTAATGAGGACAAGCATCATAGAAAATGAATGAATGAACTAGGACTAATACAAAATGAGCTGCTGGCTGAAAATGGCCCCCAGGCTGCATTTTAGACACCTTTGCTTTAGAATAAATGATTTTGTTTTCAGGTCTTCTTTCCAATTGATTGCAATTTTGCACCTAAAAGGGAGGAAATGAGCCAATCGTGACTGACTTAACAACATGACATAACAACAAATGGTGTCTTTAAGTGGTCCTACTACAGTACATAATGTGTAGGGATTGGCTAATTGCTCTTTGATTTGTTTCTTCGTTAGGACGCGTGTGATCCTCCGTCGGCCTCCCGCCAACACACAAGCGCCCTCGTGGGTATAGACCCTGGCCCCACAATGTCCCAGGGCTGCTGGCTGGTAATTAAATTGTTTGCCTGATTCCCGCTCCTTACCACGCAGTTCATCTAATTAAATCAACAGGTTTGCACAGCGCAGCCTTTGCCTGGTAATTGGCTGCTCGTTAGAACTCTGCTGCCGCAAACAAATTGGGTAATTACCCCTAAAGTGGCGTCGATGTCAGGGCCTCATTTACCTGATTTCTGTTTGTGCATTGTTGTTGTTGCTGCCATTGTTTTGGTGAGTCTGTATTAAAGGTAATTAAAAATGGCTAATTGGGTGGAGCAGAGGCAAAGTACTGTTTGAATTTTCACCTGCCCAATTTTATTTGCTTACTTAGGGCTATATTTATTCATAATAACCTAATCAAGCAGTGGCCTGTCAATCAATTAGATAATAAAGAGCTTGACTGGAGGCAAGGAGGATGATTAGTTTGTTGTTTGCTGGAACTACTACTTGTGGCGCTTTGGGAGTAAACACCACGTTAGCTCCTTGGATGAATTTTTAAATATGTGCGTGATAATTAACATAAGGATTAATGTAATAGTTTCAACTAATTCCAAATTGCATTCACGTAAATGGATTTAATTTTCGAATGACTTTGATTAATTCATTTACAGTGGTGTGAAAAAGTGTTTGCCCCCTTTCCTGGTTAACTTAAATGTTTCACATCATCAAATCCAATTTTTATATTTGTCAGTGACACAACAAATGAATACAAAATTACATTTTTAAATTAACTTTTAGTTTAGTTTACTTTTAGAAAAAAAATCCAAACCTGCATGGTCTCATGTGAAAAAGTGATTGTCCCGTCTTTTTAAAACTAAAATGAGATGAACTGAGATCTATGAGTCTGGAAAAGGTTATGAAGCCATCTATAAAGCTATGGACTCCAGCGAACCACAGCGAGAGCCAGTATCCACAAATGGAGAAAACACGGAACAGTGGTGAACCATCCCAGGAGTGACCGGCCAACCAAAATCACCCCAAGAGCGCAGGGACGACTCATCAGAGAGGTCACAAAAGACCCCACAAAAACACCTCCGTTAAGGTCAGTGGTCATGACTCCACCATAAGACAGACACCGGGCAGAAACGGCCTGCATGGCAGAGTTCCAAGACCAAAACCACTGCTGAAAAAGAACATTCAGGCTGTCTCAATTTTACCAGAAAACATCCTGATGATACGCAAAACCTTTGGCAAAATATTTGTTTAACTTTTTTTTAAGGTGTGTGTCCCATTACATCCGGCGTAAAAGTAAGGCTGCATTTCAGAAAAAGAACATCAAACCAACAGTAAAATATGGTGGCGGTAGTGTGATGGCCTGGTGCTGTTTTACCGCTTCACGACCTGGAAGACTTGCTGTGATAAATGGAAGCATATACGTGTCCTCCAATTACAAATGATTGCAAACGCTTGATTGCAATTGCGACCAGTCCAGGGTGTACCTCCCGTGACCCTAGTGACGATAAGCGGCATAGAAAGCGGATGGATTGGATGATTGCTGTGTTGCTGCTAAGGGTGGCCCAACCAGTTTTTAGGTTTAGGGGGCAATTACTTTTTCAGTCAGGGCCAGCTAGGTTTGGATTTTTTCTCCCTTAATATTAAATGGGGCGGCACGGTGGTGGAGTGGTTAGCGCGCAGACCTCACAGCTAGGAGACCCGAGTTCAATTCCACCCTCGGTCATACTCCGGTTTCCTCCCACAAAACTAAGTAGTATTAGTATTTATTGTCGATTTCTGTGAAGATTCAACATTCATAAATAGAGCATAGAAAACCTGTGGAAATACAATTGTACTATTATTAGAGCCCTCTTGGCAGGATATAACACCCCTACAATCACCTTTAAACTCATATTACCCAATGTAGTAGACATAATCAGAGAAATAAGCCATTTAAGATGTAAATAATATGAGTTCTGGACATGTGGACAGGAAGTGAAATCGGGTTTTACTTTACTTAACCATGTTATTATTATTATTGTTATGACTACGACAGTGATGACTATTATAATGTTATTATTGTGCCTGTAGTTGGTTTACAATTTATGCTTTATTATGACATTTTAGGGCGGTACGGTGGACTAGTGGTTAGCGCGCAGACCTCACAGCTAGGAGACCAGGGTTCAATTCCGCCCGCTGCCATCTCTGTGTTGAGTTTGCATGTTCTCCCCGTGCATGCGTGGGTTTTCTCCGGGTACTCCGGTTTCCTCCCACATTCCAAAAACATGCTAGGTTAATTAGCCACTCCAAATTGTCCATAGGTATGAATGTGAGTGTGAATGGTTGTTTGTCTATATGTGCCCTGTGATTGGCTGGCCACCAATCTCGCCCAAAGACAGCTGGGATAGGCTCCAGCACCCCCGCGACCCTTGTGAGGAAAAGTGGTAGAAAATGAATGAATGAATATTAAATGGACCCCATCCTGGAATCCAAGCAACAGCCATTTTGCAGGTACCGTTTCTTTCATTATCACAATTTCAGAACAAACTGTAATATGATCCTCCATAAGTATGTCTACATTTGGTTTTAATGTGCAGTGTGGATTAAACTTGGTTTTATGTTACAGTTTCTGCACCAATAGAGTCACACCCAAAGTGGAGAGCCCCCATCGTATGGGTCCAGGTTGCCTTATAAAGAAAGCTAAACAGGAACTTGAACACCGGATTAATGAAAACATAACCACAGGTAAAAATCTGTACTTCTCACAGTATACTGGAGTTAACGTATGTTCAGATGGAAGACAAAAAGATGCTTTGCTCTGGCAAATATGTTGCATCATTACCAAGTGTTACAGTATATTTGGCTCACGGCTTTGTGAATGTTGGCGGTGCTCGTGCACACTCACAGTCGTCAGGCGGTGCCACGCATACTTGTTGTTTCACTCAGCCATAGAAATAGTGCAGACACATCAGCAACGCTTGGACCGGGGGTGGCTCCCCTGCTGCTCGCTATACGTTCTGCAAAACACAAACATTGCAGCTGTAATTCAGGAATGCAGCCATCTTGGTGAAAGGCTGACAAGCGTTGCAAGAAGTTGGGCCCAGGTGTGTTTGGGATTCCTCGTAGCGAATGAATGTGGGAACAGGGGGGTGGGGAGTTAAATGGGTGTGGGACAGGGTTGCAGTCATTCCTCCTCCGTGTTAAATAGAGCGAGAACAAGGGGCCTAAGATGCTCCTGTGGGTGTCCGCCCTCAAATGATGTACGTAAGTCAACGCCTCTTGGATTGATCTCGTAAATAAGAAACATTTTTGCATACACGTGGCATCCAAGACAATAGCCGAATTAACGGCCAACGAAAGCCACGCGTTCACCGATCATTACAGTTAAGTAATTAATGACTTTTTGGGAGTTTTTACGTAACCATGAAACGGCGAAATGCGCAAACCAAAGACCTGCAACCTGTAATCTTATGAACGACTTAGCTGAGCTATTGCGTTCATTAAACTGTGCATGTAAACCTATGCCATCGTCAACAAAATGTGCCGGAATTAGCACGTTAGCATATTAGCACGACAGCCGCATCATGTAATTCACTCCATCTCCTGAATCTCTGCCACTGACTTGTCTCTTTGTGACGGCGCCGCCTCCTCTCAGATGTGTGTGTGTGTGTTTGTGCATATGGGCCGCCTAATTAAGACGAGGCAGCCCGATGTGTTAATGAGCTCCCTCATTAGGCAGTAGTTCTCCTCGTTAGGCAAAGAGGCGTCGCTGGTGGAGGAGCGACGAAGCGGCTCCTTCTCGGGCTCCTGCTGCGTTCGCTGTGTCGCATGGCGAAGGAGGGATTATCCCCCGCCCGCCAGTGAGGAGGAGGGGTGAGATCTGGGGCGGAGATGGGAAAGCATTTTTTGGGGATCTGGTGTTAGCGCAGGTGGATATGATGCAGCTTTTGCACACGATGGAGTCTTATTAGACTCTTTACTGATGTTAAAGCAGACGTTTAATTGCTGACCAACCCGCATGCTGTTTTTCTTCTTTTACGTTTTACCATTAAAATTTCTATTTTTGACACGGCTGGCACCCCCTCCCTCTCTAGATGCCACCCCTAGCCTGGTATTGATGTTCTACTCTAATTTTGAATCAACATTTGCAATAAAATTAAGTGTTATAATTATTAGGTTAGATTAATCTCAAGAACCAAGCCCTTTTCGCTCTTTAATATCTCTTACGCACTTATGAAACACATTTTAAAGCCGAATATGCACCGTATAGGTACTCACCATCCATGAACAGATGGAATCGGAGTCAAGGTGTTGAAGTTATATCAATATCTCGCTCACAGCAACCATGGTGCGTTCAACAAAGGCCCAACATATTGCGAAATTTCAACGCTTGACCAAAAAAAAGCACTACCAGCGAAGCATAAAGGCAGCTTCAAACACATGCAGCCGTGAACTCACAGCAAAGCCGATAACGTACACAATCATAACGTTGATTGGCATCTATTGTGCTGCCATCTTGGAGACACTCACAGCTCGATGCACATTGCTAATAAAACGCCAGTAAACAGCAATTGCTGCTTATTTAGCCCTGAAATGAACCCTATACTGAGGGTATAGATCTTGTAAAAAATGTGCATTTTGCAAACTTGCATGTGACAGCCATGAACGCACACAAGCAAAGTGACATATTCACAACAATAATAACGTTCATTAATGATATGTTTTCTTGCTCTTTTTCAAACGGTCTTCAATTTGGATCAGGAGTGTATATTTACATACCAGTGTTACCACCCTCTTTCACCGGGATCCATGCAGGCAAGCTACCTTTAGCCTGAAAGACCTCTTTCATTTCACGTTGCCGTCTTTTGTCCCCGCTTGCCAAATGACTGGCTGACACTGCGTTTGTATTACTGAGGATTTTAATTACGGCTTGAAATAGCTCCCGCAGCCATATGGCAAAAAACTCCAGACATATGTGCCGCCAACAGTCCTGTGAAAAACTGCCTCCCGTGCCGATGGAAGAGACAGTTTTTCACTTTCTTCAGGAAAAAGCAAAAAGACACCTGAATGCTCCGCTCCCCCCCCCCCCCCCCCGTACTCCCCCCACCTACACAGTTTGTCCCACTTCCCCACTTCACACCTAGTAAGACTTCTGATTAGGATGCAGCCATCTGTCCTCGCTTCAAATATTAGCCGACTTTTAATGGCATCTAATTGTTTCTGTTTTTGCACATTAGTTGCAGAAAACCTTCACAATTTTTCATCACACTCAGGTGAAATAATACTTTGACCCTCTCGGTTCCTGCGGGTCAGCGTCCGTCAACGGTAGCTTGAGATCATCGGGATCACAGTACACTTCGTAAACATTTTACATCACCATCATTTACAAAGAGCTTTTTCTAATGTTGAGTAACGCTGAGAAGTAAGGCAAAATGCGGCACACTGTCAGTACCCGGATGTTGCATTCAAAACACTCAAAGTGATGCTTGTGCAGTGCTGGGGACTTCCCAACCTCAATAGTCACCATCTTGGCGGAGCGGAAGGGGATGTCCTACCTTTTCAGACTTCACGAGGGCCTTATCCTACTCTTTTCAGGGGCTTTTAAAATGATAATGATAATGGTAATCAGCAAATAAATGGATGTTGGATGTACAGTAATCCCTCTTTTATCAAGATTAATTGGTTCCAGACACCTGAATTTCCTCTCTAAGTAGAATTCCTTATTTATAAATGGGATATTTTTACATTCGGAGCATCAAAAACCTGCCTTAATACAGCTTTTAACATGATTAGAGCTCTCTAGACATGGAATAACACCCCTATAGTCTCTTTAACACTCATAATAAGAGTAAATAAGTTATTTTACATGAATAAAACTTGCGCTCAATTGCTGTAATTCCACTGTAAATGACGTTGGGCGTTCAGAGTGGAGTTTCGGCTTTTATCAGGGATTTTTATTTGGGGTTATCGTGCCTGTTGTGATGTTCAAACCTGCAATGAAAGCATGTTTGTTGTGATGATCAAGTTTGGCATTTGTGCGACTCACCACAATTACTGACACCGAGTGATAATACTACAATACTACAATACTACTCTTCACGACATCTTTGAATGCGTCTTCTGAATATCTTATGTTGATATTATATTAATTCCGCCATGCTTGACTGATAATGTTTTTCGTCAAGTGTTGAGATTTGTCGGGCCTTGAATGCACCATTGTTTCATGCTGTGATACATATGTATACGTTTTCTCGCCTTTAGAAGCCCCAGCATGCCCAGCCTGTGTGTATTCACACACAAATACAATTTTCCACCTACAAGATATCAATTCAATAATAAAAAAATTGTCTTATTTTATCGGTAAAAGTGTCATGCAATCCAGTTTTTCAGGAGAACATGAACCGTTATGAAGGAGAAAACAATGTCTATTAATAGACTACTAATAGTAGTACAGTAGTGGGCTGGGTAAGTTGTGTGTCACATGCTGTGTTGACTTGTATTTGTTTGGTACCGTGGGTGAGGTCCTTTGCACGTGAAAAGCTACTAAAACCATCAAAAGTATTGTCTCGGGCTACTTGCAAGTCCGGTTGCCGGCTTGTATGTTAAATGGGACCTATTATGCTTTTTCCGACCTACAAATGACGTTAGAATGTTGTATTCCGGTGTTAAGCCATGCCAAAGTTTCAGGGAATTGAGCGCTGAAAGATGTTTGGGATCAAACCGCTCGGTTTTAGAAGGCGCGGTAAAACCGTTTATCAACTCCTATACTTGGAGTTGCGTTTGCAGTTAGCAGCACAAACTGTAAGTCCTTCTAAGCACTCGGTAGCAGGACCAATCACAGCAGAGTGGGCGTGACTGGAGGCGGGCCGTGGGTTGGTTTTTTTTTTTGTTTTTTTTTTCAGAAAGCATAAAATCCAAAGAAATACAGTTGGAATAGATGCCGATTTTTGAAGAACTTGAAAGCTTTCTGTGCTGGTCTGGTACTGGTTTTTAAATGTCTTAACGGCCTTAATGGCACCTTCTTATTTATCTGATGTGCTTTTACCATATCAACCCCTTGCTGGGACCCTGCGGTCCTCCGGCACTGGCCTTTTAACAATACCAAAACCCAGAACTAAAACCCACGGTGAGGCAGCATTTAGCCACTATGGCCCCCACCTGTGGAACAGCCTGCCGGAGAGCCTCAGGACTGCGGAGACTGTTGATATTTCTAAAAAAAAAAGATTAAAGACACACCTTTTTAAATCAGGCTTTTAACTCATATTTTTAAACTTTTTTTATCTTTTAGTTTTTAGCTTTTAACTCCAGTATTTCCTCAGTGGGGTCCTCCACACTGGGGGCTGTGTCAGGTCTGCTGAGGGGGTGCCATCCTTGGGTCCCTTCAACCTGGCCGACTGGGGGTTCCTCCCTTTAATGTGGGGGTCCGCACGTCTGTCAGAGTTGGGGGGGCCCGGGTGCTGGTCTCCCGATGGCACGGCCTGCAGCTCCTCCCAGTGTGGACGGCCCCAAAGGTGGCGTTTCCTTGATCCTCAGTGCCATGCCATGTTTTCCGTACTGTGTGTGATTGTGTGATATTGTGTGTGTGTGTGTGTGTGTCTAGTATGGAGGGTAGGAGGGAGGGGCTTTCTTAGTATTTGATTTTAGTATTTAGTACTTAGTATTTTTCCTTTTAATTGTGGTAATTGTTTTTAATTCTGTAAAGCACTTTGTGTTGCATGTCTTTGCAGGAAAAGTGCTATACAAATAAAGTTGATTTGATTTGATATCATGGCTCTGCAGGAGTACACAAGTCGAAACAAAAGTGTCACAATCTGCATCTTTGCCCGTGTGACAGTTTTGTGTTTCTTCTCGTCTACCTTCTGTTCCTAGTTCATGCCCTTATTTTGTATTCACTTCCTCTGTTACTCTGTTCTGTTTTCCGTCGATGTCCATGATCTCCCGCACCTGTTTTCCATTATTTGTGATTCCTATTTCGTTCAGGTGCGCGGCCCTTTCTTTGTCGGTTCGTTGCCATGTTTGAGTTTTCCATGCTAGTGCGTTGTTCTACTGCTTAGCACAGTTAAATATATTTTTACCCGCATTTGAGTCCTTATCTCTGCATCCCGGGGGCGAACCCGTAAAACTCACAAGCCGGAACGTGACAAAAGGGGCCAAGAAATTAACATTACGGATCCTCTTTAAAAGTTATCTTATTTACTCGGGAAGCATTCAGTATTAAAAGCAGCTGTCAGTATGACGGAGTGTACATGAATGCAACTGACACCCTTCTGAGCAACAATGGACGTTAAAGGAAGTTATCGGATGCTGCGCTCATTATGTTTACACTTCATTTTCACGTAATTGTTACATGCCTGGGTGTCTTTTCTTTATCTGCCTGTGTGTGTGTGTGTGTGTGTGTGTGTGTGTGTGTGTGTGTGTGTGTGTGTGTGTGTGAGAGAGCGCTGTTTGTGTGGTTACCGTGGGAATGTGCCAATTGGACAAGAACCCACATGCAGTGTTGTCGGAGGGTGTCAAATGTGTAAGTGTTGTGAGTTGTAGCCTTATTTAGCTACACCGGAGACTCATAATGTTAGAACAGGGACTGTGGAAATCAAAATTGAGTATTGTGCATGTGTATGTGTATGTGTATGTGTATGTGTATGTGTATGTGTATGTGTATGTGTATGTGTATGTGTATGTGTATGTGTATGTGTATGTGTATGTGTATGTGTATGTGTACTTTCACTGCACTATGATGTTTATGAATCAGTGATAAACATTGTGAGGGTATGCTCCAATGGAGAAGCTTTCTAGCGATTAATGAAGCTGTGAATCATAATTAATTGCAAATGTGTTTGGAATGTGTGGACACGCTGCAGATTTATAGTATAATATCGGCTCCAACCAACGATGGAGTCACTTCAGTACGCCTCCTTCCGAAGCAGCAGTGGGTGTCTGTCATCTGCTTAACAGCACACACACCTTCTCACTTGTTTTTCCCCGAGGATCCCCATCCCCAAATCTCTGCTCTGCTGACACAGGTGACAGGAGACGTGTTGTTTAGGTAGGCAGATTTGATTCTCCCATGAATTGTTTCCTTAGCACTCCACTTGGAGGTGGAGCTGCACCTCATGAGGTGAGAACCAACCACCACTGTAATGCTTCAAATGAGGTCCAGATTCTATACATGACAATCCTCTTTGTGTGTTCCAGTAGATCTATCTTTGAGATGAGGTGCACCTTAGATTTGGCTCACCTTCAAGGGGACCTATTTGTAGTGAATTCTGGACTCCTATAGAACAGCGACACGCAATAAGCCAATAAGCAAACAAATCTGTGTAATTTACTCCACGCCTGTGCCTGATTGGTTCCACTTCCAAGTCCTCCTGAGGACTTCCATACAGCTGCCGAAGCCCACCTTCTAATTTTGTTGCTACAGTCTTTTTAAAATGTCTGCTATTAGCATGGCATTAGCATTAGCAGGTCTGCTTTTAGAGGCAACCAGGTCACAACAACCGTAGTGGAAGCTACACAAAGAACCGCTTTTGTCTGATTTTTGTCACAAAATAAACACCGTTTGGACATTGATAAATTGATACCTACTGCATGCTCTTCTGATTCCTTAACATAACCAAGTTTGGCGGATAGTCCAACTTTGTATTGTTCACAAAACTCTCCCGTGTAAAGTGCTGTTGGCAGATTTTTTTAATGCTGGCCGGGAATCAGAAACTCCAACCACTTCTGCCTGATGCTTGCCTCCTTAGGGAAGTTAAACACATAATCTACATACCTCAAAATACAACAACCATTACAATAAAATACAATAAAATACAATGGCACAGCAAGTGAAGACTGGGTCTGGAGCTGGTCATCGGTAAAACCTTGCTTTTTAATGCACAAGACTAGACACACGCAAACTAATAAACACGTCTAAATAAAAAACCTCAGGTAGGGTTTACCAAGAAGATACTGATGTTTGGGTTGGTCACCTGTCCAGACACGGTCTCAAGTTCTTGTTATTTAATGCACAAGATTAGACACATGCAATCCAGAAAATGATATGTATGTATATGCGGATTTCAGAAAATAACAGATGGAATGATACTGCACTCTACAAGAAGCAATGAAGTCTGTAAAATTAAATAATTTTTTAAAAATCCAAAAATTAACTAGAATGATGAAAATGGTAATATTAATGATGGTAATAATGATAAAGATTATAACAATAATGATAATGATAATAACAATAATAACATTACAATGATAATAATAAGAGGGGAAAACAAGACAGTGGCATGAACATGATTATATCTTGCAAAAAGGGGTAGGCATTTATTTTTTTAAGCTTTTGCTTCAGCCTACTCTTTTTGGGCTTGTGATCAGATAGCTGAATACAGATGTAAATAATGGAGAGTTGTATTTTGATTGGTGTGGGAGTTGCACTGTGGTGTTTTGTGTATTTGCCCAAATAAATATAATAAAAAAATAAAAACTTAGCTTTCCCTTACACCTGAACAAACATTTCCTGGGAGTGGACACAGTGAACAGAGCTAAGCAGAGTGGGGGGAGGGCAGGTCTAAAGCACATCTGGGCATGCCCGGCAGTCGAACTCGGTGTTAAAAAAAACGTTTTAAAACAGAGCATGCAGAGTCATCCGCAACATCATTATCTGACAGGTTGGCATGGTTTAACACGAGAATACAACTTTATTGGTCACAAAAGGTCCCCTTTAAGGTCCCCTTTAAGATGAGACTTCATACTATCTGTCACCTTAAAAGATCCACCTTAAAAACCACCTTCTCGATGAAATCCACATTGAAATTCGCCATCTGTAGACATACCTACAAGATGAGATCCACCCCACATAAGGCTCACCTTGGATGACACTCATGCCCCCCCCCTTTAGATGAGACTTTCCATGACACTAGCCTTGTTCCGTCCAGATGAGACCCAGTTTGTAGATGAGAACCATCGTGGAGAAGGTGTGTTGGTGAGTGCATGCCATGAGAAGGCACCTGTGAAGGTGTTTATTTAGCTAAAAGAGGATGTGTGTGTGTGTGTGTGTGTGTGTGTGTGTGTGCACCTGCGTGCATCATGAAGTGAGTGTGGGACGTCCAGAAAGCCAAAACAAGGCTTGCGGCCGCTTCACAACAAACCATGTCTGACGTTTTTGTGTTCTTTGTCAAAAGCAGAGAAAGCTGAGGTGTGTTTTTGAAGCCCACCCGCTCCCACCTCACCCCCACCCCCGCTCCTCTTGGTTTACAAAACACGACATCAAGGTCAGACATCACGGCTCATCGCTAAAGCCTCGCGGTCATTAGCCACAGATTCCTTCCGTTTCTTTTGACAGGTGATTACTGAGGCCTTTGCTCTTAAAGACCGCCGCACAATGGCGAGCTACTTTCCCTCTTCTTCTCCTTCTGCTTTTTTATTTAGGTAACACACCTGACACCTGTGCAACTGTCCAGCAGCATTCCTGACACGTTTGTCTAAATTGACGCTACTTCCTGACATATTTATGTGGTTTTTGTCTCGTAACGACAATTTCTTCAAGAGACTCTTGAAGCTTCTCGATGAGTGGTGTTGAATCCACATCCTCAACTAAACCGTAGTACTTTCTACTTGTACTTCCTAGCTTGTTCATGTAGCCTCCATGGGGTACAATGGGGGCAGTGCCTTGTTGTGCCAGTCCCAAGCCTGGACAAGCCTGGGAACTATGCAAATCAACAACACGACTTCCATACCGGATCGGCCGAGGCCGGAATTTCAAATTGGAAATTGAATGTTGGAACTATGACAGGGAAAGGTAGAGAATTGGTTGACATGATGCAGAGGAGGAAGGTAGGAGGAGGAAGTCATTCATTTTCTACTGCTTTTTCCTCACGAGGGTCGCGGGGTTGCTGGAGCCTATCCCAGCTGTCTTTGGGAGAGATTGGTGGCCAGCCAATCACAGGGCACATATAGACAAACAACCATTCACACTCACATTCATACCTATGGACAATTTGGAGTGGCTAATTAACCTAGCATGCTTTTGGAATGTGGGAGGAAACCGGAGTACCCGGAGAAAACCCACGCATGCACAGTGAGAACATGCTAACTCCACACAGAGATAGCCGAGGGTGGGATTGAACTGGGGTCTCCTAGCTGTGAGGTCTCGGTGCCAAATGTGTAAATGTGCAAATATACCAGTGTACAGTGACAGTTATGATGTTGTCACTACCAAAAACACTAAATTCATCACATAGCAACTTAACACCCAAAAGGTGGACCTGATACAAACATGTATCAGGCACATCCTGGATTGGTGGCCAGCCAATCACAGGGCACATATAGACAAACAACCATTCACACTCACATTCATACCTATGGACAATTTGGAGTGGCTAATTAACCTAGCATGTTTTTGGAATGTGGGAGGAAACCGGAGTACCCGGAGAAAACCCACGCATGCACGGGGAGAACATGAGATGGCCTAGGGTGGAATTGAACCCTGGTCTCCTAGTTGTGAGGTCTGTGCGCTAACTACTCGACTGTTGTGCATTCAGTTTTTCTAAACTTTCACATTATCTGATCATGCAAGAAAATATTCAGAGCATTTTTTTTCATCGCACTTCATATCCCCGTCGGTGCCCATTTTCATCATCACATTTGTTTGGACTTCTCCCCGTGCATGCATGCGTTTATACTCTGCGTGTATCTGGCTTCCTCCCATTGGTTCATTGGAGACTGTAGATTGTCCATATCTGTGATTGGTTGTTGGGTTATACAGTATGTGTCCTGTGATTGGCTGATGACCAGTCCAGGGTGCATCCCACTGCTTGTGGGATATGGAAAAGGAATGTTTAGTGTATGGATGTATAGAGTTGCCTTTTTATTTGCATAACAGCTTTTTACTTACTCACAAGCCACTTAATTAGGAACACAGTCTCTTGAGATGCAGTCCAATGTCAAATGTTGTCTTCACACATATCACGTTTTGATTGGCACATTCTTCAAACTGAGTGCTGTTCCTAATATGTAGACTCTTTACTGTATACTAGGGTGCATCAAATTTTTAATGGGAAATTTTTAATTCATAATATCAATTTGACTGGCGTTCCATTATTTTCTAAGAACATAAAAATGTCTTTTGCAAAGTTTTGAGGAAATCCATTGAGATTTAGGGGTGCCACCTCACGCATAAGCTTTTGTAAAATTGCAGAAAATGTGCAATTTCTAGTCTAATTGCCAAAAAGTTGACCTGGAAATGTTGAGTACAATGAACTTCTATACAGCATCATTTTCTATAGGGTTATCAAAGGGGGCCCAGACCAAAGACCAGAGGGCAGCATCTTAGGACAGCTGGTGGGTTGTGCTGCACAGTGCCTAAAATAATACATGGACAAGTGTATATCAGATTATGTAGTACTACAGTACCACTCTCAATAAATATGAGGCATCAGTAATACTGTCTACTCTATATTACTGTTGTTGATGTTATGCTTGCTCAGATATTAGCTAACTGTCATTAGCAAACTGTAGCGAGCTAATGTTAGCTACAGTAGAGGCAATGAGCACTAAATACCTATAAATATGACTATAAATCATTCAAATTACAAAAACAAAACCATAAATTTGCTAGTAATATGTAATAGGAGTATAAATACCAACAAAAACATAAAGATCACCTCAGAGTTCTTGAGCTGCAGTATTTGCTGACCTCAAATCTCCATGCGACCATTGAACTGTTCACCACTTTATTATGGTGGCACCCCTAAATAATCATGTATTGGACAAATATTTTGTATGTATTGTTTCTACATATATTGGAACACTTTTAGTACCCAGCCATATCAAAATTCAATAATTGTGTTTTTTGATGCACCCTAATATATACATATGATAACCAAACTATTATAGTTAAAATGTATAATGGGTTTTGGTACAGCACTTGTACTGGCTCTCGTTAGATTGTGGACCTAATGAATTGTCCAGTGAGTTCTTCTACACAGGGTGCAGAAATACGGAATAAGAAAGACATTGCTGCCGAGATCCAGGTCATTTTGCCAAGTTCGGTTGTGTTGTGTCCACCAACTGCTTCATCATGACAATTGTCAGTTCAGTCCTCCCATCCCAGTCGGGGTCCCGACGCCGTGGGAGAAAACTAAATGAATGAGGATGATGTTTACACGTGTGCTACAGCGGCTTTAATGAAGCAAATGTTGAATTGTGGCCTTTGTACAACATGAAAACACAAACAATGGAAGGTTTGTGTTCTGGTCCGTGCAGTCTCTTTGCTCCCATGTTCAAGTCCCCTAATACGTCTACTTATACTTAATAATATGACATAATAAATAGTTTTGGTCCTCATTTGTTGGTGTGTGAGGCAGCAGTGTCAGAGGCGGGGATGTTTCTTCTTTTTTAGTCCTCAGAGGTGACGTCAATGTCCTCTGAGTTGCTCTGCTTGGTGGCCATGCGCCACCTGTTGATGTGGTGGTTGCCCTTCTTCTTCTGCTGGCTGTCCGGGCCCTCCTCCTCCAGCTTTTGCCGCTTGTACTTGGTCCGTCTGTTCTGGAACCACACCTTCACCTGTGGAGAAAGATCAGATGTTCACACATGTTCAGTTCACATGCAGGCAATGAAAAAAATGTCTCTTTTTGGACAGTTAACTTAAGTATCTTTAACTTGAGGATCATCTCAGTCCATTTTATTCATGTTTTTCACTTCAGGCTGGATTGACATGCCAAAGCGCCAATCTAATGTTTTCATATAACAGGATATGACTACGGTGCATTTAAATAATGGTAATGGTAATGGTTTGATTTCATTTGAACATGCATCAGATTCCAATTGAGTGCATCCCATAATCAGTTCCCAGTTCCACATGTCCAAAAGGAGTAAGAAGAAGCAAAGCTTATTAAATCCTGCCCCTCCATCTGGTACTTTTACAATCAGTAACTGTTACATTTGTTCACTTCCTGCTTTCCACAATACAGTTTAAGGTTTTTGTTTTGTTTGTTTTTTTTAGAATTTTTTTTTTTGTCCCGTACCAAAGTACTCGGTGATATGACCATACAATGACATTATGTGTACCATAGTAAATGTCCATATAGTGATATATATATATATGTAGCACATCATGACTGGTTCAAGACTCTTCATCCTTGTATTTAGCAAACATCAACTGCTTGTAAGTACCATCAAAGAAAGTGCGACGTCTTAACGCTTGATGAAAAAAAAAGATCATTGAGGCATATTGTGGGTTTTCTACCTGTTTATCACATATTTATCAATTATTACTGACCTATGGTGAAAGAGAGAAAAAACTGCCTATTTTCAGAGAAAAAAAATGCTAATGTTTTTAAACAAAAATCTAAATTCTGACGGGAATTGTTGGGGGATCCAGTTAGTATTGCGCTATTGCAGGAAATTGATGAAGACAGGGTTCATGTCAAAGTAAATCATCTGCTTCTTTTTAACCTTTGCTTTTATTCTTACGTTATCACACCAGCTTGCATCACATCTCTTCACGTGTCTTTGAGTTACATTAGAATCTTTGTAGATTTTTCCTTATTTTGAAAATAATGCACAAATATTCTGGGCTTTTTAAAAAAAGTCATAATTCAAATCAGTCCCCCGAGTGGGAGCCTGTTCCCATTAGGCCTAACTGGCAGCCACATATCACCACTACATCCACACACCTTCATTAATATAACAACACGCATGCATTAAACAGTGTTAAAGAGACAAGTCAAATTGTCACACTTTATTGTGGTCTTGTCAGAGCTGGACGAGTGCTAGGATAAACATTGTCATTGTTACTTTAATTGTCCCTCAAAGCAAAGCCTGCATTGACCACATGACTACAGCAATAATAAATGGGCCTTAATGGTGATATTGTCAGTAATTTTATAATAAATATAATGGTGTTGTAATACATTTGAATAACACCACAGGACTAATACATGTTAAATAAAACACTACTTTGAGTTTAAATCAAATTACTGTCAGCTTCAGTGTTTGTTTAGTGTTTATTATAGCAAATATTTTGTTTATAGTGACTTAAGTTTGCGATATTTTGGTTACTGAGGGGGAATATTAGACACAATAACCACACTAATAAACACAATTAAGTGAAGATATTTTACAATCAAATTGAACATTATTAACTATTAACATGTAAATATGATAAACAATAAGTTTAAATGAGAGCTTTTCCAATTTCACGTTATTTGGGAAATATAAAGCTACCCACGAAATGTTTTGTTTTTGTTGCTTCCGGTAGGTGTTTCCATTTCTCTTAATTACCGCGAGATTTCAGACCACTTCCGACAACGATAGATCCAAATGTCCATATTTGGTGCGTGTCCATCCCTTACCATATTTGGTCATTTAACAACCATCGCTCGTGAGTTTACAAAAAAGGGCGCGAAATGCCGCCATGTTTGCTGCCTGACACCGACCCCACGTTTGACGTCAGCGACACTCACCTGCGTCTCGGACAGGCTCAGGCTTCCGGCTAACTGCTTCCTCTCGGCGCCGACCACGTAGTGGTTCTTCTCGAAGGCCCGCTCCAGACGCAGCAGCTGAGACGGGGAGAAGGCGGTCCGGATCCGTTTGGGTTTCCGGGCGAACGGGCCGTGCAGCAGCAAACTGTCCTGGGACACGTCGTGACCTGCGGGGGTGGACGGCACACAGGACTCGGGTTGGAGCTCCGGGCAGGTGAGTATACTTTATACCCGCATGGCCTCGTCTGTCCTCTTAAAACCACCTTAAAATCCACCTAAAGGTGTCATTAAGTTGACAATATTACCTCCGATTTGCACATAAAATGGAATTATGTTGTAAAGTGGAACGCTTTATTTCTGAATGTTTATACTTTGTATTAATGGAAATTGTTACTTTAGCTTACTCTTGCCTATTCGTGTTGTTTAATGCTAATTATCTCAAAACAAATATATTAGAGTGTGCGTTTATTAATTATCTTGAACCATTTAAACATTGAAACATTTAATTGGCAAAAAAATAATTGCATATATACAAATATATACTACTTCCAATAGAGCGTTCCGGCCAATACACTAAACGAGAATAAAATTGTAATTTTTGTAAAAATTTTTTCATGTGTAAAATTTTCTATTCACGCCCACGATGTTTTTAAGACTGCATTTAAGTCATTATTATTAATATAAAGTTTTTATTTTACATGATAATTTAGGAACATTAGATTTTCATTAAAAGCCTAATGTTTTGTATCGAAAAATAACAATATTGCATATACCAAAGAATATATTCATTTAACAATATGTTACTACTAAACACTTTAGTTGCCCATCATGGTATAGTAATAATATTAATTATGAGAAAAACAGTATGAAATTATAACAATAATAATAATGCTAATAAGCGTTGCTAAATATGTCAACGTGGTTGTGGGTTAATTGTTTTCTGTATTGAAATACTGCAGGTGTACCTTAAGGAATGTAAATTGCATTGAAACTAAATTAGAATCGGTTTAGTTCAGTTATGCGTGTTAAATAATCATAGGATTTGTTTATGCCTAAATTGCATAAAATAAGCATCATTGCATTTATGTGTTGCATCAGGGTGTTTGGACTAATAGTTCAGTCAGGCTCAATGTGTTTACAATAGCGCGTTATTATGATTATTTTGTGATTAATAAGCGTTAAATCTCACTCGTGGTAATAAACATAAATATGAATCTGATAGACTAGTCCTCCAAAGTGGACTGGTCTTACCCTGAAACCTGTGTCCAAAAAAGCGGTTCCTGAGGACCCACGGGTAAAAGTTGAGCGGGTCTCGGTGCTGAGTCCCGAAGAAGTGAGGGTGGTGCTGGAGGTGCTGGTGGGGGCCCACGGCAAGGGAGGGGTGGTTCACGGAGTCCGGGAACACCAACTCCGGGCTCTGGTAGAGGGAGCGCGCCGCCGGAGCCTGGTAGCCGCCCATCAAGGCGTCCGCGGCCGGGTTGGAGTACGCGAGGGCCGTGGGCCGGATGGGTTCGTCGGCCAGCGGGTTCTCCTTGG
Source organism: Doryrhamphus excisus (assembly GCF_037039965.1). Classification (NCBI taxonomy): domain Eukaryota; kingdom Metazoa; phylum Chordata; class Actinopteri; order Syngnathiformes; family Syngnathidae; genus Doryrhamphus; species Doryrhamphus excisus. Next base: position 2,826,135 of record NC_136370.1, read on the forward strand.
CCACCAGGGACTCGATGGTGAAGCAGCGCTTCCCTGCGGGCGCAAACATCTCCCGACGCGCAACAAGCTCCCGAAAAGAAGAGATAAGTGTTTTCCCCTTGCCTCCTGCTGGACAAATCCTTTTTATTTACAAATGCATGGTGAGCGAGATAAGTTCTCTCGGAGCTGGAGGGTGGATTGGTTCTGTGCTCTGCTGGTTCTTTGGAGGGATGGCAGCCTGGAGATGTTCCTTCAAAAGTCAACGGAGCTGCAAGTCTCCTTCATGGCAGCCTTTCTTGTGCTCAAGTGTGTGCGTTCGCTGCAGGATGGGAGCCGGCATGAGGACGCTGATTGCTGATTGGTCCGCAGCACCTGCCAATCAAGGTCTCACGGTGTTCAGCCTTCTGGAGCTCTTGAATAGCTGAATATCTCCCCTTTTTTCGATCTACCGACGACCAAAATGCTCCTAAATTGTCTTAAATATTAAAAACTCCCTCATCTTTTAACCTTGTCTCACTTTAGAGGCGGTTAACTCCTGCTTGGCAGCCGTAAAATTAATCATTTGCAAAAAGGTCAGTTAATGTTTCTTCCGTTTAGCTTGTTTGTTATTATTATCAGGTGGCGTAATTATCTTTAAACTCGTTCATTTAACTCTCATCCGCTTTTTTTTTTATATAAAACAAGTTCGCAAGTTTGCCGTTGTATCATTATTATTATTATTATTATGGCTCCTTTATTACGAAACGTTTTAATTATTTTAACATAATGAATTAGCTTTAGCTTTCTCCAGTCTACTTCATATAAATTGTAATATTTACATATAAAACTCGCACAAAAAAAATAAAAAACTGAATACTGTTGAATCGGTTGTAGTATTTATTTATTTTTAATTTGTGACGGAATTATTCCGATTCATTCTAGCACGCTACTTGTTACTATAATAAGATATAATGTTTAATTTGTATGCCTTTAAAGAGTAATCCATTCGTCTCCAGCAGCAGGACAAAAGTCCTCCCCTCCTGTGTTAATAATTGCGCCTTTAACCTGCTCGTTTGGGCCGCAAGTCGCAATAGAAAAATCATTAGCGATGCAAATGAAGACGTCAAACAAGTTGTTGATGAGGCTTTTAGAGCCATAAAGGCGCCTAAACACATCACTGAACTCCGGGAACATGTTTCCCCTCCTCTGGCGCTCTCGTCGAATTCCCCCGCAGTGACATCACTGGAGATAAACGGATACTTTTATTCTTCCTCCTCACCTACAGAATCAAATCCTCACTCCAAGCCCGATCCTATATAACTTCCCGTTGGATTGATTTTTTTAAATTATATTTTTCTATACTTCTACCACGATGGAAGTTAAAGTGCACCTTTTGATCCGAAGCTTGTCACGGTGGACTAACCAGACCTGCAGGCCTTGGGGGGCACCGGACCACATCACCTCTGGTTAATGTTTGTTTGTGGCCAACGCAGCCACCACTGCTCGTTTCCTCGTTTCCTCGCTCCTCGCTCACTCGACACTTCATTAGGTACACCATCTAATTAAAACCACACAACGACCCCCCCTGCCCCCCAAAAGTAATAATCCTGTATGTATCTGTAGAATAAAGATGCAATCCAATTAGGTTAATCCAGTCGTCCCTTGAAAAATCGTCGTTCCAATTTCCCACTTTCGGAGTGAAAGTGGGAAATTGGAACGACGATTTTTTTTCAAGGTTTATCAAAATTATATTCATAATATATAAACCATGCTCTTTCATGGTTAAATACAGCTCATTATTCCAAAAAATATATGCATACTAAAGCAACTTTTATGTATTTTTACCTAAATTAAAACTGCCAGGCATGAAAATGCAAACATAAGGCATTCAGAAGATGCATTCAAAGACCTTGTAATGATCAATGAGACACACAAGCACCAGACTTCATTGCCAGAACAACCGTTTTTTTTTAATTCCGGGTTTGAATGATCACACAACAGGCACAATAATCCCTAAAAAACCATAACGCCAAGCTAAAACTCCCAACGTCACTTCCTGTCCGCCATCCACACAGCTCCTCTAGGATCACATGTATACCACATAAGTGTTATTTATATCCTAAATGGCTTCTATTCTGTAATACCAGCGTAAAGGTGACTATAGGGGTGTTATTGCATGGCTGGAGGCTCTAATACTCTTAGATGAATTTAGAATGTGCCAACTCTGAAAATATTCACTGCATAAATAAGGACTCCTAGTTCTGTAGTTGATGACCTGAAGGATCGTCCAGGACACCAATCAGGAATCCTGAAATGAGAGATTACTGTACATGTCAGACTAATATGACCAAATAAAAACAATCCACAGTAAAGCTTTGAGTCACGGCTGACAAAGCGATAGCAACACGTCTAATAATCCAAGCGTTTGCTTGGAAATTGTTAATAAGCCATACTTATTGTGCATTGACCTCTACAATGTATACCCTTTGTCATCATAAAAGTCAATCGCTTTGTGTAGCAACTGTACATCTGTAAATAAATACATCTCTAACAGTTACAATCCAAAGTAAAGCTTATTGGGGAGGTCCAATAATTATCTGTACCAATAATTATCAACCCGATATTAGCATAAAAATGTGATATCGGTTGATATCGGTGCCGGATGTTTTTCCCCGACCATGAAAAATAATTTAAAAAATGCAGTATACAGCACATATGTGTTTGTTCCATCACAAGACTTATGTCATGTTACACATATCGGTACAGGAAATTGAGAATTGGCCAATATCGACAAAAAAGTATCGGACATTCCAAGTTATTATCTCTCTAAAGGAGGCATTTTATGTATTGTTTGCTATTAGACAGTCTCCCTAATGAAGTGACCTATGCATGTAAACGTCTAAAAGACAAAAGTGCGACTAAAATGAGACAATCGGGCTTTATAATTATAAACTAAAAAGATATATTTAATAAAAAGTCATGTGTGATGCGTGAAGTCATTATGTGACATATTCCATGAAGCAGGTGATTATTAGTATTGTAGTAAACAAATTAACAAAGGTGTTAATGAATGTGCTCCGCGTCCACCTGCTACCTGTGACACATCCAACATGCTAGCAATAATTACACACATTTTTTTAATCTAGCACAATATTTTCCATCTTATTGTGACAATTGATGCTTGAAGTTGAAAGCTTGCACCATAAAAGTAATGAGATTGCTTGACATGGGGCTTTTAATAATTGACTGTAAAACTATGTTTCATTGTGAAATGCAGGCCAGCAGTCAATGATTGTCCCCAATGGAGCGGGTGGAGATTCATGTGAAAACACCATAGTTGCCATGGACCAGATGGCATCATACTTTATATTTTATCTTAACAAATTAACGACAAGGTGCATTTTCTAAACTTGCCATACAACTGCTGAGAAAACGAGGGGAAACAGAAATAAACCGCAGCATTAAAGAGACTTGGCGGCAGACGTCTGCTGCTCTCTAGTGGAGAAGAAATGCTACAGCAAGACAATCTCAATACTCACCCTTTCTCAGCGATGTAATTATTGACGACATTGTTTGTCAAAGTATTCAATGAAGAGCAGCATCATCTTCTCTGGCGCAGAAGCAAAAATGCTCAAAGACTTAAACCTTGACATGATAACAGAGATATAATACAATACATCTACATGTGCTACATGTGTTTTTGTGCTAATGCTGCCATCTATCGGTCAAGTTGAGATATAACAGCTTGGAAATCGCCTCAATGCTGCTCCAAGCTAATTTTTAACTAAGAATAGTCCTGATTGATAGTAAATAAACCAGGGTTGTGTAGTGTAATAGGAAGAGATAGGGTATTTTTAAACACCGTGAGGCCCTTTTAATTAGTTACACCGTTGTACATTAACTTCATCTGTAAAGATTTTTCGGTAATCCGTCGTTCATTCATTCATTCATTTTCTACTGCTTATCCTAGACATGGTTTACTTCCGGGATTTTTTTGCTGTGGCTAATGTAACAATACTGGCATCTAGTGGCCAGTGTTGAACGCTACATTTCATAGTTGCGTTTTAGTTCATTTAGTCTTTCTATCCTTGAAAAATGTTTGATTTAGGCCCAAACTGTAAAAGGTAAACATCCGATTTCCTTCTATAACTGTAACCAACCACGAAACGTTGCTGATTTGTTCATGACTACTCTATTATTATTTGGAAAAAGCATGATAGACTGAAACGACATAAATTCACCCTAAAATATCCATTAAAGTGTGACCTATAATCAATAATAATCATAACAACCAGCATCGAATACTACAAAAGTAATGTATTGCTTTAAATTAAACCAGCAAGTACTATCAGTACCAGAGTACGAGGTGTAAATAGAGTTTGTTAAATAGTTGCTACCTCCCCCAACCCCACCCCCCATGTGGCCTTCATTAATAAACTAATTGGCCGTTTTGTTTCACATTAAAGTTGTGTGCTCAGCGCTAATCTGCGCCACTTAAATACTTGCAGAAATTCACCCCGTTTCTAACGAGATGGCAAAAGTAGCACGTCTCTGTCTTTGTGTGGCCTCCTTTTAAGACACCTGAGACCCCCACCCCTCCACCCCCATTCCTCACCCCCACCCCGGCCTGCAGCATAAACAAACACTATAGCAACACCTCCCTTTTTATTTCTATTTGGGGGAAAGCCTACTTAACTGTCAATACGTCAATAAAGAATCATTTTTACAGGTATAGTAAAACATACTGTACATTTATTAGCACACGCAGTATTGTTATGTGTAAGTATAATTACAATTATTATAATTATTGTGAATTTCTAGCAAAAATAACATAAATTGACGTTGTTCTATTCTCGGTTCGCTTTCCCGGCGCCCTGATTGGCTGCCAGCTCTGTGGCTGCCAAGTCTTACCCGCCCCCTGGCTCAATGGGCCACCAACAGGAAGTTGTGTTTCCTGCCGGAGGGCGGGAAAGTAGGGGGGCGTGGCTGGGGCGCCAGTATTGTGCAGGGCCGCGCGTGAGCCCCTGGTATTGTGGCGCCAACAATGGTCTTGCACTTCAAAGGTTGGTAATGAAAGCTAATGACTATTAGATGGACTGCTGGGGCCTTCAGCTCTGCAAATAAAATGCAAAGGAGACATTTTTTTTTTTGCTTTTGTTTTGTTGTTTCATTTTACAAGCAGCCGGGGCGACCCTTAAAGGGCGCTGACGGTCCGGTGGAGCTTCTTGCTCCATGAGAACTTTCACACCTTCTCATGATGGACCTCCTTGGGTTTCACTATTGGCATCAGACTGTGGTACCATGCCCTGGTGAACATCACATGAACAGCATGTATGGACAAAGTCATTTGTATACAAAAGTGGCAAGAACAGTTAATTAATGAACAATTAAAGGGTCATTAAAAATGGACTGGAGAACTTCTACATGGAGGCTAAAACCTTAGACCAGTATTCTACGTCTAACTCTCTTCCTGAGCATTCATCATCCATCACATCAGGGGTGTGGCATACCAGGATACTGCTATTATTGCACAGGTGTACCTTAGGCTGGCCACAATAAAAGGCCACTCCAAGATGGGCACTTTTGCTATATTGGTTCGGGGTCCAAAAAGCAGACTACCGTAGCGTACATGGTACATGGTGGTACATGGTGGTACATGGTACATGGTGGTACATGGTACATGGTGGTACGTGGTACATGGTGGTACATGGTACATGGTGGTACGTGGTACATGGTGGTACGTGGTACATGGTGGTACATGGTACATGGTGGTACATGGTACATGGTGGTACATGTTACATGGTGGTACATGGTACATGGTGGTACATGGTACATGGTGGTACATGGTACATGGTGGTACATGGTACATGATGGTACATGATAATACATGGTACGTGATAGTACATGGTACATAGAACACGGTGGTAACATGGTACATGGTACATGGTACATGGTACATGGTACATGGTACATGGTACATGGTATACTGTACATGGTATACAGTACATGGTATACTGTACATGATACATGGTATACTGTACATGGTATACTGTACATGGTATACTATACATGGTGCATGGTACATGGTACATGGTACATGGCACCTGGTACATGGTACATGGTATACTGTACATTGTATACAGTACATGGTATACTGTCCATGATACATGGTATACTGTACATGGTATACTATACATGGTACATGGTACATGGCACCCGGTAAATGGTACATGGCTCCTGGTACATGGTACGTGGTGGTACATGGTATGTAGTACATGGTAGTACATGGCATCTGGTACAGGTGGTACCTGGTATATGGTACATGGTGGTACCTGGTATATGGTACATGGTAGTACATGGTAGTCCATGGTACATGGCACCTAGTATACTGTACATGGTACATGGTAGTCCATGGTACATGGCACCTAGTATACTGTACATGGTACATGGTAGTCCATGGTACATGGCACCTGGTATACTGTACATGGTACATGGTATGTGGTACATGGTACATGGTACATGGTATGTGGTACGTGGTACGTGGTACGTGGTACGTGGTACGTGGTACGTGGTACGTGGTACGTGGTACGTGGTACGTGGTACGTGGTACGTGGTACGTGGTACGTGGTGCGTGGTACGTGGTGCGTGGTGCGTGGTACGTGGTGCGTGGTAGTACATGGTACATGGTACCAGTCTCCATTGAGTCGTCAGCCAGCTAGCGCCAGTATTAGCATGTTTCCAGCCGTTAAGGCGCCCCTCTTACTAATTGAGACCATGCCCCCCCCCCTACACCCCCTCCCTCCAGGTTTTCCCAGGCCTCTGGCTGCGTGTCGTCGTCCCTCAATGGGATTACGCTGAGCTTTGGAGATACGAGATGGAGGCAGCTAGGGGAGTTAACCGTGATAACATCAGAAACTAACTCTCATCCTTAGTTGGCTGAAGGACACTTTTTTATTGATCATGTAGTTGCTTTGTTTGTCAGTCAGCAATACGCCATGACATGTGTCCATCATCCATACTGCCCACTATGTTGATGGATTCAATGCTGCTGGGAAACTGGAAACATCCCAGGTGGGGCTTTACAACTCCAACCCCAATGACACTTTGGTACCGTATGAAGTAGTCAGTGTGCAGCAGGGGGCCCACGCCTGGGGGTCTCTGGGGGTAAAAAATATTGCGGCACTCTTGAGTTGATATTTATTTGTGAGTGACATGCGAGTAGAGTAGTAGTGGCTCAAACATGTACTTTGAGCAACAGTTTATAAAAGGTGCCGCAAAGCATGCTGGGGTCACTGCTTCCATGCTTTGCATTCCATATTTACAGTTCATGTTGGTGTTGTCTAGTATTCCCTTTGGCACGAGTATTATTACTGTTTACAAATATTCCAAAACAAAATGTACTATTTTGTCCTAATAATGACTTTTCTTAAGAATGTATTTTTTACTTTTGGATGCTGCTATACTTCTACGACTACTACTACTACTTGGAATATACAGTTTTTTTACTGGTGGAAGTATTTGTTATTACCTAAGCGCTTCAAATTCAAACAGGACAGTTTCTTTGTTTAGTGTTGCTACCTTTACACAAAAGCCATTTTTCTGACATGGGGGGGGGGGGGGATTAGAGAAGTGGAAACCTTCCCTGTGTGTCGCCTTTGTGTATCGGAGACAAGAGTTTGAGCTCCACCAGCCCAATTAGCTGCTCTGATGGACTCAATCCTCGCTCTGCTTTGTCCCACCAGGCTTCATCACATGTGGTGTCTGTGTACCCCCCCGTGGGATGTTCCCAGGTCGGGTGGGGATGGGGGGGGGGACACCTGCCCATAAATACACGCTGTACTCAACGTTTAAAGTGATTAAAACCCCCTGAGACGGACTGAACCATGACTCTGCACCACGGACACTTTTTATTTACCTCTTATTCTCCTCGCCTAAAAACATCCTTCTCGTTGTGACTATAGCCGTTTCATGCTCGTGTGATCAAATACTCACTGGTCACTTCATTAGGTACAGCTGCCCCATCTACAAGCCAGCGTTTAGCTTGTTGGACGAAAGGGACACTTGGGCAGCACAAAAGCTGTAAATAATGCTAACATTTTATTCTTTATTATTGTTGAGTCATATAGAGCAGGGGTGTCCAAAGTGCGGGCCGGGTGCCACTTACGGCCCACGGCTGTTTTTTACTGGCCCTTGGCACATTTTAAAGATATGATTTAACAAGAAAACAACAGAAAAATGTGTTAAAATACAGCAGTAATTTTACAAAAATAACTAAAAATATTAGGATGAAAATACCATAAAGTACCATATATATTTGATTTTAGTATTTAAAATGTATGGTATTTTCATCCTAATATTTTGTAGTTATTTTTGTAAAATTACTTATATATTATATTTGATTTTTATTATTTAAACTTTATGGTATTTTCATTCTAATATTTTAGTTTTTTTTGTAAAATTACTTATATGTTATATTTATTTTTTTATATTTAAACTTTATGGTATTTTCATCCTAATATTTTTAGTTATTTTTGTAAAATTACTTGTATATTATATTTGATTTTTAATATTTAAACTTTATGGTACTTTCATCCTAATATTTTGTTATTTTTGTAAAATTACTTATATATTATATTTGATTTTTAATATTTAAACTTTATGGTATTTTCATCCTAATATTTTTTTATTTTTGTAAAATTACTTATATATTATATTTGATTTTTAATATTTAAACTTTATGGTATTTTCATCCTAATATTTTTTTATTTTTGTAAAATTACTTATATATTATATTTGATTTTTAATATTTAAACTTTATGGTATTTTCATCCTAATATTTTTAGTTATTTTTGTAAAATTACTGCTGTATTTTGACACATTTTTCTGTTTTGTTTAGTTCTCCTATATATTTTGGAAAATTTGGGGGTAAAAGTAAAAAATATGTGAATGATGCAAGAAAAATGTACAAGAAGAAAGAAGAAATTGAAGTACTTAAAAAATGTTTTAAAAAATATCTACAAATTGGAAAATGATGTAGAGTGTCAGACTCTTTTATGCTTTATGTCAAAAATATTGTCTTTGTTTCCTTTCACAGAAATCCATCTTTACCTTGTAAAAATATTCCTCAACGTCTGATTCTTTTGCGTCTTAAAGAGCAGGACATCCAAAGCTAAAATCAGCAAACGAGACAAGCGTGTATTTCATTCCATAAAATATATTTCTGAATATAGCATTCAAATATACAAAAAAAACCAGAGCAACAAGAGCGATCCATGTATAAAAATTAAATATATATCTATTAAATAATGATATCATGAGGTCATCAACTCCATCAGTCTGTACAAGAGTCTCTTCCATCAGGTCAGCAATGCTCGACTGAGTCGTCGGACACGTCCACGTCTACATCCGAGTCCGAGAACTCCTCCTCATCCTCATCATCATCATCCTGTCCTTGCGAGCCGGGGCTTTTGGGCGGGACGGCCAGGCCCAGTTTAGCCAGCTTGGCCTGCTGCTGTTCCAGACTCTGTTTGCGCCACTTGATGCGGCGGTTCTGGAACCACACTTTGACCTGCAGAGACCCAAAAACCCGAGACGGGACACATGTTAGACACCAACAAGAGGGGAACTTTGGACAGGACTTGGGAAGCTAGACGCGTGCGGCCTTGTGCGGCCAACATTGTACTTTTTTTTTTTTTATCATGTGACGGCCGCCTGACAGTGAATTTCTGTCTTCTTTTCACCATTCTGCTCCTTTTCATTTTTAAGCCAAATTAAAAATGAAAAAAGCAAAGCATTATGTATATTAGTTAAAGAAAAATATACATAAAGTGTTATTAGTACTAACATCTCATTATTTTATGACTGTTCACCAACTTTTGCTGTTCTTTTCAAAGTTTTCTTGTTCAATTGTGTTTTTACAATGTGCCACGGGCAGCAAATGGCCCCTGGCCCACACTTTGGAGACCACTGACCTCGCCACATTTCCCAGAATTTCTTTTTTTGTTTTTTTTTTGCACAGCATCGCACTTATTTCATTATGTAAAGGCGATCTCAGAGTTTAGTTTGTTTGCAGCCTGATTTAAAATCAATAAAGTAAAAATAATCGTGTTTATAATATCACAACTCCAATTTAAATATCTTTGGTAAACAGAATGGCTAAAATAGAGGAACTTTAAAGGACTTAAACATGCTTAAAATCTCCTCCTCGTTATCACATTGAACATTAAAATAGTGCTTGCCTGTGCTTCTGTCAGCTGCAGGGCGGAGGCCAGGAGGAACCTCTCGGAGCCCACCATGTACTGCTGCCGGGCGAACTCCTTCTCCAGGCGGGACAGCTGCTCGCTGGTGAAGCTGGTCCGCATCCGCTTGGACTTGCCCCCTTTGGCTTTGAAGGCAGAGTGAAGACCCCCGGCGTTCACTTTGGACACGGAAGCTGCAAAGGTAAGTCAAGAACTTCTTAGAACTTCTCTGACGCGTTTCTGCGTTCATGGCTGCGCCACCAACAACGTACCTTGTGCGTAAAAGGCTCCGCGGTACGAGCTCTGGTAGCTGAAAGGGGGGCAGCAGTAGAGGGAGTATTCGGGGGGCAACATGTTGCCGGAGTACACGTAGGACGGAACCGGCGCCAGAGGAAAGGTCACATGATGAGGCAGACCCGGCTGGAACTTGACCCCGTAGGAAAGTGGACTCGCCCGTCCCGAGGTGGACTCATCCGGCTTGGCTAGAAGAGCCTCGATGGTGAAGGACTTTCCGCCGGCTGGCTTGGAGGACGGCGCGCACTGGCCGGGTGGGTAAAGTGGAGCCGGTGCGTAATTACGCACAGAGTATCCAAAAGCTCCCGCGGTTCTACTCGGGACCTGCATCCTTCCGGTTAAAAGAGGGGTAAAAGACGTCAAGTGGTGGTCGCTCCAAGCCCGGCTGACTTGGTGAATGAGGGGGTCTCCTCCTTTTATAGCGGCCCGGACACGGAGGTGTCAACGCCCCCCCCGCCGGTCTTTTGTCTTTCTAAGTAGAAGATGAGAGGAGCCAACGTATCCAATTAATTGGTGGAGTAGTACAAGCCGGGATTGTCAAACATCCTCGCCCTTTGAATGGATGAGAAGGAGGGGGGTAAGACGAGGGGGGTGGGGGCTTTTTTTTGAAGAGCATGGGGTGGTTGGGGTCGGCTTCCAGCCTGAATTAGTTGGCCTGCCAATTCTTGCATGGGTATTAAATCCAAATGTAATCATGACTGCTGGGAAAGCCTTGATGTTACCAAATCATCTTATTAAGCCCCCCCCCGTCCCCCGTCCCCCACCCTAAAAAGAAGATGGAAGCAGCGTGACCGACACGGAGTTCCTCTGTACCGCGGACACTTTTTCTTTACCTTTTATTATATACCCCCCTCCCATAAAATTCTCGTCCATCAAGTACCGGGGGGGGGGGTGCTTTGCCAAAGTGTGGCGTTTTACAGCCAGCGATGGACGGATAGCGCTCCCGTTATGGAGGCGTCAAATTCGGCAACTGCGGTGCGGTGGAGCTTCTATTCTCTTAATCGGCTGGTCATCGTCTCTTTTTACCGATAGAACTCATTAAGCGGGTGGAGCCCCCCCCCCCCCACCTGCACGAATTGTATGTTTTGTTTCGTTTTGAATTCGACTTCCGTCCAGTTGAATTCTCGAAGCCTCATGGCGTCAAAGTGACAAATGATTAGTGTCGGCGTGAAAGCCGATTCTGCTCCTAATTCCCCCCTCTGATCTTGTGTGAACGGCGTGATTTGCTTTGGTCACGGAGGTGCGTGTCTCTTTCAACTGGGATTACGTCCAGCTCTGCAAACATGGCGGCCGGCCTGCCATCATCACCATCATCATCATCGCCGTCATCAGCGCGTCCTGTCGGCCCTAAGTGACTCTTTAGAAGACCTTTAAGGGCTGCAGCCTCCTGAAAGGAGGCTCACTTGCTGTTTGCTCACACTTGGATGTCTGATGGAGGAGCAAACAGGCACAAAAAGGGGGACACATCGGACTGTTTGATGCCCCCTCTTGCATCCACATCCACCCACTCCATCACTTCCCTAAAAGTCTTATTTAGGAGCTAAAAGTTTCCCGGTGACGTTATATTTATTTTATTTCTTTCTTTCTCCGGTCTCCTCCGTGACAAAGGGAGGCCAGCTTGTGTATTGGAGCCAGACTAGGAATACGCTCACCATTGTCCTCCTTTCAAAGCAGAGAGCTTCTAATGGCCCATCTTGCAGCACGGATGAGCTTGAAACTCATCAGCGCCGCCTTTTTCATGCAGTTTCATTCTGCTGCTTAATTCTTGGCCTTTTCTTCACACCAACTCAGCTCATTTCATTAGCTAAGTTAGCTCCTAATGAGGAGCCAATGGGACCGGGACTTCTTCGCTGGGACGCTGTTTACCGACTGGGTGACTTTTGCTTGGTGACCCCGATATAGGAAATACACCAGAAAGCTGGATCAGTGCAGTGTAGTGTTTTTTTCAAATATTTTCCAAAAATTACAATCAATATAATATATTATGTATATATGTGCCCTGTAATTATTATTATTATTATTATTATTATTATTATTATTATTATTATTATTATTATTATTATTATTATTATTATTATTATTATTATTATTATTATTATTATTATTATTGTTATTGTTATTATTATTCTTATTATTATCATTATCATTATCATTATCATTATCATTATCATTATCATTATCATTATTATTATTATTATTATTATTATTGTTATTATTATTATCATTATCATTATCATTATCATTATCATTATTATTATTATTATTATTATTATTATTATTATTATTATTATTATTATTATTATTATTATTATTATTATTATTATTATTATTATTATTATTATGGCAATAGTTATTAAAAAATTATAAAATTAAATTTTATTTAAAAAAACACCTTAAACTGTATTATGGAAAGCAGGAAGTGAACAAATGTAACAGTTTCTGATTGTAAAAGTACCAGATGGAGGGGTAGGATTTAATGAGCTTTGCTTCTTCCTACTCCTTTTGGACATGTGGAACTGGGAACTGATTATGGGATGCACTCAATGCATGTTCAAATGAAATTAAACCATTACCATTACCATTACCACAATACAGAAATAAATGACATAATAACTTGAGAACATGATCATTTTGCCCCCCCCCCACCCATATATTACCATGTGCATGTTTCCCTGTTTCCCTCATTTCTCACCTCCAAACGGGCCGCAAGAGAGTTCACTGAGCGATTCCTGTGATCCAGCATCTCCATGCTTCATAGAACAATGGCGAACAGAGGGACACCTGTGGAGGGGGGGAGGGACCGGGACCGCTAGCATATGCAAGGTAACAGTCACCAGTTACCAGTTAAACAACAGTTAAAGTTGTGTGCGTTCACAGAAAGTCATGCTGCTCTTTAATGCAGTGGAAAAAGCAGCCTTTCAAGAAATGCTGCAAACGTTTGACAGAGAGTGAAAATTGCCTGTGTGAGCAAATACATGCCACAAAAGGAAATAGTGCATTATTATGACATATTATTATGCATCCATTTTGTTTAGCGCTTATCTTCACTAAGGGGTGCTGGAGCCTATCCCAGCTGACTTCAGGCAGGAGGGGTACACCCTGGACTGGTGGCCAGCCAATCCCAGGGCACATATAGACAAACAACCATTCACACTCACATTCATACCTATGGACAAGTGGTATATTATTATTATTTCTTATATTATCATAACATTAGTGGTTTATTAGTGGTCCACAAGGTGAGCAAGATATGTAAGACTGGAGAGAAAGATCACAAATGGGAATTCATGTGAAGCAACTGAACACCGAGGCTTGTCGTGGATTTGGGATATTTTGATGCGGGAACTCCCTCCTTGCCATTAGTCCCGACTCAGCATGTCCCGACGTTCATCACCCCCCCCCCCACATTAAAGATGACTATTAAGGTGCACCTCACGGCGTTGACACGTGATTGAAGGGAAGAAAAACACCATCATTATTATTACCCCGGTGAAAAGGCCTCGCTGTTGTCACCCTGCTGACACTTTTAACACACACTGTGGTCTCGCCCTTTCCTGTCCACGCGTGTCCACACCCAATAGATTTATTATCAGGGCCCCCGACCCTAAACGAGCCACCGCTCATTACTGGGCCCCGTTGGACTCTGCATTGACTATGAATGGGGGCGGGGGGTCAGGTGAAAAGACCAGGTATGCATTGTCTGCACCGCAATACACATCCTCCATGGACAAAACATTAGGTACACCGCCACTAATAGCGTCCAATATAAAGAAAAGGAGCTGTCATTTTAAGAATGCCTTTCTTATTATTGACTTATGTATTATATACGTATATTATTATGTATTATATTTAGCTTAGGCGACTCCAAATTGTCCATAGGTATGAATGTGAGTGTGAATGGTTGTTTGTCTATATGTGCCCTGTGATTGGCTGGCCACCAGTCCAGGGTGTACCCCGCCTCTCGCCCGAAGACAGCTGGGATAGGCTCCAGCACCCCCTCGTGAGGATAAGCGGTATAAAATGAATGAATGAATGAAAGACATCCGACTTGCAAGGGGCCGGATTCAAACGCTTGGTGGCCCGCCTGTGGCCCCCGGGCCATAGTTTGCCCATGCCTGGTCTAGATTTGGTTCATATTTTGGAGTTCATTGGATTTACAATTATATATTATATTGTAGGGCTGCACGGTGAGCGAGTGGTTAGCGCGCAGGCCTCACAGCTAGGAGACCCGAGTTCAATCCCACTCTCGTCCCACCCTGGGGACTCCGGTTCCTGGTTACTCCGGTTTCCTCCCACATTCCAAAAACATGCTAGGTTAATTAGCCACTCCAAATTGTCCATGGGTATGAATGTGAGTGTGAATGGTTGTTTGTCTATATGTGCCCTGTGATTGGCTGGTCAACCCGTCTCTTGCCCAAGACAGCTGGGATAGGCTCCAGCACCCCCGCAACACTCGTGAGGATAAGCGTGAGAATAATCGTGAGGATTATTTAACCTTCCACCCTTGCTTCCTCTTGTTGATATTTTTAAGTCTGGTGCTTGTGTGTCTCACTAAGCATTACAACAACATTACACACATCTAGTGACCAGTGTAGAATACTACATATCACAAAGTCTTTGAATGCATCTTCTATTTTACTTTTTATTTCTATTTGAGTTTTTTTTCGAGTTTTGCAAAAAAATATGCATATTTTTCACTATTAATAGTCCATATTCAACCACAAGACAGAATGTTTTGCCCAGTGTCTGCCTTATGGTGGAGTCATGAACACAGACCTTAACTGAGGCAAGTGAGGCCTGCACTTCCTTGGATGTTGTTGTGGGGTCTTTTGTGACTTGGATGAGTCGTCGCTGTGCTCTTGGGGTCATTTTGGTTGGCCGGCCTCCCCTGGGAAGGTTCCCCACTGTTCCATGTATTCACCAATTGTGCGTAATGGCTCTCACTGTGTTTTGCCGGAGTCCCAAAGCTTCAGAAACGGCTTTATAATGTTTCCCAGTTAAGTAATGTTTTACTATGAGGGCAATCACTTTATCACACAGGGTCATGTATCTTTGGTGTTTTTTCTTTTTTCTTTAGTATAAAATTTCATATCATATTTTATTCAGTTTTATTATCATTGATGAATATTTACAATTGTTTGATGATCTGGTTTTTTTGTATTTTTTTATTTTTTATTTTTGTATTTTATATTTTGTATTTTTATTTTAATGTAGTACTTCTGTTCTGTAGTCTTATACATGATATTATAGTAAAAAAAAACTTGTCAGTAAAACATCATATTGGCACGAGAGCTGGGATGTAAATCCTAAAAAATGACATTTTAGGTGGGGCTACTATGAAAGTGGGCTGTGAAGCCCCCGTGAAGCCCCCGTGAAGCCCAGCGACAAATCCCTACATGTAGATGTTGTGTGTTTTTCATTTGCACGTGTGACGGGAGGGAGGGAAAGGAGGGTCGGAGGCTAAGCGGCCATTAGCATCGACACCAACGCAGTCAATTGCTACTGTACGAGTTGCGGCCCTACAGAGCCCCTCCAAGGACCCTCAGGGCCACGAGAGCGCTTCTGGGGGACAATCGGAGAGATGAGTGGGGGTCATTATCAACTTAATGAGGGATTAAACTTCTCTGGAAATGTTCTTGGCCGTCCTGGGAACGCAGTGTGTGTGTGTGTGTGTGTGTGTGTGTATTGCGTCTGAGGCCAGGATTTTTGTTTTGGAACCATTTTAACCTCACTTGGTTGGGGGACAGCTTTTTTTAAAGAATGCTGAAGACCAGGGGACAAACTTGCACCTTCTCTAATTATTCTTATTCTGTATATTATGTCAATACATGTCAATACATGATATCATAGTTGATTTTTTTCACTTTTCTGATCTGAAAATGTAGTTAGAATGTTGTACTCTTGTGTTAAACGATGCCCAAGTTTCAGAAAATGAGGTTTGCACATTTGGGAGTGGGCCCTGAAACTAATTTATTTTTCAGAACAGTACTAATTATTTAAATACCGTGCCGCTCGGGAGTCGTTTTTTTTTACTTTTTTTGACAGGAGTCAATCACTAGCCATCACTGCACTCAGTTTGTCAAACCACAGGAAATCGCAGAAGGTCACTATGTACAACAATATAACAGACCACTAAACTCATCACACGGTAGCTTAACATTCAAAAGGTATGCCTGAGGAATATACAAATATGTACCAACCAAACCTTTAAAGTTTTCCCATAATGCATTGCGTCTGAGCAACACATTCATTTAGGGTGCTGCAGTGACGTCAGCCTCCCTCTGGGCTCTTAGCTTCTCTGGCTCTCTCTGGTGGCCAGAGGCAGTGTTACTGCACCATCCATCCGTTTTCTATGCTTGTCTTCCAACGATCTGCTTTGCTCAAACAAAGAAAAGTTTGAACTTGTATTGGTACATATTTGTATATTTATTCTGTACATATTTTGAGTGTTCTGTGATGAGTTCAGTGTTGTGAGTCAGACTATTATACTAAGTAATGACGTCCTGCAATGTCCAGTGGGTTGACAAGTGGCGCTTTTTTCATCGCGCGGGTCCTCATGGACTTGTGCACGCCACAATATGCCACTACGATCCACGACAACATTATATGAAGCATGTATGTTGATATTATTAATACACCAACTGTGATTATAATGTCTTTACTACAAAACGTGCCTGTTAGCATGCTGTCACCTGGCAACCGGAATGGGAAGTCATTGCCTCCCAACTCCTTTGGCCGCCTATGACATCATCTCCGGTTGACTCTTTGCTAGCTAACACAGTTCCATCACAAGTCTGCTTTTTTATTGATCGTGGCCCCAAAATAATTCACCATGGGGCCAAACAAAGTTGCAACTGCCAGCACCTGAGTTGAAGAAATAACTTGTTGTCGTCCCGTGAGGTTTCTATGTGGTCAGCCCCCTCCCAGGTGCAGCATGCGTGATGTTGGGGTGGGGGCAGGGGGGTGTTAGGGAGAGTGTCTGCATCAGCACCCCCCTCTAATGGAGGTGAGAATTGGCGGGTTGGACTTTAACACTTGACCTGTGTTTACACTTCCTGTGGGTGTCATTGTCCATAAAGTGCATGCTCACAGAGCCCCCGCGCTGCATTCAAGGAACCCGCCGCAGTCGGCTCAATGCACCGCTGCTCGGCCGAGGCCATTTCCTCTATTTTGCATTCTGTTTGCTTATATTACTGCTACACTTCCTACACACACAGCCTGAGGGTCTTTATGGTAAAATGATGACAAAGCCTCACCGACAAGGTCGTTTATTATGAGACCCCTCAATGTGTCGTGAGACGTTCATGCTGCATCCAACAAGGAAACGATCTTGACTTTTATGAGCTATAGTTGGACATTTATGTATGCAGTAAACACCTTCAAAATACTTACAATACTCAAAAAATGTCCCTGAAAGTCACATTTAATTTTGTATGTCAAGCAAGCATAGTTAATAGGAGCAAGTAAATGCTCAAAATAAAAAAATATATTTAAAAAAATTCATTTGGGGTATTTAATATATAAAAGTACACTAACAATGTACTCATGTAATGACAATCATCCACCAGCAGGTTGAGGCACCAGGGACCCTAAAGACTGGGACTGGTTGGCTTATAGTACATTATTTCCTGCACTATTTCCTGTCTTAGGGTCATGGGTATGCTGGAGCTTATCCCAGCTGAATGTGGGCGAGAGGCGGGGTACACCCCCACACACATTGAGACAAACAATTTAGAGTCGCCAATGAACCTAAGATGCATGTTTTGGAATGTGGGGGGAAACCGGAGTACCCGGAGAAAACCCACCCAACGTTCGAACCCAGGTCTTCCCGATCTCCTGACGTGCTAACCACTTGTCCCCCTTATATGTATGTACCTGCCTATTATTTTCCGTACCACTTTTATACATTTTTTTGGCACTCACATTTGCGCACTGCTTCCTCTCTCATTTCAGATCAACTTTTGCAATAAAAGTGACTGTTGCAAGACATTGATTAGTTCCAGCTCCAATAACGCTCCTTGTCTTTCCAACATGACAGCTCCAAATATAAAAACTTCAACAAGTCTACAAAAACGTAAACAAGGGAAGGTTGTAATAACGTCAGCTTTAATTTTTATTCAACAATATCCAAAACTTAAGAAAATATTTTGTATGTTTTCCCCAACAGTGAAAAGTCTTAATTTAAAGATGTTTTGTTGTTTAGTTTGTGTTGTCGTTTCCATGGTGACAGGACTTTACAGTCTGGAGCGCATGTGTGTGTGTGTTGATTGTATGCACCCGTGTCAATGTGACAGCACATCAAAGTGGTGGTCTCCCAGGAAAGAACCCAAACAAAGACTTGTGGCCTCTCATTGGCTCCATCATTAGAGCAGCCCACTTCCCCTCCTGCGCGCACACACATTGCAGTGTATTGCATTGCACTGAGAAGTTCAAACAGGACCACACACATACACTATACGTGCGGGTTGCAGCTGCTTAGCTGATATCTGCTGACATCTGCCGGACGCAATGGGAACAGCATGCTGGAGAACATTTTCAGCATTTTCACTTCAAACGTATTTAAATGTTATTTCACACACAAAAGTGACCACCCCTGAATTTAAACCATTTCCATCATTACCATTAAGGCACTTGTAATATCAAATACTTACATTTGACGGGGCTAATGACAGAAACGTGACCAAATTGTGTATGAATGTTTTAGTTGACAAAGATGTACAATGTGGCATTATTGTCGTACTTTCACTATAGACGACCATTTTTGTAGTCCATCATTTTGTAGTCCAAAGTTTGTCCGACATGCGCATCACTAGTTGCCTGAAAGTGGCCTCAAATTGTAAACTGTCGACTGCATTTGAGCGCGCCTGCGTAAGAAGTGAAAATGTTCCCACCATTTTTGTAGTTCTGTTGTTCCCGGCGAGTATACGGCAATATGCAGTTTCCCCTTTTGCCTGCAGATGGTGCTATATGGCTAATTTATAGACCGGGGACACCAACTTTTATCTCTACTTTGACAAAAAAGAAGGAAAAGAGGTGAGTTTATACCCCACATTGCACCTTATTCGGTTTGTTTGTTTTTAAAGCATCATACTCTGTAGTGCTGCTACTCCCCCTTTGATAACGGTTAAATGTATTACGTTTTAATCCCTCTGACCGCATCTATTATTAATAACTCATGTCTGAGTCCCTCAAATGAGACGGTTGACATATGGGCGGCCCACATAGACTGGCATGCAATATGTAACACAAACACACACGAACAATCATGTTCGGCAGTTATGTTAGCAGGGCAAGAGTCCACATGGATTTAAAAGTCAAATGTCAAAAAAATTTTTAAATAACTCATTTCTGCTCCATGTAAATTTGACAAGCGGAAAAGTTACTATTCTTATTACGTTTTCTTCCACTTTTAAGTCGTTACACGTTCTAGTTTTATAATGAAGCGCTTCGTCCAACATTGTTTTGACCCTCATACGATGCCGTAGGGACCTCCAGGGCTAGCCAGGTAAGCTAGCTAGCGAATTATAGCGACACAATTGAAAGTACAAATATTCACCATAAATTTCGTTTCTTATCAGCATCAAAAAACACTGCTTAACCTTTGTGATAAAACCACTTAAACGTGAGTCTGAAATGCTGTAATGAACGCGACCGAGTCCGTTTGCTGGAGGCTTCTATTTGCAAAGCATTTTGGGACTTGTAGTAATGTATTTCCTGTTTGACATAAAACAAACATCCAAATAACAGTGCATGACGACCTTTTTTTTACTTCTTTTGGCAGACAATGGTTTAAAATAATATTAATGCCATTACATTATTCATGTTTCCAGTGGTATTTTAGGAGAGATACTCAATATCGGTGTTCTTAGGGGCCATCCATAATTTACAAAGAGTACTCTTTTGAGCAACCCCCCCTCCCTTAAAAAGAGTACAATCCCAAATGAAAAATGTTGATAGGTCCATGACCAACTGACCCAATACAGCCAGGAAATTCGAACATATCCAATCCAATAGTGTTCTCTGGCTGTATTTTGGGACTCTGGTCAATCAGTCACTGCCCATCAACATTGTATTGAACATGAACAAGATAAAAAATTATATCAAATGCCTCTTTTTTCGTACAGTAAACCTTGGATATATCGGACTCGGATATATCGGAAATTCGCTCACAACGGACAGATAAAAAAGAACCAATTTTTCTGTAATGCATTTCCAATAAAAATTCATTGCATATATCAGATTTTTTATAACGGATTTCGCCTATTTCGGACAAAATCTTCAGTCCCGTTCCAATTTCCCTCGCATATATATCGGATGGCCGCATCGTGGCCTTTGATCCATCTTTGATCCATGCTCACAGCCGAAGCTGAAGATTATAACATCTTTGTATGAATTACAGACATGTACATGAGCATGTACAACGAAATAAAAAAAAAATTCTCAAATCTGTAGAAATGCCCTCTTGTTGCTATTAGCGAGGTTTAGAAACCAAACGATAAACGTAAGTGCAAGCGATAATGACATCACATGCTATTGAAATGTATGGAAACTTGCCGACTTGTCAATAGCCTGTGACGTCATTATCGTTTGCGTTCAATTTGTCATATTTCCTCCCACATTCCAAAAACATGCTAGGTTAATTAGCCACTCCAAATTGTCCATAGGTATGAATGTGAGTGTGAATGGTTGTTTGTCTATATGTGCCCTGTGATTGGCTGGCCACCAGTCCAGGGTGTACCCCGCCTCTCGCCCGAAGACAGCTGGGATAGGCTCCAGCAACCCCTGTGACCCTCGTGAGGAAAAGCGGTAGAAAATGAATGAATGAATGAATGAATATAGAGACAATGATCAGTCATGGCTGAGCAGGAAGAGGGCGGGACATACCATAGTACGTTGGAATACTGGTGCCACCATTGCCACCATCCAAAAGTTACACCAGGGACTAAAAGAGTTTATTTTGTATTAAAATCATCATGTCAGGATGTGTCATTTATCTCCACAATTTCTCTTCTCCTCCTCAAACGTTTTCCTCCATTATTCCAGGTCGGAGGCTGCGGCTCTCTCTTCCGTGTTGTCGTCCATCTGTCCTTCTCCTCCGCCTCCTTTTCAGGAGCAGATGTTTGCTCCTTCCTCGCCCTCAGCCTGGAGGTGCGTATGTATGTGTGTGTGTTGGGGAGGGGATGTCTTGCGCCAGTTGGAGGTTTGACTGCATTGACGCTTGGGGGGGGGGGGGGGGTGATAAAGAGGGAGAACAATAGTCTGCTTGAACACCAGGGTGGTGGTCGTGATGGTTGAAGGGGGGGTCACACGGCCGACCGTCTCCATGCATGCCTTGATGGCCTGACTGAAAAACGCACTTTAAAGTGTGTCTTCTTCACCTCCATGCGGCTTTATTCAACAGCTGTTGCCATGGCAACAAGGTCCAAGCGGTGGCCAGCACAATTTCAATACCTAAAGTACACGGAAAGTACAACGTGACATCCAAATTCAGTTGTTGCCAAGACCTAGGTCGTGTTTTGGCAACAAAACGCTATCTGCTTCGTTTACACAGCTTATCTGGAAAAAAGGGATTACAGTCTCAGGAAACATGCCGAGCTGGGAAACATCTCCATGAAGATCAGGAGACACTTGGAGCTGCTATGCTGGTGTATGTAGACATACAAATACAGAGTTTAATGACAACAAAGGGTCTTTATTAGCATGTTCACTGCACCCCAGCATGTAAACCTAATTTCTAATGCGGAAGATGGCCTCTCTTTGCTGGGGTTACGTTCCAGGACCACCAGCAAATAACATAAAACCATAAAGAATTGAGAAGGTTCTAAAAATGACACACGACTAGCACCCCCTCCCCCACAAAACCCTCCTGCTAGCTTGACGATGACATTCATCTAAGATTTAGGATCAGCATTAGCATCAAAGGTGACTGGTGTAATATTACATTAGAACAGAGAGACTCTTATGGTGCTTTCAAAGACTGCCGAACAAAGCGTGAAATGTCAATGCTTTTGATGAAAAAGCAGTGAAGCATAAGCATGTAAGAAGTGAGGCCTTTTTGCTGTTAATGCATGTATTTTACGTATGTTATCAAGTACTCACAAAGCACACTGAGTCATGTTAACGTTAGCTATTAACGCAGCATGTTATTCGCTGTTGAATTGTGCTAATTAAAAGTTCTCAATTGCCCAGGTGTGATGGGAAGATTGTTTGCAATTCTAAATGTAAGTAAGGTGTTTTTATTCACTTTTTTGTCTCTCCTATAAGGTTCTGCTTTTTTCCCTGCAGCCTTTTACAACATCATATGGAAAATGATATGCAAATTAGACTATGGCATCATCGAGCCATGTCTAGGACTGCCAATCGATATTTTTCTTCCTGAAAAGTTGGTAACAGTGATTCTGATCCACTGTACATTTAGCATTCTTATCATTACTGCTGCTACATTGTTCGCTAACCACTCTGCTTCTGTTTATATCTCATGCTAATGCCACTAATACTTCATCTAATACTTCATCATCCAATACTTCTCTACAAGAGAGGAGAAATATGATCTCAGGGAAGAAGTACATTTGAAACAATTATATGCTAGGACTACGTTATGCTAGCCATAGCATTTCAGTATGTGGAATCAAACTATGGAATGGATTGAGTAAGGAAATCAAACAATGCACAACGATGAGCCAATTCAAGAAACAATACAAGCAGTTGATGTTTGCTAAATAAGAATTAAATTTTAAAAAATAATAATTAAAAAAATAAACAAATTAAACTATAATAGGAAAGCAGGAAGTGAACAAATGTAACAGTTATTGATTGTAAAAGTACCAGATGGAGGGGTAGGATTTAATAAGCTTTGCTTCTTCCTACTCCTTTTGGACATGTGGAACTGGGAACTGATTATGGGATGCACTCAATTGTAATCTGATGCATGTTTAAATGAAATTAAACCATTACTAATAAAATTGCTTACAGTATGTTGCCTGTTAGTGCTATTTAAAGAACAATGTGCGATATCACCCTCCCAGACTCGGTTCTATCTAGGCTAAGCTAAAGCCAGGCGAGCCCCCGTCGATATATGCAACATATGCATATTAGATTTCTCACATTTTCTTTCATTTTAACGTTATTCTTATTTGCTTTGTTGCTACTATGTTTCCTTGCTTTAAAAAGGGTCCATCATTTGTGACGTTATATACAGTACCTACGATTGACTGACACTGTTTAGGGCCAACATGACAAATGGTGATGGAGATCTAAGTTGTGAAACTCAAAGAAGTGCACACATGCATCAAACCTCATGATGTCGTCAGAAGACGGCTCTATTTCAGCTACTGTCAATGGAAATGCGGTTGCTGCTGAACGCACACACACACATGCACACACACATGCACACACACACACACATGCACACACAGGGTTGCTGTCGAAAGATAAGCCAGCATGCTAAGAATGCACTTTGCTACTCACCAACTCCCAGGCACGCCTTTCATTGACAACGACTTCCTTTCACTGCCATGCTGAATACTATCCAGAAATACAATATACTCTACTGTACACTTATTGCATCATAACAATGTAAATAGTTTTTTAAATATGAAAGACTGTCCCCTTTGCTTTGGTAAATAATACCATTGCCGTGACGCATTACATGTATGGAGCCGGGTTTGAACTTACCTCCAAGAAGAAACACGGCCTAACGTTGTGCATAATATTTATTTACAGTATTTACAATATTTCGCAGAAAGGGCAATACATCGCATGACCAGACAACGATAAACAAATGGATATTAATTTCTAGAAGATTAGCATCCATGCTAACATTTCAGCTTGAGTAAATGATATGCTCTGGATGGTGATTTCAATGAGAAATAAACACATGGTGGGTGCAGAATGTTTGAACCCTAAAATATGTGTCGACTGCGACTGCAAAATGGATGAGCCGCGGGGGAGTCCAGGCAGGGTCGGGTGGGAACATGAAGCATCAAGAGGAGGGTTTTTTTTCGGGGGTTTAGTCTTTTGTCCCGTCCTTTCACGGATGGGGTGGGGAGCCACAGAACTCGTAGCTCTCTTTGGGAATTTCATGAAAGCTTATTTGCATGCGGAGGAGTTCATTCATGTTTAAGGTGGGTCGGGTGAGGTTAGAGGTCACACTGGCGCACACTGGCTCTCTTCCTGTAAATGGAACTCTATGGCCTGTCTTCAGGAGGCCGAAGGGCAGAAGTATGCAAAATGGAGGCCACAGTGGAGTTTAATAGAGGCCCCCATTTTGTGACACCCAAGCTTGAATGGACACTGGTGGAAAACTTGGCACATTTTCACCCTTCATTTTAATCTCACACGTCACTGTGAAGCCTGTCGCATGATACTGCTTGGCCTTTGTGATGGCTTGAACCCCTATAGAAGCTGAATGTGTAGCATTCATGGCAAAAAAAGGTTAAATGTGCGTATATCTGGCTAACGTTTACATTTGGAGCTCAATGAAATTCATAATTACATAACTTCAAATGATATCTCCCATGAAAAGCAGTCATGTTTGTCTTAAAAATGCCATATTTAATTCATGTAATAGGATTTTTTCTGCCATTTTGTCATTTGGGAGAGATTTTTTGCCTCAGTAAGACATATATCAATGTAGGTATATCAATGTAAAACCATAATATCATCCAGTTTTGACTACAAAATATCACAGAAGATCAAGGAAGACTGTGTTGCCAAAGAGGAAACTATCAATTATTGTGCCAGAAGCTTAAAAGTATTGCATTTTGAGGAAAATAATCGTCTTTATCCGGTTTGACAGTTGCTTATGGCCATCTCCTACAGCTAAACATTACCACAGACCGTGTATAATAAAGGTTATATTGCAGTTTTTACCGTGAAATAAAATGCCCCGTGTGTGTTTGCTAATGATCGTCTACTTAAGGTGAAATTATTATACATTGTCGGATATTTGGAATACTCGGTCGGACCAAGTAAAACTAGAAAAACTAGCAAATATTGTACAACAATTATTGTATGACGAACAACGTTGGAAGAAGATGAAAATTTAAACATTGCGTCATATCCGGGGAGTCTAACACGTGCCTGTCGTTCTCTACGCCGATTGGCCAATGTGACCCAAACCCGCTGCTGATTGGTTCAAAGATTGCCGCTCTGGGTCCTGTATTTTGAACATAAAGGGATCGAGTCTTTCTTCTCCCTCAGAAAGCGGAGACTGTCAGAGGGGTACCGGGCAGTGCCGTTGCACTCTGACACCCAACACTATGCGGATTTATCAGCAGCACACGGCTTCATTTTACATTTAATCCTCCTCAGGAAATTCCACATGGTGACAGTCAGTCTTGTTTGGGCATGTTTACGTAACTTTCGCAGTGAGCTAAATGTTTAGCTTGGTTAGCTGATTGGCGTCCCCCTCCGCCAGACACCAAATTCCAAACAAAACCACCCAATTACGGCAACTTGAGGTGTCGACGGAATTGAAGACAATTGAGAAATGGACAACATATTAGGCGGAATCAGTCCCGTCGGCGCCGGTACGTCAAACAGGCCCGACGACATCCCCGGGCTTTCCAGTATGTCTTTGCCGGATATGAGCATCCAGCCGGCCCACTGCAGGAACCTCCTTTCCCCTGGACCCGCGACTGTTCTCTCGCCCGTCACCAATCTGGCCATGGACATGAACAAATTAATACGACTTGGAAGGTATTTTAAATTGATTTTTTTCACATATATGCATGGGTAACGAGTAAGGACACTAACGGGCTGGTGTTGTTTCCTGTCCACAGCCAGTGTGATACACCGAAGAGGAGGAAGCATGCTCCCCTGGAGAAGGTTGCCTCCTTTGCCTCAGACGGCTCCTGTGATTCTGGTGAGTCCCAGAGAAGCTTTTGTCTGCTTAACTTAAGCCAGTAATAAGAATACATGCCTCACTCAGCCCCCCCTTACACATCATGGCGTCAGTTTATGGTTTAGTTTAGAATGCAGATTTAGTGTCTGTTTTCTGTTGTGTGCTCAGTTCACATTCAACCACTGGCAACCACATGAAGCTAGCGATAAAGTCCTTGCACATATGAGAAAAGCTTGCATCCTTATTAAATGTACTGAGCACTGATTTGTGATATCCGTTCTGTCCTTCAGGCCTTAGCGTGGATTCCCTCAGCCGCATGGATGCTCTGGAAATGGAGGACTCGTATGTTAAACTGTCTTGCATGCATCTGTTCTTATCAATCAGTTTGCTTCTGTACACACATGTTCCAACACCCCCGCTAAACACCTTTGGTGGGTTCTGCTGAGCTCATCAGTTTCTCATGCGTAGGATTACAATTTGGCTTTCAAATCCCACCCCTCAGATTATTTAGAATTGACTTTCAATAGCTTTGTCTGTTTTTTATACTAAAAGACATGGTTGGTTGTTCCATTGGTGACATTTTAACTAGTTTTAATTATAAAGCAGATCAGCCAACATGCGCATTTTAACCCTGAAAGATGCTTTGCTGCTTTCAGGTGTATGTTTTGCTGATTTATAACGTGAATATTTTCATACAACGCCACCGCTTTGGTGTTAAAAAAATGTCCATGACATGCAGGATGCGTGCATCTTTTCAAGGCTTTAAAGTCGGTCTTTGAGCATATTTTAAAAGTTTAATTTAAATGTTACTTTGACCACTTGGTGGTGGTCTCCTGATCCTGGGTGGCCTTCCTGGTCCAACTGCTGCCAACTGATGTGCGAGTTCCTTTACACCAGCATTTGGTCATCAGGACCTCAGTCACCTCGCTTACAGCTGTCTGGTTTGAAGGTGCGGGGGGGGGGTATTCATTCCACTGTGCTGCGGTTTAATGCCTAGCACACCCCCCCCCCTGTCTCTTGGCACACTCTTCCTATGCGTTATTTCTTCAATGGGAGGAGGGATGGAGGTTTTTTCTTCTCGCTGCGCCAGCAATTGAAATGAGGGCACCCCCAGACATGTGCCCCCCCTCCTCCTTCATTCGGCCTGCATTGAATGGGACACACTCCCCCCTTGACAAACAAAGGGCCCTTGCAAGCTGCAGCTTGGCGGCGAGGGTTTCAGCAGGCATATGGAGGATTAGCTGCTGTGCATCGGCCCTTCCTCCATCTTTGTTTAGCATACAGGTGGAACCACCGTAACTTCCTCCTGACCAGCCACTCAGGAGGCCACTTTCTTTGGTAGACCCCCCCCCCCCATCATGTCCTTCACGTGTCACCCAAACTGTTTTACTTCATTTAGTTTGTTTGTTCCAAATGTAACCTCTCTTCTTTTCCTCCGATTCAGGTTCGAGAAGGCCATCCAACAGTCCAGTCGAGTCAACGAGTAAGCCGCCTTTCTTGATAACCTGTTTGATTAGCGCCCTTCCCCGGGGAGCGTTTTTCACTGCTCAAACCGAAACCACGCTGACTCTTCTCTGCTTCCCCCTCTTCACAGCAAGATGCCCATTCGACGAAACAACTCCTTACCGGTAAGCGCTCAAGGTTGTCTCTCCAGAGCCAACGTCAGCAATCGATCTCTACGAATCGGTCAACTAGCTCCGCCCATTCATTGTCTTCTGCTGACCCAGGTCATGGGGGGGCGGGGGGCAACAGTCCCAGTAGTCCAGACTCCCCACTAAATGAATTAACCGCTCTGTTTGTCACAGGACTTCAATGTATTTGTGGTATTGGGTTGCTGGGGGAGGGTGGGGGGCAGAAGTTTTATAATCTTTTAAAATATATGTTCTAAGGTGCACACTAGGGTGAAAAACTGGTTCTAGGTGCAATCAATCAAACGCCTATTCTCTCTAATTATAATTAGTTTGCGGCCAGAAGAATAGTTAACGAGGGCTGTTGTTGCTCTGAGTTGGTGTCATGCTACGCCCTAGGGGCCATTTGTGGTTCGTGCGGTTTTTTTCCTTGGCCTGTGTCACATTGTAATTAAGAACAAAAAATAGGCCAAATGAAGTCTTCATATTAATCACCAAGCTTTGCCTTTTAATAGTTTCATGTTATTTAGCCTTTTTACAAACTGAATCAACTTTATAATATGCTAAGGACCAATAAAGAGTAAGCTGCAGGCGGATAATGGCCTTGAGGCCACACCTTGGACACCCCAGGGGTAGTGTAAAGATATGCAGGCAGCCCCCGCTGACTTTGTTTCCTGCAGTTGCAGCTCCTGTGCTTCAGCCCGTCCCTGAAAGGACAAGAAACCGACCCTGATCGCTACGGAGTATTCGGCCAACAGCCCTCCGATATCGACCCAGCCACCGCCTCTCAATCGAACAAGGAGAATATCGCCCAGGTCAGTCTCCGGCCGTCATTGTCACCATGGCGATGTTCATGGCCTCAGACATCGCTAACCATCGGCTCTGTGTCGTCAGGAGTGCTTCGAGTTCAAGAAGCCGACCGAGCCCGTGGCCCGCAGCCGCCTGCGCTCCTTCAACAGCGGGCCGTCGAAGGACGCTTTTGCCCACCGCCCCAGCTCCGCGCCGGCCCTCATGGTAAGCACATGCGAGGCTGGAACCTTCCTGGCAAGTGCAGGAGACTGGAAAGCGGGAATGTTGACGTGATTTTCCAACGCCCTGCACACACACGATGGGCCACAGATCAGCCATTTCTCCCTCGGCTTTCATTTGGCATTTTTGATGATGCTAATTTCATCTTTGCTATTGTTGTTGCAGCTGGAGTCCAACGACACCAGCCCCTTGTTCCTCAGACGTTCCTCCCTCACCTCTGCACTCGATGACGATGATGACGACGGCTTCCTGGATGTGCTGGATGACTTGGAGGTGGGGCCGCCTTTGTTTTTTGTTTTTTTCTTTTTCAATGGACTCAATGCGTCACCCGTGAGCTTGCTGACTCTGCCGCCCGTACCACACAGAACACCTCGGACATGCCCACGGGAATGGCCAGTCTGCTTACAGCGCCCCTAGTGGCCGACACCACGGGAGATGATGCGGTAGGGCCTTCTTCAACCATGTTACTCTAGTTTATATTGCAATATCTAACTTGGAAAATGTTCCTTTGTACGTGTTTGTTTCTATGGAAGCCCCGAAATGCAGCAAATTAGTTGTAGTGACCTCTACTCATCAAATGAAGTTTTTACTTCTTTAGTCCCTTTTCGCTGCACGACTTAGTTGTTGTAAATGTTAAAAATGGAGTCATTACGCTTGATAATCATACCCGTTTGGTCATTTGTATCGTACAAGGTTGGAACAATGCACCCGACTCTTCTCGTTTTTAAATTTGTCATCTTCTTCAGCCTGTGATCCGCTGTCGACCCCGGAACCTGTTCCGCTCCCCCTCCATGCCCAGCCCAGTGGTCCGCACCTCCGGGAAGCGTCCCGATTGCACCAGAGACGAAAACACACCCGTGCGGGTGAAGCGACGCCGCAGCCTGGCAGGGTCTGAGGTCTCGGGGCCTGGCCCAGATGCCCACTCCCCCAAAGTGGTGAGTCGGTTTCTGACATGTGGGTGTACGTGCTCGTACGGCTTCCCGTCATGTGTGTGTGTGTGTGTGTGTGTGGAAGTAACCTTGTTGGCTTGTTTGCTTGTTGGCGTTGCAGGCCTGCCTGCAGCTGCAGAGGTCCATGTCCTGCCAGATGGAGATAGATAAAGTGCTGGACATCGACGGGTCTGTGGAGCTCATTGGAGACTTTACCAAAGTAAGCAGCAATGCCGATGCTCCATTGTTTCTGATGTGAAGATGACTTTTTAATCTTATCCTTGTCTCGGTGTGTTTTAGCCCTTTGCACTGCCAACAGTGGACGGCAGACATCAAGACCTCAAATATGTTACCCCCGACACGGTGAGTTCAATATTAATTCTTGTGCGGTGGAAGCTTGGTTGTCAAAAGCCCTGGACTTCGTGTTTTTAAAAAAAATTCTTCAAAAAAACTGACACGTTTTCATCAGCCATTTTGTTTCCCCACATTGAATAAACCTGGTGTGTCATCCATAGGTGGTCTCGGCTCTGACAGGCAAGTTTGATCACCTCGTAGAGCGTGTCCTCGTCATCGACTGCCGCTACCCCTACGAGTATGACGGAGGGCACATCAAGGTGAGTGGACTTGTTGGGAATCTGGATTTTTTTTTTGTACATTTTGTAATTTTTTGTCCTGTACCGAAGTACTCGGTGATATGATCATCCAATGCCATAATGGGTACCATAGTAAGTGTCAATATAGTGATATATATATAGCACATCATGACTGGTTCAAGACTCTTCATCCTTGTATTTAGCAAACATCAACTGCTTGTATTGTTTCTTGAATTGGCTCATCGTTGTGCATTGTTTGATTTCCTTACTCAATCCATTCCATAGTTTGATTCCACATACTGAAATGCTATGGCTAGCATAACGTAGTCCTAGCATAGAAGTGTTTCAAATGTACTTCTTCCCTGAGATCATATTTCTCCTCTCTTGTAGAGATGTATTGGATGACATTTTTAGCTCATTGGTTGTTTTTAGCCTTATGCATTATTTTAGCTGTTTGAAGATGAACTATATCAGCAAGTTGAAGTATTTGTGATTTTAGAAATAAGGAGTTAGTATGTTCTCTGTAGGCAGCATTATGAATTATCCTTACTGACCTTTTTTGCAGTACATTTAGCGAGTGAAGATTGCTTTTATAGTTATTATCCCATATTTCTACACAATAAGTAAGATATGGTAGAACCAGAGAGCAATAAAGAGTGTGGAGTGATTTCTGATTGAGAACAAATTTTGCTTCGTTCAATACTGAAATATTTCTGGCCACCTTATGTTGTATATTTGTAATATGAGGTTTCCAGCTCATATTTTCATCTATTGTGATCCCCAGAAATGTATTTGTAAACAGTTGATTTAATTGGCATGCTTTGGACTGGCAATGAAGAAAAGGGAGACAGTGACGCGAGAGAAGGTGAAATTGTGCAGGTTGTGTATATGCTGCATTTGCAAAATCTATATACACTTGCCAAATTCAAACAATTCGTATTTGATGTGTAGTACACAACCGTCCTGATGAAAAAAGTTAATGCCAACATAGGCTAACCGAAACGTTATCCTGAATTAATCCCATAAAAAACGTAACGTGGTGAGATGTCCTTGCCTTACCATTTCGTTAGCATTTCTGCTTAAGCAGGCATTCTGCACCGTGGATGTTATCGTTTAAATTCAGCTCTCGCTTATTTGGTGTCTAGTAATCGTTGGGAATGTGTTTTGTTTTATTGTTTTCTGTAAAATCGATTTCTCCCTGCTTTTCAGGGTGCCCTGAACCTGTACCTGGAGAACCAGGTGCAGGATTTCCTTCTGCGGGCACCCATAGTCCCGTCCTGCCCAGACAAGCGTGTCATCATCATCTTCCACTGCGAATTCTCCTCGGAACGTGGGCCACGGATGTGCCGCTTTGTGCGGGAACAGGACCGCACCATGAACGACTATCCCAAACTGCACTACCCGGAACTCTACATCCTGAAAGGAGGCTACAAGGAATTCTTCCCGCTTTTCCAGGTTGGTCTTTATAGGCCAGTTTCCACCGAAGCCGTCCAATTCAGTAGCGATGAAATTGAAAGCTGAGATGTTGGGAAGCGCTACCTTTTTGGTTGCTGTAGAGCAGATGATGAAGATCTTTTACCAGTGGACACCAAACCTAAAGATGCAATATGGCCCATTGCTGTGGTCCGTGCGCCTACATCAGTCCTACAGACTTGTGGAAACATAAAAAAAGACTCGGAATGTCTTCTGGGGAGATGAAAATAGATGAAAATATGAGCTGGAAACCTCATATTACAAATATACAACATAAGGTGGCCAGAAATATTTCAGTATTGAACAAAGCAAAATTTGTTCTCAATCAGAAATCACTCCACACTCTTTATTGCTCTCTGGTTCTACCATATCTTACTTATTGTGTGGAAATATGGGATAATAACTATAAAAGCAATCTTCACTCGCTAAATGTACTGCAAAAAAGGTTAGTAAGGATAATTCATAATGCCGCCTACAGAGAACATACTAACTCCTTATTTCTAAAATCACAAATACTTCAACTTGCTGATATAGTTCATCTTCAAACAGCTAAAGGCTAAAAATAACCAATTAGCTAAAAATGTCATCCAATACTTCTCTACAAGAGAGGAGAAATATGATCTCAGGGAAGAAGTACATTTGAAACACTTGTATGCTAGGACTGCGTTAAAAAAAACAAAAAAGTAAAAAAAATTATAATATACATAGATAAATAAAAATTTATAAAATAAAGTAAAAAAAAAAACAACTTAAATCATATTAGGAAAGCAGGAAGTGAACAAATGTGGAGAAATATGATCTCAGGGAAGAAGTACATTTGAAACACTTCTATGCTAGGACTACGTTATGCTAGCCATAGCATTTCAGTATGTGGAATCAAACTATGGAATGGATTGAGTAAGGAAATCAAACAATGCACAACGATGAGCCAATTCCAGAAACAATACAAGCAGTTGATGTTTGCTAAATACAAGGATGAAGAGTCTTGAACCAGTCATGATGTGCTATATATATCACTATATTGACACTTACTATGGTACCCATTATGGCATTGGATGCTCATATCACCGAGTACTTCGGTACATTATTAAAAATAATAATAATAGTTAAAAAAAACTATATTAGGAAAGCAGGAAGTGAACAAATGTAACAGTTACTGATTGTAAAAGTACCAGATGGAGGGGTAGGATTTAATAAGCTTTGCTTCTTCCTACTCCTTTTGGACATGTGGAACTGGGAACTGATTATGGGATGCATGTTCAAATGAAATTAAACCATTACCAAAAAGCCATGGAAAATTGGGTGAGCCTTTTTTGGCTCATCTGGTGGTGTGACCCCTCCAACAAATGCCAAACCGTCACCTTTTAGTGGTAAACATGTTGTGCATTGAGTGTGTTTGTCGCCCTGCAGACGCAGTGTGAGCCCGAGTGCTACCGGCCCATGATGGACGAGGACTTCCGCGAGGACCTGAGGAAGTTCCGCTTGAAGAGCCGCTCGTGGGCCGACGAGCGCAGCAAGCGAGACATGTACAGTCGGCTGAAGAAGCTGTGAGCCCCCCCCCCCCCCCCCAAATGTTGGTTAGTTTTAATGCAAATTCGGTTCCTCCCATTCACAGCAGCACACTGAACGAGGCGTTCACAGCCGCAATAAGCTTTTCTAAACTTGAAACAACTTGTTTGTCATCAGTGTTCTGTACATAAATACGTATCTCAGGACCCAGCACCACCCTGCCACACCCCCACCCCCCACCACCCTGACTAGCACTTAATGCAACCAACTGAATAGAGAAAAGTGCTTTTCTTTTATGAATACTGCCTTTTATATATACGTGTTTAGCATCTTCTTATTCGAAAACACAATTTTAAGTGTGGGTTTTATATTATTTTATTTGACCCCCACCCCAGTCGCTCATCTGTGATCACCTGCACCATATTTTTGTGCTAATGGTGTGGTTAAAAGCACACAGACGCCAAAGCAGCTTGCAGTGAGATTTGTAGGCGCCCTGCAGTACAGCAAAGCGTGTTGGAGGACGTTTTCCTTTTTTTCCCTCCACAATGAGACTAAACATGTCGGCCAAAATGTGTGATTTTGTCGAGTGCTTTCGGCACACGGTTCTCGGGAGAGCAGCTGAATAAAAATGCAAGGTGTGTTCAATGACTGTGCATCATGTCTGATTTGTGGTGGGGGTTATATGGAGTTCTCTAAAGGGCATTTGAGGCCTTTCACTTTTATTGGTTTATTTACACGGATTCTCAAAGGTTTGGTCATTAATGGAGTGGAACTGCTCAGAACTTGACTTTCCAGGAACAAAGGACTGTTTTGTGGTGCTGATGGGTGTTTTATGCACTATTTACATGATTTCCTATTCCCGTCCCAACATTGAATGTCTCGTGTAGATCTAACCTTCTTCGTGTAGATCTTTGTCCTCTGCATAAGCGAGTCACACCCAGGAGGAATGCGTTTGTGGTATTAACGTGACAAGCAGCACTTTAGTGCTAAATATAACCATATGTTTTGTTTTGCTTCAGGTGGGCGTGGCCTAAAGTAAGCACATCATGGGTTGTAATGAAAGTCATGCGGCCAAAATGCTTCATTCCGCCTTCACGTGAGGTGGCGGATGGCGCCGGTTTGTTCAAATTCTCCCTCTCAAAGCGACCTTGGGAGTGGCCTCGGCAAAGGCACGTGCCCCCCCGCCCCCCACACACACACATTCCTCCCTCTGGATTTCATGTCCTGACTAGAGTTCAACAGGAGGCGGGACAGGAAGTCACATGTAATAAACACGTGAGCTTGTTGCTGTATGGGAGAATGACAACGCCCCCCTCCCTTTCCCTCCCGCCCTCCCTCCTGGCTCTTTGCCAGATTCCCAGCGACTGACAACCAGGACCCGCCTCTTTGCTTCAAGTTCTAACGGGAACTTACACAAACTCAAATCAAGTTCCAGCTTCTAGCCTTCATGAAGCTTTCCCTCGCTATTTTTTATTTCGATGCCTGAAGTCCCATAGACTACAGTTCTACAAGCTTGACTTCTAGAACTTGCACTGTAGATGCGGAGGAAGTTTTCCACTCTCAGCCTAGAACACTCACATCTAGAACTTCAAACATTGGTTCACATAGCAGTCCCAGAGATTCTACAGGCGAGGAGTTTTGCATTATTCAAGTTATAGATGTGAGACATTCTAGAAACGTAGACCTGTATGTACATAGAACCGTATTATTCTAGAGATGACAGTTTTTGAGTCTAGAACTCACACAGCTGGAACAGCTCGTTCTAGTTTTTTTCCACTCTGAAAATGTAAACAGGAAGTGTCAGAGCTAAACCATCTACATGTGAGTACTCCATTCTAGAACTTTCACCTCTGATACTGTCTGTCTAAAACTTGCAAACCTAGAACTTAAACATCTGAAGTTTTAAACAGCAGGCAGTATCATAGGTTTAAGGTTCTAGAAGCAAGTACACCCGCATCCAGAACTTCACATTCTGGAACTTGAACCTTTGTGTCTCCAACTCGTGCATCTCGTTGTTGTTCTAGAACCGACATACAGGCAGTATCAGAGGTTAAAGTTCCAGAAGTACTCTTGCATCAAGAAGGAGATAATTCTAGAATGTACAGTTCTGCTGTCAAATGTTAAAGTTCTAGAACCGTGGGACTGCTGTGTCTACCAGTGATTACAGATCTTGGTGTCACTTCTTGGTTCTTTGATGCACAAAGGCTAAGGTTCCATAAAGTTCTAGATGCAAGAGTACATCTAGAACTTCAACCTCTGACACTGCCGGCTGTTTAAACTTTGAACTTTGAACCTCTGATACTGCTTTTGAAAACAAATCTACAAGTTCAAAGTTTAAACAGCCGGCAGTATCAGAGGTTGAAGTTCTAGATGTACTCTTGCATCTGGAACTTTATGGAACCTTAGACTTTGTGCCTCAAAGAACCAAGAAGTGACACCAAGAACTGTAATCACTGGTAGACACAGCAGTCTTGCGGTTCTAGAACTTTAACATTTGACAGCCGAACTGTAAATTCTAGAACAGTCTCCTTCTTGATGCAAGAGTACCTCTGGAACTTTAACCTCTAATACTGCCTGTATGTCGATTCTAGAACTTTAACCTTGGAGATGTAATAGTAGTCAAATCTTCAACTTTAACTGCAGAGATGTAAAAATGCTAAACTCTAGTACGGTCTAGAACGGTAATCTCAGAGATTGTTGTGTGACCAACGATACAGTTCCAAACAGTCTCCATAAAGTTCTAGATGCAAGAGTACATCTAGAACTTGAACCTCTGATACTGCTTTTGAAAACAAATTCAAAGTTTAAACAGCCGGCAGTATCAGAGGTTGAAGTTCTAGATGTACTCTTGCATCTAGAACTTTATGGAACCTTAGCCTTTGTGCCTCAAAGAACTGTAATCACTGGTAGACACAGCAGTCCCACGGTTTCAGTTCTAGGGTCTACAACTCTCACATATAGAAGTGCCCATTCTAGAACTTTAACCTGTGATAGTGTTCCAGAACCTGACCTTGTTCGGTTCTACATGGAAGCAGCAGCAGGCGTGTTGCTGAGCCACAGACTAACTAGACTCTAAAAAAGGTCCCATGAAGGCCATCCAGTTCTAGCTTGTCTGGAGATCAACGCAGACCAGTTGGCGCTAAAATGATGTCTGTAAACAAAGACGTGTGCTGAGGTGTGGCTGGCCAATCGGGTTTTAGCGTTACAAAGATGAACTTCCTGTCTGACTCAACAGAGCGTCGTCTCTTACTTCCATGTGCTCAGGCACAGCTGTGTGACAAAAAGGGAATTGTCTTGTTGTTCTTTGAAAGAGGCGGGCTGCAGCCTGATTGGTCAGAGCGTGTCACATGTTTCCTCTTATCCTTCAGAGGAAACGTGACTCATCTGCACCAGTTGTCATTTTCACGCAGAGGCTAAAATGATTTCTTTCTCTTTATGTTTTTATTTATTTTTTTACATAAAGTAAAAGTAAACACATATGAAATATAAATATTGTATGAAAATACACAACAATTATGAGTGTGTCATTTTGAGGGCGCCAGTGCGCTGAGCTGCACCGCTGAGCAGAGGGTCAGAGGTCAACATGACAGCTGTGATAATGTTAACAGATCAGACCGTGTGTTTTCTTGATTCATTGCAACTCCTGCTTCGAGACAACAAGTGTGAGCCGCAGCTGTTAGCATGGCAGCTGACTATTTTACACACACACACACAAAGTAAACAAAGACATGCATGTAACCTTCCCAGGTTACATTAGCTGTTTCCTGGGCGCCATCTGGTGGCTTAACTTACACATAGCAACAAGACAAGCCGATCATGTGACCAAAATCCCGGAAGTCAATCGGCAAAGCTAAACAGACCAGCCAGACTTCTCAAACTATTAATCACCTGCGTAGTATTAAGTTTTGACTATGAGCCCCTCCCCCATAAAAGTATTTTTTACTAGCACTTTTTTACAACTTTTAGTAGATTTTTCTAGACTAGAGTAAAATATTTTAGTGGTAGATGACTTCCCAGGTTACATTAGCTGTCCCCTGGGCGCCAACTGGTGGCTTAAATTACACATAGCAACAAGACAAGCCGATCATGTGACCAAAATCCCGGAAGTCAATCGGCAAAGCTAAACAGACCAGCCAGACTTCTCAAACTATTAATCACCTGTGCAGTATTACTTAAAGTTTTCACTGTGAGCCCCCACCTTAAAAGTAATTTTTATTAGCACTTTTTTTACAACTTTTAGTAGATTTTTCTAGACTAGAGTATAATATTTTAGTGGTAAATAACTTCCCAGGTTCCATTAGCTGTCCCCTGGGCGCCATCTGGTGGCTTAAATTACACATAGCAACAAGACAAGCCGATCATGTGACCAAAATCCCGGAAGTCAATCGGCACAGCGGATAAACAGACTAGTCAGACTTCTCAAACTATTAATCACCGGCGTAGTCTGATTTAAAGTTTTCACTATGAGCCCCTCCTCCTTAAAAGTAATTTTTACTAGCACTTTGTTCAACTTTTAGTAGTTTTTTCTCGACTAGAGTATAATATTTTAGTGGTAAATGACTTCCCAGGTTACATTAGCTGTCCCCTGGGCGCCATCTGGTGGCTCATATTACACATAGCAACAAGACAAGCCGATTATGTGACCAAAATCCCGGAAGTCAATCGGCACATCCAATAACTGCAACTTTTAGTATTTTTTTCTAGACTAGAGTATAAAATTTTAGTGGTAAATGACTTCCCAGGTTACATTAGCTGTCCCATTGGCGCCATCTAGTAGCAAGACAAGCCGATCATGTGACCAAAATCCCAGAAGTCAATCGGCACGTCCAATAAACAGACTAGCCAGACTTCTCAAACTATTAATCACCTGTGCAGTATAAGTATAAGTTTTCACTATGAGCCCCCCTTAAAAAATAAATTTTACTAGCACTTTTTCAACTTTTAGTAGATTTTTCTATACTTGAGTATAATATTTTAGTGGTAAATGACTTCCCATGTAACATTAGCTGTCCCCTCGGCGCCATCTGGTGGCTTAAATTACACATAGCAACAAGACAAGCCGATCATGTGACCAAAATCCCGGAAGTCAATCGGCACAGCGGATAAACAGACTAGCCAGACTTCTCAAACTAGCATGGTTCGTTGTTTCATCATCCACACCGTGTGCCCGATCACCGCCCTCGCTCCAGGGGAGAGCAGGGTTCTCTACTCCCGCGTCTTCGGACCGGACGAGGGCGTATTTCATGGCGAGGAGCAGCAGCAGCTCAACCCGAAGCAGAGGCGACTTCTCTCGGCTGAGAAGCTCGCCGTGGTGGCTCGGTAGGTTGGTGCTTGGAGTGGACCTGAACATAACAGGATCTTTGGTCTGTGTTAAAGCAGAATTCAGGTAAAAATATTAGGAACTCTGTAGTGAATGTGCTACAGCAGTTTTCTGGGAAGACCGTAGACTTACTAGCAACCAATCAGGGCAGCTAGGGTGGTGGGTCCCACGCTTGAGTGACCCTTCAGATACCCGAGTGACGTCATGTACACGTTACTCCTGCATATTAAAAACACAATTCACACAATGCAACATGTTTTATTAAACACAAAAGACATTATGACGTCACTTGTGTTCATGTCTCACATTAGGATCTTAGATGTTTGGCAAACTTTAGCACAAGTGCAGTTTTCCTTTAAATTGTTGGCTGATGAAATGTCTTGTCTGGTCCAGGCAGGTCCACAGTGCCGTCTCCATGTCCCGGGAAGCTTCCGGGCGTCCTCTGATGGAGGCGCTACCCGGCGAGGAGGCTCTGGCCCTGCAGGAGGCCAACAGCGGCGTGGTGCGGCTCCGGTCCGGAGACCCCTTTTCCGAGGAGATGAGCGCACTGTGGATTGCCGTGCAAAGTTTGGGGTTTGTGATGGTGTGCGAACCCTACGAGAACCTCATTCTGGCGGAGGGAATCCTCCGGAACCTGATCAGACACTGCCTGGAACATCTGCACTTGCTGGGCCAAGGCAGCGAGGTGAGGGCGGGCGCACCTCTACGGTCCAATTAGATCAGGGGTCTCAAACTCAATTCACCTGGGGGCCACTGGAGCTAGGGTCTGGGCAAGGCTGGGCTGCATCAGGTTTAAAAAAAAACAAAAAACGCATTTATTAAAAACAGAAAAATATACAAACTTTTTCAGTGCTTTGGTTCCGATTTTCTACAATAAAAGCTCTGATAAAACATTCCACTGTTCTCAAATATCTTAATTTTTATTTTCTGCAGAAAATAAGATGAAAAATAAATAAACAAATCAAGAATAAAGAAAATCAATCAATCAGTAATAAATAAATATAATAATAATAATAAAACTGCAAATAATAAAAACCACATATAGTTGGTGGGTAGACAAATGATTTTTTTCAGATTAAAATGAACAAAGCATTATTAGAGCCCTGTAGACATGACAAAACACGACTATAGTCACATTTATACTCTTTTTATTTACAACATATTGCGCAACTGCAGGGTCTTGAGACACATGCTAACTCGCAAACTAGAGAGCTAGCGACCTAAACGGTAGTCTTCAAGTTATTTCCTTTAAACTTAAATAGCCAAAAACTTACCACTTCCACACGGATAGGGAGGATAACTATTAACAGTTATTTAACCTTTAACATGAACATGAATCAAACGTAATAATTTTTTCTGGGTACATGATACCATACAGCATCCATATCAAACTTGCGT
This sequence comes from Doryrhamphus excisus, assembly GCF_037039965.1. NCBI lineage: Eukaryota > Metazoa > Chordata > Actinopteri > Syngnathiformes > Syngnathidae > Doryrhamphus > Doryrhamphus excisus. The sequence continues at coordinate 2,866,348 of NC_136370.1, forward strand.
GGGCCGCACTAATATTAAACTTTCATATCAAGGCGGGGGCCTCAAACTAGTGTCCGGCGGGCCACATTTGGCCCGCGGGCCGCGTGTTTGAGACCCCTGAATTAGATGATGCAGAGCTTTTGTTTAAGATGTGTGGCAAAGCCTGCTAATTTACAAAGTGGGTGGGGGTTTTTCCTTCATGACGTCATGGTAGGTCTCACGTTTGGGACATTTTAAGGTAAGAACATCATCATAGAAGGGGAGCTTTTAATATCGTTAGCATATCATGCGGGAATTAAACCTAAAACCTCTTATTTCACCTTGTTCAGGTGCTGCTGAAGAGCAACCGCATCGACGTTCTCCTTAGCCGCCTGCTTCCTCACGGCCAGCTACTCTTCCTCAACCACCGCTTTGCTCAGAGTCTGGAGAAGGACGTGGTGGCCGACATGAGCAAATGAGCGTGCTGATTGGCTGGCGTGGTGCCGCCACGGTGCTGCAGGTCAGGACTCTATGCATAGAACATAGGGTTAGCTTTAATATATAACTCCCAATCTGTCTTCGGAGGGTAAACAAAGATAACGTGATGAAATCGGAAGCAACCTGATGATGCAGCAAGACCGTGTGTCTAAGTTTCCCACATTAAAAACAAATCAGCTTATATTTCAACTTAAAAAATATTCACTTATGTATAATAATCATTATTATTAACAACAAAACAACTGAAACATAATCATTATTTTAAATGACAATAATTATCCCCAAATGATCAATTATGAAAGGTCTATTTATGCAGCAATGCAGGGTTTGGCCGCTAGAGGGCAGCGTGTCGCCATCCAGGTTGAGCGCTGACAAATGTATCAAAAAAATAAATAAAAATCATCGACTAAATGCTTTGCTGTGACTTGCAAACAGTCGGAAGTGAAGCTTGCCGACATCAAATAAACAGTTTTCATGTGCGGTTTGTAATTACGTCCGATTAATGACTCGCGCCGCAGGAAGTTGTTGTTTTGTCAACAGCTGTTTAGATTAAACGGATGAGCGGCTGTCAAGCGGAGATTAAAATCACACTTCTGCTTCCCTCGCTCCGCCCTTCTTCTCCGTGACACTGCAGCATCCTGCATGGCACAACTTGGATGAGAAGACTGGGAAGTTGTTTTTGTCGCTATTGGAAAAGCTTTATTAAATGTGTGTCACACAAGTGTAAAAAGAAGTATTGTTCATAGGAGAAATATTAACCTTGCTAACAAGGGAGGAGGCGATGGTGACGCTTAATTCGTTCTTCATGTGTCACTTCCTGCCTATATTCTTCTTCATTGGGGTTCCGAGGTAATCATTTTTAGGTCGAAGACCCTCAATATGACGGGGAGCGCTCTGCTCTTTTTAAGGATTTACTACAATAACATCACTTGTGTGACAGGGTTGCCGTTTTTGAGCATCGACTGTCAGAAACTCAAGTCAAAGATCCTCTATTTGACCACAGTGATCTGCTGTTTTTGAAGAGTGACTGCAAAAAATGCCGGTCAAAGATCCGACATATGACAGGAGTGCCCTGCTGTTTTTGTGCATCTGCTGCAAAGTTGCTTGTCAAAGATCCGTCAAAGATTTTTGAGGCCCTACTGCAAACACTCCAAAATGACAGGAGTGCTCTGCTGTTTTTGAAGAGTGACTGCAAAAAATGCCAGTCAAAGATCCAACATATGACAGGAGCGCCCTGCTGTTGCTTCTCAAAGATCCGACATATGACAGGAGTGCTGCAGTTTTTAAGAATGCACTACAAATGTACCAGTCAAAGATCCTCGATATGAAAGGTGCACTCAGCTGTTTTTAGGGATCTGCTGCAGAAGTATCAAAGATCCTGTGTATAACAGGAACGCTTGGCTGTTTTTGTGCATCTACTGCAAAGTTGCTTGTCAAAGATCCGTCAAAGATTTTTGAGGACTTACTGCAAACACTCCAAAATGACAGGAGTGCTCTGCTGTTTTTGAAGAGTGACTGCAAAAAATGCCAGTCAAAGATCCAACATATGACAGGAGCACCCTGCTGTTTTTGTGCATCTACTACAAAGTTGCTAGTCAAAGATCCGACTTGGGACAGGAGCGCCCTGCTGTTTTTGTGCATCTACTGCAAAGTTGCTTCTCAAAGATCCGACATATGACAGGAGTGCTGCAGTTTTTAAGAATGCACTACAAATGTACCAGTCAAAGATCCTCGATATGAAAGGTGCACTCAGCTGTTTTTAGGGATCTGCTGCAGAAGTATCAAAGATCCTGTGTATAACAGGAACGCTTGGCTGTTTTTGTGCATCTACTGCAAAGTTGCTTGTCAAAGATTTTTGAGGACCTACTGCAAACACTCCAAAATGACAGGAGTGCTCTGCTGTTTTTGAAGAGTGACTGCAAAAAATGCCAGTCAAAGATCCAACATATGACAGGAGCGCCCTGCTGTTTTTGTGCATCTACTGCAAAGTTGCTTGTCAAAGATCCGTCAAAGATTTTTGAGGCCCTACTGCAAACACTACAAAATGACAGGAGTGCTCTGCTATTTTTGAAGAGTGACTGCAAAAAATGCCAGTCAAAGATCCAACATATGACAGGAGCGCCCTGCTGTTTTTGTGCATCTACTACAAAGTTGCTAGTCAAAGATCCGACTTGGGACAGGAGCGCCCTGCTGTTTTTGTGCATCTACTGCAAAGTTGCTTCTCAAAGATCCGACATATGACAGCAGTGCTGCAGTTTTTAAGAATGCACTACAAATGTACCAGTCAAAGATCCTCGATATGAAAGGTGCACTTAGCTGTTTTTAGGGATCTGCTGCAGAAGTATCAAAGATCCTGTGTATAACAGGAACGCTTGGCTGTTTTTGTGCATCTACTGCAAAGTTGCTTGTCAAAGATTTTTGAGGACCTACTGCAAACACTCCAAAATGACAGGAGTGCTCTGCTGTTTTTGAAGAGTGACTGCAAAAAATGCCAGTCAAAGATCCAACATATGACAGGAGCGCCCTGCTGTTTTTGTGCATCTACTACAAAGTTGCTAGTCAAAGATCCGACTTGGGACAGGAGTGCCCTGCTGTTTTTGTGCATCTACTGCAAAGTTGCTTCTCAAAGATCCGACATATGACAGGAGTGCTGCAGTTTTTAAGAATGCAATACAAATGTACCAGTCAAAGATCCTCGATATGAAAGGTGCACTCAGCTGTTTTTAGGGATCTGCTGCAGAAGTATCAAAGATCCTGTGTATAACAGGAACGCTTGGCTGTTTTTGTGCATCTACTGCAAAGTTGCTTGTCAAAGATCCGTCAAAGATTTTTGAGGACCTACTGCAAACACTCCAAAATGACAGGAGTGCTCTGCTGTTTTTGAAGAGTGACAGCAAAAAATGCCAGTCATACATCCGAAATATGACAGGAGTGCCCTGCTGTTTTTGTGCATCTACTACAAAGTTGTAGTCAAAGATCCGACATATGACAGGAGCGCCCTGCTGTTTTTAAGAATGCACCACAAATATACCAGTCAAAGATCCTCAATATGAAAAGTGCACTCTGCTGTTTTTAGGGATCTGCTGCAGAAATATCAAAGATCCTCTGTATAACAGGAACGCTTGGCTGTTTTTGTGCATCTACTGCAAAGTTGCTCCTCAAAGATCCGACATATGACAGGAGCTCTGCAGTTTTTAAGAATTCACTACAAATGCACCAGTCAAAGATCCTTGATATGAAAGGTGCACTCTGCTGCTTTTAGGGATCTGCCGCAGAAATGTCAAAGATCCTGTGTATAACAGGAACACTTGGCTGTTTTTAAAGATCCAAGATTCTGATCAAAGATTCTTTGTATGACAGGGATGCACTGCTGTTTTTAATGATTGCCTGTCTGATGGACGTTTTTGAGGACCTAAATGACAGGAGTGCTCTGCTGTTTTTGAAGACTGACTGCAAAAAATGCCAGTCAAAGATTGTTGCACATCAAAGATCCGACATATGACAGGAGCTCTGCAGTTTTTAAGAATGCACCACAAATGCACCAGTCAAAGATCCGACATATGAAAGGTGCACTCTGCTGTTTTTAGGGATCTGCTGCCGAAATGTCAAAGATCATGTGTATAACAGGAATGCTTGGCTGTTTTTCTGCATCTACTGCAAAGTTGCTTGTCAAAGATCCAACACATGACAGGAGCTCGGCAGTTTTTAAGAATGCACTACAAATATACCAGTCAAAGATCCTCCATATGAAAGGTGCACTCTGCTGTTTTTAGGAATCTGCCACAGAAATGTCAAAGATCCTGTGTATAACAGGAACACTTGGCTGTTTTTAAAAATCCAAGATTCTATTCAAAGATTCTCTGTATGACAGGGATGCACTGCTGTTTTTAATGATTGCCTGTCTGATGGAAGTTTTTGAGGACCTAAATGACAGGAGTGCTCTGCTGTTTTTGAAGACTGACTGCAAAAAATGCCAGTCAAAGATTGTTGCTCATCAAAGATCCGGCATATGACAGGAGCTCTGCAGTTTTTAAGAATGCACCACAAATGCACCAGTCAAAGATCCGACATATGAAAGGTGCACTCTGCTGTTTTTAGGGATCTGCTGCCGAAATGTCAAAGATCATGTGTATAACAGGAACGCTTGGCTGTTTTTGTGCGTCTACTGCAAAGTTGCTCCTCAAAGATCCGACATATGACAGGAGCTCTGCAGTTTTTAAGAATTCACTACAAATGCACCAGTCAAAGATCCTTGATATGAAAGGTGCACTCTGCTGTTTTTAGGGATCTGCCGCAGAAATGTCAAAGATCCTGTGTATAACAGGAACACTTGGCTGTTTTTAAAGATCCAAGATTCTGATCAAAGATTCTCTGTATGACAGGGATGCACTGCTGTTTTTAATGATTGCCTGTCTGATGGACGTTTTTGAGGACCTAAATGACAGGAGTGCTCTGCTGTTTTTGAAGACTGACTGCAAAAAATGCCAGTCAAAGATTGTTGCACATCAAAGATCCGACATATGACAGGAGCTCTGCAGTTTTTAAGAATGCACCACAAATGCACCAGTCAAAGATCCGACATATGAAAGGTGCACTCTGCTGTTTTTAGGGATCTGCTGCCGAAATGTCAAAGATCATGTGTATAACAGGAATGCTTGGCTGTTTTTGTGCATCTACTGCAAAGTTGCTTGTCAAAGATCCGTCAAAGATTTTTGAGGACCTACTGCAAACACTCCAAAATGACAGGAGTGCTCTGCTGTTTTTGAAGAGTGACAGCAAAAAATGCCAGTCATACATCCGAAATATGACAGGAGTGCCCTGCTGTTTTTGTGCATCTACTACAAAGTTGTAGTCAAAGATCCGACATATGACAGGAGCGCCCTGCTGTTTTTAAGAATGCACCACAAATATACCAGTCAAAGATCCTCAATATGAAAAGTGCACTCTGCTGTTTTTAGGGATCTGCTGCAGAAATATCAAAGATCCTCTGTATAACAGGAACGCTTGGCTGTTTTTGTGCATCTACTGCAAAGTTGCTCCTCAAAGATCCGACATATGACAGGAGCTCTGCAGTTTTTAAGAATTCACTACAAATGCACCAGTCAAAGATCCTTGATATGAAAGGTGCACTCTGCTGTTTTTAGGGATCTGCCGCAGAAATGTCAAAGATCCTGTGTATAACAGGAACACTTGGCTGTTTTTAAAGATCCAAGATTCTGATCAAAGATTCTTTGTATGACAGGGATGCACTGCTGTTTTTAATGATTGCCTGTCTGATGGACGTTTTTGAGGACCTAAATGACAGGAGTGCTCTGCTGTTTTTGAAGACTGACTGCAAAAAATGCCAGTCAAAGATTGTTGCACATCAAAGATCCGACATATGACAGGAGCTCTGCAGTTTTTAAGAATGCACCACAAATGCACCAGTCAAAGATCCGACATATGAAAGGTGCACTCTGCTGTTTTTAGGGATCTGCTGCCGAAATGTCAAAGATCATGTGTATAACAGGAATGCTTGGCTGTTTTTCTGCATCTACTGCAAAGTTGCTTGTCAAAGATCCAACACATGACAGGAGCTCGGCAGTTTTTAAGAATGCACTACAAATATACCAGTCAAAGATCCTCCATATGAAAGGTGCACTCTGCTGTTTTTAGGAATCTGCCACAGAAATGTCAAAGATCCTGTGTATAACAGGAACACTTGGCTGTTTTTAAAAATCCAAGATTCTATTCAAAGATTCTCTGTATGACAGGGATGCACTGCTGTTTTTAATGATTGCCTGTCTGATGGAAGTTTTTGAGGACCTAAATGACAGGAGTGCTCTGCTGTTTTTGAAGACTGACTGCAAAAAATGCCAGTCAAAGATTGTTGCTCATCAAAGATCCGGCATATGACAGGAGCTCTGCAGTTTTTAAGAATGCACCACAAATGCACCAGTCAAAGATCCGACATATGAAAGGTGCACTCTGCTGTTTTTAGGGATCTGCCGCAGAAATGTCAAAGATCCTGTGTATAACAGGAACACTTGGCTGTTTTTAAAGATCCAAGATTCTGATCAAAGATTCTCTGTATGACAGGGATGCACTGCTGTTTTTAATGATTGCCTGATGGAAGTTTTTGAGGACCTACTGTAAACACTGCAAAATGACAGGAGTGCTCTGCTGTTTTTGATGAGTGACTGCAAAACATGCCAGTCAAAGATCCGACATGTGACAGGAGCGCTCTGCTGTTTTTGTGCATCTACTGCAAAGTTGCTAGTCAAAGATCCGACATATGATAGGAGCTCTGCAGTTGTTAAGAATGTACTACAAATATACCAGTCAAAGATCCTCGATATGAAAGGTGCACTCTGCTGTTTTTTGGGATCTTCTGCAGAAATGTCAAAGATCCTGTGTATAACAGGAACGCTTGGCTGTTTTTGAAGAGCCAAGATTCTGATCAAAGATTCTCTGTATGACAGGGATGCACTACTGTTGTTAATGATTGCCTGTCTGATGGAAGTTTTTGAGGACCTACTGCAAACACTCCAAAATGACAGGAGCGCTCTGCTGTTTTTAGGAATCTTCTGCAAAAGCAACAAGAGCAGAGCTGGATAGTCGTTAGCGCTGTGGTGCAAAGCAAAGAAGATGAGATGGAGCATCAAGGGTGCACCTGATTGGATCTGGGACACCTTCAGCCTCACAAAACAATTTTTGTGGATTCTCCAAAAACATTTAAGGGTGTACAGGGCTTCTTTACCGTCCCCTCCTCCTGAGAGGGATGATGGGTCCAGAGCCGACAATGTCACAGTCCATCTCCATCCCGTCTTCCCTCCTTGCAGCAGCAGCAGCATCAGCCTGAAGCTCCAACAAAAGAAGAAAAAAACATTTTTCTCTCAAATGTGCCGAGTGGTCATTGAATACGCTCGCTTTAAGGACTTTTCAGGCTAATATTTCTCCTTCTCCCGCATCATTAGACGTCTATTGTACCAATGTGGGGGAAATGTGCTGGCTCTCCAGCTGGGACAAGGTATGAATTTCAATGTGAGGCCACTGGAGCTCCGTAGTGGAGCGTTAGCAGTGAAATACCTCCTCGCCGCCGCACTTGATGCGCTCACGACTCACATTATTTTTCACACGGGCTAAATCGGAAAGCAAAGGGATGCTCGGCGGTGAGCGCCGTTAATGTCAACAATGTCCGCATCTTTCATACTTCATGCAACATTCCTCTTAATACAAGACATCATGGCCATATTGTGATATGTCGTTCAGTGGGTGGCACGGTGGTCTAGTGGTTAGCGCGCAGACCTCACAGCTAGGAGACCAGGGTTCAATTCCACCCATCTGTGTGGGTTTTTCTCCAGGTTCTCCGGTTTCCTCCCACATTCCAAAAACATGCTAGGTTAATTAGCTACTCCAAATTGTCCATAGGTATGAATGTGAATGTGAATGGTTGTTTGTCTATATGGCCACCAGTCCAGGGTGGACCCCGCCTCATGCCCGAAGACAGCTGGGATAGGCTCCAGCACCCCCCTGACCCTCGTGAGGAAAAAGCGGTAGAAAATGAATGTTACATAATGTGCCTTTAATATTGTTGTTGTAATGCAGCTAATTCCACAGCACAGGAAGTAGCTCTTTTAGCTTCTCTCATCTTACATTTCCACTTTTTAAATCCATTTATTCCCAAAGGCATCCGTCGCAGCCCTCAAATAGTCGATTCCCTGCAACCAAACAACCTTTACTTTTATATCCTATTTGTTTTTAATTGGCCAAGAAAAGAGCAGAAAGAAGGCGCTGTTTGCCTTCTGTGGCGTGTTTTTATTCTTGTATATTATCGTATATGCTTATCCACATGGCGTACGCGTCTTATGACTGTCCTGTGGTCAAACACCATCATCATCCTCTCAAACCAGATCATATTTGTTGAAAGTGCCGGCTGTAAAATGTTACAACCTCCGCCCGCCTCACAGTAAATTAGCATTTATGGTGAAACGGTGCTGAGGCGGCGTGCGTTAATGGACCGTAGCCTTCCTTGTCTGCACGCCTCTGAGCTTTAAGAACCACGTCCAGCCAGGCCCTGGACCGCAGTACGTGCTCTTTGTCACTCTTGGACCTCATACAAATGACCTCCCCCGCTTGATTAAAAGCTCTTTTGTCATTTTGTTTTCTTCATTGCTTGGCTTTTTATTGCACAAATTTAATTTTTTTATTTTTTTTTTTAAGCTGCTGCTCCTTCACATTGAGAGGAGCCACTTGAGACGGTCCGGCTGCCTCCCGGTGCCTCCTTGGTGAGATGTCCCAGGGCAGACCGAGGACGAGGACACACACTGAGGAGCCCGGAAGTCTGGACTTCCCAACTGAGACCCGGATTAGCGGAAGAAGATGGAACGGAACATAGATGCTTTCCCGCTTATTTCACTCAAATGATGACCTTGTTTCATTTATTAAAATATACTTTAGTCCCTCGTTTATCACGGTTAATTACTTCCAGGTATGCCTGTGATAAGTGAATTTCTGTGAAATAGGCTTCCTCCTTTTATTAATGGAATCGAGTTAGAGAATAGAAAACCTGTTTACCACCTCCTAAATATGTTTTTAACAGTATTAGAGCTCTCTAGGCATGAAATAACATCCCTATAGTCACCTTTACACTCATATTAACCAAAACGTAGTAGGTTTCTTGACAGCGTACTTCCTGCGGTGGCTAGTGTAGCATCAATGTACTGACACCTAGCGACCAGTATTGTATTATCCACACAGGGTGGAATTGAACTCGGGTCTCCTTGCTGTGTGACCTGCACGCTAAGCGCTCGTCCGCCGTGTACACTTGATGTACTTGGCTTATTTATTACTAAGGTTAAGGTAAAATGGGTACATTGTGCTGCTCGGTTAACTGTTGTTGACTCGACGGCTCGCCCGAGCAAACTTTTAACGCGGCGGCCGCACCGTGATGAGCTATTATGTAATTAGAATGCTTAATTACAAACGCCGCAGTCTTTGTTATGCGTGAAAGCAAAGTTTGTTAGCGCTTGATGATCTTTCAGTCAATTTGCGACCCCCTCCAACGTAAACGCGTCTGGCGTCTCGGGCCCGACTTGTCGCTTTAGCACAGTCTATTTAACCGCATCAAGTCAGCCGGCGTCACGTGGCGCTTTATGGCATGCCAGAGGCCCGGGCGGAGGCAAACACAGAGCAAAAGTGCCTCATTACGGCTGCTTTCCAAATTAAATGGGCGAAATGTATTATTCATTTGTGTGGAATCCCCAGCGAGCAAGGCCGAGCAGGACAAGGGAAAACGGGAAGCGTGAGGCTTCTTCTCCAGCTAGGCACTTTTAGCCGTGGATTTTAATGCAGCGGGCCTGCGGGCGGCACCCACCGCAACCTCACATAAATTACACAACGTCTTTGCAGAGTCCACAACAATTAGTTATGCCGCACGCTGATTCCGGATGCACCACAGGACTTCATTAGCGCACACGCCGCGTTCGGTGTGCGGAGGTTCCAACCTGCCACAAGTAAATGCATAAACACATATGCATATTGTCATATAGCATGAAACATTCATGTTGCTCTTTGTTTAACCTCGGACACAATTTCCTCCTTTCCATCCTCCTTTAAAGAGCAGCTTTTCTTCTTCTCGCCTGTGGTCACTTGTTGCTGGGCAGAGTTCACGGCCCTGAACAATACATTTGCATTACCACACAGATTTGGTGCTAACGTTTTTTTTTTTTGATATTTGGAGCTTTAAACACATTATAATGGGACTGTCTGTCTAGCTTGTCATTACAGCTGCGTACAGTAGATGGCACCGTTACACACCTCATATGCACTTACCACAACTGACTTGGTGGTGCATTAATATTGTGAGGTGTGTATGAGGAATACAATACCGGTATGTTACATTATCTTTTATTATCTACATTATCTATATAACTGCATTTGCAGTAGCTAACCCTTCAGACTGATCAGTGTGGACCAGGGGCGGCCCGACATCCCAGGCCCCCAGCACAAGGGATGGTCCGACATCCTCGGTCCCCAGCACAAGGGGTGGTCCGAAAGCGCTGGTCCCCAGCACAAGGGGCGGCCCGACATCACCGGTCCCCAGGACAAGGGGGCGGCCTGACATCCCCGGTCCCCAGCACAAGGGGCGGCCCCGACGTCCCAGGTCCCCATCACAAGGGGCGGCCTGACATCCTCGGTTCCCAGCACAAGGGGCGGCCCAACATCACCGGTCCCCAGCACAGGGGGCAGCCCGACATCCCTGGTCCCCAGCACAAGGGGCGGCCCGACATCACTGGTGCCCAGCACAAGGGGCGGCCCGACATCACCGGTCCCCAGCACAAGGGGCGGCCCAACATCCCCGGTCCTCAGCACAAGGGGCGGCCTGACATCACCGGTCCCCAGCACAAGGGGCGGCCCAACATCACCGGTCCCCAGCACAAGGGGCGGCCCGACATCACCGGTCCCCAGGACAAGGGGGTGGCCCGACATCCCTGGTCCCCAGCACAAGGGGCGGCCCGACGTCCCAGGTCCCCATCATAAGGGTCGGCCTGACATCCTCGGTCCCCAGCACAAGGGGTGGCCCGACATCCCCGGTCCCCAGCACAAGGGGCGGCCCAACATCACCGGTCCCCAGCAGCAGGGGCGGTCAGACAGTGCCGGTCCCCAGCACAGGAGGTGGTCTGACAGTACCGGTCCCCAGCACAAGAGGCGGCCCGACATCGCCGGTCCCCAGGACAAGGGGCGGCCCGTCATCCCCCGGTCCCCAGCACAAGGCCAATGAATCAAAGTGGGGGTTATGTAAGCTATAATTCCTAGAGCTGTACATGTTGCACCGGATGTGGGGACCGCTGCTGCCGCCCCCGTCTGACTGGGACTGCATGTGAGGAGCTCATTTCAATTAGCTTCTAACTCAAATAAATGATACTGCTTTGTTTAATTACAAGTGAACAGGATATTAGTTTCATTGAAACTCATCTGCCAGTAAACTAATGAGCCAATCAACTCAAAACTGAATTGGTGATAAAAGCTGAGCCGCCATACTTAGGCCACGCCTCCCAGTGTGTGCGCGCCAAATGCAGCCATTTCCTGTGTTGAGCCTTCTACATCCGTGAAGTCGTTGGGTGACATTAATGGCATCGATTCCCCATACACCGTCGCTTGACCCATCCCGTTGGCTCAATGGGGGGGGAGGTGCAATTAGCCACCCAAAGGTAATCCAATCAATTTCAATTTCAACTCGGAGGAGCCGGTTGAGAACATAAGGGGTTAATTAGCCCCCGGCGCCATTGATTGGTGTTCCTCACCTGTTCATTAGGGTGACTGATTGGATGCGGCATGGGAGCGAACAGGAAGCAGGAAGTGTTCCCTCGAGTGTCGACTAGATTGTTCCTACAAACCCGGAAGCTCGGAATTGTCCAAAATGTCTCGAGATGCAGAACTCCTCGGAGGGGGGGGGGGGGGGCAGCTACGTAAGTTCTCACTGTCAATACCGTTTTTGTAAGGTTTGGACCCTGACCAACTCCCATTATTATTATTATTATTATTAGAACCGTGTAAATATGAAGTAAGTCGCCTTTATGCTCAAATGTAGTGGATGTAATCATAGAAAATAAGCCATTTACCAGCGCTAGGAGAGATGACTGCTCGATATAGAGGAAGGGGGGGGGGGGGGGTATTTACCGGTTGTCATTTGGGGGCTTTATGTTTTAACATTTTTATATTGTATATTTCGTATATAATTTAGGCCACTTTGGCTACATGGCTATGTTTATTGTTACCATCCCAAAATAATTTGAAATATTCATCTTTCTTATCTTCCAACAAGTGTGAATGTGAGGAAATTCTATGTCTTAACAAGTCAATCATCTCAACACTAATTGATAGGATCATTAAGCAACACTTAACTCGTTCAATTCCAGCCTTTTTCCAAAAAGGCCATTTTGGATGATTTGGACTGATTTTCAAGGCGCACAGAATATTGAATATTAATTATTGATTGGACTCTCATCACCTTCTTCCATTCTTTAACAGTCAGCAGTAGAACATAGGGACGTTTCAGCTAAATATAAGGCTTTTTGTGAAAAGATACATTTCACTCTGACACAAATGTAGGCGTATATATTTAGCCAAAATGTCTAGACAACATGAACACAAAAATGGTTGTGTTTAAGATGTTGCTGCGGAGCAGAGCGTTTATTTCAATGGGAGAGGTGCACACTTCTGCCACCTAGTGGCTGTTTTTTCATCTTAAACTGCACCAATGTGATCTATTCTTTCAGTAATCCTAGTTAATGAAGACTCAGTAATAAGTTCAGAAGTAATTAGACATTTCAATGTTCTTCCTTCTACTACTTTATAAACACCAACGGCCTCAAATGTGTACATTGACTGAATTCTTTGCTCAATCTGTTCTATCTTGAAATTCCACGTCCTGAAGGTTTTTAGTGTTGTCAACGTGTACAAATGCTTAGTACAAGTTAACATTTTTCGTAAAGACATTTCTGCTCTTTTGTTGACAATAATGGTTGTAATTGTATAGAATTGTTGTAATAGCTCAGGCAACACAATAGCGGTGCATGTTTTCACAAATGATTGCCTTTTGTGTGCTAATAATGACGGAGATACAATAGACTGGGATATACGTTCTGGTCCATATAGCCATAGATGGTAGACAATGGCTCTAGCTTCTCCTTTAGCATTACACAATTAGCGCTTATTCAGTGCTGTGAAGCCCTGACTTGCATGGTTCAATGCTCATCGAACTAATGTAAATATTAGTCCACGACTGAACACAAAATGCAGTTTTTAAATGAAACTTGGCTCTGGTTGGGGCACCCTAAGCAGCAACAACTGCAGTCAACTATAACTTGCAATGAGTGTCTTACATTGCCATGGAGGAGTTTTGGGCCACCTTTTGTTGTGTTTTGGGACATTGGGTCACCAATAGATGGCCAGACATTCTCTTCAGGATATTTTGGTTACTGCAGAATTCATGCTTCCGTTCGTCACAGCAAGTCTTCCAGGTCTTGAAGCACTGTCACACTACCACCACCATATTTTACTGTTGCTGTGACGCTCTTTTTCTGAAATGACTTTTCCGCCAGATGTAATGGCGTACACACCTTCCAAAAAGTTAAACTTTTCTGGCCTTAATTGTTACAAAAAAAAATCATGCCTTTTTTTTTCTCCCAACTGCATATATCAGTCTTGGGGGGGGGGGGTCTCCTGGGATTTACTGTTCTAGAATGGCCAAACATTGGTCTGTCTTGTCTTTGTATTTATTCACAACAAGCGGTGACAAGCTGCGGTAAGAAGTGGTGAACTGTGATCTTCCAGGTCCTAAAGCACCAAAACAGCCCTGGACGGTCACACTACCACCCCCATATTTTACTGTTACTGTGATGCTCTTTTTCTGAAATTACTTTTCCGTCAGATGTAATGAGGGACACACCTTCCAAAAAGTTCAACTTTTTTGGCTTTAATTGTTACAAAAAAAACATGTCTTTTTTTTTATATATCGGTCTTGGGGGGGGCGGGGGGTGGGGGTGTCTCCTGGAATTTACTGTTCTCGAGTGGCCAAACATTGGTCTGTCTTGTGTTTGGATTTATTCATAACAAGCGATGACAAGCTGCGGTAAGAAGTGGTGAACTGTGATCCTTCAGGCCCACCAAAACGACCCCGGAGGGTCACACTACTACCACCATATTTTACTGTTGCTGTGATGCTCTTTTTCTGAAATGACTTTTCCGCCAAATGTAATGAGGGACACGCCTTCCAAAAAGTTCAACTTTTGTTACGTCACACAGCATTTTCCTAAAGGTCAGTTGGGTTTGAGGGTGTGGGGGTGTGAGCCAAGTGTAAAAAGTAGAGTGGGTAGTATGACTGTGACCTTCATGAGTAGTGGGAACTACTGTAGTCTAATGTTGTCCAAAATAATGTAAACCCAGTTCCTTGACTGATAAAACCCGTAAAAGAGTGTGGCTCTTTCTTGTCTGGGCGGCATAATTCCTCTCGAGACGAAAGCCTTTCGCTGAAGGGAAGGAGTAACGATCACGTTCAGAGGCGTGTGAGTAATCGGTGTATGACCGGATGACACACGTGTAGAATCCCCCGGAACGTTCTACCTTCATGCTGCTGCTGCTCACTCAAACATTTGCTTAACTCACAAAACATCGATCACTTCTTTGACATTTTCCGCCAGGGCGGCGAGGCGTGGAGGGCCGTCCCAGCGCCCTAAACGCGCGTACGCATGGCTGCACGTCTTCCGAGCCATCATTGAAGTTATTAAAAAAAAAAGAGCCTCTGTGGAGCGGAATGAGCTGAGCGCGGCTTTATTGGCGACACATAAAAGTGGAGTGGAGGAGTCATGGGTCCAGCTTTTGAGCGTCCTAATGGAACTCTTCATAGCTCTTCACGTAACGACCTCCTCGACTCGCCAGCCATTTAAGTCATCGCCTGTTAATTGGACAGCAACCTCAATCATGTCCGTGTTCCTCCCTGTGCGACTCTTCTCTCCTTTGAGCCGTCTCGTGTTCCCCATTTAGCCGTTCCTTGGGCGTCAATGGCCATGGCAATGCGATGCTATGGTATTTGGAACATTCTTAAACTTACTAAGTTGGTTACACTTTCACAATTCACCATGTCTGCACTTGTGTGTCAGCCATTACTGTCTGTTCACTTCCTGTGTTTAACATCATCTGTTACTATGTTCTCACGACGGACAGAAAGGTTAGTTTATGTCGCGAAGAAGGAAGTGTTAATGTCTCCTTAACAGTAAGACTGTGTACCCACAAGGACGGTCTGCCTGGTTTACCCCAGACCCCCCCTTTGGAGTTAACAATGACTTACATGAAGTGTCACTTTATGTCTTTGCAGGTTGTCGCCACACGAGTCGAAGACTCGTCCAAACACGGGAAGCGGAAGAGTGACGACACGAGACGTGAGCGAGGACGAAGAAACGAGAAGGTAAAACGCGTCTGAGCCTCAAAGCCTTTGTTGACGTTGACAAAAGAGACAGCCGTCACGTTCGTCAGCCCATTGTGTCGTTGTCTTGTCTGCGTGGGAAACTGTCATTGTCAGGTCATGTGGGAGGCAGGAATAATGAGCAGGTACCATCATGCGGGGTGACCGGGTCGGTAAATCACACCGGCACGAGAAAAGTCGCCATCAGCCGAGGATTTCTTTTCTGTTAGCTTCAGGGCTTGTCGGTTTTTTAAGTAGTCACTCAAAGTCGGTGTAGAGCTTGTTTAACAATGTAACTTTACTGTCCCCTAAAAGTAAGCCAAGACAGCCATTGTGTCTAAACCACTGGCTGGCGGGAATGGGGAGCTGCTGTGTTAAATCCGTGCTCTCATACTGGTTCCTGGAAGGTGACCAGTATAGAACATAAAGATGTTCTGGGATACAAGATTACCAACACCCTGAAACTGCTGTAGCCTGGCCTTGTAAGACCGTAACTTGAGTTGGTGTGAAGCAGTGATTCCCAAACTACGGCAGGACATGTTCCAGGTCGCTGCGATGGTCTCTCCATGGTCTCAATGTACCTCCAGACAGTGGAGCTTGATGATGGCATGGTCTCCATACTGTAGCTTTTCAGGCTTTAATTGTTGCAAAAAAAATCATCAAGCTTCCGTTTATCACAGCAAGTCTTCCAGGTCCTGAAGCACCAAAACCGCCCCGGACCGTCACACTACCACCACCATATTTTACTGTTGCTGTGATGTTCTTTTTCTGAAATGACTTTTCCGCCAAATGTAATGTCTGTCTTGTGTTTGGATTTATTCATAACAAGTGGTGACAGGCTGCGGTAAGAAGTGGTGAACTGTGATCTTCCAGGTCCTGAAGCACCAAAACAGCCCCGGACCATCACACTACCACCACCATATTTTACTGTTGCTGTGATGCTCTTTTTCTGAGATGAGTTTTCCGCCATATGTAATGGGGGACACACTTTCCAAAAAGTTCAACTTTTTTGGCTTTAATTGTTACCAAAAAAAACATGTCTTTTTTTCCCAACTGCATATATCAGTCTGTGGGGGGGGGGGGGGGGGGGGCGTGTCTCCTGGGATTTACTGTTCTAGAGTGGCCAAACATTGGTCTGTCTTGTGTTTGTATTCATTCATAACAATTGGTGACAAGCTGAAGAAGAAGTGGTGAACTGTGATCTTCCAGGTCCTAAAGCACCAAAACAGCCCCGGAAGGTCACACTACCACCACCATATTTTACTGTTGCTGTGATGCTCTTTTTCTGAAATGACTTTTCCGCCAAATGTAATGAGGGACACACCTTCCAAAAAGTTCAACTTTTGTTACGTCACACAGCATTTTCCTAAAGGTCAGTTGGGTTTGAGGGTGTGGGGGTGTGAGCCAAGTGTAAAAAGTAGAGTGGGTGGTCTGACTGTAACCTTCGTGAGTAGTGGGAACTACTGTAGTATAATGTTGTCCAAAATAATGTAAACCCAGTTCCTTAACTGATAAAACCCGTAAACGGCTGTGGCTCTTTCTTGTCTGCGCGGCATAATTCCTCTCGAAACGAAAGCCTTTTGCTGAAGGGAAGGAGTAACGATCACGTTCAGAGGCGTAAGAAAGATGGTCTATGGTCTCTCCATGGTCTCACTATACCTACAGACAGTGGCGCTTGATGATGGCATGGTCTCCATACTGTAGCTTTTCTGGCTTTAATTGTTACAAAAACCAACTGCATATATCATTCTTGGGTGGGTGGGGGGTTCCTGGGATTTACTGCTCTAGAGTGGCCAAACATTGGTTTGTCTTGTGTTTGGATTTATTCATAACAAGTGGTGACAAGCTGCGGTAAGAAGTGGTGAACTGTGATCTTCAGGTCCTAACGCAGCAAAACAGCCCCGGACCGTCACACTACCACCACCACATTTTACTGTTGCTGTGATGCTCTTTTTCTGAAATTACATTTCCGCCAAATGTAATGGGGGGCACGCCTTCCAAAAAGTTCAACTTTTGTTACATCACACAGCATTTTTCCTAGAGTACAATTGCTTTCCTGTGAACTGTGATCTTCCAACATGGCATCCAAAGAATAATGAATAAAAAATTGCAACTAATAATTATCAAAAACAAAGTTACACAAATCGATAACGAAATGAACTCAACGGGAGGCTCATTACTCGGCTGAATAGACGTATGAGCTCAAACGGCATGAGACTATGCGCCCCCGAAACAAAACACAGAGCTAACATTATTAAGCCTCACCTCTACGTACTTAAGCACGTCATTACCATCGTTGAACAAGGACAAGGTGAAAGGAAGAATAGAGAATACCGTGCAGCGTCTGAGGAAGTCTTTCACATAAGTCTCAGCCTTCCTCACACAGCACGTAACTTTAGCGTGTTCAAGGATGGCCGAACAATTAGTGCTAAAAAAAAGACATAAGTGAAACAGTTTGGCTGTGTGACCTTTGACTATTTGCTAGAAAGAAGTAGTAAAAGTAAAAGTAATGTCGTAGTGTCGGTCAGATGCTATGAAAAGGATGACGAGGTGATCATTCGACATTTGCTTTATTGGTTGTTGGCGGCCACAAGGACGAGCGAGCACGTAAGCTGGAAGAATAAGAGAATCTACTCAACGTAATTAACTCTCACCCGATCGTCCCCCCACACACCCTCAAAGCCCCTCCCTTTGACAACGCACATACTACAAATCACTGGGAGGGATGCAGCACCGTGGTGTTCAATGTCGCCAAATATCCATCGTTCCCCTTCATTGAATACGGCCTTTTCAAATGATAGTGAGAGCGCCATGTTCCATGATTTGATAGCCCCCCGAAAATGATGGCTTCTTTTTGCATGATTTGCATTTGTGTCAGGAGCCTGGATGGGAGAATACAAATAAGGGCAACGTGCTGAACTCCAAACGTGTACCATAACACGCACATACGTAGAATGGGGCCCAGCCTACTACTGTCTTGGGTCGTGGCGCCCACCAGTTTCTGTTTGTCGCATGTCACCAATAATATGACGTTGCACAAACATTTATTAATAGCAGTCGGCTCGAGACGATACAGGATATTGGGTTCACGAGATAGCTGCTATGACATGTTCCTATACATAGAATTTTGTATTTTGATCCGGCAAATCTCAAGTATGTTTAATCAAGTGTAGAATTGCTACAATTGCTTGGACATTAACACAACTCAGTTCATACAGCTTAAGTCTTTCTCCTCCGACCCCTCCCCAGTCACCACAGGTGTGCCCCAGGGCTCTGTCCTGGGGCCCCTTCTTTTCATAACCTACCTTCTCCCCCTCGGCCATATCTTCCGTAAATTTAACATTCACTTCCACTGCTTCGCGGATGACACCCAGCTCTACCTCTCTTCCAAACCTAACTCGACACTCCCACCCCCCTCCCTCACCTCCTGTCTCTCTGAAATAAAATCATGGTTCACCTCCAACTTTCTGAAACTTAATAGCAATAAAACTGAATTCTTACTCATTGGCACCAAATCCAGCTTATCTAAAGTTGACTCCTTCTCTCTCTCCATCGACAGCTCCTTAGTCTCCACCTCCCCTCAGGTCAAGAGTCTGGGTGTCATCCTCGACAGCACACTATCTTTCCAATCCCACATCAATAACGTCACCAGGTCAGCTTACTTCCATCTGCGCTCCATTAATCGTCTAGGGATAATAATACATTTTAAATAAAATGTATTATTATTTATTATTACAACGACAACTGTTGAACTCCAATTGGAAAAAAAAAATCAAGCAAACAAGTGAGACTGGGAACACCAAGTGCAGGTTGTATAGCAAGGTTTATAGTGTCCAGTTCCCTGTCACTCCCATACTGTGTGTATTATGGTGTATCACAGTTCACACCAGCGGGTGAGGTGACTTTTACAACAAAGTATCAAAACTTGTCCTGCGAAGGAGAAGGATACTGTTCATGTACAAATAAGAGGTACGACCTTAAGTATCTGAAAACTGACATATATATGTAGAATAAATGAACGCTAAAGAGCACATAAGGCACTTCACGTACCAAAGTGGATGGCTGCAGCCTTCCTTGATTCATAAGAGACCTTTGCATCATTGTCTCGAGGCTGTCAAATAGGCCACAGTGGGGAATCGACCCCGCCATCCTGTGTGAGTCCATTTAAGGACAAAGCCGTTCTCCTTAGATGAGATTTAGCGCCGTGTTACTCCGCTTTCAGGCTGCATTGCATCACTCAACAGGTAGCGAAAGTCCCGCTGAGAATGCGCCGCATGAGGTGACATCACAGATAGAAAACTAAAAAAAAATATTTTTGAATTGCAAGTAAATAATGTAAATGTACCTTTAACATGATTGTTTAACACATCCTGTCTGGATGGAAGGATGGATGGATGGATGAATGGATGGATGGGTGGACCACAGGTCAACCAGGACCAGTTAGCGGAGGTGATTGCAGATCTTGTAGTTGTTTGTTTGCTTCGTTCAACCAATTCCAATCAAGCTTGTGGCCGGTTTACTATCTGTCAGGAGTCTAATTGCTAATCAATAGTTATATGCGGGGGCAGGGTCGCTCCTTTTTAAAATGAAAGCACAAGCACCCCCCATTGTGACAAAATAAGTGCAGACTAAAGAAAGCTTTACAGCTGAGTGCAACGGTTCTTTCTTCAAACATTTAAAAAGGAGGCGTTTGATGCTCATCCATGTGTTCCACTTAGCTGGCAGGCACAGAATCAAATATTTTATTTCTCTGGCTGCTTATTTTTGGGGATGAATGATTGAATCGCTGAGAGAACAATACGCTTTTAGGGTTGCTTGAGCCCCGGCCCAGCCAATAGCACGCCAGATTGGAGTCATTATTCATAATCTGCCTGCGGAGGTTTAAGGCTTCACGTCTCAGGCTATTGTGTAGTTGAGCTAAATGGACTTATTTGCAAAACAAGACCCGGCCTTAAACATTTAACACCTGTGAAGGACTATAAAACGGCTTTGTAAGCGCTAAAAGGAGGTCAAGCCTCATCCGCAAGTTTTAGCGACGTCGCTGGGAATTAAAGGTGCATCCTTGGGTTCTGTTACTGAACTGCTGTGGGAGTGGCCTTTCCCTGCATGTCCGAACTTACGCCTACATTAACGCATAAGTCGCTCACACTGTACACAAAACACACGAAAGACATGCAGATATAAGAATTTATTCATTCATTCATTTTCTACCGCTTTTTCCTCACGAGGGTCGCGGGAGGTGCTGGAGCCTATCCCAGCTGTATTCGGGCTAGAGGCCGGGTACACCCTGGACTGGTGGCCAGCCAATCACAGGGCACATATAGACAAACAACCATTCACACTCACATTCATACCTATGGACAATTTGGAGTCGCCAATTAACCTAGTATGTTTTTGGAATGTGGGAGGAAACCGGAGTACCCGGAAAAAACCCATGCATGCACAAGGGAAAACATGCAAACTCCACACAGAGATGGCCGAGGGTGGAATTGAACCCTGGTCTCCTAGCTGTGAGGTCTGCGCGCTAACCACTCGCCGCTATGCCGCCCTATAAGAATTTAATCAAACTGAAATAAAAAAAGAACTTCCTGTTATCCCTGTGCTCGTTTTGCCGGCCTGTGATGCTGGTGCATGTTTATCCTGCAAATGTTCCCCGTGAAGAATCCCAAAATAGTTCCACGTTTGTCTTTGAGGGATTTTGTTTACACTTAATGGCTTTGCCAGGCTTGAATGTTGGATGTTAAATGTTCTTTCTCCTCCTTCCTCAGCTGTGCTCCACATGCTCTCCTGCTTTTTTTCCTGTTATTGGAGAGGAGCAGCATGATGGATTGGCTTTATTCCCGAGGAATCCCCGCCCAGCGAAGGCGGCATCATCATCATCATCATCATCATCATCATCAGCAGCAGCAGCATGCGTGGCGGTGAGTCAAGGTGAGAGGAGTCAAGGTCTGTAGGAGGTGTGGGATCAGAGCAGTAATGACTCGATGTGACCCTGGTGCTGGACTCCATAGACATTTTCTATCATAATCCAGCTGTGAAGGGACACTTTGATGCTGTTCAATGTTATTGTCCTGGTCAAGGGTGCTTTAACAGTGTTGTTGTCTCTTGATGGATGCACATGGAGTACACGGGCTCCAAGGCACCCTGGACCTGAACCACTAATGTCATTGTTGCCTCCATCATGTGAGAATCACACAAGGCCGGATGTTGTCTTGATTGGCTGGTGAATGCAGATTTAACCCGTACACCAAGTCGAGTATTCGAGGAATACAGTCAAGCATTGGTTTCAAAAAATCAAAATGTGCAAAAACTGAAGCAATTTTTCCCTTAAGAAATCATGGAAATCCAACTCATTCATTCCAGACAACCATAATACAGAAAAGAATATGAAATCATTATGAATGCAGAAGGTGATGCCAATACCGATCACATGGATTACCGTATTTTCTGGACTATAGTCACTT
The DNA here is from genome assembly GCF_037039965.1 of Doryrhamphus excisus. NCBI lineage: Eukaryota > Metazoa > Chordata > Actinopteri > Syngnathiformes > Syngnathidae > Doryrhamphus > Doryrhamphus excisus. The sequence goes on from NC_136370.1 coordinate 2,888,212, forward strand.
TTTTATAGGTTGGCTGTTCCTGCGACTTATACTCCAGAGCGACTTATAAATGAAAAAAGTGTTTATGTTCCATAAACACTGAACACCTTTTGTGTTCATGTTTATTTTTTGTGTAGCTGAATAAGCATTGTGTTAGCATATCTTACATCTATTCAGCCTGTTCTCTATTCTTTTATTAATGTTAGAACTTGCCTTCCAAGAGGACGTAATGTCTGTTTTGGTCAAGTAGTTTGTAATATGAATTACCTGCAAAAAATGCGACTTATGTATGTTTTTTTTTACCTAATTATGCATTTTTGGCCTAATGCGACTTATAGTCCAGAAGATTAATTGTAATTGTACATTTTTCAATGTATCCATCATGAGTGACATTGGCCAGGGGCGGCGTACAAGGGGAGAAAGTTAGGACAGTTCCAAGGACCCCTGACTGCTAGGGGCCACAAAAAATAGGTACCGTGGTGCCTTGGTTAACGTTATTAAACTAAACCGTTCAATTTAGACAATGGCTACGTTTACATGCAGTCAAATAACCCTATCATAACCGCAATAACCCGGTTGTGCACGGTTTGAAAACCGGAATATTGCACCTGAATATTGGGTCATGTATACGCCAAAGGAATATTGATTTGTGTTCTGTGCATGTTCCATTCGAAAGAAATCTTGGGTCTTTGACAGGAAGTATTGAATTTGAAAATTAACCATCTCACTAATGAGGTGAAAGACAGAAAAATGTCCTTTTTATAGAGATTCTACAGACGCCTTGTCTGTAGAAAAGATGTTGTTTTTGGATACAGTAAGAAGAAAACCTACTTATGAAAACTGCACAATCCATCAATATCAAATGAAAGCTTTTTAAAAAAAACATGGCATGGTGCAGGATGCAAACTTCACATCAGTCTCACAACAACTCCCTGAATGCTTCCAAGCATATTTTTCCGAAAATACAATCATATTTGGCATGCTATTCCTCCAAAATATAAAACTTGACAGGCCTTGACATCTGGCGTACAGACGGCAAATAAAACATGTGACCTTAGCATGCTAACGTGCATTATTTCTTTATCCCAGCTGGGGGAGGTACATGACTACATCCTAGGTTTTGTGCTGTATTTATTGGAAGTATTACATTATACTATACAAGACTTTATCCTGACTGAGCACCTTGTATAGCCAAGGTAAGCTAACAGCTGTCCGTGCATGCAAATCCCCTTTTTTCCCCCGTTGATCGCCCAATCATCCCGTCCTGTCACCCCTTGTGTGACTGCACAGTGTGTTGTATATGCATGGACGGATGATTGCACTATTTGGCTTGTCCTTCTGTAGAAGTGACAAGAATAAAGGCTCGTTCAGGAAGTTGTGGTCATGCACGGTTCACAGGCTGCGATGATATGTTGTAGTTTAATTTCAGAGGCAGCTTCTTCTCTCCCACGGGCAAAAAAAAAAGGATGTCCATCATCGCGCATCAGACGCGCATCTGCTAAGAGCGCTAGCCTTAAATAGCAATTTGCCAGTTAAGCGCTTCTGACAGTGGTGCCATTGGGTGACTCTTCCGAGGTGCAGCGTGGGATCACTCTGTCGTCCTCGTTCCTACTGTACCCGGCTGGCGGGATTAGCGTCAAAGCCTTCCTCCTGTAAAACCCTCAGCGGGGGGAGTGCAGATGCGCAACCTGCTGCGCCCCCTCTATTTTTTATTCCTCCAGCTCTCGGTGCTGAGCATTAAGACACATTTGTAGCTCAGTGAATGGAGATGGGAAACCGTGCACAGCAAAATTAATAATTCATACTGATTAGCGAAGAGAGCACAAACACCACACAATAAGTGCTTCCCAAAAGTGGAGGCCTGATAACGAGCGTGGCGGCCATGTTTTTTTTTTATTTTGACACTCTCACCTTCCAAAGACTTGCCACCAAAGAGCAAAATGAAGAGGTTTACTGCCTCATTAAACTGGCGGGATTTTTAAAAAGGATATTAGTGACTGTCTGGAGGCAGATAAGCATGCAGATTAGCACCCTTGTTCACGTCTTTAATGCAGCTGACAAAAATGCAATGCAAGTCAATGACGAACACATTTGGAAGGTACATGGAAATTAAGTGGTGGGGATGAAGGGGGATTAAATAAATACATCGCCGACGAACTTAGTCATTGATTTAAAGCGGGGGTCTCAAACTCAATTTACCTGGGGCGAGTCTACGTGAGGCTGGACGGGAATCGTGTTTCAACCATGTGTCAACAAACACGACCCGAAGCTGGCAAGCCTCAGCTGAAAGTCATACAAATACCAAGTAAAAAAGTAAGAGTACTTTTACACTCTAAAGATTACCAAGAGAGGCAGCAGTGGCTAGCGGCTGGCTAGTGGCTAGCGGCTAGCGGCTGGGTAGTGGCTAGCGGCTGGGTAGCGGCTAGCGGCTGGGTAGCTTCTAGCGGCTGGCTAGCAGCTGGCTAGTGGCTAGCTTCTAGCAGCTGGCTAGTGGCTAGCTTCTAGTGGCTGGCTAGCGGCTAGCTTCTAGCGGCTTCTAGCGGCTGGCTAGTGGCTAGCTTCTAGCGGCTGGCTAGCTTCTAGCGGGTGGCTAGTGGCTAGCTTCTAGCGGCTACTGGCTAGCAGCTAGTGGCTAGTAGCTAGTTGGTTCAGGCAAGCTTTTATTTGTAACGTGGCACCAAAATCAGAGCAGCTGGCTTCAAAAAAGACCAGAGACGAGTTCTCTTAGAATAATGAAAGGTTCAATTTCCTAAAAGTGACATGCAAGGAGACAAATCAATGGCACCTAAACGGACGGCCTCTGGAGAAAATGTCTAACTTCTCCAAAGTGTAATGTCATTGTTTGGAGTCTGTATATGCGAGGGGAGGAGTCCTTTGAAATGAGAGCCTGAAGCGATAATAAAATGCCCAGACGCCCAAGGCTGTCGAGTCTGAGCACGTGAAGGACTTGTTCTGGTGACAAGAGGCTGCTAGCCTCCAGCAGATACTCCAAGCAAGTCTGTGTATCACTGTGTTACATAGCTACATGTGGTACTGTATAGTTAAATCATTTGTTAAATCATGCTCGAAATTTAGCTGAGGGGCTGTCAGAATGGTATACTTGCTCACGGTGCAACAAAACAAAAAAACCACAACACATTCAAAGCGTTCACATTCAAGTGAACGCATCATATAAATAAGTGACTACTATGTGGGTGGTAAACATCTAAGCGCAAAACATGTTATTTCCAAATGCCCGCAAAGCATGCTGGGTAGTCCAGCTGTAACAACAACATTGAGCGTGCCACAATAGCACTGCAAGTCACGTCGCTGGCTACAGTTTTCATGTTAAATGTTTAAAGGAGGAATTTGGACATGTCCGGAAGGCCGGATTAAGACACTTGGCGGGCCTGATGTGGCCTGCGGGCTGCAGTTTTCATACCCCTGCTGAGGGTTATAGGGAAACCTCCAATAACGCAACCTGCCAGTGGGGGGCGAGGGGGGCGGGGGGAGGATGACAACCTGTGTTTCGGTTACGTTCCATTTCAGAACTCCAGAGAGGAGAAGAAACACCCAGCGTTTTGTTTTTGCTCCCCGCAAAAGACGAAGTCAGAGCGCCCCTCGACCCCCGGCGCATCTTATCAGCTGTTCACTGGGCAATTTGGGAGTGTGACAGAGAGAGACAGCCTTGTGATGTGAGGACTGGAGCGCATCCATCTTTGCTTGGCGCTGTCCTCCGCAGTCTGTCCCGCCTTTGATCATCTCCGGCTTTGCACTGAGTCAGACGCACAAACCCACACATGTTCCTCACACACACACACACACATACATATATAAAGCATTGAGCACTCCTATTGACAATATGCAAATAGTTTTATTTTCACATTCCTCCTCACACTTTAGCCCCGCCCCTCACGCTCATCTTTACCTTAGAAGCCTCGAAAGTCTTAACTGCTCTGCAAATAAAACCCGCACACACTTGCAGATGGAGCTTAGTGCGGCTAAGCTGATGCAGTTCCGCATGAGCGCTCAGCCTCCTGACGCGTCGCTTCACACCTGTCTGTCTGCATCCAGGTGGGCATCCGTGTCGCTGCACTCGAACCAACGCTAAACCCCTCTAACACACGCCGGTGTCAACACTAACGCGACATTGTCTGCACGCTGCTTTTTCTTCCTGAGCCTGCAGAAATGGCTCCTCGGGATGAAGTGTGTATGCCGGGCCAGTAGATGGCAGCGCAGTGTGCCTAAGCCTACTCAAGGTGACTGAGTGAGCGCATACTGTACATACATACACACAGTACAAGTGTACATGCTCTCAAGAGTGTAAATGTAGCTTGTTAGTCCATCATAAGTTGTAAACCGAAATAACGATAAAATAGTTTCTCGTCACATGGCCGTATCTCGTTTTTTAAAAGTGTACAAACGATAAAAAACGACACATTCAGATTGTGATTGCAGGATTCTACACTGGTCACTAGGTGACACGTACAGGCTATGAACATGGTAATGGTTCAATTTCATTTGAACATGCATCAGATTCCAATTGAGTGCATCCCATAATCAGTTCCCAGTTCCACATGTCCAAAAGAAGTAGGAAGAAGCAAAGCTTATTAAATCCTACCCCTCCATCTGGTACTTTTACAATCAGTAACTGTTACATTTGTTCACTTCCTGCTTTCCTAATATAATTAAAAATCTTTTTATTATTTATTTATTTTTGTCTTTATTTTATAATTTTATTTATTTTTAATTTTTGTATTTTTTAATAAAAAAATGTTTTTAAATATATATATATTTTTCATTTTATCTTTTAAATTTCTGATTGATAACAAATTTTGTTTTGTTCAATATTGAAATATTTCTGGCCACATATTCTATGAAGAAGGAACCCTTGAAGGAAATTCACAAATTTGGACAGTACATAGAGTTCCACAAGGATCTGTGTTAGAGCCCTCAAAGTTTTTCAATAAAACAGTCAAAGAGAGGCCAAAAATGACCCGCGTCTTTCCAATCTTTGTTGCCTGTCCTGTGAGATGCCAAACATTGATCTACAGGCTATGATAATGATCCGGTATATGATTGTAATTAACAAGCATAACAATATCTAGTATGGTTTGTTGGAGAGAGTAGCAAGTGTACATGCTCTCAAGAATGTAAATGTAAATGTACATGGTAATGGTAATGGTTTTATTTAATTTGAACATGCACCAGATTACAATTGAGTGCATCCCATAATCAGTTCCCAGTTCCACATGTCCAAAAGGAGTAGGAAGAAGCAAAGCTTATTAAATCCTACCCCTCCATCTGGTACTTTTACAATCAGTAACTGTTACATTTGTTCACTTCCTGCTTTCCTAATATAATTAAAAATCTTTTTATTATTTATTTATTTTTGACTTTATTTTATATTTTTTAATTTTTGTATTTTTTAATAAAAAATGTTTTTAATATATATATTTTTTATTTTATTCTTTTTTAAATTTCTGATTGAGAACACATTTTGCTTTGTTCAACATTGAAATAGTTTTGGCCACATATTCTATAAAGAAGGAACCCTTGAAGGAAATTCACAAATTTGGACAGTAAGTGGAGTTCCACAAGGATCTGTGTTGGAGCCCTCAAGGTTTTAATAAATCTTTAATAAAACAGCCAAAGAGAGGCCAAAAATGACCCGTATCCTTCCAATCTTTGTTGCCTGTCCTGTGAGATGCCAAACATTGACCTACAGGCTATAATAATGATCCGGTATATGATTGTAATTAACAAGCATAACAATATCTAGTATCGAGTATGGTTTGTTGGAGAGAGTAGCATTTGTCTGTTGTTTCTTAACGCTGAGCCTAAAATGCACCTGAAGTAGCATTATGTTGTCTTACTTGTGCAGATTTCCCAATCCATCGTTCCCTGCTACCTTTACGTTTAGCACATAAGGCGACACAAAGAGTGGCAACACAAATCCGCAAACCTCGACTGAACTCGCTCATCTGGAGGCGGTCGGGAGTCAAAATGTGCTCTTTATCAGCCACCGAGCAGAGCCTCTTTTCTTTCTCTCTCCTTTTTTGGCTATAAAATTGGCAGAGGTAGAGTGGGAAATTGTCTGCATGAAAGCGGCCGCCGGGATTGTGCGGAAGAGCGTGAATTTGTGCTTTTGTGGTGGCGGTCGCGGCCTAACGAGAAGGTGTGAAATTGTTGGTGCATATGCCGTGATGTGAGTTTATCCGCAAGGAGAACCTTTTAGGCGCCCACCGTCTCCCCACTCCTCCACGTGATGGTGGGCTCGGCTTTGTGTGTTTGGTCCGACCCCATGTTTGATTTGAGCGCTGCTCGATCCTCCGCCTGATAAACTATGCTCTCTCAGCGAGCCGAGCTCGCAGCTGCTTCCCGCTCTTGTCCTCCATCTTCCACCCTTATTACCTTTCACGCTTACTGGCTTTTATGGAAGCCATAAATAAGCTCACGGTGTCTCCATGTGTAACTCTGTTTTAGAGGCCGCCGGAGCAATGCTAACATCACACTTTACTAAAGCGCAGTTAATCTGGCTTTCATCCCTTCTGTGATATAGATCGGATTAGCTGAGTTTATCGTCAACTAGCCTAACACGTCTTATTTTATCTCAATTTAGACCAACTTAGCTTTACTCTTACTTTATTTTAGCCTTGTTTTTCTTATCCTAGTCTACAGCAAGGGTGGGCAAACTTTTTGACTCGTGGGCCGATTTAATTGATTTAACTAAATTGACGAGGGGCCAGACTATATAGCACCATCGCTCAAAAGTTTGGGATCACTTGGAATTTTTTTGGGCCAGTCTGAGATATGGCTTTTTCTTGGCAGTCCTGCCATGAAGTCCAGCATCCTGAAGTGGCCGCTTCACTGTTGATACTGACACTGGTGTTTGACGGCTACTATTTAGTGCAGCTGCCAGGTGACGACCTGTGAGGCGTCTTTGTCTTAAACTACACACTTTGTCTTCTTGCACAGTTGTGCAGCGTTTTTCTGTCCTTGTTAGACCCAGTTTGTGCTGCTCTCTGAAGGGAGTAGTTAACAGCATGGTAAGAGATTTTAGTTTTAGTTCAGATTTTTTTAGATGGGTTTTCTAATAATCTATTAGCCTTATAAAATGATGAACTTGGATTAGCAGCCATACCAGGAGATTGATGCAGAGGACTGACAGTTGTTGATAGTAGGCCTCTATGCAAAAATGTACTTCCTTCTTTGAAAATCATCTGATTCATTTTCATTGTTTGTGAAACCGGCCAATTTATGTACACTTGTAATAGTCCTATGAAAAACGGTGAACACCGAGTGGACATGTCCTGGCAAAATAAGACTTCTGGTCTCCCTAGTTAAAGGGATAGTTCTGATTTATTGTCATGAAGTTTTGACATCTTCATCAGCAGTGTAGTACATCTACGGTGACATTTCTATCCACTTTGTCCTGTGAGCCAAGTTGTGGTTGGCATTCTGTGTTCCTTGCTTCTCAAAACAATATGCGTTCAAAAGAGTCATTTAGAGTACCGAGCGACGTGAGGCTTTGGCAGTCGCTGAGGCAAAAACTCGGACTTGGGGAAGCCCTAGAGAACAACTGGAGGAGATAGATTTGCTGTGGCGACCCCTGAAGGGAAAAGCCAAAAAAGAGAAGAAGAAGAAGATAGAGAACCGCATCCAGACGGCTTTGAAGAGATTCTGGACCGTTGTCCCCCTGTCTCAGGAGGGGGAAGTTGCACGGTCAACACAAGCTATGGAGTGGATGGAATACTTGAAGTGAAGAAGCAGTGTCTGAGGACTCTATAGTGGGCTCCTCCATGGCAGGTTGAGATCCACCTGGAGTTCCTCAAGGCCCTGGATGCTGTGGAGCTGGCTCGGGTGACACAGCTTTGCAGCACTGAGTGGACATCGGGTGCCTCAGTGCCACCCGGTGGTGGACCGCAGAGCGAAACCATCATGGGATCCGCTTCTCAGAAACAGGCATGATTTATTTATTCATATAGTTTTGAAAAACCGCGATGTGGCGACGGACATTACGTATATAGAAAAATGAAAAAGATAATTCTCTCAATTCCGTTGTGGTTTTGTTGCTTGCTTGATTTGTAGCGTGCAGATCTTGGCATCTTCTGTTTGGGTGCCACCAGCAGTGGGACGGTACCTAAAAGGTGGCGGATGTACAGGAAGTGAAATGTTACAGCCAAAAGCCACGATTGAGCCAGAAAGCGCTTGCGTGGTGTTGTTGTGTCGCTTCCAGAAGAAGACTTCTTCCTCGATTGTGCACGTTGAGTCTACATCTGACATGTGGGATGTGGAAAGCTGTTTTGGGCTGCTGCTTCCCTCCTAAAAACGCTAGCAGTGAGTCATTATGACTAATTTATTTAGTCCAACTGTCACAGCGAGCACCTGCCTCCCACACGTTAACGCGGGGAATGAAATTTGGCACAGGACTGTCACCGAGCGGAGTATGCAAATCATTTGGCGGCGTGGAATCATTAACGGCTTCTTGTCTTTCTCAGAGCGGAGGACAACGACGTGGGCGGCTAATTATTTTTCCCAGCCTCTTCAGGATCAATTGATTGCACGTCTTTTGAGGCGTCGGTGCTGCCACGCCGGCGTCACAAACGTTGTTATTCGCCGCACAAGCTTGTCACTTTCTAATTAAATGTTTCCTTAAGCTCTCCCCGGGAAGTCTGCAAGACGCCCTCGCCGCTGCCTTGAAAGAACTCATTATTTCCCCTTTTGCCCACTGATGTCCGACCACCAGACCACCCTGTTTCATCCAGATAATACAACTATTTCATTTCAGTGTGTTGGCATGCTAGCGTGTAGCGCTCCAGATAATGCGCGGCAACAAGTTGGCTTAAAATTAACTTCTGTCAGCCGCCGGAGTGACGAGGCCGGAGAGCGGCGGCTTGTTCGTCACTGCCGGTTCTGCTGTGACGACTTCTGGATGGAGGTTGAAAGAAGGGCACGGCCACCAACGTAGGACGCGACGTTTCAACTCGTTAAAAGTTTCCACTCTGCGGTACACTTTTGTTGTAGAATTCTTCAGCCAATGGATACTCCAAAGACGCTATGCCGCTAAGAACGGGGCACCGAAAGGGGCGGTGCTAAATCATTTGATTGGTGGGCAAAAACAATAAGCTGGCCCGTCTTACTTCATGTAACTTCCTGTTTATACAGTAGATCCCTGCGTTTATACCACCACCAGCCAATGATGTGTCTCTCTTCAGTTACCATTGTTCGCTCATGACGCAATGCAGGTTTAAGCCCAAAATATAAATTTCCAATGCCGCTTATCCTCACGAGGGTATGCTGGAGCCTATCCCAGCTGACTTTGGGCAAGAGGCGGGGTACGCTGGTCGCCAGCCAATGGCAGGGCACATATAGACAAACATTTATTCATTTTCTACCGCTTATCCTCACCAGGGTCGCGGGGGTGCTGGAGCCTATCCCAGCTGTTTTCAGGCAAGAGGCGGGGTACACCCTGGACTGGTACTGGGACAAAAAGACAAACTCACATTCATACCTATGGACAATTTGGAGTGGCTAATTAACCTAGCATGTTTTTGGAATGTGTGAGGAAACCGGAGTACCCGGAGAAAACCCACACATGCACGGGGAGAACATGCAAACTCCACACAGAGATGGCCGAGCGTGGAATTGAACCTGGGTCTCCTAGCTGTGAGGTATAAACAAACACCCATGGACATTTTGGAGTGGCCAATGAGCATGTTTTTGGAATGGGGGAGGAAAAATGTGTGAGGAAACCGGAGTACCCAGAGAAAAAAACCCACTCACACACAGGGAGAACATGCAAACTCCACATTTGAACCCAGGTCCTCCTGATCTCCTGGCTGTCCGGCCTACATGCTAACTACTCGTCCAAAGAAACGGGATCAGGCGTCACAAAACGTCCTATTAGCATCCTATTAGCATCCTATTAGCTGGCTACCAAAATGGAAACAGAATTCTTGACAGTAAAAAAATGTTAACTTGTGACTTAAAACATGGCTTACACTTAATGAAGCAGCACCTCAAACCTGATAGCTTCATCATTAAAGTCTCCTGAAGTCAGCTGAGAAGTCCCTACTTTTGACGGACAGTTAGCCCCCACCACCATTCATTATTCAGTCCTCGCGCTGCGTTTTAGGTGAAAACACATACATTACAGTTGAAGCAGGAGGAAGGCGCTGCGGAATCACACCACTATATAAAGACCCACAGTCATCAACACTTACGTGACTCATTGTTGAATGCATGAACATCTCCAGCTGCATGGTCACAACTCCACCTCGACAGCAGAGGAGAACGCTGCCAACGGCTGACAATGATGATCTGATTGAGTTCTAATTACCGGCAATTTCAACAACAGCAGTTGTTGGAGTCTAAAAATGCTGCTGCCGCAAAGTCCAGTGGAAACTGTCGTTCACTATGTCTTGCTAAGATTGGAATGGATTGAGTAAGGAAATCAAACAATGCACAACGATGAGCCAGTTCAAGAAACAATACAAGCAGTTGATCACTATATTGACACTTACTATGGTAACCATTATGTCATTGGATGCTCATATCCAAAATAAAAATAAAAAATTAATTAAACTATATTAGGAAAGCAGGAAGTGAACAAATGTAACAGTTACTGATTGTAAAAGTACCAGATGGAGGGGTAGGATTTAATAAGCTTTGCTTCTTCCTAGGGGCGGCACGGCGATCAAGTGGTTAGCGTGCAGACTCACAGCTAGGAGACCAGGGTTCAATTCCACCATCTCTGTGTGGAGTTTGCATGTTCTCCCCGTGCATGCGTGGGTTTTCTCCGGGTACTCCGGTTTCCTCCCACATTCCAAAAACATGCTAGGTTAATTGGCCACTCCAAATTGTCCATAGGTATGAATGTGAGTGTGAATGGTTGTTTGTCTATATGTGCCCTGTGATTGGCTGGCCACCAGTCCAGGGTGTACCCTGCCTCTCGCCCGAAGAAGAACTCTGGTTGATTAATAGTCCATGTAGTATCCATTATTACACAAGTATATTTCTGTATGGCTCCAGTCGTTGTTAACATTTTGTAAGTAAAAAGCGCTGAACACGCATTTCCTGATCAAATACAAGGCGGAATGATCACAAGATGAGGCTGCCTCGAGCATCTCTTCTGTTTAGTACGCAAGCCTTTGCTGCCAGTTTCTGTTGGTCAGCATGCTGCTGATAATATCATTTATTATCCAGTACATCGTGACTTTTTACAGCTCACTCATTCACTACTGGCCATTTTGATTGATCTTTCAAGGCACACGGAATATTATGTGCTATGTTTATATAAACATGGAATCCACCAATACAAAGATTAGACTCCCCTTTTTCATCAGGAAAACAAGTTTGTTTCTACCTTTTTCCGTCCTGTAGTAATCAGTAGTCAAAAATTTGGTGACTTTCAGGAAAATATCAGCTCCCAACTAAAAGGGGAGAAAACCAGATTTTTGTGAAATTATACATTTCAAGCCTAACTTTCACTTTGACACCGTTGGTTTTGCTTTTGTGAAAGCTCAAATATTTAAACAATTATACCACATCAAACAACAACATTGGGTTGTTTTACACCAAAATAATTTATTCACAAATATGAACTATTTCAGATAATTAAAAAAACTAGGGGGCTGCATGGCGGTTGAGTGGTTAGCGTGCAGACCTCACAGCTAGGAGACCCTGTAGGTTTTCTCCGGGTACTCCGGTTTCCTGCCACATTCCAAAAACATGCTAGGTTAATTAGCCACTCCAAATTGTCCATAGGTATGAATGTGAGTGTGAATGGTTGTTTGATTATATGTGCCCTGTGACTGGACACCAGTCCAGGGTCGACCCTGCCTCTCGCCCGAAGACAGCTGGGATAGGCTCCAACAACCCCTGCGACTCTTGTGAGGATAAGCAGTAGAACATGAATGAATGAATGAATAAAAAAACTAGGACTAAGAAGTATTTCAACACAGTTCAGATCCTCACACCTGGTGGGCTATTTCCCATAAAATGTGTAACACTGAGGAGCTAAGTACTGTGTCTCCAGTGGAATACTTCCTTCAGATCATTGCAGTAAGTGTACCGTGTACACAACCTCCGCTACGTAGCAGAGATGGCGACTATTCAGGGTAGTAAGTGTCCATCACTGCTAATTCATCATTTCATGACGAAGCGCTCAAAGTAAAGGCTCCATCATGCTACAGCATCACGGCGTCGACATAAGGGACACCGGTTTTCGCCTGTTCTTCGTTGGAGCCGAACGTGTACTTCCAATCGCAGATATATTTGATTGGCTGGCTTTTTTTAGTTCATCATTTCTGTTTTTTCCCTCCCACAAAATTACCAAAAAATCCAACAAAACAGAACAAATAATACGCAATCCTTCCATTTGATGGTGGAGTACTCATAAAATGTCAATGTTGGCAGGATGGATGGATTTAAAAGGATTCTGCCCTTCACCTGCCAGTGAACCCCTCGTTTGACTCATGGTCATTCAGAGGGGAAGTAATGACTGCTGACAGTCATCATGACATCAAAGACAGAGCGTGATGTCATCACTTTCCAGTCAGGTCAATGCTGATCACCGGCGTGCGGCTGTAAAATCGATATGTGTGTACTTATCTCTGCGGATGACGCCGCACTCTGCTGACAAAACAAAACAATGTTTTGCCTTTAAATTATGCAGCGGCTGCGAGCCGTCGGAGCGGCCGGCGATGCAGCAGGGTCGTTATTTATCAGGCTGGAGGAGAGCGGAGAGGACAGGACGGTTATCTCTGCCGTTAGAGGCCACGCCAAGAAGCCTCGCCGACGTCGTTTTTAGCACCGGTCTAATCCACTGCCGACACGGTGGCATCATCAATCTGGGGTGCGACGTTATCCTCTGGCCTCATTTATAAGACCATACGTTACTTTGGCTTTTCTCAAGGAGCTGCTGTCACTACACACTACACAATTCCGCTAAGGCTGCATCCGCATCCGCACCAACGCCAAACACCTCTCCTCTCTGGTGTTAAAAACTGGATCTCATCTCTCGCATCCCGGGATCGCCGACACATCACCAGCGTGCCAAGACGTGACATGGATAATGGATGAGACGTGAAAAAAAGCTGGCAGGTGTATTATTTTTTGTGCGATGAATGTGTCGTAGCGTGATGGCAATTCACAGTGAAAAAGGAGCGAAGAAGAGGAAAAGGGTAAATACCGCCATAGTCAATTTCCGTGAGGACGCAACACCAGTAAATAGATTTGGGACAGCAGCACACAGGAACTAAATTGGTCTCCAATGGAATACTTCAACAAGTTTACCGTGTACACTGATTCTATTCAGGGTACTAAGTGTCCATCACCGAGCACTCACCTTTTCCAACGACTCTCAGGCACTGAGAGACATTTATGGACTCAAACACTAAAGGCCTGAATATGTTACATAACAGACGCTGAAACAAAAGACACAATGGCTCAATTTGAGGAGAATCCTGCCATCAAAATATGCAAATATCAGCACTTATACGACTATAAAATAACAGTGAACAGTTTTTCAGCACATGGAAGAGATCCATCTGGACGTTGCTTCTTTCACTCACCATTGTTTACTATTACACACAGGAACTTAAATAGCTAGTCAACAAGAGTTGTGGTCGTTCATGCACACAACGTGCTCAGCCCCCCCGCCAAAGCACTATGAAGCATTATGCTAATGCTAACATAGTCACCAGAAGCATTTAGTAGCGTTTTAATCGAGAATGATGGCCGTAGAAGTCTAACTAGTACAACATTATATGGTGGAACCTCGGTTAGTGTACATCCTGGTTAGTGTATTGTTTCCCGGTTAACAATCAATTAACTAATTCAATCCCAGACATTTTTCCAGGCACAAAGAATATTGTGTTGTCGGGCTATATAAACATGGTACCTACCAAAAGATTACAATCTCATCTTTCACCAGAAAACAAAAGTTTATTTCTTCCTTTTTCTGTTCTTAAGTAACCAGCAGTAGAACATAGGTCACTTTCAGCAAAATATCAGCTCCCAACAAAAAAGGCTTTTTGTGAAAAGAACTTTCTCTCTGAAACAAATGTAGCCATATATATTTAGCCAAAACATACCGTATTTTCCGGACTTATAAGTTGCACTTTTTTTCATAGGTTGGCTGTTCCTGCGACTTATACTCCAGAGCGACTTAGAAATGAAAAAAGTGTTTATGTTCCATAAACACTGGACACCTTTTCTGTTTATGTTTATTTTTTGTGTAGCTGAATAAGCATTGTGTTAGCATATCTTACATCTATTCAGCCTGTTCTCTTTTCGTTTATTGTTACAACTTGCCTTCCAAGAGGACGTAATGTCTGTTTTGGTCATGAAATAAATTACCCGCAAAAGATACGACTTATACTCCAGTGCGACTTCTCTATATTTTTTCTATCTAATTATGATATTGGCTTTGTGCGACTTATACTCTGGAGCGACTTATCGTCCAGAAAATACGGTACCCACAAAAAATGAGTCTTATACTCCAGTGCGACCTATGTAAGTTTTTTTTATACCTAATTATGCATTTTTGGCCTTGTGCGACTTGTACTCCAGAAAATACGGTACCCGCAAAAAATGCGACTTATGTATATTTTTTTGATCTAATTATGCATTTTTGGCTTTGTGCGACTTATACTCTGGAGCGACTTATCGTCCAGAAAATACGGTACCCGCAAAAAATGCGACTTATACTCCAGAGCGACTTATGTATGTTTTTTTCGACCTAATTATGCAGTTTTGGCCTTGTGTGACTTGCGACTTGTAGTCCAGAAAATACGGTATATACTGTATTTTCCAGACTATAAGTCACACTTTTTTTCATAGGTTGGCTGTTCCTGCGACTTATACTCCAGAGCGACTTAGAAATGAAAAAGTGTTTATGTTCCATAAACACTGGACACCTTTTCTGTTTATTTTTTGTGTAGCTGAATAAGCATTGTGTTAGCATATCTTACACCTATTCAGCCTGTTCTCTTTTCGTTTATTGTTACAACTTGCCTTCCAAGAGGACGTAATGTCTGTTTTGGTCATAAAATAAATTACCGCAAAAGATACGACTTATACTCCAGTGTGACTTCTCTATATTTTTTCTATCTAATTATGATATTGGCTTTGTGCGACTTATACTCTGGAGCGACTTATCGTCCAGAAAATACGGTACCCACAAAAAATGCGTCTTATACTCCAGTGCGACTTATGTAATTTTTTTTTCTACCTAATTATGCATTTTTGGCCTTGTGCGACTTATAGTCCAGAAAATACGGTACCCGCAAAAAATGCGACTTATGTATATTTTTTTGATCTAATTATGCATTTTTGGCTTTGTGCGACTTATACTCTGGAGCGACTTATCGTCCAGAAAATACGGTACCCGCAAAAAATGCGACTTATACTCCAGAGCGACTTATGTATGTTTTTTTCGACCTAATTATGCAGTTTTGGCCTTGTGTGACTTATACTCCGGAGCGACTTGTAGTCCAGAAAATACGGTATATACTGTATTTTCCAGACTATAAGTCGCACTTTTTTTCATAGGTTGGCTGTTCCTGCGACTTATACTCCATAGCGACTTATAAATGAAAAAAGTGTTTATGTTCCATAAACACTGGACACCTTTTCTGTTTATGTTTATTTTTTGTGTAGCTGAATAAGCATTGTGTTAGCATATCTTACATCTACTCAGCCTGTTCTCTTTTCGTTTATTGTTACAACTTGCCTTCCAAGAGGACGTAATGTCTGTTTTGGTCATAAAATAAATTACCCGCAAAAGATACGACTTATACTCCAGTGCGACTTCTCTATATTTTTTCTATCTAATTATGATATTGGCTTTGTGCGACTTATACTCTGGAGCGACTTATCGTCCAGAAAATACGGTACCCACAAAAAATGCGTCTTATACTCCAGTGCGACCTATGTAAGTTTTTTTTCTACCTAATTATGCATTTTTGGCCTTGTGCCACTTATACTCCAGAAAATACGGTACCCGCAAAAAATGCGACTTATGTATATTTTTTTGATCTAATTATGCATTTTTGGCTTTGTGCGACTTATACTCTGGAGCGACTTATCGTCCAGAAAATACGGTACCCGCAAAAAATGCGACTTATACTCCAGAGCGACTTATGTATGTTTTTTTCGACCTAATTATGCAGTTTTGGCCTTGTGTGACTTATACTCCGGAGCGACTTGTAGTCCAGAAAATACGGTATATACTGTATTTTCCAGACTATAAGTCGCACTTTTTTTCATAGGTTGGCTGTTCCTGCGACTTATACTCCATAGCGACTTATAAATGAAAAAAGTGTTTATGTTCCATAAACACTGGACACCTTTTCTGTTTATGTTTATTTTTTGTGTAGCTGAATAAGCATTGTGTTAGCATATCTTACATCTACTCAGCCTGTTCTCTTTTCGTTTATTGTTACAACTTGCCTTCCAAGAGGACGTAATGTCTGTTTTGGTCATAAAATAAATTACCCGCAAAAGATACGACTTATACTCCAGTGCGACTTCTCTATATTTTTTCTATCTAATTATGATATTGGCTTTGTGCGACTTATACTCTGGAGCGACTTATCGTCCAGAAAATACGGTACCCACAAAAAATGCGTCTTATACTCCAGTGCGACCTATGTAAGTTTTTTTTCTACCTAATTATGCATTTTTGGCCTTGTGCCACTTATACTCCAGAAAATACGGTACCCGCAAAAAATGCGACTTATGTATATTTTTTTGATCTAATTATGCATTTTTGGCTTTGTGCGACTTATACTCTGGAGCGACTTATCGTCCAGAAAATACGGTACCCGCAAAAAATGCGACTTATACTCCAGAGCGACTTATGTATGTTTTTTTCGACCTAATTATGCAGTTTTGGCCTTGTGTGACTTATACTCCGGAGCGACTTGTAGTCCAGAAAATACGGTATATACTGTATTTTCCAGACTATAAGTCGCACTTTTTTTCATAGGTTGGCTGTTCCTGCGACTTATACTCCATAGCGACTTATAAATGAAAAAAGTGTTTATGTTCCATAAACACTGGACACCTTTTCTGTTTATGTTTATTTTTTGTGTAGCTGAATAAGCATTGTGTTAGCATATCTTACATCTACTCAGCCTGTTCTCTTTTCGTTTATTGTTACAACTTGCCTTCCAAGAGGACGTAATGTCTGTTTTGGTCATAAAATAAATTACCCGCAAAAGATACGACTTATACTCCAGTGCGACTTCTCTATATTTTTTCTATCTAATTATGATATTGGCTTTGTGCGACTTATACTCTGGAGCGACTTATCGTCCAGAAAATACGGTACCCACAAAAAATGCGTCTTATACTCCAGTGCGACCTATGTAAGTTTTTTTTCTACCTAATTATGCATTTTTGGCCTTGTGCCACTTATACTCCAGAAAATACGGTACCCGCAAAAAATGCGACTTATGTATATTTTTTTGATCTAATTATGCATTTTTGGCTTTGTGCGACTTATACTCTGGAGCGACTTATCGTCCAGAAAATACGGTACCCGCAAAAAATGCGACTTATACTCCAGAGCGACTTATGTATGTTTTTTTCGACCTAATTATGCAGTTTTGGCCTTGTGTGACTTATACTCCGGAGCGACTTGTAGTCCAGAAAATACGGTATATACTGTATTTTCCAGACTATAAGTCGCACTTTTTTTCATAGGTTGGCTGTTCCTGCGACTTATACTCCATAGCGACTTATAAATGAAAAAAGTGTTTATGTTCCATAAACACTGGACACCTTTTCTGTTTATGTTTATTTTTTGTGTAGCTGAATAAGCATTGTGTTAGCATATCTTACATCTACTCAGCCTGTTCTCTTTTCGTTTATTGTTACAACTTGCCTTCCAAGAGGACGTAATGTCTGTTTTGGTCATAAAATAAATTACCCGCAAAAGATACGACTTATACTCCAGTGCGACTTCTCTATATTTTTTCTATCTAATTATGATATTGGCTTTGTGCGACTTATACTCTGGAGCGACTTATCGTCCAGAAAATACGGTACCCACAAAAAATGCGTCTTATACTCCAGTGCGACCTATGTAAGTTTTTTTTCTACCTAATTATGCATTTTTGGCCTTGTGCCACTTATACTCCAGAAAATACGGTACCCGCAAAAAATGCGACTTATGTATATTTTTTTGATCTAATTATGCATTTTTGGCTTTGTGCGACTTATACTCTGGAGCGACTTATCGTCCAGAAAATACGGTACCCGCAAAAAATGCGACTTATACTCCAGAGCGACTTATGTATGTTTTTTTCGACCTAATTATGCAGTTTTGGCCTTGTGTGACTTATACTCCGGAGCGACTTGTAGTCCAGAAAATACGGTATATACTGTATTTTCCAGACTATAAGTCGCACTTTTTTTCATAGGTTGGCTGTTCCTGCGACTTATACTCCATAGCGACTTATAAATGAAAAAAGTGTTTATGTTCCATAAACACTGGACACCTTTTCTGTTTATGTTTATTTTTTGTGTAGCTGAATAAGCATTGTGTTAGCATATCTTACATCTATTCAGCCTGTTCTCTATTCTTTTATTGTTACAACTTGCCTTCCAAGAGGACGTAATGTCTGTTTTGGTCAAGTAGTTTGGAAAAGAAATTACCCGCAAAAAATGCGACTTATACTCCAGTGCGACTTATGTATGTTTTTTTTCTACCTAATCATGCATTTTGGCATTGTGCGACTTATACTCCGGAGTGACATGCACACAACGTGCTCAGCCCCCCCTGCTGAAGCACCGTTCCAAGGTCAAGATGTAGTAATTCAGCTTTAAGTATGCAAGTATACCAAATACAACATAAGCACAGCGTACACTGTGTACTTCATTAACTGTACTGATGAAAGTATACCATTAAGGCATTTTACATTTCTCAGACTCCGGCTATTAATCACGAGGCTATTTTTTTTAAATCACATTTGACCTGCAACATAAGGTAAACATCTTCTTGACAAGCTCAAGTATTTACAGAAGACGTGATTACTGAGTACGGAATTAATTTCGGTCCTTGGAGTCCGGTCCACTCGGCCCGCTAACAAATCAAATCATGTGTTTCCTTGTTAGTAAATTAGTGTTCTCTACCCTGACTGCTTGGCTTCTTTTTTTTTTGGCTGAGGGAAATGAGATTTAATGCCCGGCATCCGCCCGGCACCCGCCCACCTGCGCCATTGTCGGTTGAGTTATTTAATGACAAGAAGCCACATGGATGCTCTTCTTCGATTAAGCGCACCCGATGGCATGACGAGCACGACTCGTTGAATGGAAATCGCCACGCCAATGCTGCAAAAGCCGGATTCCCCCCAATGTGTCCGCTATTTATTTGCCGCTTGCTGCTGTAAAACCAAACCCTCACGAGATGCCGAGATGTCGTCATTTACCTTCTCACCGCTGCTAATTACATTAACGACACCGCCGATCCCGCCCGAGGAGGCCTCACGGGGGCAGCGGCGGGGACTTAGCCTACGCCGGCGCAGTCATTGCGCGTCGGTATCGAGCGGCGGTTGTGTTGTTAGCTGCTGGCGACTTAATTCACAAGCCGCTGCTTCCAACGCTTCTCCGGGGACGCTTTGAAAGCCGGTCAATATTTATGGGAATTGCTGCTGGGGGCGCTTCTCTAATTTGGCGGAGTGGAGGACCCCCCCGGGGGTTCCAGGAGTGTGTGTATGAGGGAGAGGGAGGTGACAGCGAATGGAGGAGTGTGTGTGTGTGTGTGTGTCATCACGCACATTGACATGACCTTTGTAATGGTGATGTGGTAATTATCGGACTCCAGATGAGAATTTACTAGGATTCTTAGTGTTGCGCTCTTGGCGGGTGTTAGCGGCTTATTGGATGAAATAAAGTTGGACATAATACGTGTTTCACTTCAGCATGCCCACCGTGTTTTTGCAGTGCTGCTGTGTTGTGTTTAATGGCATCCAGTAAGTGTGGGCTTTCACACGCTGTAAAATATTTGACTAACACCAATGGTTAGTCGGTGAACTGATGTCGGTGGTTACTTTATTTAATAACATGTTATTAATAAATACTCTAGGTGTCAATAATCACAGAGCAGCAGCAGCCTTTTGGTGGAGCCACCTGGTGAAAGTGGCAGCTTACACTGTTTAACCCTTAGATGCACGAGTGACTGGACCCTACACTCAAAAATGACCCGTTTTTATGCCAATTTTGCCGTTTTTGTTAGGAATAATCACTTGTATGATATTTAGTATTATATTTAGGACCACACAAGAATGATTTCATGTTAGAAACATCTTCATTTTTCACTTTTTTACATCTTTGAAAAAGAAAATGACCCCGTACAACAATAGAAAATGTGAGGATCCATTGTGTGTTGCATAAAGGTAAGTTAAAAATGTGAATGGCATTACAAAGATATTTCAAGAAAACAACCTGACCGGGTCATTTTTGACCCACTTATGGAACGTTGGGGTAGTAAAACAAAAACAAAAATTTCTTAAAATGTATAAAAGTTAAAAATGTGAATGGCATGATATCAAAAACATGTTTTTGAGGAATACCTGGAATATGAAATGATAAAAAATTTTCATTACGAAGATATTTCAAGAAAACAACCTGACCGAGACTGCAGAGGACATCAGCATGCTGGTGGGCCTCATTAGCGCCGTGTTTGTTCCCAGTGTATAAAAACACGGAGGTGTGCTGTGGATACGTTTGACTTTTAAAGAGTCCGTGTGCTTCGGACTGACGCTAAAAGTGTTTTCAGCTTTTCTGCTGAAGTACAAGAGAAGAGGAAGTCCTCTGTGTCTTGTCCTGCTTGACCCTGCTGTGTGTAAAATCACACCTCCATCTTTTTTCACCCTTGGCTCTGCGTGTGCTAACATGCTAATGCTAACATAGTCACCAGAAGCATTTTGTAGCGTTTTAATTGAGAATGATGGCCGTGGTACAACATTATATGGTGGAACCTTGGTTAGTGTACATCCTGGTCAGTGTATTGTTTCTCGGTTAACAATCAATTGTTAACTAATTCAATCTAATTTTTCCAAATAGAAGTCCAACTATGGTGGAACCTTGGTTAGTGTACATCCTGGTTAGTGTATTGTTTCTCGGTTAACAATCAATTGTTAACTAATTCAATCTCATTTTTCCAAATAGAAGTCCAACTATGGTGGAACCTTGGTTAGTGTACATCCTGGTTAGTGTATTGTTTCTCGGTTAACAATCAATTGTTAACTAATTCAATCTCATTTTTCCAAATAGAAGTCCAACTAGTCCAACTAGTACAGCATTATATGGTGGAACCTCGGTTAGTGTACATCCTGGTTAGTGTATTGTTTCTCAGTTAACAATCAATTGTTAACTAATTAAGTCTCAGACATTTTTCCAGGCACACAGAATATTGTGTTGTCGGGCTATATAAACATGGTACCTACCAAAAGATTACACTCTCATCTTTCACCAGAAAACAAAAGTTCATTTCTTCCTTTTTCCGTTCTTTAGTAACCAGCAGTAGAACATGGGTCACTTTCAGCAAAATATCAGCTCCCAACAAAAAAGGCTTTTTGTGAAATGACACATTTCAAGCATAACTTTCTCTCTGACACAAATGTAGCCATATATATTTAGCCAAAACATACCGTATTTTCCGCACTTTTTTTCATAGGTTGGCTGTTCCTGCGACTTATACTCCAGAGCGACTTATAAACGAAAAAAGTGTTTATGTTCCATAAACACTGGACACCTTTTGTGTTCATGTTTATTTTTTGTGTAGCTGAATAAGCATTGTGTTAGCATATCTTACACCTATTCAGCCTGTTCTCTATTCTTTTATTAATGTTAGAACCTGCCTTCCAAGAGGACGTAATGTCTGTTTTGGGGAGGCTTATACTCCAGTGCGACTTATGTATGTTTTTTCTACCTAATTATTAATTTTTGGCCTTGTGCAACTTATACTCCGGAGCGACTTATAGTCCAAAAAATACGGTAGTTTTTATTGTGGAGCTGCGTCATCACCTCTTTTTGCCTCTGGCACAAAAAAAATGTAAAATAAGCATAAAAACGTTTTTGGTAGCAAAAGCGTTAATCATGTTGGTCGTGCATCCTCCTAACGGTGTCTGGTGAAAATCATTCTGGCCTCCCATTGAAGGCCCAGTTACCAAATTAACCAGCGAAGTATTAACGACTACGATGATTGCTAATTGCAGCCAGCTGCTCCACACAGCTCCACTTGGGTACAGCAGCTGCACATTACACCAGACAGGAAGTACATCATACAAAATAAAAGTGCAGGACAAGACGTAGCAGCCTGATTCCATGAAGGCCACATTTTGACCCTGGAACAGACTACAGTAATCCCTCATTTGTTGCAGTGAATTAGTCTCAGACTCACAAGGTCAGATTCCTTCTTTATAAATGGAATATTTTTGTAATTAGAGCATAGAAAACCTGATTATGAGTTTCCAAATGCAGTTTAGAACATCATTAGAGTCGGATCTGGAACCAATTACCTGGGATAAACGAGGGACAAATCCGTCCTATTTCCAATAGGACAAATAGCTTCTCAATGTAAGCAAATGGTGTCTTGGAATGGACGGTGTCGTCTTCTACTGTACTTCTACTGTACTTTTCCTGTACTTCTACTGTGCTGCTTTTCAATGCGCACTCGCCGGCTGTCGGACGTCAAATGCGGTCTTTGCTCAGCACAAGATGAACCCAGAGCGCCAACACGGCGGCTGCAAACTTGATGACTTCCACTAGAACGCTCTGAGAGATCATGCTCAAGGAAACTTGCAAGGCGACGTACGTGTTACACTCACGCAGCAGTTACAACATTTAAGAAATAAACTTTGAGGCTCGGAGCGTGTTGGAGGAAACTTTGCTTTTGGCCATACGACGACTTGACTCCTGCTCCGTGATGGAGCGCCGAGTGTTTTCCATTAGCCGGAGGAATACTCTGGAGACACAATGCAGCAGCTGCACGCACACTCAGAGTGTTGCAGAGACAAGAGTGGTGTAAAAAGTGGTGTAAAAGAGCCAGAGAGGCTCAGAGAGGAATAAATATCTCTCGGCTTGAGAGACCACACACACACACACACACACACACACACATGCACACAAGGCTCCCCTGTGGTTCCCTCCCAAAAAAGCCTGCTTGTTGGCAAGTGCTGCGTGGCCATCGGGTTGAAGTGTGGAGGAGGGAGGAGGGAGGAGGACGCCCCTGGAGGACGCTCCCTCTTCTTATTGCTCCACACTGCCGCACTTGGCAGGTGAGGCACCAATACTTTCTATTATTGTGCACATTTATATGGAAATGTGCCGACGACCAGCAACACGAATATTAGAATTACACGAAATGCCTCAATAGGAGATGAAACGTCATGAGAATACAGGGAAAATGTGTATTTTTAATGAGATATTGTTGTAGTTTATTGACAATTAACAAATACATTACAAATATTTGTCTGTTGTGCATGCTGGGAAATAATACATACATAGTCGCACATCGATACGCTGAGGAAGGCCGACTTTAACCTCCGTCATGTCTTGTTATGCCTCTTCAGATGGCAGCCAAGGAAAGGAAAGTGAACACAGGTTGCATGCCTGAACCAAGTGGCACTTACAGTGAAAATGGTGTCATTGAACACATCGTTGGTCTCTGGTTCTACCATATCTTACTTATTGTGTGGAAATATGGGCTAATAACTATAAAAGCAATCTTCACTCGCTAAATGTACTCCAAAAAAGGTCAGTAAGGATAATTCATAATGCCGCCTACAGAGAACATACTAACTCCTTATTTCTAAAATCACAAATACTTCAACTTGCTGATATAGTTCATCTTCAAACAGCTAAAATAATTAATAAGGCTAAAAATAACCAATTACCTAAAATGTCATCCAATACTTCTCTACAAGAGAGGAGAAATATGATCTCAGGGAAGAAGTACATTTGAAACACTTCTATGCTAGGACTACGTTATGCTAGCCATAGCATTTCAGTATGTGGAATCAAACTATGGAATGGATTGAGTAAGGAAATCAAACAATGCACAACGATGAGCCAATTCAAGAAACAATACAAGCAGTTGATGTTTGCTAAATACAAGGATGAAGAGTCTTGAACCAGTCATGATGTGCTATATATATCACTATATTGACACTTACTATGGTACCCATTATGGCATTGGATGCTCATATCACCGAGTACTTCGCAATGTGACAAAAAATTACAAAAATAAATTTAAAAATCTATATTTTACAAAAATTTAAAAATTATAAAATGAGGTAAAAAATAAATAAATAATTAAAAAAAATGATATATATATATTTTTTATAAATGATATTAGGAAAGCAGGAAGTGAACAAATGTAACAGTTACTGATTGTAAAAGTACCAGATGGAGGGGTAGGATTTAATAAGCTTTGCTTCTTCCTACTCCTTTTGGACATGTGGAACTGGGAACTGATTATGGGATGCACTCAATTGGAATCTGATGCATGTTCAAATGAAATTAAACCATTACCATTACCGTTACCGTTACCATTACCGTTACCGTTACCATTACCATTACCATTACCATTACCATTACCATTACCATTACCATTACCATTGAAGGCATCTACTCATATGAAAGGGACAGTTAGATTATGTTCAATTCACTTCCCTCGGAATCCTTAGAAAATCCAAAACACGACCAAACATCAGCTTGTTGTCGTCAGCTTGTTCTCGGCGATGTTTGCTGGATATATATTTCCATCCATCCATCCATCCATCCATCCATAGGGTGCCACCCCACATTCCCAAGCCAAACATTGCAAACTGCGCATGTGTGTCCTCTTCTGCTAACCATCAGGATTCCCCCTCATACATCCCTCATTGGAACCATTAGCCATATGATACAGTCCACTTTAACTAGAACAGTTCTTAGCATATTGTTCAAAGAACAACTTCAAAGTGAACGTCATCTTTGGAAAGGTGGTTTGTGCGTGGGTACCGAATGTCGAATGCGAGTGAGCGTTTGTGTTTTCGGACAATGGAAGTTGATTTCAACCTTGTTGTGGTTTATGGAAAAGGAACTTGGGAATTCGGCGACTCTCTTCTGGTATCGATGCTGCCATCGATTATCGCAGGCTACGTTGCAGCATCCGATGGTAGCCGCCCCGGGGGCGGATTTCGGGTGTGTATTATTTAATGGCTTTGCTGTGGAAGCAACCCTCCGCCTCCACAGTTCAGATCCCCCCCGAGGTGTCAGGAGGGTCATTATAGTAATGGAAAAGCTTTGTTCGGCTCCACTTGGACAAGACCACTACAACACAAGAACAGGGTGGGAGGGGACGTGGGGGGTTCCTTTGAATTAATTTCTATTTTCCACCGACAGGGGGCGCTTTGATGGATGACCTGGTCAACATTCCTCATTCAAATTCAGTCTTTGGTGTTTGGAATTGATCACACAAAAATATTATGTGGTTTATGTTGACACGGTCCAAAAGGTTTGGGACCAGGGGTGTCACTAGGTCCTGAGGAGGGGGGGGGGAGGTATAACTTTCCCACTTTTGGACAGATTTAGCAGAAATACTCAATAGTTTTAGGCCACCATTAAATGTACACAAGTACACACAATCTACACTGCAAAACCGCTGCTCAAGCTCTGCAACCATTCTGTCCAGTGGACAGTCATCAATCATATCATAATCATTATTATATTATTCATTAGCCTATTATTATTACTATCATTATTAATTCTTCTTCTGATTATTACTAGGCTAGTATTAGCTTATGGGCTTGCTTATTAGCCTGCCTTTGCCCTATTATATGAAATTTGTCAGATAATTTTTTGGTTAAAAAAACATCTATACAGTGCATCCGGAAAGTATTCACAGCGCTTCACTTTTTCTACATTTTGTCATGTTACAGCCTCATTCCAAACTGTATTAAATTCATCTCTTACCTCAAAATTCTACACAAAATACTCCATTATGACAATGTCAAAAAGGTTTTTTTGACATGTTTTGAATTTATTAAAAATAGAAAACAAAAAAATCACATTTACATAAGTATTCACAGCCTTTGCTTAATACTTTGTTGATCCACCTTTGGCAGCAATTACAGCCTCAAGTCTTTTTGAATATGATCCCACAAGTTTAGCACACCTATCTTTAGGCAGTTTTGCCCATTCTTCTTTGCAATAAGTCTCAAGCTCCATCAGGTTGGATGGGAGACGTCTG
The DNA here is from genome assembly GCF_037039965.1 of Doryrhamphus excisus. Classification (NCBI taxonomy): domain Eukaryota; kingdom Metazoa; phylum Chordata; class Actinopteri; order Syngnathiformes; family Syngnathidae; genus Doryrhamphus; species Doryrhamphus excisus. The sequence goes on from NC_136370.1 coordinate 2,914,421, forward strand.
TGCACAGCCATTTTCAGATCTCTCCAGAGATGTTCGATCGGATTCAAGTCTGGACTCTGGCTGGGCCACTCCAGGACATTCACGGAGTGGTTCTGAAGCCAATCTTTTGAGATCTTGGCTGTGTGCTAATGTCTACTGTCTATATGGTCAAGGTACATGACCAGTCTACTGAGGTCAAGAGCGCTCTGGAGCAGGTTTTCATCCAGGATATCTCTATATATTGCTGCATTCATTTTTCCTTCTATCCTGACTAGTCTGCCAGTTCCTGCTGCTGAAAAACATCCCCACAGCATGATGCTGCCACCACCATGCTTCACTGTAGGGATGGTATTGGCCTGGTGATGAGCAGTGCCTGGTTTCCTCCAAACATGGCGCCTGGCATTCACACCAAAGAGTTCAATCTTTGTCTCATCAGACCAGAGAATTTTGTTTCTCATGGTCTGAGAGTCATTCAGGTGCTTTTTGGCCAATTCCAGACGGGCTGCCATGTTCCTTTTACTAAGGAGTGGCTTTCGTCTGGCCACTCTACCATACAGGCCTGATTGGTGGATTGCTGCAGAGATGGTTGTCCTTCTGGAAGGCTCTCCTCTCTCCACAGAGGAACGCTGGAGCTCTGACAGAGTGACCATCGGGGCCTTGGTCACCTCCCTGACTAAGGCCCTTCTTCCCCGATCGCTCAGTTTAGAAGGCCGGCCAGCTCTAGGAAGAGTCCTGGTGGTTCCAAACGTCTTCCATTTACCAATAATGGAGGCCACTGTGCTCATTGGGACCTTCAAAGCAGCAGAAATGTTTCTGTATCCTTCCCCAGATTTGTGCCTCAAGACAATCCTGTCTCGCAGGTCTACAGACAGTTCTTTTGACTTCATGCTTGGTGTTTGTGCTCTGACATGCACAGTCAACTGTGGGACCTTATATAGACAGTTATTATATTTCCAAATCATGTCCAATCAACTGAATTTACTGCAGGTGGACTCCAATGAAGCTGTAGAAAGATCTCAAGGATGATCAGTGGAAAAAAGATGCACCTGAGCTCAATTTTGAGCTTCATGGCAAAGGCTGTGAATACTTATGTAAATGTGATTTCTTAGTTTTCTATTTTTAATAAATTCAAAAAAAGTCAAAAAAAAAACTTTTTCACATTGTCATAATGGAGTATTTTGTGTAGAATTTTGATGTAAGAGATTAAATTAATACAATTTGGAATGAGGCTGTAACATGACAAAATGTGGAAAAAGTGAAGCGCTGTGAATACTTTCCGGATGCACTGTAAATTAAAAAAAATCAATGAAAAATATAAAATTATTTAGGGGGGCTCAAGCCTAAAATAGGCCTAATGACGCCACAGTTTGGGACACACAGGAGGGGAACATTTCCTCTGAAAAGGTTAAGTCGCAACTTATACCTAAATTATTACCCTGTGGCATGTTGTAGAAATTAAATCAGACACTAAAAATAAAAAAAATGGGAAAAAAGTGCACCAAAATAGAAAAATATCAAGAAAAAAGGTGAAATGTTGATACACAAAGCTTTGGCTTTATTTGAACACACCCGGCTTAGACCGAGCATGCAGCCCTGAGCGTCTTTCAATGTCTGCTTTCACTTTTCCTTTCCTTTGACTCTTTGACTCTGCTATCCGAAGAGTTTGCCTCATGCTTGGACGATCTGCTTATCCGCATCTGGGATAAGCGTATCCCGGAGCCTGTTGAGCCCTTGGCTGGCATAGGTGGCCCGTATAGACAACCATTCCCACCCAGTCTTACCTTTGGATAATTTGGATTCGCCAATAACCCAACACAAACTCCAAACAGAGATGCAGGTAATCGAACCTTGGTCTTTCTGATCTCCCGACTGTGTGGCCAACATGCTAACCACTCGACTGTGCGGCCACAAAAGTGTCGTTCCTACATGCAACTTTCATCCTGTTTTCCCCCAAATGTGTCAAAATGGCGACCGTTTCCGCCTCAATGACATTCCCTCCAACAGAATAAAGCCTGATTGCTTCCATTGAGCGTCGTTTAAAATTTGTTGGCAAGAGAGTGAAGTTGCTGCGATAGCATCTAAACAGAAAAAAAAGCATTCTGCCTTCGTAGCTGGCCGCTAATGGAAAACCTTCAGTGGACGCTCCGACGCGGTTTAAAAGAAATTCACCGCTGGTTGCAGAGCAATAAGCCAAGAAGTATTTTGCTGGAGTTAATTTGATAGAGTGCAGCCTGCTGGAGGCACACTCCGGCGTCTGGAAGCTGGAATCTCGAGGAATCCTAATGAGAACATTCACTACAACAACAACAGCAGCCCTGGCAGTAAAAACAACGGCCGTCTGCTTATTCATTTGCTGCATGAGAATATTGCGTATTGGACGTCAGCGTTCTAGCGCCTCCTTTAGTCCCACTTTAGATGGTTAGCAATGCTAACGTCCACGCTCTTAAAGGCATCTTCTGATAGCCAGGCCGAACTCCTGAAGATATGTGTGTGTGTGTGTGTGTGTGCCAGGTTTGTGGGGGGTTAGCTCAGAAATATTACTAAAAAAGAAATCATCTCATTTACAACTCTGCGTATGTTAAACATTAATAAGTGCTGGGAAATAAGTGTACATATTGTAGTAGCGATGTCTTGGTGGAAATGTGGAGCAGCGACACCCCCCCCCCACAAGATTGAGAGGAGGATTGAGGAATTAAAACAACACACACACCATGGTCTACATTCGCTGATGATGTTAAATATGGAGACCCGATTAGCATGTTGTTATGTCACACGTCATGCCCCGCCCTGCACGTTTCACACCGCTGTCATGACAGCCTCGCGGCGAAAGGCGAAACCATCTGGAGCACTTCACTCATGACAAAAAGATGTGTGGGATCTTGGATCAACTCCCATTCCTCGTCGGCGTACAGCTTACATAATGTAGCGGTGTCAAGATGGCGTCCCCTCAAAGTAACTCAACACAACACAACCACTCAGTCGGTGATTCTCGGGTATTTCCTGTCATGCCCCCGTATACCCCCTGTATCATTTAATACAAATCATTCATAATTGACCTAATGAATGGATAATGTAATACGTTATTTCAAATGTGAAAATGGTTTGGTCCTCCATAAAGAAGAGTGGATTTTCTTACCGTATAGAGACCAGGATGGCCTAGAAAGCTCCTGGTAATCTTAAAACAACACGCCAGACACTCATAATCTTACACTTCATAAGTGGAATTAAAACTCCTCAGGAAATGAGAAGTAAAATAAAATAAACGATAAGGAGATTTTCCCAAATGCAGCAGTTATGATGGTTCTAAACCTCAACACCAGCCAACCTGGAAACAATAAAAGTCCTAATTTTCAACTTTGGGACTGTTTCACATGATTTGTACATTATTATTACTTGCTATAGGGGAACATACTGGACCGGGGCATGGGGGGGAATGAAGGACCCTGTTACCGTATTTTCGGGACTATAAGTCGCACTTTTTTTTCATAGGTTGGCTGTTCCTGCGACTTATACTCCAGAGCGACTAAAAAATGAAAAAAGTGTTTATGTTCCATAAACACTGGACACCTTTTGTGTTCATGTTTATTTTTTGTGTAGCTGAATAAGCATTGTGTTAGCATATCTTACATCTATTCAGCCTGTTCTCTATTTTTTTATTGTTACAACTTGCCTTCCAAGAGGACGTAATGTCTGTTTTGGTCATGTAGTTTGGAAAATAAATTACCCGCAAAAAATGCGACTTATACTCCAGTGCAACTTATATATATGTATATTTATATATATATTTTTTACCTAATTATGCATTTTTGGCCTTGTGCGACTTATACTCTGGAGCGACTTATAGTCCAGAAAATACGATAAGTGCAGTTCAAAGGCATCCACATTGTTTATTCATTCATTTTCTACCGACTATCAGTGCTTATAGGTGCTGGAGCCTATCCCAGCTGTCTTGGGGCGAGAGGCGGGGTACACCCTGGACTGGTGGCTAGCCAATCACAGGGCACATATAGACAAACAACCATTCACACTCACATTCATACCTATGGACAATTTGGAGTGGCTAATTAACCTAGCATGTTTTTGGAATGTGGGAGGAAACCGGAGTCCCCAGGAACCGGACTCCCCAGTAGGATGAGGGTGGGATTGCACTAACCACTTGTTTCTTTTCAGAGAATTTGAGATTTGAGATGTAACATTTTTTTCCGATGCTAATATCAGGAATTCATTCATTCATTTTCTACCGCTTATCCTCACAAGGGTCACAGGGGTTGCTGGAGCCTATCCCAGCTGTCTTTGAGGTGGGGTACACCCTGGACTGGTGGCCAGCCAATCCCAGGGCACATATAATCAAACAACCATTCACACTCACATTCATACCTATGGACAATTTGGAGTGGCCAATTAACCTAGCATGTTTTTGGAATGTGGGAGGAAACCGGAGTACCCGGAGAAAACCCACAGGGTCTCCTAGCTGTGAGGTCTGCACGCTAACCACTCAACCGCCATGCAGCCCCGTAGTTTTTTAGTTATCTGAAATAGTTCATAGGGTTATTTTTGAAAAGAAATTATTTTTGTGTAAAACAACCCAATGTTGTGTTGTTTGATGTGGTATAGTTGTTTAAATATTTGAGCTTTCACAAAAGCAAAAACAACTGTGTCAAAGTGAAAGTTAGGCTTGAAATGTATATTTTCACAAAAATCTGGTTTTGTCCTCTTTTAGTTGGGAGCTGATATTTTCGTTATAGTCGCCAATTAACCTAGCATGTTTTTGGAATGTGGGAGGAAACCGGAGTCCCCAGGAACCGGAGTCCCCAGTGAGATGAGGGTGGGATTGAACTCGGGTCTCCTAGCTGTGAGGTCTGTGCGCTAACCACTCGTTTCTTTTCATAGAATTTGAGATTTGAGATGTAACATTTCTTTCCGATCAGGAATTCATTCATTCATTTTCTACCGCTTATCCTCACGAGGGTCACGGGGATTTTTGGAATGTGGGAGGAAACCGGAGTACCCGGAGAAAACACACACATGCACGGGGAGAACATGCAAACTCCACACAGAGATGGCCGAGGGTGGGATTGAGCTCGGGTCTCCCTGCTGTGAGGTCTGCGCGCTAACCACTCGACCGCCGTGCAGCCCACTAATGTCAGGAATGAATGAGAAATGTAAAAGATGTCATACGCCTTGAAAACCCTGATCTTGTTCTGAGGTTTCTGAGCTCCTGGTCTCAGCTGTTCCTGATTGGCAGTCAGTGGGCTTCTAAGCCCAGTGTGGTCACCATCCTGGACCATTACGTTTGTGTGGGATTATTGGAAGTGGTTTCACTGGTGAGTTTATGCCATTCTGTACTTCTACTTTGGCGTTGTTAGATTTTTTTGAATAACCTTGGTTTTGGACCTTTTTTGGAACTATAGCATCTGACACGTCTTTGCACGCTGGGATGGTGTTACAACAACAAATCATAGCATTCATTGATTCATTTTATACCGCTATTTCCTCACGAGGGTCGCAGGGGGTGTTGGAGCCTATCCCAGCTGTCTTGGGGCAAGAGGCGAGGTACACCCTGGACTGGTGGCCAGCCAATCACAGGGCACATATAGACAAACAACCATTCACACTCACATTCATACCTATGGACAATTTGGAGTGGCTAATTAACCTAGCATGTTTTTGGAATGTGGGAGGAAAGCGGAGTACCCACGCATGCACAGGGAGAACATGCAACAAATCATAGCAAAACATAACAATTAAAGGGTACAATTGTAGGATGCTGCCCCTTTAAGATTTCTGTGTCAGTGTTAACAAGCAGCAAGTAAACTCATTCCCTCCAACCCAAATTAGAGCATTAATAAATGACACAAATATGATTAATTATGGGGGGCGGGGGGCACTGGGAAACATGCAAACACAAGGCTAAATGGGCCAAAAGACAAGCGTTCATGTTTGGGAGTGAAAATGTGCCGCTGGAGCTAATTCCTCGGCTCGGGAAAAGAACCCCCCCCAGGAGGCGATGAAATGTATGTAAATGTAATGTAAATGAAAGAGCAAAACAAACAATTTGGGAAAGCAGGCCCGCGCCGTCGGCCCCTGCTGCTTCCGAGTGCCAGCAGCACGCGCTCCGTTCCGCTCGGCCGTGAGCTGCATTAATGAGGAGCGTGGGCGTGCGGGAAGGTGAAAGGTAACGCCCCCCCCGGGGAGGACGGTTATTAGATTAGCGTGGGATGAGAGTGTCGCCCACAATGCCCTCAGGCCAACGCGATGGAGCTCTGAAGACACATTGAGTTCAATTAAGAGTCCATTTGTTCCACTTGGGGACTCCCGTTGGAGCTGATCACATGATGGAAAGATGGCCGTCTTTCCTCCTCAGCAGCGTGGAAGCCAGTCCTTCCTTCTCATATTTTCATTTAGATTTCTTTCCTTCTCCTCCTTTTTCCGTCTATTCTCTTTGGCTGGGTAATTAAAACTTCCCTCGCTTCCTTTTCTTTCCTCCTTCTCATTCCCGTTATCCCATAAGGAAGATCCCAGTGGAGTTGGCTTGCAAGATACAATATATATGAAGTACACCCCCCCACCCCACTAGTGGTAAAGCACTGGTTAGTGGGGTCATGGCTAGCGAAGGAGAATCCAGAGTTTCAAAACTTTTGTCCCTGTTTGGGAACACCCAGGGCCGGATCCACTAAGATCCCAGGTAACAAGCGCTAAATAAAACGTGTTTTCAGTGGGCGGGGTGCCGGGCTGCCCTAATCAAATGAGGATTTGTCGGCATGGAGAGTTTGGGAGAGTCGAGCGGCCATAATGGAAACTCTGAAATCTGCGGAGAAGATCAGCAGAGTGGACGGCAACGTCAACAGCCTGAAGAAACCATTTCTCCACATTCCGTTCCAAATCACAAGAGAGGGGCAAACTCTTCAGCGGGATGACGCCTCTTGGTATTCGTACTTCAGCCTCCACATCAAAGTTCCTGGAACAGAAGAAGGTCAAGATGCCCCGGGAATGGCCGGCCCAGTTAGCGGAGGGGAAGATTATCCGGCCATGAAGGAGGAGGCTTGGAAGATGAAATCTTCATGAAGTCCGGGAGTCGTGCAAGACCGCTTTCTTTGCCATTTCAGATGATTTGAGTCCTCGGTGAAATGCATGAATGCAGTTTTCCAAGCTTTTCAAGGTACTAAGGTACCCAGACTTTATGTGCTGATGTTATTAGTAATATTTTTATACGCAACAAGACTTTTAGTCCAATCTGACCTTTCCGCCCTAATGAAATCATCATGTAATCATGAATGATGAGACTTTATTTTGCTATAATAAGCATAATCTATTATTTTCTCTCATTCTATTTATCAGTACAGACTGCACTCCAAAGTGTCTGGTAGAGAGCGAGAGAGTTAGGACGATTCCAGGAGCCCCTGAATGCCTCTTTAAGGAGACGTTCAATGTGAGAGGACTTTGTCTGGTGGAGCTCTGCAGGGCTTCCAGGTAGCTGTGATCCAAGTGAGAGAGCAGGCAACGGAACCTGATGCGTTCCACCGCTGATGGATAGAATTTTGGGGAGGGTTACTTGCTGGTTATTTGCTAATTCTACCCAGCGTTTTGGCTGCGTTAGCCGCCGTTTGACAGATGCCGTTTCCAGCACCGTGAACCTGGAAAAGTCGCCATACTCCCTCGAGTGGTTGTTGTTCAAATGCCGTATTTAATAAAGCTACTTATCGTGCTACTTCTGCAAGATGTTTTTCGTGGCATGCGTTGCACGATGCAAACTTAAATCGGTCTCACAAGATGGTGGGGGGGGGGGCAGTAGCCAAGACATTAGAGCAGGACGCTACACACAGGCGCCTCTACAGGCTGCAATGATGTCAGCCACAGTTTATCCATTTTTGTTGAAGGCATAAGCCGTTCACGTACTTTTCCATGGCAAGCAGCCGATACTGAGTGGGGGTGCTGGAGCCTATCCCAGCTGTCTTTGGACGAGAGGCGGGGTACACCCTGGACTGGTGGCCAGCCAATCACAGGGCACATATAGACAAACAACCATTCACACTCATATTCATACCTATGGACAATTTGGAGTGGCTAATTAACCTAGCATGTTTTTGGAATGTGGGAGGAAACCGGAGTACCCGGAGAAAACCCACGCATGCACCGGGAGAACATGCAGACTCTGAGGAGGGGATTGAACTCGGGTCTCCTAGCTGTGAGGTCTTCACGCTAACCACTCAACCGCCGTGCAGCCCACAACTAAAGTTCATTAATTAATTTTCTACTGCTTATCCTCACGAGTGTCGCGGAGGGGGGGGGGGTGCTGGAGCCTATCCCAGCTGTCTTTGGGTGAGAAGCGGGGTACACCCTGGACTGGTGGCCAGCCAATCACAGGGCACATATAGACAAACAACCATTCACACTCACATTCATACCTATGGACAATTTGGAGTGGCTAATTAACCTAGCATGTTTTTGGAATGTGGGAGGAAACCGGAGTACCCGGAGAAAACTCACGCATGCACGGGGAGAACATGTAAACGAGGGTGGAATTGAACTCAGGTTTCCTAGATGTGAGGTCTTCATGCTAACCACTCGACCGCCGTGCAGCCCACAATTGAAGTTCGTTCTTTCATTCATTTTCTACCGCTTATCCTCACGAGTGTCGCAAGGGGTGCTGGAGCCTATCCTGGCTGCCTTCGGGCGAGAGGCGGGGTACACCCTGGACTGGTGGCCAGCCAATCACAGGGCACATATAGACAAACAACCATTCACACTCACATTCATGCCTATGGACAATTTGGAGTGGCTAATTAACCTAGCATGTTTTTGGAATGTGGGAGGAAACCGGAGTACCCGGAGAAAACCCACGCATGCACGGGCAGAACATGCAAACTCCGAGGGTGGGATTGAACTCAGGTGTCCTATCTGTTAACCACTTGTCCACCGTGCAGCCCACAACTAAAGTTATCAGCTATTATTTATTGTTGTTGTTGTTTTGTCAGGGACTGTAAATCAGCTTCAAGTGTGCACGTCTTTATTAAACAGGAAGTCAGTGTGCTGCCATGGTTCAGGAGAGATGGGGAGGAGAGCTACAAGCGGGAATCATCCATGCTACACTTCAGCCCGGAGATGAACCCCACTGTCGTCCCATAATAGCATGTTCTTGACTAGCCATGGCGCCATAGAACTTTATCCTGTCATGCATACGGTATACTCACATGCAGATCGATGCTTACTTCCTGCTTCCAAACAAACATCAACAACGTGTCATGAGTCGGTCAGCAGTCAGGACGTGAATCTGCCATCCTGGCATGCTGCGGAGTGGAGTGGCGCTTGAGTGTGACATGTTGATCGATGACGGCCTGATGTGGAAAGATTAGCAACAGTCCTGAGAGGACAATGCTGATGATGCGTCGTCATATTTATCGTGCATCCTCGTCGGCCTCATCAGTCACCATCGCTCACCCGTTGGGATCGCATAGCGCTCCTCCTGACTTCGCCGAGGGAGAGGCGGGTGGTGTCAGGACAGGGTATTTACCACGTTCTAAAAATAGCATCGATTTCGCCCAATATTTGCTGGCTATATGTGTGAATAATGTGCAAGTGCGGCGGGTGATGGCGGCCGATAGAGAGGCAATTACATAGTAATAGATTCAATCTGGAGCCCAGAAGAACCTGATTGGAGTGCGAGCGCTGGCCTGTGGGACATAATATTGTGTGCGCCGCGACTGGCAATGCAACACAGCAGGGATGGCGTTAGCCTCGCAACATTCCCATATTAAATAGGACGCTTTGGATCATCGCTGTGATTGCAGCATAATGTTTTTTGCCGGAGCCACTTTCAAAACAAATCGCCTTATTCACCCGCTCGGCTGCGACCGATGAAGGACAATCGCAATTATCGCTCACATCGTATCATATTATCATATTATTTGTATTTATTGCACTGATCCCTAAAATTAAAGCAGTTTGGAATCCTTTGGGACATATAAATACATGTGTGAGTATCGATAAACAACAATAAAACATAATTTGTTTTAGTTGTAGTCCAGGAAAAGATGTATCTTTAGCCTCAACCAGAAGGGGGCGCTCATGACACAATTTTTTTTTTATTCAATGCATTTAGGTCGGGATGGGCAAAGTTTTTGACTTGCGGGGCCGCATTCAGTTAACCATATTGTCCAGGTTACGGCTATATATTTGATACATGCCAACTGTTTTACGTTTGTAATCCTAACAGTCCACCAGGAATAATTAATCCGTAAAAGTGTCATACATTAAGTCACCCTTTTTTCAGGGGCACTTTAAACATCAGACCCCATTAACTAACGAAATAGAATTACAATAAAAAATGACTATTAAAGAGTATGTGAACATCCCTGACTAACTAAAAAACCTTAAATTATGTTAGGAAAGCAGGAAGTGAACAAATGTATCAGTTAGTGATTGTAAAAGTACCAGATGGAGGGGTAGGATTTAATAAGCTTTGCTTCTCTCTACTCCTTTTGGACATGTGGAACTGGGAACTGATTATGGGATGCACTCAATTGTAATCTGATGCATGTTCAAATGAAATTAAACCATTACCATTACCATTACCATTACCATTACCATTACCACAATACAGAAATAAATGACACAATAACCATGTTATTAATTAATTAATATTACCATGTGCATGCCCGCCTGTTTCCCTCGTTTCTCACCTCCAAACGGGCCGCAAGAGAGTTCACTGAGCGATTCCTGTGATCCAGCATCTCCATGCTTCATAGAACAATGGCGAACAGAGGGACACCTGTGGAGGGGGGGAGGGACCGGGACCGCTAGCATATGCAAGGTAACAGTCACCAGTTACCAGTTAAACAACAGTTAAAGTTGTGTGCGTTCACAGAAAGTCATGCTGCTCTTTAATACAGTGGAAAAAGCAGCCTTTCAAGAAATGCTGCAAATGTTTGACAGAGAGTGAAAATTGCCCGTGTGAGCAAATACATGCCACAAAAGGAAATTATTATGACATATTATTAGTCATCCATTTTGTATAGCACTTATCTTCACTAAGGGGTATGCTGGAGCCTATCCCAGCTGACTTCAGGCAGGAGGGGTCCACCCTGGACTGGTGGCCAGCCAATCACAGGGCACATATAGACAAACAACCACTCCCACTCACATTCATACCTATGGACAAGTGGTATATTATTATTCATTCATTCATTTTCTACCGCTTTTTCCTCACGAGGGTCGCGGGGGTGCTGGAGCCTGTTCAAATGAAATAAAACCATTACCATTACTGACTACAACATGACTCTGACTACTTGAAATTCATGTTGCCAGCTTGTATTTTAAAGGTTTAAAAATTTTGGAACTGGAACAACTGGCGGGCCGGATTCAAACGCTTTGCGGGCAGCATGTGGCCCCCGGGCTGTAGTTTGCCCACCTCTGATTTAGGCTTTTACCTGAACATAAGATGACATGTAGGCGGCACGGCGTTCAAGTGGTTAGCGCACAGACCTCACAGCTAGGAGACCAGGGTTCAATTCCACCCTCGGGCATCTCTGTGTGGAGTTTGCATGTTCTTGTTTTGCATGTTCTTGTTTTGCATGTTCTTGTTGCATGTAGTTGTGCAGTCAGAAGAAGCCGAGTGCGTCCAACAGGATAACAAGTCGACACCACTCTTTGGCAGAACATCACACGTGTTGTCGCCGTGTGCAAGCAGGAAGAGGCGACAGGCGTCACAACATGCAGACAGCCGACTGCGACAAAGTCGGCGGTGTGAGATGAGCGCACGCAGCTCCACAATGAGTGGACTGACTCCCCCTCCTCCATAGTAGTCCACCATGGAACTAAACCAGGTGTAGGAATCCACTGGCTTGCTTTCCTATCTGATGCCGAGTAGAAGTCAGGCTGGTAGAATATCACGATTTTCATTTCAGAATCAATTTTACAGCACAAAGGTGTGGAACTATCGTAAGTTTGGATATTTCAGTATCCAGCCGCACATCACCATCACCAATCCTGTGATGGCAATCGAACAGTCCATCTTTGGGACCTTGGAGGCAAAGCTCTCGAGTTATCGCTCCATCATGTTCCGAGTTTTCCATTGTGACCGAAACAACAAGATTGCAACCTCTATGAGATAGGGTGAAGACCTCGGTCATCCAGGAGGATTTCGGAGTAGACCCGCTGGGAGGACGCCCTGGGGGGCAGACCCGGGACACGCTGGAAGGATCGGCTTGGGAATGTCTCAATGTCCCCCCTGTAGGACTGGAACAGGTGGCTGGAGACTCGGAAGTCTGGACTGCCTTTCTAAGACTTCTCCTACGACCCCGACCACCCGGGTAAGGACAGATGGATATGAAGAGCACATGAAGAGCGCCAGACCTGAGCCCAGACCCCAAACATCGGAGGTGTCGGTGCACACCACACGGGCGAGCAACGAGCATGGCGTGACATGCACCTCAGAGCACTTAACTTAATGTGGTTATGATTATGATTATTAATAATTATTATAAAATAAGTATTATCATTATTATTAATAATAATAATAAAATATAAAATATAAAACATTATAAAAATAATAATAATTGTTATCATTATCATAATAATGATAACAATTATAATAATTATAATAATAATAATAATAATAATAATAATTATAATAATTATTTTTATGATGTTTTTATGATGTTTTTATGATGTTTAATAATTTATAATAATAATAATAATTATTATTATTATATGTTTTTATATTGTATAATTATTATTTGTGATAATAACATTATTATTATTATTATTATTATTATTATTATTATTATTAAGATTGAAATGAAAGCAGGGTGATAAAGGAAGCCCAAACTTTTAAACTAATTAATTCTCATATTTTACATAACTGCATTCAAGACTGGCATGATGAGCTACGTTCCAATCAGAAACTGTATAAGGTTCCTAAAATATTGTCACAGGTCAATAACACTCAATAGGTTATTACTTAGGCCTAAAAATATATATTTTTAACTGTGCAATAAATACTTACAAATAAATAAATACAATAAAGGTAATTGTAAAAAATAATATTTGCAAAAACTAATTATATTTTTAATGACTTCTCATGGCCCACCTGCAGTACCACCACGGCTCACCAGGGGCCCGCAGCCCACATTTTGGGAATCACTAATCTACGCTGCTTATTGATGAATTGATTGCTGGATTGGATGAACAATCAATGGAGGAGTAGATAGGCGCCTTTTACCCTCGCCACCACATTTATCTGGATAATCCTTTCTTTGGAATAGACGGATAATCCCTGCAGATTAGTCCACAAGTGGATTGATGGTCAATGCGATGTGTTTTTTTGTCCGTGTCTCTTGGCTTTTGGGACAAAACAACACTTTCATGTTTTTTAAGGAGGGAAGCTTGCGCTCGTAAGCCGACACGGGTCTCGGAGGAAAACAAACATCAATCTTTCACAGGCGGTGTCGACTGGGAAAACTCTGCGTGTTGTGACTGACAGCCGCCGAACGTGAAGTCATTTATAATTCCATTAAATGTTAAACTGCAATGACTTTTATCAGGACGCTACGCGGCTGCGATAGGATCAGTTGCAAAGTCTGAATAGAACCTTACAGGGATGTTCTTCTCAGGGTTCCACTCATGCTCGGATTTTACAATCTTTGGTCGTTTTTGGAGAAGTTTGCCAATGATTTCATCGTTTTGTTTCTGACTTCCTGCTGAATGTTGAACTTCATTTACTTTCAGAGTTTGTGTCCTTTTCTCAGTGGTTTCGGAGGCATGTGATGCGTTTGTGTTACTATCTTAGTGTCATTGGAATATCAATTCTGTCCTTCTCGGGAACTCTTGGTCGCTTGTTTGCCTTAGCTAACTTTTTTTTACTCCTGAAACGCTGCACGCGAGGTCTGAACACGGTGAACATTTGTCACGCACGCTTCGTGTGTTTCCTCTTCTGTTATTCTTCAAATAATACACAAATAAAACACATGGTGGTGCAATTATTAAATCCCAAAGTTCCACCCCCTTGAGTTGAGGTTTTTCACACAGCTTATTGAACCACCTGCTGTAGCTTTATTTACATTTTTTATTTTTTATTTTTTATTTTTTATTTTTTTTTTTTATTTTTTATTTTTTATTTTTTATTTTTTATTTTTTATTTTTTATTTTTTATTTTTTATTTTTTATTTTTTATTTTTTACATTTTTTTACATTTTTTAATTATTATATTATTATTTTTTTAAAATTTTATTTTTTTTATTTATTTATTTATTTTTTTATATATATATTTTTTTTATCTTTATTTTTATTTAGCCTAATCAGTACAAAATTTGGTACACACCTTTGGGGGACTGGCTAGCACACGGCTGTAAAATTTGAACAAGATTTGTGTGAAGACATGCCCACCATCAAGCAAAACATCTTAGACCATCAGTCTAATCCATGCAAACCTTTGAGGAGATGACTTATTCTGCTGCTCGGCCATGTTTCCTCCGTAACCGCTGTCCAAGGTGCCAGTTAGCGGTTATAAATGAACAGGAAGTGGAGGCGAGGCTCAGCTGTTTGTGACGAAGCGAGTGTTTGGAGTCTGGCCTCCACCTCTCCCACAAAGTCCTCCTAAAAGTGCGGCATCACTCCCATAGCATGAAAAGTGGGACGAATGGAATGACTAATTACAAAGAGAAAATGTTTGTCCAATTCTAGCTCTAAAAGATCCCCCACGTCCCAATGGCGGACTCCAGCAATTCCATGACAAACAAGAGTATGTATAGTATATCTTTAAAAGTCCCATTTCTTTTCATGGGCTGTGTAGAGCAGCGATAGCCTCGGGGGAGCGCCGCGTGTTCAAAGACAATCACTTTGCTCCATAATTTATACAAAAAGCTCCAACACGAGCGCGAGCAGCCGCTCGGCTCGCAGTGAGACACGTCTTCTTACATCAGCCTGCATGTAAACTCATATTAGCGTGACTATTCCTGCAAGTCATCTAAATGAGAAACACTGCTTTCTGGCTCTGCTGCAGGAAGAGGAGGCCTGCATTCAACGCTCAGCAGCGTGCAGAGAACCAACAGTAGGATTTGTACTACAGCCACGCTCAGACACAGCCGTTGTGGCCTCCGCCATTCGCCGCGGTACATACATACGCGGTACATACTACATACGCGGTACATACATACGCGGTACATACATACGCGGTACATACATACGCGGTACATACATACGCGGTACATACATACGCGGTACATACATATGCGGTACATACATACGCGGTACATACATACGCGGTACATACATACGCGGTACATACATACGCGGTACATACATACGCGGTACATACATACGCGGTACATACATACGCGGTACATACATATGCGGTACATACATACGCGGTACATACATACGCGGTACATACATATGCGGTACATACATATGCGGTACATACGTGGTACATACTACATACACGGTACATACATATGCGGTACATACATATGCGGTACATACGTGGTACATACATACACGGTACATACACGGTACATAGTACATGCACGGTACATACACGGTACATAGTACATGCACGGTCCATACACAGTACATAGTACATGCACGGTACATACACGGTACACGGATTCCTTCCTTGGGAAGGAAGGAATCCATCCCATCCCATCCAACCAACCATCCATCCTTCCACCATCCTTCCTTCCCTCCATCCATCCTTCCTCCATCCTTCCATTCATCCTTCCAGTCATCCTTCCATCCTTCCACCATCCTTCCATTCATCCTTCCATCCATCCAACCAACCTTCCATCCATCCATCCTTCCACCACCCTTCCTTTCATCCTTCCTTCCATCCTTTCTCCATCTTTCCTTCCATTCTTTCATCCATCCATCCAACCATTCATCCATACATCCACCGTCCCATCCCACCTTCCACCATCCTTCCTTCCATCCATCCAACCATCCATCCTTCCTTCCTTCCTTCCTTCCTTCCTTCCTTCCTTCCTTCCTTCCTTCCTTCCATCTTTCCACCATCCTTCCATCCATCCATCCAACCATCCATCCTTCCTTCCATCCATCCATCCATCCATCCTTCCACCATCTTTCCTTCCATCCAACCTTCCATCCATGCTTCCTTTCATCCTTCCCTCCATCCTTCCATCCATCCTTCATCCATCCTTCATCCTTTCTCTATCCTTCCTTCTATCCTTCCATCCATCCATCCTTCCATCCATCATCCATCCATCCTTCCTTCCTTCCTTCCTTCCTTCCATCTATTCCATCCAACCAACCAACCATCCATCCATCCTTCCTTCCTTCCTTCCTTCCATCCATCTTTCCACCATCTTTTCTTCCATCCTTCCATTCATCCTTCTATCCTTCCACCGTCCTTCCTTCCATTCATCCATCCCAATCCCCATCCCTATCCCCATCTTCCTCCGTTTATCTGTGTCACGGGCGCAGCAGTTTCAGTAGGGAATCCCAGACTTCCTGGTCCCGAGCCACCTCTCCCAATTGAGAGCTTTACCTTCCGTGTCAGTTCTCTCCTCACCAGGACGGTCCGGTACAGCGACGGATGAATGGCGACTCTACGCTGTCCTGTCAGCGAGCCATCGACTGTCGACTGTTTTTGCCTTCTTATTTTGAGCATGAAGTTGAGCAACCAGTCGTAAACAAAGACACCAGGAGTGTAAGGTGACTGTAGGGGTGCTTTTTCATGTCTACCAGGCTCTAATATTGGTAAAAAAAAAAAACTTTCCGACATCATAAGCAGGTTTTTTATGATCTAACTATGAAAAATAGATATACAAACATACTTCATGAAAATTCATTTGTTAGTACTATTTCATAAAAAAAATGTAGTCAGTATGCGACACAACTTTTGTCAACAGTTCAACTTCCAATATCCTTTTTTCCCACGATTGGACCCAACCCTGCTTGAGGAAAACAAACAATGTAATTAAAGTGTGAAAATGATGATGCGTTCAAGCGCAGTAATGAGACGTTGATATTGTGTTTCATCACTGCAGGCGCGCATGGGTGCAGCAAAGTGGGCAAACTTTGCTCGACTCGCGTGTTGACACCGAAGCAGCCCGAGGACGGCAGCAGGACCAATGGAGGTGCAGCACGGCCTCTTCAGGTAAGTTCAGTGAGAGTTTGAACGTGTCCGCGGGGATTAATGTTGTACAAAATGGTCTTGCGTGTGTCAACCGTGCTGCTGTGTGCGCTTATTTTATTGCCAACAAACGAAGCAATGAAATTAGCTCTGCAAACGGCAACAAATTGTATTCATTACTTTAATAGCTTACGTGTCATTCATCAATGTCGACTCGCGTAAACATGATATACTCAACACTGAATATAGTCAATTAAAGTGCAATCAGTAAAGGACCGCCTACTTTGCCCACCTAAAGGCTTCCAATGTGTCTTTACAAACATTGGGGGCTTAATTTTGCTCTATGGGTTATTATTAGCTAGTATCGGCTTGTCTTCAGCAAACTAGCTTTCTCGTGGATCATCTTTACAAGAGGCTTCCTTCTGGGACAGCAACCATGCAGACCAATTTGATGCAGGATGCGGCATCTGGCCTGGACCAACCCCCCCCCCCACCTCGTCAAACTCTGCCGCAATGCCGGTAGCGCTGACATGTTTATTTTCCAAAGCCAGCCCCCGGATAAGATGCTGAACATACACTCCCAGCATCTGTGGTGGACCCTGGGTGGGCTTGATGTGAGCGGAAGCTGTCCTCCTAAAGCTCTGGATCACCTTGGTCACCGTGATGCTTCTTAGAGCCCACAGCATCTTCATGAGGCACAGCAACAATTCTTTTATCCAAAAGGAGTAGGAAGAAGCAAAGCTTATAAAATCCTACCCCATCAGTCACTGTTGCATTTGTTCACTTCCTGCTTTCCTAATATAATTTTATTCATTCATTCATTTTCTACCGCTTTTCCTCACAAGGATCGCGGGGTGTGCTGAAGCCTATCCCAGCTGTCTTGGGGCGAGACGCGGGGTACACCCTGGACTGGTGGCCAGCCAATCACAGGGCACATATAGACAAACAACCATTCACACTCACATTCATACCTATGGACAATTTGGAGTGGCTAATTAACCTAGCTTGTTTTTGGAATGTGGGAGGAAACCGTAGTACCTGGAGAAAAACCCACGCATGCACGGGGAGAACATGCAAACTCCACACAGAGATGGCCGAGGGTGGAATTGAACCCTTGTTTCCTAGCTGTGAGGTCTGCTCGCTAACCACTCGACCACCGTGCCGCCCTAATAAGTTTTTTTAAATTGTTAAATTTTTTTAATATTTTTTTTTTCTGTATTTGTATTTCTATTTTTTTGTCACGTACTGAAGTACAAGGTGATATGATCATACAATGACATAACGGGTACCATAACTGTTTTTTTCCCCACACTAATGAGTCACATGACCCTGGGGAAAATGGCTAATTGGGCCCATTTTACACAGTAAGCATAACATTGATGACTGCTATGAATCTAGGATGTGATTCCAGTTTCCTGTTGCATGTGTTTTATGGCGTTTGGATCATTTCTGTGTTGGCGGGTTTCTACTTTTCAGCGTTATGGCGGAAAACAATATTCTATCATTATTTTGTTGCTAGATGCTATCTATATCCGTGTTATAGATATCACAACAGAGATGTTCGGGAGATGAAGATGAAATAAGTGCATGAGGATGAGGAAGCATGACAATGCTCCATGTGAGCACAGCAGATGAAAGCACTCCTCTTCCTGTTCCTGTTCACCTCGCTAAGTGAGCATCAGATGACCCGTCAGCCACGGTGATTGATAGCAACGCAAAGGCAAAGCCAGATGAAAGTCATGAGCAGGTTTGTTCTCAGGATGAAAGTGGACCACCGGGCCGCTGCGGAGCGCACGTGCTGCCCCGGAGCGAGCGCACACGAAGACTTGCATCATTTATGAAGCAGCCTCCTCATTACAATGACACAATTACAGCGAATCAGCATCACGAGCTGCCACTCCGTGCTGCTCCTTGGTCAGGCGTAGCGCCGTTAATGCCGCTGACTGGTGGCGCGTTTATGCTTGGGTGCTCCAGTTGCGCTGCAAATTGTTGCAGCTTTTGTCACTGGATGCCTTTGCGGCTGCCATATTGTGGAGTTGCGCAACAGCACCTTTTCAAAATGTAAAGAAGACATTCAGTTGTCTCTTAAACCAAGTGGAAGTTTATTGAGTTGTTTCTCCAGGTTCAGAAATGGCAACTAGCTCATTAGCCGCCCAAATTCTTTCAGTTGTCACCTGATGACTCGTCGTTCAAAAGCCAAACTCAACAACAAATCGGTTTGCTGGACTTAAAAATGAAAAAGCTACTGTGGTGACTCCAGAATCGGGAAAAAGCCGAACATTTGTTCGTTTGTTCATTTTCTACCGCTTATCCTCACAAGGGACGCGGGGGTGCTGGAGCCTATCCCAGCTGTCTTCATGAGAGGCGGCGTACCCTGGACTGGTGGCCAGCCAATCACAGGGCACATATAGACAAACAACCATTCACACTCACATTCATACCTATGGACAATTTGGAGTGGCTAATTAACCTAGCATGTTTTTGGAATGTGGGAGGAAACCGGAGTACCCGGAGAAAACCCACGCATGCACAGGGAGAACAAACTCCACACAGAGATGGCCGAGGGTGGAATTGAACTTGGGTCTTTTAGCTGTGAGGCATGTGCGCTAACCACCAGACCACCATATAGCACCTCTAGGAAAACATTCATTCATTCATTCATTTTCTACTGCTATTCCTCACGAGGGTCGCGGGGGTGCTGGAGCCTATCCCAGCTGTCTTCGGGCGAGAGGCGGGGTACACCCTGGACTGGTGGCCAGCCAATCACAGGGCACATATAGACAAACAACCATTCACACTCACATTCATACCTATGGACAATTTGGAGTGGCTAATTAACCTAGCATGTTTTTGGAATGTGGGAGGAAACAGGGAATGATGAGGAGAACATTCAAACTCCACACAAAGATGGGCGAGGGTGGAATTGAACTTGGGTCTTTTAGCTTTGAGGCATGTGCACTAACCACTAGACCACCATGCAGCCCCTCTAGGAAAACATTCATTAATTTTCTACCGTTTATCCTCACGAGGGTCGCGGGGGTGCTGGAGCCTATCCCAGCTGTCTTCAGGCGAGAGGCGGGGTACACCCTGGACTGGTGGCCAGCCAATCACAGGACACATATAGACAAACAACCATTCACACTCACATTCATACCTATGGACAATTTGGAGTGGCTAATTAACCTAGCATGTTTTTGGAATGTGGGAGGAAACCGGAGTACCCAGAGAGAACATGCAAACTCCATACAGAGATGGCCGAGGGCGGGATTGAACCCTGGTCTCCTAGCTGTGAGGTCTGCGTGCTAACCACACGACCACCGTGCAACCAAAAGCCGAACGAAACAAACAAGTCATAACGTAATGTATGACGTACGATAAAGTGTAGAGTCAAGTAACGTAATGAATAACATATCAGTGTTTCCCACAGGACTTCAATCTATTGGTGGTGGTGGACCGCATGGTCTTATTTGCATAACGCCAGTCCTTTCCCCGGCGACGTGCTGTCCACCGGTTCCTTGTCTTGCGATACTTGGAGAACATCTCTGCAGTCGATTTACTTCTTATCAATCCGGGATGCTTCTACCAATGCAACAATATCTCAATATCTGGAATTGAACCCTCAATGTGCTCCCTATTTGATACTAACGGTACAAATAATGACTTTTCCCGTCCTTCCAGTATCCGTGTTTACTTCGGTTAATGAGGTGCAGTCACTTCTCTACATTAGGAACGCTTTCTATACGCGTTTGCTGCTGCTTCTTTGGTTTTGCAGACTCATTATCAACTGTTGGGTCGCAGCCGTGTTAATGTACACACGCTAACGAGCTTTGGCGATGTGCTTTTCAACAAGTAGAATATTGTTAAGCTCTCCTGTCAGGTCAGCTTGCAGCGCCACATGAAATATGCATGAAGACGCTCAGGCGGGCAAATATTCCTCACGTGCGAACGCCGCAGTCTTGTTGCTTGTTGCTTGAGGATGTTTGCACCCTTGCTAGCGGTGCAGGTGATTATTTACCTTTTAGTATTTGGTGCAACGGGGTGCAGCTGCTGTCGGTAAAATGAAAAGAACTTTCTAGAAGGTTGCTGCGGAACGGGCGTCGGAGCACCAACGTGTGCCCGCGACCATGTTGTATATCAGCTAGCCAAAAGAGGACGAGTCAAGGGCACCTCGTGAAGCCGCCGCCGTGAGATTTATCCCAGCATTGCGGGTGTTGAACTATTGACCCCCGAGCAGCAATTGTTTTATTCCTCTAACAAACTGTTTAAAAGTCAAAGAGCCGGAAGGAGAAGAGAGAAATCCACAAAGCCTCACGCGTCAGAGGCCCAGTTTTTTTTTTTTTTTTTTTTCTTTTTCCGCTCCAGTGTGTTTTATAGCGATGCGGAGGATCAATAGTCCTATGGCGCAAGTAATCGCTCGGCAGCACTATTAGACAGACAGGATCATATTAAATAGGAGGCAGGCTCTCCACAGCGTCCAGATGATAAAGATCTAGAGCAGGTTGGAAATTTACACGGGCATCTCAATGACAAACGGATGTCATTAGCTTGCCGCTTCCAATTTAAGGACTTTTTTTGTCCTTTGCTGTCCCCTCTGTGTTTCATTATAGCAGCCGTATAAAAAACCTGGACCAGAATACGTAGTATATTTATAATGTACAGTACAGCAGTACAGGTGTGATGTACAATTTGTACAATGACTTCAAACTATTTTTAATGAATGTACTGCTGGTCTGGAGCTAAAGCCACACGACTGCTGCCAGCACCGGGGAGCTGCCGTTAATTAATTTGGAGTAGGGCTGGGTTAAACAATTATTTCTGTAATCGATTAATATAGAAAATAATTTTTCGATGCATCGATTAATCCCTGAAAGTCCCTGATTAGTCCCTGAAAACATAAACTACAAACACATACACAGGTTAATAAAATAAATATTTGTAAATGATCTGCCCATATCAATAAAGTATAATAATAATAAGTTCCTCAATAGGTGCTGATGCATCGCAGTAGTGCTTTTGTGATATGCCATCTCAATTTTGCTGTGACGTATTCCCATACTTTGGATACTCTATCTTTTCTTCTGGCCAGACTCACTGAAACTTGTTGAATCAAACTTGTGTTTTGATTCTGAGTAGTGGTGTGGCGTTGGTGAACGAACGAGTCAAAAGAAATAGTTCTCTTATGCGAAAAAATGAACCACCCATAAAATACCCGTTCAGTCAGCCGGCCGTTTTGTTCATGACCGATACAGCACTAGTTGGTGAGCTGTTGAGTCAAAACAAACATTAACATGAGTGAACGGACTGACTCGACACGACTGACCGGGTCTATGCACAGGGGGAGATCACAGGCTAACGACCAATTCACCGAAATGAACGGCTCTTTTTACTGAATGAAGCTGAATAATCCTGTTCACTGAAATGAACGGTTTTTCCCACCACTAATTCTGAGTGGAGGCTGCACGGCGGTCGTGTGGTTAGCACGCAGACCTCACAGCTCAGAGACCCGGGTTCAATTCCACCCTCGGCCATCTGTGTGGAGTTTGCATGTTCTCCCCGTGCATGCGTGGGTTTTTTCTGGGTACTCCGGTTTCCTCCCACATTCCAAAAACATGCTAGGTTAATTGGCCACTCCAAATTGTCCATAGGTATAAATGTGAGTGTGAATGGTTGTTTGTGATTGGCTGGCCACCAGTCCAGGTGTACCCCGCCTCTCACCCAAAGACAGCTGGGATAGGCTCCATCACCCCCCGTGACCCTCTGAGTGAAGGCGCATCGACATGCAGTTTTTGTGTCAACGTATTTTTTGTGTCGATATCATCGATGATGTCGACACGTCGTCCTAGCCCTAATTTGGAACCAGGAGTCATTGCTGGGAGAATTGAAACGGCCGACGTTGCAGCATCGAATTGGCGCCACACGCAGTACATCACATAGTACTTCATAAATACATACTCTCCATTGACACTGAAACATTACGGTAATATCCTCACACGCCTCCGGGTCAAGGGAACCTATGTTGTTGACGTATGTGCTGTTGCCGCTGTGACTAATTGAAAATTACATTTTCGATTAATTTATGGACGCAAGTTCGGATCCATAAAATGTGAAATGGTGTAAAACCGATGAGCACCCGTGCCGTGTTGACGTTTTGGGTGGATAACAAATGGCTACTGCTACAGCAGCTGTACACTAGCTGGTCTACAGCATCCAAGGTTCGATACTGTTTGACCGCGTGGAATAAAATCATTTCTGCAGGGGAACAAAGAGCACTGAAGGTGTTTAGGTTGCTCTAGGTTTTTTTGAAACAGTTCCAGAATACCAGGATTATTATGGTTTTTGTTTGACTTTGTTGCTCCGCCCACCTCCTAAACTTCCCCAGACGGGGTCAAGAGCCGTGAAAACAATGAGAGCGGGTTATGAGAACCACTGTGCTGTGAAGTCGGCAGCTCACCAAATAAGGACGCCTCCTTCACGTGGACGCCATAAGCAGACATTTACCCGCCGTACAAAGATCCGCTGTTTGCCCTGAGGCCATCCAACCGGATCCAGGGATGAACCAGAAGAAATAGGAGGAGGAGGAGGAAGCTGACGGAGGTCAACAACAAACAATTCACGGGCAAAATGAGAGACAGCTATGCCTGAGGACATCATCTAATGAGCAACCAATGTCTCTTTATACAAGACTCAGAGAACCACCCGATGGTCTTTAGGGGAACAATGGAGATTTGGATACCAATGGAAAAGTAGGGGCCATGACAACCCTGCCCCCCTTGAACTGGTGAATGAATGGTCCAAAAGGAACGCATCATTAGTACTTTGGTTTTACCGTCATGACTCTGCTCCCATTTGCATTTCCTAGAAATCATTTGGAAATCTGGACTCCTTGGGATTCTGTTTGGACCCGCAACCATCGGCATAAACAACCAACAAAGTCAAACAAAAACATGAGCGGCTCAAAGGCGCTTCAGACCAAAATCTTTTAGTGCTAACAGAGAACATTCCATTATTAAATACCCCCAGGATATCTGACCCCCGTCACCTGAAATATTGGTCAAAGCCAGTAGGATCATTGCTCCATAGAGTAATCCTGATAGAAACATCTGATGTTTGACCTCAGCCTACTCCAGTTTTACTCCAAATCTGTGGGATCCAAATCCTTCCATCAGTCAGTAGAATTCTTGCTCTATCTAGAAGAAACCTGATGGATCGTCTCAAACCTCTGATGTCCACCTTCAGTTTGGTGAGGGCCCATAGAGGAACATCTAAGCTTCACTGAGGTTTCACTGAAACACGGGGCTGAGTTTTGGAAGTTGCTCCTTTGGTCTGCTTGATGTTTGGCGAAGGAACGCTAATGGTGGACGCATTAGCTTTGTTTTGCTACTTCAGAAACCTTGCTTAGGTGCACGGGAGCACATAAAAGAAAATGACAACATGAAATGGTCTGCAGTCGAAATAAGTTTGTCACATCAAAGTTGGTCCAGAACTTTGTGAAGGACACCAAAATGAAGGTTCCGGAATGACCCTCTCAGAGCCCCAAATCTCAAACCTATGGAGAGTCTGTGGAGGCAGCTCAAGGTTGGAGGCCAAGCAATTTGGATGATCTTGAAAAATGTGCCATGAACGAATGGGCCAACGTCCCTCAGGAGGAACACGCCAACTCAGCTAGAAACCAGCAGGACGGATTAGTTTCAGTTTGGAATCAGAAAGGCGACACGATGGACTCTTTTATCCGAGGGCGTTTGTATTTAGAGTTGCGACCCATTTCATTGAGAAGACAAAAGTTTGATTTGATGTCATGAAGGAGTCTAATCAGTTTGACCCTCCTGATGTTTGACCTCAGTGGGCTCCAATGTTGCTTCAATTGGGAGCATTTTTGCTCATCAAGCGTTATCACCTTTAGTGTATTGCCAAGAAACATCCCATGTTAGTAGGGTTAGGGTTAGCGTTAGAGTCGTAATTTTGATTTGGAGGATAATTGCTTAAAATAATTGCTTTTTAATTTCTCTTGGAGATGAATAAAGTATCTATCTACCTGTCCGTCCGTCCATCCGTCCATCATTGAAAATCAGCATCATTCTTGCCCGATCGAGGAGTGATCCACATGGATGGTTGGAAAATGGTCAGCCAGCAGTTTAGTGCTTCGTGGGAACACTGACCTTTGACCTCAGCTTCCTCATATATGATTGCAAATCAGTAGGATTCTTGGTTTGGGTTTGGGGTTGAGGTTGCGTTTGAGGTTGAGTTTGAGGTTTAGTTTGAGTTTTAGGTTGAGTTTGAGGTTGAGTTTGAGTTTGTGGGTTGAGTTTGAGCTTGAGTTTGAGGTTGAGGTTTGAGTTTGAGGTTGAGGTTTGAGTTTGTGGGTTGAGTTTGAGGTTGAGGTTTGAGGTTGAGGTTGAGGTTGAGTTCGAGGTTGAGTTTGAGTTTGAGGTTGAGGTTGAGTTTGAGTTTGAGTTTGAGGTTGAGTTCGAGGTTGAGGTTGAGGTTGAGTTTGAGGTTGAGGTTGAGTTTGAGGTTGAGTTTGAGGTTGAGTTTGAGTTTGTGTTTGTGTTTGAGGGTTGAGGTTGAGTTTGAGGTTGAGGTTGAGGTTTGAGGTTGAGTTTGAAGTTGAGTTTGAGGGTTGAGTTTGAGGGTTGAGTTTGAGGTTTGAGTTTGAGGTTGAGTTTGAGGTTGAGGTTGAGTTTGAGGGTTGAGGTTGAGTTTGAGGTTTGAGTTTGAGGTTTGAGTTTGAGGTTTGAGGTTGAGGGTCGAGTTTGAGTTTGAGTTTAGGTCGAGTTGAGTTGAGTTTATTTCAAACATAAAAAAACATCCAAAGCACAACAAACCAACCAAAATCAATACAAATAAAAATACATATGTATATATAAACGTACACATGTTCAAAAGGGAGTGGGAAGAAGTCAAAACCTATCTAGTCCCACCCAGATTCCAACCTCTTCCCAACAAAAACAGATATTATTCCTTATCCACACAGAAAAAAAACCATAGCCAACCACCCTCACCCAGCTTGAGGCACCCAACCACGGCCCAAGAGAAACCAGTTCATTATTAGTCATCCTACCGTACGTAGTCCAGTACAAAAGAAAGAAAGAAACCACCCCGACTGAACAGTCACCACACAAGGCATCACAAGCTAACATGGATAGAAAAACATCAATGTTATGGGATTGTTTCAGGGAGATTGAAAAATAAAAGTGCGTCAGAGACAAAAAGAAAAATATTCTTAAAAATACCTCAAATTAAATCATCACAATCTTATTACTTCCCAATTGTCACTGCTATCCCACTACAGTGTTTTTCACTTCCACTTCCTTTATTCTTTTTAATTAATTTTTTTTTTATAATGACCTATGATGACATGATGACAGAGAACTACATTCTAATCATAAACTGTATAAGGGTCCTAAAATATTGTGACAGGTCAATAACACTCAATAGGTTATTACTTAGGCCTATAAATATATATTTTTAAATAATTGTCAATAAATATTTAAAAATTATTTTAATTATTATTTTATTATCATTTAATAATAATTAATTATTATTTAATTATTTTAATTATTTAATATTTTTTTAATTTCAACATATTTTTAAATTATTTTAAAAATAGAGAAATAACCACAAGGGAATTCATAGGGAATCATAGAGACCAAAGTAGAGTGTGATGACCGTGTGATGATTGACGTCAGCCACCTTGCTGACAGTTCAAAATCAACAGGACCAAAGTAGAGTGTGATGACCGTGTGATGATTGACGTCAGCCACCTTGCCTACAGTTCAAAATCAACCAGAGTCCGTTGGGCAAATAGAGAGCTGCGCCGTGACAAGGAATGTCTGCCGAGTCCTGCGTCTTAGCGACGCAAGAGGCCTCTTGGTGGATATTTGCGAGGTCGTGAAAACACTTTACAAAAAGTCGTTTGTCATGCGTGTGAACGACATTCCCGGGATGGAAATCGATAGCGGCGACACAATGGATGGTCTCGTTGTCGGGTCCCTCTGCGGCGGCTTGTGTAATGGCGCCGCCTAATAAATTCCCCGCCGCTGAGAGTGAAAGCCAGCCAGCAAGCTGAGCCTTTATCTGGGAATGATAAATCCCCAGCCGCAGCCACACAGAGGAGCACGTTTGGGAACCTCCGTCTGATTTATGGAGCCCGGGAATACGTGGAGAGTGAGGAAGCTGTCCTCTGGCTGGTGAGCATCGCCTTTCGTTATCGGGATGACGCTCTTTAGGAATATTTACATGAGTTTGTCCCCAAGTGTCTTGGCAAGATGCTTGTTTGCCGCCCAAGACCAGAACCACTGGTACTAGGTACTTTTTGAAAACGGTGCCCTAAGCCTGGCATGCCTATTTGTAGGCAGGTTGACCCTTTCTGCTTGGATCTGGTGACATTTTCACTTATGCAGACGTGGTTGTTCATTCAACGGGGACATTCACAGGACTGTGCAGAAGATAGTCCTTTGGGATGGATGTACCGCTGAAAGATGAATCCTCGCTCAGTCTGAGGAGCAGGTTTTTATCCTCGTTGTTGCATTCACCTTTCCCTCAATCCTGACGAGGCTGGGAAACCTCACTTCCTGCCAAGGAACGTTCCCACAGCATCACCATGTGGTGAGCGGCTTCAGGATCCTCCAAACATGACATCTGTCTGTCACCCCAAAGATCTGGTTTGAGAGTCTTTCAGGTGTTTGAACTAAGGAGTGGTTTTTGTCTCCGGCCGTTCTACCATCGGTGCATTGCTGCAGAGATGGTTGGCCTTCTGGAAAGTTCTCTTCTCTCCACAGAGGAATGCTGGAGCTCCGTCAGAGTAACCATTGGGTTTTTGGTCTCCTCCCTTTAAATGGCGAGTCCTGCTGGTTCCAAATGTCTTCCATTTCCGGATGTTGGTTGGAGGCCATGTTCAAAGACAACGTACAGACATTTCCTTTGACTTGATGCTTGATTGATGTCCTGCCATGCATTGGTCTTATCTAGATGGGCGTGTGCCTTCCCAAAGCATCAATCAACTGCATTTGGAAGGCGGATTCCAAAGAAGCTGTAGAAACAGGATCTGTAGGAGGATCGGGATCAGACACAGATTGCACCCGAGCTCAATTTTCAGCTTGATGGCAAAGTGTGCGAATTGAAAAATGAAGATTCTCGATGAAATCTGTCAGGACAAACACAGAATAAAGATATTGTTTCTCTGTCACGGCACTTGGAGATAATAAGTTGAGAATAATTTGAGCAAAGCGTAAGCGGAGGTAGATCTTGTTGGATGGATGGGTTACTGTCCAGATGGGTGTGTATTGGCAAGAATCTGGCGATACGATACGTGTCACGATACTGATAACAAGGCGATATTTTTTTTGTTTTTCTTGTAGTTAAAGATTATTTCCTGGAAAAACGGAATTACAGCAGCAATATGCACTTACTAAACACATTTGTATTCCATTAGAACAGTATGTTATGCTGTATCACAAACTTTTCCTCTGGAAAAACCTAAAGAGTAGCATTTGGATAAATAAATCTTTAACATCCAGCTTTAAATTTACAAAAAAAAACAATAAAAAAACAAATAAATGATGTCTCAAGATCCTGCTCAAATGTTCACATTCTATTAGCTGTGAAAAAATGCAGAGTATCCAGTCCCTGACTTATCCACCATCAGAAGAGTATTTTTGTGGAACAAAGTAAATAACATCAGTAAAAAGTCCTTTTAGGATGCTTGAAATAACTATAATTATTTAACAAAATAGTCATATCAATGTGAAAAACAAAATACCTGCAATATCACAGTACTACTTTTGTAGTATACAAAAGGACCTTGGCATTGCTTGCTAGCGGCAGGTCCTCATGGTGTTTCGCTAAGTGGACTCGCAGATTTGTCGTGTTTCCCAAATACAGTAAAGTCTCGTTATATCGATATCGGTTAAAACGAATTACTACTTATTACGATACTATTTTCATTTCCCTGCAAATTTCTAGTCTTTTATGATATAATTAGCTCCGTTAGTACGATACACGGTTATTATGATAATCCGGTTACTAGGATGCCCTTTTCATCTCCCGCCAGCCAATTTGGTCTGCTTATATCGATACAAAAGCAGCTTAAATCAATCTTTGCTTAAGGATTTCAATACCAAAAAAGAACACGGCGAACGGCTGCTTCCGGTCAACTTTATTTTTCACACTTCCACCACCAGAGTGCAGCACACACAGCGGAAAACACCCGTCCCTCGCGCCTACCCCTCCGGGTGGCAACACCTTCCCTATCGATAGTTCCGGGGTGAATTATGTTCCGGTAACCTATCACTACAGCGTAAGTTTATTTTTATTTACTGTAGTACAAAATGTATTGTAGTACAAAAGCATGCTAGATACACAATCCATGAACTCAAGGAGAAAATTACATGCCATATCAAAGATCCGCCCACTTTTAATGCAGTTCGGCGCAGGATCGGATATATGGATAGTCCGGTTATATCGGTATTTTTTCCGACTCCCAAGAATATCGATATAACGAGACTTTACTGTACTTTATTCGGGCATGACACATTTTCCAAACGGCATGGCTTTTGTCCATTTCTGCACACCCTACTTTGTGTAGAAATCCAAAATGTGTCCACACTTGGGACTGCTGTTATGTGCTGGCGTTCCGCCATGTTGAACCGTGTTTATGTGTGAGGACGTTTCACTGGACATCGACGGTTTTGCTTGCTGTGCTCACAACTCGGACGGTGCAGCCTCCGTACCAGGCTGTGATGCATGGTGATGATGTTGTCACATGATTGGGGGGTGGGGGTGGGACTCCGCCTCTCTTCAGCCTGTGGATGAAGTTTGGGCCTTTTTAGGTTGATCTGCTCATCCTGAGCCCCCAGCGTCACTTCCTGACCGTCTCCTACTCAGCTCCTCTTGGACTGGAACCCATTAATGCCTGTTGGAACTTATTTGACATCTAATGTCAAAGCATTTTTTGTATTGTTGTGAGGAATGTTATTTGAATAGAAACTGAAAGAGTACACAAAATGTATTTATTAGGTCAACCGGATGTACCTTATTTTGAAGGGTGCTAAACAGGATGTTCTGTCAGCCATTTTTGTCAGTTAAACAGAGAGAAGTAATAACAATGCCTTACGTCAGGGGTCTCAAACACGCAGCCCGCGGGCCAAATGTGGCCCGCAGGACACTAGTTTGAGACCCCCGCCTTGATATGAAAGTTTAATGTAAAGTTTGATATGGATGCTGTATGGTATCATGTACCCAGAAAAAATTATTACGTTTGATTCATGTTCATGTTAAAGGTTAAATAACTGTTAATAGTTATCCTCCCTATCTGTGTGGAAGTGGTAAGTTTTTGGCTATTTAAGTTTAAAGGAAATAACTTGGAGGCTACCGTTTAGGTCGCTAGCTCTCTAGTTTGCGAGTTAGCATCTCAAGACCCTGCAGTTGCGCAATATGTTGTAAATAAAAAGAGTATAAATGTGACTATAGTCGTGTTTTGTCATGTCTACAGGGCTCTAATAATGCTTTGTTCATTTTAATCTGAAAAAAATCATTTGTCTACCCACCAACTATATGTGCTTTCTTAACTTTTTATTATTTGCCGTTTTATTATTATTATTATTATATTTATTTATTTATTACTGATTGATTGAACTGCCAAGATGACAGACGGACTAGAACGGATGAAAAGGAAGCGAGCAACTGTACGTGCCGCTACGACAAGACTGTTAACTCGTCTAGAAGAGGAGATGAGCGAAGAAGGACCCGTGACTTCCTGGCTGTTTTATCTTGGCAGTTCAATAGCCGTTGGCTGTTCACTTCGTTCCAAAAGTTCCAAGAAAAAGTCCTTACTTCCCGGGTTTTGGCACCAAAATGTAGCGGAGTGAAAGCTTCTCAATGATAACAGCGACGGATGTCCTTTTTTGGAAATAAAAGTTCCCTTTTATTGACGGTCACACTGTACCAACAACGTAAGGCATTGATATTACTTCTCTCTGTTTAACTGACAAAAATGGCTGACAGAACATCCTGTTTAGTGCCCTTCAAAATAAGGTACATCCGGTTCACCAAATAAAATACATTTTGTGTACTCTTTTTGTTTTGTTTCTATTCAAATAACATTCCTCACAACAATACAAAAAATGCTTTGACATTTAATGTCAAATAAGTTCCAACAACGCCATACACACAAGTATGAGTCTTATTCATAACTTTAAAGCAGGGGTCTCAAACTCAATTTACCTGGGGGCCACTGGAGCTAGGGTCTGGGTGAGACTGGGCCGCATCAGGTTTTCCAAAAAAACCCCCAACAAAAAACGCATTTATTAAAAACAGAAAAATGAATAAACTTTGCTTTGGTTTTGATTTTCTACAAGAGAAGCTCTGATAAAACATTCCACTGTTCTCAAATATCTTTTTATTTTTCTACACAAAATAAGATGAAAAATAAATAAACAAATCAAGAATAAAGAAAATCAATCAATCAGTAATAAATAAATATAATAATAATAGTAAAAAGTTAAGAAAGCACATATAGTTGGTGGGTAGACAAATGATTTTTTTCAGATTAAAATGAACAAAGCATTATTAGAGCCCTGTAGACATGACAAAACACGACTATAGTCACATTTATACTCTTTTTATTTACAACATATTGCGCAACTGCAGGGTCTTGAGACACATGCTAACTCGCAAACTAGAGAGCTAGCGACCTAAACGGTAGCCTTCAAGTTATTTCCTTTAAACTTAAATAGCCAAAAACTTACCACTTCCACACGGATAGGGAGGATAACTATTAACAGTTATTTAACCTTTAACATGAACATGAATCAAACGTAATCATTTTTTTCTGGGTACATGATACCATACAGCATCCATATCAAAGTTGCGCAGGCCGCACTAACATTAAACTTTTATATCAAGGCGGGGGCCTCAAACTAGTGTCCTGCGGGCCACATTTGGCCCGCGGGCCGCGTGTTTGAGACCCCTGCTTTAAAGGTTATTTTCTGTTCTTATGTTTGGTCACAGTGCTGGCAGGATGTGTATAACACATTGTGTCCATGAAAGAAGCTATTTTTTTTTAAAATGCCTTCCATTTTTCTCCTAGCGGCGAGTCCATCAAGGGCTCAGCCGTCCTCCACAGGCTGTCACGCTCCACACGGTGAGACCAGTTGAAGGACGGCGGCAACGTCCCACACCTGGACAACAGCCATTTGTCACCAAATCAGCCGAGAGCGTCAAAGTAGGAATACTGTAAGATGACTTCATGGTCATTTGTTGCTTTTTGAAGGCCACCGTGTATCCTGGTCCAACACAACACGGGTAATTACTGTATATGACCATAACATACCGTATATCTGATTATTATATCTGGTAAAATGTGATAAATAAAATATTCAGGGGGGAAAAAGTCTAAACTATTGTAATATACTATATATTTACTATATATAATATACTATACTATATTGTGTGATAATACAGTTGTCCCTCGTCACTTCACGCTTCTAATTTCAAGGCTTCACTCGATCATAGTTTTCAAAAATCCATCCATTTTCTATCCTGGCCAGGCTGGAGCCTATCCCAGCTGTCTTTCAGTGAGAGGCGGGGTACACCCCAGACTGGTGGCCAGCCAATCACAGGGCACATATACACAAACACCCATTCCCACTTTTTGGAATGTGGGAGGAAACCTGAAGAACATGCAAACTCCACACAGGGATGCCTAAGCCGAGAATCAAACCCAGGTCTTCCCCATCTCCTGAGTTTGTGCACAACATGCTAACCACTCAACTACCATGCGTCGTCTTAACATTTTTTTTTTAATGATTGCTGTTTTGTATTTACAGATGATTTTTTGTCAGAGAAATATAAATATATAAATGAATATAAAACATATATAAATATATTTAAAATATATTATATATATTTTTATAAATAACATAAATAAATATATCAAATAATATAAATATAGAGCAATTTTTCTTCCTAAATTGATATTTTTATACATAAAAATGGCTAAATAAACTTCAATATAAATATAAGGCATTCGAAAAGATGCATTCAAAGACATTGTGATAACATGTAGTATTCTCCATTGGTCACTAACTAAGCTAAGTAAGCTAGCATGTGCTAGCATGGGCTAGCATGTGAGTCTAGACCAGTGGTCTAGGACCCCCCCACCCCCCTCCAAGTGACAGGAAAGGATAATAAGATTAATATATATATATATATTAATTTATTTGTATTTTACAGACTGAACGTGGAAGAGAAACTAGGAAAATGCACCAAAATGGAGATCATCCAAGCGTATTCAAGTCTAATTGCATGTTGGCATTGAAAGCCTCTTGCGCTTCCCCCGACAGTTCACCATGGGCCCCCCCGGAGCCCCACCCCATTATATGAGAAGCACTGGCATAGACCGAGTCTATAGAGGTTTTCTATGCTTTAACTAAAATATTAGATTTATTAATATGGAATCCACTTCTGGAAGCTAAATGCGGAAAATGAGGGATTAGCACATAAGCATCATCCTACAAGAAAAAGTTCTAGTTAAAAAATACATTTTACAAGAATATCCATCAATAATCCATCAAGCGGTCACCATCGCGTCTTTCTGGCGTCGGCGACGACTCGACCCTGAACGTCACGAGGCGTAGGGCTCGCCCTCTCCATCCAAGCGCCTATTTGTTATTCCATCCTGAAAACCGTGGCCATAAATCAGCCGCCAGCTTCCAGTCATGCGGCGGCATCGCTATTTGTCCTGCCAATCATGGAGGCGTCGGCGTCGGCACAACCACCAATCATGTGTCTGCAGGTGGACAGCGGGTGAGTGATTGGTGGTTACAAGCCCAGAAAGGGGGGGAAAACATGGTTGACTTTCATGTCATCACCCGCAGATCAAAAATAGAGTTTTAACTTGTTGAAATAAAGCAGTGGGGAGGCGGGGCCAGCTTTCACGCGTCATTGAGTCATGCTGGAGGCTTCTTCTTCTTGTGCTTCCAAACGTCCTTCTGTCTTTACAAGGTGACGAGAATGGCTCCGTCTGTTTTGTCAGCTAACACAGGAAAATAATAATTTTGAAAAAAAAAACGTTAAAGTTGATGCAACTGCAGCTTTGGTTCTGCTCACTACTGATACCTAACATTTGACCACGCTTGGCAGGAAATGTGGCTCCTTCAAGGTCAATACAGGAAGTTCTTGTCACCTTTTTAGCTTCAAAATCTTCCCAAAAGTAACATTAGTAAGAAGTGATCACCCTGATGGATTCCCAGCCTTCATTTTCCTTCTGCAGTCCAAGAAAAAAAACCCCAAGTCATCTCTCATTTGCATATCTTCGCCACATATCACGAGCCGCGTTCCATCGCCACAGCCTGCCCCAGATTCCACGAACGTCTCAATCTGTAATATGCATCACACCACAAAAATATAATTACACTTGGAAGTGTGACCACAGTGTCGACCCCGCCTTCCCTGACGGACACCTCACAGCACTTCCTGCCTCCGTAGACATTAAATATGAATTTCATTTCTTCAAGTCGACTTTGGTTAGGAAGTACTTCCGCCTGCCTTCCAATTAAGCCTTTGGAGTCCGGGGTCGTTTTCAGCCTCTTGACGTACTTTTCTGTTACATCTCGTCTTAAAAATGGTTGGTTCCCTTTTTCAGTGGAGCCTCGTGGTTGACTGGACACTTCCCCCCCACCCAAACCTAAAGGAGGACACTTCCAACCTTGCAATCCTACCTCCATTAGCTCGTTAGCTCAGATGATGAGACTTAAGATGCTACTTTCTGAGCTGGAGTCCGTAATTCTGCACTTAATCAAACATACTTACAGATTGCAGGGCTCTACATTAAAAACCAAAATGACTTGCCCATAGGGAATCCTTAAGGTGAGAACTACTTGCCCGAACTTGCCCCACGTAAAATGAAAAGACTGCCATAATGATATCATGTAATTTTTTGTGGCATCACATGAGAATCTCAAATAAATAAAATAATAAAATAAATAATACTGTAGCGTTGCGTGTGTGTTGTATTCCGGGCTGTAGTTTCATGCATGGACGCTGGGGGGCAGTCATGTTCAGCTTGCGGTCTTGGAGCAGGCGTTTTGGGACCAAAGAAGGAAAAAAAGGAGAAGTTCGGTTGCCGTGCGCCCAGCTAGTTAGTTAAGTCTGCAACAGGCCAGTAAGTTGTTTTTCATGCTGCCTTGGAAATAAAAACCATGCAACGATAGAGGTTCATCACTTTTTGCTGTTTCCTTCAGAATTAGACGATGTTGGCAGCGACGCCATGATGGATGTTTTCGTAGTCAAACGATCGCTGATTGGTTGATCGCGAACAAGAACGGGTGTGGGTAAAACGCGGACTGTGGATTACGGACCGCGGTCTAAATAAACGATTCTGATTGGTCCATTGCAAGGATTGCTTTGCAAATTCCCACCGGAATTACACAGTCCGTGTTTTACCAACACCCAACAAGAACCGCTTTTAAAAAAACTCTTGGCAGTATGGCATGCCAAAGTGCATTCCCGACGGGAATATCACTGATTAGATTTACTTGCCCCAATTTTGTTTTAACTTGCCCCGGGCCATCGCTACATGGTTATTGTCGAGCCCTGGATTGAGAAAAAAGTAGCAGCTTATACACTAGAAATTACGGTAAAGCTACATGCCACAGACACTACATGCTACAAACGCTACAAAACCTACATGGTACCAGGGGTGGGCAAACTTTTTGACTCGCGGGCCGCATTGATTTAACAAAATTGACGGGGGGGGCATACTATACATTTTACACGTAACAGTCCACCTGGAATTATGATCATGATCCCAGGTTGTATATTATTAATAATAATAATACACTTTATTTGTATAGCACTTTTCAAAATACTCAAAGACGCTTTACAGAAAAATGGACTTGAATAAAATCAAGTAAACAGAGTAAAAGATACATTAAAATACAACATTCATTCGTTTATACGCAGTTAAAACATGGGTAAAAGCGGGGCACAGCAGTCAAGTATAAAAGTTCATTCATTCATTCATTTTCTACCACTTATCCTCACGAGGGTCGCGAGGGGTGCTGGAGCCTATCCCAGCTGTCTTCAGGCGACAGGCAGGGTACACCCTGGACTGGTGGCCAGCCAATCACAGGGCACATATAGACAAACAACCATTCACACTCACATTCATACCTATGGACAATTTGGAGTGGCTAATTAACCTAGCATGTTTTTGGAATGTGGGAGGAAACCGGAGTACCCGGAGAAAACCCACGCATGCACGGGGAGAACATGCAAACTCCACACAGAGATGGCCGAGGGTGGAATTGAACCCTGGTCTCCTAGCTGTGAGGTCTGCGCGCTAACCACACGACCCTGTGCCGCCAGTATAAAAAGTTAGACATTAAAACCAGATTTAAAGAGGTGGGTTTTTAGTTGTTTTTTGAAACTGGGAAGGTCAGGGCAAACACGCAGCGAATGGAGCAAAGAGTTCCAGTAGGGTGGGGGCAGCAATGGAGAAGGCCCTGTCACCCCATTAAGTTTAAATGAAATACTTTGGAAAGAACAGGCGATGAGATAGTCATCAAGATGCCTCCTGGAGAGCAAAATGAGCTAACCTCTGACGAAGAAGAGAACCATGAGGAGCCATCTGAAGGAGAAGAGACTGTCTGAGACTAAGTCTTAGTTTTATTGTGCGCTTCAGAGACTTCTACTTGGAGGGTTTGTTGTGAGAACCCCAAAAATGGGCCCTCTTAAAACAATTCTAACACTTGGCGGGCTGGATGTGGCCCCCGGGCCGTAGTTTGCTCACCCCTGGTATAAACGCTACATGCTACAAAAGCTACATGTTACAAACGCTACATGGTTCAAATGCTACATGCTACAAACGCTACATGCTACAAACTCTACATGCTACATATACTACATGGTACAAATGCTACATATGCTACATGCAAAAATGCTACATGCTACAAACACTACATGGTACAAATGCTACATGCTACAAATGCTACAAACTCTACATGGTACAAATGCTACATGCTACATGCTACAAAAGCTACATGCTACAAAACTCTACATGGTACAAACGCTACATGCTACAAATGCTACATGCTACAAAAGCTACATGCTACAAATGCTACATGCTACAAATGCTACAAGCGACAAATGTTACATGCTACAAATGCTACATAGTACAAATGCT
The DNA here is from genome assembly GCF_037039965.1 of Doryrhamphus excisus. Lineage (NCBI taxonomy): Eukaryota > Metazoa > Chordata > Actinopteri > Syngnathiformes > Syngnathidae > Doryrhamphus > Doryrhamphus excisus. The sequence continues at coordinate 2,951,668 of NC_136370.1, forward strand.
ACATGCTACAAACGCTACATGCTACAAACGCTACATGCTACAAATGCTGCATGCTACAAACACTACATGCTACAAATGCTACATGCTACAAATGCTACATGCTACAAATACTACAAGAACCTTGGGGGTTCAAATAGACGTTTTGTCATGGCGACGCCCCTCCTCATCATTTTCCTCCTTGACGGGAGGCGTTACCGTGATTGCGAAGCTCTGGAGCGACTCCTCGGCATCTTTGCAACCTCCCTGACCTTCGCCTACGGTCTCGTTCAATGCTGCTGCACTGGCCGGACTGGCAGCCATGTTTTATTATGCTTTGAAGATATTGGCTCGAGCAGCCAAGTATAGAAGGCGGCCATGATGGATTGTAAAGTATTTATTTATCGGACGTAATTGAGCTGGCTTTATTGTGGGAGCATGTTGAAATGCCACTATCAGCACAGCGCTAATAGCTGCCATAAAGCCGTCACCTTACAGGATGCTAATGTCAAAGAATTGAAGGGAAAATAACCACAGAGACGCAGGGAAGCGATGAGGTTGCGGCAAGTGAAGTTTGTCTTTGTTTAGCATAAGATGAAGAGACAGCAGGAGGATGCTGGTGAAATAGCTAAATCATCACTGGAGATGCCAACGTGTGGCGTTTGGGACACCTTTCTTCGGGAATGACGGTAAAAGGAGCGTTGATCTAGGATGGAGTGTTAAGGATTCGTCCCGTAGGAAATCATGGAAATGTAATCTTTCCAAGGCCAGACGGTGGCCATCATAAAACCCGGTCCCTCCGTCTGCTTCTCCCCTCCTGGAGGATGTTCTGAGCTGTGGCGTACACCTTCTTCGACGATTTACTTTTTAAGAAAGTGTTTGAAACAAAGTAGGGAAGAACGATTATGTAAAAAATGTACCACTTCTGCACTAAATGGGAGGAGAACCTGAGCAAAAAATTGCTAATTCTTTTCTTGACAACCAAGTACTTGGGTGATATTTACTTAAAAATGGCTGACAAATATTTATTTTGCGTGTGTGCACGGCCGCGTTCCCTTCCGAGCAGCTGTGGCAGCGCTCAGGTTTATTCAATTAAGTGTCACGCCAAAGCTTTTGTAATTAGTGAGGAGAAATAATTATGCTGGCATGTACATCCGCCGGGTGCTCCTTTCCACTTGATTGCTGACGGGCAAATTAAAAACGATAGCCCCGGAATACGTCAGTCACCAAACACTCCAACACTTCTGGGTGTGTTTTGCATTCCCAACACTTCCTGTTTTGTGTGGCGAGAAGACTTGAGAATAGAAACCAACCAGTGATGATGAACGCCGGCAGAACGCCATCAAAGGTGTCACTTGGTGTGTGCTTCTCAGACAAAGAACTTCTTAGCAAAACATGTAATCAACTTCCTGTGACGATACATGACATGCTAGTATTTCAACAATTTATTTACTGTACGTGTCGGAGGTCCCAAGATGGTGTATCGGAAGTGTGTCGTCCAAAATGTGAACGATAATACGAGATGATGGTAATGGTAATGGTAATGGTAATGGTAATGGTAATGGTAATGGTAATGGTAATGGTAATGGTAATGGTAATGGTAATGGTAATGGTAATGGTAATGGTTTAATTTCATTTGAACATGCATCAGATTCCAATTGAGTGCATCCCATAATAAGTTCCCAGTTCCACATGTCCAAAAGGAGTAGGAAGAAGCAAAGCTTATTAAATCCTACCCCTCCATCTGGTACTTTTACAGTCAGTAACAGTCTGTTACATTTGTTCACTTCCTGCCTTTTTCTAATAATAATTAAATTTATCAATTTTTTCTAATCTCATTTTTCAAATAAAAAAATATTTTAAAATTATATTTTATTTTTTTAATTAAAAAAATTAAAATTAATTTTGAATATTTTTTTTGATCAATTTTAATTTTTTTAATTTTTTGTCACGTACCGAAGTACTCGGTGATGTGAGCATCCAATGCCATAATGGGTACCATAGTAAGTGTCAATATAGTGATATATATAGCACATCATGACTGGTTCAAGACTCTTCATCCTTGTATTTAGCAAACATCAACTGCTTGTATTGTTTCTTGAATTGGCTCATCGTTGTGCATTGTTTGATTTCCTTACTCAATCCATTCCATAGTTTGATTCCACATACTGAAATGCTATGGCTAGCATAACGTAGTCCTAGCATAGAAGTGTTTCAAATGTACTTCTTCCCTGAGATCATATTTCTCCACATTTGTTCACTTCCTGCTTTCCTAATATGATTTAAGTTTTTTTTTTACTTTATTTTATACATTTTTATTTATCTATGTATATTATAATTTTTTTTAACTTTTTTGTTTTTTTAACGTAGTCCTAGCATAGAAGTGTTTCAAATGTACTTCTTCCCTGAGATCATATTTCTCCTCTCTTGTAGAGAAGTATTGGATGACATTTTTAGCTAATTGCTTATTTTTAGCCTTATGCATTATTTTAGCTGTTTGAAGATGAACTATATCAGCAAGTTGAAGTATTTGTGATTTTAGAAATAAGGAGTTAGTATGTTCTCTGTAGGCAGCATTATGAATTATCCTTACTGACCTTTTTTGCAGTACATTTAGCAAGTGAAGATTGCTTTTATAGTTATTATCCCATATTTCCACACAATAAGTAAGATATGGTAGAACCAGAGAGTAATAAAGAGTGTGGAGTGATTTCTGATTGAGAACAAATTTTGCTTTGTTCAATACTGAAATATTTCTGGCCACCTTATGTTTTATATTTGTAATAATATGAGGTTTATAGCTCATATTTTCATCTATTGTGATCCCCAGAAATGTATTTTCCTTCACCCTTTCAATGCCTACACCATCTATTGGTATTTGCTGGTGGTGTCCTTTCTACTGTTACCAAACAGTGATGATGAACGCCAATGATCAATGACAGCCGAAGCAGATCAACGCTTGACGAAAATATATCAGTGAAGCGTATAAGCATAAATGTTTTACTTGTATTACCTACATGTTGTTATTATTATTATTAATGTACTGTATTTAGACATTGTTACCGATTTACAGTGAATGTGCAGAAGTAATGACCAATTCTGGGGCCAAAAATATTCACTTTACGCTTTGAATTTTGTGGTTTCACTCTATCACGGTTTTGGAAAGATATTTTAAATAATAAACCACACTGTTTTGTGGTTGAATCCCGCCTAAAAATGCTTATTTATGTCTTAAATGTACTGTTATGTCTACTATATTGGCTAATGAGTGGAGAAGTCACTATAGGGGTGTTATTTCATGTCTAGAGGGCTTTAATAATGTTCCAACTCATATTTAGAAGTTGGTAAACAGGTTTTGTGTATGGTCTAGCTATGAAAATATTATATTTGAGGGATGACTGTATGGTATATCGCATTCAACAGTGTAACATGAAGGAGTGGGACAGGACTCGAACACTGCTTTGTTGTGTGCTGTTTGCTGCAGGGCGAAGTTTAGCGTCACATTTTAACAAGATGACAATAGGTTTGCCTTATTTCATTCATTCATTCATTCATTCATTTTCTACCGCTTTTTCCTCGCGAGGGTCGCGGGGGGTGCTGGAGCCTATCCCAGCTGTCTTGGGGCGAGAGGCGGGGTACACCCTGGACTGGTGGCCAGCCAATCACAGGGCACGTATAGACAAACAACCATTCACACTCACACACTGGCCAATTAACCTAGCATGTTCTCCCACACATGCACGGGGAGAACATGCAAACTCCACACAGAGATGGCTGAGGGTGGAATTGAACCCTGGTCTCCTAGCTGTGAGGTCTGCACGCTAACCAGTTTGCCTTATTTGATGAATAAAAAAAAGCGATCAAACTTTAGCGAGCTGACAGATAGTTGCTTGTGTTTACTCTTAGATGTGCAGCAAAGACTGCTGTTTTACAAAGTGTTGTGTGTGTGTGTGTGTGTGTGTGTGTGTGGACGCAGGGTGGGCTCATCTCGCTCGGGGAGGGTCGGAGGCAGTGTTAAGTCCGAGGAGGTTTTTCCTTCATGATGTCATGAAAAGCTGCGACTTCAGAAGCGAGCGTTTGAAGGAGATGACGCTTTATTCTCACGTTGCTGCTGATAAACAGGCTTTTGGGACGCACGCTGCCGTTAGAAGGCGACTACAAAGACACTTTTACCTAACAGGGCACTATCACTACCACAATACCTCTAAAAGTGCGCATTTGGAAGACTTGCGCCGGATCCTGATAAGAATGTGTACCTAATCAGGTGGCCTATTGTACTTCCTTGCACATGACGGTGCCATTTTCATTTTCTGTTCCACCGGCCGTTGTCATTTCAGTCACATTGACTTGCTTTGCTCTCAAAAGCTAACCCCCCCACTCCCGCCCTCGTCCGCCCCCACCTCCTTTATCGTTCAAGGTGCTCGGCGTCGGCACCGCAGTGGCTGCGGCTTTGTCAGGCAGTACGACTCGGCAATATGGCGCTCCGTTGAAAGGCTTCCTCTTTGTTAGGACGTCTGCGTCAACGACCTTAAAAGTGAGGTCGAAGCAGGGCTTCAGTTGTTAAAAAAAAAACAAAAAACCAAGCATCCAATCTCAGCATGACAACCCTGTTAAAAAGACGACTTTTCTCTATTTTCCGTCGAGGCTTCTTTCATTGCATCCCTCTTCAAGGTCACCTTCTCCCAATTAAAAGAGCAGTAGCGTGCAGGAAAATAAAAGTTGACCTAGCGTGCGATAATGGAAGCAGTCGGAGGTGGAGTCATGCGGCCCCGAAAAGTCATCAACCCTCTGCGGGTTCTGTCTCTAGAACGACCTGGACAGAACACGTCCTATTGTTGTTTTGGGTTGTTGATTATTATATGACAGCTTGAATATTTATGATCTCACACAAAGCCTTCGTTTACGTGTCGCCACAGGTGTGTGTGTGTGTGTGTGTGTGTGTGTGTGTGTGCGAGCCCGAGCATTTAACTTTCACTGGAGGGAGTTTGCCGCCGCCAGCAGAATGCGCCTCAACAGTTCTGCTCTTTTTATTTTAAATGAATTAGCATGCAGTTAGCATTCAGCGGCAAGCTCCTCTCAGCCTGTCGTTGGAGAGACGCTCCAGTCGACCGGTGTACTTGCTATAGGATGCCAGTCTTAATATTAGGAAGGCACTCGTGCGGATAAACAATCAAAGTTATGTCATTCCCTAAATGGGAAACACTGGCGGTAGGATGTAAAACATGCCGACTTGCCTGCTGAACAAAAGGCAAAATAAATATTCCTTCTTCCTGATTTATGCACGTTTGTCAATGTTTTAAACCATCAAACTAATTCAAATATGAGTCAATGACAACAAAACCAGACACTAAATACAGTTTTTTAAGTGGGAAACCCACATGGTCCCTTAAACCTAATACCAGACCCGCCCACTCCGCTGTGGTTGGTCACCGTCCCAAGTGCTCAGGAGGACTTCCTGTTGTGCTGCCTGCTGCCGAACCCAACTTTCAAGTAGCTGATAATAAACGGCGATTTATCTTTTTAAAATGTCCGCTTAAGTCCATCCAGCCGTATGTGTTGGATCCCGAATCCGATCCGGAAGTAGAGACTGGACAGTCCCTTCAAAACATCTCTTGATGGTAAGTAGCATTAGCATTTTAGCGTTTTCTACAGCGTTGGTAAGATAATAGCAACCCCGCTCCTTGTATGCACACTCTATAATGCTACACAGAAAAGTGCTTCTGTTCCATGACTGCCACTGAATCAAGACAGTTAGGACACTGATAAATTGTTACTTCCTGTTGGCTCTTCTGGCTCTTCCGCACCGCCAAGTAACGTCGGGAAGGCGTCAGGCTTCAGGAGGTTTGTGGGCTAGTCCAGCTGCATGGGGGCCCATGTTCACCAAATAAAACAGTCCGCTGGGAAATGGCGTTGACAGATTAAAAGGAAAATACGGTAAGATTACTGACACCTAGTGGCCGGGGTAGAACATTGGATGGATGGATGGATGGATGGATGGATAAATAGACTTCCTTTATTGTCATTGCACAATAACACAGCAGTGAAATTGCCAATGAAATGTCATTGCCTGGCTCCCGTATAATAATAATAATAAATAATAATAATAATAATGTGGAGAATAAATATTATGTCAAATACACAGTGTACAGTGTAATCAGTAAATTGCACAAATAATTTAAATAATTTTTTAATTAATTAATTTTAATTTTAATGAGGCGGCACGGCGGTCTAGTGGTTAGCGCGCAGACCTCACAGCTAGGAGACCAGGGTTCAATTCCCACCCTCGGCCATCTCTGTGTGGAGTTTGCATGTTTTACCCGTGCATGCGTGGGTTTTCTCCGGGTAGTCCGGTTTCCTCCCACATTCCAAAAACATGCTAGGTTAATTAGCCACTCCAAATTGTCCATAGGTATGAATGTGAGTGTGAATGGTTGTTTGTCTATATGTGACCTGTGATTGGCTGGCGACCAGTCCAGGGTGTACCCCGCCTCTCGCCCGAAGACAGCTGGGATAGGCTCCAGCACCCCCCGCGACCCCCGTGAGGAAAAGCGGTAGAAAATGAATGAATGAATGAATAATTTTAATGACATATCATCACAACGTATTTGAATGTGTCTTCTGAATGCCTACATTAGTATTTTACTTTATTTAGCCATTTTTATGCTCCAAAATATATTATTTTAGGCAAAATAAAACAAATAATCTTTATTTCATCACAAAACAGCAGTATTCATGAATTCATGAATAATAAGAAAAATTAATAATAATAATAATAATAATAAAAAGATAAGATAAGATAAGATATGCCTTTATTCGTCCCTCAGTGGGGAAATTTGCATTGCACAGCAGCAAGAGTACAGAATCAGTTAAGCAGTACAAAATACACAATATAAAAAAATAAACAATATAAACAACCCAAGTATTAACAAAACAACAATTATATTAAATCAAATTATATTAAATATAAATTATACAGTTCTATACAATACAGTTTGCAGATAATATGAAATATGAGATGAAATATATGACCAGTCTATACACTATGACATCTTGCTAGTGAGTTAAATATGAGGCATTATAGAAATACTTCACTTAGAACTTAAATACTGGAACATATTAGGAAGCGGATGGCAGCCTGGCTGTCCTCCATTTTGTTGTCTGTGTGTTTTTTTTTACATTTGCCGCACGTTCGGCATGCATCACTGCTCCATGCACTGAGATGTCTGTGCAAACTTTAGGAACGCTGTCATTCTTATTCCGGGAACTTGTTGCCGCTTTTTTTCATGAGCGCTGCACCACATGAGGAGGCTGAGGTGATTGGACGAGGGAGGCGGGGGAGGCGGCGGAGGCGGCGGAGGCGGCGGAGGCGGCGGAGTCAGGAAGAGTATCTGACTGGTGCAAATGGAAAGTGTCACAGCTTGATAATGAAGCGAGAGGCGTCTGAGCGGAATAAACAGCGAGCGGCTTAATGAGCTTTCCAGAAAGAACGAGGCGGCGCCTTTGAACGTGACTCATGCAGCCGCCCCCCACCCCCCACACCCAAACACCACCCACTCTGTCCTTTCTGACCTCTGCCACTTGTCTTGCGGATATACAATTTGTCTCAATGGAGGAGACATTGTAGAAGGTGTCAGGGCCACGCCCCTCCTGATGATGTCACAAACAGTAATAAGGAAACAAGTGTAGTAGTACACTTGTAGTACACTTGTAGTACATTACCATCGTCGCAGCACCCTTTCTACTTCAAAGTGCCGTTCTTGAGAATCTTTTAGCGCCAGCACGTCTGAGTGCTTTTGTGTCAAGGAGAATGTGGGTGGCTTCGCCCTCCCGGGAATCGAACCCGTGATCTTCTAATTACAGGATTCCTTTTGCACAGAGGTGCTAACTTTACTGCATTTTTCACATCCTTTTGGTATTGTTCACAGTTCAGGTGTGTGTCATCGCTTTCTCTGCCGTGAGGAGGCTTCGGTGCGATGGGGGGTGGGGGGTGGGGGGGTCGCAGGTCGCCTCTACGCTTGTTACATCATGTTCTGTGCAGACGCTGTAGCGGCAATATGATAAACATCCATACATGCAAGTATCATGCTTGGGGCTTTTTGGTGCAGATCCAGATAAAGGTGTAAGAAGTGTCACGCCCTGCGTGAGTTCCTGCGTGACAGTTTATGTTTGAGCTCCGGTCTAGGTTTTGGTTTCCGTTTCACACTCTTATTTTGTATTTTCCTGTTTCACTTCCTGTCTTCCTTGGTTGCCTTAATCATTTACACCTGTCCCTAATTTGTGGTCTTATTTAGTTCAGGTGTGTGCATCTCCCCTTTGTGGGATCATTGTTTGGTTGTCCTCGCTGATGCTGAGTTGTGTTTTCTTTTGCTGCTATTATTGATAAAATAAATATTATTTTACCTGCATTCGGTCCTGCTCTCTGCACCCTGGGGTCGCACCGCAACACAGTGATGCCGAAACGTAACAGAATGATCCCACCAAGTGACGACGACCTCGCGGAGAGCGATTATTGGACCTGGCAGCTCCTCAAGGCGATGGAGGACGAGGAGATGGCGATGCCGCCATGGGAGATGGAGGATTTGGTGTGCGGTCCGGACGACACGTTCGTCGCTACGGCGTGGCTGTATCCCGGACCCGCCGACGACGCTCCAAACCCTTCGCGACGCCGACGCAAGCCGCGGCGCCACAGAGCGACGCCTAGCTCGTCTTCCCCTCCACGCCAAGTCGAGGTGCACCCGCCCTCTTGCCCTGCCGGCTTCGACGGACCCGACGACGACCTCGCGGAGTTCGACGAATGGACCCGGCAGTTCTTCAAGGCAATGGAGCAAGAATGTGCAAGGTATACTCCGGAGGAACTGGAAACCATGGTGTGGGGGCCGGACGGCACCCTAGTGCCCATGGCGTCGGTGTTCCCGGTAACTGCTGCACACCCTCCGACGCGGCGGCGTCGCCGGCGCACGGCACGTCGCCAAGAGGTGTGGCCGCCCTCTTCCGCCTCGCCATGTCACGCCACGGCACAGCTCAACTCTCTCGCTGCTGCCGAGTTTCAGCCCGTCGGGCGTTCCCTGACGGCTCCCGTGGCAAGTGGCGAGGCTCCCCGGATTCCTCCAGTTCCCAAGCCACGCAGCCCCAGGTGTCCCCAAGACCTGGCTCCCGTGCCAAGCTGCGTGGCCTCTCGGATTCCTCCAGTTCCCTAGCCACGCAGCCCCTGGGGTTTCCAAGACCCGGCTCCCGTGCCAAGCTGCGTGGCATCTCAGATTCCTCCAGTTCCCAAGCCACGCAGCCCCTGGGGTTTTCAAGACCCGGCTCCCGTGCCAAGCTGCGTGGCCTCACAGATTCTGCCAGTTCCCAAGCCACGCAGCCCCAGGGGTTTCCAAGACCCGGCTCCCGTGCCAAGCTGCGTGGCCTCTCGGATTCCTCCAGTTCCTAAGCCACGCAGTCCCAGGTGTCCCCAAGACCTGGCGCCCGTGCCCAAGCCACGCAGCCACTGGGGTTCCCAAGACCCGGCTCTCGTGCCAAGCTGCGTGGCATCCCGGATTTCGCCCGTGCCCAAGCCGCGCAGACCGAGGGGTTTTCAAGACCCGGCTCCCATGCCAAGCTGCGTGGCGTCCCTGATCCCGCCCGTGCCCAAGCCGCGCAGCTTCGGGACCAGGCAGGTGGCTGTGGCCGGGACTGTTGACCTGGAGGAGCCAGTGGCCCTCCTCCAAGCCTCCCTCCTCCCTGCCCTGGTTTCGGCTCCCTCGGATTACGGCGTCTGGGATCCGCCTTCGAGAGGGGGGGCTAGTACCACCTGCTGGGCTACGGTGGAAGCACAGCCCAGCCCGCCGATGGAAGGGGAGGATGGCGCCACCTGCTGGGGGAGTGAGGAGGCACAGCCCTCTCCACCTGCAGGACGAGCAGCAGGGCTTGCTGGAGCAGATGGACAGGCTCTGGCAGGGACGACGCCTGCTGCTTCGCCGTCGGCGCGTCAGGGTCGGACGTCTGCTGCTTCGCCGTCGGCGCGTCAGGGTCGGACGTCTGCTGCTTCGCCGTCGGCGCGTCAGGGTCGGACGTCTGCTGCTTCGCCGTCGGCGCGTCAGGGTCGGACGTCTGCTGCTTCGCCGTCGGCGCGTCAGGGTCGGACGTCTGCTGCTTCGCCGTCGGCGCGTCAGGGTCGGACGTCTGCTGCTTCGCCGTCGGCGCGTCAGGGTCGGACGTCTGCTGCTTCGCCGTCGGCGCGTCAGGGTCGGACGTCTGCTGCTTCGCCGTCGGCGCGTCAGGGTCGGACGTCTGCTGCTTCGCCGTCGGCGCGTCAGGGTCGGACGTCTGCTGCTTCGCCGTCGGCGCGTCAGGGTCGGACGTCTGCTGCTTCGCCGTCGGCGCGTCAGGGTCGGACGTCTGCTGCTTCGCCGTCGGCGCGTCAGGGTCGGACGTCTGCTGCTTCGCCGTCGGCGCGTCAGGGTCGGACGTCTGCTGCTTCGCCGTCGGCGCGTCAGGGTCGGACGTCTGCTGCTTCGCCGTCGGCGCGTCAGGGTCGGACGTCTGCTGCTTCGCCGTCGGCGCGTCGGGACCGGACGCCTGCTGCTTCTTCGCGTCGGGACCGGACGCCTGCTGCTTCTTCGCGTCGGGACCGGACGCCTGCTGCTTCTTCGCGTCGGGACCGGACGCCTGCTGCTTCTTCGCGTCGGGACCGGACGCCTGCTGCTTCTTCGCGCCGGGACCGGACGCCTGCTGCTTCTTCGCGCCGGGACCGGACGCCTGCTGCTTCTTCGCGCCGGGACCGGACGCCTGCTGCTTCTTCGCGCCGGGACCGGACGCCTGCTGCTTCCCCGCGCCGGGACCGGACGCCTGCTGCTTCCCCGCGCCGGGACCGGACGCCTGCTGCTTCCCCGCGCCGGGACCGGACGCCTGCTGCTTCCCCGCGCCGGGACCGGACGCCTGCTGCTTCCCCGCGCCGGGACCGGACGCCTGCTGCTTCGCCGTCTCCGCGTCGGGGCCGGACGGCCTCTAGACTTTCGGCCGGAGACCTGGGTCTACTCCCAGGGCGCCCGCCTGAGGATGCCTACCTCGCGCTTGGTCGAGGGCGCCCCCCGGAGGGTGTACACCGACCCAACCATTCCCTTCATCGCGTGGAGGGGTCTTGCTGGCTCCGCCGGGCCGGCCGCCCCGGCCGACCCCCTGAAGGGTCCCGTCGGCGACCCACCTCCGGTTCCCCCACCACCCATCCCTCTTTGACTGCTACTTGTTTTGGACGTCTAGGATCCGTCCTTGAGGGGGGTGTACTGTCACGCCCTGCGTGAGTTCCTGCGTGACAGTTTATGTTTGAGCTCCGGTCTAGGTTTTGGTTTCCGTTTCACACTCTTATTTTGTATTTTCCTGTTTCACTTCCTGTCTTCCTTGGTTGCCTTAATCATTTACACCTGTCCCTAATTTGTGGTCTTATTTAGTTCAGGTGTGTGCATCTCCCCTTTGTGGGATCATTGTTTGGTTGTCTTCGCTGATGCTGAGTTGTTTTTTCTTTTGCTGCTATTATTGATAAAATAAATATTATTTTACCTGCATTCGGTCCTGCTCTCTGCACCCTGGGGTCGCACCGCAACACAGTGATGCCGAAACGTAACAAGAAGACTTTATTGTTACTTTTGCCCGTTACAGTCTGCTTGCAGTGGGGCCTAAATTGGGCACCTAAGTCAACAGATGGGGCCATAGTAGAAAAAAAGCTTGCCTTCAGTGTGCAGGCTGGCCACAACAAAAGTTCCAAGTGTTTCTTATGAATGTGTTGGAGTTCCCCTCTCTCTTGACGCCATTTTGGATGTTTTTCACAGATTTTTCAAGGCACACATAATAATAATAATAATAATGCAGCACGGCGGTCTAGTGGTTAGCGCGCAGACCTCACAGCTAGGAGACCAGGGTTCAATTCCACCCTCGGGCATCTCTGTGTGGAGTTTATGTTCTCCCCGTGCATGCGTGGGTTTTTTCCGGGTACTCCGGTTTCCTCCCACATTCCAAAAACATGCTAGGTTAATTAGCCACTCCAAATTGTCCATAGGTATGAATGTGAGTGTGAATGGTTGTTTGTCTATATGTGCCCTGTGATTGGCTGGCCACCAGTCCAGGGTGTACCCCGCCTCTCGCCCGAAGACAGCTGGGATAGGCTCCAGCACCCCCCGCGACCCTCGTGAGGAAAAAGCGGTAGAAAATGAATGAATAATAATAATAATAATAATACATTTTATTTGTATAGCGCTTTTCAAAATACTCAAAGACGCTTTACAGAAAAATGGAGTTGAATAAAAGCAAGTAAACAGAGTAAAATATAGGTTAAAATCCAACATTGATTGGTTAATACACAGTTAAAACATGAGTAAAAGTGGGTCAGATATAAAAAGTTAGACATTAAAACCAGATTTAAAGAGGTGGGTTTTTAGTTGTTTTTTGAAGGTGGGAAGGTCAGGGCAAGCACGGAGTGAATGGGGCAAAGAATTCCAAAGGGTGGGGGCAGCGATGGAGAAGGCTCTGTCTCCCCAGGTTCGGAGCTCGGTCTTACAGGGGAGTGCCAGGAGGTTGGAGTCTGAGGAGTGAAGCGGACGCGGGGGATTATGTGGATGGAGGAGGTCTGTGAGACATGGGGGGTCAGATCATTGACGACAGTGGAGGTTTTTAAGGACCGGGGTAATGTGTTGACGGGAACGGGTGGAGGTGAGCGGAGTTGTGAATATATTGTAGTTTGTTGAGGGTTTTGGACGGTGTACCGTAGAGAGTACTGTTGCAGTAGTCCATTCTGGTTGGGATGAATGCATGGATCAGGGATTCAGCGGCAGAGAAAGTGATGGACGGAGATGGAAAAATGGAAGAATACTGTGTTCTTGGTCTGTATGAGCATGGTACTTTATGCAACAAAAGAAAGATTAGACTTTCATCATTCATCAGAAAAAAAGGTTCTTCCTACCCTTTTCTGTTCTTTAAGATAAGATAAGATAATCCACCCTCGGCCATCTCTGTGTGGAGTTTGCATGTTCTCCCCGTGCATGCGTGGGTTTTCTCCGGGTACTCCGGTTTCCTCCCACATTCCAAAAACATGCTAGGTTAATTAGCCACTCCAAATTGTCCATAGGTATGAATGTGAGTGTGAATGGTTGTTTGTCTATATGTGCTGTGATTGGCTGGCTGGCCACCAGTCAGGGTGTACCCCGCCTCTCGCCCCAAGACAGCTGGGATAGGCTCCAGCACCCTCTGCGTCCCTTGTGAGGATAAGCGGTAGAAAGTGAGAGGAGTGGGACAGGAGCTTATTTATAGTCCATTTCATCGTCAGGTCCTATTGGGTCCTGTGGGATCCATGAGGATGGTCTGGTCTCATGTGGTTCAGTCACTCATCATGTCTGAGGTCCAAAGTCCATCATCTGGGAAATAAATCGGCTGATCATCTTGCCGACCCTGCTAGCAAGGTTCTTTCCCTCATCCGACTAATAAATTGAGTCATCAGCCGGCTGACTGGTGTGGAGTGAGCCACCGAGAACCATTTCACATGTGGGGGGGACTCCTCGGCCCCCCCAGCGGTCTTATTAGCGGTCTGCTGAAAGCTGCAGTGGGCAGGCGGATGACACATTCATTATTGAGCATCTTTGTGGCCTATTTACCGCCTTTGAGTGGAGTTCTGCCGCACGCTTTCGCCAAACTCTCAATTAGCGCGGCCTCGCTCTCATCTGTATGTGTTAGCTTAGCAAACACTTCAAGGAGAATTTTAGATACGTGTTGCTTTGACTCTGATTAGAGCTTCTCTTGGCGGGGGGTCATGACCGATTAGACTTCACACTCGCTTGTTTATTTGCACTAATTCAGTCAAGGAATCAAACTTTGTAAAATTAGTAAATGACACTCGCTATTCCTTTTTGAATGAACAGAAAGTCGAAGGTTTGCGGTCCTGATTTTTATTCAACTAATTAGCATTCCAAAACTGGGACTAGTGTAAATGTTTATAAGCTTGTGTCGTAAATAATTGAACATGTTGCTGTTCGGTCTAAGCGTGCATAGACGGCCATTAGAAAGTTAATTGAACTAGTGCTCAAGTGAGGTCCGATTCCCTACTAGGTTGAAATAAGTGGACCTGGGAACGCCAGGATCGCTAATGCATCCTCTCTGGGCGATTGTATAATAAGTGCAATCACTCCTCCCGACAATGTTAACGATACCTGCCACGTGGTGTAATGGAAATAACAGAAGCTTTCTAAATAATTGTCAAAACACGATCATACCGATCTCTGGTACGAGCATCCGAAGCTAATCAGTGCAATCGCTCCTCCTGTCACTCAGTCAAGCTAATTAATCATAGAAAAGACTGAAAGGACTCTAAATAAGCCACCGTGCCAAGCCAAATGTTCGCTCCCTTCCAATGCAATCTCTCCTCCCTCCAGTTATTAATGATAACTGCCTTGTCTAATATCAATAACCAGATGAACTCCAAATAATTGTCAAAGCCCAAAATACAGTACATTATTCATTTTGTACCGCTTATCCTCATGTGGGTTGCAGGGGGTGCTGGAGCCTATCCCAGCTGTTTTCGGGCTTCAGTCGCCAGCCAATCACAGACAAGCACATATAGACAAACAACCATTCATTCATTCATTTTGTACCGCTTATCCTCACGAGGGTCACAGGGGGTGCTGGAGCCTATCCCAGCTGTCTTCAGGCTTCGGTCGCCAGCCAATCACAGACAAGCACATATAGACAAACAACCATTCATTAATTCATTCATTTTCTACTGCTTATCCTCATGTGGGTCGCAGGGGGTGCTGGAGCCTATCCCAGCTGTCTTCGGGCTTCGGTCGCCAGCCAATCACAGACAAGCACATATAGACAAACAACCATTCATTCATTCATTCATTTTCTACCGCTTATGCTCACGAGGGTCACAGAGGGTGCTGGAGCCTATCCCAGCTGTCTTCAGGCTTCGGTCGCCAGCCAATCACAGACAAGCACATATAGACAAACAACCATTCATTCATTCATTCATTTTCTACTGCTTATCCTCATGTGGGTCGCAGGAGGTGCTGGAGCCTATCCCAGATGTCTTCAGGCTTCGGTCGCCAGCCAATCACAGACAAGCACATATAGACAAACAACCATTCATTCATCCATTTTCTACCGCTTATGCTCACGAGGGTCGCAGGGGGTGCTGGAGCCTATCCCAGCTGTCTTCAGGCTTCGGTCGCCAGCCAATCACAGACAAGCACATATAGACAAACAACCATTCATTCATTCATTTTCTACCGCTTATGCTCATGTGGGTCGCAGGGGGTGCTGGAGCCTATCCCCGCTGTCTTCGGGCTTCGGTCGCCAGCCAATCACAGACAAGCACATATAGACAAACAACCATTCATTCATTCATTCATTCATTCATTTTGTACCGCTTATCCTCATGTGGGTTGCAGGGGGTGCTGGAGCCTATCCCAGCTGTCTTCGGGCTTCAGTCACCAGCCAATCACAGACAAGCACATATAGACAAACAACCATTCATTCATTCATTCATTTTCTACTGCTTATCCTCATGTGGGTCGCAGGGGGTGCTGGAGCCTATCCCAGCTGTCTTCGGGCTTCGGTCGCCAGCCAATCACAGACAAGCACATATAGACAAACAACCATTCATTCATTCATTTTGTACCGCTTATCCTCACGAGGGTCACAGGGGGTGCTGGAGCCTATCCCAGCTGTCTTCAGGCTTCGGTCGCCAGCCAATCACAGACAAGCACATATAGACAAACAACCATTCATTCATTCATTCATTTTCTACTGCTTATCCTCATGTGGGTCGCAGGGGGTGCTGGAGCCTATCCCAGCTGTCTTCGGGCTTCGGTCGCCAGCCAATCACAGACAAGCACATATAGACAAACAACCATTCATTCATTCATTTTGTACCGCTTATCCTCACGAGGGTCACAGGGGGTGCTGGAGCCTATCCCAGCTGTCTTCAGGCTTCGGTCGCCAGCCAATCACAGACAAGCACATATAGACAAACAACCATTCATTCATTCATTCATTCATTCATTTTGTACCGCTTATCCTCATGAGGGTTGCGGGGGTGCTGGAGCCTATCCCAGCTGTCTTCAGGCTTCGGTCGCCAGCCAATCACAGACAAGCACATATAGACAAACAACCATTCATTCATTCATTTTCTACCGCTTATGCTCATGTGGGTCGCAGGGGGTGCTGGAGCCTATCCCAGCTGTCTTTGGGCTTCGGTCGCCAGCCAATCACAGACAAGAACATATAGACAAACAACCATTCATTCATTAATTTTCCACCGCTTATCCTCACGAGGGTCACAGGGGGTGCTGGAGCCTATCCCAGCTGTCTTCGGGCTTCGGTCGCCAGCCAATCACAGGGCACATATAGACAAACAACCATTCACACTCACATTCATACCTATGGACAATTTGGAGTCGCCAATTAACCTAGCATGTTTTTGGAATGTGGGAGGAAACCGGAGTACCCGGAGAAAACCCACGCATGCACGGGGAGAACATGCAAACTCCACACAGAGATGGCCGAGGGTGGCATTGAACTCGGGTCTCTTCGCTGTGAGGTCTGCACGCTAACCACTCGACCGCCGTGCAGCCCAGTACAGTACATTATTGCAACCAAAATTGTTCAACCAGGAGTTCCCTACCTGGACTTGAGCACGGCATGGAGAGGCGTTTCGTAAACAAAGAACAGTTTGACACCGGATTCGCCAATATCCAGTTCTCCAAATCATATGTATCGGTATGGGGGGGGGGGGGGGGGGGGATATGATGATGACTATCGAGGTCACAAGTTTCTTGGTAACGCGACTAACACACACTCTTATGATCATTATGATGTACTAGTGTGTGTGTGTGTGTGTGTGTGTGAGACTGTGTGTTTTGTTGCGCGTGTATGTGTGTGGGGGGGGCTAAATAATGCGAAAGCAGATTAGCACGGCGCTGCTGCTGTTTGTCTTGCATACATTTGAATGTGAAATTTGCCTGCTAAGCGACTGATTTGAAAAGCGCTAAATTTGTTCAACAAATGAATTCCAAAATGTCATTTCCAAAGGGGGTTGGGGGAGACGGAGGAGGGGGGGGGGGGGTTAAAAGACGCTGCGGGTACACTGAGCCGGTGGGATAAAAAGTCTGCCGAGCGCGTGGGAGCCGTGGGGATGATTCCTACGTGAAAAGTTGACAGTTGAGGTGCAGCAACTTCTGCTCAGTAAATGACCCCCGAAGCCAAGGCGCCGTACTAATGAGGCCGTATCATCAGTGATTAACTCTCTTCGTGTTTGCGGAGGTAACACTTTAAAAACTCCTCAAACTTACACTTCTTGTTCATTTCCACAAATGTGCAGAGGTTGAATATTCCACCTCCTCCTGCCACTGCTGCGTGTATGAATAAATAGTCCTCTATGTATTTTTTGTTATTAATAATTCAATTCGAGATAGGCCACTTTCACGCGAGATGACTCGCTCTGTAGCAACTCGTCGCATAACTTCGGGACCCAAGGTGTTGTTTTGTATGAGCTTGACCTCACGTTTGAGCCGAGAAATGACGCCGTGGTACCCACGGGAGACGTGTATGCTGCAAGTCACTTAAACACAAGAAGGATGCTGCATTCAGGGAACCTTGGAAGTAGGAAATATTCAAACTAAACAAAAATAAATTTGGCCAACATCTGCCATAAAGTGTTTCATGTTAGATCAGGTGTCAACAACCTTTAGCATCAAAACAGCCCGTTTGCCTCCTCTTCCAGTAAAATAATAATAATAATAATTGTCTGGAAAACTTTACACACTTTATAAACTTGTCAAAGTTGTAATACTTTTAAAAATGTTACCTGTTACAACAACAAAACTCAACAAATAAAATTTAAATTGTTTTGGTTAGAGTCCGTTTTGGTTTGAGTCGGACCTTCTGGAATGGATTAATGTCAACATCTGCCATAAAGTGTTTCAGGTTAGATCAGGCGTCAACAACCTTTGGCATCAAACAACCTGTTTGCCTCCTCTTCCAGTAAAAAAAAAAAAAATAATTGTCTGGAATCGCAAAACTTTACACAGTTTATAAACTTGTTAAAGTTTTAATATTTTTAAAAATGTTACCCGTTACAACAACAAAATTCAACAAATAATATTTAAATTGTTAAATTTAAATTTGTTTTGGTTAGAGTCCGTTCTGGTTTGAGTCGGACCTTCTGGAATGGATTAATGTCAACATCTGCCATAAAGTGTTTTAGGTTAGATCAGGCGTCTACACAAAACAGCCAAGTACTAACGCAGCTACTTTCATTTGTAGTTACTTTTGCATCATTGTCTATAAAATGTGTTTGGTGCTAACATTTTTGTGGGTAGGTATTGGTTTAATTGGATTCACATTATTTTTTATTGGAAAATTTGTTTTGGTTAGAGTCCGTTTTGGTTTGAGTCAGACCTTCTGGAATGGATTAATGTCAACATCTGCCATAAAGTGTTTCAGCTTAGATCAGGCGTCAACAACCTTTAGCATCAAACAACCTGTTTGCCTCCTCCTCCAGTAAAAATAATAATAATAATAATAATAATAATAATAATAATAATAATAATAATAATAATAATAATAATAATAATAATAATAATAATAATAATAATAATAATAATAATTGTCTGGAATCGCAAAACTTTACACAGTTTATAAACTGCAGTTTAAAAATGTTACCCGTTACAACAACAAAATTCAACAAATAAAATTGAAGCCAAATCATTTAAGCCCTAAAGTCTTCTCAGTGGTTCCTGTATTTGTTTACAAAACAGCCAAGTACTAACGCAGCTACTTTCATTTGTAGTTACTTTTGCATCATTGTCTATAAAATGTGTTTGGTGCTAACATGTTTGTGGGTAGGTATTGGTTTAATTGGATTCACATTATTTTCAATTGGAAAATTTGTTTTGGTTAGAGTCCGTTTTGGTTTGAGTCGGACCTTCTGGAATGGATTAATGTCAACATCTGCTATAAAGTGTTTCAGGTTAGATCAGGCGTCAACAACCTTTAGCATCAAACAACCTGTTTGTTCCAGTAAAAAAAATAAAATAATAATAATTGTCTGGAATCGCAAAACTTTACACAGTTTATAAACTGCAGTTTAAAAATGTTACCCGTTACAACAACAAAATTCAACAAATAACATTTAAGCCAAATCATTTAGTCTCTTTAGAAATTTTTTTTAGTTAGAGTCCGTTTTGGTTTGAGTCGGACCTTCTGGATTGGATTAATGTCATTAACCAAGGCACCATGTTATTTAGAAAGCATACAGGAAATGGAAGAATAAAGATGCTAAAAACTGGACTATAAGAGTTTGAACAGGATGATGATTATTGTATTTTTTGTCAAGTAAGTTCCGTTCCGTCTTCTTGCCGGTCAAATGTTGAAATGCTAGCGGAATGCCGTCAAACGACAACAAGAGGGTGGAGATCACAATGGTGCAATAGTTTTCTGTGTAGTGCTTTCCCAAATCCGTTGCTATGGTTGCACGCTCAGAAATGACGATTGCAATATTTACATGCCTTTTTTTGTCTTCTTATCGATTTTTAATGTACATTTGGCAAGATTTGGTAGCCACTCCCCTTCCACTCAGTACACACTAGGATCTTGGACTGCAAACTCATCATCTTCAACATTCAGAGTGCAAAATCTGGGCATTTTTCGTACTTCTGGCCACCATTTTGTTATGTGCATTACTGCCACCTACGGGCCTGGAGTGGAAGTTGATGCCTTGTTCTTCTATTGGAATATTTCTGACTGTTGAGCATCTCCCCATCAACATTCACAGTCGCCATTCAGCTTACAAAAATGTCTTCTTTGCTAAGTTTTTTTTTTTTGTTGAGACTCGTGTGCTCTCAGGACGTCTCCTGTGAAGCATCTTTAACGTGGGATGGATCCACGGCACGGGGAAATGTCAGCGCATCCGGCTGAGGAAAACAACAAAAACAAGTTTTGTCTTGAAATGATGAGGCTTGACGTTGTCGAATGACATTTCCTCGCTGACAAGACACATCATCTCTCCACGAGCACAATGTGGACACCGAAAAACGGCCAGACCGTGGCTCAGACTTCCCATCATCAAGACCACGACCCCAACAACGGTCATTAGAAAGCATTTGGGGTGATAATCTGTTGGCGTGTGCGCCTGCTTGAGAGACGCCTGTCATCCCACTGCAGTTTTTTTTTACACCAGGACACAATAGCTTGTCTACAAGGATGTGGAGCTGCTGCTCTTATTACCTCCTTTAGGGTTTCAGTGCTCGCTGGTGCAGTTCTTCCTGCGCCCTGCAGGGGGCAATAGCAATGCATATGCATTGCAATGAAGTAGCAGTAGAAGAAGACATTTGGTATTGGAAAATATGTATTTACCATAAATGAAGTGGGTGTATGTGTTTACTTTGTAACTAAGTAAATGCTAAAATATAACCTGCGGAGGCGAAACATCACAACCTGGATTCAGCACATCCACAAAACCTCTTGATTATTATTAATACTACATACTAAATGTACGCCATTATTTTTTTTACTATACCATTTGAGTCCACACTTGCTGGATGACTGGAATCTAATATAACATGGATACCTTCCACTACAGCAACAGGAAACAGCGGTTAGTCCAGTTTGTAAATGGATATCATTATGGGCTATCAACCTATGCTCAATCCAAACCAAGCCCAAGAGGATTAAGGCACTGCTAGGTAACACGGAATACTCACAGCGAGGACAATTTGGGTACCTACTAGGGGTGTACATTTCTGTGATAAACGATCGATTAGAATCTAGATCAGAGTTGGGCAAACTACGGCCCGGGGGCCACATGTGGCCCACCAAGTGTTAGAATCCGGCCCGCTAGTTGCTTTCTGAGTATTTCAACTTTTAACATAGAAAGTGGCGACATGACTTGCAAGTTGGATGTCATTCATTCATTCATTTTCTACGGCTTATGCTGGAGCCTATCCCAGCTGTCTTTGGGCGAGAGGCGGGGTACACCCTGGACTGGTGGCCAGCCAATCACAGGGCACATATAGATAAACAACCATTCACACTCACATTCATACCTATGGACAATTTGGAGTGGCTAATTAACCTAGCATGTTTTTGGGATGTGGGAGGAAACAGGAGTACCCGGAGAAAACCCACGCATGCACGGGGAGAACATGAAAACTCCACACAGAGGGTGGACAGAGGGTGGAATTGAACTCAGGTCTCCTAGCTGTGAGGTATGCGTGCTAACCACTCAACCGCCGATTGGCTGTGCTAAAAAGCATTCAAGTGTCCATCTTGACGGTTAGCATGTATTTACTGATGCATGTGTATCTGCGTGTATTATACAATTATTATACAACAGAGATACTTAAAGGATACTTAAGTCAGTGAATCGCAGCCGCCTCTCGCTGCCGGCCACGTTTGATGACTTTGATGTTTCAAGGCATCCAGGATATTGTGTTGTTGGGCTGTATAGACATGGTATATCCCAAGGGAAAGATTAGACTTTCTTCAGAAAAAAAGTTGGTTTCTAGCTTTTTTTATTTCCTAGTCATCGTTAATTACCTAGAAACAGCGATATTTTGTCACACTCCTATTGGTCCCATTGGAGACTATGCCCCTCCCCTTGTTTCATGAAGAAACAGGAGCTGCTCTCTGCAGGACTTGCTGAGCAGGCATTCGCTGTGCAGAAACCAAGTGCAGTGTTTGGGGGCGCTGGTCTGATTGACCCGCGTAGATTTTAGTGACTTAGTGTCACGTTAGTTCCGCTTTTGGCGCTCGCCTCTAAAATCACAATAAATGACTAATTCAGCATGGTCAGCACGGGGGTGGCCAGGGCCCCCCAGGCCTTGGTGTAGAACCAAGATCTAGACATTAATGACTGAATGTGGAGTTCTATGGAGAGGATTATACAAGCTGTACACGGACTACTTTACTTTGTATCGAGTCTTTTTTCTTCAGCATTGTCCAACCAAAACATGAAGAAGGCAGGCGTGGGCAAAATCTTTGATGTGGAGCTATGCTGGAGCCTATCCCAGCTGACTTTGAGGAAGAGGCAGGATCGATGAAACATGTTCATTATTAATATAAATGTGGATTATCGCTACAATGCTGTGAAGCGTAGTTTATTTAATTTTTATCCCACCAGCTGGAGGTCCGATTGGGTCTCGACCCAAATCTCCATCGTTGCCGGCAGCGTCATAGACGTTTTAGAGAGCCAACCAGAAGCCGTAGCGTCGTCTGAAGCCCACAATAGCGCCTTTGTTCATCAATGTAAAGCCGAGGTAGGCGTTTGTTTACACTTATAAAACGTTTCAGTGTCATTCCAGTGCGTTTAAAAGCCCCCATGTAAGCCATTTCACACTTTATGCTTATCTAATGTGGACATGGTTCTTACGTCAACTGTTAGCTATAAGCCAAACGTGCTGTCTTTGTCATTCACATGCATAACCAGAACTTTTGCATCAGTTTTTGCATCGGTTTTGAAGTCCAGTAACCAGTCCAGTGAAGTCCAGTGGCATCACTAGGCCTATTTTAGGGTTTTTTTTTTTTACAAAAAAAATCTCTGACAAATGTTATATAATAAGACAAGATGTGAGTTAAAATAAATGTTCAGATTACCTGTTATTAATTTAGAATTTATAATCTACTACTACTACTACTAGTAGTAGGGGGACTCCAGCCCCCCTAAAATGTTCTTAAGTCCCCCGAAATAATTTGTTATTTTTTAGAAAATGTTTTATGTTACAAAAAAATCTCTGACAAATGTTACATAATAGTGCAAGAATAGGAGTTAAAATAAATATTCACATTACCTGTCATTAATTTATAATTTATAATCTACTACTACTACTACTAGTAGTAGGGTGGCTCCAGCCCCCCTAAAATGTTCTTGTCCCCCTAAATAATTTGTTATTTTTTATCGATTTTTTTGTTACAAAAAAAATCTGCCAAATTTAGTTTAATAGGGCAAGAATAGGAGTTAAAATAAATATTCACATTACCTGTCATTAATTTACAATCTAATAATCAGGAATAATCAAAAGAAGAATAATGATGATAGTAATAATAATAGGCTAATGAATAATATAATAATGATTATTATATAATTCATTCATTCATTTTCTACCGCTTTTTCCTCACGAGAGGAGCCTATCCCAGCTGTCTTGGGGCGAGAGGCGGGGTACACCCTGGACTGGTGGCCAGCCAATCACAGGGCACATATAGACAAACAACCATTCACACTCACATTCATACCTATGGACAATTTGGAGTGGCTAATTAACCTAGCATGTTTTTGGAATGTGGGAGGAAACCGGAGTATTATTATATAATATAACAATATATATATTATTCGTGGTTCTTGTTTGTTATTTGTTTTTTTGGATTTCCTACATTCATTCATATCCTGTGCATCTCCAGGGGGCTAAGACCCCCCTCCTCCTCACAACGTAGCCTAACATGTTTTCCTTTTAGTCGACTGTGCAACCACCAAAACGAAAAAAAAAAATCACACTAAAGTCACACTAAATTGGGGATTTTGCACCACTTTTGTGTCCGACGTCAAGTAAGACCTCATGAGAGCTCAGATCAGCGAGCCTACAGGATGAACACGGCGTGCTAGCTTTTAGCATGGAACAGATTATTTCAGCTCGGGAACATCCAGATATAGAGATTAGATGAGATTGTACCCCATCCAAAGGTGGACCAAGATGAGATGTTCACCTCCAGCAAGAAGCCCCACTTTGCCGTGGCCGGCTGGCCTGCATCCTCTGCCATTTTATTGTGTCCATTTTATGACGCCATGAAATAGACTATCGATTCCACTCGGCCGAGATTGGATTCTTAAACGACCCGGGCTGGGCCTCCCCGGCCCGTCCACAGCCAGCCCCGCAAGAACCAGGAACGCGCGCGGCTGTGTTACACGCAAGCCACGTGAGCGCGCGCAGACACGCGCCTCTGTGATTCATCCGCAGTTTACGAGCCGAGCGCAGGTGGCGGGAAGAGTAGGAGAACCGCGGGACCCACCCGGGATGCTGAAGGACCGACAAGAACTGGACTCGTTTTATTAAGGGAGCGTCTGATTCCCTTTTTGTGCGTTTGTGCACCTTTCCTTTCCCGCTTTGCACGAAAAAGTTTGTTCAAAAAAAAGATGCTCCCCGCCGCTGCTCCCGTCCTGCTGCTGCTGCACTTCTGTGGATTTATCTCCTGAGAGACCGCTGCCGCTCTGACGCGTCTCGTCTCGTCCCGGTACCGTTTCACAGAGGGGCTCCTTTTGGTGGATGAATGCCGCACTCCGTCATGGACTTCCTCGGACTCTACTTCCTGCAGATCGCCCTTCTCGGTAAGTTCTCCCGCGTCCGATCCGGGAAGTTGCTCCGAATCGGAACCACGGGGTGCTTTTTTTTTTTTTTTTTTTTTTTTGCTTACCGCCAAGTTGGGTCCGGATCGGCTCCGGATTGGCTCCGGATGAATGGCTCTGCTCTAGTGCACGTGCACACGCGCGCACATCTGGCTGAACAGATGACGGATGACACAGATTGAGACGTGAGGCGACATTTTTAATTCAGCAAATCAGTCAAGACAAGTGTGTGCCCCCCCTACCCCCCACCCCCCCGTGCGTAAAAGTGTGTGTGTGTTTGATGCGCACGTAGGCACGCACCTTTGCAGCTTGCGTGGGTGTGTGTTGTGTGGCTAAGTGCAAGTGTGTGTTCTGCTGCATTTGTGCGCATCTTTTACACATACAGCTGTCTCACTAAAAGACACACACACACACACACACACACACTGAGTGTTATCATGATGTGGAATCTCGCGTCTTTAAGGTGGACCAGCTAAAATGTCCTAAAATGTCCCCACTTGGACAAATCAAACATCTGTCACTTCAACTCTCTCCTTCCTTATCAAACCAGCTTGTGTGCAGCTCTTCTTCTTGTGTGTGTGTGGTATGTGTGTGTGTGTGGGGGGGGGGGGGGGTCGGGGGGGGGTGTTGGGTTCCTTATCTCATGTTGGAGCTGTCATGTTACATAGCACAGTAAATGCAGCATATGAATCATCTGTATGCCGTATAAAGCCACAACATATTTTCCGTGCAGGTAAAGTATATTCCTTCATCTGCCGTTGTTGAATCTGTGATGATAGTACGAGATGTGAACGAACCGAGTAAAAAACAAAGGACAAAAGTGATAATATCAGACTCAAAAGGGGATAAAATACAGGAAAAGGTACAACGCATGAACGCTAGGTAAGATTATGGGCTTGAGAAGGGACAGGCTGGGGGGGGAGTCGTACAATCCAACATTGTACGTTTTGTAAAATGTTTTGAGAGCAGACAGACAGAAGAAGAACACTTTAAGAGGGGACAGACAAACAAACCTTTAGAGTATAAAAAGCAATAATAGTAGACGTTTGGTTGGGGGGGGGGCGACGGTGCGGAGAGCAGGGCGGATATTCAAGGCTTTGCTGCCCGATTGCTGCTTCTGCTGCTCTCTGTTGGTGCTGATGTTTGCCCCACAGGGGGGCAGTAGAGAGGGCAGCACCCCCCCCCCCCACCACCAAGCATGACAGCTTTACTTGCGTAATCCCACCGTCAATATCTTCACAGAGTGGAGCTGGAGTCATGTTGAACCCAAAACTCGCCAAGTGTAGAATGAAAGTTTGTACTTTAGAGTAGTCAGTGTTCAGCTTGTAGAGTAGTTTCGATGGTCGTTGATAAAGCGATGCTTCCAGATATCAGTTTCTTGGCGAAAGGATGTTGTTCATGCTGGATCTTCCAATAAGGTAACAAAACTTCACCAGCCAGACCACCAGAACTTCTTTACTTGGAAATTGTTAGCGCCATAGTTAGCGCCATAGTTAGCGCCATAGTTAGCGCCATAGTTAGCGCCATAGTTAGCGCTATAGTTAGTGCCATTGTTAGCGAGTTGAGTGCTCAGTCTATTGTTCTATTTACTTACCATGCTTGGACACTTTGAATAGATGCGTCATTATGTAAGGGGCTTTGCAGTATTTATGTTGTATTATTGATTAGAATGAAGGTTTTTTTATTGTTATATTTTATATAGATTGTTTATTGTCATTACACAGTAAACAATGAAACAAACATTAACCTTAGAATGGAATTGAATGGTTGTTATAAAAAAAATATCGTTTTTTTTCAACGTAACCGGTGTATCTAGATCAGGGGTGGGCAAATATTTTGACTCGTGGGCCGCATTGAGGGGGCCAGAACATATATTTAACACACACACACACACACACACTATTTTATGCTTATAATTTTCCTTGAATTATTTGTCTAGTTTTTACTTTTTACTACTTTTTACTTTTTCTACTTTTTATTTTACTCAACTCTATTTTTCTTCACTGTAAAGCGTCTTGAAGTTTTTTGAAAAGCGCTATACGAATAAAATGTATTATTATTATTATTATTATTAATTTTATCTGTAAAAGTGTTATACTATCAGCTATATGTTGTCTTTTTTCAGTTTTGTTGTTTTTTTTTACTAAATACGACATCCAACTTGGCTGCACGGCGGTTGAGTGGTTAGCGCGCAGACCTCACAGCTAGTAGACCCGGGTTCAATCCCACCCTTGGCCATCTCTGTGTGAGTTTTCTCCGGGTACTCCGGTTTCCTCCCACATTCCAAAAACATGCTAGGTTAATTGGCCACTCCTAATTGTCCATAGGTATGAATGTGAGTGTGAATGGTTGTTTGTCTCTATGTGCCCTGTGATTGGCTGGCCACCAGTCCAGGGTGTACCCCACCTCACAATGACATCCGACTTGCAAATCATGTCGCCAGTTTGTATGTTAAAAGTTGAAATACTCAGAAAGCAACTAGCGGGCCGGATTCTAACGCTTGGTGGGCCACAGGTGGCCCCCAGGCTGTAGTTTGCCCACCCTGATCTAGATTCTAATCGATTGTTTACTACAGAAATGTACATCCCTAGTAGGTACCCAAATTGTCCTCGCTGTGAGTATTTTATGTTACCTAGCAGTGCCTTAATCCTCTTGGGCTTGGGTTGGATTGAGCATAGGTTGATAGCCCATAATGATATCAGCGTTGGCGCTCGAGGATGCCCCCCAGGTGCCCAATCGGGTTCAGTCGTGGGGGAGACGTACTTGGCCAGTCCATCACCTTCGTCTTCCCCAGCAAGACACTTGTCAGGTCGGAGGTGTGTGCGGACTCCTTATCGTGTTGGAAAACCGCCATGTGACCCAGTTTCTGTCAGACTTCATCCTAGGGTTTATCTTACCCCTCAATGAACAGCAGATCCCCGGCGCTGGCGGCCGTCGTGTAGCCTTGTCCCGTGATGCGACCAACACCATGCTGGACTACAGGCAAGACGCAAGGTTGCTAGTTTGATAATTGACTTAGTAAGAAATCTGAACCACGTGTGGTGGATGTGCGACTACATCGGTGACCCCATCAGGACCCGACAATGCATGATATGCTGCATGCCTCATTAAACCCGAGAAGAAAAAGGGAGGAGGAGGATTCTGTGCTTCATCTTTCCCCCAACTCGAATCAGTTTTATTTCTATAACAACAATTCCCAACGCATGGAGCCGGTCTGGAGTCACGCTCCTCATACACAACAGAAACCAACCCGGCGACGGAGGCAAGGAAAAACTCCAACTTTGAACAGAACCCAGGCTCTGTCTTGACCAACGGGGACGATAGCGAGACAGATTAGAGAGACCCAAAATAGGACAGAGGGGCTTAGCAACCGGGAGAGAGGCGGCAACAATGGCCACGACAACAGTCGTCTCAACAGCGCTAACAGTCACATGATGACAGCAATGGCTCACCCAGCTCACCCAGTGCTGGCGGTACTCGTGCTTCCACGGTCGGCCCCTTTTGACCCTCACTCCGTCACGTCTTTGTCTTCATTTTAGTTTTACACTGCAACTCAGTTTCGAAAAAAAAAATCCTTGACATTTAAAAGCGTGTTTTCTTTGTGTGGTTGGTTTCTCCATTGTGCTAAGCAAGTCCGTACGTACGGTAAAATGGAAGCAATTACATGCAAAGTGGAGGCCCACCATCCAGATAAACATCCCTGGCACTGCGAGCGAATCAAAGTGCGCAAGTGATGCTGGCAGCCAGGATTTTTTTTGCTCCTTATTATGTTAAAACCCTGTCATCTCCAGCCGCTTTTATCCGGGGACAATAATGCCACAGAGAGAATTAGCCTGCCCTTGCTAAAGGATATGGCATTTACTGCCAGCGCACCGCAAAGCCCCACATTTAACTTTGTCATGAAAAGGCTGCAGAATGGTGGCGGCTGATTGCATGACGGCTAAAAGGCTGCAATTAAGCCACAAAGAGGAAGTTTGGCGTGCGAGTGGGCGAAGGCTGGTATTGAGCCAATTGACAGAAGCTAATGAAACCAGCCAACAGGACTTCGGGGCGCTGCTTTTGAGTGTTCTTGGGTATGTTCTTCCAAGACCGACGGTCGAGGTGGTCCTCGTGTTCCAACCTTTTCATGTTCACTTTGAGAGTTTTTAAACGAGAGGGAAATGTGACGACATGCGAATGTCTGTCAGAGAAAAGTGTGTAGTTTATAGTGAGGGGTTTTACAGCCTTAAAACATAAAAAAAATATGCTATTAGGCTATTTTGGGAACCTATCCCCCACGATAAACGAGGGAATGCTGTATAGACTCAAACATGTTAGCATTAGAGGAGTTTGTTATTGTTTCTTCTTTTACTTCTGGGAATTCTTGTGATGGCTGCTGTAATATTACTAGTGACCACTAGTGACCAGTGTAGCATACTACAGTGCATCCGGAAAGTATTCACAGCACCTCATTCCAAACTGAATTAAATTAATCTCTTACCTCAAAATTCTACACAAAATACTCCATTATGACAATGTGAAAAAAGTTTTTTTTGACATGTTTTGAATTTATTAAAAATAGAAAACAAAAAAATCACATTTACATAAGTATTCACAGCCTTTGCTTAATACTTTGTTGATCCACCTTTGGCAGCAATTACAGCCTCAAGTCTTTTTGAATATGATCCCACAAGTTTAGCACACCTATCTTTAGGCAGTTTTGCCCATTCTTCTTTGCAATAAGTCTCAAGCTCCATCAGGTTGGATGGGAGACGTCTGTGCACAGCCATTTTCAGATCTCTCCAGAGATGTTCGATCGGATTCAAGTCTGGACTCTGACTGGGCCACTCCAGGACATTCATGGAGTGGTTCTGAAGCCAATCTTTTGAGATCTTGGCTGTGTGCTAATGTCTACTATCTGTATGGTCAAGGTACATGACCAGTCTACTGAGGTCAAGAGCGCTCTGGAGCAGGTTTTCATCCAGAATATCTCTATATATTGCTGCATTCATTTTTCCTTCTATCCTGACTAGTCTGCCAGTTCCTGCTGCTGAAAAACATCCCCACAGCATGATGCTGCCACCACCATGCTTCACTGTAGGGATGGTATTGGCCTGGTGATGAGCAGTGCCTGGTTTCCTCCAAACATGGCGCCTGGCATTCACACCAAAGAGTTCAATCTTTGTCTCATCAGACCAGAGAATTTTGTTTCTCATGGTCTGAGAGTCATTCAGGTGCTTTTTGGCAAATTCCAGACGGGCTGCCATGTTCCTTTTACTAAGGAGTGGCTTTCGTCTGGCCACTCTACCATACAGGCCTGATTGGTGGATTGCTGCAGAGATGGTTGTCCTTCTGGAAGGCTCTCCTCTCTCCACAGAGGAACGCTGGAGCTCTGACAGAGTGACCATCGGGGCCTTGGTCACCTCCCTGACTAAGGCCCTTCTTCCCCGATCGCTCAGTTTAGAAGGCCGGCCAGCTCTAGGAAGAGTCCTGGTGGTTCCAAACGTCTTCCATTTACCAATAATGGAGGCCACTGTGCTCATTGGGACCTTCAAAGCAGCAGAAATGTTTCTGTATCCTTCCCCAGATTTGTACCTCAAGACAATCCTGTCTCGCAGGTCTACAGACAGTTCTTTTGACTTCATGCTTGGTGTTTGTGCTCTGACATGCACAGTCAACTGTGGGACCTTATATAGACAGTTATTATATTTCCAAATCATGTCCAATCAACTGAATTTACTGCAGGTGGACTCCAATTAAGCTGTAGAAAGATCTCAAGGATGATCAGTGGAAAAAAGATGCACCTGAGCTCAATTTTGAGCTTCATGGCAAAGGCTGTGAATACTTATGTAAATGTGATTTCTTAGTTTTCTATTTTTAATAAATTCAAAAAAAGTCAAAAAAAAAACTTTTTCACATTGTCATAATGGAGTATTTTGGGTAGAATTTTGAGGTAAGAGATTAAATTAATACAATTTGGAATGAGGCTGTAACATGACAAAATGTGGAAAAAGTGAATACTTTCCGGATGCACTGTACACATAGTAATGGTAATGGTAATGGTAATGGTAATGGTAATGGTAATGGTAATGGTAATGGTAATGGTAATGGTAATGGTAATGGTTTAATTTCATTTGAACATGCATCAGATTCCAATTGAGTGCATCCCATAATCAGTTCCCAGTTCCACATGTCCAAAAGGAGTAGGAAGAAGCAAAGCTTATTAAATCCTACCCCTCCATCTGGTACTTTTACAATCAGTAACTGTTACATTTGTTCACTTCCTGCTTTTCTAATATAATTTTAAAAAGAGTTCAGAAAGAGGTTCCCGTGCACTGTGTCGTTCTCATTCATTAGTTTATTTAGGTAACGTTTTGGTCCGTTTGACCTTCATTAGACATATTTGATCCCATTTAAAAAACAGTTTTATGATTTTTTTAAAAAAAAAAATTAATCATTCAAGAAAACCCAAGCTGAAGCTGAACTCTCTCAGCTTGGGTCCCCCCCCCCCGTGTTCAAAATGTTTTTCATATTATGTTAAAATCTTCACACCTGTTAAATGAATGTTATTGCCCTTCGACAGGTGATACTCATCAAAACAGGTCACCCCCTAAGTCCCCGGATTGGTTGCCTGCACCCATCGGGGACATACATATATGTGTGTAGGGCGAAGATGGGATCTAATATGTCTGATGAAGGTCAAACGGACCGAAACGTTACCTCAATGAACTAATGAATGAGAGCGACACAATGTGGAGGAACCTCTTGTTGAACACTTTGTTGGCTACGCCTGCTTCCTATGCACCTGTGTATCTTCAGGTGTGCTGACTCTGCATTCACTCTTTAATACCACATACCAAAGTACTCGGTGATATGAGCATCCAATGCCATAATGGGTACCATAGTAAGTGTCAATATAGTGATATATATATAGCACATCATGACTGGTTCAAGACTCTTCATCCTTGTATTTAGCAAACATCAACTGCTTGTATTGTTTCTGGAATTGGCTCATCGTTGTGCATTGTTTGATTTCCTTACTCAATCCATTCCATAGTTTGATTCCACATACTGAAATGCTATGGCTAGCATAACGTAGTCCTAGCATAGAAGTGTTTCAAATGTACTTCTTCCCTTAGATCATATTTCTCCTTCTGATTTTATGTACATTTGTCGCATTTCCACATTCACTTTGAGGATTTTTGGCAAGAAATTACGTAAACCGTTCGGGAACCCAAAATGTCAACAATGGTTTAATTTCATTTGACAATTGAGTGCATCCCATAATCAGTTCCCAGTTCCACATGTTCAAAAGGAGTAGGAAGAAGCAAAGCTTATTAAATCCTACGCCTCCATCTGGTACTTTTACGATCAGTAACTGTTACATTTGTTCACTTCCTGCTTTCCTAATATGATTTAAGTATTTTTTAAATACAAATTTAATTTAATTTAATTTAATTTAATTTAATTTAATTTAATTTAATTTAATTTAATTTAATTTAATTTAATTTAATTTAATTTAATTTAATTTAATTTAATTTTTTGTCACATACCAAAGTACTCGGTGATATGAGCATCCAATGCCATAATGGGTACCATAGTAAGTGTCAATATAGTGATATATATAGCACATCATGACTGGTTCAAGACTCTTCATCCTTGTATTTAGCAAACATCAACTGCTTGTATTGTTTCTTGAATTGGCTCATGGTTGTGCATATTCAATAACATATGAAACGGTTAAATATGAGCCAATCTCTGTGTTATGAAAGTTGGTAGGTTGCTAACGCTAAACTACTGTGTCCTGCCAACTGTTTAAAAGATGCTTTTCTTTGAACATGAAAGTGGGTGGAAGCTATTTCTGGCATATTTAGGCCAGGCCATCTTAAATGGGTCCTTCCTTACTTTTCCCTGAAAACGGAAAAGAGTGAGCGTGTGAGGTGTTGCCACGTACCTTGGAGGTGTCCAGTGCGGAATGCACCCTAATCGGCCCTTGGCGTATTTTTATAAAATCAATGAAATCATTATTAATGACATATGAGATATGACACTGATTGACTTTATAACTGCAAGCTAAGACGCGGATGTTTTGTTCGGATAGTTTAGCATATATTGATCTACACTGGGTTGTGTTTGGCATCTTTAATGCACATCCTTCAAACGATGGATGCGGCCTTCACTGGACAAAGTTTGGTCAGCCCCGGTGTACCAACAGCAATCAAGTCCTGCGTTAGCAGAGGCACGTGTCAAGCATAATTAATAAGTTAACGTGGAGTGAATACAAAACAAAACATGTCAACTTGGAGTCGTCACTGACTGAAACCCGCCCTCCGGTTTCACTTATTTACTTCATTGATGCTGGCGGGTTGCTTATGATTGGCGGAGGAGGCGATATCAGCCTAAATCACCTCCTTTGGCCCCTAAAAGTGAAATCAACAAACATGAGCAGAAAATGACTCCATGGAAGAGGAAATTAACCAAAATAATTGCTGGTGTCCCCCAGCCTTGCGAGAGTTGACGCAGGCTGAATTAATGATGGAAGATGTTATTGTGGCAATCGCCTCCATCCACAGGAAATGTATGGGAGGGGTGGGGGGGGTATCATCCTCACGTCAAAATGAGGGAAATATCTGGAGGCAGAATGGCGTTCATCCCTCAGAGGGATGCCGAGCAGAGAAGCAGGAATAGATGAAAAGACGGAATGCTGAATAGGATTTACTGTGGAGAGGGAACACAACATGACAGGAATGGGAAAAGTGTGTCTGCAGCCCATCAGACAGGGGTTAAATCCTGCTAAGGGGGGGTCGGGGTGGGGTGGGGTTGGAGGGGTCACTGGATGATCCATGAGGAGCCGGTATTGGATGCAATGGGAACCTGGTGTCCTTATACTTTTGACAATCTTATCGTAAAAGGTGACCGGCATCGCACCATGTGATGCGTGGGTTTTTTTTTTTGAGGGGGGGGGAGTCAGGCGAGGTCCCTAAAATGGGAGATGATCACAGTCATGTTCGGGAAAAGAAGACTGAGAGGGAAAATGTGTTAATTAAAAGCCAAAGATGAGGCAGGCAGCTAGAGGACGATGGCTTCTGAAGAATACCCCCCAGCCCCCGCCCCCGCCCCCGGCCCCCTACCGTCATCACCCCGCCACCTTGCACTTTCTTTGCTCTTCCTCTCCTTCTCATATCTCAAAGTCAGGGGCTGTCTTGTGAAAAGTTTGGAAAGACCATCCGTCAGATTTCACTATTATTGGTGATTAACTTCATTTTACACTTGCATGGCACTCTTTACTAGGGATGAGCAATAATATTGGGAGGGGGGCGCGGCATATTATCAGACATCTTTACTAGAAAGTGCCAAATATTGGCATAAAAATGGAATACCGGTTTTCAGGTTTCTTCTCTATAATTAAGCCCTTAAAGCCTCAACGTCACAAAATAGCAACATTGCTGATTTTCCTGCCTCATGTTGCTAATGCTAATGCTAATGCTAATGCTAATGCTAATGCTAATGCTAATGCTAATGCTAATGCTAATGCTAATGCTAATGCTAATGCTAATGCTAATGCTAATGCTAATGCTAATGCTAATTAAGCTTAGACATTAATTACATTTCCGTAATGTCTGTTGTGTTGTTGTGACGTTAGGAGGAAGTGTTGTTCCCAGGTCGGGTCGATGGAGAGACGTGTTTGTGTATGTTGTTGGAAAAGCGCCTTGGGTGTCCGGGCATGTGAGGCTGCTCTTCACTGTCTCACTGTCTCGCCTTTGTTGTCTCCTACATGAACTAGCATTTAGCATTTTAGTCAGACATTTTTTCTGGAAGCCTCCTGTTCAGATTGTATTGATTTGTCTCTATGTATGTACATTACATGTTTGCATTTACAGCCTTAATTACGGTGGTAGCACTTCTTTTTACACTTGTGTGACAGTTCCTCATATTACAATGTGACATCAAACATTTCCTGTAAACTTCATAAAGCATGTATGGACCCAGGAGGAGATCGTTTCCTATGACTGACCAGTTTCCCGGAATTGATTGTGCACCACTGTGGAGGCCGGACTTTTAATTGAGCTAAAGAGCAGCGTTAATTGTCCGTAGGTGTCGATATGCTGGCCTGGGCGCCACGAGGAGGTATCTTCCTCCTAAATGAGGCATTGAGGAAGCACATCGATACTTGTGTTAAGTGTCCATGCTTCCCAATAAGAGGCTGCTGTCAGTCGTAGCATTGACCGGCACGTCAACATGCACCCACTAAAGAAGACGAACCTGTCGGAGGATGTAATTGGCCACTTTGTACCCCCCCTGAATTCTATTTACATGTATTTGCTGACTCCCCTGCAAGGTTGAGTGATCCGTGCTTGCTTTTTTTTAATGAAAGATCAAGCTTTCACCTCCTTAATCAGTTAAATGAGTTGTGGCAAAACAAACAGAAGGAAGTTCAAATTGTCCAACGTCTGCTTTGATCCCCGCATTGACAGGAAATGTCACACAGGAAACCTTGGCTAATTCCTTCTTACACGGCAAGCATCACGCCACTCATCGCTCCGCATCGCCTTTGAATTAAAGCTAAAATAAAATGTAAAAAAAAGCGTGCTGGAACAAAAAGAGCTCTGAGGGAGGATTTATCAGCTTAGCTAAAGGAAGATGATCCACTGAGCACAGATAGGAAGGGGTTGCCCCGTCTTAGTG
Source organism: Doryrhamphus excisus (assembly GCF_037039965.1). Classification (NCBI taxonomy): domain Eukaryota; kingdom Metazoa; phylum Chordata; class Actinopteri; order Syngnathiformes; family Syngnathidae; genus Doryrhamphus; species Doryrhamphus excisus. Next base: position 2,986,664 of record NC_136370.1, read on the forward strand.
TGGGCTTAAGTGAAGAGCCGCCAAAGCCATGCATGATACTCTCACTCTCTGAAGACACCTCACAGGCCTTCTGCTCCTTTCTACATGCATGATCATGTTCTCCATAGCTTCACTGACACACTACACTACTCACGCCTACAGGAAGACAAGGTGAAAGTCTTGGCAGCGAGAACTATCCCAAGACTTCTTCGAGTGTGTCTGGGAATTTCTGGTCATTTGCTTAGTGAACTGGGAACAGATACGGGTCTTGCCCAAGGAATCGATTAAATCTGAGTCCCCTTTGAGGGGAACTATAGTCATATTTGGATCAAGCAGTGTGAGACTAGACTTTGCAGTGTGTTGATTGGTGGATTCATTCATTTATTTTCTACCGCTTTTCCTCACGAGGGTCGCGGGGGTGCTAGAGCCTATCCCAGCTGTCTTCGGGTGAGAGGCGGGGTACACCCTGGACTGGTGGCCAGCCAATCACAGGGCACATATAGACAAACAACCATTCACACTCACATTCATACCTATGGACAATTTGGAGTGGCCAATTAACCTAGCATGTTTTTGGAATGGGGGGGGGTAACGGAGTACCCAGAGAAAACCCACACAGAGATGGCCGAGGATGGGATTGAACCCGGGTCTACTAGCTGTGAGGTCTGCGCGCTAACCACTCAATCACAGTGCAGCCAAGTCGGATGTCGTATTTAGTAAAAAAAACAACAAAACTGAAAAAAGAGAACATATAGCTGAAAGTACAACACTTTTACAGATAAAATTAATACAAATAATAATAATACATTTTATTTGTGTAGCGCTTTTCAAAATACTTAAAGACGCTTTACAGTGAAGAAAAATAGAGTTGAGTCAAATAAAAAGTAGAAAAAGTAGTAAAAATTAAAAATTAGACAAATAATTCAAGGAAAATTATAAGCATAAAATAGTGTGTGTGTGTTAAATATTTGTTCTGGCCCCGTCAATGCGGCCCACGAGTCAAAATACCTATGGACAATTTGGAGTGGCTAATTAACATAGCATGTTTTTGGAATGTGGGAGGAAACCGGAGTACCCGGAGAAAACCCACGCATGCACAGGGAGAACATGCAAACTCCACACAGAGATGGCCGAGGGTGGAATTGAACCCTGGTCTCCTAGCTGTGAGGTCTGCGCACTAACCACTCAGCCGCCGTGCCACCAGATAAAAAACTGGAAAGACAAAAGTAACTGTAAAACTGGAAAGACAAAAAGACAAAAGTAGTCCAGCTCCCGATTGACTGATTATGAATTCGGAGTGCTGTCCCAATACATTCGCCATTCACCTCGTTCTAGAGCAGGAACCTCCTCAGAACCTTGTAAGATGCACTTTGAAAGAGGCGCTATAACGTCTGAGTTCTGACTGACGACCTGAAGTAAACGACAGTCGGCCTGAAAGGAGAGGAAATGGGAATGGTCTGCAAAGCTCCGGAAGACTGGCGAGCATCGATCGCCTCCTTTAATGCCGTGACCTTTTTCTTTTTCTTTCATCAGCATCTTGAAGAAGCCCGGGTTCTGGTGTGCATGCGGCAGAACACGGCTCAGTGCGATCGTATAAGCATGAGATTGGATCAAAGCCTTTGAGACTCTGTGACATGGCTCGCTTTCCTGGAAGTTGGAGCCTGCCTGCATGGATGTAGTTTCATAGTTTCTCTTCGGTTTTAAGCAGCATTAAGCAGCAGTTTGGTTCTACAGTAGGTTCTAGCTTTTTGGGGGAGTTACATTCCAGGACTGCCAGCGAATGGCTAAAAACTGAGGGTCTTTGTGTTTCAGGTTAAAGGAGATTTTCACTCACATCATTGCAGATATACCGTTTTTGAAGTTGGTCAAAGTAATCCTAAAATAGGTACGCTACCTTAAAGGCTTTGGGTGCTATCAGGGACTTATGACCGGATGTTGTGCATTTTATGTTATGTTATGTTGTGCTAATTTAAAAATGTTCTGTCATAGTTCTTAGTTAGAAATGGAGAATACATTAGCCACGTTTACATGAGGAGTTTTTCCTTGTTCCAAATGGAATCTTTCCGAATGACCTTCCCGAAAACAGTACTATACTTGGCGATATAGTTCATCTTCAAACAGCTAAAATAATACATAAGGCTAAAAATAAGCAATTAGCTAAAAATGTCATCCAATACTAGAAATATGATCTCAGGGAAGAAGTACATTTGAAACACTTCTATGCTAGGACTACGTTATGCTAGCCATAGCATTTCAGTATGTGGAATCAAACTATGGAATGGATTGAGTAAGGAAATCAAACAATGCACAACGATGAGCCAATTCAAGAAACAATACAAGCAGTTGATGTTTGCTAAATACAAGGATGAAGAGTCTTGAACCAGTCATGATGTGCTATATATATCACTATATTGACACTTACTATGGTACCCATTATGGCATTGGATGCTCATATCACCGAGTACTTTGGTACGAGGTACATTATTTAAAAAAAAAAAAACTATATTAGGAAAGCAGGAAGTGAACAAATGTTACTGATTGTAAAAGTACCAGATGGAGGGGTAGGATTTAATAAGCTTTGCTTCTTCCTACTCCTTTTGGACATGTGGAACTGGGAACTGATTATGGGATGCATTCAATTGTAATCTGATGCATGTTCAAATGAAATTAAACCATTACCATTACCATGGAAAGGAATATTCCAATCTTTTGTCTACATGTGCCGCTATAATCCAACAGAATAGTCAATGGGGCAGTAAAATGTAAACACCAACATCACGTGATACCGACTTCCCCAAGTTTTTCTTTCATTTGTTGGAATAACTCCGTATTTCCAATTTTTTCTTCGTCCAATTTTGAAATGTAGTTTGTTTCAAAAACCAACTTTCCGCTGCAGTCCAGTGCTGATTGCTGGCCTCCATTTTTAAAAGTGAAGAACGTCTGGATCTGCGTGTTATGTCATATCTGAGCATGCGATATGATAAATTTAAACAGGAAAAGATCAAATTCAATCTTGCTAATATTTTATAATTAAACCGGGGACATGTTTTATATAGATATATATTTTCTTTTTTAATAAAACTGGACTTGTGAATGGCGTCTAGAAGGGTTTAGATTCTGTTCCACAGATGGCGCTAATGCACACGAAAGCTGCTTGCCAACCGCCAATAAACAACAGAAGAAGAAGAACTCACCCTGACAACTTTCCGTTTGAGCGGGTAAAAGATATCTCAATCGGATTAGGGAAAGGAATATTCCACCCCCGTGAATCCCATTATATATTCATTCGGATTGGCACTTTTCTTTCGGAATGAGGTGTGTTGCTCTGTTTGAGCAAATAAACCAAATGCAATTGGAATATTTGGGTCCACGTATACGTGGCTAATGAAAGGGTGATTCTATTATCAATCGAATCAACTGGGTTTTGGTAACAGACAGTCCCTTCCTGGTTTGGATCGTTCTGGTCCTTCATGCCAGCCAGCAGGATCACCTCTGTCAAGGTCGATCCCAGCGGTACATTCCGACATTCCCATGCTCTCCGGGTGGCATCCCTCTTGGGATTGCCTCCTAAATCCTGCGAGCGACGGCCCGTCACGCTCAACCCCCAAAGTGTTCATTAGGGCCGCGGAGCCGTGCTGGCATGTTGGGCTTAGCTTGCGCCATCCGTCATGCGGGATACGTTAGCATGCTGTCGGAATAAAAGCTGACTCCCACAAACAGACAGATGCTTGTGAGCGGACATCAGCGCATGTTAATGATGGCAAAGTAATGGCGCTTGTCCAGATTGCTCCATAAAAGCAATGAACTGGCACCTCTTGTCAGCCATATAATGTGCCACTGTCCTCCAGTCGCACTTTATTGCAGCCGCTTTTAATATCCTGCTTTGTTAAGAGCGGGCGTTGCGCTGCTGGCCGTGTTGACTATAATTACCCCTCACGGAATCCCATTTGTTGCTGATGCTAACCAGACAAAAGGTTGGGAAACAATCTTTCTGGGGGACGCGTGGAACCTGCTGGGAAATTTCTACAAGATCAACAGCATTCATTATTAATGGCAAGAGTCCCATCTTTTTTTAGTACGCGTATGAGCGAGGCCGCTGCGTTTGTGCATGCTTTGCACATGTGCAGGACGTCTAAGCCGGCCTTCAAAAGGCCTGCTGGGAAGAGATGCTCTGTGCAATTACATGTGTAGTACCAGGAGTGGCCTGTTGGTGGAGTTTCCTAAAAATCAAGCCGTATGCTTACATACGTACTGTACACTAAAAGCCGAAAGAAAAAGAAGATACTACACAGTATTGCAGTTTGATTATCGCTTCCTTGCTATACTGCAGTTTTTCAGAAATTAATAAATGATTGCTGTTTTGATGTACACTATGGTCTATTATTTGTGAATACAATTTGAACAGGAAACTGTCAGGGGGGCCGCAAAAGGCAGACCTACCAACATGTACACATTTATAGTACTCAACATGCAATTTGACTCTTGAATATGCTGGTATGCTCTCCATTTTTTGTATATATTTTCCTAGTTCTGTACAGATAAATGATTAATATTATCAGTTTCTTTAGTATTTCTGGGGGTAAACTTTCTGTCCCTTTGGAGGGGGGGCATGACAGAAAATAATTGAGAAGCACGGCTTTACCTTGACACTGCATGAAGTCAAGCATGGCATGTCCGACATGGCTGTGAAAAGGTGCTCCTCCTATTCTGTGTGGAAGTGGTACGTTTTTGTCTTAGGTTTAGAATAGGGTGGGATGATAATTGTTATGTGCTAATATCCTGGTATAAATTCTTGTAATGATAAGAAAATGACTTATATCAACATCAATGAAAAACATAAACAGGCCGAGTTTATGACTGTGCACCGCGGCTTTGTCGCCTCACGTGTACCACACCACGTAGGTTGTGGCATTACTGTTAAATGCGAAAGAAAGGCCATCAACGTGACGAGAAGGAACGTTCGTGCGGGGAAGTCTTTACTTGACGGACCGCAAATTTAGTTCCGGCTCCTCCTCTTTGATATTGTCGCTGTGAAGAATTGTCTGAGTACCAAATGCTGTGATGGACTTTTGGCTGTGCCACTTTTCCATGAATTGTACTTTATAGTTAAACAATAAATAAATAAATAAACTAATTAATTATTAATGGCAAGAGTCACATCTTTTTTCAGGACAGTACATGATTAATTAATCAGGTTTATTAATTAATAAATAAAAAATAATTAATTGTTTCAACAATAAATTAAATTATAATAATTTTATATTTTATATTTTATTTATAATAAAATATGTATAATATATAATATTTATTATAATATTTTTTTTATTATTTTTTTCACGTATTTTTTGTCAATATCGTGATATATGACTGGCTCATGATGTGCTATACATATCACTATATTGACAGTTACTATGGTACCCATTATGGCATTGGATGCTCATATCACCACGTACTTCGGTATGTGACAAAAAATTTAAATAAATATGTAAAAAATTACAAAATATACATAAAATTAAATTATTTTAGGAAAGCAGGAAGTGAACAAATGTAACAGTTACTGATTGTAAAAGTACCAGATGGAGGGGTAGGATTTAATAAGCTTTGCTTCTTCCTACTCCTTTTGGACATGTGGAACTGGGAACTGATTATGGGATGCACTCAATTGGAATCTGATGCATGTTCAAATGAAATAAAACCATTACCGTTACCATATGGTGTAGGTTGTAGCATGCAGTGATGTACAGCCGCATAGAGTGATGGGGGGGGGGGGTGATGTAGTTTTATGTAGACTTGCGGCCTGCTGCTGAGAGATGACAATGAAAGATTGATCAAGCAGTCGCCGTCTTTTCAAGGTGAGAAGGGGGACAACATGTTCCTCACATCTTCACCTCCTCTGTGTTGGAGTGTGCGCCAGTCAGCGATAGGTGTGCATTTTAACTGCGGTCCTTGGTAAACGTCTCCCAGGCCTTCATGGAAATAACGGTGGCTGTGACATGGTGGAAACATCAGCTGGGACTATTGTTCCTGTCCGCCCTCCAAATCAAACACCATTAGTTCCACAACGCAGTTGAGCGAAAATCAACAGAATTCTTACATTCTTCCTACATTCTAATACTCGTGTCTTGGTGTCTAAGTTGTTTAAGAAACATTTCAAACACTTTAGTATTTTTACAACTGTTCAATTGAGACATGATGCCCGTATTTCATGGCGGACGACCCCGACACAGCTTTAATAATGATGGCAGTTGGAGAAACCTGTGCTATCATGAACATGGACACTGAATTCAGGTTTCAAATAGCACTCATTTGTTTCAAAACAAGAAAAACCCAGGTGATTCGGTTGGCACTGCCAACAAGGTGTCCCTTATTTATTTTGGCAGATGTTCATTTGCTGATTTGATTAATATTATAATTATTTTTATCATTATTATTTTGTTGCTGTCAAACCCTTGCGTCATGCTTCAGCTCAGTAGTTGACAGTAATGCTCAGATGAGCGAGTTTGAAGAAGAAGGCGCGCCAACGTGTGGAAAGAGGCTGGCATTGGCGTTATAATTTCCCACCAGTGAGGCCTTCCACAAGCAAGGGACACAAAAAGGGTGGACAGTTGCCATGTATTGTGTTATCAGGAATACAGGGAAAATGAGAGTCAATGGGAATACCGTATTTTCTGGACTTTAAGTCGCTTCGGAGTATAAGTTGCACAAGGCCAAAAATGGATAATTAGTCGCACTGGAGTATAAGTCGCATTTTTTGCGGGTACCGTATTTTCTGGACTATAAGTCATTCTGGAGTATAACTTGCACAAGGCCAAAAATACGTAATTCGGTGGAAAAAAACATACATAAGTCTCACTGGAGTATAAGTCGCACGAGGCCAAAAATGCATAATTAGGTAGAAAAAAAACATACATAAGTCGCACTGGAGTATAAGTCGCATTTTTGCGGGTACCGTATTTTCTGGACTATAAGTCGTTCTGAAGTATAAGTTGCACAAGGCAAAAAATACATAATTGGGTAGAAAAAAACATACATAAGTCGCACTGGAATATAAGTCGCACAAGGCCAAAAATGCATAATTAGGTAGAAAAAAAACATACATAAGTCGCACTGGAGTATAAGTCGCATTTTTTCAGGTAATTTATTTTCCAAACTACTTGACCAAAACAGACATTACGTCCTCTTGGAAGGCAAGTTCTAACAAAAAAAACATACGTAAGTCGCACTGGCGTATAAATCGCACGAGGCCAAAAATGCATAAATAGGTACATAGAAAAAAACATAAATCAGTCACACTGGAGTATAAGTCGCATTTTTTGCGGGTACTGTGTTTTCTGGACTATAAGTCGTTCTGGAGTATAAGTCGCACAAAGCCAAAAATACATAATTGGGTAGAAAAAAACATACATAAGTCGCAAAAGGCCAAAAATGCATAATTAGGTAGAAAAAAAACATACATAAGTCGCACTGGAGTAAAAGTCGCATTTTTTGCGGGTACCGTATTTTCTGGACTGTAAGTCGTTCCGGAGTATAAGTCGCACAAAGCCAAAAATACATAATTGGGTAGAAAAGAACATACATAAGTCGCACTGGAGTATAAGTTGCACAAGGCCCAAAATGCATAATTAGGTAGAAAAAAAACATACATAAGTCGCATTTTTTGCGGGTACCGTATTTTCCGGACTATAAGTCGTTCCGGAGTATAAGTCACACAAGGCCAAAAAATACATAATTAGGTAGAAAAAACATACATAAGTCGCACAAGGCCAAAAATACATAACTAGGTAGAAAAAAACATTCATAAGTTGCACTGGAGTAAGTTGCATTTTTGCGGGTAATTTATTTTCCAAACTACTTGACCAAAACAGACATTACGTCCTCTTGGAAGGCAAGTTGTAACAAAAATAATAATATAACAAAATAATAACAAAAAATAAACATGAAGAGAAAAGGTGTCCAGTGTTTATGGAACATAAACACTTTTTTCATGTATAAGTCGCTCCGGAGTATAAGTCGCAGGAACAGCCAACCTACGAAAAAAAGTGCAACTTATAGTCCAGAAAATATGGTATTTACTCTCCAAGTCGATTCAAAACATTTCTCGATTGAGGAAAAAAAAGACCCTGAAGGGGTTTAAATTCGATATCTTCCACGATGGTAAACGCTGGTCGTCCAGCAGCATCCAATCACAGATGGTTTTAGCCTTCGGGTCGTCTCGGACAAACTTTTGTGCACTTTTCAAATCCACGGCAAGAGAAATCTTGCTGCTAGAGCGGGAACGCCAACCAAGCGCTGGCGTTACAAAGCCTCCACGTTGTCACTACTCTGTAGTGATTGAAAGTTGGTTCGGGCCCCCTTCCACCCGGGGGCCCGAGCATTTGCCTGCTGGCAAGAAACACCCCGAGACTGAAGTATTCCATCGGAGACACAGCATAAGTATTTAATATTGGGATTTTTTTTGTGTGTGTGATGCTAAACTAAGCCTGTGCGCTTCAAAGATTCCTTTTCACTCTTTGACTCTTTGAACGTGAACTCTAGAGGGTTGCGAGCATCGTGTGCGCCTTTTCTTCAAAGCCTCTCCTCCACGGATAATGGACTTAAGGCAGAGATTTATCAAGCGGCACATTCCGGGACTCCAAAGTGAAAGCGGGAATATGTTGACACGGAGAGAGGAGAGCGTTTGGCGAGCATCCGTGTGTGATGGAGAGCTGGCGACGGAGGTTTCACGGGTGACATCCTCCCTTCTAAACCTGTGAGGTGGACATGCAAATGAGCGTCCGTTCCTGCCAACGCCTCCTTCGGACGGAACGGAGACGGGATTGTTTATGCAAACCTTTGCTGCTTGTCACTGCCAACTTGAATACACACATGGAACGCTCTGCATCCAAATGTTGGCACAACAAACAACACGCTGCGTGTGGACAGTCAATATTTCAGATGACTGGAGGTTATTCAGCATCATCATGCAAAAATGCACATTTTATTCTCTTCTTTCCATTCTGAGAGAGCGTGATGGTGCGAAGCCGTAAAACGTAAAACTGAAGATCTCGACTGTCTCCCACAGGACTACAATCTACCTGTGGCACTTGAAGTGTCGATGACATTGTCTCATTTGCATAATTGCCATGATGAAAAATTTATGATTTTGTTTTGTGTCAAATGAAATATGCAACATGATGTCCTTTTTAACAAAACAACATGAAGTTGGTATCTGCATCGTTGGTAATGGTAACGGTAATGGTTTAATTTCATTTGAACATGCATCAGATTACAATTGAGTGCATCAGTTCCCAGTTCCACATGTCCAAAAGGAGTAGGAAGAAGCAAAGCTTATTAAATCCTACCCCTCCATCTGGTACTTTTACAATCAGTAACTGTTACATTTGTTCACTTCCTGCCTTTCTAATAAGTTTTCTTTAATTATTTTATTAATTTAAATAAACAATTTTGAATTTTTAAAATTTAATTTATTTGTATTTTTTTAATTTTTTAATTTTTTAAAATTTTATTTTTTTACAATTTTAATTTTCTTTTATTTAATTTTTTTATTTTTACATTTTTTTTATTTTTTTTATTTATTTTTTTGATATTTTATTTTTTGTCATGTACCAAAGTACGAGGTGATATATATAGATAGATAGATAGATAGACTCCCTTTATTGTCATTGCAGCTTATTAAATCCTACCCCTCCATCTGGTACTTTTACAATCAGTAACTGTTACATTTGTTCACTTCCTGCTTTCCCAATATAATTCAAGTTTAATTCAAATTTTATTTTTGTCACATACCAATGGATACCATAGTAAATGTCAATATAGTAAGTATAGTATATGTCAGCTCTTATTTTGTATTATTTCCTGTGTTGGTCTGTCCCGTTTTATGTTACTCTTACTTTCTCTCCTACACGCACCTGTTAGCAATTTGTTGATTCTCGTATTTCGTTCTGCCGGGTGCGTCTTCCTTTTGTTGGTGCATTGAGCATATTACCTGCTGCATGCCAGTGATTCGCTTTGTCTACGTCTCCTTTTGCAAATAAGAGTTTTTACCTGCACTTGGGGGTCATCTCTGCATCCTGGGGTCGCACCGCAAAGCTAACGATAACGCCATACGATGCCACCTCGTGTACCAAGTTGTAACACGCTACACAGACAGTATTAGCATCTCTTACTCTTTGCTGTTTTGTGCTTCAACATGGCCTATTACAATGGCCTATTATAATGGCCTATTATAATGGCCTATTATAATGGCCTATTAGAAGTCAAACTACATCCATATTTAAGCTAATGAAGCTAAATTAAGCATCAGTGAACTAAAATCCAAACATCAAATTGTGATATGTACTATACTGGTCACTAGGTGTCAGTAATGGGACTGTAATATTTGGCGAGACGCACAGACTTCGCCATAACAACAGGCTTTTATTGCCGTTATGAATTATCCTACAACGGGCTCAATAATAGGAGCCTTCACTTTCACTCTGTAAGCAAGTAACCATGATAAACGAGGGATTACTTTAATGCGTAGAGCCGATGTTCAAATCCAAACATGAGATTTCTCATTCAGAAAAAAACTACCTTACGATAATTAAACTGTTCTGTACTGCTTGGGGACTACTTTGTAGTAATGCAGAATAGTAATAATAACAGTTGTATAATAACAATGTAAGTAACTAACAATAACACAAGTAATAATAATAATAATACAGATAAAAGAAAATGAAGGCGATCATTTTGTTGGCCTCCATATATTGCCAAGTGCATTGGCAACAGAGTGAGACCTCTTGTCTGTCGTACAGTCGCATTGTCACCCTTGGCAGAGGCGTGGCCTATTGCTTACACACAGCAAGAGCTGAGCCTCTTCAGGAGCAATGCAAGCTAACTGCAAGGTAATTAGGAGGGAAAAAGATGTTTCCAAAGCCAAGAGTCACAGCCCTCGTGTGGGAATATTAATAATGAGCGAGGTGAGCCAGCATGCCGAATTCATCTGAAAGTGCTAGCAACATAAAAGGCAACAAAACAAACTTGCCGACTGAAAATGTATAACATACACACCCGACCCAGTTTTCCCATCCAGGAAAAAAAGGACCCATCGAGACGCAGAGCCTTTGTCGTGTCAGTCAACACTCACTGAGACGTTTTGGCCAGCAAAGTAAATACAAATAAAGTTCACAGAAAGTTATTGCAAAACAAATGCTTTGATGCTGTTTGAAGGCCAGCATTTCAAGAAATGCTGCAGATGTTTCACAGTAACAGTACGAATTGCCTGTGAGAAAATACACGTGACAAACGGCAATTGCACAACTTTACAGAGTGAAAATATATATGAAAAATTATTTTGCATTATTTTGATATTTATTTTTATTTGTGTCACTGTTAAATAAAAGTTTGTCAGGTCAAATCTTTTCTTAAAATGAAAAATCTTGTTTTTGTGGAGCCAATCTGGTGCATTGTCTCGTGTTGTGAGTTAAGATTCTCGAACCACGGGCTGCAAATAGTTTGGAATCGACTAAGAAATGAATCATAATTCAAATACATCAAATACTTCAACTTGCTGGTATAGTTCATCTTCAAACAGCTAAAATAATACATAAGGCTAAAAATAACCAATTAGCGAAAAATGTCATCCAATACTTCTCTACAAGAGAGGAGAAATATGATCTCAGGGAAGAAGTACATTTGAAACACTTCTATGCTAGGACTACGTTAAAAAGCCATAGCATTTCAGTATGTGGAATCAAACTATGGAATGGATTGAGTAAGGAAATCAAACAATGCACAACGATGAGCCAATTCAAGAAACAATACAAGCAGTTGATGTTTGCTAAATACAAGGATGAAGAGTCTTGAACCAGTCATGATGTGCTATATATATCACTATATTGACACTTACTATGGTACCCATTATGGCATTGGATGGCAGGGGTCAGCAACCTGTATGTGGCTCTTCAGCCTCTAACCCGAACAAATCAGAACTGTAAACAGAACTGGTCAAATTAAGAAAGATTCACACTTTCCAAAGTTGAGATGATATTTCAAATGTTTTGCAGCTCCAGTCTATTTTCCTTTAGTGAGCGTGGGGGTAAAATGGCTCTTTTGATAGGAAAGGTTGCCGACCCCTGTTGTATGGTCATATCACCTTGTATTTTTGTACCTTGTACCTTGTACAATTTTTTTGAAAAAAAATACAAAAATGAAAATTACGAAAAATTTATTTTAAAAAGTAATTAAAACAATAAATTTTAAATTTAATTTTTTTAATTTAAAAATTTTAAAATTTTTAAATTTTTAAATAAATTTTTAAAATTAAAATTTTTTTTTTTTAATTTTTAAATTAAAATGTATAAAATAATTTAAAGAAATTATGAGGAAGGCAGGAAGTGAACAAATGTAACAGTTACTGATTGTAAAAGTACCAGATGGAGGGGTAGGATTTAATAAGCTTTGCTTCTTCCTACTCCTTTTGGACATGTGGAACTGGGAACTGATTATGGGATGCACTCAATTGTAATCTGATGCCTGTTCAAATGAAATTAAACCATTACCATTACCATAATTTATACGCCCATCCCAATTATTGCCCATTGCCCACATGAGTAACCACTACGTTATTTGACAGCCATAGTGGTCTGCATTACCATTGCATAATCATTGGATTTGTGTAGTTAAATGGACAAATGCTTTAAAAAGTGCTTGTGTAAAAAGTTATCATTTCTGCGTGCGAGACAAAAAAGTTAACATTTTAATCAGGAGTTGAAAAAGAAACGGTTTGCGTGCTACGTGTCTCATTGTACAGCTTATAATAATTAAGCTCAGGAGGGAAATTTCTGAGAGGAATAATGAAAATAACCACAGCGGCGCCGCATGTTGGAGTCAGTCGGGGCGAGTTTAAAAGCGCTTCAATTCTTGGTGGAAAACAATACAATAATAATACTAAAGTCATTGCACGCTAGCGTCTCCAAGGGGGTGTCTTAGCCGCTTGGCCAAACGCAGCATCAGGACCACGTCATGCTCGTCTTTCAGCGGCCGCATGAGCCCAGTGGCGCCCAATTAGAAGCACTGCGTTAAGGACAGCGCCGTCACATTAAACGGTTAACCGCGTCTTGTCGGGACGGCAAGCATCAAAGAGGACACGTTTGTTGTTTTTGAATAATTAAAGACATTGGTGTTGCGAAACCCTTTTGTTGTCTGATTTCGTTTTTTCCCCCACCTCGCCTAAGCCGCCGCCAGACCCCCCAGCGTCGGCGAGGACGCAAAGCAATCTGTTGCGAGTGTGACTCTGAGACGAGCTGATGAAGAGCTAAAAAAGAAATCCAATTAAATGAAGTCAAATCAGCACAACTGGAGAACAAACTCCAAGTTTGCTGGCTTTTCATCTTTGAGGGAAAATCCTGTTAAGCCCTTTTCCAATTTCTCTTTGGCATCTGACATCTGCTTATTTTATTTCTTTATTTTACCTCTGCCAACTACCAAACACATGGCAGCAGAGTGGAAATGTCAGCACTGTATAGAAAACTTTCTATAAGTTTCCTGCAAGCCGTGTTTAATGTCTACCGTGTAGCACGCAACCGACAGTTCCCAAATAACAACTTGGTCTTGGTGCTTGAATCGAAATGTTGATGACTTTGGACTCGACTTGACAATACAATACGACAATACTTGAAGTAAACTAGCAACAAACGTATATCGCTGACAACTTATGTGTTCGTAGTGTCAGGTTCAAACTCCTGCGACACTTGTAAAAACACTTAAACAGAGAAATACAGAAGAGACAGACAACAATATTCAAAGTTACTCGCAGCGAGAAACCTCCTCTCTTTTTATTCTCTTTTCAGGGGTCCCTACTACATGGTCGTGCAACTCTAAGGGGGGGTGGAGACGTCAGTTGCACAAGCTGTATTTGTTTGTCTATGTGTGTGTGTATATGTGAGAGTAATTACTTTTATTGTTTTATGAGTTCTTATCTTGACACATTCTTATTCTTGCAAGATTAACATGAGCATCTGCAGGGTAGCTGTTGCCGCATCCAGGCACCTCCAGGACCTGGGGGTCGCTGGAACATTCCTTCTTCAGCACATTCAAACACTTTCTATTGTCTAAGCCAGGGGTCGGCAACCTTTACTATGAAAAGAGCCATTTTACCCCCTTGCACACTAAAGAAAAATAACCTGGAGCCGCAAAACATATGTTTAAAACAATTAGGGAGTATCAAAGTAGTTCAGATAACAAAAGACGAGTTGGAGTACTCTTGCTAGTATTGGAGATAAACTTACATAAATATATGTGTAAAGTACAGTAAACTTACCTGATTTGTTTACTCTGGCAAACAAGTTCCCATGCACCAGTTTTTTAAAAAAATGATCTCTAATATATTTTTTGGAATTATCAAGTAGTTCTGGGAAAGTATTACTTCACCATTCAGTGGTGCCCAGCCAATCACAGGGCACATATAGACAAACAACCATTCACACTCACATTCATACCTATGGACAATTTGGAGTCGCTAATTAACCGAGCATGTTTTTGGAATGTGGGAGGAAACCGGAGTACCCGGAGAAAACCCACACATGCACGGGGAGAACATGCAAACTCAGGGTGGAATTGAACTCGGGTCTTCTAGTTGTGAGGCCTGCGCGCTAACCACTCGTACGCCGTGCAGCCCATAGTAAAGTATTACTTATTTTCCTTCATGTTTACTTGTGTGAGAGAGAACTGAATAGCATCCTGTCTGCTGTCAGAACTCAGTCAGGATGCATTCATGGTCTCACACAAAGTTGGATTTTTTTAAACTCATTACAAACACATGCATTTTCCCCACTCGGGTGTTAAAAAATATTCAAACATTGCAAAGGGAGCCACAACAAAGAGGCTGAAGAGCCACATGCGGCTCTGGAGCCGCAGGTTGCTGACCCCTGGTCTAAGCAAATGGATATAAGGGTGATAACTAATGCTATATTCATTCTATCTACATTTTATTCTAACACGTAGCGAATAACTAACGTCAACATAACTAACGTTAACTAACAACTAGCTAACAATGAACTAACAGCCATTACCCGAGCCGTCAAAGCATGTACATAGAAATACGTCGTACAGATAAACTTTAGTCCTGGTGTCAGCAAGTCACTTAAACAGAGGTCATTCTTGGTAGAAGATGCTGACAAAGATCACACGTTGAGTCATGAAGTTGACATGAAAGCGTCTCTGTGGGCTGCAGATAGCGCCAACAGCTGATGAATGGAAGGACTTACAGTCGGCCTCGGTTGAAGGTCAGTCCTCCACGTGATTAAATGGGGGTTTTTTCTCAGTCTGGGCTCTTGTCCAAAATAAAAAGTGTGAGAAGAAAAAAGACCAGGATGACTTTCAGTGACTTTTCTCAGCTAAATGAAATCCTCCTTTGACACCGAAAACGACAACATGGATGCTCACAGCGACGCCCCACAGGAAGACACCGAAAGCATCCGGTTCAAACTTCATAGCGTTCTTGTCTTACCGTCAACAAAAACAATCCCCTTTAGTTGGATCACACAAAGCTGACCTTAGAACCAACCAAAAACAATTCCCTCAATATATAGTCCTAATGATAACCCACATAGAAAGCTGTCTAGATCTTCTAGAATCAGCACCTCGTTCTTTCTGCAGTGTTGTCCTGGACTTCCTGCTTCCGACCCAAACGGTCTGTTGAATTTACTCTACCCTCGGCCCACTCCGCTGTGATTGGTCACACTCCCGAGCGCTCCCGAGGACTTCCAGATACTTATATCTGCATTTACTGAGTGTAGGCAGTCTTCAGAAGACCATGTGAGGAAGTCCGGATCACATTGACTTCAGTAGAACTCAGTGCAAGAAAAAACTCTGAAAAACCCGGCCGACTCCTCTCTGATTGGTCACACTCCCGGGCGCTCCCGAGGACTTCAGGTATATATAGGTCCGCATTTACTGAGTGTAAGCAATCTGCAGCAGACCATGTGAGGAAGTCCGGATCGCATTGACGTCAGTAGAACTCCGTGCAAGAAAAAAGTCTGTAAAACCCAGCCACTCCGCTGTGATTGGTCACTCTCCTGAGGACTTCCAGGTACGTAGGTCCGTATTTACTGAGTGTAGGCAATCTGCAGCAGACCATGTGAGGAAGTCCGGATCGCATTGACGTCAGTAGAACTTGGTGCAAGAAATAAATTATGTAAAACCCGGCCCACTCCACTGTGATTGGTCACACTCCCGAGCGCTCCCGAGGACTTCCAGATACGTAGGTCCGCATTTACTGAGTGTAGGCAATCTGCAGCAGACCATGTGAGGAAGTCCGGATCGCATTGACGTCAGTAGAACTCGGTGCAAGAAAAAAGTCTGTAAAACCGAGCATGCAGATCCATCCCAAACTTTTTCAGGGCGCAAACCTCATTATGCGACTCTTTGGCATCGGTTAACATGAGTTAACATGAGTTAATCTGTTTTAGGAGTTAATCCAGGTCCGTTAGTGTCTTCATTTATGTTTGACTGATGCTGGTACCAGCAAAACTGAGAACCAGGTCTATGGTGTCCACTATCCATTGGCCAATGATTGGGCACCTGACTAGTTTGTTTACATATTTTTGTCATTTTTGTGGGAAACCAAAACCTCCAAAAACCAAATATATTATGTATTTTCACATACAAATGTTGATAGTTGTAACATGGTTTTATACCATCCCAGACCTTCTCCTCATGGGTGTAAAAGACTCATTTCAACTTGACCTCAGCTATCTTATGTTGAGCGGTTCTCAAAATCCTCGAAACATCCTTGAAAATTGGCAAAGTTTACGATAGGCAGAACACACCCAGGAAATGTTCTAATGTTCTAATAATGGGACTTTAAGTACCTTTGCTTTGACATATCTTAAAATCAATTGTGTTCTTGCATGTTGAACATTTGGAGTGTTCAAACCCCCAAATTCTAACTTGGACTAGGTCATGTTTAGCATCTCCTGAAAATCAATAGTGTTCTTGCTATGAGATATTGAAGTTGTTCCATGGTTGCTTGAAGGAGAACCTCATGATAAGACATTTCTACAAACATTGTGGATCCAGGCCAAACCCGACGCGGTCTTGTTACTTTTGGGTACCGACGAGAATACATTTTGTTTTGCTGAAATCGCCCCCCCCTCACCCCCCCGAAAAGATGTGAAGTAGATGAAGTCTGTGAGAAGAAGAGGCAGACACAAACACCTGAGGGCAGGGAATAAAAATAATCAGTGTGGAATGTTTGGGGACGCAAACAGACTTGAAGACAGATGGGATTGACACACTTAAAGACGACCACACACACACACACACATACGCACACATACGCACACATACGCTCACACTCGGAGACGGCTGGTCTTTTCATGGCTCATTCTGCAGGGGATGAGAGAAGCAGATGGAATATTCATCACGTCTTCCTGCTCAGACGAAAGCCACTCATGCAGGCGGGACAGAACTGGGCCGCCGCTCGCATCCGATGGCGCTCGCTCCTCCACCGGGTTTCCTAAGTCCGCTGTGGCCATGAAGGCCTCGTCAGCCGCCTGCCAGTCAGCCACCAGCTGACTCTTAGTGGACCGCCTGGTGGCTGTTGCTGGTTCCGCCACCAACGTTCCCAGCTAGCTGACAAGCCACATGAAAAAGGAAGTTAACTTTTTTCATAAATCACATACTGTACTTATGTCAACAACAGACCCCCCTGGTGGTCCTTCCTGGCTTTCTTTCTGCTCATATTCATAACAACAACAACAAGCAGAACCTCCCCAATGTTAAAGAATGAGAGGACCGTCCTGGCTATACGTCTTCATTTTCCTCGATCCCAGTCGGTCGATATTTTTACTTTTATGTTATGGATGGAGGCAAAAAGCCATAAGATGTCAGACTGTTACAATTTATATTCCTATGTTTTGCTTTAGTTGGCTTCCACCTTCTCTGTCAAACTTTTTGGCTTTGTCACCACGTTATAGAAAGGGCTGCACGGGGGTCAAGTGGTTAGCATGCAGACCTGAGTTCAATTCCACCCTCGGTTATTTCTGTGTACCCAGGGTGTACCCCGCCTCTCGCCCCAAGACAGTTGGGATAGGCTCCGAAGTATGAATTATGTATGAATTTTTCATGAATTCAAGTTTTCCTCAATTCAAGTATGCATTATTATTTATGTATTATTATTATGTATGAATTTTTCATGAATTTAAGTATGAATTATTATTTAAACATTATTTAGACACAGCGGAACCTTGGTTAGCGTCAATAATCTGTTCCAGAATGTCCAACTCTAACCAAAACATGCCACAATTTTTCCCAAAAGAAATAAAAAATGCAAAAAAAGTATGAATTATGTATGAATTTTTCATTAATTCAAGTTTTCATGAATTAAAGTATGAATTATTTATGTATTATTATTATTTATTATTATGTATGATTTTTTTCATGAATTCAAGTTTTCATGAATTCAAGTATGAATTATTTATGTATTATTATTATTTATTATTATGTATGATTTTTTTCATGAATTCAAGTTTTCATGAATTCAAGTATGAATTATTTATGTATTATTATTATTTATTATTATGTATGATTTTTTTCATGAATTCAAGTTTTCATGAATTCAAGTATGAATTATTATTATTATTATTATTATTTATTTGTGTGTGTGTGTGTGTTATGGAAGTCTTTTGACCACTTGGGATGCTACTGAACTTGCTTGCTAGTCTTGCTAGATCTGGTTAACAATGATGGAAACCATCATGAAGTAAGTACAGTGGAGCCTCGGTTTGCATACGCCCTGGTTAGTGTGTTTTTCGGATACGTAATTTTAAAATTACATTTTAATTTAAAACTTTTATGACCTGAATATGCGTCACACTTATTAAAGACATTTTAAATTATGAAATGTAATAGGTACTCACCAGTAGCGAATGATAATGGAAGATGATGGATAGAAGTGATGGCATCGGGGACACGGTCTAGCCTTTGGTATGCAAGTCCACTTCTCTTGTCCAGCTAGCCGAGCAGCCCAAGAACACATTTGTCCAATGCAACATATTTATAAATTATTACCGACTTATGGTGATAAATGTGTTGCCTTTTTTCACAGAGAAAAAACACAAATGGATGGGATTTCCCACAAATGTAGTATATATTTTGTTATACCAAAAACTGTCATGACTTGGTCTTAGCCTTCACCAGATTGTCCCTCAAAGTACCCCATGCTGCACGCCCTCGTCTATGATTTATCGATATCCTTGCTTTCTGGCTTTTAGTCTTGTAAGTACTACGAGTTACTTCCTGCTTTTGCTACGGCTCAGGATCGTCTAATTTTTGTTACCTTTTTACCATTTTTGCATCGTTAGTACTTTTTCCTACCTTAATTGTAAGAAATATTTTTTGTACAGAAGTTGACATTCGGGTTCCCGAACGGTTTACGTCACTTCTTGGCCAAAATCCTCAAAGTGAATGTGGAATTGCGACGAATGTACGTAAAATCAGGAGGAGAAATATGATCTCAGGGAAGAACTAAATTTGAAACACTATGCTAGGACTACGTTATGCTAGCCATAGCATTTCAGTATGTGGAATCAAACTATGGAATGGATTGAGTAAGGAAATCAAACAATGCACAACGATGAGCCAATTCAAGAAACAATACAAGCAGTTGATGTTTGCTAAATACAAGGATGAAGAGTCTTGAACCAGTCATGATGTGCTATATATATCACTATATTGACACTTACTACGGCAGTGTTTTTCAACCTTTTTTGAGCCACGGCACGTTTTTTTACATTGTAAAAATCTTGTGGCACATCACTAACCAAAAATGTTACAAAATGTCACTACGACCTCACACATGCATCACTAAGTCTATAGGAGGAACAAGCTAGGTGTTGCCACACGGACCAATATTACATTGCTATGCTAGTCTTTACACCACAGACACTCCACAGTAGCCATGTTTACATGAGGAGTTTTTCTCTTTCCGAATGACCTTTCGGGAAACAATGGTATCCATGGAAAGGAATATTCCAATCTCTTGTCTACATGCACCGTGAAAATCAACCAGAATAGTCAATGGGGCATGCCCAGTAAAACGTAAACATCAACATCACGTGATACCGACTTCCCCGAGTTTTTCTTTCACTTGTTGGAATAATTCCGTATTGCCAGTTTTTTGTCTGTCCAGTCTTGGAATTTAGTTTGAATCAAAAACAAACTTTGCTTAGTCCAGTGCCGATTGCTGGCCTCCATTTTTAAAAGTGAAGAACGTCTGGATCTGCGTGTTACGTCATATCTGAGCATGCGATATGATAAATTTAACCAGGAAAGGATCAAATTCAATCTTGCTAATATTTTATAATTAAACTCAGGACATGTTTTATATAGATATATATTTTATTTTTTAATAAAAGTGGACTTGTGAATGGCGTATAGAAGGGTTTAGATTCTGTTCCACAGGTGGCGCTAATGCACACGAAAGCTGCTTGCCAACCGCCAATAAACAACAGAAGAAGAAAAACACCACGAAGAAGAAGGAACCCTGACATCTTTTCGTTTGAGCGGATACAAGATACCTCAATCGGATTGGTTAAAGGAATATTCCATCCCTGTTCAGTTCTTTCCGTTTGAGTAAATATACCAAATGCAATTGGAATATTTGGGTCCATATTCATGGCTATTAACACAATATTTGCAAATGATGATTAATAAATGTTAATTATAAAAAGTGATATTGGATAATTCCTCACGGCACACCTGACGGTTTCTCAAGGTACACTAGTGTGCCGCGGCACAGTGGTTGAAAATCACTGTACTATGGTACCCATTATGGCATTGGATGCTCATATCACCTTGTACTTTGCAAAGTGACAAAAAATAACAAAAATAAATTTAAAAATACATATTAAAAATGTTTTTATTAAAAAATACAAAAAATTATAAAATAAAGTAAACAATAAATAAATAATTTAAAAAAATGATATATATTTTTTATTTTTAGAAATGATATTAAGAAAGCAGGAAGTGAACAAATGTAACAGTTAGTGATTGTACCAGATGGAGGGGTAGGATTTAATAAGCTTTGCTTCTTCCTACTCCTTTTGGACATGTGGAACTGGGAACTGATTATGGGATGCACTCAATTGTAATCTGATGCATGTTCAAATGAAATTAAACCATTACCATTACCATTACCATTACCATTAAAAAGGTACATTCAATGTGTGGTGGTTAACATTAGCAACACAAGATGGCTAATATGCAGAGCTCAGATGTCGCTTTCTTTGTTTGCTGAGCGACTTTACCAATTAAAATCCATGCCATTTGATTTCTAAGGGATGCCAAATCAGCAGAATTATCACCTCATGATTTCTTCCACGGCAATACGATTTTTTTAAAGTGAGCAGTTTAGTGATCCATTCCGTTAGCTTGCTTCTTATCTGAACTCCTAACAGGGCGGCTAATGGCTTTTGTAACTGGTGCTCGTCTGCAGCCAATCTCCTTCTCCTTCTTCCTCCTCTTCCTCCTCCTCCTCCCCGCAGGCTTGGGGGTGTGGGGGTATGGGGGATGGGGGGCACCAGTCAGTCAAATCAGCCCAATTAGCCGAGCTGGTTTGAGGCTCACCGAAGGGGGCTCGTCCACCCCCGCCCGCCTTAACAGGCGGCTAAATCAGTTAAACCTTGGACCCGACCCTCGCATTCTCCCCCTGCAGCCTCCGTCCTCATCAAGGTGATCACGTCCACCGCTTCCCTGACTCGCCCCCCCACCCGGCTCAATCCTCCTTCGCTGTAAAAAGAAAGAAGCAAAACTGGAGCGCGGCGGCGAGGCGAGTGGACAATCCATCATGCTGTCGCTAATTCCACACGGCGACCACGCCTTGAAGGCGACTGGACCTGGATAGCTTTATGCTTGCGTTTAGCACTAAAGGTCAGTCTGTTTGCTAATGATGCATTCAGGGAGCGTTGGTTATTTTTCCTTAATTAGAAGCAGTCATCCTTCCAGGGGCCTTTTTGGATGAAAAAAATGCACTCCAAAAAGTCATAAATTGTGTTCGAGGTTGTTTTGATTGACGTTTGTTGGTTCGTTAGCACGATTCTGAACCACTGAACTTCATGCCAGACGTGACATGACATACAAGAGGCGGAAAGGAGTTTTCCTCTACATGCTTCCTTACTTTGGTTAGGCCGAGGACAGGTTCTCCTGGTGTTCCTGGTACTCCGGCAGGAGGTAAGAGGATGGCTTCCACCCAGAAAAGAACAAAAAGGATGGATGGTTCATCCAAAACGATCCAACAATTTAAACTTTGTGTTTTGCTTGGAGAGCTGCTGAAAGATGTATCTTTTTTTCTGGTGTAGATTCCGTGATGAAGGCAATTTACTTTTTGTACAACGTCCTGCTAAATGGTCCTTTGATGCTGCTGTGTTTTTCGTTTAAGACGCCAACTGCTCTTAAAATAGTCCCGATCACGACAGGACTTTTAAGTGTCGTCTTTTGAAGTTTTGTTGTAACGTTCAGGCAAAGCGAGGGAGCGAGGGGGGCGGGGGGGTCTTTCTTTTAGGATTACATTTCCAAGCATTTGAGAAGTGACTGCGGAAGGAGAAGTGCTGGCTGGCCGTTGGCTGTGTGCACACGTGTAACGTTTTGTCAGGGAAATGAGTGGATCATCTGCCAAACAGCCACAGGAGCGCACATCTCCTTCCTGCCTTCTGGAAGGATTTTTTTCTTCTTTCTTTGCCTCAGCCGGGCGGCCGTGAAGTTAAATACACAGCATCCGGCATCCATCTTGTGTCTGAGCACCAATGAAGCCTGGCCTCATTCATCCATTCATGGCCTCATTCATCCATCGTTTGCCTCATTCATCTATCGGTGGCCTCATTCATCCATCGGTGGCCTCATTCATCCATCCATGGCCTCATTCATCCATCTATTTATTCATCTAGTCGTCCATCCACTGTCTACGTATTTAGCCAGCTCATCATCATCCATTCATTCATCCATTCATCCATCCATGGCCTCATTCATCCATCTATTTATTCATCTAGTTGTCAATCTACTATCTATTTTGCCCATTAATCATCATCCATTCATTCATCCATTCATCCATCCATGGCCTCATTCATCCATCTATTCATTCATCTAGTCGTCCATCCACTATCTACGTATTTAGCCAGCTCATCATCATCCATTCATTCATCCATTCATCCATCCGTGGCCTCATTCATCCATCTATTCATTCATCTTGTTGTCAATCTACTATCTATTTTGCCCATTAATCATCATCTATTCATTCACCCATTCATCCCTCTACTCACCTACTCATCATTCATCCATCCATGACCTCATTCATCCATCTATTCCTTCATGTAGTCGTCCATCCACTATCTATTTAGCCAGCTAATCATCATTCATTCATTCATCCATTCATCCATCCATGGCCTCATTCATCCATCTATTCCTTCATCTAATCGTCCATCCACTATCGATTTAGCCCACTAATCATCATCCATTCATTCACCCATTCATCCCTCTACTCACCTACTCATCATTCATCCATCCATGACCTCATTCATCCATCTGTGGCCTCATTCATCCATCTATTCATTCATCTAGTTGTCAATCTACTATCTATTTTGCCCATTAATCATCATCCATTCATTCATCCATCCATGGCCTCATTCATCCATCTATTCCTTCATCTAGTCGTCCATCCACTATCAATTTAGCCAGCTAATCATCATCCATTCATTCATCCATTCATCCATCCATGGCCTCATTCATCCATCTATTCATTCATCTAGTCGTCCATCTACTAGCCAGCTCTCCATCATCCATTCATTCATCCATTCATCCCTCTACTCACATACTCATCATTCATCCATTCGTCCAGCCAACTGTTCATCCATCTATTCATTCATCCATCTTTTTGTCCATTCATTCATTCATCTGATGCCTTACTCACCAAGATGCTGGCTTCTGGCCTGAATCTAAGGACCTGCTGGACACCGACTCAACACCGGAGGAATTGCTGATAATTCTTCACTTTTTCCTCTTATTTATATCTTGAACGCAGCCCTGGGATTTGTTGTCTTTGCCGTGCTTTTGTTGCACAATTACAGATAGCGTAATCAGACACGAACAGGCATTATTTAGCTTACAAGCTTAGCACTATTTGCTTCTAGTCTTTGGTCACAGGGGCCTGATGATGCAACACTGATGAGAACTGCACTTTTTTGGGAATTTTGCCCATCATTCCCAAACCATGAACACATTTATTTCCCTTTTCTGCGCATTATAACACGAGAAACTATTACGAAGAGTGACCAACAGGCACACGCTTTGACTACTGACCACGGCCAAACACGGAGTGACAGAGATCAGTGTGCCTGAGCCCACAACAGTAGTTATTGCACGTTACTATGGATCATAATCTGCTTTTGTTGTATCGTATCGTATATCATTGCACACATGGACGGGTATCTCTGAAAACAACAATTTGGCCTATCATCCACACGAGCCCGCGGATATCTGGCACTAAAAACTAAGGTTTCCAAAAGTTTAGATTTGGAGAAAAATGCAGTTACTCTACAGCTCAAAATTTTGGGATCACTTGGACTTTTTTTTGCCAAGATATGGATTTTTCTTGGCTTTCTGCCATGAAGTCTAAAGTCCTGAAGTGGCCGCTTCACTGTTGATACTGACACTGGTGTTTGACAGCTACTATTTAGTGCAGCTGCCAGGTGACGACCTGTGAGGCGTCTTTGTCTTAAACTACACACTCTCACATATTTGTCTTCTTGCACAGTTGTGCAGCGTTTTTATGTCCTTGTTAGACCCAGTTTGTGCTGCTCTCTGAAGGGAGTAGTTAACAGCATGGTAAGAGATTTTAGGTTTAGTTTAGATTTTTTTAGATGTGTTTTCTAATATTCTATTAGCCTTATAAAATGATGAACTTGTATTAGCAGCCATACCAGGAGATTGATGCTGAGGACTGACAGTTGTTGATAGTAGGCCTCTATGCAAAAATGTACATCCTTCTTTGAAAATCATCTGATTCATTTTCATTGTTTGTGAAATGGATACAAATGTTTGTGAAATGCATGGAAATTTGTTTTTCTTTGGAAAACAAAGACATTTCCAAGTGATCCCAAACTTTTAAGCGGTAGTGTATGTGTTTGTGTATGGACGTCAATAACCAGAGCTCATTGCTTGGGACAAAGCATGTTGCGACATCAAACACATGACCCGTGTTTCCATCCGAAGCAACACGGATGCCCTCAGAAGCGGATTGGTTGGAGCTATTCTTCAAGCGCTTTTTGCTTGCTTGTTTTTGCAAATGTTGCTTTATGCGGGAAAGTAGAAGCAAAGAAGCTCTTTGGGATCAGCAGAAGAAGAAAAACACAAGTAGTAAAACTTGTGTCAAGGACACACATAAAAAAATGTAAAGTATGCGATGGATATTTCTATATTGTTCAGTTTCCATTAGACATGGTCTTCAAACCACTCCGGTGGAGGTCAAGGTATGCTAAATACCTCTCAAAAGTTATTACTTGTTCAAACATTCAAATATTTCAACTTTTTCTCTTTTCATAGTCGCTCTAATAATTGTGTATATTTCATAGATCTGTCACTTTCCATGCAGCTCATGAGACGAGGCGATACATGATGTACGTTCATAGCATTTCAGTATGTGGAATCAAACTATGGAATGGATTGAGTAAGGACCTCAAACAATGCACAACGGTGAGCCAATTCAAGAAACAATACAAGCAGTTGATGTTTGCTAAATACAAGGATGAAGAGTCTTGAACCAGTCATGATGTGCTATATATATCACTATATTGACACTTACTATGGTACCCATTACCTCATATCACCTCCTACTTCGGTACGAGGTACATTATTAAAAAAAAACAAAAAAAAAACCTTAAACTGTATTATGGAAAGCAGGAAGTGAACAAATGTAACAGTTAGTGATTGTAAAAGTAGCAGATGGAGGGGTAGGATTTAATAAGCTTTGCTTCTTGTGGAACTGGGAACTTATTATGGGATGCACTCAATTGTAATCTGATGCATGTTCAAATGAAATAAAACCATTACCATTACCAATACCAATACCAATACCATTACCATTACCATTACCATTACCATTACCATTACCAATACCGTTACCATTACCATTACCATTACCATAACAGGGAAGCTTTCAATGTAGCAGCTCGAATGCAATCACATGACCTTACCATTTGAACATCGCCACGCCTTTCTTCCAAAATAATGACACGCTTGTGGAAGCTGGAGGTCAGATTGCTTCTTGACCCAAATCGCCATCGTTGGTGTGAAGGTAGGAGCAGTCGCAATGGCCCATAAAGGCCCATAATGTTCTCATACCCAAAGAAGGGCCTGCAGCATTGCTATAATTGTTACGTCATCTGTCTGCAATCTGATGGGATTATTATGATTGGGCGTTCCCATCCTCCAGCCGGGCCATGACATTGTTGTCTTTCTTTCCGTGGCCAAAGCAATTATTGAGTTTCTTGAGCCTACATGTGGTAGGTAGTGGCGCCACCAAGCGTGGACGCCGTCTCCCTCAGGATCCATCAGTTCGATTGAAGATGAGGATGAGGACGTGAAAGTCGGTGCAGTCCGTGTGATGCGGGTCAGGAAGAATGTAGCAGTGTTCCTGGCAGATAATTGGGACCTTTTCCCAGGTGATTACTATTCCCAGGGAGTTAGCATCAAAGCCAGGCCGCCCCGGTGGCCGAGCGGCGAGAAGACGCATCTTCCTGCACTAATCTTTACACATCCACTCTTCTCTCTCGCTTTCTCTCCCTGTGCTTCCCGGGGGGTTCCGAGCAGCCCGATGCCGCTGTCACCGAGAGGCAGAGCGCCACTGCCCTCGATGCTTCAATTAGATCAGAAGATCAGAAGATTAGAGGAGCATCGTGCGACATGAGGCACAATCTTCACTTTTAATGGGAGGAAATGGGAAGGAAATGACAGGATGGGTTTTGCCTCTGGAAAAAAACTACAAGTGTCCACGTGGACTTGGAATAATGACTCCATCCATCCTTTTCCTGGAGCCTATCCCAGCTGACTTTGGGTGAGAGGCGGGGTACACCCTGGACTGGTCGGGAATAATGACTCTTTTCCAGGAATTCCTTGGATGCTCCAGTTTTGTCTTTATTTCACGTAACGTCCTGTCTGTATTCTTCGCAAAAAAGGACACAAAAATCCAAAGAAAAAGCAAAAGTTAATCCTTTGATGGCGACAGATTTTGTGTTTAACGTGGAAGTATTGACGTCGTTCCCATTTACAGATTCCTAAAACAGTCCCCTAAACACCCCAGGGAATAACGTATTGTATATATTGTATCGTATAGCGTATTGTATCGTGTATCGTATCGTGTATCATATCGTATAGTGTATCGTATATCATATCGTATAGCGTATCGTATATCATATTGTGTATCATATCGTATAGCGTATCGTATATCGTATCATATATCATATCGTATATCGTATATTGTATATCATATATCGTATATCGTATATCATATATCGTATATCGTATATCGTATATCGTATCATATATCATATTGTATCGTATATCATATCGTATATCGTATCGTATATCGTATTGTATATCGCATCGTATATCGCATCGTATACCGCATCGTATATCGCATCGTATATCGCATCGTATATTGCATCGTATATCGTATCATATATCGTATCGTATTGCATGGTATATCGTATCGTATATCGTATCATATATTGTATCGTATATCGCATCGTATATCGCATCGTATATCGTATCGTATATCGTATCGTATATCGTAGCGTATATCGTAGCGTATATCGTAGCGTATATCGTATATCGTATATCGTATCGTATCGTATCGTATATCATATCGTATTGTATATCGTATGGTACATCGTATGGTACATCGCATCGTACATCGTACATCACATCGTACATTGCATCGTACATCGTATCGTACATCGTTTCGTGCATCGTATCGTACATCGCATCGTACATTGTATCGTACATCGTTTCGTGCATTGTATCGTAAATAGCATCGTACATCGTATGGTACATCGTATGGTACATCATATGGTACATCGCATCGTACATCTCATCGTATATCGCATCGTATATCATATCGTATATCGTATTGTATATCGTATCGTATATCATATCATATTGTATGTCGTATATCATATATCGTACATCGTGTATCGTATCGTGTATCGTGTATTGTGTATCGTGTATCGTGTATCGTGTATTGTGTATCGTGTATCATGTATCATGTATCATGTATCGCATCGTGTACCGCATCGTATATCATATCGTATATCGTATCGTATATCGTATCGTATATCGTATCGTATATCGTATCGTATATTGTATCGTATATCGTATCGTATATCGCATCGTATATCGTATATCGTATCGTATATCGTATATCGTATATCGTATCGTATATCGTATCGTATACCGTATCATATATCGTATCGTATATCGCATCGTATATCGTATATCGTATCGTATATCGTATCGTATATTGTATATCGTATATCGTATATCGTATATCGTATATCGTATATCGTATATCGTATATCGTATCGTATCGTATCGTATATCGTATCGTATACCGTATCATATATCGTATCGTATATCGTATCGTATATCGGATCGTATATCGGATCGTATGGTATATCGTATGGTATATCTGTGAACATTCAGAGCATTGAATGGATCCCAACTGGATTGGTCAGGTCGTCTTGCAAGATATTTCTCCTGTCATCCAAGCAGGCTTCATCAGTTCATGCTCAATGACTAGATAGGACAGCTCAGTCCTCTTTAATATGATCTCCAGACTCTTCCAAGACAAGGGTCCTGGTCCAATCACTTCAATGCCTTCAGAAGCTTTGGGAAGGACCAGGAGGGGTCGTGACCTGCATCCTCACAAAAGGACAAGGTCCAAGGTCTTGAGTGGAAGCTATTCTGTCTTAATACTTCTGTCCTTGCGGTGTGCTTTCACGACGGTGTACAGTACATAACGTATTCCCAGCTGGCGCCGGTCGTTAGAAATCCAAACATGGGGTTGTTGTCATTCACGTCCTTTCTCAGCACATCTGCTCACGGACGTCAAGCGGGCGGCGCTTTGAATGCAAACGCATCTTGAGTCCAGCTCAAGGCCTCCTCCTCCTCCCTGATCGGCGGCAACGAGGCCGCATTATTCACCGGCGCGATTGAAGCGGAACCCTCACGAGAGCCGCCGGGCCCCCCGGTAGGACGTGCACTCGACCCGGCCTTCTGCTCGCGCTGTTTCCACATCTTTGGCCGTCAATAAGTCCACGGCTGCTGAGGTGCATGCCGAGCAGCTCCTCGTTCTCCCGTGAATGACTCCAGGCGCCGCACGCACGTACGCCCTGACACGCGCAGGCGGGGGGGTGGCCGTGCACACACACAGGTGCTAATAGAGTAATATGATTGTGCAGCCGTGTGTGATAAAGGCTTGATCCCTCCTTGTGGAGGTCCTAAATACAGAATTTAACACACCTTTAGTTCGCTACTCCTCACTGCTTCTATGTGGCGGCATCAGATTTGTGTACAATCAGGTCAGATAGGCCCGTTTAGATGGGCCAATTGCATCCCACGGCCACTTCATAAAGAACATAATGGAATAAGTATAAGGGCTGTATCAACAAAAACTGCATTTACATCATTAAATGTGTGAAAACTGCATGAGAAAACCATTTTTATATTGAGCTTAATACTGTATATACATCTATCTTTCTAAATGTATATGTGTATACACACACACACACACATATATATGGACACACAGCACCAACACAAATATTAAATGTGGAAAAACTGCAATAGAAAATCATTTTAAAATGACTCCCTCTTAATTTGCCAACAGGCAACTAAAGATAAAATCCAATAGAATTATTTTTAACAACCAATTACTAATGTTAAAAGCTAATATTCCTCAATCATGTAAAAAAAATAGACCACAAATCCACAAATTGGTGAATGCTGAATGACGAATGTTCGGGACGCCAATGTACAGTATATCCAGTATATAGTATATATACAGTATATATATACAGTGTGTGTGTGTGTATATATATATATATATATATATATATATATATAGCTGCCAGGTGACAACCTGTTTGTCTTAAACTACACACTCTCAGATATTTGTCTTCTTGCACAGTTGTGCAGCGTTTTTATGTCCTTGTTAGACCCAGTTTGTGCTGCTCTCTGAAGGGAGTAGTTAACAGAATGGTAAGAGATTTTAGTTTTAGTTTAGATTTTTTAGATGGCTTTTCTAATAATCTATTAGCCTTATAAAATGATGAACTTGGATTAGCAGCCATACCAGGAGATTGATGCAGAGGACTGACAGTTGTTGATAGTAGGCCTCTATGCAAAAATGTACATCCTTCTTTGAAAATCATCTGATTCATTTTCATTGTTTGGGAAATGGAAAAAAATGTTTGTGAAATGCATGAAAATTAGTTTTTCTTTGGAAAACAAAGACATTTGCAAGTGATCCCAAACTTTTGGGCGGTAGTGTATATATACAGTATATAGTAAATATATACAGTATATATGGCAGCAACAGCAGGCGATTTGCAGGTATCATTGCTTTGTTTGTCTTTCTGGAAGCCGGAAGTGAGGGGAATAGTAGCTGAGCCGTCCGTCCACAAGCGTCCGACACGTGACTGATGTGCTTGAACATCGAACTTAAGAGTGTGAGAAGGTGGCATGCATCCTTCTGGAGGACAAGCTGTCAGCACTCATGCACTCACAGGGGCAGTGAGGCCTTCAACAGGAGGTAGTCTGTTCAAAAAAAGACACGCATACGCAGTCGCACCTTGTAAGGCTACAGTAAAAGGCTAATATGTGCAGTCATGCAGGATTAAAGCACAGCTGTCAGGGTTTCCCCGAGGATTTTTGGAAGTTACAGTGGTGGGCCGCATGGAGGGGCGGAGTGGCGCCGCAATTTTTTGTTTAATTATGACAAAGTCTAAAATGTCAGGCTTTCTTTTGTGACCTGACCCATTTAGTCAAATAATATTGATATATTGATATTAATATCGACTCCAGCACAAAGATAGAAACAATTGTACTATTTGACACCAACCTACATTTAGTTTGATGCCTGGATTAATACAAATAAATATGGGAAGAAGCAACACAGATTGACATAGACAATAGATCCATAGTGACAATAGAATGGAATAGACATACTAGGTAGGTGGACAGCCACAATAATAATAATAATCATCATCATAATAACCATACTCTAGTCACTTCACTGCAATACTGTACATATTACTGTTATTATATATTGTCATATCCATACTGTTTATAATCTGTATAATCTACAATAGCCATATTATAGTCATTTATATCCCTGTACATATCCTCACTGTATTATAGTCATAGCCTGTTATAATTTTTTTTACATAGATCTGTCCATTTTTTTTCTACATTTTTTTCCCCTACATTTATTTACTACTAAGGTACTTATAAAATTGCACTTCTGGTTGGATGCTAACTGCATTTTGTTGCCCTGTACCAGTGACATGAGCAACAACAATAAAGTGTAATCTAATCTAATCTAATCTAATAATCATGATGAATTTGATTTCCAGGCTGCACGGCGGTCGTGTGGTTAGCACTCAAACCTCACAGCTAGGAGACCCCAGTTCAATTCCACCCTCGGCCATCTCTGTGTGGAGTTTGCATGTTCTCCCTGTGCATGTGTGGGTTTTCTCCGTGTACTCCGGTTTCCTCCCACATTCCAAAAACATGCTAGGTTAATTAGCCACTCCAAATTGTCCATAGGTATGAATGTGAGTGTGTATGGTTGTTTGTCTATATGTGCCCTGTGATTGGCTGGCCACCAGTCCAGGGTGTATCCCGCCTCTCGCCCCAAGACAGCTGGGATAGGCTCCAGCACCCCCCGCCACCCTTGTGAAAATAAGCGGTAGAAAATGAATGAATGAATTTGATTTCCATTTTGTGTGATTTTGTTGTCACCACTACTGACAATTACCTATATGAAGTATTTCATAAGAATATTTCACTAATTCAGATCTAGGATGTGTTATGTGTTGCCTTTATTTTTTTCATTTTCAGTTGAAAATAACATAAATAACAAATACAATTTCAATATTTTTGCCCTAGAACAACCAGTATAACTTGGGAGTACATAGTTATGATAGCACAAGTGTGTACAACTATACAACTACTCTTTTAAAGCTACTTTGAGCTAAAGAAAGTAGAGGCGAACTATTTGTCTTTTATCTGACTGACAACGTTTCAGTTGTACTTTATTTACAAATCTCCAGCGACCAGCCTCTCGCCCAAAGACAGCTGGGATAGGCTCCAGCATGCCCGCCACCCTCGTGAGGCTAAGCAGTCCAGAAAATGGATGAATGGATCTCCACGAGGGTGCTCATTTTTATTCTGTCATTTGTTGTTGTCACACTAAAAATACAGACAAAACAAATGATTGACCGCACGCAGCAAGAGTCCCTTGTGGTGTAATGGTACAGCTGCTGCTTTTTAGGTTTGCTCCAAGCCCAGGAGTTTTTTTTTTTATTCTGTCATTTGTTGTTGTCACACTAAAAATACAGACAAAGCAAATGATTGACAGCACGCAGCAAAAGTCCCTAGTGGTGTAATGGTACAGCTGCTGCTTTTTAGGTTTGCTCCAAGCCCAGTTTTTTTTTTATTCTGTCATTTGCATATTTGGTAGTTTTTGACATGAGGTTAACAGACCCATCAACAGTGACGTACCCCCACTTGGTCCTGTGAGCCTCAGTTAGTGTACGTCCTGGTTAGCGGCATGAAGGTGTCATCATGCGGGTATATTTTGTGTACAGTGTGAGTAGGAGTTTATTGAGGTATATTTTGGGTATAGTAGACGTAGTATGACTGTGTGAATTAATACAAGGATTTCACACCCAGGCACCCAGGTTTTGTCTTCATCCTCTTGAAATACTCTTCTTCACACGGTGTGGTCTCAGTGCTTATGTACCGTTTGCTCCAGTGTGCTAACAGGACCAAAGTCCTAATTGCAGCAGAGTGAGCTTGCTAGCGCCCACTCGCCCTTTCTGCCACCCTCGTGGTTCCTGCTAGTGGATCAGGTGGAGACATGAAGGTTAAGTCCTCAGGCCGCCGGCTGCTTGTTGAGAGTCTTTTTAACCCCTGACCCACCCGGCCTTGGAGTCGCTGCGCAACCGGGCGCTCGTTATCCGGCTTGTTATTGCGCTGCGCTCCTCCTGAGCCTGGTCTCGGGTGGGCTATCTGTTGCATGTAATGCAGGGTTAGCGCTGCACATCCTCCATCGGCGTGGCTGCCAGGGAGGAAATCAATTGTCACTTTCACGCTCAACAGCCAAGAAGAAGAAGAAGTGTGCTGCAGCGAGGACACATTTAGTTGAGGGGGGGTGGGGGGGTAATGCGGCCATTCGTCTTTGTTTACGAGACATCATCATGTGACAAGATGATCCTGACCCGCTTCAATACTTCATAACAGCCACTTCGGCTCATGATGCATTGCTGACGGACGACTGCACATTGAAGGAAGCACGGGAAAGAAATACTTGTGGCTGCAAGATGGCCGACTTCCTCCATGAGACCGAGGACACTGATGCCTCCTTGGTACCAATATTTCTGTTCTTGTGTTGCAAGAACTTCACTGAACCTTACCGCACGGTGGACAAGTGGTGTAGGCCAACCACATCCTGTATATTGCTCTTATTTTTTCATGCAATTCGGAAACTTCATTTCCCACCTCTCCAATAGCAACGCCATCCAAAGTTCCAAAGGAGGATCTACTGCTAGCTGGTGTAGAAAGATCATCCACACCTCCAGCTGTAATGAAGTCACGTGATTAGCTCGTCACGGTGAGTCATCACCGTGTGAGGGCTCAGTTTCATGCATCGGCACCGACCGTGACGTGTCAGACCTTGTTAGCGGCTCAAGGACACTTCCTCTTTGTCAGCGACTCCGCAGCTGACCTCCAGCCTGTCCTGGGAAGTGGGCAGCAGCACAGGAACATCACAGGAACCACACATCAGTTCAATGAATCTCTACATAGTGTAAAGAGGCTAACCGTTTTATTTTTATTTTTATTTTTATTTTTATTTTTATTTTTATTTTTATTTTTATTTTTATTTTTATTTTTATTTTTATTTTTATTTTTATTTTTATTTTTATTTTTATTTTTTGTCACATACCGAAGTGCAAGGTGATATGACCATACAGTATGGAGCTAAACACGCTAGCGTCAATCAAAAGGTCGATATAAATGTACTGTACAGTGTTGCCTTGCTAATTAGCGTCTTGTTGTCGTTAGGCGTGACATCAGCATGACAGCCTTCATTTTGCCAAAAAACGCTCCTCACACCATGAAATCTCACCCATCAGCTATAATTGAAAACTTCCTCAAAGAGGCCCCCCCTCCCCCAACCCCCCGGCGGTGACAGCAGCTCTAAGTATCTTTGCCAGGCCGCTAAATGCTCTTCTCTTCTCTGCGCCAATGCTGGGAGATGTTCTCTCCATTTCCCACATTTTCAGAGTCTAAGAGTCCATACGTCCTCTGAGGCTCTTGGGGCTTCTGCTGGACTTCATGAGCAGGTGACATTTATGGTCTTCTGACCTCCTGATGTAATGATTGACCCATGCCGGGGGGTGAAAGGTCAACCCATAGGCGTTGTTTTGCTGGACAATTAATGTGAGCAGCATGATGGTGTTATTAGAGTAGATAACATGCTCTCGAAAACAGGAAACGTCCAAATGATGAATCTATCCAATCGGCGCTGTCTTTCACACAACCCATAATTTGAGGAAAATGGTTGTGAAATTGCAGCAGTGCCGAAGCAGAACATGTATCGACCTTTGACTCTTGCTGTTCCCTGGATCTGCGTCGTAGTTCAAATCAATAGCGTTCTTGTTCTCACAAAGATAATATCTGCAGCATAGTGCTGCCGTTGTTGTGGACAACATTCTTCAAAGTCTTAAATAAGCGTCCCTTAGCCTGTTTTTTTAATTCTGTAATTTGTTGTTATCACACTAAAAATACACACAAAACTAATGATTGACAGCATGCAGCAAAAGTCCCTAGTGTTGTAATGGTACAGCTGCTGCTTTTTAGGTTTGCTCCAATCCCAGGAGTTTGTTTTATTCTGTCATTTGTTGTCACACTAAAAATACACACAAAACTAATGATTGACAGCACACAGCAAAAGTCCCTAGTGGTGTAATAGTACAGCTGCTGCTTTTTAGGTTTGCTCCAATCCAAGGAGTTTTTTTTATTCTGTCATTTGTTGTTGTCACACTAAAAATACACACAAAACTAATGATTGACAGCACGCAGCAAAAGTCCCTAGTGGTGTAATGGTACAGCTGCTGCTTTTTAGGTTTGCTCCAAGCCTAGGAGTTTTTTGTTTATTCTGTAATTTGTTGTTGTCACATTAAAAATACCCACAAAACAAATTATTGACAGCACGCAGCAAAAGTCCCTAGTGGTGTAATGGTACAGCTGCTGCTTTTTAGGTTTGCTCCAAGCGCAGGAGTTTTTTTAATTCTATAATTTGTTGTTGTCACACTAACAATACACGCAAAACTAATGATTGACAGCACGCAGCAAAAGTCCCTAGTGGTGTAATGGTACAGCCGCTACTTTTTAGGTTTGCTCCAATCCAAGGAGTTTTTTTTATTCTGTCATTTGTTGTTGTCACACTAAAAATACACACAAAACTAATGATTGACAGCACGCAGCAAAAGTCCCTAGTGGTGTAATGGTACAGCTGCTGCTTTTTAGGTTTGCTCCAAGCCTAGGAGTTTTTTGTTTATTCTGTAATTTGTTGTTGTCACATTAAAAATACCCACAAAACAAATTATTGACAGCACGCAGCAAAAGTCCCTAGTGGTGTAATGGTACAGCTGCTGCTTTTTAGGTTTGCTCCAAGCGCAGGAGTTTTTTTAATTCTATAATTTGTTGTTGTCACACTAACAATACACACAAAACTAATGATTGACAGCACGCAGCAAAAGTCCCTAGTGGTGTAATGGTACAGCCGCTACTTTTTAGGTTTCAATCCCAGGATCTTTTTTTTAATTCTGTAATTTGTTGATGTCACACTAAAAATACACACAAAACAGGCATCAAACTAAATTCAGGTTGATGATAGTTCCAGATAGTATGAAAATAACTTTTGATGAGTTAGCTAGGTCCTAGAGATGTAGTGACCACAGCTGCCCAGCGGGGGCCTGATCTGTTTCTTTTTTCATGGGGTGCAACATGCCTGTCCTCCCTATCGAAGACACTGACGAAGTTTGAAGCGAAGCGTCTACTGTGTCAACTGTCTGTGTTAAAGAGAAAGAAGGTGTGTCGCCTCGACTCGATCCTTCACATGTTCAAGCTGACTGCCTGGCGAGGATGCGTCAATGACATTTGATCTTTGCGTCTAATCCTACAGACTGCTGGCGTTTTAATTCAAAAATCCATGCGCAGCTTAATCATTCCCCGTCTAATTTGTTTGCCGCCATTGATCGGCTCGCCTGCTGTCCGTTTCTTTCTCTCTGCCGTCAATTAAAGCTGGGATGTGTGCAGCGTCGGGGGGGGTGGCTGTTGGCTGTGGTGGCGTTAGCTTCATGATACGCAGCCTTGACATTATGAGCTGTCAGATGTTATGACCTCAGGGATATTAAGTACAGCTAATATGGAGGCAATGATCTCTCATTCAAAGAGAATATTGCTCACTCATAGCAACATGATCCCACTTCCTGGCTGGCCTCCATCGTTTGTGGATTAATGGACTATTTATGCTCGGAACATAAAACAGAAGTAGCACCTTAAATCTTTGCCATTGTTCGCCCCCCCCCCCCCCCCCCCCCCATCCAAAAGCGGCGAGTTGGGCTCAGTTTAAAAATGTGCATGAATGTGAATATTTGGAGTGAGTCTTCGGCAAGTCAGGTCTGCATTTCAAAGCCTTCAGTTGATGTTGGAATAGAACCACAACACCTTTTATGTGTGATTTGGAACTATTTTGTGTATTTTTTCTTTGTGTTGCTGTGGTTACTCGACTCTCTGAGACGTATGATGCCGCCGTGCACGTGTGCTGTAGTGGTTGACATCGCCGCCGGCTGACTGTGACGGAGACACTGTGAGGAGGAACACTAATGTGCGTAATAAGTCCTACAAAAGTCATTTTTCTCATTGACAGCTCATCCTGCAGGAAGATGCTGTGTCAGCACCTCGGGCCATAATATAGTGTATTCTTCATATGAGGCCTTTTTTCTTTTTTTTACCTCTTACATTCTGTACACGAGTGCATATATTTGCGCTGTGCATCTGATACAAGCTCATCTCTTCTAACACCGCCTCTATACCCATTGTTGCTTTTTTTCTGAAGCGCTCCAAACAAAGCCATCCATCAAAAGACAGCGAAGCTAGCAGGCGGTACGGCGTCCTCGTCGCCGCAGGACAAACACGCATTTAGCGCCGGCATTTGCCCGGTTTGTCATTTTGTTGTGCTTTAACGTTCCACTGGACGCTCCCATGCTGTAACGTGACCGCCGTGAGAGCTAGCCGACTCCAGCAAGGTCAGCATTGATGACACATTGCTGAACTTTGACCCCTCCTAGCCTTTAACGTCACTCGCCCTCCCGCCGATGTGGAGGTCTTTGAGTTGAAGGCGACCTCTCGACATGAAATAATAATAACATCAAATATTATTTCAAACCTGCAATCAAAACCTGTTGTTATGGTCATCAAGTCTGGTGCTTGTGTGTCTCATCGAATATAACATTGCTGGCCCCTAATGGTCAGTGTAGAATATTACATGTCATTGCAGCGTCTTTGAATGCACCTTCTAATTGCAGCCATTTTTTAACTTGAAAATGTTTAATTTAGACCAAAAATACATAAAACTTGCTTAAATATGCCTTTTTTAAAGTAATAATAGGTGGTATAACAGATGATTAGGGTTGCAGGGGTATGTTGGAGCCTATCCCAGCTGATTTTGACTCCGGACATTTGGCTAGGAGTGACTCAACTAGGAAATATGACAATATTTCTTGTAGTTCGTTTTGTACTTCCTGTCCCATTCCGAATTTGCACCGGACTTTTGAACCTGTGTCGTAAAAAGTGAGCAGCTCGTGTGTCGTCCAATTAGCAGCTGCGGACGGATGAGTCCCACCATTAAAAGCCGTTTATGTCGTCCACGGCAAGCGTAAAACAACGGTGGCGGCATCACAAGATGGCGGAACCAATTCCACATCAAATTGGGACTAGCATTGAAAGCACATAGAGCTCAATTTAAGGAAGTAGCCGAGCCGAAAGTAAGTCGCGGGCACAAAGCTGAGGCTGGAAGTGGAGGTCATAGATCTGTTTGTTTGGGGATTAGACTGAGATTAAGACTCTAATTCCCCTTCCAACGTGTGCATAATTGAAAAAAAAGAAGCTGCGAGGAAAGAGGAGGAGGAGGACAATGAGTTTCAGTCCAAGTTCAACGTTGCATTCTGCCTGAGGCTCAAACGGAAGATTTAATACTTCAAATCTTTGAATTTTCTGTGTTTGTGTCTCTCACAGTCACAAGCCACATCAAACACAACATTTCCCGACATGGATGCTAATGCGCATCTTTTAGTACACATGACGTGACTTTATACATCGTCAAACAAGACTCTGCTACGCTGCGATCATTATACAGCGGTTCTTAAAACAGTATTTAAACAGCGGTTCTTCCTGCTATTTGCAGGGGTAACATTCCAGGTGTTGCCCCTCCACAACCTGTGGTACAGAATAAGGAAGACAATCTTTGACTTTTAACAATTTTTTTCTACAACTAATTAAAAACAAAAGAGAGGGAAAATGCCACCAAAAAAGGGACCTGCTCCGGAGGAGTTTGAGGAGATCAGGAGTGATGCTGGTGCTAACACAGCAGGAGCAGCTACTACGGAGGTTCGGAGCTATGGAGGAAGAGATGAAAAGACTGAGTGCTAGAGACACCGAAAGGGAGCAAAGGATCTTGGAGCTAGAACAACGAGTGGACGATCTGGAGCAATATACAAGATCAAATGACATCATAATCACAGGTATCAAGATTCGTCCGCGCTCGTACGCTCGGGCTCTTGTACCTGAGGAGAGAGGGACCGGCGAACCGAGCAATTCTGAATTGAGCTCAGTTGAGCAGCAGGTGATGACCCAGCTACACAACTTGGGAATTAAACTGGAAACGGAACATATCGAAGCTTGTCACCCCCTGCCTTCACACGGAAGACCACCCGCAGTAATAATTAGATTGACCAACAGAAAGGAAAAAACAGAACTGCTAAAACAAGGACGCAATACTATGTAGGCTAACATACATAAATATAGAGGTAGTGATTATCATTATTATTATCATTAATTATTATTAATTATTACTTTACAAAAAATAGTAATAATGGACAGCAAGACATCATTGCTTCAAAAATTGGTTTGAGCACAGACCTAAAACCTTGCTTCCTAATGCACAAGACGAGACACACACAAACTAATAAACACGTCTAAAAACCTCAGGTAGGGTTTAACAAGAAGATACTGATGTTTGGGTTGGTCAAGACTGCGGATTTCAGAAAATAACAGATGAAATGATACAGCACTCTACAAGAAGCAATGAAGTCTGTAAAATTAAATAATTAAAAATAAAAAATAAAAAAATCAAAATTTTTTTAACTATAATGATGAAAATGGTAATATTAATGATGATTATAATGATGGCAATAATGATAAAGATTATAACAATAATGCTAATGATAATAATAATAATAATAATAATATTACAATGATAATAATAACAGGGGAAACAAGACAGTGGCATGAACATGATTATATCTTGCAAAAAGGGGTAGGCATTTATAAGCTTTTGCTTCAGCCTACTCCTTCTGGGCTTGGGATCAGATAGTTGAATACAAATGTAAATAATGGAAAGTCATATTTTGATTGATGTAAGAAATGCACTGTAATGATTCATATATTTGCCCAAATAAAGGAAAAAAAAAAAAAAAACAATCCACAATGACTTGAGGTATATTCACCCTCAGGATTTATTCTTCCTCTCAAAAATAACACGTCAGATATCAACAATTACCTATTTGTTTCCAGACGCATTTCACATTTTTCAATTAGCCTGCTTCATGCTATTAACTGTACATTAAGGCTTGCTAGCATTAGCCATTTCACTTATGTTCAAATTCTCTACAACACATTTTGTAACAAACATTTTGCAGTTTACTGTTTACTCTGGCAACTTTCTAAACTCTTTACAGCCGTTAGTATAAATTATCTCTACTTTATACTAACCTGTGGTACAGAATATGGAAGATAATCCACAATGATTTGACATATGTTCACCCTCAGGATTTATTCTTCCTCTGTCATTTTGTCACCTACTCTGTACCACCATCGCTGCTATCACCCCCTAGTGGACCTTGCGGTATTACACCCAAACACCAACAATGGAGATTTGGATTATTTTAGAAACAAACGTATGAAAAAATAGTACGGTGTCTTTTTTTCTTTTACAACTGAATTTTATATGTATGACATGAACTCTTAAATGCTCTAAACATATTTATGCATTTTAAACAGTTTCATTTAAACCATGTTACCTTATCTTTTATGTACCTTGCACAGGGCACCCACCAATAGTGAAAAAAACTCATTAAAAAAGGTTCTCCTCCAGTTTCGGATCAACCTTTGCAATAAAAATATTGTAATCATTAGATTAGCCTCTCTTATTTCTCTTTAATTGCCATTGTTCACTCGCAACAAGGGAAGCTAGCAAGCTTAGAACCAAGGCAACCAATCGTCCTCTACAATGTAGACCCTTTGTTATTTATTATTTATTCTTTTAATTCTTCTATTTATTCTTCTAATTTCTATATTTTGTCATACTGTCTTGCACTGAAAATGGAGCTGCTGAAATTTCATTCTACTATAAGTAAAATGACAATAAGGGGGATTCTGATTCTGATTCTAAATGCATAGAAGTATCCTCCGCCTTGACTGTATTGTACACGCGATGATGCAACACACATGATGTCGTCGTACACGTGATGGAAATGAAAGGAAAAAAACCTCCGAAAGATGTAATCATATGCATAAAATATCAATGTCTTACATGAAAAGGTAGATATCAAGCCGAGAAAAAAATGGACAGTGACACGCTGTCATGGCGCTTTTGAAAAGATGACGTTTCACCTCTTTCACTGCTAATTGAGCGTTGGCGCGTTAAAAAGCTCCATTATGTCGGCGCAGGCCTCTGTAATTACACACAATTGTCCAGTGGGCCGCAGGGCAAAAGTATCATGGCAGGGATATTTCCACCTTTTCAAAGAGGCTGCCGGCTTTGAGATTAGATGTCACAGATGACCTTTTGTCAGCCGCACACACGCCTATGCACGCCTTACATCGAGAAAATTCATCATTGACGAACAAAATACTTTCTCTGCCATGTCATTAAGATGAGATGTATTTCCATCAAAGATAAAATCCAAAGAACAAAAACATTAGCTTTTACACTCCACTGCAGACATTTTTCGACCTAATAAAAAATTCTAAAATTGTTCATACCGGCTGCAGTTCGTCATTAGTCAGACCCTTCAGGATTTAGCATGTTAGCCATGTTGCGATCGCGACAATTTCAATCAAATTCAATCGATCCTCATGAATTATGAACGGCAACTTTGTCTAAAACCATACATTTTGGCCACTCGTTGGATTGGTCCCTTTCTGAGGGAATTTTTGGGAAAAAACCTCCAAACCTCCAAAATAAGGCATTTCAAAAAGCGCCTGTGTGATCCTGTGGGACTTGGATAAGGAATTCACAAGATCACAAGCTGATGCAATGTTGTTGAAAAAAAAAAAAACAAGTCTCAGAACATTGCAGCTTTTGCCGCTACTGGGTACTAAAATCAGGGGCTGCATCTCAGTCGGCAACAATCCCAATAAAAGTCTGCAAAGTCCTGGTGGGACTGATTAAAGCCTAAATGCTAAACATGACCTCTGTGTGCTCTTTCAACCATTTTAATGAGGACAAAAATAATCAACAATAGACGTACTCAGTCATTGCCCGACCCCCCCCCCCCCCACCCCCACCCCCCCCCCCCCCACATCCTTGCACTGCATGGACAAACATTTCAAACGTTTTATTGGATGCCATAAGTC
The DNA here is from genome assembly GCF_037039965.1 of Doryrhamphus excisus. Taxonomy (NCBI): domain Eukaryota; kingdom Metazoa; phylum Chordata; class Actinopteri; order Syngnathiformes; family Syngnathidae; genus Doryrhamphus; species Doryrhamphus excisus. The sequence continues at coordinate 3,028,877 of NC_136370.1, forward strand.
ATTTAGGCTGTTTTTTGAAATATGGGCCAGTTATCTGTCAGCTTGACTTAGCTACTTTAGTTACGTTGCCATGTTTATTTACCCCCGCCCCCCCAAAAAACAAACTCTCGTACCGCTTTACTCACATCTTTGTGATGAAAAGCCTCACTCGGAGCTTCATCTCTGAAACGACTCCATGCTCCTCGGCTCCTCGGCTGTGCTGCTGTCAAGAGCGTCTCGCTGTCTACCTACGGGAGTTTGGATTTTTAAAAAACTGTTTTCCTCCTGCCTGCTCCCGTTATCCTCTCCACTGGGCCAACGTGTTGGTTTCGTTGCCGTCTCACACTGACGGCTTAGTAGGAACATTTTAGATGAAGCAGCTGGTTGTCCAATAACGATAAACATCGATAGAATTCTCCTAAGAAAGATGACTTTTCCTTTCTCATCATAACCAGGGCTGTTTTCGTTGAAGGATTTCCATAGTCAAATCTGATATTAGGGTTGGGTGAAAAAAATGTAATATTATAAAATATAAAAAAAATTAATATTGATGACACGAGTTGGCACTTTCCTTTCTGGAGTCATCTTCAACCGTCTTTAACCTTCCACACATTGAAGGATTTTTAGTCACCATCAGTGGCATCATTAGGCCTAAAATAAAATAAAAAATAAAATAAAATAAAATAAAATAAAATAAAATAAAATAAAATAAAATAAAATAAAATAAAATAAAATAAAATAAAATAAAATATTGGATTTGATTTTTTTACAAAAAACTCATATTTCATATAATAGAGCGAAAGCAGGCTAATAAGCAAGCCAATAAGCAGGCTAATAGTAGCCTACTACTACTACTACTAGTAGTAGTAATAATCAGACGAAGAATATTGATAATAGTAATAACAATAGGCTAATGAATAATATAATAATGATTATTATTGAGCAGTGGTTTTGCAGTGTTTTGCATTTAATGGTGGTCTAAAACAATTGAGTATCTCTTCTAAATCTGTCCAAAAGTGGGTTAAAAAAAGTTATAAAACTTATATCCCGGTTCTTGTTCGTTATTTGTTTTATTTTGGGATTTTTTGGATTTTTTTGAATGTCTACTACAGTCATTCATATCCTGTGCATCTCCAGGGGGCTAAGATCCCCCCCCCCCCATCCTCAGAACCAGTGACGCCCTTGGTCGCCATTATGGGCCAATAAGTCCATTGATGTTGATGGCCATCCTACAAGAGGTAGCGGGTGATTTTATTCATGTGTGCCAAGTATAGGTCTTCTATTAAACACATGTCATTTTCAATTCGTTATGAACACAAATGAGGCTGTTTTCGTATGAAAATAGGCCATTCCTAACAAAAGCACAGACATTCTTTGTATGCTCAGCAGCAGCCGTGGCCACCCTTTGTCGTCAGAATGGTATAATCCCACTTGTCTGTACTACGGTGCGTATTTAAAAGGTCATCCAATGATTCAGAAGCGTGTCGTCATCCGGCATGCATGTACAGTATGTTGTTGCAGTATGTTGTGTAGTTGTATCCTGCAGCGTGGGCCGTGGAAGCTCGCTCCCCGCTCTCATCAAGCCAATGACAGCATGGCGGCCGCAGGGCTGCTCTAATGGGATCGGACAAGGTCAAGTCCACTTCTTGTCTGCAAGCGGTGATGCCGACGCGAGCTGACGTGTTGATATAACACTGCGACACGAGCCCTCGCTGCCACACTCAGTAGCAAGTGGGTCACTGCTGAATAACCTCAACAAGTGCACATCATCTTTCCCTCATCGCTGTGGAAGGTTAATGATCACAGCATATCATAGAAATCCCCAGATGAATGCCCCCCCCCGGTGAGACAGATGATTGGTGAACAGGATGCTGAGTAGGCGCTTTTGGATATAAAAATAATTATTTTAGTTTTTACTTCACGTTAGTTTTATTGACACATCAAAAACATTACATCATGTGACTTATATCCGTCTAAACTTAACTCAGTCAATCCCAGCCATTCTTTAAAAGACAACCCTTTCAATAAAATTAAGTTTGTTTCTCGATTTTTCTACATAGCAGTAGAACATTAGTTTCAGCTTCCAACTAAAACAGGGGGGAAAACAGCTTTTTGTGAAAAGAAATTTTTTTCCGTTCACCTGATCCCTGCCCAGCTCTAATCGAATCCCCCTTCAGCCACCTTGTGGACGTTTTTATGGCTTAAAATTAGTCTGAAGTGAAATGCATTAGTGGAGGGTTGCATCATCACCTCTTTTTGCCTCTCGCACAAAAAACCCTAAACAATGTGGATTTATAAAAACTTCTGACTACATATTTGGTATTGAATGAGTTAAACAAAAAAAGAAAATTTCTGATCCCTAAACAATGTAGATTTATAAAAACTTCTGACTACATATTTGGTATTGAATGAGTTAAACAAAAAAAGAAAATTTCGGATAAGGGTCGCGTGGACAAGGAGTTGGTGCAGGGCTTAAGTGTTTATTTACAAAGTGGAGTCGCCTCTCATTGGCCTAGCATGCACATTACAGCATCGGCTCTGTGTCAACAACATTTGTTTAATGTGATTGTTGTTTTGTCATCATGAAACATATGTTTAAAAAAAGAAAAAAAACTTGGTATTTTGCAATTTTTTATATATAATATATTTATAAAAATAACAAAATATAATATATATAATAATATATTTTTTATATATAATACAAAATAAGAAAAATAATTTTGAAAAAAAAAATCTAGACACCAATCCCAAGATAGCATGCAAATCTGCCACTAGTGGCCATATAATATTATGATATTATATATATGTATATAATATATAATATATATAATATTATATGATATTAGTTATAACTGGATGCTTAGTAAGCGCTTTTGCATATTAAAAATATTATTTTAGCTTTCTGCTTACAAAAGCGCTATGGAGACCAACAAGCAATATTTGAAAAATTGGTCTCATCGTGTAACTTTCAAAGTGACGTCGCCCCCATCTGGCCTGACATGCACATGAATCAGAATCATTCAATCATTTTCTACCGCTTTTTCCTCACGAGGGTCGCAGGGGTGCTGGAGCCTATCCCAGCTGTCTTCGGGCGAGAGGCGGGGTACACCCCGGACTGGTCGTCAGAATCACAATTCCTTTATTGTCATTTGACATATAAATAATATAATGAAATGGTAGCAGCTCCATTTCCAGTGCAAGACAATATAACAAAATGCACAAGGTACCAGACCAGCATATAACACAATGCAAATATCAAAGATAATGTACAAGAATAATATAATAATAACAAGGTACCAGAATCGTAGGAGTATAAACGTGTAAAGGAATAGACGAATAGCATATGAAGGAAAGTCAAGAGAATGTGCATTATGGAGTACAAATATGAGTGCAGTTATAAGTGGGCGTGAATACTTGCTGTACTTACTAGTATACTGCACATGTTCGAAGTATTGCACAAGAGAAAATGTATTGGACAGGAAGATTGGTTGCCTTGGTTACAGAGTGTTGAGGGAGAGGATGGCTCTCGGAAAGAAACTGTTTGTGCCCTGATACAGCACGGTCAAGCCTTGTCACTTTCATTGTTTCATCAGAAAATATTTATATATATTATATATATTATATTTTAATGTTTTAAATTTTTTAAAACAATTGTCTTTTATTTTTATTTTTATTTTTATTTTTATTTTTATTTTTATTTTTATTTTTATTTTTATTTTTATTTTTATTTTTATTTTTATTTTTATTTTTATTTTTATTTTTATTTTATTTTATTTTATTTTTATTTTTATTTTTATTTTTATTTTTATTTTTATTTTTATTTTTATTTTAAGAAATTATAAGAAAATCATCTGGCATTTTTCTAAAATCCAAAAGTGTATTTTTTGCCCCCTAGTGGAAGTGAGCAGCATAGGGAGCTGATTGGATGCTCCGAAAGGCTCTGTTCTTCCAGCGATGCCATGACCTCATCATGTTGGTGTCCCGTCTGGCCACCATTAGAACCTGAGAGTGCCTGCAAACGTCAGGAATCTTTGTAAACATGTTTACTTGACTCCAGACGCTTGTGGCCGCATGATAAGCGTTTGTCCTTAAACGTAATTAAAGGCATGCGGGTCCCGGAGCGTCCTGGCATCCCGGGGACCCCCACAGAGACGTTTGCAGCGCTGAGGGTGATGTGAAATCTCCAAGCAGGTTTGCCGCCATATGGTGAGCCGGGGTTAAGATAAGAGTTGAGGCGAGGTGATCTAATGCTGGGCCGTTGGGATGATTAGTATTCCAGGAAAAGTTGGAGTGACGCACGGGCTTATTGAATAATTTACATCATTCATCAGACCTGCTGTGAGAACTCCCTGACATCCACTGAAACTTTTTTTTTTTTTTTTTTTGCTTACATGCCCTAAAAGATAAAGTGCTGTCTCTTCAGAATAAAACCTCCAGCAATGATGCACTTTTGTAAAACATGAACTGACCGTACATCCGAAAGCTATACCTTCGTGCTACGACGCTTGGTGCTTACGAACGCTCTCACATAAATTATTAATGGTGTGACATGACGGAAAAATAGTTCACTTCATAGGAGTCAATGATACTTTTTGGACAAGCTTGGAGACTTTTTATTGACTTTTTCCCTTCATTATATCTCTATGACTCTTCTGAGGTCAAAGAAAAAGAAAGTGAAAACCGAAGTGAAATTAGACGAGTTAAAATGCTCAGATATCGGAGTCATCGGCATTTGCGGTTCCATGAGTCCATGGTTCTCGGCTGTATTATTATTATTATTATTATTTTCATTTTCTACAGCTTTTCCTCACGAGGGTCGCAGGGGTGCTGGAGCCTATCCCAGCTGTCTTCGGGCGAGAGGCGGGGTACACCCTGGACTGGTGGCCAGCCAATCACAGGGCACATATAGACAAACAACCATTCACACTCACATTCATACCTATGGACAACTTGGAGTGGCTAATTAACCTAGCATGTTTTTGGAATGTGGGAGGAAACCGGACTACCCGGAGAAAACCCACGCATGCACGGGGAGAACATGCAAACTCCACACAGGGATGGCCGAGGGTGGAATCGAACCCTGTTCTCCCAGCTGTGAGGTCTGTGCGCTAACCACTCGATCACCGTGCCGCCGTATAATTATCATTATCATTATCATTTGAGGGACTGTCTTTTTTTTTCTTCTTTATTTCGAACATGAAAAACATCCAAAGCACAACAAACCAACCAACATCAATACAAATAAAAATACCTATGTACTATATATAAACGTACACATGTTCGAAAGACTTGGCTGACACGTCGGGTGGTGGTCCCCCTTTTCACGAAGGGTTTTTTCTGGATTAAAAGTCACACTTTTTTTCATAGGTTGGCCCTTCCTGCGACTTATACTCCAGAGCGACTGTTTATGTTCCATAAACACTGGACATCTTTTCTGTTTATGTTTATGTTTTGTGTAGCTGAATAAGCATTGTGTTAGCATATCTTACACCTAACACAGCCTGTTCTCTATTCTTTTATTAATGTTAGAACTTGCCTTCCAAGAGGACGTAATGTCTGTTTTAGTCAAGTAGTTTGGAAAATAAATTACCCGCAAAAAATGTGACTTATACTCCAGGGCGACTTATGTATATTTTTTCTACCTAATTATGCACATTTGGCTTTGTGTGACTTATACTCCGGAGCGACTTTAAAATGTTTTTATCTACCTAATTATGCATTTTTAGCCTTGTGCGACTAGACCCGGGATGATGATAAATACCGTATTTTCCGCACTTTTTTTCATAGGTTGGCTGTTCCTGCGACTTATACTCCAGAGCGACTTATAAATGAAAAAAGTGTTTATGTTCCATAAACACTGGACACCTTTTGTGTTCATGTTTATTTTTTGTGTAGCTGAATAAGCATTGTGTTAGCATATCTTACACCTATTCAGCCTGTTTTCTATTCTCTGTTCTATTGTTAGAACCTGTCTTCCAAGAGGACGTAATGTCTGTTTTGGTCATAAAATAAATTACCCGCAAAAAATGTGACTTATGTATGTTTTTTTCTACCTAATTATGCATTTTTGGCCTTGTGCGACTTATACTCCGAGGCGAATTATCGTCCAGAAAATACGGTACCTTAAATACTGTTTATTTGCAGACTGAGCTTGCGTTTACTACATTTTCTCCCAAGATGATGTCCTCCAGACATATTTAGATTCCAATTTCAATGATATTCCATTTTGTCAAACTGTAACTCTTTCATGCCATCAATGATCCCCGCTGTTATGTTTCAGTATCAAGCGATCCTATCTATCGCGGTCGACTGCTGTTTTGCGCTGCCGCCCCTCTGAAGGAGCGTCGCTGGTGTGTGTTTATTGGTGCGTTTAGCAGGAGGCGCCGCGAGTAGTCATGCCAGCAAGATCAACATCATTAGCGCAGCGTGTGGCCCAACTGGCTTTCTTTGCTCAGCGTTTAATGATCTCGGGTGCTCCAACAGCTTGTCGGCTTGCGCTACGACAAACAAACATTTGTGCTTTTGGTGTATTTTTGCACTGCTTTCACTTAGCACTGCTTTATTTACTCTTCTCTCCTACGTGATGGCTCATGTGTCCCGGGAAGACGTTAATAGAGATGGGAGTTTTGGCTCTTTGAGGGGAGCCGGATCTTGGTGAGACATTCCTTTCAAAGAGCCGTTCAAAAAACTGTCTCATTTGGCTTTTTTATTTTTATATTTTTCAAATTTTTATATTTATTAAGTTTTAAGAAGCCAGCCTGGCCGTAACTGGTTTTATCTTGGAAATAATCACTGGGAAGAATTAAGATATTTAGATATCCCTACAATATGAGTTTGAATTATTCTGAAATACTGATTACAACTTTTTAAAGTCTGATCTGTATTGTAAATATTCTCATTGTACTAAATAGTCTCATGGTAAATATTCCACAGGGTGGTGCTATAACGCTCTGCTTTGTGAGTGTGTGTGTGTGGAAACCATGACTTGAACAAGTATAAACATTAAAAAACAAAGCAGGCTACAATGAATTTGTGTGCAAAACAGCTTTAAAGTGCGAAGAAAAAAACATCCATACAAATAAACTGCAAGGGAGGAACGGTTCCCAGTTCCCATTGTTCATGTTCATGAAGCGTTCAAAAGAACCGGTTCGTTCGTGAACGACACAACACGAGACGTTAACTTCTCATTTATTGACCGCCACAGTACCTGCAGTGATGGAGGCTTTAGCGTTGATTCCTGGAGTGACCTCGTACCGCAGTCACCCAGCATATGGGGGGGGGGGGGGGGGGATTTCTGAAGCATTTTTAAGCAGCAGGTTTTTTGTAAAGTGGATGACAGAGTTGAAGAGTGACAATAATCAATCAGGCCAATCATTGGTCATAGAAAAAAAAACTATTAGAAAGCAGGAAGTGAACAAATATAACAGTTACCGATTGTAAAAGTACCAGATGGAGGGGTAGGATTTAATAAGCTTTGCTTCTTCCTACTCCTTTTGGACATGTGGAACTGTGAACTGATTATGGGATGCACTCAATTGTAATCTGATGCATGTTCAAATGAAATTAAACCATTAGCATTAGCATTAGCGTTACCATAAATGACTACACCAGAAGATGCCAAACCAGGATAGTTCTGGCCAGGCTGGAATTGACCAAAAAGTAGAGCGATGACCTCAGAAAGTCTGACAGAAAGTTTTCCAGACGTATAATAACAACAAGCCAGTGCAGCCATCTATCTCCACGTACAGAACAAGGCCTTGTAAAGCACGTTTTCATTGGTAGCAAGTTATTAGGTGAGCGCAGTCGATGCTAACAGTGTTGCTCACCCTCACATATTTATTTGAATTTCACGCCAGCGCTCAGTAATATGCTCCGTTCCTTTAAATCTAAGCAAAGCAATAAAAACGTGTTAATAGATGCTGCTGCCGCCTCAGAATGTCAACTTGATGAATGAGCCTCGGGATCCCGCGGTCGCCTCTCGCTGGGAGCTCCCAGATCAATATGCGGTGAGCGCCCCCCTCTGGTGCAGTTGGCAGCTGATGGAGGCATCCTGGCATCCTTAGCCGCGACCACAGCCAGCTCCTAATAACTCTCAAAGTGTCTCGCGTGCATGTTTGAGCTAACGTCACGGCCGTCGATGACTGGGGGGCTCGGGTCGATCGCTCACGATCAATATTATTTAGTCCCGGGAGGCAAGAAGGACAACAACTTGGTTGCTGTTTACCAGCTCGAATTGGAAAGAGGACTTCTAATGGCTCAATGATGTTGAAGTCCGGCATTCTAAATAGACCACACAGAGACGGAACATTATAGACGCTAACTTAGAGAACTTAGAGAGAACTCAGACATACAACGAGCCCGGTCATTAGCGTAATGCAAATATGCAATATTTCCATCACTGCCTCTGTTACTACCTCGGAAACATATATTTATTTAACAACTCAATACACTCCAGGGCTCTACATTAAAAACAAAAATGGCTTGCCCATGGGGAATCCTTAAGGTGAGAACTACTTGCCCCAACTTGCCCCATGTAAAATGAAAAGACTGCCATAATGATATCATCTCATTTTTGTGGCATCACATGAGAATCTCAAATAAAGATGAAATGATTATCATTTCTTGTGGTTGTTTTCCTACATAGATCATGACGTAGCATTTGCCTTTTATAAGTTGTGCACCACAATGAAACATTATTGAATAGACACATTTGTGTACTAGTAAAGTGTTTTGAATCCAGAAAAAAACGCTCAACGGTCAAACAATAATTTGTGAAGCAAAGGTGATAAAAATCCACCGAGAAACGGAAGCGCTAGATTTTGTAGCTTGTGCAAAATCAGCACTTGGTATTGGATCTAATGGGTGGTGTTTCATTGTGACCACTTCAAATTGTCACAGCAATGTGATTCACTCACCTGTGCCATCATTTGATTTGCTGCCGCTAATAAAATACTTGTTTAGGAGGCACTGCTTCATCACTTTTTGCTCTTTTCCTTCACAAGTTGTTGAAGAATTAGACCATGTTGGCAGGGACGCCATGATAGATGTTTTCCTAGTCAAACCATCGCTCATTGGTTGATCATGAACAAGAACGGGTGTGGGTAAAACGCAGACCGCGGTCTAAATAAATGATTCTGATTGGTCCGTTTCAAGATTTACATGGATCGGTTTGCAAATTACCAGCGGAATTACGCAGTCCGTGTTTTACCAACACCCAACAAGAACCGCTTTTAAAAAAACTCTTGGCAGTATGGCATGCCAAAGTGCATTCCCGACGGGAATATCACTGATTGGATTTACTTGCCCCAATTTTGTTTTAACTTGCCCCAACTAAAATTAATATATCTGCAATATGTCTGCTCCTGTATATGCTCCTGTGCAATATTATGTGTATATTTTGGATATCTTGTATATATATCTTGTATATATCTTGTTAAACTGTCTTTTTTACTCTACTTTTTGTATACTTTTTTAACTTGACTATTGCACTGAAAGGAGGAGCTCTCCAATCTCGTTGTACATCTTGTATAATGATAATAAGGCCATTCCATTCCATTCCATTCCATTAAAGCAGTCTGGCGTGCTAATTTGGCCTAGCACACGTCTGTTTGTGTGAAACAATAACAAACATGTAAGCATGTGTCGCTTCTCTGCACACATAAATTGTGTCCTTTCTCGATTTTTCCCCCTCGATTCCGCTGATGTGGCTTTTTGTTGATGTGTAAGTTGTGAGTCAAACAAATCGATATTTCCTCTGCAGTGAAGGCCCCATTGAGACGACTCACCTGTAGTCGGGGTTTTTGCTCTGAGAAGACTTGTTCTTAATTGTGAAACGTTCTGTTGGCCGGTCCTCCAGAGGCGGGAGTGTTTGCCGCCTGCTCGCTCAGCACACCAGACGAAGTTAGCGACGGGGGATTTATAGATCAGCCGGTCGACACGCCAGAGAGCACGTCGTAGTGATAACGTCGCTGTATCGAGTTTACGGCCCTCACAAGTGGCCAAAGTAATCGATGCTGCTTCGAAAAAAAGAGAGAGAATAGAAGTGGGGCGTCCTTGTCCTTGTCCCTGTTCTGGCAGCAGCACCGAGAGCCACCTTTTGCAGGACCCCCGCTAATTAAACTGCTGCAATTAAGAATGAACCACAATGACATTGTAGTGGAAGAAGGCTGTCAAACATGCCATAGCAAATATGGTAAGTGATGTGCTAACACTAACATATGCTAGTGGAGTACTAGCAAGAACTACTATGCCTATGATGGCAAATTGTGAAGTCATATTCAATCAGTAAATATTCTTTCATTAAATCAGTAAAATAGGCACTAATATGCCCTGCATGACATAAATACATCAAATATATTGTAAGTATGTAAAATAAGTATTAATATTGTACTGTAGTGAATACTCTATATAAAATACATGCAAATTTGTTATTGCACCAAATACTGAAAACGTGTTGTAAATATGTTAAATATGCACCAATTTGCTAGTAGCGTGAATACACAAATTATGAAGTAAAAAAAAAAGTAAAATATTCAGCAGTTTGATAGGGCGTAAACACATAAACAATGTTGTATAATATGTACCTTTTTGCCAGACCAGAAAATACTCAAAATATAGAGTGAATATATAATATATCGTTATAATATATATATATATTATATATATTATATAATAATACATTTTATTTGTATAGCGCTTTTTAGAGTACTCAAAGACGCTTTACAGTAGAGAAAAAGAAATAAAAATAGAGTTGAGTAAAAACAGAGTAAAAGATGCATTAAAATACAATAGCCAAACATTCAAAAACAAGGCTAAATATAATAATATATAATATTATTATTATATATAATATTATATAATAATATATAATATAATAGAATAATGTATAATATTATAATATATAATACTATATAATTTAATATAATAATATATCAGTAGAATACATTTGTGAATTTGCACAAATTGTCTAATAGATCCAAAGTTCTCAGGAAGTAAATACAGAATATTCCAAATAATGAAACTATAACTAAAAGTGTGCTGCAATGTGCTTGTGTGTATTTCTATTAGCGTAAATGCAAGCAAAGGCAGCCATTAATATTCCTGCCGTGTAGAAACGACGACTCAATTTTTCACAAATGTCCTAATATTGCAGTGAAGATGAATGCATATTTGTTCTACGGGTGTAATATTCCAGCCATGTCATTCCAACATCTCTGAGTGTGAAGGAAAATGCGAAGCATTCCTGCATCCTGATCCTCCTCACAATCCTGTCAAGTCTTCCTTGGCCTTAAAGCCACCTCTGCACAACATTTCATCCAAATCCCCCCAGAACATTTGGAGATATCTTGTTGACAGACAAACAAACATGGAGGAGGCAATAAAACACGGCTTTGCGGCGTCTTTGGCCCTTTTCTCCGCTCGTGTTCCCTGCAGACATCACTTTGAGGTGTTTTGAAAGTCTCCGGCATAATTGGGGGAGAGATAACTTGCATCTAGAACATCCTGTTCTACTTTGCCTGGCATAAAAAGCACCAGCGCTTCATTGCAAAAATGCTCTCTCTTCTGCAAATTACACAAGCAGTTTTGTTTTTTAAAAAAAGGGAAAGCAGTCCCGGGCGGACGACAAGTACACACGGCCGCCGATGCTGAGCACAAGCGCGGGCCGACTCTGGCTGGAAAGCATCAAGACACAAATTCCCTGACCTGCTCAATATTTCAGCAGCTGATTTAGATTTAGTCCGCCGGCTCACAGAACAGCACAACACAAGCGCTCGCCATCAAAGAGGAAGCAGATCAGTTGCACGAGGTGGAGCTTCTTGGCTTTGGACACTCGCTCCATGGCTACACAACCCTCAGTATGGATTTGGGCACACCGATGGGACTCATTTAAATGTCCTAATGCAGAAACATGTTCAACGTTCATATTCCATTCTTTTTCTATACCGCTTCACCTCACTGCCGTGGGTGCAGGTGTATGCTGGAGCCTACCCCAGCTGACTTTGGTAATAAGGTGTAGTAGTATACCCTATTACACCATATTGTTTTGTTCATATACAAGTCAAGCAAAGTAAACAACCTGGAATGTGTTGCCTTCACACTCCAAACTAGTGGTGGGAAATTCCAGTCCTTTACTGAGATAACCACATAAACAATGAGGATTTAGTAAAATTGCGTCTTCAGCCAATCAGCGAATTTGGGTGGGCGGGTGTTTATTTTGCCCCTCCACCGCCTGGAGAGGGGTATGCATTGAAATCCTGAGGTATAGAATAAAGAAGACAATCCACAATGACTTGACATACATATATTCACCCTCAGGATTTATTCTTCTTCTGTAGTTTTTTTTCACCTACTCTATACCACCATTGTTGCTAGCACCCCCTAGTGGACCTTGCGGGTATTACACCCAAACACGAACAATGGAGATTTGGATTATTTTAGACACAAACATATTTTTTAACCATGTTAATTTATAGAATATTTTTATGTACCTTACATTTAGAGCACATAAGCAATGAGGATTGGCTAAGGTTTAGTAAGATTGCGTTTTCAGCCAATCAAAGAACTTGGGTGGGCGGGTGTTTGGAGTACATAAGCAATGAGGATTGGCTAAGGTTTAGTAAGATTGCGTTTTAAGCCAATCAGAGAACTTGGGTAGGCGGGTGTTTGGAGTACATAAGCAATGGGGATTGGCTAAGGTTTAGTAATATTGCGTTTTCAGCCAATCAGAGAACTTGGGTGGGCGGGTGTTTAGAGCACATAAGCAATGGGGATTGGCTTAAGGTTTACTAAGACTGCGTTTTCAGACAATCAGAGAACTAGAGTGGGCGGGTGTTTACAGCACGTCCAAAGTGCGATACAACATAGCGAGAGATGGCGAGTGAAGAGGACGCTAGTGAGAAGACAGCGTTTGCGAAATGTAAGTACAGACACTACTTTAACCTCGTTGATGTCAATGGTAAAATGTACATTATGTCCCCGAAAAAAAACTTTGTCCACGTCTGGTGTGAGCAACTCAAACCCACAGAAACACCTGTCCACTGCAATAAATACAGTAAAGTCTCGTTATATCGATATCGGTTATAACGAATTACTGCTTATTACGATACTATTTCATTTCCCGGCAAATTTCTAGTCTTTTATGATATAATTAGTTCCGTTAGTACGATACCCGGTTATTATGATAATCCGGTTACTACGATGCCCTTTTCATCTCCCGCCAGCCAATTTGGTCTGCTTATATCGATACAAAAGCAGCTTAAATCAATCTTTGCTTAAGGATTTCAATACCAAAAAAGAACACGGCGAACGGCTGCTTCCAGTCAACTTTATTTTTCACACTTCCACCACCAGAGCGCAGCACACACACCGATTCCCGCACTTCCTGGTTCACAGGTCATGCTCAACCCGCCCCACATAGCTGGCCAAACACATGCCTGCAACAGAAGAACCAACTGACATAGCATACACACCTATTCCAACGAAGACACAAGCGTACAAATACATGTATTTAATTGTGTTGTATTCAGATATATTTTTATCGCTTGCAATAATCACTGTTTTTCATATGTACATGCTGGCGTTCGTTGGTTCTTCTGTTGCAGGCATGTGTTTGGCCAGCTATGTGGGGCCGGTTGAGCATGACCTGTGAACCAGGAAGTGCGGGAATCGTGTGTGTGCTGCGCTCTGGTGGTGGAAGTGTGAAAAATAAAGTTGGATGGAAGCAGCCGTTCGCCGTGTTCTTTTTTGGTATTGAAATCCTTAAGCAAAGATTGATTTAAGCTGCTTGACATTGTTCTATACTATAGAACAATGTCGAGTGCATTATTGCCCACTTAATGCAGTTCGGCGCAGGATCGGATATATCGACAGTCTGGTTATATCGATATTTTTTCCGACTCCCGACAATATCGATATAATGAGACTGTACTGTACAAACCTCTGTAATGGTACCCGTGTTCAAGTGGGCAGTGTGAGTCTTGGTCCAGTACCCCTGTGTCAGTGAAATGCGAGTCTTTGTCATGTGCCCAGGGGTGCTCACACTTTTTCAGCATGCGAGCTACTTTTAAAATGACCGAGTCAAAATGATCTACCCACTACAAAAATGCAAAACATCTATTTATTTTCAAATGTATTGAGGATTATTTGTACGTACAATGTATGTTGATGTACCTTACATAACCAAATGAGCCAATATTGCAAAACACACATAATTAACTATTAACATTTTTTGTAATTAACCGAGTTTACTTTGATGACTTGCACTGAATTGAATCAGCCAGGGATGCATAGTCCGGACAGTATCTGCTGATAGCCAGGTTAGCCAGGCAAACGCACTTTGAAAAAGACATTGTGAAAAAAAAAGTCCACCTCCCATTCCGTATGGAAGTGATATGTTTTTGCCTTTTTACTTGGTCCAGCTACTTCACTCATTTTAGTGACCATAAACTTTAGCGAGGGCTTAAAATCTGACGCAATTCGCCGACTAGCTTAGCACTTGGCATCGTTGTTTACGCATGACCTAAAGGTCAAAATTCAGTTGTCATCTGATTGGTTGTCCTGTATGTCAATCAAGTAACGGGGATGGATGATAGGCTGACATCGTAAGTTCTGCTGCACTTAGAGACGTTGTTTGCATTGATGCTAGGATGATATTTTTTTTAATGTCACGCCGCGATCGACCAGTACCACCTCTGCGATGGACCGGTAGATCGCGATCGACTTAATGAGCACCCCTGCTTTAAGTCATTGAAAGTCGGGTATCCAAAGTTTGAGTCTTGGTTCAGCACCCGTGAGTCAGTGACTCCTTTGTCCTGGTTTCAATGGAGATAAAAGTAGCAGGACTCAGCAAGTGAAGGAGTAAACAAAGATAAGTAACTGTGAGTGGCGCTTTGGTGAGAAGCTTTTTTGAAAATACAGTTTTGAATATCCAGTTTTGAACGACTGGTTCATGACTGGCACATCCGGATACTCCAAATGGTTTTCTGTGATATTTTTGCAGGCGGCGGCATAGTGTTTTCTATGCTATTATGGATTGCAGATAAACTGCCATGAAGCATCTGTGCCCTTCTGACCCGTTCCTTGCAGTAAATTGAAAAGATTTGTCACCTGGGCAGACCTCTGCAGTAACATTCAGACTGGCTTCTCTCCAGAACACAGTTGTTGGACAGCAGCATATGTGCTCAAGGTGAAAGTTTCCTGAGTATAGAAGGACTTGAATTCCGATCACAGTTTGCTCAAGTTGAATTTGCAACACTTGAAAAAGCAAAAGAACAATTTCCGTGCCACTGAAAGCACCATTTATCCAGAACTTGCTGCATTGCCTCCTTAAAGTGGTCTTAAACAGAAGTCCAAATAGTATTTTGAGACCTCATCCTTTAGTAATACCTTTCCTCTCCATCCATATCAACTGGAATATATACGTGTGTATATATATATATATATATATATATATATATATATATATACGTATATATACAGTATACTATATGCCAGATGATACTGCTACGAATTAACATACTTGTCGGATGGTAAGATTTCCCATATTGAGACGTACCCGAACATCGGTCAGTGTTGTTTGTTTATTGGATTAGCAGGTGTCAATCACTGGCATCAGCAAATCAATGTGCGTGAAGAGGGAGGGGCCACCCGGAATATACTAAATGTGATTTTAAACACATACGGGGCTGCACGGTGCTCGAGTGGTTAGCGCGCAGACCTCACAGCTAGGAGACCCGAGTTCAATCCCCCCTCTTCAAATCCCACCCTTTTCTCCGGGTACTCCGGTTTCCTCCCACATTCCAAAAACATGCTAGGTTAATTAGCTACTCCAAATTGTCCATAGGTATGAATGTGAGTGTGAATGGTTGTTTGTCTATATGTGCCCTGTGATTGGCTGGCGACCAGTCCAGGGTGTACCCCGCCTCTCGCCCGAAGACTCTAGCATCTCCACGACCCTTGTGAGGATAAGTGGTAGAAAATGAATGAATGAATGAACAATCAGCGAGCGGTTTTCATTTTAATTGGCACCTGAGTTAAGATCATATTTTTAGTAAATGTCAGTGTGAGCAAAACAAGACAGTTTGTCCACATTCGGTCACTAATTACCACCAAACGGGTGTCAAGGTACTTTCAGACCTGCAAAGTTTCTTTCTCCAAACTTTCCATCCTCAAAAACAGTTAGAGTATTTACTGGCGGCTGGCGAGCAGACAGATTTTAGCCCCCGGCTTGTTTGTTTCTCGACTGCTCATCTCCAAATGGACGCCGTGTTTGAACAGCATTCAAACAACTTTATGCTGGCTTGTGAGCTGTGACAATATTTGATGCACGAATGAGCTTGTACCGCAGCGTATGAGACCGCAACCCCCAGGTATGCTTTTCTTTCTTTGATTTGACTCAACTGGCTAAAAATGTCTTTCTGTATGATAGTACCGTACGTCATATGCGACACGTTGTCGTCCGGGGAGACCAAGCTACAGCATCCAGGACGAGCTGCATTCTCCAGGAAGATATATGTTAAATAGACAAATATGCACAAATATCACTCTTTTGCATTTTTTAAATGAATGAATGACTGCTGTTCCAGGGCTGACTATGGACTATTACTATTGAAATACAAGTTTTATGTATTATTCTGGTCACCATGTTGTCAGCCATGGCATTTTTGGCATAGTTGTCCTCACATTCCGTGTGGAAGTGGTAAACTTTTGAAGTATTACTTTATCCGTCTTTCCCACTCTGTTGGAAACCCTATCTTACGTTAAAGTCAGCATTTGTCCACTCGACTTTGTTACGACTGCTTCCAAGTTGAGACCCAGAATAGCTTCCCATTTTTGCATTGCTTTCCGACATTTTGTGTACAATTTTGTTGGTTCCGGGTAGCTGGTCTCAGACCAGCTTTGAGGTGGAGATGCTGGATGTTGAGGTCCTGGCTGGATGTTGTTACATATCGTTTACAACTTTGCCTTTACAAGCAAAAATGGAAAGGCGAGGCCACTCGCAGGGCGCCGTTGCTGCTGAGGGTGGACACAGTAAGAGTTTTAACAAAACTTTACCTTCTTAAAAGGTCCTTTTGGGGAGCAGAAGGAGAGTTATGGAACAAAAAAGGCCAGTAGTAGACGCCAAAAATGTCACTGGCCCTGAGCCGGAGGATTCGATTGGCGGTCTGTCAAGACACGGGGCGATCCTTGGCCCCAATGAAGGTTGTTACTGGTGCCAAGTGCATCCAATTACCGTCAGACGGCATTTGAGAGAGAAGGGTTTTAAGAACAAAAAATGTATTCAAAGGCTTCAACTCCTTCAGCGGCACAAAACTGCCTGTTGGGGTCCTGATGGCTTCCAACTGGCACCCGAGATGTTTTGGGGATCATGATCTGGGCTGCTTTTTCCTTCAAAGGAACAATGAAGCTTCAGATTGTGTAGGGGCGTCAAACGGCAGCTAGCCATGTGTAGATGTTGCAGGGGGCGTCCCTCCTGGCTGGAGGCCCTTGTCTGTGTGGTAAAGAAAAATACACAAACTGGAGGAAAAAGTGAAGTAACAGCACAAATATAATTTATAATATTTCAGTGTTACATTCATGTGCACAAGATGGTGAAAATATCCCCCACTGTGATGTCCGTCAAAGGTGAGCATCCGTTAAGGCGGAATTGTCCTATTGTATGTCATTAGATGGTGCAGGTGAGTGTGTGTTTATATGTAAGTGTTATTTCCTGTTGCTGTAGGAGAGAGAAGGAGGGAAAAAAATCAATTTCAATATAAAGTGCACTTTTGAGTCTTTAGCATTTAATTAATGGCACTTCACTACAACTTTTAGCCTCCTTCCTTCTGGAGGCACAACATTGATTCAGAAGGATTTTTATGATTCTCGGCAGCGCCCACACACTCCTATCGACTGGTTTCCTGATGTCGAAAGATAGTTTAGGAACGCCACTGTGTTTATTATTGAATTCAGGAGTTTTGGACTAAACAGATGCTCTTTATAGAAAGGGTCGTTAGCTTGTTGTTGACAGTTTGAATGATATTTGCTGCCATTGTTCATTCTGTGGAGATACTTTTTCAAAGCAGGACATTCTAAAGCATGCTTTCACGGCTGGTTAGGTTCCACAGTAGAGGCGGTCCTCTGGGTACGTCGTTCTGACTTCATGGTTGCGTACGCACCCCCATAGATTAATGACTTAAAACAAATAGACACTGGATGCTGCAAAGATACCGGCTGCACGGAGGTCGATTTCCCATATTGAGACGTACCCAAACATTCGTCAATGTTGTTTGTTTATTGGATTAGCAGGTGTCAATCACTGGCATCAGCAAATCAATGTCACGTTTGAATTTGAAACCCGGAATGTAAATGTGATTTTAAACACATGCAATCAGCTGCAAGTGGTTAGCGCGCAGACCTCATAGCTAGGAGTTTAAACCCTGGGCCATCTCTGTGTGGAGTTTGCATGTTCTCCCCGTGCATGCGTGGGTTTTCTCCGGGTACTCCGGTTTCCTCCCACATTCCAAAAACATGCTAGGTTAATTAGCCACTCCAAATTGTCCATAGGTATGAATGTGAGTGTGAATGGTTGTTTGTCTATATGTGCCCTGTGATTGGCTGACCACCAGTCCTCTCGCCCAAAGACAGCTGGGATAGGCTCCAGCACCCCTGTGACCCTCGTGAGGATAAGTGGTAGAAAATGAATGAATGAATGAATGAATGAATGCTGCAGAGATGCATCGTGATGCTGCGGCATGACATTGCGACATGACGCCACAAGGTAAGGCGTCCCGTGTGGCGTGAATGAATACCGTACGGCGTACGTCTCATTCTCAGTGCAAACATTGCCTGTTAATTAACTTAGACAGCGTAAGGCAGGCCATGGAAATGAAAAGAAACCCCCCAACCAATATTGTCCACACTCAACTCTGTCATCTATTATCAATTCATCCGTGTACTTATAAGTTTTTTTTTCAACCTAAACCTTTATTTTTCTGCAACAGTATCCCAAATGCCACTTGAAGTGTTTTCAGTGCAGATAACAAATGACAGGTTTTGAACTCGCAGACGGCAGTGCTCAGTATGCACGGACACGGATAAAGCTTCTCTTTGTGTTCCAAGCTCGAAAAGCCGCAGACGGCTCCTGGGACACCGAGAGGGCCGGTCCAGTCGTTTGTGTCAAACTCCATGTTGTCTCCGCAGGGGGGCTGCTGCGGTTTTGTCTTTGCGTGTGGTCGACACCTCAAGCTCGGCCCGGGCTGAAGTGGGCTCAGCTTGCCCCCGCCGCCATGTCCCTCTCGCTCATTAAAAAGACGCCTCCAGCTAGGAAGCCATGACCTGAGAGTGAAAAGGTATTAATTCCCCTCCTCTTGCTGGACTGCAGCAGCAGAACCCGGACATAAACACCTTCAACAATGACAAGTGTTCATATCTGATCTAAAGTCCTCTCTGCATGACAGGCCATCTTATTTTACTGCATACAGATATGAGGCTGCGGATATTAAAATACAGTATATATATTTTTACCACGTGGAAATACTTTTTAGAGCTTATTACAGCTTTTTTAAATTTCATATTTAAGTGCAGCTGCACGGCGGTCGAGTGGTTAGCGTGCAGACCTCACAGCTAGGAGACCAGGGTTCAATTCCACCCTCGGCCATCTCTGTATGGAGTTTGCATGTTCTCCCCGTGCATGCGTGGGTTTTCTCCGGGTACTCCGGTTTCCTCCCACATTCCAAAAACATGCTAGGTTAATTGGCCACTCCAAATTGTCCATAGGTATGAATGTGAGTGTGAATGGTTGTTTGTGTATATGTGCAAGCTAAGACAGCTATCCCATCTAAGACAGCTGGGATAGGCTCCAGCAACCCCCGCGACCCTCGTCAAAAAGCGGTAGAAAAAGAATGAATGAATTTAAGTGTACACCAAATAATTCTGAATAATTCATGTAGGCCATTTCAGTCCACATGCATCGGAGCCAAACATCCCGTTGGGTGAAAGGGCATTCTTCAGGCTTCTGATTGGCTAGCATGTTGGCCAGACACGGTTTTATGTAGCTTTTTACCCACGGTGTATCCACGTATGGATGTAGCCTTGGCCGTGCCGAGTGATGTTTAGCAGACCATGTGACATGACTGTCAATACACGTCATCGTCAGCATATTGTCCACATGCGTTCTCCCCACGTCGATAAAGCCTCCACACTGAACAGCGCTTGGCTAACCCGCCAGCCAGCGTGGTAATAAAACTCGGGTCACGGAGGATCGCCTCCCGATGAACCCCCACGGAGTTCCGCCGACATCAAAGCCCCCCGTCTGTTTTTATCTCCAGCAACAACGCCGTTAATTAGCATGCGCTGGTAATGGGTAATTAATGTAATGTCGATTCCTCGGCCGTGGAGAAATGATAACTTAGTAATAATGCTGCTCTCTTTTTACGCCGTGCCAAGGTTAGCTTCAAACTTTTAGCCCCTTTTAATTGCTCACTGGCCGGCAAACCCCCCCAGGTTAAAACGTCCACAGTAGAGATGCTTGTCTGAATACCAAATGGATGGAAAGCCGACCCTGAGTTATCATCACGTGTCGTCTGGATTATATCATCTGATCACTAAATTTCTACTGGAGTTACTAGCAAGAATACCACTTGGGATGCCATTTTAGATTGACATTACGTGGAGACGGCTATTTTACACATCTGTCATGAAAATATGAAGTTAAAGTTGAATGCTTTGTCTTCATTGAAGACCAAAGATGCTCTTTTGACCATCCACTCATTTAGATCCATTCGGGTTAAGGTTAGGGTTAGGATTAGGGTTAGGGGTTAGGGTTTGTGGTTGGGGTTAGAAAATTTCTGTTAGCACGGGTGGAGAGAAGAAATGAACTGCTCAACGGCAGATCTGTCTTTATTCTGCGGAAGGGAAGACAGTTGAAACAGACAGTCGAGTGTCTGCCCCAAGTGTCCCCCTGAAGGACAGGACAGAAGTATAGTTATACAAATATTATCAGGACTTTACCAGGTGCAAGGACATATCCCGGGTTAAGCGCCATTGGAGAAACTTGTTTTGGAGGCAGAGGGTCTCAAGGCACAAGCAAATAGTCATAACACAGCATAGGTTGTTCTGCTAGGAAATCAGTCTAACCTTGATCAGCACATTAGCAGAAATACTCGATTTGTTCAGATCAACTGACCTAAGGCTAAAATATAAGAATCCCATCACAGGGGTTAGAGTTAGGAATGGGGTGACGGTGGGTTTGATAGCTGCTATCATAACGAAATAACAAGAACAGTATGTCCTAGGTGCACACATTTGGCATCCTCGTTGTATTATTGATCTGAATATCTTTAACACTAATTATCACAAACTCTGTTTGGTAAACTCATTGACCAATCACGAGAAAGGGTATTTCAGGTGGCAAGTTGCATCTTCTCTGAAGAGTAGCGCCAGGTCATCACATGACCTGAAAGCAAAGATTGTTCAACATCATGGTCTAGGGGAAGGATACAAAAGCTACAGGTACAGTTCTAGTTAAGGCCCGGAGTGGCCGGGTGGCAGGCCAAGAATCTGAGATAAGCAGAGGCCAAGGATTGGAGTCAGACTAGGGAACATTTTTCTGTTTATTTTTCTTTTTCACATTATTCTCTGGTTCTCAGATTTTTTCCCCCATGTTTGTTTTTGTACTCAGTCGTAGTTATGCTGGCAAGCTGCTTTAAGCAATAGCATAACATTATTATGAATCCATAAAGACACTATCCATGAATTTTAAGGTCTAACCTGCTTAGTTTTCATTAAAGGCTGAGCAGTTTGTCACAAATGATTTGCATTTTGACTCGACATGATTGAATATTACATCAATCTGTGAAAAGATGAATTCCCCCGTTTTCCCCTGCTCATATTTTAGCTTATCCAGTCTTCAAAACGCTTTGTATTTGTTGCTCTGCCCACCTGAGATTATCTCAAACAATCCGATTATTTCCACCTTCAGGAAAAAAAAAGTTCCCCAATGTTTGTTTGTCAGACCGAGCTCACTGCTGAGACATAAATAGGCGCTGACACGGGGATGCTGACAGGAGAGAGAAGGCTGGGGAAAAAAAGCGCATTTACACTCAAAGAACTCCATTCAAATGGGTGCAAACACAATTGTGCATCCAAATGTGCCCAGATTTTCTCCGTGGGAGGTGAAATAAAGAGGTTATTCATGCTGGGAAAGGCTGGCAAATAAATACAATAAAAAGAGCGGTTTAGCCCCAACTTGTCATGTTTTGGAATGATATGTTTTTACTTAACATCTCCAATACAACACTTTAGTTCATTTGTCCCCGTTGAAGTCAGCACAGGAGGCTAAACGCCCGATAACCAAATGGCTGTTTGATCTGTTCCATGTGCAATTTTACGACAAAAAAACAAAACAAATCAGTGACATGCAGTGAGGTTCCTGGCTGGTGAGGCACTGCTTCCTTTTTAAAAAGAATACAAGTTGCTCATTAAGAGGACAGCAACAAAAGGCAATGGTTTTTAATTGTTTTCAAATACTTTTTAGTCCCATCTATTCATTTATTATTATTATTGTTATTTATAATCACAATAAAAATGTTTCCGGAAGAAAAGTAGTGACATTTCTCTTGGTGTAGGTCACCAATAAAGAAAAAGTAAGTTCCTCAGAAGTGCAGATTGGCTGTAGTATTGGAGTATTGGCTCAAAACAGGAAATGTATGCAAAATAAGAAAAATCAGTTATCAAAAGGTACAGTGTGTCCACAAGCAACCAGTTCTATCTGGAAGCCTGTCTGCACGTTCCAATACATGTTCCAATACGTATTTTCATACGTCTAGGTTGGCAACCCGCGGCTCAGGAGCGCCGCCCTAGTGGCTCCTTGGAGCTTTTTGAAAAACATTTGAAAATGAAAAAAAATGGGGGAGGGAAATATTTTTTTTTTAATATGGTTTCTGTAGGAGGATAAACATGACACAAACTTTCTTAAAGGTTTCCATTGCTGTAAAAGTGTGTCGAGTAAATATTGAATTTCAACATTTCTGTCAACAAAGATTTGCGTCACAGCCTGCGACACACGTTTCTATCAGCAGGGCGGGATGCCAGGCAGGTGCCTGTTGTAAACAAACCGGCGGCTTTGTGATAGACCGTGAATCCCAAAGGGAAAAAGAGAAAAATAACTGAGGATATCAGAGGATTAAACGTTCTTGGACCGAATCATTTGCAGTCATTGCATTCATCTTACATGCCCGATGTTGAGAAGCTGACCAGTCATGTCCGGAAACAGAGGTCACATTAAACGGGTAAGAACAAAATCCTGTCATAGGCACATATTTAGTAACAAAGTGAATGTTTTTATAAAGTGATTTCTGATTTTCGTCAATATATATTTGGAATGACAATTCGCGATATTATTGTGTTTTGTTGCTCAGTCCAAGTGTTACAGGCATTTGCCTTGGACAGCTATGTATGGTGGACCTGCCTGAACTTTGAACCAGGAAGTTTGACCGGTGTGAAATGTGGTGCGTCATTCCCTACAGGATGTGCTGCAGGGAAAATAAACATTTATTTATGAAGGCTCATTATGTATTTGTAGCCAACTTAGTCATTTTGATAGTAGGCTAATATTATTAGCCTTTATTATAAGGCTTATATAAGGCTTTGAATTTTTCCCGGCTCCAGACACATTTGTTTTTGGGTTTTTTTTGGTCCAATATGGCTCTTTCAGTGTTTTGGGTTGCCAACCCCTCAATGTTGTGCAGACATTTCTCTACGAAGTGGAACAAAATGCATGCATGTGGAGACATTTCATCAGCGGAGGAAGAAATGGACTTTTGCATCAGACTACAAGGCTGATAATTATAAGCAGTTGGTGGCAAACCTCCTGAAGTCCTACAAAGCCCTCGACTGCAATAAGTCACTGAAGATACACTTTTTGCATTCCCATCTCGTTTTTTTTCCCCATTAAAGTGTAGAGAAGTAAGTGATGATCACAGGGAATGATGGAGGGAAGGATTTTGATGCATACATTATTCATTAAAATATAAGCATTTTTTCATTTCTCTTGGGTTAAATTTACTACAAAATCAAATCTTTGTTATGGTGCAATTTAATCTGAAGCACTCCGAGCTGCTAATTGGAGTCTGCAACCTCCGTCCTTTGCTGCTTTTATTGCCTGCAAATCAAACTTTGGTGCGATAATCACATCATTTCCTCCCATGATAACACCGAGGCTAACGAGGGACTTGACCCAATGAATCAACTAACGTAGCGAAGTTTGCTTGATTGCAAAATGATAAAATAGTGTTTCATTTTCACTGCCAAGTCTTAGAAAGCCACAAGGAAAAAAAAAGTCCAACACTTGTGTGTGTTTGAAATAGACCAGCTTGGCATGGAAGAAGTCTTCGAGGAACTGGTCTTGGTTCCAGTCCAAAGACGTCTTCAGGGTCTCAACAGTCTTCTTCCATTAGTTTTCGTCTGCCTGCTCGCTGCAACGCCTCCAACTCCACCGGGGAGGCCATCCGTGCAGAGGCGAGAGGAGAAGGGGCATCATGGGTAGCCATGGAAACCAGGAGGCAACGGAGCAGCAGAACTCCCAGCCGAGCCGCTGAATCATTTCAGTTAAAAAGTGTGCAGGGACGAGGTTTTAATCAGCAAATGCAATTAAGAGCATTAAATACGACGTCCCTCGATGGTGACGCTGTCAGATTTACAAAACAATCTTTGAGCTTCTCATTTCTTTGGCACTTGGTGATGATGTCTGATCCTGCCAGGGATAACAATAAGGAAAAAACAGCAACAATAAGACTTTTATGATCATTTTTCATCCTGATCTAGTAAAGGCTTGTGCGTATAAAGTAGGTGCAAACCTCATGCATGTACAATGTAACAAGATAGCAAGGTAGCTGTGTGGCTTCTGAAGCACTATCTTCTCCAGTCAACTTTGCTACCACACCAGTTCACGTACATCAGGGGTCTCAAACTCAATTTACCTGGGGGCCCACCGGAGCTAGGTTCTGGGTGAAGCCGGGCTGCATCAGGTTTTCAAAAAAACCCCAAAACGCATTTATTAAAACCTGGAAAAAAAATCAATAAAAAAGCTATCTTCAATGCTTTTGCTACTGCTATACCCTACACTTTTTCAGTACTTTGGTTCCGGTTTTCCACACCAAAATATCTGATAAAACATTCCACTGTTCTCAAATATCTTAATTTGTATTTTTCTATACACAAAATAATAATAAAAAATAAATAAACAAATTAAGAATAAAGACAATAAATCAATCAATCAGTAATAAATAAGTAAAATATTAATAAAACAGCAAATAAGAAAAACGTAAGAACCCACATAAAGTTGGTAGAGGAATTATTTTTTTCAGATTCAAATGTACAGTATTAACAGTTATTTAACCTTTAATATGAACATTAATGAAACTTCATAATTTGACCCAATTAGCAAGTTAGCATGGTAGCATGGTTCCATCTGGGAGCAGCGTGGTAACTTTAACAACATGTTTGATGAGATGCTTTATTTTGACGTGTATTTTCCCTTTTATTCCAAATCATTTCCTGCATTTATTTGTACCCAGCGTCATAAGCCTTTAGCGTCATTGCTAATCCAAAGCAAAACAGGGCGGGTAACAGGGTAAGCTAACAGTATGGGCGGGGCAAAATCATGTTAATTGTGTCCGGTGTGCACACAGCTTTAAGCTGTCGTTTCAACATTAAACTTTGGTATCAAGGTGGGGGCCTCAAACTAGCGTCTCGCGAGCCGCATTTGGCCCACGGGCCGCGAGTTTCAGACCCCTGACGTACATGAATGATGCTAAACCAGGTAAACGACAGACAAACAGTATGGGTTATGTGGACGTGGCAGAAACGCTTTCCCGACTGCAGCCTGGCGAGAGCAGCATGCTCATGCTCGCTGCTTTCCAGGGGGGTGGGGGGTGCACCCCAACAGATTGAAGCACTCCTGTAGCACTCGCCTGATGACCAAACTAAAGGCTACACCGTGACTCCGATTACATGTCTTCTATCCATCTTATGTGATGCATAGAAACCTGGATTTATGCTATGCTATGCTTTTACTTTCTTTGTGAGTTCTTAGCATGTAGCTGAATCTCATGTATGAATTACTGTACTTAGCATGGGAACGGAACGAGAATAAGGGTGGTGCATACGCTAGCGGTGAGGTTCAAGGTTAGAAACTTGGGTTCTTAGGAGCTAGAATATCCTCTATGTTTTTAAAAGCTGTCTTATTACCATCCATAACATGCCTCACTTCCTCCTTTTATCATCCATCCTTCATTCTAATAAGAGGAAATTGGGGCAAAAATGTGTATTTACCTCATTGGCAGGCAAAACGGTGGAACAAATTTGAATGAATTTCTCTTAATTGCTTCTCTCTCTTTGAACCTCAGGTGTGCTGAGGCTATAGTTTTCGGGAAAGTCGCTAATCGCCGGCTATCAGGCGTGCTTCATCATTATCGCGTATTACCGCCGAGTGCTTTCTCCGCTGGATTAGTCGCCATTTAACAAGATTTGCACCACCATTCGAGAAACTTTATTTTGCCTCCATCCTCTTCGCTCCACCTGTCACGCCCACATGGACCTCCCACGGCGCTGCCGCCACCTGCCTCGCCATGTGGGGGGGAATGACTGTGGAGAAAAAGCTCCACGAGGTTAGATGCCATCGCACATTTCCAATGTAAATCAGCTTGCAGAGTGAGCAAGACACATCATTTCATTCCGGGAATTTCTCCAGCGAGACGTTTTTGCATCGGGAACGAGTGACACGGTGTCACCTTGCATATGCTCCACATGGAATAATCAGATTTTAAGGTCGGAGCGAGTAAATGACTTGTGGGGGGATTGTTTTGGCAGAGGAGGCACTGCCTCTCAGCGCGTCAACAACAACAACAACGGCAACGGCGAACTCTTCACTTGACTGACAGGCGCTTTTTGCAAAGGCATCCGGCAACGTTGCACGGCCGTGGAAACAGGCTGCTAGCATCACTTCTATCAGGACTTTATTGACAAGAATGCTGCATTCGCTGCCCACTCCGTTGCCTGTCAAGTGGGCACACAAGGCTGGACTCTTTGTGCTCTGTCATTGGGGACATTTGACTAGTTTCTCTTTTCCGTGTTTCATCACGTTAAGTCTCATCATTTTTAAACTTTTGGGAATTATTTTTTGAAGCAAAACTATTAAGTATTAACTATTAACCAACTAATTAACTATTAAACTATTAAGGCACGTAATCATGACTGGACTTATTACCTTATTATGTATTATTGCACTGATAATTTGAAGCGATCTCTTCCGTATTTCTTTTTTGTTATTCTATTTCGTCTCTGCTATTTTGCCTGGTTTGTTTTATTTCTAAGCCTCACAATCAGGAGATGGGAAGACCTGGGTTCGATTCTTCGCTTGGACATATCCTGTGGAGTTTGCATGTCCTCCACATGCATGCGTGGGTTTTCTCCGGGTACTCCGGCTTCCAGGAATGGTTGTTTGTCTACATGTGCCCTGTGATTGGCTGGCCACCAGTCCAGTTTAGACTAAAGACTCCAGCATACCCGCAACCCTAGAAAAGAAGTGCATTCACATTATTGCAAAGCTGCTGGAAGTGTGAATAAATCAAGTATGGTGTTCACAAGGCTAGGTTCATCTGGAGCATTGAGTTGTGGGGGGAATGTGTGTGAACTTTGTTGTTTGTTTTTAAACCTTACCTAACAACAGAACGTAAAGTTATTGCCTTACGGGGGTGGGTTCCATTTTGTTCGGCAGTCCATGCATTCATGATGTTTCCTGGATTCGTGTATGTATGTGTCAAATCTGAATCCAAAATTATTATTTTTTTTAAATATACTGCCTAATTAATCTGTGACGGTTCAAGTTCATCTCTGGCGGGCCGCCACAAATAAATATACAAATAAAAGTACGGGAAACACTGCAAGGTATAGATTAGGTTGGCCTATCCCAAATGCCGCACCAGTGATGTCCTATCATTGCCCTGAATTTCTTATGTGACGTACGGATGTGACGTACATTGTCTGACTCAAGGATGCAAAACTAGATGGCGTCTTCCAGGTCACGTAGGACTTTATTTTGTATATTAGTTGACACCGGCGGAGATGTAATGAAGAGGATATAAATGATGGAAAGACATCAAAAAGGTTGCCTGAGCGTTGCTGCAAGGAGATAGAGTGTGTTTATAGCGTATTTACGCTTCTGGGCTTACTTTTAACTCTTATTTTATGAGGTTTTTCACGCTAAGCTTTCTGTCGCCTTTTGATATACATCGCTTGATTTCGCTCCCATTTGGTCACGTCATAGCCGCTGTTTTGATACGTTGGTGCAGTCGCGCTCGGGACTAGAGTCCACTTGCAGACCAGGACCACCAGGACACATCTCACACACACAATGCAACCTTGCACATCTTTATCCTGTTCTTTGCCAGTTGGAAAATCGGTAACCTGGTAGATGTCAAACACAGGAAGTGAAGCTCTTTCTAGTCCGGACACGTTGAATTGAAGTGTAAAAAGGTAGCTGTAAGCATGTTCCAAGTAAACTAAAGGATGCAGCCTGTTTTTGGGTGTAACGCTAATGCTGCTGATGTCTGAATAAAGATGAATGAAGTAGGTTCGTGCAGTCGACTCTAAAGAGGGACTCGTCATTCTAGCAGAGGTTTAAAAAAGGCAAGCATTGACAGACGGTGGGAGTAAACACGGTGATTAGTGTGTTGTGGAAGTCTCTCTGGGCCAGTCCAACAAATATGACACTTTGTTTTGACTGCAGCCCAAACACTAGCGAGTCATTTGGAACGTGTCGTGATGAATTGGTGTGCCGGCATTTCATCCGGGCCCAGTCAGCGGCGGCGGAAGGATTCTGTGTGACAACTGTTGGAATTCATGAATAATAGAGCGCCCACCCCTCGGGTGCGCAGATGTAAATGAAAACTCTGGAATGCGGCAGCGAGCCGCCACCGCTGCCGTCCAAGTGGGATTGCTTCTGACAAGCAGAGCTCAAATGTTGGACCATTGTTAGGACCGCTTTGGGTCAAGCGTGCATCATGAACTCTCACATTCACCCTTCAGCTTGTTTTGGTTCCGAGTCACTTCATCCATCATGGACACTCATGCTCAGCCTCAGAGTTGCTGTGACCCTTAAATGACCCCTACTCTTGTTGTCATGGTGATGGCATCATTGTGATTTGCTCTTTTGGGGTCTGTGCATCCTCAAGATGGCCAAAAATAACCAGGACTAAGTACATTTAGTGATTATATATATATCACTGTGTACGCGATCAATAGTCAAGGACACATTTATTATTGAACGGCAACAGTGCTCGGGGTCAATCCAAAATATATTTTAAGAAAGTAATACTCAGCTTTTCCTTAAGTCGCATGGAGTATAAGTCGCATTTTTTGCGGGTAATTTAATTTCCAAACCACTTGATCCAAATTGACATTACATCCTCTTGGAAGGGAAAAAAAAAGTTCTAACAATAAAAAAAATAGAGAACAGGCTGAATAGGTGTAAGATATGCTAACACAATGCTTATTCAGCTACACAAAAAAATATAAACATGAACAGAAAAGGTGTCCAGTGTTTATGTAACGTAAATATTTTTTTCATTTATAAGTTGCTCTGGAGTATAAGTCGCAGGAACAGCCAACCTATGAGAAAAAGTGCGACTTGTAGTCCAGAAAATATGGTATTTCAGATCCTCACACAAACACAAAATTCATTTTTTAAATTCATTTTTTATTATTACAGGAGAAAAAAAAATCCTAACCTACAGTACATGGTCCTGTGTGAAAAAGTGATTGCCCACCTGTTAAAACATAGCTTACCTGAGATGAATTGACATCCAGAAGTCTGGAAAAGGTTACGTATAAAGTCATTTCTAAAGCTTTAGGACTCCAGCCAACAACAGTGAGAGCCATTATCCACAAATGGTGAAAACATGGAACACAAGTGAACCTTCCCAGGAGTAGCCAGTCAACCAAAATTACCCCAAGAGCGCATCCAAATGGACAATAGGATAACTCCAAGTCATGGCTTCAGTTTTAGCTCCACGTTGGCTTTACTTCTCGAGCAACTTACAAACGCAAGTGGAGCAAAAAAAAGGTTGAGTCTGAATGGCTGTTGTCATGGAGATTTCCTCCACAGCTGAAATGCACACTGACCACTGATCATGATCATATCACCACCCAGCCCACACTGGGTGACGCAATCTTGTCCATCCTAACTTCCATCAAAGCCTAATTTCCATTATCCTTGACTTTTCCCAGGACTTCCACGGGTGGGCCTCTCCGACGGCAGCTGGGACTGCCTGCGTGCCGGCGACGCCTGCTCCGGCGATGACACCTGCAGCCCACGACTGCGCACCCTCAGGCAGTGCGTAGCAGGCGATGGCAGCGTCAAGCTGGGTCCCGGAGCACGGAACCAGTGCGAGAACGCCATGACGGCGCTGCTGTCCACTCCGCTGCACGGCTGCCAGTGCAAGCGAGGCATGAAGAAGGAGAAGAACTGCCTGAGCATCTACTGGAGTCTGCAGCAGTCTGTCCTGCACGGTAAAACATGAGATGTTTTTCCATCCATCTTGTTCAGCCAGCCGACTAAACGGGCTGCTGAAGACAATTAAAGAGACCAAAGCAAAGTTTATGGCCTCTATCGGACCATTTTATATGATGAAGTCAACACTCAGAACTTCCGTAACAACTCAGATTTGGACTTAAAATGTTTGGGGAAAAACAGTCCAAACAACAAAAATAACATAATAATCAATCATAGTAACCGAGCTAAAACTCAACTCTGAATCCATGATGTCACTTCCTGTCCTCCACACATCTGTAACACATTTATTTCAACACACACAACTTTCCTTTATGTCTTAAATAGCTTATTAGCTCTGATTACAATAACTATATATGCTACTATATTGGGTAATATGAGTGTAAAGGTGACCATAGGGGTGTTATGTCATGTCTAAAGGGCTCTAATGTTCATTCATTCATTCATTCATTCATTTTCTACCGCTTTTTCCTCACGAGGATCGCTGGGATTGCTGGAGCCTATCACAGCTGTCTTTGGGCGAGAGGTGGGGTACACCCTGGACTGGTGGCCAGCCAATCACAGGGCACATATAGACAAACAACCATTCACACTCACATTCATACCTATGGACAATTTGGAGTCTGCTCTAACTACGTGGAAATTCACTTATCACGGTCGGGTCTGGTCCCAATGAACAGGGTTGATGTATATCTGTTGATGGATAGTGTTGGGTTTGATTCCTTGGGCATGTGCCAACATGGAAATTGAGGCGTATGCAACAAAATGGCAGTAATAATGGCAGCAATGATAAATTAAGAATAAAAATAAAATACAATAAGGTAAGGTAAGGTTGCCAGACAGGTGTAGTTAGTATGTCAATAACCTTTCTTTGGCTGGATTGCTTTACGATGTTGACAATCTCTTTTTTTTTTTTCTTTTTTTTTTTTACAGCAAATCGCTCTTTGGTACACTTGTCTTGTGTTTTTCAATTTTCAAACATTTAACTCAGAGCACATTTTCGTCTTTATTTCATTTATGTTGAATTGTTTAGAGCTTTAGAGCTTTGTTTTTATTTCTTTTGCAATAAATGTTTGATTGTGGAAAAGCACCTCTTTCACCAGCCACAGGAGTGCTGTAAAAGGGGAAAAAATCACCAATAATTGTTCATTTTCTGCTGATGTTTGAAGGAAGTTCTGCAAATGGCCATGAGGAGTGGGCGAGTGCTGCGGCACGCTATTGGTAACGTGATTGCAAAAGCCGCGGGTTGGAATAAAAGAGCATAGCTGCAGTACAAATAGCTAAACCTTGTGGGAGGGTGGTGATGGCTGCTTGATTGTATTCCACCTACAGTCACCCAAGCTGCCATTCATCAGCAGCCTTAATAAGCACAATGGCGGCGAGCGACACGTAGCTATGATGGCAAATAAAGATGACTTACAGATGCAACGTGATTTCATTGCACCTGACTGTTGAAGGGCCAACTGTTGAAGGGTGGCTGCTCGGTCTTTTCATTCACACGCATTAAAGCAGACTTCATTAGCAATTAGCTTGGCACCTCCTAGCCTGGACTCCCAGACCTCCCAACAGACATCTCGAGGACCACGGTTTAGCGTACCATCCAAAGTGCGTGATGAGAGCTATTTTAGTCCAAATATTCCAGGACAAGATGCATCATGGGGACGAAGTGAACTATTGGTAATGGTCTTGTATATTTCTTGTGTTAAGTTGCAGTGTGATGATTTTAGCATTCTATGTAAGATGCCATGAGTCTTTGAGTAATTGAGTAATGACCTCCTGTGATTTCCGATGGGTTGGAAAGCTAGTTGCTAGTTCCATTATAGCTTCTGATTCAGCTTCTGACCATGTCCTAATCTCTTGGTCAGTGACATTCGATTGGCCCCAATCATCCCACATGTTGACCATATGGCCCAGGTCATCTTTCTGTAGAGCAACAATTCTTTTTTTTATTTGCCACGGGGTGCCATGTTGAACTTCCTACGATCAGTACAAGCGAGCTTTGAAATGATATCATCAAATTTAACACACCGGTTCCCCCTTCATACCTTGGACATGGTAACTCTAATGAGTCACATGATACCTGGGGAGGTACCTAGGCTGGGGAGGTTCACATCTTCTGGCAGAATTGGCCACTTGGATTTAATCAGATGTCCAAAAGCCAGCATATGATGGCTACCATAAGCTCAGTTTAAAAACCGGCTGCCAAGAATGTAAGTATACAGACGGATGTAAGTATACAGTATGTGCTGATGTGTATTTGTGTCATCAACACCCGATATCAAGGGTACTTTATACCATGCATTACCTAGATTACAACCATTCATTCATTTTCTACCGCTTTTTCCTCACGAGGGTCACAGGGGTGCTGGAGCCTATCCCAGCTGTCTTCGGGCGAGAGGCGGGGGTACACCCTGGACTGGTCGTCAGCCAATCACAGGGCACATACAGACAAACAACCATTCACACTCACATTCATACCTATGGACAATTTGGAGTAGCATGTTTTTGGAATGTGGGAGGAAACCGGAGTACCCGGGGAGAAAACCCACGCATGCACGGGGGGACAACATGCAAACTCCACAAAGAGATGGCCGAGGGTGGAATTGCAGCTCTCCTAGCTGTGAGGTCTGCGCGCTAACCACTCGACTGCCGTGCCGCCCAGATTACAACCAATGCAGCAGAAATTGATAATATATTAGCAAGAGATGAAAAAGCTTTTTATTTTTATTCGTCTTACTATTCTCATTTTACCAGATGAAACAGTCAAATGTTGTTTCCATGTACTTCGTGTCCACCCATGGATAAAGACAGCATTTGAAAAAAAGGCATAAGATATCTTTGAACATGTCGGCTAACGGTCATCCTTGGCTAATCATTGTGCACACAGTGTACTTGATGCACGTTCTTTGTGCCTACAGGGTCCATAGATGAGTTGCCATGGTGACGTGTGTTGCGTGTTTGCAGGTCTCCACCTGGTGGAAGACTTCCCGTACGAGCCAGAGGAGAGGGGCTCCGACTACGTCCGCCTGGCATCCATTGCTGCGGGTGAGTTGTGGACCCGAATGAGAAGAGGAAGAACGGGAACGCAGCTCAGGTGTCATCATTTGCAAGTCGAGTGAAGCGAATAGACCCGTCACTCTGCAAGCAGGTGTTTGTTTTGTTTGGAGCTGCAGGTCTCATTTCCCTCTCCGCCCGGCTTCGGCGCTGGCAGCGAGCCTGAAGGTCCGCCGCGTGCAGCCGCTCAGCCCCCCCAGGCTCAGACTAATGACCTATTTACTCTAATGCGAGTGGAAGCACCAGCCAGGAGAGAACAGACAGCCAACAGCGCTTTGTTTACTTTCAAATCAGGAGCCTTTACTTCCCCTCACAGGTCAGAAGGTGAAGTGTTTGTCGTCTCAGGCTGCCGATTGCCTCAATGAGGTGGACTGCAGCGCCGGCGCTAAATAATGACTTCATCAAGTGATTTATTGCGCTCTTTAATGATGAATGTCCCGCTCTGACACGCAAATTCCTCCTATATGAAGCAGCAGGACTAAAAAAGGCCAGCTTCTTCATCCTGCCTTCGTGTACAGCAGTGCTTCTCCATTATTTACTGTCATGCCCCTCCAAGGGACAGAACGGTACTCGCCCCCCCCTAATTGAAATACTGTGAAATAAAGTGATCAAATCTATTTATATGTACTGTTCAGACTGAACTAGGAACCGAAACCAGGAAAATGGGGAGCATACAAGCGTACTGAAGAGTCAAATTACATGTCAAACTGCACTAACATTGCGAGTACACCCCCCTCCGACATTTCAGCATTCCCCCAGGGGGGCAGCCCCACTATTTGAGAAGCACTGCTGTATAGTATCCTGGATGTCTGTCATCTCATAGGCAGCCTTTTACTTCCCTCTCGTGGTATTCTGTGCTGATTCAGGCTCTCTAGAAAATTCCCGCTCTCCCCCCGCTGTGTGACCACGTGAAGGTCACATATGAAGAATGGAAGGAAGATGGCTGGTAAGCAAGTCAATATGGGGGAGCGTGCCGTGTTTTATGGCCGTGTGCACGGGTGGCATGATAAAGCGTCTGGAGGCCTTTTGGACGCCACCGCTTCCGCTTAAATGAAACCGCAGCGACACCACGGGAGGTCACACATGCCTCGCATCTCCACAAGCTGATTGCCATGAAGTGTCCATTCACGGTTCCTCTAACGGCCCTCCTCCTCCTCTAAGACCACGGCGCCGCCTCGTCGTGCTTTAACTAATCAGTCACTTATGTTAATCTTGTTCTGCACCAAAGACGTTTTCAGCCATTAGACTGGAGGAGCTTATTAGCAGGCTGTGTCATCAGTGCATTGGACTTGTTTATGGACAAGCGGCACATCTCTAGCATCACGCTAGCAGCACATCTCCAGCATCACGCTAGCAGCACATCTCTAGCATCACGCTAGCAGCACATCTCCAGCATCACGCTAGCAGCACATCTCTAGCATCACGCTAGCAGCACATCTCCAGCATCACTCTATCAGCACATCTCTAGCATCACATCGCTAGCAGCACATCTCTAGCATCACGCTAGCAGCACATCTCCAGCATCACTCTAGCAGCACATCTCTAGCATCACATCTCTAGCATCACTCTAGCAGCACATCTCTAGCATCACATCTCTAGCATCACTCTAGTAGCACATTGCTAGCATCACATCTCTAGCAGCACATCTCTAGCATCACTCTAGCAGCACATCTCTAGCATCACATCTCTAGCATCATGCTAGCATCACATCACTAGCATCGCTCTAGCAGCACATCACTAGCATCGCTCCAGCAGCACATCACTAGCATCTCTCTAGCAGCACATCTCTAGCATCATGCTAGCATCACTCTAGCATCACTAGCAGCACATCTCTAGTATCATGCTAGCATCACTCTAGCAGC
This sequence comes from Doryrhamphus excisus, assembly GCF_037039965.1. Lineage (NCBI taxonomy): Eukaryota > Metazoa > Chordata > Actinopteri > Syngnathiformes > Syngnathidae > Doryrhamphus > Doryrhamphus excisus. The sequence goes on from NC_136370.1 coordinate 3,064,319, forward strand.
ACATCTTTAGCATCACATCTCTAGCATCATGCTAGCATATCTCTAGCATCACACTAGTAGCACATCTCTAGCATCATGCTAGCATCACTCTAGCAGCACATCTTTAGCATCACATCTCTAGCATCATGCTAGCATCACACTAGCAGCACATCTCTAGCATCACATCTCTAGCATCATGCTAGCATCACACTAGCAGCACATCTCTAGCATCATGCTAGCATCACTCTAGCAGCATATCTCTAGCATCACTCTAGCATCACTAGCAGCACATCTCTAGCATCATGCTAGCATCACGCTAGCAGCACATCTTTAGCATCACTTTAGCAGCACATCTCTAGCATCACTTTAGCATCACATCTCTAGCATCACTCTAGCATCACATCTCTAGCATCACTTTAGCATCACATCTCTAGCATCACTTTAGCATCACATCTCTAGCATCACTTTAGCATCACATCTCTAGCATCACTTTAGCATCACATCTCTAGCATCACTTTAGCATCACATCTCTAGCAGCACATCTTTCCCCGGCTGCCTTACTCCAGGTGAGAAACACCATCCTTACATGTGAGAAAACACCTTTTCTGTCTGACACCCCAATTGACGGGTCACATACTACCATATTCCTACATTTGAATATGAAGTGACAAAAGCGTTTTTAAGCTAAACAACATTCAAATCAGCCCAAAAAGAAAACTCCACCCCAGTCCTTAGGTGGCAGTCATACACATACGCACAAAGGTTAAAATTAAAGACCTTGAACTGGGTGCGCCCCAAAATGTCATATCCTTCCTCTCCTCGTGGACATTCTTCCCCAAAGGTCCACACGAGCGTGTTGTTGTTGTCGTTGCATGAAGCCGCTAAGAAACAACATAAACATGTCTTCTTTTTAAACATGTCTTTTTGTGTTGACATGGTCTCGGCCGGAGCGCAAAGAAGTGTAAATCCTCCTTGTTGGAGAGCGACTGACCCGCCCGCCACACTTTGTCATCCCAAAAGCGTCCGTACTCGGTCCTCGCCGGCTTTGCAGCTAAGCCGGAAACAAGCGGTGCACTGTGGCGCCTTGTTAGCTCGCCCTCCGAGGCCATCCATATTTCATATGACAGCTCGCAGAGAGGCGCACTTGCCAGGAGACGCGACGAGAGCAGGTTTACACACTAATGAGCGGCGTACCTGCCGGAGGAGCCCGGTGTCATCATGGCCGCGTTGACTGGAGGGGGTCACCGGGGGAGGAAGTGATGATGGAGCAGGCAGGACGGCAAACAAATTGCGTTTATGTGAGGGAGTTTCCTCGTGTGGCTCATTAGCGGGGAAGTCACGGGGGGCAGGGCACCGGGGTGGGCGGTCGGAGTGGAGGGTGAGGGCACCAGAGAGTCGGCCATGGAAGCAGGTGGAGAATGTGGAGGGTCGCAATGAGGCCGTATGAGGACGTCAACGCTGGCAGGAAGGATGAAAGGGGAGGAAGCGTAATTAGGGGCCTTGTTGATGGAAGAGACACTTTCCAGCCACGCCAGTCCGCATTAACCCGGCAGAATGAAATATTCAGCCATTAGAGCGTGGCCGCATACAACATTTACTCGCTTTTCATGTTGTATTCATGGCAAAAGGGGCTGATTGGTACCTTATCGTCCGCGTTTGGGCTGACTTTTGAGCAGGAAGACTGTGTAAACGCAAACCGCAGAGGCGAGGGTGTCAAGTCAACAACATCTGCAGCTGAGGCGGGAAGTCATTGCTAAACATTGGCTGGGAATTGATGCTTCCTCACTGCCGGGGATGAAATGTTCTCTCTCTGCTTCCAGAGTCTGAAGTGACCACCGTCAACCGTTGCCTGGACGCTGCCAAGGCGTGCAACATAGATGAGACGTGTCAGAAGCTCCGCACCGAGTACGTGTCGTCCTGCATCCAGCCCTCGGCCCGCTCCGGACCCTGCAACCGGCCAAAGTGCAACAAGGCGCTCAGGAAGTTCTTTGACCGCGTGCCGCCGGACTACACTCACGAGCTGCTCTTCTGCCCGTGCACCGACACGGCGTGTGCCGAGCGCCGCCGCCAGACCATCGTGCCGACGTGCTCGTACGAGGACAAGGACAAGCCCAACTGTCTCGCCCAGCTGAGGGTCTGCAAGGCCGACTACGTGTGCAGGTACACCTCTCCTTCTTCATATAGCACCCCCCCCCCTCCTGTTATGGCTCCTGTACGACCTCTGAAGACGGAAAATTGGAAAATTCTGTGTCGATGCTGTCCATGACGAATACGATCAAGGTTAAAGAAAAGCAGCATTTCTATACTAGAAGTTGAACTAATCTGTTCCAGTGTCAAACCATGCACCCATAGTCAGATAGTGACGTAAGTATCGATGATTTGACTCAAATGACTGTACAGCAAATGCCTTGTCAATCGTTTTGATGTCATCAGATATCGGAATGATCTAAATCGGTATTTTTGTGCTTGAATGGTGCCCCCCAAAAAAGAAAAGACACAAATATTGTGCAAGAAGAAACACATTTTCTGGTAACACTTTACAATATGTACACAAAATTAGAGTAGTTACCTGAAACCAACCTACCCAACACTAACCACTACTCATTAGTTCCTCAGTAACTTCTGTATTTTTGTGTACTTTATTGGTTTTTGTATTTTTGAACAGAATAGTAATTGAAATTAGTGATGGCCGATATTGGCTTTTTTTGCCAAAAATGAACCACTAATATTCGGATAAATAATCATAATAATGTGTTATTTTTCATTCTGTAAAATTGTGGAATTTGCATTTGTATTTTCCCACAGGCAATTCATACTGTCTGTCAACCGTTTGCAGCATTTCTTGAAATGCTGGCTTTTCAACAGCATTAAAGAGCAGCATTTCTTTTGCGATAAAGCAAACTACATGTTTTTTTGAACTTCCAGGATCTCCATGTGTAGTTCTTGTTTCCCAGATGGGAAAACTGGGTCAGGTGGATAAGTCGGACAGTCCATCCGGGTTCATGGACTCACCTTGCTGGTTCGCTTTGAAGACGAACTATGACCCCATGGGGACATTTTGCTTCCTTCCTGATGACTCCTATGTTACCTTGCATTGCACTCTGTGTGTGAGTATGTACTATGTTAGAGGCCCCGCCTCCCCCCGCCTCTGCTTATCCGAGATTTCATATTCTTCTATTTCTTATTTGCGTTGACTTTGTTTTGACGCCGCCATCTTGGGTTGGCGGCCCAATCTATGAATGTTACATCTTTCCATGCACTAGTCCGCTGCAGTTCACAGCCGCTTGTGTTGCCAGATTGCATCAAGCAATTGTTGTGGTGTGCATCCGGTGGCTTTATGGCGGCATCTTTTGCTGAAGATGAGCTTGATGAGAAGATGAGAACACCTGAAGCTAAAAGAGGATGAAAAGCCTCATGCCTGCTAAGTTGCGGCTGTGGCTTGCACCCGCGGTCAAATATTAATGCGGGAGATGTATTTCCCATGCACTTTGAAAGAGGCTCAGGCGAGCCAACCTGCGCTTCCCTGCCGACGCCAACGGGCACGGCGCACGATGGCGGCGATCAACGCGTACGTTTCATTCCATTTTTGCTTTCATTATCTCAACGGCGTGGAGGTAGCTTTAATTGTTGCCTGGCATCATCTCGTCTGAGCTCAGGAGGGATTTTGAACAGAGTGAGATGTCGTTAGAAAGGTTATCTGTGTTTCATTAAGAACTTGAATGACACCAGATGCTCCTCAGGCGTTTTCCTCCCCAGCCATGAAGCTCCTTCTTCTTCAAATGTCACCAAGACAAAGAGCTTCATCTGGGAGCGTCATCCATCACTACTCATTCTCCGGCGCCTCCGTCCCTCAGCCGTCAGCCAGATTTAGCCACCCGACTGTAGAGGGCGGCGTGAGCCCGTGGGCACGATGTGATGTGACAGAGGGGGTGGGGGTGTGGCACCCGGCGGGGATGGGAGTATAAACACCAGTAGACAATGAGATATGAAGGCCATGGTGGCCTCATACAATGATGATGATGATGATGATGATGATGATGAGTGTTTCCACGCCGTCACAGGTCTCGCTGGGCCCAGTTCCAATACGACTGCCATCCCTGGGACCAGAGCCCCAGCGGCTGCAAGCAGGAGAACCATGGAGCGTGTCTGCTGGCCTACACCGGCCTCATCGGTGAGAATCACTCACCGACCGCAAGGATCGGAATGTTTGGGAGTGGATTAGAGTTATTGACTTTTCCTCGGATGCCGACATCCACTCCTCGCCAAGCAGCAGCTACGTCTGCGCTGCGTGCAAAATGATTCGTCACGTTGTATTTTTAGCCTTTCTTCTGTTATTCACGGACTACTGTCAACACCGGAACGAGCGATAAAGATATTTGAACGTCGACGCCGTATTGTTAGGATGCCGAGGAGGCGGTCGATCAATAATCTGTTCGTGGCAAAAACAAAGCAGGCGACTGTCGGTAAACTCCTCCAGCCTAACGCAGCGAGGACACGTGCACGTTGACACACGAACGCATCACCGCCAGGCTGCTGATCCTCAGAAAGTGAAAGTAAAAACTAGAAGTCTAAATATTGACATGAAAGGTTGCTCCTGCTTGGCTTTTATTGATTCTTTTACATCTCATTTAATTCCCCAATTGAGGCTTTTATTGCTGGATTTTAGGCTGCTGTTTGTGTTCTGGTACATGAGACTTTTTGGTGGAAGATCCGACTTACCACTAAACTGGACTAACGTCAGTCTAGGAACAGAACTCGTACGTAACCCGAGGACCACCTGGACCTGATGGTCCTGCCATCACGAGGCAGTCTTGTCTTATCAGGTTCATATATGGTCTAGCCATAACCCAACCCTAACCTTAGCCTCAAGGCTAGCCCTGACCCTAACCTTAGCCCCAAGACTAACCCCAAACCTAACCTTAGCCCCAAGGCTAGCCCTGACTCTAACATTAGCCCCAAGACTAATCCTAACCTAACCTTAGCCCAAGACTAAACCTAACCTTAGCCCCAAGACTAAACCAAACCCTAACCTTGGCCCCAAGAATAACCCTAACCTCGACCTTAGCCCCAAGACTAACCTTAATCCCAACCCTAACCTTAGCCCCAAGACTAACCCCAACCCTAACCTTAGCCCCAAGACTAACCTTAATCCCAACCCTAGCCTTAGCCCCAAGACCAAACCTAACCCCTAACCTTAGCCCCAAGACTAAACCTAACCCCTAACCTTAGCCCCAAGACTAACCCCAACCCTATCCTTAGCCCCAAGACTAAACCTAACCCCAAACCTAACCTTAGCCCCAAGACTAACCCTAACCCCAACCCTAACCTTAGCCCCAAGACTAACCCTAACCCCAGCCCTGAACTTAGACCCAAGACTAACCCCAAACCCAAACTTAGCTCCAAGACTAACCCTGACCTTAGCCCCAAGACTAAGCCGAACCCTAACCTTAGACCCAAGACTAACCCTAACCCCAGCCCTGAACTTAGACCCAAGACTAACCCTAACCTTAGCCCCAAGACTAACCCCAAACCCAACCTTAGCTCCAAGACTAACCCTGACCCTAGCCCCAAGACTAAACCAAACCCTAACCTTGGCCCCAAGAATAACCCTAACCCCGACCTTAGCCCCAAGACTAACCTTAATCCCAACCCTAGCCTTAGCCCCAAGACTAAGCCGAACCCCAACCCTAACCTTAGCCTCAAGACTAACCCTAACCCCAGCCCTGAACTTAGACCTAGGACTAACCCTAACCTTGACCCTAACCTTTTTTTGTCCTTGTTAGGAATTTTGCAGCAGCTTTTTGACAAAGTAGCAGTAAAAGTTTCAATGTTTGTAAACTCCTGTTTTCACTAACGTTACATCAGCTGATGCCTTTAGGGATTTTTCTAATGTTTTTATAACCTGAACTGGAAAAGGAAAAGTAGCCCATTTCAACTCATCGAACAAAATCTGCTCTACGCTCATCCATACGCTCATCCATAGGGTCATCCATACGCTCATCCATAGGGTCATCCATAGGGTCATCCATAGGGTCATCCATAGGGTCATCCATACGCTCATCCATAGGGTCATCCATAGGGTCATCCATAGGGTCATCCATACGCTCATCCATACGCTCATCCATACGCTCATCCATACGCTCATCCATACGCTCATCCATAGGGTCATCCATAGGGTCATCCATAGGGTCATCCATAGGGTCATCCATACGCTCATCCATACGCTCATCCATACGCTCATCCATACGGTCATCCATACGCTCATCCATACGCTCATCCATACGTTCATCCATACGCTCATCCATACGCTCATCCATATGGCCATCCATAGGGTCATCCATGGGGTCATCCATACGGCCATCCATACGGCCATCCATACGGCCATCCATAGGGTCATCCATACGCTCATCCATACGCTCATCCATAGGGTCATCCATAGGGTCATCCATACGCTCATCCATAGGGTCATCCATAGGGTCATCCATAGGGTCATCCATACGCTCATCCATACGCTCATCCATACGCTCATCCATACGCTCATCCATACGTTCATCCATACGCTCATCCATACGCTCATCCATATGGCCATCCATAGGGTCATCCATAGGGTCATCCATACGGCCATCCATACGGCCATCCATACGGCCATCCATAGGGTCATCCATACGCTCATCCATACGCTCATCCATACGGCCATCCATAGGGTCATCCATACGGCCATCCATACGCTCATCCATGGTCCATCGGTAGAATTTCTCTCCTGTTATATCAACTTCTAAATGGGGGTTTTAATATTATTAGAGACCTCCAGGCATGAAATAACACCCCTATAGGCACCTATGACCTGACGTTGGGGCTTTTATAGAGAGGACAAACCCTGCAAGGCTGAATAGAAACTAAAACTAAAACAGTAGCTGACTAGCAGGAAGGGAAGCTAATCATGTTTGGTGAGTTAGCGCTTATCAAAGCTCTGCTTATTGATCGCGACCCCAACTCTGCAGCGAGGCCGAGATCAAGAGGATGAGGATGCTGAGGATGAGGATGCTGAGGCTGCATCGTCGCACACGTAATCAACACATCTCGTAGGGACGCCATGTTAGGAATAATTAGCGTCTTGGTGCCGTGTCTTCTCCTCTTCCAACATTCCAACACACTTCCCATCACACTTCCCATCACACTTCCCATCACACCAGGAGGACTCACTGTGTCACCTCAAGACTAAAGTATTGGGACACTCATTTTCCAAACTTGACACGTCCCATTACTTTTGCCCACAGCATTTCTACACCCTAATGTGTGTGTGTGTGTGTGTGTGTGTGTGTGGTCAGGAAGCACCATCACCCCCAACTACCTGGACAATTCCACCTCCAACGTGGGACCCTGGTGCTCCTGCAGCGCCAGCGCTCACCAGCGGGAGCAGTGTGGAGACTTCCTGGCGTTCTTCCACGACAACGTCTGCCTGAGTGAGTGAACGATGACGGAGATGGTGGATTCAAATGATAGCGTGGTGTCAGTGTATGGAATATGGGATATGGAATATGGAATATGGAATATGAATATTGCTTTCATGCTGACCACAACAATGACGACACATGAAAGAACATTTCTTCTTCTTCTTCTTCCAGAGAACGCCATCTTGGCCTTTGGCAACGGCTCGGATGTGAAAAGCGGTGGCGCTCAGCCCGGAATTCCCAGCCCGGCCGTGCACTCTCACTGGGCCACCAGCGCCGCCCCGGGCGTTTCCATGGAAACAGAGCAGAACATCCTGAAAGCACAGATACCCACCCAAGTGAGACCTCCTCTTCATTTTCACTTGAAGCAACTTGCTCTTGGCGGCCATGTTTGAATAACGAGCAGACGTTTATGATAAACGACAATACATGCCGACGTTTTTAGGCCGTGTCGGAGATGGAAAACCTTCGGTTAAAAATAACCAGGACTCTCACTTATAGGTCTCCTAATTTACATCCTTGTTTCTCCATCCTTCTGAGGCTGTAGTGTTTTTGTAGGACGCTAAATTAGCGTCAAAACAAACGAGGCTAGGAAACGGACACCATAAACAGCTTATTAAAATGAAACCCTTGGCTCTGCATTGTTGTGAGTCTGCATGGATGATACTGTAAATGCTCATTAGACCGCCACTTGGCTCGCCATCTATCTATCCCAAAAATAATTCGATATTTACGCTGATATGGGGCCCATAATTAGCGCTAATTATCGTAGCGGCAATGTCCTGCTAGAATCCTTCCCCGTGATCATCGCCTACGTCTCCACGGTTCAATGGAAGACAAACCTAGATGGGAATCTTCAGTGACATTGCAGCCGAGGGCTTTTGTAGGACTTCAGGAGGTTTGCCACCAGCTGCTTATAATGATCTGCCTTACAGTTTCCAAGAAACTCTGATGCAAAAAAAGTCAGTCAAAAATGACCTTTGTGCCTCCACTCGTTCAAGGTCAATGACAACGACAGATTGTGGGGCGACGAGGGCGACGCCACCCTCCCTTCCCCCAACCTCTCGGACCGCTCGTGTGGACGCCGCTGCTCCTCCTCGCCGCTGCTGCTGGGACTCGGCTGGCTGATGATGACGACGATGATGAAGCTTCTCAGTTGCCACTAGGGGGCGTCGCTCTCGCCGGCCGTCGCCATTGGCAACACCGCCGACCTGGGAGGGGATAGGACCTGAAAGTGGGCGGGACCAAGGTTCCTCTCCCTCTCCCAAAAAGAGCAACCACTTTTTGTCTTTTTTGTGAATCATGACTCGGCACTTTTCCGTGCGCCCACCAGACGGACGATCAGGAAGTGCGCCGTCCATTTCCTCCTTTAAAAGTGTCATGTGATGCACAGAGTGGATATAAATAACTTGAACGAATATAAGGAGAACTTAATTATTTTGCTGTCAGAAGATCATTTCCGTGAGTTCTCATTGTGACCACAAGGGGGCAGGACTGAGGCCGCCTGTGTCGACGTGTACTCGTTGGCGTGGAAGCCTTTTGATGGACAAAGAAGCTGAGCGTTGTGTTCATGTGGATGCTAAAATACCTTTTTGTGTTCTTCATGTGTTCACGTCTCCTCCGGTCCACGCCAAAAGCACAACCTGCTTGCACAAACGACGAGACGACGCGTGACCCGGATCCGTTTCCCGACTGCTGGCCTCGCCAAGAAGACAAAGCTCACACTCGCGTGTCTCAAACGACGACACGTGTTCCTTTTCCACTAATTGTGTGTTTTTGTTCGGCAAACAAGCTTGGAGTTGAAAAGAAGACAACATTTCTGATGTGGTGGTGAGGTTGTCATGACAACCAACCAAGCAACATTTAATGACCGAGGATGAAATATTCATATTTTTAAAAAAAGACATCATCTTCAATGTTCTTCTACAAATGGTATTTATTATTGTGTTGTTTGACACGGTCACTCAATAAAGTTCAGACGTACACTGACTTCAACATCTCTTTATTAGGTACACCTGCACTAAATTTGGTGACATCCCTAACCCGAGACCAAACATATGTTCTCAACTCTCGCTACTTTTTCTGGTGTCGTAGGAGAGTTTCTGGTGTCTGGGGACTCAAAAGTGAAAGCACGTATTGATCTGAAGTTTGTGTTCCCAAATCAAGGAGTGAAAGCTCAACTTCCAGACAAAGTGATGGTTTTCATCGTTTATCCCATCAGGCTCCACCTTTTGGCTGTGAGCTTCCATGCACTGAAGCTGGAGCTTCAATGGGGACTTACCGTAGACTTACTATAGACCTACCGAACTTACCATTTATTTACCACATAGACCTACAAGATTACCATTGACTTACCATAGAATTACCATAACCTACCACAGACTTACCATAGACCTACTGGACTTACCACAGGCCAACCACACTTACCATAGACATACCAGACTTATCATAGACTTACCATAGACCTACCAGACTTACCATTTATTTACCACATAGACCTACAAGATTACCATTGACTTACCATAGAATTACCATAACCTACCACAGACTTACCATAGACCTACCAGACTTACCACAGACCTACCGGACTTACCATAGACCTACCAGACTTATCATAGACTTACCATAGACCTACCAGACTTATCATAGACTTACCATAGACCTACCAGACTTACCATAGACCTACCGGACTTACCATAGACCTACCACAAATCTACCATAGACCTACCACAAACCTAGCATAGATTTACCATAGACCTACCATAGACCTACCACAAATCTACCATAGACCTACCACAAACCTAGCATAGATTTACCATAGACCTACCATAGACCTACCAGACTTACCATAGACCTACCACAAACCTAGCATAGATTTACCATAGACCTACCAGACTTACCATAGACCTACCACAAACCTAGCATAGATTTACCATAGACCTACCATAGACCTACCAGACTTACCATAGTCCTACCACAAACCTAGCATAGATTTACCATAGACCTACCATAGACCTACCAGACTTACCATAGACCTACCACAAACCTCGCATAGATTTACCATAGACCTACCAGACTTAGCATAGACCTACCACAAACCTAGCATAGATTTACCATAGACCTACCATAGACCTACCAGACTTAGCATAGACCTACCACAAACCTAGCATAGATTTACCATAGACCTACCATAGACCTACCAGACTTACCATAGACCTACCACAAACCTAGCATAGATTTACCATAGACCTACCATAGACCTACCAGACTTACCATAGACCTACCACAAACCTCGCATAGATTTACCATAGACCTACCAGACTTACCATAGACCTACCACAAACCTCGCATAGATTTACCATAGACCTACCATAGACCTACCAGACTTAGCATAGACCTACCACAAACCTAGCATAGATTTACCATAGACCTACCACAAACCTAGCATAGATTTACCATAGACCTACCATAGACCTACCAGACTTACCATAGACCTACCACAAACCGAGCATAGATTTACCATAGACCTACCATAGACCTACCAGACTTACCATAGACCTACCACAAACCTAGCATAGATTTACCATCGACATACCACAGACTTGAGTTGATTTGATGAGTTGAGTTAAGTTAAAGTGTTTTCAGACATTTCAAAGTTGTTTTGTCATCAACAAGCAGCTTGTGCTGTCATAAAGCATTTTCGAGTTCTAACAATATTTTAATGTTGGCTTTAGGATAAATTGGTCCCTGCAAACGTCAACGTGTTCACACTCGGCTCAGCGGCCACATTTCTTGAACTTTTTTTTTCCCTCTCTGATGGACTCTCTTAGGAGCCTGAAGGATTTCAACAAAGCATATGCATGTACGCTATGTTCTTTCATCTTTCATGCTACAGCTTAAGCTCATGTTGGACGGACATAAGCGACTACGTTTTTCCACCTTATTTTGGTAAAAACAAAGATTGGAAGCCACCAATATCACTTTCTATGAAAAAGCAGAGACAAAGAGTACGTTTCCATTTTTAATTTTCACATTGAATCAGTCCAAAATGTGTCATGTAGTTTTATGTACATCAGTAAATTACAAGGTTCTATTGAACTTTTACATTAGCTTCTTTACATACAAAAAATGCTAATGAAATGAAATGCGAGTCAACTTGTTTTTTTTAAAGCTGCATAAATTACTAACTTTTTAAAACCATTCAAGAAAACGTCATTCAGCATTATTTACACAAAGTCTCCTAAATTATACATATCAACAAACTACATCCTCACGCACATTTAATGCCGCTAGATGGAGGAAACCGTGGTCAGATTAGGAGGGGGGGGTACTTGCTTGCCAATGACCTATTGTGATGAGCGTAAATGTAGTGTCATATGCACGTCATACACGTTACGTTATTAGCTGTACACTTCATCACCAGGTCACCGTCAAGGAGAAAAGGGGGGTTTGCAGGTTCAGCAGGTTGGAGGCCAAGATGGCCGACACTGGCTACACGCATCATCACATTGAAGGGTCAAAGGTTAAACCTCCGACATTCTCAGGGAAAGCTAAAAACATTCAAATTGTGCTCGACCACCCGAATGTGTTCAACGTTCAAGTCCAGCCACGTGGGACTTCTTTTCAAAATAAGCTTGCATGTTTCCTCTGACCGTCACAATAAAAGTCCACATGAAAGGGAAATAAATGTTTGAGTTTGCATCAGCAGGAATTGGATAGTCAATAAAAAGCATCATTATAAACATAACCACAGATGTAAACAACAAAAAAATGCCTTGAAGGTAAACAGGAAGTGTCCACACAGCACCTTTGAGACCCCTGCAAAATAAGTCATCACCTGACCCTCGCTAAGCCGTGCGGTTGTGTTGTGTCTTAACGAAAGGTCGACCAATCCTTAGGAAACAAACGTATGAAAAACAAAAAAATTTGAAAGCCAAACAATCCAAAATGAAGTTTTGACCGCTGAGAAGACCTTTTAGCTTCTTTCCAAGCTACTCATTGAAGGTTCTAGCACAAGGATGCCCAAATCACGGCCTGCAGCTTTCTTATTTTTAATTGGCCCAAAATGAATGAATGATGTATTAATATTACATATTAAAACCGTAGGAAAAAAAATATACAAAAAGGGTTACAAGGTTTGCGAAAAAATGTTGAATGTTAAACTATGATCCTACTAACGATGTCTAGGGTGGCTGACCTCCTTTTACGTTTCAGTCAGGGTGTACTCCAATAAATTATTATTACTGTACAAAAACAAAAAGATAACAGTCGTCCCTCCTTTATCACGGTGAATTGGTTCCAGACCTGACCGCGATAAGTGAATCCCTGCAAAGTAGGATTCAATATTAGTAATTAGAGCATAGAAAAACATTATTAGAGCCATGTAGACATGAAATAACACCCCTATAGTCACCTTTCCAGGCCAATTATTCTTTTACATCACACACAGGCTAGTTCATTTATTCTAAAAATGGTGTGTGAAAAAGTGTGTGAAATGGAGTCGGAAAGAAAGACAAAGTAAGAAGCCAAAAATGTACCACTTCCACACAAAGTGGGAGGAGAACTTCATTTAACTGTCATGTCGAGCATGGCAATCTAATCTAATCTGATGTCATGTCTCATCACTGACCCCTAGTGGCCAGAATACCACCCATAACTCGGACCTGGTATTTGTGTTTAATTATGAAAATAAAGAATATAAAATGATTACCTTTGCCTGTATGGTGGGAAAAAGTTTGGACAACCTTGTTCTAGTAGCGTCTGTATCCCGACGATGTTGTTTTTAGCAGCCAGCAGCGTGACGATGGAGGACTTTCATCCCAAAATAATCCCACTTTTCCTCACCGAGGAGGTTTTGTGGATCAGAAAGAAACAAAAACACCTCAAAGCGCTCCCAAAGTGACACGAGACGGATAGTTAGAGACGTCTGAAATACGAACTAAAAAAAATATTGTATATATCAAGAAAGATGATACTAAGTTGTTTAATTCTATAATTACAATATTCTAAGCTTTCCACGATGCTTCCCGTTTCTCCAGACGGCCACAAGTTAACAATGTCGCCATGCAAAGTCTGGTCTTGTTTTCAAACACGAGCAAAGACGACCAACGCTAGCTAGCATGAAAGATGGCAGAGCTAAGCTAGCTTCCCTCGCCTCTGGAGGCTAAAGAAGAAGCTTTGAAAGACAAGCTAGCTTCTTATTCAAGCTAGCTGTGAGCGACGATGGTTGTAGCGGCAAAAATAATAATATTCTAAATAAAAACAACCGACGTAGAAGAGTTCGCTGGTGTTGACCAATAAACTAGCTAGTTTCTTAGGGCGTGTTCAAAGCTGTAGTCCTGCTACTTAAAAGTTGTTCAGTGTTTTAACTCTTATGTAGGGATGTCCCATATTGGCCTTCTTGACAAAAACTGATATTGTCCAACTCTCAACTTCCGATATGAGATGATTTGGATATATTCTGATACAGATATCAAATTTTCAGTACCGATATTATCAGACATCCCTACTCTTCTGAGACAGGAAAAGGAGCTAGCATCATACGGAAGCTAGCGGTGAACAAAGACGCTAGTAGCTGTAAAACGCTGCTGGTGAAGATGCCAATAGAGATAAAATGCTAAGGTACTAAAACAACTAAAAATAATTCATGTTCAAAGAGTTAACCCCTGGACTAAAGTGAATGGATAAAGTATTTTTTTTTTTTTAAATCTAGTGTTCTCTTTCAGCGCCACTTTGTTCTTCCAGGTTGGTGTTCTCCCCGGAATAAGAAAGCTTCCGAGGCCAGCTAGCATGGAGCATGGTGGTTGGAGTTGGAGGAAAGAAAATGTTGGAAAAGACGCAAATAAATAGAAAACCTTGGTTATCCGGCGTAGAGGAGAGAGGCGGTGCCTTGTTATTCCAGTTTCACTTCCAGCAGTTTTCCCAGGCCGTTTCCGGAAAAAAGGAAGTAAAAGAAGCTGGACCGTTAACTCGAGTCCTCACGAGGACTAGCAGCTAGCAGCCGCATGGGAGGAATCATGCATGTCCTCCAGATGTCCACAGGGAGGACACAGGATGGCGGGGGGGGGGGGGGACGGGGGGGGCAACTTAGGAAGCAAACTCGCCATCTGAATGTGGACCGGGGGGCGGGGGCCTTGGGGGGGTACTCGGAGGTACAGTATGTAAAAGTTCTGGCCTACAAAGCAAACAAGACAAAACAAAAATAAAAAGAGGAAAAAAAAAGATGAGATGAGATCTCTTCTAGCAGCAAACCGTCCCAACATGACGGTTAAAATGTTTCTTCTGGGGGGGGCGGGGGCTCAAGTCTGGTAGTGTTCCTCATTCACTTTGAGTGGGCGGAGCAAACGTTCCCTTCACAAGCTCATCCATCAAGGAGACGCTCCCCACTTTTACAGTCAAAGCGTCGCAGCATGCACCTCTTCCTTGAATGATGATAATGGGAGGGGGTGTTGGGTGTGGTCCGGGAGGGGGCGGAGTCAGATGCAAGTGGACGGTTGGGCGCTGGGCTGCTGCTTGCGGTTCCTCAACGCCCCCGACTTCTCCTTGTAGCCCACACACATCTGCTGGGACACGTCCACCAGGGCGCTCGCCACTGCCAGACCTGGGAATAATAATAATAATAAGAAGAACCTTTTATTGTTACCATCATATGGTTTTGGATACAGTAGTTCCAACATGCAAGTTTACATTTGCAGATGTCATCGTTAAGTATGTGATTAGATGACATGTGAGAAATATTAACCTACGTCAGTCTATTACTTGACATAGCTAAGGTGCTACCAATTTACTGGAAAACGTTTCCATGTGCATAGCGCCTTCGAGGGAACACGTCCACGTCAGTATGCTCGGGTTTAACTTGGCCCCCTAACTACAGTTGAAGGGTTTTTGGTAGACGGCAGAATTCATGGTTCCATTTATCACAGCAAGTCTTCTAGGTTCTGAAGCAGCAAAACCACCCCAGACCATCACACTACCGCCACCATATTTTACTCTTCATACGTTGTTTTTTGGGGCTGCACGGCGGCCGTGTGGTTAGCGCACAGACCTCACAGCTAGGAGACCAGGGTTCAATTCCACCCTCGGCCATCTCTGTGTGGAGTTTGCATGTTCTCCCCGGTTAATTAGCCACTCCAAATTGTCCATAGGTATGAATGTGAGTGTGAATGTTTGTTTGTCTATATGTGCCCTGTGATTGGCTGGCCACCAGTCCAGGGTGTACCCCGCCTCTCGCCCCAAGACAGCTGGGATAGGCTCCAGCACCCCCGCGACCCTTGTGAGGATAAGCGGTAGAAAATGAAAATGAATGAATGAATACAGTTGAAGGAAAACAGACTGTTGGCTAAAGTTAGCATAAAATATACGTTGCTAGTAAGTAAGCTAGCACCGGATGCTATGATTTTTGTCGGCGCAAGCTTAAACACAAGATATTTTATTTTTTTATATTTTAATATTCACATTTTAGATATAAAAAATCCCAACATTTTAGGACTTTGACATGGGCGTGTAGCACAAATACCCTCGATAAGAATGCATATGATCGCATTGCTTGACCCTAGTATCATACTGAAGGCTGTTCCTAATATTACGTCTGGTTTATTTCCCTCTATGGTGGTTGGCATTCGATACCCAATGAAGAAACTGGAGTGTGGAACAGGTTTGACGTGGTGCAGTGCATTGTGGAGGATGCAGATGCACACACTCACACACACACACACACACACACACACACACAAGGACCGCAGGCGGCAATTAACACATTCCACACTTGATTAACATTTATTAATCGTCTTGGGGCCGTGAAATAGCGATAAACTAAAGCCGTCTCCAGTAGCGATGTTTATCCGTGTCAAATCCACACATTCCCACCGGCGGCCTGGGATATTCCTAGGGCAGACGTACAACATACGTCGGCTCTCCAGGAAGCATCCATAGTGCACACCGGGATAGTGTCGCCCCCTGTTGGCATTCATGACCGAGTAGGCTGCTCTAACGCCACCAGTGAACATTTAGCGCCAATATGGCCACCCCAAGAAGGAGAGAAGGAAAAGATAATGAGAAGAAGCAAACAAGACAAAAGTGAGAAAAATAGTGAAGATGAGGGGGAAAAGGAGGAGAAAAAGAAAGGGGAGAAGTGATCCAGTGAGAAGTAGAGAACAAGAAGAGAGAGGAAAAGAGTAGGAAGAAAAAAAAGACAGGAAGTGAAGGAGAAAGGAACATGAACAAAGAACAAAGGAACGAGGAAGAAGATGACGGAGGTGGCAGTTGGGTCACAATGTCATGTGACACAATGACGTTATGACCAGCGGGGGGAACAATGAATTCAGGCCAAACTCCTTGATTGGTTTGCTACTACTACTACTACTACTACGACAGAAAACAGGAAGTAAACTACAGGAAGTGCAAGAGGAGAGTTTAATGAATTACAAAACAGTTGTTTGATTGTGGGGGCTCAGTTTGCAGACACACACACACACTCTGCTTACCAGACTGTCCTGGGGGAGGGATGCCACCGCTGCCCCGCGGCAGACGCACAAAGATGGAGAGCACAGCGGCTTTGTTGCCAAAACACGGCTCCAAGGCGATGGGCTTGGGGACAGACTGTGGAGGGAAGGACACATAATAATAAACAATTAGACCACCACCACAGGCACTCACAGTGCCACCTACTGCACACACACTGGAATTGCTCCCGTTTTAGGCCTACTATGGTAATGCTAATGGTTTAATTTCATTTGAACATGCATCAGACTACAATTGAGTGCATCCCATAATCAGTTCCCAGTTCCACATGTCCAAAAGGAGTAGGAAGAAGCAAAGCTTATTAAATCCTACCCCTCCATCTGGTACTTTTACAATCAGTAACTGTTACATTTGTTCACTTCCTGCTTTCCTAATATGGTTTAAGTTTTTTTTTGTCACGTACCGAAGTAGGAGGTGATATGACCATCCAATGCCATAATGGGTACCATAGTAAGTGTCAATATAGTGATATATATAGCACATCATGACTGGTATTTAGCAAACATCAACTGCTTGTATTGTTTCTTGAATTGGCTCATCGTTGTGCATTGTTTGAGGTCTTTACTCAATCCATTCCATAGTTTGATTCCACATACTGAAATGCTAAAATACTAAACTTGCAAGTTAATACATACAGCTTGCTTCACCCCCCAACTCCCCTGCTAGCTTGATGTTGACGTTCTCCGATTGTGGATCGACAAGTTATAATCTGATTATAATCCGCTCCAGAACCTTCTCTCTTCAATTGCCATTGTCCACCCGAAACGCAATCCTGGTTAAAGCCATAAATATGCCTCACATATATTTATTAAACACATTTCAAGTCCAAAATGTATAGGTACTGATGGAAGACTGCTGGAGCTAGTACTTCTGAAGTGTAACAAACTATGGTGTTGAAGGACCACCGTATGGACCACCATACAAGGTGCAATATGCCAACACTTGAGAAAAAATCGTGACCAGTGAAGTATGAAAATTGAATTGTATTATCATATATTTGTACATTTGTATTGTATTTGTATAGGATGCGTTGAAAAATACAATAATAATTTTCTGCCGATTTGCTGGGTGGTGAATGTATGGAGATCCACTCCACACGTGCATACAAGGCTCTTCCACAGCGGTCTTTAAATATCGCATGTGTGCCAATGCCGCTACACACACGTGCACGCGTATTGCACGTAATGATATTCGGGCTTTGACCCAGTTTAGGCATTGAATCTCTACCGAGGTTTACCTTTACTAGCAGCTGTGACAGCCCCTCAAAGACCTGCATTATGTCTGGGCGCACGTGTCTCTGTGTGCGCTACAAAAATTCATGTAAGACCAACCTCCATCTATGGAGCCCTTCTATATCTACAGGAGAGGGAAGGGGAAAATATGAACAATTATTGTAGTTCTATGAATGGAAAAAAAACATGGAACAGTTATATATTTATTTCTATGTGGAAATAAAGGAAATGAGTAGTCCGGTCCTGTCACGTGTCCATGAAACACAAATTCATCCTGTTCCTGTAACAAAGTACAGTGGAACCTCAGTTAGCATGTTTTATTATTATATTGACGCCAACCAAGGTTCCACTGTACTCCTAAATCCCAATTTGTATGGATAAGAAACACCCCCTTCCATTTAAACGTCTCCACCACCGTGGGCAAGACCAAAGGACCTCAGGGACCAGAGATTGGAGACCTGCACCAGGCTGATACGGGCTCCACCAGCATCAGCATGAAGCTTGGTGAGACAGACAGCACTAATGGTGCAATAATTCATAAACAGAAGGAATGCAAGATGACAGTCAGTCACTCTGGCTCGGGACCTCCGTGCAAGATTTCACCCGATGGGGTAAAAACACGAACACGTGCGAAAGACAAGACCCCCCCCATTCTGCTTCGGGGATGTTCTCCGACCAAAATCCCTCCTAAGATGTCTACCACCCTGGTGGTCAAATATCGGAGTGTTATTTCGGAATCAAAACTCAATTCATCTTTACCTCCTTACAAAATCAGACACTTATTTTCCCCACTGTAGCCTCTTTCACGCAGAGATCCGGCAAAATTGCATCATTATTATGAATGAATGATTATTGTCATATTGTTATCCGGTCATTTCCTTGGATAGGACGCTGCTGTACATCATCGTGCAGCTTCATTACAGCTGTCTGAGAGCTACACGTTGTCTGTGTGTATGTGTGTGTGTGTGGGGGGGGGGCTCCTCTGGGAGCTGACAGGGGGCTAAAAGAGTTCAGATGCAGACAAATGGGACTACGGTGGAACCACTCGCTGGCTGGAATCACCATAGTCTCACTTGCACACACACACACACACACACACAGATACTCCATGCTGACAAGGTTACATTTTAACCATAAATCACCACCCTAGTGTTCTGAGCTCGCTCCAGACCAGCAGAACCAGCGACCCAGACGGACTTTGCAAGTTTTATGTTGTAAAAGACCAACTTTGTTGAAAAGAAGGGAAAATGTTTGACTCCAAAAACGTCAACAATGGTTTTGCACTGTGAAATCTACAGCCTGCTTGGATGAGTTTGGCGTCACTTTTATTGTAAATGTTGATCCCAAACCAGAGTAGAACGACAACATCAAGCTAGCAGGAAGCTTTGGAGGGGGAGGAACAAGCAGTGTGTCGAAAATGTTTGCTTTGTCAGCATTCTCTGGTGGTCCTGGACCACAGCACCTTAGCAAAAAGCAGACATCTTATTTATTTGATTTCACCCATAACGTCACGGGACATTTCCTGTTGGAGTCACGACCCAGTAGAAGAGAAATTGTTTAAAGAAATATATGGCACCAATCCAGACAAAAAAAGAAAGAATCCAAAAGATTTTGTATTTGGATCACCGCCTTTTACCCCGTAGGCCAAAACATTTGTACAGTAAATTAGGAGCCAATCAAAGCCTTCCTTCCAGGTGCCAAAATGCAAAGAACATTGGGATAGCGTTCCAGAAGCCCACATGGAGGTGTAATATCACACTCCACTAATTCACACAGCACATGGATCCATTTCTTTCCTCCCTTTACTCCACGGCGTTCGCCTCGGGCTCCGTGGTGCTGCTCTCAGCCGCCGTTTACATCTGGAAGGACAACAACGCCACACACACACACACACACACACACACACACACACACCTCCAGCTTCTAATTTCCAGAGCATCTCAGCCTCTCGCTTGTTGACGTTTCTCATTTCCAGAGAGCACAGGAAGTAGATGTGGCGAATAAACATCAATAAACACGGACCCCCTCCACCCGCCCGCCCGCAGACAAACACACACACACACACCACCACAACAAAAAAATCAATTATGTTTTCTTTGAAGTGGCTCCATGAATGCTGTGCTCCACTCTGAGATGTTCCACACCAAAACGTCTCTTCTTCTTCTTCTTCATGGGTTTTACAGTGTGGAGCCCCCGTCAATTCCCCACCACTCCAACACACAACATCACAGCTTATCTAGACGGAGCAGGCACGGCGACACAGACGCCGCTTCAATTTGCTCCAGTGTTTAGTCTCTCCCACACACACACACACACACACACACACGAGAAGGCACTGTCCCCATCGTTTACAACTCTACCGACCATCGGGATTGGTGAGCTTCTTCCTCTGGAATAACTTCTACTTCAACCTGTTGAAGTGAGCATAAAGCGGCTAGCCTGTTTCTATAGAGACGATCCAAATCCTTGTTTTTTTTGTTTTGTTAGCAACCAAAGAATAAAAAGGGGCATCTCAGGACAAGAATGGATACAACTCTTCAATTCCCGATTAGCAGCAATTTGTTGATCAAGTTGACGCATGCGATACATCCACATGATCGGAAAACGTCCGCTAAAAGCTCATTTCAACATTTCAATGATTGTTCCCTTTTTGGGTGATATGACTGGATCACGACTTCTCTAACATTCCACCCTACAAAAGAAGTCAAAAGTATGTATGATTTGTTCTCATATCGGATTGACATCTGTATCGGCTGATACACAAAATATCGGTACCAGATCGGATGTTGCACTGAGACAGCCGAACCAACAAAATCCATGAAGACCTTGTACGCAGGAAAAAATATATATTTTGGATATTTCTTTTTTGAGGCCAGGCATCTTAAGCTCAGGGTTTAAGAGCTTATGCAGTGTTGGCATAACAACAAATATTTGGTGGTTTGATGGCTAAACGGTTTGCCAAACAGATCAAAAATGAACAATGTGCGCGCCCCAAGTGTTCAGAACACAATAAGGGATTAGTCACGTTACATTAATAGAAATATTGGCCGTCGTCATTCTTTTTGCCCAGTTTGTTGTATTTCAGGAAGATTTTGAAGAAACTTTTCCTGCAAACATCTTAGCCGCCCTGCAAAGAATGAATGTCCATCTTCTATGCCGCTTATTCTCACTCTAAATAACATTTGGCTACAAAATGCTGCACACAGTATTCTCTCATTTATTACGGTTGCTTAGGGCAAGACCAATTATGTGAATTTACGGAAAGTAATAAGAAAACAAGTAATATTTTTGCAGTTGGGGAATAAAAAACCCGTTTACCACCTTCCCAATGCAGTTAACATTATCAGAGCCATCTACACATGACATAACACCCCTATAGCCATCTTTACACTTGCATTAGCCAATATAGTGTACATAATAAGAGACAATACGCCATTTAAAATGTGAGAGGCTCGGTGCGTATCAGACAGGAAGTGACGCCTGAGGTTCAGAGGTGAGTTTTAGCTACAACACGAGTTCATGTCGGGATTATTGTGCTTGTTTGGAGATGAGATCGTTCAAACCTGAAATAAAAGCCACTTCCGAGAATCAAATCTGGTGCTTGTGTGTCTCAGCGAACACCACAGTAACATTACTGAATACTACATATGACTTGTCCGTCAATATTTTTGGACTAGTAATAGGCCGTAGCCGACGAGGAAAGAGTAATGGGAAAAAAAAAATAAATAATAAAAAAAAAAAAATATATATATATATATATATATATATATATATATATATATTATGGGAACAAAGCAATAATAAAGTCGTAATACTATGGGAATAAGGTCTGAATACAATGGGAATAAAGTCGTAATACTATGGGAATAAGGTCTGAATACAATGGGAATAAAGTCATAAAACTATGGGAATAAAGTCAGAATACAATGGGAATAAAGTCGTAATACTATGGGAATAAAGTCGTAATACTATGGGAATAAAGTCGTAATACTATGGGAATAAAGTCGTAATACTATGGGAATAAAGTCGTAATAGTAGGGGAATAAAGTCGTAATAGTAGGGGAATAAAGTTGTAACGTTATGGGAATAAAGTTGTAATATTATGGGAATAAAGTCATAATATTATGGTAATGGTAAGACCAAACAGTTAATATTAATAATATGCTTTTGACAAATAACAAAAATGAAATCTACAGCAAAAAAAAAAAAAAAGAGGAAAGAGCAATGATGAAATAAATAAAGTTGGGTTGTGACTTAATGACCATTAGAAAATGTGGGTTCCAGTTTGAAACCATAAGAGAACCCGCAAACAAGCGGCAGCCATGATGGCCATAGCGAGTACGACCCCCCCACCCCCTCTTCAATGGAACAACTTTGGACTCTGGATTAAGGCCACAAACAACTTTTAATGAATAGGTTCCCAGCATTCCGCACCTTTGTAACGCCGCAGTGGCGTCCTGATAAAAACACATTAAAAAAAAAAAGCAGCGTGGAAACAAGGAGGACAACCCACTCCCCCTCTCCCAATATGAGCCTCGGCAAGCAGATAGGGCGGGACGGTGTGCGGCCCGCGTCTGAGGCAGAGAAAGGCAGACGAAGTGGAATCTAAATTGGATCTCGACTTGCGAGGAAAAGACACGGTGAAAAAAAAAAAAGGAGAGCAGAGGCAGGAGAAGAAAAGGGAGAGCACAGATGGAGGAGGCGGAGGAGGACAGCAGATAGCGGCGGCGAGCTCCTGTTTTGACTTTATGCTCGCTTGTTAAAGACACGTGGCTTGCCACACACACACACACACACACACTTGCACAGTACAGATAAGGCCAACATAGAAGCGCAGACATCAGATGATAAAATCAGTAAAGGGTCAGTAAATTAGAGCGCAACACGAATGTGAAGTAAACATGTCTGACACTGCACTGACACGCAAACAAACAGATGTACCAATCAAATACATCTGACTTTGGTGCACCACTATTTCCTGCCCCCCCTCACTTGGAAGCTGAAAGACCCCCGATGTTTAAAGAGGTGTCAAACACATCTGCATTCAGGCTTCAGCTAAAACTTTAGATACGTTCCCCCTCCTGCATATAAATACCGTTGGGCACTTCACCCCCACCCCGCCACCATAAAGACTATTATCTATGCTGCCCTCACTAAACAGCGGAATTGAAGGGATTGCTCGCGTGCAAGCAAGATAACATAACCGGCCAGGAAAGTTTAGTCTGACCTGTTTGGAGAAAAGTAAAGCCTACTTCTTCCTTCTACAACGTTCATACTAAAATATCCTTAAATCAGCCCAGTGGTCCAAAAATTCATTACCGCAATGTTAACGTAACATGGAAATGACCATGATGTTCTAAGGAGATTAACGAGCATTTTGGTGGGGCTGTCTTACAATATTCAACTATCACTCCTGCAGTGGAATTGTACATCATATACTCATCTCTACTTGACTACTGGGTAGAAATTGCAGTAGTCAGTAGTGTTGGGCATGTTACTTAAAAAATAATTAGTTATAGTTACTTCTCCAGTTACTGAGTTACTCCACTATAAAAGTAACTAGTTACCAGTAAAAGTCACTATTGCCCCCCCACAGCAAAGACGGGTACCATTACAGAGGTTTGTATTTATTGCAGTGGACAGGTGTTTCTGTGCGTATGAGTTGCTCACACAAGACTTGGACAAAGTTTTTTTTTTTTTTTCGGGGACGTAATGTACATTTTACCTTTGACATCAACAACGTTAAAGTAGTGTCTGTACTGCCACCATTTGGCAAACGCTGTTTGGATGTGGGCGGTACGCCGATTGAGTGGTTAGCGCGCGGACCTCACAGCTAGGAGACCAGGGTTCAATTCCACCCTCGGCCATCTCTGTGTGGAGTTTGCATGTTGCATGGCGTTCTGTGTTGGGGTTTGTTACGACACTGATGATGATTTCCATGTTGTTCTTGTGCAGTTTTTCATGTCAATCAACCCCGTGTGTCTCCGGGCAGCACTGGTGAGTGCAATTATTTGATAGAACAAGTGCAGTCAGGAGCAAACATGGCGGCTTCTTCTCAACCTCTTTTTTGGGTTTTCTCCGGGTACTCCGGTTTCCTCCCACATTCCAAAAACATGCTACGTTAATTAGCCACTCCAAATTGTCCATAGGTATGAATGTGAGTGTGAATGGTTGTTTGTCTATATGGGCCCTGTGATTGGCTGGCCACCAGTCCAGGGTGTACCCCGCCTCTCGCCCGAAGACTGCTGGGATAGGCTCCAGCACCCCCTGCGACCCTCGTGAGGAAAAGCGGTAAAAAATGAATGAATTAATGTTTGGATGTGCTCTTAACACCCGTCCACTCAAGTTCTGTGATTGGCCGAAGACGCAATCTTACTAAAACCTGAGCCAATCCTCATTGCTTATGTGGTTCTCCCCCCTCCCTTGTTGCTCTGCAACACTCTCACTTTGTGAGATTTATGAAGTAACGTGCAGTAACGGGGTGTCGAAAATGGTAACGGCGTTATGCTGACAGTAAAAGTAATTATTTAGATTACCCGCTACTGAAAAAAGTAACTTATTTTAAACGGCGTTATTCCCATCACTGGTAGTCAGTAGTAACCACAAGGAAAATGGACGGCACTATTTGGAGTTGCCCTTCTGTCGTCTCCCCAAACATTCAAAAGATTCATTTGCAACTTCGTTGGCTTGGAGACTGATTGTGTGGAATTGGAAAAGCACCAGCACCACCCTCCCACACCCGCTGGATTAAAGACACTTGATTTTTTTTTTTTTTAGGGAAATAGAGAAGATTAGGTTGTCACCGAATGGCTGTTCCAAAAAATTCAGAGAAGCGTCGTGGTCCCTTTCTTAAATTTCTTCATGAGACTTGATCTCAAATCAAATGTTCAAAAAGAAAAAGGAAAATGTCAAGTGATCAAGATTGTATCATTCCGACGCCGTGGGTGATGCTGAGCCGACATGCTTACATACAGTATAATGTGTTTGTTATGTAATAGCCTACAAATCAGCCTTATTGGTCTGAGAATTGGAAATGCGTGTGTGTTTCACGTCAGACAGAAGACAAAGGAGCTGAGATGAAGGCTACGTTGACCGTCAACATCGACTGACTGGCTCATAATTAGGCCTGCACCAAATGTTCTGGCCAATCACCAATTACCGGTCGTTAAGATACAAGATATCGTGTCAGATTAAACATGACAAGATGTCTCGCTCAGGAAGAAAAAATATATTGTGGATGATAAACACTCAATAAATGAAAATAAAGTACATAATTTTGCCATGTACTACGATGTGATATACTACCATGTCTGTGCATGTTTTTCTTGTCCAAACAGGCAGGAAAAGAGTTCACTCCTGTCATTTATAATGTATAAATATATTTGTTATTGTGCTAACAGTGTTTTGACAAGTAATTGCTTTTTCAAGCCATGTTGTTCCTTTTTATATTTTATATGTTCCTTTTTATATTTTATTTTATGTGCACTTTTCTGATGCCTAATTTGCCCGCTTGCTGAAGTTAACCGTATTTCGGTTTGGCTTATCTTGTTTTCTGTCTCTAAATATATTAAAGACTGTACCATTTTTATAATACTTACGATATACACTTTTCACAATTTACTTTGAGCTACTTTCCTCCACTACTGGTTGTTCCTCAGGTGTTCCTGGTGTTCCTTTTATTTTTAAAGGGTTTGAATGTAACATCCCAGTATGGATTACCGCATGAATGTGAACACTCCTATTTGAGACACAGCTTCCATCTATGAAGGAAAGACATCCAGATTATGGATTTGACCGTTTTGGAATAGAAGAGCACAGTTCTTTCTTCACCTCCACTAGAAAACAGGAAGTACTAACTTGGACCCAAACATGGTCCTTCCTGAACAATGTTTAACACAAGGGTCTGGCAACAATGATGATGGGATGAATCACACACACACACACACACACACACACACACACACAATGGAACTCCTCGATTTAAACATCACTCCGCTTGACACACTAATCTCCCTAAACCCATCATTTCCTGACTCTGTCTGCTCCAAATGAAGATATCCATGCTGGATTTAAAAGAGGGCTGCAAACTTATTTGCATGTCTGAGCTAAAATTCCCTGGACAGCCAACAACTTTTCTTTAGTTTTGATTCCAACAAACAACATCTGCTGGTTGGAAAAAGTTCTGCAGAAGAACACTTTGTAGAATGAAAGAGAACCAGAATACGATCCAAACAACAACAACGTCATTTCTTGTTTTTTTTTTCTTCTCAATTCTGACTTGTGTTGTCTTCATAGCCGCCCTTGTTAGGAAGAAACACTGGCTAGCTGAAACAATCACGCACGTTTGTGAAGAGGGGATGAGAAGGAGGCTCACCTTGACGTTTCCTCCTATCAGGTCAGGCGGCTCCTCGTCTGTCTCCAAGGCAACGTTGATGGTGGCAAAAGGCCGGCTGGCCATTTGCTGCATCTCCCTCAGCAATTGCTACGGAAACAAGAGTTAGACTCCAGTTAGTCACAACGTAAACAATGCGACATCGAGGGCCGCCATCCCGCCTCTGGTGCCATGTCCAAAGGCAGAATACTGTGGAAATAAAAGGGCTCTAGTTAGCATGTAAAATCGACCACAACCCTCCCGACCCTAAACATAACCGTGTTCCTGAACCCTGGTTCCCGACTCTTAGCCTCTAAACCTGACCCTAACTCCAACCTCCTGACATGAACTTCAACCCATAACCCGAGTCATAGCCCTTATTTCCTGACCCTAACCCCAACCCCCAATCCCTGCCACCAGGTCCCTGACCCCAACTAACTGTGTTTCCGCATAACATCCTATTGGTGACAACCTCAAAGCTAAGCTAAGATCATCCCCTTTAGCACTAGCATGCCCTGTGAAGACAAGGCGTCACGGCCGGAATGAAGTCATTACAGTACAAAGAACCAAGCTAAAAGGTACGGATATCAAACAAAAATGGAGGACAAAAAAACGGCAAGAGAAGTGTTTGACAGGGGCCGTGACGGATGATGGATGATGGGGGGAGCGGCGAGGGGTCACCCACAGAGCAGCAGCGGTGTTGGGATAGCAGATTACAGGCGGCGAGACACTGGAAGCCATCCCAATCTCTAATTACACCCAACATCTCAGTGGAATTACGATTAGCAGGATTTAGATGCATCGTGGGAGCCGTGAGAGACAAAAAGCCACCAGTTCACGCTCGCTAACACACAAAAAGACGCTGACTCAGCAAAAAAGAAAACCTGTTAGCACATTGGAGAATACCCAAGAACTTGATACAAAAGATATGAGGAAATGAAAGCGTCCTCCAGTCCACGGTGCAGATATGGCAGTGTAAGTGGCTAAGCGAAAGGAAGTTTGTCCCTTCTAGGTGAATATTTATTTAAATTCTAGTTTAATCATCTGGAAAGGCCAGCAGCAAAAAAGTAGGACAAGTGGTGCGGCATCCCATATTGCACTCCACAGAATAGAACAAGTGAGGAAGTGATGCTGATAGTCATTTAGTGGTTTGGCTGAAACAGATTTTTTTTTAATCCACGGCTGTCACACAGCAAAGGAAGACCAGCAGGGATTATGTATTATATCCAAAGCGGAATACCTTCCAGTTGTCACAACTGCACTCCAATTTTCTTCAACCCTTCAGGGATGACAAAAGAGGGGTCAAAGTTCAGCGGATTACCATCGGTGCTGTTCTTTATCTGGAACTTCCTTCCTTCCTCAGGATTGGTTGAACAGAGAAAACAGTATTTCCGTGTGTGCCTACAAAAAGTGGCGACTATGGGAATGGTCCTGTTAATCAGCAGGGGGCATTATGGCGCTTGCTTCTTCTGAAGTACAACGCCTACGCCTTTATTTCCGTCTCTCATCAACATGAAGCCAATAACCCAGGACAAGCGAGCAGCAAGATATTTGTTTCCGGAGTTCCACGCAAGTTGAATGAGGCATACCAGCATGGAGCATACCATGCATTGTCTCCCTGATCGGTACATCAAAGAATTATTGAAGATGATCTCGGCGTATCGCCAACACCAACAAAACCAGCGACGTTTTCTGGTCTGTTTGCAAAAATAATTTATTTATTTAACATTAAGCCCGACTTTGGTCATGTGCATGAGTGCTGCTGGCACTGGGGGAGCTGCGGTTCATTTAGGGTAAAGATGAATTCCAACTGTGACATCATGAAGCAAGAGCATCATCGCCTCCATTGTGAAATTAGGCTACATGGAAGTTTTAGTTACAGTACATCATGCAAAGGAGCAATACCACAATATAGAAAGTATTTAGATATACTAAGTTAGTGTATAGCTTGTACAAACGGTCACATAACATATCAGAAAGCAAGTCAACACACAGCCATTGTTGTTGAAGGAGCTGAGGAGCAAGATAACGGTCTTGCCTGCAGTCAAGCTCGTTGGGGCGTATGTTACATGAGTGCTGCCTGCACCAGAAAGCTGTGGTTCATTGAGGAGAAACATTTAATTCCAACATGTACAGTGACCTCATGAAGCACAGCATGATCATCACTTTCTATTTGAGTTTAACGAGGCATAACAGTATGCAGCATATCATGCCTTGTCTTCCTTATGGGCACAGCAGACCCTTGGTGTTGCCAGCTATTTAGTCAATAATGGCTGTGTGTTGACTCATTCAGTGGATGGCAAATCTATACCGCTCTCCAAGCTGTACTCTGACTACTCAAGTATATCCAAGTTAACTTTCTACAAGATACAGTCAAAAGCTTGCAGACTTTGAGGATGACATGTAAGGAAAATGTCCGGCTTCGTTCTTCGGCACCAGATGGCAGCTCATCAAGCATGTCTCATCCGTTATTGAAAAATCAATGGGGTTCTAGCGTAGACGTGTGGGGTCTGTGGGGTCTGGTGGCCGTTATCCTCCTCAGTCCGCGTGTATTTTTCTGACTACAAGGAATGGCGCTTGGAAAGAAAAATGCTTTGTGGTGAACCTCTGACAAAACCTTGGAAAGCCAAATAATGAGTGGAGAGCCTCTTGTTAAAGGTCATCTCACTCAGCCAGCCTGCAGCGCTCACATCTCCAGTGAGGAATCTGCAGTCCAATGAAGACATCAGGCATGTTCTAGTTACTGTTCTCCTAAACACCATCATTGGTGATACGTAACGCCTCCTCTGTTGGCCAATTTGCTAAGCTTTCATTTCTTTCTCTGTTAAAGCTGCACCTCCTCACACCTTTGGTGTGTGTGCGTCTTTGTGAGTGAGAGGAAGAAAAGCTGTTACTTGCTTGGGGGAGAAGTTGTTTGGCGCCACCTTCTGGTTTGTATGAACTTCTCCACCCAAATATAAGACGACCCCGTAGTTTATCTGAATAAAATGGTGTATTACGTTCAGGCCGATGCAGTATCTCAGATTGACTCCCTCCACAATAAAAATGTGCTCAGTTTCGTTGCGTCTTACATCATCGTCACCCAACCAGGAAGTAGTCCGCCAACAAATCCAAGTGAAAAGCGTTGGGAGGAAGTTTGCACACGTTTGTAAAGTGCTGAAGTTTTGATTGAGCTTTTGGACCGGATGAAGTGTACCTAATGAAGCTAACATGACTTCATTAATACACCAACCCTACAGGAGGCCTTCAGATTACACAATTACACAAATGGACGATAATTACCCTGCTGGCCATGGCCGTGTATAATGACGGCTACAATAAGACGTCAGCATGCAAACGTTAGAACAAAAGCGGTGACCGGCAGCGGTGACAAGGAAGCTTGCCGCAGCATCCTCGTCACGCTACATGATTATTATTAGCGTTCAACCTGCAGGATATGAAATTGTTCCATAATTACAATATTGTGACACGCTGGGCTGATGCAGTATGAGGCACCACCGCTGTGTTTCTGCGTGGCGGAGTCGTAATTACGCGGAAGGAACAGACATGTCGTACATACTTATATTCGTTCCCCTGCTTGCCAAGCGTGGTTGACCCGCACAAAGACTATTTTAGTCTGACACTTGAACCCAACGGTGGGACGGCTTAAGGTAAAGATGATTCCACAGCACTGGTGTCATTTCATTTCACCATGTAGGACCAGCCAATAAAAACGAGGCATTCTTTGGCATACTTTACTTATTTTACGTACTATTATCCTGGAAGTGACAAAGCAAATGACTTGTAGTTCTGATATGAGTTATGCTAAAACCGAGTTGCGAGGGGCACACGGCCCCGGGCTGCACTTATATTAAATTTGGTGGCATTTTCCAAAATCGTAATGAATGGAATATGCATGTATTAAAATGTATTTCACTATTGTCACTGATTTTGCTGATTGGTTGGCTGGGGAGAAGTCACATGGTTAACCTTCAAGTCTTCTTGTGTCTTCAAGGCTAAAAAAAAAAAGTGTTTTTATGAAGTGACAAACGTTTAAAAAAATCTGTAAACGTACAGGTGGAACTGTGTTGTGTCTCCGCGTGAAGGACAAAGACCTGATGAAGAATCCTCGTTATATAGACTCCCCTCAGCGATGGACGTATTTGAAGAGATATGCTTTAATACTTAAAGTGAGGGGGATCTTTCAGGCTGTCTGGAGCAGGAAGGAAGCAGAAGCAGAAATGTGGAACTGGGAATCTTGCTGGATTATGGCTCGTGCTAAGCAGAAGAGTCACCGTCATTGTTGACGAGATCTTTTATATATATTAATAACATGAATATACTTTTTCTCACCAAACCTCCCAGATATTTAACAACTCCATATGTTGAATCTACAACATGTGTGCTCATTACGTAAGGTAGTGTTGGTCACTTTGTAGATATGATATGATCAATGGCTGATATCATATGACATATCATCATATTAACAGTAAGCTCCCCTACTTTGGGTGTATGAAGTTTAAACATACATGGACATGTTTATTAGAAACATGTTTGTCCATGACAAACACTGACATAAAAGCATTTATGGGCCAAATGCTAAAACACACTGAAAACAAGTACATCTACTTTTTAAACCTGATTGGGTAAGAAAACAAGACACGGCTCACATCCATATAAACATTTTTGGAGAGGAAAAAAAACAACCCAAAAGTGTTTCCACCTTGCCTTTCACAGCACTACACAAATAATAAGAGCCCAGTGCTAATTTAGTCTAAAGGTTAGCCTGAAGAGGGGTGGTGGGTGATGCATAGACGCTAAGAGGAAAGCAGGGCTGAAGGTGAGAGGAAGGTCGCAGCTGAGAGGCTCTTCAGCTCATGAAAAGCACAAAATAAGAGTTCATGACATCAGCTTTCACTGAATGGGGTCCGTTCACCTCCCAATAGATGCCTCAAAACAAACAAACACAGGTAAAGGACATCATAGAATTTGCCATGACGCATGGCTGCTTTCTGTTTAGCGGAGTGAACAAGACGAGATCATTTTATTTTGGAGCAAAGTAAAGCTCCTTGTCTTTGCCCGTTTGTGTCAGGGCTGTCAATCTTGTATCACGGAGGGTGGCAGATTGACTGCGGGAGGGTGCTTTGATATTTTTTGAAAGGCTAAATTTTTTTATTAAAAAAGGTATACAGACTGTTCAAAACAAATCCTTGTGTTTTTTATTAGTTGGGAATGTCTGGAAAAATGAGTTTAAAATGGGAATCTGCTTTGCATCTGAGGGTAACCCTTTACAAAATAAGGTAGTCGTTAGTAACTACTAAATTTGTGTGTCCCTTATTGTAAAGTGAGACCCACCGAGGGTCCAGACAACCCCCAAGACGTAACGTTTTAGCAGCAAAAACTCCACATTTTGCCTCCCTGGGATGATCCCAATACTTTTTGTGCAAGTGGAACATAAAACCATATCAAAACGACACTTTTTGCTATGAGAATAGAGTTAAGTTGGACCTACAAACCCATCAACAGCTCCTAAAGGTGTCCCAGTATTCTTCCGTGTGCTATTAAGCGGTCAAGTCAGACATCACTAAACGAGCGAGTATCTAGCCACAGACGGCCGTCAATCAAAGTCGGGTCCGACCTGTGTCGAACCGTTTGCAGCACATAACATAAAACGTGAAGGCGCTTCCTCGGAGGACGGATGGAAAATAAATGGGAGTCGTAAATAGAGCAAATGGTTTCTTTGGAGGCTGTCATCTTAGGAGGCCTAAAGCCATCCTGCAGCAGCTTTATCAGCATGCCAGTGATGGACCAGGACTGCATTCACACCGGGGATGCCAGACAGCACACCCCCTTTCCCAGTACAAAGACTAAACCTTGTGTTTTGAGGCGGCAAAGAAATCAATCCATCCCAATGAATCTTGTCCATGTGCAGCTAGCACAGCGTTGAAAGTACGTTAACACAGCAATTAGCGTGTAAATAGTTTGTAACAAGTGAGTACGCCTCCCAGTGAGCATGTCCAAATGTGTCCTTGTACCTTTGTTAGCTAAAACTGCCTTCATCTTCTAGGACATGGAATTGAGACGAGCTACACCGTTTGTTACAAGAATCCTCTACTACTCCTCCATGGTGACGACATGGTGGATGATAAGACATCTGAGGCTCTTTCACATTCCGTCCTTCCCCTCGAAGATGCCCCAAAAGGTGCTCTATTGGGTTCAGGTGCGGGAGAAACATACCTGGTCACTCCATCGCCTTCACTTGTCATCTTTATCATGTAAAAACCACCACAAGGCCCAGTTTCTGCTTCTAAATGTTACAGTACAACGCTGGAATTTTTCCAGTCATTGAACCGCAGCTCTCAACACAGGCAGCACTCATGCAGGCTACCACGGCGACAGTTATCTTGCCAAAAGACCAGAAAAAATTACACGCATTGTCTCTACTCACAATTTAAGTAGCCAAGATCTAGGAACAAAATGTGTTTGATGTGCACATACTTGAGGAAGACGACACATGATATGATATGCTACATGCTCACATGATTCATTAAACACATCAAGGATGATGCCATGCTTCGCTGTGTCACAGTACATGCTGGAATTCATATTTTGCCTCAGTGAAAAGCAGCTACCACTACACTACCACCACCAGGTTTGACTGTAAAAAAAGACAAGTATCTTTCCTCACTTGTTGTCAGCTATTTATACGATAATGGCTGTGTTTCCAGTACTTCCAGTAGCTGGTAAACTTCTACTGCTATACAAGCTGGACACCAACTACTAGCTTATCACTTGACAGGTTATACTGCAATAAAAATGTGAGTGCTGCACGTACGTTTGTGAGAAATTAGTTATAGTTATAGTTGGGGTATAAGGTGCTTGAGTCAAAATGCTTATTTTGCTCCAGAATGATCGGTCTGGGATGCGTCAACAAAGTGGTGCTATGCTGCTGATGGGAGCGAATTCCTCACACGGGTACTTAAAAATGGAATCAGAAAATATGACAAAGCTCTAAACATGTCAAAGAAAAAGCATGCCTTGACAAAAACAACAACAGCAACCTGTCGACTTGCTTTATTTTGGCGGCTTGTAAATGTCACCCGGTGCAAAGGAAGTAAAATGATGGCTGCTCTGGAGTACGCCAGAAAAAAGGTTGTGTGTGTGTGTGTGGTGAGTGAGACCAACCTCTCGTCGTCGTGACGCCCAGCAGCTCTGTTTGATCTTCCAGACGACGGCGGCCACCAGCAGAAGGGACAGGAAGCAGCTGTGGGTGGACAGGAAGTCCAGTCAAAAAGTAAGAAAAGAAAAACTTTGGTGTAAAAACCTAACATTTGAGCTGCACCACATGAAACCAAATAATGTCAGTAAGCCAACGGTGTCACATGACAGAATGGTGTTTAAAAGGAAGAAACAGCATTCTGCACTTGAACATGAAATTCCCACAAGGCCTGAAAGGTGATGACACGAGTCTGTCGGGAACACAAACACAAACACAAAAGGGTGTTGGGTGTGCGCCTTCAAACACATCATCTACAGCCACCGCTTACAATCCGAACTTCATTCGACGACAGTCACGCCTCTCGTTGATTCCCTGTCAGCATTCACGCGCCGTTCCGCATCGCACCTTCTAAATTTCAGCACTTCCACGACGCGGCTTTAAAAAAAAAAAAAAAAAAAAGGCTCAACGTGAATGTTGCAGCCGAGGTGTCATACTTCACTTGCGAGAATAAAGAATGCACAATGTAATGGAAAACGACAATGCTTTGACAACGCTCAACTCAAAAAAACATATAATGATGCAGCTTGAAGTCGAACAAAACAGACGCTTAGGCTACCTTCAGATGCAGGTGTTTTTGGTAAAGTTACATTTTTTATGTAGCTATTGACATTGTCAAAAAAGGCGACTTGTTAATGTGAATGGAAAGCGTCCAGGAAGTGGACAATCCTTGGCAATTCCAAGTGCAATATTTTCTTAACCATATGATTCCACGTGGGAGATTAAGATGAAAAAGGGCAAGAAGTTTCGGGAGAACTGGCTGTGCGCGCACACACACACACACACACACACACACACGCACACAAATTGAGTAATCATTGAGTAAATTGAGTAAGCTGCAGTAAGTCCCCAGTCTAAAGGGGACCTATTATGCTCATTTTTCAGCCCTTTGTATGAAGTTGTGTGCTCCTATAGAGCAGCTCCACACAATAACCAGCACAGAAAAGCTTTGCAGATCTATTACAGCTAAATTTCATTGGATTTTGTGCTTCCTGCGAAAACTGTCTTGTTGTAATTTATTCCACCCACGTCCCGCCTCCAGGCATGCCCATAACGCTGTGGTTGGTCAGACTCCCAAATGCTCGGGAGGACTTCCAATGTTGTGCCAATAGCTGCCAAACCCAACTTTATAGGAGTTGATAAACGGCAGAGGAGTTGATAATAAACAGGGATTTATCTTTTTAAAATGGCGGCTTTTAACATTCAGCCATATCTGCTGGATCCCGAATCTGTGCTTTGAATTCTAGTTATGGCAAATGGCAACGTTTGTGACCGTGTACTCCTATGTAAAGGGACTCCAAAAAGTGTTTGAAAGTAACCCTGTGAGAAATTCTGTAAAGTAATTGATAAAAAGTTCATATAACATTCAGTTATTTCATCCAAAAATGTGGTTAGTAACCTCATTTAAACCATACACCCCTTTACGACCCTACCTCTGAAAAGAATCGGAATGGAAACAAGGAATCGGAATCGCTCAAATTCAAACAATGCCCAACGCTAATGGTCTTGTCTCACAAGCCGAGTGTGTCGTGACACCCCCGGTGAGCATGTAAAACACCAAAAAAAAAAAAGTGTGCGCCAGTGTTGAGTAGCTGAAAAGTGGGCCTGTTTGACAGGAAAGAGGAACGTGGCTGCAGAGAGCGAGAGCTTGAGGGCCTTGTCATGGTCCAAGCTGACAGCGAGACAACAGCCACGGGGCAAACGGCAGCCGAGTGGGCCGAGCTGAATTCCTAAACCTGCCGCCTGCTGCCCTTTTCTCCAGGTTGGCAAACAAGAGCATCGGCACAGTGGCCGCTAACTTTGTTTAATGAACCGCACGGCGACCTGCATGGCAATCGCTGTCCACACTGTGGGTGGGCGAAAGGGGGGCGGGCAATGTGCGTGCGTCCCAGTTAGCAAAGCGTTTGAGCCGAGCGGCTTTTTGTTGCCGTTTGCCGAGGACGAGCTCTCCTCTACTTACCCTCACACGCGACTAATTAAGGCAGCTGCCATGACACCTGACAGGAGGGGGAGGGGCCGTGGGTGTGATGGTGTCGTCTCGCCAATTGCCATCTGTGTTAAAAGCCTCCTTGACAAGGAATTGCTTCAGAGGTGAATGGAACGTGGCCAAGGAAACACAAGAGCGGCTCTGAAGAAGAAATGTGGTCTTATGGCTGAACAAAAACACTTTTTCAATAAGTTTGTGGCGTTTCATTCTGGAAAAACTAAACTGGGGTTGAATTTGATGGCTTCATAACAAGCACTCCATTAATTCTGTTATTATTAGTGTACAAAAAGCAAAAGATAACCAGTATGTGCATGTGAAATAAGACTTATGTAGAAGAATACATAGTCCTATCGACTATGTCGACTATGTATTCCAAGCGTGAGGCAGATCCTTCTGATGGCTGCCTATCAAAGAAACGAAAGCTGAAGTGAAATGAGACTTGGTAAAATGCTGAGAAAGAGGACAAAGCAACAGTGGCTGCCATCTTGAAGGCTACAGATGGTATCCTTGAACATACAGTGCATCCGGAAAGTATTCACAGCGCTTCACTTTTTCCACATTTTGTCATGTTACAGCCTCATTCCAAATTGTATTAATTTAATCTCTTACCTCAAAATTCTACACAAAATACTCCATTATGACAATGTGAAAAAGTTTTTTTTTGACTTTTTTTTTAATTTATTAAAAATAGAAAACAAAAAAATCACATTTACATAAGTATTCACAGCCTTTGCCATGAAGCTCAAAATTGAGCTCAGGTGCATCTTTTTTCCACTGATCATCCTTGAGATCTTTCTACAGCTTAATTGGAGTCCACCTGCAGTAAATTCAGTTGATTGGACATGATTTGGAAATATAATAACTGTCTATATAAGGTCCCACAGTTGACATGTCAGAGCACAAACACCAAGCATGAAGTCAAAAGAACTGTCTGTAGACCTGCGAGACAGGATTGTCTTGAGGCACAAATCTGGGGAAGGATACAGAAACATTTCTGCTGCTTTGAAGGTCCCAATGAGCACAGTGGCCTCCATTATTGGTAAATGGAAGACGTTTGGAACCACCAGGACTCTTCCTAGAGCTGGCCGGCCTTCTAAACTGAGCGATCGGGGAAGAAGGGCCTTAGTCAGGGAGGTGACCAAGGCCCCGATGGTCACTCTGTCAGACCTCCAGCGTTCCTCTGTGGAGAGAGGAGAGCCTTCCAGAAGGACAACCATCTCTGCAGCAATCCACCAATCAGGCCTGTATGGTAGAGTGGCCAGACGAAAGCCACTCCTAGTAAAAGGAACATGGCAGCACATCTGGAATTTGCCAAAAAGCACCTGAATGACTCTCAGACCATGAGAAACAAAATTCTCTGGTCTGATGAGACAAAGATTGAACTCTTTGGTGTGAATGCCAGGTGCCATGTTTGGAGGAAACCAGGCACTGCTCATCACCAGGCCAATACCATCCCTACAGTGAAGCATGGTGGTGGCAGCATCATGCTGTGGGGATGTTTTTCAGCAGCAGGAACTGGCAGACTAGTCAGGATAGAAGGAAAAATGAATGCAGCAATATATAGAGATATCCTGGATGAAAACCTGCTCCAGAGCACTCTTGACCTCAGTAGACTGGTCATGTACCTTGACCATACAGATAGTAGACATTAGCACACAGCCAAGATCTCAAAAGATTGGCTTCAGAACCACTCCGTGAATGTCCTGGAGTGGCCCAGCCAGAGTCCAGACTTGAATCCGATCGAACATCTCTGGAGAGATCTGAAAATGGCTGTGCACAGACGTCTCCCATCCAACCTGATGGAGCTTGAGACTTATTGCAAAGAAGAATGGGCAAAACTGCCTAAAGATAGGTGTGCTAAACTTGTGGGATCATATTCAAAAAGACTTGAGGCTGTAATTGCTGCCAAAGGTGGATCAACAAAGTATTAAGCAAAGGCTGTGAATACTTATGTAAATGTGATTTTTTTTTCTATTTTTAATAAATTCAAAACATGTCAAAAAAATTTTTTTCACATTGTCATAATGGAGTATTTTGAGGTAAGAGATTAATTTAATTCAGTTTGGAATGAGGCTGTAACATGACAAAATGTAGAAAAAGTGAAGCGCTGTGAATACTTTCCGGATGCACTGTATAAAATAGTATGTTATACAATGTCATCTACGTATATCTTCTCAAATAACGGCTGCCCTGAGGTAGTCAACTCCTCAAAGGACAGGTTTCATCCCGTTTCCGGAGAACGTTGACCTCCAAGACTGCCTTTTGTCACTAATTCTGTTCAAAACTTGAATGTAAAGAAAACATGAGCTTTGGGTCGTGACCGTAAGAACGACATCCCGGATAGAAGCGGCCAAAATGAGCTTGCTGAGGCTGAGGAGCTCGGCCATCCGGGAAGAGCTGAGAATAGAGCCGCTGCTCCTTCACACCATGAGGAGCCAGTTGAGGGCATCTAGTCCAGATGCTTCCTGGAAGCCTCCCTGGTGAGGTGTTCCGGGCATGCCAAGCCGGGACGATGCCCTGGAACTGATAAGAACACCCTGGAGGGATTATGTCTCACTGCGAATGCATCGGTGTTCTCCCTGGTGGAGTGGGATGAGGTGACTGGAGAACAGGAAGTCCGGACTTCCCTAGACCAGGACCCAGATAAGCCATAGAAAATGGATGGATTAATCAGGCCTAGTCTGTACTGACCAACTGTGTGATACCTGAGCAGCATCCTTGTCACCACATCATCATCATCATCATCACAGAGCACCTTGAGGGTCACACCGCATGGCCCAAGGGACTCCCCACTTCCACCCATTATGAAGCACCGTGTCTTCCTGCAGCTCATTACAGGGGAGGGGGGGGGGCAAAGTGACTGATATGACTCCTTTATTATTAATCAAGAAAGAGCCGAAAGCCTTTCAGCTTCACCGCAGCACCAATGATGAAGATGAGGAAGAGGAGCAGGCTGCTCCTCGAGCTGATACATCTTCCTCTGGCATCTCGCTGATGACCTGACAAGGAGGTCAACATGCAAAGCCAGCACGCTCAAGAATGCAGAAGGCGGCGAAGAAGAGGAAGATGGAGAGGAATGAAAGAGGGGAAGATGAAGGCAGGTGGAGATGTGTGAGGAATAAGAAGCAGGAAGGTGGTCGAGCAGACGGATCGGCTTCAACAGACATCATGATTGACATGAATGACATGTATGTTTGCAGAAAAAAGGAGCAGCATTCCATGAAAAGAACACCCTGCCAACTGTTAAATAAGGAGGTGGATCCATCAGGCTTGGGGGATTGGGAATAATGGATTCCATTAAATACCAGCAAATTCTGGAGGCAACTATCACATGGAAAAGATGGTGGCTTCTACAACAGGATAATGATCCTAAACGTACCTTTAAATCCACCACGGACTGCCTCAAGCAACGAAGGCTTTGGAATGGCCTTCACAGTCTCCAGACTTAAACTTCATTGAAAATCTGCTGGTAGATCTTTTGGGCATGCAAGAACTTGACGCTTTTTGCAAAGAAGAAGGTGGGAATCCCAAATAATAGAATCCAGAGACTTGTCGTTGGTTATAAAACGTGTTTACTGTTACTATTTCCTGATATTTTACCCATTTACCTGTGACTACAAAATGTGAAAATTATTTTTTTCCCACATATAAACCATGTAGTTTTTAAAAGGGGTGCCCTGACTGTACCTGGTGCATTTTAAGACATGTAGGGAAGCCTGCTCTACATGACTGTTTGCAATATTGTGAAGTCAGCCGCACAAAATGTCTGAACTTGAAGGCATCACACAAAACAACATACGCTGGAGGCGTTGGAATAGCTCAGAGGATAACAAACTCAGCCGGCTTGTCAATAAACACAGTTGGAACCTCCAACGTCAGGTCGTTCAATTTGGAATTCAATTTCAAAACATTTTTGGAAATATAAACCCCTAAAGTCTGTCATAACTTCAAATCAACATCAGCACGAGCACAGCTGTGTGCGCTGAAGCGCTAACGTTATAGTTAGATTTAATCATGCTAGGTCAGCCAATTTGCTGAATAAAACCAAAATGAACAAAATAAAGGCCCTGCATCTGTGGCTGATTGACAAATAAATACATAAATACATAAATACAAGGGCTGATTAGATTTTCTTTTCCACTCAGCAACCAACAGCCATCGTGATAAACTGTTAGCATCACAACTAAACTAAACTCTCCCGTGTCCAGCATGTATGTTCACGCACAACTTGTCAGTTCAACCGTTGGGCCTCGTCAAACTGTTTGGAGAGACACTCACAGGTGCGCTAAACAACCGGCGCTCGGCTTCCCAGCGGGGACCGCTGGCATGCTAAAAATACACGGCAAGCATCCGCGTCGCAAAGAGGCTCCCAGCAGAATGTGTTTAAAAAACAAAAAAACAACACAGCAGCCGCAGTGCAGCGCAACTGTGTTGAGAAGTTTCACTCCCAGGGGAGGTGGAATTTTCTGGAACATCAGGCCTTACCGCAACACGGGATGACAGAGACGTGAATCCAGCCATGAATATGACTTAATCTGAAAATGGATCTTAAACATCAAAACGGAGCATAATGATCCACCTTTATAAAAAAATAGATGGTGTACCTAATAAAGTGGCCAAAAGGGTCACTAGTGTGGGGCGCAGGCAAGCGTGCTGTGGACACAGCTCTGCAGTAAATCTTTCTCAGTCATTTTTTAAAATCAATAACACATTAGAGCAGTTCCTGTATGGATGGCACATGGCCAAGAGATCCATCATGGCCGCACACGCCCAGGTCTGTTCTTGACACATGACCCGCAGAGCCAACCCACGCCCAGGTTTTGGGAGGCGGCTTACGCACTTGGTTTCAGCGACAGTGGTTGTCAGTCAGGCTCGTCACCATGGCGACCAACTGACGGCTTGCTGCTCGATACCGTGGCACCACCCCCGCCCCCCCCACCACCAGCTGTTGACTTTGTGACAACAATGACTCTGGCACTAATTCAATTCAGCGACGCACCTAATTGGCCAATTACACCGTTAATTGACAGTTTATTTACACCCACTCGCTTGACATTTACAGAAAATGTGTCTTCCAGATCCGATATGAATATTATTTCAGCAAGCCTTTTATTCCATCTTGTCAGGGGCAATATTGTAGAAAGCCAACTTGCATACTTTAGCGTCAGGCTAAGGCTTGTGGAGCAGTATGATCTACAATTCACCAGAAATGAGTCAACACAGCCATCATGTGTAGATGATGTAGACAAGTGTCTACAGTCTGACATGGCGGTACTAGCGTGCACGAGTGCTGCCGGCACTGGAGTGAACTGTGGTTCACTGAGGGGGAAAAAATGACAATGTGAAGCACAGCATGATCCCCTTGGTTGGGAAGCTTTCGTGTTGATGACAGTATATCATGTCGAGGGACAATACTACAGAACACAAACATGGAGGTACATCAGAGTAGTCAGTGTAGACTTACCATCCAATGAAAACAAGTCACATCGTCTCAACAGCTGGCAAATCAAGTGAGTGCGCCTCACAGTGAACATGTCCAAATTGTGTCATTGGGGTGAACATTTCATATCACTGCCTTAATCCTCTTAGCCATGGAAGCAGATCAGGAATTGGGCAGGTTATTCCTGGAATCCTCTCCCATTCCCCCACATGACATCACTGGTGGAGCTGGTGGATGGTAAGACACCTTGTGCTCCTCCGGCTTCCTTCCACTTGAGGATGCCCCACACGTACTCAATTGGGTTCAGGTGTGGCGGAGATATACTTGGCCACTCCATCACCTTCATCTTCCTCTGCAATAACACTTGTCATCTCGGGAAGGGGTGTTTGTGCTCCTTATGTTGGAAAACTGCCAAGAGGCCCAGTTTCTGTTTCACATGTCACAGCACATGTTTGAATGAATCTTTCACCTCGATGAACCGCAGCTCACCCGGTGCTTCAGTACTCGTGCATGCTACCAGCGCCGTGCTTGACGCAGGCAAGAAAATCTTCCTGTCAAAAGAACCGGAAGATTTGCCAGTTTTGTCGCTATTGGCAATTTAAGTCGCCAAGATCTTGGGAAAAAATGTGTTTGAAGAAAAAAAGAGAGGGGATCATGCTCTACTTTGCAATGAACCACAGCTCCTCCGGCAGCACTTGTGTGCTCTACCACCATGCTTGACTACATACACAATTATCTTGATATTCGTAAATATAATCTGTGGTGTATCATTGCAAGTATAGTTACTTGCTACTGTATGTAGTGTTATACTTAGGTAAATGCTTATTGATAACTTTGTAGTAAAGTGTAAATACACACACACACACACACACACCTCAAAGGCCAAGAGCACTCGTGTTGTCTACTGGCATTCTCACCTGAAGAAGGTAACAAAGAACTGGACCAGGTCCATGAAGTTACTGTGCTGGGAGAAGGCGATCTGTGGAGGAAAGACAGGCAGTCACATGATGACGGCAAGCATACGTACACGTTCTATAAATATTAGTGCTTGAACACTCGTGGTGGGCAGAAGACGAAGATAAAAAAAATAATCATCACAAAAGCAATTGTATTACTGCCTTAATCATGGTTGCCAGGGGCAACATTTTAAGTGCCGCACTAATCCACCCTCCCGCTAAACTCCTACACATCCACCATATTACACTGAAAAGCACGGCTGCCATGACACCACAACGCCTCACTCTGGCAGCATTGCATGATTGCAGCACGCTCCACCTCCCCCTGCGTTCCGGTCCGAGGTGTACCTTGAGGCCCAACTCATCAGCACTGCTGCTTGTTATTCCTCAGCATGGCCGGGATTAG
The DNA here is from genome assembly GCF_037039965.1 of Doryrhamphus excisus. Lineage (NCBI taxonomy): Eukaryota > Metazoa > Chordata > Actinopteri > Syngnathiformes > Syngnathidae > Doryrhamphus > Doryrhamphus excisus. The sequence goes on from NC_136370.1 coordinate 3,106,915, forward strand.
CATACAGCTGGAAGCGAGGGATGGGGGCCTGCAAGCGTGTCAGATTAGTCTATGAATACTTCATATGTGATCAAGATATGTGTATATATGTACTTATATGTATATGTATGTGGATGGGTCGGAATGTGGAAAAACGACCAAGCACAAGAGACACACTGAAGGGAGGGGACGGGACTTTGTGAATTCATGACCATTGATGCTTTCCTGCACACTGAAGAATGTCAACTCAATACAAACTGGCAAGGTCCCATTTTCAACAATTCCAAAGACGCAGTCATGAATTGGAATATTGACATAGCTTAAAAGTGCTGTTAGCAAGGCGCACTGGCAAACGTTTTGTGTTTCTGTAACTTTAATGCGCATGTGATCGGTTTGTTTGCGACAGAATTTGTGTCTCCAAGAAGTGGATAAAGTAGACACTTTATCCACACTGTAACTCTGCACTTGCCCAACTTAATCGACGCCATACATCACATCCAACAGGGTAGCATTAAAAAGGAAAACTGCACTCGGAATTTTGCCCACCGTCCATAATCCTGATATGGGACAAAAACACACGGTTTCCCTTTTCTGTGCGTTGTATATAGTGAAAAACACGAGGCGCTGCAATTCTACCTCTGTCGACCAGAGAAGCCCAAAGGGAGGCTGACATCATTGCAGCAACCTGACAGGAATAATCAATCAAATGTTTTGCTGGGACTTAATGCATTATGGGAAAAAGGTAAACAAGTTGTTTCATTATTAAATTGGTACATACAGTATATATATATTTATTAGGTACCTTCAGTGTTAAGTTATTGTGTGGTGAGTTTAGCAATACTGTAAAGATGATACCGTGAAAAAAGTAGTGGCTTATTCAAAAGGAAATTACGGGAAATAACGAGCGGTAATTGCTGCAAATTGATGTAGCTATGTGTTTGGAGGCCGTGACACGCTAATGGTTGAGGTGCTCATTAAACAATGTTTGGGGACTGCACACTCACTGCTTGCGACTGCTGTGAGGCGTGCCAGATCTCTGGGCAGCAACCGCAGCGCAATATATGTTTTGACTTTTACGTCTCCAACTACAAGTTCCTACATTTGTAATTAGTCACTTTGGGGAAAATAAGTCACCAAGAAGGTTTGGAAAGTCACCAGATTTAGCGAGGAAACGGCCAAGTTGGAAGCACTGGGCTGCGTGTGAGACTGGAAGGAGAGGAAAGCCATTTACGGATGGAGAATACATGACGGAATTCTTGATAAAAAATATCAGAGCATTAATAATAAACAAGAAATGATTGGAAAAAAATGAAAGAGTGGCTGACTCTGCAAAGACAATCAAGGAAGGGTAACATTTTTTGTTAAAATGACAACTTTGACAAGTTTATAAACTGTGTAATGTTCCTGATTATTCCAGACACCAGACTATTTTTTTTTTTTTTACTGGCAGAAGAGGCAAAATGGCTTTGGATGCCCAAGGTTGCCAACCCATGCCCCCGCAGGGGGTTAGTGAATAAAAATTAAAAAAAAACTGCTTGACTAAATTTGCTGTGAACACAGAGATTTACGCAATGCGATCGAATGCCTCACCAATGACCACAGCAGAAGAAGTTGATCATTGTTCTGTGTGCGTTAGATAAACAAATATGTTCGTTTGACGATGACATTATTCACTCCAAGTGTTTCATCTTGAAGATCATTTATATTGTGTGCTAAATGAGAGATGCTCTTCTTATGTGGCGCTGTGACTAAATAGTTTGTTTTTATTTATGCCTTCTTGGGCGTTGAGACACTTTGTTGGGCGGTCCTTCAACACACCAAGTGTCACACAGATGGAGACTTATGTATTACTTTTTCAGACAGATATGTATTTTCTATTCTTAATTTCACCTCGACCTTGCATAATCTAATTCCCTGTGTGTACATACGTATGTCCATTTGCTGCAGTAATAAGCCTCGTATTGAATTAATTTCCTTATTGATGTCTGTACATTTTGTGCCTTTGTTTCCCTAATTATTTCCACCTTTACATCCAACATGAGTTTGCAGGCCAAAGCACAGCAAAAGAGCATAACAATGACAGTTCACCTCATGTCAAAATGAAGCAATTTTACTGTAATTCAGCCACATTTAAACAGCAACATCATGACCAAATGTACAGTTGGAAAGCTTTCTTTTTAAATGCGTAGAGAAGCCTGCTTTTTTGAAACATGGTGACCGTATACTCAGAGTGGTCTCAATCCTGTTGGGGTCGGGTCAGAGGAGCTACCGTGTCCATTTGGAATTAAGTTTTTGTTTTCACGAGCGACTGAGCGCCTCCTCTTCTTCTTCTTCTTCCATAAAGAGTAGCAGGGGGAGGAGACGGCTGCTTGAGAGAGCGTTGCCTCTAATCTGGATGATATCTCGACATGTTGGCTACGGCGCCGAGCGTCAGATCACAGCTCTTTTAATGTAATTAGTCTGGGATTTGCCTTTCATTACAAACATCATTAAACTCGCATCCATTCTTCATCAAGAGAAGGAGAGGAGGGGGGGCAGTGATGCTCGCTGACTCAGCAGTGCGATTGATTCCGCTTTGATGAGGCGAGGTCACACGGAGACGTGATGGGTCAGAGATGGATAAAAAAAGTTTTTACTGCAATTACCCGTCAATTTGTCATGCAAGAGTGTGCCTTTCATACAGAACCCATCGGAATATGGCCGTTAACCATGTTGGCTTTGACACAATGAGATAATTAGATGACATCTGTGTGAATATTCTCATCCATCCAGGCCACTGGAAAGCGACTCAATGGGACCGCGCCAAACCCTCAGACTAAAGATCCTGTGGATCCTTCACTAACCCACATCATGCAAGACGAGATAGGAGAGTTCTAGTCTGACTGGTTGGTGCTGGATGCCAAGTATCCAACCCCTCGGACTATCTGGTTTTCCAGCATGAAGACACCTCAGGATCTCATGCTGGGGTGTCCAAAGTTTGGCCATTTGTGGCCCGCAGCTCGCTTTTTTTCCATTATTATTTTATTGGCCCATGTCAAATTCTAAAATAAAACCAGCCAATGTTTCCAACAGCCAGGAAATGCCGGAATAAAATCCCGGCCCTTTGACCCAAAATAGGAGCACGTGTTCCAGCTCAACATTCCTCTGATGTCGCCATCACCGATCAGCCGCTAGCAGAAATGCTAACAAAACAAGGCGCTGTGAGAGGACAAGCGGAAAAAGATTACCTGACCGATGCAGGTACAGGTCCCGCATGTTTGGAACTCTGGGTCTGATCCGAGCCGAGCTATGTGTGCTCCTCCGCAGGACTTCAGACTGGTCATTCCCGAGCTTTAAGGCGGAGGCAGGATTTGTTCCCGTTTTAGGAGGAACGGGAAGGGGGCGCATGTTGACATGCCAATTTCCTTTCAGAAGCATCACACGCGCATGAACACGCATATTCATCCCAGAGCTGCTTCAACCGCTCCAGGACTGCTCAGTGCTGCTTCCGAGAGGCTCCTACTTGTCCAACCACAGACAGGAATCCTATTCATGTGCTACAAGGCCGGCTCAGGTGGACTGTCCCAATAAAAACAAACATCCCATCACGGTCGACCCTAACGGGGCAACTCATACGTTGTTATTTTATACTTTAGATTCCCATGCTATTTAAACACACTCACAGACATCCACAATAGACATTCACCCTTTAAAATGTTCCGTTTCGACAAGCATTGCTTCAAAATAGTTTCTAATGATGCTTGTCCAACTGTACTGTGTCATGGAAGTGTTTAATAGTTGGACCACATCACAAGGAAGAACTTAACTTCCAGGATAAATAAGATCGGGTCCTTGAGTTACATTATGTGTGATGTTTCCAGGCTACATACACACTCCCATAAATTATGAATACTGTATGAAATGAAATATAGAACGAGACACGTACATGAAATGGAAGAGTAAGTCAGCGCATTGCTGTATGATAATGTAGCCTGTCTCTCCCTCCCTTGCAACGCCCCTTCCAGTGTGCAAGACAATCACCCGGATGAAAGTAGGGAGTTGCTCCCACTTTGTTTTATCACTTTCATTTAATTGTTTTGTTACTGTATATTATTTGCCTTTTATGCGCTCTATGTACAAAGCAAGTACTTTCAGTAGAAGCTCAGACTTAAACTTAAAACTGCATTGTTTGGCAGAAGTAGGACCGAAACACATAAGTAGACCAAGGTCTACATCTAGTAGCATTGTTCACGTCACATCACATACATCTGAGCAGGGGTGCTGACTCATCATTTTTATGCCACGGCATATTGTAAAAATACCCCAAATTGATTATTAATAACGTATATTATTACATATGACACTATGTTGCTTTGTCAGCGACAACACAAAGGTAAGATGTACTTATAGATTTCTTTTAGCATCATGGATGTAGAAGATGTATCAGAGTGCCGCCCGACTAAGGTTATCATAGAGACAGCCATCGCCATCTAGTGGCTGGACTGACCTCTTTACTTTGTGACCGTGACGTCAAAGTCGAGGCTGACTCACTTGAATCTTGATGGGCCAGGTGAAGTTGCTGACGTAGACGAAGAAGGTGATGTTGGGGCTGTTACGGAAGTCGAAGTTCTCGTTGGAGAAGCTGTCTTTGAACTCCTTGATGTTGCTGCGCGACACGATGGGGATCTCCTCGCCGGTCTGCGTCCCCGCTGGAGACGACAGCGACGGGTCAGCAAGAATCAACGACACTGCATTGCAGCTGTGATGAGCATCAGTTAGCCACTTACCCGTGAAGCTGGTGGCCCAGGTGATGTTCAGGTTGAAGTTCTTGGACGCGTTTATGAACATGTCTAAATCTCGGTTTGGCTGAGGGGGAGCAGGCAGAAAATCAGAAGAAGTTTAAAACAAGTGCACTCGCTTGTATAAGTCACAGATGGCGCTCTAACGTCTTACGGAAAGGCCATTTCAGCCCAGCCCGAAGAAAGTCGTTTCAGGAAAAGGCAGAGAAAGAGGAATAAACGTGTGAACTGACAGTACAGAGGACTTATTTCTGAATGTAAAGGCTGAAAATGGAGCCATGAAGCTTTTAAAAAATTGTTTAAATACCGATAAAATGTTAAAATAACTTTTAAATATATTTAAAATATATTACATTTAATTTAACACATTTTAAATAGATAAATACATTCAAATGTTTTCATTAAATGTAAATAAGCAATGTTGAAAATTAATAAAAACCTGTATAAAATGGTTTTCTATAAACAAAACACACAAATCAAACATACAATGATGAAACAAAATATCTGAAAATTAACTCTGTGCTGTAAATGTCCAAAAGGTGCAACATGGCTGTCAGGCGACACCCTCACCTCCTCAGGCGTGGCCACAAAGTTGATGGCGGTGTAGTAGCGGTCGTCCTCCTGCGACAGACTGAAGGTGAACTGGTAGTCGATGAGCAGAGTGTCTGTGAGAGGTCACCCCAGGCGCCACCAAGAGATATACGTATATGAATACATATAAGAACAGAACATGAATAAAAATAAAAACAATGAATATTAAGGATTCACTAGCGGGTTTATTCAATGTGGTGAGCGCTTGTAACAGGCTGTAAAACTATGTACTGAAAGAGCAGTACACCTCAGTAAGTATACGTATACAAGTATGTGTACGTATATGAGGCATCTGGTCTCTGCAGCAGTAGCTGTAACCCATTTGTTTTGCCCCAATAGCCGTACGATTCTTAGTGAACACTTCTTCACACTGCATGTGGGGAAGTGGTTTTTGGCTTCTTTGTTTGTCCTTCTTCCCCACTCAGTTTGAAACACACAACTTTAGAAGAAATAAACTTGAGGCTAACTTGTTAGCTTGGTAGCGTGCTATATGCTACAAGTAGCGACCATCTCTGCAGTGATCCCGTAGCCTGTCCTTTAGAGTTTACAACAAATATTAGGGGTGTTATTTCAGGTCTACAGGGCTCTAATAATGCTAAAAAACTGCATGGTTTCACTACAAAAATGTTGCATTTATTCATTTAGAATCCTACTATACAGAAATTCACTTATCGCTGCTGGGCCTGAAACCAATTAACTGTAGTAAACGAGCGATGACAGCGGATATATTTTGTATATTTATATTTTTTACTCCAAAAATAGGCGTTTTTCGCAGAAAAGCCACCTCAGTCAGCCTAAAACGGTACCAATTCCACAACATGTAATAATGCAAGTAAAATGTACAGCATTCAGGATTTGTTTGGCAGTCCTTGAACACATAGTTGCTGTGAGATGCGGAAGTAAAACATCTAATACTTCTACTCTGTAACTTTCATCTGCTTATTGATCATATCACATGATCATTTATCTATCATTTAGTACATTTTCTACTAGAATGTCTTCAGTAATTATGTCAGGCACGTTGGGGGGGGGGTGGTTTGGCGCTGATTCTAATCTAATAATCATAACAGTCACTTTTATCGCATATGATGCGAAATCGGAGAACAACATCAATGTTCACCTGGGGGGAGGGGGAGTGAGTGGTGTGTCAAATATTTTACGGGCGACTGGATCTCATCACCATTGGCAGGCAGTCCTGGAATGAGGGGGGGTGGAGGGGCCTTCAAATTGAATGTCTTCAAAAAGTTTCATTGATTGATTTTCACTTGCACTTCAACGCTTCTATGCCTCTGCTTCTTGTCTGCGCCTCACGTATTCTAACATCAAACTCGCCGAGAGACGCTTTGATTAGAGTGCCAGGTAAGTACACGTTAGCATCGACCTGAGCGCTCCTTCGGTTTAAACTACACTTACAGTAGCAGGTGCCTTTGAGGGGGTTGCCTTGGTAACGATTCTCCACTTCACACCTGAAACACAAAATGTGGGTATGAGAAAGAGAAGCACAAAAGAATGTAAACTTCCATCCATCCATTTTCCATGCTGCTTATTCTCACTGGGGTCAGGGGTGTGTGCTGGAGCCTATCCCAGCTGTCTTTGGGGGAGAGGCGGGGTACACCCTCACAGGGAATATATAGACAAACCCATTACCACTCACATTCATACCTATGGACAATTTGGAGTGGCCAATTAACCTAGCATGTTTTTGGAATGTGGGAGGAAACCGGAGTACCCGGAGAAAACCCACGCATGCACGGGGAGAACATGCAAACACAGAGATGGCAGAGGGTGGAATCGAATCCAGGTCTTCCCGATATCCTGACAGTGTGGTCTACATGCTGACCACTCGTCCAACGTGCGGCGACTAAATGATTAAGCTTAAGCTTATCATTCCCAATCCTTATGTGAAATATGAAGACATATTTCTTTCCCTTGTCAAGGCATTATAACACGAGAAAATTAGTCCATATGACTGAGCTGACTACAAACGTGATTGGGATGCACCTTTTTCAACTATGAGTCTTTCTAGTGAAATTGAGAGCTCAATATCCACGGTATCCACTCTTCTGAAAGACACCGAGACAACAATAACTATATCGCTGTAGCTTGGTTAATATACAAGTCCATTATGTAAAAGGACCACTGTTGGCGTTTTTTTGTGTGACGGCTTTAGCATCAAATATTTCCCATGACGTCCGTTGTTAGCTAGCTGATATAAACTGTTTTTCTCGTGTTATAATGTACAGAAAAGGGAAAGAAATACGAGTTGATGTTTCACATAAGGACCGGGAAAGATGGGTTTTCCTTCAACGGCGCCACACCATGGACATAAAGCACAGTGAAGCCAAACATCTGGACTTCATTCTGTGCCAGCAGACGTGAAGATGATTATTGATGTCTTCTGTTCAGACACACAAAGAGCTAGGTGCGAGGGAAAGTAATGTCAATACATCTGCAGGCGCTAATGAAAAGCCACTACTGGAACCTTCCGCAAAACCCGCAGCATGGCGGCAGAGAAAATCGTCTTCACGACATGTGGTTCCAAACTCATGCTGGGCCTTGAAATAAGCGTCCACTTTCCATTTTCTTGTGCGTATTAAACAACAAGGCGACATGGAGGAGAACGTGATGGAAAGTCGGCGGACAAAATGATGGGCGATATTTACGACACTTACAGGTGGCAGCGGTCTCCTTTGATGCCTTTGGTGGTGCAGAAACATTTGCCATTGTTGGGGTTGCACATGCTGGCGTGGCCGTTACACTTGCAGGCTGGATGAAGGAAAAAAAACAAGGTGCTTTCACCAAGAGGAACCTGAGAACCTCTTCACCTGACACCGAGTGACCCGGGTAGAATACTATACACTACAGCTCAAACGTTTGGGGCCACTTGGAAATTTTTTGGGCCAGTCTGAGATATGGCTTTTTCTAGACAGTCCTGCTATGAAGTCCAGCATCCTGAAGTGGCCGCTTCACCGTTGATACTGACACTGGTGTTTGACGGCTACTATTTAGTGCAGCTGCCAGGTGACGACCTGTGAGGCGTCTTTGTCTTAAACTACACACTCTCACATATTTGTCTTCCTGCACAGTTGTGCAGCGTTTTTCTGTCCTTGTTAGAACCAGTTTGTGCTGCTCTCTGATTCGAGTAGTTAACAGCATGACAAGAGATTTTAGTTTAGATTTTTTAGATGGGTTTTCTAATAATCTATTAGCCTTATAAAATGATGAACTTTGATTAGCAGCTATACCAGCAGATTGATAATAATAATAAATAATACATTTCATTTGTATAGCGCTTTTCAAAATACTCAAAGACACTTTACAGAAGAGTGAAGTTGAACAAAGCAAGTAAACCGAATAGAAGACACACCAAAATACAACATTCATTGGTTAATACACAGTTAAAACATGAGTAAAAGTGGGGCGGGGCACAGCAGTCAGATATAAAAAAGTTAGACATTAAAAACAGATTTAAAGAGGTGCAGAGGACTGACAGTTGTTGATAGTAGGCCTTGATGCAAAAATGTAAAATCCTGTGATTCATTTTAATTTTTTGTGAAATCAAAAAAATAATTGTTGTGAAATGCATGAAAATTTCTTTTTCTTTGGAAAACAAAGAAATTTGCAAGTGACCCCAAATTTCTGAGCGGTCGTGTACATTTCATCACATCCTTCTGAATGCCTTACGTTTGTATTTTAGTTCAATTAGCAATTTTTATACTTAAAAATGCTCAATTTAGGTAAAATGCTTAAATATGCATTTTTTTGACGAATAATAGGTTGTATTCATTTATCAATGTATTTTTTGAAAACGTGAGGCAGGGTAAGGGATTACTGTGTGGTTCCTACGGGCGTAAAATGAGAAGAAATTGGTCAAGAGGGTAAAATGCGAGTGCAAACGACCAATTCTAAATAATTTGCAAGAATTTATCCTGTTTTTCTGTTGAACACAAGCTGTCCTTAGCTGGGATGGCGTCAGCAGAGATATTTCGTTAATGACGTCATGAAAAGACTTCACTTCAAATGCGAGCGTCTCTCAAAAGTGGAGCGAAAGGGAAAGCCAATTGTAGATGCCTGGAGATGCACTTGATTGGTGGTGATGTGCCTGCAGGTTTTTAGCAGCACTCAGGAGCGTGAACGACACTCAACTCTTCAGCGGCCATTGATCGGCTGTCACACCAAGAGTAAATATAATATATATTCCACAGGGTGACCTGGAAGTCAGCACAATGTCCCGCTCAGGTGTAATAAATCTGATATTTGAGTTAAGCTGGGGTGTTGATGCGGGATGGCTGTGTGTGAGGACATCTTTAATATCCCCGGGGGGGCACTATAATGTGCCGCCACATGACAGCAGATATGAAGTTATTAAAGGGAGACAGGAAAACTCACGCTGGCAGCTTCCGCCGTTTGTGGGGTCGCCATAGAAACCCGAGATGCAGCTCTCGCAGTGGCGGCCCGTGGTGAGGTCCTCGCACTTCTCGCACACGCTCTCGTTGACGCAGCGGCTGTGGCCGTTGCACTGACAAGCTGGAAGAGGAACCAAGGGGGTGGGAATCAAGACGGGAAGAGCTCAAGAAGAGCATGTGACCTACGTGACTCCTCCCACCTGGACAGTGGATGAAAGACCAGTTGTAGCGGGCCTCGACCGGACACATGCTGGCGTTGAGAGCCGGCGGGGGGTCGGCAGGCAGGCCGGGCAATGTGGACGGCGCCGGGACAGAGGTCTGGAAGGGACCGCGGTATGAGCCCTCGATGCACTGACCTTTGCCCGTGTTGCTGGAGTCCGTGCACCAGCCACAACCTGGCTGGTCCAAACACTGGCCGCACGTCCTGTAGCCCGAACAGTTCTCAGCTGGAACAACGCACACAAAACAAACGCTCATCAGTCAGGGAAGTCACATGATGCGTCTCAATTAAACCGTGGGCAACACAACTAGAAGGGAAGCTTTATCCTCCAAAATGACTTAAGTGGAGAATGACTGCCAACATAAGCTAGTTATAGTGATGTTGTGCTTTTTAGAGTCATTTAGACGTATTCATGATGACGTTATGTCAATATTTGCACAAGACAAACAACATCGCTCCCGTAAAGGAAGAATACGGTAAAATATTGTATCCTGTGCGATACATCCTTGCGACGGCTACTTCCATATTACGTGACCGTCTTTCATAGTAGAAATGCCATAGTCCAATAATCTTATTATATAATCTTAATATTTGTTTGCATTTCGATGCAACATGTAGCGTTGCTGATTTTCACCTAACTTTACCATGATATTGGTACACAACTCCAAATTTATTCTGCTACTCCCACAGCTGCTGTACCAGCTGATTTGCTAATAACAGGAAATGTACCCTTGTTGACGACCACAATATATCCCACCGGGATTATGGTGCATTCCAATACACAGGTGGATCAGGCACAAATAGACGTAGCTCTTCACCCTTGGGAAGTTTCTTTCAATAAATTGAAGCAACACTAAAAGTCATTGTGGCTGCGATTAAATCCAAGTCTCTGTGGAATACAACCAAGGGTGACAAAGCTGTCGAGAGTTATTTTCAAAGTCATAAGCGCACAAACTTGTCACTTGAAGTAAGAAAGAACAGCAAGTCCAGCCTGAAAATAGAAGAAAAGGAAAGGCCGGGGGGGCCTGAGGGACTCCCCGTCTGACAAAGAGGACAATGAACGACCCACTGAAGATGTGCTGACAACAAGAGGCTAATTTTAGCGGCAAGTTTGGCGAGCGCTTACGTGGACAGGTGCTCATGGTGTACCACTCCATGCATTGGCCAAAGGGGAAGGAGGCCACGTAGGCGTTGGAGTCCACGCACTGTTTCATGTTGCTGCACCACATGCACTCCGAGCTGCTGCTGGTGCACTCGCTGCAGGTGGCGCGCATGGCGCACGGCGTCCGGCACTGCTTGGCGCTGTGGTTGGCTGAGGAGCGACCACAGAGATGTTAGCCTGAGCAGGCTTTAAAACAACAAAGGGCATCATTTTTTCTTATCCTCGTGGAAGTGACCTGTCCAGTCTAGACTAGTTAGGACGTAGACGGGGCGGAACTCAAAAGTCACATAGAACTGAAGAACATAAACATGGACATGCACCACATTGTGGCGCTATCACGCAGGTCTATGAAAGGCAACGTAATGAGGCTAACAAAAGTGTGTATGTATTACTGAAATGATTGGCCATTGGTGGACACCCAGGGGTAAGGACGGCAGTTGGATTTGACCATCTAGTCTATGACATCACTACTCCGAACAAAACATTCATGGTCTTCTGATAATGCCACTTTTTGAACACATCCAGTGTTTGGGTCTCACCTGGACGCTCACACAGGCTGCCGTTGACCGGGCTGATGCACGTCTGTGCCTTCAGGCCGCTGGAGGCGGGCTCAGCCAGGTAGCCGCAGAAGCCGGCATCACTGGGCTCGCCGGGAAGCCACTGGAGGGACGTGTTGGTGAATGGGGACATGTCTTCCCAGCACCAATAAGACACGTTGATCTTCCTGAGGCCCACCCAGGGAGTCACGGAAGCCTTGTACTGCGAAACAAGGACTCGACATGAGGCAGGCTAAAATACATACAATTATTTCCATCCAGTCTTTTTCTACTTTTTACAGACGGTGTCAGAGGAAACTTTTATTTGTCCCGACATCAATTTCACAGACTGAGACTTCCTCTCCAGACCCCATCGGCGATCCAGCCTATCCCCAATCAATTTCCATGCTTCTGCAGTACGGGTAAACAAAGAAAAAAAGCTCCATCTCCTTCAAACGTGGCTCCAATTAAAGCTTCTCCATCCCATCCATTTAATTGCAAAAGTTGATTGATTGACCCTGTCTGGAAAGAGTTGCTAGGGCTAAATGGAAGACGAAAGCCCGGAAGCCTGTGCTCACCACCACACTCATGATCTGCAGCTCCTTGAGGACAAAGTCCACCTTCTTCTGCGTGGTGAGCGAGGCCAGCACGGCGTTGTGGCTGCGGCAGGCCAGCTTGGCGTTGTCGTACGAGTCCTTGGCTGTGATGAACTTCAGGCAGGAGTTGCCCACCAGGTGCCAGCTCTCGCCGCAAACGTTGTCTGGAATGACGGAGAGGGGACGTTTGACACCAAGCACATTTCTATCGCTTACATGCAGTCCAGCAAAGGTGTTCACGCTCCAGGATACCCACTTCAAGAAGTGGGTAACTTATTACTAACTTCTTAAGTTTAGCTAGCTGCCGTTGCCGTGGTTACCTGGCAGCGAGATGCACTCCTGGTTCCGCGGCTCCCACTGGCAATTCTGGTCCACGGCGCAACTCTTACAGCTGGTCTTCTTGTTGCACACGGACGACGGGCTGTCCTTGGGACAGGCATCGTAGTCCACGATGGGACCCTGCCAATGGGCACACGGCACCGAGATGTCATTTCTACTGTGGTTATTTTACACAAAGGGAGGCGGTGGTGATGGGCGAGGTCTCACCGAGGCGGAGGTGCAGTTACTGCCCAGCGAGACGCACTGGATGGAGCACCACTGGCAGCCGTTGGTGTTGGCGGTGCAGCTGTAGCAGTCGCTGTACTGGTCACAGCGCTCGTTATCCGCATCTGGAAGGGATTTATGCAAGTATGTCACATTTGGGCTCCACTTCTTTATCTACGCCCGTGTTCCTGCTCAGGAAGCAGCCAGCTGTCAATAGTTGATAGAATGAATGATGAATTAATTAGCGATTTAAGCATAAATCAAGGATGGAATAAGTACAAGGTGTTTGGAATCAAGTGTCCGTTTAGGATTTAAAGCAAAGCCCAGCAAAGGAGATGAAGCTCGTTATGGAGGACACGTCAAACCCACGCTGAGAAACTGGGCCACAGTGTCTCCCTGGCATTGAAAAAGCCTGGAAGAAATTCCAGGACACCGCTTTCCCTCGGCGGAGGTGCAAAGCAGGATGAGGGAGGAATGAGAGCAGATGGGGATTCCAGTCAAAGGATGAATCTGACATGCAGTCGTCGTGGCAACACCTACAAGATCTGCTGTTGCAGCTCGACGCCAGCTGCTGCTGGTCCACGGCGGAGGTGGAGGCGGCGTTGCCCTCCCACGGCAAACAGGAAGCTAGCGTGCTGTTCCATACACAATGGATGCCGGGCGTGGCCTGGCTGCAGGAGGCGGGGCTGGAGAAGGCGGCGCAGCGGGGAGACGTGTACGCAAGGACGTCGCTGAGGAGGAGACTGTTGAACCCTCCGAACACGTACATCACACTGGGAGAGGAAGATAGAGAGCAGGAACTTTTAGGAACAACATTCTTCCTCTTTAGGAACAACACAACTATGAATGATGGCGGAAGGTAAAAACTGGGATACATAAAGTCAACTTTTCACTTCAGTGAAGTTGAGAAAAAATACTTCAGCGGGGAAGATTTATATACATACATTAAAATCATTGTTGCGTTTAGTACCATGAAAACTTTTTTAAAAAGTAAATGAGGCTGTCTGCGCTTATTACAAAATGTGTTTTTCTACACTTGTTATTGTTGTCATTTTATAATAAAGACAAATATTTTTATTGCTTCAGTTTATGATGTGTTCCTTAGCTTCGGCTGTATCGTCATTTCCATAATTATTTTTATTTTATAATTGTGATGTTTACTGGCAAACATCTTTCTCCTAAGATTACAACTTTGTACTACTTTCCTCAAAATATGTTTTTTCTTTATTGGCTTTATTATGGAAAGGTGACAACCGTATTCAATATTATGATTCTTCTTTTCATGTCAGTGTGGATGTGCATATTTCTTGCTAAAACGGCTTGCATGCGGCATCGTGAAGCAACAATTTACAGAATAACCTCAAATTATAAAGCCATTTTAGCCAATCAGAAGCCTGAAGAAAGATGTGTCTGGAAAAGAAGTCACAATCGCATCAAAATTGCGAACAAAAATGTCAAAGGAACGGGACACAGCCCTTTGACTAATCGCCGCTTCCTCATCAGCCGTCTGTTGCTTGAACCGGAATCCAGAAAGACGATGTACCAGCACGCTCTGCTAACGAGGTTTGTCTCCATTCTCAACCCATTAAGCGCCATCTGGCTTCTGACGAGGAACGTTCCGGATCAGCATTCCGGGTGTGACGTGAGACATGCAGTCACTTTGCCTGCAGCTGTGTGGCTGTGGGGCGGTGACTAAAACGACCTTCAAGAAGAGCCGCGCAGACTTGATGGCTCGTTAGCGGCACGCTATGCCGAGAGGATGCGCTGTTTGAAGTCCATGTAAAAGTCTTATATCAAATAACAGCACAGTAACCACCTGGCCTATAACTCTAAGTACCGGTGTGATGTTGTACCGTTAAGGCACTGGTGTCCAAGATGTGGCCCACGGGCCATTTTTGGCACTTATCTTGTTTTTTATTGTCCCTCAGCAAATTGTAAAAAAATAAAATAAAATTAAGTGAACTTATTCAATACCAAAGACATAGCTTTAAGTTTTTATATACACAAACGTACAACCCCCAAAAAGGTGATGATGCAACTCTCCACTTATGGCTTTCACTTCAGAGCAATTTCAAGACGCAAAAACGGCCACGATGTGGCAAAAGCGCATTAGAGCTCAGCAGAGATCATAAAGATGGAGAAAAGTGAAAACATTGTTTATGTTGGTATGGTTGTTTACATATTTCAGCTGTCACAAAGCAAATATACTTGATTTGCATCTTTTCACAATAAGCTGGCCAAACGCACCCATGTTCTATTGCTGATTAATAAAGAACGGAAAACGGTAGAAACAAACTTTTGACTCTAGTCTGTCTTTCGGTAGGTTCCATGTTTATACAGCCATAGAAGACAACACTCTGTGTGCCTTGAAATATCAGCCAGATTATGATAGTTTATACTTTTATAACAAATCTAGGACAGGCATGTTATATTCAGATGGCTCTTTCAATTTTTTGTATGGAAAAAGTTTGGACAGCCCTGCTTCAATATACCGAGAGTCACATTTTAAAATATGCATGTGGAGGTTAAACATGCTAGCATTACATGTCTGCATCTTTAAATGCCATGTGTGCATAATTTAAAAAAAACACGCATGGAAGGAGGACACGTCACCTCCGTTTACTCACAAATCACTGCAAAGTGCTCGAGCGTCTCACCCGCAAACATGCACTGATGAACGGAATGAACGCAAACGGGCTTTCCTGGCGCTCCATGTGCCTGCCGGCCCCCAGCCCCCATGGCCGTCTTGAGGTTTTACAGCTATGTTTTCTTTTGGTTAATAAAGATGAAATGTCATCCATAACGTGCTGCTTCAAGTCACACTGGTGCTAATACAATATACTGACCAATCAGGCTATCAGGGGGTGGAGCCTAAACATGATTGACAGTATTCCATGACTGTAGGTACAAATGTACTTACAGTGGAACATTGGTTAGCGTTGTTAATCTGCTGTTAATCAGAAAGTCCAACTATAACTAAAATGTAAAGTTACCCTGATCTTCACTGACGTGATTGTTGAAAAAGATGGGATGCGGTATATTACATTTACAGTGCATACAGAAAGTATTCACAGCGCTTCACTTTTTCTACATTTTGTCATGTTACAGCCTCATTCCAAACTGAATTAAATTAATCTCTTACCTCAAAATTCTACACAAAATACTCCATTATGACAATGTGAAAAAAGTTCTTTTTTTTACATGTTTTGAATTTATTAAAAATAGAAAACATAAAAATCACATTTACATAAGTATTCACAGCCTTTGCCATGAAGCTCAAAATTGAGCTCAGGTGCATCTTTTTTCCTCTGATCATCCTTGAGATCTTTCTACAGCTTAATTGGAGTCCACCTGCAGTAAATTCAGTTGATTGGACATGATTTGGAAATATAACTGTATGCAGCAATCCACCAATCAGGCCTGTATGGTAGAGTGGCCAGACGAAAGCCACTCCTTAGTAAAAGGAACATGGCAGCCCGTCTGGAATTTGCCAAAAAGCACCTGAATGACTCTCAGACCATGAGAAACAAAATTCTCTGGTCTGATGGCTTTCGTCTGGCCACTCTACCATACAGGCCTGATTGGTGGATTGCTGCAGAGATGGTTGTCCTTCTGGAAGGCTCTCCTCTCTCCACAGAGGAACGCTGGAGCTCTGACAGAGTGACCATCGGGGCCTTGGTCACCTCCCTGACTAAGGCCCTTCTTCCCCGATCGCTCAGTTTAGAAGGCCGGCCAGCTCTAGGAAGAGTCCTGGTGGTTCCAAACGTCTTCCATTTACCAATAATGGAGGCCACTGTGCTCATTGGGACCTTCAAAGCAGCAGAAATTTTTCTGTATCCTTCCCCAGATTTGTGCCTCAAGACAATCCTGTCTCGCAGGTCTACAGACAGTTCTTTTGACTTCATGCTTGGTGTTTGTGCTCTGACATGCACAGTCAACTGTGGGACCTTATATAGACAGTTATTATATTTCCAAATCATGTCCAATCAACTGAATTTACTGCAGGTGGACTCCAATTAAGCTGTAGAAAGATCTCTAGGATGATCAGTGGAAAAAAGATGCACCTGAGCTCAATTTTGAGCTTCATGGCAAAGGCTGTGAATACTTATGTAAATGTGATTTTTTTGTTTTCTATTTTTAATAAATTCAAAACATGTCAAAAAAACCTTTTTTCACATTGTCATAATGGAGTATTTTGTGTAGAATTTTGAGGTAAGAGATTAATTTAATTCAGTTTGGAATGAGGCTGTAACATGACAAAATGTAGAAAAAGTGAAGCGCTGTGAATACTTTCCGGATGCACTGTACATCCTTAACCCTTGAAGTTTCTGTCTTATTTCCTTCTAATATAATTTCCCTGTTTGGCTTTTAAACATCATGAAGGCCATTTATCTAGGCATTCACAACATGCGTGCAGCTGATTGACTGATTGATATTACCTGTCACTGACAACCGCCGAGTGTCCGAAGCGGTTGACATCATGGTAAAGTTGGGGCCGCGGCAGCAGCGTCCATTCATCACATGCTGGAAATGAAAGCAGAGGCAAGAGGTAGTCAGAGGAGAAGGTTGTTTTGCTGTCAAAATAAAACCTGGAAATTATATTATTTCTTTCACAGGTGAAATCATCCGTGGGTATAAAAAGAAAGGAGCCTAATTGATTGTTTCAAAACAGTAATTTTGCCTCTCACAACCTTTAAAACGAGAAAAGAGCCTGACAGCATCACCATGGTGATTACATCCGAGGATAGACAGTGCCATCTGGTGACAAAAACTGGTACTGCATGAGGCCTTGATCAATGTGGCGCTCTAATTGCCTCCAGCTGATTAAGAAGGGGGCAATCAGGCCTCATTAGGCCCATCTTGAGTGTAATCATCAGGCAATGAGAGAGCTGAGGACCACAACCCTGCAAGGTGGGCTTGATGAGGAGATGCAAGTCAAGGCTGAAGACAAAAGTGTTTAAAAACAAACAGATTGATAACTTGGTTTGAAACGAAAAGTCGATTATGTTGCTAAATGCAGACTGTGTACCTAATGAAGAGTCCATGGGTGCATTTTGGTGTCGGACATATTGAATGTGGTGCGGAGGCGTCGGTGTGTTTACTGACCCAGGCTGTAGGCCAGAAAGTCAGAGGAGAAGCACTTGGCACCATGACTCATGGACGTGTCGTTGTGAGTGTTCCCTCCAAACACCAGCATGGTGCCGCTCACCATAACGGCCGTGTGAAGGTAGCGGAAGAAGCCGCTGTCCCTCAGGATGGTCCTGTGGTCACAAAACATTGACCGACATTAATGGTGTGAAGGAACCAGTCTTCCCCTCATTGCGATGTCTCTCACCACTTCCTGGTGTCCACGTCCAGCTTGTAGAGGTCTCCCGCCAGGCCGTACTTGTTGGCGCTGAAGGCCTTGTAGCCCCCGTGGATGTAGATGGCTCTGGTGGATGCGTCCAACACGCTGCTGTGGCCGTAACCCCCCTGGATCAGAGCACCTTCCGTGGACACCACACTCCACGTGTTCTTGTCTGCACAGACGCATAATCAGGAAGAAGTCAATTTATCTGTTCCGGGGTCAAACTGTGAAGCCAACTTAACAACCTTAAGTGTCATACAAGTGTAAAAAAAACTAAAACATACACTTCAACAAGAGGTCACAGGAAGATATGGGAAATTCCACTTCCTGCGCTATGGTTATCATCACATTTTCCCACTTTGCCATCACTGGTACGCTTCCGTGTGGTGGGTTGTTCACCCTTTAGGGGCTCAAGTCACAAAATCTGGTAACATCACTCATGATGGTGACTAGATTTAGAATTTTGTTTTACTTCTCCAAAACCAAAAGCGATGATAAAATGTTTGCGTTTGAGAACTTACTAATGTTGTACTCTTGCACCAGGCTCATGTACCCGTACAGAGAACAGTGGCCAAACAGCACCAGCATGACGGGGGCGTCCCCCTCCTGCAGGGGGGGCACCACGTGGGCCGAGTGTCCCACCACAGCGTACTGCTCCTTGCTGTGGGGGCTCAGCAGAACCCACGTTTGGTTCTGGATGTGGAAGACCCACAGCTGACTGGACACGTTTCCCGTGGAGTCGATTTTCCCTCCGTACATGTAGACTTTACCCTGCGGACGAGTGGGACGAGACATCGTGAAAAGAAATCTCGAAATACGAAAGGTATATATTCTTTACAACCATATATATCAAATTTCTACTGATATTTCTTTCATTAACCTTCCATGGATTATCACAACTTTTTTAATCTGTCTAAGAAAGTTTTATGATGTCAGCTGATGTTCAACATAACAAAATGGCAGCCATGATGATCAGGAGGGGCTTTTTATTCGCACGCAGGTTTGTATACACACACACACACACACACACACACACACACACACACACACACACACACACACACAGCCATTAAGATCCTAAAGACTATACAGTACATTCCAGCCTTCACAATAAAAACACTGCATGTTGCATCCTGTCAGACGACATGTAACAAAATAAGGCTCTCAGAAAAATTGTTAGGATTTTCCAATGTAAGCGCTGGTTGAGACAAAATGTTTCTATCGTGCCCACTCGGGCCACTCTGACACAGTCTTCTTCAGATAAGCTCTTTTGGTGCAACAAGGAAGCTAACATACTCTTCTTTGGCGCAAACATACTCTTTTCAGAACTAACAACATGCTTCTGGAGGGCTAACAGGATGCTAATATATGTTTTTTGAGCACCAACAGAAAGCTACCATACACTTCTCGGAAGCTTAAGGGATGCTAACATGCTCTTTTTGGGAGCCTACAGGATGCAAACATGCTAATATACTCTTATTGGGAGCCAACAGGATGCTAACATGCTAATATACTCTTATTGGGAACCAACAGAAAGCTAACATAGTCTTACTGGAAACTAATATGAAGCTAACATAATCTTTTCTGAGCTAACGAAATGCTAACATACGCTTCTGGAGGGCTAACGGGATGCTCATATATGTTTTTTGAGCTGCAACAGAAAGCTACCATACACTTCTCGGAAGCTAACGGGATGCTAACATACCAATATACTGTTATTGGGAGCCTACAGGAAGCTAACATAGTCTTCTTTGGCGCAAACATATTCTTTTTCAGAACTAACAAAATGCTAACATACGCTTCTGGAGGGCTAACAGGATGCTAATATATGTTTTTTGAGCACCAACAGAAAGCTACCATACGCTTCTTGGAAGCTAATGGGATGCTAACATGCTCTTCTTGGGAGCCAACAGGAAGCTAACATACCAATATACTGTTATTGGGAGCCAACACGAAGCTAACATACTCTTCTTTGGTGAAAACAATCTTTTCAGAGCTAAGAAAATGCTAAAATACGCTTCTGGAGGGCTAACAGGATGCTGATATGTGTTTTTTGAGCACCAACAGAAAGCTACGATACACTTCTCGGAAGCTAACAGGATGCTAACACACTCTTATTAGGAATCAACAAAACTGTTAATAGATCATGGTGTTATATTTGTAAATACATTTTTAATTTGATGTAAAACACCCCCTTATGTGTTGTTTATGTTGCGGTATAGTTCTTTAGACATTTTTAGCAGTCACAGAAGAATAAAAATCATGTGTAAAAGTGAAAGTAATGCTAGAAATGTATCTTTTCACAAAAAGCTGCTTTTCAGCCTTTTTTAGTTGGGAACTGGTATTTTCCGGAAACTTACCTATGTTCTACTACTGAATGGAATATGGTAGAAAAACTTGTTTTTTTCTGATGAAAGATTAGAGTGTAACCTTTAACTGTATTTACATATTTACACAATATTGTGATTGTGTGTGCCTGTGAAAAATCAGTCAATAAATGTCTGGGATTGAATGAGTTACGGAAAGGAGCAAACCAAAAACACACAGAAGCGTCTCAAGATAGATTTCAACAAACCTTCAGTGAAGAGGACTGCTATATTGGCATATACATATATATATATATACACACACATATATAGCGCTGCAAAAAGGTGAGAAGGTCAGACCTCATCCTTCAGAGTCTCAACAATAATAAGAAAAAAATGGCGTTTTATTTTCCCGTAACCTTCCAAGTGCCCTCAATATTCTTCAGAATACCAAACAGGTAAACTCTATTTTTCAGCTGTGCATCAGGGCAAGCCCCGCCCTTCTATTGTGACGGCAGATGAAGGCACAGTGTGGCGTTATTCCTCACCTTCTTTATCAAAACGCTGCTATTTCTGACTTTCTTGGGCTCCACTCAATAAGAAAGGCAGAGACTAGTGGTGTGACTGTGGCAAAGGACTAAAGGGTCAACCGCTGCCGTAGATGGGCGACGGAGCTTGGGGACAATGACTTCCGGTTCGCATGCTAACAAAAAAACGTCCCAAACACAGTTGGGCTCATGCAGTGTGTGTTAATAACACAAGAGGCGCGCCATATTTTACACTAACAGGGAAAAGTATGCAAACCAATGAGATGTTTTCGCTAAAATGTACTATGTAAACCAGGGGTCCCCAAACTTTTTCCAGTGAGGGCCACATGACTTTTCTTTCCTCTGAAGGGGGCCAGGGTCAGGGTCGTATGTTTGTTTATGTTCTGTGACTGGGGCAAAATGTGGTTGTAGTTACGTCCAAATAGGCTACTATTTCCAGTTCTATGACAGAAAAATGACCATGCTTTATTGTTCAGGGGGCCGGGTCAAATGTGGAAGTGGGCCGTGTCCGGCCCCCGGGCCTTAGTTTGGGGACCACTGATGTAAACCAAAAAATAAACAAAGAGGACCTACACTAACCGAGGTTCCACTGTACTGACCTACAGTGGATTGCTGTTAGCATCTTTGGGGCCCCACACACTTGCATTTCTATGTACTGTAGGTGATCAATGCCGGAAAAGGTTTGAGAGGAAGGATCTGCGCCTTAAATAGTAAGTTGAGTAATAATTGTGTACGTACTTCATGAAGAGCCAAAGAGTGTCCATATCGAGGTGTGACAGTGTTGACAGAGGGGTCAAGGGTCAGCCAGGATTTGCTGCTTAGGTTATACCTTGAACATGACAGACAGACACGCCCAGTCAGAGGACAACATTCCCACCGGAACGGAGAAGTTGGATAACATTCCCACCAGGACGGAGAAGTTGACTTACGCTTTGACCATGTGGTAGTCGGAGGCGTTGAAGACGTAGCCTCCGATTACCCACATGATGTCCTGGTCCACCACCGCCTTGTGGGATGCCCTGGCCAGGCCGGGATCGCTGAATGCCTCTCGGCTCCAGAAGGCCGAGTCGGCTGGGATGGAGACGGAGCAGTCTGGACCTGAAGGTAAAAACCAGAGCCAGTGTGTACAATGATGAAATGCCCCCTCTCCAATTATCCGCTGCTTCAAATTATTGCCCCTCCTCTTTGTGCTTTAGCTAAATGAACAACTCCACTAGAATTAAACAGGAAGAAATTCAATAAGTAGCCAATAGCCCCTGGTTTGGACTTTGGCGAGTGCGGCAATAAGCATTCCACTTAATATATGGACTTGCTGTTGTGTGAAAGTTCCAATCAGAAATGAAAATGGCCGCCACCTTGCCATCCAATCCCACATATGCACGTCTTGTCCCGGCATCGTCCTCTCTCGGGGTATCCGCAATCGTCCGGGCAGGAGGGAACGTCACAGGCGTCCCCTTTCCACTTTTCCTGGCAGTCACAGTACGGCGTTCCCGTGTCGTTGGACAGGCGGCACTCTCCACGGTCGGAACAGTTGTGAGGACACGTGTTCACCCTGTAGAAGAAGAACAAGTGCCTGAAAAGCAAACTCCACATAAATAAGATATGACTGTATTTAATAATTGAGTTACACATCTGCTCTTTGAATTTGTGGCCTGCTTTTGGTCACTGGAGCAAAAAAAAAAAAAAAACCTGCGGGTGGAATTCTGAACTGTCGAGGAGAGGTTGATTTAGTCCAAACAAGACTGACCTCCTGACCTTTCGCTGTCCACAATCTCATTTCTGTGTTTTGAGGCAAAAATGTGTACAAACGATTCAGACTTTTAGTAGGAAATGGTCAAAGGTCAGTTTCTTCATGCTCAAGGCAGTGACATGAAAACAAATGTCACACGCGAGTCATTCAAGTCAATGATTGACAGCACAGCCCAATACAAGGTTCATACATCTCTCCCAACGACTGATGCTAAAGCTTTCTTTTCCAACTCTGCTAAATGACACATTTACTCAAATTCCAGCGACTACACTGACCCTCAAAACTTAAACAGGAACACCAGGAAGTCAACATACTCTTATTGGGAGCCAACTGAAAGCTAACATAGTCTTATTGGAAACTAACATACTCTTCTTTGGCACAAACATACTCTTTTTTTTTTTTTTTTAAAGAGCTAACCAAATGCTAACATACGCTTCTGGAAGGCTAACATATGTTTTTGAGCACCAATACAAAGCTACCATGCACTTCTCAGAAGGCAACGGGATGCTAACATACTCTTCTTGGGAGCTAATGGGATGCTAACATACTCTTCTTGGGAGCTAACGGGATGCTAACATACTCTTCTTGGGCGCTAACGTGATGCTAACATACTCTTCTTGGGAGTTAACGTGATGCTAACATACTCTTCTTGGGAGCTAATGGGATGCTAACATACTCTTCTTGGGAGCTAACGTGATGCTAACATACTCTTCTTGGGAGTTAACGTGATGCTAACATACTCTTCTTGGGAGTTAACGTGATGCTAACATACTCTTCTTGGGAGCTAACGTGATGCTAACATACTCTTCTTGGGAGCTAACGGGATGCTAACATACTCTTCTTGGGAGCTAACGTGATGCTAACATACTCTTCTTGGGAGCCAACGGAATGCTAACATACTCTTCTTGGGAGCCAACGTGATGCTAACATACTCTTCTTGGGAGCTAACGTGATGCTAACATACTCTTCTTGGGAGCCAACGGGATGCTAACATACTCTTCTTGGGAGCTAACGTGATGCTAACATACTCTTCTTGGGAGCTAACGGGATGCTTAACACCCTCTTCCCTGAGTGTAATGGTGACTTAAGCAGCTGTAATCCAACCAGTAGTATCAACAACACATGCTAAAACATGTACATCTGTCAAACAGAGACACCATGTTGACATACAAGGTATTCCCATTGGTGGACAAGTCAGAAAAGTCAATGGTTGTTTTTTTGAGACCCTGAAAGTAAAAGAATGTCATCATGCTTTCATGTTCTTCTTTTGCAGTCTGATGTTTTTGATGTTTGCCAGGGCCCACGGCATGTTGACTCCAACTTATCAAACCAACTTTAATCCAGTCACCATGGCAACAGCACAAAAAAAGACCAACCCGCACTGTAGGAAGAAGCGCTATTGTGTACTTTATCCACTTTTTTTTTTTTTTAGATGCATTTACTGTAACTCTGCGCTCTAACATAATAGATGCTGTATATCACAGACAGCAGCATAGCATTAAGAAGTGGGACGGGATTTCAGTGAATGAGGAATAGCCACTTCTTGGAAGCCAACATTCATCTTGAGAGCTAACGGAGAGCTAACATATTGGAAACGAACAGTAAGCTAAGAGGAAGCCAATATACTCTTCTTGGAAGCTAACAGGAAAGTAACCGTCTTGGGAACTAACAGTAAGATAACATTCTTCTTGAGACCTCACGAGGAGCTAACATATTCCTCTTTAAAAATAGTAGGCGAATATGAATATATTCTCTTCACTCTCTTCTTGGAAGCCAATGCTCTTTTTAGGCGCGAAAGTAACTTACTCTTCCTGGGAGGAAGGAAGGAAGGAAGGAAGGAAGGAAGGAAGGAAGGAAGGAACAGGAAGCTAACTTACTCTGCCAGCGAGCTAATGGGGAGAGAACATGTTCCTATTGGGATACTGTGCTTGAACGCTAACAGGACGCCAACATATACTTCCTGAAAGCAAAGTGGAAGCTAACATTTTAGTGCCAACGGGAAGCTAGGAGATTCCTCTTGGGAACAATCAGGAAGCTAACGCAGTGTTGTTGGCAGGTATCAGGCACTTATTGGAAGCTAACTTTATTTTTGAAAGCTAACAGGGAACTAATAAATTCCTGTTGGAGACTAACAGGAAGTCAACATACTGTTCTTGGACATTAACAGGAAGCTAACAAGGAAATGACATACTTTTGGGAAACAACAGGAAGTGAAGATACTCGGGACACCAAAAAGCAGGCTAAATAAATGCCCTGCAGCTAGATTGACTTCTTAAAAAAACAACAGAAACATGTTAGGGCGTGCACGTCTACAAAGACATTCAGGTAATAGGTGTCCCAGCTTGATGCCTGAAAATGCAGTTCAATGGACTCCGCACACGAGTAGAAATGTTGACTTTGGAATTTGAGTGGTGTCACGCCTGCTTTAGCAGCAAGCAAATAAAGGTAGCTCACTTTGAATAGGCTAACGGCTAACATGCAAACATACGCCTGACAACAAAGTCACAGAGTAAAATGATAATTGGGTAACATTGTTTGTGTTATTAATGCTTCAAAAGTATGAATGTGTGGCAGCAGACGACCACCATGTATCCCACTGAACACCCTGCACATACTGTATGTTTATGACCCTGTACGTGTGTGTATACAGTACGTGTACCTGTATGAGATGTTGAATCCAGTCAGGTTGTAGGCGGCGTCGCTAAAGAAGTGCAGCAAAGCGTAACCAGACTGCGACACCACCTCGGGCACCGTTTCGTTCCCGTAGCGCTCAGGAATGATCAGGCCGCTGCGACAAAAGACCAAGACTTTCTGTTAGCGTGCACTTCGTAAATGACGCTACTGCCGTGTATACCGGCTGAAGAGGTACCTGAAGGCAGCCAGCAGGGGGGCGTAGATGGAGTCGCCGTCGTAGACATAAAGGTGGTCCCAGCTGCACTCTGTGGCAAAGTGGTTGAAGCGTAGTCGAAGGATGGAATTAGCCCTGGAAAACATAACAAGTTAGCAAGATGACATTATTTGGTTATTTGATTATCCACAAACTGCAAAGTTCTTCCATCTTATCTGCTGAGCTAAAAATAGATGGGTTAGCGCTGGGTAACAACGTAGCTGGCAGTTTATGCTAGCTCCCTATCAGAGAATATTAGCACCCCGGCGGTTATTCTCTTGTTAGCTCATCCACAGGTGTATGTTAGCATCCCATTAAAATAAATCCATTGTCTGGGGTCATGAGGGGCATGCTGGAGCTTATCCCAGCTGACTTTGGCCGCCTTTGAATGAATGGAAAGAAAGTTAGAAAGAAAGTTCCTAATAGCTGCC
Source organism: Doryrhamphus excisus (assembly GCF_037039965.1). Taxonomy (NCBI): domain Eukaryota; kingdom Metazoa; phylum Chordata; class Actinopteri; order Syngnathiformes; family Syngnathidae; genus Doryrhamphus; species Doryrhamphus excisus. The sequence goes on from NC_136370.1 coordinate 3,132,995, forward strand.
CTACTGTAGGTAGTATGCTAGTTTCCCTTTGGGTTCTTCCTGTACTGTATTAGCTTAGCGTCCTCAAATAGCATGTTAGCTTTGCATCAGCTCCCTGATGAATGAAACAAGAATGCTTGTTTTCTTGTGAGCTTCCAAGAAAAGTGTACAAGGTTGCTGTTAGCTCCCCAATAGAAAATTAGAAAAGGATTTTCCGTTAAGCTACGTTCACACCGACGCCGAATGTCGCGCTTTGAATCGGCGACGAATTCGGCGTCATTTTTCAAAAAATCTCACGATCTCAGATATGTTTAAGCTCTGTTAAGCTCTGTTACGCAATGGAAAATTTTGAGATCCCGACTGCATCCCGCCTCTGATCCAGAGCATATTGTAGCGACCCTGACGTATTCATGTTGACGTTGTGCTCTTGGGTGTCCGACTGTTCCGGGTGACTGTGAATGCACCAGGGGGTGGGGGCGTGTCTGGTGGAGGAAGTACTGTTGTGTTGCTGGCGGTGGTTGCAACGGCGTGATTACGGCCGACAGTAGCCAGTATTATTGTTGTGCAATAAAAAGCTTGTCAGCGATCGCAGTCGTGTAATTTCCCGTCGGCAACGACGCTACAATATATAAAGATGCAGCAGATCCATTGATCCTTTGAACCAAGCTCTGTTAAGCTTTCCTACGCTTTGAGCAAAACTTTGATAAGCTTTGTGACGCTTTGATAAGCTTTAATACGCTCTCCCCGCTTTACGCAATTCGTGACAGATCGCCTCAAATTTTTAAACAGTTTAAAATTTTTTGGCGCTCTTGCCGAATGTCCCGAATTGCTCAAACCTTTCTTACGCTGTATTACGGTCTTTACGCTTTCATTAAGCTTTGTTAGGCTTTGCCGCCGCTTTGCTCGCCAATTTAATTTGCCATCAATTCGGCATCGGTGTGAACGTAGCTTTAACAGCCTTCCGTTGTGTTAATTCCTCATAGTTTCCTGTGAGCTTCTGGTGCGCTACCTCGAAGAGTATGTCGGTTTCCTGCCAACTTCCCAAAAAGAATTTAAAGAGGTTAGAGGGGACCTATGATGCTTTTTCCACTTTTCTGATCTGTTCTACATTTGGACGTGAAGTTTCAGATGGCTCTGAACGCTCGCTTTCAGAGTTTGTTCTAACACTGGGACACTAGTGACATCAGTGAGTGGAACTTCCTTATATGGGCATATAGAAGGTATATATAAGTGCGTATAAACCCCAACTTGTTGAGAGTGTGCTTGAACTTACTGTCCCTCGATGAGCCACGTGCACTTGGTCTTGTACTTGTAGTTCCCAGGTCCATCCGACAAGAAGCCAGAGGGCGCCGTTAGCCTGGACAAGAAGAGCGGAAAGTAAAAACATAATCAGCGTAAAAGAGCCAAGACAGCCATGATGGTTGCAAGTTGGACTGGAACACTTTCAGCATGTTTGCTTCCCATTAGTGACTAATGGAGAAGGTTAGCTTCTCGTTAGCTCACTGCCAGTCTGTTAGCTCTCTGGAAAAGTATATTAGCATCATGTTGGACCATTGGCACTGTACGTTAGCTTGCCGTTAGAACATTAGACGAGTGTGTTTGCTTCCTGTTGGCTCCATGGCAGATAAAATGAACTAGCTCCCTGGAAAACAATGTTAGCTTCGTGTTAGCATCCTCAATACGAAGTGTGATAGCGTCCTGACTCATTGGAAAAGCATGTTAGCTAGCTATAAGTTAGATGCTCTTTTCAGAGAATATTACCTCCTTGGAAATTAATGTTAGCCGACTGGCGGGAGTAGGTTAGCGGGTTAGCTTGTAGTGGAGGGACGTAGACAGGAATACGGACAAGTGAGTGAAAGGGATTAAACAACATGTTGGCTAACTTTAATAACAAAATAGACAATCTAGCAGGCTACAGTAGAGTAGTAACTGGACGAGTGCACATGCTAACTGCATGCACGCTAACTGCAGACATGCTATATCAAATTCGTAATGCTCTTCCTTATGATCATCACCATCAGGTCAAAGAGCAATGCAAGTGAATGATTGCAAAACTAGTAGCTGTAAACAGGCTAATCACGGCTGAACTACACTTGGATGCAATCCATGTTTTTATTAACAAGGTAAAAAAAAAACAACTTTGCTTCAGGATGCCGCTAAGGACACACCCACAGGGTGCTACGAGTCCCTTCTGTAGCCAGGTTGTTATGGATCAACCTACCACAAACGCAAAGTAACTCATCTACTGCACTGATTCTGAGTACCAAGCAGTGTGATGGTGTACCTAAGGAGGCGGGGCTTGACACAGTGCTGTGTGTGATTGGTGGACAGACACTGGTCAGAGAAACAAGTTAAAAGATGTCCTCCGTTGCTTGAATAGACTGGTGCCTGTTCCTTGCAATATGCTACACACATTTTGGAACATCTACGTTCACCTGGACGGTCACTTAGCGACTCACAAAGCCTACAGAGAGACACAGCAACGTTTCACGTTAGCAAACAAACAACTCCCTCGAGATGAACCAACAAACTCTCACTGGCGCTGCTCCTTTTCCCAAACATTGTTACCTACGACATGACGAATAACATAAATCTAGTCATATATTAATCATATGATCAATATCAGCGCTAAAAAACAACAGCTTTACATTTGACAAAGATCCTCTATACACCGAAGCCCTCTACTGTTGAAGGATTTATTGCAAAAACAGTTATCCAAGCTCCTTTTTAAAGAATCTACTGCTACTGACAAAGATGTTCAACAAGAGCATGCTGCTGATTTTATGGAATTACTGCAAAAACACTCGTCAATGATCCGCTTATATGACAGGAGCATGCTGCTATTTCTTTAAGAATCTACTGCTAGTCAATGCTCCTTTAGAGTTAAAAAGAGTTAATGCAAAAACACTCGTGAAAACACTGACTCTGCTGTTCAAAGATCCTATTTATAACAAGAGTGTCTGCCGTTTTGAAAGATTTCCTGCAAAAACACTAGTTAAAGATCATCTATGTGACAGGAACACCCTGCTGTTTTTAGGAATTGCAGCTAGTGAAAGATCCTCTACACAACAAGAGCGGTCTACTATTTTTAAGGATTTACAGGAGTGCAAAAAGGCCAGTCAAAGATCCTCTATATAACAAGAGCGCTTTACAGTTTTTTTAGGACCTGCAGCTAGCGAAAGATCCTCTACACAACAACAGCTGTCTGCTATTTTTAAGGATTTACAGTACTGCAACCTCTATATGACAAGAGCTCTCTGCTGTTTTTCAGGACCTGCGGCTCATCAAAGATCCTCTACATATGAAGAGCGTTCTGCCGTTTACCGAAGAATTCACTGCAAATATATGCAAGTCAAAGATGCTCAACAAGACAAAAACATTCTGCTGTTTTTAAGGACCTGTTGTTTGTCAAAGATCCTGTATATAAGCAAGTGATTCTTGTTGTTAAAGTCAAATACATCTATGATGAGCATCTTGCTGTTGATAAGGACCTACTGCAAAAACAATAGTCAAAGATCATTAAATGACAAGAGCTATAAACAACAGGTCAGTGACAGCTGCTCTAGAACACAGACTGCTATGGTTCACTTTTTAAATGAAAGACTTAAGAATGTTAAACTGTTACTTAAACCACCTTTGGAGGTTCCGCTGTGTCATAACTTTGTGGAGAAACACTTTTAACAAATGGATTAAACTACAAACTAAACCGCTACGTGTTGTTTTCAAGCACAATAATAGGGGTCAAGTGTCACATTAGCATGCTAATGTTTGTTAATGCTAACGTAGCTAATTAGTTATTCATTCATGCAGAGGGGGAAATAACAGTAAGAAAGATGTCCTGCCTCCAGAAGGACAGACAGGACCAGAACACCTCGTCTCCGTGCTGGGGGGGAAATTAGAGTCCAATGCAGCAAACGTTGTTATGATCCAGGTGCGAAGGTGTGAGATGGTGAGGAGACGCGGACGCCATGTTACTCAGGTAAGAGAGCGTCATGTCTTATGGGGGGGGGGGGGGGGGGGGTCTGCAGGTGTTCCAACATGGAGGATGTAGCGGTGTCAGGTGAGTGTGGCTCCTACCTGAAGCGTCCTCCGCAGTGCTGGCACTGATCCCCGACCCAGCCGGGGGAGCACACGCAGCTACCCGTAGCCGCGTTGCACTGGCCGTTCACGCATGTCTTATCGCACTCCTTTGCCGCGGAGTCTCCGGGCAGCCCGGCGAGCACCAGCAGCAGCAGTGCCAGGCTCCGGCCTCCGGGGCCGGACACCGACCAGGCCCGCCGCGTCGCCCGGGACATTGTGTCGCTAAAGATGGCTGCTATAGCCCAGACGCTCCGCTGCTCCTCCTGCTGCTCGGCGGTGGGCGAGCCTGACTGCCCTGCCTTGGCCGCTCGAACGGGCCTTCGGAGGGACCGCTTCGCTTGTCCTGGAGGTTCCGGCTGTGGTGACGAGTTGACGAGGCTGGGCCGAGCTCCGCGAACCGCTTACATCTTTCCAGAGGTTCTGGTTCTCAGCACCGCACACAGCCGCATATAGACGGCCAGAAGTTACGTCACGACGGCGGAAGTGCGTAAGCCGGGGGAGGCGGCGACACTCTGGAGCTTTGCGTACCAATCACCAGAACCAGAAGAACACCTGAGTGTCTATGACTCTATGTGCTTTCAATTCAGAGAAAAAAAATCGTCTTCGTATGGACTGCGGCTGCGCACACGCAGGGGCGGTCCTAGCGTCACTTGGGCTGAAGCTGAAGGACGCCCCAATTTATACCAGAAACATATTTGTGTATTTATTTCCTTTTCTTGATTTAGTACTTTTAAATATTTTGTATTTCTTGGCTATGTTAACTAATTCCATTTTGACAACCTTAAACTAGAAAACCATTCCACTCTATATCATATTTTTTAAATAGCAAAACACTTTATTGCATATCCAATTATAGCTACATTTTATATTTATAGGCAGTATATATCTTGTCATTCAACTTGTTCTATTGTTAATCCCTAACACTATGATTCCACAGGCTACATACCAATCAGTACAAAGTCTTCTTTATTTCCAACTCCAAAAATAGTAAAAGTATAGCAAGGTTAATAAAAAGAAGAGCTATGGTTTAGCATGTCTTTCATCTGGTTTAGTATTTTTTCCTCTGGTTTAGCATGTGCACATGAAGGACAACAGGCGTGCGTGTCTCAAACAGTTTTATTAAAGTCAGACTTGTAAGAAGTCAAATTCCATTCATATTAAACGCCAACCCAAAATGGATTGATCAATGGCATGGTAACAAATAAAAACAAATGAACATATTTACAATTCAGTATGGACAGGATCTCTTGAGAGAAAGCTCGAGAGGGCGAGAGAGACCGTCGTCATTTGAACACAGCATGATGAAACCTCCCGTTTGCTTCTCGGAGTGAAAGCCAGGCGGAGGAATAATGGACGACCACTAGCTTGTGGTGTGGTCGTCCACAACCTTGTGCCTGGCTGGAGGTCGTTTTGCTTTACAGAAGCTTCTTCTCAACAACAAGGCCTCACGCTTGGGAAGGCCGAGTGGATGAACCTCACTTAACCCCGCCTGCACTTCCTGCTGGCTAAAAAAAGTAAAAAAACAAAAACCGCTCTTATCCAAAACACGGATCTTTAGAAAAGTACAATCATTGAAGCACATGTCTCAGTCATGTGACTCTCAGCACTTGGATCACATGACCAACATCAGGTCCACGCCGCACCGCCTGCAGAGCAGAGGGGGGCCTTCGCTTTGTCTACAAAATGCAGACCACCTCGGGGGAGGATGGCGGCTGGATGGGGGCAGAGCTTATTTGTACCACACTGAAGAGAAAACTATCATGATTGTAAAGTCATATGTGGGAATTGGACACTGAGAAAAAGCAGCTATTTTGGGATGAACACTCATAATATTGCAACAATAAATTCCTATGATAAGAAAAAAGTTATTTTTAAAACAAATGATGTCCTTTGACTTTGGAAAGTTGGATGAATTAAGTCATAATTCATTCATTTTCTACCGCTTATCCTCACAAGGGTCGCGGGCATGCATAATTAGATTAATTACAATTAATGCATAACTACAACAAATTCATAATATTACAGGGAAAAGGTAATGACATGTTCAATACAAAAGCAGTGCATGATAATAACAGTATCATGAGAAAAAACATTTTACAAAAAAAGCTTGTTTGGGACGATAATATATAAATTATATATATACACAATATAATATATATAAATTATAAATATTATTATTATAAATATAATAATAAAGTTATTTTATAAAAAGAAATATTTTTATATCACAAGGAAGTTGGGTTATTATTGGAAAAAAGTTCTAGTATTAAGAAAAATATTTATATTTTGGATAAATGAAGCCATCATATTCTAACAATAAAAGTCATAATACATTAAAAATATAGAATTATAGGGAAAATAATTATTTGGGGAAGAAGGTCATTTTTGGATGAATAAAGTCAGTGTAATATGACAATAAAGTCGTACTACTACGGGGAAAAAAGTCAAATTATGAGAAAATTGTATTTTTTTGGATGAATATAATACTCGGCCATCTCTGTGTGGAGTTTGCATGTTCTCCCCGTGCATGCGTGGGTTTTCTCCGGGTACTCCGGTTTCCTCCCACATTCCAAAAACATGCTAGGTTAATTGGTGACTCCAAATTGTCCATAGGTATGAATGTGAATGTGAATGGTTGTTTGTCTATATGTGCCCTGTGATTGGCTGGCCACCAGTCCAGGGTGGACCCCGAAGACAGCCAAGATAGGCTCCAGCACCCCCCGCGACCCTCGTGAGGAAAAGCGGTAGAAAATGAATGAATGAATATTAAGCTTAGGCGTCCATTAATTGTCCATAGGTATGAATGTGAGTGTGAATGGTTGTTTGTCTATATGTGCCGTGTGATTGGCTGGCCACCAGTCCAGTATGTACGGCCGTGACCCTGGTGAGGATAAGCGGTATAGAAAATGGATGAATGAACAAAAGTCATAGCAGTCATATGATGACATTCCAGTGAAAAATGTGAAAATAAATGGATTTTACTCTGTTCTGTTTCAGTGTGGCCCGAAAGCTCCTTGGTAGTCTAGGCCACGCCCACATATTAATAATAAATAAAATGTCACACCACCAACTACCATCAACACTTGGAGCATTTAAAGAAAATCAATCAGAGGTTGATGCATGCCAAGCCATGCCATGCCAAGTTGATGCATCCCTTACGCTGAGATAGCTCTCAGCGTAAGGGAAGAGCTAAAAAAAATAAATTAATTAATTCACCACAATTGTGTTTTCCTCGAGGGCATGACCGTATTTTGTGCTGCTCAATGTCCCTTCCAGTCGCCACCCCCGCTGCGTGCAAACGCTGATAAGTTCAAACTGCCATGCTAGTGCGAATGAGCACTCGAGAGGTGACGCTGCGACAAGCCGCGACATTCAGTGATCATCTCCGCTTGGCTGCGGCCTTAGACTATTTATTTACAGCTTACTTCAAGGCCAAGGCTGGCTGCCATCGCTTCTATGTACACAAAAGATGACAGATGAGGCGCGGGGACCGGGGGCGTCAAATGACGAAGTGATTGAGCACCTCGGTGTGAAAAAGTCCCGGCTTGGAGAACCAGGAAGAACGTCTCCCTTCATGAGGCAACAGGCCAGCAATCATTGAGTCTAAAGGCAAATCAGATTGGACTCCATCCGCAACTCCTGGCCACGCAATCCAGCCGGACTCCTAAAAGTCCATTTTTGGTGTTCCACATCAGGCATATTATTGGCTGTGCTTCACCAGCATCGTCATCGTCAGTGAAGGCCTCTCCTCGTGGTCATCATACCTGAGGTGTAGCACGGGCGCGTGAAGGATGGCTCAATGTTGGATTGTGCACCAACATGGGCTCAGAAAACCGATATTCCATTCAGGCTCAGCGGACGGTAAATCAGCGGCGGAATTGTCCGCACGTCGCTAAATCAAGTAGGTAAGCTCGGCATTGATTGGGAAATCATCTCCACGGGCTTTGCCAAGCGTGCGGGAATCTTGCGAGGGGATGTCCTGCACGCTTGTCACGCCGAGGAGGTGCGGCGGTCACGCAGGTCAGGTGGCCGACGTCTGGCGGGCGGGGCGGCCGGCGGACGAGGCGCTGTAGGTGCGGGACCGCTGCCTGACGGCCAGCCGGCAGGGGAGTTCCAGCTCCTGGAAGAGAGGAGTGCCGGTGATGTCGGCCGCCTCGGGGCGCTCGCCGGGGCTCCGCGACAGCATGGAGCGCACCATGCTCAGCTGGGACACACGAGACAAGACGGTGAGGCGCGAGGGCTGATGCTAACGAGCGTCAACTTAACACGCACAGTGCAGACATCTAAAAATAGCACAGAGGAATGCTGGGATAGCAGGCCAAAGGTTCATGCAGCATTGCGGCATCACAGATTATCCAACGGGATTATTGCTAATCTCGTTTCCAAGTAAACAGCTACATGTTTTGAATAGCTCCTCCCCCTTCTCTATATTCTATATTTCATATGCACGTTTGTTGTTTTAAAATGCAACTTTATGTCATGAGTGTCTTGTTTTTATCAGCCAGCCAGCAGTTCCTCCTCACAGCCACCGGGAGGCAGCAGAGGGCCACTCACCTCCTGGACGTTGTTTTTGGAGAAGCACTCCGGGAAGTGAAGAGCTCTCACCTCCGTCAGCGTCTGGAGAGGAGACGCATGACAGCGGCAATGAGCATCATCAGGTAAAAGCAGTGATGTCAAATCATCCAATCAGACGGAAGAGACGCTGGCTCACCCTGACTCTCTCCATCTGGGTCCGAAAAGGGTGGAGCAGCTCGAACAGGATCAGACCCAGAGAGTAAATGTCCACCTTGTGCGAGTACGAGTGTCCAGAGAGCTGGCCAAAATAAAAGCACCCAAAGATTTAGAAGCAGTCTAAGAAGTACCGAGTGTGTCCACGTCCTCTCCGTGGTCCCTCACCTGCTCGGGGCTCATATAGAGCTTGGTGCCCACCTGGCCCGTGTGGCGGGTGAGGAGGGGGGCGGGCGTCAGGGCGCTGTGCTCGTGCTCGTCCTCCTCCTGCTCCATGGCCGTCACCAGACCCAGGTCTCCCACCTTCACCACGTCGTCCATGGTGAAGAAAATGTTGGAGGGCTGCAAACAAGAAGCGACATGAATACCGTCATTGATTCATTTTAACCAGCAGAGGGCGCCGTTACTTGTTTATTATGTTTACCTGCTTTTTTAGACTTGTCCCGTTTATTTGAATGTGAAGATGTCAGTTTCAACTACCTTTTATTTTCACTTTTCCATCCTTATATTTGATTTTTTTTAAAGTTAGGACAATGTATTCAAACCTTTATCTGATATAAAACTCATCCACGGTCAGTTTGTAACGACAAGGAACATCTCAGCAAGTAACTCCAGGGGCAGTCTGAGGAGGCTTTTTTGTTCCTCTATGGAAAAGCACTTTTAGTCAGAGTGCCTCCCCCAGAGCGTCAGAGAGCTGAGTTCATAGAATCCGTTCCAAAAACATCTAAAAATAACATTCCAATCACATCATACATGTCATCACTACTACTGACATGAATGGTGTTTATGTTCCTCCAAATAACCCAACCTGTGTTTTAAAAAAATGGTAAAATGACTCAAAATAGAATTAATAATCCTGCAATAATAACGTAATCTTAATAAAACAGACTACTGTGTGGCCATAATGAACTCTGAACCCTGGACATCACTTCCTGGAACACAGTACTTATAACACACACCAGCATTGAGTTTTATTTATGTCTTAAATGGTTTATTTCGTCTGATTATATTTACTATATTGGGTAAGATGCGTGTAAAGGTGACTGTAGGGGTGTTATTTCATGTCTAGAGGGCTCTAATAATGTTAAGACAACCAGCACGTCACATGTCCATTGATGGGGACCTTGTGGCGCGGTGCGTGCAGAGCATGTTCACCTTGAGGTCCCTGTGCATGAGGCCCTTGCTGTGCAGGAAGTCCACGGCCTCGGCGATCTGGAGGAAGATGTCCAAACACTGGTTGTGTTCCCTCTGCTCGGGGAGGCACCGCTGAGCCATCCAGTCCTTCAGGTTCTCCTTGCGGCACAGCTGCATCTGGATGTACAGATACACCTGGGGGGTGGAGGGGGGGGGTGTCCAGTTTAGCAGCTTTCACAAAAACAAGACCTAGCTTCATCAGAATGGGAATGTCTGACTGACCTTGGGAGAAGGTTGCATTCGCTGGCTCGGAGGAAGCTCGGGCAGCGCCAATGCGAGCGAGGTGGGCCGAGATGGCGATGAAGAGGAGGGGTGAGAGTTTCCCTGCTGTCTCGTGTGTGAGGAAGATGAAGCCTGTTTCTCCACGGTGGCCGGATCTGGATGGGTGGCACTGGAGGCCGAGTCCGTCTCTGCGTCTGCATCCCCGTCACAACCCGAATCCTCAAAGACGATGTCGAAGGAGGAGGAGGTGCAGTCGCTTGGCCCGCGCGGGGGGCACAGCTCGAAGGACTCTGGCGTATCCGAGGCCTCCGGGTCGGCCTGGCTGTCCCGCTCTGACATCAGGCTGTCGTGGCCCAGCAGGGGGTGGAAGGAAAGGTCTCCGTTCACGCTGAAGCCCGCCGCCCCTCTGGAGCTGCTGGAGAGAAGCGGATGATGCCCGTTGACAGACTGCTCAAGAGCGCCTCCTTCCGACCCGCTGGTGGGTGACACGGAGCTGGACACCGGCACTTTGACCGACAGCGCCTCCATGTTGTCGAGGAAGCTCATCATCGGCCAGTCGGTGGCGCTAAAAGAATATCCAGACAAAAACAGTGAAGAAAAAGAGAACATTTCTCCATTGCACGTTCCCTGAAAAGGCGTAACAAGTCCATCTCACCTGGTGTCTTTCAGCCACCTCTGGTCCATCTCCTCCTGCCAGCCCTCGGGGGGGCTCTCCTGCCAGGCATTGAAGTAGCGAATGATCCCGGGATGCTCCAGCTTGGCCAGCGCCTTCACCTCCCTCATCACCTTCTCGCGCGCTAGCTCCCTGAGAGGCCCCAGACCAGGTTAGGAAGTCATCTCGTGGCTCTAAGCTAAAGGTCTTTCATTCAAGATGTTCTTGCTGTACCCATCTTAGCGTCAATGACCGCATCACAAAAAAGAAGAGAGATTTGAGAGGCGCCACCTGTTGGGCAGACGGATCCTTTTTATGGCGTAGTTGCAGTCGTCCACTTTGTTGCGAGCTTCAAACACGACGCCAAAGCCCCCGCGGCCAAGACACTGCACCGGCTCAAAGTCAGTCAGGTACCTGCAGAGTCCAGGGAGATACGTACGTCACACATGTGCACACACACACACACACACACACACACACACATGCTCTCTAAGGCTCAAACATCTGGAGGTCAACAGGGAGATGATAAATTATGGGCACTAATCATATTTGGGATGAGAGCGCTGACAGTGACCTCGTGGCCAGTGGGCAGGGTGGGCGTGTTTTCAGCCGAGTTGGCCAATCACGGCCGTGTGGAAGAGAGGTGGTCACCATGGTAACAGGGCCAATTCTGTAGCTACATCTCGAGTGGAACTCACGTGTGACTTTCAAACAGCAGCTCACAGTCGTAGCAGCAATGAAGGTTTTAGGGGTCGTTTGTGCTAACGATATACCTGGACACGTATTCGCTGGAACGCATCTCCACAGCGACCGGCTCCTTGGCGTCCACGACCTCAAGGTCAAACTTGCTGTCAGTCTGGCACTGTGTCTCCGACTCTTTACGTTGCTTGGGAGAAAGGGGGACAGAACTTAGAGAGCAAAGACCACATGAACCGGTTCCGTGAAAATGTTTGTGTGGACTGTAGAAACGACTAAACTATTTTTGCTTGTCTCATTTATGGATTTATCATCAGTCCACATTCTTATTGCAGTGCTTTTTATAGGAATCACTTTCTCCAGCACCTCTGAGGCAACGGCCTCGGAGGTAATAACAGTACATTGGCATGGAATCGACAGTCGGGTGGTGACATGATCCAGTACTGACCCCAGTGGGTGGACCCCCTTTTTAGACTACACAAACCAGTTGACAGTAACAGTAAATGAATCAATTATATGACATCCTCATATACATCTTTTCAAGTAGCCTGACACCAATAATGGCGGGGGATAAGCTGCACTTACCCGTATGTAGGCCACGGGCGCAGGAGGGTGGAAGAACTTGCGTACGATGTAGGTGGTGGCGGAGATGCAGAAGACGATGGTGCCAAGGATCTCCTTCCACCAGGGCAGCAGCAGCACGGGGTCTTTTTTCCTGCCGTTGTCGGTGCGTGACCCGCTTCTTTTAATGACGCTCACAGCGCTGTCCCGCTTCCCCCGGTACCTCTTGCCGTAGGGGAAGTAGTAACCATTGTCTACGGATGGACGCAGACATTATGGGTTACTTGCTGGAGTCTTACATGCTAGGGCGAGCGTCCAGGATCTCACCATAAGGATACTGCAGTATCGACAGGGCTCCATTGCTGTATTCATCATAGGAGAATTTGTCATTGTTCAGACACTTGTCGAACTCATCAGAGCCCACCAAGGCGGGAGTCCGAGACGGGGAATCTACATCAAGGACGAGATGGAGAAGAAGTGGAGAGAGAGAAATCGATAAATGCTTTAACTGGTCAGAAAGACTAATGTTGACTATTTACTGATGAACAGGTGGGTTGCCAGTTGTGGCGTGTGCATATGTTACGATGACATCGGTCGTACGGAGTTGAGGACAAGTAAAAGTAGCTCAATTTTGTCTGTGGCAGAACACCACAAACAAATCAACTCCTTTAATACCAAAGACGTAGTTACATGTTTTTGATTTTTTTCTTATGTGAGAAGCAAAAAGCAGTGATGATGCAACTCCACACTAATGCATTTCACTTCAGAGCAATTTTAAGCCCTGAACGGCCACAAGGTGCATTTGGTAAGAGCTTAGCAGAGATCTTGTGGATGGAAAAAACATACAGGACATGACGGGAAGGAGGAAGTGAGAGTGTGGAGGAGTGTAGCGTGCAGAGGGTTATGAATTGTAGGGACGTTTTAACACACACATACACAAACACGCACTTCAATTCCAAATGTGCAAATTCCCCAATACTTCATGGTGTTATATTTGTAAATAAACTGTTATTTTCATGTAAAGCAAACGCTTGTTTGTGTTGTTTGTTGTGATATGTTGTGATATAGTTGTTTAAACATTTGAGCTGTCACAAAAGCAAACATATTTGTGCCAAAGTGAAAGTTAAGCAGACCCGAGTTCAATCCCACCCTCGGCCATCTCTGTGTGGAGTTTCCATGTTCTCCCCGTGCATGCGTGGGTTTTCTCCGGGTACTCGGGTTTCCTCCCACATTCCAAAAACATGCTAGGTTAATTAGCCACTCCAAATTGTCCATAGGTATGAATGTGAGTGTGAATGGTTGTTTGTCTATATGTGCCCTGTGATTGGCTGGCCACCAGTCCAGGGTGGACCCCGCCTCTCGTCCGAAGACAGCTGGGATAGACTCCAGCACCCCCGCAACCCTCGTGAGGATAAGCGGTAGAAAATGAATGAATGAAAGTTAAGCTTGACCTTTCCTGAAAATTACCTATGTTGTACTGCTGATTACTAAAGAACTGAAAAAGGTAGAAACAAACTTATTTTCCTGATGAAAGATGGGAATGTAATAAAAAAAATCCAATAAAAAAAAGCAAGCTGCTGCAAAAAAAGGCCCCCGGGATGTAAATTGGACAAAAGAAGACTCTACTGTTGTACAACAGCGGCACACTGCTTTCATCTAATCTACTAGTCTTTGTCTGTTTACACTTCCTCTCCGTGTGGGAATGGCGTACAAAAACATCAGATTACAAAATCATCAAGCTCCGACATATCCCATCCTTGTACAACATCACTGCTGGCCAACTTACGGATGAGAGGCTTCCACTTGACGATGGGAAGCGGAATAATATCTTTCTCGGACCCGATGGCTTTAGAAGGGAACTTTTCAGAAATCCTCACTGAGGACTGGAGGTAGAGTTGGCCCTGGAACATCCCTGAGGAAGCAAAACCAGGCAGCTCGCATGAGACAACAGGTCGGAGTTCAAGGACTTGGGATACGCGGTGAACAAACATCTACCCAGGTAAACGCTGGACGCTGAAGCATCTTTGGATTTTCCCGGATTGTCGTCGTCCTCCTCCTCATCAGTTTCGGACTGGTTGCTGTAGGCGGTGTCATCAAACAGGCTGATTGGCGTGACTTTGCCTCCTCCCACCAGCCAGGCCGAGGCAATGGGTGTGCAGAACTGTGAAAAAAGTGCATTAGTTTACTCTTCATGAACACTTAAAAAAATATATTTTACTAAGCCAGACAGTCTGATCACCTGATGCTCCCACACCAGCTGTCCATCAGGCTCGGTGCTGAAGGCCATGACCTTCCAGTCAGGAACAGACACTTTGATGACCAGGTCCAGGTTATGATTTTTATGATGGTCCGCCTGCTCCTGTCTTTTGGACTCCTCAGTGATGATTCGCTGATGCTCCCCCCAGGACTTGCCGTTGGCAACTTCTCCCTCTAGGAAGCTGATGGTGGACTTGGCCTCTGGAACCAGCTTCAGCTCAAAGTTTCCAACACTGAAGTTCCATCTAGTGAGAAGAGTGACAACACTGTGATCCGCTGTCAGGGACTACATGGTCAAGGCCGGTGGGGTCTGCGGCCCACAGCTCTTTCTTTGTCGTTATTTATTCATCTTTAATACCATTAAATGCTGCCTGCAACATCACCTGATGAAGGATAATTAAGGTTAGGGTTAGGATATTTGGCTTATTCAATATTATTGAGTATTTGGATTAAAAAAATGAATTAAACTTTTAAAATTAAAAATGTGGTCCTTGGTGGTAAAAAGACATGCCTGGGCTGGAGAAATGAGCAGTATGTTTTCAAGTCCAGAAAAGTGAAAACTCAAACTCACTTCTCTATTCCTGAGCGCGGCCTGATGGCTCGGACAGTTTTTTGCGTCCTCTGCAGCAGGAGTACGTCTTCGCCGTCCAGCTCGTCTTCACACCAGTGACTGCAGCCCACCGCAGAGCAGATGTACCGCAGCTGAAGAACACAAGTCGCGTGGTTAGTCGACTAAACCACATAAGAAAAGTCTTTCAAACTTTAAAGTCATTCAAGAACTGACCTTGCCACTGTACGTCCCCAGACCATAAGTAGTGAGGGATTTGCCCCCGACCAGGACGGTGTCGTCTCCGATGCGGTAGGACGACTCCAGCAGGGACTCCACGCTGAAAGGCACTGCCTCCATACTCTCCCTGTCACGATTCCACTGGAACAAGGCACCGTCCAGTGAGGGGATGACCATCTTATTGCCAAACACCTGTGGAAACAATCATGTTGCTTTGTTGGAAATAAAATGCCTCGATTGTGTTCTGTAAACATTGCATTAGCGGATGAATATGCGCCGCACGCTGTGGAGTTGCAGCGTGGACTCGTCACATTATGGATGAAAACAGCGTGTGCATCACTCAAAGCGATACAAAGTGGATAGTCGATGGATAACCAGCAACGCATGATGGGTAACTTCTTACAGTAGTGGGTGTGCACATGGGCTTCCCAGCATGCCTTGCGTGTTGTATATTAATAACGGTGGTAACTATATGCATGTGTATTAGTGTGGATGCCATACCCACATTGTCTGTATCACCAGTTACGGTCAATGAGATGTAGAAAGCTAGATGAAAAGCATAGAAGGGTGGAATTTGTCACAAATGAAAACAATTCTGTTTTGTTCAAAATCCACTCATTTGCAGGGTCGCACTCAGGAACTAATTACACAAAAAGCTTTCAAAGTATTGCATATTACCAAGTGTAGTGAGGGAAGTAGAGACACAGCATGAAATGATCAACACCCCAATCTTAGAAGACTAATAAGCGTTTGTGTCGCCAACCTGGAGATCACTCCATGACACACATCCGCCCACAAGCAGCCGCTTTGCACTCAATCCACAGGGCTCCGTTACGCGAGCGAGCGCTTCGTTGCTTGACCTGCATCTTTAGCAATGGAGGATATCCTGTGTGTGTGTATGTGTGTGTGTATTAAGAGGGAAGATAGGATGACATCACTGCTAAAAATTGACCCCAATCTGAACATAAACAGCTTATCGGAGATTGGAAGTCACCATTTAGTCACAAAAAGTATTTAAAAAACCTTTTATTTCACCTGACATAACAGCAGATTAATTTCCAGTCTTTCCAGTTCACCAGTGACCTTCTGATCCAAGAGTTACTGCTTTGACAGATGCCACTTTGCAACGAGTGAGAGTAGATTTATGGCGACTTGAACGCTCCAGAAGGCTGATTAGGTGGAGAGCGCAGCCCCGGGCAGAGGTGATGTCATCTCCACAGACGGAGGCGACTTAAGACCAGGAGATTTAGTAAGCTAATGAAGAGGGTGTTAACGACGGGAGCAGCTCGTCCAGCTCCCATGTTGCCATGGGAGGCTGGACGGGGCGGCGGGTGAGTCATCCTGCGATGGACGCCTTAATCCTTATCTGACCCAGCAGTGTGTTTGCACGCTGTTTGACCTGGATCTCCTACATCAGATTTATACAGTACACAAAAGCCACGGCAAACTTGAAGTTTTGAAGTTCAATGGAATTGGCTTAAGAATTACTCATTGAAATCAGTTGTTGATATAAAAGCACACAGCAAAAACAGGCAGGGATGTCAGCAGGACGGGCGGCTCAGAGCTAAATACCATCACATTGAAATTATATAATAATAATAATAATAATAATAATAAGTATAAGCATATAAGCGTTGCTTATATGCATATAAGCATATAAGCAACGTGTCGGGCCAGCCAGCAGTTGAAAAAAAATGCTGCCAAGTTACTGATATGCTAACTTCACCAGCTCGGGGAACCTCACTCCATTCCCTTTAAAATTTAAATTCCGGCACATTGTAAAATTCCGCCTCTGTTCAAGCATGTGGGAATACAGTATATTATCTTTGACCCTCCCCCCATATTCCTTTTATGTCTTTGTGCCAAGACTATTGGATCTAAAAGCTCTTTGTTTCATTGACTGCTCCGTAAAAGGAACCTCACATTTTACTGCTTTAACTTGTGGAATAAAAAATACTACATTGCCACACACCTAGTCAATGAATTTTAAAAATCTATATTTTATTGAAGTACATTAGTAATTGAGGACATTCAGGAGCAGGACAGAGTGTCATTATATCCTTGCCTTGGGGAATGAATACTGTCTCCGTGTGTGTTACTGTGGATGGTCCAATGCTCATGTCAAAACACAGTCAGCTCACGTGTCAGTGTGGACAACGCGGCTTTCCGAATTGGCGGACAGTGTGCAAATATAAAAAAATAAATAAATAAATAAATAAATAGAGTCAAATTGGAGCAACCAGAGAAGAAAATTGACTTTCTGCTAAAAATATCGCTCGTCTGGCCTTCTCCATTTCCTCCACCCCGTGCAGGAAGACTTATTGCTGGCTTGCCAGGCTAGGATGCAATCAATCACAAGCGACAATGTGGCGATCCATCACATTTCCTCATTCATTCGTTTGGTGCTGCACGGCTATGCAAGTGGGTGATGACATCATCTCTGGTCAGAAGCATTACCTCACTCAAACACCCCCCCCACCCCCACCCCTTCATCCCTTTACCCTCGCCGGCATGACTCACATGGCTTTGACACCCTCGTCCAACCACACACACACACACGCACGCACACACACAAACAAGTGAATCCTGCTTCGTTTTCTGCAGACAAAGCTGTTTGCGGCTCTTCTGTAACAAAAAAAGAAGACACACATGCAGCAGGTGACTGGCTGTCTCCTCCCACGGCATGATGGGGGCTAGCCAATGGCACGGCGGCAGACCCCTCCCCGCCATGACTCTAATCACCGAGCAGACTGTCTGAAAACCACAAGCCGATCCCGCGGTTAGCGGGCGCACAACCTGCACGCGGCACAGTGACAGGCCATGTTACGGAGGGCAGAGGTGGCCAAGCTCATTCTAAATAAATAAATAAATTCAATAAACCACACACATACACACACACACACACACACACACACACTCTTGGGATCATAATACGTGACGTCACAGCCAGACACCAGGGTCACTGAGGACAGGCGTCCTTTCACCGTCAGCCAAATGAAAGTTAACAGGTGAACAATGAAAAATGTCACACACAAGTCCACATGAAGATGTTAGATGCCATCTTGGTAACATAGCGTCACACCGTCGCCTTAACAGTCTCCTCTGGGTACAAACATTCAACAAAAAATAGAAATAAAATGCAGTAGAATTTGGATTTTGTAAACGAAAATAATGTCTTCTAGGGTCAAACTGTGGCCATCATAATTCATTCATTCGTTCATTCATGTTCTACCGCTTATCCTCACAAAGGTTGCGGGGGTGCTGGAGCCTACCCCAGTCTTGGGGCGAGAGGCGGGGTACACCCTGGACTGGTGGCCAGCCAATCACAGGGCACATATAGACAAACAACCATTCACACTCACATTCATACCTATGGACAATTTGGAGTGGCTAATTAACCTAGCATGTTTTTGGAATGTGGGAGGAAACCGGAGTACTCGGAGAAAACCCACGCATGCACGGGGAGAACATGCAAACTCCACACAGAGATGTGCGAGATGTGGTGGGATTGAACTCGGGTCTCCTAGCTGTGAGGTCTGCGGGCTAACCACACGAGCGCCGTGCAGCCCCCATCATAAATCATTACAGGCAATTTAAGTAACATTTATAATTTTTAGCAGCTGATATTAAAATGCTGAATCTTAACACAGCTTAAATCAAACCTATGAAATTGAACGTTTAGATTCAAATCAATAGTGTGTGTGTAATAGGTAGAAATTAGGTAGAAAATAATTAGGTAGGAAAAAAAAACATACATAAGTCGCACTGGAGTATAAGTCGCATTTTTTGCGGTTAATTTATTTTCCAAACTACTTGACCAAAACAGACATTACGTCCTCTTGGAAGGCAAGTTGTAACAATAAAAGAATAGAGAACAGGCTGAATAGATGTAAGATATGCTAACACAATGCTTATTCAGCTACACAAAAAATAAACATGAACACAAAAGGTCTCCAGTGTTTATGGAACATAAACACTTTTTTCATCTATAAGTTGCTCTGGAGTATAAGTCGCATGAACAGCCAAAGTGCGACTTATAGTCCGGAAAATACGGTACTTATTTGAGCTCTAACACAAAAGCTAAAATGTGGCTGCATCCATGGACTTCAATTGGATGGTTTCCTGTATTAAAAGTTTGTCCGCCCCTGGTTTTAATTCAGATGTTGGTGTTGCTGAGATGACAAAAATCATCCCTCTGGTGTGATTTGTGTTCTCATGCCAGGATTAAACAAAGCTGCCGTGAAATCTCCTTTCACGTTGTCACATTATCATTAAAGGCCCGTGGCAGGCAGTCCAACCAGGAAGGTGTTTTATGTTCCTATGTAGCGTTCTATGAGAAGACGGGGGCGAGAATAGACACGTTAGAATGAATAATGCAGGAACACCGTGAAAGAAGAACAATGTATTTGTCACCCTGTAAAAAAAATACTTGAAATGTCTGAAAGTTCTGCAGGAGCGCAGCCAAGCTGTCAGCCAGCGACTCCATGAAAACAACACGATGATGTCTTTATAGTCAAGGTCACATTTACATTGTGGTGCCACTGGGGTTCAACCACACTGAGACACGTGGAAATATGATTGTGCTGAGAGGGTCCTTTAGGGGGATTTATACTTTAGAAATCTAGGAGCGCAGAGAGGAAATAAAGACTCTCTTGACTTCCAAGATTGAGTTTTAAATCTCAAACCAGGAGCCTCTGATAGTTGGAGGACTTTCATTCTAAATTTCCCACAAGAACTCATGAGACCGGCTTACAGCTTGACAAAAGTTGCAAAGTAAACAACTAGTGATGGGCATTTAACCATTTTAAATGCAATTAACTCATTGGCAAGGGAACCATGTGTGAGCCATTTTAATACTGCATAAAACATGCTATGTTCTCTTTTATTGTGGAGTTGCATCATCACCTCTTTGTGCCTCTTGTGCAAAAAAAAAACAAAACATAAAAGACGTCTAAATACGCCTGGTAGCGAATGAGTTAATCACATCATCATGCTCAAAATTTAGTAAGTACTTCAAAAATAGTATATTTCTTAGAGGTTGCAATCTCATGATATAATATGATTTGTGACACTTGGCTAACAATAAAGATAATATTTTGATATGGTGATTTTATTTTAGGTGTCAAACCGTGAGACTATTTTATTTTATTTCCCTTGGAAGCTATCTTCCATCCTTGTCTTTTATAAATGGTGCATTTGTGGGAGCCATACATTGCGTCGCCAGGCTATGTCCCACCATAGCACAGCGGGGTGTCCCGTGCACCCCACCGCTTCCTGTCCACATGCCTCCAGAGGGAGAGGCTAACATTAAACGGATCCCGGTCCTCTGTGACGGGCCGGGTCCTCTGAGTAGGAACCCTGACATGGAGCGAGTCCACATCAAACAGAAAAAAAGGCATGTGTGTGTGTGCAAAAGTGCTCACTGTAGTCCCGCTCGGCGCGCCACTTGGCTTTTTAGCGTGTCAATGTGGGCGGTTAAGCTGCCGCGTACGTGTTCATCCCAGGGTCTTGCTGCGTTTGTATGTTTAAACCTCAGCAGCCAACAAAAGAGAATAATCCTCCAGGCGAAACAGCTACTCTTAGCGTGGGGCGCTAGTACACGGTGTTTGATGCCCATTGTGAGAGTGTTTACATGTTGGGAATGTAGGCGCATGCTCCGTGTTCAAAGTGCACTGAGTTCAGCCACTGGTATTATTGGGTGAGGGGGGGTGGGTGCATCCTTGACCTCCAAATGGAGGTCTTTTTATCTTATAGAACTGAAAGTTAAACCTGCTAAATCTGTTAAATACATGTGTATTACAAGTATTAATACCGGTGTAAACTGCACGGTGTTAGTACACGAGGTGTGCACGGCGTTTGCATACCTCAGGTTTGCTGAGGCTGGAGGACACCAGGCACCCTGAGCCGACGTCCAGATCCCACTGCTTCCGACCTTGGTTGTGAGGATCCAGAGCAGAGATGCGCCCATCCAGAGTACTGATGATCACAAGAGACCTGCGGGATGAAGGCTGACCATTAGAAAACACCACCAACTGGATCCAGTACATGGAGTACGATTTAGGTTTTGGGGGGTTCCAGTGGTGCACCACTGTACCGTACTTTTAGCTAGACAGATTACTGCAATGTATAAAGTGGAACAGTGTTTGGGGTGGCCCACACACACTTGGACCGCCCTCACCCACCTTCAGCATCCCACCTTTGCCATGACAACAGCAGCCCATTGTGCGATGAGTTACAGCTTCAGTGTACGTGAAGACAACAAGGTAATGGTGTGACAACTATGACCATTTCAGCTAATATTTCTAATAAGTATTTAAGTAAATTCTGTGTGGGAGTTAAGCAGGCCTCCGTACCAAAGCCAAGGATCTACTTCTTCCTTCTACTTGGAGGACACTTGGCAACTTTATGGCAACACGGCCTTGTTGGTAGGCAGGCCTTTGAAGCCCCCCAGGGACGAGGAGACGAGGACAGATGGTCGCGGTGTGAATGCACACATTGCAACTTTCCACAGGCCATTACAGACATAAAAAAACCCGGGTTCATTTACATTTAAACTCTCAAATAAATGTTTAACGCTCAGACGGTGCCGAGCGGTAACTGCAGGCAAGAGCGGAATGAGCGGAGGTGTCGGCTCCACCCTTTGTGCTGCACTGCTGCTTGTCAATCAAGGGCGGAGCTGTGTGCACAGTATTGATTGGAGCCGGGCTGTCACTGATGCTTTCAGCTCTATTTAACCTGAACACATACCGCTGAGGGTCAACTGCAGGTTTTAATTACTCAGCCGCACCGCCGTAAAAGTGAGATGGCACCATCAATTAAGCCAATTAAATATGGTGCACCCTCTACACCTGAATGCTTGTTATTGTTTGATCATTTTTATTTCCATTATTCATGAAGGGAATAATTGCTTTGAAACGTGATTACATCTGAAGAGAGTGGCCGGTGTTTGACGTTAAAGGTTGTAGCTACTAGCCTCTCTCACTCTCACTGAAGAGAAATAATCTGTTATTGACTTGATGTATTGAACACCTCTTAGCCATCAAGGGGGAGTAAGCCTGGAAACAGAGGCAAGGATTAATCCTAATCAATATGAGGAAGTTTTGTCTTGTGTTCCAGTGTTCCCAATCAGAGAGCAACACTTGCTGCTTATCTGAGACAGGAGCAAGGAGCGTGCACCAAAAGGCAAACACGGTAATGAGCCATGTGTCTTTCTGCGCCATCAAAAGCCCAGATGATCTCCCTAAATCTGCTCCTGGCATTATCAGGAGCGCTACGAAGAAACACTGTTTTTCCTCGCTCAGCTACCAATAAAAAAAGAAGAAATTTGGTCTTTCTATTGGCTGTCGGAGCCCACCAAAAATATTGGGGCCGATTGGTTGTTGCTAAGCAGTTGCCTCTGTGAGAGGACGAAGGCTAAGCACCAGAGGCCCCGCCCACTTCAAGTCATGCTGAGAATGAAGAAGTCAGTGGGAGCGCCGAGTACAAGTTGAGATGGAGATGAAAAGCGCTGTTGATGAAGGATGAGGATGAGGAGGAGGGTGGGAGACGCATGTAGTGTGACGGTAATGGAGTAAATGAGCGGCAGCAGCACAGAACGGAGCAAACCAAACAAAAGACGCCGACTGAAGAAAAAGGCCCCCAAAGCAGCGTTTACAACTGCAGGCAGTTGATTTTCTAGTCGCCACGGGGACGGAGCAGCCGAAGAAGACAGGGGTGTGGGGCTCGGAGTGGGGGAGGCGGGCAGGGAGGGCAACAGACGGCGGCTCGTTAGCGTCTTTCTTAGTATAACGCTGTCAGCGTGTCATAATAGCGGCGAGCACATCTTCAATCACAAAACGCACGCCAGAGCAGGGATCCAATTAGCCTTGCTCTCACAGCTCCTTGTAGAGACCCCCCCCCCCCCCCCACACACACACACACACAGCGAGGTGTGAAAGCGGGCTGTAAACACACTCCATTGAAAGAAACAAGCAGGATGTTTACATATGGCAGGTCTCTAAGGAGCACAGCATCAACCAATCCCACCTGCCTCCAGCTTTTCAGCAGCCAATGGAGTCCGTGTTGTCCTCCGCGCTCGGCCAATGGGCACACGGCCATGCGCCGCACGGGCCAATGGCAGCATCGGGCTGCTTGTAACCATGCGACAGCGAGCGGCGGCGGCCTAGATGCAACAAAAATACCAGCGCATGGGGAGCACGTGGTAGGGAGAAAGTTATGGATGCAGCGCTCAGCCGGCCGCACCCAGCATCCGAACATTAACGCCAGCATCAGCACCAAGTGGGCACTCCACATTAGGTGTGGCGGTGAACACACTGACCTGGTCCATTCTGAAGTGTTGAGAAAACAAAGAGCACACAATGTTAACACAAAAGGGAAGTAAGAGCTTTGGAGGCTAAAGGTGTAAATCCCATGGTGCACTGCAGGTTTTTGGGTGGTTTATGAGGCAACTCAATGTCTACCCGGCAAAAAAACTTGCTTTCTTCCACCTAATACACAAAAAAGGGTCATGATAATTCAGAAAAGTTACACTAAGCTACATTATTATGTTATAAAAGTCAGTATAATGCTGTAAAAATGTTTTGTATATATATAATATACATATATATGTATACATTATTATATCGACGTGAATGCTGCAATGCCAAGTGTACTAACCTTTCACAAATGTTGTAAAACATATTGAAAATGTTGTTCATTAATATTCCAGTGAAGTAAAATGCGTCCATACTTTAGGGACAAAAGCCTTTCATCCATTACAAACACACACACTTTTAGAACAAGTTCAGTGGCATCAAACAGGCTGAGTTGACGAGACATCTCTACGTCTCACTGAGGAGGACTTCAGGACTCCAAGAGTCCACCTCTCATCCATCAGGGTCACTGCGGAGGAAAGGGTGTGGTTTTTAGGTAGAAAAGCGTGTCTCTCCCTCCTTGCATAAGTCCGCATCCCATGCCTTCTCACACGTGGTTAAATCCAAACTGCGTGGCGCCACGCTCCTGGCAGCTGATTGGCCGAGCCGCCAACCGATGCCAGGATGCGATTGGTTGTTGCTAAGCAGTGAGGGCTGCAAAAACAAGACAGCGTGGTCCTCCTCGCTACCGGCTAACTTATTGTTTTTCTTCCTCTCTGCTCCTCACTCCCTCCCCGTCTGGAAGCGTACCTCCTATTTTTTTGCCTTTGCCCCACCCAGACTGCTGCAGTGCTGCGGGATGTGTCCTGCCGACGAGTCAAAATAGCCTCTGACCTCATAAATCTACTTTTCTGCACCGAGAGCAACTTTTAAAACAATATCAAGCAAGCTTCAGTCGGGAAGTAAACAACTACCACCAAATAAATCATTCCATTTGTGGCAAAACACACAACAGAAGATGTTAATGACATAACAATACTGTAGAATCAATCATGGATCAAAACAGGCTTACATAATGACTGATTAGATAAGATACATTATGTAAGGAGTCAACTAGGATGACTTTACACTAGACTTCACCCATTCTAGGGACAGCCGTTATTCATGAAACCCGCAGCATCTCCCCGGTTACAGCCAGACGATTACTGGAACCAAGTTAGGCAGACAAACTAAAAAAGGAGAAAAAAGCCCAACATCAACTCCTCCTCTTATCCAGACTAACTATAGCCAGACCCATGTGGCCCTCACTCTCAAATGCTGAGGAGCAGTCCCGTCTCTTTAATGCAATTGGCCAACGAGGCGCCCTGCTCAGCCCATTGGCTGTTGCTAAGCAGTAGGCTGCCGGGAGCCGGAGCGGCGAGCGCGGCGCCTCACAAGAGCTGTTGCCGCCACGGGGCCCTGAGGGGTGGGGGGTAGTGGCGGTGGTACGGAAGGTTCAAACGATGCTGCTGTCCTCTCACCTCCAAGAGCTCCCATAGGTGCTGCTGGGGCCCCGGTGGAGAGTGCCTGCTGGCGGCGGTATCAAACCTGGCAGCAGCACATGCATGATTCACACACACACACACACACACCTGCACATGTAAACACACGGTCTCCAGGGTGGCGTTTGTAACGTGCACAGAGCAGCCTTTACAGGTGAGGTGACAGCAGCTGGCGTCAGAGTGATGCTACATCAAAGCAATATTTGATCAGCATCTGCAATATTTATAGACGACAGGAAACGCATGACAGCGCGTGGAGGCCGGGGAGGGTACAAAACAACACAAATATATACAAATGACGTACACGTCACACTCCGCGATAACAGCCAGTTTGTTTTGAAGTCCAAAATCTTAATTTTGAAAACAGTAACACACCAAAGACAAGGAACAACGTTGTAAACAAGGGAAGTCAGAGAGCGCAGACGCCCGTCTACTCTGGGAGATAAACAGCCCGCAAAATGGCCACAACATAATAATGGTAGACCTGTTGACGTTAGGTGACTTTGTCGAGCAACTCCAGCATCACTATACGCATCCTAACTTGTTAGCAATTACACTCAAACTATTTTGACCTCTAAATGTAGTATTCTGGTATTAAACAATGCCAAAGTTTCAGATAATGAGGTTCGCCCATTTGGAAGTCAGTCCTAAAAGAAGTTTGGGATGGCTCAAAACACTCGGAGGACGTTGTAAAACTGGAGGTTTGTGATGTCACACATTGACGGGTGTCCTTATATGGGCGTGAACTGAAGGCCAGATACGCTCTCTGCCCTCTCCCAAGCTCTGCTTCTGTTTACGTTGTTAGCAATGGCTCCCAGGAAGTATTTCTTCGGGTGTAAGGGAAAGCTACATTTGTTTACAATTCCTAACAACGCAAACATCAGGCACAAGTGGTTAGAGTTCCTGATTCCCTACCAGCAAAAGAAAAATGATTTTAATCTGTCAACAGCATTTCACAGTGGACTGTTTAGTGAACATGACATGCAGCTGCCCCAAGTGTAACGACTACATTACACGTTGCAGATGCTGTCGAAAACCTAAAGCAAAAATGCTAAAGCTAGCATCAGACGTCCTGGCGTTCCCTTTTCTGGAGAAACTTGGGACTGTCCAGTCTCTACTTCCGGATCGGATTCAGGATCCAACACATCCGGTGGACATGCGGCGTTTATCATCAACTCCTCTACCGTTTATCAACTCCTATAAAATTGGTTCGGCAGCTAGCAGCACAACACCGGAAGTCCTCCTAAGCGCTTGGGAGTGTGACCAACCACGGTGGAGTGGGCATGGCTGTGGGTGGGCTGTGGGTGGAATAAATTCAAACAGACCGTTTTTGCGGGAAGCACTAAGTCCAAAGTCCTAAGAAATACAGCTGGAATAGGTGCAGATTCTGGAAGATCTAGAAAGCTTTCTGTGCTGGTTACCATTGTTAGCTGATCCCTAAGTCCTATGAGTCCACAACTCAATACAAAGGCACCGTCATGTCTTATGAACCTAGTGAAGGGCGCGGATATCAGTTAGAAACCAAAAGAAAAATATATGTGTGCACACCCACGCGCCCACAGTCATCCAGAAATGGTACATCTTCATGCAGTATTGGTGGAATATGAAGTTTCACAAAAAGATGATCTCCTGTCATGGTGTTCATTAAAACAGACAAATCTGTCATCTTCTTTGTGTTTGTTATTCTACACTTTTTTTAATCTAAAGAAATCCTCATTTGAAATGTGGTTTGATCTCCATCATGGACAACTGATGCTTTTTTGACTTTTATATAAATGCTACATATATCACTGCTAGCACAGCTTGTTCTTGTTAATATTGTTAAGATTCTTAAGATCTTTCACCTCTGATATTAAATGACTGATTCTGCGGACTTTGATTGACCCAACTTTGTAGTTGCTTCACAAACTCCACAAAAAAGGCAACAAAGAACACAGCAAGTTTGCTGCCTAAAAAATGCCCACAAAAATAAAAAACACAAAGCAAATCTTGTTGCTGGGCCGTTTTGAACACAGAGTTTGTGGTCAATATTGCAGTAGAACTACAACACAGGCAGTATAAAGTGAATGGAGTCAGGTGTTCCGGACTTTGGGGAGAGGTAAAATAACCCTTTCCTCTCCAGGAATCATAATTTCAGTTGAGAGGGAATTAACAGGCATGATTAATTGATTACTGATAATGCAGATCAGGTCCGGACAGGCATGATAAATGACTGACTCTTGGGACTTTGATGCATCAATGCTAGCATTTTGAAGCCACGGAGGAGGCATCGCAAAGTTTGTAAAAGGGCAAGAGAGAGCACAGGAAGTTTGCTGCTTAGACGGGCTGCCACGGAAATCCAAAACACAAAGCAAACTTTGCTGCAGGACAGCGTTTGAACAGAAGCTAAAGCAAGTACACTGTATAACGTGAATGGAGTCATGCTTTCCACACTGCTGGAATTTGTGTGTACTTCGGTGGAGTTTTTTTCCCTACTAAACTGCATTCACATGTTGATTCACACGCTGATATTTCCTCACAAAGAACTATTTTCTTGCGAGCATTTGAATGCAACCACTTAATTTAAACCATTGTGGGCTGCCAACATTTTTAATATATTGCTACTTCATTCCCCCCCATACCCCATTCATCAACGAAGGATATAAAACATACATCAGAAAGTGCTAAAAGCAAGCAGTCAGCGTCGGGGCGTGACCGCTGATTAGGAGGAACGCCGCAAACTCTCGGTGTTGCAGCCGAGGAGCCCGGCGGGGGAATTAGCTGCTTCTATCAGCGCTAACTGCTTGCCTAATTACTTCTGATTTCCTCTTGATGCCGGTCTAGAAGCGACTGGTAGGCGTGCACCAGCGTGGAATGAAGAGGACGCTTGGCATGTATCTAGTATGTGCTGTAAATATTGAACCCCCACATTATGGTATAGCATCTATAAATACTAAGATAACGCTAATAAAGGCTAGCCTGGCTGTGTTAAGTAGCTGCAGTGTGGCTCCTGGGGCTTGTAAGCACAACTGACATTTTCTCCTTAAAGCGAGAACCTCATCAATAAAACGTTGGGCAGGAAACTGTTTTACCATCAAGAATCTCAGGAGCAGCAAGTTCAATATGTTTTTTTTTCAATTTCATGAATGGTTTTGATCTGTCTGCAGCCAGGAAAAGACAGACAAGTGTGTTTAAA
Organism: Doryrhamphus excisus; assembly: GCF_037039965.1. NCBI lineage: Eukaryota > Metazoa > Chordata > Actinopteri > Syngnathiformes > Syngnathidae > Doryrhamphus > Doryrhamphus excisus. The sequence goes on from NC_136370.1 coordinate 3,161,217, forward strand.
ATACTACACACAGAATAATTTAACAGTAAAGGGCCCGAGACACTGAATGAAGAATACTTGAAGAAGTATCAGCACTAGCGGCGGTCAAGAGGGAGGAGAAACGGGCGAGGGAGGCATGAGAAACACACTGCAGCAAACATTAAAGTGGGCATCAAACTGATGCAGGACAAAATCAATATCCGAGAGGCGCATCTCACTTTTGTTGAGGATGGAAGCCAGTTGAACAGTTTTAGACGCAAAAGTGACAAGCGAGTGCATGAAAATATGTGGACAAATGTCAGATGATTGCCCTTTGAATGTTCAGCTGCCGTCATCGTCCGCGTCTGAATGATGACAACAGGTCACAGACTACATGGTGTCCGTATGCGGCTGGCACAAAAAGCATTATTAGTACCGCATATTATTGTCACCTTTGCTAAACTGTAAAGCAACCACTGTGTAAGGGCTCTAGGACTGTGTATTATAGATGCATAAAGATTCCATTATTATACACTTACTATCTGTTATGAACAATTACTTGTGGCTGGCAATAAATCAGCCTACCTATTTCCCTCCTTTACAAAGATGGTCATTCTCACTTTTCATTATGGCAAACTGCATGTTTATTATAGTAGTTTGTGGTGGCGTCCACATGCATGTTTCTAAATCTAGATGTTTCTAAAAAAAAAAAAAATTGACCGCCGTTTTAGCTGCATGAGAAGGTCAAAATATGGAAAAACAGCATCTGTATGATACAATATTGCTGTGAACCACCGCCAACTACATCTTCGATAATCAACACGTTGGAGCGCTACCATCTTTGTTAAGACTGATCTCCTTACATCAGGGTTATCCAACTGGTGGCCCATGAGCCAAATACACGCCAAGTTCAGTTCAAAAATGACATTTTTTGTAGTGGATTACTAAAAAAAAAAAATATATATATATATATATATAAAATAGTATATTCATTTGCAAATACAACATTCATTCATTCGTTTTCTACCGCTTATCCTCACGAGGGTCGCGGGGGTGCTGGAGCCTATCCCAGCTATCTTCGGACGAGAGGCGGTGTACACCCTGGACTGGTGGCCAGCCAATCACAGGGCACAACCATTCACACTCACATTCATACCTATGGACAATTTGGAGTGGCTAATTAACGTAGCATGTTTTTGGAATGTGGGAGGAAACCGGAGTACCCGAAGAAAACTCACGCATGCACGGGGAGAACATGCAAACTCCACACAGAGATGGCCGAGGGTGGGATTGAACTCGGGTCTCCTAGCTGTGAGGTCTACGCGCTAATCACTCGTCCCCCTGTGCAGCCCCGAAAAACAACATATGAAGAGTAAAATATGATGGCGGTAGTGTGATGGTCTTGGGGCGGTTTTGCTGCTCCAGGACCTTGCTGTGATGAATGGAACCATGAATTCTGTCGTCTACCAAAACTGCTGAAGGAGAATGTTCGGCCATATGTTTGCAACATCAGGCTGAAACCAACTTGGGTTCTGCAGCAGGACAATGATCTACAACACACCAGCAAGTCCACCTCTGAATGGCTGAAGAAAAACACAATGAAGACTTTGGAGTGGCCTAGTCAAGGTCCTGACCTGAATCCTATTGAGATGCTGTGGTATGACCTCAAAATTGTGCTTCATGCTGAACCAATAACTTCCTGCACGACTTGTACAGCAATTTTGACAATATGTCCAAAAAACCCAGTCCTATCAAATAGCGGATATATGAATATTTTTGTTTATAGCAGGTTTTCAGAAATGGCACATTAATGTCACAGAGTGGCTCAGTGACCAATGAAAATATATTGCTTGTTTTTTGGTGAAGGTAAAAAATGTTAATTATGACAGAGCATAGCATTTATATGGAATTATATTCAAAATAATAATAATAGTGACGAGGGAAGGGAATAGAAGGCATTGTGCAGGTTTACCTAATAAAGTGACCAGAGGGCTATTTTTGGGAAACACAGTGCAGCCATATGTCATTAAAAACAACAAATACAAAGTACTTTAATGGCCCAATAGACAAAATATAGCAAATGTGGTGCTTTAATAGTAACACATAACAGTCCACTTTGTAGGCAAAGTGAGCCTCAGAACAAACGGCTGGTCGATCGCGATATGACGTCCCATGCTGCAACATCACTTTGCACTATATTGACCACATGTGTTATTAAAATAGCACAACATCGAAATCTAAATGAAACCCCATGCTGAGAATAGGACATGTCAGGTGATGACTTCAAACACAAATGAACCTCCAGATAGTGACTGTGCTTTGCTTGTTTTAAATTAAGTCAAGTTACAGCTTTCTAGTTTAATTTCCAACTGGCCCAGCATCTCGTCATCAATCGCTTTTGGGCGTATTTTTATTGCAGATTTAGAAGATTAAAAGTTCAATCAAGAAAATCAAAATGTCTGGTGGTCCATTAGCAGACTTGTCCAGCTAGCTCCAATGTTTATTTTACCTCGTCTCGTCGACGTAGGAATACAAGCAACTCAGTTAAGTTTATAGGTGATTAACCTAAGGTGTATTTACACTTTTTATCACTTTTTGTCAAGTTTAAAAAACAGCTTTGAATGAAATGTGTCGTCCAGCGCTAGCCACGGGTAGTGTTTACTAGCTTAGACGGTCCCACTAGCCTGCTTACCTCCTCACGGGGACGTCTCCATGACTTCCTCCCAAAGTCTCTTCTGTCTCCCCGGCCTCGTCATCCTCCACCGTCACGTCTGCCGCCGCGATGGCCGGAGTGCCGACAACCTTCTCCAGGTGGAGCTTCATGACGTTGTCTCCATCGTCCACCGGGGTCGAACCCGAGCCCGATCTCCGGCCGGCGAGCTGGGGCTCCCTCCTGGAGATGGCTGCGGAGCCCTGGGTGTGCGAAGAGCCGAGTCCGACGAGCACTTTGAGCAGCAGCAGGAGCAGCAGGGCAATGCTCACCTTTCCAAAGTGAAGCCCCCTTTCCATTTGTAAGACTGGCACATTAGTGAAACATGACATTTACATGCCACTGGCCGTGTAAATCCTAACATACGAAATAAGTCCAAAAGTGTAAAACACGCTAAGGTATGAGTAAAAAAAATGGGGGGCAGGGTGTGCCCTAAAGTTACCTTCTGTTCAGTTCTCTGTGTAAATTACACAGACTCCTTCAAACACGATGTTATTGCCTTTATAGTTGACGCAAGACTCGCCGTGGTTACGCTTTAAGCCCCGCCTTGTTTCTGTCCCACAATTGGACAAGGGAAACATGAGTTCAACAGACAAGTCACCTGGAACTTTCTATTGGCCTAAGAGTTGTCAGTTACGAAGGGTCGCATACTAAGCACAAAGCAATTGGACCACATTCCTGCCACTCCGAGAGAAGCCCGCCGATATTGCCAGCTTCAATAACACTGCATTTCATTCGCCAAGTCCCCTGTCTGTCGAAATGACGCATGCGCGCAGAAGTCGCCAATCTGGGGGGCAAGCGATTGGTAGGACGTGTATCCGTCAGTCCAATCAGACGAGTTGGATATTTATCTATTCGGTCTCGATTTACTAACACCATTGGTTTGTGCTGTTGTCAATCATTTGTAGTTGTCAAGTCAGCTGACGCAAAATCACCAACGTGGCTGCAGAAGTGACTTTTGGCTGCATTTCCTCTTCCTGGTACAAGGCTAAACAGGAAATACAATGACCCGCAAACAAGTAGTGTTATTAGCCTGAAATAAATATACAATACAATTTAAATGACACGAAGCACAATAAACGGATGGATATGTAAGCATCGATTTTTTCGGATGACGATATAGCATGCAAGAAATAACCAAATTGTAGGACTGGATTAAAACCAGTGAACGGATTAGCTTGAACCGGTTACTTGCAATGACGTTTGTCTTCACAGCGCCTCCATGTGGCAGCACAGGCACATGGCAACCAAATAGTTTCTTTAAAACCACCCAGGAGTACAAAAATACCAAAACATTCATCTGGATCATAAATAACTCAACTTTTTCCTCATCGTTTTCTATTTTATTTCGAAATGAAATGGAACACACAGAATTGCAACAGAGGCACATTTTGGTCATCTATTTGCATTGCAAAAAAACAGTAAACTTAAGATAATCACAGTCACACTGTCAAAGAGGAATTAATTCAGTTGCTGGTTCAAAACATGATAGTTTGTGTAACATACCAACATGTACTGGAAGCAAACAGGTGCATACAGTATATATTGAGCACCTTGCGGACTCTGCGTGAATTTACAGCACTTAAAGTAAAACAGTAATGAGACGTGAGATGAAGTCCAAAATGTCCATCGAAAAGACACGATGAAGCAGCATCGTTGCAAAGAGCATGGTGACACACGGCTGAGTGTGTAAACAAGTGTAAAACGTAAACGCATGTAGACTTGACAGGCACGAGTTGAGCGAGGCATGTGTTGAAAACACATTCAGCGAGTTGGAAGACAGGAAGTGCTGATGAAACCCGAACTGAGCCACAACCGCATTCCAATCTTCACTCTCGGCTACGTGATTGTTTTATAGAAAATAGGATCCATTTTTCATCCATAATTTCTCCTGAGCACAACATATAATAACATGATCACCGGTATCGTTTGTTTTCTTCATGGCTTCATTCTTAATACAACTGCAGATATATTGTGGAGGCACGTCTTGCATGTATTGTATAAATTCTGGCAATAATAAATCTCAATATTCCATGGGACCACACAGTGTCAAGTGGGAAAAACTAATGAGACACTTGCACCGTAAGCAGACTCAAAAGGCGGTTATGAGACGTGTCCACTTCCACGGAGAAGTCCTTCAAAAGAAGATGCCGAGTCTTCACTCCTCAGTTGACCGGAGCATCCCGCATCTGCACGCTTCCATTCTCCATGCCAAAGTAGGCCCGCTCTGCCATGCCCACAAAGAGTCCCGTTTCCACCACCCCTGAGAGAGGACACGCCTCAGCACACGGAGCACGGCAAACGTAAAGCGCGGAGAGCCTCACCTGGAATCATCTTGATGGCACGGTTTATGTCCTTCCACTTCTGAGCGCCCTCAAACTTCCAGTCCACAATGAAGTTACTGTTGTCTGTCACCACGGGACCCTGACGCCCACAAAGACACTCAGATCACTCGTGACAATCAGTGTCCGAAATACACACAAAGTTCTCGGGATGTCCAAACGGGAGAGTCGCATACAGAAAAACTGTTCAAACACGACATATAACAAAAACATAGAACTTACAGCTTTACTGACAGCCATTCTTAAGTTGGCCTCCCCTCCAAAGTGTTGGACGATCCTCCTGGAGACGGGGACGTAGGCCATGGGGACCACCTCGATGGGAACGCCCTTCTTCCACTGCTGGCCCAGAGACTTGGAGTCCTTCCTGGGAGGAGATGGAGATTTTTAAGCTGCCATCGCGCTTTGTTTACTCATACACAAACCTGTAATCTGCGATGACGATGAAATGTTTGGCGCAGCCTGCTACAATCTTCTCCTGAGTCAAGCACCCACTGAGCGACAAAGGACGACGACACAGAAGTCGATTAAAGGGGCGGAGGCTCTGCAGTCTGCAAGGTGGAACACTCACCCTCCACCTTTAATTAACGTCAGATCTGCATCTACTTCATCTGCTCCGTCGATGGCGACATCCAGCTGGTTAGAATTAAGCAGAAACCAGTTAGAACAAAGAGCACTAATGTTCCTTTTTCCTCCTGAAAGATCACATTTCTTGATTACACAAAAGGTTTATAGGACTACTATAGAACTGCTTTAGCAGTACTTGGTTTACGCTGGCTAACGTGACACTTGGTGGCAGCATAACACAGCTGTTATTTAGTCCAGTTGTTAGTCCAGTAGTCCCGAATAACTGTGGTATTCTCCATTAATTTGCACAGATAAGCAGTCATATACCTCAGGGTGTCTGTCCAGATCAGACAGCACCAGACCGTGCTGCAGAATCAGCTGACGGGCCTGACGGAAAACAAGGAAACAAGGCTTAAAAGGCAATTATTGGGGGAAAATAGATGAATTCCAAATGTCAAAACTGACCTGGAATGAGGTGGGGACACACACAATGTTCAGCTTCTCTTGGCGCACTCTCTCCGCTATAAGAAACACACGAATACACCGTAGAGTCCAGCTCATCCCGTCTTGTTTTGCACACAATCAAACACTAAGAGGGAGACAAAACATCTCCATTAAGGAGTCCCTCACCTAGTCTGTCCACCGCATAGACGATGGTGGACCCGCTGCCCACTCCGACCACCTGGTTGTTCTGTGGGACAATAAACAAATACGGTTTAAAGTTGATGTGCTTTCTTTCAGGTACTTCCTCGCATAAAAATGCATTTTTGGCTAATTGGAGACAGGAAATTGTCCACAGGTGGGAATGGCTACCCTGCCCTTTTTTCCTCACACAAAGTCAGCTGGTGTAGGCTTCAGCTCACAGTTGGTTGAGCTTAATGAGGGCAAGCAAAATCATTGCATGGTGTTTGAAAAACACGGTTTTGTAGTTTTAAGTAGCCATGTTGTCACTTTCGAGTCCGGTCAAAGGTCAAACTAACATTTATCTACTATCTCACGGGTTTGTCACCTCAGTGTGTGTTAGATGACAGCAGCCTGTATTGATAACAATTACCTCACAGAAAAACAAGCTAGCATTACCAAAGTAGCACAGCGTGCGGTTTGGCTAACTATGCTAGCATAGCGTGGATTCGTAGCTAGAGAGGTGAATGTGTATATCACATTCACTACAACTGTAATATAAACCGTGGACATGAATGAAAAGACAATCATTATATACATCTTACCTGGACGTGGTTGTCCACCGCGGCGTATGCGGCTAGCTTCTTCGCCTCCTCCGCCATACCAGCAGAACGAGCAGCAGCACACGGGGGCGACGTGAATATGCGGTTCCGGCTTCTGAGAGGCGCCGAGAACAGTGTGGACGCTGTCAGGGATCCAGGCGGGAGTTTAGAGAAGGTGACCCACCCCCGAAGCCTCGCGACCCGGCCCATTCACACTCACAAAAACCCGCCTTCTCTACCCGGAAGCAACAAGTGTGGCGTGTCATGTGACTTCCAACTTTGCGCAGGCGCAAGAAAGCAACTCGGAAGTGGAGACGCCTGTTGACAACCAACAATAAGACAATGGAGATGTCTGTTCATTCTCAAACGGAATGCTTGTAAATTAATTTAACGCCAAATACTGAACTTATGCGAAGCAGTGACACTCTACAAACATTGCTGTCAATTTATAAAGCTAGGGAGGTCAATATGCTCGCCTAAAGGTGGCGCAAGAAGACAATTTTATGTATTACGCGTGCAGTTTAGCGACATAATATGAATTTTTGATTTGCTAATAATGACATGAACATTGCAATAAAGGAATAAAATGCCAATTTATATACGCCAATAAGGGCGTCACAAAAATAGCATTAGCATTAAGGTTTGATAGAAAGATCATGTCTAGTGTTATTGTATTTCCTTACTGCCGAGAGTGCCATCAATTATTGATGAGGGAGCCATATTTATACATTATAAATACATTAAAATACAAAAAAAAACGATGGAGACATTTCTATTGAGAACAAAACAACCCAAACATTTTTTTACATCTACTACTTTTTATTTGGCAAACAGCTTGAGACAGTCTCTCTTCTTCAGTGTACATTATATATATATATATATATTTATTTATTTATATACTATAATAAACCAACACATTCTGTTTTTTCTCCTTTTTACATCTCACAGCTTACAAATATAGCTGATCTTTTAGACAAAATTACAGATTGTGTTTGACACCTAAATTAGTACGCTATATAAAAACCCACACGTCTTACATTCATGGTTAGAAAAGTAGGCTTTCTGAAAGAAAAAGAAAACATAACAGCACGTTACGGAATGTTCCAACTAAGTCATATTTGGGGGGGATGGGCACAAACAAAAGCGTCGGCGTGTCCTCTTGCCGTTATTCCAGAATGATCCGTACAGAGAAACTACCACCACCAACAACACGGTCACATTAGTGTAAGTCAGAAACAAACAAGAAGATAAAAAGTCAACGTTTTGCATCTGAAACTGTACATGTGACTCTGACTCTGCCAGCGAGGCCTTGAGACTTAAGGCCTCGGTCCAAGGATTATGCAAATGTCTCGCGAGACGCCCGGTTTAAGCTTGGACATCTTTCTCGCATCTCGAGCTGCACGAGGGAGCTGAAAAAAGTTATGCGTGTTAAAAAATACTCCCAGCCTTCTCGCTGAGCTTTTCGACACGGTATTGCTGGGTATCGACGACCACGCCTTCTTACGTATGAAAAACAAAACAGAAGCTTGCAAATCTTAGTTTTGGGAATCCAAATCAATATGGGACATTTGGTACGGACACACAAATATGATGTGTGTGTTGCACTGTGACATGTAACACCGACATGAACCCCACGTGGGGCAACGTAAAGCTTCATAGATAAGATAAGCATTTACTAAAGACAAATATTTCAATCTCAATGCAACCTAAAGCAATAATATATTCTAATATACGCATCTGATGATTGAACGACATCTTTTGGTTTGTGCTGCCATTCTAAATCATTACACAATATATAGCTTTTTTTAATGTACTTTTCACCTCCTCACCCGTTTTTATAGAGCAGACAGAAAGCAGGGCTAAGGTCGGGAATGGAATGAAAAGACGCGCGTCCTTCATGGAAAGTGGAAGTATACCAGGATGCTAAAGGATCTAACACCGCATCGGCCTTCATGGTCTTACAGATTTGGGGGCCAAAAAAACGATTTGTGAGAAATCCCGCCCATTCGTGCACCCCCCCCCCTCCCCCGAAAACACATCTCATTCACCCTGAGTTAGTCATAATTTCTACACTTCTGACTTCTTCTGACTCCCCCAAGCTAGTATCCAGTGGAGCCACGAGCCTTGAAAATATGCCTGGTACGTGTGTGAGGCGTCTTTAGTACTTAAACCCGTCCCTATGCATTTAACTTAGCGACAGGGTTATTGGTGCTCAATCCAATCCGGGCACGGCTATGATGGAGCCTACCCCAGCTGTCTCATTCATTCACTCAAAGCTTTTGTCACATTCCAAAAAATGCCAGATATTCCCAAAATTCCACAATATTCACACCAAAAATTTCCATGGATATTCCCATGGACAATGGGGTCATGTGGGATCAGTGGCTCACTAGATCCCGCAGATGGAACCCTGGTGAAGAAAAGCTTTCTGTGTGTAATATCGCTGTAACTACAGGAGGACCTGAAAACCAATCCACCGCGATAAAGGAGGGATTACTGTATAGCACTGTGACAAAGGAGGGACTATTGTATACCACTGTGATAAAGGAGGGACTATTATATACCATTGCGATAAAGGAGGGATCACTGTATACCATGGGATAAAGGAGGGACTACTGTATGCAAGTGCTTTTTGTCGTGATTGGTAACTATATTTAATATTACTTTTCAGCACTAAGCTTTAGCTTAGCTTAGCTTAAAGTGTTTTCTAAATAAAGTTGGTATGGTGTGGTGTGTCCATGGGAATTTTTGGTGTGAATATTGTGGAATTTTGGGAAAATGTTGGGCATTTTTTGGAATGTGACAAAAGCTTTGAGTGGATGAATGAACATAAAATATTATAAAATACAAAAAAAAACGTGCACACCGTTAATTCCAAATGTGTCATAGTTGTAAATAAACGATTCTGATGTGAAACCGTTTTTTTGTATTATGTTGCGTTGTAGTTTTTTAGATATTTGAGATGTCACAAAAGGAAAACATCGGTGTCAAAGTGAAAGTTAGGCTTGAAGTGCATCTTGTTTTTCTCCTTTTAGTCTGAAACGGATATTTTCCTGAAACTTACCTATGTTCTCCTGCTGATTACTAAAGAATGGAATCTTTCATTTGGTTGGTTCCATGTTTCCACAGCCATACAAGTCACAGTCAACATCTCCTAAAACGGCCAGTGCTCTGAAAGATGGCTGGGATCGAACAAGTTCATAATCGATGTATTATTAGAATATGCGGAGGACCTAAAATGGCGCAGCCCTGTTGCAGACAGTGTTGGAACGCTTTGAACGCTTTCTTCCCAATAAAATGGTCTTTTGACAGAAAGCAGGAGAAATGTCTGGAATGGAAAGAAGACGCGCGTCCTTCATGGAATGTTAAAGAGCACAGTGAGAAGAACACAGAAAAAAAAGTCCAGTCGTACTCCATGGAGACGTAGTTAACAACGAACCAACACGGTGTAAGTACGTCACGTGACTAAAGCGTCCCACGGTGAATGGCGCGGTGTCACGTGACACGACGTCATGTGACACGCCGCCATTCCACCGCGTTGGCAGAGCTCGTACTTACACGGCGTTAGCGAGCAGTTCAAGGACTTAGCCACGAGCTAGCACACAGACATGGACACACTGCATTGGAGGGGAGGGGCTGTCCGTTGGACGTCCCGTGGAGATTCTGTCCATCCACTCCTCTTTAGTCTTTCCTCTGGTGCAGCGTTCTGCTTCCCCAGCGGAATGTTCTAATACAAAAATGGTTGCTTTGTTATTTTTTTTTCCAAGTTCCTTTATGACTGCACAGTTTTTGCATTGAAAAATATCTTTTTTCTTTGCCCTTCTTGGATTCCGAATGTCTGTACTGCATGCGGCGCTCCTTTCTTCTGTAGCTACATGTGCTGGGCATCCATGATGTCCAAGTATTTGGCCTCAATGATGCGAGGAAGCACGCTGTTCCTGAACACACACACATGATTCCAAGTTACAACAAGACATAAAAACATGTGACATCATCGCGATACGCCACGTGGACTAGGTTTTGGGACAGCAACAGGAAGTCAAACATCAAGAAAAAGTAAATTCGGCAAAAACAGCGTCCACTTTTGACAATTCTTTGGAGTGTTGTTGTCCCTTTGTGAGGTCACGGGCCAAAGCCATCTCCATTCTAGCTCACTGCTCAAGGTCTAGTGGGCTTGGTCCAGACTTCGAACTCCAGATGGGAAAGTTGCATGCTCAAGTGTTGTTCCATAGCAAACTCATCAAAGCATGCCCTGATGGAGAAAAGGTTGGAAGCATACAACTGTCCACGATGCCTTGCTAAGATGAAGAAGACTTTGGCGGAGGTGGGCTGCACGCCTTCTGAACGAGTCGCATGCACACAAGAAATAATGAGCTACAAGCCAGCCAAGCTAACCGCTAACGAAATCAACAACATTAAAAATGAATCCAAACTGAGAATTGCTATCTTTTCAAGAGCATATTTTTCTATGGTATCTGATCATATTGTGCATGTGTACCTAATGAAGTACCGTGTGTGTACATGAAACGTCAAGGTGCGTTTGAAGTGCAAATAAATCCTCATTTCTCATTCTTCCTCATTCCTCATTTAGAAAACAAGACTGCACTTGACAATGTGGAGGAGAGGGCATCCACGTCGTACATGGGTGGATATACATACATACATACATACGTACATACATACTACATACATACGTACATACGAACATACATACATGTATGTACGTACATATGTATGTACGTATGAATGTATGTACGTATGTATGCACGTACGTATGTATGTGGAGGAGAGGGCTCTGCATATGCAATGATATACATCCACGTCATACATGGGTGGATATACATACATACATACATACTACATACATACGTACATACGAACATACATACATGTATGTACGTACCTATGTATGTATGTATGTATGATGTATGTACGTACATATGTATGTACGTATGAATGTATGTACGTATGTATGTACGTACGTATGTACGTACGTACATACATACATACATGTATGTATGTATGTATGTATGTATGTATGTATGTATGTATGTATGTATGTATGTATGTATGTATATGTATATATGTACATACATACGTACGTATATACATACGTACGTACATACATACGTACATACATACGTACGTACATTCATAAGTATGTACATACATGCATGCGTACATACATACATACATACATACATACATACATATGTACGTACGTACATACATACGTACGTACATTAATAAGTATGTACATACATGCGTACATACATACATACATACATATAGTTGTGTGAAGAACTTTTTCCCCTTCTACACGTCGTACATGTGTGTATAAACATACATACATACGTACATACGTACATACGTACATACATAAGAACATACATACATACATATGTACGTACGCACATACATACGTACATACACATACATACATACGTACGTACATACATATGTACGTACATACATACGTACATATGTACGTACATACATACGTACATATGTAAGTACATACATACGTACATATGTAAGTACATACATACATACATATAGCTGTGTGAAAAACTTTTTTTCCCCTTCCCCTTCTACACGTCGTACATGTGTGTATAAACATACATACATACGTACATACATGCATGCATACATACGAACATACATACATATAATTGTGTGAAAAGGTATTTTCCCCTTCCAGATTTCTAATTTGTTTGCATGTTTGTCACATTTGAACGTTTCAGATCATCAAACAAATGTAGTAAATATTAGTCCATGACAACACAAAAAGCTAATAACTGGTTGGACCGCCCTTGGCAGCAACAACTGCAATCAAGCGTTTGTGATAACTTGCAGTGAGTCTCTTCCAGCGCTGTGGAGGAATGTTGCCCCACTCATCTTTGCAGAATTGTTGTCATTCTGCCACATTGGAGGCTTTTCCAGCTTGAAGCCTTGTGAAGGTCATGTGTAAGTCAGGACCTTGACTAGGCCGCTCCCAAGTCTTCATTTGGTTTTTTTCAGCCATTCAGAGGTGGACTTACTGGTGTGTTTCGATTCATTGTCCTGCTGGAGAACCCCAGTTGGACTCAGCTTGAGATGGTCAGACATGCTAAATTCAGGCAGTAGAATTCATGCTTCCATTTATCACAGCAAGTCTTCCAGGTCCTGAAGCAGCAAAACAGTCTTGGACCATCACACTACCACCACCATATTTTACTGTTGGTACGAGGTACATTTTCTTATTTTATAATCTATTCCAGACTGATAGATCTCGCTTCTTGGAAAAACTGCATGTAAATAAGAAATCAGGAAGGGGGAGAAGACTGTCCCACAACTGTACGTGTATGCATACATACAGTACATATATATGCACGTGTATATGTTCATACATAATGCAGAGCAAACATCTGCTGCTCTCAAACATCAGAGAAGCTTCAGCATCAGTGGTGTTTTTAAAACAAAACATGTTCAACTGAACCGCTGTGTGGTCGTATCTTCTAAAAGTGTCTGAGATCTGACCTGATGGGGATGAGCAGGATCATGACCAGAGGGAAGATCATCTTCATGTAGGGGATGGGGTACATGCCAAAAGTGCACAGCACCAGCAGCTGCATCATCTGCAGGAAGGTGAAGTAGTGGATCTTCCTCTGGGGCACTTTGCGGATGTAGTGGGTGGGCGGGTAAGACGTCTGCAGAAGTAAAGGTGGGGGAGAAGAAGGAGAAGAAGATCAAGGTCGCTTCCAGAACAATCTTCCCCCAGGTCCTTTCCCTGACAGCTGTCGTCTAAGGAAGCACTCAAGGAACTCGTGGGGAAATGTCTCCACTTGCAGATCGCGCGGTTGAAAATCAACGTGCAAATAAATGTCAAGATAACAATTTGAAATGTAAAAGACAAACGTCTTTAGAGTCTGCTCGCATCGGGGTCATGTGGGATCAGTGGCTCACTAGATCCCCCAGATGGAACTCTGGTGAAGAAAAGCTTTCTGTGTGTAACAATGTCCCAGGAGGTCCTGAAAACCAATCCACCGCGATAAAGGAGGGAAACTGTATACCACAGCGATAAAGGAGGGATTATTGTATACCACAGCGATAAAGGAGAGATTACTATATACCACAGTGATAAAAGAGGGATTACTGTATACCACCGTGATAAAAGAGGGATCACTGTATACCATTGTGATAAAGGAGGGAAACTGTATACCACAGCGATAAAGGAGGGATTACTGTATACCACAGCGATAAAGGAGGGATTACTATATACCACAGTGATAAAGGAGGAATCACTGTATACCATTGTGATAAAGGAGGGATCACTGTATAGCCCCCTGATAAAGGAGGGACTATTGTATACTGCTGCGCTAAAAGAGGGATCATTGTATAACGCTGCGATAAAGGGGTGATTACTGTATACCACCGCGATAAAGGAGGGATCACTGTATACCACCGCGATGAAGGAAGGGTTATTGCATACCATCGAAAAATAGGAGGGATTACTGTATACCACAGCGATAAAGGAGGGATTAGTGTATACCACCGCGATAAAGGAGGGACTACTATACACCACCGTGATAAAGAAGGGACAACTGTATACCAACGTGATAAAGGAGGGACTATTGTATACCACTGCGATAAAGGAGGGATTACTGTATACAACAGCGATAAAGGAGGGATTACTGTATACTGCTGTGATAAAGGAGGGATTACTGTATCCCACCGCGATAAAGGAGGGACTACTGTATACCACCGTGATAAAGGAGGGATCACTGTATACCACCGCGATGAAGGAAGGGTTATTGTATACCATCGCAAAATAGGAGGGATTACTGTATACCACAGCGATAAAAGGAGGGATTAGTGTATACCACCGCGATAAAGGAGGGACTACTATACACCACCGTGATAAAGAAGGGACAACTGTATACCAACGTGATAAAGGAGGGACTATTGTATACCACTGCGATAAAGGAGGGATTACTGTATACAACAGCGATAAAGGAGGGATTACTGTTTCCAATCCTTTTTAAGTGACAACAAGAGTGAGTGCTCTTCTCGCGATTAGACAATCTTTGATGTTTTTTCTCTCTGTGAAGCGGGAGCTAGCAAGGGCAGAGATGAAGCTGGAAAAGCTTGTAAACAAGCTGTGGTTGTTCTAAAACGCATCGGCTGTCAACCTGTATTACATATTTTGTATAATGTGTTTTTGTTCATAGTTTGGTTGTCTGAAATGGACCAATAGGATTTATGTTGTTTCTTTGGAGAAAAAAGTATTAATTTTTTGTACGTGTCGCTTTTCGTCTCGCCTTTGGACCAAATTAAAGAGGAAAACCAAAGTTCTCCTGTACTTCGATTTTACTGTGCAGATCAGACTTGCAAATTTAGTTGGACCGGGTTCTGGTCCTGGTCCAGCACCGGGCATGCGGTCAAACGTTTGATGGGCAGACATCAAGACACACCTGCTCCTTGAGGAGGAGGGCCATGCGGTCGCACATCTGGTTGCCATCGATGGAGGTGAGCGCGATGTAGAGGAAGAGGCCGTAGAGGACGGGTTTGGGGATCCACTGCAGCGGGACGGGCAGCAGCAGCACCGACACTCCGATGAAGATGTTGGCGGCCAGCGAGGTCAGACGCGTCTCCTTCACCTGCACGATACTGACCACACCCACATGCGACACACGAATCAACACACGCTCCATCGTAGGTTCTTGATGTCCAAAACAAATCTGACTTCACTTGTTCTCGTGTCAATGGCGGCTGATTGCAAATAAGCGATCTGCTTCCAACGTCATGCACTTGACCTTTTAGCTGCTAGCACGCTTGCAGCGACTAACTGAAAATGCTAACTCATCCACGACATTTGAACAATCCCAACGGCCAGCCCAACAGCGTATTTGTTAGGGGTGTGAATCTCAGCACTCGATACACATCTCGATGCACGGCCAGCGATACCATACTTCAACGATACATGGAATTTTCTGGCGATACAATTCAGCCTCTTCATGATGCGATACCATTATACGATAATCATTTAGTTCAAATCAATGCCATCCAATATGGTCCAATTCAACATGATGCAAATAAGCAAAGGAAAACTACAAAAAGGATTTGGCGTTATTCCTTCTAGGCGCCAAACCCGATGAATGCGAAGTGATATATCGATTAATATCGATTATTTTCCATACCCTTAGTATTTATACATATTTTACATTTTATGGCAAAAAGAGGGGATGACTCAGCTCTCCACTTATGCATTCCACTTCAGAGCACGTTTAAGCCCTAAAAACGGCCACAAGGTGGCAGAAGCGTACTTCATAAGAGCTGGGCAGATTTTAAGTGAAGGGGAAAACGTCACTAGTTGGAAACTGGTATTTTCCTGAAAGCTTTGGGTGCTGATGACTAAATAATAATAATAATAATAATAATAATAATAATAATAATAATAATAATAATAATAATAATAATAATAATAATAATAATAATAATAATAATAATAATAATAATAATAATAATAATAATAAATATTATATAGTAATAATACTATTATTCATTCATTCATTTTCTACCGCTTATCCTCACGAGGGGTGCTGGAGCCTATCCCAGCTGTCTTAGGGCGAGAGGCGGGGTACACCCTGGACTGGTGGCCAGCCAATCACAGGGCACATATAGACAAACAACCATTCACACTCACATTCATACCTATGGACAATTTGGAGTGGCCAATTAACCTAGCATGTTTTTGGAATGTGGGAGGAAACCGGAGTACCCGGAGAAAACCCACGCATGCACGGGGAGAACATGCAAACTCCACACAGAGATGGCTGAGGGTGGAATTGAACCCTGGTCAATACTATTATTATTAAAATTAAAATAATAATACATTTTATTTGTGTAGCGCTTTTCAGAGTACTCAAAGACACTTTACAGTGAAGAAAAGAAATGAAGACTAGAGTTGAGTAAAAAACAAAGTAAATGATGCATTCAAATACAATATCCATACATTCATTCAGAGCTAAAAACAAGGCTACAAGCGAACACAAAAAGGTAAAAAGAAAAACACACGGGAGAAGGAGAAGTGAACAGCTAGTTTACTTGTACATCACTGCAACATATACGTTAAAGTTACTTTTATTCTTGACCTGAAATGGACGTTAGCCTAGGCGTTGTTAGCATACATTCAGCTGTCCCACTGATGTCATGAACACACTTGACAAGTGTATAATTAGACGTGGAATTACCATACTTTTATATTCATGTCATTTAGGGAGATGATGAACTTCACCTCTTCTGACTCTTAAGCAATCAGGCAATCAGAAAGGATGAAGGTACGCCCGCCCTTTCGACCCCCCCTGATTAGCACGTGCGACTCACGTCTCGTAGAGGTGTCCTCCCTCCACACGCTGCTCCACGAAGGCCAGCTGGCGCACGTGCAGCGTGGAGTGCGGGAAGGCGGCGTGCATCCAGGGCAGCCCCAGCACCGACATCAGGATGTTGATGAGGCCCGACAGCATCAGGTCCCAGTGGTACGCCGTGCCCTTCAGGAGCCTGCAACGTCAAGCTCACGCTTTAAAACATCACAGATTGGATTTACCTTAAAAACAGCACAGCAGAGACAATAGAACATTCATCACATCATCCATACCTACAATAATATTATCATATAAAAACATATTAGCGGCACGTCTGTGTGTTATGAGGCGCACTCGGCACAAAATGAAAGCAACAGCAGTAAATCCAAAGGTCATGTTCTGTTGTTAAATAACGTTTAAAAACATAACATGTCAAGAAAATGACAAAGTGATGTCAAGACGTCACACGCCCTGTCAAAATAAAACGGTGAGTTCTTTTTGGCCTACAAAAGCCGTGATTACTCAGGTCTCGAGGGGGAAAAAAAGTAGATAATCTTCTCAAGGTTAGCCGTTGAAACGCAACCTGAATGTAGATGTTCCACGGAATCCTTCCTCCTCCTCTTCCTCCATAAAAGAAGGCCCGCCCACACATCCTCTACGCCAAAGACGCACTTTTTGTCAACCTCAACCTTTACGGCGCTACGCCGGCTTTTTATTTACATGTTAGTGAGGGATCACTGGTGTACATGTGGGTTCACCCCGCCTCCCCCCTTCCCCCCAGTCCAGTCTAAGGGATGTAAGAACACCCAAAAAACATGTTTGCATTTTTTCCGCCCAGAAAAAACATCTCGGTAATCATTTGTAAATTTGTGCTAATTCCTGCATTGGCGGCACGGCGGTCGAGTGGTTAGCGCACAGACCTTACAGCTAGGAGGACCAGAGTTCGACTCCACCCTCGGCTATCTCTGTGTGGAGTTTGCATGTTCTCCCCGTGCATGCGTGGGTTTTCTCCGGGTACTCCGGTTTCCTCCCACATTCCAAAAACATGCTAGGTTAATTGTATGCTCCAGCATCCCCACGTAGAAAATGAATGTTTCCTATATTGTGTGTTTTCCATGGGATTATATTGACTATCCTATTTATTTTCATCTCGATGGCCGCATGTTTTTTTTACATGACAAGTAGACACGAGCGCCACATGTCATCAAATTCCCCGGCGGCCTTGGCGGGCTATCGTGCTCTTGCAGAGGCATCAGCGTCCAGCCGTTCGCTGTTTGGCCCTCCGGCCAGGTCCGCCGCGTCAGGAACATCCAATTAACTCTGACAAAATGCAGAAGATAAGAGCCGAGAACGGCTCGGCCGTCACGACGAGGGACGCTACACGCGCTGGTTCAAATGTGAACTCCTGTTTTGGCCGCCAGGCTTCTCGACTCAGATGTCAACATTTGTGGTTCACTTGTCCGCCGCCCCTACCCGGGCGGGATCAAGGCTCAGTGGATCCCCAAAGGTCCTTTTCACGGGTGAGCGGAGGAGGAGCTCCGGGCGGCTGAGATGATCGGCATCCCATCTCAACCACACGCTGCTGTTTATTCGGGACCGGGACACGACGCCGTGTGTACCTGTTCTCTGGAGCGTTGGTCAGCGACACCACGATGTTCTGGTCGATGAAGATGAGGAGGGCCAGGAGGAAGCCCAGGCCCATGGCGCTGAGCACGTTCATGGCCGACAGGCGCTCAAAGGGAGCCACGTTGAAGATGGGCCGATCGTGAACTTTGAAGACTGGAACTGAACACATCAACATTTCTTTATTTAACCCTCCTCTTGAGTTAGCGACGGCACCGACCCGTTTTACATTTTAATGCATAAAAAGAATCCCATAACATTTGTTTATTGCATCAACGCTTTTTGACTTTGTCAGGAAACTCTATTTCAACAAAATAAAACCAAAAAAATATTTTTTACTACATTTTAAAATGGTATGTTTGAAATTATGACCACTGTATTGTTAGGGTGGGTTTGGACCCGGTTATAATAATAATATGACTATAAAGCAATATTTTGAGCCCCAACTGAAGTCATAAGTGTCCAATTAGCCAACACAATGACAACCAGCTCCTCTTCTCATCATGGAAGCTTCAGGGGATTCTCATTTGGACCGCTTTTCCAGTATACCAGCAGAAAAACAAGGTCCAGACATGGGAGGGGAATTCACTCATTTGATTGGCTGATTTCACATTTACAATTTGGATCATGGAAAGAATGTCAAGAAGTCCAGTGAACCAAGATCTGGACCTGTTCTGCTTTTTCATTTCACTTTATACTAAAGTTCTGTTGCTGAAAACAATCACTTTTTCTACCTTTTCTTGACATGAATATATATGGGTCAAAATTCACCCCAACACCATACATGTTTCTTTACTGATTACTTCCTGAATGAGAAAACTAATTGATTTAAGAGATATGTTCTATATCCATCAGTAATAGCAAGGTAACAAAAGAACCTTCAATTTATTAAAATGATTCTTTAGAAGTTCATTTGACCATTTTTGGAAATAGAAATGGAGGGTTATAGTGACAAAAAAAGGCCTACACGCCCACACCAAAAGTATTAATAGCAACATTTTCATGGATGAGGAAGCCTAAGAAGGTAACCAAGACATAAGAAGCAAATTTGATGGTAACTTATTGTTTTAGTGTATTTTATAGCTGATTTAATACATGGGTAAAAACCGACCCGTTACCATAAGAGATGATACCAGAAAGCTAACACAAGCGGAAGGTTAAGTCAGCTAGTTTAGCATGTCGGGCTGTGCGGTGCTAGCATCGGTGCTAGCATCGGTGCTAGCATCGGGGATAGCATCGGTGCTAGCATCGGTGCTAGCATCGGTGCTAGCATCGGTGCTAGCATCGGTGCTAGCATCGGTACTAGCATCGGTACTAGCATCGGTGCTAGCATCGGTACTAGCATCGGTACTAGCATCGGTACGCAATGTAGCAAACAATCCTGGCTGGAAAAAGGCTGGACACCCACGAGTGTGTGAATGATCTTCCCAAAGTTCCGCTCGTGGACTTTTAACGTGGAAAAGATCATAAATCTGCAAGGAATCTCACTTTGTGGCAGATTCCATCTTTAATCACATAACTTTCTTCTCCATCATCGTCTCATTTCCTGTTAAATCTCCTCCAATGCTTACATTTAGCGCCACATGACAACAGAATAATGGCTCCATTATCTCTTGACTGATTGTCTCTGGAGGAAAATTGGCCTGGCACTTCAATTTGAATCAACTGGGGGCTTTTGGTGCCGCTTTGCGTTTCGCCGTCTTCTGCGTTGGCCCTCGCCGTGCGAGCAGCTGCCGCCTTGGCAACGCCGAATGAATGGAGAGGACAAATGAAGGCAAACAAAAGAGGACACAACATGCTGTGAAAGGAGCGAATAAACGCCGTGGAGAGAGCGAAAGGGGAAAACCTTGAGGCGTGCAC
Source organism: Doryrhamphus excisus (assembly GCF_037039965.1). Taxonomy (NCBI): domain Eukaryota; kingdom Metazoa; phylum Chordata; class Actinopteri; order Syngnathiformes; family Syngnathidae; genus Doryrhamphus; species Doryrhamphus excisus. The sequence continues at coordinate 3,181,840 of NC_136370.1, forward strand.
GTGTAATAAATATGTTTTTCATCAGCTGGTGAGATGTGAGGTTTATAGGGCAAAGAGGCCTTGAGATGTCCCCCTGAGGACACGCAGCCAGACGTTCATGGCTCACCTCGGCACCAAAAAACAGATAAACATTCATAACAAACATTCCTAATAAACGTCAGCGCAGACGCCGCAGAAGTATGTTGGCTATTCCCTGGGCCGCGTGTGCCCCACATAGCTTTGTTGTTGGTTAAATGTTGCTTCGCTCTCTCCAAGGTGAGCAATTAGCATGAAAGCTTGTGCTAAAGTTATACGTTTGATCCATTGAAGATGGATGAAAAGGTTGAACTTCACAAATATTTAGTGAATGCCTCGTCTCGCACTCGCCGGATGAATACAGTGCCATTACCGGGGAGGATGTACTTACTGTATTTTATTTACTGTGTACGCCAAAATGGAGTCAAAAAGAGGTGATGATGATGCTTTGATATTTCAGAGCACTTTTAAGCCATAAAAACGGCCACAAGATGGCAGAAGTGCAGTTGACGAGAGCAGGGCGGGGTCATTTCGATGGAAGTGTTGCGTGAAGATGCTTATGAATTTTAACGCACAAAGACGCACACGTGTGCACACACATAGTTCAGTACCGAATGTGAAAATTTGTAAATAAATTCAAACAACCCTTTTTATGTTGTTTATGTTGCAGTATAGTTGATTAGATTTTGGATCGGTACCAAAAGTGAAAGTTACAATTCAAATGTATCACTTTGCACAAAGCTGTTTATTTCCCTTTTTTAGTTGGGAACTAATATTTTCCTGAAACTTACCTATGTTCTACTGCTGATTACTGAAGAACGTAAAAAGATATCGGACGGGAGTCTAATCTTTCCTCTGGTAGGTATATATAGCCGTGGAACACAATATTCTCGAGATCGGTCTAAATTGTCTTAAATGGCCAGTAGTTTTTTGAAAAATGACCTTTTTACACTTGAGTATGCCTCCCGAGCGTTAGGCTACTTGGGGTGGGAATACACCACGGAACAGAAAAGCCACCAACCACCATGGAAGCTCTGAGAGAGGTATTAAAGTTCCACACTCACCACCATTATGGTAATGGTAATGGTAATGGTAATGGTAATGGTAATGGTAATGGTAATGGTAATGGTTTAATTTCATTTGAACATGCATCAGATTACAATTGAGTGCATCCCATAATCAGTTCCCAGTTCCACATGTCCAAAAGGAGTAGGAAGAAGCAAAGCTTATTAAATCCTACCCCTCCATCTGGTACTTTTACAATCAGTAACCGTTACATTTGTTCACTTCCTGCTTTCCTAAAATAGTTTAAGGTTTTTTTTGTTATTATTAATTTTTTAATTTTATTTTTATTTAGCAAACATCAACTGCTTGTATTGTTTCTTGAATTGGCTCATCGTTGTGCATTGTTTGATTTCCTTACTCAATCCATTCCATAGTTTGATTCCACATACTGAAATGCTATGGCTAGCATAATGTAGTCCTAGCATAGAAGTGTTTCAAATGTACTTCTTCCCTGATCATATTTCTCCACATTTGTTCACTTCCTGCTTTCCTAATATGATTTAAGTTTTTTTTTAACTTTATTTTATAATTTTTTATTTATCTATGTATATTATAATTTTTTTAACTTTTTTGTTTTTTTTAACGTAGTCCTAGCATACAAGTGTTTCAAATGTACTTCTTCCCTGAGATCATATTTCTCCTCTCTTGTAGAGAAGTATTGGGTGACATTTTTAGCTAATTGGTTATTTTTAGCCTTATGCATTATTTTAGCTGTTTGAAGATGAACTATATCAGCAAGTTGAAGTATTTGTGATTTTAGAAATAAGGAGTTAGTATGTTCTCTGTAGGCGGCATTATGAATTATCCTTACTGACCTTTTTTGCAGTACATTCAGCGAGTGAAGATTGCTTTTATAGTTATTAGCCCATATTTCCACACTATTATCTACTTATCACCTGTTTGCAGGAAGTCGTATGTTGTTTCAAAATAAACCTGCTGTTGTGTCATGTGACCTGGAACTACGTCATCAACAACCACGGCGTTGAAGAAGACAAAAAAAAGAAGAAATGATACTGACGCTCGATGTCGCTGAACAGGTACGACCCGATGAAGGAGAAGAGCAGCACTGAGATGGGCAGGGCGCAGTCGGACAACACCTCCCTCACTTTGGCGTGCAGGAACGGACTGTGGGACGCACACACGAGACAAGAGGACGGTCAGTCAAAGATTAGTAGTATTGCTACCAGCCCAACTACTGTATACTACGGTAGTAATGGTAGTCCTAGTAGTAGCCGTTGTGCACCTCCTCTTAAACTGGTAGAGCGTGTATCCCATCCACAAGGTGCCCATCATGAGCAGCAGACAGAGGACGGGTCTTTCTCGCGTGCAGTGGATCAGCGTCTCGGGCAGGACGTGCAGCAGCGAGGACGCCGTGGTCCCCGTGGCCACCACGCTTTTGTTGCTCTCCAGCAGATCCGCCACGGGCCGCAACTCCCCCGTGCTGGCGTTGGCTAGCGTCGGCGGGTGGTAGTACCTCTGGAAGACTGGGGACATGTGGACAGAGCTCAGTTAGGACAGAGTCCAACTACGCTGCAAAACTTGTTAGCATCAATCAGTGGGGCTACACTCTTTCCTGTATGATAATATGTCATATTATTTATTGGCAACCTGTAGTATGAAATTATTTAGCAATACAAACGAGTTGTTGGAACAGAAAACGTATGAATATCGTACCCCCCCCCCCCGTTCCAGTGTATTATGATGAATCCATGCCACCATCCTCCCAAAGGCATCATTTTATTTGAGTCATTTCATCATTTGAAATATCCATCAGTCACCAAAACCAAAATATGAAATAAGTGTAGCATGGTTGTAAATGATGCAGCATTAAACTGCAGGAAATCAAGTAAAGCATGCGATCGGTTAAGAGGTTAATGTTATGCTAATGGTGCCGGGAAATTGAACGACTGTGAAAAAAAAAAAATTCTGGGGGGGCGGGGTGGGGGAACCGACGCCAAATGAATGAATTAATGACATTCCTAACATGGTCTCCTTTTAGGAAATGAAACCGTGTGGGCGGTGGTGACGCTGAGCGGGACCAGGACGGCTTCATTTGCGATACCAGATCTCTCATCTTGTCTGCTGACTCAGCATTCCTTCCCGCCTGGGTCCTAATAACATTATTAGGACGACTATTACCGCTAGAATCATTCATTCATTTTCTACCGCTTATCCTGGGCTACACCCTGGACTGGTGGCCAGCCAATCACAGGGCACATATAGACAAACAACCATTCACACTCACATTCACCTATGGACAATTTGGAGTGGCTAATTAACCTAGCATGTTTTTGGAATGTGGGAGGAAACCGGAGTACCCGGACAAAACCCTCGCATGCACGGGGAGAACATGCAAACTGATGGCCGAGGGTGGGAGTCTCCAAGCTGTGAGGTCTGCACGCTAACCACTCGACCGCCGTGCAGCCCGGCTAGAATCTTTCAATCCAAACAAAAACTGTAAAAACAGTAATATGATTCTATTCAACACGGCAATAAAGTTAATTCCACATCATCTATCAACAGTTCAGATCAAAGATTCAATCAAACCCGCCGTTCACTATTTCCACAGTCCACGTACGTCCAGCTTAGGACCTCGGCTGGAGAAGCTGGCCCCCAGTAGGTGGACGTCACCTCTCTGGTGGGGAAGCTGGTAAGCCAGGTAGAGTCAGACTCAGCTCTAAAGAGGGGCTGCTTTAATCCACTCAGGGGTGGCTATTGTTGTTGCCCCCGGTCAACTAGACGGTAGTTTGGAACTGTAGTTTGCCCCAAACAGCAGTTTAGAAGACCCACCCTTCTTGGGGTCCCTGGAGGGAGGCTCCCTCAGGGATTCCCTTGTTCTGCACAGTGAGGACCACGCCCCCACGTATTGTTGCCCCCACTGTCATGACAACTACTGGTCCCAGTAGGATGCTGCGGGCGCGTTAGCATCATAGCTTTATAGCTAGACTGACCAAAGCAAACTGCTGCTCGCCACTGAAGGCTTTGCTAAGTGAGCAATAAGATACATTTTCTCTTATCATCACTCACTTTTGACGGTTCCCTTGACGGCGTCCACCACAAAGGCGATGGAGATGAAGAGAGCAATCACCTCCTCTGTTGACCTGAAGAAAACCAAATAAAGACATGTTGCTGTCCCTGGACAAATAATGTGCTGTCATGGAGTAGGTAACCAACCACCCACATCATTAGGTACACTTGGGAGTCCTGCTTTCTGAAGATGATGTTTACTTTGAAGCCATTTAAGAATATGTTCATTAGAATTGCGTAAGAACCTTTTAAAGAGCTTCATGACCAGGCTGACGTTGAAGACTCCTCCCAGGATGAGGAAGAAGCAGTTCCATAAGCCGATGCAGGCGTAGAAGGCCGGGAAGTCCAGGTTGTAGTCGTCGCAGATTCCTCGGATCACTGCAAGGTCATATGACTTAATGGGGAAAAAAATCCATGGTGTTTTTCCAAAGGGACGCTGGGATGGAATCCGGATTGTTAGGAAGCTAATCACTGACTCTTCAACAAAGAAGCTTCATCAACAATGTATTGATTGATTGATCGGTGTCAATCAATTCCACTACGTAAACAACAATGGAGGACGTCTTTCTCCTTGGTTTTTTTGTCTTCTTCTCATTGAATTGATCATTTAGGCTCCACTAATCTGTTTCTCCATCCCTTTATGGTCCATGTGTGAAGACAGGAATACCCCCAAAGATAATAACCGCTTGGGACTTTAGCACTACTTTCAGGCCCCCAATGGAAGGGGACCAAAGGGCCTTGGTCCAAACTGCAACCAAGTGTGCCGCTTGATGGAAACCCAGCAGGCCTTCTTCCACGATGCCGGTGGAATTTCCGAGGACAAACAACTAAAGGGCGTCACTTTTAATAACCGCAACCTCCGATTTGCCAACGGGGGCTTTTGTCCTGCTGAAAATTCCCTCAGCAGTACTCTTCCAAGATCATCACACCGTTAACCCCCCCAAAAAAATGATAGCTGTGCTCCTAAAAACCACTTTCCTTTTTATTTAATGTGAGCCCAGTCACGCTAGCTGGCCCGCCAGGATGCTTTAAATTCCGCTGCTAAGAACCAGCGGCTGTAAGAGTTTATGTGGCGACGTGTGCGAGCTTCCCGACCCGCAGGGCGCTGATACAAGCTCTTATGTAACGTCAGTGGAGGGGATCAAGTCATGCGACATGGAAGATGCTGTTTGTTTCAGGGTGGATTCACCCACTGACGAGTTCAAGGTGTTGAGGAAATGTCATTATTTACCAGGGAAGGCAAGTCGTGCGGGAAAAAATATCTACTACATTTTTATCCGATGTTTTTATGAGATTTCAGCTGAAGGTTGAGCTTGTGGTTCCGAAATAAATGTGAGACAAACTATCCAAGAAGAAAGACATATGTCGTCTTCAGGTTTCCAAGGTTCATCTAGACCAGGGGTGGGCAAACTACGGCCCGGGGGCAACAGACGGACCACCAAGTGTTTGAATCCGGCCCCTTGCAAGTCGGATGTCTTTCATTCATTCATTTTCTACCGCTTATCCTCACAAGGGTCACGGGGGAGCCTATCCCAGCTGTCTTCGGGCTAGAGGCGGGGTACACCAGCCAATCACAGGGCACATATGGACAAACAACCATTCACACTCACATTCATACCTATGGACAATTTGGAGTGGCCAATTAACCTAGCATGTTTTTGGAATGTGGGAGGAAACCGGAGTACCCGGAGAAAACCGACGCATGCACGGGGAGAACATGGAAACTCCACACAGAGATGGCCGAGGGTGGGATTAAACTCCGGTCTCCGAGCTGTGAGGTCTGTGCGCTAACCACTCAACCGCCGTACAGTCGGATGTCTTATTTAGTAAAAAAAAAACAACAAAACTGTAAAATGAATGATGTTGTTGATGTTTAAAGTGCTCCTGAACTACACTTTTACGGATAAAATTGGACAAATAATAATAATAATAATAATAAAATAGTGTGTGTTAAATATATGTTCTGCCCCCCCGGACCATTTTGTTAACTCAATGCGGCCCACAAGTGAAAATATTTGCCCACCCCTGATCTAGACGTATGACGAAGTCTACCGTTCCTTTTGGAGAATGTCGACTGAGGTGAGTCATGTGGGTGGATATTATGTTGTTGTGTTGCCAAAGCTCATGTTTGGTCACATGACTGATTGGTCATAGGTCTGTGCGTCACGGTGGTTGGGTTGGGACGTGTCTACGGAAACGACAAATGTTCTCATATTTTCCCCCTTTTTTTTTTTTTTTTTTAAAAGGCCGTTTCAGGGTATGTGTCCCAATACTTTTGTCCACTAACAGTCTGTGACATTGACGTACCGCTGATGAAGATGGCGAGGGGGGCCGTGGTCAGGGGGATGACCAGAGGAGAACCAGCAAACAAGGAGTAGATGACGCCGCCGATGCTCTGGCCGATGATGGTCTTCCGTACGTCTGCCCGGACACACACACACACACACACACAGGTATTAAACATGGAAGGTCAAATCATAATGTTGGTTTTACAAGACGCTAGGAGCCAAAAGTCCCCGTAAGACCTTATTACACATTTCATAACATCCAGCCGTAAAAATAAACGTGTGCACGTATTTTCTTCATTCCCAAAAGTAGTGGTATGCGTCCTGCAGCGTTTCTGTGTTCATGTGTGTGTTTATGTGTGTTTATGTGTGGCGCGTGCGCTGCGGCTGCAGGCTGCACGTTTTCCAGCCCATCTCCCAAACATGTTGTGATGGTAGCAGTCGCTAACATTAGCGCTCGCTAAACTCGCGGCTCAAAACAAAAACACATTTCCAAACGACAACAAAGTAGTCTTAAAACTCCAATGACAGACCTCCGCCAAGGCAGTTGGAATCAGTGCCCAAGCGCACCTTGATCTGGATCTGCACCAAACTGTTCAAGATTTCTGCAACCTTTGCAAAAAGTTGCATAATAATCAGTTAAGATGTTTTAAAGCAAAATATTTGGATTTTTTTTTGCATATAAGCAGCACATGTACTAGTACTAGTACTAGGTACTAGTATGAACTTCAGCCTTTTCCCATTTGGACTCAATGATTTCTTCTTTCTACTTAAATGAGCCTTGTACATAGTTTTTGCAATATTATTCCCATAATATTTAATATTCCCTCATAACAATTTTCAAACATTATATTTTGTGTTGTTTCTCATAATTAATAAAACAGAGTTTAATGTAATATTTCAATGTTATGGTGCTAAAATGACATTGGTACCAATCTCGCCACGCGTGCTCTCGTCGTTGAGGGAGCCAAAAGCGATGGCGGGCAGCAGGATTGCGATGTACAGAAAGATGGCGGTGGTCATGTACTTCAGCAGGGTCTTGTTATTGCCGACAATACCTGCGGGGGAGGGGGGACAAACACAAGCACAGCTCACTTCCAACGCTAATTTGCTACTTAAAAGGGGAAATTTTGCCCATCATTCCCAATCCACAAACACATTTTTCTATCCCTTTTCTGTGCATTCTAGCATGAGAAAACAAGTTAATATGAGCTAGCTAAAAACGGACGTCATGGTGAATACTTATTTTGACGCTAAAACCCCCAAAACTCAAAAAAGGCCAACAGTGTTCCATTTCCATCAGTGACTTGTATATTAACCAAGCTACAGCCATATTATTTGCCGTCATGTCATGTGCTGGAAGACACAGCCATCCCAAGGACAGCGGACATTGTAAGTGTTGTCGCCGTTTTCTGGTGTTATAGTGCACAGAAAAAGGACAGGAATATGTGGAGTGTGAATGATTGGCCAAATACCCCAAAAGTGAGCCCCTTTAAGATTTGAACTGGGTCTGCATCATTTCAAGTGAAAAAGTCCATAAAAAAAGTATCATTTTAGCTTCACAGCGCTTCTTGATGCGCGAGGTGACACAGGCGGCGCGTATGAGCGGTAGAGATTAGCTAATAATAGGATCATGTGATGTGTCAATAAAGCCAGCAGGCTGCTAAGATGCTGAGAAGCGAAAGGCGTTGTGATGCCAACAAGAGGTCTGCGGCGCAGGCGGTCGCTAGCATCATCAGGATGATTCACGCGGGTCAAGCCTACCATCTGTGAAGTCAGAGGCGTAGAGAGGCAGTCTGCGGCACAGGTCCTCGTAAATCCCCCGGCCCGCTCTCAAGAAGTCTTTACACTGCGGACAGACGGGGGCAGGGGGGGGTACAGGGGGACCTTGTTAGCGAGGTCGCAGCGACCCACGGGTGCAGGACGACCCAAACTGGGCCAGCTTGGTCTACATGACAACAATGTGTGCATGTCACAGGTGTGTAGACATTTAATGGACTCCACAGTAGATACACCTGCAACGTCTAAACACATCTTATCTTCTCGTGGGCAATTAAACACATCATTAAACAATTCATTAAACACATCATTAAGAAACTGTCCATTAATGTCAAGTAAATATTAAACAGATATTGTCAGAAATATTTACTCAATTATTCATTCATCCATTTTCTATGCCGCTTATCATCATTAGGGTTGCAGGGTATGATGGAGCCTATCCCACATAGAGACAAACAACCTCTCACGCTCATACTGACAGCAGAGGGCACACCCAAATCAGCAGGGACGTATCATGAACTCATTCGCTACCAAAGACAAATGTATACGTATTTATATGTATTTATATGTATTTATATGTATTTATATGTATTTATACGTCTTTTACCACAAAGGTGGTTGATGCAAGTCTACAATAAAAGAGAGCAGGCACATTTGGTGCAGTTTTAAAACAAAACAACGGCCACAAGGTGGCAGAAGTGTCCTTTATAAGAACACAGACTGCATCTTTCCCATAGAAATCCATGCTCTGCAGCAACCAGGAGGGGGGGAGTGGGGGCTAAATATATATTTGTGTCAAAGTGAAAGTTATGCTTGAAATGTATTCATTCATTCTCTACCACTTATCCTCGTAAGGGTCGCAGGGTGCTGGAGCCTATCCCAGCTGTCTTGGGGCGAGAGGCGGGGTACACCCTGGACTGGTGGCCAGCCAATCACAGGGCACATATAGACAAACAACCATTCACACTCACATTCATACCTATGGACAATTTGGAGTGGCTAATTAAACTAGCATGTTTTTGGAATGTGGGAGGAAACCGGAGTACCCGGAAAAAACCCACGCATGCACGGGGAGAACATGCAAACTCCACACAGAGATGGCCGAGGGTGGAATTGAACTTGAAATGTATCTCTTGACAACCGATACAAGTGCAGTTTTTTCTACTGCTGATTATGTCTATATACTGTAGATGCTATGTGTCCTTGAAAAATCAGCCAAAAGTCGGCAAAAGGCGCCCTGGAGAAGGAAAAGGGAATGCCGGAGATCGGAAGGGAAGTCAAAGCTCCAGGTTCTTTATGAGGTTTACAAAACAAACAAAGTGTTTATAATAATAATCTTGTTTCAGGCAATCCCATTAAAATGGAATTTTCCTTTAAATTCACAAATGGACATAATCATAACTTCATGATTATTTTATGAATTTTTTCCATTCAATCTGAGTTGGGATCATTTCCGATTAGGACATCCGTGCCTTGCTCCATGTTGCACTTTCTCCTTTTCCAGGCTTGAGGATGGACAGCAAACAAAATGCTGCGCTGGGAGGAAACACACAAGTCAAAATGTCTGCCAGCTCTCAACTGTCAACATGAGGAGGAGATGTCGGAGGGAGGCCCTCTGGAGGCCTCTTCTCATGTGTGTGTGTGTGTGTGTGTGTGTGTGTGTGTGTGTGTGTGTGCGAGACAGCGCTGTGAGGGATGGAAGGTGGCTGAGCGGTCCAGCTGATGCTGATTGATTGCACAGCCAGGAAAAGACGGCACGGACAAAGTGACACACAGGTGGAGGAGAAACTTGGAACAAATGATTGAGTTCTTCACCAAAACCACCAAAATACACCGTCTCTGACAGTCTACAAAAGTCGATTGCCTTTCCACTTTCTCATGCACTCCACATCATGATTAGAGTTAAATAAATAACTTATGTATATATGATAAAGCTCCAGCGTTGATGATCATACTCCTACACAACATCAGCCCCATGTCCTCCAAGATGTCTGAAACGGCTCACCTTGAGGGGCTTGTGACTGCGGGGGTCCGTCTCCTCCTTCCCCAGGGCGGTGGGCTGCTGGTTGGCGGCGGTCAGCTGGTGACGCTGGAACACCAACGCCTCCTTGAACTCTTCCTGCGTCTTGGTCTCCAGGAGCTTCTGCCGGAAGGAGATGTCCGAGAAGAGCGTGGCGAAGGTCCGGCCGAGCTCCATCGCCGTCTTGGTGCTTTTCTGCAAGACCATGAAAAGGGGAGAAAGAATTTTACAGTGAAGAAGGATAAAACCATTTCCTAAAAATTCCATGAATCACACGTTCATGTCAAAGTTGGAAGAAGAGTTTAAGTCCAGAGTCCTGATCTCTGGAAAGCCCAAGATGGTTTATGTGGCTCTAACGTGTCATGGATGTAAGACCACGAGAAGCCCGTACTCCCAAAGACCTGAATACTGGACAAAAATGGTCCCATTTCCTGGTTCCAATCAGGTCTTCAGCATCTCAGAATGGACGCTAGAGGAGCAGACAAGATGGCGGTGGGGACTTGATGTGCAAACATCAGCAAAGAGAATACTAAAGGTTCCTCCACACAGGAGAATTAGACTTCAAAAACAAGCAAACTACTGTGAAGCTGCTCTTCCTGTGTTGGACGTTCCCGAGCCCACCTCCGGTCCATCCAAGGAACTGACATGAAAGGAATGTTCTATCAATATTTGACTGGCTTTGGAGGAGAATGAAAGTTCTAAGCAGGAGCAGCAGATACACCTCATGGAGATGGTCTATGCTCATGGACCATTCTGGTCTATGGTGGTCAGTCCTGGTCTATGTTCGTGGGCCACGCTGGTCTATGGTGGTCAGTCCTGGTCTATACTAGTAGACCACGCTGGTCTGTGGCGGTCAGTCCTGGTCTGTGCTTGTGGACCACACTGGTCTATGGTGGTCAGTCATGATCTATACGAGTAGACCACGCTGGTCTATGGTGGTCAGTCCTGGTCTGTGCTTGTGGACCACGCTGGTCTATGGTGGTCAGTCATGATCTAAGCCAGGGGTCTTGGTCCACCAGCAGCCATGCTTGTCAGTGTCTGAAAGGCGTGTCCCAAATGTCGCTATGCTAAAGTTAGCATTGTGTTTTTGCTTCGAGCTGTGTGAGACGTGTTCCGTCCAACTTATGACCAACCATGCGGCGTATTTGTCAGAAAAATAATAGCACAGGCAGCCCAGTGGGGGAGCATGTGTTGACACATTTTCACTCTTTTGTGTGCGACCGTTGAAGAGTGGAAGAGTTACACATGGCTCTACATGGCCCACTCCCACACAAAAAGGCACATTTTCTATTCAAATTCCATCTTGCTGCAAATGTTGAATAAGACGACGGTTCATATTTAGCATTTTTCCTAACTTCCAAGGCTTTGCAAGAAGCTTAGGGCTTTGTAAAATCTGCATAACATTTCCTGGAAATCCCTTTAATTGTTAAAAGCTTCTGCAGGCACATGGTGTATTCTCCGCGGGGTTGGGGGGGGGGGGTGTGAGTGGTATGGTGGAGGGTCGCGTCTGAAATGCAACACAAGACTTGGAATAATTGCTGCTGCGACTCCGCCAGGATGCGGCTGTAATTTGTTGTAGCGGGCTGGTCTGGGGGTATGTAGGAATACAAAGCGGGGGGGTTTACTATTTGGGGGGGAGCACGGGTACACGACACCCCACCTTGGGGATCCGACGAGAAAAGACAAAAGCGTGAGAAGAGGAAGCGTGAGAGCAATGATGAAGTCCTCCCGTGATGAGAAGAGGAGATGTTTTCCTCTCTAATGAGGACGTCATGTTCACTCTGAGGAACGTCTCCCAGCACTTAGTGTTGGTGACTGCTGCTCACACCACACGCCGTTACCGGGGAACTAAAATAAAGATGTCAGCCTCACTCCAAAAATTAATTTCTTGTAACAGCGAGGAAAACGTCTCCTTCTGCTGCAGCGAGGAAGGCTGCAAGGCTGCAAGGATGCAAGGAAAGTGTTTTTCATGCCGAGTGAGGAGAACAAAAATCAACCACCTAAGGCAGATAGTCATTATTACATCTGTGTGGAGAAGGTAGAGAGCTTTGATGGCAAAATAGAGTGTGTGTGTGTGTGTGCGCGCTTTGATGCGTGGCTGCGGACCTCGATGACTTGGGACATTTTGGAAGCATTGAACTCAAATTGAAGCCATGAAAAAAAAGAACCATAACTCTATATTTCATCCTAATATGAAATAAAGAGAAAAAGTACACATTTTTGTCATAAATAATACATCCAAAATATGTCATAATTATGATTTTAGACACTCCAATATTGCCCATAACGACCAGCCCCTTCGTCCTGTACCGTACCATTCCACTGATCCAAGTCCCCGGATAATGCACTGTACGCATTGGTGACTCAATGCCAAGGCATTTTTTTTAATTGAGTGCAGCTGATAAATAACCCACCATGGGGCCAAAAAACAATTGTAAAAGCCAGCAATTTGATAAGTAAGGTGAGAAATATGGCTGAATTGGCGTCAGCCTCCCTTCATCTTCGCCAACAAGTGTCCAAAATAGGTCAAAGGGATGTTCATGTATGCATTTCATTCATAAAGTATTCTTTACTTGAAGTATTTTATACTGTAAAACTGCTATTATTCTCTATAAAATGTCTTTTTGGTTCATATTTTGGAGTCCACTGGATTTACAGTGAAGAAAATAAGTATTTGAACACCCTGCTATTTTGCTATTTCTCCCACTTAGAAATCATGGAGGGGTCTGAAATTTTCATCGTAGGTGCATGTCCACTGTGAGAGAGATAAACTAAAAAGAAAAATCCAGAAATCACAATGCATGATTTTTTAACAATTTATTTGTGTGATACAGCTGCTAATAAGTATTTGAACACCTGAGAAAATGAATGTTAATATTTGGTACAGTAGCCTTTGTTTGCTATTACAGAGGTCAAACGTTTCCTGTAGTTTTTCACCAGGTTTGCACACACTGCAGGAGGGATCTTGGCCCACTCCTCCACACAGATCTTCTCTAGATCAGTCAGGTTTCTGGGCTGTCGCTGAGAAACACGGAGTTTGAGCTCCCTCCAAAGATTTTCGATTGGGTTCAGGTCTGGAGACTGGCTGGGCCATGCTAGAACCTTGATATGCTTCTTACGGAGCCACTCCTTGGTTTTCCTGGCTGTGTGCTTCGGGTCGTTGTCGTGTTGGAAGACCCAGCCACGACCCATCTTCAATGCTCTGACAGAGGGAAGGAGGTTGTTCCCCAAAATCTCACAATACACGGCCCCAGTCATCCTCTCTTTAATGCAGTGCACTCGTCCTGTCCCATGTGCAGAAAAACACCCCCAAAGCATGATGCTACCACCCCCATGCTTCACAGTAGGGATGGTGTTCTTCGGATTGTACTCTTCATTCTTCTTCCTCCAAACACGCTTATTGGAATTATGACCAAAAAGTTCTATTTTGGTCTCATCTGACCATAAAACTTTCTCCCATGACTCCTCTGTATCATCCAAATGGTCATATGCAAACTTAAGACGGGCCTTGACATGTGCTGGTTTAAGCAGGGGAACCTTTCGTGCCATGCATGATTTCACATCATGACGTCTTAGTGTATTACCTACAGTAACCTTGGAAACGGTGGTCCCAGCTCTTTTCAGGTCATTGACCAAGTCCTGTCGTGTAGTTCTGGGCTGATTCCTCACCTTTCTTAGAATCATTGAGACCCCACGAGGTGATATCTTGCATGGGGCTCCACTCCGATTGAGATTGACCGTCATGTTTAGCTTCTTCCATTTTCTAATGATAGCTCCAACAGTGGACCTTTTTTCACCAAGCTGCTTGGTAATTGCTCCGTAGCCCTTTCCAGCCTTGTGGAGGTGTACAATTTTGTCTCTGGTGTCTTTGGACAGCTCTTTGGTCTTCGCCATGTTACAAGTTAAAGTCTTACTGATTGTATGGGGTGGACAGGTGTCTTTATGCAGCTAACGACCTCAAACAGGTGCATCTGATTCAGGATGATACATGGAGTGCAGGTGGACTTCTAATGGGCAGACTAACAGGTCTTTCAGGGTCAGAATTCTAGATGATACACAGGTGTTCAAATACTTATTTGCAGCTGTATCACACAAATAAATTGTTAAAAAATCATGCATTGTGATTTCTGGATTTTTCTTTTTAGTTTATCTCTCTCACAGTGGACATGCACCTACGATGAAAATTTCAGACCCCTCCATGATTTCTAAGTGGGAGAAATAGCAAAATAGCAGGGTGTTCAAATACTTATTTTCTTCACTGTATAATTTTATATTATATTGTAGTGCTGCACGGCGGTTCCTGGGGTGCGCCGGTTTCCTCCCCCATTCCAAAAACATGCTAGGTTAATTGTCCACAGGTATGAATGTGAGTGTGAGTGGTTGTTTGTCTATATGTGCCCTGTGATTGGCTGGCCACCAGTCCAGGGTGTACCCCGCCTCTCGCCCGAAGACAGCTGGGATAGGCCAGCACCCCCGTGACCCTCGTGAGGATAAGCGGTAGAAAATGAATGAATGAAAGACATCCGACTTGCAAGGGGCCGGATTCAAACGCTTGGTGGCCCGCCTGTGGCCCCTGGGCCATAGTTTGCCCACCCCTGGTCTAGATTTGGTTCATATTTTGGAGTCCATTGGATTTACAATTATATATTATATTGTAGGGCCGCACGGCGGTCGAGTGCAGTTAGCGCGCATGCCTCACAGCTAGGAGACCCGAGTTCAATCCCACCCTCGTCCCACCCTGGGGACTCCGGTTCCTGGGGACTCCGGTTTCCTCCCACATTCCAAAAACATGCTAGGTTAATTAGCCACTCCAAATTGTCCATAGGTATGAATGTGAGTGTGAATGGTTGTTTGTCTATATGTGCACTGTGATTGGCTGGCCACCAGTCCAGGGTGGACCGCACCTCTCGCCCCAAGACAGTTATAGGCTCCAGCACCCCCTCGCGAGGATAAGCAGTATGAATGAATATTATATTGTATACATTTTTTCCTTTTTCCACATGATTTAATTTGTCCAATGTCCTTAGTCAGAAACAGAAGTGGTGGGTTTAGTACATACGCTAACGCTATAGCTATAAGCTATGTGCTTACCATTTTGAGCGGCGCCAGGACTAGGATGACGTAGCGGACCTCGCAGCAATTCTCCCCCCAGTTCTGCGGCCTCTCCAGGCGGGAGATGCACACGTGACGCCTCTGCAGGTTCTTCACGTTGCAGCTGGAACAAACACGGAAGAGGAATGTCAAGGATGTCATTTGCATAGCTCGACCTCCTCCTCCGTAAATCAATAGCGGACGCCATAGGAATGCATGACTAGCGTGACCCGTTCTCTCTTCTCCTTCTCCCAGCTAACCATCTAACTTGCCGCGCCAGGAGGAAATAACTTTTACAATATTTGTCAGCTGACATACGAGCGGATGACAGCGCTTTTCATGCTTTAAAGCACCCGAGGGTCTCCTCTGGAGGGGCTCACTAAAGGGTCAACTTTTTATCACTTCAATTCAGACATTGGCCTTATTTCAGGACATGCTGCAAGAACGCCATTCAACAGAACAATTCTTTACTTACGTCTTTTGCTAATGGTCATGGTCATAGTCATGGTAATGGTAATGGTTTAATTTCATTTGAACATGCATCAGATTACAATTGAGTGCATCCCATAATCAGTTCCCAGTTCCACATGTCCAAAAGGAGTAGGAAGAAGCAAAGCTTATTAAATCCTACAATCAGTACCTGTTACATTTGTTCACTTCCTGCCTTTCTAATATCTTTTTTTTTTATTATTCCATATTTGTATTTATTTTTTGTCACATACCGAAGTACGAGGTGATATATATGACCATACAATGACATAATGGGTACCATAGTAACTGTCAACTGTTCACTTCCTGCCTTCCTAATATCATTTAAGTTGTTTTTTTTTAATAGTAACATTTTAACGCTAAAGAATGATGTGCAACAATTCAAATTCACCTTTGTTGTTTGTCTGTTAAAGGTGAAAAATACTGTTTATGTCACTTTTGGTTTGCACCTCAACATTGTTTACATCTTTTTACACTCGTAGTACAGCTAAGAATGTTAAAAAATGACTTTTAATAATAAAAGTTCCTCATTACAACTGTGACATTTTCCTGTCTAATGTTAAAAATAAGTGTTTTATCATTTTTAGTTTTCGTTGTTAAGTAGTTTACACCTACGTATATAGTATACACTTAATAAAGCGTTCATGATGGCCACAGTTTGACCCTGGAACAGATTATTTGTATTGCTGTGGGGAAGATGGCTTTTATTATTCTTCTATTAAAAGCAGGTGTCATTGTGATGCAGTACAGAAAGTACAAGTGCAATAATAAATGTACTGGAGGTGTAGTTCCGGCGGACCTAATGAAGTGGGCGGGGAGTGCATGCCCAGATACGGTGAAAGAAACAAAAGCCACTCACAGGATGCAGAGCCAGGACTGCTGGTAATGGACCCCCGTGTCGGTGGCCGTCACCCCCTGGATGGTCTCTGATAGCAGGTGGACTGTGGGGGCAAAGGTTGAGCATGACAGGCGATGAGTCGGGCGCAAACACGCACACACATCTGATTTATGTGTGGCAGGCTTTTTCCACCGAGGGCCGCTTACTGAAAAACGGAAGGATGCGAGGCCATTTTGGTACTTTACACTAAGATGGATATGAATATCCACCATTTTTGTTAGGATTACTATTATGTTTGTGTATGTTAGAATACTCCAAGGCCCAATAAAACAAGCTGTGTGGCACAAACCGCCCCCAGGCCGCAGTATGGACACCCCTGCCATGTCATATTGTTGTTTATTAACAATATCAACTACATTTTAGCCTTGGAAGCTACAGTATACCACAAGGCTGACAAAGCATATATTTAGCATTGACATCTTTATTGCATCAACGTGCCCCCCCCCCCATTCTTCAGTTTTTCCGTATGCGACCCCCGCTGGAAAAAGCAGCCCCCGTGTACATGTTCGTCTAAACCTCATCCAGCACCCAAACGACCAGACCAAAGATGCCGCCGCTAATGAGCTTTGGTTTCAGATGACGATGTCGGTCACCAGGCGACAGACGAGTGATGGTCATGTGATGATCATGTGACCTGCCTAACACGCCTCATTACCACTGGACCTCCCTGGGATCTCCCCCGGGAGGACTAGGAATACGTTGTAACATAAAGGGGAATGTTTATTTCCATATTCTAATGTTTGTTTTATCTCCGCCATCTACCATCTCATCAGTGAAGAAGCTCCCATTCAGGCCAGAAAATGATGTGAGTCGCCATGACAACCGCTCCAGCGCCATGAAGGAGCGCGGCAAGCAGCAAGGCGGAATGAGGCTGATAAAAAGGAAGAAAAGAAAAGGAAAAAAATGAGCTGAGGTGGAAGAGGATGAAAAAGCGAAAAAGGGAGATGAGATGACAAACGCCGAGTGTCACAACCAAAAACACGTGAGCGACGAGATGAAAGGAGGACGAGACGCTTTCAGTTCAATTAGTAGACGGGAGCGCCTGACGCCCTTCCGTGTCCGTAACCTTCCTTTTTGTCTCACTGGGGGGTCCTGGAAAATCCACATTGTGGGGTACACCCTCCAAAGACCTGCGTTCCAGATTGGAGCCAGACCACTAATCAATATTCATAACGCTGCATAACATGAACACATGATCATAACCAGATATCAATATTCATAATGCTGCATAACATGAACACATGATCATAACCCTTATTGTGCTCGGAAATACAACCAGCAACTTCTTCTATGGACCGTATTTGGATACTTTTTAGTCCTTTTTCTTGTTATTAATACCAACATTATAGAATGATCATATTGTTAATTATTATGTTATTGTATTAATATGGTTGTAGTTTAGTAATATGGTAGTACATTCATGCATTTTGTTCAAGTTATCATTATTATTATATTGCAGTACCGAAGTAAATATGAATAAAAGAGCAATAATCATAACAAGTGCAGTACAATCATTTTAAGTAATGCAAGATAATAAATTATTATGGCTGTTAAATGATTCTATTATGATTTATTGACCATTTTCTTTTGTTAATAGTATGATATCAACACCGATTAGTATAGAGTTAAAAATGATCAACAGGTGTAATAATTAGTACATGAAAATAATCATTTACAATATTGCAATGATGAATAATGAAATTATTTTTAGGGGTGTGGATATCAGCATAAAAATTTTGATATTTTTGATATTGGTATCATATTTTTTCCCCAATCATAAAAAGAGATACAAATACAAAGACAAAAACTGTATCCAACACACATCGGAGTTTTGGGCTCCCCACTAAAAGGGCAGCAAAAAGTGTAGCAAAAGCCGCTGATTGGATCACACAGGTGGGGGTCGGCGCCCTCGGCCAAGGTGAGCTCCAACTGTGCGACGGCGAGCAACAACTTCCGAGATGCCGCCTTATTCTTCTTCAGTCGAGGCAGCACGGAACGCTGCGCGACATTTCGACTCCGTTTCGTCAGCGATCGGCACGCAAAGGCGGCAGATGAAAGAAAAGGTAAAGAAGAAACAAAGGTAAGCGTGTGACAGACATGACAGCCTTGGTCCAGGGTGGGGGTGGGGGTGATGACATGTCCCAAATAAGAGAGCGGAGATATGGTGTTGATTGTTATGATGATGATTAAGATATCGGCTTGAGGTGTGCAGCAGGTTCTCTTCCTGCATGAAGCTCAGAGGTGACCTCAATAAAACCTCTCAATCTTATGCAGCCTAAAAGATTAACTGCGGCCTCAACGCTGGCGGACCTGTCAGTGCACACGCACGCACACGCACGCACACACACACACACGTAGAGCGAGGAATGATTGGTTTCCTTGGTGGCTGGTGGAGGGCACAGTGAAGGAGGTGATTAAATAAGACGAGGTGGCAGATGAAACACTTATCCTATATGGAGGCGGACATGGTCGGCCAATCAGCGCACGGGACACTGATGAGATCACATGGCGATGTGAAAATGTAGGGGCCGCCGGGACTGGGTCGGCCACGGGACTCGCGTCGTCCAGACGAGTGCTAATCCGTCAGCCAAATGACGCGAATGATACATGCGGCGACGAGGTCGAGTGGCGCTACGGTGTCATGCTCGTAATCACAAAATCACATATGTCCGCTTGATGACACTTTTGTGTGCGTTCTCCTCCGTGGACATCTCCACGGAAAACTCCTCCCATTCAGTCGAATGGGAATATACTTTAAATGTGTTTCGGTATATTTAGGGCTTTAACTTGGATTGTGACGCAAGTGAACAATAGCAATTGAAGAGAGAAGCTGAGAGTTCTTTTTTTATTGCAAATGTTGATCTGAATTTGGAGGAGAATGTCGATGTCAAGCTGGCGGGAGAGGTCGGAACTGGTCGGAATTCGATCGTGGTTCCGGGGCAAAGCCCCTGTGAAAAGCAGGGATTTACTATACTGTCTATGTACTGTACTGTCCATGCTGCCTAGCTAAATAAATGACGTAGCATCATAGCATACGCAACTGGTTGAAAGTTGTTGTTTTTTTGTGTGTGTGTCCCGTCCAGCCATTGGGGCAGATAATATTGTTGATCTAAATGCCCTTACTGGTCGAAAGTTTTACAACAGACCAATTTTTCCCGTTATTTATTTCGATAATTATAGGCTCAACATCGGTTGATATCGGTATCTGATTTTTTTTCCGCTAATAAAAAATGACGTTGTACATGTGTGTGTTCATTCCACCATAGGAGATACGTCATGTCACATATATCGGTATCGGCTGATATCGGTATTGGAAATTGAGAGTTGGACTGTATCGGCATATCGGTTTTCAGCAAAAAAGCCAACATCGGAGGATCCTAACTTGAAACGGTACAAAGGTAAGTAAGTGGTGAAGTGCCACGCGTTAAAAAAAGGTATCTAACGAATAATGTATTATTATTTCAGGTTGATAGAAAAAAGTCTGATTTTGGGACCACAAAAGGGGTCAGCGATTTAAAGCTGAGGTTGATCAAGCCTTGGCAGTTGGTTCAATCAATTCCTACGGGTGTTCCAAGTTCTGGAGTACTTAGTACCTCATCTGTTTGCATAAAGACAATGCTCGGAACGCACTGTGGTACTATACCATCGCCAAAATCCGTTGACCAGCACTGTACTGGACAATAATTGTTGTAAAACACTCGACCGGTAGTGTAGGCCTGGTGGTTGTCCGGTTCAGGTTCGATACAGTTCGTTAGAGGGTAAAAGTGAAAATTCAAGTTTGAAAGGTTTGTGAGGATAACTGAAATTGTAGTGCATTGCTACCAAACACACTTTTCGAACTGTTCCTAACAACCCAACACTAGCCACATTTACATGAGGGGTTTTTCTCTTTCCAAATGGAATCTTTCCGAATGACCTTACCGAAAACAATGGTATCCATGGAAAGGAATATTCCAATCTCTTGTCTACATGCGCCGCTATAATCAAACAGAATAGTCAATGGCGCTGTAAAACGTAAACGTCACGTGATACCGACTTCCCCGAGTTTTTCTTTCACTTGTTGGGATAATTCCGTATTGCCAGTTTTTCCTTTGTCCAGTTTGTATGAAAAATTAGTTTGTATGAAAAACCAACTTTCCACAGCAGTCCAGTGCCGATTGCTGGCCTCCATTTTTAAAAGTGAAGAACGTCTGGATCTGCGTGTTACGTCATATCTGAGCATGTGCTGAAAGAACGCACCCGGGATAAATTTAAACAGGAAAAGATCAAATCCAATCTTGCTAATATTCTATAATTAAACTAGGGACATGTTTTATATAGATATATATTTTCTTTTTTAATAAAACTGGACTTATGAATGGCGTATAGAAGGGTTTAGATTCTGTTCCACAGATGGCGCTAATGCACACCAAAGCTGCTTGCCAACCGCCAATAAACAACAGAAGAAGAAAAACGCACCCTGACAACTTTCTGTTTGAGCGGGG
This sequence comes from Doryrhamphus excisus, assembly GCF_037039965.1. Lineage (NCBI taxonomy): Eukaryota > Metazoa > Chordata > Actinopteri > Syngnathiformes > Syngnathidae > Doryrhamphus > Doryrhamphus excisus. Next base: position 3,202,993 of record NC_136370.1, read on the forward strand.
TACAAGATACCTCAATCGGATTGGGTAAAGGAATATTCCACCCCCGTGAATCCCATTATATATTCATTCGGATTGGCACTATTCTTTCGGAATGAGGCGTATACAAAGGTTACATTCTTTCCGTTTGAGCAAATAAAGCGAATGCAATTGGAATATTTGGGTCCATGTATACGTGGCTACTGTCACAGATCGACGTTTTGTATTTTTTTTTTACAAGTATTCCCAATGGCAACCAGAAAAAATACATACTTCCACTTGGTACGACAGCGTCATCATGAAAGATGAAATATTTGGCGCCAATTATCATTTAGTATGAATTATCAATAGATACAAATTCTTACAAGCAGACAGGAACAAAATAAAGAAGCCGTGACTGCTAAAAAACAACAAGTCTAACTTTTGAAAACGTGATAAATGTTCTTGTCTGCTGCTGCACTTGTCCAATAACGTTATTTGTGCTGCTTTTTCAGAAGTCTTTCTAAGATTGGACAATTTGTACGTATTGTGTAAGACGGAGGATGAGACATGTATTAATATGATATATCATATTCCCAAACAGCGCTGATCAAGAGGCCTTGATTCGGGGGCGTACATCGATATGACACGAGAGGAGAATGGTAATCATGTGACTTCTCCTCTCTGGATCGACCCAGTCCCGAGCGTGGCGAGGAATGCTGATGGTGATTGGGACACAAGCATGGCGCTGATTGCTGACATTTAGGTCCAATTAGTCCGGCTTACCGTCATCAAAGAAAACAAAACTCTGAGACGTGTCTGCTAGCGGAGGGAAGAAGAAGGAAAAGAAGGAAAAGAAGGAAAAGAGAGAGAGCGGTCAGAGTCAGGTACCACACACATTTCCTTTCACTTCCTGCACATTCTACAATTTTCCACAAGTCTGCTCAATGTGTGCTGGACGTCTTTATCATGATTAGCATCCAGCAGGCTATTATCCCAAATTGGATTTTTATCACAGATAGCTGTAATTCCGTGTCGGACCGGTGCCAGGAGACTCAACGAGAGATGAGATCAGATGTGGGAAAAAAAGAAAAAAAGACACACAACGTGACAAAAATTGAATTAGCATGTCCAGTCCTGTTCGATGCCCTGTTCACACTCGAGGACAAGTTTTATTGTTGACATTTGAGTTTGGTCACGCCGTCCAATCAGGAAGCTGTGTCTTCCATAGATTAATTTATTTATGGCGGCTCTACCTGTTCACTCTATCTTGCTTTATCCAAAATGAATTCATGAAATAATAATGTTTGGGACTGTAGCGAGCTAGCAGCAGGTTAGCATTGGAGAGAGCGGCCTACAGCAGCTCCTTTCTGAATGTTCACTGCACGTGTTGGCTGCTGGTTAATAACGTGCATGACGTGCATCAGCGGTCTAACGGTATTCTACGTACACTACTCTTGAGCTCTCACTAACGTTCCACAGATGAGAAAATAGCCTCTAGAACAAGGGTGGGCAAACTAAGGCCCGGGGGCCTAAGCGTTTGAATCCGGCCCGCCAGTTGTATTTAAACTATTAACATACAAGCTGGCAACATGACTTTCAAGGAGTCAGAGTCGTGTTGACATACTCTTATTGTAAAAATATTTCGTTATTTGATGGGATCCGATGTTTGTTCTCCTGAAAATAAGGGACAGAATGTATGACACCTTTATGGATAAATAATTCCAGATGGACTGTTGGAATTATAAACGTAAAACAATTCGCATGTATCAAATATAGAGCCTGCCCCCGAACAATTTTGTGAACTGAATGAGGAAGTCAAAAAGTTTTCCCAATGCTGCAGCTGTCAATGCTAAGGTGCTTATTTTCTGTTACTGTCTCCACTATTTTGGGTAATACAAGTTTAAAGGTGACTATAGGGCTGTTATTTCATGTCCACAGAGCTCTAATGAAGTTAATAAACATACGTATTTAGAAGGCTCGCTACAAGTCTAGTCAAGTGGCTTTTGGAGACTTTTGACATAAAAGCACGAGTGCTGCTATGGGCCCCTCCCCCATCTCAGTCGAAATATTTGTTTAGCTTTTCTGCTGATGCATCATGGCTAATTATTCAAATTTGATCGATGAAGGCACAATGCAACATAACCCACAGCCTTTTTGAAAGTCCCATGTACATCTTGCGTTGTTTTCACGGACAGTATTTTAAGTCAAAGTATCATTTCACCGCGTCAATCAGTCCCATTTTCCGAAGTTGCCATCTGATAAATGCTGTTGGCGTGTACGCGAGTCACCAAAACAACCACGTTTTTATCTGCTTTCACTTCCAAACAATGCCTGAAAAACAAACTAGCCGGGGATGACGATGCTCCGCTCCTCCACGGAGAGCCGACAGGAACCGGAACAGATGAGGAACATTTCGTCATCAACAACACGAGTCGCTCTGATGACAATAAGCCATTGTGTGGTCAATCACAGTTGCCATCATCATCCTCTTTGCATGCAGTTATGAATGTACCAAGCCAGGACAAGCATCATTTAGTCTTTTGTGTAAATCTCCATTGTGTTGACTAGAGTTGTTTACAATGTGCACCAATCCCAAATTACTAAAACACAAAACAGAAAAAGAAGCTGGCATCCAAAAAAAAAAACGAGTGTCTCGTCAGTACATGTTGGAGGACTAATTATCTCAGGGAGCTTTCATCTTCTCTGTTCTCTGGCACACTTGGATCTTTGCTTTATCTCGCCGCTGTGATGCATCACGCTCGGTTGGCCCTCAGAAGATTCAATCCTAGCACAGGATATGACACGTCCATGCGGTGGACGCTCACACCCGGCACACAACAGATCCCCGCATATTTATGAGGCTCCAAATTTTGGGGAAAAAAAGTATATTTTTAGTGTGGGAAAACCCGCTCACTTGGGCTTTTTCTCTCCAATAAAAGGCATTAATCCCACAAAAAAACACATATCACATATCAATCACTCGCACAAGTAAGTAATAATTTAGAAATACACACTAGTAAAACATAAAATGTACAGCAGCTTCTCAGAGTGCTGAGCTAGCAGGACAACCCAACGCCCTGTGGATCCGTGTACCACCGCTAGCGCCGACAGACGAACATGGAGGTGCACCCACGCTTGTAACGCTAGCCTAGCTATACATGGAACTTTTTAAAAAATCCAAACACTCACTAGACTTTGTAAAAAAAATATCCTGAAACATCCTAGCTTGTGGGCGCGACTGACAGATGCAGCTATTTCATTGGTCAGTGGGGCAGTTACTATTCAGCCCCATGAATTCCGCTTAGCAACATGACCAGGAAAGAAAATATGGTCAATTCTGTTGGCTTTGTCTACTAGTTAGTACTTCCATGTTATACAAACATCGGAAGGAGGAGCCTGAGATGAAGATCAGACGAAGTTGACCATTTCCTGCAACAACCACTTGACCTTCCTGGCCTCCGTAAATGACCATAATTGTAATGTAATGTACGTTCTAAACAGGAGTTGATAAATCCGGCATTGTAGTGATTTTTCCAGCGGCTAACTAGCAAAACTGAGAGGGCAATCAAGTCTGGGTTTTCAATTCTTGGCAGTTTCAGTTGCTCTAAATGTGAATCTCATGTGTTTGCACGCATAACTGACAAAGTCTTACATCATCCTCGGCGTTAATTATCTCCTCCTTCTCGTCGGCCATTGCTGCGCCGCTGCTAAGATGTTTCCTCGGAGGGAAAGACGCTCAACATTTGGCTGAATTGAAAGTCTCCCCGCATTCCCTGCCTAGCCTGGCTGGCTTGTGAGGAGTAAGCAGCGGCAAGGAGAAAGAGGTTATTCCCGTTCTCCTCGTCTCCTCGAGCGATCGCTCGGCCATAAAAAACTACCAGAACTTCAGGCTAGGCGGTGAAGCACCAGCCCTTGCAGAGGCTTGTTTAATTTAGAGGCAAATCTCATCTCATTGTTACCTTGTAAATCTTGCACTGACCTTCAATGGCTAACAGTTGGGATGTGCTCATGTAGCGTTTTTGCATGAAAAGCAAGTGGTCTAATGGAGGGTACGCTGGTGAAAATAACTCCTTATTTCTTTCCTTGCTTAACATTCATGCGTATAAATAACATTAAAACATTAAATAAGCCACACTGGACTGCAAGCGGCATAAGTCCACATCATGGCCCGCACGAGACTGTGAGAGTACAGGGTAGCTCTTTATTCATGAGCTATGAAAATACTCACAATCAGCTTGCCAAGCCATTGGAAATCGCCGGAGGTCATTACTCAGCAAAGCAGTCTGCTTGTAAGTGTAAGTGATCTTACAAAGAGTGCTAAATTCATCACACGGCAACTAAACTCTAAAAAGGTAGCTAAGAAATATACAAGTACAAATATGAGTTTAATATTTAAAAAAAACATCCCAGCAAATAATTTCTGAGCATTTCAAACCTGATTCATTCAGCTGCCTCTGTCCACCAGAGGGAGCCAAAGAAGCAAGAGGCCAGAAAATAATCCGAGCCCCCACCTACAGAATGGTGCAGTGCTGGCTAGTTGACACTAACATCATAAAGTGCTTCTAATGAATCGTGTGTAGTTTAGCACTCTTTCATTGGAAGATGAATTGAAATAATAAAAAGGCACATCAGTCATCTTCCTGTTAAGAAATCTACCTAAACAAGTGGTGTGTCTTTTTGTCTCCTTTTGGCTAAAATGTCATTAATTTGTAAACAGTTTTTGTAAACGGAACCAGATGAGCACATCAAATATAGCCTTGAGGATGTTTGCTCTTTCTCTGACTACAAAATCCCACATAGAAAGTATCTGTTAGCAAATGGATGGCAAGCAGCAGCCATAGTTGAGCACATGAGGAGGCAGGAGGGGGATGTTTTCGGCAGGCGAGCGGTCAAGAGGTGGCAGTCGACGGCGCTTTGAGGAGCTAAGTGAGCGATCAATGACACCAGTCAATTATCACCTCGCCCAGGTGTCTACGCCATGAGACAGCAAGCACGCCTTGACATGACAGGTGGCCGTCACATCATCGACAACGGCGCAGATTGCTAACTGAACAGTCAAATCTGCTTCTTGTCAACAAGATGGAACACAAAGACGGACTTGAAAATGGTGACATTATAGAGGTGTCTGTGTCTCCAATACACACTGTCATTCAAAATCAATAGTGTTGTGATGCAACGCTACGCTCAACACATGATAGTTGCAGGTCGTAGATAGTTGTAAGTAGATAGTCGTAGATAGTTGTAAGTAGTTCCAGGCACGTGTAGATAGTGGAGAATACTTTCAGGTTGTGGAGATACCGTAGTTGTAGATCGTTGTCGATCGCTGTAGATACGTTGGTCGCAACGATTGTTGTCAATACGATAGTTGGGGTATTGTTGCAGGTAGTTTCAGATTGTTGCCAATATGGTCGGCGTACGTTTTAGATTGTTGCAGATTAGATAAAGTAGCCGCAGATAGCTGCAGAAAGTTTCAGATTGTTGGAGATACAATCATCATAGACAGCTGCAGATAGCATACGATAGTCATAGATCGTCCAGACAGTTTTAGATTGTTGTAGACACAGTAATCATACGACAGTCGTATATCGTCCAGATAGTTTTAGATTGTTCTAGACACAGTAATAATACGATAGTCGTAGAACGTCCAGATAGGTTTACATTGTTCTCGACAAAGTAATCATCCGACAGTCATAGATCGTCCAGATAGTTTTAGATTGTTGTAGACACAGTAATAATACGACAGTCGTAGATTGTCCAGATAGTTTTAGATTGTTGTAGACACAGTAATAATACGACAGTCGTAGATCGTCCAGATAGGTTTAGATTGTTGTAGACACAGTAATCATACGACAGTTGTAGATCATCCAGGTAGTTTCAGATTGTTCTCGACACAGTAATCATACGACAGTCGTATATCGTCCACATAGTTTTAGATTGTTGTAGACACAGTAATAATACGACAGTCGTAGATCGTCCAGATAGTTTTAGATTGTTGTAGACACAGTAATAATACGACAGTCATAGATCGTCCAGATAGTTTTAGATTGTTGTAGACACAGTAATCATACTGTAGATAGCTGCAGATAGTTTCTGATTGCTCAGTTTAATTTGTTGTAGATACATGTAGTTGCAGATAGTTTCCGCTTGTTGTAAATACAGTAGTTGTAGATAGTTATCGGTCGTTTCAGAGTGTTGTAAATACAGTAGTAGCAGATGATTGCAGATTCAGGTTGATGCACATACGGCAGTTGTAGATCATTGCAGATTGTTTGGATACAGAAGTTGTTGATAGTTGTTGAACGGTAGTTTGATTAGATACAGTTGTTTCTGATAGTTTCATATTGTTGTAGATGCAGTAGTTGGAGATTGTTGCAGAAGATTGTAAAATGCGTAGACGTTCTCAAATTGTTGTATGAAGTTGCAGATACTGTAGTTTCAGATAGGTGTCGATAGTTGCAGTTGTAGATAGTTGCCGATATGTGTAGATAGCACTATATACAGCCGTTGCAGATGGTGGTTGTACTGTAGATAGTTTTGAAAGGTTGCATATACTAGCAGACAGGGATAGATAGTTTGAGATGGTCAGACGTAGCTGTATGGTTACAGATTTGTACATCGTTGTAGATATTTAAGTTGCAGAGCGTTATAGTTATCTGAAGTTAAGTTTCAGATGGTTAAAGTTGTAGATGTGAGCTGAAGATTCTTCTGTGTCCTCACTCACCGTTGACTTCCTGAGCGCCCGCGTCGGTGAAAAGCAAACTCATCACCTCCTCGAAGTTGCAGCTGGGCTCAGGGGCGTTGCTGTCCTGACCCATGTGGTGCAGCATCCTCTTTAAGACGTCGTCCAGGGACGCCGCCGTCTCATCCAACAGGATGCTCGCCCTGGCCAGGAAGCCATCCAGGTCACGGTGAGCACGGATCTCCTCCTCGAAGTTCATCAACTTCACATACTATAGAAAGGCAAGGTTGCTATTAGTCCTCATGCCTGGACATGGCGGCTTCCATGATGCACGGAAGACTTTCGACAAGATATTGGACTTTATGGACCTTGCTTTGGTCGGACAACAGAAAAGGGTCTTCCCCAAAATGGGTTGGAAGCAGCCCAAGATCTTCCCAAGATGATGAATTCCCATTCTCGCGCTCATTGATCATTGACCAAGAGCTACAACATCTGTCTTCATGACGTCACCATTTCATTTCTGGACCTGTCTAATCAGTCCTGCCTCTCTTTTCTCCGCACCACTCTGCTCAAGGTGACCTTGACTTTTCCTCAGCGCTTCAATCCCCCCTCCCCCCATTCTTTAAGATGATGTTTTCATGACAGCTGTAGACCTCCTAAAAAAGCCCAAATTCAAAAACACGTTCTCAGAATGCTTCAAGGGACACATGAATGGACAAAAAGATGAGCATGGCTCGATTAAGAGCCCAGACGGTAACCCCACCACCCCCCACCCCCACCCCCGCATCGATCGCTGCATTGACAAAAATTCCAAAGATGAGTGGAAGCCCTGCTGCTCGTTCTAAAACATCAAACAATCTCGTCTGAGGAAGCTTTGGATTGTCTTGTTTGCGACTGGAGACCCTGGGGGGCAGCTATTTTTGGATTCTTTCTTTCATTTGGTGTAATTAGTAACGTCTTCACGTCATAACTCACCTCGGCAGTTAGGTGTGTACCGCATATGTGCACAGAAACATGGAAACTCTGATTTCTTATTTACTGTCCACCCCTCGAACACACGCTCACTGTTATATTATGTTTGTTTAGCTTTAATTGAATACTTCACGGGGCTGCACGCCAGGGCTTTCTCACCTATAACACAAAGTTAAGATGTTTTGTTCGAATAGTTTAGCATATTTTGACCTAAACTGGGTGGCTTTTAGCATCTTTAATGTACCAAATATTCCCAATTTTGGGGGGAACATATTTGTTTTCCATGTCCACGTATGATGTAAATAGAAATCATCTGTTCTAGGGCCAGGCTGCACGGTAGTAGGGTGGTTAGCATGCAGACCTCACAGCTAGGAGACCTGAGATCAATCCCATCCTCGGCCATCTCCGTGTGGAGTTTGCATGTTTTCTGCGGGTACTCTGGTTTCCTCCCACATTCCAAAAACATGCTAGGTTAATTGGCCACTCCAAATTGTCCATAGGTATGAATGTGAGTGTGAATGGTTGTTTGTCTATATGTGCCCTGTGATTGGCTGGCCACCAGTCCAGGGTGTACCCCACCTCTCGCCCAAAGACAGCTGGGATAGGCTCCAGCACCCCTGCGACCCTCGTGAGGATAAGCGGTAGAAAATGAATGAATGAATGAACGCTTCACTTCGCTTAGATTTGTTTTCGGTCCTACTGTTTCGGTCCTGTTAGCATGATTTCAGTAGTTTTACTTTGCAGTGGTTTCCTGTTGCATGTGTTTTATAGTGATTTCTGTGTTTTAAGCAATCGGACCTTCACCCCCCCTCTTCCACCGCCTCAAGCCCTCCAAAAGGCGATGTAGATGCTGAATTGTAGTAATTGGATCAGCAAAAGTCCTCCAACATGGAGCACAGGACCAGAACCTATTGACAGTGACAGCAGCGTGTCTCGGTCCTGCGTTGACAAACCTGTGTCAAGTTGTGTTTCTCATAACCGTTTTTAAGGGCCTGGCTGCGTGCACATGGTTGCACACGAAGCTCATGAGTGCTTTACCTCGCCACTAACGAGCAGTTTGTGTCACGGCTAAACAGGCGTCGGCGTTCCAAAAGCCGCCAAGAGGTCGTTAAAAGATTGACATGACTTCTTATTAATGAAGTTTGAGGCTTACCTTCCTGGATGTGTTGAGCAGCACGCAGCCTGAGTCATCGCTTTCTGTGAAAAAGGAAAATAAATATGCAATTATTACATCAAATTTACACTCGATACTTCCTAATAATAGAAGCAAATACGGAAAACGGAAAACCGGAGCCAGGAACCAGGTACTCAACTAGTTACAACAACATAAATAAAGGACATGCAATACTGAACAAAACAGCGTTCAGTATTTGAAGAATCATAACTTATCAACTTGTGAACAGATTGATGGGCTGGAAGGGAAAGTGGATGTCCGAAAGAAGCACAGCGACGATATGGATCGCATTATACCGCAAATGATGTGCAACAGGTGATCAACTTTCTGCAATCAAAGGGGTTCTGCGTTCCGATGTCAAATTTCGGGTCACTTGGTAAAACGGAGGACCGGAGGAAGCCAAAGCACAAATTAAAGACATCAAGGAAGTGGACAAATAGTCAAGATGACATCATCACCTCCACCCACCCGATAACCTGTTTCTACGGACCTCCGGGGCGGACCTCCGGGGCAGACCTCCGGGGCGGACCTCCGGGGCGGACCTCCGGGGCGGACCTCCGGGGCGGACCTCCGGGGCGGACCTCCGGGGCGGACCTCCGGGGCGGACCTCCGGGGCGGACCTCCGGGGCGGACCTCCGGGGCGGACCTCCGGGGCGGACCTCCGGGGCGGACCTCCGGGGCAGCACACCAGGGCGCTTGTAGAGTGTGTCCGACCACAGTGCACCTTGCTGGGCACTGCCGGTGGCTCCACATGCTCTCTAACCCGGTTCCCCTGACCTCCAGGGTGGCACATTGGGTAATTAGAAACTTGGAAAGTGGTCCATGAAGGTCCAATCCCAGTGTGCCTTGCAGGGCCAGGTTCCTTGTTCCAAGTTCATTCAACAAGACGTCTGATCTTTTAAAGAGAAGGATGACGATGGCAATAACAGCATGACTTTTGTGACGTTTTTTTGTGTGTGTAACATCTTTCTGTGTACTAAATACGTATTTCATGTCACAACAATGATATGAGAAAATAGCACATGGCTAATATAGCTGGATGTTTATTTATATGTGTGTCTACAAAAGCATAATGTAGCGTTTTATTAAAATGAGACGTAATGACACTTTTAACATGACCTCAGCTCCATCAAGTATCTCTGAGGCTTTCAGGTCCATATGGATAATAATATTATGGATAATAATAATAATAATAACGTAGATGTAGAATATCGTGGATGGCCCACATTGCCAAGTTGGGAAAAATCACGCAGTCAGGAGAAAATCTTTCCTTCTAAAAAGAGAAGACGAGGAGAGGAGCGCCTCACAGAGCACAGATAAGACTTTTAATCCACCCGTCTCAGAGAGCCGAGCGGCGATAAAAAGTGGGAAGAACCTTTCATGGTCGGCATCTCGGTTACGTAATCTTCCCTTACCGCCGTTTACCGTGGGGAGGACGTTATTAGCTTAGCACGGGCTTTCCTCCTCCGCCTGTCAGGGAATCAATCACAGCTACGCCCCCCCCCCTTCTCAGCCAACAGGAGACATCATCCTATCAATGTGGTCTGCAGGGAGGAAGGTGCTCGTACTGTGGCCATGAGAAATCACAGGGCCACAAGTGTAAATACAGTAGAAGACTACTGATATAAGACAACACAGACCCCTACTGGAACTAAAAATAGGTCTTGTTTCCAAATACTGGTCTTGAAAATGACTAACAGGATCCTGAATATAAGACAACAAGTCTTACAGTCAGGGTTGGCTTATATTCACCTGGATCCCAATATAAGACAACACAGACTCCTACTGGAATGAAAAAACTTGTCGTGTTTCCAAAAAAACGATCTTGACAAAGACTGGCAGGATCCTGAATATAAGACAACAAGTCTTACATTCGGGGTTGGCCTATATTCATATTGAGCCCAATATAAGACAACACAGACCTCTAGTGGAACTAAAAATAGGTATCGTTTCCAAAAACTGGTCTTGAAAATGACTAACAGGATCCTGAATATAAGACAACAAGTCTTACAGTCAGGGTTGGCTTAAATTCATCTGGAGGCCAATATAAGACAACACAGACCCCTACTGGAATGAAAAACATGTCTTGTTTCCCAAAAAAAAAGGTCTTGAAAAAGACTGGCAGGATCCTGTATACTGGAACCAAAAATAGGTCTTGTTTCCAAAACTTGGTCTTGAAAATGACTAACATGATCCTGAATATAAGACAACAAGTCTTAGTAGGTTGGCCTGTATTCACATTGAGCCCAATATAAGACAACACAGACCTCTAGTGGAACTAAAAATAGGTATCGTTTCCAAAAACTGGTCTTGAAAATGACTGGCAGGATCCTGAATATAAGACAAGAAGTCTTAGAGTCAGGGTTGGCTTATATTCATCTGGAGGCCAATATAAGACAACACAGACCCCTACTGGAATGAAAAACATGTCTTGTTTCCCCCAAAAAAGGTCTTGAAAAAGACTGGCAGGATCCTGAATACTGGAATCAAAAATAGGTCTTGTTTCCAAAACTTGGTCTTGAAAATGACTAACATGATCCTGAATATAAGACATCAAGTCATACATTCGAGGTTGGCCTGTATTCACATTGAGCCCAATATAAGACAACAGAGACCCCTACTGGAATGAAAAACATGTCGTGTTTCCAAATAAAACTGGCAGGATCCTGAATATAAGACAACAAGTCTTACATTTGGGGTTGGCCTGCATTCATATTGAGCCCAATGTAAGACAACACAGACCCCTAGTGGAACTAAAAATAGGTATTGTTTTCAAAAACGGATCTTGAAAATGACTGGCAGGATCCTGAATATAAGACAAGTCTTACATTCGGTGTTGTCCTGCATTAAGTCAGCCCAGACACCAACTGGAACAAAAAACATTCTTGAAAATGATGAGGAAATAAATATGAACCTAATACAGTTCTGCTTTTATTTGATTATTATTTACTTGTTATGTTGTTAAACCATTTTTCAAACTATTACCATTTTTCAACTATCAAAGCTGAAGCTGAAATGGCGTTCTTGCTTTGACACAAAACAACAATCCCTCAAAGACAAGGAAGACCAGGAATATTCCTGAACGTTGTTGATCAGGACACTAAATCCAGTCCAAAATGAATAGAAAGTGCACTTTGTTGTAAAGTGAAATTTACTGTGTGACGACCTTTGAGAAACATAAATCTGGACTCCATAAAGTGGTAATGATCACTAAATAATATTTCCCTCCTGGGATTTAACGACACATCCTAAAAAGCCTCGGCGGCGTGCGGCATGACAAGCTACGTGCAAGGGCATCAATCTTGAACACGCTGGGAGGCGTTAACCAAGGTATCGTTAGTGTGCTGCAGTTAAACATCCAGCAGGCGCGACGTCGTAAAGGTCGAGATGGAATATCATCCTGGAGAAGCGGGCAGACCACTGCGTCATCCTGACATGCAAACATGCAACGCGTGACGGGGATGCGTTCATTATAACCGGCAGATGTTGGCGAGATGATGCAGATGCAAATGCTTATTTCGCTTCTTATCCAGCAGCAAAGTCAGTAAATAATAACTTGTCACATGAAGTCATTGTCATGATGGTTAGCCTTGCATCGACCATTTCTATCGTTATTCTGCATCCACTGTATGAACGCATCTAACCGCTCGACATCATGCTCCTTTTCGGCCTGTTTTGCTAACAATATTTATTCGTGTTGTATTCTCGCTTCCATTATAGCAACTGTAAATGTGTTAGCATCCACAATTAAGATTATTAAGGTAACTCATTTGCTACCAAAGATGTATTTATTGTGTACGTTTTTTTTCAACCTGACCGCTCGCGCCCAAAGACACATTTATATGTCGTTGCTCAGTTAGTTTGCGTCTGTGCAATTGTGTTGCCAACCTTCTGTAAGCTAACAGCATCAAGCGTGTTAGCACCTCTACATGAGTTAGCATCTCAACGTGTGTTAGCTTCTCCAAAAGTTGTGACATTTGGTGTCATCCAGAGATTTTCGCTCCCCTGTCAAATTCAAAGCTAACAGGTTGTCTTTCTCCGACCCCCAACCCCTTACCAAAGTACACCTGAGACTGTTGCCATGGAAACGGTAGCCCGTTGCTCTTCCAGAAGGGGCACTGGGAGGCTGCCTTCCCGTCGACCGGGTCAAAATCTTGAGCACCTGCAGCCGAGGAGCCGTCATTCCAGTCAGCGCCTGACATCTGGTCGCCATAGTTACGCAGCCAGGGAACGCCACGAGGAATTATTAGAAAAGTTCTCTGACGGCTGACAGACTGGAAGAGGCTCATCTTCTGGAGTGGGCGGGGCTGTGTCGATCATTTAGCTGCTTTTTCTAGTTCTATTTTCAGTTTGTTTGCCAACTTGACGGCTCCAAAGATTCTTTATTTAGAGCGTGACCCACATAACACATTAAACGTAACTGTGTAACATCCGCCGCTGGAAATAGTCCTGACTGATGTTCAAACAATACGACTGTCAGTCAAAGGACTTGGAAAAACCAGCACAAATTGCGCTGACCTCCACCAAGGCCCAATGGCTACACATTTCATTCTGTAAAAACTCGATATGTCCCAAACCGATATTGATATGAGATGATATTGACCTGCATCTGAAAAGTCCAGGTTTAGAACTGACCTGGTCCCGGGCTGATCTGGTTGTCGTACAGGTGGATGTCATCCTCGCATGCAATGGGAGAGTCCTGCCCCTCCTCGGGCCCCTCGTGGTCCTCGTCCTGCTCCACCTCCCTCTGCTCTGAGGACACAAGGACACGGCGTCACCTGCTGCACCTCAAAGTGTGTCTTAGCTTTACTGCTGCAGATAGATGTTAGCATGAGCTGTCACATCCTCATTGACATGGCGGTCGCTCTCCGAGAACACATCTTCATCAACGTCTTTATCAGTGGACCTTCTAGCAAGGATGCTATGAGGCCGCTTTGACTTGTTACTCTACGCTGGCGTCACCTCCGACCTCTGAACATTTGAATTCAACCTCACATTCGGGGTTGGCCTATATTCATATTGAGCCCAATATAAGACAACACAGATCTCTAGTGGAAATAAAATAGGTATCGTTTCTAAAAAATGGTCTTGAAAATGACTGGCAGGATCTTGAATATAAGACAAGAAGTCTTACAGTCAGGGTTGGCTTATATTCATCTGGAGCCCAATATAAGACAACACAGACCCCTACTGGAATGAAAAATGTGTCTCGTTTCCCCCCCAAAAAAGTTCTTGAAAAAGACTAGCAGGATCCTGAATACTGGAACTAAAAATAGGTCTTGTTTCCAAAACTTGGTCTTGAAAATGACTAACATGATCCTGAATATAAGACAACAAGTCTTAGTAGGTTGGCCTGTATTCACATTGAGCCCAATATAAGACAACACAGACCCCAACTGGAATGAAAAACATGTCACGTTTCCAAAAAAAGCGGTCTTGAAAAAGACTGTCAGGATCCTGAATATAAGACAACAAGTCTTACATTCAGGGTTGACTTGCATTCATATTGAGGCCAATATAAGAAAATTAGTTAGTCTCGAAAAAGACTGGCAGGATCCTGAATATAAGACAACAAGTCATACATTCAGGGTTGGCCTGTATTCACATTGAGCCCAATATAAGACAACACAGACCCCTACTGGAATGAAAAACATGTCACGTTTCCAAAAAAAGCGGTCTTGAAAAAGACTGGCAGGATCCTGAATAAAAGACAACAAGTCTTACATTCCCAAAATGACTGAAGACTGAGTTGTCACATCCTCACTGACAAGGCGGTCGCTCTCCGAGAACACATCTTCATCTACATCTTCATCGGTGGACCTTCTAGCGAGGACGCTATGAGGCCGCTTTGACTTGTTACTCTACGCTGGCGTCACCTCCGACCTCTGAACATTTGAATTCAACCTCACCCGCTGTTTGACTTTCAAACCACGTCAACGGTGAGCGGCTGTGTGTGAAGCGGTGAAATGCTGCTGACAAAGTCAAAGCTGCTGAGGAATCTGGTCTGACGCGTTTTTAACGAGCCAGCGTGCGCCTTGCTTCTTGCTAATGAGGGGGATGCTAAAGAGGAACAAGAGCGGAGAAAATCACGCTCAACGTTACTTCCTCTACGCCATCATTTGATGCAACGTGTAAGATACATTACCTCCACCAAGGCTTTGTCACCTGTGAAATCACTGAACATTTAGTGTGCTAAGGACATCAGGGAACACAGAATAAGATGCTACATAAACCCACCAAATTACAGTCGGCCCTCAGTACATCACTCCCTCGCTCTATCACGTTATTCTGGCTGCTGGGCATCAGTAACGACACAACACATAGTGGAGACATGACATTACATCACATTACCAACACACTGCATGTAGCCAGCCATAGCATGTCCAATGTGTAGTAGGTTGAAAATAGGTTTTCCTCCTATTTTGTGTGGAAGTGGTACGTAAACCTGACTGTACATCGTATTACCAACACACCGCATGTAGCCAGCCATGGCATGTCCAATGTGTAATAGGTTGAAAATACGTTATCTTCCTATTCTGTGTGGAAGTGGTACATAGACCTGACTGTACATCACATTACCAAAACACTGCATGTAGCCAGCCATAGCATGTCCAATGTAATAGGTTGAAAATAACTTCTCCTATTTTGTGTGGAAGTGGTACGTAGACCTGACTGTACATCGTATTACCAACACACTGCATGTAGCCAGCCATGGCATGTCCAATGTGTAATAGGTTGAAAATAAGTTATCCTCCTATTCTGTGTGGAAGTGGTACATAGACCTGACTGCACATCACATTACCAACACACTGCATGTAGCCAGCCATACCATGTCCAATGTGTAATAGGGTGAACATAACTTCTCCTCCTATTTTGTGTGGAAGTGGTACATAGACCTGACTGTACATCACATTACCAAAACACTGTGCGCAAACCACTCGACCGCCATGCAGTCTGCATTTCATTCACATTATGTCAATTCCGCAAGATTCCGTGTTTAACAGTCATTCACCAATTCCGGAACTCACAGGGCTTCTGTGTATTTGTAGTGATTTGGCCCTCAGTGAGGCCTGGTCGGGTCGTGTTTTTAGTAAGAAAATAAGCACCCCTGCTGTCCTGACTGCAGTATGGCTGACAAATTGGAAGGTGAGGAAGCAGCCGGTGGCTCCGGCAGTCCAACCACAGCCCACACAGCAGCATGTTTCAGTGTGCATGTTGGACGGCATTCAAAGCTGGCATATTGCAGACCTCGTGGTAACTAACTCACCCATTTCTTGAAAGAAGTATCCATTCTTGGACATGCCAGAGGGAGGCGCCTCTGCAGGAGACAAGACAACAAGGAGTCATTAAGGTGACCTGCAAGGGGGCGCTATGCACTGAAATGGCAACAAATGCATCATAACAGAGGCTGCACAAGCAACTTTTTAATGATGTTCCGACAGTCTGTCTGTGCGTACCAAATGGGAGAAAAATCTATCATTTCCCTCACTTGGTTCGCTACGCCTCCTGCACGCACTCAAACCACCCTCCTTACTCATGGATGTGATACCGCCTCTGACCCCCCCGCCCCCCCAGAGCGAGTTGCAGGCTTTGTTACGCATCTTAAAAAGTTTAAAGGTTGCATCTATGAACCTTGGCCAGGATTTTGAGAGCCCCTCTATGGGAAGGTGTATAGCAGGGGTGTCCAAATTGTGGCCCAGGGGTTATTAGCGAGCCGTGACACATATCGGTATCGGTGTTATCGGTATCAAAAAGTGAGAATTGGACAATATCGGTTTTTAGTAAAAAAGCCAACATCGGACATCCCGAATTATGATAACACACAAACGCAAAAACAAGCATATTATTAAATAATAACTTTGCACCAACTCAATAGCTAGCAGTAGCATCCAACTGCTAGCTAGAAGTCCAGTTACACTGCACTGTAAACAATTACTGACATGTTTTCATGTCTTTAGGTCTCTTCCATGCATTTGAAGAATTTATTTACTTTGTTTATCTGGAACATATAACGGTTTTTAGTTTTTTTGATTATTCTTATTGTATTTTACAGTAACAGTATTCAGGTCGACACTGCCCGTTTAAATAAACATTTGTGTGATTTATATGTAAATAATATGTAAAAATTCTCTGTAATTTAACAGGCAAATTGTAACAGTGTAATTTTACAGCAGTATGTTGTTAATTGAGAATAATGTAGGAACTGTAAAATTTATAGTTTATATTCTCTACAGCACAGTACTGTGATACTTTTACAGTAATATACTGTTGTTGTCGATCACAGTACTGTAATTTAACAGCAACATTTGTTACAGTGTGATGTTATTGATGTGCTATTTTCCTGACTCTAATTGATGCATATTTATATCCGGGTTAAAAAAAAAAAAGCTCCATCTCACTTAGCACAAGTTTAAAACTTGAGTGTTGTATTTTAATGTCCCCCGTCCCCGATATGAGACAATAAAGTCCATCAACATCCTGGTCTACTTTGCAAATCCGTGTCTTCACTGCACACAATAGTCATTCATCACGGCTTAATGCCGGAATATTACGCAGCCTAATGAATGATTGCACCATTTACATTTTAATTCCTTTCCACTTGGGATTTGCCGGGTTGTGGAGTGTCTCGGCTGAGGCGCAAAGAAAAATCGACTTAGATCTGCCGTTGTAAAGAAAGTCATTGCAGACAAATGACATTTCAGTCCAAGACACAAGTGACCGTTTCACTTTACACTTTAACCTCAGTTAGCATGCGCTCCTATTACAGTGTTTTTCGGTTTAAGTACAAATAATTTCCCTTGGTTACCATACATTTTCCAGTTAGCGTACAGTGTAGAGCGCATCTTGTCGTGTCGTTAACTCATTAGTTCCCAGCCATCTTTCAAAAGACGACCCCCATTTTGACTGATCTTTCATTCTCCCCTACGATACGGAATCTTCCGCACGCTACACTCACTTCCTGTCATGCACTTCTGCCACCTTGTGGCCGTTTTTCTGGCTTAAAATTGCTCTGAAGTGAAATCCATTAGTGGGGAGTTGCATCATCACCTCCTTTTGCATCTTGCATACAAAAAATACGATGATACAGGTTCATAAAAACGCATTGGGTGAGGTAATACACAGCAGGAATCCAACTGTACTCGTAACGTATTTTTATCTCAACGCGTCCTTGCAAGGCATACTAACAAAATAGAAACCGGAACAGGACATCATTATTCCCTAGCTCACTGGCATGACTCCGTAGCTCTGTGTTTCCTAGTGTTCCTCGAACGCACCATAGTTGTGTGCTCCGAGACAAAGTAAGAATTCCACAGAAATGTGTCCGATTACAAATATCTTTCTCATTCATCGTTGTTCCCAAAAGCTGATGTTGTGTGTGAATGAATCTTTGATGACACGTCCGTGTTGAGCGCTAGTGTTCCTATTTTGTTGGGTGTCAAGTCAATTGATGCTAGCACACTGGCTGTCACCCACAGCAAACAATGACGTGATAATCATCTCTGTGGAAAACAAACTACACGCCCGTCTGTGTTCATTTTGGGCTTTTAATTTGATGCTGTTATATATTTGTAGAGATGTTTCTTCTCCATCGGTAGGTTTAATGTGGAATGTAACGTGTTAATGACGTGTTGCATTCGCTGACGTTTTCATGGGGCGGTAATGGGGACGGGGTTGGAGAGGTCGGAGCCTTGTCAGAAAACAGCGCAGCTCAATTTGGAATTAGGGAATAATCTGGCGAGGAGCGTTTGTCACACTCAGACGAGGCCGCGGTGCAGCCGAGACGCGATGAAGGTTATTCGATACAAAAAGGGGGGGGGGGGCTTCATTAAGCATTAAGCT
This sequence comes from Doryrhamphus excisus, assembly GCF_037039965.1. Taxonomy (NCBI): domain Eukaryota; kingdom Metazoa; phylum Chordata; class Actinopteri; order Syngnathiformes; family Syngnathidae; genus Doryrhamphus; species Doryrhamphus excisus. The sequence goes on from NC_136370.1 coordinate 3,221,616, forward strand.
GCTCATGTGTCCATTTTTTTTCAAGCTGGAACCACACCAGAACATTTCCTTCTTAAAAAGGGAGCCAAATGTCTCTGATGACGACTAACTATAGTCTGAGACTTACGAAACCATTTCCCTGTTTGCAGCAATTACCCCCCCCCCCCATCCTTGTCACATGTGAAGACTTTGGTTGCAAACATTCTTACAAGAAATCATCAACTTAGGACCTGCTAACTATGACTCTATATATTATATATATTATATTTATATTTTATATTAGCTGCTTTCATTCAAACGATGTGGGAGAACTGCTGTGGTCGTATGTTTTAATAAGGTTAACGCTAAAGCACAAGATGTTTCATAGCCTGCGTTCGAAACCGCATACTTACTACCTATGTACTACCTATTCTACCTACTTCTCATACTAACTCTTTGAGTATGCAGTGTGTCTACACTGGCAGTATGCCATTTTTGAGTATGCCAGAAGTTCCCGAATGCATACAACAAATGTTGAGTACCTCAACATTTCTCGCGTCATTAGGCCTATTTTTTATTTTGGGGGGGGCTTCAGACCCCCTAAAATGTTCTTAAGCCCCCTATATGATTTGATATTTTTTATTGTTTTTTTTTTTTACAAAAAAAATCTATGACAAATTTTATATAATAGGGCAAAACCAGGCTAATAAGCAAGCCAATAAGCAGGCTAATACTAGCCTACTACTACCAGTAGTAGTAATAATCAGAAGAAGATAATATAATAATAATTATATTATTAGACAACCGTTATAAACTCAGATTCAGTGGCAATCATTAGGCCTATTTCAGCCCCCCCCCCTTTTTTACAAAAGTTTTTACAAAAAAATCTCTGACAAATTTCATATAATAGGGCAAAAGCAGGCTTAATAAGCAAGCCAATAAGCAGGCTAATACTAGCCTACTACTACTAGTAGTAATAATAATCAGAAGAAGAATAATGATGATAGTAATAATAATAGGCTAATTAATAATAATAATTAATAATATAATAATATTTATTATATTATTAGACAACCATTGCAAACTCAGATTCAGTGGTGTCATTAGGCCTATTTTAGGGGGAATTCAGCCCGCCCTTTTTTTTTTCAAAAAAACATCTTTTTTCAAACCTTTATTTTATAAATTTTTTTATTTTTTATAATTTTTTGTTTTTACTAAAAATCTCTGATAAATTTCATTTAATAGGGCAAAAGCAGGCTAATAAGCAAGCCAATAAGCAGGCTAATACTAGTAGTAGTAGTAGTAGTAATAATCTGAAGAATAATGATGATAGTAATAATAATAGGCTAATGAATAATATAATAATGATTATGATATAATGGATGACTGTCCACTGGACAGAATGCTTGCAGAGCTTGAGCAGTGGTTTTGCAGTGTAGATTGTGTGTACTTGTGTACATTTAATGGTGGCCTAAAACTATTGAGTATCTCTACTAAATCTGTCCAAAAGTGGGAAAGTTATATCCCGCTTCTTGTTCCTTATTTGGTTTTTGGATTTTTTTCCACATCTACGACATTCATTCATATTATGTGCATCTCCAGGGGGCTACATACCAGGACACCCCACCCCCCGTCCTGGCCTCCACCCTGCGGGAAGACAAATCCCGTTACGACCAAGGTAAGGAGTTTATTAGGGTGTCCCTACCAGGGTAGGACCAGCCTTTGGTGACTAATTGTGCCTGCGGGCATTCTTGGCACCCGTCATTGTGGAATCCCGTGTGGGGAGGGAATTCCTCCCGACCTTCCAGAACATCATTTTGATACAGGCGTGTGAGGGCGTGTTAACGCCATACACCACGCATGCACTGGGGGTTCGGGAGGGGGGGTATGATGCACGTTTGCGCACATAAAAACATGTGTCCCAAGAGGTACGGTGACACACAGTCAAATGTTGTCCTCTAGGGACGGCACACCAGGAAGTCCGAGAAGAACGCTCCGATTGGCACCGAAGCAGGAATGAAGACTGGAGGGAAAAAGGCTGCAGTGGCTACCAGCGACGCCATAAAGTCAACCTGTAATGATGCTGCAAATGGGCCTTGTGTACTGTACTGTACTACTGTACTACTGTATTACTGTACTACGTCAACTGGAGGAAACAACAGAAAAATGGACAAAAGTACTGGGACACCTCCAGATACCGGAAGTCAATTGGAAGCCTAAAATTTCCAAACTGTCTTGCTGAAATGAAGACTGAAGAGATTCAAGGACAACTTAGTACTCTAGTACACAAAAGTCTAGTCCAAAGTCAACATGAGCCCCGTTTACATGAGGAGTTTTTCCTCTTTCCAAATGGAATCTTTCCGAATGACTTTTCCAAAAACAATGGTATACATGGAAAGGAATATTCCAATCTCTTGTCTACAATCAACAGAATAGTCCATGGGTAGTAAAACGTAAACATCAACATCACGTGATACAGACTTCCATGAGTGTTTCTTTCTCTTCTTTCACTTTCACTTTAAATTGCCCCTCGGGGATAAATAAAGTGTTTTTGAACTTGAACTTCAACTTGTTCATTCATTCATTTTCTACCGCTTATCCTCACGAGGGTTGTGGTGGGTGCTGGAGCCTATCCCAGCTGTCTTCAGGCGAGAGGCGGGGACACCCTGGACTGGTGGCCAGCCAATCACAGGGCACATATAGACAAACATCGCCAATATTTTTACTTCACCAAAGCCGCCGGCGAGCACACGAGGTGAAGACCGGATTATTTGATGAATGTTTTTATCCAAACAACCTTGAAGCGCTATGACTCACGGGGAGGGGAGGGAGAGGAACAGAGAGGGAACTTTTGTTGCGGTGAAGCATCCTTGTGATTAAACGGCGTATTGAAGCACATGGTTCTGACTTGAAGAGTGCGGTGTGGCCACGCCCTCCTGTTGTTTACACTGCAACATCCAAACATTGGAACGGGGGAATCCGAAAATGCTGCTGTTGTTGTCTCACTCGCTCTACTGTCTCACCCCCCCCCCCCCCACCCCCTCAGTTTCTCTTCTTCTTCTTTTTTGTGGTTCTTCTTGCTCCGGTCCGGCCGCTCCAAATTCACAGGCATTTACATCAACAATACTAATTTTTATAAATAAAAATAAAAATAAAAATAAAAATAAAAATAAAAATAAAAATAAAAATAAAAATAAAAATAAAAATAAAAATAAAAATAAAAATAAAAATAAAAATAAAAATAAAAATAAAAATAAAAATAAAAATAAAAATAAAAATAAAAATAAATAATTTTAAATTTTAATTTAAATTTTAATAATTTTAAAATAAAAAATAAAATAATAACATAAAAAATCCATCCATTTTCCTCCGCTTATCCGGGTCCGGGTTGCGGGGGCATCAGTCTCAGTAGGTATTTTAGATATACTCAGGTAGTATTTTTCATTCCTTTTTTTAACTGTGCATGACATTTTTATTTAGAATTTGACATTTTTATAATTTTAAAGATTTTTTTTTAAATAAGAATGAAACATTTTAAATTTAATAAAAATTAAAAACATTTAAATTTAATAAAAATTAAAAAAAATAAATTTAATAAAAATTTAAAATTAATGCACAGCTAAAAAAAGTGCAGAATGACATGTCTTTAAAAACCTGACCGGGATGCCGAGAGAAAGGTTTGTGTGTGTTTCTGGAATTTGCAGCATTTACTGTTGCATTTGCACTGATGTCATAAAACTGGAGACCCGACTTGCTATTTTTACTAAATTTTGGAAAAATATATAAACCAAACAAAGATCTGTGACGGAAAACCTAAAATTCCTAAAAGCATATCGTAAAGAAAGTCTTTCTGAACCACAAACCACCAAGGAAGGCGGTCTCACACCAGCCATGGCTGGCATCAAGCCGACGGCTTGCAAAGCTGCACGCTAATCCTTACACCTGACAGGGATTGATGCTACACTGAGCTGGATAATGCCTTGGAGGGGGCTGTCGGGGGTGGCGGGCGCTCAGTTTTTGTGTGACGCAGGTTTGAATCCCTGTGCCCCTTTTTTCTCTTTTCCTTCTTCTTTGTCACCTCCTTTTTTACAGAGTCTGTCACGTCTATTTGTGTCCATTGTCCTCCTTTGTTGTGTTGCCATTGTATTGGCAGCTACCTTCATAATCAGCATCATTTATTTAGCTGTCTGATGCTCTGCCTGCATGCATCCATTTCTTTTCATGTTAACACTTGTACAAATGTTCACACCTGATTTGAAAAGTTATACAATATAGTCGTAAATTTACAAGTTTAAAGTCGGATATTGATGTGAAAAAAATTCGTAATATTCCAACAATAAAATCAACAAAACGAAAAAATGGAAACTTTATGATACAAACATAGCCTGACACAGCAATTATTTGACCTTTGACTTTATTCCTGTAATTTTATTCTCGTAAATTCACCACTTTATTCTCATAATATTACAAGTATTTTCTCGGAAACTTCTCAAAATCATATGATTTTTTGTTCATAAATTTGCAACTTTATTCTTGCAACATTCCAATGTTTTTCTCATAAATGTATGACTTTATTCCTCTAACGTTCTATCTTTATTCTCGCAAATGTACAACTTTATTCTCATAATATTATAATATCTCATATTGTTTTCTCGTAAATTTCCGATTTTATTCTCAAAATATTAATGTGACCCTAATATTCTGCCGTACGGTTTGACCCTGGAACATTCATTCATTCATTTTCATTCACACTCACATTCATACCTATGGACAATTTGGAGTGGCCAATTAGCCTAGCATGTTTTTGGAATGTGGGAGGAAACCTGGTCTCCTTGCTGTGAGGTCTGCGCGCTAACCACCCCACCACCGTGCAGCCTGCCCCTGGAACAGATGATTTCTATTTACATCATGCGTGGACATGGACAACAAGGGTGTCCAAATATGTTTCCCCCCAAATTGGGAGTATTTGGTACATTAAAGATGCTAAAAACCATCCAGTTTAGGTCAAAATATGCTAAACTATCCAAAAAAAACATCTTAACTTCGTGTTATAGGTGAGAAAGCATCATATCAAAGCATCATATTTAATAATATACAGTTGTCCCTCGCTACGACACGCTTGGAATTTCGCTGCGTCACTATTTCACGTCTCACATCTTAAGGAGGGATTACCGTATCACATTAATAATTCATTCATTGGATTTGTACTGGCTGCTCAGGGCCAATAGAAAAAGACAACATTATGGACCTGATATTGGATCTGATTATTTAGCTTTGCGTTGACATGATGCCAAAAAGACCGTATTGGCATGCCGCTACATAAAAATAGAGACATTGATAAGAAAACATTTCCGAGAGTACAATTTGCAGTACAGAACATGCAGTAGTGAAGACAGAGGCAGGATTTGACAGCAGAAACTGCTGTTCCCTGACAAGACGAGGAAGAGGAGGGACCAAAAGTGAGTTTTTTTCCTGCTAATTGCTTGCATATTCTCTTCTAGCCTTGGCTCCGTTCCTTCTTTTCTAGTCTGAACCCTCCAAGCTCACGTTCTGCTTTTTATTTATGGTATTTATGCTAGCAGACCAACATCTGCTCCAGCCTTCTTACTATCCTTTGTGTGCCTGATGCTAAGCTAATATTCTAGCTGGGCTTTTTCTGTTGGTGAATTAAATACGTCCATCAGGATGGACGCAGCCAGGAACTGGAGACGAGGCTTGTGGATGAAGATCAGAACGTTGAAAAAAAGCAGCTCGTCATGAATAACATCAGTTTCAGCAAGAACATGACGCAATACCCCATCTCTACGCACGCGTCATACGGCGATTTGGTGTTAGAACGTCTCCTGTGTGTTTCTGATTCCTTCATGTGCGCCTTTGATCTACATGACCGCACTCAACATGGCCGCCCAAATCTTGGAATAATTATCAGAGCGGCCGTCCGACATCGTTTTGTGTCGTGAACCCACAGGAAAACTAAAGAGTCCAGAAACTACACACAAGACATAAAAATGACCAGAGTGGGACATCGCCACCCGAGGCAGGAAAACAGTCAAGCATTGAGGACATAGACTATCAGAACAAAAGTATTGGGTCAGTGAAAGTGAATTTCGAGTGAAGTACAAGTCTCTTTCATGAATGGAATATTTCTATAGTTAAAGCATAAAGCCTGTTTATGACCGTCTAAATGCCCTTTTTAACATTATTGGAGCCCCCCAGACATGAAATAACACACGCATATTATCCTATGTGGGAGACATAATCATAGAAAATGAGCCAGACATAAATAACACTCGTGGACAGGAAGTGATGTCAGGGGTTGAAAGTCGAGTTTTAGCTTGGCGTGGGTTACTGTTCATTCCAGCCTGCAATAAAAGTCTGTTGTTGGGGTGATTAAGTCTGGTACTTGTGTGTCTCAACAAACATCACGGTAACACTACTGACGCCACCTAGTGACCATTGCAGAATACTACGTCAACGTCTTCGGAATTCATTACCTTTGCTTCATTCATTCATTCATTTTTTACCGCTTATCCTCAAGAGGGTCGCAGGGGTGCTGGAGCCTATCCCAGCTGTGTTCAGGCGAGAGGTGGGGTACACCCTGGACTGGTGGCCAGCCAATCACAGGGCACATATAGACAAACAACCATTCACACTCACATTCATACCTATGGACAATTTGGAGTGGCTAATTAACCTAGCATGTTTTTGGAATGTGGGAGGAAACCGGAGTACCCGGAGAAAACTCCACACAGAGATGGCCGAGGGTGGGATTGAACCCGGGTCTCCGAGCGGTGAGGTCTGCGCGCTAACCACTCGAGCGCCATTTTTTTAGCAAAAAAAAACGTAAAAAAAAACCATAAAAAATGTCTTTGGTATTGAATGAGTTAATTTAGGCAAAGGAAATAAAAAACATTTGCTTTTAACAAATAATCTCCAAAACAGCAGGATTTATTCATGGGAATATTTTAGAGTGCCCCCTGCTGGCCAACACACACACTGCAAGTGTCAAATAATACAGGCAGACGACTCGGACAAGCACAATGCCAAATTGAGAGACTGAGCCAATACAGAATACAGACGGCGTGCACGTACGCTAGCGTAATGAATTTTTCTGTCTGTGTGTGTGTGTGTGTGTGTGTGTGTGTGCGTTGCCATAAATCTTGATTCTTTTGTGTGTAAACTGTCAAATTATGGAGCTTGAATGAATGATAAGTGTGTGTGTCGTTTGTCTGGAGGTTTTATGATATTCCAGTGCTTGTGTGTGTGTGTGTGTGTGTGTGTACTGTATAATAATTTGGATGTGTGTGTGCGTGTTTTGCCCAGATGGCTGCTCGCAGGCTGCAGTGTGTGAGATGCGTTGCCAGCGGTGAATACTGATCAGAGATCAGTGTCACACACACATACAAACACATGCACATGCACGTGCACACTCACGTCATCCATCTTCATTTATACATACACGCACACACACAAATGCGGTGCAACTACTAATTCACACAGCAGCGTGTCCTCCATACTGCCAGTAGGGGGAGCACTTTGTCTTTAGCGTTACTGGAATGTATAAACGTATATTTGTGGTGCACCCGTCCACTGTCCGTGTTTTGTTGTTGAGGCTTAACCATACGTGTGTGTGTGTTAATGCCTGTGACCTTGACCATTGCTTCATGACCTTCAGAGAGGAAGCCGACAACCATCAAAGTCTAATGTGGCTTTTTTCACAACACGGTTGCCACTTATTAGCAAAGGTAACAGAGTACAGGGTCCCTCATTTAGGTTCCCAAAATAGCCCGCAATAATTGAAACTTGCAAAGAAGCTTGTGTTGGTTGAAATAAATGATATGATATTACATTATTTTACATTACATTATATTATTATATTTTTCTATTATATATTTTTATTGTATATTACATTATTTATTATATTATACTATATTATATTATATATATTTTTATTTTATGTATTATTTTTAAAATATTTTGTTATTATATATTTTTTAATAATTATATATGTAATTTTATATATTACATTAGCTTTATTTTTATTTTATTTTATATTTTTTAATATTTTTTATTATATTATATATTTTGTATTTTATTTATTATTTGTTAAATATTTTTTATTATATTATATTATATTGTGTTTTATATGTGTTTTAATGCTGTAAAACCCCATCACCATACAGTTTTACGAGGCACAAAGAGGTGATGATGCAACTCCACAATATAAGAGATGATGTTGGTGCAGTTTTATGCTGGAAAAACAGCCACAAGGTGGCAGAAGTGCATTTTCTATGAGCTTGGCCTGCATCCCTCCCATGGAAATCCATATTCGGCAACAACCAGGAAGCGAAAAGGCATCTTGGAGTGTAGCACATAAGAGGTTCCGCATTCCAGGGAAATGTAAACGCATGCCCTGGAACCGTATTCTTACGGTGAGAGTCCATGAAAAGTGAACCACGGCGGAGCGAGGGAGCACTGTACTAATTAGTGGCTTACTTCTTTTTACACTTGTAAGACTGATATGACTTGGCGTCACGTTGTTTTCATTAGGACCACGTTGGGGCCATTCTGATGTCAGCACTTGGACGATACTTGCATCCCCATCTCGACTGGTGCTGGCATCGAACCACTTGTCTTTGTACGGGTACGTATTTCACAGCCAAAGCCCCGTGTTTCCAGGGGTTTCAAGCTCTGGCTAACGCCTGGATCTCTGCTCCTTTTCAGGCCACGGGAACACTTCTAGTCCCTCACTTCCAACATATAGCACACAGGATTGATTCCAATGTATAGTTACACCCCTCACTACTTCTTTAAGGATGTTTCATGGTGACTCGTCTATGTTCGTATCCTTGAACACCTTTCTGGATTGTGTTTGACAAGACTGTGCATGTGTACCTAATAAAGATGCCTGGGGAGGTCGCGTCACAATTAATTCCCGGTTAGAGCCCAAGGTCACGACCTTGTCACTCAGGTGACCACCTGCGGCAATGGCAACAACCGTAACGTCTCGATGTAGAGGGTGTAATTATTGGATGTGCAATATAAATGCAAACAGCATCAATGGAAAGTCATTAAAAGAAAAGAGACGTTTGTGTGTGTGGTAAACCTGAGAGTCAACATCTTTACACACACGCTAATGAGCCAATGCAAATGACTCTTGTGGCCCGGCTCACAGACAAACACACGCACACGCACACGCACACGCACACGCACACGCACGTGCACACATCACCAGTGCTTGAGAGCAACACCTCTCACACTAATATTCTGTCATATTATCCCTCACAGTACACCCTCGTGCACACACTCCAGATAATAATGCCGTCTCACGTGCACACACACACACACACACACACACACACAGGGATTGTGTGCCTTCCCAGACAAAACCAAAGTGAGGAGGAGGAGGAGGAGGTAGCCGCATCGCACCTCCAAATGGACTCTGGGCTCTCCGAGGACCTCTCTCACCAGCATGCACACGCACGCACACAGACACACACACAAATACACACACATACACACACACGTGCGCACGAGAAAGTGCATTATTGCCTTTTCTCCGCATTCCATCTGCTCCCGCTCGCCAGCCAGGTGATGTGTGCTCTCTGCGACGTGACTTACGACATACAACACAGCAAAAAGAAGAGGAGCAGGGGGGGCGGGGGGGTTTGTGTAATTTTTAAGTGTGTGTGTGTTGGGGGGGGGGGGGCATCCTGGAGCAGAAAATAAAAAAGTCAAAGATGACTCGGTGGCAAACGGAGGGAAAACAACAAGTCGCAAACATCTGGCGTGGAAGTGGGTTGCATTTTATAGGGAGGGAGGAAAGGGAAGGGGGGGGTGCTCAGGTTTCAGCAGGAAGGGAACCCCAAGGTTCTCCCCCAGCAAGGGGTAGGGGGGTTTTACGGCGTCCACTTACCCAACGGCACAAAATGAAGAACTTTGTTGGTCTCCATGGCTGAGCGCGTGGCGGCGGCGGCGGTGGTGGCGTGGAACGCTCACACGCACACACTCACACACACACGCACGCACGCGCACACACACTTCCTCTCTCCGACCGCCTCCCTCCCTCCGCCCCCCCCACAGAGAGTCAACCCATCATGGTGGTGTTATCCCGGACTGACGAGTGCCAGATCACCTCTACTCTCTCGCTGGGCTTCCTCGCTCCGACTGCCGCTCAGACACATGCAGTGACTCAGCCTGGCTGCGCCCGCACGCTCGATGCCGCGCCGTTGGGTCCTAGTGCCGGCCCACGGCGACACTCCTCCCACCCGGAGCCTGTCGCTCGCATCCTCATCACATGGCCGGCCTGTAGGCGCACGTTAGAACACGCCCCTGCCCTCCGCCCCTCCCGGAAAGAGGACAGGATGCAACACGTTGCGGGGCGCCATCGCGCCACTACACTTAGTTTGTGCGTGAAGGTCAAAGTGTCATCATCAGCGTGACTGACGACAGCATCGCTGGACTTCAACACATAACATGTCCGCACACGCACCCTTCATTTCTTCAGTACTAATATTTGATTAGTATTTATTATTAGTGTGTAATTGTATTTATTCTTTGACAGTAAGTGACAGTAAAATTAGAATACAATCCTCCCCGTCTCTCTTTAATTGCCATTGTTGTGCTCGCGATAAGGTTAGTTAACAAGCTAAATGTATAGAAGCATAATCCAGGTTTAAGATTCAAAATATTTGTATTTTTCACCAAGAATTTGTCAGGGAATTTGATGAATCGGGAATATGTGTGTGTGGCAGTGGCGTCATTAGGCCTATTTTAGGGAGACTTCAGCCCCCCTAAAATGTTCTTGAGCCCCCCTAAATAATTTGATATTTTTTATTGATTTTACTGATATTTTTACTGATATACTGAGATTTTTATTGATGATATATATATATATATATATATATATATATACTAATTCGGTTACATCCTCCCGTGATAGCAGCATGCGGTCGCTGGCGGATCAAAAAGTTCATTTGATCATTTGAGTTCATTAAGAACATTTTAGGGGGTCTGAAGATCCCCCTAAAAAGTTCTTAAAATGTTTTTAAGCCCCCCTAAATAATTTGATATTTTTTATAGATTTTTTAATAGATTTTTTTTACAAAAAAATATCTGACAAATTTCATACAATACGACAAAAGCAGGCTAATAAGCAAGCCAATAAGCAGGCTAATACTAGCCGACAACTACTACTAGTAGTAGTAGTAGTAGTAATCAGAAGAAGAATAATAATGATAGTAATAATAATAGGCTAATGAATAATATAACAATGATTATGATATGATTGATGACTGTCCACGGGACAGAATGGTTGCAGAGCTTGAGCAGCGGTTTTGCAGTGTAGATTGTGTGTACTTGTGTACATTTAATGGTGGCCTAAAACTATTGAGTATCTCTACTAAATCTGTCCAAAAGTGGCAAAGTTATATCCCGCTTCTTGTTCCTTATTTGGATTTTGGATTTTTTTGAACGTCTACTACATTCATTCATATCCTGTGCATCTCCTGGGGGCTAAGCCCCCCCCCCGTCCTCACAACCTAGTGACGCCCCTGGTGTGGGGCAAACATTGAAGCAGATGACTTAATAAGAATGATTAATTGAGTAGTTGTGTGTTGAGTCTTGGAAAAGAAGCGATGGTATTTGAGGGGACAGGCTGGCATCCTCGCCATGTTTAGCTGCTTTAAGACGCCCCCCCCTCCCCCTGATCAGGAGGTAGTGAATCGCCTTGACCTTGACGTGTGTTATTGCTCAACAGGTGATTACTATCCAGCCTGATCGATAACAGGAAGCGTCCACGGCGGAGGCTCACCTTGAAGGAGCTAACAGAGCGTGAATGGCTTTTTCAGGACGCGGGAGGCGGAGAGGAGCAAAATGCATCATGGCTACCTGAAGCGACAGGCTAGAGCGTGGATACGATTCGTGTTGACGAGTCGGCGTTGGGACGCCGGGCGCCTCCGAGGGCCCCGTGCCGTGACAGGTCGTCCCATTTGTTGAGCGGAACTGAGCAGCGCAGCCCAGGCCTCCGGTTGCATTACAAATTCTGCCTTTTGACAGAAAAAGAGCTGTTTCTAATATTGTGACCCTCTTGGAGGCCAAAATATTAGAAACAGCTGTCAGTATGAAGGAGTACAGTAAGTACAACAATAAATTCCCATCAACAGAGACTATCACTCGCCAAATGAATGCAGACGCAACCTAATGGTGGTTATTACATAAAGCATTTGCGTTTTCCGTCATAGCGATGTCTCGTACATGTATTTACTAATTCGGTTACATCCTCCCGTGTTAGCAGCACGCGGTCGCTGGCGGATCAAAAAGTTAATTCCCTGCCTTGATGCGGATGCTCCGTGAAAGGTCGCTCATTTGCATACGTCTGCATATAGAACATCACGCCATGTGGTCCGCCCGCCGGCCCTGCTTTACATACGGACCGCTAGGCGCCGCCAGGGCCCGTGTGTCACTCAGTAGAGCCGGCCGCCGACCTGCAGCTCGCCTGGCCGACATGTCAATGCGCATGAATTTGAACAGGATTTAAGGTTCTATTTTCTTTGTGTTTACGTTACGACGGAGGATACTTTTTTAGAGTAAAGATTTTACCGTAGACAACTACAATGAATCCCATCTGGCATTTCTTTTTCTTTCTTTTGTTTTGCATCTGCCGATTGTGGTGACTCAATCATGCCACAATAGTACAGAAAGTCATGTTGCTAGCTACACTTTCCATCTTAAAGGTTTAAATAAAGGAATTTGGAAATGTCCGGTGGGCCGGATGAAGATGCTCGGTGAGCATGATGTGGCCCCCGGGCCGCAGTTTGGCTACCACTGTACTAGAGTGAAGTGGTTTATCCACCTTGTGGGGGAGTATCGTAAGAATCATTCATTCATTTTCTACCGCTTATCTTACAAGGGCCGCGGGGTGCTGGAGCCTATCCCAGCTGTCTTCAGGCAAGAAGCGGGATACACCCTAGACTGGTGGCCAGCCAATCACAGGGCACATACAGACAAACAACCATTAACACTCACATTCATACCTATGGACAATTTGGAGTGGCCAATTAACCTAGCATGTTTTTGGAATGTGGGAGGAAACCGGAGTACCCGGAGAAAACCCACACATGCACGGGAGAACATGCAAACTCCACACAGAGATGGCCGAGGGTGGGATTGAACTCGGGTCTCCTCGGCCCACTCGACCGCTGTGCAGCCCTATCGTAAGAATCATCAAATGAAAAATCCCTGAAGGTATCGTTTATGTTTCACATGAAGTAAAAGCGTGACACGTGTCCCGCTCACAGGAAATGTCCAAAGGTGGAAAAGGTTGGCTCGAAATCGAACAAGCTCAATTTTGCAGCGTGTGGTTTTGACAGGCTCAAGAGGAGGTCAGTTTCAGGTCATGAAGAGGTGGCGGACAGGCGAGACGTGACATATCATGTCAACCAGACTGAAGCATCGTTAGCAACTGAGAAAGAAGGCCCCGCCTTCAAAATGGTGACCGGTAGAGACATTGCTAACATAATTTTTTCCTAGGATATGAATGTGCTCGATGAGCGTCCTGAGTCGCCCTCCTAGCCTGTATATTTTACCAGAGCCGTCCAAAGTCATTTGTTGGAAGATAAAAGAAGCCTTTTAGGCACAACTCCATGAATAATCATATGACAACACAAGTAATGTTGGTTATCATTCTGTCAGTGATTATTCCACAAACTGAGCACAGAGTCGGGAGTATGTAAATATGTTTGCACAAATGTCTGCAGACAGTGCGAGCCAGAAGCCTTTCATGAAGTCATTTCTTTCCACCAATCCTTGGGAACGTAGTACTTCCTGGGTCCTTCTTGGGTAGGGGTGTGTATTGGCAAGAATCTGGCGATACGATACGTATCATGATACTAGGTTCACAATACGATATATCACGATACTGTTAACAAGGGCAATATTTTTTTTATTTTTCTTGTAGTTAAAGATTATTTCCTGGAAAAACTAAATTACAGCAGCAATATGCACTTACTAAACACATTTGTATTCCATTAGAACAGTATGTTATGCTGTATCACAAACTTTTCCTCTGGAAAAACCTAAAGAGTAGCATTTGGATAAATAAATCTTTAAGATCCAGCTTTAAATTTACAAAAAAAACAATAAAAAAACAAATAAATGATGTCTCAAGATCCTGCTCAAATGTTCACATTCTATTATCTGTGGAAAAATGCAGAGTATCCAGTCCCTGACTTATCCACCATCAGAAGAGTATTTTTGTGGAACAAAGTAAATAACATCAGTAAAAAGTCCTTTTAGGATGCTTGAAATAACTATAATTATTTAACAAAATAGTCATATCAATGTGAAAAACAAAATACCTGCAATATCACAGTACTACTTTTGTAGTATACAAAAGGACCTTGGCATTGCTTGCTAGCGGCAGGTCCTCATGGTGTCTCACTAAGTGGACTCGCAGATTTGTCGTGTTTCCCGAATACTTTATTCGGGCACCACACATTTTACAAATGGCATGGCTTTTGTCCATTTCTGCACACCCTACTTTGTGTAGAAATCCAAAATGTGTCCACACTTGGGACTGCTGTTATGTGCTGGCATTCCACCATGTTGAACCGTGTTTATGTGTCAGGACGTTTCACTCGTCAATCTCCTTCAACGTCCTTGCCTAATTGACTACGGAAGTGCTGCCACCTAACCATCGGAGGTTTCAATTCAAATCAGAAATCAACCTTTCCCGTGTCTGCACTTGAATAAATACCATATACAGTCTATGATAAATGCCTACAAATATCAATACAGTATCATGGAACGCGATATTTTCTTACACCCCTAATCCTGGGTACATCCTGCCTGGCTGAGGACAAACAGCGTGGTGTCTGGAACAAGACTTCTGGGTCTATTCATTTTAGGACTGGAGTAGAAGCACCGTGACATCATCTCGTCTTTTTTTTGGAGCGCCACAAATAGATTTTCCCTGCTCATAAACACCTGAGAACGCACCTGGTCTGATGAAGCAGGAGGGTTCAACTGGCAACTTAGTGACCGGGAGTGATCAGATCCCTTTGGATCCCCAAGTCTAAAAGCACACTCAGGCGGCACAATCTTTGTTTGTTTAGCGACAGAAGAAAAGTTAGTTTGTAGTTCTAAAACGTCTTTGTTTGGCTTTTGACTTTTTCACACTTTTTTACAAATGCGTCACAGTCAATGATGCCAATTTGACGATTACGTCGTTATGTCATTTCCCCAACCTCGCGACCCACCACACCGCAAATAGATGGCGTACCTGTGGAAAACACTGCACCTGCCAAGACCATCTGCTGTGGTCAACTGTGCCCGACATTGGACCCTTACTGTCTACTTACTTTCACACACTGAATGTAAAAAAAGACATTGTTGAAACCAGATGCTAGAAGCCAAGACTTATGTTGCATCACATAGTTCATTCATGACAGAATACGAAAAAAGGGCTAATTATTATTATTATAATTATTGTTATTATGTTAGATGTTGAAAGGCCGGAACAGGGGCCGTTTTCTTTTTATTGGCCAGCGACACGTTGTAGAAATAAAGTTAAAACAGCCAAAAAGGGAAAATAAAGGCATATATATCACAATCTAAACAGAAAAAATCTGATCTGAAATGTTGATACTAATAACTAATTTCAAAAAGTTTGGACCTCCTTGGATGAGATGGCTGGGTTGTATAAGTTGAACTTGTTGGGTTCAGGGGGTTTTGTTGGTGGGAATGGCATGTTGTTCTGTTACTTGAGCCAGTTGGAGTGACACGGTGGTTTACACGGACTGTCGGGTTGGGCAGGTTGGTGGACATCAGTGTGTGAAAGGGGTTGGATGTACAGTGCATCCGGAAAGTATTCACAGCGCTTCACTTTTTTTACATTTTGTCATGTTACAGCCTCATTCCAAACTGAATTAAATTAATCTCTTACCTCAAAATTCTACCCAAAATACTCCATTATGACAATGTGAAAAATTTACATGTTTTGAATTTATTAAAAATAGAAAACAAAAAAAATCACATTTACATAAGTATTCACAGCCTTTGCCATGAAGCTCAAAATTGAGCTCAGGTGCATCTTTTTTCCACTGATCATCCTTGAGATCTTTCTACAGCTTAATTGGAGTCCAACTGCAGTAAATTCAGTTGATTGGACATGATTTGGAAATATAATAACTGTCTATATAAGGTCCCACAGTTGACTGTGCATGTCAGAGCACAAACACCAAGCATGAAGTCAAAAGAACTGTCTGTAGACCTGCGAGACAGGATTGTCTTGAGGCACAAATCTGGGGAAGGATACAGAAACATTTTTTGTTTTCTATTTTTAATAAATTCAAAACATGTCAAAAAAAACCTTTTTTCACATTGTCACAATGGAGTATTTTGTGTAGAATTTTGAGGTAAGAGATTAATTTAATTCAGTTTGGAATGAGGCTGTAACATGACAAAATGTAGAAAAAGTGAAGCGCTGTGAATACTTTCCGGATGCACTGTATGCTTGGTCGGATTTGGTTGGACTCGCTGGTTCATTAGTTAGTAAGAGCAGTTGGACTAACTGTGTGGGCTGGGTTGGGTTGGATGGGTGAGATCAGGGGTCCCTGATATGGACCGGCACTGGGCCGTAGGAAACTTTCAGGCAAAACCACAAAAATAGTTGAATAATGTATTACCATGTGTGTCTGTTTCCCTGCTCTCTCGCCTTCCAACAAGCGGGAAGAGGTTTCATTCTATGCACTGGTTTCAACACCTTGACACGTTTGTTCCATAGAACAACGGCATAAACGGAGTGAACCCTTTTGTCAGTCATAGTCTCTAGTAGACTGGGCAGCTAGCACACACCCAGAGTTGAGAAGAGTAACATAGTAGAAATGAAGTTTGTAGATTTCAATATACTTTTTTGCCTTTGTTCTATTCTGAAAAGTAATCTTAAAATATCATCTCGACTCATTCTTGTCTCGTGACCCCCCTAGTTAGATGTTTGGCAAAGTTAGACCAACAGGGATGGATCGATTGGTTGGATCTGTTCAGACGAATTGGGATAGGACAATTCAGGTTGGAGTGATCAGATCTGTTGGACTGGTTTAGTTGGTGGGTGGTCAGCTGGACTGGCTGGACAGGGTGGGCTGGGCTGGTCGGTCAAGGTATAGTAAGTTGTACTAATCGGTTAGTTTGGAGATAGAAGTGTAAAGACATGATTCTCCTTGTTATTAAAAGCAGCTGTCCAGTAGAACTGAAGATCTTTCACATTAGCCAAGTTTACATGAGGAGTTTTTTTCTTTCCGAATGACCTTTCCGAAAACGATGGTATACATGGAAAGGAATATTCCAATCTCTTGTCTACATGCGCCGCTATAATCCAACAGAATAGTCAATGGGGCATGCGCAGTAAAACGTAAACATCAACATCACGTGATACCGACTTCCCCGAGTTTTTCTTTCACTTGTTGGAATAACTCCGTATTGCCAGTTTTTCCGTTGTCCAGTCTTGAAATTTAGTTTGGATCAAAAACCAACTTTCCGCAGCAGTCCAGTGCCGATTGCTCGCCTCCATTTTTAAAAGTGAAGAACGTCTGGATCTGCGTGTTACGTCATATCTGAGCATGTGCTGAAAGAACGCACCCGGGATAAATTTAAACAGGAAAAAATCAAATCCAATCTTGCTAATATTTTATAATTAAACTGGGGACATGTTTTATATAGATATATATTTTCTTTTTTAATAAAAGTGGACTTGTGAATGGCGTATAGAAGGGTTTAGATTCTGTTCCACAGATGGCGCTAATGCACATGAAAGCTGCTTGCCAACCGCCAATAAACAACAGAAGAAGAAGAACTCACCCTGACAACTTTCCGTTTGAGCGGGTAAAAGATACGTCAATCGGATTAGGGAAAGGAATATTCCACCCCCGTGAATCCCGTTATATATTCATTCGGAATGGCACTTTTCTCTCGGAATGAGGTGTGTACAAAGGTTACATTCTTTCCGTATGAGCAAATAAAGCGAATGCAATTGGAATATTTGGGTCCATGTATACGTGGTTAATGTACCTTCAAAGTTATCAGTGGCTGACGAATGTTCTGGGGAAAAAAAAAAGATTTGACATCTTCAATTAATCAGCGGCTTGTGACCGCACGGATAAACGACAAGACAAAGACGACTCAGAGGATGTCCTCTCTTGATAGACATGGCGATCACGAGCGCTGATCTTGTAGACAAACGTTTTAACACACTTTTATCAGGCATAAAACAAATCAACGCTAGCTTGTGACTGACCTCACGTCCAGCATGAGTCCTGCACAAAAACTCAGGTACACTTCAGATAACGCCGCAGCTCAGGCAGCGGGGTTATCCTGCAGAGAGCCGGCCGCCTCCACGCAATCCCCCGCCCGTCATCGGCGGGTTCCTAACTCAGAAGTGCCTCCAGGAGGCTCGTGGCCGGTTGCGAGTGTGTTAGCAGTGATGAATCACCACTTGCCCTGCGCCTTAACCACTAGAAAGCAATAAGGTGCACAGCGCGATGTTAATGCTTTGGACAGACGCCTCTGGAGACGCTTGTGCCCTCGCTATCACTCCCAACACAGCGATACAGCTACATATGCAGCAAGGAAATATTACAAACAGCTCTCAGTATGATGCAGTACATTAAAAGACAACTCAGAGACCATCAAAACATGTTTGTCGGGTCTAAATGTGAAAATAAAACTAGTCAGGCGCCCGGAAGCATTAAGTGCATTTAGTGTTGTTTGGCTTTGTGTGGCCGTGCCGCACAATGGCCGTCCTTGTTGGACTTCGTGTCAGCATGCAGTGCCCTGGTGGCCTCAACATTGACATCCTTGCTCTCGGACCAGGACTCCCAATGAAAGGAAGCAAGAGATCAGTCGGGAAAGATGACTATCCAGTTGTAATTAGCCGCAAGCACTACCCTTCAAATGCCTCAATGCTATTCAAGACTTAGCATGTCTTTGACCATCATGACCAGTAGCTAACCTTTCACTACTGCTTGGTTAAAAGTCATGTTAGCATTCTCTCTGTATTTGGGAAAACTCTGTTTACATAACAGGCTGCTTTTGGCCATTATTTTAACGCTCTGTTGTTCACATACTGATGTTAGTGTTCTGTTGTTAGCATGACAAAGCAAGCAGCGTACTATTAGCAAGTTGATATTAGCATGCTGATTTTTAGCATTAGCGGTCTGATGATAGGAGGCTGATGTTAACGTTACCATGACATTTGTTGCCATGCTGTTCAACTTTAGCTTGCGTGTCAAAAGTTAGCATGCTTATTCGTTCATTATTATTCATTCATTCATTCATTTTCTACCGCTTATACTCACAAGGGTTGCGGGAGGTGCTGGAGCCTATCCCAGCTTTCTTTGGGCGAGAGGCGGGATACACCCTGGACTGGTACTGGGACATATAGACAAACACTCACATTCATACCTCTGGACAATTTGGAGTGGTCAATTAACCTAGCATGTTTTTGGAATGTGGGAGGAAACCGGAGTACCCGGAGAAAACCCACGCATGCACGGGGAGAACATGCAAACTCCACACAGAGATGGCCGAGGGTGGGATTGAACTCGGGTTTCCTAGCTGTGAAGTCTGCGTGCTAACCATTCGACCGCAGTGCAGCCAGATATTATCCTATACGCTAACGTTAGCATTTTGATCTAAGCAGGATGATGTTACCAAACTGAAGCAGTGTCGTTAGTGCGCTAACATTATGTTGTCCATTGTTGTAAACCGTATTTAATTTTGTGTCAATGTTATCTAACAGACGTGTGACTGAATGCACGAATGCAGAAAATGTTGTTCAGGCTGATTTGTAGTGTGGAATTGTGTAGCAAAACTACGGCGGCCATGGCAGCCATGTGCCACGCTGTCCTTTTTGTCCTTGCGCCAGATGTCAGCGATGTGCAGTACGACTCATTAGGATGCTACCGCGCCTTTACAGCCGCATTGAGCCTGACCACCATGCTTAGACCAGCCGCGGGGCCGCGAGCGAGCCTGCCTGACAGGAGAACGCCAGAGCGAGCAAACGGCGAGGGCCGCCTGAGTGAGTCATCAATCAGAGAGCGGGGGAATCCTGGGAACAACCTTCATTAGCAGAGTGTGTACTGACTGTAAACCTGTCAGTGTCTGTGTCTTTGACTGGCACCTCAGAGCAGCCATGCTGCCGTTTCTCAGCATGCACGTGAGTGGGGGGGCGAAGGACGTAATTGTGAAAACACTCAGTGGAGGAAGGTAAGTGGAGGAACTGCTTCTTGTTGAAATGTCCTCTTTGTGAAGAGAAGGAACGTTTGTGGGGGGAAATATTTCCCCAGCCGACCAACACTAATCCGCCCCCTCCCGAAACGAAACATGTGGAAGCAGCATCTGAAACACCGGCTAAGTCAGTAAAAAACTTCAAACCTAAGCGAACGTGAATCGGCTGGGTTAGCTTAGTTTAGCAGAGCATGCTGGTGAGACTCAGGCTGTATGAGTGTGTTTATATCGTGTTGCGTTTTACCGCGTGTTCATACAATAAGGGCGACATCCACGGTTTATCCGTCACGTTATTCAACTCGTCAGGAAGAGGCATTTTTAACACAAACACAAAGTTCCGGCCTTCAAAATAAAAGCACTGTGGCCCACAGCCGAGCTAATTGTGCCAACAATATAAAAATATCGTAAAAAAATGCTTCGGAAAAAAATCCTGTCCTGTCCTGTTGACAAAACATGACATGTTCAAGATCATCTCTACATTCTCCAATTTCCTAACAATTGTGATTTCCCTTGAACGCAGCATAAATGTGGTTGCCAGCCATGTTCTTTGAAATAATATGTATTGGAATATGCTACTGGCTTGTCTCTTAGCAACCGTGCCAAACCGGCTAACAATTTGCCGACATTATTACACATTCACGTGGTCTGGAACTTGATCTGCCATCTTCGTTTGTGAACGTCCCAATTTTGTAGTAAATGAGCGTACAGAGAAACACGTGATGGTGACTTTGAAGGTATCAGAACGTTGACATTGGCTGGATGTGCTGCAGCATGTTTTGGCTGTTTTAGTGCCTCCCTGGCCCATCCTGGCACATCTATTGTCCTAAATATGTCTCCTTCAGCAACACACACACAGGATGTATACTCTCACATGAAACCATCATTTTATAGACGTTTGTTTTTTGTCACACAGGCCAGAAAAGAGCTTTCGTTCTATTTCACTTCCAAACACACTGCAGTATATATACACAACACGTATATATATTTCTTTTTACTGTGGTCATAAATAAATGTAAAGCCATTTAAAAACCTGGAAGAGGGAGGCCTCTTTGAATGAACAATGAGGTGTTTCCCATAAAAAACTGATATGTACACACACACTGCCCCCTTCTGGCACCTACAGGCACTGAAACAACACCACCAAAAAGGCAAACGGGCTGCTCCAAAAACATGCCCTTTGACCTCCAACTGTCCTTGTAAACGCACCTCCGTCTTGGGGAAATGTTTGTTTTTCCTTTCCAAAAGACGTGAAAAGGAAGTAATGCTTGTGTCACAAACAACCGGTATTGCGTATTTACATAACATTTTATTTGTCATTAATGGGACGTGGAATTGAGCCTATAATTTTATGGACATATGTTCCTATTGACCATGAAGACATCATGGAACTAATCTCTTCCACAGTCAAGCTGTGGCCATCACCTTCATTAAGTTTTATGAAGTAGCATTCTTAACTGTCATACAAGTGTAAAAGGAAGTTAACCGCCTCGTTAAACACACACGTGCCCTACGTCCTCACGTGCAGTACGTCCAGGTTAGCACTCCCAGCGCAGGGCGCCCAAAGATGGATGCTGTCCTCCGGGCAGCACCAAACAACACAATTTCGCTCTCGCTCTCTCTCTGTCTCTCTGCAAAAGGCGAGAGCCTGGGGATGAAGGTGTCAGCCAAATGGCCAATGGAACACATCATCTACACTGATGCTAACACGACGCATGACATGACATGACATGACATGACATGACATGACATGACTAAAGTGCAAGGAAGGTTGGGGGGAGGTCAAGGTTGCAGGTAAAAACACTGATGCTAAGACGCAGGAGCTTACACCATGATGTTTAGCTTGGTACTAAACGAGCAAAGTGGGAACAATAGTACATTAAGCACAATAATTAACATGTACATTAGTATGATTTTCCTCTTTTCTCACATATAAAAGTTGTTACAATGTTGTATTCTCATGCTAAAGGATTCCGGCGCGTCAGGAAATGAGGTTTGCGCATTTGGAAGTGAGCCATGTTTTGGATGGCTCTTCACGCCATGTTGTTTTTAACACCAAGTTCCTATATGGGCATGCCTGGTCTTGCATATGCACAATGTTTCCAACAGGTGTCAGGCAACGCTTTTAAGGCAATTGTTTAGCTTAGGCCAGGCTGCACGGCGGTCAAGTGGTTAGCAGCTAGGAGACCCGAGTTCAAAGGCCATCTCTGTGTGGAGTTTGTGTGGGTTTTCTCCGGGTACTCCGGTTTCCTCCCACATTCCAAAAACATGCTAGGTTAATTGGCGACTCCAAATTGTCCATAGATATGAATGTGAGTGTGAATGGTTGTTTGTCTATATGTGCCCTGTGATTGGCTGGCCACCAGTCCAGGGTGTACCCCGCCTCTCGCCCGAAGACAGCTGGGATAGGCTCCAGCACCCCCCGTGAGGATAAGTGGTAGAAAATGAATGAATGGATGTTTAGCTTAGGCAAGCATCAGGCACATGCTGATGAAATAAATGTAAAACAATGAAAAACTGAATTTGAGAAAAAACTCGAATAGATTTCAGAGGACCCTATCAGTCTTCAATAAACATGAAGGAAGCGACAACGTCTGCGGTGGAGGTAGGAATCATAAAGTAGAGACTCAGTAATTTGGGAGGTACTTCGAAATAGTGACAGTCAGGTGCAGAATTTTTTCCGCGGAATGCAGAAAAAAAAGGATTTAACATTGAATCCATTCAACATAAATGGATTAAAACAGTGGACTCACGATGTCCGGTGAGCGTCACAGTTGCAATTATTTAGCACGAGAAGCTCTACCGCAAATGGACGTGCAACAAAGCCAGCTAAAGGTTATATTTGACGTTTTCTATATTGCTGACACTCTTTGGCTCCATTGTGGGTTATGTTACAGCCTGTGATCAATAAAAAAGCAGACTTGTGGTGTAAGTGTGTTAGCAAAGATCTACCATCCATCCCTCTACCAGCTATACGTATATCTTAACCCAACCGCTCGAGACAGATGGCCACCCCACAGAGCCTGGGTTCTGTTCGAGGTTTCTTCCCTCCTCCGGGCTCATGTGGGGTTTGAGTGCGTTCTCTTTTTTTATTTATGAATGTAAAGCAGCATGAGATAACGGTTGTTGTGATTTGGTTTGATTGATTGCACTACGGTGTCAACTGCTGATGACATCATAGAGGGGCGACAAAGCCGGGAGACGATGACGTCCACTTCCCTGTTAACACGCTGTTAACACGCTGCTAACGGCTGCTTTGTGAGGAAAACTTGAATTGGACTCCCATCGTGTATCAGTACACGACAGGACAAACGCCATAGTATAAGATACGTGCGAAATGTATGCTAACCGAGGCACTAAATGTACTGTAACTGAGGTTCCACTGTATTACATTACTGCCACTATATTCATTTATTAAAAATTATTCTAAAGTGTTAACTATTTACAGCCTGCACAGTAAAAGTCATAATTCTTTAATTTTGTTGTTGTTGTTTGCAAACTTTTTTGGTGTCATGAGCATTTTAAAGCCAGTCTTCTGGTCTCAACCGTCATTTGTTTCCATGACAACTTTTTTTTCGTTTCACTTTAAATGTGGTCAGAACCCCAAAATAATTTAATTTAAATGAATAATAAATATTGTCTCTTGACTGAACTGTCTGTTGTGTAATTCAACACGTTTCCATGACATGTTAACAAGCAGTACAGGATGCCGAACATGGATGGCGTACATGACAACAGCAGCAGTAGCTAACACACTACACACGTGGCAATGCCCGTCACGTGACACACTCCATGACGTTATGTATTGAAAGTTTTGAAAAAGTTCCAACCTGGAGAGAAGCGGCGGCCTGACATCGCGGCCGCCTCGCCGTCATCCACCAAAGTCTTCATCGTGACGTCACAAGCGCGTCTCTGACACCGGAAGTTAGCGGCCAGGAGACGACGTGGACATTTGTCCGCCTTCTGTCCTCGCAACGAGACGACAAGTCGAAAAGACAGAAAACACGACGGCACCACAGGCACATCTTACCAGATGTTACGGGCAGCTGGAGAGCACAGGCGGCCACGCCCACGGCTCCACGCGCCAGGCGGCGTGATTGGCGGGACTTCACCGGAAGCCACGGTCCACACTCACCTAGAGACCGGAGTGACAACAGAAGTCCGCTTTCAATTGAGATCAAATCTGACAAAATTCATTAAAAAATGAAGGGTGTCACATTGTATGGATGAAAATGGACAAAATATCACAACATGGCTTCTAATTGGATCTGTCTTGAAATAAAATAATAATAATAAAGTAAACATTTTATTATTATAAAAATAATAATTTATTTTAATATAATTAAAATTATATATATATATATAATTATAATTATTATAATTATAATTATTATATTTTATTATATTTTATAATTATTATTATTATATAATTATAATTATTATAATTATAATTATATATATAATTATAATTACATATATATAATTTTAATGATAAAATAAAAATAAAAAATAATTAATAAATAAAAAAATAAAAAATAATCTTCTATGTCAATAAATGAAACAACCTATATATATATATATAATTTTTACTTTATTATTATTATAAAAATAATAATTTATTTTTATACAATTAAAAATTATATATATATATAATTTTTCTATGATAAAATAAAAATAAAAAAATAATTAATAAATAAAAAAATAAAAAATAATCTTCCATGTCAATAAATGAAACAACCTAAACGGCATGATTCTATAATAAACATATAGTATTGTTAAAGTAATTTTACTTTACATTAAATAGAGTCCCATACAAAAGCGTGACAAAGTGTGTCAAAACTTCTGAGTGTATTCAGATAACAGGCTGTAATTGACAGATTCTCTGATATAATAATAAATATTTTCAATACCTTCAACTAGTCACCAGTAGCTCAAGACGGCCTATTTGGAAATAAGTCACCTGACTTGTGTTAGCTGCATTGGACTCGCTAGTCACATGGTTTACACAAGATCGCATGTGACCGTGAACCACAGCACCACACTTAATTTCAATTTCCCGATTGTCCTCTTGTAGCCGTGACGACCCAGACTCAATGACTCCATGTATCGGTCTAGTCTCCTCCGGGAGGGCGGTCTAGGTCTAGGTCAAGGCCGGTCAGACTGGATCTCTACTGGAAGGTACTAGAATGTGGTGGTTCTGCCATGATATCACAACCCCCGCCCCGCCAAAGGGGGAGGATCACTGGCTCATCAGCATGACTCCTCCAAAGACAATTTTAAAAGCTCCTCACAGTCCCCCAGGCGTTCCAAACACTAGAACCTTTTGTTCTCATGGCCATCTGCTTGTCAACATCTAAAACAGCCACAGCAAAAGACCACAAAATATAGAGTTTTTAGTCCTCTGACCACCATAACTGAACCATACTACACCGTCCCTTCCAGAATGGGAAGAATTATAATCAAAAGTCTACACATTTTTGGACTCTATCTGCTTCAATTGATAATCGATTGCTGGTTATCTAATGTATCCAAGATATTTCATGATATTGTTTGACATCCAAACTGCATGTGATTATACAATAGATGTAGGAATTTGGCTTAAAAATAATAATTATAGATGACTTCGATGGGAATGCAGTGTATCTATATTGCAGGCAAGGGCTTTTGTAGTAGGAGTTCAGGAGGTTAGCCACCAGCTGCTTATAATTATCTGCCTTGTAGTTTCCAAGAAAAAGTCAATTTCTGCTACCGTTCATGAAATTTCGGTCCAAACATAAATGTGTCTTTGGAGGAGCACAAGCGGCTGTAGGCGAAGTACGTGTTGTACGTTTGAAGACGATGAAGCCAGCAGGTGAGTGAGATCACAGGCAAGCATCTTATGATTGACGCCTCCAGTCAGGAGCTGCTCTCAGCTGGAAGCTCATCCTCATTGTCTCCGCGGCAGCCAAACATCACTTCCTGCATCTTCTCCACACTGGCGGCTTCCACTTCTTGACATGTTTACTGGGATGACATTCCGGCCCTGTTATGTAATTACTGGATATCATATCATTGCTACTATTTAGCTCCCCCAATAGTGTACTGGAAGTGTAGGGATTAGACAGTCTAAAAGTCATCCCGACTGGGATACGCCTCTTGGGGTTTATGGATGCTCTACCTCTAGCTCTACGTACCTCTACCGCTACATACCTCTACCTCTAACCTCTACCGTTTCCTCTACGTACCTCTACCTCTATGTACCTCTACGTACCGCTACCTCTACGTACCTCTACCTCTACCTCTACATACCTCTACGTACCTCTACCTCTATGTACCTCTACCTCGACATACCTCTACCTCTACCTCTATGTACCTCTACGTACCGCTACCTCTACGTACCTCTACCTCTACATACCTCTACGTACCTCTACCTCTACATACCTCTACGTACCTCTACCTCTATGTACCTCTACCTCGACATACCTCTACCTCTACCTCTATGTACCTCTACGTACCTCTACGTACCTCTACATACCTCTACCTCTACGTACCTCTACCTTTACGTACCTCTACATACCTCTACATACCTCTACCTTTACGTACCTCTACCGCTACATACCTCTACCTCTAACCTCTACCTTTTCCTCTACGTACCTCTACCTCTACGTACCTCTACCTCTACATACCTCTACCTCTACGAACCTCTACCTCTACGTACCTCTACCTCGACGTACCTCTACCTCTACGTGCCTCTACCTCTAACCTCTACCTTTACCTCTACGTACCTCTACCTCTATGTACTTCTACGTACCACGACCTCTACGTACCTCTACCTCTACATACCTCTAGCTCTACCTCGACGTACCTCTACCTCGACGTACCTCTACCTCGACATACCTCTACTTCCACGTACCTCTACGTACCTCTACGTACCTCTACGTACCTCTACGTACCTCTACGTACCTCTACGTACCTCTACGTACCTCTACGTACCTCTACGTACCTCTACGTACCTCTACGTACCTCTACGTACCTCTACGTACCTCTACGTACCTCTACGTACCTCTACGTACCTCTACGTACCTCTACGTACCTCTACCTCTACGTATCTCTACCTCTACGTATCTCTACCTCTCGGGGTACGGGGTGGGTCAGCGATGGTATCATGCCCGAGAGGAAGGATGTTTTCTTTCTTCACGGTGTCACAAAAAAAAACGAAACTTCAAAAGCGAGCGTTTGAGCTCCAAAACTTCAAAAGTGAGCGTTTGAGCGCCTCGTCTCTCAAAACTGGAGCAAAGAAGCGAGGATGACTGGTGCTCATAAACACGCTGGAGGGACACATATTAATGTTAGAACATTACTTTTGCATCATTAAAATAAAACATGAAAGGAACTACAACGTTAAAGCTGGTAATTATGAAGACATTGTTAAATAATATCTATAATGAAACTTTGTATCTTGGATCTTGTAAAGGCAGTTTGGATTGGATCATGTGCCGTATGAAGTGTCTCGTGAATACATTTGGTCTCTGAGCTTCCAGGGAGGGTTAAAGATGGAAGCATGGTGTAGGTCAAAGGTAACAGCGCCAGGTGCGTGTTCCCCACTCGACTATTTCAATAGTTATTTGAAGAAACTTAAGCTCCGTGCAGCGAAAAGACGTTCTGTGGTCTGTGGAAGCTGCTTAACATCCCTGCTTTTCTCTGCCGTGTCATTAGCTCATATCGCTATCTCCACGCGCTTCATCTCTATTTTAGTATGACAGAGAAGCAGCCAGCCAGCGCGCACCGACTGCTCCACCTAATAAGCCCGAGTGCGCCTCCTTGGCTGGCAGACTGCTGCAGCTCCAGATGGTTTTATCGCTGTGCTGGCCGGTGTTCCGCCCCCCGCATCAACAGCATCATCAACAGCAGCTTGTGGCTGCGTTACGCAACCACGTGGTCAGCGGCTGACATTATATTACCACGATCAGGTTGCCCCTCTTTGGCTTTTTTGGCACGTCACATGCTGCTGTTTTTAAATGAATGTACTCAACCGTGATGATGCAAAATGAAGCCTGCTTTGACGGAACAAATCAGACCCTTCCATCGGAACTGGACTACTTTGCCGTGCAACGTGAGCACACGCATGACACATTTTGCCTAGCAACAAGTGGCTGTGGGAAAAAATCCATGCAGTTCTGTCAGTCGAAATAACGCAAACTTTGACATAATCCCGCAAATACACGAGCAGTCAAAAGTCTGGACGCACCTTCTGAATAATATGACAAGGTGTATGGAAACCTTTGACTGGGACTAAACTAATTACAATGCTCTCATTTTGGGGATAAATCTGATAAAAAAATCCATAAAGGGCAAGAAAGGTACTGCCCCATATGTAGAGACTTGCACCGGGTATCGCGAGACAATCAATCGGTTGACATAATGCGAAAGCATTGCATCGCATGCGCCGTAGCTGACCAAGGCTGACAGCGAGAATGGACGTACAGTAAATAGTAGCCGGCGTGTTAGTCACCGCACAGGTTTGAATCTACTAATCTACAGTTTGAAACATCATGGAAAGGTCCACGAGAGCCACACCATTTGTATGCCATACAGAGCAGCTCTTAAATCCACTGGTAGAAACAACACTGTTAGCCGCTAGTCAGAATATAACAATTTCAATCAGACCTTGAAACAACCTTGGACCTTCACAAAATCTGCCTAGCAACAAGAAGCCGGGGAAAAGAATGAGCGCAGTGGTGAATGTCCATAGAGGACATTTGGGGCAGCGCCACATCAAACGACTGTCTTTTACTTTCTTTTTGTTGCATTTTATAATCCATACAGTGAAGTGATCAAACTGCTAAAGCTAAACTTGTGGTTGTTTTACAGCTTTGCATTTGCAGTAATCGAGCCATCAGTCGCTAGTTTGTAATTATTAAATCACATGCCAGTGTCTTTTTTTATAGAGCCAAGAGACACAGATGATAGGATTTCCCCAAATTCTGCCTAGCAACAAGGGGCCAGGAAGACCAAGCCAAGTCATTCTGTTGATGTATGTCTCGGTGATAAACTTTTATTGCTGCTGTAAAGTTTTATCACGAATCACAAAGGATGTTGCCTGTGCTATTTATAACATTGTCATGAGATGGAAAATTGGAATTTGAAAAAGTGCACGGGGCAGGAAGAGAGGTGACTGTATTAATTCATCGGACATAAGTGTTTTTACACAAAGAAGAGGAGCAGTGGTTAGGCTGAAGCGAATACGAGAAAACAGCCATGCGAGTACGCTCCCCGTAAATGTTCTGTTCTTTTCCAGTGCCCGCCTAATGAAGCCGGACTAAGCCCGGAGACGCTCTCAGACCAGCTTGTTTGCATTTGACGTGTCTATCAAGTATTTTAAAGCGCGTTTCCTTTTAGCCTCGCTATGAGTGTGTGTTGATGTGTTTACTGCTGACGTGCACATTAGCGAATGCCGCGCTGCTTGTAACAGCTACGACAAACGATCGCATGGGGACCGCACCGCCGGGCCCGCTCGACCCCCTGGTCGACCCCCACTCGACCCCCGCACTCCTCGGCATGCACAGGCTCTTCATGTGTACACATCGAGACCGCAACCATTCAACACACACATATGTGCACACACACACACGCACACACGTATGATCGGTGGCCACTCTCAACCCCATTGGCTGCTCTTTGTTGTATTTTTAGGCCTGTTATTCTGGGGCCTGTCCTGGCAGGCCACCGGGAGGCTATATAAGCCCCCCCAACCAACTGACAACACAGCAAACATCTCTACATGACACTCCAGCAAACACACAGCAGGCGTTTCAAATCCACTCAGGGTGAGTACAACCACGCTGACTATACGTGATACGATATACGTTTCCTGTGTGAAAGGCTTTGTAAAAATCCTCGGGTCTTCGGTCTCTAGAGGAAAGTCAGGAGTCAAAGGTCAGGGTCAAGTGCAGCAGATGCATTTGAAAGTGAGGCTGAGGGGCACTTACGTTGTGTGGACACAAATCCAATTTGCAAAGGACAAGAATGTTTTTTTCAGGGAATGTGAAGGCAGCGTGGCCGTCATACACAATGCTCTCAGGGTCCGAGACGCACAGGAAGTTGCTAGGTGGAACTAATCTGCTGTAAGCACTGACAGAGACTAATGACTGCAACCTTTGCAATCATTAATGGTCACGAATAGAAATGATTTAATTGCCAATTCATCACTGTCGTCCGGAGGAGGTGCTGTACAGGACAGAGCATGACAGCGATGGCTCTGGATCCCTTTTTGCTAAATATTTTCTGTTTCTGCATTTAGGACACCATGACTGCAGCATAATGTCGGCAGAGGTTGGAATTCATAAGTTCTCCTTCCCCTTCTCTTGTGCCGCACGCCTTTCCAAGCAAGATGAGGACAGCCAGGTGGGACGCGTACAGGTGAAGGCCCTGCAGCTTCGTGATCTTCAGGAAAATCCCATTTTAAGCCAGTCTAGTGCCGTTACACCGGTAGGGGCTTTGGAAGGGCATGGGAATCCCAAAGCTCCCGCCGAGGGCGATGTGGCCGCCGCCCAAGTTCTGGTCTGCCCTGAGGCCTCCCAAAGCGGTGTGCTCTCTCGCCGGAGCGTCTTTGAGAAACTGGCAGCAGAGGCAGAGGACCAGCGCCCGGTGGCGAAGAGACAGCTGTCCTCGGAGAGTGCGGCCAGGAACATCACGGTGGTGAAGAAGAGCGCGGTGAGAGCTGAAGCAGAGGAGCAAAGACACCAGCAAAGCAAGGCCTCCGTGGCAGTAGGGAGGAGGAAGCGTCGAAAAGATCTCTTTGCTAGCTCCGAGGTCTTTCACAGACTCGACTCGCATGTCATCAGAGCAGGGGCAGAGGTGAGCCAAATCCTTAAAACCTTATGCTTATGGGGAATGCTGTACGCTCTGGACTGTTGCCAGCCAATGGCAGGGCACATGCAGTCAAACAACCATTCACACTCACATTCGTGCTTATGGGCAATTTAGAGTCTCCAAGAGAAAACCCACGCACACACAGGGAGAACATGCGGATCCCACACAAGTATGCCCAAACTGAGCCTTCAGCTCAGATCTTCAGAATCTCCTGACTGTGTGGCCAACATGCCAACCACTAGGCCAAGGCGTGGCCCCACACACAAATTGTCCTGGATCCACATGCACCGCATTCATTACAATTGGCCAAGTGGGTTTCATTTCAAAAGAGTGGAAAATGGCCTCTTTGGAACAAACAATGTAATGATGCTGTAAAAGCATGCCGCATGTTTTTGTGTTGCAGCTGAAGGAGAAGCGTGTGCATGATGTGGGAACCATCGTACAGAGCATCACAAAGGTCTCCAGGACAGACCTGGAGAAAGTCCGCGCCATCTGGGTTTGGCTCTGTCACAACATCGGTGGGTGCTAGCACCTGGATCCTGGTGGCTTAGGACAGAATCCAGTGTGGGAACACAAAGTGAGCATCACTCGTCACTCTCCACAGAGTATGATGTCAGTGGCTTCCTGGGACACTCGGAGAGGATGACCTCCCCGGAGGAAGTGATAGCGACCGGCCGAGGGGTTTGCTGTGGCTACTCCAGCCTCTGTGCAGACATGTGCGGGTAAACTGAAGAAGCGGAATATTTCTGATGACCTTGTTTGTATTTTGGAGCTCCTAGACGAGAGCAAGGGAGAGGAAATAGAATTAAGCGGAGGAGAGTGGCCACGAGAGGCAAAGTGGCGGTGATTTTGTGCATGCATCATGTGCTTGATGCTTTTCCAGCCCATGAGAAAGCCTCTGTGAGATTTGAATCAGAGGCAGCATGCCAAACACAATGAGTCATATTCCATAATGCAATACATTTAATTGACTTTTTCATTCGCTCACAATAGAGCAGCATTCTGCTCTTAATCCCTTCGGATTTTAAGCCAGATCATTTTCCATCAAACGACGTGCTGAGAATGGACATCGTTTAAGACGGACAGTGGCAAAGCCACATTAAGGTCAGCTGGGTTCAGTGAGCACGCTCTGCTCCTTTCTGCAGGTTGGTGGGCATCGAATGCCAGGAGGTGGCGGGGCATAGCAAGGGCATAGGTTACCGCCAGGGCCAGAGCTTCAAGAATGTGAAATCGGATCACCTGTGGAACGCTGTGCTCCTGGGAGGACACTGGTTCTTAATGGACGCCTGCTGGGGAGCTGGACAAGTCAACATAAAACAAGAGAGCTTCGTCAAAAGGTCTGAAAGCGTCAAAAGCTATGAATTATTCCTCTAAGTCATTCCAGAGGCCTGCAGCACGTTGACTCTCACAACAGCAGTCTCCATCTGTCACCCCTCAGGTTTGATGATTTCTATTTCCTGACGGACCCAGAGGAATTCATCGAGTCACACTTCCCTGACGAGGAGAAATGGCAGCTCCTGGAGTCACCCATCACCCTGGAGGAGTTTGAGAGGAGGGTCTTCAAGACTTCAGCCTTCTTCTCCATGGGGCTGAGGTTGATGCAACCTCATCACTGCCACATCGTCACTGGTCAGTCACTTTGAGTGACGCGTCAATGAATGACACCGTGCTGTTGTTTTGGGGAAGACTCAAGAGGTTCCAACCACGAAAACTAAGCTTCAGTCTGTCCTCCGCAGATGATGGTGAGGCAAACGTCTCCATTGGCTTCTCCAGGCCTGTGACCTTCACCTATGAGATGAAGCAGGACCAGGACTTCCTGCACAGTGGCGCTTCGGAGCAGAAGGAGAGCAGCCACTGCTCCTCCGGTCTCCTGACTGTCTCCCACCGCAGCATGAACCTGCAGCTGCTGCCGCCCGCCAGCGGCACGTACGACCTGAAGATATTCGCCAGGCCAGAAACTGCCACTACTCCGCTGGGGTGGGTATGCTCCTTTATGGTGGAGTGTCCAGAACCCCGAGCCATGGAGGACATCCCGGAGAACCCCTACCTGTCGTGGGGCCTGCTACCCAACGCAGCGTCTCTGGGCGTGGCAGGCTGCAGTCACGACAGTCAGGTGGCCCAGGTGGAGGAAGGCCGCTTTGAGTTGGTTTTGAAGACGTCGAGGTCTCTAATGGTGCTTTGTGAACTGGTCCACACGGAGCTGCACGCCGCTGTGACCAAGCGGTGCCTGGCAACTCAGATTCAACCAGACCTGCTGACATGCCACGTCCTCTGTCCCGCACGTGGCTTTTACCGGCTGTCCGTGTTCGTGCGAGACTACCAGAAAACAGATGTCAAGTTCCAGACGGCCGCAAACATCCTGTTACACTGCAAGGGAAAAGTCATCAGTCAGGATGAGCTGTTTCCTCCTAACCTCAGCTCGGCATGTGGGCCGGGGACCCGTACGTCAGAAATGGGTCTCTCCAAATTCAGCCACACGACGCCAGTGGTGAGCACGCCCCAAGGCAAGTGTAACATCACCTTCCACAACCAGCGAGACCTGGAGCTCCACCCTGTGATCAGCAGAGCAGACAACAAAGCGGCGTCTTTCCCACTCACGCGCCACCTTTTCTGCACGTACACGGACAGCAAAGTGACGGTGAGCATCAGTCTGCCAGAAGCGGGGATGTATCGCCTGGGCCTGTACGCCAGGACCAGCTCCAGCGGAGACTTCGACCCCATGTGCGACTTTGTACTGAAAAACACCTGCGATCAAGCGGGGCTTCCTTTCCCCTGCGTCTACGCCGCCTGGAGGAAAGGCTGCGTGCTCTTTGAGCCCCGTGTGGGCCTGTTGGAGCCCGCTACCTGTGTACGTTTCCGGGTGAGGATCCCGGGAGCCCAGAGGGTGTGCGTGGTGGGAGAAGGGCGGACGGATCTGAAACTGAACAAGAGCCGGGTCTGGGAAGGCGAAGTATTCAGCGGGGAAGGTGTCCCGCAGCTGAAGCTGGCCGCCTCCTCGGGGGAGTCCAGCGACTTGTCTGTTTTGATGACCTTTGACATCAAAACGGGGCAGGGAGTGTGAAATGGATCAGACCGGGCAGGTAGCTATCTGGAAATAGCTCGGCATGCTAACGATATGAGCAATTGCCA
This sequence comes from Doryrhamphus excisus, assembly GCF_037039965.1. Taxonomy (NCBI): domain Eukaryota; kingdom Metazoa; phylum Chordata; class Actinopteri; order Syngnathiformes; family Syngnathidae; genus Doryrhamphus; species Doryrhamphus excisus. The sequence continues at coordinate 3,255,831 of NC_136370.1, forward strand.
GATAGATGAGCAAAGACTGTGAGCGGTCTCTTAGTTTCTTTTCCTGCAGGTTTTATTTCAAAGCTTGAGGCTTTCCCTTTTTTTTCGGTAGAATTCAGGACTAAACACGTTCTAACTGGTGCTCAGCTGCGGTGCTCGGCCATTATTTCATGACTTGATTGCATTTGTACGTATTTCTATTGTGTAACAAAGAACTGTGCTTTGTACAATACCACACATTAAAAACTTACTTTAGACATCTGAATGCCGTTTTTTTCAGCATGTATCCAACTTCTACTTTAACTTAAGGATGTTAATGCAGCTTTTCTTATTTATTATTATTAGATTATGGGGTGTAATAATAATAATAAGCAAGTTAACTAAGTCGAGTCGATGAAGGAACTGAATAAAAGATATTGGCTTATTTTTCATTCATTCATTTTCTACCACTTATCCTCACAAGGGTTGCAGGGGTGCTGGAGCCTATCCCAGCTGTCTTCGGGCGAGAGGCGGGGTACACCCTGGACTGGTGGCCAGCCAATCACAGGGCACATATAGACAAACAACCATTCACACTCACATTCATACCTATGGACAATTTGGAGTGGCCAATTAACCTAGCATGTTTTTGGAATGTGGGAGGAAACCGGAGTACCCAGAGAGAACATGCAAACTCCACACAGAGATGGCCGAGGGTGGGATTGAACTTGGGTCTCCCAGCTGTGAGGTCTGCACGCTAACCACTCGACCGCCGTGCAGCCCGGGTTATTTATTAGTAGTACATTAATAAGCTTTGTCACCTATAACACAAAGCTCAGACGTTAGCTTATATATTGACCTACATGAGATTGGTTTTAACGTCTTTAATGCACAAAATGTACGTAGCTAATTGGCCACCGCATCTTGTCGCGACTCGCGAGCGTGCTACAGCAGCAGCGATTCATTGAAGGGAAATAAACGGCAAACCGCACTGTGACATTGTGAACCGAGATGAGGAAACTGAAGGTGATGACATCACGACCAACCAAACATGCAACAGGACCCTCAAGTTTGTTAAAGTCAACAAAGCGAACTGTCTTTAGCCGCTATGTTGTCCACAAAGCCTTGTGTCCACTCAGCTCAGTGTGAGTGACGAGTGTTTATGTGCGGCTGTCACAGAGCTCCACAAATAGCCCCACAGCGCCAACACAATGGAGAAGGGGCGAAAAAAAGACGGCTGCTTCATATTTGAAGTGTGCTGAGTGTGTCAGGTTGGGGAGGGGGTACTTTGTGTGTGTGTGTGTGTGTTCTTGCCTTAAGTCGTTGGGGAGAAACAGGCATTTCGGGGGGTGGCAGGAGGGAGGTGAGGAAATGCTGATGTCAGAGGTTAGCCATGTGGAGAGCTGTATCTGCCTGGCAACAATACAAGGACACACACACACTTTTCCTTTCTTGTAAACACAGCATGAGGAAATGGAAGTCTAAAACCTCGCCATGTGGAGCCACATTTATGACATTGTCAGCACTTTTTCAGCTGCCCTCTCTCTTTAAACTCCGGCCTGATGCCGTTGTCGCGTCCAGGATTTGGTCTCCAAGCGACAGCCGTAAAACAGCGCTGGGAAAAGGAAACCAGTTAAACACCATCACAGCAGAAATGTTCAATGGAACGTATCAATATTTAATGAGTCACATGGTGCAGAAAGTACACAATGAGATTATCGTATATGTATACCGTATTTTCCGGACGATAAGTCGCACTTTTTTTCATAGGTTGGCTGTTCCTGCGACTTATACTCCAGAGTGACTTAGAAATGAAAAAAGTGCTTATGTTCCATAAACACTGGACACCTTTTCTGTTCATGTTTATGTTTTGTGTAGCTGAATAAGCATTGTGTTAGCATATCTTACACCTATTCAGCCTGTTCTCTATTCTTTTAACGTAATGTCTGTTTTGGTCAAGTAGTTTGGAAAATAAATTACCTGCAAAAAATGCGACTTATACTCCAGTGCGACTTATGTATGTTATTTTTTCTACCTAATTATGCATTTTTGGCCTTGTGCAACTTATACTCCGGAGCGACTTATAGTCCAGAAAATACAGTAATTAGACAGTAATTTTTTAAAGCATCAGTCACAGGAAAAAAACTGAAGTTACAGCAGTTTTGTGCAAAATACAATTTGACGCCCTCCAAGACGAAATGTGGAGGTCAGTATGGCACCTTTGAAATACGAGAGGCCTCTCTTTGTTCACAATACAATAAGTTCCTTTTTTATTTATTGAACTATAAGCCCTTTGTTGAGATTTTTATTCTCCAAATCTAATTGTGGCGGCGTGACATTAAAATCCATACACAATTCGATTTGGGGGACAAATAAAAGCTTCCTCCTTCTTGCATGTGCCCAAAGTGGCGTGTGAGACAAGACACACGTTCATATCCGTTCAATTCCAAAAGTGATTACAATCCACATTAATGGCAAGTAGAAACAACCTTCCATAGACAATTGGACGCTATCACACCAAACTTTGTTTTGATCCTATAACTTCAGCTCCAAAACAAAGACACAAAGGTGCTGGTCCGCCAGAGAGCTGTGTAGCACTGAACGTACAAAAAGAGGCTTGTGGAGAGCGCTTTGAGGACCCCTCAAGTGTAAACTGGGGTATTCAAAAGAAGTACCCAAGAGAAAATTGGGTACCAAGCTAGTTCATTTCCCCAAAGAGAGTTTGACTTTCAATCCTGTCAGAGACGAGCACTTCCTTTACATCATTAGTCCAAGTTGAAGCCCCAATTATTAAGAAGATGGGGGATGAACTGCATACCTCAAAATTTCAACATCTCTGAGGGAGTAGAATTTGACCACATTTTCAGGAAAATTCCACTTCTTAAGTCGCACCAAGCATCAAAGGATTTCGCCATTGAGACGTCAGCGTACCTGACGAGGATGCGGTTCAGCAAAAAAGGATCCACTCTTTGGTTTTTAGGGTCTTTTTGGGACACTTCCTAGTTGCTGTCCCTTGTTATAAAAGGTCAAGATGGGCTACTTTATTGTAACAATACATTTAATTATTAATGTTCAAAAATACTTCAATTTTACAATATTTCAAGGATCCAAAAAAGAGCTGTGTGCCAACAATGGCCCCTGGGCCGCACTGTGAACACCCCAGCCTTAGAAGGTACACTAGATTTCTAAAAGAATGCTGGCCCCTATTGATTGTAGCTCAAAATAACGTTTATGTTAAGGTACCGTTCCTCTTTTTCGGTCAGATAAGCTGCCATAAAACATTACGATATGTACATAATTTGTATGTTCTTAAAGTACTCCATGACTCCTTCCTATACGTATTGTTGTACTGACTCTGGTAAATTGTCCAAACATGTTTTAGGTTCCTGTGCAATAATTATTTTGCTCCCTCCGGCAGCTTCCTCTTGTGTGACCGAGCCTACTTCGCCCTCTGGCTGAAAAAAAACCAAAACATTTCTTTGCAGGATGATTCCACAGATTCCTTTCACCAACACTGTTTAAAGACGAACCCACGCGGACCACATCCCCTCGGCCTGGGCACAGGACCGGGATAAAGGTCTGAGCTGGAGCCAAGGCACTGCTGACAAGATGTGTCTTTTTTAAATACGTATCCAATGATCGATTCATATTTGTACAAAAATACTATTCACTGTTTGGAGGTATTGCAAAATAACTCCTTTTTGTCGTAGCAGGTTGGTGAAAGGCATTTTTGGGATTAAGGTGGCATCCTGTTACCGTGACATCATAACACATGCAAACAGTAGTGGTAATCAGATTTTACGTATAGTATATGTGCGAGTATAATCTCTGGTATAATCTCTGAAATATCACACCCTGCAGAACTCTCCACTCTTTAAGGACTTCTTTTGGCCAATCAGGGTTTGTGCTGGGCTCCAACAAATTTGACACCAATTTGAGCAGCCTTTGGTGCGCCCCCAAATTCTGCACGGCTATTTTGCTGTCAGTGGAGGTAAATCTCAGCGGTCTTACGTAACTTACTTGCAGAGAGGCGAGCAACTGTTGCGGAGGGAGGGGAAGGGGGGTGGGGGATCGACTAGGAGCGAAAACCACCAGGCTCTGCTTTTGTTAGCATTTTTTTTGCATACAAAGGATTTCAGTTACATTTAATCCCGCGTCACCGTAATCCTGCTGTTAATCTGTCAATATAAAAGAGCCGCAGAGGCACTGCTTGTTTTCCCCCCCAATGAAGCAGTGTCTCATTTTACAGCACAATAACTTTGTCGTTGTCCTTGAAGAGCCGATGAGCGTAACGCAGTCTAAACATCAGCTACAATTACACTTCCATTCATGGAGGAAGTTACAAAAAGAAGCGAGCGCTGACCTTCTTCCACTGGCTAAGAGGAACACATTAGAGGCTTACTTTGTTACTATTCTAAGCATTCCGTTATTGGAAAAGACAGTGGCACATCTAGCGCTGGATGGTATGGCTTGTGAGCGAGGTTGGGGGAGTGAGGATTATATAAATCTGCACAGAGACACACGAGGGGAGATAGCTTTTATCACTTTTGGCCTGTCGACCTGGAGAGAAAACAATGTAATATTCATGTTTTCTTTCTGACAGCCGCACACAAAGCTGACAGCCCACAACGAGTCGTGATTTCGGTGTCCGGTGTGGTCTCACAAAGTGACACAGCCGCACAAATCCCGACCTCCCCTCCAACCGACTGGGAATCTAAACACCCTCCAGTACTGGAGGAGACCTCAGTCCCTTAAAGACTCCTCTACGTATCCTCCAGCCTAGGTTCTGATTGCGGTTTCTTCGCTTGCTTGTGTCACCAAGTGCTTGGTCTTGTGGGGTTTGGCTGGTTCTCTTTAACGTACCAGAAGCATGCTTCTACACCTACCGCATGTGTATGGTGCCTTGAGATAACTCCTGTTGTGAATCGGTGCTATATATGTGCATATATTCATTCATTCATTCATTTTCTACCGCTTATCCTCACGAGGGTGCTGGAGCCTATCCCAGCTGCCTTGGGGCAAGAGGGGGGGTCCACCTTGGACTGGTGGCCAGCCAATCACAGGGCACATATAGACAAACAACCAATCCCGCTCACATTCATACCTATGGACAATTTGGAGTCACCAATTAACCTAGCATGTTTTTGGCATGTGGGAGGAAACCGGAGTACCCGGAGAAAACCCACGCATGCACGGGGAGAACATGCAAACTCCACACAGAGATGGCAGAGGGTGGAATTGAACGCTGGTCTCCTAGCTGTGAGGTCTGCGTGCTAACCACTCACCTTATGTGCATATATATATATAAAACGCAATTGACTTCACCTGCTTGGCAAGCTCATTATTGTGTACATCAGGGGTGTCCACAGTGCAAATCCTTCAATATTGGCCAACGTCTTAGAAAAATTAGAGTCTTCTAGACATGAAATAACACCCCTACAGTCATATTTACACTTGTATTACTAAATATAGTCGGCATAATAACAGTAAATAAGCCATTTAAGACAAAATAAGACTCACGTTGTCGTGTATGTTGCTGTAAGTGCCGACGGTAGCCAAGTGAGGAAGTGACCTCGGCGATTCAGAGATGAGTTTTAGCCTGCCGTCGGTTACGGCCGCAACAATAGCTCCTGTTAGGCATTATTGTACCTGTTAATTACAGTAACATTACTGACACCTAATGATCATCACATAGTTTATATTTGAAAATTCGCAATTTAGGCATAAAATACGTAACATTTGCTGTTTTTTATTATTAATAATAAGCTGAATTCAACTACAAAAGAGCATTAAATTTGCAGCACAAAGTAGCGAGGGTATTGAACTACACAGTATTGCTTTTAGCATCTTTAATGTACAAAAGGGTCCCCCGTGTTACATTTTTCTCTATGTGGTCCTTGCTGGAAAAGGTTTGGACACCCCTGATGTATCTATATCAATATATCATGTTTACTATCTTATTTGATGTCGTATTTTACAAAACAGATTTGTTTTTTGCTGAGAAATACTGGCTTATCCTGGTCGTCAGCCATGTTTTTTGCTCACATCTGACTGATATGTTTCGTGTTCGGACCCCGTAAGCTGCATGTGGGATATGTCCGACTTCCCAGCCGTCCTGAACATAGCATCGGTCTACCGTAAGCGACGGCAACTCTTCATCGTCAACACCAGGTAGCTGGGGTCAAGCCAAATTGGGTCCCTTTGAAATGGACCTTTTATGTCACACTGTGCTACAACACGGTTAGAAATGTGGGAGGCGATGTCACATTTTTGGAGGGGGTCAAAACTCAGTGATGTTTTGGCTGTGACGGCACAGTTTTGTTTTTATGATAAGCGCCAGTAAACTGTCTTGTGTTTTAACAGCGACATGGAATGCCTCAGTGATTGTTAGACAAATCCAGCTTTAGCTTAGCTCTTATTGCTAATGCTATAGGAAGACGTGCAGTGAACACAAACATGGATGTGCTAGTGCTAGATGTGTGATGTGCAGCAAGGCTTAGCTTGCGTTTATCTCTAAAATCTGCTTTCTTCCTGGTAACAGAGGAGAAGATTCTGGTGGACACATAACACCGGCCTCAGCTGTTCTGAGACGATGCTGCGGGGACCCGCGTTTGCTTAATTGCACTTTCATTAGATTCACGGCGGGAAGTCTTAAAATAAAACGCGGGGCTGGCGCGTAGCACTGTTGTCTCAACAGCACACAGATTGTGCTGTGTTTACATCTCGGCAGCCGAGCGCGGCACGCAGACGAGTAGACAGGTGCTTGGCAGATTGGGTGACGACAATTCTTGAGAAACCCCACCAGGGAGCCCACCGGAATCATACGGCTATTCACGTCGGGCCAGAAATAGAGGCATTAACTTGCCACATGCGATAAACACAAAGGCGCAAGCTGCAGCAGGGTTGTCGGAAATTGGAATGGAAATTCCCTTACATCGTGTCTGGCTGCGTGGCACGCCGGTGTGGTGGCGGAGTGTACGACTTTCATGATGCAAACACGCGTCACAACGTATCCGAAACTCGCCTGCACTTGGCACCAGAAAGAAAGGATTTGTAGTTAAGTGCTCAGTGACCCCCGTGCCCTCCCTGACCCCCCGCCCCCCCTCCCCAAAGGCGTTAAATTAGACCGACAGATGGCGTGATTCCACATGTGGCTCTCCTTCAAGGATCAAACAGGTCCGGTTGCACCTGCAGCTCCAGCTGGCGGTTGAACAGCTCGATGTCTTTGTTGGCCTCAGCCACGTACTCCTTGATGAACTCGTCCATGTCTGTAGGGAGCCACGTCAAGGAGGCAACACATGCATGGACTCCAACAGGCGAGGGAGCGCATACACGGCACCACATGCATCCGTGCACATCCTCTATGGTTACCGCATAACATGCTATCAACGCGGCGGCTAGTCAAGATTGCACACGCTGTCTTTTTGCCTGTTTCATGGCTACAGCCACAAAACTTCAAACTTACTATGGAACATTTGCAGCATCCACAGTCATCAAACAAGGTACACGTCTTATAAGGACGCCTTATAAGGCTTACGTGACTTCACTGCCAGCAGCACCTTTTTTAGATCAAACGGCATATTATCATTTATTGCTTCTGTGACGGGGTTTGTTTTTTTTTTTTTTTCTGATGATCATCTCTTATCACGCTGGTGGGTATGCTGGAGCCTATTCCAGCTGACTGTGGGCAAGAGGCGGGGTGCACCGTGGACTGGGCTTCCCAGGCATACGAGTTGGGAGTTGAAACCAGTTTAGCAGCTCGCATTTTCCCATGGGCTGTTGGCCACCAGTCCAGGGTGTACCCCGCCTCTCGCCCAAAGACAGCTGGGATATGCTCCATCAACCCCCCCCCCCCCCCACGCGACCCTCGTGAGGATAAGCTGTCGAAATTGAATGAATAAATGAATGTTGGTGGTTAGATGTTAGCTGAGGTAACGATGACATAATGTGGTCGGAGAAGGATACTGGGATGACTGTTTCTTTTCTCTCCAAAGATGTCCACATATTGATAACCGTTGTAGAAGAATCCTGGTGGCAGTGGGTCCAAGTGTCTGCTCATCTGCATGAACACGGAAGAAGTAATAAGTTTCAGGCTCTCTTAACCACAAAAACAAAGAAACATTTCTAAAATGTTGTGTCTCTGCCAGAAAACGGGAAAGAGGATCCACAGCTTGACCACATTAACTCAAAATGGCTGCAGTCAAATTGTTCAAATTTGAAAGGATTGTAAATGTTTTATACTTTTATTAACAATTAAAAAGAATCATAGGTCTCTATGTGACTAAACACGGTCACAGTGACATGTTTAGTCACAAGGGAAGCGCCTATAAAAAGTCATTAGCTAGACCAGAAAAGAGCCAGCCCCTGATTGGTTTGAATGCTTTGAAGGCTTCATTGGGCGCCTCAAAGCTCGCTATATGACTAGCTGCCACAACATTGTGGAGAAAACTATACAGCAAACGCATCAAGAAGGAAATGGGTCAGTTTTTCTCATACCTACTGTTGCTGACGGTTGTCCTCTGTTTGAATATCATTTCATCAAGCTTTTTCTAACATTCCAATAAGTAAAACGAGTACTTGTATGATTTGTGCTGATATGGGCCAACATCAGCTGATAGTCAAGGCTGTAATATCAGTATCATAGGATAATGGTGATACGTCGTATGTGTTATAAGTCCTATAAGCTACCTTGAACTGGACACAGCAAAAGACTAAAAATGCTCACGTGAATGTTCTTGATTTCTTGCGGTGAAAGAGTTGCTTCAGTTTTTTTAGGCTTCTTGGTCTGTCTCTGTGTGCACATACAACACAGTGTTTACCTTGTAGCTATACATATTTATTGACATACGGTATTTTCATGCTCATCTGCATTTAGAATAAAAATGCATGTAAAATTGTCATTTGGATGCAGAGTGCATAATGTCAACACATAATGTACATGCTTATAACAGCATACCTGCTTGGTGCACAGCCTGAGCCAGTCCTTGAGTCCGTCCTCAGCCAGGCTGACTCCATCAAAGACCAGGAAGCACGGCGAATCGTTCCTTTGAACGCCCGCTTGGATCAAGGGGTCGACGCTCTGCTCCGGGATGATGATGAGGTTACCGGTCACAGTGTTGTAGCTCACCTCCATCACATGCTGAGAGTCTAGAGGCCCAACACAAGGAAAGATGGATGCAGCTCAACGGCAAAGAACAAAAAAAGTTCACACCCGGAGAGACACCTGCCGCCCTCAAGGTGTTAATGTCCCGACACCCGTATGACCCCCGTGATCCCAAAATGGATAAAAGGCCTCACATGTGGTGCAAACATTGTAACACCGGGAAGAATATGTGATGTGATCATTTTTTAGATGCCGGTGCCTAATCTGTACTTTGGAAACAGTTCCGGTGCCCGTACCAGTACCTACAAATGTTGTCCTAAAACAATGCCTAAAACAAAGAAGGGAATAGTCATTGAAATACTTCAAAAATATGAATCCAATTATAACCAAGTTAGAAATGTATCAATATGAAACTTAGAGGTGTAAATTTTTAGTTCCCCAAAAAATAAAATGACAAAACAAACAGATAGACAGTATGTTATTAATGTGCAAGAGATAAACAGCTATATTTCCAGCAGCAAAATTGTGGAAATAGGAGCAAACAGGCATAATGTAGAGCGGAAAAGTGGCAATGCTAATTTAGCTTTAGCATATTAGATTGGGTTTAGCCTAAAAATGATCAAAAACACCCCTCCACGTCCTAGGTTTTTCAAATACACAGCCCACGGTGGAAAACATTGGACACCCCCGATTCCGTAAATAGTAAACAGTCATATAAACAAAGGAAAAAAAACCTACCAGAAAACCTGACTTTTCCAGAAAGATTGTAGACATTCCCTCGGAAGGGGCTCGGCCTCAGCGATGCCTTGAGAGCTACAGAGGAGACAGCGCTGAGTGTTGTATGATAAAGAGTAAGTATTTATTGCAATACATATCATATAAAAGCACAATTATGGAGTTGCTACCACTGAGGCAGCACTTGGCAGAAGGCGCCAACAATTACAGCTCTTTGGCACGGTGGTCCTTCCCATATTTGGATGGAAACCCAGCTTATGTAATCACTGTGGACTCTGCCAGCCCGTATCTAAAGCTTCAAGAGGAATAAAAAGAGTAGGGCAGGGGAGCCTTTCTTTCCATCTTACCTTTACAGCGGACCAGAAATAGAGGCCTCTCAAGAGGCCGGCTGAAAGCCACGCGATGCTGGCCGAGGACCAGAGACCCAGAGCCAGACAGGAAGCGCCCTGTGCACCTGCAACAAAGACCAGGAGCATGTTACGTGGATGGCGAGGAGACAAATGTTGTGCTATATTTTGTCTTTGGACGGAGGCTTGTTTACTCTTCTAGCTGCCCGCAGGAAAAGAGCCAAGCGAGGTTGTCTGGTTTGCTGGTAAAAGTGGAAAATACTCAAGAGTGCAGATTATCTACTAAAAAGTCCAGGCTGGTGCCAGAGACACCAAGGGTATTATCCGGGGAGAGACATGGGGGGAGGTTGGTGAACACCGAGGCAAGAAGAGCGGATGGGGCAGGTCCAGCCAAGGAATGGAGGGCCCAGTGTGTACATGGCAACTGTGCTGCGTGGCCAACAGCTTGTTACTGGGCTGCGAGGAGGCAGCTGCTGATAGAACACAAGATGCCCGGAGGGCTTTACAGCAATCAGCACCGCTGCGGCCGAGCGACAATTACACCATGGGGGGGGGGGGGGGGGGGGGGGGGGCACCGAAGCCAAAATCAATGGAAGTGTTTGGCTTGGTGGCCACAAGTTTAACTGAGGACGCGTGAGTAAGGTAGGATGTAAAAGTGAATGTACGGGAGAAGAAAGGAAGGATGTCGTACAAGAGCATAACCAGTATGTAGAGGAGGATGTATGTATGAGAGAGCATGCACCGGAATACAAAGGTGAGGACATAGTCGGGGAATATGCAGGAAACGGTATGGCTGGAAGATGGCATGGAGAAGATCATTAGGACGACATGCAGGTGTTCATTCAGGAAGACATGTGGGGGGCTTTTCCAGGAAATGTATTGGAGGATGTAGAAAATATCCAAAGTGCATCCAAAGTGCAGCCTGAGGGCCATCAGTACTAAATAATAAAAACATAAAACAGGCCTGTCCTAACAAGAACTAGTCACTACCCGTAAACACGTGACAGGCTAGAGCGTTATTATATCATTTTACAATTTAAAACGCCTTTAATAAGTGTATGATATATTATGGGGTTTAGAGCACAAGTGTCAAACTCCACCACATCAATTTATGTGGCCCACGAAAACCTGGGAATAATGTGTGTAAATAAGGCATCTTCATTGCTAAATGTATTTGAATTTTGACAGGAAGATGGCCTAGAGTGTCCAAAATACACAATTTTATGTGCGTATCTATTGTTGGTGGTCAAACAGACTAAGAGACAGCTTCTTTCCCAAAGCCATCACTGCAATGAACAATCATAAATGAACATTACTTATTTTTGCACTACTAAAACACACACCTCACTGCTACGTACAATAAGCTTCAAATTGTGCAATACTGGACTTATGTGCAATAAGATTCATTCATTCAAGTGAAACTCAGGTACAATATGTGCAATACTACATTTTGGTTACTGCAATTATACACATTGTTACTGTATAGGTTATAGTTTTGACTGATTCTACATTTTGTTACTGCATAGGTTATTGTTTTGATGTACATATATACGTATATTTACACTTATTTTGAACAGCACCTGCCACTTTTATATTTATATTGTTGTTCCTCGTTTTATTTTTATCCTTTCCTTATTCTTATTTTTACTTTCGACAAAATGCACTGTGGAGTTGCACTCAAATTTCGTTGTATGCAATGCAATGACAATAAAGGCGATTCTGATTCATCTTGGAGATCTTGATCACACGATTTTAAAACCACCATTTGATTGTTCAGGATGAGACCCTTGCTGGAAACCTTTGGGAGACCCCCCAGTCTAAGAAGATGTGGTAGCACACAAGAGACGGCTCTCACCAGCCTGGGTAGAGGACATAACGTGCTCTCAGCATCTGAGGTCCATTGAAGCTGCTCTCAGACAAAATTAGCTTGACGTCTTCATTCCTGTTGCAAGCATTACAAAATGTGACATCAGATAGCATCTCCATGACAACAGCAGGATGATACTTGTGCTTTTTAAACATTGATACTTTCAAGCACCTTACACATACTGCTTATTCAAATGTCATTGTTCAGGTATCTCCACAATGCCAATAAGGACTATCTATTCATCAATTCATTGACCAATGTGAAGGTCTCCTGTTTGGGGTCCTACCTGGTGACCGCTCCCCTCGCTGCCAGGACGAAGGCTGCGCTGGGGTTGGCGGTGCGTACCAACTGCTGAATGTGCTGCACCAGGGGGTGCGTCTGCTCTGCCGCAGGCCCAGTGAACACCACCACACTTACGATACCTACAAATAAAAGCAACTATCCTCAATTGCATATTTTTATACACACGCAAAGTATTTGGAACATCCCTTCCAGGATTCTTGGTGGCAGACTTCAACACGTCCAGTGTTGTGACAAATTGAAAGTAATTTACATATCAATTGCCAACTGTTTGGCTGCCTCAGTTTGAAAGACACATCCGGGGCCCCTTTGTGACCCTTTTGGGAGTGTTTATGCAGACGGTATTATATTGTTAAGCGGGACACAAAGCAAGCGGGACTTACCTTGGCTACACTGCTCCAACAGTTTAGGAAAGGCAAACCTGAAGGGAAAGAGAAGAAAACACTGAGGGCAGGTTCTTTTGTCTTCTACTGGCGGCCAAGACCAGCACGTTGATGTGCACGTGCAGGACTTCACAAAACCGGTCACAGTTGCTAATTCATTCAAGTAACATAAGTATACTTCTGTTCGAATATACTAGGAAGCAGACTACATCCCAAAAGATGTGCAAGATGGTGCGCTGCGGCTTCACTGTAACGTCTTTGGGTGATGTCACTGTCCCTGAATTTAACTGGAGAGAAGGATCAGTCATTTATCTTCCCCGTCCTGATGTAATGAAGTGTCCGTATCCATGACAAAGAATGGATCATGGCTGACTGATAAGCTTGAAGGGGGGCTCACACATGTGGCTTTGGTGGATTAGGGAGCTATGTTGAGGGAGGTGACAGACGGGTCAGAACCAAGATGGGCTAAACACACCCAATTAGCAACACAACTGGGGCCCGCTGACCACTACACAATCTCTGGCAACAAATAGTCACGAGGTGGGGGTGGGTGGGGGGCTGACTCGTGGAAGATGACGCCTGAAATAGAAAAGTCCATGTGGACCACCTGTCAAAGGGCGGGTCCACAACCTCCTGGAAAACATCAACATTAACAAGCTAAAGATATTCCTGATGCGGACGTGTCTCTATACCAGTGCAGTACCAGCACGGTGGAAAAAGAGTCAATTAACCGGAGTGGTGCACCGTGTGTGAAAGCCTAAAGCCTAAAGACTAAAGCCTGTGACCAAAAAAGGAGATTGAATGTAAGGCTGATCCCCAAGCCTCCAGTTTGAACGGCTAAAAACATCACGTGACCTCCTCCTGGAAACCTCCAGGAACTTATCCACATCCACCTTGTCAGTCATCATCTGAGCTGTTCTTTGAGGGAATCCTCTATTCCAAGCTATTATACTACTTTTCTTTTGCCTTATTAAGGATTACGTAACAGGGCCAGAGCACTAAGCCATTAAAACCGCTCTGTTTTAGTATATTACTGCTCAGTAAAGCTACATCTAACATGCCAAAAATCACACCAAATTTGGCAAGCGCATGCATCCGGTCGGGAATTTACGGATTTTGAAAGTGCCCAGTAATTGATAAACCTGACATTAGCTTCAGAGAGTGAAATTAAATCTGACAGGCATGTCTATCATAGCACAAAGGAACATAATTATGTACATTACAGCAATCTCATTAATTCATTTCATTCTATTTATTATTATCATTATGTACTGTGTAAAACCTAGGCACAACATCAAATTAAAACCAACAAAATGAATACAGACCCGCCATCCACTAGTATGAGCCTATAGAGAAGATGTCCTTAAGGCTGCACTTTGGACACCCTTTCATATATACTTTACATTTTTCATTTCTTGGGATGTTGGTGCCTGAAAGGATCTCCAGTTTACTTTAATGTGACACCAAGTCAAGCAGTATAAAAAAATAGTGTCACATGTTGTAAAGGTGTCGTGGAGAGATTCTAGAGCTGAGCTTCACATGTCACCTGTGCTCCAAGCAGGAGGCCAGTGGATCAACGCAGGCAGTAACAGCGCCGATGGTAAAATGGGCCTGGACAACAGGATCCGGGTGGAAAAGCACAGCCCGAACAACATCTAGAACATCTGCGTATCTGTGGGAGTAGATTGCAATGTTAGAATCCTCGGCCAAAATAATCCCAACCAAGCATTAATATTTGTCAAAGGCAGGATCTCTGTACTGCATCTCTTGAAAGTGGAGTTTTCCTACCCAGGTGAGAGCACCAACAGGCGCCACTTCCCTCCCAGGGTCCTCTTATGGTTCTCTGAGAAGTCAGATAAAAAGTCCTGCAGGTGAGAGGCTGAGAAGACGTCGCAGGGGTCAGCAGCCGGTGGATACACCAACCACCTGCAGGCACCGGGAGATCTTTATTATTCTTGTGTGTGTGTGATATTTTAATGTCCTAAGAGTGATGAAACATAGAACAATGTATGCAAAATGAGACCTGGATGCACACTTTTCTCCTCACCATGCACTCCTATTTCCCTACCTTCCGTATTCTCTGTTCAGCCGGACCAGGAAGTCGCAGAGCGTCTCCTTGTGGCTTCCTGGCAGCCCGCTGATAACAGTGATGACAACCTTTTCCCCAAAAAAACTTGACAAGGTCAGCTTCGAAATGCAAAATGTCGTTTTCACCTTCTTGCAATCTCAGAAGCCTACCTTGGTGTCTCCCTGGCTGCTGGAGTTCCTGCTCAGCTTTGCGGAAGGGAAGAGTGCCCCCAGGTGGTCAAACAGTATAGGCTCCTCGCCGATGCTGCTCAGGGAAAAGTGTTGCAGGAACCTGCAAAAGGAGCATTAAGACCTTCAGAAACTGTACAGAATAAATGATTGTTATTGTGATGCCAGTACGAACATGTCCTGCTCTGGCTGATGTGAGTGTAATGTCTTCAGGGTGCCTCTGCGTTTGGCCACTGGAGGCTCCTGACCATCATGCAGCTGTTGCAGCCTACTGTGCCTGAGAGAGACATTTACAATCATACACAGCTGAGAATTATGCGAGTCTTGACTAAATCAACTTGACGACTCGATGAAGAGATCCAAGCTGTTGTTGCTGTGGCATGATATTGGATGACTGATTTCATGGTCAAAAGTGAATCATACATGCTTTTGTGACTCCATGTCAGCTGGTCCTGGTCCACCGAGTGCACGGTGAGTCCAGATTCAGCACTTGGCCACTCTGGCAAAACCTACGTAGAGAGTAGACGTGTGACACATGAAATGATGAAACTCCAAGATGGTGAAGGGCTCACCTTGGAGTAGAAGCACCTGTAACCCTTTGACTTGGGCTGAAGGGCAAAGACCAGGCACTGGTCGGGGCTGTGGAGGGGGAAGGGCAGGTGAGGGAGCAGGCTGACCTTGTAGTCCACAAAGAGGGACAATACCGCACTAGGGTCCTGTTCGAAGGGATAATATTATTATATCGGGATAACCAACTCAAGATAAGTCACATGACGGCATAAGTCACGGCAGCGTACCGGGTCATAGAACCGAATGGTACTGATGTGTTCCTGGGATATAGTGATGCTTCCGTACTGAGAATGGACAAACAGAAGCCCGCCAGAGAAGAAGCTGATTTTACCTATCATCGGAATCGAAATGAAAACACATAAAACAGTCACATGATTAAAAGATGGCTGATATCTTTGTGAGTATGCATACTTACCGTCTTCAGGGGCTGAAAGATGGCTGCTGGACAATATGTACGCTGGGTCTGCTATGGTTAAAGCGAATCCCAGACAAGAGTCTTCCTCATTCTGTCCAAACACAACACACACACATTATATCAACGTGTAGAAATTCACTTCAATAGGTACACCAGTACGATGGAATGGGCTGGATCAAAACTTCTCCCTCCTAATTGGATTGTGTGGGTGTTCTATTGACGTGGTATGCAGTGTACAGCTCTGACGTCACCTTTGTAAGTTGCTGGGCCAGTTCAGACTGCTTGACATCAGGTTCCATCTACATCAAACACAACATTTCACTAATACGACCTCAGCTAACTTCTACCCACGGTCATTCTAAATGTCCGCATTCATTTGAGTAGCGCCCATACGTACCATCCAGCAGGCGTACCGAGGCACGGTTGCAGTTAGGATGGTGCAGCAGCTGTCTGAGGACACCGTGCCGTCTGCAGGAGATGGAGCGCACTTGACAGGTGAAGCCACAACAAGCAGAGAGGACCCCAAAATATCAACAAGTCGTACCTTTGTGTTGAATGCTGATGCTGGAATCTAGGAAGGCTTCAGAGAAGACCACAGAGCCGAGGTTGTCCCCACCCCCCTGCAGGTCTGGGATGTCCCAGACTGTCATGGAGGCCTGAGGGAGAAAGGAGTTGTATGTACACAAAGACCACAGACTTACTAAATTACATGAAGACTTTACAAAGCATCACGAACAACGTGTATGTTTATGTACGACCAACTAACTGGAATTACGATCCTCATCACCAAAAGCCTATCAGACCAAGCGGGGGTAAGTCACTGTTGATGCACTTTTGCACTACAGTCCTGGATAATGCATACGGTGTTGCTACTATTGGAACCGTAATTCCCCTGACAGCACACGCCAAAGCGAGCAATACAGTTACTGCATATTCGATCTAAAGGACACTTACGGTTTTTATGACAAAGCGGCTTGCAGCATCGGTCAGTGGTAGGAGCCTAAAACAGAGAAAAATTAATGTTTAACTTTTCTAGTGCATCTCTAAGCTGATTGGATGCTGAAGACCCACCGCCCCTGCTTATTGGCTGCCTGAATGATGAATTCACATCTGGATCTGCGTGAATACAGAATCACACAAACATATAAGCGCTACCTGTTTCATATTTAAATAAACGTTTAGAGTCTAAAGAATAAAAATTTCCTTACTTGAGAAGACTACAGTATGCACTTAAATCCAAAGAGTCCACAGTGGCCAAGAAGGTGTGTTCTGCTACATCTTTAGCCTGATTATAACATTACAACAACGTTAACTGTTTATGTGCCGCACGTGAAGGAGAGAGAACAAAACCACAGTGGTTCTTCTCACCTTGGTGGCACTGGAAGTTCTGGTGAAGCATTTGATTCCTGCAAGAACGGCTTGAACAGCAGCTGAGTAAATGCCGGACAACAGCCTGAAAGTGACAAGTAATTAAGTCTTCATTTTTCACAAATATACTCGGTTCAGAAAAAAAAACAAGTAAAAACTTACAAGACTTGGGTTTTCTTTGGCTTTGTGTGATAACTCCCTGCGGATGACACATACATGAAAATATAGTGCTATTATGCTTCTCTAGTCTGATTTTTATCTCCAAGCTGTGTTAAATCATGAACAGTTGAAAATTGGTTAGCGTACACCCTGGTGTATGTCTAAGCTAGCAGGAGGCTTTGGTGGGGGAGCGGTAAATTATGTTGTTATGATGACGTTTTTATGGTTGCATCGATGACTCCCAAATTTTCCCCATTCATCCGTTCATGGGTAGTGAAATGTGACTCTGGTGTAAAGCGGGGGATCAACTGTAAGGTCAAATCATATCCAATGGCCTCACCAAGGTACGGCGTGTGTGTGGTTCCAAAGAAATAGGTCCGACAGCAGGCTAACGCTCCTCTGGGGGCAACACATTGCAAAATCTGAGGATGGAAAGAGCATTGATCAGTAAAAATCCTCACGAATTAAAAAAACTGAAAAAAACATCCTTAAAGACATGAATTCTTTGGCGTGCTTTTAATGAGAGGGAACTGCAGCATGTTGGAACCTGTCCTGTTCCAGATGACACCACCAGGTGGTGCTGCAGGACCAGAACTAACTTGACGTCTCATACAGTAAAATGTGCCATCATGGCTGCATGGCCAATGTGCGGATGCCGCTGTGCTGCTTCTTACCATGTGTCGGGCTGCACTGCCTGCAGGTCCTGTGCTGCGAACTTGATGACTCTCAGACGGAAAGTTGAAGGAGTAACTGTCCATGTCTTCTGAGGACGAGTGTGCACCAAACAAAACGTAGGGCTGCCTCTCTTTACTGGAAATGAAAGTGTTCTGTTAACATCCGAACTGCAACAGTTTTATTTACTATTGCAGGAAAATTACTTTTTGTCTGTGATGTTGCTTGAGATGAGTCCATGGGAGTAATACAGACGGAAGGCCTGAAAAGTAAAGCACTTTGAGGACTACTGCATGGAAACGGCATATATAAGAACTCTATTTGTTTTAGAGCGCGTCGGCTTGCCTCTCCTGCCTGCGCCTCAGACAGCTCCAAAATGGACAGATGACTCTCCAGGTCCATGCTGGAGAAGAAGCTGCTCCACTGCCTCTCAAAGCTGCTCAAATCCTGAAAGCGGCAACCGCGTAGGAGAAGTCATCACATTGGGACATGATTATCATACTGAGCACAGGATTCAGGATGCCTAGTAACTCTGGTGAAAGGTTGTGTCAATATATTTTTTCCTGCTTTCATGGCAGCGGTTCAACCAGACCTGGGCCAGCAGCTGGTCCAGAGACACAGAGTCCAGTCGGCTGTAAAGCTGCCACAGTTGCTCGCTCATGTCCGACAACTGAGGAAAACAGGAAGTGGTCGTTAAAGCGGAGGAGAAAGTGTGAAATGAAATAAAAAATACAAATAAAAACCCCATCTCACCTTGTACTTCAGGGTGAAAAAGCTTCCTCCACCAATGCCCTCCAGGGCGAAGGCTTGGATAAGGGGCCACTTTTCCACCATGAAGATATCAAACTTTTGCACATGTCCTGGAAGTCAAATAACGGCAGTATAATTAACGACGTACATTGAAGTGAATGTTGAATCAAGTAATCTATACCAAGGGAGCTGTAGGGGACACCGATGCGATGGCAGTCTTGCACCATTGTGACAAAACTGGAGATTTTGAACTCCTCTGCCGCCTCTTCATCTTGGTACTGCGTGGGGAAGACACAAGTGGGGACACAAAGTGAAGTCAGGGGCAAAAAGAAGAAGGGGACACCCCTGATAGAGACTGCTAAGCCCGTAAGAAGAAATACACTGAAATCTTAAATAGTTGCTTTAATAACATGTCTCCATTGGACATAATGTAAACAGAATTCATCTGTTCCAGGGTCAAACTGCAGATTGTATAAAGCCTTCATTAAGTGTTGGGGTTTAAAGTAGCATTTAAGCAGCATTATAACATTCTTAGCTACCATACAAGTGCATAAAGACGTTAACGGCTGCATGATAAAACGATGCAAAACTCAACCTCAATTTCTGTCATGCAGTAGAGGTGCAGGTTCCTCCAGTGAGACAAATAAGGCAGCAGGTAGTTAAAGTTGACTGGGTTGCAGTAGAGGTGAACACATCCGGCCTTGATCAGAAGGATGACGTCTGTAAAGAAGACCAGAGGAATTAACAGAGTTGCTTAACAGAAAGAAAGCAAAAGATTCGATAGACTCACCATCCAGCATTTCTTCTGAGAACCCCTCCAGGGAATGTTCCATGTTGATTGGACTTCTTCCGTAGAGGCCATAGAAGAGGTATTTCGCCAGCTCCGTGCAGCCCTCGTTGTACCGGCTGTCAATTCCTGAGAAACAACATCCATACTCAATATATGTCAAATGATCATAATCCATAGAGAAATGATGTTCCACAGAACACGGTTCTCCTCACCAAGAGAGCACAGGATGCCATCAGAACTGGAAGTATCTCCATCGCTCAGCAGAGACTGAACCTGACGCAGGCGGCAGCAACTAGAGGCATAAAATGTATAAAATTAAGAATTTAAGGAGTGGTTCTCTCTTTTTGTTTAGTTTCATTATTGTATTTTCTTATTATTATTGTATTTTATGTTAGTCATGTGTTCTGTGTACAGTGTGAGTGACTTAGGAGTTAATTTAACTATCGGCAATGTTCTAACTGACCTGACCTCCTGCATTGTCATTCCAGAGGATGATTTACTTGCAATCAAGCGTCTTAATGAAGTACTAAAACCAAGTACAAGCGAATTGTTATGTGATAACACGGCGGTTGCTGTGCTGGTTCAAGCTAACCATAGCAACGCTTGTTGAAGCGTAAACTAACCGATCCCCGACTCCCGTAGGAACCGTGTACGCCACTTTCATGATTGTTGTTTTATGTTTACACCGATTAGGCGGCAAGTAAGACAGTGAGCAGCTTTGATGTTAAGCAGAAACAACAACAGTAAATTTGACAGTCTGGAGATGGGCAGATGTGCTTCTTAGCATGCTAGCAAAGATGGCAGAAATACAACATTAACGGTACCTGACAGCTGGGTTGACTCCAGGGTATTTCCCAGTAGCTCGTCTAATCCCGGCCATGGTTCGGTATCGTCTCGGTGTGGCAGGGAGATGTTTTATATCCTTAAAATCTCGCTTTTCCCAGACCAGAGAGCTAGCTGCATCTTCTCCATCACCACCGAGAACGTCCACACTAGCATAGCAACGGGGCGAACCATTACAAACTGAGGAGGGGTAACATGAATATTTAGGTCAACTTGGATTCCACGCACACACACATAATAAATATTGTATGTTTTGGCGACATAATCTATTTTAAAATGTTGTTTATGTCAGAAAACCGTCCACAAAGTTTAAAATATCTGATTTCACCCCCTCCTCTCTGTTTTTTAATGCTATGGTCGTGTCCTGTTTGGGGTCTTTGGACAGCTGTACAACACAGCCGCATTATGGTGCAGTGCCTGTGCAATAACACAAATAAGGACGCATAGCTGTGCATGTTTTCATGCGCAAACCTTATTTTTTTCCCTTTAACTTACATGGTTTAAAACTCTCATCACATGATTAATATAAATTATATCAGACATTGTGATTCTCACACCATAAACATACACTATACAGTATACAGTACTATATTGTACTATTCCTTCCTTAATCATCCTGCACATTCTGACAAAATAAAGTTTTTAGTGTCGTGCGAGCATGCAGACGTGGATTTGATACACATCTTGCATATTCCAGGAGTGTTGGAATGCAGTTCCTTGAGAAAAACAATGCAGGTGGCACAATACTTGTTGATGTCAGGAATGTTCCTCTCATGTTGCAGAGCAGAGCAAGCAGTCATTTGTCTTGTTCATGAAAGCCTGCACCTTGCCAGAGACATGTCCTGCAGTAAGTGTAACTTTTTGTGCATATACGGGATATATATAGATATATATGTGTGTGTGTGTGTATATTTGTATGTATTATAAATGACTTCTTTTGCACTTCTTTGTTTAGCAGACATGAAACAGGCCATGGTGGTCATCTCCACAGAAGAGGAATGGTCCTCTCTGGTGTCTTTGCTGGAGGAAAATGTTACAGATAAAGACCAACAATCGAATACCGAGGAACATGTCTATAACTTGGTGCTGGATGACCGCTTGATCAGCCTCCACTATGCAGATTTAAAAGCAGACATGACAGAGGAGAACATCAGCCAAGTGATGAATGCTTGCTTCACATCTTGCAAAGATGGAATCAGCACATTCCTGCTGTTGGTTCAAGGTGGGCATTACACAACAAAACAAATGCGACTGTTGGAGATAGTTCAGGCACATTTTGGAGCCGAGGCGTACAAGTACCTGGTGATTGTCTCTCTGGAAGACGGCCAAGCGGTGACCATGCTGGATGACACCCTCCTGGAGCTAATAAACACGTGCGATGGACGCTACTGCACAATGACCTCGACCTCTGCCAGGGACAAAGCCAGCGCGCTGGTCAGCATGGTGGACTACATGCTGGCCGAGACTGGTTCCACGGGCTACAGCCACAGCATGCTGGCCGACGCTAAGAAACGCAGCACAGAGGACACGGCCATGCGCATGCTGAAGCAGAAGGTGCAGGAAGCTGAGGAGAAGGTGCGGGCCTTCCAGCAGTTGGTCGTCCAGAAGGAGGAGAGACGAGCCAAAGAGGTGGAGGAGCTGAGGGAGAAGCACGACGAGGAAAGACGCAAGGAGGCTGCAGAAAGGAGGCGGCACGAGGCAAAGAAGGAGAGCCTGGAGGAGGCTGTGGTCAGCCATACAGCAATACTGCACCTCCAGGCCAGGCCAGAAGATGGTAGGTACCATTAGTAGCAGAAGGACTTGTCGACCTATTGTTGTTTTGTCATGTTTAAACTGGTTTCTTCCATAGTCTGGGTATAGGTTTACTACTGTATTTGAAGGTTTCCTCCATAGTCCTCACAAAAGTACTTTCAATGTCTCTCAGCGGAAACAACAATATTAGCATTGAGCTCTCATGCTCCACTCCAGTCCAGTAGGAGGCAGTCATGCACATTAAAAAGTGGGTGTAAAAGTAGCCTGCTTTGACCACACATCAATTCTTCCAGTTGTTGCCAGCAGAGCGGCAAAAATAACATTCTTGTCATAGTCTGGACTCCCCTGAATGCTTCAGCTGTATATATAAATTGTTAGTTAGCTAGGTGGTTTGCATAAGCTATATATAACTTGTTAGTTAGCTTGCTGGTTTGCATAATCTATATATAACTTGTTAGTTAGCTAGGTGGTTTGGATAAGCTATATATGTATAACTTGTTAGTTAGCTCGCTGGTTTGCATAAGCTATATGTAACTTGTTAGTTAGCGAGGTGGTTTGCATAAGCTATATATAACTTGTTAGTTAGCTCGCTGGTTTGCATAAGCTATATGTAACTTGTTAGTTAGCGAGGTGGTTTGCATAAGCTATATATAACTACGTATATAGTATATATTTGCCTTTACAAATCACGCACCACTATAGGATAGTCTGTGGTTAATTGAATATTGGTGTATGCACTCCAAAGTTGACAAAGACCAAACAGAAAAACCCTCAATTAACGACCCGGATCTGCACCAAAATTCCACCAACTTTGAAGGACATAATAACCAGTTGATCTGTCTCGTCTTTTAGAGGATGACACAAACAAGATGTCCGTCGTCCTGCTGGGTCTGTCCGGTTGTGGCAAGACATCAGCTCTCAATCTCATCTTGCAGCGAGCAAGCAACCAGTACCCCAGCGCCGAGTCCACTGACGAGGACCCCCACCCCACCCTTGTCTGTGAGAGGAGGGAGGTTTGCACGGCGGGGAAGAGGCTTATCCTGGTGGACACCCCCGAGCTGTGGGATGAGGACGGCACGGAGAACCTGGAGCAGGTGAAGGACTGTCTGGCTCTGGCGCTGCCGGGACCCCACATCTACCTGCTGGTCCTCCAGGTGGGCCGCTTCACTCAGGGTGAGAGCGAAATGCTAACCTACCTGCAGAGGATCTTTGGAAGGGACGCCGTCGAGCACTGCATGGTGCTGTTTGTGCACATGAACCAAGGCCCGCAGCGGTCTCAGAGCATCCACGACTATGTGGCGGGGGCCCACACCACGCTGCATGAGCTCGTCCGGAGGTGCGGCAGCCGCTACTATGAGCTGAGCCTGGCCAAGACCCACAATGGTCTGAGCTACCCTCAGGTCAGACAGCTGCTGTCAGGCGTCAACAAGCTCGTAGCGTCCCACGGAGGACGAGCACATGCCGTGAAGAGGTTCGCTGCTCAGGAGCTCCAGGGAAGGAAGACAACGATTGAGGACAAGAAGAACAACAGTTGGGAGGCCAACTTCCTGCTTAAAGATGCTTAATGCCAATCATCCATCATGTGCTGTATCTTATTGGATTGCTTTGACTTTACCAGGGTGTCCAAACTCTGTTGGGGGCCACTTTGATAGACGCAAATTATACCTAAAGCATTATTTTTATTTGTGGGAAAACCTGCCATGTTGTGCTCATAAACGCCATAATCAGGCTGCTTATTAGTAGAAAAACCATCCCACTTCAGCTTGCTTGAGGAGGTTTTCTTTACTTGCAGTGAATCGGCTTAATATTTACACTCTTACTCACGGTGCATCCAAAATAACACAACAGGTAACAGGAAGTTACCAAACATGACTTGTGTGTTTTGTTTTGAATGTAGAGTATATTAGTGTGTAAATGTGTATTCCGATCCCTGTACAGTCTGTGTGTGTTTTCACATGTGCGACTTGGTATTTTTGGTTGCACCGTGAGTGAGGGAGGTGTTTGCTTTGACCACCCGTGAATGGCGTACTCAGTGTGACTTTAGTTTAATTTTATTTTTGGAAAATGTTATGGTCCAATACGTAAATAACGTGCCACGATTCACAAATGACCCCCAGGCCAGACTTTGGAGACCACGATACTATACGGTATACTGTAAATGAGCCAAAGTGCAAATTAAAGCATTGAGAAGACACAGTGAAAGATGTGATAATATGTAGTGGTTCAGATGTTTGGTGAGACCAGATCCCTGCAACAACAGGCTTTTATTGCAGGTTTGAATTATCCCACAACAGATACAATAACGTCTAATAAAAGTCCCTAATAAAAACACACCAAGCTGAAACTCAACTCTGTAGCCCTGACATCACGTCCGTCCCACCACTGCTATGGATCACATTTATATAGCAACACACCAGAGTCTTATTTATGTTGTTATTTTGTTTACTATATGAGATAATAAGAGTGTAAATGTGACTATAGGGGTGTTATTTTATGTTTAGAGGGCTCTAACAATGGACAAACAAACATTTAGAGGGTTGTAAAAGGGTTTTCTATGCTCTAACTATGAAAATATTCAATTTATAATAAAAAAATATGACTTTGTGAATGTGATTAACCAAGGGATTACTGTTTAGGTTCGGTGCTACAGTTGAAGGTCAAAGTGACAAGTAGATATGACAGGCTTGTGACCTTATGAGCTAGGAGGAAGGAAATATCCCCCGAGGTGATCCTTAAGCGTCGCTCTGAAGGCCCATGATGCCGTCTATCCACTGGGTGTAGTGTGAGATGATAGTGTAGATCCCCGGCTTCTTCAGTTGGCCGCACTTCTTCCCTCCGTTGGACGTGATGCCCACCGCCACGCCGTTGTAGAGCAGCGGACCGCCAGAGTCTCCCTAAAAGAGAAAGATGGGTTTAATATTGAGGTTGTGATTCAGGGATGGGCTGATGGGAAAAATGGGCTACTGGTGACATAAAAACACATAACAGGAAAAACTAAATAAAACTAAAACAAAATAAACTAAAACAAACTAAATAATAATGTAAATATTGCAATACAACACAAACTGACGGCAGGTGAATGGAATGAGGTTCCACAGGGTGGCTAAGGCACTGCACGTTTGTTTTCATGTGCTGGACTGACTTTCAAAGCATGTTGACATATTTATCTCCAACAATCAGCTTCTGATTGTGATGATGCCTCCTACGCTTCTGCCATTACTGTTCCTTTGTCGTACTTTATACATTTTGTTCCATTTCTTTAGGCACGGCAGTTAATATTGGAGGGACTTGTTGTGATATATTACTCAAAATAAAGATTTTATCCTGGAAAACACTAACATAATTCCTGCTGTACTGTGTACTGATTTGACCTTTGACTTCTACCTCAGTCAACTTAGGGTGACAACTAACTGAAAACTCAAAAATGCCAACCATTGTGTCTAAAGAACAGGCAGCCCTTGTGTTGACTTCTCGTGTTCTGATATTTCAGTCGTATACAGTATGTACTCCATTGAATCATTATTATTATTACAGTGGTACGTGACCCAAAACCATCGGACAGCCAAACAGCATGTCTAAAACTAGTCTAGTGTTTGCCTGCTGACTCCAAATGGATCACGGTTCTTTTACAGTTCGGACACTATAGACAGATTCCAGTCAGGAAATCCTTAAATCATCTTTATAGTGTGTGAGTGTTTTATTTGTTCATAGTATACAACGCAGAGTGTCCAAAACTGTCTGCTGACTCTGAATGGATCACAGTTCTTTTACAGTTGGGACACTATAGACAGATTCCAGCCAGAGAATCCTTAAATCGTCTTTATAGTGTGTGGTTTTTATTTGTTCATAGTATACAACGCAGAGTGTCCAAAGCTGTCTGACTGTCTGCTGACTCTGAATGGATCGCGGTTCTTTTACAATTGGGCCACTATAGACAGATTCAGGCCAGGGAATCCTTAAATCATCTTTATTGTGTGTGAGTGTTTTATTTGTTCATAGTATACAACGCAGAGTGTCCAAAACGTTCTGCTGACTCTGAATGGTTCGCGGTTCTTTTACAATTGGGACACTATAGACAGATTCCGGCCAGGGAATCCTTAAATCGTCTTTATAGTGTGTGAGTGTTTTATTTGTTCGTAATATACGACGCACACAGAACGATGAACGACTCTGTATCTGTCTCCAACAGAACATTGATGGTAAAGGTGAGAAACACAGTAACGGAACTCGCATGTCGACCTCCTGTATCTTGCCAATCTAGCTTGATGTTAGTCCACCGGAAAAGCATCACAACTCACATCACAGGTGTCCTCCTTCTTGTGCGGCTGGTCACAAGGTTCCTCGCAAACCTTGTGAGCACAGATCATGTTGGCGGTGAACTTCCTGCCAAAGTAGTCACTGCGTCTGCAGCGTGCCGGGTTCATCACTTCCACCACCACCTCCTTCAACTTGTCCGGCCGGGAGCCCAGATTGTCCAGGGACCCCCAGCCGGCCGTGTCCACCTCGGCGTCTGTGTCGGGGTTGCCGGAGTCTTCTCGCAGGAACGCCACGGCTTTGACAGCGTCTGAGGTGTTGAACGGCCGATCCAACTGCGAGGATCACAAAAAGACAAAGGTTATGTCGTCTGACAAAGACACGGCAGCCGACTGAGTTTGCTTACTTTAATGAGAGCGATGTCGTTGTCGTAATTGGACGAGTCGAACTGAGCGTGATTGTGGAGCTCCATAATGTCAAACGTCTGCTTGGTGTCTTCATCTTGACTCAGAGAGTGAACACCAAGGACCACTTTTCTGCCGTTTGCCCTGTCAGAGTAATATACCTGGAGCTTTACTGACCAAATGTCCTCCTTTCCTAGGACATATCCTGTTTTCCCATCTTGTCTAGGCCATCCTGAGGTTTTGATAAAGTGATGAAAATGCCCCAACGCTATATTTTCCAGTGTTTTGAGTGTCTCACATACGAGGAGTCCTCACCCTGTGGGAAGGCAGTGCACCGCCGTCATCACCCACCGATCGCCGACCACAAAACCTCCGCATTCGTGCTTCATGCTGTCGCCTTCGACCACCTGGATAGACGCCATGTAGGGCCGAGAGTGGGGTGCCGCCTCCCTGCCCCCGATGATGCCCTCCCCTGAGGGGGGCCACAACAGGACATGGCACTTCGATAAATCATGTCATGCATCCAGTGGATCTAAAAGTACAAGTCAAAGTGAGCCTCACCTTTGGAGAAGAAGGCAAAAACCAAGAGAGCAACAACCATGAGCTTTTTCTCTGACACCATGATGGCGTTTCAACCAAAAAGTCAAAGCTGGCGGCTTTTAAAGGGATTCAGCCTTAAGGGCAGGAAGTGGGAGTAGATCCTCTTGTCCCTTTCCTGGAATACAACAAAAAAACAGGAAAGCACAAGATGTTATTCCGACACTGGACTCGTCTCTTCAATGTGTTTCTGTGTCCTTGGTGTTTTATCTTGTACTTTTCTACTTTTATTAGACTTTGTCAACCTCCTGCCTTCTCAGTGTCTGCTTTGGTGTCCAAACTACACAAACTACAACACAAAATGCTTACTTTCGGCAAAAAAGGGTAACTTTTGCTTAAATGTGCAATCTTTTGGACTGTATTCAATCACGTAACAACATTATTTATTATTTAATTTAGAAAAAACGTGAGAGAGAAGCCAGAAAATTCAGTAAGTACACCTCAAAGGGAAATACAGTCAATGGGGTTTGGGATTAGCCTTTTTTACATCATGAAAAACATCAAAAATGGCCTCCGTGTCAGTAAATTTGGACATCCAACAGGAAGTCATTTCTCAAGTCAAGTTTTCACTGTAGTGCACATAAAGCAGGAAGTACACATGTCCAACGACAACAATGTTACATAACTCCCTGTACAATCAAATGAGGAAGTAAGTCAAGGTGGTTGGACTCCAGGAAGAAGATGACCCCTGTGGACCTGTCCTATTTCCTGGAAGCAATCACCAACAATTCAACTAAAGGATTCACTTCACATTATTATTTCCGTAGTAAGTCAAGCGGTCCTACACAGAACAGCGTTACAATACAGCTTTTACTTTTATTACTGCTGCCCATTTGGAACTGAAATACTACGATCAGGGGCGTCACTACGTTCTGAGGACAGGGATGCACAGGATATGAATGAATGAAGGAGACATTCAAAAAAATTCAAAACACAAATAAGTACCAGTACCAGTAAATACCAGAGACAAAGAAGATAAATAATAATAAATAATAATAATAATAATGTGCCTCACAGCTAGAAGACCAGGGTTCAATTCCACCCTCGGACATCTCTGTGTGGAGTTTGCATGTTCTCCCCGTGTATGCGTGGGTTTTCTCCGGGTACTCCGGTTTCCTCCCACATTCCAAAAACATGCTAGGTTAATTAGCCACTCCAAATTGTCCATAGGTATGAATGTGAGTGTGAATGGTTGTTTGTCTATATGTGCCCTGTGATTGGCTGGCCACCAGTCCAGGGTGTACCCCGCCTCTCGCCCGAAGACAGCTGGGATAGGCTCCAGCACCCCTGTGACCCTTGTGAGGAGAAGCGGTAGAAAATGAATGAATGAATGAATGAATGAATGAATGAATGAATGAATGAATGAATGAATGAATGAATGAATGAATGAATAATAATGTGGAGAATAGATGACATCAAATATGAACAACAATGTAAAGCGTAAACAGTAAATTGCACAAATAATTCAAATAATTTTGAATAACTATATTATATTATTAGTTAGCCTATTATTATTACTATCATAATTCTTCTTCTTCTGGTTATTACTACTACTACTACTAGTAGCTTCGTATTAGCCTGCTTATTGGCTTGCTTATTAGCCTGCTTTTGCCCTATCATATGAAATATGTCAGATATTTATTTTGTTATAAAAAAAACAAAATCAATAAAAAAATAAATAAATAAAAGAAATACAAATTATCAAATTATTTAGGGGGGGCTTCAGCCTAATGACGCCACTGACTACAATTATATAAAAGATTTTGAGTCACGTCCAAAAACTTCGTTTGAGTAGTAAAGAACACTGATTGACTTCCAACAAGCCTACACTGCCCCCTACAGGCCAGAATCAAAATGGCGTCTAAAAACAACGTGTGTGTTTTGAAGCGTGGAGCTCCACGTGTGCGGTCTTGGCAGTGAAGCATCCATCAGAGCTTCCTGACAGCCATTTTTCACCTGATGTCTTCAGACTGTTTGTTGCTCTGGCTCTCTCACGCCTCCTCCTCTCGTGTTCAGACGATGAGTCAGGAGGCGGCTGACGGCTGGCGGCTGACTGGCAACGCCAACGCTTCACAGGAAGCTGCGGGCTTCTCTACACATCTTAAAATGCAGCCTGGAGCTCGGACAACTATCCATTAGCATCGTTAGCATGGTACTTTGTATGCAGGGAATAGGCTAACCTAGGCCATCCCTTAAAATGTGAATGTATATTCATAATAATAATGAATACGTTGAAGAACTGGAATCTGAGGCGGGGTGTCGAACTTGGGAGAAAACTTTATTCTTCTCACAAACATTAACACACTCCTCGCTACGTGAGACATAACATCCCACCATGCAAACACCACAGGAAGAGAAACCCCTTTCCCTCGCGCCCAAGCCTCCGGGTGGCAACCACTCTCCTAACGATCGTTCCGGGGTGAATTATGTACCGGTAAGCTAGCACTACAACGTGTATCAATAATGTATATATGATATGATTGTTTATGTGATTCACGGCCCCAATTATCGTGGAGGTTACAGTGTATATGTCCCAAGTGGGTGAAGAACCCAACGTGGGAGACAGGCGTGGAAGAACACGCGTATTTTTAGATGTGGCGGTGGTCCGGCACGGCCGTGGTCTGGCTGAGATCCAGGTTTAGGATTACTGCTCAACTGCTTTAATCCAACCTGCTTCCTCCGTCAGCCTCAGCTTGTCTGGTGGGAGCTGCTCTCTAGACGGACCTCTGCTGGATGAGATGCTCTTTAAGCCCACTAATCTGTTTTTTTTACTGACTGATTTACTTCAGGCGTACGTGTGTGTATGAGTGTGTGCGGGTGTGTATATTGCATGTTTCCTTCATCAAAATGTTCAAAATCTGAAATGAAGGGGGGGGGGGGTGCACAGGATATGAATGAATGTAGTAAACATTCAAAAATAAAACCAAAAAACCAAATAAGGAACAAGAAGCGGGATATAACTTTCCCACTTTTGGACAGATTTAGTAGAGATACTCAATAGTTTTAGGCCACCATTAAATGTACACAAGTACACACAATCTACACTGCAAAACCGCTGCTCAAGCTCTGCAACCATTCTGTCCAGTGGACAGTCATCAATTATATCATAATCATTATTATATTATTCATTAGCCTATTATTATTACTATCTTCATTATTCTTCTTATGATTATTACTACTACTACTAGTAGTAGTAGTAGTAGTAGGCTAGTATTAGCCTGCTTATTGGCTTGCTTATCAGCCTGCTTTTGCCCTAATTTGTCAGATTTTTTTGTAAAAAAGAAAATAAAAAATGTATATATATATATATATATATATATATATATATATATATATATATATATATATATATATATATATATATAATTCAAAAATTCTTGGTGAAAAATAAAAATAGTTTGAATCTTAAACCTGGATTATGCTTCTATGCATTTAGCTTGTTAACTAACCTTGTCGCGAGCGCAGCAATGGCAGTTAAATGGAGACGGGGAAGATTGTATTCTAATAATTACTGTCACTTGCCGTCAAAGTCAAACAAACGGGTGTTTGGAGAATAAATACAATTATACACTAATAATAAATACTAATCACATATTAGTACTGCAAAATACTGAAGAAATGAAGGGTGCATGTGCGGACATGGCTTGCTTATTAAGCCTGCTTTTGCCCTATAATATGAAATTTGTCAGATATTTTTTTGTAAAAAAAAATACAAAATATCAAATTATTTAGGGGAACTTAAGAACATTTTAGAACATTTTAAAAGCACCTAAAATGTTCTTAAATGTTCCCTAAAATAGGCCTAATGACGCCACTGAACATGACATTCTTAGATTAGAAATTGGGCCTGTGTTTTTGTCTCATGTCCCCCTTTCGATCAACACTTAAATCATTACTGACTAAAATCCCGATATTCTTCATGTTAGCAAGTGGCTAAACACACGGTGACGTTTGCTTTGTTGTCTGGTTGCTGTCAAAAGAACATGACGCAGCCGACGGAAAGAAACACGGACATGGAAGCTTGCCTCGTCCTGGTCTCGTTTCAACACGTCTGCTAAAAAAAAAAAAAAAAAAAAAAGAACCACGCCCAGTGACCCCCATTGATGACGTGCGGACCAATGAGAGCTCACCGTACGCCACCGCCTGTCACCGTGTAAATGCATGCATGGCATTTCTATGGAGATGCTCCAGGATGGGGTGGCTGGTTTCCTCCTTTGAAGGTGCAGGATGGGGACCTGATCCCAACTCAGCCAGGATGCCGACTATAGGGGTCACTGGGTGCCGCTGACCCCTCAGACACTTGATGGAGTCACTCAGTGAAGACGACAAACACAACACTGCTTCTCATCTTTTTCTCTCTCTCTCGCTCTCACACACACACACACACACACACACACACGTACATGTTGCAGAAATAAAAACAGCTTAAAAGAATAATACTTGTTGCTTAGTAGTTACTGAATCTGAAGTATGACTGGCTAAAAAAAAAAGCTAATTCCATTGCTAATCTGACAGGGACCAGCACTGGTGATTCTGAAGGCCCTGACATGGCAAAAACACATGAAGTACGCTGGAAGCAGTCCAGCCAAGAAACATGCTACAAAATGAAGATAATAGATGAAAATTAATCCCAATAATAAGAATAACTGAATAAGATTGAGTCTATATTATAATGAATGTCATTTGATGGAGCAAATATTAGAAATGAAGTTGCAAACATGACTCAGAGAAGGCATCGCTGGCCCTGACTGCGCAACACAAAAAAAGTCCATGACAAGCATATTAAAACATTTGGAAAACACCCGCCGCCATTGTGTGGATGTTGCCTGCCTCCCTTCCCGGTGTGTGCGGTTCCACCTGCCTCCCCCCAGGGCGCCCAGCACTACGGGCCCGCCTAGCTAACATAGCAAAGTGGTGACAGATGGCAAAAAATATGAAAAGCACGTCAAATCATCTCAGCCTCCACCGTAGAGACCCGAGGGCCCATTTTTGGATTGGCAGCGTGTGCGATGGGAGGCTAATAAAACGACACCGTCCCTGACCAAGACCAGGCAACTCATTACACAACATCAATTACTGCAAATGAAACCACTTTAATAAGACTCAGTTCATTTGCCGCCCTGTTTTCTTCCCAGAACAACACAAAACAGGTCAATTACAACATTCCGGTGCATTAAAGTTCCCTGACAACAACAACAACAACAAATACTACTAGCGCAGATTCCACCACACAACAATTTTGTGGCTACCTCTACTCAAGGTTTTCAATGTCAAAATCCTCATTATACGTACCACCTGAAATCAATAATTATAACACCATATATTTTTTACAAGCCACAAAACTTCATTTAATTTCTTATGTAAACTTCATTTTGTTACTTTTGTGACAAGAAAAGCCTCTGGCATTTGTAACGGACATAAAACTAATGCAAATGAAACATAAACTATGCAGTACTCGGGTATTTTGATTAAGTATTCAGCAAAGTATTAACTCAATGATATGTCTTAACACCTTAAATTACACTTTTTGTTTTACTTTAGTTAAGTATTTATGTTTTACTTTTTAAATTTTTTTTAACATATTTTAAACATTTTAAAAACTTTTAAAAAACATTTTTAAACATTTTTACAATTTTTTTTACATTTTTTGAACATTTTTTGAAACATTTTTATATTTTTTATCTTTACATGTATCCTTACATTTATCTTTAATATTTTTACATTTTTATTTTTTTTACATTTTGTAAACATTTTTGTTTTACATTTTTTTCAAAACATTTTTTGTAATATTACTATGACTTTATTGTTGTAATATTTGGACTTTATTATTGTAACATTATAACATTTTCTATTATAACAATTAGGGATGATAATCTCTATCGATAATTATCGTCCCGAATTCAGCATAAAAATGCAATATGATATTGATATCGGTATCGGAAATTGAGATGAATTAAGCAGTTTTATTGAAATGTCATGTTTAATTTTAGCTTTTAGCTCTGAATGAATTATGGATGTTGTATTTTAACGTCTACTACTTTGATTTTTTACTCAACTTTTTTTTCTTCCCTGTAAAGCGTCTTTGAGTATTCTGAAAAGCGCTATACAAATAAAATTTATTATTATTATTATTATTTAATTTAATTTAATTTTAGTTTTTTTTTTAGAATGCCCCATTGTGCGCCTACTGATGTAATTAACAGTAATTAGCCACGACAGCATCCCCAGCAGCTCTGCTGTAGTTCTATACTTTATGAATTGTGCTATAGTACATTATTGACATCATTATATTATTCTTCTATTTATTCACATTAACGAAAGCTGTCAGCAGTCTGAGTCACCACTGAGCGTGCACGTGCGTGTGCATGTACGAGAGAGCGCCGACAAGAAAACTAAGGGGGCTTTTTTCTCTCCTTTGACGGAGCGTTTTGTCTGTCAACAAATCAAAGGCGGCATCCTCTTTGACCCGGGCTGTCTGGACGTAACATCACTTCATGTCTGCTGAAGAAGAGGAGGAAGAGGAAGAAGAAGAAGAGGGAAAAAATGTCACTCAGTCGTCATCGTCGTCATCTTTTGCGGGCCTCCAACAAAGTACAGCCGACATCTTGTTTTGACAACTCAGCATCTTCAGCAGCAGCAAAACAGCCCCAGACCATCACACTACCGCCGCCATATTTTACTGTGGTTATGATGTTCTTTTTCCGAAATATTGCCTCCTTATTGGCTTGCTTATCAGTTTGATTTTGTCCTATTATATGAAATATGTCAGAGTTTTTTTTGTAAAAAAAAATCTATCAAAAATAAAAACAAATCAATAAAAATATTAAAATGATTTAGGGGGGCTTAAGAACATTTTAAACATTTTAAAACAGGCCAAATGATGCCACTGCCACACACACATATTCCCGATTCATCAAATTCCCTGACAAATGTTCTAATTCTTGGTGAAAAATAAA
This sequence comes from Doryrhamphus excisus, assembly GCF_037039965.1. Classification (NCBI taxonomy): domain Eukaryota; kingdom Metazoa; phylum Chordata; class Actinopteri; order Syngnathiformes; family Syngnathidae; genus Doryrhamphus; species Doryrhamphus excisus. The sequence goes on from NC_136370.1 coordinate 3,290,310, forward strand.
AATAGTTTGAATCTTATACCTGGATTATGCTTCCATGCATTTAGCTTGTTAACTAACCTTGTTGCGAGCACAGCAATGGCAATTAAAGAGAGACAGGGAGGATTGTATTCTAATAATTACTGTCACTTACCGTCAAAGTCCAACAAACGGGCGTTTGGAGAATAAATACAATTATACACAAATAATAAATACTAATCAAATATTAGTACTGCAAAATACTGAAGAAATGAAGGGTGCGTGTGCGGACATGTTATGTGTTGAAGTCCAGCGATGCTGTACCTTAATAATAACAAGTTTAAAAGTTTAAAAGTTGTGTTGTCAGTGACTCAGTGAATTTGTTGGATGATGTGAAACATTTAATTGTGATTAAAATCAGGAAGTATCACACCACCGTATACGCCCTCACTTGTGAGTAAACTTCATGTTTTACTTAACGTAAGAATGTTAAAATCTAGAATTCCCTTTTCCTGTCCACTTCATAAAGCCCTTATGATGGCCACAGGAAGTGATACTTTCTATTTACATGCAAATAAATTCCAATAAAATCAAGCCAGTCTTAGGCCTCACCGCCTGCAGGGAGCTTCGGTGTAAATTTGTCGCAGATCAATTTTAAGAAAAAGGGTGTGCAGGTTTTCCCCCGCCAGAACCCTAGAGGAGAAATCTGACAAATGGTCTCGCTCTTGGATCTCTTGCAGACTCGGCGCCGTCACGGAGGCGGGCCGACGGCGTGTGATGTGTGCGAGGTGAAGTGTTCGAAGGGGGGGAGGGGGTGATTTCTAGACAAATTAAGAGCGTTTACATGGATGCAATATTGTTAAAAGCACACTCCCACCCATCCACTCCTCCTCCTCCTCCTCCTCCTTCTTCTTCTTCTACCCTCAGTTCTTCTTTATTTGTTCTAATTCCAGCGACGGGCCGGGTCTTGCCTGGCTGTGCTTTCAAAGGGTAATTGACACCTTCGCTGTAATTTCATGGTTTCACTCCACCTGCCTTTCATGTCTGAATCTAGCCTTTGCGTGTGTGTGTGTGTGTGTATTGGGGGTGGGGGTGGGGGTGGGGGGTAGAGTCTGTGTGTGCTGCTTTGCTGTCTCTTCCAGCCCGTGGAAAACCTTTTGTCAACATGAACGACACGTCTCAAGCAAGACTTATTTATGAAAGGAGGGCCACGTCGTTATGTCAGACCAAAGACAGACAACATAAAAGATGGTAATGGTAATGGTAATGGTAATGGTAATGGTAATGGTAATGGTAATGGTAATGGTAATGGTAATGGTTTTATTTCATTTGAACATGCATCAGATTACAATTGAGTGCATCCCATAATCAGTTCACAGTTCCACATGTCCAAAAGGAGTAGGAAGAAGCAAAGCTTATTAAATCCTACTTTTACAATCAGTAACTGTTACATTTGTTCACTTCCTGCTTTCCTAATATAGTTTAAGTATTTTTATTTTTATTTTTATTTTTATTTTTATTTTTATTTTTATTTTTATTTTTATTTTTATTTTTATTTTTATTTTTATTTTTATTTTTATTTTTATTTTTATTTTTATTTTTATTTTTATTTTTATTTTTATTTTTATTTTTATTTTTATTTTTATTTTTATTTTTATTTTTATTTTTATTTTTATTAGTACTCGGTGATATGATCATCCAATGCCATAATGGGTACCATAGTAAGTGTCAATATAGTGATATATATAGCACATCATGACTGGTTCAAGACTCTTCATCCTTGTATTTAGCAAACATCAACTGCTTGTATTGTTTCTTGAATTGGCTCATCGTTGTGCATTGTGTATCAATATTTAATCCAGATTATTATTATTATTATTCTCCTGGTAAACAATGTAAGGTTAAGATAATGAGGTTTGAGTTGGCTCTGGCTTTTAGAGTGCAGGTTACGGTTGTTAGCTGTGGCTGCCAGGAAATCTTTCTACCGGGCAAGATCAGGCAGAAGTGGTTGGAGTCGGTTAATCAGAATCAGAATCAGAATCAGAATCGCCTTTATTGTCATTGTATTGCAAGCAACAAAATTTGACCTACGTTACTGCTCTTTGGGTTCATATACAAGTCAGTCGCTTCTAAAAACTTTTCAATTAGCTCTCCAAAGACTTCATGCGTTTATTTTCAAGTCCTATACCCACAAAATTAGAAAGTGGGGTTCGGACGTTGTCCAGAAGTACTTGGAAGTGTGACCAATCACAGTTTGATGTGTTAGCGAGATGGCGGCGGGCTGTTGAGAGGGGAATGACAGGGAAATTACATTGGAGGAACCATGAATCATCGCAAACAAGCTTTAAAAGACACCCCCCACCCCCCACTTGCTATAATTGCCCAATGTATGATGTGTACGTTATTACCTGGCGTTCCACGCTGGCTTTGAGGGTGAATTACAGATGAGAAGATCTTAAAGTCATATGCAAATGTTTCCCACTTTGACCCATAGACCCCCCCCCCACTAGAGCCGTTGGCTAATTTATGTATAATCTCGCTAGCAAACTAGTTATATAGCAACTGAAGCATCCAGAGGAGTCCAGACAGCCTTAACTGATCATAGAGAAGCAGATCATCATCAGGGGGACGGGCACCACTGCCCAATGAGGGAACACCCAATGGTCATCTCGAGGTCAGGTGCCACCCCCCCCCCCCCCTCCCTTTTGGAGCCCCAACCTCGGCCCGCTTCAGCGCCCTCACTGCTGCCTGGCCTCCAGCAGGCTGGCCGGGCAGCGTTCCAGCTTTCTGTCCCAATGACCGGCACAGGCCAAGGCCAGGGGTGGGGTGACAAGACCCCAATCCCCCAGCCCCCCAACCCCTTCCTCATCTGAAGCGCCTCGCTAGCCTGCTGCAAAGCTGATGGAGCGTCGCGGTTGGCCTTGGATTGCACCTGCAGTGTGGTGGGGGGGGTTATGGAGGGTGGCTGGGGCGGGGGGGGCAGGGGGGGCACGGTACAGCTTTTCCCCTCCTGCCTTCTTGCTAATGTTTGGTCAGAAAGTGAACAAGTGAAGGTAAAATGTCTTAGCACTTTTTTAACAAGGGGACGCCCCCTTGGGGACTTGCTGGGTCAAATGGAGGACATCTTTCTACTTGGTTTTGGTCTTCTTCCCCCTCAGGAAGTGACCATTCTCTGTTCGCCAAACGGCACACTACACTATCTCCGTGCAGCCCCGCCCCTTTCGCTGCCCCATAGGTGGTGGTGCCCCAACAGCAGGGTACCAAAGGGTGGTAAGTGAAGGGAAGAAATGGCACACTGATTATTATCAGGTACTCAAACATTTTGTGGGATGCCAAAAGAACACACAGAAGTCACCGTTCTCTGTCCACCAATCAGGACTCTACTTAGCTCCGCCCTTTAGGTACACTGGACTGCTCCTGGTACCCTAAAGGACGAGAGCCAAAAGGGCGTTTCGTCAGTTTTGAGTCCCACTGGGTGGAAGTGGGTCTTGTGACACTTTGGAACGTGTCTTTCTAAAGTTCTAAAGTGGTCAACAAAACAACTGCATTTCCCTGCTGATGTTCTAACCCCGCCCCCCCCAAATCATTCATTGACCCCCCTACCCAGTGCGCTGACCCCAGACAAATGCGGGTGAGGAACCTCAAAAACCAGTAACCACCGCCGATCCCCCTCATGTGCTGACAAAAAGCTGTTAGGAACGCCAGGCGCCCCCTTTTCCTCCGACACCACCCCCACAGCCCCCCGGCCCCCCAGCCCTCCATTTCTTACTTTGCCATGGAGGCTGGTTTCGCCCTCTGGATGAACCTTTCCCCCGAGACCTCGAGCTCAGAGGGAGCTGGATTAGAGCATGGATGTAGAAAGTGTGTGTGTGTTACTAATTATTCTCATAGTGACACACACTGTTGCATTGGCTCCGCCCACAGCGCCATTTCTAGCTTTCATTTGGGTTTTCCGCCGCGTTTCCGTGCTTCTCGATACTTGTCAACTTTTTAAAGACGGTGGCTCACCAGGTTGTTTCTGTTGGGTGCAGGAAGTGAAGATGCTGGCTCTTGGATGGGGGTGGGATACCAGCGTAAGCTAGCATTAGCACCTGTGGAATCAGTCCTGTTGCTTTGGATGGTTCCCCCTCCCCCACAATGCAACATGGCTACCAAAAAAAGTTTTCTTTGGTTCGGGGTTGATCTGATTGGGCGGTTGCTTATTATGACTGCTCCCAAGGGTTTGGGGGAGGGTGGTAGTGGGCGTCAGAGGGGACCAAAAGGTTCTGTGTTGTTGTTTTGGGACGAGGCGTAAAGTCATATTTTTGCCAAAGCAGGATAGCAGAGCTGAAGGTGTTACAGTTTGTTTTCTTGTTTCCTGGGGGGCACGGAGAGCGGGTTCGCCTCAGCTTGACCCCCCCACCACCTCCCAGTTGTGTTTACCTACATCACCCTCTCCTCCCCACTGTGCCGCGCCCCCCTCCGTCTGTGTCCTCCTGCAAAGCCGAGGCGTGGACGTCCATAGAAACAACAGTCCTCGTCCCACACAATGAGCATGTCCATGTCGATTAGAGTGGGGGGGGTGTCATGGGGGGGCTAATAGCTTATTACGCAGTGTAAAGTGACAGTGTGATCTGGAGAGGTGCCCGCCGAGTAGGCCCAATTAAAAGCTAAACAGACGGTGTGTGTGTGGTGGGAGTGTCGGAGAGAGAGGGGGCGGGGCGTTCATGAGGCCAACCATGTGCATTCCTCTGCGCTTCAGGCCCCACTGGCCCAAGGTGGGTTCCCCGGGGGGGGGGCTCACACCCGCCTCTGCCAGCAATATTAGAGCGTCCGATAAAACACGAATGGAACAAACCCTGGGCTAGCTATCAGGCTAGCGAGGTGGCGGATCTAGCTACATGCTAACAACAGCTCATACTGGGAGTAGTAGCGCCGCTAAAGAACTACGAGATTGAAACTGACAGCAAATGTTGTACACGCCAGTGTAGCTTAATATTACTCAGCAATAGAGTACATGCAAGTTAGAATTCAGTCTAATTCAATCTATTGTAGTTTTTCTGTTTATCTATGCAGTGGTGTGCCATCAGATACAGCATAGCCTTCACTGCAGGCCTAAATGTTACCAGAAGCACATACTCAATTCTAGTATTTCCTTCCACTCGTGTATTTTTATGTTAAGATTTTGACTACTTAATCAGATTTCAGCTTCCATCTGACATCATGTCAATGTAATCTGCCCAGGGCCTTCGAAATCAAGAATGCAGGCCCATGTCACTTCAACATTATGAGCATGTTTCTTTAACCAATCAGATTTCAGATGTGCCACACAGGGCAAGCTGGCAGGGATGCAGTAACGTCAGTATTTTTTCATCCTCTGATCGGTTATGTCAAAGTTACCAGTGCACTTGAAGGCATCATCGCATAAACAGCAGTGCTTAATTGATAGACGCAGTGTTGTTCATCCTGATGTTTACGTTATATGAACAAATAAGTCACTTTATATCAGTTATATATCAGTAAGCGGCTGCACGGCGGCCTAGTGGTTAGCGCGCAGACCTCACAGCTAAGAGAGTTCAATCCCGCCCTCTGGCATCTCTGTGTGGAGTTTGCATGTTCTCCCCGTGCATGCGTGTGTTTTCTGCGGGTACTCCGGTTTCCTCCCACATTCCAAAAACATGTTAGGTTAATTGGCCACTCCAAATTGTCCATAGGTATGAATGTGAGTGTGAATGGTTGTTTGTCTATATGTGCCCTGTGATTGGCTGGCCACCAGTCCAGGGTGTACCCCGCCTCTTGCCCGAAGACAGCTGGGATAGGCTCCAGCACCCCTTTTGACCCTTGTGAGGATAAGCGGTAGAAAATGAATGAATGAATATATAAGTAAGATGGCCCCACAGTAGCATGTTCTTAGAATGTTGGCCACACAGTCAGAAGATCCGGGTTTGAATCTCTGTGTGGAGTTTTGCGTGGGTTTTGTGAGGGTACTCCGGTTTCCTCCCGTATGTCCAAAAAGGTTCGGTGACTCTAAATGGTCCGCAGGGTGTACCCCACCTCTCGCCCAAAGTCAGCTGGGATAGGCTCCAGCATACCCCCATGACTCTAGTGAGGATTAAACAGCATAGGAAATGAATGTCCAGTCCAAAGTCAGCTGTGCCTTCTAAAGATATTAAAACAATGCTCCATTTACACGGAAATGCTTAAAAGGACCAAAATATGGTCATTCATTCATTCATTTTCTACCGCTTTTTCTTCACGAGGGTCGCGGGGGGGCTGGAGCCTATCCCAGCTGTCTTTGGGCGAGAGGCGGAGTACACCTTGGACTGGTCGCCAGCCAATCACAGGGCACATATAGACAAACAACCATTCACACTCACATTCATACCAATTTGGAGTCGCTAATTAACCTAGCATGTTTTTGGAATGTGGGAGGAAACCGGAGTACCCGGAGAAAACCCACGCATGCACGGGAGAACATGCAAACTCCACACAGAGATGTCCGAGGGTGGAATTGAACCCTGGTCTCCTAGCTGTGAGGTCTGCGCGCTAACCACTAGACCGCCGTGCCACCCCAAAATATGGTCAAATACTGTAAATAGTACATGTTAGTTACAGCATGTTTTAGCTTTTTTATATCTTTCGAACACACATAAAAGAGATAGATGTGTGCCTTCATGTCACATAAAGATTGTGGATGAGGGCCTGATAGGAAATTGAACCAAAGAGATGGGTCTGGAATAAAGTCGGGGATCCAAAATGTCAGCCTCGTATGTCGTATCTCCAGGATGAAGATCAACACAAGGGGTTAATGTAATCCATTTCATCGTCAAGGGCCTCTAATAATTGCTCTCTCCGTGCGCCTCCATCGGCCCGCGGAGTTTCCATTGTGCTGGCCGGTGCAGGTGTGGGACATGCTTTGTTGATCATAATCCCCACGGCGAGTGGAGAGGTTTTGAGTGCGCTTGACGTAGCCCACCGGCGGGCCCTTTGCTCCTCGGCCGCCGCGCTGCCACCGTCTCCCGCCGCCGCTCATGGGATCCGACAGGCGGAAAAATAATGAATAACACCTTCACCCGGAGATGACCTGGCTCCGATTCAGACGCTCCACACAAGGGCTAAAGCAACCACTTAATTGAGCCTTACTGGATCAAATCATTCTCAGGAGACACCCGTCCTGATTCCCTGGACGCCACCCATCAGGACGTTTCCCGCACGCTGCCGTAGAAGAGCCAACGTTAATCCTTCACAAAACTGGAATCGGTCAACATGAAGGCAAACGAGTGTCCAGTCGTACTGTTGCTACAATTGATAGTCTAAGGTCTTGTTTTAGACTCCGGCATCTCTCCCGTGTCCTGAGTCGATCCCATCCCATCCCTGGGAAGACTCTTTCAGTTCCATGTTTCTCATTAGCGAGGTGTCACCTCCGTCCTTCGGGGTCATTTCAGGACGGCAACCTACACGTCACCCCTGCAAAGACCGCACTCGGAACATTTTCCAGCCGCTTCCCAGCCGCACCACAATGGCGCTTTTCAATGTCACCCGATAGAGACGTGCCGCAGCCAAATTAGGAGGGAGGGGGTCACCGATGTTCCGGGCCCCGAGGGAAGGTGATCAAACAGACCCCCGGGTCAGTGGATCCACTCTAATTGAGAAGTCCACGCTTGGCAGCCGACGCGGTCATTCACCAGAGGAAGAACTGGTGCCAGGGTGGAAAAGTTCTGCAAGCAGACCCATAGAATCACATGTTCCTATAGTTCGAAACTGGTTCTGAATGGACACACATAACAGTGGGGGGTGTTCATGTTAAAACACAGAGAATAATCACGAATAATTCAATATTTATTCATTTTAGGGGGGGGCTACCTTTAATTTGTATATGAAGTACAGTCGTCACTGGAACATCGCTCCCTCACTATATCATGCTTTTTCAAAAATAATCAATGAATGATTGCTGTTTATTATTATTAGTCCAAAAAATATTGAAATAACTTATATGTAGTATTGTGCTCACTAGGTATTAGTAATGTTATGCGACGTGACATTATCTTTCACACTGCATGGAGACCGGCTACTGTGGAAAAAAAGGTTCTCCTCTCATACTGTGTGGAAGTGGTACATTTTTTGCTTTGTTTTTTTTCCCCACGCCGTTTGAAACACTTTTTGTACATGTAAATTATGGCGGCTTCTACCCATATTTGATTGGTCCCACTCCCACTGTGATCCATACGGCAAAACAGGAGAATAAAGGAGAGTTTTGTATTTGTATCCGTATTTGCATCAAAATGTCAATCAAAACAAAAGCTATTTCCTGCTTGCTAATTGTTTACAAATGTAGCAGTCACCAAGCGGTTATTTCCAAAGAAGTTGGCATGACGGAGTCCCCTCCCCTTCAAGATCACAGCTGCATTGTCATATCAGTGTCATGGCAAGCTCTCATCGTGTGCACGCTAACGCTAACGCTAACCATCAAACGCCAAGCAAAGAGTCTGTGTGCGCTCGCAACAAAGCAACATGACCACCTCTCCTCAGAGGAGCCCTAATTGACACAAAAGGACGAGCATGAAGGAGCCGGGACAAAAGGCCCATTGTTTTTGAGTCGCTGTCAATCAACACGTGCATTGACCTCGCCGCTCGTTGGCCCGGTGCCAAACTTGAACTTTCGCTCTTTGGCGCTTGTTTGGTTGGAAGTGGCCTCCATGCTTTAAACACACCATCTCGTGTTGTCCTGTCTGATATAAAAGTACCAGAAAGGCCTTCTTTGGTTCTTTTCATTTTATTTGCAAACACCAACCAACTGTCTGGTTCCTTATACACAAATTACATTTTTACGGACACTTTTTAACAGTAAAAGTTGCAATTGTTTGAGACATATAAAATGATTAGTTTAGTTTACTGATGTTAAAGTGAGGGTCTGACTCACTTTAGAGGGTCTAAAATGTTCTTAACCCCCCCTAAATAATTTGATATTTTTTATTAATTAAATTTTTTTTTTTTTTTTTACAAAAAAAATCTGACAAATTTCATATAATAGGCTATAATAGGCAATAATAAGCAGGCTAATAAGCAGGCTAATACTAGCCTACTACTAATTTAATCTTTAATTGATAGTCATGTCAGGATAAGCGTCATAGAAGATGGATGGATGGATGATAATCGTGTCGACACTCGTCAATACTCTTGTTTATGAGTCATCAGGAATTCAACATATTACTTAGTGTCATAGGTCTTTGTGTAGAATGTCAGCAACACCCAAATATGGGTGTCACATGAGGATCTGCTTCTGAATTATCTTATGGTTAGCATGTTGGCCACATCTGGGACATCTCTGTGTGGGGTTTTACTTCGGGTACTTCGGTTTCCTCCCACATTCCTACAGAGCAGCTACACACCATAACCAGCACAGAAAGCTTTCTAGTTCTTCCAGAATCTGCACCTATTCCAGCTGGATTTCTTTGGATTTGGTGCTCCCTGCGAAAATGGTGTGTTTTAATGTTTTCCCCCACGGACGGCCTCTAGGCATGCCGACTCGTCTGTGGTTGGTGACACTCACAACTGCTTAGAAAGACTTCCGGTGTTAGCGGTGTTAGCCGCTAGCTGCTAACCCAATTTTATAGGAGTTGCTAAACGCTATAGGAGTTGATAATAATTTCATTCATTAATTTTCTACCGCTTATCCTCACAAGGGTCGCAGGGGGTGCTGGAGCCTATCCCAGCTGTCTTCGGGTGAGAGGCGGGGTACACCCTGGACTGGTGGCCAGCCAATCACAGGGCACATATAGACAAACAATTTGGAGTCGCCAATTAACCTAGCATGTTCAGGGAGAACGTGCAAACTCCACACAGAGATGGCCGAGAGCGGATTTGAACCAGGGTCACCTGGCTGTGAGGTAACCACTCACACACCATGCAGCCTTGATAAGGCGGTAGAAATGAATGAATGAATGAATGAATTACTCAGATCCAGATATACAGACTGGACAGTCCCAAGTTTCTTAAGGAAACATCTCTCAAAGGTAAGTAGCTTTAGCATTTTAGCGTTGTGTTTTGCGGGACCATTGTTTTAAAAACTCGGCTTTAAAAACACTTGCTGGTAGGGAATCAGGAATTCCAACCCGATGGTGGCGTCTTTCAGAATTGAACAAATGTCCTTTACACCCAAAGAAACACCAAAGGGCCCATGAGAAATCTCGCTTTCTGTGACATCACAAAAGAACAGTTTAGCAACACCCTCTAAAACCGAGCGTTTTGAGCCATCCCAAACTTCTTTCAGACTCACTTCCAAATGTGCAAACCTCGTTACCTGAAACTTTGTCATGATTTAACACCAGAAGAGAACATTCTAACTACATTTATAGGTCAGAAAGGGGGGGAAAGAATCATAGGTCCCCTTTAAAGAATTGAGACACACATAAAAAGGACTAATTTTGACACTCAGCTCCATCCGAACCCTCCTGCTTGTTGCAGACACCTCTCGATGTTCCGTCATCAACAATGAAAATGGTGCTGCATGCACACATGACAACATAATAAGGACAAGAGGATATTTATTCATGAAACAGTCTGGAGGTGCGTGTCGTGTGTACAGAATGGATATAAAAGCAGTTTAAGGGCTGTCAGTGCATCCTGAGAAAGCATCATATACTGTAGCAGTGATTGATATACGTATAGAACGTCTCATTTATCAAACTATGTTCAGATAAGAATAGAAAAAAATGCCTATCAGCATAAATAGCATAAATATTTGCAAACTATATTTGACATAAACACACATTTAAGGTAAAAGGATTTGTATTATTAATATTTATATTAGAAAGAGGCGTAGCGCCATCCGTTCAGTCACATGGTGTGAGCGTCATGTTTACTGCATGAGAAGCTGAGACGTGACATCTTTGTGAGGTAACGTGAGGCGGTCCTCCTCTGCCCTTCAAAAAAGGCAACTTTGGCAGGTTTGAACATGTTTCACTTTTTTTTTTCCATTCCTCGGTTTGGGCGCCAGAGAGCAGAAATTTGAATAAAAACATTTGGCAACATACTGAATGTATACTTACATACTAGGGATGCCGATATCGTATTATTCTGTGGTGGAATGAACACATGCAGTATGTGTTGTACAATTATCGGACATCCCTAATATTTACTGCTGTAAACCAGACCAAAGTGGATTTGCATGAGACTAATTGGATTGCACTAACGAACGGAACAGAAGAAATGTGAGAATAAACATAAATCATCACACATCTAACCTCACAAAAAGCAGGTTTAAGATAAAAAAAAATCATATTATAAACAAAGGGAGGAGATAAGTGCTGGTTGGCATCGTCACTAAATAAAGCTCGGCTAACAACACTGAGTGGTCACTTCATTAGGGACACCTGCACCATTTCAAGATATGGTTATTTAACAATATTTCTTTGTAAAATTTTGACACTGTAGCTTAATAAGACAACCAATGCATATTCAACATATATAAAATAACACCTAAGTTGTGCGTTCCGATTGGTGCAGGTGTACCTAATCAAGTGTCCAGTGACCTCGCCGACCCCTATAGTTCGGAGCCGTCGCGGGGATAAATGAGGCTGTTGACGCTGAAGCTGTTGTACAAGTGGCCGTTGAACTGTCCGCCCTGCCCCCCTCCGAAGGTGTTGTAGTAAACTCCGCGGTTGAAATGCAGGCCGTCGCCGTGATGCTCGGGCGGCCCCGCGTCTTGCCCGCCAGGGTTGGCGTGGTAGGCGCTCCCCAGGGCTGTAATGTTCCTGTTGGACAGCTCGTTGAGCAGTCCCAGGGGCCCCTGCCTGTTCGGGCCCCCCGAGCCCAGAGAGGCCATGCTGCCGTAAAAGTTGTTGAAGCACGGAGACGCCGCCTTAAGGTTCTCGCTCAGGGCCTCCATGTCCGGCGAGGGCGGCCCCAGCAGCTGGGGGCTGTCGACGGGCTTCGGCGTGGAGCTCATCGCCACACCGCCATCGTCCACCTTGGTGGCGCCGGCGCCTGTCACCCCTCCTGACCCGCTGGCATCAGACCTTCTCTTCCTCTTCCTGCGGAAGTTGCCGTTGTCAAACATTTTCTCACAGTTGGGGTCCAACGTCCAATAGTTTCCTTTTCCTGAAGCATAAAAGAAATCATGATGGTGATATCGGACCTGATGAATGTCATCAATGTATCAATCAGTCCCAGTCACTTTGTCTTTACACATCACTGTCGTTCATAACTGTGTTGAAATTATTGATTGCTAAGAATGTCTTGTCGTTGCCTGGTTACTCTTGGAAAAGAGATTTTTAATTTCAATAGTGTTTACATGATTCAATAAAAGATATAATTATTTTTAAAAAGACAGCTTTTAAAATAATTGATGAAATTATGCTTATTTTTCCACAAAACTGGACGTCACTAAATACCTTATATGTATAATAAATGTACTGTTGTATTGCTTAAATCACTGGAAACCAATATCAATTGTAATACATGAACAAATAACTTCCCTTTTTTTACTAGTTTATTAACATATGAACTATATTTACATTTTAATTGGCTCCTTAAATTCATGCTTTTATTGCTGTTATTAATTTAAAAAATGTACTACTTGTCCATTTTCCCTATTAAGCACTTTTTGCTAAAACAAACAATTTTAACTTCAAAAATACTTGCTATAAAAATGAATCCAAGTTTAATATTCTATATGGGTTAGTTGTTTGTTTTGAAGGTCAGTAAACTAAACACGTTCTTCTCGAGTGGTTCGGCGTTGCGTTCACGTACCGGGGTCGTCCTCGTCCCTGGGCACCTTCTTGAAGCAGTCGTTGAGCGACAGGTTGTGCCTGATGGAGTTCTGCCAGCCGGCCTTGCTCTTCTTGTAGAAGGGGAAGTTGTCGGCCACGTACTGGTAGATCTGACTCAGGGTCAGCTTCTTGTCCTGGGCGTTCTGGATGGCCATGGCGATGAGAGCCGAGTAGGAGTAGGGAGGCCGAACCAGCTTGAGCAACTCCTCCTGGCTCGCCACCGACAGCCAGCCCAGCTCCGGGCCGCCGAAGGCCGGCGAGCCGGCGGCGAGGAACTGCCGCTGCGAGCCGTACGAGGGCGGGGCGAAGGGCGCGGCGGGGCTGCCGGCGTGCAGGTAAGACGAGGGGGGGTTGACGCCCCACAGGTAAGGACTAGACGGGGACGCGTACTCCCCGAGGCCGAAGCCCGCTGCTCGGTGGGCGGGGGTCTGCAGGTTCTGCTGCTGCTGTTGGTGGTGGTGGTGGTGATGGTGATGATGATACATGCCGCTCAGACTCTCGCAGTACGCCGCCGCCATGTCCGGGGCCTCCTGGGTGCCTTTAGGTGGGAGGGAGCCGACGCTCGGGGAGGTGTGATGGTGCTGGTTCTGCTGGTTCTGCTGGTTCTGGTGGTTCTGGTGGTGATGGGACTCGGGATCGATCATCACTCCCGGCGGGAACCCCCCAGAAGGAGGTGCAGTGAAACCGCGGAGGTGTTCGCTCAACAAGTGTCAGCCAGCATGCAAGACTTTTAATTGTATTGGCGCTCCTGGCTGGCCTCGGCGGCCAATCGGGACGCGAGGGGGGCGTGGTCAGCCCCATGCCGTAAGGTCGGGGTCGCCGGGCGTGAAGCGTCCAACCTCCTGCAGGGAGACACTGGAACTTTGCTTTCACTCTGCCGACTCTTTTTGGGTCAAAAACAAAAAAAAAATGTACATAATCACTGCAGAATATCTGCTATTCTAGCTAGCATCAACATTGTTCATGATATATTAGAAGTGCTAATACGTTTTTTTTTGCTTCTAGGACACCATTGGATGAGTGGTTTGCATGTTGGCCCCGCAGTCAGGGGATCCGCTTGGACATCTCTCTGTGGAGTTTGCATGTTCTCCTGGTGAGTGCGTGGGTTTCCTCCCACATTCCAAAAACAAGGCGTTAACGTTGGTGTTAATTATTGACTCCAAACTGTCCATAGGTATGAATGTGAGTGTGAATGGTTGTTTGTCTATATGTGCCCTGTGATTGGCTGGCCACCAGTCCAGGGTGTATATGGGAAAATTTTGATTTGGAAACAATGAATGTGTACTTACAGCAGTGTTGGACATCATGATATATACAAACATTTGTTCATATATTGAAAAATATTTTTTTGTGATGATTTGTGATGATTATATCAATAATGTACAGTGGTAAGGTACACAGCCCTGCAAAATTGTAGCTTTTTGGTCAATATTTTTGTATGTTTTTTGAGAAAATAGGCAGTTTGTCCTCTATCTAAGTCAGTAATAATTTATAAATACTGTATGTGATAATACAGGTGAAATGTACAGCAGGCAAGTAACACTGTAAAAAAAACCCACAAAATTGACATGTTTTTCTTTATGCTTCACTGTCAGTATTTTTCCTGTCAAGAGTTGAGGTTTCGCACTTTGCGCTACAGTTCTTGAACGCAACATTGTTCCTGTGAGTCGCAAAAATGTGAAAAGCAAGATGAACGATGCAAAAATAGTTTGTCTTTTTGGGGCCTATCAATTTTCCCCGTTCGCTGGTGGGATGTACTGTACCAAATTCCATTACATTCTCCTGTGCTTATCCGGGTTACGGGGGCACCAGGAGGGAAGCCCACTGCCCGATCCCCGGCCACCTCCTCCAGCTCCACCAGGAGGACACCAAGGCGTTCCCAGGCCAGCGAGTCCTATAAGTCTGCCCCAGGGGCCTTTCCCCTGGCTGGGCATGCCCAGAACAACTCACCAAGTCGGTATCCATTCCATTCAATAACACATTTTCATAGTTCTACTTTCCATTTATAGTTGAAATTCTAAGATACAACTCATGTTAGGTTAAGTGGAGACTCTAAATTGTCTCTGGGCTGATGACCAGTCCGGGGTGTACAGTGGGATAGGCTCCAGCATGCCCCGGTAGCATAGAAAACAGATGAATGCTATTATGCACCCTCATCTCTCAGTGAGTCAATACTAATTTAGTCAGTCCAGCTTCATAAATTCTCAATGATAGACGCTAATAAAGTAGGACATAAATATCACATGATTTTAACATGACATGCAACTATGAGGCCAGAAGAAGAAGTGATTATATTGGCGCTGGAGGCCATGCCCCCCCACCACCACCGCCCACAAAGTAATGTTTAAGCATTTAAGATTGAAACAACCTAAAATTAACGGCTCCTTATGACAATAATTAAGACTAAGAGGCCCTAATGACTCATGATTACACTCTATGAGTATGTACAGGGACCTGGGGTGTAATTAAAGGATATGCTATTAAAATTGTGAACTGTCAAAAGTTATGACATCTTCTTAAACGTCTCCTGGGGCCAACATTAAAAGTTGCAAACTCTTCAAAAAGACGTCTAAAAGGTGTCTAATTAAAAGCGTCTGCAGAAGGTGCACAGATGGGCTTTTTATCTTTTTATCTGACACTGCAGTACTTTGGTAACAAGTCTGTCAGACTCAAAGTTAGACAAATATAAGAAAATGGTGAACATACGGTATGAGGATGTTAAACTGTCGAACTTGGTTTAAAACTAAGTTATTTGAAATCATTCTCATGTATATATATATTATTCCCATGCAGTGATTATATAAAACATTACTATAAATATTATTATAAATTATACATCATATTATACATATTAATAATAATAACAACAACAATAATAATTATAATAATAATGTGATAATAATAATAATTATTATTAATATTATTATATAAGCAATAGAAAATTAATTAATGAAGAATGAATGAATATTATTATTATTATTATTATATATTGTAACATGTTCTAATAATATATTATTATAATAATATATATAATAATGATTATGATTATGTTTTTATTATTATTGTTGTTATTTTTGTTTATTATAGTATTCATAATTAGCATATATTTCCATACATTATTCAGCAAAAACACTGTTTTTAGCACTGGAGCTCTCCGATGGTTTTTAGTAGACGCACACTGCCCCCTATGGCTTAGTGGCTGCAAGTACAGTGTACGGTGACTGTCTCCACTAGATGGCAGCTTCATCCTGCACAGTGCCACATTAGAAACAACTGCAGTAACTTGGAATGTTCCTGCAACATCCAACTTAATGAATTGACCTCAGAAAGGACTAAAATTCCATCACAGGAAGAAAAAAAACATCCAAAGTAGATTGGAAAACTCACCGATGTTCTTTTTGGTTTAGTAGAGGAACCTTTGAATGAAACACCAACTCTTCTCCCTCCATGTCTTATTGAACACGGAAGGAGTTTTGACACATTGGCGCTAGAAGCAATCCCTCTTCTAGCATCTGATCTTCTTGTCTTCTCCCTCCCTGCTCTTCCGCTAGGATGCGTCCAGGCCACAGAGTCAGGAGTCGCTCAGTCTGAGAGTAATGCCATAATTTTGGGGCTTGGCCGTGACAATAATCCCCCGCTCGCCAAAGACCATTCGCACACGGATGCGTGGGAATGTCGCAGTGGGGACGGGAAACGGATGAACCAGATGAAAAAGTGCGACTCAAACATGACAGAGACCACATGAAAGACGTTCAAGTATCAGATTGCCTTAAAAACGTATAGGGTTCTTGATGAGATGAAGAAGCATGTAATTAGTCAAACTTTGGCTTCTACTTCATTGTTCCAAATAATTATTGTTCTTGCTTCAACATGGAAAATAAAATCATCTCTGAATGGCTGAAGAACATCAGTCAATATTTGATAAGGAGGTCCACACGCTACACATCAATGCTACCAAGGATCAAAGATTGTTTATTAAACAACATGGGTGTACCATTGCTCGGACTGATATTAATATTGATTAATAATGCTATATGCACCATGTCAGCATGTCAATCATCATGTGTGCTTGTAGGCAACAAGGTCAAGTGTAGTCAAGGCACAATCACCTCCATTCAGCAGACATCTATTTCTGTGACATATTTTTACCCCCCCCTTTCCTTCCAACCCCCAACATCGGCCTGTGAATCCACCTGTGTTCATCAGGATGGTTTATCCAGCCGTACCGCGGTCATCAACATTGTTGTTCTATGCTGCATGCTGCATACTTCTCAGTGCACACACCCACATACACGCATGTTACAAGTCACACACACACATGCACACACTGGGGGCATTCATAGTGGGGGGTGGGGGGCAGCGGCGTAGCTTTCAGAGCGCCGATAGTGTCACCGTGTGGACTCAGTGGAGACTGATTGCTCTGCTTGTTTACAATGCTGCCATGGTGAAAGAGGGGGCACACCCACAGGAGGGGACGCTAGTCACTACTCTTATACCTTAGGGGACACTAGTCACTACTCTTGTTCTTCCTTAGGGGACACCAGTCACTACTCTTATTATACCTTAGGGGTCACTCGTCACTACTCTTGTTCTTCCTTAGGGGACACCAGTCACTACTCTTATTATACCTTAGGGGGCACTAGTCACTACTCTTGTTCTTCCTTAGGGGACACCAGTCACTACTCTTATTATACCTTAGGGGACACTCGTCACTACTCTTGTTCTTCCTTAGGGGACACCAGTCACTACTCTTATTATACCTTAGGGGGCACTAGTCACTACTCTTGTTCTTCCTTAGGGGACACCAGTCACTACTCTTATTATACCTTAGGGGGCACTAGTCACTACTCTTGTTCTTCCTTAGGGGAAACCAGTCACTACTCTTATACCTTAGGGGGCACTAGTCACTACTCTTGTTCTTCCTTAGGGGACACCAGTCACTACTCTTATTATACCTTAGGGGGCACTAGTCACTACTCTTATTCCTTAGAGGACACTAGTCACTACTGTTATTATACCTTAGGGGGCACTAGTCACTACTCTTATTATACCTTAGGAGACACTAGTCACTACTCTTCTTCTTCCTTAGGGGACACTAGTCACTGCTCTTATTCTTCCTGAGAGGACACTCGTCACTACTCTTCCTTGGAGGACACTAGTCACTACTCTTATTATTCCTTAGAGGACACTAGTCACTACTCTTATTATACCTTAGAGGGCACTAGTCACTACTCGTATTCTTCCTTAGAGGACACTAGTCACTACTCCTGTTATACCTTAGGTGGCACTAGTCACTACTCTTGTTATACCTTAGGGGGCACTAGTCACTACTCCTGTTATACCTTAGGTGGCACTAGTCACTACTCTTCTTCCTTAGAGGACACAAGTCACTACTCTTCTTCTTCCTTAGGGGACACTAGTCACTACTCTTATTCTTCCTTAGAGGGCACTCGTCACCACTCTTCTTCCTTGGAGGACACTAGTCACTACTCTTATTATTCCTTAGAGGACACTAGTCACTACTCTTATTATACCTTAGGTGGCACTAGTCACTACTCTTCTTCCTTAGAGGACACTAGTCACTACTCTTGTTATACCTTGGGGGACACTAGTCACTACTCTTATTCTTCCTTAGAGGACACTCGTCACTATCTTCTTCCTTAGAGGACACTAGTCACTACTCTTATTATACCTTAGGGGGCACTAGTCACTACTCTTATTCTTCCTTAGGAGACACTAGTCACTGCTCTTCTTCTTCCTTAGAGGACACTAGTCACTACTCTTATTCTTCCATAGGGGGCACTAATCACTACTCACGTCTACTAGTCACGTCTTTAGGGACACAATACACTACTTCAATACACTACAATACACTACTACCCACTTCTTCTTCAGGGGCAGTGTTTTGGGATACTCAAGAAGAGAGAAATGATGCTCTTTCTGTTTTACTGGGATCCAACATAGCAAAGGTTGCTGATGTCAAAGTGATTTTTTGTGTAATTTCCATTCATAAAAACCAGATGAATCAATGTGAGTCTAGAAGTTGAGACTTTGACAAGGAAACGTCAGCTTCCAACGCATCAACGTTTCTGTGTTGTTCTGGAATAACACATTGCTCCAAACCAGAGTATTCTCCTGTTCCACAAAGTGTTCCTAAATGCGGTGAAGTCATGGCACATCTCTGAAAGCCCGCCAGGATTCAGAGGAAGACTTGGAACTTTCTTACTGCAGTTATTTTTTTGTGGACTCGGCTGTGAGAGCGTGAAAATCCATTAAAGTGTCATCCAACTTTAAAATCCAACTTTGCAAGCTCAGTCTTCCTCAAAGCCTCTTGTTCCATCTTTAATCCTCCCTTTTTGACCCCGTCTTGCTTGTTCCACTTTGGCAGGCTTCTGCAACATGATGCGTCTCACTGGATGAAGATGTGTCTGGATGAGCCCCCCCCCACCCCGCCCGATGAAGATGTTGGGTCTGGAGGGAACGAGTGATCTAATCATGAGAACAAGGTCATGTTGCTCCAAGATCTACATGGTCCTCATAAACGCATCACTTCAGACAACATTTTTATGTTAAAAATGCTTCTGCTCAGTGAGGGAGTCACATTAGCATTCATTGTCATGCTAAGGGCGTTAGCTAGTTGTCAGTCCAGAAAGGTCCGCAGAAGAACCGGCTCTAAGACTTGTCAACTATTAAAAGAAGTAATTCATGGGCTTGGCAGTACCTGGTGTTCCGTGTGCAGCGGACTGGGCTGTGCAGGATTGGGTTGATGGTGAGGATGACCAGGATGATGGTCCTTTATGCCATGGTCCTGACACCCAGATGGTGAGGATGACCAGGATGATGGTCCTTTATGTCATGGTCCTGACACCCAGATGGTGAGGATGACCAGGATGATGATGCTTTATGCCATGGACTGACATCCTGATGGTGAGGATGACCAGGATGATGATGCTTTATGCCATGGTCTGACATCCTGATGGTGAGGATGACCAGGATGATGATGCTTTATGCCATGGTCCTGACACCCAGATGGTGAGGATGACCAGGATGATGATGATGCTTTTATGCCATGGACTGACATCCTGACACTGACATCCTGATACTGACTTGTTTTCTTTCATCCTAAGCTAAATACTTTGTCCCTCTATCCTAAAACTGTTTGAGCGAGAGCGAGCCCTTTTGCCAGTTGCCATGGCGACCGGCCTGGGCAGCGAGCGGAGGACAGCAGAGGGAGGCAGGGTTCACATCAAAGTTCATTATCAATGCAGGCATCTCGGACGGTGGCTACATTGATGGCATATGTATTTTTTATTAAAGTACAATTCTAGAATAATAAAATGCCTAATGCGACATTTCAAATAATCATTAATACACTTCATTTATTTTCTGTGATAATAAATATATTATTGTTTGTTTTTTTTAATTGCCCAAATGAAGGAAAAAAAATTTCTGGGGATCACAATAGATGAAAATATGAGCTGGAAACCTCATATTACAAATATACAACATAAGGTGGCAAGAAATATTTCAATATTGAACAAAGCAAAATTTGTTCTTCATCAGAAATCACTCCACACTCTTTATTGCTCTCTGGTTCTACCATATCTTACTTATTGTGTGGAAATATGGGATAATAACTATAAAAGCAATCTTCACTTGCTAAATGTACTGCAAAAAAGGTCAGTAAGGATAATTCATAATGCCGCCTACAGAGCACACACTAACTCCTTATTTCTAAAATCACAAATACTTAAACATCTAAAATAATACATAAGGCTAAAAATAACCAATTAGCTAAAAATGTCATCCAATACTTCTCTACAAGAGAGGAGAAATATGATCTCAGGGAAGAAGTACATCTGAAACACTTCTATGCTAGGACTACGTTAAAAAGCCATAGCATTTCAGTATGTGGAATCAAACTATGGAATGGATTGAGTAAGGACCTCAAACAATGCACAACGATGAGCCAATTCAAGAAACAATACAAGCAGTTGATGTTTGCTAAATACAAGGATGAAGAGTCTTGAACCAGTCATGATGTGCTATATATATCACTATATTGACACTTACTATGGTACCCATTATGGCATTGGATGCTCATATCACCTACTTCGGTACGTGACAAAAAATTTTAAAAAATTATTATTAAAAATTATTGTTAAAGTTTTTTTTTTTAATAAATGTAAACAAATTTAAAACATTTTTTTTAATTATATTAGAAAGGCAGGAAGTGAACAAATGTAACAGTTACTGATTGTAAAAGTACCAGATGGAGGGGTAGGATTTAATAAGCTTTGCTTCTTAAAATAAAAATAAAAATAAAAATAAAAATAAAAATAAAAATAAAAATAAAAATAAAAATAAAAATAAAAATAAAAATAAAAATAAAAATAAAAATAAAAATAAAAATAAAAATAAAAATAAAAATAAAAATAAATAAAAACAAACTTAGACCATATTAGGAAAGCAGGAAGTGAACAAATGTAACAGTTACTGATTGTAAAAGTACCAGATGGAGGCGTAGGTTTTAATAAGCTTTGCTTCTTCCTACTCCTTTTGGACATGTGGAACTGGGAACTGATTATGGGATGCACTCAATTGTAATCTGATGCATGTTCAAATGAAATTAAACCATTACCATTACCATTATCATCGTCTTCTTGTCCGTCAGAAGTTAGCAAGTAAGCTGTTGAGTTTTTGTAAGAGAAAGTCGGACCTCTGCTGACCTCCAGCACCGAATGTTGGTTCCATCTGGCGCACATTCATCAGCGGAGTGGACTGCACAGAGCGTTATTCTTCAGACAGCCCTGCTTCTTGACACAGCAACTCCGTGAGAAGACGCTTGACAGGCCTCAAGCTTGTGTCCAAGAGGCCCGCTTGGCCGCACATCCAAACGCTGTTTGCTCACGCATGATTGATTACAGCTTATCTCTCTTGGTCAATCGGGGGAGTAATTGAGCACCGTTTGGTTACAGGGGTCTTTTCTGTGTCCATGAAAGGCTTGGCCTCCTCTGCTTGCCTCTCAATGGGTGCTGTCCCCGGCCAGGCCGTCCTGTGGGCGGGCCTTTGTCCCGCTGACTGATGACTTTAGGCCGTGGACCGGCTTCCAAGCGGTTGGTAGCAAGTGGATCTGGCAGCAACGGATGATGCCTGGATGGGCCTGGACCGTTTTGTCAGCACTGACAGCTGTAGAGAACACGGGACATCCCTCAAGTCCAGTGAGCCAACGTGTTAAGTTGACCCCGCAGCAGGTTCCTGTGCCCTTGAGCAGGACGTTCATCCATCTGTCCACAAATCTGTCCATCATACATCCCTTCATCGTCCAAGCATTCAATCCATCGTCAAGCCGTTATAAATACGTCATCACCATCGTTTAGCCGTCGCTCTGTGCTTTCCATGCATCTTGTCTTGTCTACCCAGCCAGGCTTCCATGATTATGTAACAGATTCATCCGCTTCATCCATCCATCCAGTTTGTGTCCTTTATTTACCCATCATCCAACACATCCATGCATCATGTCTTGTCCATGCATCTGTCTTCCAATGGGTTTGTCCATCCATTTGTCTGTCTCCTTTATTTACCCATCATGCATGCACGTCTGTCCTTCCTTGAGTTCATCCATCTCTCTGGTGGTCGTTTAACCATCAATCCTCCAAATATTTGCTTTTGTTGGTAATAGAAATTAAAACTTCTTGCTCCACTACCTTGAAGTGTTTTCCAATTTGGGAATGTTTGCTCATTCCCTTTGGCATAAACGCATACTGACATTGATGATTTTTCATTAGGGATCAATTCCTAAAGTACACATGCTGCTGGTGTGTGCTCATTCTGGTGGCAGCAGTCTTTGCTAAACGTTATATGATGTTATTTAAGGTGGTCAAACGGGAATTAGACTATAGAAGAGGAGAGTTCCAAAAGGCTAAACGGTGGAGTCAGAGGAAAACGCCCTCCCACACACACACGCGCGTCAACACTCGTACAGTGTTGTATTTTTCTCACCGTCATCAGACCTCCAAGGTCACGGAGAGCTTGCGGCTGAATGGAGCTCCTGTTCTGGAAGCAGGTAAGGAGAACCTTGGTGGGCCTTGGCCAGGAAGTGAACAAGAGTTCACACAAAGATAACAACATTTCGTCTCAGACAAAGTGTTGTACTTGGATGCTGTGGCTGCTGGTCGTTAAAGCCAGATCACAGGCCGATATGAAGCCCCCACCCCCCACCCCGAGGTCAGACATGATACAAAGAGGCATCACAGCTGCACGAATGTGGAAGTAACGTCATATTAGTGCAGAGAATTGTGAGAATGGATGCATAAGAAATGAAGGATTGTTTATAGATTTGTATGCAAATACATCGTCATTAATGGGAAATGGGGGGAATTAAAGTTGTTGTCATGTGATCAAAACGTTTTGTCACTTAAATAATTATTTTCCCGATAAAAGGTGGCCATAACACACAAATTAAACTCTGAACAGACGCCTTGAAATGCATCGGGAAATGATCAGTGAAATGGAATACGATAGTTTAAATAACATTTCACTTAGGGCCTACAGACCAGTGCGCAGTATAGTGATGTGTACTTTGAAAGACTTTTAAAGATAAACGATCAGCCCAGGTTTCCAGGCAAAGTGTCCTGCTCGGCTTCTGTGGACCAGTCGGGGCATTCAGCTTTGTTTGTGTGAGCCGTCCAAGACGATCCAGAACAGAACTTCCTGTCAAACAGGGCAATGCTGGTGAAACATGTCTTGGTGGACAAGAAGTCCTGCTCTGTTTCAGCTCCTCTCCGCTGACCGGCGCCGGAGACGTTCCCATCCTGGCATTCGGGCTCAGTACCTTGCTTTAAAAGGCCTTGAGCACTGCCAGAGCAGAGCAAGTCGTCCTTAGTTGGAAAGCTTTGTTTGTACTTGAGGCGCGGTCTGAGATGATGTGTGTCTCTGCCACACAGAACCCTCTCTGACCCCCCCCCACCCCCACAGCTAACTCACGTATTAAATCTGGACTGTCTACACAGTTCAGTAGTGATGAGCCTTCATGGTTGTCCCCTGAGACAAACAGTACAATTTGTACTTGCGCTCTCAGGGCCATTAATATCTACGACTGCTTCTTTAAACCTGCGGTGCCACTTGCAGGTACACAAACAATCCATTACCAATCTGCAGACACAACTTCCATCACAGACTTTATGTTTCCAAGTATTGAAAAAATATCATGTTTACTGACAAATGTTTTTACGGCCACAAAGTGAATGGAGTCTTTTTTTTATAGTTGGGGTTTAGCAATAGTAATTATTTGAAATGTGAAAAACTGGGATTGGCTGACATAGGCTCCAGGTCACTGTTGGGATATGAGAAATTCACAAGATCTAAAGGGAATCTAATGAAGTTCTCATACCCGGTGGGTCACAAGATTCCAGGATGGCATAAAAATGAAAGCAGGAAGCACTTAAAAACACACCGACCTCACGGTATGGCACTTCCACATCATATGGAACAATGGAAACGTATACTTAAGTCTGAAAAGTTGAAAATGTAGAATAGTTCCCCTTTAAGATTGTTAAAATGTGACTTAAAGGGGACTTAGTTTGCTTTTTTCCCACTTTTCTGACCTATAAATGTAGTTAGAATGTAGCATTCCTGTGTTAGACCGTGCAAAAGTTTCACATAAAGACGTTTGCACATTTGGAAATGAGCTCTGAAAGAAGTTTGGGATGGCTCAAAATACTCGGTTTCAGAGGGTGTTGCAAAACTGTTCTTTTGTGATGTCACAGAGGAGCAAGCCTCCTTATGGGCGTGGCTGTAGGCCCCAAACTCTGCGACTAGGCAAGGTCAGGTAGAAGTTATTGGAGCAATGACCACATTTCCACAACTGATGTTGTGCCAAGATTTCGGCCTCACGTCTGCCGCCGTCTGAGCTCCACGGCACCAGCGGTGCCTCTGACAAAGTGTGTCTGACAATGAGTCCTCCTCCTCAGGCAGGCGAGGTCGGAGGAGCACCAGTGGTGAGTTCATACATGGTAACTCAACTCAGGGATCTCCAGCCAGTAGATCATAAGCTGCCGCTCCTAAACACTTCCCAGTTAGCTCTCCAAAGACTTTATTCATTCACCTGCCATAGCCACTAAATTAGAAAGTGTTTTTCACAGTAGTCAGGAAGTAGTTTGGCACTGTGACCAATAATAGGTGCAGATTCTAGAAAGAGCTAGAACATTTTCTGTTCGGGTTATTGTGTCTAGCTGGTAGGTCCTCTTTAAAATATGTACATAACATCATAACTAACAGATTGTGCAGTATCGTGCAGGTAAATTCAGATATAAAATATTTGTTAGGCAGAAGCAACACTGGGCAGCACTGACCCTCTTTCAATTTTTGAGCACAGCTTTGAAAAAGCAAAGAAGCGCTCTTTTATCTGAGGGAAAGCACCATTAGATGTGTTTAGCAAACAAAGAAAATAGCAGCTTTACGCTTTGCAAAGATAAACCAAGACGTCTCTTCAGCCGGGGGCAGTTCAAATATGAAATGAAGCCAGAACAAAGAAGTCCCTCCAATAACAACATGTGACCTTCATCACTCCTCGCTGACCTTGTAGGCAGCTTTCTACTTGGCTTTGTACAATAGCAATACACACTCCAGGCAATTATAAAACAACAATAATGGAGCTATCATCCCAGTCTGTCCTTAACACCACTCGCCCCACTCACTTCTTTCTACACATGTAAACACATTGTTTGATTTCCTTCTCACTCAGGAAGACTTTATCTCGTATTTTGCAACCTTTCACTCCTCCTTTTTGGACTTATCAGCATTGTGGGACTTCCTGACTCACTCCCAAACATCCACACCATCCACACTTCATTAGATACACCAGCTTGTGAGATCCAAGGCAAAAATTTGGCTCGCTTTGCTTCTGCAACCACGTACGGTATATCAAATCAGATTCAGCCTTCTTGAATTTGACTGTTACCACACTAGGAATTTGACTGTACTAGAGTCTTGGTCGTTCATACATTTCTACAAAAGCATTTACAGCACGGTTGTCCAAACCTTTCCCAGCGAGGACCACATTCTGAAAAATCAAAGGATGCGGTGGCGACTTTGACATTTACGATTGGTAAACCGACCCAAGTAGATATGTTAACAAGCTACACATTAACTCCATCATAACATGCACATGTTGAATGTTTGGTCCAAAGAGTTCCAGAGAGAAGATAGAGCCGTGGTTTAGGGCAATCTCCAGAACCTCACTTCCTGTGGGTCCGCATCTTGGAAACAAGGAGATCAATAAATGTCCGGCTGTGTGCTGTTCTAAACTTGAGTCTAAGTCATGTGACGCTCACATGATGAAGCTTCATTTGGAAGCTCCAGACAGACAATTGAATTATTAACCGAGTCCATGCTAGCTCAACTAAATGGAACACTCCAGTAATAGAAATAATTACAAAGGCAGCAGTGCATTATGAGCGTGAGAGATTAACACCCTAAAGGCTTTCAAATAATTTAGCTAATCTAACTCGGGATGGAAATGATGAATATTGCAATGATGCTAATGTCACTGACATCACCGCATTTATTCCTAGACAACCTGTCACGACAAAGAAGACATGAGCTGAAAACCTTCAAATCTAGCTAGAAATGTGATAATGACAAAAGTAGCACACAAAACTCATCAATTATTATTATGACTAAGCATGAAACAAAGTTGTTCCTTCAATTCAATGTTTCTCACCTCAATAACCTAAAAGGGAATGGAATAAAAACTAGGGCAGTCAAATGAGAAAAAAAGTCACATTAATCACTTCCACTTAATTAATCATGAATAATCACCATTTGCATCTCTGTGTGAAATATACCAATTTTACTTTTTATTTTATAAACAAAAAGACAAATGATCAAAAAGTTAAATTACATATATGTATGTATTAACTGCTCCAAATGAACTTAGCTCAAGCTAAAAGATAGCACACTTGTCTGGAAATGTATTGTAACGAAAGAGTTCAAAGACATCAAGTAATTTAAGTTGAATTCACGTTTTCAATGTAGATGCATTGTCTGGGATTTCCGAGCATACTTAAATGCGTCAAATTGTACTTCCGCAGTAAGAATTAGGTTAGTGAGTATTAAGAATTCACACTTTTTGTTTTTCTTTGTCTTTCTGTTCATTTAGACCACACATAAGCACATAACTAAGATATTGTTGTGATTTTCGGAGTGTCCATGAATGCATCCTGTGGCCGTCGCGTGACAATGAGGAAGTACTTTCTGTGGATTAGTTTTAAGACTTTCTGTGGAGATCCAGAGACATTTTATGTGAGTTGAGATACATATAGCTGTTTAATTTCACTGCTGTTAATGTTTTTAGTTCAGAAAAACGTGATTAAAGAGCGTCAGACTTTGTGTGACTGTTTGGGGACGTTGCACTATGGTAAATCCATCTGCAGTCATAGAGAGGTATGGCTAATGGACACGATGCTCCTTAATTACACGAAACATGTTAACGTAATTCACGAAATAAATTAGTTACCACCGTTAAGGTGATATTTATGACAGCCCTCATAAAAATTGAAGGAATCGGAATCTAAAACTTACATACAGTAGATAACTACAAACATGTTTCAAGTACTGTAAAAGTGCAAAAAGAAGTTCTACAATTCTTAATCGTAAAACTACAGCAGATATTTGCACCAACCAATATTTTATTTACACACATTATTTACATGATCAGCTCTGAATTAAATATTAAATATGTATGAATGTTTGAAGGATGAGTCAATGTTAAAGACACAAAGAAGATGATATGGCTATACTCACTTTTAATGGCACTTAGTGATTTGATCAGCAGCAGCAGCACTCAGCCTCATTTGGTCTTCATTTCATCTCATTAGCACAACTCCTTGTCGTCCACGTCGGCGATTTGTATTGATCCACAGACTCCACTCTCAAAATGATGCAAGTTAATGCCACGCTAAAAAGAGGTAAGAGGAATTTACTTAGTGTACCATATTGTTTTGTTATGTTTGCGTTTTTTTATATCTAAAAAAATTTGCAGGTTCCCAAGAAGAACTCTTCCAAATTGGTTTATTGATGGGTCAGTTCTTCATGCCTCCTGGAGGTGGCGCTTCTCATATGAAATAAGGTAAGAAATAGAAATACAAGCACCCTTCACCATTTCCAGCTTGGAATTTTGCACTTTACGCTATCACGTTTTTTTCAAAAATAGATTCCTTAATAAATCATAAAGCATAATGATGGAAAATACAAATATAAGGGATTCAGAGGAAATATTGTGGTGATATGTAGTATTCTACAGTGGTCTCTAGGTCACTGGGGACATATTTGTCCTCATTAACTCTTTCATTAATTAACTATTTTGGGTAATACAAGTGTAAAGGTGACAATAGGGGTGTTATTTCATGTCTGGAGGGCTCTAATTATGTTAAAGACGGTATTTTGAAGGTTGTTAACATGTTTCCTATGCTCTATGAAAATATACAATATATAATTTACAAATAAGCAATGCTATGTCAAAGAAATTTATTTATCATTTGTCGGGTCTGGAACCAATTAACCGTGATGAACGAGGGATTACTGTTGTACTGTTGAAGAAGTAGACAGTGAGTACTGTATGTCAAAGAAAGTTTGTCGTTTCAGTAGATTACAGTAGATTATAGCTTTTTTCAGGGGTGACATCCCTGCACCACCATCAGTGAAGCATAAAGACAAGTACAGTAAAGTCTCGTTATATCAATATTCTCGGGAGTCGGAAAAAATACCAATATAACCGGACTATCCATATATCCGATCCTGCGCCGAACTGCATTAAAAGTGGGCGGATCTTTGATGCTTTTGTACTACAATAAATTTTGTACTACAGTAAATAAAAATAAACTTACGCTGTAGTGATAGGTTACCGGGACATAATTCACCCCGGAACTATCGATAGGGAAGGTGTTGCCACCCGGAGGGGTAGGCGCGAGGGACGGGGGTTTTCCGCTTCCTGTTGTGGCTTTCAATGTTTCATGCCTTTACGTAGCAAGAGAGTGCAAGTTATTGTTGGCAAGAAAAATAAAGTTTTCTCCCAAATTCGACACTCCGCCTCAGACTCCAGTTCTTCGGCGCTTCAGTGCATTAAATAAAAACGTCTTTACGCTTTTTTAATGACTATTACTTTTCTAAAATTCAACCAATGCAAAATCCTCACGCTTCAGCAGACAAAACCATAAACATTTTTGCAAAAAATGATTGCATTCATATACATAACACAATTCAGTTAAAGTCAGATGGGTCACATTTTTTTTCAACATTTATTATTTTCATAACACATTCTTGCAACTCAGTACATGTATGAGTACATGTATGGAAAACAAAAACTGCAACGTTTACATGACTATTATTGTACTTATTCTGCAATACGTACTTTAAAAAAATCTTCCATCTTCTTCTGCTTCCTCTTTTCACCTTTTAACACAAACGATTCAATATTGTTTAACATTTCTAAACAATCTGATGCATTTTCTCTCGACTCTAAGTAACCTCGTAATTCCATAACACTTTGCAACGCTTGTGTCTTCGTTGGAATAGGTGTGTATGCTATGTCAGTTGGTTCTTCTGTTGCAGGCATGTGTTTGGCCAGCTATGTGGGGCGGGTTGAGCATGACCTGTGAACCAGGAAGTGCGGGAATCGGTGTGTGTGCTGCGCTCTGGTGGTGGAAGTGTGAAAAATAAAGTTGACTGGAAGCAGCCGTTCGCCGTGTTCTTTTTTGGTATTGAAATCCTTAAGCAAAGATTGATTTAAGCTGCTTTTGTATCGATATAAGCAGACCAAATTGCCTGGCGGGATATGAAAAGGGCATCGTAGTAACCGGATTATCATAATAAACGTGTATCGTACTAACGGAACTAATTATATCATAAAAGACTAGAAATTTGCCGGGAAATGAAAATAGTATCGTAATAAGTAGTAATTCGTTTTAACCGATATCGATATAATGAGACTTTACTGTATTACAGATTTATTTCACCATATTTTCTGGGAAAAATGTTACTATAGCAATAATTTAGTGGAAGTTTCACTTTACATTTATACATTACCCAGCATGTTGTGAAAAGCTCATGTACTTCTATATGTCTGCATGCATTAGTCATCAGCTTGATAGACTCAACAAAAGCACAAACGCTCGTAGCCGGTAGAGAGAAATAATTGAATTCTTATCTTATTTGACACGACAATGAGTCATTAGACTGGCTTTCTTGGCTTTTTCATGGTAGTTAATTACTTCTGCTCTCCGGGCCAGCTAGCGAGGGCGCGAGGAGTGGAAGCTTCTTTAAGCCGGAGGCTAAAGGCGACACGTTGGCAACTTTTACCTTATCTGTTGTAAATGTACACTGAATGGTTCAATTAAAAGCAAACAATAAACAAAATAAAAACGTTATACCACAAGAAGTAGTAGTGTGAAATCCGTAAAAGAAGCATTAAAGTCAACCTTCAACATTCGAGCAGGATTTCAATGACATGTTTACTTGCTTCCGGTTGCCATGGAAACTTCACAAACCAGGGGAGTATTGTGGACACCCGGTGAGAGAATTGTTAGATGATGTCATCCTTGGTGGTCACCGTGGTGACGGCGACGACAACAGACACGTCTCACCAGGGCCGTGCTTGTCTGCAGGTAAACTGCAACACACACATTTTCATTTTTTCCACTCAGTCTCTCACAGAATATTTCATTCACAAAGGCACATTGAATAAATGGACAGGAATATGAATATGCAAATATAACACATGAAATGGGTTTAGTTTGGACTATAGACTCCGTTAGCTGACCTGATTGAAGCGATTCCATGCTAAACATATCAGAGAGGTTTATTTGTACAAGTTAGTACAAGTCAATTATTGAACTGTAGTAGTTTCCCAACATTTATTGAGGCATGGCATGTACTTCAAATTAAAAAAATATATCTCAGGGCAAACAAAAATGTTTTATAAATGGCAGCAGGTGGATACACAGGTTAATTATGTACTTCCTGCCATCGAGAAGAAGAGCATTTCATTGTTCTCCCTGGCACAATACATTGCTGTCTTAGACGAACAGATGAACAAAGACATATTTATAGTACTGTAATCCCTCGTTTAGGTGGCACACAGACAGTGATGTCGGGAGTTCAGAGTTGAGTTTCAGCTTGGTTAGGGATTATGGTGAAATAATTCCAATTTGCAATGAAAACCTGTTGTTGATATTTGTGTGCCTCACTAAACTTCACTGTAACATTACTGACACTTAGTGACCAGTGTGGAATAATGAAGTTTTTTTTTTCCTCAATCAATTAAGTGAAAGTATCATTACCCGTGACACACTGGAGATCACACTAATGTTTGGGAATCACGGAACTACAGAAGTGAAATTAATTATACTCATACAAGATAATCAAAGTAAAATTGTCAAAAAATGCTATCATGAATTGTGGAATGAGCGCAGGTGCCCACATTGTAACATGGGATATTTACACAGAAAGATACACTATAAACCTTGCAATCCTACTTACACTCATTGTTCCCGAGTCACTGGCTTTTTTTTGGAGTTTAACTTTAGCTGCCACGGTCCAAACAGTCCAAGCAGAAGCTGAATAGTAATTCTATACTTGATCAAACTTACTTAAGATTTGTCAGATCATAACACGATTGCCGCATAAGACTTCAAAACGTGATACTTGCGCCCTCTTCCCGACTCACAGCATCATGGAAATTAATTGGATCTTTTGGCCATAAATGAGCCACATCATTGTTTAAGCCTCAGCTTGTGAAAAAAGTACCATAAATTATGGTAAATAGTATCAGGAAATTACTAGAATACTTAAGGTATTGCCATCCATCTTAACTATAAGGTGTTGTAGTCTAATAAACTTCTGGGTGAGAAAATGTGAGCATTTCTGGGCGGGAAGCGAGGACGTCTCTCAGCACGGATAAATATATGGATTAATCCGTGTTTTCTCATGCAAACACTGCCTGGCTGATGACTTGAGCGAGAGGCGGCGGCTTAACGAGATCACTGGAGGACGCCTGGTTTGCCCCCGCTGCCCATTCACAGAGTGTGAGCAGCACACACACTCATGTGTGAAATGGACTCTTCATACGCTTTAAGGGCTGCATCTTAATCCCCCACCCTCTGGATTCCTTTATGGGGGGGAATGGTGAGGGGTGGTGCAGGGGGCGTGGCCATTGAATCCCCTGACAGAGGTTGTGTATCTGCTGGGATGGAGGTGATGATTTCATTAAGGACGCTTGGCTGAGCCACAATGGCTGCACAGCAATTCTATGGTGTGTTTGTCAAAGTGTAACTTGCACATAATCTTCATCTCATAGACCGACCCCCCAGGATGACCCCTCTTCTTCTTAAGAATGAGCCAGGGTGACAATAATAAAATAATAATTTGCTAACTTTACTAACAAGTTAGGACGTGTAGGCTAGTTGCCTTTAATACAGGGGTGGGCAAACTTTATGACTCACGGGCCACATTGATTCAACAAAATTGAAGGGGGGGCCAGACTATATTTTACACGTAACAGTCAATTTTTACATGTATATTTTTACGCATATTTTACACGTAAAAGTGTCATGCAATCTGCTATATGTGCGCTTTGAGATCATTTATTTGATGTAAAGTGAGTTTGATGTAAATTAAAATTAAAATTAAAATTAAAATTAAAATTAAAATTAAAATTAAAATTAAAATTAAAATTAAAATTAAAATTAAAATTAAAATTAAAATTAAAATTAAAATTAACCCTCATGAGGAAAAGCGGTAGAAAATGAAATGAAATGAAAAATTTAAATTAAAATGTGCTTGTGTCCCTTTTTTCAGGAGCATTTTGTAAACAACAGACCACATCAAATAAGGAAATTGATAAAACAGCTACTTCAACCATCAGAAGGTTGGCTCAAGCCATGATGCCAGGTTGTTGTTGAGTTTAAATAAATACTTTGGAAAGAACAGGTGGGCCGTATTCAAACACTTGGCGGGCTGGATGTGGCCCCCTTGGGCCGTAGTTTTTCAGAAAGTTTTCATTTTCAGTGTCACACATTTGAAAAAATAAGTGAATTATTGTTCATAAGATAAAATATTAACTTTGCTAACAAGTGAGGACGTGTATGGTGATGCTCGCGTCTTACTACTTAGGTTTAGTAACTTCTTGTCTCTATTCTTATCTTCTCACCTTCTTCTTCTCCTCTTAAAACCCATTGTTGAGGTGCAAAAATCCAAATAAAAAGCAAAACAAAATAAGTGTTGCCAAAAAAAATCCTCAAGAAGCCAAAGAAAATGCAAAGAACCACCCAGAGGAAAATGTATTGATGTTTGAGATAAAACGGTGCAAGATGAAGGCAATGTTGCATGCTGGGTGACTCAAAGTCTGACATTATGTGGGACTTTCTTCTTCAATGGAGGATGCAACGATGCTTACTAAGCGAATGATGTCATTTGCATATTGCACTCTGTCACTCGGGGGGCCAATTAGCAGGGCATCCACTGATTGCAGTGGGAGGTTGTGATATATTAACCAGTGTATATATTACCACCTCTATTGTGATATATATATATATATATATATATATATATATATACGGTATGTCAATCATTATTAATTACAAGTAATGGTGATGTCCTTTGGATTTGATCCATCATTGTAGATGTGATATGATGAAGAAAACAAACATGGTCACACTTCCTGCATGGACGCCTTGCTGGGCGTCTATTAGAGGGCAAGGGGGGCGGAGACACCTCCCCATCATGGAGTGTCTCAAGCTGCGTGGGCTGGACTCGGCCCTCCTCCTGGCCCGGCTCAACTATTCTCCCGCTTCAATAGCTCTGCTGGACTCCTGACTAGAGGCCCCTTAGTGGTCCGAGGGCCCTTAGTGGAACCCCTCGGCAGAGCCCTTCAGAAGAAGAGGTCATCCCTCACTTCTCTTTAGATCCTCATCCCTAAAAACAAAAAGATGTGAGCAGGCTACGCTGACATCCCGGTTTACTACCCTAGTGCGGCTAGCAGGGAACCAGATGAGATCCGAGGACGCTCGCAGGGGGGGCAGATGAAGCAAGGTGCAAACATGGCGAGACAGCGAGCAGGGAGGGAGCATCCATGTGAGTCGTGATGGCGAGATGGGAAGTGGCGGCATTTCAGAGGGTGCAGAGAAATGGGAGTAAAGTGAGGAAGGGAGAGAAAGACTGAGAAATGGACTAGAAGACACAAAGAGACAGATAGAACCACAGCAGATGAAACAGCTTGCTGGTCTGTGATAATGCGTTTATATGCTTTCATCTCGTCTCTTCTCTTTACATTAGTTTATATTCTCTTTGACTGGAGAATTACAAATGTTTTTTTTTAATGCAGAACAACATGGGAGTGAATCGATGCCCATGAGAAGTGGGTGTGCCTCCACCAAAAGGGGGCACCAGAGTTACACTTCCTCAAGTCAACAACATAAACATTCTTGAAG
This sequence comes from Doryrhamphus excisus, assembly GCF_037039965.1. Classification (NCBI taxonomy): domain Eukaryota; kingdom Metazoa; phylum Chordata; class Actinopteri; order Syngnathiformes; family Syngnathidae; genus Doryrhamphus; species Doryrhamphus excisus. The sequence continues at coordinate 3,324,499 of NC_136370.1, forward strand.
TCAGGGGTGTCCAAACTTTTTCAGCCAAGTTCTACATTTAAAAAATCGATGAGATGCAGGGACCGCTTTATTATTCAACAACAGGCTAGAAGCACTTCAGTGTAGCTCGAGCTGTACTAAGCTAACAATTATTGTTATTGTTAGTATGTTGTCTTGTTCACACTTTCAATATTTCAACTTGTTCTCTTTTAATTTCACTTTCCTTTTTGATGCACTGTCATCCGAAGATAAATGAAGTGAAAAAAGTTATAGCTACGCAGGGGCATCACTAGGTTCTGAGGACAGGGGGCTTAGATGCACAGGATATGAATGAATGTAGTAGACATTGAAAAAAATCCAAAAACCAAATAAGGAACAAGAAGCGGGATACAACTTTCCCACTTTTGGACAGATTTAGTAGAGATACTCAATAGTTTTAGGCCACCATTAAATGTACACAAGTACACACAATCTACACTGCAAAACCGCTGCTCAAGCGATCAATTATATAATAATCATTATTATATTATTCATTAGCCTATTATTACTATCATCATTATTCTTCTTCTGATTATTACTAGTATTAGCCTGCTTATTGGCTTGCTTATTAGCCTGCTTTTGCCCTATTATATGACATTTGTCAGATATTTTTTTTTGTAAAAAAAAATAACAAATCTATTTAAAAAAAATCTATAAAAAATATCTTTATTTAGGGGGCTTAAGAACATTTTAAGAACATTTTAGGAGGGTTGAAACCCCCCCTAAAATAAAAGTTGAGCTACAGGTTGCGTATGGCCCTCCGGGCCACACAACCACTGTTGGGTACCAACATGGTACATGTATGAAAAAAAACACACAGGTTTGTATACACTTTTGGACGGATGCTGTACATGAGACCTACTACTCATAGTGTTGGTCCATAGGGTGTTTAAATTAAACATTCCCCATGAAAAGCTTGAGTCAGGAAACAATGGTGAACAATAACAACATGCAGGTAGTGTAGACAAACTCTAACAAGCTGTGTTATATTATGAAGTTTCTTTTTAGAAGAAGATGAAATGTTTCTTCCGGCATTGAACATGTAAAATATGCATGAAGACACAACAATGTGTCAGCGTGAGGCGTTCACGGGCCCACAGAACGTCTTCATCTTGACGACAGCACAAAGCTTGAGCACAGCGGGTCATTCGGTGCCGCCTCAGACGAACAACAATGAGAGCAGATAAGGATTTTTTTTTAGGATCAGTGGCCGGGAATACTGCCCTGAGGAGCTCCTTCAGGACACGCTGGCCCCAAACAATCCCAGTCAACCAGAGATGGGATCGGCTTGCAACTTTTGTGGAGGTCTTCAAGCATCTCGTTGAGTGTTTTTTTTTTCATTCTCTCCTTGTCACACTATTCCACTCAACAGGAGAGGAGCATCCATGGAAGTCTTTCTACATTGTAAAAAAAAAAACACACCAGTCAGATCTATTTTAGTGACACAGCTTTTGTCACATGGCAGCGTAGGCGTCTTGTCTTCATCGCTGCATGCACTCGCCGAAAGTTAGCACAAACTGTTGACGACTCACAACTCAGAACATCTTTTTTATATGCCGCCTATCCTAACTAGGGTGACCCATCAGGGATAGTTCTTCCGATGATGGACATGCCCCCCACCCCCAGTGATGGTCTGAGCAGTCACTGAAAAGCCCAAAACGTCAAGTAAGTGAAGTTAAGTGAACATACTGACTGAAAGTCAAATTCAGAATGCTTGTTTTTTAAGAATTGTGAATCGTTTCAATATTTTTTGTAAACTGCAACTGAACTGTGTATGCACACATGGACGTGCACACATGGACGTGCACACATGGACGTGCACACATGGACGTGCACACATGGACGTGCACACATGGACGTGCACGCACGCATCAATGCATTCAAATTTCCCTGCAATGGGTAATCTCTTCAACAATACCAGTTTTTATAAAATGCACTTTTTCAAGTTCAAAAGTGCATGAAACATGCTCGCTTCGATTGCAGAGTTGCGTCATCACCTCTTTTTGCCTCCACTGCAAAAAACAATGTCTTTAGGAGCGAGCTCGAATTGGTCGGATTGGTTGGATTGAAAAAAACATAAATACATCTTTGGTAGCGGATGAGTTAAGTGCTATGGTCCTGGAAGTGTGAACCCTGGAAGCAGAAGCTGAGACCCTCTTGACCACAAATAAAAACCTTACTAGTCCAAAGACAACAACTGCAGAAAAAGGGTAGGAGTGGCAAAAGGAGCGCTGTAAGAAACATACAAAAATAACATACAAAACATACAAAAAGCGCTGCTGGGCACATACGTTGTGGGAAAATAAGTCCAGTAAGACAAAAGACTGGCTATACATAGAACAACAAGGCAATAAACAGGACTGGAACTGGAACCAGAGCTGTTGCACCCATGCCACTAACTAGGCCCCATGTAATGGCTGATTAGCACCAGCTGCTGCTCCTGGCTTCGGCCAGCTCCCGATCCCCGGAAGTCTTAGGGAACAAGGAGAGAGAGAGCTGGAAGTCACATGGCACAGTAGTTTACAACTGTTGATCTATATTATCACTTGAATGTAGTTCAGGGGTGCTCATTAAGTCGATCGCGATCTACCGGTCGATCGCAGAGGTGGTACTGGTCGATCGCTGGTCGATCGCGGCGTGACATTAAAAAAATATCATCCTAGCATCAATGCCGTCACTTGATTGATATACAGGGCAGCCATTCAGATGACAAGTGAATGTTGCCCTTCGGGTGACCAATCAAATCAAACAACGTCTCTAAGTGCAGCAGAACTTACGATGTCAGCCTATCATCCATCCCCGTTACTTGATTGACATACAGGACAACCAGTCAGATGACAACTGAATTTTGACCTTTAGGTCACCGCTCACGCGTAAACAACGATGCAAAGTGCTAAGCTAGTCGGCGAATCGCTTCAGATTTTAAGCCCTCGCTAAAGTTTATGGTCACTAAAATGAGTGAAGTAGCTGGACCAAGTAAAAAGGCAAAAACATATCACTTCCATACGGAATGGGAGGTGGACTTTTTTTTCACAATGTCTTTTTCGAAGTGCGTTTGCCTGGCTAACCTGGCTATCAGCAGCTACTGTCCGGACTATGCATCCCTGGCTGATTCAATTCAGTGCAAGTCATCAAAGTAAACTCAGGTAATTACAAAAAATGTTAATAGTTATGTGTGTTTTGCAATATTGGCTCATTTGCTTATGTAAGGTACATCAACATACATTGTACGTACAAATAATCCTCAATACATTTGAAAATAAATAGATGTTTTGCATTTTTGTAGTGGGTAGATCATTTTGACTCGGTCATTTTAAAAGTATCTTGCATGCTGAAAAAGTGTGAGCACCCCTGATGTAGTTGAGATGCTCATTAGCGCCCTCTCCCAGAGAGTGACATTATTATTAGCACCTTGTCACCAGGGTAGGTCAAAGGTACACATGTACATATGTCATGACAAACAAATCATCAAAGAAGCTATTCCAGAAGAATATATAAGTCTTTATATAAGCAATGGGGCAACAGAAAGATGTCATGTTTTGACCGGGAAGGGCTTTGGTGGAGTTGTGTATGTATGCTACTGTATGTGTTGCATCTTTGGGATGACCCTTTGGATTGATTTTGGCATACACAACAGCTACAATATTAGCCGCCTAGCTCGTCATGACAAGGCACAGCGATTGGTTGGTTACCATAGTTCTCTTTTTCAAAGATTTCCAATTTTATGTGTGTTTTCTCCATACTGCAAATACTACTTCAGACCGCTCTAATGCGGGCTGTGTTTGATTTTATTTGTAGAATAAATAAATAAATAATGGCACCTGAGACACAGTTTGGGCAACCCTGAAGAACTTAGCGAGAGCCTGTCATCTTTTATTCATTCATTCATTCATTTTCTACCGCTTATCCTCACGAGGGTTGCAGGGGAGCTGGAGCCTATCCCAGCTGTCTTCGGGCGAGAGGCGGGGTACACCCTGGACTGGTGGCCAGCCAATCACAGGGCACATATAGACAAACAACCATTCACACTCACATTCATACCTATGGACAATTTGGAGTGGCCAATTAACCTAGCATGTTTTTGGAATGTGGGAGGAAACCGGAGTACCCGGAGAAAACCCACGCATGCACGGGTAAAACATGCAAACTCCACACAGAGATGGCCGAGGGTGGGATTGAAGTTGGAGCCCATCATCTTATAGCTGCTATACGCTGGATGTCATTAGCGCCACATTGAAACTTTGGGTCTGAGTCATAGCGAAGACGCATTTAATTCATAAGAGGCTGACGGTCCGTCTCTCCATTCCCTTGACGGCCAACCAATCATGTTTTTTTTTGTAAAAAAAACGCCATCACATGAAGTGGCATTTGCTTCATCAAAATGCTCCACCTGGTGCTCCGGCGTGAATAGAAACACTTCCATCTCCAAGCACGCCGCTTGAAATTGAGTAAGACTCCAGTCTCCAGAGAGACATGACGGCCAGTTAGAAGACGCTTTGCATGGCGCTCGCTTTAATTCACAAAGCAATTACTTCTTTTTCCACTTGAGGAGTGAAAGACACGATGAGTTTACTAAGGAGAGGCCAGAAGTGAACTATGGAATATTGCAAACTTTGCAACAGAAGTACCTCGTTGGAGATTTATCATGTCTGAGTGTCAGTCATTGATAAGAGGACATTCCAGACAAAAACGTATTGAGTGTGAGGAGGTCCAGACTGCTTCATTAAATCAGGCCTAGAGCCACAGACAAGGGGGAGGTGCAAGGTCACTGGACCTTTGGGCATTCCTAACGTGGTCAGTATCAGTCAGGCCTTGAGAGGTTAAAGAGCATCTTTCAAGGCTGCGCTGTTCATTCATTCATTCATTCCAGACCCGCATATTTGAATTAAAATGAAGTATTTTCTGTCAATGCTTCATTATGTAAGCATGCGAAAGCACACCTCCAAGGAAAGTGACAGGATGCCTGTGATTGATGCTTTTCCCTGCCAGCGTAAGCCACCTAAAGTGGGTCAGGTCTGTCGGGAACCAGAATGTTTAATAAGCATCAGCGGGAAGCGGCGAGAAAGTGTCAAAGATGTGTGCTAATAGTGTCTTTCCTGTACATTTATCTGCTGCTCAGAGCTGTTATGGGGCTTATTCTGCTGGCATACGAGTGTGTATCATGTTCTTAATGAGAGCGTGGGTTTGATTACGCACATAGTTTTACTAGCTAAAACCTGGAGTGTACGTCTACACATTCAGCTTGTTAGCTTCCTCCATGATGAGTGAACAATGGCAATTTCAGCTCAGCTCTGTTTTCACCACTTCACCACAAACTCACGTTCCATCCTCCCTTCTCTCGTGACCCCAAGATACTGAAACTCAGGATCTCATCCCCGACCTGGAGGTGACCCTCAAGAACCATGGACTCGGATTTGGAGGTGTCAGTAATGTCGCTGTAATGTTCGGTGAGGCACACAAGCATTGGAGATAATCTCCGGAACAACAGGATTTTATCTCACAATAGGCACAGTAATGCAGAATACAAATCCCGAATAAAAACACAGGCTGCTGTTGCGGCCTTAACCCATGCCAAGCGCAACACATTTACAGCAACACACACAGCAAGTCTTTTCTCTTATTAGATCTACTATGTTGGGTAATATGACTGTAAATGTGTCTATATAGGTGGTATTTCATGTAGAGAATGCTCTAACTTAAAAAACGGGGCTGCACGGCGGTCCAGTGGTTAGCGCGCGGAGACCCGAGTTCAAGCCCACCCTCAGCCATCTCTGTGTGGAGTTTGCATGCGTGGGTTTACTCCGGGTACTCGGGTTTCCTCCCACGTTCCAAAAACATGCTAGGTTAATTGGCCACTCCAAATTGTCCATAGGTATGAATGTGAGTGTGAATGGTTGTTTGTCTATATGTGCCCTGTGATTGGCTGGTCACCAGTCCAGGGTGTACCCCGCCTCTCGCCCGAAGACAGCTGGGATAGGCTCCAGCACCCCCACGAATCAATGTTAAAAAACGTATTTAGAAGGTTGTAAATAGGTTTTCTATACTCTAAGAGCAAATATATTCAATTCATAAGTACTACTGTGTCGTACTTGTCATGGTTGGGTCTAGAACCAATCAACAGTGATTACTCATTCATTCATTCATTCATTTTCTACCGCTTTTTCCTCACGACGGTCGCGGGGGGTGCTGGAGCCTATCCCAGCTGTCTTCGGGCGAGAGGCGGGGTACACCCTGGACTGATCGCCAGCCAATCACAGACAGTGATTACTGTATTATGTAAATGTGCTCCAAGTCAACAACTTTACCATAAGGCAGCGGCTAGCATTAGCCTCAGGTCCTGCTTCTTCAAGTTCGTTGTATTTGTATATTTTGCAGTATTTTCATGTCAAGACACGTTTTACAATTCATGGTGTTCATTTGCTGTCATTCCTAAAAAGAACTCAAAGGGTATTTATCGTTTTGTGGCTCCATGGTATAATCAGGAACGTTAAAAATAAAGTAGGTTAAATTACAGCTCAGACATGTTGGACTTGTGTAACGTTTTTGGATGAACATTTGTGTCTTTGGAGACATGTCTGTGACGGCGTAGAAAAGGACTAGGTTAGCAAGTAGGCCGGTGACGCGAGGCGGCGTTGGGAACGTTGCAGCCTCATCTTTCACTAACAAACAAACGAAAGCACCACAACCTCGAGTGGCCTGCGGGTCCGTGGAGGTGAACTTATCTCCGCGGTCTCGCTCCCGCGGACGTTAATTGAAGTGTCAGAAATGAGTCGGACAACCGCAGAGGGAGCCGGAATGCAGCGTAATTACAGTCTACACTTTGGACCCGCTGCAGCTGTGCGGAGTCAAAAAGCTTCTTGGCACGCCGCAGTCCGCTCTCAGACGGCTGTAATTGTCTCCAAATAGCCCCACAATGTATTCTCTGTGCATAAATAATGGCTATTTTCGATTCAGCACATATTACCGCTTATTTAGAGAGGCGCGGCCTGTCGCACGGATATACGCTCGCTGTCGAGCCTCCAGCCGCGAACGCCTACACACTAACAACAACACCGTCGTTAAATGTTGCGTCAGCTCCAAGTATCACAACATTCCAATAAAAGACACCGCAAGATATCCATCAGTGGTTTGGGGAGTGAAGGGCGAACAATGACTCTCGCTGGTTTCCAACAGGGACAAACCACCGGGAGGAAGTTGATTTATTTCATTTTGAAAGTTGCAACAATCAGCACAGAGGTCACTGCAGCTTTAAATGACAATATTGCTCCTGAAAAAAGGCCTTATGAAGTATGTAACATTCCAATGTAACCAGCGGTGGTTTGAAGCCCCGTTTGTATCGTGTACATTTTGTTCAAAAACACATGACTCGTACCTTTCTAGCAGGATAACAATACAGTAGATTACTGCTTATCCTGGGGGTTAAGCACGGGACGACCGGCGAAGGGCAAATTCTGTGTGGAATTGAAAAGCCCATAAAATGTCTGTGTTTAACATCATTGGGCCTTCCACAGGGGGCTTAAAATGTACTTAATCTCCTTTGATAGACTAGCCTAGCCTCTCATGCTGCACAAAAAACACTTGCCCTCTGGTGAAGTCTTCCTTCCATCTCTTACTACTGCAGTTTCTAGCCCACCCCATCAGGATGGAGCTTGTTGGTGCACACAAAGTGGCTCCAGACTCCTTTCTGGATCCCTTTGATGGTCTTATCCTGCAGGAGGAAGCAACTAATCCTTAATGTCAAGAGAGGACCAGGAGATGCACTCTATATATTTCTATGTGTGCAGCCATGTGTTGTCCATATGCTGGTCATAGTGGAAGGAGCTGCTGGATTTCCACTGGGATGTCTGAGGCAGGCCAATCTCTCCTCATCACTCCTTTGCCTGACATCCCTTCACTTCAGGGTGTGTGTGTTTTGATTTAAAGCCTGATCTACAACTTTGCCGATAGAGAGCAAAAAAAACACAATTCTAACAACCGGAATACAATGCAAATGAAGCCCCCTCCTTTGGAAAAGAGACTTTTATTGATGATATTTTATGTGTCTCTAGAGCTTGTTTATGAGCACCAAACGTGAGCAAAAGCTATCATCTCCATCATTTGTTTGTTCCCCTTTTGAGAGAAGAAGCTGTCAAATGCTTGCGTTTAAACTTAAAAGGTTGAGGCTTTTCCCATAAAAAAGTAGTTAGCTACACATGCACACTCCTTTATGCACGATCTTTATAATAGGTGATTTCATATCTGCCCTCGGGCTGATTTGACTGCGGTAACAGCCACACGTATATTTATCATATACAGTCGTCCTGCACCACATTGTGCTACATTATTAGAGCCATGTAGACATGAAATAACACCCCTATAGTCCTATCAGTCTTTTTTATACTACATTGCGCAACAGTGCTACGCTGCCTATGGGATCACTGCAGAGACAGCAGCCGCTCATAGCATATAGCAAGTTACCAAGCTAACTAGTTAGCCTCAAATTTAGTTTTTCTGTGTGTTTCAAATGGAGTGAGGAAGAAAGACTGATTGTATCGTGTGCATTTTGTTCAAAAACACATGACTCGTACCTTTCTAGCAGGATAACAATACAGTAGATTACAACATGTCCCGGGTTTCACTTATTCACTTGAACTTATCACAAATGAGGAATGACTGTACTGCAATCCTGACGTATTATAATACTTTCCTCACAAATACCCAATAAATCTAAGCCTACTACACACACCGGCTTTGCTACACGTCTTAAAATGTCAGCCAGCTAATGAGAGCTGTTTCATCATGTTGTTTTTCTTTGGCAAATAGGCTAACCTAGCATGATGTTGCTGTTAAAATGTGAGCATAATATTGGCAGTTATATGTAACAGTATATACGTAGCTAAACAACTAAATAGCATTAAAGCTACAGACATACAATAGTAGGCATGTGTACACAGATTGTGTGACTTGAAGCTGTCATCATTTTAAGAGGTCTTCTTATCTCGGGTCTTGTGTATGAGAACCTTGTATGACCCCCCATCTCCTGGTAGTTTATCAGCGTGGGCATTTGACAAGATGCAGCGCTGACCCACTTTATCCTACACCGCCAACTCGCCGCGTCATCAGAAATGATCGGAAAACATGGAAAGTATTTGAAAGTCACATTTTAAGTGAGTCAGAAGAGTAAAACCGGCGATGTTGGCTACAAATGTGGCTGAAGAGGCATCCAGCCACTTCCTGTTCTTGCGATGCTTGTGTTGGCACGCAGCAGAACAAACAAACATTTTGTCCTTCGCTGTTGTCATGTCATCGTGTTTAACAAGGCGTCCCTGCACACCAGCTGTCCCCTTCGCCGCAGACAATAATGGGATGTGTCGAGTTGGCGACATCTTTTGGGCAGAGTTGTTGGGAACGTTTGGGCACGGCGTGTGGAGCCAGACAGGGAGCGGCCATGACGGAATGTTGGGGAATATTTAGAGCGCCCTCTTCTTGCACCCCGTGGTGCTAAATACAAGATTGTCAGGATGATGAGAGGCTGAATGGACGCTGCTGTGTGCTGCCAGAGCGTTGTGGCTGTTCTGTGTCTCTGGTCCAACAAGACAGGCCCTATTTTTAAGCACTCTTCTCTTTTAGGCTGCTTCATGGCTACGTGTGGGCCAATAAGGTAGCTCCGTTTGACCTTATTGTTGCCAAAGATTTGCAATACAGGTTTTCATTAGACATTCTCTCATCAGCATGGAGGAAACTCATAAAAACGTGATGCCCCTGTGGACTGTTACCTTTGAACTTCAGATCAAAATCAACAGGGTTCTTTTTTTTGACATGGAACAGAAATCTCTGAAAGTTATTTCATGCTTGACTATGGCCCAATAATGGTCAAAAATATTGCAAGACAAGTCACATGTAGTATTCTGGTCACTGTGCATCAGTAACATGGCCTGTGGCCTGTTTTTGGCCTTTTGTTTTGTCTTTCTTCCTCACTCCATTTGAAACACACAGAACAACTAAATTGGAGGCTAACTAGTTAGCTTGGTAACTTGCTATATGCTATGAGTGGCTGCCGTCTCTGTAGTCATCCCATTGGCAGCGCAGCACTGTTGCGCAATGTAGTATAAACAAAGACTAATAGGACTATAGGGGTGTTATGTCTTGTTTACATGGCTCTAATAATGTTTCAAAAACGGATTTTCAAAGTCATAAACAGGTTTTCTATGCTAACTAAGTTAATTAATAGGGAATCACTGATGCTGGATGGGTCTGTCATCAATTAACTGCCATAAATGATAGACGACTGTATACAGTCATTTCCGGATGTCGTAACATGGGATATTTAGTACACAGAAAGATTAAATAAATTGTTTTTTACAAAATGTGCCGAAGAGTACGTGTAACACAAGTCATTCATCGGCATCTCCATCCTCCTCTTGGGAACTGGAACAACTAAAGTCGTCTTCTTGAGTGTCAAATTGGAACATCCTCGTAATTCCTTCGTCACACACTTTGTCAGTCTCTCTTTCATTGCCACGCTTGGTGTCACTTTGGTCTCAAGGCAAAATGAGATACTGTTTATCATATACTATCCTGTTATTCTTTATTTCTGCCCAATAGATGTACAGTTTGTACTTATTTATTCATGATTCTTTTACCAAATAATGAACTTTACTATTACACATCTTAGCCATCTCTTTTACTATGAGAACATGGTAACCTAGTAAGTGTTAAAAACAATTGCTGAGGCCGGGAGACGGGGTGGAGTTAAATAAGCTCTTCTTCTTTTTGGACATGCTGAATTGTGCTGAAGTGTGGAGATCGTCTCGAAGACTTCATTTACCAAATATGGTCTCAAAAGGCGCTACAGATATGTGGCATCGTCCAAATGTTGTCAAATGTGATCGGATGTTTTGTTGTGAGTTAGCGGGGTAAGGGTCCATGTGATGCAAGTAGATGAAAAGTATAAAAACGAAGCGTGGAGAAGCAGTGCGAGGAGGAGGAGGAGGAGTGTTTCTCATTAGGATGGCTGCTGCAGCCTTGCGGCTTGGGCCGGCGTGCCAGGAAGTCCCGAAAGAGACTGCGCTGACGCCTTTGAGGCCTGCCAAGCACAGCCACAGAATACATCCCATAATGCTCTGCCACTGCAGCCACGCAACATCTGAAAAAACAATCATTTTCTGCCCTGTTGTCGCTGACATTTTCCTCCCCGGGGTAGAGAGGATGCAAAACGATACCTCGCGTTTGATATGTGACGCGTAACATGTGAGCAAATGTGTGTGGGCGGGTCGTGTCGATAGACTGTGACACAACAAACGCATCAACATGTCGCTTGTGTTGATATCACTTTGACGAATACTCACGCTTGGAAGGAGACACTGTTAACACTGTGGCTGCCTCACTTTAACACACAACATATAACATAAAATAAACATTTGAGCACATTTGTAGTACTTTTCCTAGCCATTTAACACACACTACATGTTCTCACTACATGTTTTCAGGAATTAAATATGTATCATTGACATATAGCTCATTTGCTTCTCTGTGGGAGTTTTACACTTTATACTTTATACCAGAGGTAGGGAACCTATGGCTCGGGAGCCAGGTAGGGCTCTTTTGATGACTGTATCTGGCTCTCAAGCATTTCTTACCACAATAAAAATGTATTTTTGCTAACATTTTAAAGTAAACATCACAGAAATGACTGTTAAAAATAATATTAAAAATCAACAACTTTTTAATGCATTTTAATACATCCAAAATTCTATTTTCTACTGCAATACGGCCGACCATATCCATCTTTCCTGATATTTTTCAGGTCAAACACCAAAACTCGATTATTACTGGGTAATGCGGTAGTCTACCTCGGTCATTGAGATGTCAACATGTAAATATAAACTTTTCTCCTTTAGTCAAATAGTCACCTAGCTAAAGCTGCAGAACCAAGCCTTCTGGCAAAGATGGCCAAAAGAATGAAATATACTGAGTATGGTGCAAAATTATGCAGCAGCAGAAGTTGTATTAATGGCAACAAGTATTTGATTTATTATTAGACACTGCGCTGCTCACGAAAGTGTGCTGGCCACCCCCCATTGGCGTGCGGTAGTGTGCCTGGTCTACGTAATTAGAGCCCATTATATCTAAAACTGTTGATCTTACAAATGCACACATTTTATTGCATTCAATGTTTAAAAAAATGTATATGGCTCTCACAGATACACATTTTAAAATATCTGGCCTTCATGGCTCTCTTCGCCAAAAAGGTTCCCGACCCCTGCTTTATACCCTACCTGATGGGTGTCCAAACCTGCCTCTAAAAACCATCAGAATCGAGAACCGTTAAGAATCTGAATCGAAATGAGGAATCTGAACAGGAATCATCCAAATCCAACCTTAGTTCTGCCTTTGTTTCACTTTGTTTGTTTCTTTCTTTCTTCTTATAGTACCAGCCAATATCTTTCGTGTAGCAGCTGCACTGGTGCTTGTGTCCATCATCATATAAGAAATAGCAGAAACAGCATTTGTGTAAAGATTATTTGGAATAATTGGACAAAATAAGAAAGTTTCCTAAAGAGAAGCCTATTTCTATAAAGCTTTGTTTGGCGGTTAGCATTAGCATTGTGGCCCAATGTTGCTAAGATGCTACAAACGGAAATATTGCCATAACTTCAAAAATACTCATCACACATATTTGACCTCATTTTGGTAGGTTGTATGAGCACACAATAATTTTACTTTAGCACAACTTATTTGACATACTGTCATTACTACTCATTTCCAGCCTCGTTGTTCTTCACGTCACAAACGGAGTCGTCCTCTTGCATCAGCAGGATATACGTATGTCCATCACAGATCCATCAGACCAGAAACAAGTGCTTGCTGAGCATACAGTATTTGATATTACATATTTGCGACAGTCGCCAACAATGGGTATGTTAAAGCTATGCCTTCTGGAGTGGCCTTTTATTGTGGCCAGTCTAAGGCACACCTAAGCAATAATCATGCCTTCTCATCAGCATCAGCATGGTGGTATGCCACACCTGTGAGACGGGTGGGTTTTCTATGCTCAGTAGAAACAGATGCAGGCAACCATGCAACACCTTTTTCGTCTGTAGAAATAGACCAGTTAGAATGACATGACATATAAGAAGCTTCTGAGTTGTCACCGTGACAACATGATTGCATCACATGGAGATGGTTTGTGCTTCAAACACATCTGTCAAATCATTTTCTGCTGTCATGACCCCCCCCCCCCCAAAAAAAAAACCTCCCCACCATCACATGAATGACAACACTTTTTTTCTCAATGTGAACGTAAAGTGCTGCCATTTGTGGATCTATGCACTGACATGAGCAGGTCAGGGTTGGGTGTGGGTGGGTGTGTGTGGGTGTGTGTGGGTGGGTGTCTAATGAACACCCCCGAGGATGCTCGCTCTTTGTGTGTAGAGAATGAAAGTGATGATGCTGCGAACCAGCATTCCTGCTTCCTTTTAATGACGTGCCAACAGTCAAATAGTCACAGAAGGAAGCAGCATCTCCAGTGGAAGACTGGAGGCTTCTCTCCTACTTAAATGACGCATTCATGGGAGAAGAACTGTCTACCGTCTAACCGTCTAACCTACAGTACATGTGATGTGGGGAAAAACTCCGCCCAGCACGCCTTTCTGGACCAGAGGAGGGCATTCCCCAACGTATTCCCACATAGTTGGACAGCTGTAATTGTCCAACAAGTTTTGCTAGGATGAGGATTTCATAATGAAATGGTCTCTGCTAGGGTGCCCAAAGTGCATGTGCAGATAAAATTAACTATTTCTAAAAAAACAAAACAAAAAAAAAAATTTACTATTTCGCATTTAGACGGGTTTTTTCAACCCAACATCTTGTTCCCAAAGACATATTTACACGTATACATATTTATACGTCTTTTTTTGTGAGGTGATGATGTAACTTTAAATGGATTGCAGCTTTAAAATTGCATTTTATAAGAACTCGCCCTGCATGGCTTCCATTGAAATACACGCTGCACAGCAACCAGGAAGTGAAAAGGCATCTCACCATGTTGCAGGAAGGAGGTTACGCATTCAAGGGAACTTTTTAATTACACGCACACACAGTTCAGTTGCAAAGGTGACAGTTGTAAAGACTTCATGGGGTTATATTTGTAAAAAATATATATTTTCATGTGTTGTTTATATTGTGGCATTGTTGTTTAGACGTGATAGACATGTTTTTTATTGAGAACTGATTTTTTGCTGAAAAATATTTGGACTCCCACACCCGTTTTAGTGCATCCAGAGACTGATTCAGTTATTGATTAAGAGCTGCCCTCTTGTACGTGGACGTCAAGTAAACAATGAAAACAATATGTCTATAATTAGATGCGTGACATCATCTCTTTTTGGGCCCTGTTCCATCTGTGGATGAATATTTCATCATTTCATGAAGGCGCAGCACTCAGCAGATGAACCACAGGCTCGTTAGACAGCCATTCATCAGGCATCCATCACTAACGTCTGCATCATCCTCACCTGAGTGTTGCCGACTGACCTTGAAGGCTCCGCGGCTCTTCCAGCCCTCGTCAGCAAAGTACGACATTGTGCTGTTAAAGCCGACATCAAGCCCAAAGAGTTGCGTCATGTGTCAGCCAGCATGTGTAATTTTCAGGCCTAATGAGGCAGCTACATTCGCTGTGAAAGTCTCCAGGCTAATTATCTTCTCTTGTTGGAAGCTTGTCAGTGTGTGAAGCTGCGGGCTTGATGCATAAATCATCGCACCGCCAAGCTGGTTGGACCGCGCATTAATGGAGGTTAATGCGGGCGGCGGCTCCAACATGGTGGAGACCCGTCGTCTCCTCAAACATTGCACTGGGGCCGAAATGACATTTTGACGGCGTTTCATCACCACTTTTACTTTCAAGTACATTTTAGGAGAATTTTAATCTGGTGAGTGAATATTTACTTACTTCAAACTGAAATAGCATACATTATACTATTATTAAAAATACATATGTACAGTGGAACCTCAGTTAGAGTTTGCATGCCCCAGTTTGCATGCATTTTTTTGGTTAACATACATCTTGTTATTAATACACTGCGTGAGCCGTGCAACTCGGCTTTGTTGTGATTAAGTCAGCAAAAAGTAAAGAATATCATATAACATGGCCCCCTGCATACTCCATATTTTTCCTGTATGCGGTGTCAAACTTGTGCCAGGCGGGCCAAGACACTGCAGGTTTTCTTTCCAGCTGGTCACGAGTGCAGGTGATTTTAATGATCAACACCTCCTTCATTTTAAGGGAAGGAGCTCATCAATTAAATCCCCCGCTGCCACAAAGACCTCCAGTTGCAACAATAGAAATAATCTGTTCCAGGGTCAGGATGTAGCCCTAGCCCGTGGTGCCTTAGTAGCGTTATTAAATGTACAATGTTTCAGTCACATCATACAAGTGGAAAAAAAATCCAAAATAATAAAACAATTCTTAACCGGGCTGCACGGTACTTAAGTGGTTGGTGCGCAGGTGAGACAGCTATGAGACCCGAATTCAATCCCACCCTCGGCCATCTCTGTGTGGAGTTTGCATGTTCTCCCCGTGCATGCGTGGGTTTTCTCCGGGTACTCCGGTTTCCTCCCACATTCCAAAAACATGCTAGGTTAATTAGCCACTCCAAATTGTCCATAGGTATGAATGTGAGTGTGAATGGTTGTTTGTCTATATGTGCCCTGTGATTGGCTGGCGACCAGTCCAGGGTGTACCCCAGCTGGGATAGGCTCCAGCACCCCCGCGACCCTCGTGAGGATAAACGGTAGAAAATGAATGAATGAATAATTCTTAACCTTGAAGACAATTGACAAAGCACCTCACTTGTGTATTTTTTTACCCCAAAACAAACAAATTTGTTGTGATTTTCTGGTGATCAGTCAAGAGGGTATTGTTTCTCTCGCTCAAAGTCAGCTGGTCACCCCATGACCCTCACAATGACAAGTGGGACAGAAAATGGACGCATTTGTGCGACTTGAGAAGCATTTTTCTGGGGCTATATCAAATGAAAGAAATCCTGTTAGTACACTTCAGTAAAACTCGTCATGAAGTGGTGTGCTAAAAGCAAATGATTAACTACACCTGACAGACCAGCTGTTTGGGTGTTTTGTTTTTTTTATGCCGTTAGCTACAGTTGCCATTACGAGTCCACAGGTGGCATAAAAAGGACATTTTTAAAATGTAATTATGTGTAGTCTTTTTAAAATCATGAAATTGCAACTTTTAAAATAACACACATGCTAGAGTGCTGGAGTGAAACGCCTGCAGAGTGAGTTCTGGTTTATTAGTTTATTGATTTTGGACTGGCGTATTGATCATTTAGCTCAGTGGTTCTCAAAAGGGGGTGCTTGAGATTAAAAAATGTGTGTCTATAATAAATATTTTGGTCTTTATTGTAACAGAGATAGACAGAATGTAAAGAAAAACAGTACTAAGTAAAGCTTATGAATCAATTTGCATGTCACAACCCTTTTATTATAATCCCAGTCATCGAAGGCAGGTGAGGCGGGGCCTTCAAAAAGTGAAATGATAACTGTCGTCCTTCCAGAGAGGAAAATCCAGTGGGTTGTTTTGTTTGCTTGTTTTGACAGCAGTAGCTGGAGAGCACCGGTGGAGTTTTTAAAAGCGCCAAAGGAGTCAGTACCTCACCAGTTTTTAAAAGCGCCAAAGGAGTCAGTACCTCACCAGTTTTTAAAAGCGCCAAAGGAGTCAGTACCTCACCAGTTTTTAATAACTCCAAAGGAGTCAGTACCTCACCAGTTTTTAATAACTCCAAAGGAGTCAGTACCTCACCAGTTTTTAATAACTCCAAAGGAGTCAGTACCTCACCAGTTTTTAAAAGCGCCAGAGGAGTCAGTACCTAACCAGTTTTTAAAAGCGCCAAAGGAGTCAGTACCTCACCAGTTTTTAAAAGCGCCAAAGGAGTCAGTACCTCACCAGTTTTTAATAACTCCAAAGGAGTCAGTACCTCACCAGTTTTTAATAACTCCAAAGGAGTCAGTACCTCACCAGTTTTTAATAACTCCAAAGGAGTCAGTACCTCACCAGTTTTTAATAACTCCAAAGGAGTCAGTACCTCACCAGTTTTTAATAACTCCAAAGGAGTCAGTACCTCACCAGTTTTTAATAACTCCAAAGGAGTCCGTACCTCACCAGTTTTTAATAACTCCAAAGGAGTCAGTACCTCACCAGTCATGAACCTCACCACACATCACTGATGACACTTAAGAGGAATAATGGAAGTGGAACCTGCATCCAACGAGTAGGAAACACACAGCTGCTTCTCTTTTGGATGGGGGGGGTGGGGGGTTGGGGGGGTTGGGGGGGGGGGGGGCTTTGCCGCGCCTTTAGCTAAAAACACAGATGGCGCCAAAATGTGATGTGAATGTTTGATAGGGAAGCTTCTTGTATTTTGTTGTTTGGACAGTACTGAGGAATGACAGTGGGTGTGGGGGGAGTGGGGGGACATGGGCCACAAGGTGAAATAGAACCCACGCCCTGAAAAGACACGAGAGTGCCAGGGGGCGAGGGGCCTGGGTGGCGTCTTTGTACCCCTCAAACCACACCTGTTAACAAGAGGAAGTGATGATGTCACCCGCTTGGCCCCCTGGTGGTGATGGGGGGGCGTCATGAGTGCCTTGGAGAAAGCAGCAGGTCACTCAGAGGGGTGGGAGGTGGGGGTTACAGGGAGGAGTTGTCAAGGGTCCTGAAGAAGCACTCTGGTTTATTTACCGTGGACACTTTGTTTGGGAGCCCAGCGCAATAACACTTGCTGCTTAAAGCCCCCCCCCCCCGCATCATATGGCTGCCGCTCAAAGCCGTGAATTTCCCATCTATTGAAGCTCCTCCATAATTACCTTGAGAGGATAAAACAGGGAGGTGGGGGGGCATATTAAAAAGAAATAGTCTGCATTCTTCTATCAGTGCTCAATAAAAGGATGAAGAGGAGGAGGAGGTGTCGGCTCTATCAAAACAGGGTGCCTTCCAGAAGTTGTTCCCCCGGGGGAATCTGAATAAATTAATCACGGCGATTGGCTCCCCCACCGTCCCCCTCCCACCACCTCCACACCCCCCCTGTGGTGGGACGCTGTGGTCTAATTGGGCCCTGCCAGGACGGAGCATTCTCATTGGCCAAGAGAGAATGTGAGAACCTGAAGACCCCGGCCCGCCAGGCTGACAGGAGCTCAAAGGGCAGCTTCTCTCTGCGGCGTGAATGGTGAGGTAGGAGGGGGCAGGGGCGCACTATTATCCAGCCACTAATGGAGCGGCGGATTTGGAGAGGGATAATTAAAAGCGATGGAAGCGGAGGAGGTGTGAGAGGAGTGCGTAGAGGAGTGCGTAGAGGAGTGTGTAGAGGAGTGTGTTGTCATGTGTGCGGCTTTCCATGTGTGTAGGTGACCACGAGAGGCTGTGAGAGGCACGCTAGCGGAGCAGAGTGCCACACAGCCAAAGACTCAACCTCTGCAACAAAAGCTGGGATATGCAGCCCCCCCACCGCCCCCCTCCCCCTCCACACCCAACACTGCCACCCCCAGTGTGTCCCAATAGGCAGACATCTGCCTCATTATTGCCTGCACTTCACTGCGTGCTACCCATTGTGCGTGCCTTTCTGTTTGTGCACACCATTTTGAGGCCGCCGCACAGTGCTGCAACGCTACACAGGAAGTGCTTTGTTTTGAAAATTACTCATCCATATTAGCCTCGCGGGAGATGGACAGCGATATCTGTGACGAACACTGCGATACCTGAATGGGACGCCTGCTAGAAAGGCTGTGGTACCAGCAAGGACTGATATGAGTTCTTTTAAAAAGCGTATGATGGCTGCAGAAAGACTGTAATACTTACTAGGGACAGCATGATACCTGTCAGGTGGAGCGTGATACCTGTGAGCATGAATGTAATACCTACTAGAAAGAGTGTGAAACCTGCTAGGAAGAGTACCATACCATGCAAGGTGCCATACCTTCTCGGAGAGTGCAATATTTGCAAAGAAGAGTGTTTTATCTGCAGTCTCTGGAAGAGTGTGATACCCGCTATCTATCTATCTATCTATCTATCTATCTATCTATCTATCTATCTATCTATCTATCTATCTATCTATCTATCTATCTATCTATCTATCTATCTATCTATCTATCTATCTATCTATCTATCTATCTATCTATCTATCTATCTATCTATCTATCTATCTATCTATCTATCTATCTATCTATCTATCTAGTTGTTCTATCTATCTATCTAGTTGTTCTATCTATCTATCTATCTAGTTGTTCTATCTATCTATCTATCTATCTATCTATCTATCTATCTATCTATCTATCTATCTATCTATCTATCTATCTATCTATCTATCTATCTATCTACGTATCTATCTATCTATCTATCTATCTATCTATCTATCTATCTATCTATCTATCTATCTATCTATCTATCTATCTATCTATCTATCTATCTATCTATCTATCTATCTATCTATCTATCTATCTATCTATCTATCTATCTATCTATCTATCTATCTATCTATCTATCTATCTATCTATCTATCTATCTATCTATCTATCTATCTATCTATCTATCTATCTATCTATCTAGTTGTTCTATCTATCTATCTAGTTGTTCTATCTATCTATCTATCTAGTTGTTCTATCTATCTATCTATCTAGTTGTTCTATCTATCTATCTATCTATCTATCTATCTATCTATCTATCTATCTATCTATCTATCTATCTATCTATCTATCTATCTACGTATCTATCTATCTATCTATCTATCTATCTATCTATCTATCTATCTATCTATCTATCTATCTATCTATCTATCTATCTATCTATCTATCTATCTATCTATCTATCTATCTATCTATCTATCTATCTATCTATCTATCTATCTATCTATCTATCTATCTATCTATCTATCTATCTATCTATCTATCTATCTATCTATCTATCTATCTATCTATCTATCTATCTATCTATCTATCTATCTATCTATCTATCTATCTATCTATCTATCTATCTATCTATCTAGTTGTTCTATCTATCCATCCATCTATCCATCCATCCATCTTGTCAAGGTCCGTCGCGATGATTTTGTGCTTTATTGGCACATTTGGGATCAAAATAGGTTCTCCACTGGTACCTACCTGAAGAGTATAATGGCAGGACATTCCCATGTTGTTTATGCTTGCGGGTACTTGGAACAGAAGAACACGGCAATCTCACGCATCTGGAAATTGCAGACTTGTGGAGCGCCGCCATTATTTTCTTAATATCTTGGCTGATTTCTTTTGATTTTCCCACAAAGTCGAACAAGGAAACAGTGTGTCTGAAGTCAGGCCTTAAAAACATGCTCAGTTGTGTCGGACGTTGTCGCAAAACTCCTTTAGATCTATACAGGTCAACCACAGATCGACTGTCTATCTGTAGACATACAAAGTATCAACAGATCTATATTACAACCCTTGTATGGAGCTATGCTCCAAACCTAGCGGTGACCTATGCCAGTGTGATGTATGCGAATGTCACATGATGACATGATGGAGCATCATAAAGATGTGAGGAATGCCAGCATACTTGACAAAAATGTCCATAAATTCCTGCACCGGGACAACGCACATAGCAGCACAGCGCTTAGAACCAAAGTAGCGCCGCACATACTTTCATATAGCGGGCTTCATTTCTGCCGGGGGGGGGGGGGGGCGATGTGAATGTGCCCTTTGAGAGTCGGGAAGGCGGGGGGAGCAAACATCTAGCCGGCAGCTCTCGCCTGGGAAAAGAACATCCAGAGGGACTGGGGCGTCTTCACAGCGACAGCCTGAGCAAACAACCTGAGAGGGCTTCGTGAGTGCTGGGGGGGGGGGGGCTGCTGGGTGGGGCGGTCCCGACTTATTTTCAACTTTTCTGATGATGAGATATGAGCCAATACAAAAGAATGATTCATGGTTTTGAACCAAACAGTCTTAGATTTTATCCCTGGTTTGTTGAATTTACAAATAATGACCTCTAATGTGGCTTTTTTAACTCATAGGCTATAAATCAGCTTTATGTTGGTAAAATGTGAGTATTCTTAAATAAATTACTAGCTTTTCTTATGTACCAGTTTGGTTTATCATTTCAAATAGTGCAGTTGTTTGGTCCGAGGGGGGGCCTTTACTGGTTTGTTTACGCAGCGGTCCAATCGTGACTACGGTCCACGCAGGCAGGATCAGTACACACAGATGAGGGCTTTGAGTGTTTTACTCGGCGGATTAACTATTGTGCCCGCCTAGCACCGTGGGCCCCGCCCCACCTCGCGACCCTGACCTGCCACCCACGGTAGCGTAGCCTCCGGTGGGCACTCTGCACCGAGGGGGGTCTAAACCCAGATTAGAACGCCTGATTTAACCACAGAGCATTGAAGTTTGGGCTGGAAAATTGGGCTTTGTATATTGGGATGGAGTGACACATCTTAACTCAATCAAAGACGTATTATTAGACGAGTGTTAACTTTGGCGTGCTTTGCAGCGTTTTCAGGTTTCGTGCTAAGCTAGGCTAACTGTGCAGACTTGGCGCAGGTGTCATGTGATGTCATGGAATGATTTTCATTGTTGTGTCTATTAATGAGCTGTAAAAGTGGAAAGAGGCTTGCAGGCTGGGAGGTGCCAACTGTAAAAGTTGTCCACTTCCACATCCACAGAGGGAACAATGGAGCAAACGCAGCCTCCATTCATTCCGCAGCTGGCGGCCAAACAAACCCGCTTCCAAAAAAAACGGCACATTCCGCACACACATATACACACACAAGCAGGCAGCCATCTTGCCCCGGAGAGAGTGATCAAAATCATTAGAGGCTCAGTCGAGGAGGGTTTGAGCTCAGACTTCTTTGTGGGACCACCTGTTGTCACTCTCTCATTGTATTGGACAGCCCTGCCAGGGGATTTGGACCTGGTACTCTAGGTTTAAAGGTCATATCAGTACATAATACCCTGCAATCCTTAGCCGATCCTTTTGTAAACCCTATTGATTTTGAACTAACCAACGTGTGCATGGAGAATATAATACATGCTGGAGGTCTTATTGGTTGGTGGGTGCTGGTTTCTTATCGCCATTTTCTTGGCCTCCAAAATGTCTAAATATTTCTACGGAACAAGAAGAGGAGAATGGAGTTAATTACAGTTGAATTCAGGCGCAGACCCCAGCCAAGGCCAATTTGGTGCTCGACTATTACCCCAAACCACAGCAGCGCATGTGTCTGCAAGACAGGGTAGCTTTTTTTTTACCTCCATAAAGTCAAACAAGGAGACTTTGAAAAATAATTCAGGGAATTTGTGGTCTATAACGCTGTTTGATTGTTTAGTTTGGTGGTTCTCAACTGGTTTGGCTGCGGCACCCACCATCACCCTTTCATGACAAGCGGCGACCCAAATTGCGGACGTTTTTGAACAGAAACTCTCCATCCATCCATCCATCAATTTTCTATGCATCTATGCATCTTATCCTCACCAGGGTTAACATTCGCTAGTGGCCTGAAGCATTGTGAGCATATTTATATAAAGCTATACAATAAACACTTTATAGATTGGAGTAAAAGGTGCAGTTGTTAAACATTCATGCGATGTATCGGACTCTTTCATTCGGGACGAGAAGGTAAAAACGGAGGTGTGTGCGTGTTGTGAGGAAGCTGGTCTACAGTGGCGGCCTTTAATAGCTCCTGAGGGACTTGGTGAAGACTAGCAGGAGTCGCCACCGATCAATGTGAATGGACTTTGTTTTTTCTTGTGTGTGCGTGTGTGTGTGCTGAAAGGGTGCCCTGTAGCGCACGGACGGCACCCCCCCGGCCTTGACCGTCACAGCCAGCGCTTGTAATAATGACTTGTAATGACTTGTAGACGAGTTAGCAGAGGTGAAACTTCAGTCGAGTCAGATAAATGAGCCACTGAAGAGACATTTGTCCTTGAATGCAACACATTCACAAAGTCCTCAAACAGTGATTGCCTGTGCTCACCAAGGCTGGAGACCCCATCCCCCCCCATTTATGTACACATATAGGTGGTCCTAATGTTTCGATGTCTCATGAATTATGAATAGCTTACAAAAGGAGAAAGAGAACTAGCTACAGTACAAATGCGTAGGTGGAAGAATACGTATCTAGATGCACGTTACAGACTGCAAGGCGGACTTCTCTGATAGCGGTGCTTCACAGAAATACTGTATTTTCTGGACTATAAGTTGCTCCGGAGAATAAGTCGCACAAGGTAAAAAATGCATAATTAGATAGAAAAAAACATACATAAGTCACACTTGGGTATAAGTTGCATTTTTTGCGGGTAATTTATTTTACGAACTACTTGACCAAAGCAGACATTACGTCCTCTTGGAAGGCAAGTTGTAACAATAAAAGAATAGAGAACAGGCTGAATAGGTGTAAGATATGCTAACACAATGCTTATTCAGCTACACAAAAAATAAACATGAATGAATGAATGAATGAACAAAAGGTGTCCAGTTCATTTATAAGTCGCTCTGGAGTATAAGTTGCAGGAACAGCCAACCTATGAAAAAAAGTGCGACTTATAGTCTGGAAAATACGGTAAATCATGATATTGAAATAAGCAGTGTTTTCTTCCTTGGTGACTGTTTCCAGTCATCCATCCATCTTCAATGCTGCTGATCCTCACTGGGGTTGCAGGTATGCTGGAGCCTATTCCAGCTGACACCCTGGACTGGTTGCCAGCCAATCGCAGTGCTGTTTAATAGTAATAGGTAATGGAATTCATTACTATGTCGATCTTTACCAGACCATTACCATTACCCAAAGTGAAATGTGAAAAATAAGTCCAACTTTTTGTTAGACCTATTGTCTTTTTTTTCTGAGGGGGGAGGGATGACAGACACATAAATAATGACGCTCAGCCAAAGGTAGAGTGTAATTTCATGGTAAGGCAATCGGTGCCAGAGCTCAGGTAGGTGGCTGTCAAGAGAACAAGACGCAGCACCGTGTGTGGAGTTAAAAGTGTCCTTTCACAGCCACGACTTTGGCATTGATGTAAATGGCAAGAACATCCAGTCCGTGTGGAGTGTACATTATGTCCCGCAGCAAAGTGTATGTAAGAGTATCTCTAACCTTATCAAATCTCTCTCAACGCCACTACGAAGCTAAATCAAACAATTCTTGGACACAATCGAAGGTTCTTTCTATGGTAACTAGTTACATTCATGAAGGAGGGATTCTACTACTAATTGAATTGTTTCGGGGGGGGGGGGGGCTGCATGCCCGGTCCAAGCCACTCAAACCCTGCGGCCATCATGAAGGATAAAGATTTTATCTTTGATTGTATCTTTGATTGAATCCCTTGAAATGATCTCCTTTGAAATGCACAGTGACACGTAAGCAGTGTAGTGGTTTCATTATTGAGACTGTCTTTCCTACGCTTGCAAACCCCCCGCCCCCCAATTCCAGTGTGTAAGACAACCACAGGATAAAAAGTAAGGAATTATTCATTTTTCTTATTGTATTTTATGTCTTTTATGTGTTCTGTCTCGAGTAAGTGTAACTAAGGTTGTCATAGGAATAAATAAATAAATGTACTTTATTGATCACTAGTGAATAAATAAAACCTAACTCTAGTCTTCCGGCTGTCCTCCAGGTACAATTTGGAGTGCAACCCAAACGTTAACCCTCTATAGTCAAACAAAAGTTAGCTTGACAATAACAAATGCTAACATTTCGTAGTTTGATTTCATTTGACATTCTGCAAACAAAGAGAAGTTTAAAGCCAAGACTAACTTTCTTGAAGGCAACACGGGTCCCACTGAGAGCGAGACGCTTTTTTTGTTGGACGTGCTCCACATTTTTGTGGCCAAGCAGCATTCGTGTTGACGCCATCGAAAAAGCCTCAATTAAGAAAATAATAAAAACAGTCCAGTCATCATCATCATCATCATCAGTGCTAGCTGGCGTCGGCCCGGGTGGGTGGTCCGCTGATTCCGTCCTCCATGTTTGTTCTGTCATCACACACATTTATTACAGTATTATTTACAAGGCAAGTTCTCTCTTGATTTGTATCTACAGACACACAAATGATTTATGTCTGTCTTTGTTCTCGTAACGACAAAGTTTGGATTATGAATTGCTGTGGTTTTAAACGTACTTACAGACGAAGCAGGAGAGCTGTGCTGGTTTGCATGGTTCCACGTGTCCAAAAGGAGTAGGAAGAAGCAAAGCTTATTTCATGCTGCCACCTCTTTGTTTCACATCAATTACAATACATTTGTTCACTTCCTGTATTCTACATGTACTCTCTGCCAATTGTACATACACAGGGATATGATGAGGTGGTATAACAATAGGAGACAAGGTTTATCATCACTGTAGGTAAATTATATACTGTATTTTCTGGACTATAAGTCACTCCGGAGTATAAGTTGCACAATGCTAAAAATGCATAATTAGGTAGAAAAAAAACTTACATAAGTCGCACTGGAGTATAAGTCGCATTTTTTGCGGGTAATTTATTTTCCAAACTTTTCCAAACAGACATTACGTTCTCTTGGAAGGCAAGTTGTAACAATAAAAGAATAGAGAACAGGCTGAATAGGTGTAAGATATGCTAACACAATGCTTATTCAGCTACACAAAAAATAAACATGAACACAAAAGGTGTCCAGTGTTCGTGGAACATAAACAGTTTTTCATGTATAAGTTGCTCTGGAGTATAAGTCGCAGGAACAGCCAACCTATGAAAAAAAGTACGACTTATAAAACTTCATAAAACTAATGAAAGGGGTTAACAATCAGCCGAAACACAGTTGGATGATGGCTGAATAGAGACAAAGTACTGAAAGAAATGAAGCGTTAGCAGTATGTGCAATAAGTACACGAGCAAACTAAGAACTGCAACCAAATATTTCAAAAGTAGCTGCTACAGGTCTATGTGACGCAGTTCTACGGCGAGGCGGCGGCCATGTTGTTGTTGTGCCAGTGTGCTGGTCAGCACTTACCGTAAACGAGCGCTCCGACTTTTATAGCCCCGCTAACCAGAATAACATGCTAAACGTGCACACACACACACACAGCATGCAAGGTTAGCTCCATGCGGCTTTCATGCAAAAACCAATGACATTTTTTTTTTGGTACTCATTTATTTTGGGTCAAGGCAGCTGTGTCGTTTGTGGTTGTTTGTGAAGACCAGTTTGGACCTGACCGCCTCCCTCTGGGCCATGTGCCATTAAGCTTCTGTCAAGTACACTATAAAGCAGGGGTGGCCGCAGCTTGATTTTTATTGGCCCTCTGCATCCTGTAAAAATAATATGAATTCATTATTAGAGCTGTGTGACACTGATTTGCTAGTTTAGCATACATTGACCGACATTAGCTTGCTTTTAGCATCTGTAATATTCACGTGTCCCATCCATCTTCTATGCCACTTATCGTCACGAGGGTCACGGGGGGGGTACATCCCAGTGTGGTCGCCAGTCGATCAGGGAACATATAGACAATCATTCATACCTATGGATGATCTGGAGTGGCCAATTACCCTTACATGCATGCGTGAGGAAACGCAATGATGGCCAACTATCAGATGAGCCAACATGAAAGGGTCCCACAAAGGAAAAGGTTTGGACACAAAATATAATGAACGGATGAATGAGCATCTGGCCAATCGGCATCTTCATTCTTCATCTTAGCAAGACATTGTGGACAATTGTATGCTTAAAACTTTGTGGGAACACTTTGGGGAAGATCTTATCTGTTCCTAGTACACCAAGCCACACCAAAGGGGGTGAGGATGCTGCTGGAGAATTTCACAAATGTACAAAATATGGACAACCATTCCCATAAAACTAGTCTTCATAAGAGTGGAAGACTCCACATTTGGGTGTCCCAATACTTTTGTCCATGTGGTGTACTGAAAGCAAGCGTGTGTCAGTCAGTCATGGCCTCCTTGTGTGTTTTCACAGATATAAATACACTCTGGTCTTGTCTCGTCTAGTCTGGACTAAAGCTGCTTTTGTGGGACATTTTCCTACTACTCAAAGAGCTACAGTCTGCCTCGAGGTGGACTTAGTCTGGACCAGAACCACAACCTTCACATTGTTCCTCTGGGTCTTTTTGGCGCTTTCTCCTCCCCCCTGTGAGGCAGGCAACCCTAAAGCCATGAAGAGTTCTTCAGCACGAGCAGATAGAATGATAATCTGTTGGTGTCGCGTTGACCTAAAGACGCAACATCTGGATGGGGGTGTCCAACATCGACTTTCATTAGGCTTTGCGTCAGAACATTAGCAAGGAGAGTCAACAGAATCAATCATTTTTGATTTGTTTATGAATTATTACCAATGTAAATGTTTAACACTTAAAGTAAAAAAATGGTATGATGGTATGTGATTGCTTGCCTGAAAATGATTTTTATTTCATTTAGTTTTATTAAGTGAGTACGGTGTTTGCTTACAGTTTGTCAGATATTTCCCACATACGGGTGTTGCATTGACTCATGCTGCGGACACAATAGGAGTCGATTTCAGGCCCGTCGAGTCACACAATAAAACAATGTGTGGAAACAGCTGGACTCTTTCCATCCATTGTTAAGTCCATCCACGTTTTCGTCATCTATTTACGAGCGTGTAGAGGTGCCTCTTTTTTTGTTCCTCGAAGTTCCAGTGACTTTACAGTGGAGAGCATCTGCTTGGATGGACTTGGCTGACAGCTGCCTGTCTAAGCAGACGCCTCGTCGCTGCAGTTATCACTCTGCTGCACAGGCCTCAATGCCAACCCCCCACCCCCTGATGTAATGAAGTTCATTCTCTCCTATTAAACGAGGCCGCCGTTACTGTTAAATCATTAACACGTCGCCAGACAGCAGGTGGAGCGAGACAAATGAAAAAGTCGCCTCGCTAAGAGGACACAAAGAGCTTAAGAAAGTTGTGTTTTATGTGAAATAATCCATGAAGAGCAACATATGTTAACACTTACTTGAACATACTGTATCATTAAATGTGCATTTTGGCCACCGGCTTTAGCTACTGGAAGCATAAACATGTTAATAACACTTTTCATCACACACAGCTACCAAATAGCTTCACCAAATGACTCACTCATGAAGCAATAACGTCATCCACACTGTTAACACTGGTCAAAGATCCTCTAGAGCACAGTGGCGCTCTTCAGTTTTTAAAGACCTACTGCAAGAATCCCAGTCAAAGAGCCTCTATTTCACAGAAGATTCCGGCTGTTTTTGAGGATCTACTGCAAAAATGCTTGCTAAAAATGATGCATTTTCCACTTTTCTGACCTATAAACTTTGTTGTCTTTGTGTTTGCGCATTTGGAAGTGAAAGAAGTTTGAAAGAAGTTTGGGATGGCTCCAAATTCTCGGTTTCAGAGAGTTTTTTCTAATCTAGTCTAGTCTCCATCCAATCCAGTGGGACCAATCACAGCGGAGTAGGTGTGCCAGTGGGTGGAATAAATAAAAACGCATCGTTTTGGAAATCCAAGGAAATACAGCTGGAATAGGTGCGGATTCTGGAAGATCTAGAAAGCTTACTGTGCGGGTTATTGTATTTAGCTGCTCTGTAGGAGTTCACAACTCAACGGAAAGGGAGGAAAATTAGCATAATAGCTCCTCTTCAAGAGCCCTGTGCGAAGAGAAGATACTGCAAAAATGCTGTTTTTAAGGACCAACTACAAAAAGCATCTATTTGGCAAGATACTGCTGCTGTTTTTTGAAATATACAGCAAAAATTGTCGGCAAAGATCTGCCATATGATGTTCTGCTGTTTTCAAGGGCGTTAATCAAAGGTTCCTTGAAGAGATGCTGCAAGGATCCTCTATACGGCAGGAGTGCGCAGCTGTTTTTTAAAGGACTTATGGCATAACACTTCTGTGTTTTTTCTGGGTCCACTTCAAAAATGCAAGTCAAAGGTCCTCTAAATGTACTGATTATAGACAGAAGCGCTCTGCTTGTACAGCAAAAATGCTTGTCAAAGATCTGCTCAATGACAGGAGTCGTCAGCTGTTTTTAACAAACTGCAGAAACACCTCCGCTATTTCAAAGGAGGTTCCTGCTGTTTTTAAGGATCTAATGCAAAAATGCTAGTCAAAGATCTTCTACAGTAAATCAGTAAATGACAGGAGTACTTTGGAGGAGATTCTTCAAAAAAGCCAGTCAAAGATTCTTTCCCTCAGCTGTTTTTAAGAAACTACTGCAAAAATAGCAGTAAAAGATCTTCTATTTCAAAGGAGGCTCCTGCCGTTTTTAAGGATGGAATGCAAAAATGCTAGTCAAAGATTGTCTGTATGACATGGTTCTGCTGTTTTGGGAACAGTCAGAGATCCTCTATTTCATAAGAACTTCCTGCTGCTTTTGAGGCTCAATTACAAAAATATGCTTGTCAAAGATCCTGTATGTGATAGCGCCACCTTCTGCTGATGTTGCGAACCACCGGGTGTATCAATGAAGGCGATGGTGGTATTGTTGATAGATTCAAAACTTACACACTTTTACACACGATTGCGAGTGGGCACGTTAACGCCGGTGCACGCCCTCGCTGTCTTCCCTGCGGCGTTTAAGGTGTGTGTCGAATCAGCAGAAAAGAATTACAGCCACACGTGCAGTAGACAAGCAGAAGAAGAAGAAGCTGATTGTGCGGTGCCGCCCGCCTACAGGCGAAGAAGCGACAGATTAAAATAACCACACGCATCAATCACGCTGACACTCCCCGCCAGGTGTGGAATGGCAGCACGGAGACGCCATTAACGCCGAGAGTGAAGTGAGGTCTTCACCTACGGGACATCCATCATGGAGTCCACTTTAACACATCCTTTTAGCAACAACACAACAACACCACCAAATGTGTGTGTGTGTTGCACGGATAAGTAGAGCTGTGGAGGCGTTGTGGTTTTCGGGACGAGGCCTGGCTCCGCATCAGAAGCCTTCAGGTCATCCAAAATCAGTCATGTTCTTGTTGTCTGCAGGCAAGCTGGTAAAAGAACATTTCATAACATTTTCATGAACTCAACTCACCGCCATTAAAAGAAACATATGTTTAATTCATACAGCACATATTACCGCCTACAATATTACATGATTACATTATTGCATCACTGCGCAGCCTGTTGGGGCGGGGCCTCCTCAGCCATACTCTCAAAGCACAGCTAATCATAAAGAAGTACTGTTTGGACGGGGCTCTCTGAACAACCAAGAACCTACTCTAGTAGAAAGTACTCTAGTAAAATGTCCAAATGTAGCAATAATGTGATATTTTTATGTAAAGCATACAAATTCACCAATTAGTCTCCTTCTAGCTGCGGCGTTGGAGTGTTTGGGGATTTCATGGGCATACAACATCAATGACTTTAGCTCAGGTGACAAACATGTCGTGTATAGCTGGAAACAATCTATTTTGATGCTTTTGTTTGCACAAAAATAAAAAATGTAAAAGTCTTTCAATCTTAGACCATAATGTGAAGACTGTACGGAAAATAATATGATCTTGGAGTAATACAAACACTGGTACAGTACCTCAGTTTACATCCAGTACGCTAAGGGTATTTCTTCCTGATTTCCTGTCATGCAAGCTTGGTTAGCTACCTGGCAACACCAGCTGGACTCACTTTGATGGTTGTTGACAAGACTCGAACTCTATACCTACTGTGTTTGACGGGACCTCAAGAACAAACAAGAGGTCTTACCGTGGGGGAAATACTTGGATCTGATAAGGCTGAAGTGAAAGTAAAAGGCTAATCCTAAAGACCAGATCCAGGTGGACAGGAGTTGAGGAGATGATTGTCTTAGTGGTGCTTGTGGGAAACACACTGGGGATGCCATTCCAAACTCAACCAGGAATTTGATCAAAATAGGAGAACCTTAACTAACACTCTGGACACAATCTAGTTTTTGGAGAGGAAAGAGAAACGTCAAGCCAGCACCATAACGGTCTGAAGGTTTCAAAGTAAAAATCATTGTATTTAGTCAGGAACAAGCTAACTAGTATTGGCAACACTTCTTGTCCATCGGTCTTTTAGTGTCCTTCAGTGGTAGACATAGACGAGCTATCCTTTCTGGTGCTCGGCCAAGTTGTTGCCCAAACACTGCGACCGTGACGCCCCTGCACCTTTACTTTTTCCACTAAAACCAAGAAGATGAGTCTGGGTAAAGGGGGGCAATAATGAAGATAAGGTATTGGGTTGGGGGTTATTAAGGAAGATTAGCGACCAAAGCTTTCTGACGTTGGACAGAGGAGAGGGTGAAGTACTACCAAGGCTCTCTCCATTGTGAAATTCCCGTCAAAACAAGTTATTGCTGAGAATTAAAGACAAAAACATTGTAGCAAAGCTGATACAGAAACTTCAGACACAGCCGTTCTGTGAAAAAAACCTCAATCACAGCAATGGTCTCTATCTGCAAACCGGCTCTTCAAGATCAAAGAGCGTCTTTAAAAATGCTGAGTGGCGAATGCTGACCCAGAGACAGCTACGAGGCTCCTTGATCAGCTGGAGCCGATGTGTCAATCATCCTCCAGGCGAGCGCCGAGCCCCGCTCACACAGTTACGACATCATGCTCACAGATTGTGGTCCCTACTCGCTGCCTGTAACCCAGTTTTGCATCAGCTACTAATGTAACGCCAACAAATAGTTTGAATACTAAAATAGTACAACAGTACAGTAGGGTAGTACAAGCACAACAATAAAGCTAGATCTAATTAGATGGTGTATGCTGTTTATCCTGACGTTATTAGCATACAGTAATTGTTCCTTAGCGTTGTATATGCAAGCAGTCGTCTTGTGGTTTTACAGGCTTAGCCTCATCTGTTGCCGTGGTAACCAGCAGCTGGCATAGCAGCGCACTAATGCTACATAAACACAGCTAACGTGTATGTATGCGTTGTCTTTGTATGGATTTCCAATTAAGCTTAGCCGCCACTAATGATCCCGACTCCCAAGGGACTTCTGGGAAATTGATTCTGTGCGTTGTTGGCGGGATTGCTTTAATGAGGTGCTTTTTGGAACAACACTCATTCGATAGTTGAAAAGAAAGCCGCAAATGAATATAAGCAGCTTTTTATTTATGATGTCATGCTTCTCCACCAAACATCATCGCATACAATGGAGCTGATTCCTCCGTGATAACTTCAACAAAGCTGCTTTTGTGTGGGTGACGGCTGAGTGGATGTTGGGACACTTGTACCTGGCTGGACCGGTACTGAACAATGTCAGGACTGTCACGTTTCCAGTCCGAGTGCTGAGCTGTCATCTTGTTGCATTTGTTGGATTCCTGGCATCTCTCACTCGACTATCACATGACCACCTTAGTCTTAATGTGTAGATTTGTGTCTTCACTCGCTAAATGTACTGCAAAAAAGGTCAGTAAGGATAATTCATAATGCCGCCTACAGAGAACATACTAACTCCTTATTTCTAAAATGACAAATACCACAACTTGCTGATATAGTTCATCTTCAAACAGCTAAAATAATACATAAGGCTAAAAATAACCAATTAGCTAAAAATGTCATCCAATACATCTCTACAAGAGAGGAGAAATATGATCTCAGGGAAGAAGTACATTTGAAACACTTCTATGCTAGGACTACGTTATGCTAGCCATAGCATTTCAGTATGTGGAATCAAACTATGGAATGGATTGAGTAAGGAAATCAAACAATGCACAACGATGAGCCAATTCAAGAAACAATACAAGCAGTTGATGTTTGCTAAATACAAGGATGAAGAGTCTTGAACCAGTCATGATGTGCTATATATATCACTATATTGACACTTACTATGGTACCCATTATGGCATTGGATGCTCATATCACCTCATACGTCGGTATGTGACAAAAAAAATAGAAATAAAAAAATAATTAAAAAATTAATCCAATAAAAAAATAAATACATTTATTTTTATTAAGACCTAGGTTTCGATAAAAATAAATAAATACATTTTTTATTATATTAGGAAAGCAGGAAGTGAACAAATGTAACAGTTACTGATTGTAAAAGTACCAGATGGAGGGGTAGGATTTAATAAGCTTTGCTTCTTCCTACTCCTTTTGGACATGTGGAACTGGGAACTGATTATGGGATGCAATTAATTGTAATCTGATGCATGTTCAAATGAAATAAAACCATTAGCATTACCATAATGCTATGGTGAACTTTCTAATGCTAATATTGCCATTATGCCATTATTATCCTTCAAAAGGGAGCATGGTATTTGTTAACAGGGACAAAAGAAGTCCCATGTGTCCGTTTTACTCAATTACACCTCCGATACAACCGTCTTGCAGGTTAACTTTTGGAACCTACAGTATTTTATATCATGGTTTGAAAAACTGTTTTTTGTTCTATACTGCTTAGCCTCATTGGGATTGCCTCCTTAAACCCAACCCCGGTTGGCCCACCCCGAGCAGCAACAACTGCAATCAACCCTTACAGAAAAGGCTTTTCCACTGTATATCTATATTTATATATTATTTTATGCCACTTACTGGCCCAAGATAAGATGACAGATGATCCCAGCAGGTGATTACGCAAAGCATCTTTGTCAGCATCCGTCTCAGTCCTGACAGAAGCAAAATATCTTGTCTGCTGAGAAGAACCTTCAGTCAGGTTGCTTTAAAGACAGCAAACCTTAAAGTTCAGTAAGATAGGACCCCCTCTGCAAACAAACACAGTTGTCCTTTTTACTCACAACAATTTGTCGTTGATTGATTCGTCGCTCCAAAGGTCACGTTGTTCTTTCCCTGGCCTTGTCAGGTGGATCTTCTCAGGTTCTCTCAGTTGGCTTCATTTGGTCTTAATAATATGATATTCAGGGAGAAAAACCACCATGCGACCACCATGCCTCCACATTAGACAGCTTTTATCTTCTTACTAATGTTTTTCTTTTTCATCTTAGAAAGCTTAAGGGAACTTCACAGCTCTGGAAAAATCTACTAAGTCGACTGGCTACTACTCCCGTCGCCCATGTAGCGTCAATCTGCCTGAATATACAGTCCTATACATAAATCAATGATGAAGATTTTTGTACATGTCCAACTTTACGTCCTCGCATAAATTTGCTGATGTCAAAGGTTTTTCAAAATGAGATGATTAAATGTTGACGTGTGTGGACTTTAAACCTTTTCCTTCCACCGCATTCATCTTTGCACCGGTGAAAAACATCCTTTTCTTTCCTAACTGACCTCTGGGCCCTCATGACAGCTGATTGCTGCTCTGGTCGTCAAAGACGATCAATACTCAATCGTCCTCCGCTTTGAGGTCTCGGAAGGACAAAGAGCACCGGCAGCCAAGAAGAATAAATTCTAAAAAAATCTATAAAACATCTTGAAGCACAGCGATGTTAAAGTAATGTTCAGCTGGAGACATGTTTCATGCGCACGTAGAGCTCCATCTGATCGGGGAAAGTAAACATCTGGAAGCTTTCATTGCGTTTCGGACATCAGTCACACTGAAGGCATGTTCATTCAGTGCGATGCGTTCATTCACAAAAGTCAGGAAAGAAGAAGGAAAAAAGTGCATTGAGGACCGACAATATAGTATTTTATTAGGACACAAACGTTAGCAACGGTAGCATAGCTATGTGAGCAACAACGCTAACATTAGGTTCAGTAATTAGGTCATTATCCCCATATTTGCTGAGGGTTGTGGGGGTTTAGTTGTATTTTGCTGCCCAGTAAAATAAAATATAAGCCACAGGCTGACAATGGCCCCCCCAGACCGCACTTTGGACACCCATGATCTAAATGTGTTTGACAAAAAAATCCATTGGTTTGTAACAGTTAAGCTAAAAATCCGATAAAATGTATGCATTTTGTTAGTTGCTGTCCCATTGTTGTACAATTTGAGTGTCTTTTGGTAGCATTTAAAATTGGGGGGCGGGGGGGGTCATTTGAAACATGAAACACAAACCTACTTTTAAGTCATGACATTGCGAGCTGACAACTTGGACCTCTTCAACATTTTAGACGTGGACTATATCTCTCCTGGTCCTGATCCTGGTCCTGGTCCTGGACCTCTTAATAAGACCACCCCACCGTCCCGCTGCTCTCAACGCCTCCCTCTTTAAAACACTATGAACACACACACATTGTTTGACAAAGCGTGGAATCCTATAGACACTCATATAAAACATTGTAAGCTTCATACTGACAGACACAGACACATTGATATGCTATGTCTCATGCACACGCACATGCACGCGCACGCACACACACGACCGGAGGAGTGAAGTGTGCGTTCAAAGACGTAATTTGTGTTTTGCCAACAAAGGCTGGCTAATCCTGCAGAGGCTTTGTCACAGCTGTGTGTGTGTGTTTGTCCCAGCTGTGTATGCATTTGTGTGTGTGTGTGTGTGTGTGTTGGGGGGGGGGTGTTTTCCACCCGCCCCCCATCCCTCACAGTTTTCTGCATGACAGAGTCCATTGGCTTCCCCAGCAGTGGTCAGTCCTCCAGACCTCTGCTCCTTGTACCCCCACGGTGCCGCAGGGGGTTGCGGGGGTCACATGAGGAGGGAGGGATAAGGATCAGGGTGGGGGGGGTCGGGTCGCGACGCTTGTTGGAGTAGTTTAGCTTAAGACGCATATGATCTCTGTGATATCTGCAGGGGGGGCAGTGGAAATAAAGTCACCAATGTGTGACAGGTGGAAAGAGAGACAGCTAATAGCCCCCCACGCCCCCCCCCCCCCCCCACCACCACCACAAACATTCACTCCTTCCTCATCATCTCGGCAAGAGCGGACGATAAAACTAACCATCCTCATCGGTGGGGGGTTCAGAATCAGTCAAATGGACAACCGGCCAGTTTGTCTTCAAAGAGGACCTCCATCAGGGTCCACTGGACTGCTTCTATCAGAGGGCTGGTGCAACTGGAACACGATGCTCTAATGTGGTCGTAACATAAGTCAAGTCAAACATAAGAATTATTGACCATCAAAATGCTCTGGAAATTACATAATAAAGTTAATCATGTCTTTTGAATACTTTGATTGGGGACACATTTTACTCAAACCATTTTCAAGTCATCAAACTAAACATTTTCAAGTCAGGTCCCGAGTCACTGATGTCGAGTCTTTAATGATATTGTCAAGTTGAGTCAAAAGTCATCAAAAACGTGCCTTCAAAATAATAACTACTTCAGTGGTATGGCCTGGAAAACACAGTGGGGCCATACGTGAGTACTTGACTAGTCCCTGTTTAGATTTTTTTCCTCATAAGTGACCTGGATCTCATTTTTTTTTCATGTCGGTGTGAGCAGTGCAATTCAGGTTTTTTTTTCAAATGGACCCCATTCCTCTTTTCATATGTGGTCATACGCACGGTAATATGCATTTGATGATACTGCAGTCCCTAAAGCGTCCCATGTCAAACCTGATCACGATCATAATCACAATAAAGGACAGGACGAAGATTCTAGGCAAACAAAATGTATCAACTGTTATTTGTGAGAATTTAACAAGATGTAAATAACAGAACACTATAATAACAGCAATAACAGGAACAAAATACATCGATAAATGAACAATGTCCATCGCAGCACTGCATGGTGTTTCTGATATCCATATTTGGATCGATCCACCCACCTTGAGCTCAGAGTTCAGGCTTGTTTACCTTCATTAGCAACCACGTGTCGCTAAACAAGCCAGAGACAAGACTGATGGCAGTTTCAAGTCAACACTCGACCCGACAATCACACCTATACTTTGATTGACAGCTGGCTGCTTTCCACCTGGACTTCACCAACAGGTCCGACAGGCCGCGTGAGGCGTGTCTGTCCGCCCACACACACACACACACACACACACACACATTAGAAGTGAGAAGACAGAGAATGTTGTCCATGCGTCAGGGGCGTCACTAGGTTCTGAGGACTGGGGGGGCTTAGCCCCCTGGAGATGCACAGGATATGAATGAATGTAGTAGACGTTCAAAAAAATCCAAAAACCAAATAAGGAACAAGAAGCGGGATATAACTTTGCCACTTTTGGACAGATTTAGTAGAGATACTCAATAGTTTTAGGCCACCATTAAATGTACACAAGTACACACAATCTACACTGCAAAACCACTGCTCAAGCTCTGCAACCATTCTGTCCAGTGGACAGTCATCAATCATATCATAATCATTATTATATTATTCATTAGCCTATTATTATTACTATCATCATTATCCTTCTTCTGATTATTACTCCTACAGGCTAGTATTAGCCTGCTTATTGGATTGCTTATTAGCCTGCTTTTGCCGTATTATACAAAATTTTCCAGTTTTTTTTTTGTAAAAAATATTTGTAAAAAAATCAATAAAAAATCAATATATATTTTTTAAAATCCATTAAAAAATCAATAAAAAATATCAAATTATTTAGGGGGGATTAATAACATTTTAGGGGGTCCGAAGCCCCCTAAAATAAGCCTAATGACGCCCCTGCAATGCGTCAGGCTGGCATTGTAGGAGAAAGTGTCCATGACATCCCGTGTAAACCTGCCCCCCCCCCCCCCCCCATGCATGCACAGATGTAATATACTAATATACTGTAGCAGTGCAGCGCTGCGGCCTGCCCCCGTCTTTCATGTGCTTTCTTTTTTCCTGTGTGATGTGGCCGAGAAGCAGGCAGCCTCATGAAAGCGAGAGCGGGATAAAAATAGCCCGTGGATGAAAAACGGGCAGAAAGTCGCCTTTCATCTGCTTCTGCCACGCACTTTTTTTTTCTTTCTTTTTGCGCTCCTCCATGCACGGAAAATGAAACGTGGGTCTGACAAGGAGGAGGATAATAGATAATAGATTACAGGCCGCCATGGGGGATTACTGCGGAAGTGGCGGGAACTATCTTCCAACCTCGTATTACGGCTTTAGCTCTAAAAATGTAAATGTTAGAGTACATCGGCTAACGCAAAGATACACAATTGCATGAAACTACTTCCTTCCGACTTGACTGATTTGGTTGAACATTTCTTCCCCCAGATGAAGAAAATAGAAAAACAGTATGGTGGTGCCTCATTTAGTGTCCACCTCAGTTACTGTCAAATATTTTGCCTTGGTTTGTGTACATTTTCCAGTTAGCGTACAACTCCATAATCAGGAAAAAGCCAAAAGAAACAAACAAATGGTGTAATGCTGCAGTTTTTCTCCATTGGTTTCTTGAAATTGAAATTACGCCCCCCAAAACACCCCCAAAACTGTTCATCCATACTTCAAGACTAATTTACTTTCCCTTAGAAATAATGTGACGATCCTTCTCAATATCTTTGGCTCATTTCTTTGGGACCATTCATGTAAAGAATCACTTCTTCAATGAAGGTAAAAGTGACCTTTATCATGTTCATTTATATTTATATTTATATCTATATCTACTTTACTCTGCTGAGGGATATTGCAGTTGACTTACTTGCTTTTCTGCCTCATCTTTTAGTAACAAATATGAAAGTGAGGAGCGAGGTTACATGAAAACATGAATAAGCTTCACCTGTTTCTGACTTTTCACGGCAGAAAACAAAAGAAGCGTCTTTGTTTTGTTGTTTTTCTGTGGCGAGCGCACTGGCAAACACAGCTGAAGGCAGCTTTTGTTTGTGTTTGTTTGACTCTCGCTTCTTTGACACCTCAGCATCCAATGGTAGGTCCACCTTTGGCGAGCCAGCCCGCGGGAGCGTGCCAAGGCCCGGAACAAGCGGCCAGTGTGCGGCCGGGACAACAGAGGAAAGATTTAACGTCCTCGGCCCGCTCCGGCCCAAACTGGGGGTGAATTGCAGCTAATAATCTTTTCATTCACTGGCAGCATCCCATCAGAGCTTGTTGCCGGAGGAGGGAGACATGTTTACTGCAGCTGGAAAAGTTAGCAGCTCCTAGCAGCTCATTTGAGGGAAAACTGTCAACACTTGTTGGCTTTTTTATGTGGAACAAACAAGTAGGATGCTAAAGTCGACATTGACAAACCTTCACTGCAGACTTTAGCTTTCAGAGCCTGCTTACACAATGACAACGCATA
Organism: Doryrhamphus excisus; assembly: GCF_037039965.1. Taxonomy (NCBI): domain Eukaryota; kingdom Metazoa; phylum Chordata; class Actinopteri; order Syngnathiformes; family Syngnathidae; genus Doryrhamphus; species Doryrhamphus excisus. The sequence goes on from NC_136370.1 coordinate 3,363,479, forward strand.
AAGTAGAAAGTGTTTGGCCACAAAGTGGACATTTTTTACAACGCCGACGTTATCGTTCTTATGTAAACACTCAAGCGCTCTTTGTTTGCGTGCCTAAGCATGTCATACGTCGCTGGAAAGCTTAGTTTGTTGAAATTGGACCTGATATACATCATTCCAGGATACAATCATGCCTACAGGCTCGGTAAACACTCGCGTTAGACCGGTCAGACACATGAATGCGGCTCAGTTTTCCAACGGCGGACAAAAATGGACTTGTTACGTTGCCAATGGTCAATTACATATACGATGTTACCTCAGTCTTCAGACCCCCCCAGCTTTTGTAAGAGTCATTTTTTGGCAAAAAATATCGCCACAGTTCTGTCTTAGTTTTTGTCTAATTGGATTCGCATTATTATTAATAATAATTCAAAATTATTCTTCATAAGTTGCTTCTGTTTTTGTACGTTTCGGTTTTTGTTTGGCATTTTGTTACATTTTGCAACAGATTAATGACAAACCCAGAGGTTCAACTGAAATTAGTCCTAACTGTTAAGCTCAGTTGGCCAGGATTGTCAGCACTTGTCAGCACTCTTGCCCTCTAGATCATCTTTGAATTTGACAACTTCCTGTTCCTCACTGTTCCTTCCAAGCAGTCATCAGTGAAATGGTCACCGCAAAGAACAGAACTGGAGGCGGGCATCCATCGGTCTCTCGTGCTTTGCATTTGCATCGTCCTTTCATCGCTCAAATTGTTCTCTTTAGGAAAAAAAATAACTTACAGTATCACTCGGATGGGATGAACATCCAGCAGCAACGTAACATTTTGGCATGACTACTATTTTGATGAAAAATATACTCAACCAAGTTGAAGAGCTACTTCGAGAAGCGTTGGTTTACTCTGCTTTAGCTTAGGTGTTATCCCCATGACGTCCAGAAATGCGGCTGAGTTAGTTCGCCATGAGTGGCATTATGAACTGTAAATGACAATTTTGATAATTTACCGTTTCCTTTCAAAAATCGAACATGTAGAACATTCATTCATTTCCTACCACTTATCCTCACAACGGTTGCGGGGGTGCTGGAACCTATCCCAGCTGTCTTCAGGTGAGAGGTGGGGTACACACTGGACTGGTGGCCAGCCAATCACAGGGCACATATAAACAAACAACCATTCACACTCACATTCATACCTATGGACAATTTGGAGTGGCTAATTAACCTAGCATGTTTTTGGAATGTGGGAGGAAACCGGAGTACCTGGAGAAAACCCACGCATGCAGGCCGAGGGTGGAATTGAACACGGGTCTCCTAGCTGTGAGGCCTGCGTGCTAACCACACGACCACCGTGCAGCTAATGTAGAACATATTTAAGCAAATTTGATTAATCATGTCAGCGACTTCTTAAGCTACTTCAGTCTAAAATGATCGAAAACATCGCCTAGGTTGTTCTCGTGTCCTGCTAGGTTTTTACCAGCTAGCTTCTCTGCACATTACAACGTGTTTATTTCCATCTCATCACTTCTTCTCATGTGTTACTTGTCATTCATCCGAGACTTTGAGTCATATTTTTGGGTTGCTTTTGCACCTACTGTTTTTCTGTCCCCGGGCGTATGATTTGTTGTTTTTTCTTTTCGCACTAAAAATAATGCTTACTTACTTACTCATGCTTTGCATTGAAGATCCAAGTGGAAGGTTTCCAGCTTCTGGAGGTCCTCCAAGAAGCTATCTGCTAAATTGGTCTGTGGAGAAAGTGAGCTTGGCTTCTTCCCTGGTGTGAAAGCAGACGTTGCATAATGTGGACACGCGCCCGACGCTCCCAAACGCCACTTTTATGATGCTAAATGTTACATTAGCTAGTTCGCAACGCCGTCTTCTTCTAACGGTCCTCACTGCTTTAGTTAGCACAGGAAAAGACACTTTGGGCTCCGCCATATTGAAGATCTTTGACTGGCGTTTTTCATAAAAACAGCAAAGCGCTCCTCTCTTATGAAACATCTTTGACTGGCATTTTTGGAGTAGATCCTTAAAAACAGCACACCGCTCCTGTCATATAGAGCATCTTTGACTGGCGTTTTTGAAGTAGATCCTTAAAAACAGCACAACGCTCCTGTCATATAGAGCATCTTTGACTGGCGTTTTTGCAGCAGATTCCTAAAAACAGCAGAGCGCTCCTGTCATATAGAGCATCTTTGACTGGCGTTTTTGCAGCAGATTCCTAAAAACAGCAGAGCGCTCCTGTCATAAAGTAGATCTTTGATCCTGTTCATGTTTTCTTGTTTCAACCTGTTGAAGCTTTGCCACCCCAATGAACTCTGAAGTTTAATTTTTAACTAATTCTCAATGAAAAAGGCCTCATTGTTCATCCCACGCCCCCCCCCCCCCCCATCCCGGGGGGTGTGAGTGAGTGTGTGTGTGTTTGTGTTGCAGATACATTTAACAGTTTGAGTCATAAACAGCCAGATACTGGGGATCAATAGATGCAGCAGATCATTTTGACTTGGGGGCCACCAGGGGCTGTCTTTATTGTGTACATTGGTGTCTTTAAGCAGAACAACATACTTGCTCACGGTGCAACAAAACGGAAACACATCACATACATCAGCATCATGTGTGTTGACGTGTAATGTTGTTTGGATGGGAAGGACTTTGGAAATACCCGGTGGACCGGATTAAGATGCTTGGCGGGCCTGATGTGGGCCCTGGTACGCAGTTTGGCACCCCTGCAATTGATTGATGGAAAGGCAAAATATTAGGGACACAAAGGCAAACTTTATGTATTGTTGTGTGCGGTACAAATGTGTGTGTTTGTGTGAGAGAGAGACGGGGAGAGTCTCATTTCAAATTAGTGTGTTGTGGGGGTGTGAGGAGGAGTTTTGTTTTCCCTGCCAACATCTGAGGTGTGTGTGTGTGTGTGTGTGTGTGTGTGTGTGTGAGGGGTCATTTGGTCATGTGGCCCATCAGTACTGGAGCTGTCTGACTGAGCATTCTCACCATCTGCACGACCTCCTCTCCCGGCCGACTGGCTTTTGTTCTTCCAACCTTTCTCACACTTCACTGTAGCGTCACTGCCAGCCTTCATCGGTACACCCGCCTCTTCTTCTTCACTTTCATCACAACAACATCGTGCACTCTTCAAACAGTGCTGCGAATAACGTACTAGCAAGGTTATTGTTGACATTGTAGGCTAATTGTAGGCTGTTTGCAACAGGTGCTCAAGCAGTTTTGTCGCAATTATTTACGCACCCAAGTATTTTGTTGTAATTGTATTAATTGTAAGTCCACCTGCAAACAGGCCCTGGCATCCTCATGCAGAATAATCCACGGTCGTACAGGATGCAGGACTCAGAGGAACCAGCAGGCACCGTGGTTATTTCAGGAAGAACAACAACATCGTCGTCAAGCACACCATTTACTCCGGCCCGTCTTGTGAGGCGTTTGGGTTTAGTGTTGCATAGCAAGTCATCAAAAGATCCTCCTACATCTTACGGGACAGTCTCAAATCCTTCCCAATTTGTCATCACCCATCTGGCTAGTCTCCATGATTTGGATTTGGGCTCATTTAGTAAAAGTCCCTAGGAGCTGTTTATTAAAGTACAATCCCTTGTTTTTGCTCAAAACAAATGATCCAAGAGTAATGTTCAGACTTTTTATAGGTTTTGTAACAAACTGGTGGCAGGGATTCATTGTTTTTCAATTTATAGGGGGTGCTACCGAGTGAATTTTTGGGTTTCTAGGTTTGGTGAGTTTTCATGTTTGCATGTTCAGGCTTTCAAAAATGCAAGGAAATGCAAATACAAATTGAAGTTTAAGTCATCAAAAATTAAGTTTTAAAGCACAATATCTCCAAAGTCAAATAAAATCACATCAAAACAAACCGCTGCCTAATCCATACATAAAATGTATGGATTTGTATCCTGAGTTGCTCATGTTTGAACTCCCTGATGTAGCTAAATGAGGTAACTAAATATTTAGACAGTAGCCACGTATACATGGACCCAAATATTACAATTGCATTCGCTTTATTTGCTCAAAGGGAAAGAATGTAACCTTTGTATACGCCTCATTCCGAAAGAAAAGTGCCAATCAGAATGAATATATAATGGGATTCACGGGGGGGAATATTCCTTTCCCCAATCCGATTGCGGTATCTTCTTCGTGGTGTTCTTCTTCGTGGTGTTCTTCTTCTTCCGTTGTTTATTGGCGGTTGGCAAGCAGCTTTTGTGTGCATTAGTGCCATCTGTGGAACAGAATCTAAACCCTTCTATACGCCATTCACAAGTCCAGTTTTATTAAAAAAGAAAATATATATCTATATAAAACATGTCCCTAGTTTAATTATAAAATATTAGCAAGATTGGATTTGATCTTTTCCTGTTTAAATTTATCCTGGGTGCGTTCTTTCAGCGCATGCTCAGATATGACATAACACGCAGATCCAGACGTTCTTCACTTTTAAAAATGGAGGCCAGCAATCGGCACTGGACTGCTGCGGAAAGTTGCTTTTTCATACAAACTAATTTCAAGACTGAACAATGGAAAAACTGGCAATACGGACTTATCCCAACAAGTGAAAGAAAAACTCGGGGACTATCACATGTCTCGATCAGTATCAGTATCACATGATGTTGATGTTTACGTTTTACTGCGCATGCCCCATTGACTATTCTGTTGGATTATAGCGGCGCATGTAGACAAGAGACTATATGTGCCGTGTGATTGGCTGGCGACCAATCCAGGGTGTACCCCGCCTCTCGCCCGAAGACAGCTGGGATAGGCTCCAGCACCCCTGTGACCCTCGTGAGGAAAAGCGGTAGAAAATGAATGAATGAATGAATGTAGACAAGAGATTGGAATATTCCTTTCCATGTCTACCATTGTTTTCGGAAAGGTCATTTAGAAACAGAAAACCTCCTCATGTAAACGTGGCTTAGTGTCAATCAATCATTTTCATTTTAAAGGCTGAAGTTGAAGATGTCATTGGTGCACTGGTGTACCTAATGAAGTGTCAAGTGGCCGTGTCATGTATGTATAGCAGCGCTTCTAAAATGGTGTTTTATTTGCTGTGAGTTGTTGCAGATGTTATCCCAGCTGGTTTTATTCGTCTATAGCAGCTCATGCTGTGGTTTGTACAGACAATTAAATGCATATTAACAGGTTTACAATAGTATTTCAATTCAAGGGGTGTGTGAAAAAGATTCTGGTCCCTCGTTGGCATGACAGAAAATAATAAAGAGCCAGATAGCGTATATAGAGTATGTACAGTATATATGTCCGTGCATTGGCTGTTGTGCTGTTATTTATGGTGTGCTGATTGCTACAAATCAAAGTGAAGAGGTGGACAAACAGAGAAGGACAACAGCGGCACACTCCTCCCAGCCTGGGGTGGGGGGGTATCACTGATCCGCTTTATGGCGTCATAAAGGCGCCCTCTCAAAACAGCACTTGGGACATGTCAGCAGCCGACGTGTTGTTTTAAAGCGGCGGCCTGTCTGCACCAATTAGAGCCGGCGTGTTGTTGCAGATTAAACGGGCAGTTAAACGTTGCTGTCAAACGTCACTTTAGGCCTCCGGCAGCAGCTTAGCATTAGCTTCTGTTGGACCGCTGGGGGACCCGAGGTTTCACTTACAGGACATCACTGCAGAAGCCTACTAGAAATGGTCAAACGGGAAAGATGTAAAGTGATGGTAGCCATAGAACAGGAAATGTTGTCCCTTGGTTATCACGGTTAATTGGTACCAGACTTGACTGTGATAAGTGAGTTTTTGTGAAGTAGGATTCAATCTTAATACAAGGAATAGTTCCTAGTTGAGAGCATAGAAATGCTGTTTTTAATACAGTTTTTAACTAGGTAAACTGGAGATATCTGTACCGATAATTATCGGCCCGATATCAGCATAAAATCGGGTGATATCACTATCTGAGTTTTTGTCCCTGATCATGAAAACCCATATTAGAAAAATCCTGTATAGAACACATATGTGTTGATTCCACCAGAGGCAGTATGTCATGTTACACATACTGTATCGGTATTGGCTAATATCGGTATCGAAAATGGAGTTGGACAATATATTTTTTTTGGCAAAAAAGCAAATGTCGGACATCCCTAGTTTTAATATTATTGGAGTCCTTTTAGTTCATTCATTCATTCATCTTCTTATCGTCACGAGGGTCGCGGGGGAGCTGGAGCCTATCCCAGCTGTCTTCGGGCAAGAGGCGGGGTACACCCTGGGCTGGTGGCCAGCCAATCACAGGGCACATATAGACAAACAACCATTCACACTCACATTCACACACTATGGACAATTTGGAGTCGCCAAATAACCTAGCATGTTTTTGGAAACCGGAAACTGGAGTCCCCGGAGAAAACCCACACAAACTCTACACAGAGCTGACCGAGGGTGGGATTGAACTCGGGTCTCCTACATGGTACACCCCATTATTGGATCCCTGTAGACATGAAGTAACACCCCAATAGTCACTTTCACACTCCTTACATCACATTGCACAGGCTGTGGGATCACTGCAGGGACACAACATACGGACACAGATAACATAGCCAGCTAACGAGCTAGCCTCTCCAATTTACTTGTTTTAAACTAAAGAAACTGTCTCAAACGGAGGGGGGAAGAAGGTACCAGGTACCACTTCCACACTTAATGAGAGGCACACCTTTCTTTCACTCGATCTCAGCCATGACATCTCTGCTGGCAAAGTAGCCCGCCTACCATGCTGTGTGAAAGGTAATCTAACGTCATGTCTCATCACATTACTGGTTCCTAGTGACCAGAGTACTACTTAGAACTTGTCTTTCAATACTGCAAGACAAGAAACATGAATCGTTTTGTCAGTTTCAAACTGTACAAGGGTCCCAGTGGTCTCTTAAAGCCACAGGGTGTGTCTCTAGTGGATTTTAAGCTGAGAAAAGTGCAATGGAGCCTGAGGCTCATTGGTTCAGCGGATCAGACGTGTGAGGAGATGTGGGAGGTGCTGGATGGACCATCCGTCACTTGCTTGCTGCCTCCAGCAGCCCCACAGGGAAATCTGATCTGCACACCCCCTCTTAAGACTAGCAGACAATTATGTCTGCAAGGCACACTGAACCAAGAGCAGCTCTCCTCCAAAATAAGAGCACGGAAAGCTGGGACCCACCTGATGTTACTGCACATTCACATAACGCGTCTTATCTGCAAATAGATATGCTTTAGGACCTGTTAGTGCACCTTTTAGACTTAGCTGAATGAGGCCTTCACCTCTAGACATCATTAGCATTATTAGCATCGTTCCACCTCTGATGAACACCAGCAAGTATGAGAAAAACTGACCTATGTACTTCATTAGGTATCTGTGGTATAACTTTATCAACAGTGTAGCGGTGGCGAGGCTTGAGGTGCCCAAACCGACGACTTTTGGAGTAAGAAATCCTTGTGGTTTTTTGTGATGCTGCTTCAAATCGCAATAATGTTTCTATGCTGTCACAGAAAAGTTTGCACTGCATACTGAAACGTACAAAATCCAAAGCATATTTTCCTCCAGGAAATCATCTAAATCCATTTCATTCTTCCGGATTATTTACCACTCCTTAAAGCACTTTGGGTTGTATTTTATTTTATGTATGAAAAGCACTTTATACATAAAGTTTGACTTGATTTCATTAAAAATGCTCAACAGTCTTTGGCACTTGATGAGGTGAACAATTAGGTAGGTGAACCATCAAAAATTATGCAAATAAAAAAAAACAATGACAATAATAATAATCCATGCGTTTTTGAATATCAGTGCCAAGGTATTTTCAGAAACACAAACAGTAAGGTTTCCCATAAATGTCCCATAGTTTAACTTCAATGGTGACATAGGCCCCTTGAGCAAGAGCAATCTGCAAAGATAATGGCACAATGCCAGTGTGTATTACATTAAGGGTCTGCATTGAAATGTCTCCAATATTTAGACCCCCTCATGTAGCGAAAAAGCTCAATAATAAACACGATGTTAAATGAATACATCATTAATACATCCCCGACAGCGCCAGACAAAGCGTGAACATTATTATACGCTGTTTTTTTGCATTGAAGCGTATTGGCACGAGCGTCGCTCTTACTTTGAAAGCGCCAAGCGGAAGTGTAGCCGTCACGCTCGACTCAGCCCCGCCAACCTGACGTCTGTCTCCATGCCCCGGGTCTTCTTGACCCAGTCGGAGCAGAGCAGCGCCGCCAGTCCGCCTCACTTGCTGAGCCGAGCGGTACCGGCTGGGCGCTGTGGAGACAACATGAACGAGGGCGCCAGGTTCGGGCTCTGTGGACCGCAGCGCGCCGTGGACCGGACCGGGGGGACCTGTTAGTGCTAGTAGTGGACAAGTGGACGCTGTTGGAGTGGAGGGAAAGGATTGGTGACTTTTCTTTTGCTTCTTATTTGTTCTCCTCATTGACGCCAAAGTGGTGCACAGGAGAGAGGAGGCGTGTGGATGATTTCCAAAGTACTTTTTGGGAGTTTTTTTTAAATCTGGAATTCCAATTGGGGACACCTGAAGACATCAAGCCTGAACAGTGAAGGACGTACATTGGGTAAGTTTGTCTTTATTTCATGAGGAGTGCATTCATTCACTTCCTTGTACGCTGCAGTCGAACAGGTTGAGTTGCGTGTGCGTGTGCGTGTGCGTGTCCAAGTCCGTACATGCAAGCTGAACTTCTGCTCAGTTTTTATTTTTATTTTTTGCAATTTATGTCTCCATACATCAAAGTTCACGCTGCCATCCTCTATCTCTGGTTGATATTGCATTTTGGAGCCAGGATGGAGGATTAAGGTAGCATTAAAAAAAAATCCCAATTTGAAGAAAAAGATACAGATATGAAATATTTATTGATGTAAACATTCATATGTTGTCATGTGTTGCTCCCTGTTGAAGCAGAACACGCCTGCGTATTTCCACCCCCATCCCGCTGCATCGCTGACGTCTTCTGTTTAAGATGAAATATGAATTACACATCAGCTCCAAACGCCTCGTCTCTATTCTCTCTCATCCTCTTTGCTTTTGAAATCATTCTTTTGCCAAAACTCCACAGGGAAACAAACATTGGCGTTAATGCAGGACGCCAATCTTGAGTGAAAATCGCTTCTGTCCACAAATATAGGACGCACTTCATCATCTATAATTCAGCTTTATTGCCTGCAACCACTATAAAATAGATACAAATATACTTATTTATACTTAAATACTTAAATATACAAATATATAATTGACAGTGTCTTAAAAGGAGTAAATGTCACCCTATTATTCATATATTATATATTATATTTATATTATTCTAGTAGCGTGGGTGAAGGTATAGGACAGAGTAGTCAGCATGATAAGAGTACAGAAGTACCAGGTCTGTCATAAACGTGTTGTCTCCTGTTCTTCATGATCATATAAGACATTTGGACAGTCACATCATTGAATCCTCTGACATCCAAAGTGCGGTGCTGGGGGCTGACTGTGGCTTGAAGCTTGTTTTTATTGGCCCTCGGCGGCACATTGTAAAAATACAATGAAACGATAGCATAAAATTGTAAACACCTGGTATTCAATAACAGTATGTCCTGTCCTGTCCGGACCGATGTCCTTTGTGTCCATCAGCCAGTATAGTGAGTCCGACTCTGCGGCCTGCGGCGACACTCCACTCCACTCCACGTGGAGCTCTTCTTGCCTCCCCGTCAACTGATCGCTATCTTCCCTCACTCGAGGGTGCGTTTGATTGAGTGGTGGAGGAGGCGACAAGTGAAAGAACCAGAAAAAAAGAGATAAATCAATCCATTTTCTATCGCTTAGAATGGAATGACAGCTGGAGCCTATCCCAGCCCAGTGAAGCACCCCACCTGGGGTGTCAATTGCCATGTTGATACTTGTGTGTATGTAAAGTTGCTGAAGGTAACCCAATGTAGCGCAGGTCCATATGTTAAGTGATATGACTATGAACTATTAACACTTTGACGCCTGCCGATTGTGTGTATTATTCATCATGAAAAACGATGGTTGACGGCGTCCCATCTGACCTTGCACTGATCATCCTCCTCACCAGGGGAAAGCCATGTCGGGAGTTTGAACCCGCGCTTCTCTGCCTCCGAGCCACTCCATTGTGCATGTGCGGGGCCATGCATGATTTATGCTCATCATGTATTATTCACCGCTGTTGCCTTTCATGCTTTTAAGAAAATATTAGCATGAAAAACACGTCGGGCCGCTCGGTGCGCCGGGTGCGCTCGCTCAATGGCATTAAAGCCTTCGGAGTTGGCGCCTGTCCATTTTGCCAGAGAGATAGAGAGCAGCGCCGTCGGGCAACGCTTGGAAAGATTGAGCGTTTTAGAGGGGGGGAGGGGGGTTACGGCCCTTTTCGTCACGCCTTTAAATGTCGCTTATCCTGTGTCAAACGTCAGTTGGCTCTTTCACGCGGAAAAATAGCCACGACACAGCTGAGCTGACTTGGATTCGCCAGCGCCTTTCACACAGAACACACAGAAGCGGGATGTCACGGCTGTGCACACTTTCACACAGCGTTAACACTTTTTTAACGGTCTCAGTGTTTCCCACAGGAAGGCTGTCCATCTGTGGTGGTGGTGGGGGGGGTACATTAGGTCATGTTTTCAACCTTATTTAACAAGAGAATATGAACTTATTGACTGATGGGTGTTGTTGTGCAGTGGTAGACGCATGTGACTTAAAAAAACCCCAAAACATTCCCAATGTATCCCGGGCTCCATGGAAGTGTGTGCTGATTTAAAGATATTTTAAATCGATATTTCACTATATTGATTGTTGATTATTGATTGTTCAGAAGCAAAGGGACGATGCTACACAGACAGTCCCGCTATAACAGGTTTGTGAACGAGGGTAATTTATTTGTGGAGCTCCACGTGTATCGGTGTTTGGCCGCGGGGCAATTGAGTGTTTGTCGTCACACCCCCATTTTGGCCTTTCCCCAAAAATGAAAAGTCAACTTATAACCGTTTGAATGCAGGTCAAAATATGCTGGCGTTAAATATCCTCCCTGATATTGTTGGTGCCTTTCAAATAAAGGTGTGGAAATGGTTGTCTGTGTAAAAGGGGCTGTTGACCAGCAGTACAAAGGTTCATTCAAATTGAAAAGTCAGTCAACAGTCAAGGTGAAAATGGCAACGTGGCGTGTGGACGAATACCCGAGGCTGTTGTGTGTCAGATAGCATTCAAAATCAATACTGTACTTGCTCACAGAAATAATCCCTGCGGGATCAATCAGATTAGAATCGCTAGCAGCAGCGCCCTGACCAGGAATCGTTTAGGACGCAAAACTACATGAAAGTGGTCTGCATCGGCTAATTAGTCACCTGAAGTTCGATTTCCTCATCTTGTGTAAAAAGTTAGCGCTCGGCGGCGTGTGGTCGGCGTAGATCCTTGGAAGAGGGCGGAGCGGCCTCACGGCCGTGCTACCCAAACACCACCCAGGCCTGGCGGCAAGGCCGACATGAAAGGCTTCGGTATGAAAACGTTGGTGTATGTCTGTTATCTGCCGCCTGTGTGTCCCGCCGCGCTGGAAATGTGCGAACAGAGCGGTGCTGAGCGAGGCGTGTGCGTCGCGAGGTCCTTGCAGGGGGAAGAAAAGCAGCACTGTTAAGACAACACAACCTCTCTGTGGACACACAATACACCCCTGTGTGCCAGCCAACAGCACTCCTAACCTTTGTGTGTGTGTGTGTGTGTCGGTGGTGGTGGGCGTCTCACAGACGAGACCATTCCAAGGTTATGTCCACATTGTACATTTGAAAAAAAATCTTACAGTTGAACCTCTAAAGTCAAACAGCAGTTAAGCTGTGCACATATGAAAAGTTGACCAATAAGCCATAACAATTGTTTTTACTTTTTACACTTAAAATGTGACTTAAAATACACTGTCTGTGCAGTCAAAAATTGTTTAGATTGCCATTATTTCTATTATTATTTATTATTATATTTTATGTGCCATTATTATATTTTATTATTTTTTATTATTTAAATTTTTTAATTTTTTTAAATTGTTTTTATTTTATTTTATTATAATTATTTCTATTTACACAATTTCCTGTGGGAAAAGTAGGTTCCAATGTATTTTTCAACATCCTGCAACATCCTTGTAGGTTGTTAATCGTATGCAAAGCAACAGGTGGCAAGGTTCCATTTTTTTTGTTTAATCAGAAACTCTGCATTTTTGGAAAAGACTCCTAAAATAATAGCAATGTAAAGGAAAAGGAGTGGACTTTTCTCGGAAAAGCGGAATTCCTCCTGACTGTCACAATTGAATATTAAGTTATATGAACACTCAATAATAGGAAAATAAAACAAAAACTGGCTACTTTACGGAGACTAGTGATGTCATACAATGGAGACAAGCCAAATAAAACACTGGTTTTCATAACTGATTTGCCAAAAAGTCACTTTTTTATTCTCCTAAAGAAGAAAATGGGGTGAAAAATTCATATTTTCAAACTGGACGTGTTCTACTGGACTAAGCCTGAGGCCGAATAGAAATGCTGGAGTTTAAACTAACATGGGTCTGTGTGCGGGCATGTGTGCGGACCCCTCGCTCGCAGCTTTCCTTCACATTCCAGCGTCTTTCCCAACGTGAGCAAACAGCACTCGGCCGCCGCTTGCTCCGTGTGCACGCACGCCGCCGGGCACGTTGGTCCACGGCTTCATTCCTGCTCCCCAGGCAGGCAGGAACATTTGTCCACGAGGAGATCGGCTATGTTGTGTCATTCTCCGTGGATTGATGAGCCGCTTAGTGATCATCTCCGACTGTCATGTCATCTTTTAGGATGGTCACATGTTCCCTGTGGTGCCCCCACACTGACTAGTTGGGGTTTTTTTGGTGTCTTCCAGGTCGGAAGAGAGATTCTCTCGGCGTCCCCGGGCCGCCGTTCCGCCAGACGTCATGCGAATGGAGGATGTCGCCTGAGTCGGGCCTCGCCACTCTGCGCCTTGCCTCGCTGCCCGGAGGGATGGCGGCCGCGTTGCGCTCGCTCTGGCTTTGTGTCCTGCTGCCCGTCTGCGTGGTGGCGGCCAGGCTTCCCATCGCCGAGCCCACAGGTAGGACGCACCGCGTTAGACCTTCACAGCATCAGAAACGATGTTAAAAAGTGAAATCCGTTCATGTGGCGTTTATGTTCAAATGGCCAATGGGTGATTTTGGAAAACCTTCAAATATCTGGTGTGGCATGGAGAGCTTATTACATGTGTACATAATTGTATGACCTTCGGAGTCTCGATGTCCGTGAATGCACCTCACGTATGACTGGTGGAGAACGAGGAAGTGTTGCGTGGGAGACCGGGGTTGTGCGGTGACGGAACTGAGCACAACTGTTGACGTGTTCGGGTCAGATTGAAGTTAAAAAAAGAGCGTGTGTGAACTGTGAAGGGTGTCGTTATGCTACTATAATAACTGCCTTTGTAATATTTGAAATTGTAATTAATTAGGAACACAATAACACCGTTAATAGAGCGACATGCCAGGTCACGGGGCCAGAAGCCTAACCAGGGAAGCCCTACTTCATTCATCTAGCTCCTCCCACCAGGCGTTCCTAGTGTCCTGGGTCCAGTTGGCCAGCTGATTGGCTGCCTTGAAGGGGCGGGAAAGATGAGAAGATGATAAGTAAGTAACCTGAAGGAACAAAAGTGGGAAGTATTTCACCCAAATGTCAAATGAACATGGAGGAGGCCGCTTGTTTACATTTTCTTCTTTGCATTTCCCAGTTTTCTTATAACGAGAATGCTCGCTCATCACTTCAACACAATAGCAGATTTCAAAGCATGCATGTATTGTTTGAACCAACAGCATTTAATTGGACTCTTCTCGCTTTGCTGAGCGGCTTTTTTTTTTCATCCCGCACGTCCCCCAGGCAGAGAAACAAGCGAGGATCAATCCAAAGCAAACGTGGAACATGTTTGCTTTAATCATTCCATATTGTAGGGGGAGAGAGAACAACAACAAACGGAGAGGAATAATCTTTTGTTTGAGGCCCGAGTTGATTCTTGTTTCTTTTTCTTTTAAGTCTCCACGCGAGACACCGCGCCGTGTGTGAGACACGATGAGCTCAGCAGTTTTTGGACAGTGTGCAAGGCTTGAGAAACACACTTTGGAAGATAGTTTTCATGTTTGCAGGCACACGCCTCTTAATCAGTCGGTTTCCTTTGTGATCAGAAGAGCCTGCCTCACGCCTGGGAGACATCATGTAGGGAAAAAGGGGGACGAAAAACAACAAAAGTCACGTTTTTCTTCCTCAGTGTAGCAATGCAGGACTACGCTTTCATCCACTGTAGTATGGAGCTTTTTGTACAACAATTAATGTGAATGCGTTGTGAACATGAAACGTAATATCAGCACTACATTGTCACAATGTACGCACTCAGAAAGTACCTTGCAGTATACTTACTGAAGTGTACTGACAGAAGTCACCAATTTGAGACACAATCGTGTCACTTTTGTTCATTTCTGTTAAAGGGAAAGACCAACGGATTTTAACCAGCTTTCAGTCTTTTCGAGTTGTTTTTTAAGGTATATTCGTGCCAACGACGCCAGAAAATAATTAACCTTAACTAAGTAATCATTTTAATTACCTTCCGGAAGTGACGCACTGGGTTCATCTCGCCCAATACAACAACATAACACACTGATCTTACCTGCAGCGGGCTACACAGTTGATCGATCGCATGCAAGTTTACTTCTAATATGCCTGCTTGCCTGCTTGTTCCATTTAAAAGTCACTTGTAACGAGTGAGTGATCTTAAAACTTCTCATACCTATGCTTGGTTTGATCCAGAGTGTCCTGAACAAGTTACACGAAGAGGTAGAGTTCTGTAAATACATACGCATTTGTTAGAGTTCCTCTAGGTCCGCTTGGCTTTGGAAATCTTCTCCAGTTGTACTGGTGGCTCCTGAAGTAGGTGTCCAGCACAGCTTCATTTAGGTGAGCCACGAAATCTGGGTGCTCAGTCACACACTTCTGTACATAGCCTGGATGCTCGTCGTCTTCTTCCACATCGGTTGGCTCAGGGTCGAATTGGTCCACTATTGTTTGTGCTTGTTGGATTTCATGACAGCACACACATTCGTCTTCTGTCGGCATGGCTTGGCATTTCTGGCATGTGCACCAGTAGTCGCCGGTAACCCGGCCGGCTGGTATGGCCGCCATTGTGGTTGTTCTGTCCGCCTCTTCAGCCGCTCTTCTCCTGGCTTCTACTTCTTCTGCTGTCAAGTTTGGCTCAAATTGGTAAGGCCGAATGGTTCCTCGATGAAAAAATTCATCTTCAGAAGACGAACTATTCCCAAAAGACGCCATAATCTCAAATGGCAAGTGAATTTGGTCGGTCGTGTGTAGCGTGTCAATGGCAGTCAGTGTGTTATGTTGTTGTTGTATTGGGCGAGATGAACCCGGTGCGTCACTTCCGGAAGGTAATTAAAATGATTACTTAGTTAAGGTTAATTATTTTCTGGCGTCGTTGGCACGAATAGACATTAAAAAATAACTCGAAAAGACTGAAAGCTGGTTAAAATCCGTTGGTCTTTCCCTTTAACTTTTTCATTCATTCATTCATTTTCTACCGCTTTTCCTCATGAGGGTCGCGGGAAGTGCTGGAGCCTATCCCAGCTGACTTCGGGCGAGAGGCGGGGTACACTCTGGACTGGTGGCCAGCCAATCACAGGGCACATATAGACAAACAACCATTCACACTCACATTCATACCTATGGACAATTTGGAGTGGCCAATTAACCTAATATGTTTTTGGAATGTGGAGGAAACCGGAGTACCCGGAGAAAACCCACGCATGCACGGGGAGAACATGCAAACTCCACACAGAGATGGCCGAGGGTGGGATTGAACCCTGGTCTACTCGACCGCCGTGCAATCATTCTGTTAACTTTTTTTCATTAAAAAGTGAAGTTAGACATCGTAAAATACTTGAGTGATGATAAGCAGCGTAGTGATGTAATTATTGAGACTTCCTCCTCCCAATAAGCCTTTCTCTCCCTCCTTTACACCACAGGAATAAAAGAAAGGGGTTGTTCCATGTACTGTTTTTATGATGGGGTTTATATGCCCACCATGTATTCTGTGTGACTTTATTGTTTATTTATCTCTAATACAGTAAAACTGTAAAACTTAGAATGCTGTTACAGGAATGGAAGTCTCACCTCCTGTTGAGTGAATATTATTTAGGCACACACGTTTTATCTCACCTACTTCCCCGTCTCCCTGGTGGCGTTGTGGCTCCCAGCAGACGTCCGCATATGGACGAGCAGTAGGGATAAAATGACTGCTGTTTACTGGCAGACGGCTCCGTTTCCCACCAGCCGCCACTTACCTGTGCAGCGTGTGCGTGGAGGAGTGTGTGTATGTGGGTCGTAAAGCAGTTGGCACTGCAGACAGACACGTCCTTGAACGCAGCACGTCGTCTGACAGCAGCCAAATGAGTAAGTAGTTTGGCTGCTGCGTACGACGGTGCCAGACGCTGCGTGTGCGTGTGCACATTCCGACCTGTGAGTGTGTATGTGTGTCCTATTTACTGTACTAACCCCCACCTCTCTTAAGCCGCCATGATTAATGTGGCACCTCCACTCTTGACGTTTAGATGCAGCACATTCCACACACTTTTGCCATTGCATTACTATGAGTGTGTGTGTGTGTGTGTGTGTGTGTATGTGTGTTTTAGTTAAATCCCCAGGTTCCCGTCAGTAAATGTCGCCAAAGTGTGTTTGGGTCGTTACCTGGCTTGTGAAAGCCACGCCATCCTCCCACTCAACGCCACTGATGCGCACACTCCCTGCACTGCGATCACACCCTCGCTCTCTGTCTCTCTCTCTCTCTCCCCTCGGTCCTTTTCACACACACACACACACACACACACTTGGAGGACTTGAGAAGACTCCTCTGGTAACGCTTTGATCACACTGCGTGTTATTAGTCGTGAGTCAGCGTGTTTTCTATACAAGTACAGTCAGCACATCTGGAGCTCCACGCTCAAGAGCTGTCACGTGTAATGTTCCTAACATTGACATATATCAATCAGAATCAGAATCAGAAATCACTCCACACTCTTTATTGCTCTCTGGTTCCACCGTATCTTACTTATTGTGTAGAAATATGGGCTAATAACTATAAAAGCAATCTTCACTCGCTAAATGTACTGCAAAAAAGGTCAGTAAGGATAATTCATAATGCCGCCTACAGAGAACATACTAACTCCTTATTTCTAAAATCACAAATACTTCAACTTGCTGATATAGTTCATCTTCAAACAGCTAAAATAATGCATAAGGCTAAAAATAACCAATTAGCTAAAAATGTCATCCAATACTTCTCTACAAGAGAGGAGAAATATGATCTCCAGGGAAGAAGTACATCTGAAACACTTCTATGCTAGGACTACGTTATGCTAGCCATAGCATTTCAGTATGTGGAATCAAACTATGGAATGGATTGAGTAAGGAAATCAAACAATGCACAACGATGAGCCAATTCAAGAAACAATACAAGCAGTTGATGTTTGCTAAATACAAGGATGAAGAGTCTTGAACCAGTCATGATGTGCTATATATATCACTATATTGACACTTACTATGGTACCCATTATGGCATTGGATGCTCATATCACCTCCTACTTTGGTACGTGACAAAAAATAAAAATAAAAAACTTAAACTATATTAGAAAGCAGGAAGTGAACAAATGTTAAGTTACTGATTGTAAAAGTACCAGATGGAGGGGTAGGATTTAATAAGCTTTGCTTCTTCCTACTCCTTTTGGACATGAACTGGGAACTGATTATGGGATGCATTCAATTGTAATCTGATGCATGTTCAAATGAAATTAAACAATTACCATTACCATTACCATTACCTTATATACGAGTCTATAGTTTGACACTGTATCTCCACTCAGTGACTTTTTAACATGCTGACATGAGATGGCCTCACTAGGACTGCTTCCGCCTTCCAAGCATACCTTGCAGCATTTTTTTGGTAGTTGCTCAATGTATCTGTTTAGGGTTAACGTAAGAGTTGTATCTTACTCCCCGTAGTAGTAGTACTTAAATGTTAAATGATTGCAGTAGTGTTTTGTAGTGAGCTTGAAATCCTGTTAAAGCTTCAACAACATGGCCCGTACAAGAGAGACAAGCAACAGAAGCTCAAAGAGAGTGTGTGTGTGTGTGTGTGTGTGTGTGTGAGTGAGTGTTGTTGGCACACAAGCTGCCATCTGTTTGCCTCTGCCGGCTACAAAGTACACCGCTCACACACACACACACACACACACACACACACTTTGAGAACTGGCTGTGTTTAGCAATCAATCACAGTATAGAAATGGTGCTGGTGTTCATGAATCCACATGTCATTGCGCTGATAAGAATAAGAAGCTTTCACCTTCAAGCCATCATCACGTTGGCAGATTTAAGTGCTGAGCCCCGCCCCCCTCCTACCTGCGCTTTCCTCCCAGGGCCCGATGCGATCCTCACAATGAGCTTCTTTGTTCCCAGGCTCCTCGGTCTAACTTATCTGATAACTATCTCAACAATTTCCTTAAGGGCAGCCTGCAAATTAAAAAGCGGCCGCCTGTCAATGCCGTTGTCAGGTGGCGGGCCACAACCCAACCTGAACCAACGCCGTAGGAGCGGCGCAGGACATGCATTGATTTATGTCCAAATGTTTGTGTGCAGCTTGGAGAGTCAAAGGTGTTTTTTTTAATGTATATATACAAACGATGCCCATAGGAAGTAATGTACATAGAAATAATCTGTTCCAGGGTCAAACTGTGGCCATCATAAAAACCATTAGTAACGCTGCATGTACTCTTTTAAGTGCTTATGAATAGTTTTTGCTCACTACAAGACTACAAGTGTGAAAATACAGTGGAACAGGGGTGGTAAACATCTTAATACGGCCCACTGGGCATTTCCAACTTACTTTTTATTAAAAAAATTTTTTTAAAAAGCTATCTAAACAACACAACGCGTCAACACACAGTGTAACCTCCCAACTGTACCATGCGGGCGTCCAAATAACCGTCTTGACATCCATGCACACACGTTTATTCCCGCTGCAAGGTATGCTGGGTAGCTTGAGACACGCTTGTCTCTAAATATGTGGCTGTGTTTGTCACATTTTTGCTTGATTGCAAAACATGTTGAGGAGCTCGTCAGGGACGTAAACGAGGGGGGAGCTACTCATTTATGTAACATATATTTCATATTGGCTTATTTCAACCCCGCCCGCCACAAAAATAACAAACATGAACAAAATTCTGTATTTCAGAATGCTTTTGTTTCTAGTGTTCTCAGAATATTAACCAGAACCTTGAATGAAAAGCAGGCTCGTGGGCGCCTCATGTGGTCGTGGGGGTCTACCTACGTTGGTGACCCCGCCCTATATCATGGTAATCATGTGACCAGAATGCTGTCTTCACGTGTAGCGATGTGCTGACTGTTTATCCAACGCGATGTGATCCCAGCGCTTCTGCGTGTGCTCCGTGGCAGCCCTGAGCGTTAATCAGAACCAGAAGCGTCCCGTCTGGCCCGAGTCGGCAGCACGAGCATTTCTATGAATGGAAACACAAAGCTGACAGAGCGCCTCATCCCGCCTTCATGCTTGATCCATCAGACCAACTGACACATCGCACGCTGAAACCAAACCGGCGCTCTTCCTCTTCGTTTTCTTCCTCCCTCCCCCCATTCTGGTGTGATTCTGCCAGGAGAGCAAAAATAATAAAGCCTTATGCCGCCTGCACAGCGTAATGGAATCCTCGTCTTGGAAAGCGGACAGCGACGACGACGACGACGTCTTTTGGGCAGCGTGCGGCGCAATGGCAGCTTTTCAAATAAACCACGCCAGGAGTGTTTCAAAATTCCCATGGAATTTTATTTGGGAGTGCAGTGCGTCTTGTAATTGGCTGCAGCGCCAACTTTCCCCTGCATCACCCGTGTGGTGGTTTTATCAAGCTGGGGGATTTGAACCGTCTCACTTCAGCATTTTGCTTTTTTCTAAGCCTCCTAAACGGGTCCTTTTATAAAATGACATTGGATCCCAGTGGAGCGCTTCAGTCAAACTTTGCCGTTGTCAAGAAAGTGACAAACGGTACTGAGCAGACCTGGCAAGTCGTCTTATATCACTGCTTCTCGTATAGCAGGTGCTGTTTTTTATGCTTTATACCTTTATTGTTACAATTTCTGTAACAGAAATGACATATAATGTTTGGAGTATAAACCAACCCGTATAATTATACAAGATGAGAAATGTCTGAAAGCGGGTCCTGAAATTGCTTGTAAAGCGCAACAAGCTGACCTTAAAAAGGTGAACCCTGCTTATGTAAGAACTCTGTCCCACTGGGCCAGTAAGCAGCATTAGAAATGGAGCCGTTAGCACTTTTAGCCCCCACTTAGTCCAACCGAGGGCCCCGCCCACTCTGACGTGAGCATGCGGTCAGCTTGAGTCTTAATGACGCTCGCCGGGCTCATCAAGAAACACCAAAGTGTATAAACACAATTACAAGGCCTTTTTTTCTTGTAGGATGAAAGCACGGTGGGGTGTTACCACGGTGACAGCGCTCAACAGTCAGTTCTTTAGGCTTGTTTTACATATATATGTGTGTGTGTGTGTGTGTGTGTGTGAGTGACCAGGGCAGAGGTGGTGTCGGGGTCAGCAGAGGGTAACATTTCAATCAGGCTTCACCTCCTGCCATCAGCTGCTTCCTGTTTTTGGTTGGACATTTTCATCTTAGAAAAATCTGTGTTGGATAAACAGGAGGACATGTTTGGAGGACTTCAGCACAAATGTCATCATTCGTCTTTCTGTCAATAAGTTTGACAAATAACCAGATGGAGGACAGTTCATTTAATTCATTTTCTACCGCTTTTCTTCACGAGGGTCGCGGTGGGTGCTGGAGCCTATCTCAGCTGTCTTCGGGCAAGAGGCGGGGTACACCCTGGACTGGTGGCCAGCCAATCACAGGGCACATATAGACAAACAACCATTCACACTCACATTCATACCTATGGACAATTTGGAGTGGCCAATTAACCTAGCATGTTTTTGGAATGTGGGAGGAAACCGGACTACCCGGAGAAAACCCACGCATGCACAGGGAGAACATGCAAACTCCACACAGAGATGGCCGAGGGTGGAATTGAACCCTGGTCCCAAACCCTAGCCCTGGCTGTGAGGTCTGTGCGCTAACCACTCGACCACCGTGCAGCCGGACAATTCATTGAATTCATTTAATTGTAGTGAAGATTTGAGCGTTGTGTCAATAGTTTTCAAGGAGGAAGAAACATTTGGAGATGAACCGGTGGAAGAGCATCCCTTTTCAAAATACATTTAAAGTTGAATACTTTCAAGCCAAAGGCCTTCGAAGCAGTCGAAAGAACAGAACTCAAGGTGACCGTCCATCTGTGGGTCATTCGCTGCACTTACTTTGTCCATTATTTACTTATACATTACTTGCAGTATCACTGGTATACTGTGAACATCCAGCAGCAACACGACATTTGGGAATGACTACGATTTGGATGAAAGCAAGTGAACCAAGTCCATGAGCTAACTTGAAAAGCGTTATTGATGTCACTTCCGGAAATGAGGCTGCGAGCTAGTTTGAAGTATAAATGTAATTTTTGTGAATTTACCGTTCCAGGTGGAGTAGACTAATATCCATTGTAGTTTTTAAGCATTTAAAAAGGATTACACTTTATTTTCTATACAGGGTTGTAGTTTTTGTTATATACTGTTTGTGGTTGTTCTGGAAAATATAATGTAAAATATGTCAGCATATGCATATCATCTATTCTAAAACAAGATTCTTCGAGCTCTTCTTTTTTTTTTTTTTCCTTCATGAAACGCCCTAAAATTTTGAAAGTGAGCGTTTGCGCACCTCTTTTCTTCAAAGTGGAGCAAACAAGTAAGGGAGATGATGGATTTTTATTATGTTTGGGGCTCATAAACAGGCTCTCAGCACATATAAGACCGTTAAAGCATCATTAAAAAGTCACTTTTCATCAAATTCCATCAACAAGTGGATCAGAACGTGATGTCATCACATCCTGTCTTCGTGGGTCATCCATGCGTCTTGCGCTCAATGGAATGTAGGACAGTTTGTCTTTGGAATGACAATTAGCGCCGGCCCGCCACTGGGAGGCTGTTGGCGGTGTGTTGAAGGCGTGCTGGAGGGGGGGGGCGTCCCTTGTACTGATGAGGCTATAAAAGGAGCAAAGACGTCAGGACGCTGCCAGGACGCGCTGGACGTATGTTAGCTTCCGAAGCTCGTTAGCGAGCACAGCCAAGCGTTTTTGGCCAGAGTCTGGGAGGGGGGGCGAAGTTGGCAGGGTCGTTGGTGGCTTGTTTGGAAGCTAACGTCTATCTTTAACTTGTTGTCAGGGCTGAAAGAATAGCAGCATCAAGCTGGGGAAAGCCTTCCCTGATCTCTGGCAGCCCATCGCTCTTCTCGCCACGTCCCCCTCCTGACAGGCTGCCCCCGCCACGGTGAGAGCTTGTCCGGACTTCCCTGATTAAGAGCATTGTACGGAGGTATTTACATCCGGCCAAAGCACATTAAAGTGACATTAAGGCTCCTTGATGCACACTGGAGGGGGTTAAGAGAAAAGAAGGGTACCATTGGCAAGGCTGTGAAGTGAAGGGGGGGGGGGTGCGTGTGGGTGGAGGAGGTGAAGGTTGAGGCGATTTGGGGGGACGCCACAGTTCCTGTGTGAAGGTCATGTGATCCTGCCGCGTCTGAGTGTGCCAAACGTTGGCAGCCGGGATGCTTTTTCACAGGAAACAGCGAGCGGACGGCTGCTGTGGATCACCGTCTGGACCTTCTCGATATGTCCTCGCCGTATGGTGAAGACTGCGTCCAGTTCCGGAAAAGCGAAGTGCTTTATCGATGTAATGGTTTTTCTGTGATGTGAGCAGCTCGGCCGCGTTCCCTTATCAGGCCAGCTGATGAAGAGGAGGGAAAGGAAGAAGCTTGATAAAGATGAACGTCTCCATCTGGAATCCATAACTCTGAAAAGGCACGCTAATGCTTTCAAACGCTGTGAGCTTATTGTATAAAATCACCTGCTCAACTCCCCACAGAGACTTGGAACATTGGATTATCTTTGCTTTGTTTTTATGCTTTATGTCACTTTGCCCTTCATGGAAAGTAGCTGCTATCTATTCATGTTTGATGCCTGAAAACAATTTAAGCAGTACATTATGTTTAAATTATGTTTTGTTGTTTGCTCCAGGTAAATAATTTACATTTGCATATGTTTGAACTCAAACTCCATTTACAATATCTGCTTTTCCCCCATTTGTCCACCCGGGGCTATTTGTGCAATTTGTGTATAAAGGAGGAGGTCCTCCGAGGAGGTCCTCGGACTACAAACAAGTTCCTGCTATGGCGACGTAAGTGGACTTGCTAGTCTAGGTCTAGGTTCTAACTTGTACCCAGTGTTGGGCATGTTACTTTAAAAACGTAATTAGTTATAGTTGCTAGTTTCTTCTAAAAAAAAAAAAGTAACTGAGTTCCTAACCGAGGTACTCCATTACATAAGTAACTAGTTACCAGTAAAAGTAACTAATGTACATTTTACCTTTGACATCAACGAGGTTAAAGCAGTGTCTGTACTTCCATTTGGCAAACGCTGTTTGGATGTGCTCTAAACACCCGCCTACCCAAGTTCTCTGATTGTCCGAAAACACAATTTTACTAAACCTTAGCCAATCCTCATTGTTTATGTGGTTATCCCTCCCCCCTCCCTTGTCACTCTCACAGATTAGTTAAGAAGTCGGTGATATATTTTTAGGCAGCTTCAGTAACGGGGTGTCGAAAATGGTAACGGCGTTATGCTGACAGTAAAAGTACTTAGTTAGATTACCCGTTACTGAAAAAAGTAACAGTGTTACTGACTTTAAACGCTGTTATTCCCATCACTGCTTCTACCTAATTGATAAGTGAACAATGGTATACATCTTTGTAGTTTGAAGTCCAGAGGAGTATTCAAACTTCTAATGTGAACCTCCAGTTGAAAAAGTTTGTGTTATAGAGTGTAAACAGAAAAAAAAAACCAAATTGCTATATTGTGTTGGTGGGTGAGGTGTTGGTGATATTGTGCAGATATTAGCCTGGTATTGGTGGGATGATTGGAGCAGCAGGAGTAACATTTATCAGCCCAGAGGGTCTGTAGGAAGGACGCGAGGCTGCTCAGATGGATTTATGAACACATCCACTGCTGTTATGGATGACCTGCAGGTTGTGTTGTTGCCAAGCAGCGGGAGACGAAACCCCTTTAAACGCTTTGTATTTCCTTCTCCTCCAAAGAACATCTTGCTATCACACTGGGACTGGGACTCAAGGGTCCAGAAAGACGTTAAAATATCGGTTAAGTCAGAGATTTTTCAGATTTTTATTCAATGATTATGGTTTGGGGAGCCGAATGCTTGATGGACCAAGTACATGAGCTCCTGGTCCATGTATGGCACAGTATGAGTTCCGTTTCTACAAAACCGCAAGTTCATTTTCGAAACTTGGAACATTGGACATCGAGGCATTCAGAAAAACGCAGCGTGAAATTGGTTTTAAATTGTCATTATTATGCTTGGAAAAGTTTTTAAGTCTTAAATTTGACCTTCAGAGATCCTGATACACTTGTCCGAAATGTCTTGCTAAGATGAACAATGAAGATTCAGGGACCGCTAAGGACTGCAGACCAAAGTGTCTCAGCTCTCAGGATTGTGATCCCGGAGCTCCAGAGTTTATGTAGTTTAGGACCATCCTGTGACCTGACAGGAAAGTATCCATGGTCCCAGTCTATGCTGGGTCTGGTGCTTCAGATCTCTCCATCAGCCCGAACTGAGCACGAGTGTGTTAAGGAGTGAGTGAGTAGCGGGCGTGGACAGACTTCCCACATAAAGAGGCCTTTTCTTTCTCCGCACGCCGGACTCCGTGCGAGTTTGCGGAGGATAAATAAACCTCTTCACACAGAAAAAAGATGGAGTCTGTGAGCGGGCCGTTCTTGAGCCGCATGCCGCCGCATCTCAATGAGAGGGCCTGTGCTATTCTGAAGGACTGTTTGTTATGATACTGAGCTGAGAGGGAGGGCGGGGCCATGTGTGGTGGGGGCGGGCCTCCTGATTTATGGAGTGACCGTCCGCCTTGCGGTGCTCACGAACACACACGCACGCATCTGGCCTCGGGTTCGAGAGAAAGTGCTGAGAGAAAGGTGAGCACGGAGAAAGCAAGTGGCAACGTTTGGCGGTGACGACGGCGACAACAATACAAAAATGTTCAAATAGTTCTTCCTGGAAATAACGTCAACCTGTCAGTGTTGCAGTTTGTGACCTGCAGGTCCACATTATCTTCATGGATGATGACAGCATCTGTCTGTATAGCACCACAAGCTAGTACAGGTGAGCCGTGTGTCTGTGGTAGGTGTTCATTCAGGGACTTCCCAAATGGGAATTTCATGACAAATCACAGGAAGTGTCCCTTTTTGCTACCGATCATTTATTGTTTTCCCTTCTTTGACACATGCTGCCAAATGTGATGCAAATAAGACTTCCATCAGCACATGCTTATTCATCATCATCATCATCATCATGGTGGTTCCTGGTCTGCGACATGAGAGCAAACGTCTTACTAATGTGGCGGCAGCCTGCCTTTCAGGAAGTTGTAGGGCTCCGTGCTGCAGAAAGTGAACTGTGAATCTCCTGAGATGACGGTGTGTACTCTGTAACACGACGCCCCCCGCTATGTGTTTAAGACATTTTAAGACATATGTTCTCATTCGTCTGCACAGAGGTCACTGCCAATACGCCAAGTCAGTCAGTCAGTGAGCCATTCATGCTGGCTTTGACTTTCTCCTCTCAGCACCGGCGCCTCTGTGTTTTCCTTTTTATGAATGGACCTTTTTGTTTGGGAATATAAAAAAAAAACGTGTTTGTAGCGCCAGAGGCCTCAGTGAGAACAACGTGGCAGCTTTGAGTGCTGTATTGCTTCTTTAAGCTTCGCTCAGTGCGCTTGTACACTTGACACATGCTAAGTGGCTATCGTGCTAACACGAAGGTGACGTGATGACAGGATGTGATGTCATTTATTGAAGTTTTTTAACAAAGTGTAGGTGTGTAGTCCTTTTTAAGTGAGTACGTCAGCTTGCGGAGTCCAAATTGGGATGGAACACGCTAATTTTGCTGACTCGAAATTACGACCGCAGCCCGTCTAGGCAGCTTTAGCTTGTTGCTGCCACATAAAAGGCTTACATAATATACATAACCTTGCTGCTTTTTACACTGTGATACATGAACATACCTGTCAACGTTTGTATTATACAATAATGTACATTTTACAGGTAAATAAAGGAGAATGAGGGAAAAATATGGAAGGGCTCAGGGAAAGAAGCACAACATATGTTAGTTTCCCACCCAAAACCAGTGGGTTGACTGGGATGTTGACGGTATGTAGATGAATCAAATTGTTTTATTTTATGCTGAACAATGATGCGAAAAGAAAAACAACTGTTTGTGTTTTAACTCCTTGTTTGCTGCACGTCATTGAGCTGCAATGCCAATTCCCCCGCCACCCTTTCAGTCGGGTCACCAGTGGGTGTGACGGCCATCATAGATCACACGCCCCGAATCCCCTCCCCCTCACCCCTTTCCCATGGTGCATGTGTGCGCGTAAACAAGCGTGCGTTGTTGCCCGATCCCAGCTCGCTCCCAGTCGGTGTTTTTATGTGTGTGAAAGTGTGCGCTTGTGCTCGTCATGGAGTTCCCTTGAATGGTTACCTCGGCGACCGTGTGTGCCGGAGGCCTGGAAGCGAGAGGACGCCGCTGATTTAAAGACTCGTCGTTGCGGGTTGATATTTCTCTCTCGGGCCGAGTCCACTGCTGGAGCTTAACAACCCAACACTTTCAATATTTAACATTTTATTCATCGTGTTTCAAAAATGCTGTATTACTCTTACTGTACTTTACCATTCAGCTCTTGCGGCCTTTTGTTGATTCACCACAATTTAGTTAGAAAATGAAGTTAATAAAAGTACAAATCTATTGGCGCAAGACGGGTCCAAACTATATAAGGCAATACTGTTTTATAGTCATTTATAACCCCAGACATGCTAGGTAATTAAGTAAAAAATTAAGTTTTGTTGTGTTATTTTTGTTTGAAAATTTCACGCTGATTCCCTCCCCCCCTGGGCCGTGCTTTTGGACGCCCCCGGTGGAGGCTTACTATACAGCCGTAGAGCATGTGATTTATCCCAGCCAATTATTTAGTAACGTACGTCCTCATATAAAATGGCCAATGTGCTTTCTTCTGGTCAGATGCTGTGTCCAGCGAGGCGGCTTTCCTGGAGGACTTTGTTCTTGGCGTGGGGGACACCCTGGAAATGTCATGTGACCCGGAGGGCTCCTCTTCCTCGCCCTCCCGGCCGGTGGTCTGGTATAAAGATGGCGGCGGGATGGTGTCTAGCAACCGCACACGAGTGGGCCATAGGATGCTGCGCATCATCAACGTGTCGTACGAGGACTCGGGTGTGTACGCCTGTCGACTCGCCCTCAGCAACAAGCTGCTCAGCAACTACACCATCAGGGTGACAGGTGAGCAAACACGATGTCTCCTCAACCAGACTTACCTCCAGAAGCACCTTCAGGACTTCAGAAGTTTCTGTTTTGACTTCTTGGCAAAACTTTTCCTCAATTAAGCGTTGTTGTAGGTTGGGGCTTATAGCGCCACCTGTAGCTAAATGCTCCTCAACCGATGCACACAGAAGAGTTGAAAAGTGACAAAACGTGCATGCCAACCGTGCTTTTATTTTGGTGACTCTGTTATGAAACACCAGAAGTCCCATAGAGCAAAACACTCACTTTAGGGTGGCTAGCCAAATTGCCACCAAATTTGGTACACACCTTTTTGGGACTGGCAAGCACGTGTGCGCAGAATTTGACTAAGCAAAAGGTCACATGACTGTAGTGACGTTATATTGACCAGAAATGAGTGGTTTCGTCCATATGAAACATCATTCAACATGGTCGTTTTGGTCACAACTGCCAGGCGAGCACCCTGCCAAACTGCACACACACAATTTAATTCATAGGTAGAGATTGGAAACAGAAGGCGAAGGGGCGTCTACATCTGTGTGTGTGTGTGTGTGTGTGTGTGTGTGTGTGTGTGAGAGAGAGAGAGAGAGAGCCAGAGCGCTGTCAGTAGTAAATAAACATCAAGCACCTTCTTCCTCCAGAAGTGGTGCACACCAGCAGAGTCATATTGACTAACTAATTGGCTAATGACCTTGAAATATTTCATCAATGGGAACAGATGCAGTGGCAAGAAATGAGAGAGTTCAGCCACTCTCAACCCCCAGTGCATGTACAAATACACACACAAGGGCAAGAAAATTGCCTTTTTTTTCACTGTAATGATCAGAGGTGGACAACCTCTCCTCCGGGATCCACAAATCAAGTCCAGTTGATCCGCTAACACGGTCCTCACATTTTTCATTTCAAGTAGACATCAAATCATATTATTGGGCCATTAAATGTACCTTACAAGGAGTGATTTAGCGTCTTCCAGGAATCGAGGTCGGAACTGCCCGTTTTCATGTCTTGGTGTCGTTTTCGTGCGGCTGTGTGTTTAAACGACAAGTGAAGTGAGACGTTGCACGGTGTGTGCAGGCCGCTTCCTGTCCTGCCCTCCGTGTCCGCACTCGGCTCCAAACACACGCATGCATGCTTGTGTTTTTGTTCACGCGGTGTTAGATCCGTAGCGTGCATATCAGCGCTCGCGCCTGCGTGGCGCCCAGACAGCGCTAAGTGGACAAGTCATACTGTACACAAACGTTGTGAAATGGAGAGACTTCACACTTGACTTGTGAAAGAATATTAAGACGTGTCTTCACCAATGGATATGGATATTTTAAAGGCATATATATTTTGCCGCAATATATATATATATTTTTTTTACATTTGTCAATGTAAGTAAGATGAATAAAGCTCATGAGATGAAATTCCATTGGTAACAATTCTGCTTCTCTATGTTTGTTTTAGATTCTCTGTCGTCCGGCGATGACGAAGATTACGATGAGGATCCAGAAGATGCAGGTAATGACAATGGTGAATTCTTATTTTCTCTTCTTTCAGTCGTCATAATGTGCTGTATGATGTCAACACTGACCAACCTGACCTTTAACCTGAACTTGCTGCTGGTGCTGCATCGTTATTGCGTGAATCGGGCATCGTAACAACAGCTAAACACACATAATACAGACGAACCACAATTTAGCCTCAGTTTGTGTGCATCCTTTGGTTAGTGTACAATATAACGTGAGTGTGACGGTGTAAAAAATGTCTTCGATCCGGTTGATTTTGTTTACGCAAAACATGTTTTAATAGTTTTACATGCACAAAACAATCCTAAATGCACATACATGATGAATGAATGGGATGAATGGAGACCTATTATGTTCATTTTCCGCCCTTTGTATTTCAGCTACACAGAAAGCTTTCTAGATCTTCCAGAATCTGTGCCTATTCCAGTTGTATTCCCTTAGATTTACAAAACGGTCTAATTTAATTTACTCCAC
Organism: Doryrhamphus excisus; assembly: GCF_037039965.1. Classification (NCBI taxonomy): domain Eukaryota; kingdom Metazoa; phylum Chordata; class Actinopteri; order Syngnathiformes; family Syngnathidae; genus Doryrhamphus; species Doryrhamphus excisus. Next base: position 3,393,045 of record NC_136370.1, read on the forward strand.
CCACTCCACTGTCATTGTTCCCACTCGGCTTGACCAGCTTGTACCCGGTCACGCTCATATAAGGAAGTCACCTATAATTGTAAAAATAAAAAAACTTTCTGGAACATATTAGAATCTGAATCTGAATCGCCGTTATTGTCATTGTATTGCATACAACGAAATTTGAGTGCAACTCCACGGTGCATTTTGTAGAAATTAAAAATAAAAATAAGGAAAAGAATAAAAATAAAGCAAGGAATAAGAATATAAATATAAAAGTGGCGGGTGCTGTTCAGAATAAATGTAAATATATGTACATCAAAAACAATAACCTATACAGTAACAAATTGTAGAGTTGCAGTCACCAAAATATGGAATTGCAGTAAATAAGGTAGTATTGCACATATTGTACCTGAGTTTCATTTGAATTAATGAATCTATTTCACATACGTCCCATATTGCACATTTCGAAGCTTATTGTACATAACAGTGAGGTGTGTGTTTTAGTAGTGTAATTGGATATAGTATATGATTTCTCATGGGAAAATTATATGTCCGTTGTGACATTCAGGAACTAATTACAACGATAACCAAGCTTCCACTGTAGTCTCTAAGCCAGTGTGCAGAAGGCTTGCTACTCCTGGTGCACAAAGACTGTGTGAATGGAGCAGCAGAGTGCAGCGCCCTCAGTGTGACAAAACAGACTTAATCTGGCCAAGTAAGTCCACCTCATGACATACAAGGCCTTGGCCAAAAGCAGAGGGATTAGCCCAGAAAGCACGTATCGCTGCTTAATGTCCGCTAAGCCAACGCTAATTAGGAAGGAGACAACCATGTGACCACGCGGCCCAATACAGCACAGCGCCTCCCACTGGCCAGCGTTGCTTTGACGGCGACAAGGCCGTGGAAAATATTTGCTGACTGGCGCTGAGAGCTGCAGAGTGAGAGACAACGAGACGGGAAAGACGAACTGAAGACCGGAGGGTGAGGGATGGGGGGGGGGGTTCATGACGCTACCGCCGTCGTCGTCATCTCATTCCTGACCTGCCTCCAGAGCTCAGAAGATGGACGCCAGCCCAGCGGCAAACAATATCGATCGGACTATTTCTTAGATGGATGGGGGATGGCAGCCTGCTTTTTTTTGCCGGAAAACTTGTTGGGAATAAATTACAGTGGAACCAAAGTTAGAGAAATATTAGTTCAGGGCTGGAAATAGAAATAATCTATTCCAGGGTAAAAAGAACAAACCTCTATTAGGTGGACATATACAGGCAATGCTTTTAGTCACATTATAACGTAATGGAAAAGGAAGATAACCACAGCGGTAAAGCAACTACCGTATTTTCCGGACTAAAAGTCGCACTTTTTTTCATAGCTTGGCTTTTCCTGCGACTTATACTCCAGAGCGACTTATAAATGAAAAAAGTGTTTATGTTCCATAAACACTGGACACCTTTTCTGTTCATGTTTATTTTTTGTGTAGCTGAATAAGCATTGTGTTAGCATATCTTACATCTATTCAGCCTGTTCTCTATTCTTTTATTGTTACAACTTGCCTTCCAAGAGGACGTAATGTCTGTTTTGGTCAAATAGTTTGGAAAATAAATTACCCGCAAAAAATGTGACTTATACTCCAGGGCGACTTATGTACTATGTTTTTTTTCCTCCCTAATTACGCATTTTTACACAGTTACTATGGTACCTATTATGTCATTGTATGGGCATATCACCTCATACTTCGGTATGTGACAAAAAAATTTAACAATTTTAAAATTTAATTAAAAAAAAAATTAAAGTTAAAAAAACGTTATAAAAATTATATTAGGAAAGCAGGAAGTGAACAAATGTAACAGTTACTGATTGTAAAAGTACCAGATGGAGGGGTAGGATTTAATAAGCTTTGCTTCTTCCTACTCCTTTTGGACATGTGGAACTGTGAACTGATTATGGGATGCATTCAATTGTAATCTGATGCATGTTCAAATGAAATTAAACCATTACCATTACCATTTTTGGCCTTGTGCGACTTATACTCCGGAGCGATTTATAATCCAGAAAATACGGTAAATTTTTTTTTTTACATTGTCGAGCGTCATGCAATTGTAAAAAGTAGTTAGCCGCTGCCATAAAGTCAATAAAACACTCCACAAATATCAAAGGCGTAATATTAACATGAAAGCTCATTTTTAACAATATCAAAAAAAACGGCTAATGGTAAAACGTATATGCATTAAAACACACTAATATCAAAGATAATTTGCTATGCAACACATTTTTAAACGTACTTGGCTGTCATAAAAGCGTAAAAAGAAGTCAGCATTGTTCGTAATAATAGTTACCTGTGACACAGGTATCAAGAGGCGAGCTACGGGTCAAAATGTTACATTTTTGGACCTCAGTTGGCCTTTACAGAGCACCATTGTAAATAAAGACGTCCCTCAACGCTAGCCATAGTTTTACACGTCAGTCCTTATTGTTGTTTAGAGAAACCTAGCAATAAAGCTGCAATGTTGGAACATTTACACGGCTTGCAAATGAAGTCAAGATTAGGATGGAAAATGGCTGACCGGATCGTTTGTGGCACGCCAAAGCTGCACCTTGACGACTTATTGGCCACAGCCAAGCCTTTAACGGCGGTGTTTCCAAACTAAATGAACTGTTAAAAAGACATTTTCCAGGAATAAGCGCAAACTTTGGCGTAAACAAGCTTCCACACAAACGTCAGATTAATGTTGCTAATGAGGGAATCTTAATGAGGTTGCAGACCAAACCCTCATCCATCAGAAGATATTCCTTCAAGATATTTGTGTCGTGTGGAATGTGGCGTGCACGCTGTAAGCCCGTGTAAAGTAGTCGTGTGTGTAAGGGGGGGGGTGAAGAATGTGAACAGAGCCTAATCTGTGCCTGGGCCCCTGTTTACCCTGGCAGCCGAGCAGAGCGCCGGTCGCCAGGCCACGGTACGTCGCTTGCCGGCCGCCATTCTTTTGAGCTGGCCCCGTCAAGGCTCTTTGGGGGGTGGGGGGGCAGCACGCCTTCAAAGAGTGCCTGTGCAATCTTCGCTCAGATCTGCCTGTGTTGTGTGTCGCAGGCGTCGCAGGGAACAAATTATACAATTACGCAATTATCCACCTCCATCGCCCCCCTACCCCCCCGACCAATGAACCGCTGCGTGGTGTGTTGACCTGCACGTGGCACGTCCTCATGCTCGGGCTAATTGCTGTGGCCTCGGTTAACGTCATCACTTTCACTTGATATTTGTTCCTAATCCTGCATTAGTTTGTGGTTCACTTAGCGTTCACACCGGCATCAAACATCAGGCCAAAAGTAGACCAGTATTAAGTCACAGACTTAGTCCAAGTATTTGATTGATGATGATGATTCATGTCACGGTGTGCTCAACAGAGAATTGAACTCAGGTCTTCGGGACTGTGTGGCCTACATGCTAACCCCTTGGTCACCAGGCGTCCGTTTAAGGATCCCATCAAGGAAAATTAAACACACTAACTGCACACGTCTGTTTTTTAGGCATCAGATATGCGTGTGAATCTCGCTGTGCCAATACAAGTTGTGTATTTTTAGTCCGCCGCCGGGATTTCCTCCTCAGTTAACCCCCCCTTGCCCACCCCAGCCCCCGGCCCGCTGACAGGTGGACGTGACTCGGTAGTGCCGGGACGAGGTGCTGCACTCGTTCCCATTAGGACCACCGCATAGCTGTGCAGGGTTATCAGCAAACCGCAGGCTCCCTGGGGGGCTGAAGTATCTGAATGTTGCCCCCACGCTGAGGAAATACCATCCCACCAATTAGACACGGGATGAAGTTTCTGTGAGGGGTGTACACGTATTTGAATATCAGCCAGTAACTGCCTTTAGCATGAAATATCAATATCAAATCTTTTTTGGATAGTATCCGCACACTGTACCCCTTTTGTACGGTGACTGGCAGAGAAACCACAGCTTTATGCACCTCTTCTACTTTAAAACGGGGGGTGTCCAACTCATGCCATGGAGGGCCGAGACACTACAGCTTTTCTTTTGGATTTTAATGTGATTTTAATGATTAACACATTAACACACGGCTCCTACAGACTTCTAACCCTCCTGCTGGCTTGAAGTTAACATTCTCCTCTGATTTCTGGTCAACTTTTGCAATAAAAGTGGCTGTTGTAATACTTTCAGCTCCACAACAGTGGTACATACTGTATATGGAGTACATTTGACTTGCATTATCGCGTTTTTATAAATGATTATTTTTATAAAGGATTATTACCAACTTTGGGTGAATGATTGTGAAAAAAACGACCCATTTCTGGAGAATTTTACAAAAAAAATCCCAGATTTTGCCAAGCTGTGAATGTGGAATGATCCACTGAACGCTTAGTACGGCCTACCAACTATACCTCAAACCAGATTCATGTGTTGTCCTACAAAATTCATTCATTCATTTTCTACCGCTTATCCTCACAAGGGTCGCAGGGGTGCTGGAGCCTATCCCAGCTGTCTCCGGGCTAGAGGCGGGGTACACCCTGGACTGGTGGCCAGCCAATCACAGGGCACATATAGACAAACAACCATTCACACTCACATTCATACCTATGGACAATTTGGAGTGGCCAATTAACCTAGCATGTTTTTGGAATGTGGGAGGAAACCGGAGTACCCGGAGAAAACCCACACATGCACAGGGAGAACATGCAAACTTCTCACAGAGATGGCCGAGGGTGGAATTGAACTCGGTGAGGTCTGCGCACTAACCACTCAAAATTCAGTCAAAAGCAATTACATATCTTAAAAGTCAACTTTCAGTCCATCATTTATTTTGTCCCAGAATGGCCCATGTGACCAAACATAGCAGGGAGCAGTTACCATCTTAAGGTCAACAAATAAACCAACCCGTGTGTGATTTGGTGGGGCAAAATACAGCAGATGAAACAGAGAGAAGATTGTGTCGTTTTGGAGAGTAGCAGGAGAGGCGTCCTACATACATGAGAAGCGTCGGAGGAGGAGGACCACACATCAGGAGGCTATAAAAAGTATGTGTGGCTGATGGCCACGCCAAGAAAACAAAGTGCGGCGACGGCAGAGGCGAAGGCGTCTCCTCCTCCTCCTCTTTGCAGGCTCGTCGCTCCAAATGCACCGAGAAGGAAATAATGAAATCCAGCAGCTGGTTTCCCTTTTAAGGTGGAAGCTGTTTGCGTGTGTGAGGTTTGCACGAGTCCACCGTGTTTGTTTGGAAAAGCTTGGGAGTCCTCAGTACAGAAAGGATGACTTCTGATGTTCCGCTGCTGCTTGTAGACACTAGTCCCGTGTCTTAGTGCTCTTATGTGACATACGTATCACTCACTGACGCGTTGGACGACTTTTATGCTACACAGTGGGGAACATAACAATTTGATCCCCTGCTGATTTTGTAAGTTGAACCCCCTGTAAAGTTATGAACAGCCCAGAATTTTCATGATAGCTGTATCTTAATGGAGAAAGACAAAATGTCCAGAAACAGTCCAGAAAAAAACATGAAATAAAGGTTATGAATTGATTTGTATTTGATTTAGAAAATCAAGTAACCAGCAAGTCTTCTGACCCCATAGACTTACTGTGTATGTGTCCATTAAAGACATTTTATAATTAACAATGCTAATTCTTTTTACGCTTTTATGACAGTTAAGTACGTTTAAAAGATGTGTTGCATAGCAAATTAGCTTTGATATTAGTGTGTTTTAATGTGTATACGTTTTACCATTAGCCGGGTTTTTTTTTTTTTTAATTTTTACGCATGATGACAGCTGATATTGTTAAAAATGTTAATGTTAATAATAAATGTTAATATTACGCCTTTGATATTTGTGGTTAGTTTGGACAAATTGCCTTTACCTTTTCCTCTTGGCAGCGGCTAACTTCTTTTTACACTTGCATGATGCTTGACAATGTAAAAAAAAAAAAGTCGCACAAGGCCAAAAATGCATAATTAGGTAGAAAAAAACATGCATAAGTCGCACTGGAGTATAAGTCGCATTTTTTCGGGTACTTTATTTTCTAAACTACTTGACCAAAACAGACATTACGTCCTCTTGGAAGGCAAGTTGTAACAATAAAAGAATAGAGAACAGGCTGAATAGGTGTAAGATATGCTAACACAATGCTTATTCAGCTACACAAAAAATAATCATGAACAGAAAAGGTGTCCAGTGTTTATGGAACATAAACACTTTTTTTATTTCTAAGTCACTCTGGAGTATAATTCGCAGGAACAGCCAACCTATGAAAAGTGTGACTTATAGTCCGGAAAATACGGTAAATGAGTCCTGTCCCTTTAAGAAACCAAAGTACTTCTTATCTCAACCCATTAAGTGCTCTTTTGATAGTAAAGGTTGCCGACCCCTGCTCTAGAGTCACTCTAGAGCGCCACGCAAGACTTAAATTTTACCTGGTGGGGTAAGAATGAGATGAGAAAGGTGAGGAGGAGCTGTGTCATGATGTCAAGGGAGTTGGGAGCACAGTGAGCAAGAAACGCTTTAGCAAGTAACACATTTGGTGGACCAAAATAGGAATGTGATGTAGTGGCCAACAAAGTGTCGATCGGAGACAGGTGTGTCCAACACCTTTTAACAGTGACATCTGTGTTGAGTAAAGCTGATACAGACGCCCGCCCACACCCTGCTGGACGCTGAGGATTATTTCTAGCACGCACACACACACACACACACACACATTGAGATGGTAATTAGCTCCACTCACTCCCTCTGCTTGCAAAAAGTAAAAGAGACATCTGATGAGCGGTCAACCACTCCAACACACACACACACATACAGAACCACCCACCAGTACTTTCGACCCCCCCCACACACACAGAGACAATAGCGCTGTCCTGGTCTCTCCACCTTCATTGTCCACCGGCGTGTGAGAACAACTCAATAAATCACCCTGACAGCTTTCTGAATTGAAGGATTGTTCTGGAGGAAAAGAGGATGAGAAGAACTATTTGGTGCGTCTGACATGTTCCAGTGGCTGTTTAGCATTCTAGAACGCTATGTCAAACTGTGTTTAACACCGTAGACGGCGTCCATTATTGTCCTCAACAAACTTCCACCCCGGTGTTTGTGTGTTTGTGTCATGAAGCTGTTCATTTGACTCAAACCCTCGGTTAGTGGGTGCTCCCGTGTACTTTGGAAATGAGCACACCTCACATCTGTTGTACTCCAGCGTATAAGCGTTCCAAGATGGAGACGGCAGTTTGACGGCAGTTTGAGCATATGTGACATCTTTGAACAATTACCACCGCATGTACTACGACTACAGAGTGGTCACATTTGGGCTCATTATAATAATAACAATAACAATAAAAAAAGTTAAAAGGCCAGACAGACATTTGCTTGACGTCACTTTATATTCACTATATATTATATTATATTTTATTTTATAATAATATAAAAAATAATATAATACAATAAATAAACAATAAAGTTAAAAGGCCAGACAGACATTTGCTTGACGTCACTTTATATTCACTATATATTATATTATATTTTATTTTATAATAATATAAAAAATAATATAATATAATAAATAAACAATAAAGTTAAAAGGCCAGACATACATTTGCTTGACGTCACTTATATTATTATATATATTATTATATGATTATATATTATTATATTGTATAATTTTGTATATTTTATACAATATAATATAACATAATATATAATATAATTTTATAATATCATATTTGGGATGCTGCCCCCCCTTCAAACGTCTTTGAGGACCTCCAAGGTCACCCACATTAGACACTTTCCTGTAGGCGTGATACTACTTTGATACTGCTCATGTTGTGGTTAGATTTTTTAATATATACATAGGAATTTTATGCCTTATTAACTTGCATTTAACTGAAATGACCAACATTTGTTTCACCTCAAAAGTACAGTTTTTAAATCAAGTGCAGCTATAACCGCCTCATGTTCTGCTGTGCGTACATACGGTAATAATAAAATCAATAATTAATGTACCATTCAACATGGCAATAAAGATAATTACACTAAATTTGTCCATCATGTGTATGTATGTTTACGTGTTTTCCACATGTAAAACCTTCTAGAATGGACTCATGGTGCTAACCAAGGTTTGGCTGTACGTATGTGGCACCTTTTTCTTCATTCATTCCTTTGTGATTTCCCTTCAGAAGCGCCGTACTGGATCAGGCCGGACCGGATGGACAAGAAGCTTCTAGCAGTCCCGGCTGCCAACACCGTCAAGTTCCGGTGCGCCGCGTCCGGCAACCCGACGCCGAGCATCCACTGGCTGAAGAACGGCAAAGAGTTCAAGGGGGAGCAGCGCATGGGCGGCATCAAGGTGAGAGGAAATCAAGAACCCTGTGTGCGTGCGTGTGGTGCACGAGGCTCCACCTACCTGGGCTTCCTTCAGGAGCCTTTTAGCAAAGCATTTTAATCCCTCTGAGTCGAGGGGGGGTTGAGGGAGGTCAGGGTTCACTGCTTGGTGAGCCCCAGTCCGTCAGCGAGAGTGAGCGTTGTGGGAGTGTCTATAAGTGGAGGATAGCACAGCAGAAAGTGATCCTGGTCATCTTCTCACGGTGGATAAAGGTCAGAATCACCCCGCTGGGCCGCACGCCCTCGGCAGGATTCCGCCTTCCCCCCCCTGCTGCTAAGACCACCGAAATAAATAATGCCGCGTTGAAACCGGAGTGGTGCTGGGATGCTTGAATGCTGGCGTTGACAGCGAGGCAACGCTGAAAACAGCTGCCGTGCTGCGTTTTGTCATCGTTGCCTCTCTCAGCGCTGCGGGATCGCCCAGCGCTCCCGCGTGCCCCCCGAGTTAGAGCAACCAAACAGTACTAATACGTCCCCTACTTCCAAATTCCAATGCAATTCGTATTATTCTTACCGTCTTACATTCTGCAGTCGTTGTTTCGTCCTTTTGTGGTGTGAAAAGGCGGGCGCGGCGTTGGCCTTTAGAGGGTTAACAGTAAGGAGATCCTGTCGCTATTAACAGTTTACGGAGATCTCCAACATCTGCTCCCAGCAGGCCCGGCAGCAGTTGTCCACCGCCCCATTCCCTCCCTCCCTCCCTCCCTCCCTCCCTCGCACGCACCTGTCACCAGTGCTCAGGACGGTCCGGGCCAACCCAGTCCGGTGGTGCAACCGATACCAAGCGGTGCTGAGCTAATGCGGCTATAGTTTGTGTGTTTGGAGCACGCTAATCCCACATCGAGTGCTTGGATTTCATCAGCTCGACAAGTGGCTCCACCAAATCACCTGTGTTGAGTTGGAGAGTGCAAGACGGAGTTTGTGATGGCAGAGGATGGCAAAGTGCACAGTTAGAACATCGGTTGGGTCTTAAATTTGTTTCGATTGGATCAACTGGAGGCTCAATAAGAAGCTGTCAGACCCTCCACCTTCCTGCCAGCAAGAGAGTGGCAAGCCTGGGATACGACCTGTGACCCCCGAATGCTGCAAAAAAAACAAACAAAAACAAAGAAAAATCCCAAATGTTCCTCAACCCAACTTTTACTTCCACTTATCTTACAAAACTGAAACTATCTGAATGGAAACACAGATTGTCATCCACCTCCATTTAACAACATAATCTGGGCATGATTGGCTCGTTGATGGGCACAAAGCACAATGACAGGCCCACAATGACCTCTTGGGGACCCTGTCCCCTCCCTGCCTCCCAGCTTGGTCTTGGAGGTGAAGCCATCTTCACCCTGACTATTCAGCTGACATCATCATTCCGGATCTGACAGCCGTGCTTAATCTTCTTTGAAAGAGCCTCGATTAGATTTGCACTTCATTGACACATCGCTAGACATAAAGAAGCTAGCGATGTCTATATGACACTTCCTGGCTGGAAGATCTCGCTCTGCATTTGGAAAGCTAACTGTGCAAGATCACTGCTGACCATGTTTCTGCACGGTTAGAAACCCAGTCAGTCTTGGGTGTGAACTCACAATATTTGAAAGTGGAGATTTGGATTCTATTCAGTGGTATTTCTCGCCTCAATACAGTAACCCAAATCTAAACCAAAGAAAGTTGCAAGTGCCAGCATTTTCATAAAGAATGTGAGTAACTATTGAACTATTAGTATCACAACAAAATGTCAATCATATCAACGCTAAACCGAGAATGCACACAAAACGAGGCAAAATTGAAGGTTTTGTTTTAATGATAACCAAAAATCACACCGTAATGCTTACGGATGCTAACCAAGGTTCCACTGATACCATCTGATACCAGTCTGTGTGGTTTAAGAGGGGACGGACACAGAAGATGGAATACAATGGTGACTAGGACCACAACAGATTCCTGATATCATTGCACTAAATGAGACACTAAATAGAACGTGTGGCTTATTCATAGTACGCACAACAAAATTCCAGTAGGGAAACGTTGACCGGAGAACCTTCCCAAACGACCGTGGCCCTTAGGAGGGGTCGCTCCTATATTGAGCCATCAGAAGGAGGCGGCGGGCAATGGGCGTGTGACAAACCATGACAGCCAAAGTGGAAGCTGTTGAGTGCGTCCACATATTTATTGTGTTGTTGTTAAAGTGGGATGACAAAGTGGTTATTGTGTCAGCGGCTCGCTCTCCAACTAGCTGCACATGCTTCATTTTAAGACTTGTAGCGCTGACTTGGTGGTGAATTTCACGTCGCCCAATTACAGCATTTGCATCTTTTTGCACCTTTTTTGTGCCGAGTTGCTCTTTGCGAGGTGAAGATGCAGAGTTTGGACTACAAATGTCTGCGGTGCAAAGTATCCTTGTCTGATTTATTGAAGGAGCTAGTTTAATGAATACATAGAAGATAAGATAAGATAAGATATGCCTTTATTCGTCCCTCAGTGGGGAAATTTTAGTACGTGACAAAAAATGAAAAAATAAAAATTTTTTTTATTAATGTTAAACTTTTTTTAAATAAATGTAAAAAAAAATTTAACATTTTTTTAAGATTATATTAGAAAGGCAGGAAGTGAACAAATGTAACAGTTAGTGATTGTAAAAGTACCAGATGGAGGGGTAGGATTTAATAAGCTTTGCTTCTTCCTACTCCTTTTGGACATGTGGAACTGGGAACTGATTATGGGATGCACTCAATTGTAATCAGATGCATGTTCAAATGAAATTAAACCATTACCATTTGCATTTGCATTGCACAGCAGCAAGAGAACAGAATCAGTTAAGCAGTACAAAATACGCAATATAAAAAACAAACAATATAAACAACCCAAGTATTACAAGTATTAACAAATTAACAATTTTACCCTGAGTTATGTACAAATACAGTTTGCAAGATAATATAAAATATGAGATGAAATATATGACCAGTCTATACACTATGAGATCTTGCTAGTGAGTTAAATATGAGGCATTATAGAAATACTGCACTTAGAACTTAATATATTGCACTTAGATCTCGATATTGCACGTGGAGCTTGACGATATGTGCAGCAAACACATCAACTGGCGACATCGCCAAAGATCACAAGGCTCACATTAGATGCACATTCCCATGGCCTTCCTTTACACGCACCTCGTATAACTCCGACGTAAGCTTCTTAATCATTTAATTCTGTTTGGAATCCGGCGTGATTGGAATGGAAGAGATTATCGTGTTGAGGAACTAATTCTGCTGTTTGCACACAGGGTGAGTCTGCCTGAAGTAGCACGATAATACGATGCAGGCGGCAAGGGTCATTTAACGAGACAGTGTCATTCAAAGGAGTCGGAAAAGTCGTCCTAGAAGAAGCACAAGTAAGGAAGCAGTGGATGAAGTTATAACATCCGCTTCAGAACTGTAGTTAGCAGTTCAATATTCATCGGCTGTTTTGAGTCATTCAAATGAACAATGCTAATGTTTTAGCTTGTCTAACGGTATTACAGAATAAAGTATGAAACAATAAAGCAGCATTATTAGGAGCGTTACGAAAAGAACGTTTCAAAGAATGTTTCTATCCTAAAATGTTGACTGATAACGGTCCTGTTCCATACGTCGCATCCAAAACAACAGCGCTAACGTGTCCAGTCCAAGACTGCAGGTTTGGCCTGCACGTCGTGGCGTTGTTTTGACGACCTTATCATATGTAACAAGTGAAAAACACATGAAAGTGCAACCTGTGTCTATCAAACCTAGCAGTCATTGAGCTGGAGCAAAAAGACAGTTTACATTTTTCATCTTGTTGGCGCTTCTGAGTCACAAATATGAAGCACGACGCCACATCTCTCGCTCTCTCGCTCGCTCTCGCTCTTCTCGCTTTCTCTGTTGGTGGTCTTGGACGCCACCGTTTCACCAGCCCCTCAGCTCCTCTTGGTGTTTTTTTTCTTCTTCTTCGACCGCAGCAGGAGGCGTCACTCGTCCAAACTCGGGAGTAGACGGGGCGGAGCCAGCTAGCTTTTGAGCAGGCCGCCTGGTCGGTGTTACCACGCAACTGCTCTGCTAAGCACACACAGGCATAATATTTATACTGGGACGTTATTTTCCATGTGCCCATCCAAGAGCGCGTGCTAGACGGAGAGTTGGAGGGGAGGAGCTTGAGGCGGCCCGCTACTTTCTGACTTACGCGTGGGGTTAAACGTTTGTGCAAACACGCTGTGGGTCGCCACTTTTTCCTACGCAGGTGATGCCGGGTCCTCCACCCAGAAAAGCATCCCGCTTGACGTCACTCACGCTCACCCCTCCGTGCGAAGTTCACCTTGTGTGTTCTCGCCGCCCGGCTTCTGAACATGTCAGCTCGGTGTCTGCTGGCGGACCCCCGTCACACCTGGTTTGTGTTAGCCACGGACTGGCACAGTTGAGCCAGTCTTCACAAGTGCTTGGCTAGGAAAAACAAGAAAGCTTCTGCCGCGGCTGACGAGGAGAAGGTGCTCCATGAGCAGCTTGACTCATCTTTTGCGTTAATCAAGCCCAGATGAAGCAAGCTTTGTGTCTTCATCTCGGAAGATTGACTTCTCACGCTATTTTTAAATCATGTCAGCTTCGCTTAGCTCCTGTCTCGTCAGCAGTCCTCCAATTTCATCTGATTGTAAAACAACTTTGCTCTCAAGTAGTAGCGCTTTCAGATAAGGATGTGTTTTTCCATTATAAGTCAGCAAGAAAATAAACAATAAAAAAAACAGAAAGGTAACACTTGTAAGGGCAGTGAATGCTGAGGCTCTGAGCTAAACATCTTCCATATTGAAATGAGCTACATTTAACAAAACAAAAGAAAGTCTACTGAGTTTTCTTGTTAAGGAGAAATATGCCGTGTAAGCTGGTACTTAAACGCATCTTACTAACTTGACAGAACAATCATTCATTTTCTACCGCTATCCTCACAAGGGTGGCGGGGGTGCTGGAGCCTATCCCAGCTGTCTTGGGGCGAGAGGCGGGGTCCACCCTGGACTGGTGGGATTGAACTCGGGTCTCCTAGCTGTGAGGTCTGCGCTAACCACTCGGTCGCCATGCAGCCCTTTGTTTTCTGCAGTTAATACTAATTATTACTCACATCATTATGACAAAAAAAATGTGTTTGTATTTTTGCATGCGCAGAATGAATTCATTGGTTCTACAATATTTCATATGGAAAAATTGCTGGTTTTCAATTGAATTTATAACAAGATACTGCTGTATATTAATCTGTTCAGTGGAGTGCTCAAACACATTGCACATGTAAGCCACTTACAGAAACAGTCTTGTCTAGACATCGTAAGAAGCCAAAAACCACTTCCACACGGAATGGGAGAACTTTTTTTTTTTGCACTTTGTGTCAGACATGCCATGGCTGACTCCATACAGTGTGTAATGTAATATAATGTCATGTCTCATAAAGGGCTGCACGGTGATCAAGTGGTTAGCGTGCAGACCTCACAGCTAGGAGACCCGAGTTCAATTCTCAAGTCTCCTAGCTGTGAGGTCTGAAGAATCAGTCTTAACCAGTCTGGGGCCTCGCTCCATTTGTCAAATTGATACTGTTCTGACAGCAAACTTTGCCATGCAAGTCAGGCCTGAATGAATCGCTCCATTACGTTTACAACGAATGGTCCAAGACTACAGCAGCAGGTCCTCAAGGATGCGCGACAACAAGCTTCCACCGTGACTTCCTCGCTAACTTGACAACGCTTCTTCTTCCTCAGCTGCGGCACCAGCAGTGGAGTCTGGTGATGGAGAGTGCCGTGCCATCGGACCGCGGGAACTACACGTGCGTGGTGCACAACAAGTACGGCACCATCACGCACACCTACCAGCTGGATGTGCTCGGTACGTCTTTATGTCGGGCTGGATTGCAACCATAAGAGCCTGTGTCGGGTGAAGCGGCTCGTTTGTGAAGCTGTTGCGTCTGCTTCCAGAGCGCTCGCCTCACAGGCCCATTCTGCAGGCCGGCCTCCCCGCCAATCAGACGGTGGTGGTGGGCAACAACGTGGAGTTCCACTGTAAAGTCTACAGTGATGCTCAGCCGCACATCCAGTGGCTCAAACACATCGAGGTCAACGGCAGCCGCTACGGCCCTGACGGCGTCCCCTACGTCAGCATTCTGAAGGTAACCAGACGCCATGGCCTCCGTACTCCCACCCCTTCTTGACTCCTCATTAAATTGTCCCAGCTAATGAACTTTTACAGTCACTGTCTGCAGGGCCAAGGTGACATATAATGAAAAGGTCGTAGTGACATCGTCAATGTAGCCACGTATGCATTCATTACTCTTGTGTGTGTGTGTGTGTGTGTGTGTAACTTGTGGACTGGGCTTTTGAAGGTCTCACCAAGAATAGTCCAAATTACTTCTTCACCACCCTGAGGACAACACCCTAACCCTGCTGGGAGGCGTGTTTTCTTTCTTTTTTTTTTTTTTGAGAAGACTCCCACACTTTCTCATTCGGCTGCCTCCATTTTTTTTATTATTATTTTTTTAAAAACCCGCCTGCATGCCGAGCGAGCGAGGGGAATTAAACAAACATCTGGTTTAGACTAAGTTAACTGCTGCGGTGGCGGCAGCGCAGGGAGAGAGACGGCCTCTGCTAACCGCCGCTGCCGTCAGATGTCCTGCGTCGCGTGGTTTCATGAGTAGGAGGAGGAGAAACCCAAAAAAGCCACGGAAAAAATGAGCGGAGGAGCACGAGGAAGGGCAGAGTCAGCAGAGACAAAAGTGCGACAGAAAGGAGGGAGGATGGAGATGTCGGTTTACATTGACACATTGACAAAATAGTCCACATCGATACTTATTGGCAAGGGGCGGGCATGCAACTACATTTCCTTCATGATGTAGTTCATGTGTACTTAATGAAGTACAAGCACCCTGTCTTTCTCCAGCGAACGCTCCGACACTTGGTTGTAAAAGTTTGATCACCTGCTGGTGAGCTTGGCTAGATAATCCTCCATCCATCCATCCAATGAAATTCATTCATTCATTCAGCAGAGCATAGAAATATATTTCATTCATTTGACTGTTCCGCTCTATGGAAGAACGGCAGTGACAAGCACACATCATATATGCCCCCACTTTTTAAGAATGAGGAAAGTATTTTTGTACTGTAGTTTTCCCTCAGTCGGTCATATTGTGATACTTAAATACCTTTGATGGTACTGCATTGTTGCCCTTCCCACCACCTTATCGGGGGCAAATGTGGCGGGCATGCCAACTGTGATACCAAGGGAAGAAAAGAGAAAGATGGAGGGAGGAGAGAGGGAAGCCTATCAACCCAAAACCGCGTCTCCCCGCTCTATTTTGGACCACCACATAATTGAAACAGTATTCGGCGCACATGTGTGTATGTGGCGTACTACACTTCATTCATTGAGCCGTCATCTTGTGTGCGGCGTCTACTTTATAGTTAAGTCAAGGGCAGGGTGGGAGGAGGAGTAGGATGGGTCGGAGGAGGTCTTCTTTGATGGTGTCTGCAGCCCAGCCCTCAATGTTCCTGAGCAAAGTATAAAACACAAAACCTTTTTAATTATTCATCAGGTTTTTTTCTGTGTGTGTTTTTTTATACATGGCTTTGTAGAAAATGTCATTCTGTAATGTTGCGATTTCACTGTACTGTGTTTGTGTGGTCATACACTCTGGTTCAAGGCTGGAAAACACACATTCTCCTTCATACACATGAGGGCTGCTATACAATCCTATGCAATACCAGCCAGCCAATACTAGATGGATGCACAGATACTGTAGATACCTCACTGCAGGTTTGGCATGACCAATTTGTTAATCTTATGCAATACTGTATTTACTCTAAAAACTAAAACATGTAACTATACATGTATACTATATATATACCAGGGGCGTCACTAGGTTCTGAGGACAGGGGGGGGGCATATGAATGAATGTAGTACACATTCAAACAAATCCCAAAAACCAAATAAGGAACAAGAACCGGGATATAAATTTCCCACTTTTGGACAGATTTAGTAGAAATACTCAATTGTTTTAGGCCACCATTAAATGTAATTAAAAGTACACACAATCTACACTAGTAGTAGTAGGCTAGTATTAGCCTGCTTATTGGCTTGCTTATTAGCCTGCTTTTGCCCTGTTATATGAAATTTGTCAGAGATTTTTTTGTAAAAAAAAAAAAATTAAAAAACAATAAAAAATATGAAATTATTTAGGGGGGTTTAAGAACATTTTAGGGGGACTGAAGCTCCCCTAAAATAGGCCTAATGACGCCACTGATATATATTATATATGTATACTAGACTATACATGTAACATGTATACTATAAGCACAATAATGTGCCTACAGAAAAAGTGACTTGCCAAAACACTTGACAAGTTACTTTTTAATTGAAAATATGTATTTTTTTTAGTTTGATTTCAGATATCTAATCTTTTTTTTTTTGCCGTTCCATGAAAAAGAAGACTTTATTAGTTCTGCAATGGCAGAAATTCTAAGAACGAATTTACATTTACCTTTACTTACATTATTATTATTTATTTAAATTATTTAAATTATTTGGGCAATTTACTGTTCACGCTGCACTTTACATTATGTTGTTCATATTTGGGGTCTCTTCTATCTATTTATTCTCCACATTATTATTATTATTTATTATTACTTATCTTCTTTTGTGTCTGTTATTATATGGAGCCAGGCAACGACATTTCGTTGGCAATTTCACTACTGTGTTTTTGTGCAATGACAATAAAGGGAGTCTATCTACAGCCGACAATGAGAATGAAAGTATGACATTTGCTAACTATTTCAGCATAAGGCAATACGTCTGATCTATTCTGAAATATACATACATGTGTGTGTGTGCGTGTTTGAAACCCCATGGTGTCGTTGTTCCCTCTGCAGAGTGTTGTCAGCCAGAGCACCGAGGCCCGGCTCACTCTCAAACTGTCCAATGTGACAGACAAAGACGCCGGCAAGTACTGGTGCCGTGCTACTAACTTTGTAGGCAAGTCGGAAAACGCATTCTGGCTGAAAATACGCCAAGAAGGTAAAAACTTATCTGGTGTCTGGTCCTCTCTGCGGGGGCTCCTCTTGGGCGCTGCTTGACTCACAATGATTTCATCAGCTGCTGGGTTGGGTCTGCTAGCAAGTTGGCCATCTTTTTAAATGCTGTACAAAATTCTAATGTCCACCTAAATGCTCCTAAAAGAAGAAGATGAAGTGCAGCAAGTTGTCAATTTAGAGTCATTGAAGTCAGTATAGTTTGTATTGAGAGGCTAGCGGTAAACACAACCAAAATCTTACTTTTAAATGAACTCAAAATTAGTTTATTAGTTATGTATCACTGGTTTCATTTTTATGACCCTTCTAAATCTGGTAAATGGTCGGGTCTGAGAAATTTGCAAGATTTCCATAAGATTTTCACAAGATTTTGTGAATTTCTCAGGTGACAACTTTAGGAAGTCTGTATCTGGCGGTAACTAACGACTGCTCAGCCGCGTTTGTCGCTTTTTCTTGACACTGGCAGCCAGGAAGTGTTTTTTCAAAAGTATGAATTGTGTATCTAAACCTGAGTAGAGCAGCAATGGGAAGATAGAGCCAAAGATCTATCCACCTCTCTTGTGGTCCTGCTCCTCTGTTCTTGCCACTTGACGACTCTTATGATGCCAATTCTTCAATATTCATCCAATTATAACTAACATATGTAATTCGTATTTACTATTTACTGGCAAACATTATAACATAACGGGGGGGGGGGTCTCTATACAGCTCTGAGCAGTGGCAGAGGGTAGGTGTGGGGGACTGGACCTAACCCTCCACTTCTGGCAAATCGCAAGTAATCGTAGTCGGGGGAGGAGGAGGAGAGTACTACAGATTTATATTGTATTTATGTAGTATTTCATTTGGAAAAAAACAATATAGCGTCCCAGTGGGATCCAATGTAATTGTAAAAGACCCTAAAATGAGCAGGATAGGAGCCTCTAAGCTATTTGTACAAACTGAGAGTGTTTTATTCCTCGAAATTCACGATTTCTGCAGTTGTTACAGCTACGTTTTGTGAGTCGATGGAAAAGCAAGTGCGCGGTGGATGTTGCACAATCAGTCATGTTTTGCTCTGTTGTTGAGTTCTTGCGTCTGTTTCATGTTGTCTCTCAGCGTGGTGAAGGTTCTGCTTGGGTGTCTTCTCTGGACCGCTTCCCTCTTTTTTTTTTCTGCAGGGTGTCTTTTTTTTTTTTTTAAGGTGTATGGGTTCTCTCTCACCTCTCTGTCGCTCCTTCATGGTGTCCCTCTGTCCTCCTCCACAGACGGCCGGTATTAACACTACCGATAAGGAGCTAGAGGTTCTCTTCTTGGCCAATGTGTCTTTTGAGGATGCGGGCGAGTACACTTGCCTGGCAGGGAACTCTATCGGCTTTACTCACCACTCTGCTTGGCTCACGGTGCTCCCAGGTACACGTCCAAACCATGTGTCCAAACTATGTCTCATGTTATACAATTTAAGCGGGAAAGAATTGATTTAAAAATGACCAAACATGTGTCATACTATAGACTTTTAAAGAGACACTAACCCACAAAAGTCAGTACACCCCTCACATTTCTGCAAATATTTTATGATATCTTCATGGAACGAAGTAGTCAGTCTAAATTTACAAGCCGTCCACTGACGTCTTTGCATTGTATCAAAGTGTCTCAGTGTTGTCCCATGAAGAAATATTATAAATTGTGAGGGGTTTGCTGGCTTTAGTGAGGTACTGTACATGTGTCATTGGTCCTCTAATTGGACAAATACGCTTCTGTTTTATGTTGTGTTGGGTGTGCACCATGATAATTGCCTCCCCGGGGAGAAGCAGCTCATAGATGCAATTACCTGCTGCAGGCCGACACCACCTACTTCACAAGATGCTGTTAGTTGCGTTGTTTACATGTGGATGAATGCATGTTACACAGTAAAAGTACCTCTAATTGCTCCCCCGTCTCCCCGAACCAAATCCAGTGAGTCCGGAGAAAGAGGACTATTACGCCGACATCCTCATCTACGTGACGGGATGCGTGCTCTTCATCCTGGCCGTGGTCATCGTGGTTCTCTGTCGCATGAGGATGACCACGCAGAAGACGCTGCCCACGCCGCCCGTGCAAAAGCTGTCCAAGTTCCCCCTCAAGAGACAGGTAACAGAAAGTAGATACAAGATTTGCACAACCCTCTACCCTCTGGAAATTGGATATTTTATATTAAAAAAACTATTGGGGAGGAAGAAACTGATTACCAAAGAGTGTCTCTATCTATAGAGATACAGTAGCGCATTACAGACCTTCCTCATAAGGTGGAACAATATGCAGCTACATGATGCTCCACTGCGAGGGAACTTTTTCCCCCTCACCGTGTCTGCCAAGCGACTTATTTGATGGGTGCGACAAAGAAAAGGAAAATGAAAGTAACGTGAAATTACACGCCAAACGTCAGTTCCACATCTTTACAGAGGGAAATATTCATTCATTCATTTTCTACCGTTTATCCTCACGAGGGTCGCAAGCTGTCTTAGGGCGAGAGGCGGGGTCCACCCTGGACTGGTGGCCAGCCAATCACAGGGCACATATAGACAAACAACCATTCACACTCACATTCATACCTATGGACAATTTGGAGTCACCAATTAACCTAGCATGTTTTTGGAATGTGGGAGGAAACCGGAGTACCCGGAGAAAACCCATGCATGCACGGGGAGAACATGCAAACTCCACACAGAGATGGCTGAGGGTGGAATTGAACTCGGGTTTCCTAGCTGTGAGTCCTGTGTTCCAACCACTCGGACGCCCTGCAGCCCCAGAGTGAAAGATGACAATTTAAAATTAGTATTTCATTATTATGATATTCATTCATTCATTTTCTACCGCTTATCCTCACGAGGGTCGTGGGGGTGCTGGAGCCTATCCCAGCTGTCGAGAGGCGGGGTACACCCTGGACTGGTCGCCAGCCAAGCACAGGGCACATATAGACAAACATTATTATGATATATTATTCTTATTATCATAACACTAATTACATTCATTATTATGATATATTAATCTTATTATCATAACATTAATGGTTTATTTGGTCTTCAAACAAAGTTAATATGGTTTAGAGTCAATTTGTGGGCTAATAAGTAAGTCATAATACATTGACAATGTGCCGTATAGTGAGTTGCGGGGTGCTTGTGTACACTTTTGATGTGTACGTTATTGAGTATTATTTCCTTCCTTATGAACGTATAATTTCTAAGCGAATAATGCATGAGTTTCAATACTGAATCTCCATTATGAAGATGTTGGTCCAAAGTATACAAGATAGTCGATGGTTCCTTTGAAGCATCTTGTGTATATTGTTAGTAATTGAATATATCATATTTGTAACGGTAAAATTAGCCATGAAATTGTTGCTGTGAGAAAAATCCTAAGTAACCAAAGTGACTTAGGAGTCAAAGGAAACAGTTGGACTATAAATAAGCAGCAAAAGTTGTTTTATCTCTCTGCTGTTTGCTCACATGTGTTCACATTTATCTTGGAGTGCTCGCACCTCGGGGGGGTATTTATGCCCTCCGCCGACTGTCAATGCTAGTTTTACATTTCACTCGCCCCCTCGGCTACTTGGAGAGGAGCACCCCCAGCCCCCATTTAAAAAAAAAAACAACAAAAACGAAGTAGCAGCTGCACAAGGATGTCAAGACAAACGTTGGTTTAGTTCAGGTCAAAAGCAAGTTCAAGTACGGTTGACTAATGAACATTTGAACACTTTGAGAGACACGTGTGGACTTTCCTGCGTCGCCCTTCGGCCAGATGCAATCTCTCACATCAAAAAGTAGATTTGGCTAATGATTCCTTGCTGCAGCAAGAATTCACATCTCTCCTCTGGCCGCGCTTATAAGGCAGCCATCTTATTGCATTTTTCTGTAATCTTTGCTCGCTTTTGGTGAAACTAATTTCCCGCTTCTCTCTTTCTTTTTTCATAAGCGACTAAATCTCCCATAAACCTGCTGGCATCTTCTATCACATATTACTTTTCATGCCTCACAAATTTGGGGCCGGTCTTTTTTCTTTTGGTGTTTTTCCCTCTCTGGAGCTCCACAACATCTTCCTCCGATTGCAGAAGTAGAGAGGCGTCCGCACAAACACGATTGATCGCAACGCTCGTAAGAAGAGGAAACTGACTTTGCTGATGCATGACGTCCGTCGCTTCCTTCTTCCTACATTTGTCTTTGTTACGTGCATCTTCCACACTCGAAGTCACTGGTTTTACTTTTGGGAAAGGATCTCTGACGTTGTGATGTTTACTATGTCAGTGAAAGAAAGAAGAGGTACAAAGTGAATTTGTGTATTGCCGTATTTTCTGGACTATAAGTATCTCCGGAGTTTAAGTCGCATAAAGCCAAAAATGCATAATTAGGTAGAAAAGAAACATACATAAGTCGCTCTGGAATACAAGTCGCAGAAGGCCAAAGGTGTGTAATTAGGTAGAAAAAAAACATACATAAGTCACACTGGAGTATAAGTCGCACAAGGCCAAAAGTGCGTATAATTAGGTAGAAAAAAATATACATAAGTCACACTAGAGTATAAGTCGCACAAGGCCAAAAATGCATAATTAGGTTGAAAAAAACATACATAAGTCGCTCAAGGCCAAAATTGCGTAATTAGGTAGAAAATAACATCCATAAGTCGCTCCGGAGTATAAGTCGCACAAGGCCAAAAATGCATAATTAGGTAGAAAAAAACATACATAAGTCGCACTGGAGTATAAGTGGCATTTTTTGCAGGTAATTTATTTTCCAAACTACTTGACCAAAACAGACATTACGTCCTCTAGGAAGGCAAGTTCTAACAATAAAAGAATAGAGAACAGGCTTAATAGGTATAAGATATGATATTAGCATAAGATATGCTAACACAATGCTTATTCAGCTACACAAAAAATAAACATGACCAGAAAAGGTGTCCAGTGTTTATGGAACATCAACACTTTTTTCATTTCTAAGTCGCTCTGGAGTATAAGTCGCAGGAACAGCCAACCTATGAAAACAAAGTGCGACTTATAGTCCGGAAAATACGGTATTTGTGGGAAAGGCCGCCCGTTTGTATGTTTTCTCTCTGCAAATAGACCATTTCTTTGCAGAAAACAACATGGCTGATTTTCAGTTACCCCAGATTGTTTCAGTATTGATTGCAGGCCGTTTTCCTTGAAGCTGGAGCCGATCCATACCGCTCTCGTTTGCGGTATTGATTGTTACTTTATTCCAAAAGTTATCAAGGGTTGCTCCTTGAGGAATGAAGCATCTACCAACGAAACATACCATCGCATTAAGGGCAAACTTATATCAGAAGATGTCCGTTATTCCCTTTCAGAGACGATAACAGCCTTCTTTTGTTTTGCACCCAAGCAGGTGTCCTTGGATTCCAACTCCTCCATGAACTCCAACACGCCGCTGGTCAGGATCGCCCGCCTGTCGTCCAGCGACGGACCCATGTTGGCCAACGTCTCTGAGCTGGAGCTGCCCTCTGACCCCAAGTGGGAGTTTCCTCGAGCCCGGTAAGCTAGACCTTGGGCAGCTGATTGGCTAAAAACACGCAGGCCGTCGCTGCGTCCAGATTTTGAGGTTGTGTGCTCGCTCGTGTTTCAGGCTGACTTTGGGCAAACCGCTGGGCGAGGGCTGTTTTGGTCAGGTGGTGATGGCCGAGGCTATTGGCATCGACAAGGAGAAGCCCAACAAACCGCTGACTGTTGCTGTGAAAATGCTGAAAGGTGAGTGATGGGCCGCATCCATGATGAGGACTCAACCCCGACGTTTACAGTATGAGACTATACCTGTACCACCTGCTAGTCCAACAGTTAGTGCTATGAGGTGTTTTACGGTTGACTGCCGTTTTAGAGACTTTTAAGGTGTTTTGGGGGGTCATTTTCTATGTTTAGGTTTTGTCTCTGATGTGTCTTCTGTCTTCCAGATGATGCCACGGATAAAGATCTGTCAGATCTAGTGTCGGAGATGGAGATGATGAAGATGATCGGAAAGCACAAAAACATCATCAACCTGCTGGGAGCGTGCACACAGGACGGTGAGGCCACACTCCAGCACCGACAGCAAAGTCGCTGGCACGCCGGCGTTAAACCGTGTCTCGGAAGTGACGTGTTCTGTTGCACCCACAGGTCCGCTCTACGTTCTGGTGGAGTACGCCTCCAAAGGCAACCTTAGGGAATACCTGCGGGCACGTCGGCCACCGGGCATGGACTATTCCTTTGATACGTGTAAAATTCCCGACGAGCAGCTGACCTTCAAAGACCTCGTGTCCTGCGCCTACCAGGTGGCCCGAGGCATGGAGTACCTTGCCTCGCAGAAGGTCAGTAGTGTGTGTCTGGACTTCCAATTGTCTAGATACTCTTTTCAGACTGCGACAACTAGCAACTTTCAACATTTTGGGAGTTCCACATGGCACAACCTTAGAACCCCTTGCTTTTCACATTTAATACACCAAACAATTCCCGTGTTTGATGTGTTTGATGTGTTTGTCTTTCCGCAGTGCATCCACAGAGACCTGGCAGCCAGGAACGTCCTTGTGACCGAGGACAACGTGATGAAGATTGCTGACTTTGGTCTGGCCAGAGATGTGCACAATATAGACTACTACAAAAAGACCACAAATGTAAGTGTTTTTGTCTTTTATTCACGTTACAAAAATAGTGGTCCAAAGGTTGTTAACTCTGGAATTGTTGTTGGATGTGTTTTTGTTGTATTTGGTTTTGGAGAGGCTCAGCGATGGAGTCAAAATGGCCGCCACTGTACATACATGATATTTGTGCTGGCTCAGCTGTGTGTTGACCAAAGCGCCGCTGTTGTGTCTGTGTTGTTGCAGGGCCGTCTGCCCGTGAAATGGATGGCTCCAGAGGCTCTCTTTGACCGCGTCTACACGCACCAGAGCGACGTGTGAGTGTCCTTTGCTAGCCGAGCGTCACATGCCAACCGCTCGCTCATGTGGAGCCCCTGTTGAAATCTCCCGACGGAGCACGTTAGCGTCAGACGCTCAGCGTCCGCGTGTGAATATGGAATGAAAACCATGATCCTGAGCTCCTCCTGTATCAGCAGCGCCGCATTCCTCGCCGCGTTTGTTCCGTAATCTCCGACACGACATCAGAGAGACGGAACCGCAGCGGTGCCTCAGCGTCTTACCCGTGTTTTAACAACGCAAATCCAATCTGGCCTGAGAGAGAGGGGGAGATAAGAGGGTCAGCAGACTTAGTCCCAGTCTTCCCTCGGGGTGTTTTTCCAGGGGGATTCAAAGAAAGACACCTTTAAGCGCCTCTCATGGCGCCCATCTTGGCTGCATTGTAGCTCGCTGAGGTCGGAGGTCACAAAGCCAGGTTGTCTTGTAAGTAGCAAGGACCCCCGCCCCAGCGCAGCCATCCAAGGCAAACACACGCCCCCGTCAACAGCGGCTCCCCCGTGTGATTCCACCAGACTGGGAACAAGCTGAGAGGAGAATCAAGCCGCTGTGTTTTTTCAGCAGGTCGACTTTTGCAAAGCGGATCCTGCAGCCAGACCTGACTGTGTGTAGTAGACCAGACCCAGACCCGCTGCAGCCGGGTCACTCACACCAGGACTGGTGGCCTGGTAGGGTGTTGATCTATTTAGGACACCCCCTCGTCACACAAATACACTTTAACGGATTTGCTTACATCTTTCTAGAGCTACACAGTACTACTAGAGTATTACTATAGTACTGGCCTTCTCCATCAGCCACATGGGTAATCATGTATGAGTGTAAAGTACCATTGAGAGTAAATAGTGCTGATGTCCTCCATTGTCATTTCTCTTATTTACTTTGCCTCCATTTACATGCATCTAGCAGCTTGTTGGAAAATACTGAATAATGACTTAAACTTGCTCATTCCGCCTAAAAATGGGAGTGAACTCAGCCTGACCCGAAAAAAACCTCCTTGGCATCCTTCCAACACACAATAACGACGCCGGTGATGAGCTGTTTATTCAGCAGCTCGGTGTTCTGAATTTTAACGTCTTCATTTCTCCTTCCTCTGATTGGACTCGGCTTGATAGCTGCTGTCCTCTGGCCTGTCTTGACCCAAGCGTGCATAATTAGATTCAAGTGCCGCCAGGAGAGGACGGGGGCAGCACGACAATGGCGCGGCGGGCTAATAGACCGCACATTATCTCGTTAGCGTCCCTCGTCTGTCTGCCATTTAGGAATAATGCAGCGCTCGGCTGCTTACGGTAGGACGAGACATGACCAGCAAGAGCACCGAGCTGCATCGCATCACGCTCACTTATTGGGGGTCAATATTTGTATTGATCGTACAAGCGGCTTCACTGTGGTTTATATGTTAACGTTTATCACCAGGTGGTCCTACGGCGTCTTACTGTGGGAGATCTTCACCCTGGGGGGCTCGCCCTACCCGGGCATCCCCGTGGAGGAACTCTTTAAGCTGCTGAAGGAGGGACACCGCATGGACAAGCCTGCTAACTGCACACACGAGCTGTAAGTCACATGGCAGGCCATGCTGTGGTTGTACTAGTTCAGGAGTGGGCAAACTGCGGCCCGGGGGCCACATGCGGCTCACCAAGTGTTTGAATCCGGCCCGCCAGTTACTTGCGGCGTATTCCTACTTTTAACATGATGTCTTATTCAGTTAAAAAAAACTAAAATTAAATTTCGTAGTTTCGAAGGAAATGAGAACATATAGCTGATAGTATGACACTTTTACAAATAAAATGTAAAAAACTTCGTACTTCGGTATGTGACAAAAAAAAATTAAATTTAAATTAATTAAAAAAACAACAAAACTTAAATTATATTAGGAAAGCAGGAAGTGAACAAATGTAACAGTTACTGATTGTAAAAGTACCAAATGGAGGGGTAGGATTTAATAAGCTTTGCTTCTTCCTACTCCTTTTGGACATGTGGAACTGGGAACTGATTATGGGATGCACTCAATTGTAATCTGATGCATGTTCAAATGAAATTAAACCATTACCATTACCATTACCATTACCATGACCAAATTAGACTAATAATTCAAGGCGGACTGTTTTATAAGTGTAAAATAGTGTGTGTTAAATATATGTTCTGCCCCCCCTTATAAATATAAGGGGTACATAAATAAACGCATCGCGATGTTGGCTTTGAACGTATCTAAGGTGCACAACAGCTTACTAGACTTTTTTTTACACTTGCAAAACAGTCAGGAATGTTAAAAATAAGATCTATCCTTCACACTTGTTGATATTACCTGTGGTTTAGGGGCGGGAATTGATAAGGTTTTTGTCATTCTGATTCCATTTCCATTCTCGTTATTGATTCCCATTTGGAAAAAAAGCAGGACAAACCGGTTCAATGGATCAACTTTGTTTAGTTTGGAAGTTACATGACTTTCCAAACCCAATATGGAGGTCTTCGTTGTTACTGTTTTTTGTGTTAATGTCACCCGTGGTTTATTTGCTTATACGCTTACAGAAATTGGATCGATATCAAAAAAAAACATGAAAAAAGATGAACATTTAGCGTTGCTGTCCGGTTGATGAAAGTGTAATCCATCCACTTTGCCCCGACGTAGAGCGACCCGAGCCTACCAGTGCTGCTAACGTGTGTGCTGCTAACGTGTGTGCTGCTAACGTGTGTGCTGCTAACGTGTGTGCTGCTAACGTGTGTGCTGCTAACGTGTGTGCTGCAGGTACATGATCATGAGGGAGTGCTGGCACGCGGTGCCGTCTCAGAGGCCAACCTTCAGGCAGCTGGTAGAAGACCACGACCGGGTTTTATCCATGACCTCAACCGATGTAAGACTAGACGCACACACACACCGACACACGTCCATCTTTTCCCTTATGACCTCTGACCCATGCTGCCGCAGGAGTACCTGGACCTGTCGGTGCCATTCGAGCAGTACTCGCCCACCTGCCAGGACTCCAGCAGCACCTGCTCCTCGGGGGACGACTCCGTCTTCGCCCATGACCCGCTTCCGGACGAGCCCTGTCTTCCCAAGCAGCTTCCCAGCAACGGCGTCATTCGGACATAAAGCCACAGCTGGAGGGAAGGCGGAACCCGAATCGTCACCTCAGTTAGTCCAGCAGGAAGGAATCGAGTCTACAACTGGACGAAATTTGAAGGATTTTCACAAAGTCTATTTTTGTATTCAGGCCAGTCTTTTCTTATGGACAATCTGAGGGAGGGGAGGGGGAGGGGGGGACCATTCTGTGCCTACTGGGAAAGAAGCTTCCGGATGCTGGAGCAGGAAGCACAAAATCTTTTGGTCTTGAGACTGTGCCAAAGGTTTAGGACGCTCTCCTGCCCGGATAAAGTCACACCCGTCATGGCAACGGTCTTCCAAAGTCCCTCAGCTGCCGCTAGCGAGCGTCGTCGTCGCACGTACGTGTGAGGTGACGAGCACACTTTAGAAAAGAATCTATTGTAAATACATACAGTACATGCAAATATTAGTGTTTTATTGTCATTTACCTTCATTTTTGTTTTTGGACGGAAGCAATCTAGACGACACTGTCATGGAAAATCACGAAAGGCCACGCTGATAAAAGTTTATAGAGTCGTTAAGGTGTATATTTGTAAAGATATTTATAGATGAACACGGCCGGGTCTGCTTAATTAAGAAAAAAAGTGATTGAATTTCCAGTGTTGTAATTTATTTTACTGCAGACCTGCAGGAGGCGCTGCTTCACGATGACGTCCTGTATGAGAGGGACACACTGAAAAGACGACAAAGGACACGGATTAGGAAAAAGTCGGAACATTGTGAGGAAAAAAATTCAAAGTAATTTTCTGAAAAGAAGAACAGAGAAAAAAAAAGTTATAAAAGTCATTTTTTACCAAAGAAGCAATCAAAAAATGCTCATGGTGAGAAAGCATTACAGTTTAGCATAAAAAGGCAGGTTTTAAAAATGGTTACTCAAAAAAGTGTTTTTTGTATTATTTATATTTTTATGAGGAAAAAAGTTATTAAAAAAGCCCTGAAATTTGTAAAATTACCATAAAAATTGCAAAAATTAAAAAGTCGCAAGGAAAAAAGTAGGTAAATTACAACAAGGATCAAAAAGAAAAAAAGTTGTTGAATTTCAAGAAAAAGTGTAAAATATCTCATAATTAAAGGTGAAAAGTACATAAACTACAAAAGTTTTTGAAAAAAATAAAATCGGAAAATCAAAAAATAGTGGTACTGAAATTTACCAAAGTTGCAGAAAGAAAAATCTCACAATGCTGGCTCTTTCTTCTGGTCGTCTCATGTTTATCTTTTCAGTATCTCCCTCGTCGTCGTGGTGGGTAGCTTCTGTCTGGTGTGCTGACGGTTTGAAATAACGAGCAGAAGTCAGAGCGTTCCACAAGACGAGAAGGCGGCCATCTTACTTTTGCTGACGTGAAGGCTCGTGCTGGCCGAGCTGGCGTGCTTTGCAATATGGAAGCGATGTTCATCAAGTCTTTGCTGGCCAAGAGACTTTTATTAACCTGAGAGGCCTTTAAGTGGAGAACCCTCACGCAACACGAAAGTCCCATCATGCTTTGCACCCGAGCGGTCCAACAAAGCAATAGCCAGCAGGTGGACGCTTGTTTGTTTATTTGTGTGTGACGAAACCGCCTGCGCAACTTCACACGTTGCTCTTCAGTATTAAAAATGACATGAAGTTACTATTATTCATATTTCGTCAAAGTGCCAACTGAGTCTTAAAAGCCTGCTTTGCCTCTAAAAGTGCAGCAAAGCATCATGGGATGACAAAAAGTGAAAAAACAAGAACAAAAAAAGAGAAAAGAAGTGGTGTTCACGCGCTGCTAAAATTCCCAACAAGACTGTCTGAGTACTTAATGAATCGTAGCCCCTTTTTTCGCAGAGTACTTTTATTTAATTCATGCTGAGAGACTTATGAATCGCCAAATAATTCAAATAATAGTATTAAATCAACACGTCTTCCTGCAAAAAGCTGGCAAATAATTGGTTTTGAATGTAAAAGAAGAAACGGAATGAAAGGCACTTAAGACGTGAAGAAGAAAGAGATGTCGGGTTGCTTATTTTTATTTATTCTTCCATGCTGTGTCAAAGCTTTCCCTATGGTGAGAGCATTTTTATTCAAGCTAACTGCTTTTGGGGGATTTTTTTTTCTTTCTTTGTTTCTTATTCATCGACAGAAGAGCCAGACGATCACCTCACTCATTGCTGCCCCCTATCTGTCGTCACCTCACTCATTGCTGCCCCTTATCTGTCGTCACCTCACTCAATGCTGCCCCCTATCTGTCGTCCACTGCTGCAACATCTTCCAGGCTGGCTCAAACTCATTTGTTGTCTGGCGCTTTCAAACTGGATGTGTTGTTTTCCGCGTGACGTTGTTAGTGCATGTTCCGGAATGCTTGTGAACGATTTCAAAAAAAAAAAACCCAACTGTGAGTGAATTTGTACGAATTGTCGTTATTGTCACATTTTTCATCCTAAATACGCAATTTGACTACAGAGCAGGTGTATAAAATATTTACTATTTTTTTGTGAAAAAATTGAGCGCAACGTTTGGGTGATGCACACTTTTCAAAAACGACTCTGAACATTTACGACATAGTTTATTGTTGCTTTTGACTTTTTATTTGTCTTCTTCATGCATTGAATTGTCTTCTCTTCATCAGATTAATTTATAGTTTGAAACGTGCTTGCTGATGTACATAAGAGACATAGACTTTGTTTTTTGTTTTTTTAGAGTTTTATGTATGAGCTATTTCCTCTTTTTATTTTGCATTCCACTTCAGGTGTTTTACAATAGTCACATAATTTATTTGATTTCCCTCATCTGTCTAACATAGAAAAGCGGAACTAATCGTTTGTTTCATAACATGTCGCTTGTGATGATGATGATGATGATGATGATGGAGGCTCCGGAACATTCCACCACGTTCACGTTCCCACTCCGAAAACAATGTCACGCATCTTCTTCTCTCGCCGTGCCTGACGCACTATGCTGTTTTCAATAAACATCTTATATGTTGTAATAGGAATGGAGACTCTTTTTTTGGGTGGGGGGGGCAACAAGGAAAAAGCAACAAGGAGCACATCACTTTATTTTTGTTTAGACCGACATTTTTAACGTTTTTTTTGAGGGCTTTACGGTCCCATTACTTGCATTGTTAGCTGCCTTATGCTGTCTGTTTTTTCACGTTAACAATTACACAAACCATCAATAAAAGATGGTTGATCAACAATCTAGTTTTATTGAAGCGAAAGGGGTTGCTGTCAGCAGCATCTATGCCAAAATAACATCAGCAAAACTCTTCTCTTAACGAGCCCCCGTTGTCCTCAACTCATACCAACATGCACACACAGGACTCAACATAGCATAGCATCTGTTAGCATGTTAACTGCTCTATCATTCCGGAGGGGGCCACAGAAAAAGAGACTGGGGGAGGGGACTTGTTGGCTCCGGTCCCGTCTCAAGTGCGTTCTGAGGGGAACATCCTGCCCCTCCATGGAACTTCCTCAGCAGACTCAAGTGCTCCATTGATGGAGGTCCTGTGAGGGGGGACTTGTTTTCGCTGCTAAATGAATGTTTCTGTTTGTGCTGGTGGACATTTTCCACTGCCCGGTGACACCCCCCCCCCAACCCCCCCCAACCCCACGCTTTCCTTCTCTTTCCATGTGTACGTTTAGAGTCTCCACTGAATGTAGAAATCATTTGTTTAAATAGCAAACCTCATTTATGAACACTATGAGACATTATAAAAGGCCCATACAGTTTGCAGCCACTAGAGGGCGAACTCTGCGATTATGTGGCTAGATCTGGTGACATTCCAACCGTATGATGTGGCCCTCTCCGCATCCAAAGTGCAATGCTATTACATATATTTATACATATATTACACATATATACATGTATTTACCAGAAGAATGTGCTACTCACGAACCACATATTATTTTATTTTGATGAAATTGACTATTTTAAATAAACAAATAAGAATCGAGTTTATTTGTGGTTCTTTTAACCTTTTTACTCACTTTTTTTATTAGTGTAAACTGGTGGATGTATTAGTCGTTGTCGATGTCATCTCATGACGTCATCGACAGCCAATCGCTATTTATCTTATTAAAAAGCTGGTAACAGTGCTCCAGGCGGCTGATTCATGCTATAGCTAGCAGGTGGGATTTGACACCGAATTTCCACTAGGGGGACAAAATGTCCTGTCCTGAGTGGTAAAAATGTGGCGGATTTCATTGTTTTTCCACAGGAACAAAGAGACAAAACATCTCCAAAGTGCTGTGGAAGTCCAAACGGGCTCCAGTTTTTCAATTGCCGTTTTTGATGGCCACCTTGCCTCCAAGTAAGTCCTTTCATTCAGAGCATGGGGAACCACAAAGCCTTCCAAACTACACAATTACACATTTCTGCCTGCTTTGGGGGATTCGTGTAGATGGTTGTGACTTCAAGTAATTTCAGCATGAGGAACGTTAAAGATGGCCGCTGAGGCCCTTCGCATTTTCTGTGCGAATGTATTTACGCCAGCGTGTGTGTGTGTGTGTGTGTGAGAGAGAGAGAGAGAAAGTGGAGCCGGGTAAGTGTGCCAAATCAGCGATTAAGAGCAAGACAGGCGTGCAGCAGAGTGACGTTTTAGAGCAGGTGTGTGTAAAACAATCCGTCTTTCAGCGCTCCTCGGAGAACAGCGGCGGGAATAGACCCTCGCCATGTTGTCGAGGGACCCGCACTGTGACAGCATACGACATTTCATAACCTAGCTTCACCTTTTTACAATATTTAAACTACTACTGCTACTGCCGCTTCCTCTTACTATACTCACATTTTACCTCCAGATTTCTTACATTGTACTTCCTGTTTCCTAATACTCTACTGTATTGTTTACTTAATATACCATATGCAGCATACAGTACTTCCTGTCCACACCTTACTATGTGTCACTCGCTGTTTATCCACAGCTCACTTGTAGGGAAGACTGCCAAAGTGGCTCAGCAAAGCCCGGCTTTGTGCTCAAGATGCAGCTCAACAAAACTGAAGTTCCCTAAACAAAGTTAAACGGTACTGTGATGGTGCTGATCAACTTACTTTGTTATGTCTGGTGGCTGTGACTGTTAAAATAACCCGCCATAGGGCCAAAATAAGTTGGGAGTGCCAGGAGTTTGATAAAGAATTCAATCTCACCAGGATGTATGGTAAGTCTAAAACTAGAATTTAGTCTATAAAATGTGTGTGTGGATTTACGTTATTTCCTTTGGGAAAATGTTTTCTGTTTCATCAGACTTTGTAGAATAAATTAATAACAACAATGTTGTGAAAGAGAAGAAAAAAGTCTAGATTTCTTCCTAGCGTGATGTCGATAGCGTGACTTTAAAAAGGCCACAAAAAAACCCAATAAAATCAAATGGAGTCACGGGTCACTTGGTAGATAAGAGTAGAACATTTCAAATAAACATGATGGAGTGCGTCATTCAAGGACTTGATCGTCAGCGCGTCATTAAGTGGAAAACGCTCGCACGTGTGGAAAGACGAGGCCTTCATTTCACTTTCAAGATAAACGACGCACACACACACACACAGACGTTGAGGTAGCAGAGTTGGAATTTCAAACCGTCCCGTGAAACTCTGATGCTACTGTGGAGAAGACAGCTCACCTCCATGGATGACGGACAGTCGACCAAATAAGTAGTTTCCAGTCGATGACGTCATCAGTTACAATGAAGGCCGGGTGTCATGTGGGTGTCAGACTGGAAGATTTGACTTCACGGGGTGGTCTTTGCATGCGGACGACACTGTGAAAGTGTCTTGTCAAGCGATTCCTCAAACATTGACACATATTTGGAGAAAGAGACCTGTTTGTTTTGGCATCATCTGGTAAACCTGGTATACACAGGTTTACCAGTGTATACCAGTTCCGGGGGGCTAGGATGGGAGCTTAATGTCAGCTGACTGATGTCATATTTAATCAACAGTGACGTTTATGGGATTGACCCAAACTACCTTCGCCATCGACAGGTAGCTCGCCATCGACGTAATGGTGTGCTAAATGGGCGTGTCCTTGCTTGTGTTGTTGCCGGGCAAATGTGACTTTGAGCCTGAGCAGAATAGCGACCTGCAGGAAGGTCACTGTCTCACGCGCTGTGTCGATTGATTTTCAACTACGCCTACACGTTCTTCAAATTAATCATTTAAAATAACGTCCTCAGAGAGAAGTAATTAAAGTCTCCTCTGCTGCCAGCGTGTTGATGGATGATCTGCACGGACGATTAAATGATGCCAGAGTGTGCCGGCAGCCAAGTCGGGCCAGTCGACGCATCCGCGTATCGATGCGGACCCTCGCGGTCATACGAACTAACCTACAGGCAGGGATTGAAGTCACATTTATGTCGCATAGGTGTGAAAAGAACCGGGGGGAAAATTGTGCATAGGAAATAATGCCAATAAAATGAATCTGTTCCAAGGTCAAACTGTGGCCATCATAAAAGCTTTATTAAGTGTACGGCAATGTTTTCAGAGACATTTTGACATTTTAAAGTGCCACAAGAGATGCCAAAGCGATTTTCTTGTTCAGTGACAATAAAGTGGGATTCTATGAAATGAGTTAGCGTATGTATGTTTTGCTGCTTGGAGTACGAGTCTGCTTACTTCACCTAGTAACTTCCCTGCCTGTATTTTTCTTCTTCTCTTTGATGCGTAGACTAGAATACATGCATATTGTTTACATTGAGCGATAGCGAAGGTCTCCTTTCATTTCCTCCTGGCAGCAGCAGTGTGGTTGAAACAAAACAAAGTCAACATTTAGTTGCTTTCTTTGGTGCCTGGCGTGGTTGGCACTGTAATGGCACAGTATAGTAGCTACATGCTGTAATTAAAGTATCACATGTACACATACGTGTTTCCAAATCAAATGACTCCCTTCCTTCGTTCTTTTTTTTTTTTTTTACCCGGCAACAGCGCCCGCAACTGTGGCTGGCGGCATAGTTGTGACATGTCGTATAGTAGCACTACACACACACACACACACACACACACACTGTGTAAGCAGTTTAAACTAAATAAAGCCTCAAGTGGTACACGTCTGCAATAGAGGAAGGTCAGTAGATGTTTATCATGTCACATGGAGCCATACATTAAATGTGTAATTATAGTACGGCTGTGTGCTCAGACAATAATAGACTTCCTGCTTGCTTTTTTCTGGCTGCTTTAAATGAAAGTTTTCCACATCAAAATTACCATATATATATATATATATATATATATATATATATATATATATATATATATATATATATATACACGCTCAATAAAAATACAAACACAGCACTTTTGTTTTTGCTCCCATCTTTCATGAGCTGAACTGGATGATCTTCAAGGTTTTCTACTGTATGCAGACAAAAGATGCTGATTGGCCATCATGATTATTTGGTTGGCCACAATAAAAGGCCCTTCCCTCTCACTTCTCCTGCTCATAGATTGGGTTGTTGATTGTGTCCCGAGGAATGTTGGTCCACTACTCTTCAATGGCTGTGCAAAGTAGCCGGGTGTCAACAGGACCTGGAACAGGATCCAGAGCATCCCCAACATTCATTCATTCATTCATTCATTCATTTTCTACCGCTTTTTCCTCACGAGGGCCGCGGGGGGTGCTGGAGCCTATCCCAGCTGTCTTCGGGCGAGAGGCGGGGTACACCCTGGACATGCTAAAAAAAGTCCAATTCCAATTCTGGATTGTGTTCAATGTTAAAGAGAAGTATATTTAACAAATAAGCATCTGTATCCAGTCCCGCCAGGATTTTGTTTTTGTTTTTTGTGATGGTACTGTCATTTGATGGCAGCTTTGTCACAAAGCAGCAGTAAGAGTTGCAATGTTTTCTTTTGCTTCTTTTAGTTTCGGGGGGGGGGGGCTATCCCAGCTGTCTTTAAGGCGAGAGGCGGGGTACACCCTGGACCGGTGGCCAGCCAATCACAGGCCACATATAGACAAACAACCATTCAGATGTAGTGTCATAAAATTGAGGGTTATGTTTAGGATTAGTGTGTTTCTTAACCAAGTGCATCATTGCAAATACCTGGAGATTGTGTATCTTCATCCACCTTTATTATTTGATTCTATTATCGCCCCCTGCAGGTGTATGACGTAATACACTGGAGCTCCATGACCGAGTCAACCTTGACAGCAAGATGGCTGCGAGAGGAGGCGTGCTCTTCCAAGTGAGGCTCATCCTCCTGCTTCACCTCCAGGATGAGCGGGAGCTAGACGTACGTATGTTTTAATCTTCCCTCCTGCTCCTACACATGGCAGTCATCAGCTCATTGATTGTGTCAATCACGTGATCTGTTCGAAGAGCTGCATGTTAGCTTTTCTCAGTTTAAAAGACAATTTAATCATGTTACCCTCATCACAGTCAACAAAGAAATCACCTCAGCTTGAAATAAAGGTGCTCACGTCACATGGACCAATGATTGGAGCTTATAGTTTGAGAATGATGAAAATGGACTAAAAGTCCTTAAACGTCAAGCCTCCAGGGCAGAAAAATAGGATATAATAGCTAACGAGGGAGAGCAAATGTTGAATGTCTTGGCTACTACTAGCAGGTTTCTCCATGCTTGCATATGCAGTAGAAGTAGAAGCATGAAGTTCACAAAGTCCACAGGGAGAGGCACTTTTGAGAGGGCTTTTTAATGTCTTCTCTTCTTTCTTGCATTCAAATCAAAGGCCATGAAAGATAGGTGAAGCTCTCCTCTCAGGCACCACTAGAGGGCAACATTCTCCTCGTCTCATCCAGAAAAGGAGGCGTTTAAAGACAATGAAGTCACTTTCCTGAGGGATTGTTGGCTCATGGAGATGCTTTGGTGTCACTTTGCTACGTATGGCACAAATAAATAGATGCTAATAAACGGTTAGCTCATGTTTCACACCGACCAGCCTCACATGAGGTCTGAGGTGCGGCCTGAGAAAAGCTCCAATCTTCACTCATGTGCCATGACATTGTGCAGGACCTGAGGCAAAGAAGTGATGACTTGACCCAGGCCGTCCTTTCAAGTGCTCGTCCTCATGAATTTAAATGTCGTTCCATTTCACGGCTAATCGCTACAGCCTCGTCACGCCACAAGCGGCCCCCCCTGCCACCACCTGACGACACGTCATGAGCGGATGATGGGCAGTCCTGCTGCCATACTGGGACACATGGGAACCCGCACGGGCCCACAGTGACACCTTCCAAAAGTCTCATTAGCTATATCATTAGCGAAGGGGAGGGGTCACACCACCGTGGGGTTGCAGGGCAGGATTTACATGAAAAGAGTTGGTCAGATCGGTTTCTGGTTCAAGTTCTTGGTTGTGGTTACCTAAAGCCTAATCCTAGGGTATGCTCAGGGGTAGCCCAAACCCTGAACCTAGCTCTATTCCAGACACAAACCGAGCTTTAGTTTCACCCTAACCTTAACGCAAAATCTGTCCTCCACGGTAACTTGGTGCTTCAGTCCTCCACACTTTGCTGACTCATCAATCAGTCGGTATGTTTCCATGCACTAAATTACTCACATTGCTGGGATCATTTACTTGCTCCATTTTTCACACCTCCAGCATGTCATCCCTGTTTTGTTGGGGTTTTTTTAGAGGGGGTGGGGGTAAATAAATGCACCAAGTGAAAGTCCACTTTTGAGTCCAGGAGGGTTGTAAGAACTAAACAAACCCAGCTTGGCTTTTGTGCTCAGGCTGGCATGTTACATTTTGGGGCCCCGAAAATGCAGCACCTCACCAGCGAGTTGGAGGGTCAAACCCAGGCAACAGCTGGTGGGCGGGTGCAAGGATGGATGCCAAATTGTCACGTGTAAGATTCCGGGAATGGTTGTGGACCAGCGACTGTTGTTGAAGATGACATAATGAGACTGCTTCACGGACGTAATCTCCACTTCCTCTTCACTTCCTCACATTCTCACACGTCGGACTCCATGCTCGACCCCCTGGTGACTTGCACATATTTCACATTCTGAATTTGGGCTCCCACAGCTGCGCTAACACAGCTGTCAATTCAAGTTGTGAGTGGACTCTTTTTCACCTGATGAACACTCTGTGAACAATGCTGTCAAACCGGACCCCTGCCAGAAGACTATCATCCAGAAGCAGGAAGCACTTACTGGTTTACACTTCAACTAAACGACTGCAGCGTTGGTCCACTTTGGCCCCAAGGACTTCAAGTAGGTGTCCTCCTAACAGTGGACCCGAGGGACTGATCCCCCCCACAACTGTCCAGCTGTGCTCAAAAATAATAGCACAATAACACAGGCCAAAACAGGGAGTTTTTTAAAGATTCAAATAATAGTTCATCTTTGTAGCACCCAAAAAAACAAAACATGAATTAAGGCCGACATTTGAGACATTCTTGTTATTTTACGTGAACTGAAGTAAAGACAAAGTAAAGTTGTTAACATGTTTGAAAAATGCAGCTGTGTTGTCATCCCGCCAACATCAGTGGCACCAGGTTGCTAAGCAACAGCAGCCCTCGCCATCACTTCACAGTTGGGAGGTTTTTTCCCCTCTTCTTGTACACGCGTTTGAAGCTTGAATCAAACTTTGATACATTTTGTCCATGAAAGAAGCTAAAGGCAATCCAAAGCGCGTGAATACATGCTAGGCTATATGAACTCAATATCTTAGCTTTATGATCAAGTCATATGTAACAATAGAATCAATTCATTGTATTTTGTACGGCTCCCGAGCTGCACTTTGGACCGTTTCCTTTGCTGGATTGCCCCCCGTCTGACTCCTTGCAGTCCACTAACAGCCGTGGGAAATCATCCATGGAATTATTCAAAAAGCAATCCAGCCGTGAAAGAACGGAGCAAGGAAAACTAACAGGCTTGCAACCTTTCAGCAAGGCTCATTAGCAGGAAGTGGGCAGCGTCACAACACCAAAGCTTTCTAGCATCACCAGTGTGTCGTCATGGACTTATTTGGATGACTTTGTCTCCTTCCTTGCCTCCTCTCGTCTTCACGTCCTCATGTCTCCTAGGAAGTGCTCCAATCAATGCTGGCCCAGTTGGACATCTCTGACCAATCAACAGTCGTGTTGCTTTGACTGTTTCCTGTTAGAACGTCCTGACCCGGTGGCAAAGACCTGAAGGAGACATTGTAGCAGCAGAAGGCCAGTATACATGTCAACATTCTTAACTGAAAATGACAATAAATATTTTACTGCCTTTTGGGGATCTGGTGCTTTTGGTGTTAAGTCCAGCAGAGACCGGCATCCTTCAGGAGCATCTAATGCCTGCCAGAGGATGCTGCAAACATCTCAGTTCGGCACTATGAGCTGTTTAGTGCCACTTTTTGGCACCCTTCAGATTGAGCGGCAAAGTGGAGTGTGTTCATTTGGTCCCCACCCGCTGGGGTTGGTACCACCTTGGAAGTAGTGCTGCACAGACTTCTCATTTTGGTACCCCCACTTCACCAAAAATATAGTACCAAAGTGTACTGCTGGGTGGAATGACCTCTTCATGAAGAGTTCAAATCCACAGAGCATCTTTCACAGTGCCTCCAAGGCAACACGGCGGCGAGCACAGTGCTGCCTTCAATGACCTCGGACAACATCTCAACAAAGTGTGAATGGAAAGTACACTGAGCGGAGCACAGACGCCCCCATCGGGCCCTCGGGGAGTTTTATTACCTCTTAAAAATGTACACTCGGTGGCTGCGGGCCGTGTTGGCGGCTCGCTTCAGCAGCACATTCATCATCCTAACCTCAACCCCGCCCCGCCCCTTCTCCCCTTCACGCTGAGTCTTCTGAGGGCCTACAGAAGCTGGGTGGCCTCTGGTGCCGAGCCAGGCCGCTCACTGACGCCAGCCGAGGATGCCAGCCGCTCAAGTGTACCAACATTACAGTTGGGACTCTTGAGGAGCAGCAAATTCCTCACAAAATAAGACGAGCCTTGTTTTTATTGGCATCAAACACAGATGACTGCATGTGTTGTTTTAACAAACTCTATAGTGTTTCCTTATGTCAATGAATTAAGACGTATTACATCATATTTGCCATTCTTTTCCTTTCTTGTGACCTCATGTGAGTGTTTGAAACGCCACTAGGAAGGAGTTTTTAATACCATTTGTTGTTTGGATAAACAGTGATAAGAGATACGTCATTTGAAAGCGGTCCTGTGCTGCCCTCTTGTGGTCAAACTTCAACGTTCAATTCAATTCATGTGTTATGATCGAACTTGCTCATTTAATTCTTCTCAAAGTAGCATGTACAGTTATAATTTAGCCATTCCAAAATAGTATACTGTTTTCTGCACCGTATAATTCATAGCGAGTCACTGTGGTGAAACCGTCTGTTCGGTACAATAATGTAATTAATAAACACTATGTGGCCTTTTTACCGCACAAAATGTATTAAATTTGTCGCCATAAATGAGAAATTTGACATCATAAAGTGTCAGTTTCGCCCTACAAATCTAGCTAAGGAAGTTAGCATTTCTTTGTAGCTCATATATCCGTAGCTTGTAAGACTGTAGTTATAAAACGTTATAGCCGAGAGGCTGCCACCTGCTGGTTTGGAATGTGTACTGTCAAAAATCTAATTCCATCCCTATTTATCCCATTTGGACACAAAAAATTACATAAAATTCCTTGAACAACCTAGCAATATTAACATAAACACAATGAAAATAACCAAATGGCATATTTCAGCATTGTTTAATGTCATTAAAAGAATAAAATAGATGTTTTCTATAAATATCACAAATGTGTTCAAGTGTAACTAAAGGTACAACACATATTACCTTACTTTACGGTAACTTTATTGGATAAAGATACAATTATATAACACTGGAAGTAAATAAACCAGAATTACCCATCTGATACTAGGTGAAATATTTGTCAAATAACTTTAATTACTGCATAATTAACAGTGGGGAAGAGCCTGCAGGCAGTGAAGGTGTCGTTGTCTTCTTCAGAGATAAAAAGGATGCCGAAAGTGTCAACATCACCTCTTTGTTCCCCCTCATCCTCAGTCAGCACCTCCTCATCATCACATCACCTTGCAACCACAAAGACCCTCAAGGAGCCGCTTCCTGACATCAAATGGGTTCACCCAAGAGGCCTCAGACAGGAAGCGCCGGACAAGCCCCGCCTCCAGCGAGGTGAGGTGTAGACGTCTTTTGATTGTCAGCGATGAAGGAGGGAGGTGGGAGCAAAGTGGCTGCCAATTACAGGCTGCGGCTCGCAGCAAAGTTCACACTTCTCCATAGCCGTTGGTGGTCCATGTTGACGAGTGGATCATTCCTACAACTGGGATCCTCTTCCTGGCCACCCTGCTACCATTTTGCACATTGGACATTAGAAGGAGATGATGAACTACTTTCAGCATTTATTGGTTGTTTTTCCCGTCTTTTTGTAATCTTCCTTTATACAGAAAAGTGATATTTATGGCTGTTTTTTGGTGTGTTTTGCCGCGTTGTCACATTTTTGCTAGACGGCAAAACATGTGGAGAATGTCATCTGGGAAATAAACTAGGATGGACGTTTACATACTTGGAATGTTTTATACTTCCCATTGTAAATCCCACATCCTTTATTCATGTACATTCTGGGTTCAATTTGACATTTACAGCTAAAAAATAAATAATTCCAGGTGGAATGATAGAATTCCATTTTATACATATATAACCTAGACCCCCTGCAAATATTTTTAACCCCATGTGGTCCTCAAGTCAAGAGGTTTGACCATAACTTTCCAACAGAAAGATGGCGATGAGATGAGGAAACAAAGAAAGACACAAAGCACCCCAGCATCTTTAGTTGTTTATTCCACTTTTGTTTGTGTCCCACTGTGCAGTGACATGAATCTGATTGGGGGCAAAACTGAAGCTTTTCAGACATTCTCAAGTAAAAGTCATAACTGCTCAATTCTTCAAAATAAAAATACAAATCAACAAATTTGCATGAGAAAACAAACGGTTCAATAAATAATAATTGAAAAGTAAACAGTCTATATTGTGCTGTAAAACCATGGCTAGTATATATGTATTTCCTTAGATTATTCTAATGCTCTTTGTATATTTTTAGCAGTTTGGTGGCATAACAATCAATGTGGTGACAATCAACCAGCTGTCAAATATTCCTCTATCAATTATCACTACTCATTGTGATCCGTTTTTAAATGACAAAGCTATATATGCGTGTCTGCTACACAGGTTCCTGACTCCTTGGCTCCTGACACTCGCACTATGATTGGAATATCTTCCGTGTGGCCTGAGCAGCTCGTTTTTCCTCCAGCTGCTTTTTCTATCGTCCATATCTACCAGAAATAAATATATCAAATCATCTGCTTCTCTGGTGGCGAGATGAGCTGCTGCTGTAGGTCACGTGAGCCCACACGATATTTCACAATAAGTATGTGCCTCCCAAAAAAAAAGCACCTCTGACGGCACTGAGAAAGAAAGCAATGAAAGCCAACCCCCCCACCCCAAAAATATGTATTTATGCTTATTGCGTTGCTCCTATCCCACATCCCAGGAATCAAAGCATTTACTTGATTACCTCATAAAGTATCACAATTTGCTCAAACCAATACTGGAAATCAAAGAAAATGGTGTCTTCCTTCCTCTGACCTTTGACCCCTTGGTGCTGTTACTGTGCAGGATGCAGCCCTAAGCCTTTGGGATGTAAACACCGGCACCCCCTGCCAAGTGTAACAGGGCGGACACAAGATTTAGCACTTTGCTCGGCGGTCCCTTGAACGCACCACTGTTGTATGTATAGGACAGTCAACCCGGCCTGAAAACGTAACATCCCACGTTTAATATATGACGCGATGTTGGTACCGGACCCCTGGATTGTTCTGTAGTGGTCGTCCAAATCAACTAAAAGACGATGTCCCCCATTAAGGCCACTGAAACCATCCCATGAGCCAATACCTTGATTGACAGCTGTGTGGCTGCTCGTCATAGTAGTTTGCGTGACAATCACATGATGAGGGCGGCTAAAATCAGCAAAGAAACGGATATGACACGTATGGAACGGAAATGATGTTAATGACGTCTCCGGGTGGTTTCCGAGGAAGCGACAGTCATACGCTGGAAGTCTTTGGTGGATACATCCTGTGATACTCTTCGGAATTATAAACAAGACAGTTGAATGATTTTTTTTAAGTGCATCATCATTCATTCATTTATTTTGTTCTTGTTCCTGCTTGGTTTTCATGCTGGGGAGGGAGTGCCCCCCGCTCTAATAAATAATAGAATCACAGCAGACTGAAGTGTATCTAACGTGATCACGTCCATGATTTGCTGCCTTTTAAAGGCAATAGGCTCTTTTTCTAGTTCAATTTACAGGAGCTCCGTTTGTGGTGAAATAACATTTTTTTGTTACCTTTTGATTTTTTTTTGTCAGTTCAACTGCTTCCTGGCAGCGTCAGGCCGCTAGCCGTTCAGCTTGGCCGCCTGCTCCTTCTCCGCCTTCTCTTTGGCCTTCTCCTTCTCGATCAGCTTCTCCTCCTTCTGCAGCATCACCATGATGTCAGCCACCTGGGAGGTGGAGATGTCGATGTCCTCCTTGTCGATCAGCTCCACCACCTGTTGGACCAAACACACCTGAGTTAGCAGAGGTTGAAGGTGCTTTTCCCTTCCTGTCCTGTAGGTGGCGGTAAAGTTCATTCAGTCAGACGATAGGAGAAGAAAACATGGCTGTCATTTTCAGTAGATTGGGGTTTTCACCCTGGATTCACAATCAAATCTTTCTTGCTTGGCACAAGCAGCAGGTAGTCCTCGTGTTAGCTTTTAATAGTCTGACAATCTGACTTTCCTTCTTTTTAGTTAACTTATTTCCCAGTTGGAACCAGTAGAGGTGGTTCGGGCATCTCACCTTGGTGTCGTCCCGGTGGAGCTGGAGGAGGTGCTCTTAT
The DNA here is from genome assembly GCF_037039965.1 of Doryrhamphus excisus. Classification (NCBI taxonomy): domain Eukaryota; kingdom Metazoa; phylum Chordata; class Actinopteri; order Syngnathiformes; family Syngnathidae; genus Doryrhamphus; species Doryrhamphus excisus. Next base: position 3,436,282 of record NC_136370.1, read on the forward strand.
GAAAGGGGCGGGGATTTCAGGTAGTGTAGTGGTCTCATGACTGAAAATTCCTCCTCCCAATCAGCTCTCCTTCCCTTGCAACGCCCATTCCAGTGTGCAAGACAACCGCAACGGGGGTTGTTCTCTTTTTTATTGTGCGGATTTAGCATGTCAAGTACCCACTCACGCTAACGCTGTACTTACATCACCGTCATAGGAACAGAACATAGACTGAGGACCTCCTGTACATGTTTTTGTGTTACCGTGACATCTGTGGACGTACTTTAATGACGTCGTCGATGTCGATCTTGCCGTCCTTGTTGTCATCGAGCGCCTCTGCGATGCTCTGCAGCTTGTGCTCTGGAATGTTCTGGATCTGCCGCATGACACCGATGAGCTCGTCGATGCTAATGAGGTTCTCCCTGAAGGTGTAGAAGAGACTGTATACAGGAAACGGGTTACCGGCTTTGGCGGGGTGTAAAAGGTGGTGGAGTTTGTTTTTGTCTGAGGGGGGGGGGTCTGCATGCTGCGTTCGGGCTCCCCCGATCACACCAAAGATATGCTCTCCGGAAAGCTTCTAGAAGCTTCCTTCGTGCTAATTCATGCGGAACATCATTAGCGGCATCACATGATTGGTGCTTTCCTACCAATCTCCGATCTCCGATGTCCGATGCATGGGATGTCGCTTCATTAAATAAATGGAAGGTTTTCCGACAGCGTGGCATTTTGAAAGCAAGATGGAAGCTGAATGTGAATCAAGTTCTCCAGCACAATCACAGCAGACAACCATGATGCCATGTTAGCACAAGCAGCACAACGGTCCTTTATTGCAGGTTAGCTTACCTGGCAGCGTCTCTATACTTAGTCAAGAATAATCTGGAAAGATTATTTGAATAATCAATCAATTAGGGATTGGGTAGGGATTTTATCTAAGCGGTAGATGAACAATTTGAAATGTGATTGGGTTTTGGTTCTGTTAATCTCCACCAGCATTTTACCATGCAAGCATGATGATGATGATGATGAAAAAGAACTCTGCAAGCCACGTTTAATGGCGACATCCGACTGAAGAATGCTAACGACTGGCTCTTACCCAACAGGCGGCGTGGTTCCACCATCCATCTGGCCATCCAGGATCACCTTGTCCTTCTCCAGCTCCAGGATGATCTTGTCTATGCGTCCTATCATGCGGTTGACTCTCTTGGACAGACGCTGGCTGGCCTTGGACTCCTGCACCGCCTTCTCTTGGCCGGTCTTGGTGAGCTCCTTCTTGATCTCCTCCAGGTCCTGCAGGAGGAAGGTAGGACGGGCGGGTGACCACCAGAGGTTTTTGACAATAAAGAGAACATGTGAGACCTCGTTGTATTCCTGGACGTCGTCCTTGAGCTCCTCCAGCTCCTCCTTCTCCAGAGTCAGAAGCTTCTTCTGCTCCTTCAGCTTGGAGCAGGCGTCGCTAATCATGTCGATCTCCTCTTTGGTGATCTCTTCTTCCTGTAGCAGAAGAAAAGGCAACATAAATAATGGAAAAGCAGAAACATTCTCAAATTCTTAGACTGTCCTGAATAATGTGCCATCCATTGTGCCTCTGGGGGCAAAGGTCGCATCAGAAGGTTCTCTCTAACATTCCTACCACTGCCACGATGATCAAACATCCACGGATGACATTGTGTGGGTGGGGTCAAACAACACATCGTAACACAACAGAAGAGAAGGAACGAGGGAAGGTAAAGGTTCACAAGGACTGGAAAGGAAAGGAATTTTAGTATGAACTTGGAAGTACTAAGTCATAGCTCGCATCACAATTTAGAAGCTTCTCAGAGCACCGCATATGCTGTACATTTTACATGTATTATTGTGTATTCATAAAATGACTGATTTTTACTGCCTTTTTTTAAGGAAAATGCCCGTTTTTAGAGAAAAGCAACAACAATTATTTTCAAATAAATACATAAATACAATAAAAATCCGCCACTGTGTATCTCCGAAGGTCGTACCGGACGCATTTCTGCAACAGGTGGATCGTGGCGGCCCGGCACTACAAAATAAAAGTCGCCACAAACTAAAGCTTAACACTCAACAAAGTTGAGTGATACATTTTATAGATGTATACACTAAAAATGCTAAATAGCTTATTATTTACGCACATACTGACCACAATTAGTTAGAATATCATGGAAATGTTTCACTGTGCATTATTTTGAAAAACATTCACAGGAACCGCCTGTCTGCGGTGTGGGTACCTTGTCACTGGAGTCGCTAACGTCTAGCGTTCTATATTATCGTGCAAATAAAAATAGTCTGTAAAATGTTTATCAATTGACGACAGCCTGTCACACGAGAAGACCAAATATGTCAGAGTATGTGATCGCTCATGTTTCAATCTCATTCGACTTTCTGGCATCTTTTAACCATTAGCATAGCCTCTCTGGCGGTAGATAGCTGGGTCACGGGCGAGCTAGAAGTGGCTATCACGTCAATGCTAATGTGCTTTTTAAAGTGTCACTTAGCAATCTTGCTCTCTTGTAATCATCATAATGCCGATGGCTTGTCTTCAAAACACTAGATGTTGTTAAACAAACACGTAGTGTATCCGGCGTTAAGTCAGTGATGCTATCACATTCCCAACAGGTGGAGCTCATTGGCTGTCCAGTTGATGTCGAGTAGTTCATAAATAATAACTACATGAAATGATGATAAATGACTCATATGTTAAATTATTTATAAATAACTACGTAAAATGACTATAAAATTAAAAATGTTAAGTTAATACACCTCCACAGCTTCAAAAAAATCGCAGGGGAAACCCTGCAACAGAAAAGGAGGAGTGTGGGAATCATCTGGGAATGGCCTTGAGGACAACTTGGGAGGAGGAGGAGAAAACAATGTTAGGGCTAACCTGATAGCGCAGGAATGTCTGCCACTGTTCATACTGTGTGGTGCAGAAGAAGTAGTAACAGTGTAGAAAAAGTGACAGGCGAGTCAGTGAAGCAGACAAGATAGCTGACATGCTAACTTACTATGTAAAGAGGTACGTCAGAGAAGTTCCAGGACTGGTGTAAAAAATTCTGCATTTCAAAATCACAATAAAGTAAGGTCGGGCGAATAAGGAGGTTGCTCCAGCACAGGAACCGTCGGAAGCTCACGAGCAGGCGTGTTGTCAAGGTGAAGCAGCCACAACTCTCACGTCATCACAGGCTCTGAACCATGCAAATGCCACAGGATTGTTTGTGTAGACATGCTGGTTGATCATCTACCCTTGTGGCAAGAAGTCATGGAACCTTACTGACATACCTCGTATTGTTAAATAAATGCTAATAATAAGGACAACAAGGAGGTGGATGATCAACCATTTCGTCATTGAGCTACAGTGCATCCGGAAAGTATTCACAGCGCTTCACTTTTTCTACATTTTGTCATGTTACAGCCTCATTCCCAACTGAATTAAATGAATCTCTTACCTCAAAATTCTACACAAAATACTCCATTATGACAATGTGAAAAAAGGTTTTTTTGACATGTTTTGAATTAATTAAAAATAGAAAACAAAAAAATCACATTTACATAAGTATTCACAGCCTTTGCCATGAAGCTCAAAATTGAGCTCAGGTGCATCTTTTTTCCACTGATCATCCTTGAGATCTTTCTACAGCTTAATTGGAGTCCACCTGCAGTAAATTCAGTTGATTGGACATGATTTGGAAAGGCACACACCTGTCTATATTATATAAGGTCCCACAGTTGACTGTGCATGTCAGAGCACAAACACCAAGCATGAAGTCAAAAGAACTGTCTGTAGACCTGCGAGACAAGATTGTCTTGAGGCACAAATCTGGGGAAGGATACAGAAAAATTTCTGCTGCTTTGAAGGTCCTAATGAGCACAGTGGCTTCCATTATTCGTAAATGGAAGACGTTTGGAACCACCAGGACTCTTCCTAGAGCTGGCCGGCCTTCTAAACTGAGCGATCGGGGAAGAAGGGCCTTGAAGAAGGGAGGTGACCAAGGCCCCGATGGTCACTCTGTCAGAGCTCCAGCGTTCCTCTGTGGAGAGAGGAGAGCCTTCCAGAAGGACAACCATCTCTGCAGCAATCCACCAATCAGGCCTGTATGGTAGAGTGGCCAGACGAAAGCCACTCCTTAGTAAAAGGAACATGGCAGCCCGTCTGGAATGGGCCAAAAAGCACCTGAATGACTCTCAGACCATGAGAAACAAAATTCTCTGGTCTGATGAGACAAAGATTGAATTCTTTGGTGTGAATGCCAGGCGCCATGTTTGGAGGAAACCAGGCACTGCTCATCACCAGGCCAATACCATCCCTACAGTGAAGCATGGTGGTGGCAGCATCATGCTGTGGGGATGTTTTTCAGCAGCAGGAACTGGCAGACTAGTCAGGATAGAAGGAAAAATGAATGCAGCAATATATAGAGATATTCTGGATGAAAACCTGCTCCAGAGCACTCTTGACCTCAGTAGACTGGTCATGTACCTTGACCATACAGATAGTAGACATTAGCACACAGCCAAGATCTCAAAAGATTGGCTTCAGAACCACTCCGTGAATGTCCTGGAGTGGCCCAGCCAGAGTCCAGACTTGAATCCGATCGAACATCTCTGGAGAGATCTGAAAATGGCTGTGCACAGACGTCTCCCATCCAACCTGATGGAGCTTGAGACTTATTGCAAAGAAGAATGGGCAAAACTGCCTAAAGATAGGTGTGCTAAACTTGTGGGTTCATATTCAAAAAGACTTGAGGCTGTAATTGCTGCCAAAGGTGGATCAACAAAGTATTAAGCAAAGGCTGTGAATACTTATGTAAATGTGATTTTTTTGTTTTCTATTTTTAATAAATTCAAAACATGTCAAAAAAACCTTTTTTCACATTGTCATAATGGAGTATTTTGTGTAGAATTTTGAGGTAAGAGATTAATTTAATTCAGTTTAGAATGAGGCTGTAACATGACAAAATGTAGAAAAAGTGGAGCGCTGTGAATACTTTCCGGATGCACTGTAAACTGGTAAAGGTCAGACATATGGACATAACCACACCAAAACAACATCACCAAAAGCTTGAGTTGTTCCCGACTAGCCGTGCTCGTCCAATCGTGTCAACACACCGCTCGGCCCTGACTTGTTCACGGCCAGTCAGACTGTCGGACAAGATAGAACTCTAAACGTGAGACATAAGCTCTGGGTAGCTACAATATCAGCCAGTCTGGGTCATGGCGAGCACGGTGCGTTCACGTACATCACAAGCAGAAACCTTTTTGGCCCATTCCTGATGTTCTGTATTGGTACTGGTTTTGCTGAAGTCATTATGACAATATACTGACGATTGCAATGATTCCCAAAGTGTGAGCTGCGCCCCCCCTGGTGGACCGTGGTGGTACTGCAGGTGTGCCATGGAGGTCATTAAAATATTAATTTTTGCAAATATTATTTTTAAAAGTATTTTTATTGTAAAACATTTATTGCATGATTATTTATAGGCCTACGTAATAGCCTATTTATGATTGAACCCAGCTCTCTGGTCATCATGCCAGTCTTGAGTGCAGTTATGAAACATATGAGAATTAATTCTGTCTTGTGTGTACTCCACAGATTAAAAGTTTGGGCTTCCTTTATCCCCCTGCTTTAATTTCAATCCTGAATCTTTATAATAATATTATTAATAATAATAAGTGCTCTGAAAATGCAGCATTTCGTCTATGTACTGTTTATAGGTATAAAATATATATAAGTATTTAAATTATTATTCTGTTCAACTTGCATGTCACAAACTAAATAAAAATGGACTATTTTCAGCCAAAATATGTCTTTTTTTTCCTTTTAAAAGTTAGGGATTTCAAAAGCACAGATTAAAACTCATTTATACCCATCCCTACTAATAGAGGGACAGATAAAGATTATTATTATTAGAAAAGATTATTCCCATGTGTACTCACTTTAACTCCTTCAACGACCGGCGCTGTGTCCCTGAGCATGTCGGAATGCGCAGCCTGAGGTTTTGCTTGGATGTGTCTGCTTCGCTCGTCCTGCTCCAACTCATCGTCCTGAAGGGAAGACGGAAGGTTAGCAATCATACCACATGTATCCGTGGAGTGCTGCTGTGGAATGCCAGTTCAAACACTGAATTGCGTTGTCTGTCTTTTTGAGTTTGAAATGATCCCAAATTTTGACAGCTTCTGACATTTCCTTTGGGCTTTTTCCTCTCTTGCTGCTCATTGCTGTTTCCTTTTCTGCCGCCTCTCTCCATCACCTCTCTCTGCCACACACTGTTCTCAGTGGTGCGGAATCAATACCGGAGTATTTTAAGTTACAGTCAAGCTGTGCAGTCCAGATTTTAGTTACACTCATTCAGGTAAATCATCAAAGCAAAGAATATAATTTGAACTTTTTTCTAATCAAATGAATTGATTTAACCTATGAATCGCTGCAGCCTGACTTTATTTTACACATGTATCACTACTATCACTACATCCGTTCTTTTGTGTGTCAAGAACTAGCAAGCAGGTTGAAGTGAAGTATGCGTACCCTGGCAGCCTTCTCGGCAGCATCAGCCAGCCTCTCCATCTCTCTGTCTTTGTTGTCCTGACGTATGGCCGCCTCCTCCTGCAGCGTGGTCTCCACTTTGGTCTTGTTGTCCACCTTAGACAGCTCCATCTCGGCCACCATTAACTGAGCCTCCTTGGTCTGGTGACAAACACCAGCAAAGTCAAGACTGAACCCCAAAGCCGTTCTTTTGGCTTTAACATGGAACATTACTGCTTGTTGTATGACCTCAATGTTTTGAGGTCATACTGTTAATACCGCCATCTCAGGAAGTGTCTGCAAGGTGGTCTTCAGCTGGTCGGCAGGGGACAGAGTGTCAGGGAGGTACATGGCTCGAGACAGCAGCAGCAGGGAGGTGGGAATCTGCTGGGTTAAATGCAGCTCCAGCCACTATAAAACACAACAGACCATGAGCCACCACAAATCCAGTGTATCACTGTGGAATATCAATAAATACAGTCTGCTCTTACCTGGCTGAGCTGCTCTCTGAGTCTCTCTTCTGTGACGCCGAGAGCTCTCATCCCTCGAACACGACATGCAGCCTGCACCTCGTTCACATTGAGGCTGTCCACACCCTCCTCCGCTATCATCTGGATGAAGGAACACCAGGTTTAGTCCAACAAACTCACTTCATTAAACAGACAATTAACACTTAAATGCACAACGTTGTCCACCTTGTCGTCGGCACGGATGTTCCTCAGCTTCATGATGAGCTGGAAGCGGAGGAAGTTGTTGGTCCCGATGGACTGCAGCTCCAGAAGGCGGCAGAGCGCCACCAGCTGGGGTCGGGTCAGGTTGTCCAGAGTCAGCTCATCCTCAAAGAGTTTGGAGAAACGCAAGATCTGCTCGTTGCTGGGACGTTCTCCGGAGCTTCGGATCTGGAGGAGTGACGAGATTTAGAAAGACAATCTTTGGAGGCCACATCCAGCCCGCCCAAACATCACCCAAACAATGCACAATTCAACAATGCACATTTTTTTGGTATAGATGTATTATTTCATATTAAGTATATTGATATATTAAACGCCACCAGAGGGCAGCAGTCTGAACATTTCTGACCTTCTGGAAAAAGGTGGAGAACTCTTCAGTCACGTTGCCTTGGGCTGCCTTGTTCCTCAGCGCGATCTCCTCGATTGTGTCCTGTAAGAACTTGGCCATCTCCAGTTTGACCCGCAGCTCCTTTTTCAACCTCTCCTCCTGTAACAGTTTAAAAGTTTACATTTTAGAATCATCACTAGACTCATTTATCTGATTAATACTCATAATGTCATAATTATCGTTATGTGGCTACATATTGAGTGATGCAGGAATCTTCATGACAAATTGCAGGTGGCGTTGTGGATGCACAATTTGGTGTTGATCCACTTACAAGCAGTCAGCCCGCTGAGTAACATTTAGCATGCTGTGATGGCCGTCTTCTATACATGAGTTCAGGCAGGGTTTAATATCCCGAACATAAACCAAAAGGTCATGGGGTTCACCAAAGATTAAACAACTAATTGGACTAAAGCCTGTCAACAGTCTGTAAATGTCATGAAAATTGAGCAAAGTGATCTTAAGACCTTCTAAGGTAGATCCAACTCTGTAAACTGCTACTTTTATCCACGGTACCTTCTTTGACTGTGTCTCGAAGGTGGACGGCAGCATGTTGGGGAAGAGCTTGAGAACGACAGGGAGCAGGAACTCCATGAACGGGACAATGATGAACACCAGAAAGGGGAGAAGTCTGAAGACGTCTGCACAGGTTCGTAGGAACTGCGGAGGACATTTTGGATGAAATGAGTACTTATGAATACATAGTGACAACTGTTCTATGGTCGCCATTGTATGTCACAGGGTACATTCCAACAATCACACACTTCATCACTGTAACATTGTGTTGTATGTATCTCTGTATGAGTTAGGCTCAGTCTAGAGTTGCAAACGTGGCTTACTGAGTGGACCCTCCACCGGTGGAGGAGGCCACAACAACAGTCTTCTCTGCTTAGTCCACCTGCAAGTCAGCAGGCCAGAAGGCTGAAGGATATTGAAAAGGCCTTTGTTGGCAAGCCTATTGACATTTATATCAACACATCAAAGTGTGGAGGTGGGTGCAGGGTGCAGGCAAATAGGACTTGAGACTTGAGAGTGAATATGAAAGGAGGAGCTTAAGGAGGCAAAAGTGAGTGCATGTTAGATGAATGGGTGTAGATGGATTTGGGACACGCACTCAGGGGGAGTCAGTCGCATTTGAAAAGGTGCAGATGGTTGAGGCATAATGTGTGTGCGTGTGTGTTGGGGCCGGTGACGGGGGCATCGTCAACAGTAACCAGCGGCTATTAGCTGCACATTCCTATTCCATTCCATTAGTGTACTACACTGATGGAATGGTATATTCATTTAAATGTGGCACTCTGCCACAAATAGATTTGGTGCTACCTTTGGTGCTACCGGTCCCTGCTCATGAACACATCATGGAATTGTCTGTGTAACTTGTTTACACACCTCACACTCTGGTCTGAGCATAAGAAGATGTAGCATGAGGGCTCAGTCTTGCCAACTTAGCAACTTTGTCGCTATATTTAGTGAATAATCAGACCCCTCTAGATATTCTTCTTCCAAAAAGCAACCAGCAACAAATCTTCGACTTTTCCAGACTAAAATAGAGAGGCTATCAAAAGGAGAGATGTGTTTAGGGATTTAACTGGCTTACTGTGGCAAAGGTGTATACCGTACCATGACCAGAAGAACAAGAGTGAGCCCCGAATGCATAAAAACAACAATAGTGGACTACAGAACTTTGTTTATGCTCCAGTTGCATTCTCCTGGTGTTTTTGTCTTGTACACCAAAGTGATTCGCAAAAAGAAATGACACTTTGTCATCAGTCCAGACAGAAGACATGGGTTTTTTGACAGACAATCGCTATCATCTGATTGTCATTTTGGTTTGTGTGCAGCAGAAGACGACAGACCTAGTGTGTCTGAAAACGTTACCGTCTGGATGTGACTATTTACTGATCTGACACTATGTGGATGCATTTTCATTTTCAACCTGCGAAAAACAAAACCCAGTAGCTTTCCAGTGTGGACAGAGCCACAGTGACAACTCCACACTTCTGAAAGGAGGGCTCACATCTTGCCAATCACATCCACTCAGTTTAATCCGCTAATGGTGTGACCACACCCGACCTCCTCCGTCCTTACCTCCTTATTTCACATGACGCCCGTACATCACAACCTCTATCAGCGCACCTCACCAAACACAGACAGGCTCAAGTGAAAATCAGATCACTAGCACTTACTGAGCAGGGACGTGTGCACTTTTAAGAAGACTGTGAGTGTGTCCTGGCAAACGTGTTTGTGTTGCAAAGTGGACTTGGTGTGAATTACTGAATTGTAACACCTTGTCATCCACATACCACTGAACCATGTTACATCATCAGTTAATATGTAGGTAGAATTACCTTTGTGATGTAACATATGTACGTAACCTTTTTAGCACATTTCATGAAGCAATGACAACGAGTTCAGGTTTTGCCATCCAAGAAGCGACAGTTGATGCTTCTTTTAATCTGTGCTGAACACCTCGTGAGTAAACATGCTCAGCATGCATTCGATCTGCACCGGTGATCCCATTAGGTAAGCAGCAGATTGAGATTGGACAGGACACGATGTCTGGACAGACGCAATCCTGTGCTGCCTCATCTTGTAACGTGTTATTAAGAAGTCAGTGAACTTTGACCCTCCTTTCATCACCAGACGAAGGAGTCCAGCTCTATTTTGTTCACCGTGGAACAGTTTGTGTCTTGTGTGTAGGTGGGTTCAGCTAAGTAAATAGTGTGACATCACAGCATGGCGACAGTGTAAGGTGTCTATGAATTCATCAACAAAAAGGAAGAACCACCCTGTTAACAAAGTACACAGTAACTTCCTGCAGGCCTCACCTGTCTCCTCTCTCGGCGGGACAAGCCATGTCCGTTCAGTACTTGCCACAGCATACGGCCAGCGATAGTGGTGTCAACAAATAGCAGCCTGAAGCCGTGATAGTAGTGTTTGATTTCATCCACCACCCTCTGTCGCAGTGTCCGCCTGACAGGCTCCATGTCCAAGGTTGGGCTGTAGACCGGACCCCCTTCCTCTAGCTTCTTCTTATCCTTTAGTGACCGCAGCGACTTCTCCACCTTCGAGTCATCCCACCTTCTTGACGAGGTGTGTATCCACCTGACGCTCCCAGGGACGTCCTGCCGCCATGATCTCGTAGCAATGGCAGGGTACGACAAAGGAGAGGCCCGGAGTGCAAAATCGCAGAAGAGACGCTGTGCATCCGAGGTCCAAAAGGGGCCAACGTGTCCATCGAAGAAGAGGGATGGGCCAAATTGAGACAGCTGGGTCGAGCTGACTTGTTGGAACGCAATGAGTCTATGAAGACAAAAACTACACTTTCAGAAACAGCAAAAGCTGGATTTTGCTTTCTTTGGTTGTTCAAAGCTGATGCATACAAAACACATTAAATAGTTTCATGAATGTCAAACATTTTCAGACTTTGTTTTATTGTTTTTTTACCTCATCGGCTCACCTTTGACTGGAGAGTCTTAACGCAGTGCAGTTAAAACAGGAAGCATCTTTTACTTTCCCTGCAAAGAGGCGGAATATTGTTTAAATGGAGACAAAGGTCGCATCCATCAGGCAAAAGATATGTTATGGCATTGACAGACAAAATATCAGTTGTGGTCGCATTGGCTCTTCTTTTTGAATTAACCAATTTCATTTACATGTTTACAAATTAAATTTAATAACATCAATACAAGAAATTCATCCAGTACAAAGATAATGTTGATTAGTTTCAACCAACACTATAAGAGGAGCATTGAATTTAAAATGTTCATTATAATTGTTGTAGTTATATTATGTTGACCTTAATTTTTGACACACGGCTAACTTGATGTAGATGTTCTTCTGTAATTATTTGGTTAGATTCCGCTCCGGATCCCTCCCCTTCACACTTCAAAATGCCTCATACACACGTATTAAACATACATTTGACATGAACATGTAAACAATGTGGGCTTTTAACAACAGTACATGTATGCTGTACATTTTACCTGTATTATCACATATTTATTACTGACTTGGTGTGAATGAGATGTGTTTGTTTTTACTAAAAACTGGGAATTTGCAGGGCTGTGAATGGCAAATCTCCAAAGTACACAGATCCACTGTACATTATGGCCCTAATGACGTGTACTGTGAGCGTATGTAGTCTATATTATTGAGGACAAAACCTCAGGAGGCCCACTGAAGGACTGCACAGAAGCTAGTTAGCTGCAGGGAGTGGGTGGAGCCTATACACACTTTTCACCAATCATTAGACAACAGATGGCCAGGCCACACCCCCATTCTGACCCTCACATGGCAGGCTGGAACGGATCCAGCAAGGCCTGGCAGGACATGATGGACACACAGAGTTTACTGGAAGGACACCACTTACAGTAGTGCTTTTAACTTTGGGGCGCCCCACTATTACATTCTGCTTGCAGCTGTCTAACTCTCAAAGCTTAATAAGGACACTTAGAAACACATAGCAAGTAAAGACCGGAACCTGCTCTTGCACAAGTGTTTGCCTTCATATTATATGAGAGCAAGTAGCAACATGTAAACAATCATTCTCTTGACATATTAACACTCCCGCATTTCAATTCAATACAGAGTTATTATATAAATATGCATATAAAAATGCATCATTCATGTAGATATGACAGTAAAAAATATTGGAAACACCAAATCAGACTACAACAACAGTAATTCAAGACCTGTATCCTGTCTGTCTTTGTGTTTTTATTGGCACTCAAATGTCAGGCACGTCAACTACATACAAGAGTGAATTAATGGCACACACTTCAAAAAACACCAGCACATGTTCTAATCAAACAGACAGCCGAATGACAACAAACCTCCACATCAGAGCACAACCAAAGAAACTTTATTGCACATTGTTACATAATGGCCTAATCTTTACTGCTGCTGACCTTAATCATTTGTAAGAGTGATCAATGTACATTCAGCTCTCTCTCTCTCTCAAGTGTTATTGTGCTAAAGTGAACATTTATGGTATTTATTGTGAGAAATTCAGAGATTTAAAATCGTACTTGTTTTGCTTATCAGAGACACCAAAAGGGAGCAGCTTCAACAAGGAATGCTGGTACTAAAACTCCTGCTTTGCATTTGTATTCTATACATGTACCTACTGAACATACATACTATTTTTTACAAAGCCGACCAAAAAAGAGGATTTCAAACACAAAGTAAACTTTTAAGTATCACTTGGGACATTCCTAATGTGTACTTAATGAAGTGACTACTGATTGTATGCTTAACACATTCCAAAAATGTACACATGATGACTGAACTCCCAACAATTTGATAGTGTACTTCATAAGCACACCCTCCTTATGTGCTGCCATGGTAACAGGCATCATCACATGGGAACTGGGTTGCTGTCCTCAGATGACCTCAATTTCAAATTCTCTTCTCACTCCAACTTTGTCAACCAGTAGTAACATGAAAGGCACCAATTCACCCGCTAACTACTTATGAGATGACTTGTGGTATTACTGTGGTAGCAATGACTCATCCTCCCCCTCACTGGCAAGTCCAAGCGGAAAAGTACTAGAAATGCTAACGTAAACTAGCTAGTTATTAGCTACATTGCGACACACCTTTCCATCCCCCACAAACGGGCACGGGAACAAATGACGGGTCCTTACCTTTAGCTTTTCGTAGATCGTTGTTTAAAGATCTGGAAGTTGTCATTAAAGGTGCCCTGGACCTCGTAAACAGGATTAACGCCATGCTGGGGCTTTTCTGTCTGTCTAGCTATCTTATCTCTGAACGTTACCTTCGCATGCAAGCTAGCGAGACGACGGGCTAGCTAGTGTGTTTGTCGAAACAAAAAGAGACTTCGAGTGGACACATTAAGACGAAATACAACGCTTTTAAATAAGTGTACAACATCGGAGGAGCCAGCTCCGTGTTCATGCCCTTCCTGTCTCTAGCGCTGCCTGACAGCTAGCCCGGTGTTGTGCCTCCTCTGACGTCATTCGACCGTTAGCGCGTTCGCAGTCACGTGGGTGTGGACGGCGGACCAATCCTGCTTGATAATGTATACAATACGTATTACATTGTATTTTGTACATACTGTATATACTATGTGTGTGTATGTATTTATTTTAACAACTTATTTTCTTATTTTACACAACCCCGATGTCATAGTCTGACTGAAATGCGCTTAGTTCTAATAAAGTTGTTTTTTTTAAGCGAGATGAAGGAAGTTTCCGTTCTGCTTTAACAAATAAAAGCCATTCTCAACATTAATTTTTTTTCGTAAATGTTCAGTTATATTTTCATCGTATTTATTTTAAACGTGTATTAAATGAATTATTTATTCTGTAATTATATAAGCGATGGTTAAGTAAATAGCACTTTTGCACACATTGTACATTGTACACTTCACTTTGTCTTCTGCTGGTTTTTAATGATACGATTGCATTGAATTATGAAAGTTTTATTATAATATATTTACTTCTGTTGATTTCTCCATTATTTTAATTGTGTGTTTTTATGTTAATTGTTTCTTTTCTTCCAGAACCAGGCGACTTGTACATCTTATGGAGAATTTAAAACAGAAAAAGAGACAATAGTTGCATTTAAAGTTTTTACATTTGTAAAAACCTGAAGTTGATGAGCAGACAATATTTGCATATCATTGCCAAAGGCCTATCATACATTTCCCCAAATGCTGGGCAAAAAACATAATTATGTATATCTTTCAGTGTTTATGGTGTATTTTACATGTTTATAATTGAAGAATAAGCACAAATGATTAGCAAAACAGAATAAAACAGTCTTACATCTATCTCCATGATTGCAACTTTCTCTGTTTTTGTAGTTACAAAAACATATAATGACAATAAATATAACAATGTGTTATGTAATGGGTGCCTCTAAATCAAGTGAAAGGGGGGGTAATGAGCCCCCGAGGTCAGCCACTTCTTACGGTTGGTTTTTTTGAAAGGACCGGCCGTGTACTGTGAGCTGTCGACCAATCAGAAGTGAGCATTTTTCGCGCTGGTCGGCCTCACAGTTTGAGTTACCCGCAAAAGCCTATTCATTCCACTTCAATGAAATCCTTCGATTTACAGGATGGATTAGAGCAGCGTTTCCATTTAACGACTGAGTGGACGTCCGACAGGTAAACATCGAGACGCCGCATTTTGTGTTGTTGTCAATGCTGCTGATGTCGGCCTTTTAAGACTTTTTAAGAGTACACTTGTTCGGGCCGACCATCCATTTTGGCGAGCTAGCTAGCAGCTAGCTGATGCTAACGCTGTGCGCTGCTTTTGAATGGGCTTCACTAGCTAGCTGTCATGGCGCCGACAAAAGTGAGTATTTCAACCAAGCCACGGCCCAACACTTAATCCACACAACCGGAATCGTTCAACCAAATCTGTAGCTATTGGGCCATATTCATAGTGTAGTTCATAAAGACCCAGGAGCTCAGTTATTCACATTCAGTCACATTGTACTGCGGCTTTGTCTATTTGCTGGTTCGTAATGGCTGACGGTGGCGAGCGAAGTGTGGTTGAAGATAATAGATGACCGCTTGTCAATACTCTATCTCTTCCGTATAATAGCAGTATGACGTGGCGTGATTCGCTAAGGTAAACTTAGTGAATTAAAAGTAGACAGTCGAGGGGAGGAACTTTTAAGTAAGGGCGCTTGTTAGCCAGCCAAGATCACTCTGTTAACGATTAGAGTGTTTTTCGCCATTGAATGTTATCGATGTAGTAGAGAATGCAATCCGTGTTTACTAGGGGTATACATTTGTGACCGTGTCCCAAAAGGAGCTAGCGGACTTGTCATCTGCTCCCGTTTCCGCGGCTTTTCCAGCCGGTGATGCGCTGCTTATCTTCGTCCTCATTGGGCATCGCAGCACACGGCGCCTGCCTCCTCCATGCCCCCACCGCAGCCTGCAGCTAGCTGCTAGCTCGTCCTTTCTCCAGGTGGAACTTGGAAGTGTCCGCGGTAAGAGGCAAAGTGCTGGCCTTTTTGTTCCCATGCATGCATGCATGCATGCTAGTCGGTCAGAATGATGCATTGTGGATATGTTGTTTTTGCGGAAAAGTATTTTTACTTGGCGCTTTTGTTCATTTAGTCGCTGATTATCTAAACAATACTAAGCACACAACAAACAATGCTGTTGGAACATTATGTGACAGATTATGCAAGCTTTCTTCATGTGCTGCACTGGAGTGAGAGCCATTTTAACATCATTTTACAAGTTTAAAAGGGTTTAATTGTGTCATTTGTCAGTGTGAAAGCTGCTGGATGGAATGGACAGCAAAGGGAGCTCTCTGCCTTCAATGCCCGAACCAGCCAACCCCATCAGCATGAAGCAGCCACCTGAGTCCCTCGCCATGCACAAAGCTCGGGGGGACATGAGCGGTGACCCTTCCCTGTTAATGGACCAAGCCGCCGCCCAGCTGGCCACGACCTTGCAGGATGGCGTGCTCCAGAAAATATCCAACCACACTCACAATAACCACAGCCACGAGACTCTCAAGGACCTCACCTCCCGTGTCCTGAACGGGGAGCAGGACGACATTCCCAAGCTGTGTGCTGCAGAAGCACCCATCCTTAAAGGTGCTGAAGCCCCGCCTTCCAATGGCACCCATCCGCACACGTGCAGTCCGCACAGCGAGTCAGAATTGAAGGTAACCATACCCCAGGTGGTCGGGGTGCCTCTCTTTGAGCCGTGCTCGGCCGGTGGGACTAGTTTGTCCACGAGCGTTGAAGGGACGGCGTCTGCACCACAGCAAAGCCAGGAAGTAAAGAGGCGCAGGGGGAGACCTCACAAACCTAAACCTCAACCCAGACTTGGTTCCTCCAACATATTTGAGGAGACACTCGGCTCTGATCCTGTTTTGACGGCAGCAGATGAGGTTTGTTTATATTCTTGTAGCATTTTAGCATAGATGATGCTCACACTAGTTGCCGCTTTCCTTTGGATGTGAGGAAAATGTTTCTTTCGTGCTCTAGCCTGCTGTCGTCTCTCCGGAAGCCTTTCACAAGCAGAGAAGCTTTTCTGTTGGCGATGTGGTTTGGACCAAGGTGTCAGGGTACCCCTGGTGGCCCTGCATTGTGACCATAGACCCTGAATTCAACCATCACTTCAAACACAAACTCAATGGTGAGTCCGCCCTCCTGACTGTCTCACAGTGCAAAGCGGTGACTTTAAAGCAAGACTCAGGCTTCAAGCAGTTGCAACTTACTCATCCCTCATTGAAGCATCTGTCTATTATCGTTTATAGCTAAAAGTAGGTCAGGCCTGCTTTACCATGTGCAGTATTTTGGAGATGCTCCAGAGAGGGGTTATATCTTTGAGAAGAACATGGTGTCCTTCGCTGGGGAAGACCAGTACCAAGAGCTCAGCCTGCGCAACAAGCAGCCAGTCTCCCACGTCATCCACAAAAAGGTACTAGCTTTGTAGAGGATGTGCTGTCTTACCACATCAACTTCCTTAAAATGTGTTAAATAAGGTTTCTTTGGGTCGCACATTTGAATGCTGCAGCTTGTTTGTGCTTTTGTGAATACATAACTTCAGTTGCAGTAATGTGCCTCTTGTTGCGTAATATGTGAGATAGCAGTTGACCTATGTGTCCAGACTCTTCAGTCGGTGCCCCGTAAGCTGAGGCCTCAGTGGAAGATGGGTGTGATCCAGGCGACGGAGGCCCTTGTGATGACGCTGGATGATCGTCTGGCCAACTTTACCTTTGTGTACGATGACAACGGTCCTCACTTGAACCCCTGCATCCTGGACAAGTTAAAGCCAGAACCAAGCATGGAGGCAGAGACTCGACTGCTGTTGGGCTCGCTGGCTCGGCTCACAGCAGCCTCCAGAGACAACACTTTAGCGGGGACCAACATGACCACGGCAAAACAAGGGGAATGGCTGGATGGACTGCAAACACTCTCGAAGGTTTGGAAAGGCTTTGAAAAAGGACGCCTTCACACTTTCACCAAATGCGCACGGAACCAGGCGATGCATAGCAGCACAATGATGAGTGAAAATCATGAAAAGATTACTACTCTCTACTAGATTACTACCACACTACTCTCAACACTGCAGTGTCACGACCACCATAACGACAGTAGTAAGCAAGCAGTGTAGTGGTCTTATTGAAATGGAATGGTTGCTCGTGATTTGGGTTTTATTTTTTATTATAGTTGGCCAAAGTCATCAGATTCATTACCTCCTTGCAGGATTTTTTTTTAAGAAAAAGCCTTAGCCTTAGCATCAGGTGACCTGGATGACTTCTTTTTGGGTGCGTGCGGTTGTCGGACAAAGTACACATACACAATCCAGTTGAGGTGGCCGTCGTGCATATTAACAGAGCATTATTTGGTCTGCTGACAAAAATACATGCGTGAATACTAACTCCACTAAAAGTACACACATAGTATATATATTTTTTAAAAAAAGAGTACCAGACTACAAGTGCAAACACATCTGAAATGTTGACATGGTTTTGTAGCTCCATACCATCACTCTGCTACTTTTACATGTAAATATTTTACTTTACAGGATCACATGGCGGTGGGATCAGTTGTGCCTCTCAAGAAGCAGCAAAGACCTAAACAACTTTGCTCCCCTTTAAAGACAGACAAGAGAAGTAAACCTGCCCAGAAAATTAAACTGAATAACGGTTCACTTGCAGGTCAGTGGAAAAGTTCAAACTAGATGAGGGAAGTGTTTTAAATGATCATATGTATGTGTATGTATGTATGTGTATATGTATATGTATATATATATATATATATATATATATATGAAACATACATAGTATGTAGGTCCAGTCTGAAAAGTTACAGGAGAAATTGCAATCGTCGGCTGCGCTGCATGCGTGTATGTGTGCACATACTGTATGACTGTTGGTTATCCCGATAACCCCCCACACACACATTATAACACTGTGCCACGTGCATGTGGGCGCCCCACATTACATCACAGTCTACTGTGATGCATGCATGTGTTCACATTTGTGCCAATTATAATGTGTTATTTGAGTCTTACTATTGTGTTCTATGAAAATGTGCGAAATGTCACTGTGGAAGGACGTCTGCAAGTTGGACTCACTGTGCGTGTGCACGTGCGCTCAATGTTAAAAATAGCAAAACCGCCGTACCACAAAGCTGTAAATCTCAGGGGAAACACTGAGACAAATAAATAATGTGTACTTTTAGTGAAGAAGGGATGGAAGCAGAAGAGGACAAATGTGTTGGACGTGGACAAAGGCCAGCAGTCAAAAAGGAGACGAAAAAATGTGAGTTTTATGCTATATATTTTTGTAAAAGGATCATTGAAATTAAATCACATACCTAAACAGTCCCAGGCCTCCATGTCAGAGGGAGACGACGAGAAGCCAAAGAGGAGGAGGAAGATCAACAAAGAAATAAAAGAAACCACGGAAGGACTAAAAAAGTCTAAAGGGCTTACAGGTAAACAATAACTCCCATCAGCACGCTCATGGTGAATTTGCTTACCAGTCATTCCACATGTTCCTCCCGCTCAGATGACCAGGAAGCCGAGAAACCAAAGCGTCGCAGGAAACGGAAGCAGAATGGAGAAAACTTCGGTGAGCCCTCCAAGACAAAAAGGAGGCGCTTGTCACTTGATCCCGAACCTGAGGTGAGAGATTATCCGGTCACGGCATGACCAACACTTTTGAATGTGCAATTTCATGGAAAGAACTTTTCTATGCTTGCTGTGCAGGGCTCTGGAAGTGAAGGATGTCCCGATTCTCCAAGTGACAGCCTGGATGGGATGAAGAAGGGCGAACGCAAGAAAGAGTTTGTCTGCCAGGTGGGTCATTTGCTAGAGGAAACACAATGTAACCACAGAGATGTTATGCGAGTGTGTGTGTGTTATCTACAGGTGTGTGAGGAGGCCGGAGAGCACCTGGTGCCTTGTGAAGGTCAGTGCTGTGGGATGTTCCATCTCCGCTGCCTGAGTGAAAGCTTTAAAGCTGACAACAAGCTGCTGTGTCAGCAGTGCAGCACGGGTGAGCACAATACAGACAAAATGTTATTTTACCGCGCTTTTTACTAAGCTTTTGTCCTTGTGTTCTCTGCCAGGTGTCCATCCGTGTTTCACGTGCAAGCGCTCAGACAGTGAGGTGCGTCGCTGCCACGTCGCCCACTGTGGGAAATATTACCATGAGGTGTGCGCCCGCCTCAGCCCCCTCACTGTGTTTGACAACAAGGGCTTCCGCTGTCCGCTGCACACCTGCCTCAGCTGCCACTATGGCTGCCGCACGCAGCACAAGTCCACCAAAGGTGAGGAGGTCTGGATCACTGCCGCATTGCTGCACTTTGCATGCACTCTTGACCAATGTGTTCTGGGCTCCAGGGCGGCTGATGCGTTGTCTGCGCTGCCCCGTCGCCTACCATGTCGGCGATTTGTGCATCGCTGCAGGCAGCGAGATGGTGACCAACACGGCCATCATCTGCACCAACCACTTCAACGCCAAGAAGGGCTACAGCCACCACAGTCACGTCAACGTCAGTTGGTGCTTTGTCTGCTCCAAAGGTAACACCCCGTACTTCGGTACATGACAAAAATACAATACAAAATAAAAAAAACTTAAACTATATTGGGAAAGCAGGAAGTGAACAAATGTAAGTTTCAGATTGTAAAAGTAGCAGATGCAGGGGTAGGATTTAATAAGCTTTGCTTCTTCCTACTCCTTTTGGACATGTGGAACTGGGAACTGATTATGGGATGCACTCAATTGTAATCTGATGCATGTTCAAATGAAATAAAACCATTACCATGACTTTGTACATGTAGCAAACGGCTACTGGCTGCTAATGGAGTCTTTGTGGTGCAGGAGGCCAGCTGCTGTGCTGCGAGTCTTGTCCCGCCGCCTTCCACCCAGATTGCCTGAACATTGCCATGCCTGACGGGAGCTGGTTCTGCAACGACTGCCGGGCCGGGAAAAAGCCCAAATACAGAGACATCATCTGGGTCAAACTGGGAACGTACAGGTTAGCAAATTACAAATAACTTCCATGACGTTTGTCGCTAGCAAGAACATTGCCAATCTGTTATTTGGTCCACTTTAGATGGTGGCCTGCAGAGATCCACCACCCCAGAAACATACCCACCAACATACAGCACCTTCGTCACGAGATCGGAGAGTTTCCAGTTTTCTTCTTTGGCTCCAAAGATTACTTCTGGACCCATCAGGGCAGAGTGTTTCCCTACATGGAGGGCGACAGAGGAAGCAAGTACCAGAGGACTGGCATCGGGAAAGTCTTTAAGACTGGTAAAGATGGAGTTGGCCCCCCTTAGAACGCACAAATCAGATCAAACATCACATGATCATCATGGAACATCACTTCCTGTGTTTACATGTACCAGGTTACCAAACAGACTTATTGATCAAATGCTTTGCTTCTCTCAGCGCTGATGGAGGCGGAAGCTCGATTCAAGGAGATTAAGATGAAGCAGGAGGCCAAGGAAGCGCAGGAGAAAAACCGAAAGCCGCCTCCGTACAAGTTTATCAAGGTGTGATATGAAACCTCCATGCTTTCTTTCGTCTTGACATCTCCCTCACAAGGTTTCCGCTCTTCCTTCAGGTGAACAAACCAGTTGGAAAGGTCCAGGTCTACACCGCCGACATTGCCGAGATCCCAAAGTGTAACTGCAAGCCGTCGGAGGACCGGCCGTGCAGCTTTGAGTCGGAGTGTTTAAACCGAATGCTGCAGTACGAGTGCCACCCCCAGGTGTGTCCCAGCGGGGGGCGCTGCTGTAACCAGGACTTCACACAACGTCTCTACCCTGAGACCAAGATCATCAAGACCCCCGGCAAGGGCTGGGGCTTGATTTCACTGCGTGACATCAAGAAGGTGAGCAGGGACACGGCCCACTCGTGTGGAAAAGTGACGCAGCTGGCAATGTGTAATTTGGGTTTTATGCGACAGGGCGAGTTTGTCAACGAGTACATCGGTGAGCTGATAGATGAGGACGAATGCAGGGCGAGGATCAAGTACGCCCACGAGAACAACATCACTGACTTCTACATGCTTACTATTGACAAGGTCTGTGGCGTTTTGTTTTATATCTGATGCTCCACGGTGCATTCAAGTGCTGCGCACTCAGCAGTGCCTTGTCCACTGGGAGCGACATCAATCACTTGGTATTGCATTGGGAATGTTGCAGGACAGTGGACTGTAACGTCACAGTTGCCAATACTACAAATGTCAACACATATTTAATGTTTTGCCACAGGACTGCAATATAGCATCACGGAGAAAAGTGAGAGGAAAAACATGGAAAGCAAAAGAAATGTGTCCGGAAATTAGGGAGATGCTTTGTCTGGAGAAAAGCCGTATGGCATCGTTACTATGAATGATTATAAACATAATATGGATAATCTGGACATGGCAGCGCATGAGGCATTACTGGAACTGCACGTTAAGCGCTTTATGCATAGTAAACCTTGCAATCCAACCTACCTCGTTGTTCCCATCGTCAGCAAGTGACATGCGGCGTGACTGTTTTTTCCCATAAGTTCTTCTTGCTGTCCAAGCAGAAACTGTAGTAGTGTGCATGGAGACCACTACATTTGTTAGCACCAAACCATAACAGAAGTGGGTGGGTGGGGGGGTTCTCTCTCTCTCTCAAAGGACCGAATCATCGACGCCGGTCCAAAAGGGAACTTCTCTCGCTTTATGAACCACAGCTGTCAGCCCAACTGCGAGACGCAGAAGTGGACCGTCAACGGCGACACGCGGGTCGGCCTGTTTGCCGTCTGCGACATCCCATCAGGTCTTTGCACAAAATACACACACACTCCCAGCAAAGTTCTATGGAAAGGGCACCGGCAAACAAATGCAGGATCTACTGTGACAAATGTAGTTGTTTGTTCCAGGAACTGAGCTGACGTTCAACTACAACTTGGACTGTCTCGGCAACGAGAAGACGGTGTGTCGCTGCGGCGCCCCTAACTGCAGTGGCTTCCTGGGAGATCGACCTAAGGTTGAAAAGAACTGCTCTGACAAAACAATGTCTACGGTTTGTTATTCGTGAACTCATGACCTCACCTCCACAGAACTCAAACGGCACGGCGGCCGAACCCAAAGGGAAGAGACTGAAGCGCAAGTACCGGAAGAGGCGAACAGAGGGCAAAAAGTCAGATGACGAGTGTTTCCGCTGTGGGGACGGAGGACAGCTGGTGATCTGTGGGAAGAAGACGTGTACCAAAGCTTTCCACCTGTCCTGCCTCAACCTCTCCAAGAGGCCGTTTGGTGAGCACATACGGCACCAGCACGGTCACATAATCCCATTGGTTCTTTCCACAAAACTTGGATGTCTGACCTTTTTTTGCATGATGTTGCTGCAGGTCGCTGGGACTGCCCGTGGCACCACTGTGATGTCTGCGGGAAGAACTCTGACGCCTTCTGCCAACTGTGCCCCAACTCCTTTTGCAAGGCCCACCAGGAGGGGGCGCTACGTCTGTTGCCACAGACTGGACACATGTGCTGCCTTGAACATGAAGAGCAGGAGGCACGCCTCAAGCTGGACCAGGCCACTGCCACTGTGACTGCCACACCCACCGTCGGCCGCCCAAAGGGCTCCAAGAAGGCGAATGGCGGCGAGGTGAAAGGCAAGGGCTCCAAGAGCAAAGCAGCTGAAGCCTGAAGTGACCCTCCACCAAAGGTCATAGTTATGTGAACCCATAGAGAGAAAAAACAAGTCAGTTAAATCTTCGTCATCAGGGAACGATCACAGCACACGTCTTCAGGTTTTCTTTTTCTTCCTGCACTGAGCTTACGTCCTGTGGCAATGCAGCACAGACGGCAAACCTCCAACAAAATGCCTTTTCCCCCTCCTTTTTTTTTATATTGTAGAGTAAGTTGCGTTGGCGCCACAATGGCTCCAACCCTGCCCCTTTTATTCAGCAGTTCTAGTAGTTTCTACCTGTGTCAGAGATGGGCAAAAGAATCCAGTGGTGGAATGCGAGCAGCAGAGGTGCTTTTGCTTTACTCTCAGCTGGTTTGCTGTGGGAAGAGGTTGAGTTAATCCACGCTGCTATGACAGAACTCCTGCAGTAAACAGGATATTTTATTGCTCTCCGAAATGTGCGCTGATCAAGACCACAACTGATCCAACACGTTGCCAAATGTATTTTGTACTCTAATATATAGTATAAATAGTAAATATATGTATAATATGCCAGACATCCGGCTTTGTTGTAGCTTCCATCCCATGCTTGACTTGACAGATATATATCTATGTACACACACGTTTTACACTTTAGGTTCTGTTGTGCTTTATCTTATTGCTATTGAAATGTTTCATTTTCCATACAATGGCCTGTAGGCAATAATAATCAGCGTGATAGTGGGAGGGGCGGAACTGCCCGATGACGAAACACTACTGAGACGTTTAAAGGCTCCATGCACAATCGGGGAACGTTTTTACTTAGTCTTATTAAACTATACCAATGAACTTTGAGTCATTTTAAGGATCCACTTTCTGTTCTTGTTGTTGCGGTGTACTTTTGCTGTTATGGAAAAGTAGTTCACAACTAAAGTGGCCTTTATTTTTTTTTGTTGAAAGAACCTTGTTCACACAATATTTTTCCAAGTTTGTCTTCTTCCAAATTATCGGCTTTGAGTTGTACGAATAGCTTAATTTGAACTTTTTATTTTCCCAGGGTTGGCTCTGCGTGGGAAGTTGTTTTGCTAGCTAGCTAACGATCGTCATGCTAACTAACCTGCTCTGTTGAATGTAGTGGATGTTGTGAGAACTGTTAACTACTGTCCCCTAACCCAGAGACTAATATGTACATAATGTATAAGTGCCCATAGCAATGCGTCTATTGTAAATATAAATTCTTTCCCCTTACAGCGGTGTTTTTTTGACCAATCTTTACAAACTAGATGGGCTCAGATACTGCTGGTTGTTACTTCAAGACAAACGTTAAACTACTAGTTATTGTCGAGGTTCGAGTATGACAAATCGGGTATTATTTCGCGGGAAATGTCCCTGTTAAACACACGTACCTGTCAGACAAACTACGGGTCTCGTCCAAATTTCCGTCACTGTCAAACATAGGAGCAAAAATTATTCCAAGTCATTTCTCAAGAGATTTTATTCCTGTCAGACAAAAGACAAAACGAGATCCATTTTGCATAACAGTAGTAGAGCAGCGGCCAAGAATAGAAAATGTTTTTTTCAGTGTAAAAATAAGTCTGCTCACCTGTGCCTCCCTCTCCTAGTGCAAACACGTCACAAGTTAGGCACGTGGCGCAGGTGGGCTCTAATTCAATGACACTTAAGTGCTGATGGCGAATTAAATTCTCCAGAGTTGATTGACAAATGAAGGCCTGTCCAAAAGCCCATACCAAAAAGGCCAGTGTCACTTCCTTGCTAAAAGCATGACTACGTTGAACCGAGGTTAATATTCCCAACACAAATCACTGGTGGTCCCTCGAGGCCGCATCAGCGTGTACGTGTGTGAGCCAGTTGGAGGAAAAACATAAGTAGCTCAAAATAAAGTCAAATATTTTTCACTTGTACATTAAGCTTCAAATAAAAAATAAATATAAGCTCTAGTCAGACATTTTAGAATTTATCGAGAAAAATAAAAAGTGTAGCGGTCGTTCTTTAGCGACTAACACAGTGCAGCTTATTCTAAAGTGTGGCCCTGGCGGCGGCATCAGGATGCCAGCACACCCCTGCGGATAATGTCGGAGCCGTAGCGGCGGCTGAGGGAGGAGTCACCCCTCAGCTGGTGGGAGTGGCATCGCTTCAAGCAAGGCTCCGCCTCGCTGTCGTCGGATTTCGACCTGTACCCATCATTCTCTGTCCCGGTGCGAAGTCGCGTTCTGGCATGTGACGGCGGCTGTGTGTTGGTGAGCGGTCGGAGCAGCGGCTTGCGTTGCTCCAGCGGCATCTGCTCCATCGACAAAAGCTTCTCGCTCCTCTTGGGAATCCGGAACTTGCCCCAGCCTTTTAGGTGTCCACCTGCTGGCCCGTTGGAGACATCTATCGAAATACCTTCTGCGGCCATGTTAGATTTCATCTTGCTGTGGGTTGTGACATCTGAAGGGGCGGAGCTTCTTCTGGTCACTCCATCCACAAAGTTGACGTCTGGGCCTGTAGACCTGATGTCAACCAGCCTGATGGAAACCGTTTTGTCCAGCTGTGCGGAGCCGAGTTTGCTCTTTAGGTGGCCAGAAGAGGCGTCAGTCACTTTGCTCCTCCTCTTTCTCCTCCGCTCCTTGTACTCCTGGTGGCTCTCTGGTCGCCGCCTGGTCAACACTTCCGGTTCGAGCGCCGGGGCTTCCCTTCTCAAGCCTTTCCTGGCCTCCATTTTGTGCAGCTTCAAGGCGACACTTTCCTGAGCGACCTCCTGCTTCAGAAGCTTCGGCTCCTGCAGCTCAAGGTTGTCGTCCGCGTTGCCGGCGGCCTCGGCAGGTGTCGTCTCTTTGACTCGCGACCATTTGGGGTCCAGGGTTCTACCGGGAGCATCTTCCTTGGACGTGTGCAGCGAGTCACAGACGCCTTTTCTATCGCGACACTTTCCCTTGTCCTGCTTCAACCCTTGTTTGGTCTTGGTTCCAGAGTGGCTGCACGGCATCTGGGAGCCCTGAGA
The DNA here is from genome assembly GCF_037039965.1 of Doryrhamphus excisus. Taxonomy (NCBI): domain Eukaryota; kingdom Metazoa; phylum Chordata; class Actinopteri; order Syngnathiformes; family Syngnathidae; genus Doryrhamphus; species Doryrhamphus excisus. Next base: position 3,462,514 of record NC_136370.1, read on the forward strand.
GGTCAGGCGGTCCAGAGAAAAGATCTGCTGCAAGTCCAGCTCGGATGGATTCCCTGCGACAAAATGAAGGACAAGGTGCAAGTGGGTCTTGGTGATGTTTTAAGGACAACTATTTATGTGTAACCCACCACTGAGCAGCTCCTGGTCCACCAGTCTGACTTGGTGCTGGAAGATCTGCTCCCGGACTCGCCACAACGAGCGCTTCATCTTCTCCCGCCGGGTCACCATGTAGGTCAGGTTTCGGACCTGAGGGGCGGCAGCGCGTCACAAGGTTAAATAAAGATGCGGTTCTTGTGCCATCGCGTTTTTAAGCAAGCACTGGTGCTAATCTTCTTTTAAGATAAACGTTTTCAGTCGATGAGGACCCCCCATCCTCTCCTATGGTCCCTTACCATCCCCTCGGGCGCCCCTCAACTATTGGACTTTCAACTTCTCCAGAGAGCCCTTACTCCCTACAGTGGCCACCTTCCCTCTGCTGTGGTCTTTCCCCCTCTCCAATGGGCACCGCCCCTCTCCAGAGGACCCAAGGCCTTTCAAGGGGTCACCAACCCTTTGTGGTCCCTCCCTAGTGAACTACCACCCTCTCAAGTAGATTCCAACACTCTTTCACCCTTTCCGAGGATCACCCACCCCTCTACCTCTGGTCCCCGTCTCGGGTCACCAACCCCCTCCAAAGGCCCCTTCCTCTCTCCAGCGGTCACCTACCCTCTCCAAGTCTTGGCGGAGGTGGGTGAAAAGCTGCAGGCGTCGCAGCAGCACTTCGTGCTCACGGCGAGCCAGACTCTCCTCCTCGTCCTTCTTGGGCGTGAGGAGCGGCTGGTTGAAGTTGGCTTTGCGTTTCAGCTTCCAGTACTGGTAGATGAAGTCTGCAGTCTCGGGCGCCATCTTGAGGTGGCGGGCCACCTCCTGGGCGTCCACAAACTGGTAGAAGTCCTCCTCCATCTGCTGCAGCTTTAGCTTGCGAAGGTTGACCCGCTTGTCCTGCTCACGGCCGCTCATCTGCTGCGGGTCCCGATGAGGGGTGAGACACAAAGACGAGGGGGAGGAGGCGGCGACCTCATCCCCTCTAACCCTCCCTCGCCGCTTGCCCTTCTTGCCCCCGACATCCTCCTTTTCCCCGTCGTCTCCAGAGTCTCGGTCCCTGGACTCTGCGCCCTCCATTCCTGAGTGTTTGGGGCAGTAGGCCTTGAACTTGACCTCGTCATCCTCTGTGAGGAACGTGTTCATCTCCAAGCCGGCATGGGGGCCACAGGTCACATGGAAGGCAATCCGGCAGTTTTTGGCTGAGCACTGCGGAGGCAAACGGAATGTCAGGTGCATAAATATTAGGAACACCTCTGCGGTATCGTGTGCTGCACCTACCTGGATGCACGCTCCGGTCTTCTCTTTGCACAGGCAGCAGATGAGGGACCACCTGTTGCTGGGAATGTGCGACACGTTGGTGATTGGCTCCATCTTCTCCGGATTCCCGATGCTCACCTGTGAGAGGAAGAGGATTGGTTGTGTGACAGTTTTGACGCCAACAACACAGCAGCAACGGGCTGGGAAAGCTACCTCTGGGATCCACAAGGCACAGCTGACGTGGACCCACTTGGTTCCACTGCGGGTGGGCTTCATGGCGCCACCCTTCTTTGGGCACAACTGGCACTTTGGCATTATGCCGAGGGCACAGATCCGACACAGCCAGCTGCCTTTGGGGACCTTCTGGATGCCGTAGCACGCCTGCCGAGCGACATCAAGGAAGAGGTTGGATGCTTCGTGAACACGCTACAGCCTGGGGTTAGTTTTTCAACTCTGACCTGGTGGACACATATATTGCACTTGTCGCAGAACACCATCTCGTTGTTGTCCTCGCCGTCAGGTGACTGGCACACGTCACACACCACATCCTCGTCGTACTCAATGCCCAGACCCTCCTCCGTCTCCACGGCGTGTGTCATGCTCTCATGGCAGCGGCGCTCCAATTCCTCCACGGCACGCTCCATGGTCATCTCGTCCAGGGGCGGGAGGGCTGAGGGCCGGCACAGTATTCGCCGCTTCATGCGTTGCTTTGGCTTTTACTTATTCAACATGTCAATCGGTTGAAGACTCACCCAGCTTAACAAACTCTTGGTTGACAACTTGCAGCCAGGCCACGTCTTCCTCATTCAGGTCGTAGCGACACATGCCCTCCGCCAGAGTCCGGATGTCCACATAGCCTAGCACCTGGGCTCCCGACATGCGAATTAACTTCTTGGGTCTGACAAACATGACCTCTTTCCCCTTTTCCGCCAGCGCCCTGCAAGACACATGACATCATCACAGTGGTCACAACAGCCACGCCCACCGAATGTCCTACCTGGCCACGGGTAGGGGGATGGACTGTGGGCTGACCGGTACTTGGACACCCTTTTCCCACTCCTGCCTCCAGGGGTCTGCAAGGACGTAGTAGTCTTCCGGGTTGAGCTGGTAGGAATCGTGCACCTTCATGGCGGTGATCAGGTCCGTCCTGAATACCTGAAATAATCACGAGCACTTCAGAGGTCGCCGTACAAAGTCAACACTGACTGTCGTGTGATTGCTGCACTACAGAAACAACTGGGGTACACACATATACGCACACAATGTGCGTGTGGCATAGAAAAAGGATGGACTCCAACGTAAGTCACAAGGTGTAAACAAACTAGCGATCCTCCAATCAGGGCTTAGTATTGCTGATTCCAATAGTACTATTATTACAATATTACTTCTCTTGTAATCTGGTGCAATTTATAAAATACCAATAAATTAAAATGACCTTCTTGGGAGAGTATCCACCAGCCCTCATAGAATAGTAGAGAAAACATTGTATCCAAGCACTTTTGGTAAAAGTATGCCCCCCCCCCCCCCCCCCCCATAGTTGCAAAGTGCACATTTGTTATTTGTAATTCTAGCACACACAGACATGCCTCCATTCATGACCAGTGACTGTACACGTTCAAATATGCTCCAGTCAGCTGAGCAGTACCCAACCAATCACCGTGCAGCTTGTCATTGCGCTGCTTTAATTCTATTGGTCCTCAGAGCTGGAGGGCGTGCACAGCCACGAAGAGCAGTCATGCACGTGTCCAATGAGGATCATTTGTTGTGGTGTTTGCAGAAAAAGGCAGAGCAGACTTTGGAGATGTGGACACAGTCAATTGCAAACGTACTAGTATGTTCAAATAGCTTATATATACACGTCTTGGTGACAGTTATGTATGTACATTTATGTATGTTATTTAACAACAATGTGAACTTTAAATAAATTCTGACAAACCTCAGAAGGTTTCTGTCTCGTTCCTCTCCTGGCCTGAGAAGAATGCTGTGACCAGCAGGTGGAATTACCTGAGCGGAAAACAAATGTTCTGTGAACAGTTTTCATCTACTTTCTTCCTTTGTCATTATATATATATATATATATATATATATATATATATATATGGCTCCAGCACCAATGACTTACTTTCATTGTCTGAGTCATCACTGCTGCTGGGATGTCGACTTCTCTTCATGGTCGGGTGTGTGAGGAGATCCAGATTCAGCACGCTGGAAAGGCAAGACAGACAAAAGACTTTCATTTCATGACTAATGACTGTATGTGTATAAATACAAGACTGCAGTGGATTGCCTAGTACTGAAAAATCTCGAAATCTTACAGATTATCATAACACACGGACTGTCCGCTTCATTATTTCAACTAGAGGCAACAAAACAATTCTGCCTTTATGGTATTCATTTAATATGCATCATGGTGCAGGGTTTGCAAGCCTTTTCTAAAGGTCAAATTAAAGCAATGACTGTATAAATTACATACCGCGCCATGTTTGTACAAACTTACTCAGACCGAGCATGAAGAATTTTTTCGTTTTATCACATAAATGAAATATTACAAACAAATAATGAGACGTTTTACGATTGCAAAGTGAGAGGAAACTGCAAATTTTGTTTTAATTATGCCAGAAAGGTTTGACATTGCTAAATAATGAGAGGTTTTATGATTGCAAAGTGAGAGGAAACTGCAAATTTCGTTTTAATTCTGCCAGGAAGGTTTGACATTGCAGTTTTCCAACATTGAAAACTTGCAAGCACTCGTACAGAACACTGGTGACACCTTTGTCTTCTTAATTAACGAAAATGTTAGCTGCAGTAGCTGTGTACATGCGCAGTAATAAGTAGTTACATGAATATCTCTGACAGCTTCTAGCAAAAGTAAACAATTATTTTTGTACCAAGATTTATGGACCTGAATCTCATTCGATTGTGCGCCTAACAGATGACAAAGTAGATATTTACCAGGGATTAGTTCATAGTTCCACAGTACTAGTTGTCTAGTACTTGTGTCAGTGCCAATTTACAATAAACTTGTGGCTCATGTCACCAAGTTGGAAACAAAACAAAGATGTCACCTCATGCTCTGCGTGAAGGCATCACCATCTGTGTACAAGACGACATGTTGGCTCACATCATGATGATGAATCTGAGCCCTGCGGCGCCAAACAAGCCCATCTTGTGAGCAAACTACTCGTAATGACGCTACTGTAACTGAACTGTAAACAAAAACATCGCTGATTTGTGTGCACGCAACGAGCAGCGGGGAACGACTTTGGTAGCATATGACAACACAACCAACAAGGACTCAAGAATCGATGAAAAATCCAATAAGATTGTTGAGAGGAAACGACAAGTTCTTTGCTGGCTGGCTAAGCTAACAACTGCGGGTGACGCCGTAACTTTCAGCAGACATACAAAGTATCGGCTAAACTTAGCAGTATCTGGACAATACTTTCCGTTCATAGTATAGTGGCATTAATTTGTACCGTAAATAAACAATGCTGACCCGGTAAGCAAATAAATTAGCTGTTAGCATTAGCCGCTTTGCTAATCTGTCAGTGCCGTTCCAAAACAAGCAGGCCTACACCGGCGCCTTCATGGACGACCTTTCCAAGCCGCCTACTGGTCTCAAATTATCACCGAGTAGTTCTTGTTAACATTAAGACATTGTAAATCACTCATATTCTGCCATGCCGCCTTAATTCCTTCCTAGAAGAGTCCATTGGGTCGTAGAACTTGTGCTAAGCAAGCTCAAATATCCTGTTAGCACAATACTAGCGCAGTTACCGTAGACATCCACTAGCACAGGCTAAAGCTAATGTTGCTAATATTATGGCATATTCCCTCACCCGTAATTCAAGTTGCAGTGGAATATCTGTCAACAGTTACCGGCTTATCTTTTGCTTAAGACAAACGCAGAAGCATGCGTGGAAGCTGTTAGGCGTTTGCTGTAAACAAGGATGCTAAGCAGCTGTGTACAGTGTGGCATCTTAACCAGCCACTGGTCGAGGTTAATCTTTGGCGCCATTTTAAATGACGACGTCGCGTTCTCCTGGCGCCGCCATGCTAACACGACAACTAGTGCTCTGGTCCGAAAGAACACCGGCTAAGATAGTGTGGAACTGCAGAGAGAGTGGGGGATACATACGGTGCACGCCGGGACGACGCAAGTCGTTCTTTGCCTTTGAGGAGAGGCTCCAAGAGTTCCGCTTGACCCGCATTCCACATACACAAACATGGAGAGTAGCAGGGGGCGGTGCCAGGAGGAGGGGAGCCTGCTCAGCATGCAGATTGGCCTCTCGGCCGCTGGAGGGCAGCAACGTTCCCAATGGTAGTGCTTCTAGTCGACATGCGACATATACATATTTGATGAGATATTTGTTTGACTACAGCGAGCATTGGTATTGTTTACTAAACAAGTGAACACATTCTCTGCATTTTTTTCCTGATTGTGCGTGACGTAATAAGCAGTTTTATTTGGGTAAGTCCACGTCTTGTATCTTAAAGGTACAGTGTACCATTTATTTATTCGTTAACATGTATCTCCCTTCAACAAAATGGGAAAAATTAGTGATATGATATGTGTTTGTTATAGACAACCATACTAAAGTTGTTGTAAAAGTACTGAGTGCTAAAGTGGATATTTGTTGGTGCTTCTCCCTGAAAAAACAAAGTCCAGGCTCGTACCGGCAGATGGTGGGTCTGAATTCATTTAGTGCTTTTAATTTGATGTTGTTCCTGTCATAGTTTTGCACAAAAAAAAGTGTAAAAGGAAACTTAAGTTCAGGTGTCAAAACACGTCAAAACCTGTCCAAAAATAATAATACATGTGAAATCATGAAGAATAAAACATCACAATACAATTATTACATACATGAGAGTGCAACCAATAGTTTAATGAACGAGTAAATCCAGCAGGATATTTTCTTCTTTCATTTGACGGCCAGGATGGCGTCGTAGGACTTGCCCGTGCGGCACACCTGCACATTAGTGAAGCCGCTCCGGTTGAGTAGCATGGTGTATTGGGAGGGGGGGCGCTCCCGACCCTCCATCTGCACCAGCATGTTGAGGGAGAAGAGCTGCGTCATGATGGGGCCGCGCCGATTCTCCATCAGCGTGGCCTCCACAAGCAGGACGCCGCCACCTTGACGTCCACACGCACAGCGACCATCAAAACTTAAAGCAATCAATCATGTCAAGTGTAAGTGGACTTTATGGTCACCTGGTTTGCAGGCACGGTAGAGCTTCTTCAGCAGTGTCAGGCACTTCTCCTCGGACCAGTCGTGAATGATCCGGGCCAGGATGTACAAGTCAGCTGGAGGAAGTTCACAGAGGAAGAAATCTCCTGAAGGAGCAGAAAGCACAACATGTTTATCATGTCATCACGTCGGAGCACCGACACTTCCATGCAGTCGTCACTGCAAGAGCAGATAGACATTTACAAGGTTTGAGAAGCCAGAGTCATGTGACTGCCAAGAAGGTCACATCGGTGTCATTTTAGTTTGTTGCCATGACAATAGTCCTTTGACACGGGGCAATGGCACCAAATGTTCAAACAGAAAATGAAAAAAAACACAAACATAAAACAAATGTAACAGGAACAAAATGACAAAAAACATACAAAACAAAATAAAAAAAAGATGAAAAAAAGTGAACCGACCATGGCCCATAAACATGATGCTCATCTTGAGGTAGCAGCAATGAATAACATAGACACTAGATGTGTTCATGAACATGGGGTCATTACATCGGGTCTATATTTTGCAATGATCCTGCCACCCACTTTTGGGTCACAACCTACCAGCTGACCAACTGTTTAACAAAGATTCCACTTATGTTTTTATCTGTTTTTTTCCTGCAAAAACACACTTTGAAATGCAAATAAATGATGATTGACATTGCTATCTAGTGGCATGTTGTGTACATTACAGTCTTCACTGACTTTTAGCAACTCTTGGATATAAAACCTGCCACAGACGTGATCAATTTCTTCCGAAACGTAGATTTCATTGTAATGTTGTTTCGCTCACCGATCTCAAAGGTAAAGGTGTCGTTCTCCTGGAGGAAATGTTTTCTGGTCATTTTCACAACCTCCTGGAGGTCAAGGACGGTGACGGAGGAGGAGGGATATGCCCTCGCCAGCTCGCGGGCCAGGGCGCCAGTGCATCCTGTGAGTTCAAAACATAAGCTGTAATACAGTATATATTATGCTGCCCCCTAGTGGCTGCACCTCCTCATACCTCCGAGGTCCATAATCTTCTGGAAGCAAGAGAGGTTGAACGCCGTCACAACGTCCTGCCCGTCCAGAATCCAGGAGGAGTTCATCAAACCCATGAACTTTAAAGTCTCCTCCTCCGATCTGGACCGCAGAGAGAGAGGGGAAAAAAGGGGGGCGTCAGCGACAAAGAAAAGAATCCCAAATGGGCTTTTGTGCCGATGAAAACCACCTGTAGATGGCCTCAAACACCTCCTCAGGCGGGATTCCGAAGGTCTTCTGGTTTTGATTCTTGCCCTCTCTGGTGCAGAAAGGAAGGAACGTGTCCGGAGGTTCTGTTGCCAAAACTCAATCCGCTTCATGTTGGACTCACCTGACGGCGTCGGTCATGTTGTTCCACAGCGGGTAGATGGTCTGCGACTGGTAGATGACCATATCGTGGAGCGACTTGCCCCCCCCTCTGGCCAAGTACATGTTGGCCACGTCGGTGCTGCTGTAAAGAGCTGACAAGGAAACAGAGTCAGCAATACCAATCACAGCCACTAAGGGGCTTTTGTGTGTATGGCACAGTTTTAGGGCCACATTGGGAAAAATAAAATTCATCTGAGATTTCGAAAGTTATATGGTAAATTTTGAGAAAAAGTCATACATTCACAAGAATAAAGATGGAATATTATGGTGCTTTTTTCTTGTAAAACTATTACCTAAGTTTTGTACTATTTTTTATTATAACTATTCCCGTAAATATACAATTTTTTTGAATTTATGACTTTATTTTCATATTATGACTTTTTCTACTAAATTGATGAATTTTTCTCCTAAATTAATGGTTTTATTTTAACAATATTACGACTTTTTAACATGATTGTAAAACTTTTTTTTACTTCATATTCATATTAAAACTTTTTTTAATTACGACTTTATTCTCTTTTTCTCACAGATTGATTACGTTATTTTTGTAATATTAGGACTTTTTTCTTGTAAACTCATAATTTTATACTCATAAATTTACAACTTTTTTCTCAGAAATTTGTGACTTTATTTTTTGTAATATGATGATTTTTTTGCACAACCTTTTTCTAGTCAAAATTATGACTTCATTTTCTTAGTATATTTTTTTGCTTGTAAATTCTTTACTCTTGTATATTTATGACTTTATTCTTGTAAATATTATGATTTCATTTTTGTAATATTATGACTTTATTCTCGAAATCTCCGATTTTTTTCTATTTATCAATGTGTTCTCTGTCGTAGCTATTAGTGGAGTCATGCAGTGGTCGCCAACCTCTTTTGAAAATGTCCGAAAGCTACTCATTTTTAATTTCATATCTTATTTTAATCCAAACAAACTGAATATTTTTGTTCTACCAGAACATTAGCAAAACGTGAGCATCACATTTTGCATTGACCCTTAGGTTACAGTTTCAGCTAATGGCAAAAATAAACACATAAAACATTCTATTTAAGTTGGCATTAAAAATGTACACACAATTTAAAGTAGAGAAAATAAATGTATATATGTTATGTGTTAAACAGCATTATCATGTTTCTTTTCATCTTTTCAGATATGGAAATATTTTCAACAGCAATATGCTACCTTATTTATATTGCAAACAAACATTAGCAAGTTTAATTGTGCTATCAGCAAAGCACTGGAGGGCAAACCGTATGTCTCCACGATATTTGCTTTTGCTATGATATGCTACGATACCTGTCCCGTCCGCCGTCTCCACCTCCAAGATCTCAATGCCCACCAGGGCGTCCAGCAGCCTCTCCATGCCGTCCGCGCTGGCGTCCAGAGCCTGGGCGACATGTTGAGCGCTGAGGGGCCGTTGTGACGTCATCAGGAGATCGAAAACACCCAGCTCGCAGGCGGCGAAGATCACCTGGAAAACGAGCAGGTGACATCAAATACACAGGAATGAACCAACACGAGTCAGCCTCGCACACAAACATCATTTGCCACATTTAGAAGCGAGTGGGGGCAAGTCAAAACACTTTAGCTCAATGCAGTCTGTCGTGAAGTGTTGAATCGTTCAACGAGGTGAGCGGTGACCTTTGACACCCTGAAGCCGTTCAAGTACTCGAGTAGTTTGAAAGGGTAGTCCAGTTCGCTTTGGGACAGATGCTCAGCCATCACTGCGCCTCAGCTGTGTCAAAAAGATGGAGGAAAATCACATGGAATAGTCCTAAGTCTGCTCCAAGCTGCTGCTGTTTGTCCTGGTGGGGAAAGACCTGATGGAGGCGAGTTGTGGGCGGCTCCAATGGTCTATTGGCACGGACAGACTGCAGTTCTACAAACGGCCACAGAGAAACTAGGGTGGCGCTGTCGCATCGCCGGTTGTTTATGAGCCCAGGTTGGGCAGGGAAGAGGACCTGCTTTGTTTACACATTTAAAAACAAACAGCACATTTACTGTATGAATCTTCTTAGAAATATTCACGCATATGCGTTTAACACAGGTGGTTGTTTAATATATCGCTAAAAGTTTGTGACGACTCTCGAAACTCCAACTACATGTCGACCGAAACAACTTATTTGCTCATTAAAGAATTCGACTCCGTTGACGTCATGCAAAACACGTTTCGCTTGCGGAAAGATGACTTTATTCACAATTGATGAAAAGTGTTTTCATCTATTTGTACCTGAGTGACTCGGCCACAGTTAAAAATAAAAGTAAAACTTTAAAAGTTTAGAAAGAAACAAAACATCCTCTATTATTAACCAAATCGATTTATTATGCATGAACAAATCCCTTCCTACCAGGCGCGCGCACGCACACACACACATGCGCACGCACACACAACCAACGTTTAAATAGATGACAAGGTGGCGATGGGGAATCGTAGCTCATTGTGCAGCACATGCTTGAATAAAATGATATTTATTTACAAGAACAGCAACGCTCCAAAGCAAGTTGACAATGGAAGAACACAAAACATTGAGGGAGGGGTCTGAGGTGTATGCGGAGGGTGGGTGTTTGGCCCAAAAAAAAAACAACACAGCGAAACAGAAAACCCAGCATTACATGATGGACTACATCAATATGACAGGAACACTGAGCAAGTGTCTTTATTTACAAGGTGGGACAAGTCGCGCCATGTGACAATTCAACGTGTGTGTGCCTATTTTTTTTCCCCATTTCCAATTTGTTTTGAGGGGGGCGGGGGGCGCCACCGATGTCAATGCCGTGCTTCCTCCGCTCAGGACTGACGCAACAAAGCAAATAAGGCACGATTAATACTTGGACCGTAGTTATTTTGGAAGGGGAGGGAGGAGGCGGGGTCTACAGACAATGTAAACAATGGAGTCAATTGATTAGGAACGCCAATCACCTTCCCTTTGGAACCCCCCCCACCACCACCACACACACACACACACACACACACACACACACACACACACACACACACACACACACACACACACACTCCCCCGGCACCCAGGCTACACTACTGCACATACAATCACATGGTGACAACCAGTAGTGCAAAGACAACAAGAGGAGAGAGCACCGCCCTGCCTCACACCTTTGGTACTGACATGCCTCTGCCTGTCTAAAGGGGGGGGGGGGGGGGGGTGAGGGTGTGTCAAGACGGATGATTGATCGACAGACTGATTGATTGATTGACAAGCTGTCACAAGATGAAGCAGTGTCAGTGTGGATGCGTGAGAGAGAAAAATAAAGTGTCCTGATGTCCATCTCAGCTGCGACCTTTGCCGACCCATTTTGCAAACAAATATTTTGTTGCTTCACTTCAAGTACATGGCACCGCCCGCCCCACTCCCTCCTTAAACGCTGGGAGTTTCCATCCACTTTTGGGAATCTTCGTTGGATGAGCAGGCAACTGAGCCTGGTCGAAGCGGGACGAGGACCGCCGGTCCAAAGAAGCCGCCACAGATTGAGGACAGGGAGGAAGTAGAGGAGGAAGAGGGGTCCATGTGCCGGTGAAGAAGAGGGGGGGGGGGTGTCAAGATTCTCGGGTGGCCCGTCGCAGCTGTCGGGGGCTCCTGGCTTTGGTGGGCGTAGTGGAAGCAGTTAGTCGTGTTTCAGGTGGTCCTTGATGTCTTTGATGTCCTCTTCATCTGTGTACTCTGATGGCTCGTCGCCGGGCTTCAATAAGCGGCCCACGTAGTCGTATTTCTCTGCAAACATGGAACACAAGACCAGGAACAACATCAAGACTTGCAGAAACTGCAAAACATATTTCTTTCCCTTTTCAGTGCATTGTAACAAAAGTTAGTATGAGCTAGCTAACAATGGACCTCATTGGGTGGTACCTATTTCAACTACAAAGCCCTCTAATAAAACCTTGAACAATGTTCGATATACATGCTGTGGTCACACATTAACAAGTGTGGATGATAACATGTAATACTTACAGTATCTTGCAGCAATTAATAATTTAAAACATGACTGAAACTTCTTTCTGACGCGCATTGATTTGGCCCATTGATGGCACTTACTATGTCCACTCTTGTTGGGATGGCTGTGTCTTCCAGCACAAGGTAAAAAATGCTGCCAGCAAAATTGTCTGAGTGACGATGACATTAGCGACTAGCGAGGCGTTGTGTTATTCCGCCAGATATAGTTTTCCGTGCTAGCTGCAACAATAACAACATTGCTGTAGCTTGGTTAATATAAAAGTCAGTTATGTCAAGAGTCTGACACATGGTGTCATGTTACAAACAACATTAAACTCATCCCACAGCAATTTAACAATATACAAACATGTACCAATACGAGTAGTGATTGAGGAAGACGACACGACATCAGGGCGTTTTGGTTTCACACAGCGCTGTCGTGGTGCGGTCAAACACGAGTTTGGTGTTGCAAAGTTACAATGTCACCGACCTTGCTTGATTATTTTCGTTAAAATGTTGCTACGGTTTTTGGAGCTACTTATTTCAGGCAACTTCGCTTCCCCTGACTGCATTTTTTTTTATTTGTACTTCTTGCCCTCACGTCTTCTTAAAAGTAAATGATAGTGTGGCAGTCTTTCAGCAGTCTTTCATTCATTCATTTTCTACTGCTTCTGCTCAAGAGGGTCACGGGGGTGCTGGAGCCTCAGCTGTCTTTGGGCGAGAGGCGGGGTACTGGTGCAGGACTGGTGGACAATTTGGAGTGGCCAATTAACCTAGCATGTTTTTGGAATGTGGGAGGAAACCGGAATACCCGGAGAAAACCCACACATACACGGGGAGAACATGCAAACTCCACACAGAGATGGCCAAGGGCAGGATTGAACTCAGTCTATCAATTCAAATTTTGTTAAGCAAGGCGTCTGCAAAAACAAATTTTTATATCCGATATTGATTATTAACAATAATTACACTAATTTGCTTTGTTCAAGATGTGGATGTTTGCAGAGTTTTTAAATGGACAAAATGTATTAGTGGCTCTTTAATTTTTCTGTATGTGACAAAAGAAAAGGTTATTTCTTATGTGGAAATGTTTCATCCAGCTTTCTGGAAGAGATTATGTACAGTGCATCCGGAAAGTATTCACAGCGCTTCACTTTTTCCACATTTTGTCATGTTACAGCCTCATTCCAAATTGTATTAATTTAATCTCTTACCTCAAAATTCTACACAAAATACTCCATTATGACAATGTGAAAAAGTTTTTTTTTGAATTAATTAAAAATAGAAAACTAAGAAATCACATTTACATAAGTATTCACAGCCTTTGCCATGAAGCTCAAAATTGAGCTCAGGTGCATCTTTTTTCCACTGATCATCCTTGAGATCTTTCTACAGCTTAATTGGAGTCCACCTGCAGTAAATTCAGTTGATTGGACATGATTTGGAAATATAATAACTGTCTATATAAGGTCCCACAGTTGACTGTGCATGTCAGAGCACAAACACCAAGCATGAAGTCAAAAGAACTGTCTGTAGACCTGCGAGACAGGATTGTCTTGAGGCACAAATCTGAGGAAGGATACAGAAAAATTTCTGCTGCTTTGAAGGTCCCAATGAGCACAGTGGCCTCCATTATTGGTAAATGGAAGACGTTTGGAACCACCAGGACTCTTCCTAGAGCTGGCCGGCCTTCTAAACTGAGCGATCGGGGAAGAAGGGCCTTAGTCAGGGAGGTGACCAAGGCCCCGATGGTCACTCTTTCAGAGCTCCAGCGTTCCTCTGTGGAGAGAGGAGAGCCTTCCAGAAGGACAACCATCTCTGCAGCAATCCACCAATCAGGCCTGTATGGTAGAGTGGCCAGACGAAAGCCACTCCTAGTAAAAGGAACATGGCAGCCCGTCTGGAATTTGCCAAAAAGCACCTGAATGACTCTCAGACCATGAGAAACAAAATTCTCTGGTCTGATGAGACAAAGATTGAACTCTTTGGTGTGAATGCCAGGCGCCATGTTTGGAGGAAACCAGGCACTGCTCATCACCAGGCCAATACCATCCCTACAGTGAAGCATGGTGGTGGCAGCATCATGCTGTGGGGATGTTTTTCAGCAGCAGGAACTGGCAGACTAGTCAGGATAGAAGGAAAAATGAATGCAGCAATATATAGAGATATCCTGGATGAAAACCTGCTCCAGAGCACTCTTGACCTCAGTAGACTGGTCATGTACCTTGACCATATAGACAGTAGACATTAGCACACAGCCAAGATCTCAAAAGATTGGCTTCAGAACCACTCCGTGAATGTCCTGGAGTGGCCCAGCCAGAGTCCAGACTTGAATCCGACCGAACATCTCTGGAGAGTTCTGAAAATGGCTGTGCACAGACGTCTCCCATCCAACCTGATGGAGCTTGAGACTTATTGCAAAGAAGAATGAGCAAAACTGCCTAAAGATAGGTGTGCTAAACTTGTGGGATCATATTCAAAAAGACTTGAGGCTGTAATTGCTGCCAAAGGTGGATCAACAAAGTATTAAGCAAAGGCTGTGAATACTTATGTAAATGTGATTTTTTTGTTTTCTATTTTTAATAAATTCAAAACATGTCAAAAAAAACTTTTTTCACATTGTCATAATGGAGTATTTTGAGGTAAGAGATTAATTTAATACAGTTTGGAATGAGGCTGTAACATGACAAAATGTAGAAAAAGTCAAGCGCTGTGAATACTTTCCCGGATGCACTGTATGTCCTCTGTGGGTGTCCAGGCCTTAATGCACCACGCTGCCACAAAAGTAATGAAATTACATGCCCTCAATGTGACAGCACGTCCAGAAAAATCTTACTTACCCATGAATTGCATCTCCCACTCCCGCACGCTCTCCATCTGCACAGCATTGAGGTCGGACAAGTCATCGTACTCGTCCCTCAGGGCATCTTTCTCCAGACAGAAGGTGGCTAAACCTCTGGAAGCGTCCCGGCCTGCGAATATCCCGTAGGGACCCTCTGAGGGGGGCAAAGAGAGAAGAAAAAAAAAAAATATATATATATATATATATATATATAATTCAAATCAAAGGGAATCCATAAATGCGTCTGACTAGCAAGTTACTTTTTCAATTCCATTCATTATGCAACACAAAAGACACATGCTGCAAATGCTATCAAAAAAGGGCTTATCATCTGAATGATTAGATGTGCTGCGTGGAAGCATGTGCAGATAAACATGTCACGGTGCACGACAGCACTGCCATCTCCTGAATTAGACAACGCAAACAGGAAAAAAGACGTTGCACATGAGCTCAACTGATGAGTCACTCCTGTGTGTGTGTTTACATAATTGGAATTTATTAAAAGGTTTGGTTTCATTGTCTCATGCGAGTTAGCATTTTTCATTTGATGACTAGCTCTACCTTTCTAACAACCTAACCATACAAAGTTTGTATTGTTTTCGTGGGACGGGAAAGAATTAAAGGCCGGCACAAATGCATTTCAACTGCCACCAATAGATTTGGCAGCAACCATTAGGTCATTCCTGTGACTGTAGCTTGTAATTACAACTCCGTACAGCAGGTGGTGGCGAGCATCATAACACATCTTTTAGACACCTGGTCGGCCAGAGAATAAGACGTAGCATGAGGGATCAGTGTTGCCAAATTGGATTTAGCAAGCATTCACAGCCCTCTAGAGCAGGGGTCGGGAACCTTTTTGGCGAAGAGAGCCATGAAGGCCAGATATTTTAAAATGTCTATCTGTGAGAGCCATATACATTTTTTTAAACATTGAATGCAATAAAATGTGTGCATTTTTATGTAAGACCAACAGTTTTAGATATAATGGGCTCTAATTACATAGACCAGGCACACTACCCCACACCAATGGGGGGTGGCCAGCACACTTTCGTGAGCAGCGCAGTGTCTAATAATAAATCAAATACTTGTTGCCATTAATACAACTTCTGCTGCTGCATAGTTTTGCACCATACTCAGTATATTTCATTCTTTTGGCCATCTTTGCCAGAAGGCTTGGTTCTGCAGCTTTAGCTAGGTGACTATTTGACTAAAGGAGAAAAGTTTATATTTACATGTTGACATCTCAATGACCGAGGTAGACTACCGCATTACCCAGTAATAATCGAGTTTTGGTGTTTGACCTAGAAAATATCAGGAAAGATGGATATGGTCGGCCGTATTGCAGTAGAAAATAGAATTTTGGATGAATTAAAATGCATTAAAATGTTGTTGATTTTTAATATTATTTTTAAAAGTCATGTCTGTGATGTTTACTTTAAAATGTTAGCAAAAATACATTTTTATTGTGGTAAGAAATGCTTGAGAGCCAGATACAGTCATCAAAAGAGCCCTACCTGGCTCCAAAGCCATAGGTTCCCTACCTCTGCTCTAGAGACTGTTTTTCAAAAAAAGCCACTAGCGACAAATCTAGGAGTTTTTCTTGCGTAAATCATACTCTCAACTTTTTGCTCTTCTCAATGAGCAGGTACTGCTGTGGGTTCCCCGTCTCAAAGCACTCACAAGTGGCTCAATTTTGTTGAGCCACTTGATATAAAAAAAAATTTCTACAAAGCAAATATGTGTATTATCTAATACTATACCGCATTAATAAATGTATATATATATATTACTATATGCAAAGACAAGGTCCCACTTGGAACACATTTAAAACCTGCATAATTTCTACAGTGCAGTTTGCAATGGTTCCTTTCCTGTCTCTCCCGCAGAGCAAGGTTGGAATGTGCTGCGAGGCATCCTGGAATTTTATAGAATGTTCCTTGTGCTCAACTTGTGTGCCAATTTATGCGAGTGTACGCTCATCTTGAGCAGGCGTGTCTCAGTGGAATCTGAAAAAAACACAGACAAAAATACATCTTTGCGTACAAGTGCTAGTTAAGAGCTTAGACACTGAAGTGATATGAATAGGTGGTGTATGCAAGGAAGAAAGTGTCAACAAGCAATCAGGTCCAGACAGTCAGACACAACAGCAGCGTCAACATGCTAACAGGCTAGTTAGCTGTTAGCTACTTTAAAAACTTTGTACTCGTCGGTTGCAACCTGAAACTAAAAAGTATCAAAGACTGAAAAGGAATAAGGTTTGGATTTTAAACAAATATGCAGAGTATATGCGTCATCGCGAAAGAAAGTTAGCAAATCACGTCACATTCAAAACAGACAAAAGCTTAACGAGGGAAGCTAGCTATTCACGAAGCACTTTGCGTACAGCGGTGGGTTGAGGACAAGCGGACCCACGCTAGAAACGTGTCAAGCTGTCACGGCGCCCACGCACACAGCGTCCACCTACCTTTCCCGTAAAACTTTTTGCCGCTTGTCACGTCGAAAACCTTCATGTTGACCGCCATAAGGATGCGAGGGTTCTGGAGCCCGTCGTACTCCCGCAGCTGCTCCAACGTGAAGTCCCGTCTCCTCATCTTGGGAAGCGCCGAGGCCTCGTCGCCCTGGGCCGCGTCCGAGCCAAGCCGCCTAGCCCAGCGACGGTACACCGCCACGCAGACCGCCAGCACTACGACCAAGATAGCAATATTCAGCAACATTCCGCCCAGGCCGAGCCCACCAGACTCGTCGGCTGACTCCTGGCCGCCGCTGGTGTCGAGTGGAGCGCTCCAACTGTCTCCATCGTCCGCCATACTGCACAGTTAGCGTCTACCCACCCCTGGCTTGATGCTGCCTTCAAGGTTCTCGGAAAGTAGTACGATGACTACCAGAGCGTGTTATCCATATTCTATTACGCTACCAAAGTGTGTGCTCTGAAAGTCTAACTTATGGCGTTTGATTTCAAACGGGGGAACACGAAGTGACGTATTTATACACGAAACACGTAGAATAACTCGTCATTGGCTTAGTTGAAAGTGCAGTTTTTCATACTAATGTGATCACGATCCAAGCGACCACAGAGCAATACGATACTTTGATACCAAAACTTCGATACTGTGTTATTTTGAGTTATTTGGGATTACAACTAACAATCAAAGTGTATGTTTGTGTCTTTCTTGACACTGCTGAACGTTTATCTGTACCCATTCTTTGAAATTACAAGGAGTCCATGAAGGTAGCATTACACCCGCCCACTTTTGCTAATGTGTTATGTGGCACTCGTATTGTAAAATGAATTATTTTATAAAAATTCTTTTTATAAAGGTGTGCGCCACATCAGTGGTTGTCTAAGATATCCACGACATCACCTTATGACGAAATAGACTTCAATTTAAGTACAAACTTGGAGTTTGTTCTCAGAGATTATAATGTTGCTGTATGCTGTGACAAATACGCACAGTAACACTCAATGTCATCAAATCTTACATTTACGCACTCCCACAGTATCAGTATTTGGACACAAATGCTGTATGAGGTTAAAAACGAACATGAAAAATGCTGTATTGTCTAAGGGGGTATTCTGTGAAAGTGGCTCAACCAACCCAGGTTTTGTGCTCAAGATGTAGCTCAACAAAACCTAAAAAAACCTTTTGAAAGTTGTACCAATTTGGTATTGCGCATCCGCAATGTGGTTGGGGAAACGTTCAATTACTTGGGTGCAAATATTTTACATAAACTAACAAAAGGTATGCTCACGATTAGTCGTTAGCATTTTCATTAGACACAAAAACCTGCTATATGTCATCAAAAATAGCACCAGTCACACTTCCTACATTTATACAATCAATTTTTATTTTTTGGGCATTTTTACAGTATATTTCCAAGTCTCAACATGCACGACTTCATCCTAAAACACTCAAAACCACACTACCAATAAATCACAACCTTAAAATCAAAACAATAATTGAATATAGCAAATGATTTTTTATAGTATTATTTACATTTTTTTTCATTCAACTGTAAAACCTCAATTATGTCCATTGAGCAAATAAGGAAAAGTTACCAATTAAAGTGCTGTAAAAGCACCAAGCATCAAGCATAATAAAAGTAAACTTTGACCAAAAAAAGTAGTTTAATGCGGCTAGCTCGAACCCATAGTTCCTGCAGAAATTAGAAAGCCATTAAGATTGCGATCATTTTCTAAGACAATGCCATCAATCAAATCAATGGAGAATAAAAGGACAACAATAAATTATGTCAAATGGGACTTTAAAGCTTCTTGAAAATGTGTTAGAATTAAAAATAACTGTTTAAAAGTGGGAGCTGCTTCAAACTGTGAACGTGATTATCTAAATTAAAACTGTTGAAGTTTTAACGAGAACTTCACCCAATTTTTTTTTAAAGGACGAGGCCAGGCATAGTAAGGCACAGGACAATGACCATCTTGGCACTCTTTACGAGTTGCTTGCAGATTGTTATTGAAGAGTTTGGCCTGTGAGGGTGACAATGCAGGGAATGCATTTATGTTGTAAACTTTAGAATTAAGCTGGCTGCTTTAAGTGAAATGCTGCTAAGAACATGTCAGGTCAACGTGCTCAGTCCGTCCTTTAAACCAGTGGGTGACGCTGCTGCTGCTGCCTCAACCCTCCACCCGTCTTTAACGCAAACCCCTCAGAGAGGAGCGGCCTTCATTCGGTCGCTGTGCCGCTTCCTTTCTTTGCCCCTTTGGGCTCTGCCTTCTTGGCCTGGGTGGGCGCTGAGGCGGCTTTCTGGGCTCCTCCTTCTTTGGCCGAGTTCTGTTGCGACGCCTTGGAGGAGGCCTGGGCGGGCTTTGAGGTAGTGTTGGAGGGATGGCGCCGCCGCCTTCCCTCGTCCCCAGCCGAGGACGAATGCCGTCTCCTCCGGCCTCCTTCCTCTCCCATGGGGGGCTGCAAAAAACACAGAGGTCAAAGGTAGGGTCATTGATAATGACAATAATATTTGATCATCTTCAGCAGGTCTTCAACTTTCATGGTCCACGAATACATTTTGTGCAGTTCTTCTTGTGAAGTTGTATTTCCTTCAGAGACCCAACTGGAGATCCAGAAAGGCCTTTTTCATTGTGGCCCTCATGGACTCAACTCTCACTTCCGGTGTTGCTTCCTTGCTTCCAGTGAGGCCTTCTTCGACTAGCCTAGTTTCCAGTGGGACCTTCCAGGACTTAACAGGCTTTTCAATGTGGTCTTCAATGACTCAAATACATTTATAGTGTGTCACACGTCGCCTCCCTGTCACTCACCACCACCCTGAAGTCTTCCAGGTTTTTGAACTGGGACAGATGTTCTTGCAGTTTTGGGTCGATTGGCTGATTCTTTATCTTGGAGTACTTTAGAAAGGCCCAGAATTTCTCCAGTCCATACAGTTGACCTGGTGGAGAATATGATTGACACATTTCGTGTCGTGTTACCAGATGCCATTGACTCATTACCCAGGTGTCATTTACCTTTCTCAAAGTCCCTGAGGGTCTCCTCTTGGAAGTCCTTGAATAGATCCAACCTGAACCTCTTTTCCAGACCATAGCTGTAGTACCTGAAGAGGCATTCCAGGCCGTATCTGTCCAAACAAATCGGAAAATGACCTCTGACCTCCACACAGGTGGCATCTGCTTTGTCCTCTTCCTCACCTGTAGTTTTCTTTGGCGTCCTCCAGTGCAAACTGTTTGAACTCCTCGTACATCTTCCTGTTGAAGTTGTCCCTCAGAAAGAAGGACCAGAATCGGAACAGAGTGTTCATCTCCTGAGACTGGCCGATGCCCAGGCGCTTCCGCTCTGGGGGGGAAAAAAAACAAAACATGGACACCGTCGCCATTGAGCACAAAGACAGCTGCTCTGGAACAAGACATTCAAGAGTCTCCGGGTTACCATTGAGGCAGCGTCTGCGGTACTTGTGGTAGCCCTGCTGCGTGAAGCCGTTGTCCCTCAGCATCTCATGAGATGGGTGCCAAAACTTGGGCAGAGACTGGGGGGTGCAGCCGTAAGTTCCTGATAGTGGCGCTCCTTCTGAGGGCGAGGCGTTGGAGCTGCTGTGGGAAGAGAAGAGAGGGCGTTTGAATTTTGAATAAACCAACAAGCTCCAAACATGCATTCATGATGGACAGAGACCTGATGGACGCAGACCGCGGCCGGTGCTCACGTGAGTCCATCACCCAGCCGATGTGAGCCTCCTGCGGTGGGTTTGAACTGTGCCGGGTCTTCTTCTTCCTCGGCATCTGGACCAAAGTACACAAAAAGTGAAAGACAACATTCATCACTACAACAGCATGCATCACCCTGAGGCGTCACCATCTTATAACCTCACCTGTCCATCGATGGCACCACTCTCCTTCATCACAGGGTAAAAGCGCGGCGCCTTGGTCGGGTCCTGGCGTCCAGGGGTCCTTGGTGTTCTGGGTTGGTAGGCACGTGGCGATTCTGGCACCGTTTTGGGAAGCGAACGGGCCATTTCGGCCTCGCTGGGCACTGAAAAGACATATTGTGTTAATTCCGTACTACACTTTGCCTAAAATTGTGTACTGGAAGTACATATGTACCTGGCAGGGAGGGCACTTGCTGGTTGGGGTCCACAGGCACTTTGGGTGTGAGTGTGTCAAACTCATCCTTGCTGATGACGCTAAGCTTCTTGAAGCTCTCCACTTCCTGCTGAAGAACATAAGGAGATCATAATAACTGCATTATTTTGGAGCTTTGGGGCAACTGATCAAAACCACATGTTGCTAAGGCTGATAAAAGGTCACATGCATGGTGCGTCTGACACATAGCAGATGTGTAATGGACTTTGACTGTTACACATTATCGATGGGAGGAGGAGAACGAGACCTTGGCGTGTGTGTTCAGGCGTGACGGTTCCCACATGGGGATAACCTTTGTGCTAGCCAACACACTGTTTCTGGTAAGGGTGGCTGTTGTGACCTGTTACAGAAGCCATTGTGTACAAATATTAATTCTGGTAGCCAGCCCTGCCTCTGTTTAGCTAGCCTTGTGCAATGCAATCAAGCCAGCCTTGCTTTCATGCTAATGAAGTATAATGACATGTTTGTACAATGTAATGAGCATTCAAGCGTTGGCATTATACAAGACAACAATTACACAATTGTGTCAGGATACACAGTGTGCAGGCAGGGCAGGCGTTCCAAAAAGCAGGTCAGGCCTCTCAGGATGATTAACAGCAGCCTAAATTTGGACACGTCTACGTGCTTTTGCAGCGCTGCCTGGCCTGGGTGGTCACAGCAGTGCTGCCATGAGACATGTTTTACTTCCCTCATGATTAACACAAAGTGCAGCCGTACGAGACTCCTTGTTTGCTGTGCAGCAACATGTCAACAGGAAGACAACGTTACCTTGCTGCACTCAAGCTGCTCCTCCCCCTTCCACAGGTCCTGCTCGTAGTAGTAGAGGCCATCATTGATGGCTTTGGCCAGGTCCGCTGTCAGTTTGGCTCTGGATTCGTGGTTTCCGGTACGGTCGCCGCCAGGGTGTTTGCGCATGTAGGGTGGGGTTTGCGTGACAATCAGTATTTTGTTGACATCCTGGTCGTCCAGCTCGTAGTCCGAGTCGTCCTCGTCAGACCAGTCGGAAAATTTGTTCTTCCTCGGCGCCATCTGCTCCATTTCCTCATCGAACATAAAGTCCAGCTCCTCCTGGTCAGGTTCGGTCTCATGGGTGGTGTGGTGAGGGGTGGGTGGTTCTTTACTACGATCCTTGAAGACATTATGGACTATTATCAAGTAAAACAGGTGCAGCTTATTATACAGTGCATCCGGAAAGTATTCACAGCGCTTCACTTTTTCTACATTTTGTCATGTTACAGCCTCATTCCAAACTGAATTAAATTAATCTCTTACCTCAAAATTCTACACAAAATACTCCATTATGACAATGTGAAAAAAGGTTTTTTTGACATGTTTTGAATTTATTAAAAATAGAAAACAAAAAAATCACATTTACATAAGTATTCACAGCCTTAGCCATGAAGCTCAAAATTGAGCTCAGGTGCATCTTTTTTCCACTGATCATCCTTGAGAACTTTCTACAGCTTAATTGGAGTCCACCTGCAGTAAATTCAGTTGATTGGACATGATTTGGAAATATAATAACTGTCTATATAAGGTCCCACAGTTGACTGTGCATGTCAGAGCACAAACACCAAGCATGAAGTCAAAAGAACTGTCTGTAGACCTGCGAGACAGGATTGTCTTGAGGCACAAATCTGGGGAAGGATACAGAAAAATTTCTGCTGCTTTGAAGGTCCCAATGAGCACAGTGGCCTCCATTATTCGTAAATGGAAGACGTTTGGAACCACCAGGACTCTTCCTAGAGCTGGCCGGCCTTCTAAACTGAGCGATCGGGGAAGAAGGGCCTTAGTCAGGGAGGTGACCAAGGCCCCGATGGTCACTCTGTCAGAGCTCCAGCGTTCCTCTGTGGAGAGAGGAGGGCCTTCCAGAAGGACAACCATCTCTGCAGCAATCCACCAATCAGGCGAAAGCCATCAGACCAGAGAATTTTGTTTCTCATGGTCTGAGAGTCATTCAGGTGCTTTTTGGCAAAATCCAAACGGGCTGCTGTTCCTTTTACTAAGGAGTGGCTTTCGTCTGGCCACTCTACCATACAGGCCTGATTGGTGGATTGCTGCAGAGATGGTTGTCCTTCTGGAAGGCTCTCCTCTCTCCACAGAGGAACGCTGGAGCTCTGACAGAGTGACCATCGGGGCCTTGGTCACCTCCCTGACTAAGGCCCTTCTTCCCCGATCGCTCAGTTTAGAAGGCCGGCCGGCTCTAGGAAGAGTCCTGGTGGTTCCAAACGTCTTCCATTTATGAATAATGGAGGCCACTGTGCTCATTGGGACCTTCAAAGCAGCAGAAATTTTTCTGTATCCTTCCCCAGATTTGTGCCTCAAGACAATCCTGTCTCGCAGGTCTACAGACAGTTCTTTTGACTTCATGCTTGGTGTTTGTGCTCTGACATGCATAGTCAACTGTGGGACCTTATATAGACAGTTATTATATTTCCAAATCATGTCCAATCAACTGAATTTACTGCAGTTGGACTCCAATTAAGCTGTAGAAAGATCTCAAGGATGATCAGAGGAAAAAAGATGCACCTGAGCTCAATTTTGAGCTTCATGGCAAAGGCTGTGAATACTTATGTAAATGTGATTTTTTTGTTTTCTATTTTTAATAAATTCAAAACATGTCAAAAAAACCTTTTTTCACATTGTCATAATGGAGTATTTTGTGTAGAATTTTGAGGTAAGAGATTAATTTAATTCAGTTTGGAATGAGGCTGTAACATGACAAAATGTAGAAAAAGTGAAGCGCTGTGAATACTTTCCGGATGCACTGTAGTGTTTGTTTACCGTGCTGGTCACATGATGTAAACACACTGATGTCTTTTTCATGCAAACAAAGGAAAGTTCATGTCCATTTAAAGTTACATGATGAAAGCAGCACAGGACAATAAGAGGAAGGAGGTCAGGAGAAAACACAATGTATTGCACATAAAAGGACATGACAGTTGTACATGGACGAGACAAGTAATGGGGCATAACAAGGAGGAGGAAAAAAGGATGGGACTTTAGGAGGAGGAGGAAAAAAGGACAAAAAATACCTTGGCTTTGCCGGAGGGATGTCGGTGACGTTTCTCCACCTGGATCCAGGCGTCGGGGGCATCTTTTAGTGGGCCGGACACTTGGCTGGAGGTGTCTGACTCTGCTGGGTCCTGAGGTCCTGCAGGCTCGGTCGGGGTCTCCTTCACAGATGATGAGGCTACAATGCAAAAACAAACACTTCTGCTTTCACACTTGCTGCATGTATGCACACATTGATCACACTCCAGTTTGTTAGGCTGTACTTGTTGTGACAATTTCCTGTTTAGGTTACACACCACAAAATAAGCACAAAAATACTACAGAATTTGTCTGAAGAGAAATGACTTCTCTCGTGTGACTGTTGTACGAGTTCTCAAAATTTTCGATAACCACTTACCAGCATTTACAGAGGTAAGGGCCTGGCGAGGAACAAATTCGGGGCAGTGAATGAGCTGAGAGAAGTCTGTCCGCGGAGAACCCACAACGGGAGGGACAGGGATTGGCCAGCGCTCTGGCTCCACTTTACAGCGAACTCTTTCATTTACCAGCTCCACCTCTGTGCTACTCTTCAAAGCCTGCAATGACATTTCCATGTAGTTTGACCCATCTGATGTGCTCTAAAAGCATATTTTTTTCTAGCCATGGAGTAATATAAGTGCTTGCCTCCATGATAAGGCTGATGTCTGTGGTGAGCGCCTGGACTCTGTGGAAGCTGGCGATGAGGGAGATGGGAAGGAAGCCCTCCGCGTCCATCTTTCTCCTTAGGAAGAAGTCTCGCTCTAGGTTGTGAAGACTGAAGTAGTACTCACTGGACAGGGACATGGAAGAACTTAAAGCTCTAAACTGAAGGGACATACACTCAGTGGGCACCTAATTCGGTACAACAATTACATTCAAATACATGATAGTGTATAGTGCTCAGTTTTTATGTGTGGGTAACTGTGTGGGTATATCAGAGTAGTTGTAGGTCTAGCAATGTAACGGCTATATGTTGACAGTTTAGAGCATACATAGTACATGTTTATGGAATAGACGCAGTCCTGTGTTAAATGTTTCCTGTAAAGCTTTCAACAACCGAGGCACTGATTATAGCACAGACTTTTCAGTAGACATTGAGAGAAACAGGCCTGAAGGCAGTAGAGAATGTAGTTCATGTTAAAGCAACGCTGGTTGAGTGAGCAGGCTGAATAACGCTGACAAGACGAGAGAAGACAAGAATACGTGGCCCCACCCCACTCTCTCATTCTCACCCTCTTTAAAAAAATTCTTGAGTTCACTATGGTAGTCTAGTCTTCATAAAAGTGTAGAGCAAGTACTGCCCTCTGCAGGACAGAACATGCTCACACTCATTGGGATGTGCAGGCTTTGTGGTAAATAGAAGCCATAATCAGATTTATTGAATCATATCTAATTATTCATACAGTGTCAAAACCAAACGAGGTCGCCTACTCACATTTGCCGTTTGATGTACTCCTTGAGGAGCTTCTCATCCACCGTATACATCTGCACTTTGCTGCCGTCGTCATAGTAGTAAACCATATTGGTGCCGAACTCTGAGACGGGAACATCCGAACCCTGCGAGTACTCAAAGCGACCTGAGGGAAAAAGAGGAGAGGGTCTGTGACACCTGTAGCCTTTTACTACAAAAGGAAAATACAAGCACACGTGTTATGATGTAACTCCCTTAATTATTAATAATGCATAAAACATAGTTATGTTACACATGGCGAAATAATATGTAGACGGAAGAATACATAGTTGCACGGTGTTACACTGAGGAAGGTCACTTTTAGTCAAACATTTCCTCTTCTCCCAAGCGTGAGGCTGATGCCTCAAAGAAACGGAAGAAAGTGAAAAGTGAAGTCAAATTAGGCAAGTGGAGAAACACCGCTCAAAATTGGCTGCATGTCGGGTCCAAGTCAATTCAAGTCCGGAACCAAAAATCCATCCATCCATCTTCTGTGCCACTTATCATTAAGGATGCGAGGGTATCCTGCAGCCTATCCCGACTGAATTTGGGCGAGAGGAAAGGTATACCTTGGACTGGTTGCCAGCCAATTACGCAACCAACATGAAGAATAAAAAGCTTGCACAGATCAGCCATCCGTCCAATAAGCACCAATTTCCGTAATTTTGGGGGCTCGGCCGATCTTTACTCATAAAACCAATATTATCTACCTCGGAAAGTACCTCTGAAGGACCAGACAACAGCCTGCTCTTAGCACTTAACTGAGAAAATAAACGGAGAAAAGAGCAAAGCTAATCCTCTGAAAATGATCGAGTTCATGGCACTGGACGACCATCCATTTTCGGCCGCAGTGCACTTTATTTTTGGTAAGAAGCTAAAGTCAGGTCTGCAGTGTAACATGTTATGCAAGCTGTGTTTGTTTTTAAAATGTGAAAAATAAAAGACAGACATAATTAGTAGTTTGTACAGCATTTTTTGTTTTCAATTCAGCTATTAAAAATCAGTGATCGGCCAGAAAATTGTAATGAGTGCTGCCCTAATAAAAATTGTATTTTTGAACATGTAAAAAGATCTGCCCCTGAAACACTCGAGGAGGCGGAGTAAGCTTTCTCAGCTTAAGCTTATTATTATTATTTATTTTAACAGCTTATTAAACAGTCATTAAAATTGTTATTTGTCATAATTTAAGAAAAATTGCGGACGCAGCAGCTGCACGACACAGCAGCAGCAGTCCCGCCTTCCGTGCAGACCGCCACCACAGCTTGCAAAAATCCTAGGGGAAACTCTAGCAGTGATCGCAGCTCAGTGCTACTGTATTTTGTGTGTGTATATACTGACCAATACTGGATATTTAATGTAAAAGTATCACAGTGGCCCGTCCTTGAGTTGTTCAGTACGAGACCCTCACTAGAAAAGCTTTGGATACCCCTGGCCTAGTATGAAGGGGGGCTACGTACCTCTGCCGCGACCTCTCCCACGACCACGAACTTTGCCTCGGCCTCGGGTCCCTCCGCGGACACTGCCATCGCTCCTCACGCTGGAAGCATCGTCCCCAAAATCACGCGGCTCCCTCCTCCAACCTGCAAAGTAGATGACATGTTTATCGGTGTTTTGTGTCACTTTTGTTTGGCTGCAGGTCATTTCAGAGAAGATGACACGGCCTTATTGCATTCCCGGGATGTCAGCAGCATCGTTACACTAGCAGAGGAGAACAGATAGCTGCTGTGTTAGTAAGTGGTATTTCGTTAGACAGAGGGGCGGTGGCACACAGGTAGGGGGCCGAGCATGAACAACTGAAATCAGGAGAATGCAAGGAGCCACTTACTCCTGCCGCCATCATGTGCTCTGTTGCTATGGAGCGCATGATTGGGCGACGTCGGGTCAGGTGAGTCGCTACCGGGCTCAGCATCCAAGAGCGCGGGGGCCCCGCCAGGTGTCTTGGCACTGTCGTCCTGGGACGCCTCCTCCAGCGGCAGAGACACCCACTTACGTTTGTTACCTAGCGGCGGTTGCACAGCCAATAACATGATTGGAGAACATGGAAGCTTACTTCGCAGGGACCTTAGAAAACTTTCAAGGATTGCTTGTTATGGGTGGAAACACTTGAGGGGTTTTGAATAAACGGGTTACTCTTGTATCCTGTCTTTCAAAGACTACAATAAAAAAAATAATGACTACAATAAAAGTGCAGATTAAATGATGCTTATGAGCATTGCTTTAAGGTTTGAAACAATGTTCCTGTTCTATGTAGTTCTTCCACAGCAAACACTTCCAACCATGCCTTGGTGACTCTGCTTTGTGTACTGGGAGTAGACAAGGGACTTCCCCAAAGTGTGTCCACAAAGTAGGAATTATACAACTGTCCAAAATGTATCTATAAGATAAAGAACTCCAGTCCAAAGTCAAGAGGTACATACAATATGTCATATGACGTTGTCTACACTGTATAAGCACCTTCTAGTTATGAAACATTCTCTTTCTTAATCACACGTGTGAATTTATGATGTATGCATCAGCCCCCTCTGTCTGGCAGACCACTAGAACGTGCACTGGTGAGTAGCACGCAGGTACCGACATGCACCACTAGTCACTGTCCAGTGAGAGGCTTCTCCAGATATGGTCAAAAAGGTTCTGACAAGGTCTGCTCATGGGTTCAAGACGGTTGATGCTTTCATGGCAAACAAAAGTTAAAAGCTTTTTTTCACCGGACAGTGAGGAAATGTGGTCAACTTGACATGCTTCATGCTGCTCATCCTCACCTCCCCTCTTTTTCGGGCTGTAGCTTTTAGCATCCAGTCCCGCTTTGGACTCTGCATCCTTGGCTGTCTCTACAATTGGCTCCGGAGGTGTCTCCTGGTTCTCCTTGCTCTCGCCGCCGTCGTGGCTGCTCTCTGACTTCCTGTCCCTCTGCTCCCTCCGCTTCTCCTTGTCCCGGCGAGAGGATGGAGGCTTCTTCCCATTGTTTGTGGTAGTGCTAACATTTTGTTGCTGCAGGCAACATGGCATAATTTAGTGATAAAGTAAACAAAGCAAAGAAACATGGTTCCACGCTGGTCTTACCTCCTTGGCTAATTCTCCGGGTGTCGGCCAGTTGGTGATGTCACCAAAGTCACCCGACTGAAGGATGAGAGTTGGTGGGGGAGAGAAAAAGCTGAATTAAGCAGTTCAAGCAAGTTGTTTAATTGATATGATGTTACAATTATCTGTGTAAAGATCGTTGGACTTGTTTTGACAAGCTGTAAGGAGGTCGAGGTCACATAAAGTGTCACATCAAAAAAACAAACAGAGTCAGAAAGGCACTGATTAGAAAGATATTTTCGTGCCTTGTTGAACATTAATTCATGCTATATCCTTATAATGTATTATTATTACTATTATGATTAACAGTAGTTTATTCAGTCTCATAAAATGTACACAATATTGTTTAGCGTCATTTTGTGGGACAATAAACATTGTAAAGCACACCTACATGGTTTTGTTTGTCCAGTCATATTTCCTTGTGGAACCAACCTCATGTATCATCTCGTTTCCTGAGTTGTGTGTTACGTTACACCACTATAAGCTGTACAAGCTTTGTGTTAACTTAGCAACCTCGTGCAATATCAAAGAATGTTTCATTAATAGGTTTTATTTTAGAATAAGCCCAGGGCCAGGAAATGGCCGTAGTGATGCCATAGTTCACCATAGTCTTAGTCCGTTTTTTGCAAGACAGCTTTTCTCCAAACGTGAAATCTCATCTTGTTGTAATCTCACAAGATCTCATGAGACCCTTATTATTTACTGGTATAGCTTTGCACCCTGCCATGGAACTACATCATGTCGTGTATCACCGTGGACATGTGACTCTGACATTGACTGTGAAAAGGTCAACCATGTCCACATGGGAGGTCAAAACCTGCCCAGTGAGGGAACACGCCAGCTGACATTAAAGTTTTATTTTCATCCTTCTGTCTGATGCAATGACATTTATTCACATTTCTGCAGTATTGGGGTGGAATAACTGGTTGACAAAGCAAACAAAATAAGCAGTTCATCGAGTTGGCAAGTGGCGGGTGTTGATTTTCCCAGCCTGCATATCAACTTCTGGCATGGTGTTCAAAGTGGGGGAAAAAATGAACAGATCCTCCAGGTGCTGACAAGGCGACCAGTCTTTAGCAAAGTGTGCTCTCTTACTTTTCAACAGCTTTAATATGTGGAAATAAAAAGAAAAAAAAGGTGACAATTACCTTGCTGGATTTTCTGCTTCTGGGCTTGTTGGCACGGACGACCTTCAGAGCGTTTTGTTGATCTGAGGATAGACAATCAATAAGTTACAACTCATATCTAGCACAGCTGTCAGTCTCTGCCAAAGAGCAGCTTGCTCAACATTGGACTGAAAACTGTCTTGCCGTGTTTGTGCACCATTGCGAACATCTGGCAGCATAGGAAAAATAAATATCCTCTCATTCGCACATTGAATGGCGTTTGTGTACGACCATGGGCACTGTGTGTGTGGACGAGTATGTCTGTGGAGGCGACCGGGGAGTGGCCCTCAGCCACCGACAGCCCCTATCGCCTGCCAGAGGATGGCTGACTAGATAAGAGGCCAAAGGGCCAGCGAGTGGGTGTATGCCTGACGAAGCACCCATCAGGCTACAAGCCTTCTCACTGTAAAATGATGCTGCAGCCGTGACGGTCAAATATAGCTAACATCAACCTTACACTCCGCTCAGATGATCTTCACTCCATGACACACTTTCAGGTTCATGTCACATTAGCCTACATACAGTATTCTTCACAAGCATGTAGTAACAGGTACATTCATGATAACATGTAATACTTACAGTACTTTGACATATTTTGGGTCTTTTAGGCATTACCTTAACTTCCTTCCCGCAGCCATTGATTTCAGATAGCAACACAGAAACTCCAAAATAAAAACCCATCAGTAGCTGCAATATGGAGTGTTATGTTATGGTAGCGGCTTGAGGCATTCCGAGTGTGGTGCTGACATGCTGTGGGCGAGTGTGTGGTGAAGCTAGTAGCTAGCCGGTGTGGTGTGGCAAGGTGTCAATAAGCCAGTAACGTAGTTCGATCAGCGTAACAATGTTATTAACAGTGGTGTTGTAGCTTGGTTAATATGCATGTCACATAAGTAAATGGAGCATTGTTGGCGCTTTGGCACAGTGGCAATGCCAATTTCCCTGAGGGAATCCCAAAGGGATTAATAAAGTATTCTGTCTGTCTTTATAGGCAAAATAAGTCTTTCTCAATATGTTCATTCTTAGTCTTTTTAGCTTTTTCTATATCTTCAAGAACGCACAGAAAAGGGAAAGACACATGTTCATGTCTCACATAAGAATTGTGGATGATGGGCAAAAATCCCCCCAAAAAGTGCAGTTTTCAAGTGCAGAAGTGGCCAAACTTTTTCTACCAAGAGCCACATAAAACTGAAGAAGGTAACACTATGCTAAAACTAATCCAATATATTTGAACAAAATATTGACATGTCACAGTTGACAAAGATCCTTCATGATTTGTGATGATTTTTACAATACGCCAAGGCCAATAAAACATGAGCTGTGGAACAAAAATTGGACAAATGTGTCGACTGTGACTGCTTATGTCTTCATAACAGTAGTTAACTTATTATTACAGTTGTATAGCACTAAAGAATGTTAAAATGGGACTTCAAAAAAGGTTTTATGATGGACACAGTTTGAAACTGAAACAGGCTATTGTATTCAATTATATTACTGCCTATGGCAAATTTGGGATTAAGGCAGTATAATGTGAATTTCTCTTATGGCAAGACCCATTCTAGAGAGGTGATCAGAATACAGTCTGTGTTGGCGAACGAGCCCATCAGTCAGGTTGAAGTTAAGACATGGCATGTGAGTCACATGCTCTTAATGATATCACAGTGACATCATTAGGGCTTCACCAAAATAAAAGACATCCAAGCTACATTGTGGTCTTGCAAGTTTGTCAAAGATTAGGGTGTCTAACTTGCAGCCTGTGGGCCATGGAGAGTCATGAGTGCATTTTACTTTTTTCTAAAAAGCCCAACATAAATTAACCCACAAATGTAAATATTGTGCTATGGATGTCAGAGGACTTTATATAAACTAAAATGGCCTCTGAGGACTACATTACGTTTGCATTTGTTATTTTTGAATCAAATGACAACAAAAATGGAGGCTGTCACACCTGGCCCAGCAGCTTGCTCTCTCACAGGGTGACAGTGGTTTGGCTGGGGGGAGGCGCCGCAGGCTGACAGGCCATTGGACATGCAGTTAGCTAGACTAGCTTCTCAAATGCCCCCCACAACCCCACCCCCCGGAGCACGGGCCTGGAGCTCGCTCCCCCAGAAAAAAACGGTGCACTCTCCACGAGCCTGACACTGGTTAAGTAGGGTGGGGGTTTGATCATGCTATGCTAGCTGCTAAACTGCAGGCTTAGTAGCAGTTGTCAGCAGTCAACACGTGGTGCTCCCAGCGAGAGGGGGGGAGGGGGGATCAAATGTCGACAGCTCCACAGTGTGCTGACACTGACATCTAAGCACTTTACCCACAATAATCCCTAATGTGGCACAGTGGCACAAAAGCGGGAAGGGGGTATTAACGCACCCCCCCCCCCCCAAACAGTAGCTGTCAAAGTGCAGCCACAACGTGCCCCCACTTACTAAGAAAGTGAATAAAGTCCTCACCTCTGTCATAGAGGTTGTTCACCAGTACTCTGCCCGTCGTCCTCTTGGTCCAAGCGTTGACTTTGGGCGGCGGAGCCACGACAACTTCGGTCGCCACAAGCGCCGAGTCAGCGTTGCTGCTCGGCTCGCCTTCTTGGCAATCTCTGGGTGGACTTTTCGCTTCCTCCGAGCCGCGCTCCTCTCTCTCGGCGCTCGTCCTCGCCTGCTGAGCCTGCTCAGTCCTGTTTTGGTGGTCCCGCTGCCCACTAGAGTTCAATGCTGTCAAACTGGAGTCAAAGTGACTGCTCTCGACCTCGCTTGACATACTGCTAGTTCCCTAACAGCGCTGGCTCTTAAATCCAGTGTGAATATTTGGTCCTTGCTTTCTTATCCCAGAGAAAAGTGTCCAAAAACTCTGGGGGTGACCACATCCACAAGGCGAAGTAAACAACTTTTTGGGCTGGACCTTGCTAACCAAGTAGCTCCCAGATGCTGTTAGCCCGCTAGCTAGCCAGCTAGCTAGCCACCGTGTACGAGACCGCGAGACGAGTGTTGTTTGGCCCCACAGGTCCAAAGTTTCATGTCAAGCGGCGGTTAACTCCGAGGTGTGAGTCGGTCACTGTGTAGTCGCGTGGCTGTAACAGGAGCGGACTTTGTGGAACTTTTGAAAAGTACGAAAAGACGATCAGCTCTCAGTGAGCCTCCTTCTTCACGTCCACGCTGCTAACAGCCCCACAGCTCGTGCTGCATGCGCCAGATGCTGTAAACATCGCTCTACCGCCTCTGGCGGTCAGAAGGACGCACTGCAGCATAAACTCTTTGAAAACTTTGTATGACGTCACAGTCCAATCGCTGTCTCTACATAATCTGAGGTATTATTTTAGATTACTTTACCACGTACATATAAATATTTATAAACAGGAAATTAGTATTGTGTTTGGAGAGGTAGTTTAAATCCATAATACACCGTGTGATTAGTCAAGTTATATTTTTATTATTCAATAACTACAGTGGTGTGAGTCAATCAAAAATAAAGAATACAAAATATATAATTATTGTGCACACACAGTGTATAGATTGTAAAAACTTGACAACACAAGTAAAGATGTGTCAAAAAGATTCAAGCGTATTAGGAGTTTGTGGAAACATCATGCATAGATGCTATGAATGGTGTGGATGTATGCTAATAATTATTATTAATGGTACAGAGAATGAAAGAAGACACAACAAACAAGAATGTAGTCAGAGAAGACAGTTTCATTGTTGGTGTAGATGACTTGGTCTTTGGTCTGGTGTAAATATAAGGATGCTCCTGAAAAATATGACAGCATTATGCTTAAAAATACTTTTCTGTCCATGAGCGCACACAATTTATAATCACCCGAAGTGTTGTTGTACCTTTGGTGGACAAATGAGTTTTATTGGCTTTGAGAAGCTTTCAATCATCTCTTTTTCTCCTTCAGGTTGGAACTAGAATGAAAAAAAGCCCAATGCACTTTAAATTGTTAGCAGACTCTTTTTTTAAAGGTTTTCTAATAGACGCAGCTTGACCCTGGAACAGATTATTTCTGTTTACATCCTGTTTTGTTTTAATGTTTTATTATTATTATTTATTATTATTTTATTATTTATTATTATTAATGTCATTATACACTGGTTCACTTCTTTGTACACTTGTATGACCAATGGCCACAGTTGGAACCCATTATTTCAATATACATGATTTCTGGTGGTAAAAGTGTTTTCCAGGGTTCTGATTGCATCGCAAAGTAGAGATTGATGTTTAGTATGACGGGAATATTGATAGGTCACCATGTTGTTCCACAGTCCCTTGGCCAGTTCCTCGTGTCCTTTGACGGTGAAGTGGAAACAATCTGCCGTGAAGAAGCTGGAGTCCACTGTACCGTCCTCATGTTTTCAGAGAAAAACAAATGTAAAAAAAACAAAAAACAAATCAAAATTTGTGGGTGTGTGTTACAGGAAGTGTGGGCGGTCCCGCCTTTTCCAAAAAAGGTTGCAGGGTGACGGCAAAATCCTTTTTGAAGAAACGGTCACCTTGGAGAAGTTGCCGAAGTTTTCTCTGCAAACCAAGAACATCATGATGATGATGATAATAATAATAATGACAATGACAATAATAATAATAGTAATAGTAATAATAATAATAATAATAATAATAATAATAATAATAATAATAATAATAATAATAATAATAATAATAATAATAATAATAATAATAATAAGCTTGCATTACTAAATTTACATTTTTGGGTACTTTGTCCGATATCCAGCCAAGGAGCATGCAGTAGATGAAGATGAGAGTGACGCAATAAACATCACAGGAAGCTATGTACGTTAAATGTCTTAATGTTCATATTCATTACAGTAAAAGCGGTAGTAATAACCCCCCAGGGGGATTTAAAGGGCTTTGTCCAGTTCAGGAAATAGGATAATTTTCTCATATGTAAATCAGAACTTTAGATGACAGATAACTGTAACAGATTTCAAAGGCCTCGAGCCCCCAAATGACTAAATATGCCCCTGCAAAAAGGTTAGAAATTAGTATATTAGTATTAATATGTGAGAGTTTTCTGGGAAAAACTGTTGATTTTGTTAATACTTGGGTTGTTTATATTGTTTATTTTTCTATATTGTGTATTTTGTACTGCTTAACTGACTCTGTACTCTTGCTGCTGTGCAATACAAATTTCCCCACTGAGGGACGAATAAAGGCATATCTTAATCTTAATCTTGATCTTTTCACTGATGAGATGAGACTGGACGACAATGTTAGTGGGTCGGTGAGACGTTCAGAATGTCTGACATTTCAAATGCTGCTGCATCCTGTCCTTGTTTCGTCACATCTACCACATTTTGGACCCAAAAAATAAAAAAAACGGCTTGGTGGTTTAAATAATGTATGATATACAGTGGAACCTTGGTTAGGGTCGGTACTCCAGTCCAGAAGGGCCGACTATAACCAAAACATACTTTAACCAAGTACACTTTTCCCATAAGAAATCATGCAAATCCAGAAAGCCAATACTTTTAACACAAAGCATGTTTTATAGTTTCACAATTATTGTTTTACATGCAAAAATAATAAAATATGAATATAAATACATATAAATGATAAAGGAAAGAGATAAATGAACATTTAAAGTTACTCTTCTTTTGATCATGGCTGCAAAATAACCCAAAATGGAGCCAAAGAAAGCTGAAAGTGCCAGCATTTTGATAAAGAAAGTGACAAAAGCTAAAAAAATAAAGCTGATTTAGCAAAGAACTTCAGAGTCAACCACTGATGACATCATCAAAGGGCGACGGAGCTGACTTCCAGTTCCTGTTTCCACATGTTAGCAAGCTACATAGCAGGATATTTTGTGCTTAAAAATATGAAGAGCATTTTGGACTTTAACCAAAAAACATCCAAGGTTCCACTGTATTTTCAATTGTTGCCATGAAAAAATGGCCATGTTTCGGAAAGAGAAATATATATATATATATATATATATATATATATATATAATGTTTGACAAATATCTGTGTGGAGTTGGCATGTTCTTCCCGTGTGTGCGGTTCTCCAATTTCCTCCCACATTCCAAAAACATGCCTGTTAGGTTAATTGGCGTCTCTACATTGTCCATAGGTATGAATGTGGGCGTCAGCTGGGATAGGCTCCAGCATTCCCCCACGACCCTAGTGAGGATACGCAGCATAGAAGATGGATGGAATGATGGAATTTTTGACCAAAAATCCACTAATTAGCAAAGTCTTAAATGCCGAATAGTGAATGAGCTACTGTACTATTATCAGTGATGATGTAACCGTGTGCTTTCGTGTCAAAGCGTCACCTGGAATTGGACGTTCACCTGGACCAGTTCCTCCAGCTGGGAGGAGTTATCCTCGGGTTGAACAAGGCACGAGCAGAAGCGCCTGATAGCACGTGATACAGTAGCATGAGCTTAGGGTCTTGGCGGTGGAAACAAGATGAAATGAAAGAAGAACGTTACTTTTGAAGCTGACAGCCCAGCGTGGGCTTGTGGACGTCTCTGAGGGGCTTCATGGGGAGGATCTGCACCACATTGATGATGGTCCTCGGGATCTGGAGACAGGAAGAAGATATATAAGAATATGTTTTGTATTATATTTGTTAGGGAAAAGATCTCCTTGTTCCTCCGTGAATCACCACCTTATTGTGGTCGGGGGGGAGGGTTTGAGTGCCCGAGTGATCCAAGGAGCTATGTTGTCTGGAGCTATCTGCCCCTGGTAGGGTCTCCCAAGGCAAACAGGTCTGAGGTGACGGGCCAGACCAAGAGTGATTCAGAAGACCCTTATGAATAAAACAAAGAGGAGGAACCGTACCTTGCCCGGATGTGGGATACCGGGGCCTCACCCTGGAGTCAGGCCCGGGGGTGGGCCTTCACCCGTGGGACCGGGCCCAGTCCGAAAAAGCCACACAAGATCTCCCCCTCGTATACCCACCACTTACGGGGGCAAGCATAAGGGTCCGATGCATTGTGTGTTGGGTGGCGGTCAAGGGCGGGTGCCTGGGTGACCTGGTCTTCGGCGGCCAAATCTGGTGAGGAGTTCAGTCCTCCGGGAGGGGCTCAGGGGAGAGCCGCTTCTCCTTCACATTGAGAGGAGTCAGTTGAGGTGGCTCGGGCATCCAGTCTGGATGCCTCCCGGATGCCTCCCTAGTGAGGTGTTCCGGGCATGCCCAGACGGGAAAAGTCCCTGGGGCAGACCTAGGA
Source organism: Doryrhamphus excisus (assembly GCF_037039965.1). Taxonomy (NCBI): domain Eukaryota; kingdom Metazoa; phylum Chordata; class Actinopteri; order Syngnathiformes; family Syngnathidae; genus Doryrhamphus; species Doryrhamphus excisus. The sequence goes on from NC_136370.1 coordinate 3,499,772, forward strand.
CACGCTGAAGGGATTATGTCTCACAGCTGGCCCCCGGTGGAGCTGGAGGAGGCGGCCGGGGACCAGGAAGTCTGGGCTTCCCTACTGAGACTGCTGCCCCCGCAACCTGGACCCGGATAAGCGGAGGAAAATTGATGGATGGAAGATCACCTTGTTCATCATCATGTCGAGGGCTTCAGTCATATAGTGGATGAAGCTGTCAGCAGAGAACAGGGTCTGCAACACAAGAACAATCGTGACCATGAAGGTTCCAGAGGAGGTTTGAGAGGAGGTTCCAGAAAGACCCACCTTGTTCTTGCAGTAATCACAGATGTCATTCATGCCAATCAGCAGGGTCACCAACTTCCAGTCCTGGTGGAAGCTCAGACCCTAAAAGAACCAGCCTTGAATTAATTTAAACAACATAATGATCATATTTATTGTACATTATCAGAAAGATGACACATACAGGAAATGATTTGAAGGTTTTTATCATGTGACGGATTTGATCCGACACGTTCCTGTCAAGAGAAAACACAAACAATCGATCAAAGGATCAGACATCGTCATAGCGACAGGCTTTGAACTAAAAGTGAGGATGACTTGCAGGGTGTTGTGTCCCGTCACGGCAAAGTTGAAACCTGTCTGGTTGACGGTGGTGGGCCTTCCGTGAAAGGTCGCCATTGGGGACGGACCCAGCAGTTTGGGGTTGAAGAGTTTAAAAATATCTGTGCACAACAAATACTGCAAGTGGACGTAAAACGGAATGTTTTGCTTCAAGCTGGCCTCCTGAAGTTTAGCATATTTTTGCTAAAAAAGCACTCGGATAGCGCCATAAGTACCCCCTTATTGTAATTTATCTTAATATTTAGATTCATTGACCTTGAAAACATAGCATTAGTAATTGGATTCATTATGATATCAATACTAGTTCAGTAGTTATTCACAAAAATGGCATTTTCCGTGATGTTTTCTTCTGGATACAACTCATAGCTTACGAAGATATGACAAATCATTTGGCACCCCCCAGATTCCACAGTGTTGTGGCTAATGGTGGTTGTTGAATGTGGTTGAAAAATCCAAAAGTCCCTTATTTTTTCATTTCATACAGTGAATCATATTGCAGTATTCGGAATTATTCTGGATCAGTCTTTGCAAGAGATGTCCGATATTGACTTTTTGACCGATATATCAGCCGATATCGATACAGATATCGATACCGCTACATACATTGATACCGATATGTGTGACATGACATATCTCCTGTGGTGGAATGAACACATATGTGTTGTATACAGGATTTTTTAAATATAGGTTTGATGATCGGGAAAAAATACAATATCGATATCAACCAATATCGCATTTTATGCTGATATCTTGCACATCCCGAGTCTTTGATATTTTGTAAAACCTGTTGAAAACTACCCTGTACTTTTTTCCAACTACTCAGACCATTTTTTGTGGAATTATACACACAAATTCAGTTTTCTAATGATGAAAATTCCAAAGGTCCCCTTATTTTTTTCTGCTATATGGTGGATCTTAGTATCCAGAATTATTCCACTGTCTGGGTCAGTCTTTTATATTTTGTAGAACCTTTTGGAAACTGTCCTGTACTTTTTTTTCCAAGTGCTCAGACCATTTTTGGCGGAGTTAAATGCACAAATGCCAAAAATGGCAATGTTAAAGAAACTTTTAAAAAAATTACTGGATCTTTTATCAGTTTATCCATATCCCATCGCTGACAATTCCTGAAAATTTTAATTCAGACAAAGTATGAATGTCTATTGTTTTATGGCTTGGAAGTCCTCAAAGCTAATGCTAGCATTATTCATTTGAAAGTGTTAGTTTCATAAATACAAAATTAAAAAAGCTGAAACTTACTTGCAAGCGTAATGACATTCTGGTAGGTTCCATATCCTCCAATGCTGCAATGATATAGAAAGAGGGAGAACAAATAGCAGGCCTTTTATGAATGCTAGTTAGCGCTAATAAAAGTGCCACGCTACATGAGATAAACAAAGCCGAAAGGCCATTTAGACAAGCGTCCAAGTTAGATAACATTTCAGCTGCCTCACATGTAAGTCAATGTCTTGAAAGTGATCACTGTTATTATTAATGGCAATTATTGGAGAGGCAGAATTCCTGATATTGGATATCATTCGATTGTGTACCACCAGCGAGTGTCAGCGCTCGTTTACCTCCATGACACTTGGCGAAATTCAAAAGGAATGGAGAGAATAGTGGAGCCGTTAGCACCAATGGCCGTCTATAAGTGAAAATGCGGTTACACATCGACACCACGCTGGTTCTGAAAGGACTTTGTGGATTTTTTTATGCAAAAACTACACTTGACTTACTGTCAGCGAGTCTCCCAGCGCGGCGATGACCTTGACATCTGCAGCTTTCACATACTCGACTACATCAGAGCAGAGATCAGCGTTAAATGTGATGTCAAAAGCTCGCAAAGGTGCAAAGGGGACCTGAGGTCGGGATGCTGGGAGAGGGCTTCATGTCAGGACACTGGAAGGGAGGATGGAGGCGAGTGTGGAGGAAGTCATCCTGCAAGTAGACCACATTTGACCTTTTATTGACGGTCTAACACATCACAGTCGCCGGTTCTAACAAGAAGCAACGGAATGAACCGAAACTGTGATGTCAATTTACCTGCTGAACGTCCTCCCCTGCTAATGTGAAGCCTGCAAAAATATGCGTTGTGATGGCCGATGTTTCTGTACATCCGCAAATCAAAGTGAACAAAAAAAGACACCTACCGTCTGAGTGACATATGCTAAAAGTGAGAACAGCACTGCCAAGCAGCACACAAGACAACATGCTGCTACAGCTGTGCTAAAGCGACGAAGGTGTGGCCATGCATGATCAATGTACCAAAAACTGCTGATTGCGTGACCTTTGGTCTGTGCCTATAGGTCAAGGCCAGCGAGGTGCATTCACAAATGACGGAATTCTGAACATCAATATTTATGTTCTGTATTGTTGCGACAGTTTCTTGGATATTGGAACTAACTAACTAACTAACCAACCAACTAAATAACTAAACAAACAAACAAACAAATAAATAAATAAAAATTGGCGTGACGTCATCACCCGGCGCCTGTCAGGTGACCACTGATCCACTAGCTAGCTTCCTTTCTTCCTGCTGAAGAAAGTAAACAAATGGACGCGGCGACGCTTCGGGGACAAAACATGAAAAATGTGAAGGAGCGGCGCGGTGTGGACAAGTTAAGATGCCAGGACACAAGAAACGATACGATGTTCGCTTCTCACCAGTGAGTGTTTCTCTGAAAAAGTTTGATTTGCGACTGTTAAAGTTCATGATAGCCGATTGCTAACATGTCCACGGAGATAGCATGGAGCTGTGATGCCTTCGGGGGCTGTCGGAAACCTTAAAGACTTCGAAGCCGATTGATTCCTGGATGAAATTGTCACGTACTGAGCTTAACATGAGGTACACACTCATGATAATAATAACAATAATAATAATAATAATGAAAGGCATAACCAGAGATAATATTTCAAGTCAAAATATAAGTACAGCGGTCAGCATGAGCATTATAATAAACGTTTGAAATGTTGTCGACCACTTAAAAATAAATATTACTATCTCTGTAAAGGCAGACTACTTGTGTTGTACTTTTTGTACAGTTATTAGATTGTGTACCTGGTGTTGTGCCCTGTAGCTTAGTATTCTAGTGGCAGTATTTGACACACCAGGGTCTGATGTGTGAAACAAATATGGAGAATATGAAATGAACCTGCAATGTCTGTTGTCAGAATCGCATCAAAAAGATCATGCAGAAGAACGCTGAGGTGGGGAGGATTGCGATGGCGGTGCCTGTCATCATCTGTATCCTTTTGGTTATGCTTTAGTATTTGTTTTTACCGCATTGCTGCTAAAATCGGTGTAAGATGAGAGTGTGTGGTCCTGAACCGCAGAGGTCAGCACGAGTCCTGGAGATGTTCTTGAAGTCCTTGCTCACTAAAACGTCTTTGATCACAGAGTCCAAACGCAGCAGGGTGGTGTCTGTGGCACACATGTAAGTTCACTGTACTTGTACTACTGTACTGTACTGGACCTCAAGGGTGTGTATTTGTGTGTGTTGTGTTATAGGAAGCAGTGCATTGAGTCGGAGATGCTCTTCCACTTCCTCAAAGACCTGGCACAGCAAGCTGGGTTTACAACCACGCAGAAGGACAACAGAGGACTGAATGTGTGGCCAATGTACAGGTAATTTAAAACAAGTAAAACAGGTTTTAATACAGGAGTTGCAGGGGCATCACTAGGTTCTGAGGACAGACGGGGGGGCTAGCCCCCCTGGAGATGCACAGGATATGAATGAATGTAGTATATAACTTTCCCACTTTTGGACAGATTTAGTAGAGATACTCAATAGTTTTAGGCCATCATTAAATGTACACAAGTACACACAATCTACACTGCAAAACCGCTGCTCAAGCTCTGCAACCATTCTGTCCCGTGGACAGTCATCAATCATATCATAGTCATTATTATATTATTAATTAGCCTATTATCATTATTACTATCATTCTAACTATTATTCTTCCTCTGATTATTACTACTATATAGCCTACTAATTAGCCTGCTTTGTGCTATTATATAAAATTTGTCAGAGATTGTTTTTGTAAAAAAAAATCTGTAAAAAATATAAAATTTAGGGTCACCATCAAATGAAAAAAATTATAACAAAATCAATAAAAAATAACAAATTATTTGTGAAATAACTAAATTGTATACTGTGTATGTCTAGTGCTCCCTGTTTGTTTTGAGTTTGTTTGTATTAATGTTGATGTTTTGTTTTAAATAGAAAAAATACAGTAATAAAAAATATATATATCAAATTATTTAGGGGAGCTGAAGACCCCCTAAAATAGACCTAATGACGCCACTGATAAGTTGTATACACTATAAATCCAAGGACCATCTATTTTCTATGCCATTTATTCTCATTCGGGATTCCAGGACCAACCACACTTTAAAAAAAATGCAGTTGAATATCAGCTGGCTCATTAGCTTTTATCATGCTTTAATATACTTACTCATCATGCTTAAATTGTGTTTGACTTGTTTGATTGTGTTTGACCCTTTGCTGGGTCCCTTAGGTGAGGCATTATGTTAACGAAAGAATTGTTGTTAGCATCTGTCGTGTACAAAATGTATCAAAGTAGCATCATTCACTTTTTCAACCCCCCCCCCCCCCCCCCCCCCAATAATTCCAATCGTCACTTTGTTGTGTGCAGGGCAAAGCGACCTGAAAACCAAAAAACATCAGAAATGGAAGAAAGTCCACCACAGCAAAGCCTCGACTCGCTTGGCGATGACTCAAGCTCCAGTGTAAACTCAAGTCACTATTATTTTTAACACAGGAGCTCCTTGGTCTAAGTATGAAGTCCGTTCACCTAAGTCATGCCTAAGTTCCTCACACTCCACATAACATAACACATAAAGGACATATAAAATATACAACACCAGATTATTTTTTGCAAATAACTACATAAAAGCTACTCGCTACTAAGTAGTGCTACTACTATAACTACTAATAAAAGCTATTATTTTATTGGGGATTAATGCTGTTAAAAAGTTTTTGTTATGTTCATGTTGTTTTGTTTCATGAGGTTTCGTGGAGCGTTTATTCCCAGTGATCCTTGAACGCACCATCGTTGTGTTCCTGGAGAAAAAGCCAAAGTTTAAAACATATTTAGATTTTTTTCCCCGTTCTTCTTATTAAAACCTTCGGTGATCTACCGTTTTATCCGCAACACTTCAATTAAACATATCATTACAGCAGAGGTTTTTTGGAATGCGAACGCATGGATTAAAAACGGTTGGGGACCGGACAGTTTAGATGGTCTTTACTACTGTACAACAGTGACCCCTTGAGGCAGGAGTGTTAATTACACCACAGTGAACACACCTTTCAGTAGCGGGAACTTGATAGCTGTATGCTGACGTCATCACTGTCGTCACATTCCTGCTTGTTTACGTCTTCCTCTTCCTGCCACAGGAGTCAGAGCTCTTCATTTGCTTGAGTCCATTAAATGACGCCGCCGCCGCCGCTTCTTCCTTTTAGGACAGCAAAGTGAAGAGAAATATCATTTAAGTTGGTTGGAGGTCAATGTAAAGCAACGTTTGAGTTATGTTTGTTTTTAAAAACGTTGAAGGTTTGTACATTCCAACGTGACATTTGGTTGATTTTTCTTTTGTTGATTCCTTCATGAAGTTAAAATGTTAAAACTTTCAAACTCTTTCAGGCAGTAGAGCTTTGCTTCATGTTTAAGTTTGTGGTTTTTGAACTTTTTTTTTTTATAGCACTTCTGTTTGTAAACCTTTGCACATGGAAAACAAGCCAAATAAGTAGAATAAAGCAGAATAAAAAAAGATGCAGCGCACACGGTGATTACTTTTATTCCGTAAAGGTAACTTTTTACATCATGGTATAAATATGTGCGCTAAAACCTTGTGTGAAAATGTACATTTTGCTACTCGCTGGCTAAGTGTGGAGACCTGGACTGGAGCTCAATGCGTTCGTTGCCTGTATGAAAGGACAGACACGTACGTCCTGTCACGGATGTTTGGAAAAACAAACATGCATTGGCGCTACAGTTACACTTGGGAATAAAAGATAAACGTTCACTTTCAGAGCCGTTTGTGAAATACATGGAAAACCAACATTTATTTGTTTTCAAACTCTTCAATAACACAGCTGTAGAGAAGTGGAGGTCAATTAGTGGTTCTTCTCACGTCGGCTCTTGGCCACTCACTCCTCTGGATGAGACCAAACACATAAGAGGGAGGCAACTAAAAGCAGACTTTAGAATTAAATATGAAAACATTTGCACACAAATGGGTCCGTGGAGGATGATCATGATCTGAACGGCAACAAAAAAGCTCTCAAAAGAGTCGAGCGCCGTAACCGAAAGTCTGTTTGATGGCTTCAAAGTAGTATCTCTTCCAGCCGTCCTTTGTCCGCTCCTCGTCATTGTCGGGGACACCTCGACAGTCCACCTTCAGCTCCGTCTCGCTCCTGCGGTCCATGAAGCTCAGTGTGATGATTGCGTAGTGCTCTGAAAGATGCAACAACGGTTCACCCATTTTAACTAGCAAACGTGCGCTTTGATCACGTGTTTGACGTGTGGACCAACATACCACAGGGCCAGTTGTTGTACCTCCACTTCATCACGATCTTCTCATCAGGTACCTGCGGGACACAAAGTCATGTTTCATTGTTTCACCTCGTCTTAGTTCCTTGTCTTTATGCTTCACTGGTTATGGTTTTCCCTCAAGTGTTGACATTTTTCTAGGTCGGTGATGATAAATTTGGCCACACAGTCAGGAGATCGGGAAGACCTGGGTTCTAATCTCCGATTGGGCATCTCTGTTCTCCCCATGCATGTGTGGGTGTTTTGTCTATATGCGTCCTGCCATTGGCTGGCGACCAGTCCAGGGTGTACCGCGCCTCTCGCCTGAAGTCAGCTGGGATAGGCTCCAGCATACCCCAGCACCCCTGTGCTCTAAAGAAGATATGTACGTGTGTGATGCGTGTTTTCTGTCAAAACCTTGCAGTGTGGGGCTGCACGGCAGGCGAGTGGTTAGCGCACAGACCCCACAGCTGGGAGACCCAAGTTCAATCCCACCCCCGGCCATCTCTCTGTGGAGTTTGCATGTTCTCCCCGTGCATTCTCCGGGTACTCCGGTTTACTTCCACATTCCAAAAACATGCTAGGTTAATTGGCCACTCCAAATTGTCCATAGGTATGAATGTGAGTGTGAATGGTTTGTCTATATGTGCCCTGTGATTGGCTGGCCACCAGTCCAGGGTGTACCCCGCCTCTCGCCCGAAGACAGCTGGGATAGGCTCCAGCACCCCCGGCGACCCTTGTGAGGATAAGAGGTACAAACAAAATGAATGAATGAATGAACCTTGCAGCGTTTCAAGGTCAGGCCAACCCACAAATGTACCCCAAATACCAGAAACGTAACTGTAGAGCAGTGCTTCTCCATCATTTTGTCATGCCCCCCCTAAGGGGCAGACATTTGAAATACTAGAGAAAGTGATATTCATTTATCTGTACTGTACAGACTAAACAACCATGGAACCAGGAAATGCAACAAAATGGAGAGCATATGTACAAGATGGGTGCGAGGGGGGGGGTACCCTGCTATATGTGAAGCACTGCTGTAGCAGAGCATTCGCATTACGGTCAGCAAAGCGAGCATGTCGAGAACGCTGACTTTAGACTGCTTCAAAGAAAGAGTCTATTATGCGCAGATCAAGACCACTCTCACCAGCTCTGTGAATTCGCCAAAGACATTTCCATCGAGAAGACGGAATTTGCCGCCCCTCTCTCCGTCCACCGTGGCCACAGCATGTGTGAATGCCTGAGTCATCTGCATGAAGGACAGCAAACGACACATGGGACATTTCATTGATTACTTGTGTCCTCCGAGTGGAATGTACACCAACTAGTAGAGTCTTCCGGTAACGTGTCTAAAACTTTAAAAAGAAACTACAGTACGATAAACAATGAAAATGTAAAAATAAATATCTATATTGTATTCACATATTTATCATACGTGTGATACAATGTTTGTGCTCGTTTCCTATAACGTTTCCATTTATTATATTCAGATCATATTTTGACGCAACTAATGCAAGGTTAAAAACTTATTCAAGTGTACTGATGGAGGTATTTCACTTGAGACACAGTATTAGTGGCTGCACTCTGCAACAGCTCATCCCTTAACTTCCTCCATACAAGGGATTAAAGTTGAAGTTTAAAGTCATATTTCAGCATAGACCGAAACAAAAAGGTATTGGACACGACGACGCTAACCTCCTGGTTGACAAACACTCTGTAGAGGTCGGCGGGGGATGTGAGGAACGTCTCCCTCATGCTGAACTTGCACGTAGGGATCTTCACGCCCGTGTTGACTGGTGCTGCAGTGCTGCTTGAAGATGAAATCTAGTCCACGAGGAAAAGAGGGGGAAAAATGAGGCTGGCACCAGCTCCAACTGTCTTACTGTCAGATGTCAACATCGTGGCGGCAGCTACGAGAACCTGAGTTTTGTCCGTCTTGGCTGTAGACTGTGAGTTGGACTGCAGCTGCACCACGCCGTTAGCGGTTGGCAGGATCATCCCCTGAGTGAACTCTGCGCATGACAGTAAAAACATGACATACAATCATTAACTAGCAGACAACACTTAAAGGGGAACTGTACCTTTTTTTGCCCATCATTCACAATCCTTATGTGAAACATGAACACATTTATTTCCCTTTTCTGTACATTCTAGCATGAGAGAAGAAGTTAATGAGCTAGCTAACAATGAATATCAAGGGAAACACCTATTTTGACACTATACCTCTCACAAAAAAACTGTTCTATTGGCATAACTGATTTGTATATTAACCAAGCTACAGTCATATTATTATTGTAGCAGCTAACACAAAAAAATCTGACGGACTAACACGACGTGTCACTGACAGGCGGAAGAGTGAATACCTAGCTCTCAATTTCACTACAAAGACTCAACAAGATGCTGGTTTGCCGTCAGCATTTTTTTTTTACCTGAGGACTGGCGCACGCGGCTTGTGCTGGAACACACAGCCATCCCATGGAGAGCGTACATGGCAAGTGTTGTTGCATGGCAAGTGTTGTTGCTGTATCTGTGCTGCTGTTGTTGACGGAGCTAGCATAAGTAAGTGTATCAATGCGCCTCAGAGAGAAGTTTGGGTGGTGTTTTAAAATCATCAAAATAGGGCAAGATACTGCAATTATTCCATGTTATGGGCAAAATTCCCCAAAAAGTGCAGTTCCCCTTTAAAGCCACATAATCCGGTGACCGCCTCATGTAAATGTTTATTTATGTCAGTCCCAGCAGCAAACTCCTGACTGCCATCGTGTCATTCACCTGTTTTTAAAAAGCCCACGTAGCTTCCCAGAGCCCTGCGGATCTTCTCGGCGCCTTTGGACTTCATCAGCTGGACCAGTGGCGTTTCTGGCTCATCTTTGTTGAGCGAGATGCTAATCTAGAAGAGGACAGAACAAGAGTCACCAGCTCATCTCCTTGAGTCTGAACGCACAGGTCTGACTGCGAATGCTTACATCGAGATCATCCATGTCGTTCTCATCGGACAGGTTGGGAATCTCAATCGTTCCTTTATATTTGATTCCTGATTTTGACTTTCCTGGATTGAAAAAAAAAACAAAAAAGGATGCTTGCCTCTTACAACATGTTTGCTACAATACATGTCTCCAGCATTTGACTCACCTGCCCAGGTCGCTTTTAGGTTCCACTCATAGAAGAAAATAAGTTTCCCTTTGCGATTGTTGATTGACGCCTCCCCTTCCAACTTGCTGACCTCGGTGACCTCGCAGCTACCCTCATCGTTCTCCACGCTCAACCCCAGTAAAAGACTTTTTAATTTGTCCGATGACCAGTTTGTGGCGTCCCGTTCTGTCCTGAGAGGGCCGATAGAGACACATCTGTGTTATATAGCAATGTCTAGTTTAGCCAATACAAACGAATAAGATATTATGTAAGGTTTCAACTTCGATGCTCTGGTTGTGTTTCAAAGCAGTTTTTGTGATCTGAGCTCCAAAGTTGTTCACATTCCCAGAATGCATCATTACATTCATGACACTTCTGTAAGATTCTGGCTGCAAACGCCTGAGCAATGCCAGTTTCAAAGTGTGCATCTTGGTGCCAATGGAGATTAACGTGGTTACTGTGGTAAACAAACAGGGAGATGTTTAATCCAAGTAGTACAATAAAGTCTTCTGGCGATATCTTTTAGTAAGAGAAGGCACGCTGTGACGTCATTAGATGAGTTCCCTAGTGGCACACCGTTCAGTTTTGGATGCGTGCATGTAATTTCTAGCATGTTATGACACAGAGACGGGCTCATTATTACTACATCTGCTGTTGCGGCTATTAACTGCCATACACTTACAACAAGCTAGGTTGAATTGGGGCTAAAGCCTATTTTAGTTTGGAGGTGTCCATAGCATACAAATATGTTGTTGTAAACTATTTGCGCGTCTTGTCGTGTGAACATATAAACTGATTGACATTAATTACAATAATCTTAAACAGATTCGTATGTTCGTGGGCATGACAAGGAGCTCGGTGTGCTATTAGCATTAGCCGGCTGGCTAGCTAGCTAGCAATGTCTTTTCTTTCTGCCTCACCAGTGCCAGTTGTTGACATTAGTAGCGTCGGCTCGCTCTTCTACGATCCAGCGAGGGTCGCCTTCTCCCCATTTGGCCATCTTGGCTGCCTGTTGCTATTATTAAAAGGTGTGCAGCTCGGTACTCTGCCGGTGAGTCAACACACGTTGTTTCTAGAAGTCTCTACCTCCCACAGCTTCACCGGCCGTGCTCGAGATTTTATTCGCGGAGCAGAGAACTTGCTGGAAACGGAAGTTGGTGCCGTGGCCACGCCCCCTCGCACCACGAATATCCTGTCCGCATTTTTTCCCCCACCACAAAAACTTTATTTAAAATTAATATGGCATACATAAGACAACGCAATCACTGTACAGTATAGCTGTACCCGGAACACAGGCGCTATGAGCTATGCTATGTTTCTGTACTCAACAACCATATTACAAAAATACAAGGCGCACATAAGAGGAAAAAGAAAACCAACAGTAACAACTGACAAGGAGTAGATAAATAAAATAAAAGTTGTTTAGGGCTTTAGAGTTGTTTTATTATTGTGTATTATTATTCATTCAATTGTATTATTATTGTGCATTTTTTGTACCATTTTATGGGATTTCGTGAAAAGAAACTATAAAAGTGGCATTCTTACAGTATTTTCAAATGCTGCAAGGGAGGGGCCACCAAGTACCAGCCCTTAAGAAACATTAAGTTTCAATGACGAAAAAAGACAAAACATTTAAATAATTACATAAAATTTCATGTAAAGGGATATCAGTTTCGGAAATATCGGTCATTATTATGATTTGCAAAATAATATGCATTTGGAAATCCCCCAGTTTGTGCATGTTTTATTGGGTATGCCGACATGTCACACTTTTTTACCCTTGAACACACCTTCTCCCATGTTGCACAGATAGACTGCTATTTTTCCCTTTTTTCTTTTCCTCATATTTGGTCCCAAACGCATATACTATGTGGCAATGCATAAAGTTAAGATTTGATGACCTTATTGAGTGCTAATGTTCATATTTGTTGGTGCACCTCTCTGAAAAACAAAGTCCAGGCACGTACCTGTGGATGGTGAGTCCTTTTAATTTAATGTTGTTCGTGTTTTAGTTTTACACATTACATAAGTACGCATGTTTTGCCGATGTGTTGAAAATCTTTCCCAGTGACTAGACAGTGCGCTGCTAATGCGATTTACATCGCAAGAGTTAAACCACCCCACCATAACAACATGAAATGGTCTGGTCTACCACTACCTTCACTGTGCTTGTAGCTTCAGCTGATGCCTGTCAGTCGGCAGTTGTGGCAGAGCAGAGTGAAACGATGCTGGCAGTGCCTCGTAAAAAAAGGAGAGAAAGGTGAAACAAGAAAGGCAAACAAAAAGGGATGTCAAGATGTGACTTTTTTGGTAGCCTGGCCAGGCTGTGTGTTGTGGAAATGAACCTGTTAGCTTCATGTCCACAATTAAATAAGATAGCGTGTGTGTTAGCATGCTGTGTGACTCCTTTTTAACTAACATTATTAAATCAAATAAATGTCCCTCCCCCGTTTACCAGATTGGACCCCAAATGATTCAGCAGCAGCCATGTCTCCCATATTTTTACCCCTCCAAGTCCCAGGGAAGGTGAGCAACACTGTGTTCAATGACATGTCACTAGTACCATTGCAGGGAGCCTGTGGGAATTACAGAAAAGGAAAAATGTATTTTGTGACATTATTTTCCCACAAAATCATAACATCATTTTCTTGGTGACAGATTGTACTGAACAAATGTAATTTAAATCTAAAGTAAAGTTTTATCAGTTTAAAGTTTTATTATCTTATCCAGTGGTTGCAAACACCGAGAAAATCAAATTGCAAAATAAGGGACTTGTTAAAGAGTTTGTATTAAAAGCACCGAGAGGAGAGCAATGATGAAGATGATTAACGAGGAATGGAAGGCATATGGCGGCCGTGTGTGTCAGCTCCCCTCCCCCTCCCTGGCTGTCGGCTCCACAGCAGCAGCAGCAGCAGCAGCGGCAGCGAAGACTTCACTTTTTGAAGCCGTGGCATGAATGATCTCATCGGAACCTCATCTCCGCTTTCCCTGCCGTCGATCCTATGAGCGATCCCGGAATAAAATAAAACCAACATCAGGTGAGTGTAATGATTCCCAGCGCTCCTCGCCGTGTAACCCGCCACCGGGATGCTCAAGAGTTTGGTGTTTTTAGCAAGTTAAAAAAGTGCCTTCGGTCTCGGCGGCGCAGGAGGAAGAGGCACCGCGGAGCGATAGGTGGGCGCTCCGCTGGCTAATTAGCCTGCTAACATTCGCCTTTTTCTAGCCAACTATGAAACCGGCGACACCCACCGGGGCGTCAGGTGACTTTTACCCAAATTAAGACCCGTTTTCACCTGGTTCGCCCACCATTGTAGCCCGCTCGGCTCCCAGCAGTCGAGAGTGAACTAGCCGGCTAGCTGTTAGCTTAGCAACGCAAAATGGCCTCATTGTCAGACTGGAAAGACAAAAGCACGCAGCAGCTAAGGAGCTAGCTAGCCGCTACCAGTGCCGAGCGGCTCGCTTCAATGACCCCACGTAAACACGTTTTTCCACAGCCAATACAATCGTCGTGATGCCGGCGATAGAGGAATAAATGATAACGATGAGAGTTATTGATTAATGACGGCGAACAGGGCCGCGCGGTGGGGGATGGGCCAAGCCAGCAGCCATTGACGTAAAGCAACACTGCGTCTTGTTTCGATCCGCACCAAACGCGCTTCATTTACGTCTTCTGTCACCAATTTACTACCAACAATACACTTAAAAATAATTTTCTTTATTCGTTTTATCTCACACATCACTTTAAAAATATCTCGCTTTGGAGCCAGGCAGTGACCACAACGTGTGGTTGTTTTTCTAAAAATAAACCTAATACCATGTTACTGTTAGTATTGATCACAATTGTGACGTTGTAATCTTCCACATACTCCCATCACACTTATACAGTTACATAATAAACTTGTTAGATATAAACTGTACTACAGCAGTACTACGAGGAAATAAGCAGATAAAAATGACATGTAGTTAATAACAATGAAGCAAATATGACTTTTTGTGTCAACTGTGTGGTTTTTGTATGACATTCTATACCATAACCAATACTGTGTTGTCACTTTTAACCTTCCCGGCCGGATTTATTCCCTTTTTCCAGTTCCTATGAATAGTTAGTGTTGTGTATAGCTTGTCTTGTTTAACAGGCTAACAAACAAGAAGACATCACATGACCACCATTGCTTTCTTACCCCTGTATATTTGATTTTTAGATTTACAGGCACCTTCATAAATGACTTTTATGTTCACTGTCAGGAAATGTTTTTGATGACTCAAACTTCATTGCACATAAGATAAACTTAACTTTTGGTATGGACTTATCTTTTGATCAAAATATGGTGATTTCAGCACACAGACTAATGAAATGAAGACGGTTGCTACCATTTATCTTCCTTTGTTGTTGCTTTTCATGTGAAGCTAATGTGTGGTGCTGTCATGATGTATATTTTTGTGCTGATTTTAAATGTCAATCTGTAGTTTTTTTATGCACAGAGACGGACTCCATCATGATCTAATTGTATTGTGTCGTTTGGAGCATTTCCAGGGCTTTAAAATGACAAATCTACTTCATAGTTGAAATACAATAACAGCATTATATTGTGCATTTTCCTGTGATGCTGTTTTTTTCTGTACTACTGTGTATATAATGTATGCTAATACTACTTTGTATCTGTGGAGGTTGCTTGAAAAGTTCCCACATAGGAATGTGAATAGAGCGGAGCGTCCTCTTGCAGCACTGCTGGATTGTGCCTGGTGGAAAGTTAAAAAAAAAAAAGGTTGCGGTTCCGAGTGGCTTTACTGAGATCCACTCTCTCTCTCTCTCGGGACCTTAAACGTTGGCAGGAGTCTTGTTTTAATTCATGGACCGAAATCAGGAAGTCAACTGCGCTTTTCTTCCCCTCCCAGTGAAGAGAGTCCGAATCTTGTTCGACTGGTTTGTACGTGTGTAGACCCAGAAACCTGATCTGTCTTGTAAACATTAAGTGGCTGATGGTGCTGAGCTCTACTGTCAATCATGTCAATGCTCTTACTTGTCAATCAACGTCTTATTGATGGGCTATTTTCTTGCTCACAGGTGGCAGTGGGACCACGTAACTTTATTTTTTTTCCTTTCTTTGTGTTTGTTTTTCTGCTAGCGTGTGCTTACTTTGATGCCGCGCCCGCATTTAGTTGGCAAAGCGTGCTATTTTTGGTGGCTCCGTGGTCTGTTAAAAGTGTGGTTGTTCCGCCCAGCAGGAGTCTTGCCTCAGACTGGCCTAAAATGGGCAGAAATGGCGGTGAACAAAAGCTGCTTGTCGCTCATACAAACGTACTAGAAGCGTTGCAGCCGGGACCACGCTGCTATGCTATTGCCTGTGCCTCTCAACAGGAAAGGTATAGCAAACTTTTTACAGACGACAAAAACCCAACTACAACAATCAGACACTTTGTTTACTGTAGCGTCCTGTAGAGTTTATTCACTGATTCTTACACTCGGACTGGATTTACACTGCATGGTTTGACATCGGACTGGCTACAATTGGATATGACGTAGATATTCGGTGTATGTCGGTATGAATTTTTAAATTGAAAATCAAGGAAATCTGCGAGCAGGTAATTCTACAATAAACAAAACAGATTTTTACAAGGTTTATATTTATTATCGTGCAGTGAAACTGAATATTTTTTTATTGGCTGAAGTGCAGCATTAATAGTTCCAGCATGTAGTCCCGTCCCTCATCAATGGCGGTACAGTGCTTTCGTCTCGTCCACTTGTCTACATCGGCTAGCGTATTTCATCAGGAAAGCCAAGTGTTCCCAGGCACAAGACTTAAAAGACAGAATAGACTTTTCAAGCTCCGGTCTCTCCTTGGCAACATTGGTAATTTTAATTTCTATCACAAAAATGTTGAACGTGTTACTGGACATTGGAATTGCCACAAAATAATTTGTTGTATTTGGTAAATTTCTAGAAAATAATATAATTATATTGTATTTTCAAAACACATTGTTTCTGGAGACCGCACTGGTACCCCATCGTGGATACCAGTTTGTCCTCCGTTTTGAAGATCATGAGCATCATTAAGCAAGGTTGAAAATAGACTCGGAATCTTCAAAATGTTGTCAATTCCCGTCCCTACACAAGGCCTATACACAGCAATATTAAAAAAAGAGATAACTTAAACATAATGTAAATGCATAAGCACTATAGGATGGGAATTGGATGTGCTGACCTGCGATGTAAATCCAGCCTCCATACATCTCACACACACAGACACACACACACATATATATATGACATAACAGTTATCCGTAGGTAGTAAACAGTAGGATTGTTGTCCATGTGATGACTATGTTGCTATTTTCTGCTGATGTTTTTTTTTGGTCTAATTTATTCTTTTTTTGTTCCCTGGCCGCCAGCAGACAGACGACATGTTTCCAAAGGGCACCAAGCGTAAGTTCTCAGACTCTGGAGAGGACGCGGTTTCCAGCGGCGGCGAGCAGGGCCCTGTGACTCGGACGCCGTCGCCGTCATACAGCCTGCAGCGCCAGTCGCTGCTGGACATGTCGCTGATCAAGCTGCAACTGTGCCACATGCTGGTGGAGCCCAACCTGTGCCGCTCGGTGCTCATCGCTAACACGGTGCGGCAGATTCAGGAGGAGATGACGCAGGACGGCACCTGGCAGATCATGACCCAGGCCCTGGCGGCCGCCCAGTGTCCCAGCGACCGGCTGGTGGCAACCGAGGTGCTCTGCAGGCAGTCGGACCCGGCGTCTCAGGCGGGGCAGAGCCCCAAACCCTACCCGGTGGTAGGCCTAGATGATGGCTACCACTCGGAGGAAGTGGTGATGGAGGGGGACGTGGACAAGGAGGTCATGTCCGCTTTGTCGCCCATCTCGCCGCAGCTATCAACGGCATCCTACTTGGCGGGGCCCTTCGGGATGGGACCCTGCTGGGAAGACCAGGAAGAGGATGGGGAGTGCGAGGAGGATGAAGAGGACGACATTGAGGACTGCGTGTCAGAGGGAGAGGAGGGCGAGCGTTCCGAGGCCGACTCTCGGTCGGGGGAGCAGGTCTTTGGGACCTTTGAGATCAAGCACCCGCCGCCGCCGCCCCCAGATCCAGCGCTGGAAGAACTGTTTTCCGACGTTGACCCATCCTACTACGAACTGGACACAGTGCTGACAGGCATGCAGAGCGCCCCCAAGATGGGACCTTACGATCTCCTGGAGAGCCTTTCCTCTCATGGGTCCCCTTCCCTCAGCTCAAGCGCCAGCTGCAGGTCGGACCTGAACGAACTGGACCACATCATGGAGATCATAGTGGGATCCTGAAAGTTGAAACATTCCCTTGGACTTTATGAATGTGGTCTTGATTGTCGGAGGATTTGGGACAAGGTGGGAAATTAACTGCGCGCCAAAAAAGATTTTAGGATTGGCAGCTCCCGTCGGGACTTTTTCTTCCGGTATATTCCAAACATGAATTGGTGGTCGGTGAGGAGAAATTCACAAGCAGTCAATTTCTTACTTTGTTTGAGAGCCTCAATGGAGAGGACGCCGTCCTCTTTGCGTATTTTCCATGTTTACGTCCATCATTCTAGCTCCTTCTACACCATTCTCTCCATCTCTATTTATTGGAAGTTGTCACACTACAACACATCCCAGTCCAGAACAAAATGTAAATCCAAATCTATGAATCGATGCATATTTTCCTAAAGATTTGAGCAATTATGAATGGAATATATGTATACTGTATGTACGTATGTGTATATAGAAATATATTTTTTGCATTATACAGTTGGGGGATTTTGCAAGTATCCTTTATTACTATTTTTTTTTGGTCCCTCCCAAGCGGTTTTTAAGATTTTAATGTAGCCAGATTTGAGACACAAGTGTCTTCCTGAGGTTTGGTGGACCGGAACCAGACTGGCATTGTCACACTTTGTAGGCGCTGTTCCTTCACTCTCTGCAAAGCTTTATCCAGGGAAGCAAACATTTCCACGCAGCTCATGAAGAAGCCATATTTCTTTATGTCATCTAATTTATTGATGTTTTATTTATTGTATTTATTATTTTTAGGTACATACGATGCCACATCAAACATTAGGCCCAAATCAAATTCCTGATATTTAAATTTGTCATTATGGTTTGATTGCAGTACCTTTTTACTATTTCTCACTTTTTTTTTTTCAATGAATCATGACCGGGTCACAAGTCCAATCACTATGCAGCTCTGTCATATGTGTTATAAAATGATTGTATACGACTCCAATGTCCTTTAAGTCCTTTTATGCAAACAGTTGCCTTTTCTCCTAAAGATGTGCAAAATGCAATGTTTTTATCCCAAATGGATCCTTGTGGCGATGAAGAGATGAACTCAGGCAAACAAGATGTATTGACACAAATACAGTATTGATAATTAACACCGCAACACTCCTGAAGGATGTCACGCTGGTCTGAATGGGAGCTAGAACTTCAAAGACTTATTACCGTTGTAAAATGTATGCATTTTTTTATATATTAAGGAAAAAACATTGTAGCGTCTTTGTAAATATTTTTTATAATAAAAGCTGCAACAATTGACTGTGTGCGTGTGTGGTTTTTATTTCACTTAGTGTGGTGTTTTCGATGATGGAGAAAAAACGGACCAGAGGGTTTTCTTCAGCTATTGTCACGGACTACTCGAGGGAGTGACGCCATGTTGGATGAATCAAACGTGCAGTCAGATTGTGACCTTTGTCCTCACATGATCAGACGATGCAATCACTACAACACTTCCTGTGTCAATGTGTGTGTGTGTTGTGTATTAGTGCTTTAAGACCAACAGAAGCTTTCAATGGAGCACTATATAAGTATTATTTTAATCTGCTAGCTCTGCATGGTGGCGTGCTGCCAACTGTTAGTGACCCTTTAGTTAAAGATTAATGACGGTAGGTGGTGACTCAGCAAAAATGACTACGTGAGGAAAGCCACTCAGTAGGAGGCTACAACTGTTTTTAAGATGGACCACATACAATATGTTCATTTTACTCTAATGAACACTAACAGAAGGAAGACGGCTTTGAAAACATTGTGTTCCAAAGGAAAACACACTAATTTCATTCACCTACTGTTAAAAATAATCATCTTGTGCTTCACAATTAAAGGCAATGTGTGATTTATTGTATTTCATTAATAGCACAACTATTTTAGCACAAATATCCATGATAAAGTTTTGTCTGCACTACGTTAGAAGGCCATAAAACTCCAAAGTAGGTCAAATTGCAATAACCAACTCCTGTCTGTTCCCCAAAGGAGGAAAAATAAGCTTTTCGGTGTTGCTGACAGCTTTTGGTGAAAGAGAAAAAAACGTGAACGACGAGATGCCTTATTTGGTGCTTGCCTGACTTTTTCCGGTCATGTCCTTCCTCTTCACTCTCTGAGTCATCTGGGCCTTTAAAATGTTGCGTTCAATAACTGCCGTAAACCTTATAACTGAGTCCTGCCCTGACGGATTAATTTCACTTTGCCATAGTACAGCTATAGGTGTACTATGACGTTTAAATGTTACATTTGTGTCATCTTTAAATAAATAAACCAAAATGTATCATTGTAACGTACAAATGTTTGAAAACTATTGTAGTTTTGAATGACACGGCTTACAAAAACGTGTTTTAGGTAACTTTTCATTTCCCGGTGGAGATGCTTATTCTTACGAACATGTTGTTATGCAACGCGATCGATTCTATTCCAACACGTCTTTTCCAATACCATTGGTGACTCACGTGTGCGGCCACCAGAGAAGTTAATTTTTTCGAGTGGCATTGAATGTAGCATCAGCACTCGTCGGTAACAAGGCGGCAGCACATTCGCTGCCCCGTGAGTGGTGGAGGAGGGGGCTTGAGCAGCGGCCGAGAAGACCAATCAAATCCCGACCACAACTACGGCACAGTCGCCACGTGACCAGCCCCCTCCCTTCTGCTGCTGTGGACTGGACCGAAAATTCTTCATTTCTCCGGCACTCGACAGCAAAGGATCGCGGCGACGGAGCTAAACGAACCGGCGGTACGGTGGATCGTGTCCACTCATGACGCGCTCCAAGGACATGTAAGGTGGGCACTTGAAATTCTCGCTCTGGAAGTTTCGCACTTTGCTGAGACGCAGCTCGGTCTGACGAGAGGCACCGCTACCGGCTGTCCTGATCCACGCAAGTTCCGTATAACTGCATGGTGGTGATGACGTCGACATTAAAATCGTGTAGAGTTGACATCTGATAGGCAGCTTTGAACCCTCAGATCCAGCACATTTTGGACTTCATGTGAGTCCACGTAAAACTGGACGAACAGTCTTGTGGAACCATCCATCAGGTCTAGTAGACCCATGTCTGCTTTAGTGAGCAAAGTCTTCGCATTGCAAGCAATCATGACATCAAATGTCTCACATGAGTTGAAATAAGAAGACTGGGACAATATTCCCAAGTGTCCAGGGAATGTACGGACATGAGATCTTCGTGGAAGTGTCAAAGGAGCTCTGGCTCTTACATAAACAAGGTGCACTCACCTGAACACAAATGACCAAGTGTGTTACATTATCATAATTAGTCATGGAAAGACTATGGACTTCACGACATAAGCAGTTGTTTACATTTACATGTACCTCCACGTAACTATCTGATTAGCGCTCTCCTCCAAGCAGCCTGGTCCAGGTCAGCGCACCATGCTCAGTTTGGAAGGGTAAATCCAGTTGTAGCTGGTGTTTCGGAATAGTGCTACATAAATGGTGTACTACATACATGTAGTTCAAGGCCACATCCATTGGTAGCGTGGTGTAGTGGAGTCAGCATGTACTGTGGATGTACAGGTGTATGAGACCTGATTGAAAGGCAATGATGGTCAGGATGCTTTGTGGAGTACAATTAGCAGATGTGCGTTACCTTGCGCTGCACTTGCAGGTCCATGTTGGGTCGTGGCGTGAAGCGGAAGTGGAGCTGCGTGGAGGAGCTAGCGTCCAAGGCGGACACGGCCGCAGAGGAGAAGGAGGTGGCGGTGGGCTGTCCTCGGGACATGAGCCGCCTGCAGCAGCGCCAACGGGTTCTGGGCCTCTGTTTGGAGAAGCTGCAGCGCTACCAGGCCGGGATGGAGCTCAGCCTGCGCCGTTCAGTGCTGCTCGTCAATACGCTGCGGCAGATCCAGGATGACATGCAGAGCGACATGGCGGAAAGCCCGGGCGGGCTCCTCAACAGTGTTCATCCCAACTTGCCTCGTGTGCGGGATGCCCTCAGGGAGGACATGTCCTTCACATGCCACGGGTGTGCAGAGGGTGGCGAGGAAAGACTGTCCCCAGCGCTGTCCCACGACTTCTCTCCCCAGGAGATGAACGTGGAGCTAAAACCCCCAATCAGCACGTTTAGCGACGTGGTCAATGCCGTGGGCTACCTCAGTGACCTCACTCTGGACGACATCTTTGAGGACATTGACACGTCCATGTATGAGACGTCGGACCTGTCTGCATCCTGGACTGTGAGCTCGTTGTGGCCCATCAGCGTGTCCTTCTGGGGGGACGAGGACGTGAAAATGCGTTCAGGAGGCCACGCGTCCGCCGGGACTCTCCAGTCGTGTCTGATGGACCTGAACGAGCTGGACCATATCATGGAGATTCTGGTGAAGTCCTGATCCACAAGAAGACTCCTCTAAGGACACATATGGACATATGAATCTGATGTGACCAGTGATTCGTCCATCTGCCATTTTGTTTTCATTGTCAGAAGTACTATTGGTTATTGCAGATCCACAATCATAAGTCGCTTCATCGCTGGATGTGGAAAGAAGCTCATCCATCAAATCAACTTTTTGAGTCAAGTTGCTGGAATCACTAAACGTCACACCCTTTCCCCAGGTGTGGTAGGCGGAGCTCGGAAGGAAACCCGAGCTGTAAGGGTTAGTGCGTCACGCCTGCCAGGTTGATTATTAATTGAGATGCTTTCAGTTACATTAGAGGGAGTGCTGGTGCCAGCTCGCCAAGCTGTGTTGGCACCATGTATTTAAAATATTTATGCATCCCGACCATCAAACCACTCTGATAATTCCTTAATCTAACATGATTTAATATGATATTATTTAGGACCACATTATTAATAATTCAGATCTTTATGAGATGTGACTGTGAGCTGATTGGACAATCATTTTTTAAATCCGACAAGTGAGTGCCAAACAGGGGCCCAATTATAAACCATAATTCGAGAATTTTTATGGCCGTCTTGAGTCTGTATTTGAGCAGTTTCATATGCGACGCCTCCAGTGTGGCGTCCAGGCTCAAAGTGGAATGTTTAGGACAGGGGTGTCCAAAGTGCG
Source organism: Doryrhamphus excisus (assembly GCF_037039965.1). Taxonomy (NCBI): domain Eukaryota; kingdom Metazoa; phylum Chordata; class Actinopteri; order Syngnathiformes; family Syngnathidae; genus Doryrhamphus; species Doryrhamphus excisus. The sequence goes on from NC_136370.1 coordinate 3,522,361, forward strand.
GTGCGGCTGAGTGCGAATATTTGCAGCTCGTGTTTTATTGGCCCTTTCAACATATTGTAAAAATGAAATGAACTCATTCGTAATGACATATACTGTATACTATACTAATTGACTTTTTCTATATGTGGCCCCTCGCTGCAAAGTTTGGACACCCACGGTTTCGGGTGTGTGTGTTATTCCGCTTCTACCTCCTGATGTTAACACTCTTATAAACTAGTCCGTATTTCTCACACTTTCCTTACAAGGCCAAATCTTCCTGCTATCATGTGGTCGATGTGCCTTACTTGTGAGTCTGAGGCTGCCTGAGCGCCACCATCACACGTCGCCGCCCATCCTCTCCCCCTCCCGAGCCCCGTTTTTTCTGTGCTCTTCGAGCGCCACGGGCGCACAAGCTTCATGTTTCCTGACAGGCTGACAAGCAGCTCCCTGAGGGGGAGGGGGTTGGAGGTGGCAGTCGGAGTGAGGAGGGTGGGTGGGTTAGTGGAGGATGAGGGGGAGGGGCTGTGTGGAAGCATCCCCGTGTCACTTGTTGAGTGGGAGGAGTATCCAGGTTGTTTTGTCCAAGTCTCAGACCGCCAGCCAATCACAAGAGAGCTACGCTTCAACACTTGTTTTTTTGTCTTTGAGCCTTTCAGACAAAAACACAGCGAAACTGAAAAATACAACAATAGTAAAATCTCCAAGCAGAAAGCTGCAGTATTATTTATAAAAGTGTGCCAGTTAAGTGTGTGTGTGTGTGTGTGCGTGTGTAAGGGTTATCAAGCACAAGTATGTTGTTCAGAAGAATATATAAGATATATTTAAATGTAACTGAAGGATGCATTTGCTGGCTCATAAGAATTTTGATTAATAATGTACCTTTTCTGGACTATTTTATAGATTTTATTCACCAATACAGAAACTATAGAAACAACAAATGTCTTGTGTCTTTTTTGTACTATTGCACTGTCAACACAGGCACACACGGCCAGAGGAAGATCCTCCACACATCCTGTCTCCTAAGTGGGCGGGTGACCAGAGGCGAAAGAATGCGTTCTCCTGAGGGGGCGGGACACTTATATACATACGGGAAGTGACTAAAACTATTAGTTTTTCAACAAGCCTTCCTAATAACAATATGGTGCACTATCAGAGAGCGGCTTAACCACCATTTAACCGAAGGTGGAATAATGCACAACACACAAACAAGCACAGCCCTTTGCTGGTGGGTTCACAATTTGAGCGACAGCTGCAGACCGCCTGGAAGCCTGAGCCCAGGGCAAAAGATATTGTGTCTCGAAGCCGGAGGGCTGAGGAGCCAAAGGGGAGACTATACTGCCATCTGATGGTTGAATACCGAAAGGCAGCTGGTTGTCTCTGCATAATCCTGTTTAGTGCACCGCTGCTGGTCTAATGTGGAGAAAGGTTGGTGGCTTGCCAAGCCAGCCTGTGTGCTCTTTAGCAACAATGCGTGCAAGGAATAAGGACTTGGACTTCAAGACACAAGAAGGGATCAGGAGAGGAGAGCTGCATCTCATCTCTGTCGGTCGATAACAGATAAGACTTTTACTCACAAGGAAGCAACAATAGGGCTATCCCAGCTGTCTTCGGGCGAACCCTGGACTGGTGGCACATAGGGCACATATAGACAAACAACCATTCACACTCACATTCATACCTATAACCTAGCATGTTTTTGGAATGTGGGAGGAAACCAGAGTACCCGGAGAAAACCCATGTATGCACGGGGAGAACATGCAAACTCCACACAGAGATGGCCGAGGGTGAAATTGTTCCCGCTTCTTATAATTATGTATTTTGTTGCATACACGCTGCGTGTGACTCAGAGCGATTGTTCCTGAGGTGCGCTATTCGATTACTACTCCGTCCTCGTATAACAAACGCTTCACAGTCATGGAAAATTGTGAATTTGCAGTTCATAGGTGAAACTTGGGAATGATTCCAGATCACGGACATACTGAGCTAGCAAGCTTTGTTGCCCTGTGGTGCACCAAATATACCAAATATGTATCTACCGGCAGAAAAGCAATACCAGTATGATGCAATATGTGGAGTACTGCAGTGTTGTACTGTCAACGGCAAGGTACCAAAGAACCAAAATGGCTTGACACTTGCAAATCCCTGTGTTGAGATAAACAATTCATTGTGAAACAGCAGCATTAAACCGTGTCAGTGGGTGGCACCTGCCACGCTTATTTCACCACAGCTTGACTCCGATGCAAGTGGACTATAAAAGGTCACAAGTGAAGTTAAATCTATTGATCTGCACTTTTATCTCAATCTGCACCAAAATACCGTATTTTTCGGACTATAAGTCACACCTTTTTTCATAGGTTGGCTGTTCCTGCGACTTATACTCCAGAGCGACGTATAAATGAAAAAAGTGTTTATGTTACATAAACACGGGACACCTTTTCTGTTCATGTTCATGTTTTGTGTAGCTGAATAAGCATTGTGTTAGCATATCTTACATCTATTCAGCCTGTTCTCTATTCTTTTATTGTTAGAACTTGCATTCCAAGAGGACGTAATGTCTGTTTTGGTCAAGTTGTTTGTAAAATAAATTACCCGCAAAAAATTCAACTTGTACTCCAGTGCGACTTATGTATGTTTTTTTCTATCTAATTATGTATTTTTGGCCTTGTGCGACTTATACTGTGGAGCGACTTATAGTCCAGAAAATATGGTATAATAGTGTCTTTCTGGTTGTGTATAAACCTTTGGGGAAATCAGTCGTTTTTGCGTAATTCTGTAAACAAACAAAGGGACAGCTGGACTGACTTAGTTAGTACCTGCGCTTAAAAGCATAACCTCAGTTTTTGACTACACAACCTGAACATGTGGCCTGAATGCATGTTTATAGTGGCTTTTCCCCTGTTCGTGTCTCTTAATATTCAGTGAAAGAGCGCCATAGCATAATGTGTACACCAGTGCTGCACACAGCTGAGCAGAATACAAGAAGACTGCCTTAGTGTTTGCTGCAGACATCTATCACCGTGGGACTCAGGGTGTGGTCAAATAAAAGTCTGTCTGCAGTCCGTCTGTCTAGCTTTCACGATAGCGGGCATCCGTTGGACTGCAGCAGCGAGAGCAGTGGGCCGGGCTTTGTGGTGAGTCAGCACATACTCACTGAAGTGGCAAGCTGAAGTGGTCGGTCGGATAGATGGCGCCACTGGCCAACTTGTTTGTGTAGACCAGGGGTGCTCACACTTTTTCAGCATGCGAGCTACTTTTAAAATGACCGAGTCAAAATGATCTACCCACTACAAAAATGCAAAACATCTATTTATTTTCAAATGTATTGAGGATTATTTGTACGTACAATGTATGTTGATGTACCTTACATAACCAAATGAGCCAATATTGCAAAACACACATAACTATTAACATTTTTTGTAATTACCTGAGTTTACTTTGATGACTTGCACTGAATTGAATCAGCCAGGGATGCATAGTCCGGACAGTAGCTGCTGATAGCCAGGTTAGCCAGGCAAACGCACTTCGAAAAAGACATTGTGAAAAAAAAAAGTCCACCTCCCATTCCGTATGGAAGTGATATGTTTTTGCCTTTTTACTTGGTCCAGCTACTTCACTCATTTTAGTGACCATAAACTTTAGCGAGGGCTTAAAATCTGATGCAATTCGCCGACTAGCTTAGCACTTTGCATCGTTGTTTACGCATGAGCGGTGACCTAAAGGTCAAAATTCAGTTGTCATCTGACTGGTTGTCCTGTATGTCAATCAAGTAACGGGGATGGATGATAGGCTGACATCGTAAGTTCTGCTGCACTTAGAGACGTTGTTTGATTTGATTGGTCACCCGAAGGGCAACATTCACTTGTCATCTGAATGGCTGCCCTGTATATCAATCAAGTGACGGCATTGATGCTAGGATGATATTTTTTTAATGTCACGCCGCGATCGATCAGCGATCGACCAGTACCACCTCCGCGATCGACCAGTAGATCGCGATCGACTTAATGAGCACCCCTGGTGTAGACTGTCCATCGTGCTCAGTCAGTCCACAGTCTGCATTCAGGACTTTTTGAGTGACGTCAGTTGTGGTCATCGCTCAAGACAAAGCACATAACCACATAACATAGACAGTCTGGTACTAAACAAAATATGCAATTACTCAGGGATGACATGACTACAAAGATGCATTCCACAGATGCACATTAAGGCTGGTCTACCTTGGTGTTATTACTCCCTGAGACTTGCGTCAGCTTTGGAATGCTTGTGGGGGACTTTCTGATCTAGTTATCGGTTAAGTGATTTACAAGGCTCCCCAGACAGCGTGGAGATCCAGGTCCAGGTCTGAAATTTGACCCAAACATGCACATTCACATAGAAATGGATTGGAAACGGCATCTTCTGAATCATCTCGTTCACTTTTCACAGAGAGACAAATTAGCGGATGGTATGCTGTCTTCCCTGCCAAAATCACATGATGTCTTCATGCAAGTTTTTCCTGATGAAGTTACACATTGAAATGTAGAAGTAGTGATGACAAGAGATAAGTTTTATATCACCATTCATAGGGAAGCTCAAGAAAAAGAGCAAAATAAAGACTAGCTTGAATGGTGATTGAGATGATGGTGACATCAATTATAAAGGAGGCTAATTAAGGACAGAGTGTGCTAATGGCCGCACACAGATGAGACATGAGGCAGTGCTCAGCATCATGCATGGATGACCAGTCACATGGTCATCACATGAGAGCCAGCGTCATGCTTTTTTAATCACAGATTCCAACTATTAGATATGCACTAAACTACTGCAGCCAAGACGTATGACCCCTTCTATGATTTCATGAAAGTATTTCCACGCAAATTTATTTTTTCCTGCATTTTCAAACCCAGTCGGGAAAATGGTTGCAAATGTTGTTCAATGATTCTTTTAAAACTAGGCTCTGTAGCTAATGAACGTGTACAAGAGGCTTCAGTCACAGTAAATGATATTAGCCGGAGCACTTTCACCCGCTTTCTCTCTGGCAGCCACGTGAGAGCAGCTGGCGATGGCGACAACATGGGGAAGAGATGACATATAACGTCACAAAAACATTATTTGGGGGGTTTTCCAAAGACATGGTTTTGGATTTGAACTCGTCTTCAAGACTTTTAACCCCATTGGTATATTTAGCTGAGCATTTAGCAGTGGTGTGCCATCAAGACCATCAAGGTCTTCTCTGGTGACCTATGAGAATGCTATGAGAAGCACTGACCTATATTGTAACAGGCTTTTTGATGTTATTTGGACATGGTTGTGGCCAGTTTTGCTTTAATAAAAAGATTGTTGTCGTCGTACCGTTCGGGCAGACATTACCATATTCATCCCCAATAAGCCTCTCTCGTTGTTATCTTGCGTTTTTGTATGTCATTGATAGTTAATTGTAGTATAGTATAGTATAGTATAGTATAGTATAGTATAGTATAGTATAGTATAGTATAGTATAGTATAGTATAGTATAGTATAGTATAGTATAGTATAGTATAGTATAGTATAGTATAGTATAGTATAGTATAGTATAGTATAATATAGTATAGTATAGTATAAATGCAACATGATAGTGGTGGCCCCCACTGAAGGCCCAGCGAAATGCACCGCCCACCATTGGTATTTAGTCTACTTTGTGATACTTTCATAAGTTTATTAAATTAAAAATGAGTTTGCATTTTGTATTGTCGAATTTCAAATCAAATTATACAATAATGAAATAAAAAAAGATAAATATGATATCCTAAGGAAGATCACTGAATTAGACGAGCAGACAATCCATTCACCAACAAATAAAACTAATAAATATTTCTAATAAAGCAGTTCAGTCCAGCGTTCCAGAGTCCATTCCCATCACATTTCCACTCTTAGATGACTTCAACTCACATCTGTTGACAATGTAAGCCCGGCTTCATGCATAACAACCTCAGGAATTTCTTGCTCTGATCTGCAGAACCATCACTTATTTACTGTATCACTTTTACGTAACCCAAGACAAATGGGATTTTAACATGGCTGATAAGAATCCACAAACAAGACTTCAATCAGAACTAATGAGTGGATGGATGGTTGTGAATGCCATTGGATTGTAACACTACGTATGTTGTATGTACCTTATTCACATCCATGTATGGAAAAAAATGTGTGGAAAATGAAATAATGAAGAGCTACATACAGGTTGTCCCAAAAGTCTGGACAAAAATGCAACATAGTATACAAGCATTAAGAAATGTTTTTTTTAATAAAAAGAGTATTTACATTATTATTTATCTTATTATTGATATTATCATCTGTTTTATTTATTATTAATATTATATTTATTTTATTTATTATTTATTATTAAGCCAAAGACAGCTGGGATAGGCTCCAGCACCCCACGCGACCCTCGTGAGGATAAGCGGTATTATTATTATTATTATATTATCATTTATATGCAACATAGTATACAATCATTAAGAAACATGTTTTCAATAAAAAAATATTTAATGTATATTTCAGAGTTAATTATGAATGAAATCAAACTTATGCATATTATATGTCCACACTGTATAAACTGTTGCTGGTGGTTCAGCAAAAGCTGAGTGATGAAATACTGAGCATGGCAAACGCGGGCCTGTATTGCTTCTCTGGGCGTTAAAAGCTGTTGGTGGAGACAACGCGCTTTGATTGACGGTGCCGGTTATCGATAAAAGCAGCAGGATCACGTTTAGGCAGGGCTCATCCCAGGCCTGTAACTGTTGCATCAATTGACCGGCTGTTCATCACCTACGCGAAGCAGCAGTTCGCAGTCTTCTCACACACAAATGAGTTAAATGCTCCACTAATTACTTTGGACTTGTCACGATCCGCAAGCTCGCCTGTGTGACAGTTTACTTGGTTTATATTTCTATGCCTTAGTTCCTGTTTCATGCTCTTGTTTTGGTAGCGTTTCCTGTTTTGTCTGCCTGCTTTTCTGTTCCCTTATCACTCGCACCTGTTGCTAATTGTGTTCCCTTCCTATTTAGTTCAGGTGCGTGCTCCCTAGTTTGTTGCTGCATTGTTTGTTGTAGCTCTCCACGCTACTCCAACTGTCTTTGCTTGTATCCTGCTGCTGTATACCATATCAGCATATATTAAACTGACTTTTGATCTGTACTTGGATCTCCTGCTCTCTGCATCTTGGGGTCGTGTCGCAATGCCGAAGCCAAGACGTGACAGAATGCAGCAACCAAATGAAGGCGACCTCGCAGAGAGCGATTTCTGGACCTGGCAGCTTTTCAAAGCCATGGAAGACGAGGAGACGGCGAGACCGCCATGGGAACTGGAGGACGTGGTGCGCGGGCCGGACGACACGCTCGTCTCAATGGCGTGGTTTTAACCCGGACCCACCGACGACACCCCACACCGGTCGCGACGCCGACGCAAGCCGCGGTGCCGGAAGGCGAAGCCAAGGCGCACCCGCCCTCCTGCCATGCCGGCTTCGATGAACCCGACGGAGATCTTGAGTTCGCCGAGTGGACCCGGCATTGGGCGTTGGAGCAGGCGCGTGCGAGGTACACGCCGGAGGAGCTGGAGACCATGGAATGGGGGCCGGACTGCACGCTAGTGCCGAAGGCTTCACAGCATCAAAGGGTGAAGCCAATCAATTTCTCCTCGCCACACCATGCCGAGGCGGCATTAACCCCCCACACCGTCGCTGAGTGCCGGCCCATCACGCCACTATTGATGGCCCCCGCAGCACGTCAGCATGCCGAACTCCAGCCGACCACCTCTTCCACATCCCTGTTGCCTCTCGCGCAATACGAAGAGGAGCACGGCACACGTTCCCCTCCAGTGGCCAAACCCCGCAGCTCCAGGGTTTCTCAAGACCCGGCTCCCACGCCAAGCTGTGTGACGGCACTGTTTCCTCCAGTGGCCAAACCCCGCAGCTCCAGGGTTTCTCAAGACCCGGCTCCCACGCCAAGCTGTGTGACGCCACGGATTCCCCCTGTGCCCAAACCACGCAGTCCCAAGGGTTCCCAAACCCCGGATCCCATGCCAAGCTGCGTGATGGCACAGATTCCCCCTGTGCCCAAACCACGCAGCTCCATGGTTCCGCAAACCCTGGCTCCCGTGCCAAGCTGTGTGACACCACAAAGTCCTCCAATGCCAAGACCTCGCAGCTTCAAGCCCCTGCAACCCCTGGCTCCCGTGCCCAGTGGCTTGAAGCCACAGACCCCCCCAGAACCTACACCACACAGCTTCAAGGGTCCACCCCTCCCGGTCCCCGCTCCACGGTGCTCGAAGCCACAGACCTCCTTGGAGCCCCCACCTTGCTGCCTCAAGCTTCTTACCCCCCCAGTGCCCACCCTACGGCATTTCAGGCCTGTTCCCACACCACGCCTGCTAGTGCTAGTGCTTCAAGCTGTGCTTCGGAGGCACACGCCATCCCCCTCGTGGAAGAGGTGGATGGCGCCTTTTGTTCTACATCAGAAGAAGCAACGTTAGTTCCCGTACTGGCACCGGCCGCTCGTCCTCTCCAGCGGCGGGATGCCGCTCGCCCAGGCCGACCACCCTGGCCGGCCCCCAGAGGGGTCCATCCATGGCTCTCACGGGGCCTGTTGTCCTGGGCGCCCTCCAGAGGAGCCCAGTGCCCTCCGGGCCGCTCACCCTTCTGGCCGTCCTCCTGCGTGGCCCTGCCACCCTGGCCGACCTCTTCAGAGGTTCGGCCTTGTGCGTCTAGTCCACCGTCTAGGACGACCCCCCGAGTGTTGTGCTGGCAACCCACCACCGAACCTCCCTCCACCCATCCCTGCCTTTTTGTGACTTTGGACTTTCTGGACGTCTAGGATCCGTCCTTGAGGGGAGGTGTACTGTCACGATCCGCAAGCTCGCCTGTGTGACAGTTTACTTGGTTTATATTTCTATGCCTTAGTTCCTGTTTCATGCTCTTGTTTTGGTAGCGTTTCCTGTTTTGTCTGCCTGCTTTTCTGTTCCCTTATCACTCGCACCTGTTGCTAATTGTGTTCCCCTCCTATTTAGGTCAGGTGCGTGCTCCCTAGTTTGTTGCTGCATTGTTTGTTGTAGCTCTCACGCTACTCCAACCGTCTTTGCTTGTATCCTGCTGCTGTATACCATATCAGCATATATTAAACTGACTTTTGATCTGCACTTGGATCTCCTGCTCTCTGCATCTTGGTCGTGTTGCAATGCCGAAGCCAAGACGTGACAGGACTTTTGTATAAATCACCATTGCTTTGTTACAACTAATCTGTTACTGTTACAACAGTGGTGTGCTGCCCAGGACAGCAAAGCCTTACTGTATCTGCTACAATTTGAATTTGATTGAAACTGTATTATTTATTCCAGTCGGTTATTTTCATTTTGTAGCATGCGTCTTAGCTGCACTGCTTCTAGTAGTGTCAGTGTATGTTAGATTGTCAGATTTCAGCTTTGTGTTGCCATATTGATGTAATCTGGCCAGGGCCTTCAGAATCAGGAGTGCTGGCTCATGTCATATACACGCAATGTGGCTGTTTTTTTTTTCTTATAAATCATATTTCCGATTCAACTCACAACCTTATCCATGTCACCACATCATCCTTTTTGCGTCCTCTGATTGGTTGATGCCTGAAAGCCTATTCCCTACCATTGAAAGGTGTATATGTACATTCTATTTTTAGAATGATGTATTACAAAATAAAGGGTTAACTGGGTTTATTGTTTTAGTAATAATGGTATTCATCCAGAGTCCTGTAATGCCACGTACTGTTATAGTGCATTATTGTGTATTATTGTCGAGGTGGATTGAGTTGCTTAAGTCCCCACTGAAGGCCCAGGTACCAAATACACCACTGACCATAAGAAGTACCTGCATGTGGAGTCGCTGTGTCCTTCATGGTTTTTTTCCCACATGGCTGTAATGCATCGGTTGGGCTTGTCATGGATATTTATTCCTTTCCTCTACGGCCATAAAACCAAGAGATGGTGTTTTGAAGGTGAGCCAAAAATAAATGCTGCATCACTGTGGCTGCAGGTGGCCACAAAGGAAGAAATAGATGATGTCATCTGATCATCACAGATTTAATTACTGTGGACTTACAATCAGAAACAAAAAACACAAACAACCTGGAGTAGGGGTCTCTAACTCCAAGCCTGCGGGCCATATTTTGTAGTTCCCTACAAGACATCAACGTTTAGTGTAGGATGGTCAGAAGTAGGAAGTTCAATTCCCCCCTCGGCCAGTTTGCATGTTCTCCCTGTGCATGCGTGGGTTTTCTCCGGGTACTCCGGCTTCCTCCCACATTCCTAAAACATGCTAGATTAATTGGCCACGCCTCGGGTCTCGTATGGCGCCATGTTGGTGCAGCTGAGAGGTGATTTCTTGTTTTGTTGAAGAAAAGCCCATTATTTCTGGAACATTTTATGTGAACTACAATTCTCCCAACAAAGGACACATCTTTGCCAATTTGGACAATTGTCAATCTGCCACCACTTTGGACACATCGTCGCGTTTCATTGTTTGGCAGCTGCTTTGTGACTCCGCCAGTCCTCTTAAAAGCCCAAGTGTAGTGGCTCCAGCGCCCCCCGCGACCCTCGTGAGAATAAGCGGTAGAAAATGAATGGTCAGAAGTACTTCAGCTTACTTAAAGGTACCATACCATACCAAGTACCATACCAGGGACCAACTGAGCTCCATGGTAATATTATTATTTTGTATTGTATATTTTTATCAGACATGGCCTACTACAGCTCAGGTTCTCAGCAACCTCAGAGGGTGTTTTGGTAACAAGTTAATCAGTCACCTTATTGAAATGTGATTCTGGACTGAATATTTAATGCTGCCACATGTCACCCAGACTCTACCTCTACCAGCTTGGGTTTGACATAGAGTGCAATGGTGGAATACAGGGTGGAGCTGTTGAGAGGATCTGCATCCCACCAGACTAAAAATATGCTGATATTTGATGACACCGTGCAAATATGATTTGGGAATAATAGTTGCATAATATCTACCCCTCCTCAACACACACACTCACAGGTCCCGCACACTGAAGCTACCTGATACCTGGACTGACCGTCACATCGTAACTATTCCTTGCATTCCTCCACTATCGATCCACCCGCTCGCTCTGACAAGACTAATGCACCATCAACTTCATGCATGCTCAGGTCCAAACATCACTTAAGTGCTAACAAGCGTCCACAGACTAGATCATCTCCTCTAATAATGTGCACACTTTCTCGAAGAAGGTTGACATTAGTTGGCAAATAAAATACAAAAAAAACCATACTCTTACACAATAATATTTTGCTGGCATAAGGCACGCATTTGCAAAATTAGTTACATGCATTAGTTACATTACATTAGTTAAATTTTTCCCCAAGATCTTGTATTGATGACTTGCATTGTATTGGTGGGACCACTGCCACTCAGTATTGCGACAATCAATCCTTGTGTGTCTCACCAAACATTACAGTAACACGACTGTAACCAGTGTAGAATACTATCAATGACTTTGAATGCATCTTCTGAATGCCTTATATTTGTATTTTAGTTCATTTAGCTATATTTATGCTTGAAAATGCTTAAGTTAGGCAACAATATATGTAGATTAATTCATTAATTTTCTACTGCTTATCCTCACGAGTGTTGCGGGGGTGCTGGAGCCTATCCCAGTTGTCTTCGGGCGAGAGGCGGGGTACACTCTGGACTGGTGGCCAGCCAATCACAGGGCACATATGGACAAACAACCATTCACACTCACATTCATACCTATGGATAATTTGGAGTCGCCAATTAACCTAGCATGTTTGTGGAATGTGGGAGGAAACCGGAGTACCCGGAGAAAACCCACGCATGCAAGAGGAGAACATGCAAACTCCACACAGAGATGGCCGAGGGTGGACCACTCGAGTATCCTAGCTGTGAGGTCTGTGCGCTAACCACTCGACCGCCACGCAGTCCAATATATGTATATATTTTATGATATCTTTCATGGGTCAATAATGACATCATGGCACATGGATACAATGTAAAATAGTCAGTGTACATGTATATGTAATAGTGTAAATTTACTGTCCCCACAAAATAACTCAAGACACAGCCATTAATGTATGAACCGCTGGCGTGAAACCGCCTTCTGACAGCCGCATTACAAACTTAGTTGCGCTGCAGTGTCTCATTGTTTGAGTCATTATTCCAAGCTTGTGATCATGGTGATCCCTTGAATATAAATCAACAGCTAATGTGCTGGAATACCAAACAAGGAGGCGCTGGCCTGATTAGGCCGGTCAACATTTCATCCAACTTTTGTTTTTGCTTTGTTTTCCTGTTGACTGTCTGATTTAGGCAACATGACTGCTCAAGCATCGAGTTGTGTACACAAAGAGGGGATTTAAACTGCAAGCAAACAGAAGCAAATCAACTTATGGCCTCATGTCAGTAAACTTTAAAACACACGCACACACACATGGACACACACACTCCCATCAGTGCTGAATGTCCTTGTCTGATTAGAGCGATCAATGAGACTGTTGCGAGGGGAGAGGACGAGGAGGAGGGTTAAGAAGGAGAAAGAAGGGATGAGCCTGTGTTGGGAGGGGTGCTGTATGGTGGGGGGGGGGGCAGCTCCTCCCATAATGAAGTTATTGAGCAGTGCTGGAGGTCCATGTTTACAGGGCAAGCCTGCTTTCACTCTCCACTCGGCGGACAGCGACGAGTGCTCTCATTCTCCTCACACAATCTCTCAGCACCACTGACACGGGACAAGCCGAGGAGGGGAGGAAGTGGCACCCCCAGTCATCCCTCCATCGGTACCCGCCTTGACGGCCTAGGAGCTGGTCTTCGCTGCAGACGCCACCGCTGCCGCCATCATGTGCGACTGCTTCCACCTGGCCTTCCCTAACTGGCACGCCGCCCCTTCTGGGACAGGTGAACATCAGTTCCTTTAATCCCTTTAATCACTGTCTGTCTGTCTGACTTTCTGTGAGCTGAGCAACTCACTCACTCAGCAGTTGTTATGCAGCAGGAGCGGTGTGTGTGTGTGTGTGTGTGTGCGTGCGTCTGATGTGCGCGGTGCTGATGCTGACCTGCAGTGAGCGTTGGGTGTGTCGTCTGCAGAGATGTCATCATCTTAAACGCTGCTGGCGAGCTTGCCATCCTGCTGCTGCTGCACAGAAGCACTTCCTGTGGTGGCCCGACACCATCAGGACAGTAAAGACTGTGGCAGGAGACAAAAAGATGATGTCATGCTTAAAGCTGCAGACCAAATGTGACATAGAATAAAAGAGCTGCCACCTGTAACATCACTTGTCAAACACTCGGGCATACTGAATTAAGAGACACATTCTTTGCAATGCATTCTTTGTGCCGCAGTGTTCTGCCTTCCTCCTGATGCATCATGTTATTATTTTCCTCTTAGGGCTATTAAATGCATTGTTCGAGTGAGTCGTATGGGGTGAATTCTTCTAGCCTTTATTCTAAAAGCACATCACATGTGCTAGCATGATCAAGCCGAGGTCAAAGTCTGTTCCGTCTGTTTCTGTCAGCAATGGTTCCTGATTCCTGGCTGTATATTCATTATCAGTCTGCATAAATATTGATTTTACGTTTCAAGTTGAAATTGGTTTGATTCATTTGGCATTATCCAACAAAGTCGAGTGTTTCTGAGCTATTTTGCTTTTAAATGAAACTTTAAAAAGGTCATTTTATTTACTCACTCACTCACTTTATTGCCAAAAAGAACTGATTTGTTTTTCCCAGTAGATAAAAAATCCAAATTACAAATCAATACATTTGAATCTAAAATGTTAGTTAGTTGAAGCTAGACTGGCAGATATTTCGGTAAGAACACAGTTCACTTCTCGGGTGATACTGTAAATAATGTGAAAACATCTCTGAGAAGATGCAGAGATGTTGGTGTTGCTCTAGGAGCTGCAGGACATTCAAGGTCATAGAGAAAGAGTGAAGAATTTGGATTTCTGCTTGGAAGTGAGCCAGACGCCTGTTGTGTTTTGTCCTGTTCTCTACTGTTGTGCAGACGGGCAGGGATCTGCATTTAAACATTTTTTACCCTTGTCCATCACAGTGCCTTTAATTCACATTTTGACTGACATCAACATCTGTCTCAGATGTCTCAAAAGCTGAGAAAAGCTGTTGCTCTCAGTAGAGGTTCAGACATCCGGTAAAGTCCAATGGTCCTGATGTGGATCAGGACCAGGCAGCACACCCTTATACACACCGACTGCATATTTCTTCACAAAGTTTAATGACCCATTTAACTAATCCTGCTAACTAACAAATCAACAGGGATGAAGGCATATTATCATTAGTGATATTTTATATATCATTTATATAAATGTTGATTTTCTTTCACCAGATTCTTTTAAAGCAATTTGAACTTTTGTCACCATAATTGGCTCAAATTACAAGTTGAGTTTATGTTCATGCAGTATATTTTCATCATGAAATAAAGGCAGATGAAGATATGAAATTTGAGGATTCTAGTATGTCACTTAATTTCTCTCCAGGTGATGAATATACCGAAAGATTTAGCGGTCGCAGGTTCAAACCATGCAGAAAATCAAATTATTTCTTGGCTTATACTTTATTTTAATTTTGATACAAACAATTTGCCTGCAGTGAAAGAAGCTTGTGTCCAACACCAAGAAGAATCCAACTCCAAGAGCACAAATAATGAGCTGTACGACTTTTGATTAGTTTAGCTTGTAAAAGAAATGGAGACAGCTCATACGATCACACAGGAAACTATATAACAAACACTTCATGTTTCGTTTTGGCAAGACATTATAATTGCAATCAGTTGCAACACAAATGTGGACATCGCGGTGTTATGCTTGCAAAGATAAGGCGAAGTGGTCAGTGCACTTTAGCAGCAAGGGAGGAGCCACACCCATGTGCAGTGCTGCAGTCACAGCCTACAAGGAATCATGCAGCAGCTACTGTTCCTGTGGCTATACTTGCTTCTGCCAAATGCTTCTGTGCAGCATGTATCACATATTCATACAGCAGAGTCAAAAATACCTATATTTAGACAATTAAGCAGTGAAAGCTGCCTTAAATTACAAATATTTGAGAAAGGAGTTCCTTGTGTGTGTAACGCCGTGTCTGAGGCAGTGAACAAGAGGCATACGTACATCATGCAGTCAACTAAAGTCATGTAAAGCTGACTGCACACAGTGACGCCATGAACTAACACTTCATTAGTGGTGTGTACTTGACAGACGCCGTGATGGCTTTAGCCTTGAGACTCCCCTCTGTCTTTAATCCATCCCGATGTGCTAAGATCCGCTTCATGACAATATCCTGGAACATCAGTCTTCATAAGTTGAAGCAGCAGAGTGCATCAAATATAGTAGTTTTTCCTCTCAGGTATATTAATAGCTTACATCTATAGAAGGCCTTTTGCAAACACAAATAGCAACAATATTAAATAATCAGATTAAAGTGATTTTAGTAGCAACGATCAGCAGTGAATAAAGAACAACTATGTCACTCAGTTGGGTGTTGACTTACCATCCGAATTTGCATCAACACCAAATCCCCCTGAGATACACTATTATTATACTGTATATGATTAATATTAAATTATTTTCTGAGAAATAAGGACAGAACATGAAAAAATATCTTATCAATCAATGTTTACAAAAACAGGGAAAAAAATGGATGGAAAAAGTTTTTACATAATCACACTAACTAACAAACGTTTGACTTGACATACCACCTTACTATTCTTTTGGGCTCATCAAAGTACGACAAAGTGACACGTGCACACAGGTGAGTGTATAAAATGAAAGTGTCCCGCCTTCTTTGTCCACTGAACACTTGAGTGGCTTCGTCAGTAACAAGACAGCAGCTGTATTTAAAAGTGCTTTGGACAACTACTTGTTAGCACCTCTGTTTAGTTGTAGGACTTGAACAAGGAACATCAGCAGGTAGGTGAGCTGCTTGGCTGCATGCTTTGGCGGCTGTGGAGTGTGTGTTCCGAGAAGGGGCAACATTAGTCCGACAAGGAATACTATGGCAGAGAAAATATCAAAATTGGCAGATTGGGACAGACAGGTGAAACACAAACTCAAGCCATTTCCAGCATTTTCTGTGGGAAATGATGAGAGCGTTGGCATTCCTGAAGTTGCTCAACAGATTTATTTGTGGAATTGATAGAGACATTGACCATCACTGAATTCCTGCTGTAGAAGTTGTTAGAAAATGTAATTCAGCACCTTCACTGCAAAAGAGTTTGGTTTTGTGCAATCCCACTGTTTCAGCGGTGCCATCAATTTTAAAGTGCGATACAGTAATCTCTCGTTTACCACGGTTGATTGGTTCCTGACATGGCTGCAATAAGTGAATTCCTGTTAAATCCCTTACTAATAAATGGAATATTCTCCTGGTGCAAGCATAGAAACCCTGTTTACCTGTTACTGAATGGAATTAACTTGCAGTATGAATATAGTCTCTGTAAACTGAATGTGGGTCGTATTTTTTTTCTAATTACCAAATGGATGTCATTTGGTGTATTTTTTTACCTCACAGTCTGCCACTAATTGCAGCCTAATGTACTTAAAATAGCGTTCTGAGCTACTCGCATTAATGTTAATACTGTGGGCGGATCTCACAATATTGGTTTGGTAGGACAGTGTCTTTTGCGTAATCCTGCAAATGAATACAGTGGATGCTGGTTGACTTCTAAGTTGTTCTACTTTCAAATAATAGGAAATAATGTACAGTAGAATCTTGGTTAGTGAATCCCGACAATGACCTCCCCAGTACTGGTTTTTATTTGGTTAGCATGCTAATGGCTGCTAACCAAACTACAGTGACATTGTTATTCACATTGATGTTTTCATTGTTATGCCGAAGAACTACTTTACTGGCGTAGTGCCACACCACACCGGCTAGGTACTAGCGGGCTAGCGACTAGCTTCACCACATACTTTCCCACAGGGCGTCAGCAAACATAAAGCTATATATTAGAGCTGATGCCACTAAAGCTGTTTGCGTTTATGAGTTTGGAAAAGCTAACACTAGGTGTAGTGTTTTTTCTATGTTGCTATGTGAAATCAATGTGCCCAGGAAGAAAATTCTGGGAATGCTTAAACGACCAAAGTATGGCAAAATAGTATAATATAGTATTGTATTGCATGACATCATGAGCGTGCTTGTTGCTACATGGCTACAGCATAAATATAAATCGATAAAATGCTGTTGGAGCTAATTATGTGCATTACTGAGCTGCCGCTTTTATCTGTTTTTATATATTTTGAATGCACAGAAAAGAGAAAGGCTTGCCTTCATGTCTCACATAAGGATTGTGGATGATGGGCCAATTTCTAGAAAAAGTACACTTTTCCTTTAAGCAATTAGCTGCTCACTGAGTTGACGAAGATGGTTCAGGGCTACTGATGCTAACAACAACATACCAAATCCAATTGTAGTCCTATTCTCTTTTTGGCAACATTGAATGGCTGAGAGTCTGCATGCGTCTCCTCTGTATGAATCAATACTGAGTATCACTTAACAGAACATGGAGGGGATAGGATTCCTGGAGGAATTATTGCCAGTAAGAACTCTACTCTGGCTTATCATTAGCCTCTGCATCTCACAGGTTGTAACGTTTACTGGGTAGATGAGACACAACAATTGCAATTAAATAAATAAACACGGTATGTAGCATATAAGTGAAGTTTGTATTTATGTTGTGTTTCTGCCCACAGGAGCAGGTCGCAGGCTGAGAGGCCCCGAACTCCCCTCAGAGGACCATTCGGTGAGTCTTTTGGACTTAAAGAGTCAGACATGTTTGTTTGGAAGGCCTAAGACAAACATTCATAATCAAAATAATGATCCCCTGCAATTCCTAAAAATGCCTGAAGATGTTTTTTTAATCATGAGCATGAACTGATGAAGCCTATTCAGATGAGAGGCGAAATGCCTTCTGAGACAACCTTGCGGTCGATTCAATGCCATGCAATCCCTGATAGTAATGTGAGCTTTAACTGGATGAAAATGAACCATTCAATGTGAATTGCAGATTTTAGGAAGGCACAATGTAATATCTGTAGACTAGTTTGTTGACTAGTCCTGGAAAAACACCAACAATGGGACAAAGACAGAGAAAAGTCACAGCTGTGGTTGGCGCAGAAAAGTGTCATTCTCACACATTCTGTCATCCAGATCTTTGTAAATTCACTACAGTGGAAAAAAACAGTTAAAGACCAACTGTGCTGCCTACCTGCTGTCCATGTAGGTATGTGACGAGCCAACTCATTTCACTGAGGGAGAAAGACCACGCCCTCAAGGATCGTCCCCAGTTGAAGAACATGCAGAAACTGAGAAATACAGTGGCAGTGACAAGGAGGTAAAGAGCATTGTAATATACAACTGGAAAGTGGCCAGCAGCTCATATAAATGACTGACAATTGGTAATTTTCCAAGAGGACTCCAGCTCAGCAACAGTATTTTTGTTTCAGTGTGAGCATGAGCAACATCACAAGAGAGGGAGAGGAAAGAAGGCTAAAAAGTCAGGTTTTGGGTGTGGATTTGACCGCCGCTCAACACCAAAGATGAGCAAACTGAAGGTGAAACAATTCTTCTTTTTCTTCATCTGATTCTAAAGTGCATCAGGTGAGGGCTGCTGTCAATCAGATAATATTTAATGACTACATGTTGGTGTTTGGACAGGAAGCCTACAGCCCGGAGTCGGGGGTTATAGTGAAAACAGCTCAAGATGGTTGTGCAGAAGGTCTTGTCTATGGTGGAGGAGGGAAAGAGGGAATCTTTATCAAAGAAGTAGTACCAGAGTCACCTGCCTCAAAAAGTCTACAATTGAAAGAAGGTACGTGATCACTTAAATGTATGCTGTATTCATCTTGCATATATATTTTTTTCTGTTAACCTTTACACAGCATTCCTTGTACACTTTCTTGATATGCAGGTGATCAGATTCTCAGTGCCACCGTGTATTTTGACAACGTGTCATATCAGGACGCCATTGAGATTATGGAGCATGCTCAAGCTTACAAAATGAAGCTGTGCTTAAAACGCAAACCAGACATCACAGAGACTGAACCCATCGCTGAATGTGACATCATCCCTGTAACTATTTTATCTTCAGACTTTGTGATGTCTTTTAATGAGGCAAATCTAACATTTCACATTTCTATTCCTCATCAGGAGAATGAAACCTTCACTCCAGAGATGAGAGAGCATGGGAAAACCAAGAGGCGAGGTGATGCACGCATTTCTTGGCCAAAGTTTCCTTCCTTAGGGAGAGGACGAAAATCACGGTTTGCAAGGTCTCACAGTTCCTCAGAAGCCGACGAGCAGAGAAAGTTGGAGTTGAGTCCCACAACAAGTGACACAGAGTCCCCTATAAAATCTCAGGATGCCCTTAAAGGCAAGAAACGGCATAAAATGAAGCTTCCAAGTCTGACAAAGAGAGGCCGCATTAGTTCATCAGAAGAACAGGACACAGATGCACCAACAACCGTGACCGAAATTCATCAAACACAAGAAGCTGTGGAACTGGTCTCACCTGAGAGCCTTCAAAGCCCCTCAGATGGAAGGCTTGAAATCCATGGTGCAGAGGAGTTGACTCTGTTACAACATTCTGACTCAAGAATGTCTAAACCACAAACCATTCAACACAAGGTGGAGCTCATCAGTATTGACAGCACTTTGAAAACAACAGATCTATCTGTAGCCTTGGCAGGCCAAGAAAGTCCCTCTGCACAATTGTCTCCGGGTGGTAAGAAGAAAAAGAAAGAAAGGTCAGAATTAAAAATTAAAATGTTGGGAAAGGACAAATCCCAGAAGAAGGAGACAAAAGCAAAATCACCCAAAAGGCTAAAAACACTTGGTGCAAGTTTAGAAATACCAGGTCAAGGCATTGTTATGGGGAATTCGCCAGATCAAACGACCAATACTCAAATAATTACTAGTGAGAGGATTGAAGAAACATCCCCACTCAAAGACAAAGGAAAAACAAAAAAAAGAACTGGCCTTCCTAAGCGTGAAGACATTGAAATTCCTGGAATGGAAGCCGTGTCTATAAAGACCAAAGCCAAAGGACGCTATGAAGAGACACCAGAAACAGTCCAACTATCAATCGATGTTGACAGAGTGAAAGAGGCTGTTTCAAAGTTGCCTGGATATAAACTGCCAAAGGTTGATATGTGTGGAGTACGTATCCCTGAAGAAATCACTGTCATAGATGCAAATGCACAAAGAATATCAGTAAAAACACCCACAAAAGTTAACGACAGCAAAACAAAACAGGGGGTAACTATCAGTCAGCTGGAGGTAACTGCCTCTACAGAAATAGCCACAACTTCATACAAACAACCAAAGATGAAACTGGATGATTTAACAGGAGAAGAGGTTCTACGTGTGACCAAAGTGGACCAAGGTGATACACTGATAAATGTCAAACAAGCAACCCAAGAGCGTGAACTTGATGACTCAAAAGAGTCTGATAAGAAATCAATGACTGCAAAGATAGTTTTGCCAACCATTGGGTTTTCAAAGTCTGACTTTAGAATCCCTGAAATTGGTATGTATTTGCCAAAAGCAAATATTTCTGGACAAAATGGTGACGAGGTTAAAGGAGAAAGAACTATATTCCTACAAGAAAACACATTGAAAACGGAACTAAGTGAAGATGACATACTGAGTGGAGGGATCACAGCAGGTGCAAAAATGCAAGAAGCTGATACTACTGTTGTGGCAGTTACAAGTGAACTTGGAGGTATCGGTGAGAGAATTGAATACATTGATTTGGTTGATTCACCAGTCGAGAAGGACCTTGAAGGAAAAGGAAGTCCATTTCAAATGCCCAAATTTGAAATAGCTTTGCCAAAAATTAGAGGCCCTGAAATTGATTTGGGTTTCTCAAAGACAGGAGTCAAATCACCTGATCCAAATTCAACATACCTGAATTTTCCAGAGGAGCAGCCCTTTGTTGGTATTGCAGGGTTGCCCACAGATACTGAAAAGGAAATAAAAGGAAGGAAATTTAAATTGCCAAATCTTGACTTCACAGTTCCTGAAATCACTGGGCCACAAATCAATGTTGGCTTTTTCAAAAAAGATGTTGCAGTGAAAAATACGGGTTCTAAATTTGTGGAGTTAAGTCGAGAAAAAGCACATGCATTACCACCACTGCAAGATAAAAAACCTGAAATGTTACAGACTAATTTAGGTGTTAGACAAGAAGGGAAAGGAGAGATTTCAACATTGGATGTAAAAGGACCAGATATTAATTCATGCTTAGTTAAGGAATGCAAACCGCCGGACATTGACATACGTTTATCAAAGAAAGAAGGAGAGATCACATGCCCAGCCGCTGAAGTTCAACTTGGTGCTGTGGAAATGAAACTACCATCAGCTAAAGTGGACATTGAGGCTCCTAAAATCCAAGTTAAACCAGGTGATATTGAAGGATCGCCATCCAAATTTAAACTGCCAACAGTGAAATTACCCAAAATCACATTTGCAAAACAAAGCAGCAAAGATTCCGATGTTGATGTCCCAGATGTTGATGTTTCTATTCCAGAAGGAAGTTTGGAAATCACCCAACCACAAGGGGAGTTTCACCCACCGGAAGTTGATGTGAAAATAGGTGTCCAGGAGAGTAAGTTTAAAATGCCAAAGTTCGGAATCTCCATGCCAAAAATAAAAGGGCCAGACATTGATATAAGTTTATCAAAGAAAGATGGAGAGATCACAGTCCCAGAAGCTGAAGATGAACTCGGTCATGTGGAAATGAAAATGCCATCAGCTGAATTGGAAATTGAGGCTCCTAAAATCGAAGTTGAACCATGTGATATTGAAGGATCGCCATCCAAATTTAAACTGCCAACGGTGAAATTACCAAAAGTCTCATTTGCAAAACAAAGAAGCAAAGATTCTGATGTTAATATTTCCATTCCAGAAGGAAGTTTGGAAATAACTCAACCACAAGCGGAGTTTCACCCACCAGAGGTTGACCAAGAGAGCAAGTTTAAAATGCCAAAGTTCGGAATCTCCATATCAAAAATAAAAGTACCAGACATTGATATGAGTTTATCAAAGAAAGAAGGAGAGATCACTGTCCCAGAAGCTGAAGTTGAACTCGGCCATGTGGAAAAGAAACTCCCATCAGTGAAAGTGGAAATTGAGGCTCCTAAAATCGAAGTTAAACCAGGTGATGTGGAAGGATCACCATCCAGATTTAAACTGCCAACAGTGAAATTACCAAAATTTTCATTTGCAAAACAGAGCAGCAAAGACTCGGATGTTGATGTCCCAGATGTTGATGTTTCCATTCCAGAAGGAAATTTGGAAATCATTCAACCACAAAGGGAGTTTCACCCACCAGAGGTTGATGTGAAAATAGCTGACAAGGAGAGCATGTTTAAAATGCCAAAGTTTGAAATCTCCATGCCAAAAATAAAAGGACCAGACGACATAAGTTCATCAAAGAAAAATGGAGAGATCACAGTCCCAGAAATTGAAGTTGAAGTCGGTGATGTTGAAATGCAACTACCATCAGCTAAAGTGGAAATTGAGGCTCCTAAAATCGCAGTTAAACCAGGTGATGTCGAAGGATCCCCATCCAAGTTTAAACTGCCAACAGTGAAATTATCGAAATTCACATTTGTAAAACAAAGCAGCAAAAATTCCGATGTTGATGTCCCAGACGTTGATGTTTCTATTCCAGAAGGAAGTTTGGAAATCACGCAACCAAAAGTGGAGTTTCACCCACCGGAAGTTGATTTGAAAATAGGTGACCAGGAGAGTGAGTTTAAAATGCCAAAGTTCGGAATCTCCATGCCAAAAATAAAAGGGCCAGACATTGATATAAATTTATCAAAGAAAGATAGAGAGATCACAGTCCCAGAAGCTGAAGTTGAACTCGGTCATGTGGAAATGAAAATGCCATCAGCTGAAGTGGAAATTGAGGCTCCTAAAATCGAAGTTGAACCATGTGCTATTGAAGGATCGCCATCCAAATTTAAACTGCCAATGGTGAAATTACCAAAATTCTCATTTGCAAAACAAAGCAGCAAAGATTCTGATGTTGATGTGTCCATTCCAGAAGGAAGCTTGGAAATAACTCAACCACAAGCGGAGATTCACCCACCAGAGGTTGATGTGAAAATAGGTGACCAGCAGAGCAAGTTTAAAATGCCAAATTTTGGAATCTCCATGCCAAAAATAAAAGGGCCAGACATTGATATAAGTTTATCAAAGAAAGATGGAGAGATCACAGTCCCAGACGCTGAAGTTGAAGTCGGTGATGGTGAAATGAAACTACCATCAGCTAAAGTGGAAATTGAGGCTCCTAAAATCGCAGTTAAACCAGGTGATGTCGAAGGATCCCCATCCAGATTTAAACTGCCAACAGTGAAATTACCAAAATTTTCATTTGCAAAAAAGAGCAGCAAAGACTCGGATGTTGATGTCCCAGATGTTGATGTTTCCATTCCAGAAGGAAGTTTGGAAATCACTCAACCACAAGCGGAGTTTCACCCACCAGAGGTTGATGTGAAAATAGGTGACCAGGAGAGCAAGTTTAAAATGCCAAAGTTCGGAATCTCCATGCCAAAAATAAAAGGGCCAGACATTGATATAAGTTTATCAAAGAAAGATGGAGAGATCAGAGTCCCAGAAGCTGAGGTTGAACTCGGTCATGTGGAAATGAAAATGCATTCAGCTGAAGTGGAAATTGAGGCTCCTAAAATTGAAGTTAAACCAGGTGATGTTGAAGGATCGTCATCGAAATTTAAACTGCCAACGGTGAAATTACCAAAATTCTCATTTGCAAAACAAAGCAGCAAAGATTCTGATGTTCATGTTTCCATTCCAGAAGGAAGTTTGGAAATAACTCAACCACAAGCGGAGTTTCACCCACCAGAGGTTGATGTGAAAATAGGTGACCAAGAGAGCAAGTTTAAAATGCCAAAGTTCGGAATCTCCATGCAAAAAATAAAAGGACCAGACATTGATATAAGTTCATCAAAGAAAGATGGAGAGATCACAGTCCCAGAAATTGAAGTTGAAGTCGGTGATGTTGAAATGCAACTACCATCAGGTAATGTGGAAATTGAGGCTCCTAAAATCGCAGTTAAACCAGGTGATGTCGAAGGATCCCCATCCAAGTTTAAACTGCCAACAGTGAAATTACCCAAATTCACATTTGCAAAACAAAGCAGCAAAGATTCCCATGTTGATGTCCCAGACGTTGATGTTTCTATTCCAGAAGGAAGTTTGGAAGTCACCCAACCCCAAGTGGAGTTTCACCCACCGGAAGTTGATTTGAAAATAGGTGACCAGGAGAGCAAGTTTAAAATGCCAACGTTCGGAATCTCCATGCCAAAAATAAAAGGACCAGACATTGATATAAGTTCATCAAAGAAAGATGGAGAGATCACAGTTGATGTCCCAGATGTTGATGTTTCCATTTCAGAAGCAAGTTTGGAAATCACTCAACCACAAGCGGAGTTTCACCCACCAGAGGTTGATGTGAAAATAGGTGACCAGGAGAGCAAGTTTAAGTTGCCAAAGTTCGGAATCTCCATGCCAAAAATAAAGGGGCCCGGCCTTGATATAAGTTCATCGAAGAAAAATGGAGAGATCACAGTCCAAGAAGCTAAAGTTGAACTCGGTCATGTGGAACTGAAAATGCCATCAGCTGAAGTTGAAATTGAGGCTCCTAAAATGGAAGTTAAACCAGGTGATGTTGAAGGATCGCCATCCAAATTTAAACTGCCAACAGTGAAATTACCAAAATTCACATTTGCAAAACAAAGCAGCAAAGATTCTGATGTTGATGTTTCCATTCCAGAAGCAAGTTTGGAAATCACCCAACCACAAGCGGAGTTTCACCCACCAGAGGTTGATGTGAAAATAGGTGACCAGCAGAGCAAGTTTAAAATGTCAAAGTTCGGAATCTCCATGCCAAAAATAAAAGGGCCAGACATTGATATAAGTTTATCAAAGAAAGATGGAGAGATCAGGGTCCCAGAAGCTGAAGATGAACTCAGTGATGTTGAAATGAAACCACCATCTGCTGAAGTTGAAATTGAGGCTCCTAAAATTGAAGTTAAACAAGGTGATGTTGAAGGATCGCCATCCAAATTTAAACTGCCAACGGTGAAATTACCAAAATTTTCATTTGTAAAACAAAGCAGCAAAGACTCTGATGTTGATGTCCCAGATGTTGGTGTTTCCATTCCAGAAGGAAGTTTGGAAATCACTCAACCACAAGCGGAGTTACACCCACCAGAGGTTGATGTGAAAATAGGTGACCAAGAGAGCAAGTTTAAAATGCCAAAGTTCGGAATCTCCATGCCGAAAACAAAAGGGCCAGACATTGATATAAGTTTATCAAAGAAAGACGGAGAGATCAGAGTCCCGGAAGCTGCAGTTCAACTCGGTGATGTTGAAATTAAAATGCCATCAGCCAAAGTGGAAATTGAGGCTCCTAAAGTCGAAGTTACACCAGGTGATGTTGAAGGATCACCATCCAAATTTAAACTGCCAACAGTGAAATTACCAAAATTCACATTTGCAAAGCAGAGCAGCAAAGAGTCGGATGTTGAAGTCCCAGATGTTGGTGTTTCCATTCCAGAAGGAGGTTTGGAAATCACTCAACCACAAGCGGAGTTTCACCCACCAGAGGTTGATGTAAAAATAGGTGACCAGGAGAGCAAGTTTAAAATGCCAAAGTTCGGAATCTCCATGCCAAAAATAAAAGGGCCAGACATTGATATAAGTTTATCAAAGAAAGATGGAGAGATCAGAGTCCCAGAAGCTGAAGTTGAACTCGGCCATGTGGAAATTAAAATGCCATCAGCTGAAGTGGAAATTGAGGCTCCTAAAATTGAAGTTAAACCAGGTGATGTTGAAGGGTCGCCATCCAAATTTAAACTGCCAACAGTGAAATTACCAAAATTCACATTTGCCACACAAACCAGCAAAGATTCTGATGTTGATGTTTCCATTCCAGAAGGAAGCTTTGAAATAACTCAACCACAAGCGGAGATTCACCCACCAGAGGTTGATGTGAAAATAGGTGACCAAGAGAGCAAGTTTAAAATGCCAAATTTTGGAATCTCCATGCCAAAAATAAAAGGGCCAGACATTGATATAGGTTTATCAAAAAAAGATGGAGAGATCAGAGTCCCAGAAGCTGAAGTTGAACTCGGTGATGCTGAAATGAAACTGCCATCAGCAAAAGTGGAAATTGAGGCTCCTAAAGTCAAAGTTAAACCAGGTGATGTTGAAGGATCGCCATCCAAATTTAAACTGCCAACAGTGAAATTACCAAAATTCACATTTGCAAAACAAAGCAGCAAAGATTCTGATGTTGATGTCCCAGGTGTTGATTTTTCCATTCCAGAAGCAAGTTTGGAAATCACTCAACCACAAGCGGAGTTTCACCCACTAGAGGTTGATGTGAAAATAGGTGACCAGGAGAGCAAGTTTAAAATGCCAAAGTTCGGAATCTCCATGCCAAAAATAAAAGGGCCAGACATTGATATAAGTTTATCAAAGAAAGATGGAGAGATCAGAGTACCAGAAGCTGAAGTTGAACTCTGTGATGTTGAAATGAAACTACCACCAGCTAATGTGGAAATTGAGGCTCCTAAAATCGAAGTTAAACCAGGTGATGTTGAAGGATCGCCATCGAAATTTAAACTGCCAACGGTGAAATTACCAAAATTCTCATTTGCAAAACAAAGCAGCAAAGATTCTGATGTTGATGTCCCAGATGTTGATGTTTCCATTCCAGAAGGAAGTTTGGAAATAACTCAACCACAAGCGAAGATTCACCCACCAGAGGTTGATGTGAAAATAGGTGACCAGCAGAGCAAGTTTAAAATGCCAAATTTTGGAATCTCCATGCCAAAAATAAAAGGGCCAGACATTGATATAAGTTTATCAAAGAAAGATGGAGAGATCACAGTCCCAGATGCTGAAGTTGAAGTCGGTGATGTTGAAATGAAACTACCATCAGCTAAAGTGGAAATTGAGGCTCCTAAAATCGAAGTTAAACCAGGTGATGTTGAAGGATCGCCATCGAAATTTAAACTGCCAACAGTGAAATTACCAAAATTCACATTTGCAAAACAAAGCAGCAAAGATTCTGATGTTGATGTCCCAGATGTTGATGTTTCCATTCCAGAAGCAAGTTTGGAAATCACTCAACCACAAGCGGAGTTTCACCCACCAGAGGTTGATGTGAAAATAGGTTACCAGGAGAGCAAGTTTAAAATGCCAAAGTTTGGAATCTCCATGCCAAAAATAAAGGGGCCCGACCTTGATATAAGTTTATCAAAGAAAGAAGGAGAGATCACAGTCCCAGAAGCTGAAGTTGAACTCGGTCATGTGGAAATGAAAATGCCATCAGCTGAAGTTGAAATTGAGGCTCCTAAAATGGAAGTTAAACCAGGTGATGTTGAAGGATCACCATCCAAATTTAAACTGCCAACAGTGAAATTATCAAAATTCACATTTGCAAAGCAGAGCAGCAAAGATTCTGATGTCGATGTTTCCATTCCAGAAGGAGGTTTGGAAATCACTCAACCACAAGCGGAGTTTCACCCACTAGAGGTTGATGTGAAAATAGGTGACCAGGAGAGCAAGTTTAAAATGCCAAAGTTCGGAATCTCCATGCCAAAAATAAAAGGGCCAGACATTGATATAAGTTTATCAAAGAAAGATGGAGAGATCAGAGTACCAGAAGCTGAAGTTGAACTCTGTGATGTTGAAATGAAACTACCATCAGCTAATGTGGAAATTGAGGCTCCTAAAATCGAAGTTAAACCAGGTGATGTTGAAGGATCGCCATCGAAATTTAAACTGCCAACGGTGAAATTACCAAAATTCTCATTTGCAAAACAAAGCAGCAAAGATTCTGATGTTGATGTCCCAGATGTTGATGTTTCCATTCCAGAAGGAAGTTTGGAAATAACTCAACCACAAGCGAAGATTCACCCACCAGAGGTTGATGTGAAAATAGGTGACCAGCAGAGTAAGTTTAAAATGCCAAATTTTGGAATCTCCATGCCAAAAATAAAAGGGCCAGACATTGATATAAGTTTATCAAAGAAAGACGGAGAGATCACAGTCCCAGATGCTGAAGTTGAAGTCGGTGATGTTGAAATGAAACTACCATCAGCTAAAGTGGAAATTGAGGCTCCTAAAATCGAAGTTAAACCAGGTGATGTTGAAGGATCGCCATCGAAATTTAAACTGCCAACAGTGAAATTACCAAAATTCACATTTGCAAAACAAAGCAGCAAAGATTCTGATGTTGATGTCCCAGATGTTGATGTTTCCATTCCAGAAGCAAGTTTGGAAATCACTCAACCACAAGCGGAGTTTCACCCACCAGAGGTTGATGTGAAAATAGGTTACCAGGAGAGCAAGTTTAAAATGCCAAAGTTTGGAATCTCCATGCCAAAAATAAAGGGGCCCGACCTTGATATAAGTTTATCAAAGAAAGACGGAGAGATCAGAGTACCAGAAGCTGAAGTTGAACTCCGTGATGTTGAAATGAAACTACCATCAGCTAAAGTGGAAATTGAGGCTCCTAAAATCGAAGTTAAACCAGGTGATGTTGAAGGATCGCCATCCAAATTTAAACTGCCAACAGTGAAATTACCAAAATTCACATTTGCAAAACAAAGAGGCAAAGATTCTGATGTTGATGTCCCAGATGTCGATGTTTCCATTCCAGAAGCAAGTTTGGAAATCACTCAACCACAAGCGGAGTTTCACCCACCAGAGGTTGATGTGAAAATAGGTGACCAGGAGAGCAAGTTTAAAATGCCAAAGTTTGGAATCTCCATGCCAAAAATAAAGGGGCCCGACCTTGATATAAGTTTATCAAAGAAAGAAGGAGAGGTCACAGTCCCAGAAGCTGAAGTTGAACTCGGTCATGTGGAAATGAAAATGCCATCAGCTGAAGTTGAAATTGAGGCTCCTAAAATGGAAGTTAAACCAGGTGATGTTGAAGGATCACCATCCAAATTTAAACTGCCAACAGTGAAATTACCAAAATTCACATTTGCAAAACAAAGCAGCAAAGATTCTGATGTTGATGTCCCAGATGTTGATGTTTCCATTCCAGAAGGAAGTTTGGAAATAACTCAACCACAAGCGAAGATTCACCCACCAGAGGTTGATGTGAAAATAGGTGACCAGCAGAGCAAGTTTAAAATGCCAAATTTCGGAATCTCCATGCCAAAAATAAAAGGGCCAGACATTGATGTAAGTTTATCAAAGAAAGATGGAGAGATCACAGTCCCAGATGCTGAAGTTGAAGTCGGTGATGTTGAAATGAAACTACCATCAGCTAAAGTGGAAATTGAGGCTCCTAAAATCGAAGTTAAACCAGGTGATGTTGAAGGATCGCCATCGAAATTTAAACTGCCAACAGTGAAATTACCAAAATTCACATTTGCAAAACAAAGCAGCAAAGATTCTGATGTTGATGTCCCAGATGTTGATGTTTCCATTCCAGAAGCAAGTTTGGAAATCACTCAACCACAAGCGGAGTTTCACCCACCAGAGGTTGATGTGAAAATAGGTTACCAGGAGAGCAAGTTTAAAATGCCAAAGTTTGGAATCTCCATGCCAAAAATAAAGGGGCCCGACCTTGATATAAGTTTATCAAAGAAAGAAGGAGAGATCACAGTCCCAGAAGCTGAAGTTGAACTCGGTCATGTGGAAATGAAAATGCCATCAGCTGAAGTTGAAATTGAGGCTCCTAAAATGGAAGTTAAACCAGGTGATGTTGAAGGATCACCATCCAAATTTAAACTGCCAACAGTGAAATTATCAAAATTCACATTTGCAAAGCAGAGCAGCAAAGATTCTGATGTCGATGTTTCCATTCCAGAAGGAGGTTTGGAAATCACTCAACCACAAGCGGAGTTTCACCCACTAGAGGTTGATGTGAAAATAGGTGACCAGGAGAGCAAGTTTAAAATGCCAAAGTTCGGAATCTCCATGCCAAAAATAAAAGGGCCAGACATTGATATAAGTTTATCAAAGAAAGATGGAGAGATCAGAGTACCAGAAGCTGAAGTTGAACTCTGTGATGTTGAAATGAAACTACCATCAGCTAATGTGGAAATTGAGGCTCCTAAAATCGAAGTTAAACCAGGTGATGTTGAAGGATCGCCATCGAAATTTAAACTGCCAACGGTGAAATTACCAAAATTCTCATTTGCAAAACAAAGCAGCAAAGATTCTGATGTTGATGTCCCAGATGTTGATGTTTCCATTCCAGAAGGAAGTTTGGAAATAACTCAACCACAAGCGAAGATTCACCCACCAGAGGTTGATGTGAAAATAGGTGACCAGCAGAGCAAGTTTAAAATGCCAAATTTTGGAATCTCCATGCCAAAAATAAAAGGGCCAGACATTGATATAAGTTTATCAAAGAAAGACGGAGAGATCACAGTCCCAGATGCTGAAGTTGAAGTCGGTGATGTTGAAATGAAACTACCATCAGCTAAAGTGGAAATTGAGGCTCCTAAAATCGAAGTTAAACCAGGTGATGTTGAAGGATCGCCATCCAAATTTAAACTGCCAACAGTGAAATTACCAAAATTCACATTTGCAAAACAAAGCAGCAAAGATTCTGATGTTGATGTCCCAGATGTTGATGTTTCCATTCCAGAAGGAAGTTTGGAAATAACTCAACCACAAGCGAAGATTCACCCACCAGAGGTTGATGTGAAAATAGGTGACCAGCAGAGCAAGTTTAAAATGCCAAATTTTGGAATCTCCATGCCAAAAATAAAAGGGCCAGACATTGATATAAGTTTATCAAAGAAAGATGGAGAGATCAGAGTCCCAGAAGCTGAAGTTGAACTCCGTGATGTTGAAATGAAACTACCATCAGCTAAAGCTGAAATTGAGGCTCCTAAAATCGAAGTTAAACCAGGTGATGTTGAAGGATCGCCATCGAAATTTAAACTGCCAACAGTGAAATTACCAAAATTCACATTTGCAAAGCAGAGCAGCAAAGATTCTGATGTCGATGTTTCCATTCCAGAAGGAGTTTTGGAAATCACTCAACCACAAGCGGAGTTTCACCCACCAGAGGTTGATGTGAAAATAGGTGACCAGGAGAGCAAGTTTAAAATGCCAAAGTTCGGAATCTCCATGCCAAAAATAAAAGGGCCAGACATTGATATAAGTTTATCAAAGAAAGATGGAGAGATCAGAGTCCCAGAAGCTGAAGTTGAACTCCGTGATGTTGAAATGATACTAACGTCAGCTGAAGTGGAAATTGAGGCTCCTAAAATTGAAGTTAAACCAGGTGATGTTGAAGGATCGCGATCCAAATTTAAACTGCCAACAGTGAAATTACCAAAATTCACATTTGCAAAACAAAGCAGCAAAGATTCTGATGTTGATGTCCAAGATGTTGATTTTTCCATTCCAGAAGCAAGTTTGGAAATCACTCAACCACAAGCGGAGTTTCACGCACCAGAGGTTGATGTGAAAATAGGTGACCAGGAGAGCAAGTTTAAAATGCCAAAGTTCGGAATCTCCATGCCAAAAATAAAAGGGCCAGACATTGATATAAGTTTATCAAAGAAAGATGGAGAGATCAGAGTACCAGAAGCTGAAGTTGAACTCCGTGATGTTGAAATGAAACTACCATCAGCTAAAGCTGAAATTGAGGCTCCTAAAATCGAAGTTAAACCAGGTGATGTTGAAGGATCGCCATCGAAATTCAAACTGCCAACAGTGAAATTACCAAAATTCACATTTGCAAAGCAGAGCAGCAAAGATTCTGATGTCGATGTTTCCATTCCAGAAGGAGGTTTGGAAATCACTCAACCACAAGCGGAGTTTCACCCACCAGAGGTTGATGTGAAAATATGTGACCAAGACAGCAAGTTTAAAATGCCAAAGTTCGGAATCTCCATGCCAAAAATAAAAGGGCCAGACATTGATATAAGTTTATCAAAGAAAGATGGAGAGATCAGAGTACCAGAAGCTGAAGTTGAACTCCGTGATGTTGAAATGAAACTACCATCAGCTAAAGTGGAAATTGAGGCGCCTAAAATCGAAGTTAAACCAGGTGATGTTGAAGGATCGCCATCGAAATTTAAACTGCCAACAGTGAAATTACCAAAATTCTCATTTGCAAAACAAAGCAGCAAAGATTCTGATGTTGATGTCCAAGATGTTGATGTTTCCATTCCAGAAGGAAGTTTGGAAATCACCCAACCACAAGTGGAGTTGCACCCACCAGAGGTTGATGTGAAAATAGGTGACCAGGAGAGCAAGTTTAAAATGCCAAGGTTTGGAATCTCCATGCCAAAAATAAAAGGGCCAAACATTGATATAAGTTTATTAAAGAAAGATGGAGAGATCACAGTCCCAGAAGCTGAAGTTGGTGATGTTGAAATGAAAATGCCATCAGCTAAAGTGGAAATTGAGGCACCTAAAATTGAAGTTAAACCAGGTGATGTTGAAGGATCGCCATCCAAATTGAAACTGCAAACAGTGAAATTACCAAAATTCACATTTGCAAAACAAAGCAGCAAAGATTCTGATGTTGATGTCCAAGATGTTGATTTTTCCATTCCAGAAGCAAGTTTGGAAATCACTCAACCACAAGCGGAGTTTCACGCACCAGAGGTTGATGTGAAAATAGGTGACCAGGAGAGCAAGTTTAAAATGCCAAAGTTCGGAATCTCCATGCCAAAAATAAAAGGGCCAGACATTGATATAAGTTTATCAAAGAAAGATGGAGAGATCAGAGTACCAGAAGCTGAAGTTGAACTCTGTGATGTTGAAATGAAACTACCATCAGCTAAAGCTGAAATTGAGGCTCCTAAAATCGGAGTTAAACCAGGTGATGTTGAAGGATCGCCATCGAAATTTAAACTGCCAACAGTGAAATTACCAAAATTCACATTTGCAAAGCAGAGCAGCAAAGATTCTGATGTCGATGTTTCCATTCCAGGAGGAGGTTTGGAAATCACTCAACCACAAGCGGAGTTTCACCCACCAGAGGTTGATGTGAAAATATGTGACCAAGAGAGCAAGTTTAAAATGCCAAAGTTCGGAATCTCCATGCCAAAAATAAAAGGGCCAGACATTGATATAAGTTTATCAAAGAAAGATGGAGAGATCAGAGTACCAGAAGCTGAAGTTGAACTCCGTGATGTTGAAATGAAACTACCATCAGCTAAAGTGGAAATTGAGGCTCCTAAAATCGAAGTTAAACCAGGTGATGTTGAAGGATCGCCATCGAAATTTAAACTGCCAACAGTGAAATTACCAAAATTCTCATTTGCAAAACAAAGCAGCAAAGATTCTGATGTTGATGTCCAAGATGTTGATGTTTCCATTCCAGAAGGAAGTTTGGAAATCACCCAACCACAAGTGGAGTTGCACCCACCAGAGGTTGATGTGAAAATAGGTGACCAGGAGAGCAAGTTTAAAATGCCAAGGTTTGGAATCTCCATGCCAAAAATAAAAGGGCCACACATTGATATAAGTTTATTAAAGAAAGATGGAGAGATCACAGTCCCAGAAGCTGAAGTTGGTGATGTTGAAATGAAAATGCCATCAGCTAAAGTGGAAATTGAGGCACCTAAAATTGAAGTTAAACCAGGTGATGTTGAAGGATCGCCATCCAAATTGAAACTGCAAACAGTGAAATTACCAAAATTCACATTTGCAAAACAAAGCAGCAAAGATTCTGATGTTGATGTTTCCATTCCAGAAATTGATTTGAGTGTACCAAAGAAAGATGCAGAGGTCTCCACACCGGAAGTTGATGTTTCTTTTACAGAAGGAAATTTGGAGTCCAAGCTACCACAGGTGGAGCTCCAACAAGCAGAATTGAATGCTGGGCTATTGGATGCATTAAAAGCCACAGTATCAGATTCTGAAATTCCCACGGCTGAGCCTGATGATGTTGGCCAGAGCTCTCCGAATAAATACAAACTGTCAATGTTTAAAATGCCAAAGCTGGCTTTTTCAAGACCAAGACCAGAAGACGAATTTGTTTCCATTGACACAGCTGACAAAGACAATCGACTAGAAATGAAAGTTGAACTGAATGGGGACAATACATCACCACAAGCCACTCCAACACCACTTAGTGATATCCTAAAGAAATTTGAAGTTGAATTTGATGTTGCAAAAACAGAAAAATTGGAAGAACAACGAGTTGCATCAAAGGAAGTTCAAGACAAAGATAAACCCAAAGGAAAGGAGGACAAAAGCACCAAGCAACAAGCAACCAAAAGTCCGGAAAGGACAGGATGGTTTAGGTTTCCGACATTTGGGCTCTCCTCACCTTCAGAACCTGACAAAATTCTCCCAAAAGAAGACCTGAAGGATCGAAAAAGCCCAGTTGGGGAGAAAATGAGCCTCTCCTATTCTGTCCAGCCATCAGATGACTTTGCTGAGATTAGCTCAACGATGACAAGTGAGCATGTTGTCTTGTCCTCATCTTCTCCAACCAAGGTAACAGTCAAATATTCTGATCCCAAATTATCTCCTGATGTCGGAGAGATGCACGATAACCTCATAGCTTCCACCACACGATCCGAGCTGATCACAATTGAGCCAAACTTACCTGAGAAAATCACTATCCTGTCATCTGAGGTCTCATCTTCATCTGAGGAAACACAAAGACTGGCATCTGGAAAAATTCACGTCTTTACGTCAAGTATACAAGCATCCCCGGAAGCCCACCATACCAAGCTTCTGTCCACAGTCAAAACATCAGGGGAGGCCAGCCAAGCTTCTTCTTGGACTGTTGAGAGTTCTCAGAGTAGCAGAACATTTTCACAAAAACGAATAATCCGTGAAACCTCGCACCAAAGCAAAGAGACAGTCGTTTTTACGCAACAAATCACAAAAACATTTGATCCTGCTGAGCTCTTCACTGATGAAACAGCTTCATCCATCCAGCGACTCAGAGACTCAGTCCACTCTGAAAAAATGAGATTTTTTGACGGCGCCGAGAAATGAAATACATTCATGAGAAGTGCAAGTGTAGAGCTACGTATATAAACCTCATAGGTCACAGTCAAAAAGACTAAGACAGAACAGTTTGCATTTGTAGTGTGGAGAAAATGTGTCAATGTTCCATTGAGAGCAGGTATTAACTTTAACTCTGGCTGCATGTATTTTGTCTAGAAAAAGAAGGAGTAATATAAGTAATGTTGACAAAGAAAATGTGATGAGCTCTGTGTTAATACAAGCTGTGTACGTATCTAATTGTCTTATGACAGTGCCTCCCCAAATATGCTTACATGTGATACAGAAAACTTCAAACGTTCACTTAACGCAGTTGTGCTCAAACATTATGGGGTGTTAACAATGGTGCAAAATCTGACAAAATAGTAAAAATGAATGTTTATGATAATTTCACAAAGAAGACCATAGAGACTACAATAGTACAGTGTATGGCATCAAAAAATGTGTGTATGTTTGTGTATCCGCTGAGGTAATCTTGTTGCTGCAGTTCAATGGTAAAGGAAACAATAGTAAAGAACAGCTATGATGGCAAAAGTGTACTACTGTAACTATATTTTTTATTAATAGATTTGCTTAAAGCCTAATTTGCTACAGTAAATATACATATATAAATATATATCAGCAGTGCATTCTCATTCAGTGTGAATGAATGAATGCTGTCTGTGTAAATAGCTTTTAATGACTTCTGGAGCATCACTACATCATTTGTATCCAGACTAGTCTGTGTGCTTTAACGCCAAATGTTTGCAAGACATGCACAATAAAGACAGATTATTACAAGCCAACAAATGTGTGACGTTGATGATTTACCATCCGTTGTTGAATACCTGGTCAGGGCTGGAGTCATGTTCTTCTACAGCAAACTCTTACCAGCATGTCTAATTATGCACCTGGAAGAGAAAATTGGCTTCTTCAAAGTGTTCCTACAAAGTTTGAAGCACACAGTCGTCCATAATGTCTTACTAAGGTGAAGAACTCAAACCCAGGGAGAACTAGTTCAGTTACTAATTTGTTAATTCATTAAAGTAGAGGTGTATCAGCTTGGCGGTTATACTGCATTTACACCCTAGAGGGAGACACAACTCACCTTATATGTTTTACAACCGCTGAAATTCTCTTGAGATAGTACAAGCGGCAAGAAAAACGTTTTAACAATTTGGATTATAATATTTACAACACGCTAGCTATCCTAGCCATCTTTTAATGCTAGCTAGCACTCATGTACAGTCAGAAAGCTCATGTGTAAAGGTCGAACTTCTCTGGCCAACTTCAACTTTATTTAACATCTAGAGTCTATTGTAGATAGATAGACAGAGACTCTTTAGTGTGTGACTTTTGGGGGCTTAGACTAAGACATTTACCTTCTCGACGATGCGGCTCGCTTTTGTTTGCAAATTTTAAATCGTCATACGCCTCCATATCGCGCCTGATCATGTGTTGCCTTCAGGTGTTCCTCGTAAAGGCCATACTCGTAAATTACTGTCATCTATGCGAGATTGCTTCCTAATTTCCTGTCTTAAACAATGTTACAATGAATGCTTTTGACCGATACTGACCCAAAAATGTGTAACGTTAATCTAAGGATGATCGGGTCGATTCAAGTACCGCTGACGTTCCGAGGACACTAAAAGTCACCGCTGCGCCGCCACAGCGCATGCTCGTACTACATGGATGCCAAGCGGCAACTTGAGTGCCGCCTGTCGCCCACGAGAGCCAACATTCTCTTCATCAGCACCAGTGCGATGAAGACAGTCCTGTTCTGACATTCTGGATCAACCTGCATACAGGTACGGAGCTTCTATTTCTTCATCTTTGTTAACAAAACATATTGAAACCTTTGTGGTCGCATTTAATCCGCCAAAGTTCCACACAGCTGAGTGTTCAAAGTTTACCTTTGATAAGAAGTTGGAGATTTGGGCTTAAATCTGTGTAATTTAGCAGAAACTGTGATTCATTATATTGTGTAGATCAAAATGTACTGCATCTTTTAACAGTGAGAATGGGCTACCTGTTGTGTGCCATGCAGAATAAGATCTATAATTCATTGTCGCAAATGAGGAACATTTCTGTGATGCAAATACAGAAGAGGAAATCACACTGAAGTCCACTGCAGTTTTGTAGAACTGTATTTGAGGCTGTGAAAGAGTGAAAAGGTGCTCTCCATGGCCAGGGGGGATATTGTGACACTGAATTGTATGCAGTCCTCTTTAACTGAATACCAAGGTGGACAATGAGGACTGGAACCGTCTTAATTTGTATGAAAAAGGTACTAATGCAGTAGTGAAGATGTATTTAGTGTATTTAGCTTGTATGCATTTGTATTTGTGATAATTTGATACACAGTTGTGGTATGAATGTGTCAAACATGGCTCTTGGGGCTTGAACCATGGTCTACCCAATGAGAGTCCAGAGCGTGAGGCATTGAGCTAAAAGTCAGAGCTGTCAACAAGCTGTCCAGTTTGGTCCTTTTTTTCGATCTACGCAACTCTCATGGTGTTTACCTTTATTTTTGTTGCACTCACCCGCCGACACTTTACCGGACGTGGTCTGCCGGGTCACGACGCTAATGTAACCCATGTATGCAGTCCAGCATGATTACCAACTTACTGGCGGACATCCGTTACATGTGCACACAGGCGATGTACTGTGTCATGGAGTTCTGTATGAAAGGCTCTGGTGGCTGAATGCTGGATTGACTGTTATGACTATGATTCACCTATTTGGCAGTAGGTTGCGGATTCAATGCCATTCAATAACGATAATGGTGGCCAATAAAACATCTACTAGTGAAATACTAAAGCAAAACATCAAATTGTCATGCTGGTGATTTTGAACATAATTATAAGGCGAATCTTGTGTAGCAAACAAGTAAAGATATATGGCTTACGGGATGAATATATGATACCCTTTACATAAAAAAGCGTGACTGAAGCCTCATGATTGGCATTGGAATTTTAATTCCTGCATCTGTGACGGTTCACTGAAACCAGATCAGATTGGAATCACATGCGGACCACCACAGGCCTCTGGGTCCACACCTCCACAGACTTTCTGTCCAAAGAACCAGCCCAAGTGAGCACTCTACCCATCCGGAGGAACAATCCTAGCCAGTGATAAGGAATAAAGCTCATATTGTCTGCCGGGACGCCTCTGGGAAAGGCAGAGGCAATCCCAGGTTCCACAGGTTCCGCACAGAAGCCTCCCGAACAGAGAGGCCTCCACGTCTTGACAGCAATAATTGCCGCATAACGCCACACATGAATGCCCCTGAAATCAGCTGTGGGCCTTGTGCGCTCAGGCAAAGTACTCCGCTCACATAATCAGAGGCATGAAATCTCATCTTTTTGTACCCATGGCAACAGTGGCAGCCCATTTACTGTCTGATTGTATGAAACATGCTCTTTCACTCAACTTGTCACGTTACGTGCCCACTTGGAAAAGAGCTGCTGGCGAGTGGCCAGCCCAGAGTCCTCCACTCTTTCCAGGTGGACATACACGGAGATGAAGGACGTTAGCGAGCGCATCTCCATGGTAATGGAGTTGACAAAGCGAGCTGTTGATTGTCGCTCGGCTGTTGCTGAGCATGCAACCGATGCCAAATGGCCAACAGCTGCTGACTGTGCTCACAGAAAAAGGATGTTTGAATTTTGGAGTATCGGGGAAGCTCCACTTTGTGCCTCTCCGAGCGCCACAAGTAAACCTACAAAGATAAGACAACTAAGGAAATAAAAAACACAGAAGGTAATTTAAAGACTTGCATATTATGTAGCTAAGCGACGAATGAAGGCTGGATTCAGGCTGCTGAGGAAGGTTGACGGGCCGTTTATTGACACAGACACATCACCATCAAGAGTGCATACAAAAACAAGGAAACTTACTGACCTTGTCTAAATTCTAGGAGGAAAATAAGTATTTCTTTACGCCATAACATATATTACATGCTTGTTATGATAAAATAAATGTATTTGTATAGTGGAGCCTTGGTTAGCATTATTACCGTATTTTCCAGACTATAAGTGGCACTTTTTTTCATAGGTTGGCTGTTCCTGCGACTTATACCCCAGAGCGACTTATAAATGCAAAAAGTGTTTATGTTCCATAAACACTGGACACCTTTTCTGTTCATGTTTATTTTTTGTGTAGCTGAATAAGCATTGTGTTAGCATATCTTACACCTATTCAGCCTGTTCTCTATTCTTTTATTGTTACAACTTGCCTTCCAAGAGGACGTAATGTCTGTTTTGGTCAAGTAGTTTATAAAATAAATTACCTGCAAAAAATGCGACTTATACTCCAGTGCGACTTATGTATGTTTTTTGTCTACCTAATTATGAATTTTTGGCCTTGTGCGACTTATACTCCAGTGCGACTTATGTATGTTTTTTTCTACCTAATTATGCATTTTTGGCCTTGTGCGACTTATACTCCGGAGCGACTTATAGTCCAGAAAATACGGTAATCCTTTGCAGGAGATGTGATCCAATACAGAAACATACTATTACTAACTTTGCGTTTTGTTATGAGTTATTTCTTAAATTGAATAGTGGTTTTTCACTTTATTTCTCAAAGTGCTGGGCCTTGAAAATGTATTTGGCTCCATTGGGGTTGTTTTACAGCCATGATTAATAAGAAAAACAGAGACTTGTGGCGTAAGTGTGTTAGTTAGCAAAGAGCTACACAGTCAACCGCTGATGATGTCATAGACGGGCGACCAAGCTGGGGACAGTGACTTCAGGTTCCGGTTTCCATGCAAACATGCTGCTAGTTGAGACGTTTTGTGATAAAAATATGTTTAAAAAATGTACTTGAACCGAGGAAAAGTCTTGCACACATTTTTAATGAAAACCGAAAAACGCACAAACCAGGGCATATGAATGGAAAGTGCATTATAAATTGAATCCATTATTTATTCATTCATTTTCTACCGCTTTTCCTCACGAGGGTCGCTGGGTTGCTGGAGCCTATCCCAGCTGTCTGTGAGAGGCGGGGTACAGCCTAGACTGGTGGCACAGGGCACATATAGACAAACAACCATTCACACTCACATTCATACCTATGGACAATTTGGAGTGGCTAATTAACCTAGCACAGGGGTCAGCAACCTGCGGCTCCAGAGCCGCATGTGGCTCTTCAGCCTCTTTATTGTGGCTCCCTTTGCGATGCTTGAATATTTTTAACACTCGAGTGGGGAAAATGGACGTCTTTTGTAATGAGTTTTAAAAAATCCAACTTTGTCTGAGACCATGAATGCATCCTGAATGAGTTCTGACTGCTATCCAGTTCAGTACATGAAGAAAAACAAGTAATACTTACCTACAAATCTAAAAAATAAATTCGAGATAATTTAAAAACAGCGGCATGGGAACTTGTTTTTACGTTTACAGTAGTTTACACATACATTTATGTAAGTTTATCTCCAATACTAGCAAGAGTACTCCAACTCGTCTTTTCTTATCTGAACTACTTTGATACCCCCAAATTCCCTCCAATGTTGTTTTAAACATACTATATGTTTTGCGGCTCCAGGCTATTTTTCTTCAGTGGGCATTGGGTAAAATGGCTCTTTTCATAGTAAAGGTTGCCGACCCCTGACCTAGCATGTTTTTGGAATGTGGGAGGAAACCGGAGAACCCGGAGAAAACCCACGCATGCACGGGGAGAACATGCAAACACAGAGATGGCCGAGGGTGGAATTGAACTTGGGTCTTCTAGCTGTGAGGTCTGCGCGCTAACCACTCATCCGCTGTGCAGCCCTGAAACCATTATTATTATTATTATTTATTATTATTATGATTATGCTAACCATTTATTAAGGGAGACCTATTATGCTCATTTTTGTTTTGAGTTTTGAGTTTGAGATTGTTTGAGTTGTGGACCCCTAAAGAGCAGCTATAACCCACACAGAAAGCTTTCTAGATCCTCCAGAATCTGCACTTGTTCCAGCTGGAACAAGCGCTCCCAGGCACACCTACTCCACTGTGATTGGTCCCACTCAGCCTGTACAGCTAACAGCTTGTACCTGAGCACGCCCATATACGGAAGTGAAACCGAGCGTTCAGAGCCATCCCAAACTTCTTTCAGGTTTAACACCAGAATACAACATTCTAATCACATTTACCGGTCAAGACAGCGGCTGGTCAAAATAAATTGGTCTATCTTTTCTGTTTCAGCTCATGACTTTTTGCCACTTTGTTGGAGTTTCTCATGCTTTGCAAAAAATTCAGACACCTCTGGCTGTTTGAGGATGCCAGAGGTTTGTTTATTTGCATCCGTGGTCTTGCGGAAATACTGATGCTGTTTTTTGTGATGCTTGGTACTCATATCCCTTAATCAAATCCAAATTCATGAATAACCTTTATTTATTTAAGGTTAGTTTATCTGTGCACTTAGGTAAACTTACCAAATCACCAGGGGATGAATATTTATTTTCACCACCGTACACATTTTCTGTACTTGTCACTCACACCACTGAGTGAATTTCAAGAGCTCTGTCCTTCTGGTATGCTGTCATGTCTTTTTCAAACAACCACTTTGAGGCAGTGTTCAAAGCACCAAAATAAAATGTACTTATAAAAGTAGGTGACTTTGTTTTGTGCAGGATGACCGAAGTGATGGACTCCCTGGAGTCAGGCTCGGAGGACTTTGCCGGTGCAGTGGGAGGCGACCAGGATGCCGTATCCGTCCAGAATTGGAACCGTTAAATCAGTGGTGTCCAAAGTGCCATTTGTGATCTGCAGCCTGTTTAATATTATATATTAATTATTATGGAGTCCTTGTATCGGATATTAATCGATACTAGGTTTTTTTCTGATATTGGACCATTATCTGATATCAATAGAGGATCAGGGCATACCTATAAATAAACAAAACATTTGGACACGCCTGGTTTCGGTGGTTTTCAGCAAGCCTTTGATGGAGCAGAACGCTGCCAGCGGTGAGTCACAGGAGCGATGAGTAAAATGTGGGCTGCTGTGACGAAGGTTATTATGAAATGTTGGTGTCTTTTTCCAGCAGAGATGATGACTTCTCATCAACTTCAATATTATTTTGAAACAGAGATGAATGGCACATTCAGGCAAGAGCAAGCAAAAGAATGACTGAATTAACATGGTACAGTTAGCAGCTGTGATAATCCAATTTTTTACAGCATTGTTGTTATCTCACATGCGCTGTGTCACATGTTGATGGAGAAAAAGGGGGGAGGGTTAGGTTGGTATTACCCTTACATGAACTTGTAGATATTCCCAGATTCCCATGAAAGGCATCCGAAGTTGTCCAAGAGGCTTCCCTCCATCGTGGTGGAGCCCACGGACGGAGCGGAAGTGGAGAGCGGAGAGCTACGATGGCCACCAGAACCAGGCTCACCAGACACTCCGACTAAACCGGCAGGTGAGGACGAGCACATGATGACTAATAATAAATGGATCGAGTGTGCCAGTGATTCAGGATTCAGACCAACGGAGTCAGACCATAAAACAGTGATTCCCAAAGTGTGGGCCACGGCCCCCTGGTGGGCCGTGGTGGTACCGCAGTAGGGCCATGAGAGGTCATTAAAAATATGATTCATTTTTGCAATTATTTTTAAAATTGTTTTATTGTAAAATATTTATTGCACGATTAAAAAATAAATATTTATAGGACTAAGTAATAACCTATTGATAAAAATAATAATATTATTATATACTTTATTTATTATATTATACACTATAATAATGATTATTAATAATAAATATAAAAAATAAAAATACATATTAAAAAAATAAATAATATTATTGTTACTATTATTATTATTAAGTGTTCTGAGAACGCAGCATTTCGTCTATGTACTGTTTATAGAACAAAGGTGGGCCGTGGACATTCTTTCGATTTTCAAGTGGGCCCCGAGTTGGTAAAGTTTGGGAACCCCTGCCATAGAAGATGTCTAAGCATCCCGAATCAGGAAAAAAAGGACATTAACGTAGCATCTTCATGCTCTTGCAGGTGATGTCCAAGTCCAAGTAGGTGTTGGCGAGGGGACGTCAGGAGCGGAGATGCCGGTCTCCAACTGAACAAACTCTGATGGGAAGAAGAAAACCTCCACGGTAAATGTGACTTGCTCCTCACGTGGACAAGTGAAGTCCAATAGATGCGCACTTACTAGAATGTGTGCCTAGACAGCTTTGTGGCGCCAACAAGAGGCAAGGGTAGGAATAACACATTAGCTGACCTAACCCACCACCCCTCAACAGCCTGGCGATAGTCTCATCAGCACCTTTGAAATAAAATGTGTTTGTAGATGTGATCTTTACCCCATGTATCACTGTTACGATTTTAAGACAAAACAAAACAGGTTTTTCTTGGATTATGGAGAAATTGTTGAAGTGGTTTTGTAATAAAGTACATACTGTACAAATAAATGGCAATGATCGCTTAAAATGGTTCACATTTTTCTTGGAAGTTGTCAGAGATACTGTAAGTGCGTTCACACAGACAAGTACGGCATATGTACCACGATGTTGCAATCAAAACACTCCAAATCATGAGTGTGCAGTCATGGACACTGAGTACCCTCGACAGTCGCCATCTTCCCTACGTAGCGGGAAGGAGCGGTGGTGTTGGGTTTGTGTCATACGAAATGTGTGACATTATTTCATGTTTTTAAACCAGATTTAACAGAACGTGGTGGAAGTTATCAGTGTTGGGCATGTTACTTAAAGAAGTACAGTGGGGCAAAAAAGTATTTAGTCAGCCACCAATTGTGCAAGTTCTCCCACTTAAAAAGATGAGAGAGGCCTGTAATTTTCATCATAGGTACGCTTCAACTATGAGAGACAAAATGAGAAAAAAAAATCCAGATAATCATATTGTTTGATTTTTAAAGAATTTATTTGCAAATCATGGTGGAAAATAAGTATTTGGTCAAAAACAAAAGTTCATCTCAATACTTTGTGATATACCCTTTGTTGGCAATGACA
This sequence comes from Doryrhamphus excisus, assembly GCF_037039965.1. Lineage (NCBI taxonomy): Eukaryota > Metazoa > Chordata > Actinopteri > Syngnathiformes > Syngnathidae > Doryrhamphus > Doryrhamphus excisus. Next base: position 3,566,308 of record NC_136370.1, read on the forward strand.
GAGATCAAACGTTTTCTGTAACTCTTCACAAGATTTTCACACACTGTTGTAGGTATTTTGGCCCATTCCTCCATGCAGATCGCCTCTAGAGCAGTGATGTTTAGGGGCTGTCGCTGGGCAACACGGATTTTCAACTCCCTCCAAAGATTTTCTATGGGGTTGAGATCTGGAGACTGGCTAGGCCACTCCAGGACCTTGAAATGCTTCTTATGAAGCCACTCCTTCGTTGCCCGGGCGGTGTGTTTGGGATCGTTGTCATGCTGAAAGACCCAGCCACGTTTCATCTTCAGTGCCCTTGCTGATGGAAGAAGGTTTTCATTCAGAATCTCACGATACATGGCCCCATTCATTCTCCCATTTACACGGATCAGTTGTCCTGGTCCCTTTGCAGAAAAACAGCCCCAGAGCATGATGTTTCCACCCCCATGCTTCACAGTAGGTGTGGTGTTGTTTGGATGCAACTCAGCATTCTTTCTCCTCCAAACACGACGAGTTGAGTTGATACCAAAAAGTTCTATTTTGGTTTCATCTGACCATATTACATTCTCCCAATCCTCTTCTGGATCATCCAAATGCTCTCTAGCAAACTTCAGACGGGCTTGGACATGTACTGGCTTCAGCAGGGGGACACGTCTGGCACTGCAGGATTTGAGTCCCTGGCGGCGGAGTGTGTTACTTATGGTAGCCTTCGTTAATATGGTCCCAGCTCTCTGCAGGTCTTTCACTAGGTCCCCCCGTGTGGTTCTGGGATTTTTGCTCACCGTTCTTGTTATCATTTTGACCCCACGGGGTGAGATCTTGCGTGGAGCCCCAGATCGAGGGAGATTATCGGTGGTCTTGTAGGTCTTCCATTTTCTCACAATTGCTCCCACAGTTGATTTCTTCACACCAAGCTGCTTAACTATTGCAGATTCAGTCTTCCCAGCCTGGTGCAGGTCTACAATTTTGTTTCTGATGTCCTTTGACAGCTCTTTGGTCTTGGCCATAGTGGAGTTTGGAGTGTGACTGTCTGAGGTTGTGGACAGGTGTCTTTTATACTGATAACCAGTTCAAACAGGTGCCATCAATACAGGTAACGAGTGGAGGACAGAGGAGCTTCTTAAAGAAGAACTTACAGGTCTGTGAGAGCCACAAATCTTGCTTGTTTGTAGGTGACCAAATACTTATTTTCCACCATGATTTGCAAATAAATTCTTTAAAAATCAAACAATGTGATTATCTGGATTTTTTTTTCTCATTTTGTCTCTCATAGTTGAAGCGTACCTATGATGAAAATTACAGGCCTCTCTCATCTTTTTAAGTGGGAGAACTTGCACAATTGGTGGCTGACTAAATACTTTTTTGCCCCACTGTAATTAGTTATAGTTACTAGTTACTTCTCGAAAAAAGTAACTGAGTGACTAAGTGAGTTACTCCACTATAAAAGTAACTATTTCCCCCACCCCCACAGCAAACACGGGTACCATTGCAGAGGTTTGTATTTATTGCAGTGGACAGGTGTTTCTGTGAGTTTGAGTTGCTCACACAAGAAGTGGACAAAGTTTGTACATTTTACCTTTGACATCAACAAGGTTAAAGTAGTGTCTGTACTTCCTCACTCGCCATCTCTCGCTATTGCACTTTGTAGGTGCTCTAAACACCCGCCCACCAAAGTTCTCCGATTGGTTGAAGGCGCAATTTTACTAAACCTAAGCCAATCCTCATTGCTTATGTGCGCTAAACACCCGCCCACCAAAGTTCTCTGATTGGCTGAAGACGCAATTTTACTAAACCTAAGCTAATCCTCATTGCTTATGTGCGCTAAACACCCGCCCACCAAAGTTCTCTGATTGGCTGAAGACGCAATTTTACTAAACCTAAGCCAATCCTCATTGCTTATGTGTGCTAAACACCCGCGCACTTAAGTTCTCTGATTGGCTGAAGACGCTATTTTACTAAACCGTAGCCAATCCTAATTGCTTATGTGTTGTAAATACCCGCACACCCAAGTTATCGGATTGGCTGAAGACCCAATCTTACTAAACCTGAGCCAATCCTCATTGCTTATGTGGTTCTCACCCCGCCCCTTCAACGCTCAGCGTCAACGCTCCCACTGAGCTGCAGATGACTTATGAAGTCGGTGATACAGTAAACCTCGGATATATCGGACTCGGATATATTGGAAATTCGCTCACAACGGACAGATAAAAAAGAACCAATTTTTCTGTAATGCATTTAAAAAAAAAAATTCATTGCATATATCAGATTTTTTATAACGGATTTTGCCTATTTCAGACAAAATCTCCAGTCCCGTTCCAATTTGCCTCGCATATATCGGATGGCCGCATCGTGTCTTTCTCCTGGCTCCAGATTTAGGACAAATATAAAAGTGAGTGACGTCAATAATACTAGCACAGCAGTGAATGAGATCTTAACCTCACTATTGGAAATAACGTAGGCCTGACGGGCGTAACAGGGACTAGCTTAATTAACAATTTGTTATGCTCAGAGTCCAACAATGTTAAATTCTCATTACCTTACGTCTCTTTTCATTGCCCAGTCCAGGTACATTGGAAACATAGTCAAGGAAGTGCCTTTTTATAACGGATACAATCCGATTAACGCATATACCGGATATAAATCCGATATATGCGTAAAACGGACATTTTCCGGTATACGCATATAACGGATTTCGCTTATATCGGACAAAACCAGTGGGAACAATTGAATCCGATATATCCGAGGTTTACTGTATATTTTTAAGCGGCTTCAGTCACATGCAGTAACAGGGTGTCGAAAATAGTAATGGCGTTATGCTGACAGTAAAAGTAATTAGTTAGATTACCTGTTCCTGAAAAAAGTAACGGCGTTAATACCACTGTTACTTTAAACGCCTTTATTCCCATCACTGGAAGTTATTGACTTATGGGTGTTGTTTTCATTTCAGGTGTGCTTGCACGACAGTGGTGAACAAAAGAAAAAGGTTAATATTATCATTGACAATTTTTGCTAAGTGCACAATGACAGTAATAGATTTGGGGCAGCACTACACTGTCAAAATGAGTGTACTCCAGCACAAAGTACACAGTACTTAGCATACACAGTATATGGATACCGACAGTTATTCCAATTGACACACAACCAGAATCATAATTCTTTGTTTATATCTACACTTGCCCTTCAACTCCAGACCAGCAGGGGGTAGTTTATTACTGGAGACATTTGCTGTGTCTAAGGTGCTAAGTGTCCATCACCCGGGCGCTGACAGTGCACTGCATTTTGCCGTAGCCAATGTCTTGGTGTGAACGCACTAATAATAAGACCCACTGTCACCTCTACAGGCACAATGTGGTATTACAAGTCCTCAGTCAACCCGCCATGACATAATGACTCTATTACTACAAGTGCTGTACTAATTTGAGTCCTCCCACAGCTAACCCTAGTAACGTTGCTGCTGCTGCTCCTGCTGCTACTAGTACCAGTCCTACTCATGTTACTGGGAGTTTGTGTATTTTTTAAAACATGAACAACATGTAAATGATATTAGTGTACGTTCGGTGCTGTGGTATGGTGATTTTGGTATTTTAAGAGCTGCGGTGTTTTAAAGGGGACCTATTCTGCTCATTTGGACTTGTGGACTTCTGTAGAGCAGCTACACAGGATCCAGAAAACTTTCTGGATCCTCCAGAATCTGCACCTATTCCAGCTGTGTTTCCTTGGATTTGTGCTTCCCGCCAAAACGGTCTGTTTTGGTTTACCCACAGCCTGCCTCCGGGCATGCCCACTCCGCTGTGATTGGTCACAGGCCCAAAGTACTTCCCAACTTCTGCAAACACCACTTTCTACTTGAGTGGGTATTCTCAGTGAGCTGAGAAGCCAGACGTTTACTAACTGAAGACAATCTTGGCACAACGTCGGTAGTGGAAATGTACGGGACGGCCAGACATCGGTGAGCACTGTGTGAGCTCACAGCATGTCCGACATGAACGCACCTTTCCCGGCAAGAGCGTGCTGCTTCTGGCTTCAGCAACAGTTTGGCGGATATTTCATTTTCATGTTAACAAAAACAGCGCCGTGTGAAATGCCATTGACAGGTGAAAATATTTTTCTCTTGCCGGGAATCACCAACTATAAAACCTTCTGCTGGTACACAGAGAAGCAGAGCTTGGGGAAGGGCAGAGAGCTTATCTGGCCTACAGCCACGCCCATAAGGAAGCACGCTCCTCTGCCTCATTATCAGAAGCTTTGGCATGGTTTAAGCGTAATAGGTCCCCTTTAAAGATCACATCTCAATTTAGAAAGTTGTTGTACATCCCATGAGAGCAGGAAGTTATAAAAAACAGGGAAATGTTGATGTTGTGGAGCGCAGATGTTAAAAAAATATATATATTTTCAGTGTTTGTTATTTTTAGACTTCCTGGAAGGGTCAATTATTGTACAAGAAATAAACTTGTTAAAAATCACAGAAATGTTCTTACATTTATTATTATTATCCATTTAGCTAAAGTAGAGTGTCCCTGAGTCTTACCTCACGCTTCTGATCATAGTCAGATATTTTCCCAACAGTCAACTAATTACTACTAACTACAACTAAATAAACACTGGTTACATATGATACAAACATAAATGGTTTAAAGACAAATGCTACGTATTTGTAATGTCTTTAATATACAGAATGTCTTTTTAAAGGTAACGGTGTCCAAAGTGTGGCCCCGGGGGCCATTAGCGGCCTACATCTCATTTTATTGTGATCCGCGGCATATTCCAAAAACATGGTACACATCTGAACATGTTACACTAAATAAACACAAATCTACAAGGTGTTATGAGAAAAAAATGCAATGTTGAATGTTATCACATGAGGGCCGAGTGGTGAGCATGTTGGCCAGACAGCGAGAGATCGCATTTTCTCCCCATGCATGCGTGGGTTTTCTCCGGGTACTCCGGTTTCCTCCCACATTCCAAAAAAATGCTAGGTTAATTGGCCACTCCAAATTGTCCACAGGTATGAATGTGAGTGTGAATGCCATCCATCCATCCATTTTCCTCCGCTTATCCGGGTCCGGGTCGCGGGGGCAGCAGTCTTAGAAGGGAAGCCCAGACTTCCCGGTCCCCGGCCACCTCCTCCAGCTCCACCGGGAGGACACCAAGGCGTTCCCAGGCCAGTTGTGAGACATAGTCCCTCCTGCGTGTCCTAGGTCTGCCCCGGGGCCTTTTCCCGGCTGGGCATGCCCGGAACACCTCGCCAGGGAGGCGTCTGGGAGGCATCCGGACTAGATGCCCGACCTCAACTGACTCCTCTCGATGTGAAGGAGAAGCGGCTCTACTCTGAGCCCCTCCCGGATGGCTGAGCTCCTCACCCTATCTCTTAGGGTGAGTCCAGCTACCCTACGGAGGAAACTCATTTCAGCCGCCTGTATCCGCGATCTCATTCTTTCCGTCATGACCCAAAGCTTATGACCATAGGTGAGGGTGGGAACATAAATCGACCGGTAAATTGAGAGCTTTGCCCTCCGGCTCAGCTCTCTTTTCACTACGACGGTCCAGTACAGCGACCGCATTACTGCCGAGGCTGCACCGATCCGTCTGCCGACCTCACGCTCCCACTTTCCCTCACTCGTAAACAAGACCCCGAGATACTTAAAGGGAAAGACCAACGGATTTTAACCAGCTTTCAGTCTTTTCGAGTTATTTTTTAATGTCTATTCGTGCCAACGACGCCAGAAAATAATTAACCTTAACTAAGTAATCATTTTAATTACCTTCCGGAAGTGACGCACCGGGTTCATCTCGCCCAATACAACAACAACATAACACACTGACTGCCATTGACACGCTACACACGACCGACCAAATTCACTTGCCATTTGAGACTATGGCGTCTTTTGGGAATAGTTCGTCTTCTGAAGATGAATTTTTTCATCGAGGAACCATTCGGCCTTACCAATTTGAGCCAAACTTGACAGCAGAAGAAGTAGAAGCCAGGAGAAGAGCGGCTGAAGAGGCGGACAGAACAACCACAATGGCGGCCATACCAGCCGGCCGGGTTACCGGCGACTACTGGTGCACATGCCAGAAATGCCAAGCCATGCCGACAGAAGACGAATGTGTGTGCTGTCATGAAATCCAACAAGCACAAACAATAGTGGACCAATTCGACCCTGAGCCAACCGATGTGGAAGAAGACGACGAGCATCCAGGCTATGTACAGAAGTGTGTGACTGAGCACCCAGATTTCGTGGCTCACCTAAATGAAGCTGTGCTGGACACCTACTTCAGGAGCCACCAGTACAACTGGAGAAGATTTCCAAAGCCAAGCGGACCTAGAGGAACTCTAACAAATGCGTATGTATTTACAGAACTCTACCTCTTCGTGTAACTTGTTCAGGACACTCTGGATCAAACCAAGCATAGGTATGAGAAGTTTTAAGATCACTCACTCGTTACAAGTGACTTTTAAATGGAACAAGCAGGCAAGCAGGCATATTAGAAGTAAACTTGCATGCGATCGATCAACTGTGTAGCCCGCTGCAGGTAAGATCAGTGTGTTATGTTGTTGTATTGGGCGAGATGAACCCAGTGCGTCACTTCCGGAAGGTAATTAAAATGATTACTTAGTTAAGGTTAATTATTTTCTGGCGTCGTTGGCACGAATATACCTTAAAAAACAACTCGAAAAGACTGAAAGCTGGTTAAAATCCGTTGGTCTTTCCCTTTAAACTCCTCCACCTGGGGCAGGACCTCATTCCCAACCCAGGGAGCACTCCACCCTTTTCCGACTGAGAACCATGGCCTCTGATTTGGAGGTCTCATCCCAGAAGCTTCACACTCAGATGCAAACCGTCCCAGTAAACGCTGAAGGTTGCAGCCCGAAGAAGCCATAGGAACCACATCATCTGCAAATAGCAGAGATGAGATTCTAAGGCCACTGAACTGGACTCCCTCAACACCTTGGCTGCGCCTAGAAATTCTGTCCATGAAAATTGTGAACAGAATCGGTGACAAAGGGCAGCCTTGGCGGAGGCCAACGTTTACCGGAAACAGGCTCGACTTACTACTGGCAATGCGAACCAGACTCCTGCCCCATTTGTACAAGGACCGGATAGCACGTAGTAACGCGCCACCAATCCCGTACTCCCGGAGCACCCCCCAAAGGACGCCACGAGGGACACGGTCGAATGCCTTTTCCAGGTCCACAAAGCACATGTAGACTGGTTGGGCAAACTCCCATGCACCCTCAAGCACCCTCGTGAGGGTGTAGAGCTGGTCCAGTGTTCCACGACCAGGACAAAAACCGCATTGGACCTCCTGTATCAGAGGTTCGACCAACGGTCATACCCTTCTCTCCAGCACCCTGGAATAGACTTTCCCAGGGAGGCTGAGGAGTGTGATCCCCCTGTAGTTGGAACACACCCTCCAGTCACCCTTCTTGAAAAGGGGGACCACCACCCCGGTCTGCCAATCCAAAGGTACTGTTCCCGACTTCCATGCAATGTTGAAGAGACGTGTCAGCCAAGACAGTCCCTCAACATCCAGAGCCTTGAGGAATTCTGGGCGGAACTCGTCCACCCCCGGAGCCACTGAGGGGCGTCTTAACGACCCCAGATACCTCAGCCACAGTGATGGCACTGTCCACGTATGTGTCCTCAGACTCTGCTTCCTCTATGGAAGGTATGTCAGTGGGATTGAGAAGGGCCTCAAAGTATTCCTTCCACCGTCCGACTAAATCCCCAGTCGAGGTCAGCAGGCCCCCGTCTCCACTGTAAACAGTGTGGACTGGGCACTGCTTCCCTTTTCTGAGGCGCCGGATGGTTTGCCAGAACCTCTTCGAGGCCGACCGAAAGTCGTGTTCCATGGCCTCACCGAATTCCTCCCACACCCGAGTTTTTGCCTCGACAATCGCTGAAGCCGCAAAGCGTTTGGCCTGATGGTACCTGTCAGCTGCTTCCGGAGTCCCACAAGCCATCAAGGCTCGATAGGACTCCTTCTTCAGCTTGATGGCAGCCCTGACCTCTGGTGTCCACCATCGGGTTCGGGGCCTACTGCCGCGACTGGCACCGACCGCCTTGCGGCCGCAGCTCTGGTTAGCTGCCTCAGCAATGGAGGCACGGAATATGGCCCATTCGGACTCAATATTCCGGTCCTCCCCCGGGATGCAGGTGGAGCTCTGCCGGAGGTGAGAGTTGAAGACTCGACGAACGGGAGACTCTGCCAGACGTTCCCAGCACACCCTCACTACTCGTTTGGGTCTACCAGGTCTGTCCAGCATCCCCCCCGCCATCTAATCTAACTCATCAGGTGGTGATCAGTTGACAGCTCAGCCCCTCTCTTCACCCGTGTGTCCAGAACATGTGGACGCAGGTCTGATGATACGACTAAGTCGATCATAGACCTGCGACCTAGGGTGTCCTGGTGCCAAGTGCACTTATGGACATCCCTATGTTCGAACATGGTGTTAGTTATGGACAAACTGTGGTTTGCACAGAAGTCCAATAACATCACACCGCACGGGTTCAGATCAGGGAGGCCGTTCCTCCCAATCACGCCCCTCCAGGTCACACTGTCATTGCCCACATGGGCGTTGAAGTCTCCCAGTAGAACGACGGAGTCACCAGCTGGGGTGCTCTCCAGCACCCCTCTGATGGACTCCAAGAAGGCCGGGTACTCCGAACTGCCATTTGCTGCGTATGCACAAACGACAATCAGGACCCTTTCCCCAGCCCGAAGGCGTAGGGAAATGACCCTCTCGTTCACTGGGGCTGACTCCAACACAGATGCACCAAGCCGGGAGGCTATTAATAAGCCCACACCAGCTCGCCGCCTCTCCCCTGCAGCAACTCCAGAGTAGAACAAGGTCCAGCCCCTCTCGAGGAGTTTGGTTCCGGAACCCAAACTGTGGGTCAAGGTGAGTCCGACTATGTCTAGTCGGAATGTCTCAACCTCTCGCACAAGTTCAGGTTCCTTCCCCACCAGCGAAGTGACATTCCATGTCCCAAGAACCAGATTTGGCCGCCGAAGACCAGGTCACCTACGCACCCGCCCTTGACCGCCACCCAACACACATTGCACCGGACCCTTATGCTTGCCCCCGTAGGTGGTGGGTCTACGAGGGGGAGATCCCGTGTGGCTTCTTCAGGCTGGGCCCGGCCGGGCTCCACGGGTGAAGGCCCGACCACCAGGCGCTCGCCTGCGAGCCCCTCCCCCGGGCCTGGCTCCAGGGTGAGGCCCCGGTATCCCACATCCGGGCGAGGTACGTTGTCTCCTCTCGTTCTTGCTCATATGGGTGTTCTGAATCACTCTTGGTCTATCCCGTCACCTCGGACCTGTGTGCCTTGGGAGACCCTACCAGGGGCATATAGCCCCAGACAACATAGCTCCTCGGATCACTCGGGCACTCAAACCCCTCCACCACGATAAGGTGGTGATTCACGGAGAGGTGAGTGTGAATGGTTGTTTGTCTATATGTGCCCTGTGATTGGCTGGCCACCAGTCCAGGGTGTACCCCGCCTCTCGCCCGCAGTCAGCGGGTGCTCCAGCATACCCTAATGACTCTAATGACCCTAATGAGGACAAGGGGCATAGAAAATGGATGGACGGAGGCTTATAAACGATATCGACGTCATCTAATTGACTCGACATCATATTTAAATTCTTCATCAGTTTGCACTCTTTGCTAAATTTGAAACATTGACTTTATAACTGCATGCAAACAACATTGACAGCTTTTAGTTTGCCTCTCTTCTCTCACCTTTTTGCCATACTTTATTTTAATTGGCAATGGCAGCATTGTTTCACCGTGGTTTCACCGTTGTTTCACCGTTGTTTCACCATTGTTTCACCGTTGTTTCACCGTTGTTTCACCGTTGTTTCACCGTTGTTTCACCGTTGTTTCACCGTTGTTTCACCGTTGTTTCACCGTTGTTTCACCGTTGTTTCACCGTTGTTTCACCGTTGTTTCACTGTTCACTGTTTCACTGGCGACGAGCTGAAGGTAATATTGGATCATACCAGTTCACTGGTGGCCAGTCAATATGTAGATGAATTTTGGTTAATGTCTATATTTAACTGTTACAACCAAATAAAAAACTAGATTGTTTTCATCATTTTCCAACCAGACAGCTAAATTATTTGACCTATTTACCCGGGCCCCTTTCAGTCGGGGGCCCTTGGAATCATCCTAATCCTCCCCCCTTTCATATACAAATATAGTTACAAACACAAGTGTTGTTTTTAAAAATCCAAATAAATGGGACTGAGAAGTATTTGAAAAGAAAAAGCTCAACAGCATTAACCTCACTTGCAGGTCACTGCCACCCATTGTCCACATACACTCTTCACCAGGCGCCATCTTCCTGCACTTCACCCACGAACACTCTGGTGGCCTGTTGAGACTGACGCCTCATAAAAGGTCACATTGGTGTCTGGTTCTCCAGAGACAGATCTGTTGGTTTTGTTTTGATTTTTTCTGTCTCCCATGTCTTTGTCTTTCTGTGGATTTGACCTTTCAATGACAACTTGGCCAGGAGCACTTGGTCATATAAAATGGGGTCGCCCCCGGGAAGATGAGGGCCTGCTGGCACTGTCAATTATCTCTCAAATGTCACAAACTGGGCCCCCCCCCCACACACACATGGTTTATAATATGCATATGAATGGCTTGAAAGATGAATGTATTTACTTGTTCTGAACTGCCATGATAGCATGTGTTGTCCTGTTCACACTGGTTTGTACGATTCCCAGCAAATAATAATTATCAGGCATCTAATAGCTTCCAAAACGTCCCCCCCTCCAGCAGCATAAACAGCGTGACTTTATGCATGGCGACACGGGGGAAGACAGCAATTCATTCACCAAAGTACAGTAGATTCTTGCTAGTTTCGATGATTATGTTCTGAGAAGCAGGCAAAGAGTGAAAAACGAGAGTAATGGAGACGCTCTAATGAAACTCGGATTGTGAGGAGGCACTTCCTTAGGTTTCTGGCGGTAAATAAATGATCTATGTTTTTATCTGTCTATCTACAGTTTATACTTTATAATCCGTTATTTGTCAATCGTTACCAACATAAAAATGGTAATGGTAATGGTTTTATTTCATTTGAACATGCATCAGATTACAATTGAGTGCATCACATAGTCAGTTCCCAGTTCCACATGTCCAAAAGGAGTAGGAAGAAGCAAAGCTTATTAAATCCTACCCCTCCATCTGGTACTTTTACAATCAGTAACTGTTACAATTGTTGCAACTTTCTGATTCCATAATACAGTTTAAGGTTGTTTTTTTTGTTTTTTTAATAATGCACCTCGTACCGAAGTAGGAGGTGATATGAGCATCCAATGCCATAATGGGTGCCATAGTAACGTCAATATAGTGATATATATAGCACATCATGACTGGTTCAAGACTCTTCATCCTAGTATTTAGCAATCATCGTTGTGCATTGTTTGAGGTCCTTACTCAATCCATTCCATAGTTTGATTCCACATACTGAAATGCTATGGCTTTTTAACGTAGTCCTAGCATAGAAGTGTTTCAGATGTACTTCTTCCCTGGAGATCATATTTCTCCTCTCTTGTAGAGAAGTATTGGATGACATTTTTAGCTAATTGATTATTTTTAGCCTCATGCATTATTTTAGCTGTTTGAAGATTACCTATCAGCAAGTTGAAGTATTTGTGATTTTAGAAATAAGGAGTTAGTATGTTCTCTGTAGGCGGCATTATGAATTATACTTACTGACCTTTTTTGCAGTACATTTAGCGAGTGAAGATTGCTTTTATAGTTATTAGCCCATATTTCCACACAATAAGTAAGATATGGTAGAACTAGGGAGCAATAAAGAGTGTGGATGTCACAGTCGATCTCGAGAGCTTTAAAGTTCGAACCCAGGATGCAGAGAGCAAGACCAATTGCAATAATATTTATTGCAGCAGCGAAAAGCAACTCAGGGAACAGACGTACAAATGATAATGATCCCACGCAGGGAGAAGCACACACCTGTACTAAATAGACAGCACAAATTAGGGACAGGTGTGGGACATAAGGACAACCAAGGCAGACACGGGAAAACCGGAAGTCCAATACAAAATAAGAGTGTCCAAAAAGGAAACCAAAGCTCAGACAGGGAACATAGACAAACTGTCACCTGGGAACCCACACAAGGCGTGACAGTGGAGTGATTTCTGATTGAGAACAAGTTTTGCATTGTTCAATATTGAAATATTTCTGGCCACCTTATGTTGTATATTTGTAATACGAGGTTTCCAGCTCATATTTTCATCTATTGTGATGCCCAGAAATTTATTTTCGTTCACCCTTTCAATGTCCACACCGTCTATTTGTATTTGCTGGTGCGTATCCTTTCTGCTGTTACCAAACAGCATGATTTTAGTTTTACTTAGGTTCAAGGACAATCTATTATCATCAAACCATCTTTTTAGTGTGACAATTTCTTCTCTGACCTTTCTAATGATTTTGTCTGTACTCCCTGCAGAAGAAAAAGCAGTGGTATCATCCGCAAATAATACCAGCTTTAAGTCTTTTGTGACTTAAGAGATATCATTGATGTACAAGTTGAACAGTTTTGGCCCCAGTATTGACCCCTTGGGAACTTCACACGTAATATATGAACTTGCAGATGTGTATTCTCCTAGCTGTACGTATTGCTGCCTGTCAGCTAAGTAACTTTTGACCCAGTTCAGAACTAATCCTCTTATTCCGTACCTTTCTAATTTAGTTATTAGGATGTCATGATTGATTGTATCAAAGGCTTTTGTCAGATCCATCGCCAAAATGGTCAATTACCTTGTTCTTGTGTGGATTCAGCAGATCAATATTAAAGTCTCCATATACGTATGAAAATAGTTTTTTGATTGTTATCCAACCCTCAAACAAATTTCTATCCTTGAGTGTGGCGTTCTGTATAAACAACTTATGGACACATTTTTGCTTTGTTCTTTACAGATTTCAATTGTTATGCATTTTAGGATATTGTCAATTGCAACTGACATATTCTTTACCACTTTGTAATGTAGCTGTTTGTCCACATACAGGGCGACTCCTCCTCCCCTCGTGTTGTTCCTGTTGATGCAGGTCATCTCATAACCTTCCAACTCAAAGACCGTGCCTTTATCCTCGTACAGCCAGGTTTCCGAGATTGTGATTACTTTGAAAGGTTCCTTGAACACATTCAAATATTGTTTGATGTTGTCATAGTTTGCATACATGCTTCTGCAGTTTATATGTATTAAGATAATAATATAAAAATAATAATAAGTCCTCTTCTGTATAATAACAGTCAATTCTCATGTGTGAAAAAAATTTGTGTCCGGATCTATGTCCTTTTCCAATTCCAATTTTTTGTGATTTGTCAAGCCAAAGGTGTCCAGTTGCAGATCTTCTTGTGTCATAATTGTAATGTTTAAAACGTTTTCCATTTTCAAGTTGGAGTAGTCTTAGAATTGACCCAGATCCGCGATATTTTTGACAACAAGCACACTGGCTTCCGGTCCTCCATTTAACTTTATGAAAATTTTGCAGTTGGTCCTCCAAGTAGCTTGAATTTTTCCCTGCTTTCTTAGGTCACATGCTTTCTTCGCTATTTCAGCATTACATTTGGTCAGGTGGTCATTCATGTAGACATTGTACCTTTCAGCTCCTTTCCTTGTTTTATTTAGTACAGCGGTCTTGGATTTCCTGTTTGTGAACTTGACGATGACGACGGGTGTGCTTCTGTTCCTGCCATACAGTGGGATGCAAGTGTCGATGGATTCGATGTCAACATCTACCTCTTTAGATGTTAAGAAATCCACTACTTGTTGCTCCGTTGAGGCGACGTCCATTTCGTCTGCTTCCTCACTGTTCCTGACTGCCCTGGCATAAGACCTGGGTCTGATCTTCAGCCCCGTCACTATTATGTCGTTCATCCTTGTATTCTGATGTTCTGATCATCTTCTGTTCTGTTTTTTCCAACGTCAGAGTCATCTTTTTCGGTTCATCGCCGTTTTTTCTTAACTTTTTATCCATGTGATCCGTCCTTATTTAGCAGCTTCAAAAGCATCTCTATTTTGTCCACGGGGTGAACCCTTCCCCTTGGATCTCCGCATAGTTGCGGTTGCTAAGCCGCAAAAATGGCAAATGAGATTAGTTTTCTGTGAAAAAATTGAAAAATTGAAAAAAAAATTATATATATACGTATATTTTTTGTGAATGGACAGGATTACTCACACGTTGACCAAAAATCCTAAAATTTGGCCAAAATTTGAACACTGAATCACTAATACGTGAAGATCCACTGTAAACAATAATGGAGGACATGGTCACCATTCAAGTAACCATTGTTTGTCCGCCAATCAACATACTGTATTCTGTTTAGCTCCACCCTTTTCGGTACCCTACCACTGTGCAAAAAAAGGAATATGGATTGGTTGTTGGGTACCCTTGCTAGCAAAGTAAATAGAACAGTACTTCTTGCTGCAGGCTGGTTGCTATCAGCGTGTCGCATCAAGAAAATGGAAACTATGCTACTTTCTTTGGGAGTAATTCATGTGGACCAAAGAAGAAGTAAACATGCCTGTTCTTTTGTTTTCATGACATCCAGCTCATTTCTGTTCAGTTGGGAACACGGACAAGAGAAGAGAAGCGCAGCGGCCGCTTGTAAAGCAGCGCATTTAAAAGTAGCTTTTAACACCGCCGTTACGACAGCTCAGTTAGCTTTTGATGATGTCAAAGTGCGCCCATCCAAGACTTTCATCCTCACTTCCCAGCAGCTTCAAACGACTCTTTCAAATATGCAACCTTCAGGTGCTGCAGGTGCCACGGACCGCTGTGTGTCATTATAAACCAATGCATGTTTAATATGCTATACAATGAAACCTCGGTTTTCCGACGAAATCCGGAGCAATTTTCCCAGACAAGAAATAATACTAATTCTATGAATTCCAGATACGCTCAGTATTTTTACCAATGTTATATAACGTCAGACTTTGGACTTACTGACCAAGCAAGCCTAAGCGGATATCCTTACATTTTATAGCGAATAATTATAGTGTTTTGTAGAGAAAATAATGATAAATACATATAAATGACTAGTCAAATGGTTTTTATGTACAGTATGGAAGGCGACCAGGCCGCAAGAGAAGGAGGAGAACAGTTTTGTTAACATCGTTAACCCTTTCACAACATAGCTTCTTCAACATAGCTTCTTCTTCTTTCTTCCAAACTCACCATCTTATAATTGAATGTGGATTCTTCGTCAGGCAGGAATGGCCCACATCTAAGCCACATTTATACTTTACAACAACTTTTTCCAAATTCGCTCGTCTTTAGCAACTTTCTTTGACCCGGTGGTGGGTTATTTGGTGGAACTCAATTTTTAAAAAATCACAGTGACTGGGTCGCCAACGTGGGGGCTGCCTTGTTTGGGTGCCGGATTCCTTGAAATGCGATGATTGCAAACAGGCTAGTTTGGGATGTGTAAGGTTTGGCTGTACAAAAAACGGAGACGGTGTATGAAAGCTGGGAGGAGAACTCAGGTTTGACTGTACATGATTACCAGGAGTTTTTCCTGCTACAATGATATGTAAACACAGCAAAACTAACTATAGTTGTGTCCTAGTTAAGGAGCTGCATCCTTCAGAGACTGCATATGAAGGCTGATGATGTAATGCTGCACGAAGGCTGTCCCAATTCAAGTTCCCTCCAGTATGTCCCATAGGTCCACCATGCTGAGAACGAAAACCACATTGCAGTCTGGATCTCAGACTTCCTTGGAAGTGTGACGGCCCTTTACTTGAAAGTAACCCCCCAAAGCCTTGATGTCCTCTGCGGCGAATCAGGATCTGCTTGGTTCACATAGTACCAGAAGGTCAAAATTGGTGTCCACCAACGCTGCCCTTTGTTACTGATTCTCTGGCAGCCCATGGTCCAAAATCGTGGTCCAGAACTTGGGTGCTACTAAGATCAGTGCAGCGGATTCGATGACCTTAAGCGTTATTGCAGTAGAGGATCTTTGACTAGCAGTTGATCGGCAGACAACTCCTGCTGTGTAGAGGATCTTTGAGTATGGTGTCTATGATGATGTGGATGGAGATACTGATGCTGATAGGTGGTACAGATGCTGATGCAAACGATAATGCTGATGTGTAAGGTGCAAAGCCAAAGTGATTAAACTGGCGAATGTGCGACCGCCGCGTGAAAAGACAACAAGCTGCGTGATGATGTGAGCCCATGAAGAGCATGGAGAGCACTTAGCATATGGACACCCGCCAGCTAGCCAGGAGCTCTGGCTCCTCTGAGGCCTCTCTGCTTTTCTGTTGGACACCCACGCCGAGTGAAACCGCCTCCGTGCTGTGCTCATCATGACCGCCCTGCACACTGTTTAACATGAAGCGTGCACAAGTACATTGTTTATCCTTATCTCTGCTCATATAGTACAGCATAGCAGGCTCAAACTGGACCGGGGATTATAGCAAAATGTAATAATAATTGATGTTTTAAGTCTTCTTACTAATTAATTGACCAATTAAATTTAGTCAAGCGTGGGTTTTCATTGGGTACTCTGGTTTCCTCCCACATTCCAAAAACATGCTAGGTTAATTGGCGACTCCAAATTGTATGGTATAGGTATGAATGTGAGTGTGAATGGTTGTTTGTCTATATGTGCCCTGTGATTGGCTGGCCACCAGTCCAGGGCGAACCCCGCCTCTCGCCCGAAGACAGCTGGGATAGGCTCCAGCACCCCCCATGACAATCCTGAGGAAAAAGCGGTAGAAAATGAATGGATGAATGAAATTTAGTCAAATGGCCATTCCTATGGATTGCACTTATGAAGCAACCAATTTACTGCTCACAACCACTAGAGGGCATATTTGCATGATTGCATCGCTACTGGTCTGTGATGGATTAACCAGGATTACAATTAATTAATTAATTAATCTGTCAGTGTCATTTCAGAGTCAGTTGACATTGTTAGTCTTTACAGTGCAGGGATAATGGATGGGAATATTTATCTAATGAAGATGCAGTGTTGACATACAAATTCATTATATGAAGTTAATTATTCATAATTGGGCAATCGGCTGTTGAGTGAAGAGAGCCTCTCCACTTATACGGAAATAATGTGACTGACAATCCAGCAAGCACTACAGATACTCGTCTAACCTTTGCTAGAAATGCTAAATGTCAACATCATCAATTTTCGATGAGCCGGCTCTGCAGGTGGAGCCGGGGTGGCAAAGGAGGGTGTAAGCTGCGTGCATAATGACGAGTGAAGTCAATTGTACATTATTATTGGACAAGTGCAGTGCTACGGCTCGATCCAATGTGTTCGCAAACCTCAACGATAATGTACTAAGTCAACGTATGCGATGCTATCTTGGCCTCACAGTCAGGGGATCGGAAAGGCCCGGGTTCGAATCTTTGCTTGGGCATGTTTGTGCAGTTCTCCTCGGGCGTGCGTGGGTTGGCTTTCTCCAGGTACTTCAGTTTGCACCCACATTCCAAAAACATGCCAAGTTAATCGGAGACTTGAAATGGTCCATAGGAATGAATGGGAGTGAGAAGGGTTGTATGTCTATATGTGCACTCTGATTGGCTGGCAACCAGTCCAGGGTGTACCCTGATTCTCGCCCAGAAGATGTGAATACTGAATCTCTGATGTGGGGATCCACCATTGTAACTCGGTTTCACAGTGTGTCATAATAATAACTAGAAAATTCCCGTGAAAATTTTGATGGACTGGCCACCTGTGCTGTGAACCTCGGGCCCGGTGTGCCAACGGCTACCGCGGTAGCACCGAGCAAGAAAGCCTCAAGTACGGAAAAGGTTGATGCAGTCCCACAGTGTCCCCACATCAGGCCAAGTGTGTATTTGCCTTTAAACGTGAGTAAATTAGCTAAAATGCTAAAATGCTAACATGATAACGGCTACCGTGCTAACACGTAGCAAAACAGCCTCAGGTCCTGAAAAGTTTGGGGCAGTCCTACAGTGTCCCCACATCATGCCATGTGTGTATTTGCCTTTAGACATGAGTAAATTAGCTTAAATGCTAACATGCTAACAGTCATGCTAGCCCCGAGCAAGAGAGCCTCGAGGTTAGAAAGTGCAAAGGTTGTCCTATAACCTCCCTACACCATGCCATGTGTGTATTATCCTTTAGACATGAGTAAATTAGCTTAAATGCTAACATGCTAACAGTTATCATGCTAGCACCTAGCAAGAGAGCCTCAAGTTTAAAAAGTGCCAAGGTTGTCCTATAACTTCCCGACATCATGCCATGTGTGTATTTGCCTTTAATTGCGAGTAAATTAGCTTAAATGCTAACATGCTAACGGCTAACATGCTAGCACCTAGCAAGAGAGCCTCAAGTTTAGAAAGTACCAAGGTTGTCCTATAACCTCCCCACATCATGACATGTGCTTAGTAGCCTTTAGGCATGAGTAAATTAGCTTAAATGCTAACATGCTAACAGTCATCATGCTAGCACTTAGCAAGAGAGCCTTACGTTAAAAAAGTGCCTGGGTTGTCCTGTAACCTCCCTAAATCATGCCATATGTGTATTATCCTTTAGACATGAGTAAATTAGCTTAAAGGCTAAGTAAAAAATGCTTAAATGCTAACAGTCATCATGCTAGCACCTAGCAAGAGAGTCCCAAGTTTAGAAAGTGCCAAGGTTGTCCTATAAGCTCCCTACATCATGCCATGTGTGTATTTGCCTTTAAACATGAGCAAATTAGCTTAAATGCTAACATGCTAACAGTCATCATGCTAGCACCTAGCAAGAGAGTCCCAAGTTTAGAAAGTGCCAAAGTTGTCCTATAACCTCCCTACATCATGCCATGTGTATATCTGCCTTTAGACATGAGTAAATTAGCTTAAATGCTAACATGCTAATGGCTAACATGCTAGCACCTAGCAAGACAGCCTCAAGTTTAGAAAGTGCCAAGGTTGTCCTATAACCTCCCTACATTATGCCATGTGTGTATTTGCCTTTAAACATGAGCAAATTAGCTCAAATGCTAACATGCTAACAGTCATCATGCTAGCACCTGGCAAGAGAGTCCCAAGTTTAGAAAGTGCCAAGGTTGACCTATAAACTCCCTACATCATGCCATGTGTATATTTGCCTTTAGACATGAGTAAATTAGCTTAAATGCTAACATGCTAACGGCTAACATGCTAGCACCTAGCAAGACAGCCTCAAGTTTAGAAACTGCCAAGGATGTCCTATAACGTCCCTGCATCATGCATGTGTGTATTTGCCTTTAAACATGAGCAAATTAGCTTAAATGCTAACATGCTAACAGTCATCATGCTAGCACCTAGCAAGAGAGTCCCAAGTTTAGAAAGTGCCAAGGTTGTCCTATAACCTCCCTACATCATGCCATGTGTGTATTTGCCTTTAGACATGAGTAAATTAGCTTAAATGCTAACATTCTAACGGCAACCATGCTAGCACCTAGCAAGAGAGCCTCAAGTTTAGAAAGTGCCAAGATTGTCCTATAACCTGCCTACATCATGACATGTGTGTATTTGCCTTTAGACATGAGTAAATTAGCATAAATGCTAACATGCTATCATGCTAGCAAATAGCATTTAGCCACAGAGAGAGTTCAGAAGTTTATCTAAAAAATGAGCCATCAATCACATTTCTACGTGGCCGTATGGCTGAGCTACAAGGTTGTGAAAAGTCTGTAAATTCTCGTTTTCTCTGGAATGCGGCTGTTCTAAAAATAAAACAGGTGTACCTAATCTACTGGCCCATTTTTGAACGTTTCGGTTAATAGCGTCGCCATGGTTACACAAAATGTTCCAAACAATAAATACCGCTGTAGTCCCGAGCGTCACGATTCCGACGGTGTAACATGTGTGTGGGTCCTTCTTGCGGTTTTGGCCGCATTACGCGCACAAAAAGTGGAAGATTAAGATACAACTAGAAAACTAGAAAATTCCCGCGGAAATTTTGATGGACTGGCCACCTGTGCTGTGAACCTCGGGCCCGGTGTGCCAACGGCTACCGCGCTAGCACCTAGCAAGAAAGCCTCAAGTACGGAAAAGGTTGTTGCAGTCCCATAGTGTCCCCGCGTCATGCCAAGTGTGTATTTGCCTTTAAACTTGAGTAAATTAGCTAAAATGCTAACATGCTAACGGCTACCGTGCTAACACGTAGCAAAACAGCCTCAAGTCCTGAAAAGTTTGGGGCAGTCCTACAGTGTCCCCACATCATGCCATGTGTGTATTTTCCTTTAGACATGAGTAAATTAGGTAAAATGCTAACATGCTAACAGTCATTATGCTAGCACCTAGCAAGAGGGCCTCAAGTTTAGAAAGTACCAAGGTTGTCCTATAACCTCCCCACATCATGACATGTGCTTAGTAGCCTTTAGGCATGAGTAAATTAGCTTAAATGCTAACATGCTAACGGGTACCATGCTAGCACCTAGCAAGAGAGTCCCAAGTTTAGAAAGTGCCAAGGTTGTCCTATAACCTCCCTGCATCATGCCATGTGTGTATTTGCCTTTAAATGTGAGTAAATTAGCTTAAATGCTAATATGCTAACAGTCGTCATGCTAGCACCTAGCAAGAGAGCCTCAAGTTTGGAAAGTGCCAAGGTTGTCCTATAACCTCCCTACATCATGCCATGTGTGTATTTGCCTTTATACATGAGTAAATTAGCTTAAATGCTAACATGCTAACGGCTACCATGCTAGCACCTAGCAAGAGAGCCTCAAGTTTAGAAAGTGCCAAGTATAACCTCCATACATCATGCCATGTGTGTATTTGCCTTTAGACATGAGTAAATTAGCTTAAATGCTAACACGCTAACGTGTACCATGCTAGCACCTAGCAAGAGAGTCCCAAGTTTAGAAAGTGCCAAGGTTGTCCTATAAACTCCCTACATAATGCCATGTGTGTATTTGCCTTTAGACATGAGTACATTAGCTTAAATGCTAACATGCTAACGGCTAACATGCTAGCACCTAGCAAGACAGCCTCAAGTTTAGAAACTGCCAAGGATGTCCTATAACGTCCCTGCATCATGCATGTGTGTATTTGCCTTTAAACATGAGCAAATTAGCTTAAATGCTAACATGCTAACAGTCATCATGCTAGCACTTAGCAAGAGAGCCTTACATTAAAAAAGTGCCTGGGTTGTCCTGTAACCTCCCTAAATCATGCCATGTGTGTATTATCCTTTAGACATGAGTAACTTAGCTTAAATGCTAACATGCTAACGGCTACACTGCTAGCACCTAGCAAGATGGCTTCAAGTTTAGAAACTACAAAGGTTGTCCTATAACCTCCCTATATCATGCCATGTGTGTATTTGCCTTTAAATGTGAGTAAATTAGCTTAAATGCTAACATGCTAACAGTTTTCATGCTAGCACCTAGTAAGAGAGCCTCAAGTTTAGAAAGTGCCAAGGTTGTCCTATAACCTCCCGACATCATGCCATGTGTGTATTTGCCTTTAGACATGAGTAAATTAACTTAAATGCTAACATGCTAACGGCTACCATGCTAGCACCTAGCAAGAGAGCCTCAAGTTTAGAAAGTGCCAAGGTTATCCTATAACCTCCCGACATCATGCCATGTGTGTATTTGCCTTTAAACGTGAGTAAATTAGCTTAAATGCTAACATGCTAACAGTCGTCATGCTAGCACCTTGCAAGAGAGTCTCAACTTTAGAAAGTGCCAAGGTTGTCCTATAACCTCCCTACATCATGCCATGTGTGTATTTGCCTTTAGACATGAGTAAATTAGCTTAAATGCTAACATGCTAACGGGTACCATGCTAGCACCTAGCAAGAAATTCCCAAGTTTAGAAAGTGCCATGGTTGTCCTATAACCTCCCTGCATCATGCCATGGGTGTATTTGCCTTTAAACATGAGTAATTTAGCTTAAATGCTAACATTTTAACAGTCATCATGCTAGCACCTAGCAAGAGGGCCTCAAGTTTAGAACGTACCATGGTTGTCCTATAACCTCCCTACATTATACAATGTGTGCATTTGGCTTTAGACATGAGTAAATTAGCTTAAATGCTAACATGCTAACAGTCATGCTAGCTCCTAGCAAGAGAGCCTCGAGGTTAGAAAGTGCCAAGGTTGTCCTATAACCTCCCTACACCATGCCATGTGTGTATTATCCTTTCGACATGAGTAAATTAGCTTAAATGCTAACATGCTAACGGCTACCATGCTAGCACCTAGCAAGAGGCCTTCAAGTTCAGAAACTGCCGAGGTTGTCCTATAACCTTCCTGCATCATGCCATGTGTGTATTTGCCTTTAGACATGAGTAAATTAGCTTAAACGCTAACATGCTAACAGTCATTATACTAGCACCTAGCAAGAAAGCCTCTAGTTTAGAAAGTGCCAAGGTTGTCCTATAACCTCCCAACATCATGCCATGTGTGTATTTGCCTTTAGACATGAGTAAATTAGCTTAAATGCTAACATGCTAACAGTCATCATGCTAGCACCTAGCAAGAGAGCCTCAAGTTTAGAAAGTGCCAAGGTTGTCCTATAACCTCCCCACATCATGTCATGTGTGTATTTGCCTTTAGACATGAGTAAATTAGCTTAATTGTTAACATGCTAACATGCTAGCAATTAGCATTTAGCCACACAGAGAGTTCAGAAGTTTATCTAAAAAAATAGCCATCAATCACGTTTCTGCGCGGCCGTATGGCTGAGCTACAAGGCTGTGAAATGTCTGTAAATTCTCAGTTTTTCTCTGCCATGTGCTGTTCTAAAAATAGAAAGGGTATACCTAATCTAGTGGCCCATTTTTTAACGTTTCGGTTAATAGCGTCGCCATGGTTACACAAAACGTTCCAAAAACTAAATACCGCTGTAGTCCCGAGCGCCACGATTCCGGCGGTGTAACATGTGTGGGGGTCCTTCTTGCGGTTTTGGCCGCATTACGCGCGCAAAAAAGGGAAGATTAAGATATACGGAATAATAATAACTAAACAGCAATAACAATATGCTACTTGCAGTAGCAGTCTATGGGCTGGCTACTGAGCCAGCCCATAACTAGAAAATTCCCGCAGAAATTTTGATGGACTGGCCACCTGTGCTGTGAACCTCGGGCCCGCCGTAGCACCTAGCAAGAAAGCCTCAAGTACGGAAAAGGTTGATGCAGTCCCATAGTGTCCCCACATCATGCCAAGTGTGTATTTGCCTTTAAACTTGAGTAAATTAGCTAAAATGCTAAAATGCTAACATGATAACGGCTACCGTGCTAACACGTAGCAAAACAGCCTCAGGTCCTGAAAAGTTTGGGGCAGTCCTACAGTGTCCCCACATCATGCCATGTGTGTATTTTCGTTTAGACATGAGTAAATTAGGTAAAATGCTAACAGTCATCATGCTAGCACCTAGCAAGAGGGCCTTAAGTTTAGAAAGTACCAAGGTTGTCCTATAACCTCCCCACAACATGCCATGTGTGTATTATCCTTTAGACATGAGTAAATTAGCTTAAATGCTAACATGCTAACGGGTACCATGCTAGCACCTAGCAAGAGTGCCTCAACTTTAGAAAGTGCCAAGGCTGTCCTATAACCTCCCCGCAACATGCCATGTGTGTATTATCCTTTAGACATGAGTAAATTAGCTTAAATGCTAACATGCTAACGGGTTCCATGCTAGCACCTAGCAAGAGAGCCTCAACTTTAGAAAGTGCCAAGGTTGTCCTATAACCTCCCTGCATCATGCCATGGGTGTATTTGCCTTTAAACGTGAGTAAATTAGCTTAAATGCTAACATGCTAACAGTGGTTATACTAGCACCTAGCAAGAAAGCCTCTAGTTTAGAAAGTGCCAAGGTTGTCCTATAACCTCCCCACATCATGTCATGTGTGTATTTGCCTTTAGACATGAGTAAATTAGCTTAATTGTTAACATGCTAACATGCTAGCAATTAGCATTTAGCCACACAGAGAGTTCAGAAGTTTATCTAAAAAATTAGCCATCAATCACGTTTCTGCGCGGCCGTATGGCTGAGCTACAAGGCTGTGAAATGTCTGTTTTTCTCTGCCATGTGCTGTTCTAAAAATAGAAAGGGTATACCTAATCTAGTGGCCCATTTTTTAACGTTTCGGTTAATAGCGTCGCCATGGTTACACAAAACGTTCCAAAAACTAAATACCGCTGTAGTCCCGAGCGCCACGATTCCGGCGGTGTAACATGTGTGGGGGTCCTTCTTGCGGTTTTGGCCGCATTACGCGCGCAAAAAAGGGAAGATTAAGATATACGGAATAATAATAACTAAACAGCAATAACAATATGCTACTTGCAGTAGCAGTCTATGGGCTGGCTACTGAGCCAGCCCATAACTAGAAAATTCCCGCAGAAATTTTGATGGACTGGCCACCTGTGCTGTGAACCTCGGGCCCGCCGTAGCACCTAGCAAGAAAGCCTCAAGTACGGAAAAGGTTGATGCAGTCCCATAGTGTCCCCACATCATGCCAAGTGTGTATTTGCCTTTAAACTTGAGTAAATTAGCTAAAATGCTAAAATGCTAACATGATAACGGCTACCGTGCTAACACGTAGCAAAACAGCCTCAGGTCCTGAAAAGTTTGGGGCAGTCCTACAGTGTCCCCACATCATGCCATGTGTGTATTTTCGTTTAGACATGAGTAAATTAGGTAAAATGCTAACAGTCATCATGCTAGCACCTAGCAAGAGGGCCTTAAGTTTAGAAAGTACCAAGGTTGTCCTATAACCTCCCCACAACATGCCATGTGTGTATTATCCTTTAGACATGAGTAAATTAGCTTAAATGCTAACATGCTAACGGGTACCATGCTAGCACCTAGCAAGAGTGCCTCAACTTTAGAAAGTGCCAAGGCTGTCCTATAACCTCCCCGCAACATGCCATGTTTGTATTATCCTTTAGACATGAGTAAATTAGCTTAAATGCTAACATGCTAACGGGTTCCATGCTAGCACCTAGCAAGAGAGCCTCAACTTTAGAAAGTGCCAAGGTTGTCCTATAACCTCCCTGCATCATGCCATGGGTGTATTTGCCTTTAAACGTGAGTAAATTAGCTTAAATGCTAACATGCTAACAGTGGTTATGCTAGCACCTAGCAAGAGAGCCTCAAGTTTGGAAAGTGACAAGGATGTCCTATAACCTCCCTACATCATGCCATGTGTGTATTTGCCTTTAGACATGAGTAAATTAGCTTAAATGCTAACATGCTAACGGCTACCATGCTAGCACCTAGCAAGAGGGCCTCAAGTTTAGAAAGTGCCAAGGATGTCCTATAACCTCCCTACATCATGCCATGTGTGTATTTGCCTTTAAATGTGAGTAAATTAGCTTAAATGCTAACATGCTAATAGTCGTCATGCTAGCACCTAGCAAGGGAGCCTCAAGTTTGGAAAGTGCCAAGGTTGTCCTATAACCTCCCTACATCATGCCATGTGTGTATTTGCCTTTAGACATGAGTAAATTAGCTTCAATGCTAACATGCTAACGGCTACCATGCTAGCACCTAGAAAGAGGGCCTGAAGTTTAGAAAGTGCCAAGGTTGTCCTATAACCTCCCTGCATTATGCCATGTGTGAATTTGCCTTTAAACTTGAGTAAATTAGCATGAATGCTAACATGCTAGCAATTAGCATGCTCGCACCTAGCAAGAGGGCCTCAAGTTTACAAAGTACCAAGGTTGTCCTATAACCTCCCTACATCATGCCATGTGTGTATTTGCCTTTAGACATAAGTAAATTAGCTTAAATGCTAACATGCTAACGGCTACCATGCTAGCACCTAGCAAGAGGCCCTCAAGTTCAGAAACTGCCAAGGTTGTCCTATAACCTTCCTGCATCATGCCATGTGTGTATTTGCCTTTACACATGAGTAAATTAGCTTAAATGCTAACATGCTAACAGTCATCATGCTAGCACCTAGCAAGTCAGCCTCAAGTTTAGAAAGTGCCAAAGTTGTCCTATAACCTCCCTACATCATGTCATGTGTGTATTTGCCTTTAAATGTGAGTAAATTAGCTGAAATGCTAACATGCTAACAATCATTATGCTAGCACCTAGCAAGAGAGCCTCAAGTTTAGAAAGTGCCAAGGTTGTCCTATAACCTCCCTACATCATGCCATGTGTGTATTTGCCTTTAAATGTGAGTAAATTAGCGTAAAGGCTAACATGCTAACAATCATCATGCTAGAACCTAGCAAGAGAGCTTCAACTTTAGAAAGTGCCAAGGTTGTCCTATAACCTCCCTGCATCATGCCATGTGTGTATTTGCCTTTATATGTGAGTAAATTAGCTTAAATGCTAACATGCTGACATGCTAGCAATTAGCATTTCGCCACAGAGAGAGTTCAGAAGTTTATCTAAAAAACGAGCCATCAATCACGTTTCTACGTGGCCGTATGGCTGAGCTACAAGGCTGAAAAAAGTCTGTAAATTCTCGTTTTCTCTGGAATGCGGCTGTTCTAAAAATAGAATTCTGTACCTAATCTACTGGCCCATTTTTGAACGTTTCGGTTAATAGCGTCGCCATGGTTACACGAAACGTTCCAAAAAATAAATACCGCTGTCGTCCCGAGCGTCACGATTCCGACCGTGTAACATGTGTGGGGGTCCTTCTTGTGGTTTTGGCCGCATTACGCGCGCAAAAAGCGGAAGATTAAGATATAATAACTAGAAAATTCCCGCAGAAATTTTGATGGACTGGCCACCTGTGCTGTGAACCTCTGGCCCGGTGTGCCAACGGCTACCGCGGTAGCACCTAGCAAGAAAGCCTCAAGTACGGAAAAGGTTGATGCAGTCCCATAGTGTCCCCACATCATGCCAAGTGTGTGTTTGCCTTTAAACTTGAATAAATTAGGTAAAATGCTAACATGCTAACAGTCATCATGCTAGCACCTAGCAAGAGGGCCTCATGTTTAGAAACTGCCATAGTTGTCCTATAACCTCCCTACATCATGCCATGTTTGTATTTGCCTTTAAATGTGAGTAAATTAGCTTAAATGCTAACATGCTAACAGTCATCATGCTAGCACCTAGCAAGAGAGCCTCAACTTTAGAACGTGCCAAGGTTGTCCTATAACCTCCCTGCATCATGCCATGGGTGTATTTGCCTTTAAACATGAGTAAATTAGCTTAAATGCTAACATGCTAACGGCTACCATGCTAGCACCTAGCAAGAGGGCCTCAAGTTTAGAAAGTGCCAAGGATGTCCTATAACCTCCCTACATCATGCCATGTGTGTATTTGCCTTTAAATGTGAGTAAATTAGCTTAAATGCTAACATGCTAATAGTCGTCATGCTAGCACCTAGCAAGGGAGCCTCAAGTTTGGAAAGTGCCAAGGTTGTCCTATAACCTCCCTACATCATGCCATGTGTGTATTTGCCTTTAGACATGAGTAAATTAGCTTAAATGCTAACATGCTAACGGCTACCATGCTAGCACCTAGCAAGAGGGCCTCAAGTTTAGAAACTGCCAAGGTTGTCCTATAACCTCCCTACATCATGCCATATGTGTATTTGCCTTTAAACGTGAGTAAATTAGCTTAAATGCTAACATGCTAACAGCCATCATGCTAGCACCTAGCAAAAGGGCATCAAGTTGAAAAAGTGCCAAGGTTGTCCTATAACCTCCCTACATCATGCCATGTGTGTATTTGCCTTTAGACATGAGTAAATTAGCTTAAATGCAATCGTGCTAACGGGTACCATGCTAGCACCTAGCAAGAGAGTCCCAAGTTTAGAAAGTGCCAAGGTTGTCCTATAACCTCCCTACATCATGCCATGTGTGTATTTGCCTTTAGACATGAGTAAATTAGCTTCAATGCTAACATGCTAACGGCTACCATGCTAGCACCTAGAAAGAGGGCCTGAAGTTTAGAAAGTGCCAAGGTTGTCCTATAACCTCCCTGCATTATGCCATGTGTGAATTTGCCTTTAAACTTGAGTAAATTAGCATGAATGCTAACATGCTAGCAATTAGCATGCTCGCACCTAGCAAGAGGGCCTCAAGTTTACAAAGTACCAAGGTTGTCCTATAACCTCCCTACATCATGCCATGTGTGTATTTGCCTTTAGACATAAGTAAATTAGCTTAAATGCTAACATGCTAACGGCTACCATGCTAGCACCTAGCAAGAGGCCCTCAAGTTCAGAAACTGCCAAGGTTGTCCTATAACCTTCCTGCATCATGCCATGTGTGTATTTGCCTTTACACATGAGTAAATTAGCTTAAATGCTAACATGCTAACAGTCATCATGCTAGCACCTAGCAAGTCAGCCTCAAGTTTAGAAAGTGCCAAAGTTGTCCTATAACCTCCCTACATCATGTCATGTGTGTATTTGCCTTTAAATGTGAGTAAATTAGCTGAAATGCTAACATGCTAACAATCATTATGCTAGCACCTAGCAAGAGAGCTTCAACTTTAGAAAGTGCCAAGGTTGTCCTATAACCTCCCTGCATCATGCCATGTGTGTATTTGCCTTTATATGTGAGTAAATTAGCTTAAATGCTAACATGCTGACATGCTAGCAATTAGCATTTCGCCACAGAGAGAGTTCAGAAGTTTATCTAAAAAACGAGCCATCAATCACGTTTCTACGTGGCCGTATGGCTGAGCTACAAGGCTGAAAAAAGTCTGTAAATTCTCGTTTTCTCTGGAATGCGGCTGTTCTAAAAATAGAATTCTGTACCTAATCTACTGGCCCATTTTTGAACGTTTCGGTTAATAGCGTCGCCATGGTTACACGAAACGTTCCAAAAAATAAATACCGCTGTCGTCCCGAGCGTCACAATTCCGACCGTGTAACATGTGTGGGGGTCCTTCTTGTGGTTTTGGCCGCATTACGCGCGCAAAAAGCGGAAGATTAAGATATAATAACTAGAAAATTCCCGCGGAAATTTTGATGGACTGGCCACCTGTGCTGTGAACCTCTGGCCCGGTGTGCCAACGGCTACCGCGGTAGCACCTAGCAAGAAAGCCTCAAGTACGGAAAAGGTTGATGCAGTCCCATAGTGTCCCCACATCATGCCAAGTGTGTGTTTGCCTTTAAACTTGAATAAATTAGGTAAAATGCTAACATGCTAACAGTCATCATGCTAGCACCTAGCAAGAGGGCCTCATGTTTAGAAACTGCCATAGTTGTCCTATAACCTCCCTACATCATGCCATGTTTGTATTTGCCTTTAAATGTGAGTAAATTAGCTTAAATGCTAACATGCTAACAGTCATCATGCTAGCACCTAGCAAGAGAGCCTCAACTTTAGAACGTGCCAAGGTTGTCCTATAACCTCCCTGCATCATGCCATGGGTGTATTTGCCTTTAAACATGAGTAAATTAGCTTAAATGCTAACATGCTAACGGCTACCATGCTAGCACCTAGCAAGAGAGCCTCAAGTTTAGAAACTGCCAAGGTTGTCCTATAACCTCCCCACATCATGTCATGTGTGTATTTGCCTTTAAACGTTAGTAAATTAGCTGAAATGCTAACATGCTAACAATCATTATGCTAGCACCTAGCAAGAGAGCCTCAAGTTTAGAAAGTGCCAAGGTTGTCCTATAACCTCCCTACACCATGCCATTTGTGTATTTGCCTGAAGACATGAGTAAATTAGCTTAAATGCTAACATGCTAACGGCTACCACGGTAGCACCTGGCAAGAGGGCCTCAAGTTTAGAAAGTGCCAAGGTTGTCCTATAACCTCCCTACATCATGCCATGGGTGTATTTGCCTTTAAACATCAGTAAATTAGCTTAAATGCTAACATGCTAACAGTCATCATGCTAGCACCTAGCAAGAGGGCCTCAAGTTTAGAAACTGCCATGGTTGTCCTATAACCTCCCTACATCATGCCATGTGTGTATTTGCCTTTAAATGTGAGTAAATTAGCTTAAATACTAACATGCTAACAGTTATCGTGCTCGCACCTAGCAAGAAAGCCTCAAGTTTGGAAAGTGCCAAGGTTGTCCTATAACCTCCCTACATCATGCCATGTGTGTATTTGCCTTTATACATGAGTAAATTAGCTTAAATGCTAACATGCTAACGGCTACCATGCTAGCACCTAGCAAGAGGGCCTCAAGTTTAGAAACTGCCAAGGTTGTCCTATAACCTCTCTACATCATGCCATATGTGTATTTGCCTTTAAACGTGAGTAAATTAGCTTAAATGCTAACATGCTAACAGCCATCATGCTAGCACCTAGCAAGAGAGCATCAAGTTGAAAAAGTGCCAAGGTTGTCCTATAACCTCCCTACATCATGCCATGTGTGTATTTGCCTTTAGACATGAGTAAATTAGCTTAAATGCTATCATGCTAACGGGTACCATGCTAGCACCTAGCAAGAGAGTCCCAAGTTTAGAAAATGCCAAGGTTGTCCTATAACCTCCCTACATCATGCCATGTGTGTATTTGCCTTTAGACATAAGTAAATTAGCTTAAATGCTAACATGCTAACGGCTACCATGCTAGCACCTAGCAAGAGGCCCTCAAGTTCAGAAACTGCCAAGGTTGTCCTATAACCTTCCTGCATCATGCCATGTGTGTATTTGCCTTTACACATGAGTAAATTAGCTTAAATGCTAACATGCTAACAGTCATCATGCTAGCACCTAGCAAGTCAGCCTCAAGTTTAGAAAGTGCCAAAGTTGTCCTATAACCTCCCTACATCATGTCATGTGTGTATTTGCCTTTAAATGTGAGTAAATTAGCTGAAATGCTAACATGCTAACAATCATTATGCTAGCACCTAGCAAGAGAGCCTCAAGTTTAGAAAGTGCCAAGGTTGTCCTATAACCTCCCTACATCATGCCATGTGTGTATTTGCCTTTAAATGTGAGTAAATTAGCGTAAATGCTAACATGCTAACAATCATCATGCTAGAACCTAGCAAGAGAGCTTCAACTTTAGAAAGTGCCAAGGTTGTCCTATAACCTCCCTGCATCATGCCATGTGTGTATTTGCCTTTATATGTGAGTAAATTAGCTTAAATGCTAACATGCTGACATGCTAGCAATTAGCATTTCGCCACAGAGAGAGTTCAGAAGTTTATCTAAAAAACGAGCCATCAATCACGTTTCTACGTGGCCGTATGGCTGAGCTACAAGGCTGAAAAAAGTCTGTAAATTCTCGTTTTCTCTGGAATGCGGCTGTTCTAAAAATAGAATTCTGTACCTAATCTACTGGCCCATTTTTGAACGTTTCGGTTAATAGCGTCGCCATGGTTACACGAAACGTTCCAAAAAATAAATACCGCTGTCGTCCCGAGCGTCACGATTCCGACCGTGTAACATGTGTGGGGGTCCTTCTTGTGGTTTTGGCCGCATTACGCGCGCAAAAAGCGGAAGATTAAGATATAATAACTAGAAAATTCCCGCGGAAATTTTGATGGACTGGCCACCTGTGCTGTGAACCTCTGGCCCGGTGTGCCAACGGCTACCGCGGTAGCACCTAGCAAGAAAGCCTCAAGTACGGAAAAGGTTGATGCAGTCCCATAGTGTCCCCACATCATGCCAAGTGTGTGTTTGCCTTTAAACTTGAATAAATTAGGTAAAATGCTAACATGCTAACAGTCATCATGCTAGCACCTAGCAAGAGGGCCTCATGTTTAGAAACTGCCATAGTTGTCCTATAACCTCCCTACATCATGCCATGTTTGTATTTGCCTTTAAATGTGAGTAAATTAGCTTAAATGCTAACATGCTAACAGTCATCATGCTAGCACCTAGCAAGAGAGCCTCAACTTTAGAACGTGCCAAGGTTGTCCTATAACCTCCCTGCATCATGCCATGGGTGTATTTGCCTTTAAACATGAGTAAATTAGCTTAAATGCTAACATGCTAACGGCTACCATGCTAGCACCTAGCAAGAGAGCCTCAAGTTTAGAAACTGCCAAGGTTGTCCTATAACCTCCCCACATCATGTCATGTGTGTATTTGCCTTTAAACGTTAGTAAATTAGCTGAAATGCTAACATGCTAACAATCATTATGCTAGCACCTAGCAAGAGAGCCTCAAGTTTAGAAAGTGCCAAGGTTGTCCTATAACCTCCCTACACCATGCCATTTGTGTATTTGCCTGAAGACATGAGTAAATTAGCTTAAATGCTAACATGCTAACGGCTACCACGGTAGCACCTGGCAAGAGGGCCTCAAGTTTAGAAAGTGCCAAGGTTGTCCTATAACCTCCCTACATCATGCCATGGGTGTATTTGCCTTTAAACATCAGTAAATTAGCTTAAATGCTAACATGCTAACAGTCATCATGCTAGCACCTAGCAAGAGGGCCTCAAGTTTAGAAACTGCCATGGTTGTCCTATAACCTCCCTACATCATGCCATGTGTGTATTTGCCTTTAAATGTGAGTAAATTAGCTTAAATACTAACATGCTAACAGTTATCGTGCTCGCACCTAGCAAGAAAGCCTCAAGTTTGGAAAGTGCCAAGGTTGTCCTATAACCTCCCTACATCATGCCATGTGTGTATTTGCCTTTATACATGAGTAAATTAGCTTAAATGCTAACATGCTAACGGCTACCATGCTAGCACCTAGCAAGAGGGCCTCAAGTTTAGAAACTGCCAAGGTTGTCCTATAACCTCTCTACATCATGCCATATGTGTATTTGCCTTTAAACGTGAGTAAATTAGCTTAAATGCTAACATGCTAACAGCCATCATGCTAGCACCTAGCAAGAGAGCATCAAGTTGAAAAAGTGCCAAGGTTGTCCTATAACCTCCCTACATCATGCCATGTGTGTATTTGCCTTTAGACATGAGTAAATTAGCTTAAATGCTATCATGCTAACGGGTACCATGCTAGCACCTAGCAAGAGAGTCCCAAGTTTAGAAAATGCCAAGGTTGTCCTATAACCTCCCTACATCATGCCATGTGTGTATTTGCCTTTAGACATAAGTAAATTAGCTTAAATGCTAACATGCTAACGGCTACCATGCTAGCACCTAGCAAGAGGCCCTCAAGTTCAGAAACTGCCAAGGTTGTCCTATAACCTTCCTGCATCATGCCATGTGTGTATTTGCCTTTACACATGAGTAAATTAGCTTAAATGCTAACATGCTAACAGTCATCATGCTAGCACCTAGCAAGTCAGCCTCAAGTTTAGAAAGTGCCAAGGTTGTCCTATAACCTCCCTACATCATGTCATGTGTGTATTTGCCTTTAAATGTGAGTAAATTAGCTGAAATGCTAACATGCTAACAATCATTATGCTAGCACCTAGCAAGAGAGCCTCAAGTTTAGAAAGTGCCAAGGTTGTCCTATAACCTCCCTACATCATGCCATGTGTGTATTTGCCTTTAAATGTGAGTAAATTAGCGTAAATGCTAACATGCTAACAATCATCATGCTAGAACCTAGCAAGAGAGCTTCAACTTTAGAAAGTGCCAAGGTTGTCCTATAACCTCCCTGCATCATGCCATGTGTGTATTTGCCTTTATATGTGAGTAAATTAGCTTAAATGCTAACATGCTGACATGCTAGCAATTAGCATTTCGCCACAGAGAGAGTTCAGAAGTTTATCTAAAAAACGAGCCATCAATCACGTTTCTACGTGGCCGTATGGCTGAGCTACAAGGCTGAAAAAAGTCTGTAAATTCTCGTTTTCTCTGGAATGCGGCTGTTCTAAAAATAGAATTCTGTACCTAATCTACTGGCCCATTTTTGAACGTTTCGGTTAATAGCGTCGCCATGGTTACACGAAACGTTCCAAAAAATAAATACCGCTGTCGTCCCGAGCGTCACGATTCCGACCGTGTAACATGTGTGGGGGTCCTTCTTGTGGTTTTGGCCGCATTACGCGCGCAAAAAGCGGAAGATTAAGATATAATAACTAGAAAATTCCCGCGGAAATTTTGATGGACTGGCCACCTGTGCTGTGAACCTCTGGCCCGGTGTGCCAACGGCTACCGCGGTAGCACCTAGCAAGAAAGCCTCAAGTACGGAAAAGGTTGATGCAGTCCCATAGTGTCCCCACATCATGCCAAGTGTGTGTTTGCCTTTAAACTTGAATAAATTAGGTAAAATGCTAACATGCTAACAGTCATCATGCTAGCACCTAGCAAGAGGGCCTCATGTTTAGAAACTGCCATAGTTGTCCTATAACCTCCCTACATCATGCCATGTTTGTATTTGCCTTTAAATGTGAGTAAATTAGCTTAAATGCTAACATGCTAACAGTCATCATGCTAGCACCTAGCAAGAGAGCCTCAACTTTAGAACGTGCCAAGGTTGTCCTATAACCTCCCTGCATCATGCCATGGGTGTATTTGCCTTTAAACATGAGTAAATTAGCTTAAATGCTAACATGCTAACGGCTACCATGCTAGCACCTAGCAAGAGAGCCTCAAGTTTAGAAACTGCCAAGGTTGTCCTATAACCTCCCCACATCATGTCATGTGTGTATTTGCCTTTAAACGTTAGTAAATTAGCTGAAATGCTAACATGCTAACAATCATTATGCTAGCACCTAGCAAGAGAGCCTCAAGTTTAGAAAGTGCCAAGGTTGTCCTATAACCTCCCTACACCATGCCATTTGTGTATTTGCCTGAAGACATGAGTAAATTAGCTTAAATGCTAACATGCTAACGGCTACCACGGTAGCACCTGGCAAGAGGGCCTCAAGTTTAGAAAGTGCCAAGGTTGTCCTATAACCTCCCTACATCATGCCATGGGTGTATTTGCCTTTAAACATCAGTAAATTAGCTTAAATGCTAACATGCTAACAGTCATCATGCTAGCACCTAGCAAGAGGGCCTCAAGTTTAGAAACTGCCATGGTTGTCCTATAACCTCCCTACATCATGCCATGTGTGTATTTGCCTTTAAATGTGAGTAAATTAGCTTAAATACTAACATGCTAACAGTTATCGTGCTCGCACCTAGCAAGAAAGCCTCAAGTTTGGAAAGTGCCAAGGTTGTCCTATAACCTCCCTACATCATGCCATGTGTGTATTTGCCTTTATACATGAGTAAATTAGCTTAAATGCTAACATGCTAACGGCTACCATGCTAGCACCTAGCAAGAGGGCCTCAAGTTTAGAAACTGCCAAGGTTGTCCTATAACCTCTCTACATCATGCCATATGTGTATTTGCCTTTAAACGTGAGTAAATTAGCTTAAATGCTAACATGCTAACAGCCATCATGCTAGCACCTAGCAAGAGAGCATCAAGTTGAAAAAGTGCCAAGGTTGTCCTATAACCTCCCTACATCATGCCATGTGTGTATTTGCCTTTAGACATGAGTAAATTAGCTTAAATGCTATCATGCTAACGGGTACCATGCTAGCACCTAGCAAGAGAGTCCCAAGTTTAGAAAATGCCAAGGTTGTCCTATAACCTCCCTACATCATGCCATGTGTGTATTTGCCTTTAGACATAAGTAAATTAGCTTAAATGCTAACATGCTAACGGCTACCATGCTAGCACCTAGCAAGAGGGCCTTAAGTTTAGAAAGTACCAAGGTTGTCCTATAACCTCCCCGCATCATGCCATGGGTGTATTTGCCTTTACACATGAGTAAATTAGCTTAAATGCTAACATGCTAACAGTCATCATGCTAGCACCTAGCAAGAGGGCCTCAAGTTTAGAAACTGGCAAGGTTGTCCTATAACCTCCCTACATCATGCCATGTGTGTATTTGCCTTTAAATGTGAGTAAATTAGCTTAAATGCTAACATGCTAACAGTCATCATGCTAGCACCTAGCAAGAGAGCCTCAAGTTTAGAAAGTGCCAAGGTTGTCCTATAACCTCCCTACATCATGCCATGTGTGTATTTGCCTTTAGACATGAGTAAATTAGCTTAAATGCTAACATGCTAACGGCTACCATGCTAGCACCTAGCAAGAGAGCCTCAGGTTTAGAAAGCCCCATGGTTGTCCTATAACCTCCCTGCATCATGCCATGTGTGTATTTGCCTTTAGACATGAGTAAATTAGCTTAAATGCTAACATGCTAACGGCTACCATGCTAGCACCTAGCAAGAGGGCCGAGCAACATAGCATCAAGTCTTGAAAGTTGCCAGGCACTGCTGTGGTGTCTGTACATGTCATGTGATGTTTTCCAATTGAAAGCAGCACTTGCATTGCCATGGAGGAGAGAGAGTGCCTGACATGCGGGTCGATACTGAACTATCGATTCCTGACATGATGATAACACAGCTCATTGCTGTATCATGGATTCTATAAAAATGTTGATATTTTGATACTTTGGTCTTTGAGGTGCCTGGAGTCAATGTGCTTAATTAGAAAAATCTAACTTTTAAAATCTACATAATAAATGAGCTGTATGGTATCAGCTGGGAAGGGAATCATTGTAATCCACATGTCAAGAGAAGGGGGTTTTTGAAGGGAGGGACTGTGAGGAGGAGGAGGAGGTGGTGGCCATGGCAGTGAATGAGCACAGAGGGCTGAATCGCTCATGTCGAACAGAAGCTTCTTACGGCCAAACGATTCGAGATATGGACACCACGAGACGACCGTGAGCGGCCCGAGGGTCGGGGATTCGCATAGATCTGCTCGTTTTGCATATCGGTTGAGAAACGACCGCAGGATGACGAGTTGAAAACACAGAAAATTAAAGATTTGGAGAAAGAAAAGACGGCGTCTTTAACATGGGAGTGAATGGGAGACATGCCGGCGCTCTTCTCGCTTCTGAGGGCCCAGAAGGCAATCCGTACATCTCTCAGACATAAGAGTGACATTTTTGGAAAGGGGACAAGATTTCCTACGTTTTCACCAAATTAAATCGAGCTGGCTAAAACGGTGTGGCCAGGAAGAGGAGTTGTTTGCAAAGCCAAAAAGTTTTCTTTTCGTCTCCCCTGCCACAGTGGAGTCAGAGTGGGAGACGCTGGCGAAGCGCACACCTCCTTCTGACGAAGATAGAGCGAAAACTAAACATCCTACGATAAAACTAATTAGCCACAGAGAGAGTAGAGAAGTTTATCTCAAAAATGAGCCGTTAATCACGTTTCTACGTGGCAGTATGGCTGAGCTACAAGGCTGTGAAAAATGTGTAGATTCTCGTTTTTTTCTCTGCCTTGTGCTGTTCTAAAAATAGAACAGGTGAAAACCTAATCTAGTGGCCCATTTTTGAACGTTTTGGTTAATAGCGTCGCCATGGTTACACAAAACGTTCCAAAAACTAAATACCGCTGTAGTCCCGAGCGCCACGTTTCCGGCGGTGTAACATGTTTGGGGGTCCTTCTTGCGGTTTTGGCCGCATTACGCGCACAAAAAGTGGAAGATTAAGATATAAGAAGAAAGAGAAAAATAATAACTAAACAGCAATAACAATATGGGCTGGCTCAGTAGCCAGCCCATAGACTGCTGTAGCCATAATAACAAGTAGCAGTCTATGGGCTGGCTACTGAGCCAGTCCATAACTAAACGCCACATAGAATAACAATATGGGCTGGCTCAGTAGCCAGCCCATAGACTGCTACTGCAAGTAGCCAGCCCAGTAGCCAGCCCATAGACTGCTACTGCAAGTAGCAGTCTATGGGCTGGCTACTGAGCCAGTCCATAATAACTAAACAGCAATAACAATATGGGCTGGCTCAGTAGCCAGCCCATAGACTGCTACTTGCAGTAGCAGTCTATGGGCTGGCTACTGAGCCAATCCATAATAAGATCCATAGTAATGACATAAAAGTAGTAAGGAGGCGTTTACATTCATATGTGTTCCCATATATATGTGTTTATGTGTGTGTTGCTCAGCTGTGACAGCTGGGATACCCGGTCGGCAGTATGGGGCGATCAAGCCACGGGGGGGTCCGTGTTCAAGTTATTTTGGGAAACACAGAGGAGGAAGCATTTCCATCAATGCCTGGCCTGACCAATCACAGCCCCACAGGCTCACCCCCGTCTGACAGCCCCCTCTGTTCATTTGCACAACCTCAATTAGCCTTCAGCGGGGAGAAGAAAGGAAGTGGACGCTTAAAGGACTTATTCAGTCCACCCTACTGCACTTCATCCATGAAATACACCTGAAATCGCATTTGATGTTTCAACCTCTAACACACGTTTGTGATGGTTTGACGCCGCTGTTACTGAATTATTCTTTAGCTACACAACCTAATGACATCAAACATCCTGCCATTACAAAGCTAATAATGCTTCATGGAACAATATTTTTATGATTGTGCTTATACTGGGTCAGGCAAAATGATCTGACACATTTGTAGGTTAAATAAAAAGCAAATAAAGTAAAGTAACAAAAAAGTGTTTTTATTTTTCAGTTGCTGCCATGAATTGGGCCGGTGAGCATGGCGCTTTCATTGCGTAAACGTTTATCAAAACAAACAAATCTGTAACTGCAACACAACGAGCGTTCCGTTTGCACTTCAATCTTGGTAGACATGATCCCGTACCAGCTCCAAACACCATCTTGTTATGGGTTTGGGTAACTTCCGCCAGAAAAAAATGGCATTATATTTCGAAAATAAAAACACTTTTTGGTTTCTTTACTTTATTTGCCTTTTATTTAACCTACAAATGTGTCAGATCATTTTGCTTGACCATGTATAACTGCACTGTATTTGCTGTTATTTATGTATGTTAGCATTAGCATTAGCCTGGAGAGATTATTGCATTGAAAGTGAATATTCTGTCGGGATAATATAGCAGCCAGAGATAAAAAAAAAAAGAAAAGACGACAATGCGACAGCGAACTATTGGTCATTTTTAGCCAAAGTGAAAATGATGTTTTTAGCTAACTTGCTCTTGTGAGTAAGCTAGGCGCTTTCAGGTGCTTTCAGTTAAGAACTGTTAGCCTAGTTCGCAACAAGTAAATAAAAAAATTTATATTTTTTCTTCAAACTAGCTGTGATTAGCTTGAAATGATTAAACATAAAATGAAGATAAATGTTTTTAGCTATGTTATGCAGCTACAGTATCGTTCCCTGGAGGTGTTTACTGCTTGCTATCCCAGGTAAGATCATCTAACTAATACTGCCAGCCAACAAAATAGAATAGTTTAGTGTTGTTTTGTCTAACTTGTGCTGTTTTAACTCATCCTTTAACTATAAAAATGTCACAGAGAGTTCATTTTCCAGTTAATGATGGGGAGACAGTTAGCCAGACAAAGCAAACTCGAGCTGTTTAGCTGATGCTAGCTTCATTAGCCAAGTCACGCTATAGCCGGTATAATGTCAGTTTCTGTGAACAATAAATAGTCGTTTATTGACCTCTTTCCTCTCGACAACATAAATACCGTCAGAGTCACTGTCACTGTGACAAACAATAATGAAATAATAGTGTGGAGGAGGGAGGCTTGTCAACAGAAACGCTGAGTGACAGCTGAAATGTACCTGCGGCGAGCTGGTGAAGAGTTATTTTTGTTGCAGCACTCATTTTGAAATGCTGGCACACTTCAAGCCCAGCCTTCACAATGCTGATAGTTTTATTAAGAGGATTCTCTGCCGCCAAAGCTCCAGCCGTTCATTTCCTGTCTGCGTGTGATTGATGCTCAGTGTCTACTGGGTCACCTGAGAGCTTCTCACGAGGCGTCTCATTGTCTCATCTCATGTCGCCTGGGTCATCTTCACACCACTCTTTCAATAACGCCTTATATCAGGCTGCTATATCAGCTATTACACTGCTAGCATGCAGCATCTAAGCTCACATCATTATATAAGCTGGTATCTCCACTGGACAATTCATTAGGTACATTATCTAATGACATTTAGTGCAAAAATTCTCCCTTTACAAACAACATGCTCACTGGAGATGTGCAAGTTATGAATGAGTTGCTCAAAACTCACAACAGGAAAGAGGAAAGAGGAAGTGACTGCACAAAATACTCGCTCCAGCCTCATTCATTTATTTATTTACAATGATCAGCATATCTCCATAAACGGTGGACATCATGAAAAGGAGGTAGGCCTATTGTTTTTCTTGCAGACAAGACAGCATGAGCAGATAGATGATCTGCATTTAACACACATCGCTAATCTGAGTGCTCACTACAGTGTGTGCAGTCAAGCAACGAGGTCACAGCAGACGATGAAAGAGGGAATTAATACTGTGTAATGTACATGATGATAATATGTATATCTATGTGTACATCCACCAAGGATAAATGCATTGAGGATTAGTGGAAAAAGATCATGAATGAGCAGACATTATGAAAGTATTTGCTCTACTGGCAAAAAGTCTACATCAGTTAAGTCCTGTCTTTGCACATACATTTATTATAAGTTTACTTCGCAATCCTTAAATGTTTCTGTGGAAAATCTACTATATGCCCTTTTGGAGGGATTGAGTGCGAATATCTCCCTCTACTGGACACAAGTGACACTGTAAGTGTAAAGCACGTCGGTCTGGTTGAAGTGACGTTAAAAGACTTTAGAAATGTTTTATTTTTCCTCCAGACTGTGTCATTTGTGTATAGTTTTAATGTGAGTGTTTTTATTCGTTTGAGTAGAGAGATTGTACTTATTGTAACTCTAGTGGGCGCCATAGTCATGACAGTAAAGGTGGGAGATCATTCACGTTGTGGTATCAATACTAATGTAACAGTTTAATGTGATGTAAATTCATTGGTCATGCCTGGAAAGTGGGTGCACGGATGACGTCATGAAAATGCGACTGGTATATAGGTTGGCGTTTTTTTGTTGGCAGTGTTGTTGTATTCAATAAACGAAGCCCAGCGTCTTCTCAAGTTTCATAATTGTATAAACAAGATGAAATGTTAAAAAGTGTGAATAGTATAAAGTAGAATGCAAAAATACATAGTATAAATAAATGGAGCTGTGCCAGTGTCTTTCACTTTTGCTTAACCTAGCAAGTATGGTACGTTCCAGGATTGCTAAACGGAGTGTGACTTGGTACGTGAAAATAAATATGAAAGAGAACGCAAATGTATAATCAATATAAAAAATAATTTGGATCCATCCACCCACCACGTATACCGGACAGAGGTCACGTTAAAGAGGGGGGGGGGGGATCCCAGCTCTGTTGATGTTCAGATTTCCGGATGTACCTGAAGGCGGCACTTAACGCTCTATTCCAAGTGTAAAAAAAATTAACATCGAAAGTGTTTGCACACGTAAAGCAGCCGAGTGGACGCTAGCTAGCAAGGTGTGTGAGGAAGCAGGACGAGGACGTCACTTTGGAGGATAATGTAATTATTAACCTCAACCTGACGGAGGCAGGAAGGTGATCTTTGGCACCACTTTCTTGCCTTGGCTCGACGTTTTCATTCCTCCTGTTTATCCTCTTTCACCTTGAAAAAGGCGACTTCTTCCGTTTCCTACCTGAACAGGTAAGTGCTTTCGCTTTTAAAATGGCTTCTTGTTTGTTCAACGATGGATACGATTTTTGTATATACTTTTAATCACTGGTTTGTTCTCTTTTCTGACTTGTAATTATTGTTGTATTGTATTATTGTCATTTTTAAATGTTTCTGTTTTATTGCATCTTAACTGCTCAACATTGATAATGTCTAAAGTGGGAGTTATTTCATTTGCCACATTTTTTACCACTCTGTTTCTTCTTTGTTATATATTTATTCTTTTGTTATTCATAAGTTTCATATTCCGTGTAATTGTGCCCTCCTACTCAGTGTCAGGAGTTGATTTACTGACATACCTGCTTGGCATGACTCTAGGCGAGTGATGTTTCCATAGCAACCGTGTCAAGTTGGGGCAAAAGTATTGGAGTGAAAGTAAAAATTGAGACCACGGAA
Source organism: Doryrhamphus excisus (assembly GCF_037039965.1). NCBI lineage: Eukaryota > Metazoa > Chordata > Actinopteri > Syngnathiformes > Syngnathidae > Doryrhamphus > Doryrhamphus excisus. Next base: position 3,607,975 of record NC_136370.1, read on the forward strand.
GTCAAGTGTTGTGTGCACATAACGGTCACCTGACTGACTGTCCTCCAACGTGGCGCCATGTCCCCGATGATGGACGCCAACCCAGCAATCCACGACGACGAGGGAGCCGCTAAGAAGGTGGTGGGCGTGCTGGAGATGTTCCGTAAGAGCATCCGTATGGCGACGGACAAGAGCTCGCTTGTGCCTGGGCAGAGGGGGTTAAAGGTCAGCGAGTCCGGGTCGGGGCAGTCCAAAGCTCTGCCCTCTCCTCGTGAGTAACTCTTTCAAACGTAACGCTTCATAAAACTGTCATGGCTCAACACATCTGAGCTCAACAATGTCCGACGTGTCTTGCTGTGGACGGGGTGACATGTAGTCAACTAATTTTGTCAGGTGCCACGTCTCCTCTCAAGAGCGTGACGGCGCTCTTCCAGGCGAAGGACGATGAGGTGGACAGCGAGAAAGGCAGAGCCATGACGCGTTCAAAGACAGGTGAGCGTAAACGTTTCATTGAAAGTGATGAAACTAAACCCTCTCGCTCCTCAGAGCCCAACATGGCACCTTTGGACTCCCTCCTAAAAAAGGGAGCGTCCATCCGCCGCAGCCTGAAATTTGCCTCCCGGAAGGACAGGAGGCAGGAGGCCTTCCTCGCCGTCCAGGAGTTGGCTTCCAAGGATGAGGGGAAGGATATTGTAGAAGAAGAGGTGTTGGAGGAGATGGAGGAGACGTACACGCTGCCTGAATTGCCTCACACGCCTCTGTCAGGTAATGTGGGCCATATTCAAGGCAGTAGGAAATATCAACACCTCACTAATTCACTTTCTATGAGCCTTCAATAAGCAATGAAACCTGATTCTGGAAACACGGCCTCAGCTTTAAGGACACACTGTCCCACGGCTTCTTAGCCCCACCCCCTCCCGTTGTTATCTGTCTGTGTTTTGGCAACATTCATCATGATGGTCGTCTTCGTCCTGCTGGATGCTGCTTTACTCTTAACACGCTCAGACTCGTGGTTGCATAACAAAATGCAAGCAGGACTGGCGTTACAATCGAAATGGCCTTTGCCTTTCTTTTTATTTTTGTGGTTATAAGTTATTTTGATCATTTTTATAAATGATTTAATAAAATGAGGTCCAGTTTGATCCGGATCCAGATGGAACCAAACAATGTTGACCGGATGAGATTGAATTTTGTTATGTTTACATTTCATCTAAATGTGCAATCTGCATCAAATATGGATTCAACTCTGTTTGACATTCCAGATTTGATATCAAATATCTACAGCTTCTGTATATTAATTTATAAAAGTGCACTGTGATGTTATGCGTGCGCAGTGATGCAGATCAACAAGCTGATCGAGATGGAGGTCCTGGAGGAGGCCCACCTCAACCTGCTGGCCCTGCGCGTTGAGTTCCAGCAGGAATGGCAGCGCTGCGGCCAGGACTGCTCCATGGAGATGGCCAAGAAGGAGAAGGACCTGAGCATCCTCTATGCCGACCTGCGCCACAAGATTATGTCCATCGTGCGTACATCCGTTTCCCTCCCGTCCAGGAACAGGGGCCTCCTGGTCCACGTCGCCCGCATCGTCCAGGAGGAGGACAAACGGGCTCAGGAGCCCGGGGGTCTCCAAGGGAGCTGGATGGACGCCTGGAGGGAGGCCGTGGGGGAAGGGGTGAGGGAGAAAGTGGAAAGCGTCCATCTGGAGCAGAGTCACCTGAACGCCTCGTGGCTGGCCGTGCACCTTGGGCTGCTGGGCAAGGCCGTGGTGGAGGACCTGGAGATGGTGAAGAGGGACATCCGCTGGTCCTACCCTCCCAGCTTCATGGTCTTCGGCACCTACGTGGAGAGCTACCATGCTACCATCAGGCAGCACCTCAATAAGCTGCTGCAGCAGACCACACAGCTCAAGGACCTCTACGCTCTGCTGGACTGGATCGTCCACCGCTACCACAGGTCAGCGACCACACCATCACATTCTGCTCATGCAAGGACTGGACTGCTTCATACGGCTGTTTGTGCTCCCTAGTAGCTGCAAGAGAGAGCAGAAATATTATGAATATCTCCATCTGCAGAGCCGAGATATCAGAGATAAAATACATGCTTTTACAGACAAAAGTATGAAACCTCAACTCAGCTGGTCGGAATGTGGGAAGCATTTCAAGAAGAAACTTTATTGACTGCATTCCTGGGATCAGGCCTCCTTACCTCCAAACCGCGCTTGGAACACCATGTGGAAAAGAATGGAAAGGCTAAAAATACACAAATAGCACGGTGTTGCTGTTAAAATGTGAGTGTAATGTTAGTGTAGTGCCTATTTGTCCTTCAAAAATAAACTTAACTTAAACTATAATCAAAAGGCCACTGATGCACCTTGGGTTGTGTTTTACACAGGCAAAAGAGTCATTGTCCATACAACTTGTTCCATTTCTTTGTATTTATTTTTAATACCGAGCAAGCAAACAAAAAGGGAAGAAAGGCATTGTCTCCTGTTGCCTCTCTTGCTCTGGTACAAAACCATAGGCCCACCCCGGTGCATGCTGGTCTTGTGAGCACTGCCTACATAAATAGATTGCAGGTGCCCATGGTGTTATCCAATGAAATAAACCCACGAATAAACTACTAATTAACCCCAACAAAATATGATAAATAAACAAATAGTAATAGTAATCCAAACAAAACAACAACAACAAAATAAATCAACAGATTTTAAAAACCTAGGAACAGAAATACTAGCTCCTACAGTTAGCCCTTTAACTCACATAGCTGTGCTAGTGTGGCTAATGTTTGCATTCTCCGCTCCCACTCCTTGATGTTACATTGTTGTGTGTGATCCATGGCATCTATTAAGCGGGAAAGGTTCCGATTTACAGAGTGCAGTGATCTAATATGGCAGCCATTTTCCATAAGACAACCCCTTCAGTACCAGCCATTGTAGACCATTTTGACTCATTTTTCAAGGCACACAGATGAGAATCTTTTGTCAGGCAAAAAAGGTTTTTCCCTTCTTTAGTAACCAGCAGTGGAACATAGGTAAGTAGGTAGGTAAGTTTCAGGAAAATATCAGTTCCTGACTAAAAAAAATGAGAAAAACAGCTTTTTGTGAAGATACATTTAACTTTCACTTTGACACAATATTTTGATATTATGACCTTCTAAATACGGGTTCAAACATTATTAGAGCCCTGTATACTTGAAATAACACCCCTATATTTACAGCACATTGCTTAATACCGGCAGTGAAACAGTATAATATGGAATCTTGACACTGTGTGTCCCTCGCTAGTGAGAGGATCATGGGAAGTCCGACCCTGCAGCCAGACATGAAAGACGAGAACCCCGATCTGCAACTGGATGAGGACTTCCTGCTGCAGCTGACAGAGAAGTTCTGCACCACAGTGAAGGTGACGACATCATAGCATCGATTCTGGTGATGCCCACCAATCAACACGCAGCACTTATCTTAGGCCCTACCACTGTGGTTAGTACCACAAAAGACATGTAGAGAAGTACTTGATGGACACTCGACCTGAGGGTCGATTGACACTCTTTAGCCACGCCCACTTAGAGATGTCAAAAATATTCATTTTTTTTACTCACAGGAGGACCTGATAACTTTCTTGGATCGCCTGATTGAGCTTGAAAACAAGGACATGTGGATTGCCACACAGCACCCGGACAAAGAGGAGGACTTCTTCAACTCCGACTTCCACATGGACATCTGGACGGTGAGACATGTCCACTGCTGTGGCCACATGTGCTAATGACCACCAATAGATAATGAGGAGTATAATCAGACGTTTGATGACGCAGAGGAATAATGTTCATAATGTTTAGATTATTTCTGATGGGGAAATGGTACACTGGTATACTTTATGTTTATCAAGAGCATACAGTGTCACACACAAATGTTTCTTATATTTTGACCATCAAGCACACCCAACTGAATGAAATATTAGAAAGGCTTCTTGGGTTAATGTTATTGTGACCGGTGCAGTATTGCAGTATGTCCGGTAGAGGGCAGCAGAGCAACGCTGTCATGTGTTCTTTATGTGTGAACAGAAAGTGAAAGGAAACTTCGTCAACGCGCGACGCATTGACGCTCAGCTGGAGCACAAAGTCATGATATCTTGTCTGCAAGTGCTGAAAGATTTCCCCAAAAGGTACTTTTACCACATAATGAATAAATAAGGAAGCTACTGAAATATTTACATGTTTCATCACAAAAGGGGAAGCATGTTTTCCAGGTTGGGAAACATGAGAAAACTTCCCTCCCATTGACACCAAAAGAAGAAGTTGAACTCTTGCAGGAGACCTTGACCATGACCTTGACCGCAACCATGTCCCCCGCAGGTTTAATGCCGCCTACCAGCAGTGCTGCTCGCACCTGCGTCCTCAGACGCTGTGGAGCGAGTACAACGTCACGTACATCAACAGTTTCAGCTCTTTACAGTAAGTCACATGACCTGCAAGACGCCCTTATCGGAACATGCGTCACACAAACATCTCTGACATGGCAGCACAGTCTGGAACATCTTAAGAGGCTCTATTTATATCATGACCTGCCCGCATGGCATGCCGCAAACTGCGCTGTGATTGGCCGCTGCTTGAAAGTAGAAGCAAACGTGTTTCTATAAGCAGTACAGCTGCTGCTGCAGTGATCAACAACAGTTGTCTTTCGCCCTGGAAAAGGGAGTTATGTGGGGGGGGGGACACAAAGCAGGAAATACAAACACACAAGGAGAAAATAATAGGGCCAGCTAGCAAACTACTAGCTAACTAGACTAGCACACAGGCACCAGCACATCATGAGAACGTCGCCAACCAATGCACCCGACTTAGCACCTAGGCTGTAGGCATAGTTGAAGTGATTGACCCTTTACGAGCTGTCATGGCTCCTGCAGACATCACATGGAGGCGTACGGGCACGAGTGTGCAGATCTTGTGGAGACCCTGAAGAAGGAGGTAACCTGGCTCCTCCACAAGCTCCTGCAAGGCCTGGAGGACCAGTTCAAGGAGGAGGCCAAGGTGTGGCTCTTCTTCTTCACTTTTACTGTTTCATCTCTTCTGTGTAACAGGGAAAGGGGGGGCAGGTTAGAAGAAAAGACTGGCAGAAAAAGAGGATGTTGAAGGAAGAAAAGGGCCTGGTGGATTCCTGTGAAGAGTGTTTCACAATATAACCCAAATATTACAACTCACTTCTCCTTTCTTTTATCACAAGGGCTGGCACGGCATCTGACACCTTTTAGGAAATGAAATATTTGTCACATGAGCAAGCCGATCACATGATCACACACATAACACTTGATTAGGTACACCACCTAATAAGAAGTCCTCCCTGTTGGTTGTTATTGTGCTGAAACGAGTGTACTGGTGTTTACCCATTCATACAGCAAGGTCAAAGGTTAATGTTTTTCCTCAGCCTTACTTGCGGAGAATGATGACCAGGAAGTGGCTCACTAACGACGATGACTTTGATCAACTGTATGCACGCGGCGAGCTGCTCTCTCAGCACTGCGACGCCATGAGGCCGCCGCACGGCCAGGTGAGGAAGAGGAGACTGGTCACACAATAGAAGCGTTACTTGGAAAATCGCACTCACTTCCTCCATGATTGTTAGTCATGCGTATGCAATGTTTACATTGGAGAATATCTGCTGAATCGGTGAGGGCGACCGCGGAGGTCAGAGGACGAGCACGCAGACGTTCGCTCAATAGGAGGAAGTAGAGATGGCGCGATGATGAAGACTCCCTTTCTCTTTGTGGGACAGGCGCTGGCTAGCCGGCTACACCGCCACGTGATGAAGGAGTACGTGGGCCAGCTGATGAAGAACAACTACTCGTGCAAGAACCGCAAACACGAGAAGGCGGCTGCCAAGATAAAAGCGCAGTGCTCCAAGCTCAGAGAGCTCTTCCAGGACATGGTAGAAGAAAATTCAATTTTGAAACACATCCTGTCAAGGGACAATAATTAAAGAAGCAAAGTTGGATGGGCTTTAGAGTAGTCTGTGTACAGCTTGTATGACAGAATAGATGTACACAAAATGAGCCGTTATTGTCTAAGTAGCAACACAACAGAGTAGCAAGATGGTGTAGTGTGACTTTAATGAAGCGTGATATCACACATCTTCTTCCTGATGGGTAATGCAGGACGAATTCCAACATCTACTGTATTTCGTTCTTGTCAGAGGTCGTCAGAGGCGTGGCTCTACCCCATTGGAGACCACCTGTGTGAGATTATTGGTCAGAAGAACAAGGCGGACATCAAGAACCACCTGCAGTCTCTGCTAGAACAATACCCTGACTTTAGGTACCATTCATTCATTCAGTCATTTTCTACCGCTTATCCTCACAGGGGTCGCAAGGCGGGTTATCACAGGGCACATATAGACAAACAACCATTTACACTCACATTCATACTTATGGACAATTAGGAGTGGCCAATTAACCTAGCATGTTTTTGGAATGTGGGAGGAAACCGGAGTACCCGGAGAAAACCCATGCATGCACGGGGAGAACATGCAAACTCCACACAGAGATGGCCAAGGGTGGGATTGAACTTGGATCTCCTAGCTGTGAGGTCTGCACTCGATGCCCGTGCAGCCCCCTTTAGTACCACAGGAAGCAAATATATACTAAGAATATGTTGAACTTCCCAACAAGGTCAGAACACATTAGTTACAGCAAAACTTAGTTTCCTCGTTTATAACGCAGATAGCATAGCATGGGGTTGTCCAAAGTGCAGCCCGGGGACCATTTGTGGCCCGCAGCTCGTTTGTTATTGGCCCGTAGCACATCCATCTATCCTTCCATTTTCTATAATGCTTTTCCTGGCCAGGTATGCTGGAGCCTATCCAAATGTCTTTGGGCGAGAAGCGGGATAAACCCTTGACTGGTCGTCAGCCACATATAAACAAACAAAAATAGGGCAAAATGTAGGGAGGAAAACCAGTAATGTTGACACAGACGACTAATAATAAAACAACACTTATAATATAATATAAAATACAGAAAGTTTTTGGTAATGGTAATTGTAATAATGGTTTAATTTCATTCGAACATGCATCAGATTACAATTGAGTGCATCCCATAATCAGTTCACAGTTCCACATGTCCAAAAGGAGTAGGAAGAATTTATTTAGTTATTTAATTGCATATTTTATTATTATTTTTTTAATTATTTAATTATTTTTATTCTATTTATTTTTATTTAATATTTATTTATTTTACTTTGTTTTTACTAATTAAAAGTACATTTAAACCCCCCCAACATCCTTAGATTTTCGATATGCGGTGTGGACAACCCCCGGCTCAGCAAATACAGAGCCCCCCCCAAAGGTGCTGAAACGGTGAGGTCAATATCTTCCAAAATGTTTTCAGTTTACAGCAAAAATAAGGAACCTGACCTCACCTGGAGGGTACTGTATCCATCCAGGTTGGATTGGTTTAAGCATCTTTAATGCACTACACATATCAAAGTAGGACATGAGGACATTTTCTGTGTTACACAAAGAAGTGGCTGATGAGCTTTCTCATGGACGGTGAATGTTAAAAAGAATGTCACATGGTGTGTTTGCTGCTTCTATAGAAAAAAATCAAAGTAGCACACGGATAATATGAATAGATGCGTCCAAACGGTGACATAAATAAAAGTCAGACCACAAGGTCATGGACTAAAAAAACCCCAAGTGAAGACACGAGAGCAGCAAAATGCTCCCAACTAAAGAGAAAGAGGAAGTGCGTGTGAAGAAGCATGAAGGCACCACACAGTGAAGTTATGCGTTTGCTAACTAGCTATCTAAGCTATCGGTATACGTAGATCTTGACAAATAAAAAAATAAAATATTTCATTAACATTCAATTAAATATATTTTTACAATTAAAAAATGCTGTACTGTGGACCCCTCCCCCCATCCATAAAGGATATAAATTCTGCCTTTCCAAAGATGATCATGTTGAGTTTGGAGAGACAATATATTTATTACTGTTGCTAATGTTGTGGTTGTATGCCACATTAGATGAGTCAGGAGCAATGATTAATATTAATAACTAAGCCAGACTTTGGCAGCATTGATAGAACCCACACTAGAAAGTGTTTAGTGTGTAGTTGTGTCAGTCACGTTTATCTGTATTAACAAACATCACTTTTTTGGAAAAGCGTTCCTGCTACAGTAAACCTTGGATATATCGGACTCGGATATATCGGAAATTCGCTCACAACGGACAGATAAAAAAGAACCAATTTTTCTTTAATGCATTTCCAATAAAAATTCATTGCATATATTGGATTTTTTATAACGGATTTTGCCCATTTCGGACAAAATCTCCAGTCCCGTGCCAATTACCCTTGCATATATCGGATGGCCGCATCGTGTCTTTCTCCTGGCTCCAGATTTAGGACAAATATAAAAGTGAGTGACGTCAATAATACTAGCACAGCAGTGAATGAGATCTTAACCTCAGGCCTGACGGGCGTAACAGGGCCTAGCTTAATTAACAATTTGTTATGCTCAGAGCCAATAAAGTTAAATTCTCATTACCTTACGTCTCTTTTCATTGTCCAGTCCAGGTACATTGGAAACATAGTCAAGGAAGTGCCTTTTTATAACGGATAAAATCCGATTTACGCATATACCGGATATAAATCCGATATATGCGTAAAACGGCCATTTTCCGGTATACGCATATAACGGATTTCGCTTATATCGGACAAAACCAGTGGGAACAATTGAATCCTATATATCCGAGGTTTACTGTATTAAACTCCACTGTAGTACAGACTAAGCCAGGGGTCAGCAACCCATGGCTCCAGAGCCGCATGTGGCTCTTAAGCCTCTTTGTTGTGGCTCCCATTGCAATGCTCAAGCATTTAACATGCAAATCTGTTGGGCCCAACACGTAAACACATTTGTCAACAAATGTAGACAGAGTTTACATTTAATTTACGGAGATATTTATGTACATTTATATTCTATATTAGCAAGATCCGATACTAGCAAGAGCACTCGATCAACTCCACTTTTTCTCCTCTGAACTACTTTGATACCCCCAAATTCCCTCTAAATCTGTCAGTCAATCAGGTATAAACTTTTGAAAGTTTCTAAGATATTGTTTTTAATTATGTGTCACGGCTCTAGTCTATTTTCCTTTCATAAGCGAGGGGGTAAAATGGCTATTTTGATAGACCCCTGGTCTAAGCCTTGACCTTCAGATTTAGGCTGGTACAGACTTTCTCAGTCACCACTAGGTCATCATTCCCAAATGAAGTCATTGGAGTCAGATTGAGAGACTGTGGAAAGGAGCCAATGGTGAGGGAGGAGTTTATCATTCATAATCATAATCATCTGAAAGATTATGTGAATTTGAGCAGTCCACGTAGAATCACAGTTCGTCCCGTTCAATGATCGAGACTGGATGCCCAACCCTGATTGTAAGTCTGTACCGTGAACGCACCACCATCGCTTTCATTGCCTTGACCTCGTCCACAGTTGCACACACCTGACGGCCGTGCTGACCTTCCGAGGCCTGCTACGAGGTCGTGAGCACCAGCAGATCCTGCACAGGCTAAGGCAGCTGAGGAAGACGCCGGCCATCGCCGCCACCTTAAAAGACTGTGACGACAAACGCAGGGGGTTCTTCCGCGACATGGAGGTCACGGTTCGCACGGACTGTCTGTCCAACATCTCCTACTTCTGCCTGACCTGAATGCACTGCAGAGACGTCCACATTGGACTAAAAGTGGGTCAACATCTGCTTTGTGTTTGAGGCAAAGGGCTTGTGGTTCTTGAGCCAGCAGTGTTTTGAAGATGATCTGCTAGACCGGGGGTCGCCAACCTTTTTTCTTGTCGGAGCTTCTCTTACAAAATGAAAATGCCTGAAGCCCACTCATTTTTCTAACATTTATTTTCATAGCTTATTTCCACCCAAACAATTTGAATATTATATAACCATAATATATGAATATACTTTGAAAAACTGATAGTGAAGTCGCAAGGGACGACTACATGGATATTATGAGGAGGAAAAATTCATGAATGATTTTTCTTTTCAGAGAAGTTGAAGTTCTGATGACATAAATATACATATATAATAGATAATTCCCCCCATGAAACAAAACATTTCCCCAAGATGTTTCTTTTTTTTTGCATGAAAGTTGTCATCTTGAGCATTTCTTGGTGGTGCAACAGGAAGTGGAGCCATGGAGCCATGTGATGAAATATTGGAGACATTCTGAGGTGTTTTGTTTTTTTAATGGTTCTCTTGCAAGTGGTGGCTTAAAAATAAGTCTGTGTTTTGGTTATTTTTTAAAGGAAGAGATGGTTTTGCATAATCGACTGTAAATATTAAAACTTGAAAGTGCTTCACCCTATGATGGCACTGATTTAAAGGGGACCTGTTATGCCCATTTTGGGCCATTTGTATTAAGCTGTGGACTTCAGTAGAGCAGCTACACACAATAACCCAATCAGCAAGCTTTCCAGAGCTTCCAGACTCTGCACCTAATCCAGCTGGATTTCCAAAACCGTCTGTTTAATGAGGGTTATTTGCCAATATTGTCCGACTCTCAAGGTAGCGATTTCAGGCGATACCGATATACCCATATTTGTAACATGACATATGGTCTTTGGTGGAATGAACACATATGTGTTGTATGCAGCATTTTTTAAATATTGGTTTTCATGATCGGGAAAAAACCTGATACCGATATCAACGGATATTGCATTTTTAGGCTGATATTGGGCCCTTAGTTTTAATTAATTTCCACTCACTGCCTGATACCGAGCGTTCAGAGCCATCCCAAACTTTTTCAGGGCTCACTTCCAAATGGAAATGGAAGAAACTTTGGCATGATTTAACACCAGAATACAACATTTATAGGCATATATTATTAAGTGTATAAAATAAAATAAAAAATAATATATAAAACTATATATAAAATAAAACTATATTAAGTGTAAAAAGCATCATAGGTCCCCTTCAACATGCATGCAGCAAGGATGTGAAGACATCTGACTGTCATTTTAGATAATAAACCTCTCATTTCCTGTAAATCCAACGCTGCCCCAGGCCCCTTGTGCCACACATTTGTGCAACCCTACTTTCACTTTTTGTTTTGCCCGCTGATGCAAAGCCATGCGTGCCGCCGACGTGTGCTTTGCTTGTGTCGAGGAACCACATTCCACCAAAGGACACATTTTGAAAAATGAAAGGATGCAATGTTAAATCATTGTAAATTAAAATGGAAAATGTTAATTTCCCAAATATTGAAAATGTATTCTAATTAATATATATATATATATATATATATATATATATATATATATATATATATATATATATATATATATATATATATATATATATATATATATATATATATATATATATATATATATATATATTGTAATATTACGTAGGACTTTATTCCAAAACCATTTGTAACTTTTCCCCAACCTAATTTTGTTTTGTTTTCCAAATATTATGACTTAAAAAAACATAGAATATTATATAATAATGTAGTATTTTAATATGACTTCATAATATTCCTAGTTTATTCTTGTAACATAATTAATTAGGGATGTCTGATAATTATCGGTACCAATAATTATAATAATTGTTCCTGATATCAGCATAAAAATGAGATATCGGTATCGGACAACATCGGCATATTTTTTTTCACGTTTTTCATCCCCACTCATAATATTTTGTCCTTATTATCAAATTACAGCTTTGATGCTGTTGTTATTCAACTTCATCATCTTGTCACTTTATTCTTGTAACATTATATTTTTATGATACTTTCCCCCAAAATTCCAACTTTATTTTGTTTGGTTTGTTTATATTCCAACATTATTCTCTTAAAATACCAACTTTTTCTTGTTCGAGTTCAGCTTTGGCGTATATTTAACGTATCATAGGTCAGACCTTGAATCCCTGAAACCCTGCAAGTCTTCTTATTCCACGTTTGGCCGACTGGGGGCGCTCAGGGAACGGTATGCATGTGTGAGGATGAGGATGAGGGGCGGGTGTTATTGTGCATTTAAAAGAGTAGCAGTGTGCGTGTTGCTTATTTGACAGAAGAACCACAATGAGATCGGGTGAGTCGCACACACGGTCCACTTTTTTAAAAAAAAGAGTCAATTCAAGTTTTTCTGTTTGTATTTTAGTGTTTTTTGGAAAATTAAGTTTTTTCTGTTTCGACTCTTCGAAAAAAACCCACTAAATTACTTCGAGTTTTTACTTCGAGCAGCTGAAACACAGGACACACAGTCTGCTACAACGATAACAATATTGGACTTTGAACTCAAACCAGGGAAACGTCCGTATTTTGCCAATTTTTCCCATGAGTTTTAATAGCGTCTGCATTTTTTTCTCCCGTATTTGAACTTAAAAGAGAACATCCTCTGTTACTGTCGGAGCAGCACCGTTTCCGGTCCCCTCAGGCAACATCGGTGTATTCCCTCCAAAATAAGAGCACGCCAGTAAAATAACAGTAGTGTCGATAAGCAGGGCCGCTCAAAAATAGGTAGATATTACAATTTGATTATGCTGTTCGGGTAGAGAATTTTTAAAAATCCGCAATGACCGAGAAGCAAACAGCCCCAAGCATCGCCGTTTTATCTGCATGAAATGTTTGGTCCTGCTTTGGAGAGCACAAACCTCTACATTGTTGCCGAGTACTGAAATAAAATGCGTTTTTCAAAAAAGGAAGAGCAGAGAGAAGGAGAATGGAGAGTCAAATGGCACAAAATAAGATGAAATGTCATTAGTCATGAAATGAAATGTACATCTACTTTGAAATGTTTCATATGCGGCAGACCCGACACACAAACATGGCGGCTTCAAATGGAATTTCTCCTCTGACGCCACCGGGAAGTCGGCGGGAGGCCAGAAGCTGAGGCTAAAATTCCCCAAATTATGGAAAACTAGCAAAACGGATCAAGTTGTCCAGATCGCCGCCAGCACTCCAGATGGACACCCTGCACTTGAAGTGGTCCCGCCCCTAGCAGGTAGGGTCATGACGCACGTTAAAGGCAGTATCTGGAGTGGTTACGTGACTTCCGGCTCCATCCACACAGTGCCGCTGACCTTTGAGCAACACCTTGAGGAACGCCACCTGAGCGAGGCGGGACAGCTGCTGCTCTCCAGAGAGAATTGTCTTTTTGCGGGGGTCCAGCATCAAGACGAGGACGCCCTCCGACGCTGGAAAAAGGACGTGGACACTCTGGTGGCAGACCGCAAAGCCCTGGAGGATGCCGTGAAGCAGACGCTGAGAGGCTCCCTCGGCCCGGATCAAGCTGACACGGCAGCCCTGAAGTCGGCCGTGGTCTTCATGCGACAGGAGGACGACCAAGACCGGCAGTGGGAGCAGAGAGGCGGGATGCCGCCTCCCTGGAGGCTCAGCAATTGGTGGGAAGTGCATGAGAAAACGCTGCGCGCCCTAGTGGAGGAGCGTATGGACGCACTGACCACGCCCCCCGCCGGCCTGCAGGGGCAGTCGTCCATTCAGCTGGACGTGAACGGGATGGGAAGACAGCTGAGGCAGGACCTCCGGTTGGTGGTGCAGCAGGTGAAGAAGTGTTACCCTCAGAGTGTCAACATCTGCCAGCTGTACGCCGACCTCTACCACCAGACCTTCAGCACTAGGCTCAGGAAGCTGGTCGACTTTGGTCTGGACGACCAGGACAGCACCTTTCTGCTACGCTGGGTGAACGAGTACTACCCGCAGTGAGTAGGAACCGTATTTGGTTGTCACGCTAACTGAGAAGGGGCCTGGTAGAGCAACATCACTGATGAGATGTTCTCTTTGTGACAGACTACTTCAAGGACTTCACCTGGATGGTGACATCCGCACTGACGTTCTTCAAGAACTTCTGCCTGAAGATTTGCTGTCACCTTTGGAGGAACAATACCTGAGCAGACAAGAGGTACCTCTAGAAGCCACCTCATGTCGCCATGGATTTACTGAAAGTGCTAAGGGGACCTTAAATGGAAGCAGATGACCATGAATTCTTTCATTTTAATCATGGTGTGGAGTGCATGAGAAAGTGGAAAAGACCCGTTTATTAAAAACACAGCAGCCACAGAACCAATGTTGTAATAGCTGTAAGGCGCAAACTGCCCGCATTAATAGCACTGATGGGTCCATTGTAAACAACAGTACGGCAAGTGTAGCACACATGGGTTTCGGACCGACAGCCGAGTAGCAACACTTTACAGCGCATGCAGAAGTAGATAAAGCTGTGCACTGTGCATCATTCCATTTCGAATTACTGCAAGCAAAAACTCAAGTCGGGAGTTGGGAGTTTTTTGTATGTTACGCAACTCAGCAGCAACACAACCAATGTTGTAATAGCTGTAAGGCGCCAACTGCCAGCATGAATAGCACATTGTAAACAACAGTACGGTGCGGAAGTGGATAAAGCTGTGCACTGTTTGTGCATCATTCCATTAAGAATTACTGCAAGTGCTCGAACTCAAGTCGGAAGTTTTTTGTATGTTGCGCAACTCAGCAGCAACACAACCGATGTTGTAATAGCGGTAAGTAACAAACTGCTCGGTCAGCATGAATGGTGCTGATAAGTTGATTGTCAACATCCAGTGAGAAGCCATGGCAGCATTTTATAGCGCATGCAGAGGTAGATATAGCTTGATGTTGAGCACTCATGCATTTGCATGAATATTATTTATGACTCTGCTTATGCTGATTTCTTCTTTATTCAGAGGGAGCTGACCACATATATCGGGCGCGTCCTGGACGAGGCCCAGGAGGTGTGGACGAAAGGGGAGGATCCGCCGAGCGAGGACGGCTGCTTCGTCAGTCCCATGGCCTATGATGTCATCCAGGTACTCTATTTGTCATGCAGACGAGCGGGCCGTGTTTACCCAACAGATGAGACTCTGCAGCACTAAACAGGCGTGTTTGTCCGTAGCTGGTCAACGGCATCGTGAGTGCAGCACAGAAGGTCGTGGGCGACCTGCAGAAGGCGCTGAGTCTAACCTGCCCGCTGCAAAATTTGCTGCATAGGTACAAAATGAGTTCCTGTAAATAGGTCATGACTTGTAACATGTCGCCATGGCGACAATCACACTCACGGGTACAACTCCTGCCCTTTGTGCAGGTTCAGGACTTTCCAGGCGGAGATCATCAAGCGTAACAAAGCAAACAGCGTGACCTTTGTCAAGGCCAACCTGGGCTGCGTGGCTCAGTTCAGGTAAAGAATATCCACCTTTGCTTCCGCTCACCTCTCATTGGTTCATTCATTGGTGATGCAATCTCTTTGCAGGGACTTCTTGGTGACGAAAAGCCACCTGTTCCCAGGGGAAGTTCAGGAATGTTGTCTGAGTGCTCTGGCTGACATGACGCGAAGTGCACACGAGTACCTGCTGAGCTCTGTGCACAAGAACCTCAAGGTGCTTACAAACGCTGGAACCCGATTAGCATGTTTTTCAGTTAGCATACAACATGGCGCACAACTTATCATGCCTGAGGTTTCATTTAATTATTTTTTTTTAAATATGCTTCCTTGTCAGAATCTAATTCGCTAGCTAAACAAAATGACAACCAGAACCGGAAATAGCTACGCTACGTCGCCTATCTATGATGTCGTCAGGGGTTGAATATTAACATAGAACATGTTTTTGTAGTTTTACACTTGCAGTTTCAAATACATAAACAATTCCAAATGCATATAAGTAATGATAAATGAACATTTAAGGTTATTTAACTTAATTGGAGACATGAATGTTCCCAAAGACACAATGATGTTGCGAGCTCAACCGTTCATTTATCCCTTTCATTCATAATTCATATGAATTTCTATGCATTTTAAACTAATTGTTAAACTATAAAAACATTTTGTGTTGACATTTTTGGCTTTCTGGAACAAATTAATTGGATTTACATGATTCCTTAGGGGAAAAAAATTATTTGGTTAACATCCGTTTTGGTTCAAGTCCATGCTAACCAAGGTTCCACTGTACTATGTACCGTCTACTGCGTACCCTTGCATGCTTCAACTTTGTGAAGTACAGATTTCTGAATGAACATGAAATCAAACCTTGTGACTGGAAACTATCACCATGACAACGCAGCCTCACTACCGTAAACTTGGAACCTATGTTTGGTTGACAAAGTCGCCCTTTGACGACCTGCAAGTCCGCCTGGAGGAGGAGATGACGCTTCTTCGGGGAACATCTGAGTCGGGTCACCGGGTACATCTACTTATTTCACATCCTCACAGCAAAATTGTACTTTCTCTATCCTTTTATGGGTTATGACATGATGATAATAAGGATTGGCTGGTGTGGTGCGTTCCAGGAGCTGATCGGTCAACTTCACCGGGAAGTGGCGAAAGATTACGTGCGCCGACTCCTGAAAGGCGATCTGAAACTAAAGGACAAAGAGCAGCAGCATCAGGCAGGCATGAAGATGAAAGAGAATGCAGAGAGTTTGCACTACTTGTTCACCAAACATGTGAGACAATGTCAACAAAGATGTCACCTTATTGCTCAACCTGAGAAAGTCCACCCGCGTGGATTTCTGGGGAAGTCGAGATAAAGTCTGACTGGACGTGACCACTGTGTGTTGTCAGGGCTCGAAGGAGGCGTGGCTTAAGGAGGTCCTCAGCATGATCGCGGGAGTGCTGGAACTCCAGGATCTCCCTGCCATCCAGGTGCAGGTGGCGTCACTGGGAACCACCTTCCCTGACCTCAGGTGACCTTTCCTTGACATTGACATCTACACTGCTGGTCGAGCTCTGACAGAAACAAAGAGAGCAGGAATATGCCGGTAAACATTGTACACGAGGTCCTCCCACGATGGTGTAGTAGGTCAGAACTCAATGAATGTCATTTTTTTCCAATTTCACTTTCGCTTTCCTTTGACGTACTACCATCACAAGTGTCTGCCTCGTGCTTGAGAAAGTGTGGCGTAAGCCCAAAGCATCAGGACACCGCAGCCACTTGTAGTAGTCGCCATTAGTAACATGTTTACATTTTTAACTGTGAAAATAGGGCTGCATGGCGGTCGAGACCCGAGTTCAATACCACCCTTGGCCATCTCTGTGTGGAGTTTGCATGTTCTCCCCGTGCATGCGTGGGTTTTCTCCGGGTACTCCGGTTTCCTCCCACATTCCAAAAACATGCTAGATTAATTGGTGACTCCAAATTGTCCATAGGTATGAATGTGAGTGGGAATGGTTGTTTGTCTATATGTGCCCTGTGATTGGCTGGCCACCAGTCCAGGGTGTACCCCGCCTCTCGCCCAAAGACAGCTGGGACAGCTGGCACCCCCCGCGACCCTCGTGAGGATAAGCGGCAGAAAATGAATGAATGAACTGTAAAAATAAGTTAGCCAGTCTAATGATGATCCATAAAAATGACATATCATTTTACTGAGGACTGAGAAATCAACCATTAAGCACTACTTTTTGACAATCGATGGCAGCTAACTTCGCCATTTTCAACAGCACACAAACAGATGGACCCGGAGTATCAACAAAAATAAAAGGCTTTCATGTTCTGTCCTCGGTGGAGGCTTGCAGAGAGACTAAAAGTGTAGCATATTTCAGAAGTGAGTACTAGGACCAGACAGTCAAATAGCATCTTCTTTTGTTTGTTCCCACAAATTGTTTCAGTGGTGGGAAAGCCGCTGACCACAAAATGTTCTCCCCCCACAGTGAAAAACATGTGATGGCTCTGCTTAAGCTAAAGAACAATCTCTCCAAGGAAGACAGAAATAACGTCATGGCAGTTCTAGAGGAGATTCCCAAGGATTCCGGTGAATCTCTGGCTTTTTTCTCCCAAGTGGTAGTGAAATGGTGATCCCATAAGTAAAGCTAGAAAACCAATGTGGTTGTCATTCGGTGCATGTACTGGGTTTTTTTATGTGTTGAAGATGTACGTTTTCTGTATATGGTCAATAAAGGGAAGTACAGCGGAACCTCGTCTTGTGTAGGTCACGTCTTCCAAAATGTCAGATCAAACCAGAAGCGATTTTGATCCAAAAATACATTTCATTTTTGAGAAAATTTTACTTTTACACACATTATACAGGACAGCTAGATTATTGTTGATGTGGACTTCCTGCACATCCTGGTAAGTTTGAATTGAATATTCATCAAAGTGTTGGCACTCATGACTTTCTTTGGCCCTGTGGTGGGTTATTTCAATACTGCCCACCCCCCACCCCCACCCCCCCATTTGGGATTCACACCAAACTAAGAATCCTACAGTTTTGGGGTCAGTCTTTGATATTTTGTAGACGCTGTTAGAAATGTGGGGCGGCACGGCGTCGAGTGGTTAGCGCGCAGACCTCACAGCTAGGAGACCAGGGTTCAATTCCACCCTCGGCCATCTCTGTGTGGAGTTTGCATGTTCTCCCCGTGCATGCGTGGGTTTTCTCCGGGTACTCCGGTTTCCTCCCACATTCCAAAACATGCTAGGTTAATTGGTGACTCCAAATTGTCCATAGGTATGAATGTGAGTGTGAATGGTTGTTTGTCTATGTGTCTCTGTGATTGGCTGGCGACCAGTCCAGGGTGTACCCCGCCTCTCGCCCAAAGACAGCTGGGATAGGCTCCAGCACCCCCGCGACCCTCATGTCGAAAAAGCGGTAGAAAATGAATGAATGAATGTTAGAAACGTGTCCTGTATTGTTTCCCAAGGTAAAAGAGTCCTGGATCCAGATGTCGATTCAGATCACCTCCCAAATGTAATCAGTTCTTCCGTATCCTGTTTCCGACAATTTCGGAGAACTTGGCAGGGGTAAAAATATGCAAGACGGTGATTCAGATTTCCATTTCATGGAACGATACTGGACAGTCCAAATGGAAAAACATTTGTTATATGTGATATGACACCAAAACTGAGACGGTGTATGTAAACCAAGGCAAAATAAAAAAAAAAAGGTAAACTTGAGCATAATTACTGAAGAATCACTGTAACTGCCCCTCAGTCAGTGTATGCTGTCAGTTTTAGGTTCCTATCTATTTTCGTTTTTGGTTCCTACCTAAGTGCATATAAGTTAATGAGACGGACCTAATTGCCTTTAAAATCGTTGTTTCCGCACGTACATGTAAAATTGTTACATTCATAGAAAATAAGCTCCATTGTTTGCTACACTATTTAGAGCTAAAAAGCTAAAAAAAGTGCTAAATCATCTCTCATAATAATAATAATCTCTAATAATCATCTCTACAATTCCATCCTAAAGCATATGTGCAGCTTTAAGGTGCAGTATATGTGTTTTGTATTATTTTCGTTTCAGTCTCTTAGTGTCTTAGTTTGGTTAGCTGTACCAGCTAAGGCTAATAATGAGTGTACATGTGATGGTTGTTTGTTTATGGAAATGTTGGTAATGTGGCGAGTTACGAAAACGAATAAGAAAACGAATTTGTACATAATGTTATTGTATATTTGTGTATTATGTGACCAGTAATTTATTGTATTTTATATCTGTTTGAACCCCTTTTATTTCTCATGTTGGTTTTTGGAATAAATCCATCAGTTAAACACAAGAACTAGTTGCTGTCTAATCGTTGCACATCCAAGGGAGTTACAATCACAGTAGTTAAGTATGTGAATTGGAACACTCGCACAAAGGAAAACTGCAGAGCCAAAGATAAAAAATGGAATGCATCCACTGATTTATTACAAATGTTTCAATTCTGGCTCCTTGCCAACAAAAGGCTGATTCACCAAATGTGTTGCAGACAATTCCGGGAAATCATTGAGTGAGAATAGAAGGCAGGCATGCCCGGTTGAGGTGTTTCCAAGTTTATTATTCCTGTTGTTACTCTCCCCAAAGATTGCTGTAAGTGAGTGTGACTTTTCCTAAAAATCTGTCTCTTTTTTTGTTCATCCCAACAGGAAGAGCGGATGTGCTCAGGAATATGAAGGTCAAGAGTTGCAAATTCCGTTTAGACAAGAGGATGAAAAGCTCATTAAAGCAGTGGGAGGTTAAATGGGAAAGACTGGGATGGACGCCAAGGCACGCTGGAACTTGGAAATTTCTCATTATGGCAAAAGCCAAACTAATTTGTTAACTTGTTTTATGAATTGTTTTTTTTCATTCACTCTTTTGCTCATTTTGCCACAAATATCACAACACACTAAACCCGAAAAACAAATGAAGGAAACAACAGTGGAACCTTGGTTAGCATAATTAATTTGTTCAAAAATGTTGGATTGTAACCAAAATGGGCTTTAACTGAATACATTTTTCCGATACATTTTGCTTGGCTGTCCAGCTCTTTTTTTTTTTTTACGATTTTACTTTAAACATTCCTGTTGATAAAACATTAGATCTACTTTAAGTTAAACAACAAATAATATTTACTCGTTTTATGAAGGCCAGGCGGTGAGCTGATGAACTTGAAAGTCAGAATGTTGGCTCACAAATCCGGAAGCGCCACACTTATTGACTTTAAACCACTACTAATACTACATAAATACCACATAGTGAATATTTCAGCCATGTTGTTTTGTTGAGTGGGATTTTCTCAACTTCCTCGCAGCATGGAACGTCTCCCTCTAGTGGCAGTTTGCTTGATGATGCTTATCAGCATCATCTTTGTTTACCATAGCCACACAGAACGGTGCGCTTGGTGTGTCTTTTATGAATATTGTTGATGTGTTTCAGGTAGATATCCAGGTCACCACATCGGATGAAGAGAGACATCATAAATCCAAGTAAAGTACAACAGTTTTAGAATAACTTTACTTGGAAGAAGCATGAAGGTGGTTTATTTCCTGTATAATTGTACACACTGTGTATTGTCACCACAGCCAATCACATTTATGACTTTTGCCTTTTTAAATGGTCCACCCTCTCATTTCCTTCTCCCCTCCACCTCCACAGTTGAAAACAAAGCCTGTAACACCACAGACTATTTCCGTGGCTTCCTGTTTTAAACCCTTAAGTGTGGCATTGTGAAAACAACTCCAACAATTCATCATTCTGCTCCCACTACCATACATTTACCTTTATAATCAGGACTAAAAACAGAACAGCTCATGGAGTGAAATCATATGTTTATTGTGTGAAATTATAGAATGACAAGCACACAAGGAGAAAACAAACAGCAATGGCACCAAATGTTTATTTGGACAGCCGGGTCACTCGACATCGTTGTTCTGACTACAATTACCAAATGAGAACTACATTACTAGCAAATGTAGATGACGTAATATAAACAATATAATACAGGTCAGTGTCAATGCTGTGGTGACGGCAGGTCAAACGCTGCCTCCTAGTGGAAAGGAATGCAACAACACACGACCTCGGCTCTCCAGTATCTCTCTCATTTAAAAAATTTGTTTTTTTAGGATTTCTTGTACTCGATTCGCTCCACCTTGACGTCGTCGCCTATCAGCTGGTACACGTACGTCACCACCGTGGAGGCCTGGATGTCCATGAGTACAAAGGAGGGGATGATGTTGCTGGGACGAGAGGAAAAAAGGTCTGTTAGTTCGGAGCGTCCACTTTCTGTTGAGGAAATGAATTCCGCTATCAATCAATTCAGGCTGGAACAGACTGGAGAAGAACTGGCAACAAAGTAGATGTTCCGATAACAGATATTTAAAGACAAAGCTTTGTGTGATTCACGGTTAAATGGCTGTCGGTGTCAGAAGTTCAGCTTTTTCTCATTGTACGTTTACTTTTGTTACTGCAGTGTGCTTCGGGCCAAGGACAAATGAGTCACGGGCCGCGTATGGCCCCCCGATTAGGCCACACTTTGGACTTTTGACGCGCTGCATCAGCTCTGTGAGTAAACCACAACTCCATTTGGCATGATGGCTTCCCGTCACGGGTGAAGGACGATGGTTGAGTGCTTGTTTTGTAGCCGCTGGAGCTGGTCCATGCATTGCAACAGTTAGCCTTAACGATCTGCGTCGCCTCAAAATAAACGCCCATTGGGATAATCTCACAGTAAATATGAAATTACACCAAATGTGGAACATTTTGAAAAGTCTGAACTGCTAGCAACCTTCTCCCAAAATGAGCTGAACATTTTGATGTCAGATTTGTTTGAATTGGTTAAGAAATTCAGGAGCTAGCGAACAAAAGGTCTTCGCAGTCTAACCATCGCCCCTAATTTGCCAACAGGTGGTGGTGATTGGACGACGGTGATATCCATCTGTGATATCATTTCATACTACATGATAAATGCATACATGAGACTTGAACCCGCGTCGGGAACCGAGTGCTCGTACCACCTCAGCCAAGTCACCGCTGTAGATGATTCAGCAGTGATTGATTCAGTAATGGAACATTTCGAATGATTTTTAATTTTAAATTGCCTATTCTTTTTCAATGGGAAGATTTTTATAGAAAATATGAAATGCCACTAAATGTGTGAATATTTTGACAAGTCTAAATTGGTTAGACTAAACATTTGATGTTGGATTTGTTTGAATTGGCTACGAAATGGAGGAGGAGTTAGCGGACAAAAAATGAGTAGGAATAAGGAAAAAATAGTCCATCTCAATAACATATGTGTGAATGCTTTCAGCTTTCATACAATTATTACCGACTTATGGTAAGTGAGATTTGTTTTCTGTGAAAAAAAAACTATTTTTTTCTATTTTGGAGAAAAAAAACAAAAATCTGCAAATTTGTAGAGCTGTGAATGCTGAATCGCGAATGTGCTGGGGTCCATCATATAAGACCGGCTTTACGAACCAGAAAACATGGCAGCTGCAATAAGCTGACATTTGTGTGGTTTGTAAATGAACTGTCGGTAGTCCTGACCACACCCCTGTTTAAGAACCATTCCCCCAACTGCATATACCACAAGGATGTTGTACCATTCCAGTGCGCTGTAAGCCCCTGTGGCGGAACCTGGGTTGATGTAGAACTTGTTCTCGTTCTCAAAGGCCTCAAACTTGTGCGTATGGCCCGAGATTAGGATGTCAACATCCAGCTGCCTCTGGAGCAGTGCCAGGCTGGCCATGTCCCCCCATGGGATCACCTGGTGGCCATGGATGAGGCCGATCTTGAACTGGCCCACCGTCACCACCTTCTGCTCCGGGTAGTTCAGGTTCTGAAAAAAAGTGTGAATTGTGAATTTTAACAGTCGTCAATAGCAGAATATAAACCACTTTTGTTATTTAACAAAGCAAACCTCATCGAAGTCTCCTCGGACTATGTGGACGTCGCCGGCGAGAGTCTTCAGGTAGTCGTAGCTCTCCTTGGTGCACAGGTTGCCTGTGCACAGGATGTGCTGGATCTTTCCCGGGACCAGCAGCTTCTTGAACTTGGCTGGCAGGGTGTTGCACCGGTGGGGGATGTGCAGGTCACCTAACACCAGGACCAACTGGTGGAATCGCACACACGCAAAGTCGGGTTAGATGCTGGTCAACGAGCTGTCCTGAAAACAGGAGTGGACCAACAAGGTCTCCCTGAGGTACACACAAGTTCAGTTCTCCGATGCCAGAACCACTAGAAGCTCTGTTGTTTACACTGTGCAGTATGTTACTGGATTCAAACCACAGCCAGTCAGGATTAGCTCCGTAAAGTGGAAAAACACACAATGAAGCCTTTTAATAGTACAAAGCTGGAGTTAACATTGAGTGTCTGAACTCTTGGCATCATTATGTAAGCGAGCATGTACTCGATGTCCTTGGTGGACATGCCGAGTGTCAGACATCCAAAAAGAGACCAGTTGGACATGAGAGACCTGCAAGAAACCTCTAACAAAGATTTAGGCTCAAAATGCAAAACCCGCAGAGAACCACACAGGTGTAAATGTACGTAGTTATAGTTTATACACGCCTCCACCCAACTAATCATCGACAGTCCACTCATCCAATCAAATGTTCATCTTTCCAACTGTATCTTACTTTATGTGTGCTGAGGGTGTTCGTATAATTCAAGCATCACAGCAAGTGCATTGACTGCCGCAAATGTCCAGTCCCGTGTTAGTGAGCAAGGCACAGCCAGCACAACTCTGATCCGTCGTAGGACGGGAACACTTACCCGATGACCAGCCTGGTTGATTGGAGATGAGCAAGCGGGGGGGGGCAGACGGATGGGGGAAAACGGGAAAGGAGGAGGGATATGTGTGTGTGGACAGAATGACAAGGAATCATCATCACAAAGATTGGTGAGAGGACAAAGAGTGACAAGACGAGCACAAAAAATGTGGGGGCGAAAAAGAGGAAACTGAAATTAGAAATTAAACGTGAATGAACATGAAATAAATAAATGTGACAGTGAGGGATTAGTTATTTCATTAAGACATGATTGGTGATTGTATGTAATAAACAATGACAAAAGTCAATCAGTCCAAAGTGGTTGCCTTTGTTAAAATGTGATTAAAAGTAAACTGCTTTAAATGAATGAAGCCATGCATGTGATAATAGTTCAGTCCATACAGGTTGTGTATGTAGTAGCTGCTAGCTTGTTAGCACAGGAAGCTAACCACTTGACAAACAGGGAAAGGTAACGTTAGCATGGATATACTGTCATGCAGACAACGGTTTGAGCAGAGAGAACACTCAGTAGCTTAAAAAGAAAGACCGAAGGAATGTTTGTGTCATTTATTTTTGCTACTATAATACTGAGCTGTCATGTGATCGTTGAGCCATCTCGGACTTGAGGCGTCACCAAAAAACATGAATGTGAGACCCAAAGAAAACATTACGTTTCTCACATGTCTTCTAGTACAACGCGATAGGAAAGTGGTGGGAAATCGAGACCTGCAAAAGTGCATTTTTTGTGGTTATTTCATGCTCACCATCTTCTATTCCGCTGTTGTGCTAGTCAAGTTGAGGAAGCGCCTACGTGCGTGCAGCGTCACTCTCTCAGCCAATCAGGAAACAGAACACAAATCTAGCAAGCGCAACACTGGATTAATTTTTTACAACTTTTTTCAAAATAAAAGCTCAACTAAATGAACGTTTGCTAAATGAATTCCAAGTCACATTTTTTCAAATGTTTACTTGTGTACGTTATAATATTTATGTGTGCATTTAAAACGGCATTTAATCACACATTCAATGTGTAGTTCATTAAATAGAACATAGGCAAACGTTACGACCGGAAGTACCCTCGTGTGCTGCCTACGGGAATTTACACATGATTGGGTGGTTTAAAGCGACTTTTGTAGCAGTACTTCGCAGAGGGGAAGTGGTTTTGGGGACGTTAGAAGCGGAAGTTGCCGTCCAGTGGTGCATGTGTGGAGCTGGTTAAGAAAATAGTAAAAGTAAAATCAGGAAAGAAAGAGAAACAATTTTTTTGGAAAAGTTTTTGAAGTTCCAAGTGAAGGCAAGTTGTTGGAAGTGGACTGCATAGCTCTCGGCCGATGGCCTGTATAGGCCCGGTACGACGAGACCTGTGCGCCACAAACCACAACTCGCTAAAACATGGACAAAAAACTGGCGGTGCCAAGAAAAACGAAGGGTGGATGCAACCAGGCTGTACCGTGAGTGTAACAATGAACGCGGAGAATGACAGTGACGAAGGGAATAATGGAATATGCACAGGTTAAAATGGCAAGGAAACAATCGTGGTCAGAGGCAAGCAGTGGCGTGGATAGCGATGGAAGACAAACTAAGAAAAAAATGTGTGCAAAAGTAAGCAATAAAGAAGGCCCTGGGGACGAATCGAAAGTAATTGTCACAATGAGCATAAAGGACACTTTCACCCAGTACATCTGACCAAAGCAACAGAAAAAGAAATAGGGAAAGTCAAGTATGCCAAAATGCTCAATAATAGAAGATACTCATAGCAGCAACTAATAAAAAACAACAAGAAAATATAATGAAACTGAAATATCTTGATGGTGGAGAGGTAAAAGTACATATACCAGGAATTGCAGCAGCAGTCAGAGGAGTTATATCAAATATACCATTGGAAATGACAATAGATGAAGTCAGGAAAAAAATTCGAGGAGGAAAAATAATTGAGGTCAAAAGTACTGTACTCTGTACTCATTGTCTTTGAAAGAACAATGCCAGATGAGATCCGTATAGGTTGTGTAAACTTTAGGGTGAGGGAATACATCCCACAACCACTAAGATGCTTTAAATGCCTGAGGATGGGACACACAGCACAGCAATGTCACTGCAACTGTGGAGGAGAACATAGTGCTGCATATGCTGGATGTGAAAGTCCAAAGGCATGCCAAAGAAGTGCAAAGCTATAAAATCGAGAACAAGGTATCGTATGCTGAAATAGTGAAGAACATAGGTGTGGGTGGAAGTAAGCAAAATAAACCAGTAGACATGCCGGAAACCAGTACTGCGTATGCAGGACATGCAGTAGGGCTGCCAGAGAACAGGCTCGAGAAAACCTCAAGTAGAATGGCTTGTCCCCCAACAGAAAGTGCATAATAGAAGAAGACACCTTAGTTGTGCAGAAAAAAAACATTTTGTAGCATTCATAGCAAAGGTATCAATGTGGCCATTAAGCAAGAAAGGAAAAGTGACAGGATTAAAACCATCAAGGACATAAAAGCAGAGGAAATACACGGTATGCTAACCATTCCAAATGATGTAGGTTCTCAACAAGTTCACTAAAATCATAATGGTACTCCACATCCTACAGTGGAATGCAGAAGCTTGATAGCAAATGGACAAGAATTCAAGAAATATACAGTGCATCCGGAAAGTATTCACAGCGCTTCACTTTTTCCACATTTTGTCATGTTACAGCCTCATTCCAAATTGTATTAATTTAATCTCTTACCTCAACATTCTACACAAAATACTCCAAGAAATCACATTTACATAAGTATTCACAGCCTTTGCCATGAAGCTCAAAATTGAGCTCAAGTGCATCTTTTTTCCACTGATCATCCTTGAGATCTTTCTACAGCTTAATTGGAGTCCACCTGCAGTAAATTCAGTTGATTGGACATGATTTGGAAATATAATAACTGTCTATATAAGGTCCCACAGTTGACTGTGCATGTCAGAGCACAAACACCAAGCATGAAGTCAAAAGAACTGTCTGTAGACCTGCGAGACAGGATTGTCTTGAGGCACAAATCTGGGGAAGGATACAGAAAAAATTATGCTGCTTTGAAGGTCCCAATGAGCACAGCGGCCTCCATTATTCGTAAATGGAAGACGTTTGGAACCACCAGGACTCTTCCTAGAGCTGGCCGGCCTTCTAAACTGAGCGATCGGAGAAGAAGGGCCTTAGTCAGGGAGGTGACCAAGGCCCCGATGGTCACTCTGTCAGAGCTCCAGCGTTCCTCTGTGGAGAGAGGAGAGCCTTCCAGAAGGACAACCATCTCTGCAGCAATCCACCAATCAGGCCTGTATGGTAGAGTGGCCAGACGAAAGCCATCAGACCAGAGAATTTTGTTTCTCATGGTCTGAGAGTCATTCAGGTGCTTTTTGGCAAATTCCAGATGGGCTGCCATGTTCCTTTTACTAAGGAGTGGCTTTCGTCTGGCCACTCTACCATACAGGCCTGATTGGTGGATTGCTGCAGAGATGGTAAATAACTAATAAACTAAAAGCAATAACTTTGGATGGAAAATTAAAGGCATAGCAGAGGAATATAAATTAAATACTGTAGATATTAATAATCCAACACCCATTAGTAATGTTCCTATCTGGCTTTTCCCGAAACCGGAAGTAGATATAGATATAAGTAAGTGGGATGATGGGGGGAAAGGAGCTAAAACAAGTCAATATATAAGAAATAAATATTATAGTTATTTAGATATATATACAGATGGCTCAAAAAACGAAGAAGGGAAGGTGGGGCCCTTCTCAATCCCACTGACATACCTTCCATAGACGAAGCAGAGTCTGAGGACACATACGTGGACAGTGCCATCACTGTGGCTGAGGTATTTGGGGTGGTCAAAATGCTCTTCAGTGGCAAAGCTCCGGGGGTGGATGAGTTCCGCCCAGAATTCCTCAAGGCTCTGGATGTTGAGGGACTGTCTTGGCTGGCACGTCTCTTCAACATTGCGTGGAAGTCGGGAACAGTACCTTTGGATTGGCAGACCGGGGTGGTGGTCCCCCTTTTCAAGAAGGGTGACCGGAGGGTGTGTTCCAACTATAGGGGGATCACACTCCTCAGCCTCCCTGGTCTATTCCAGGGTGCTGGAGAGAAGGGTACGACCTTTGGTCGAACCTTTGTTACAAGAGGTCCAATGCGGTTTTCGTCCTGGTCGTGGAACACTGGACCAGCTCTACACCCTCACGAGGGTGCTCGAGGGTGCATGGGAGTTTGCCCAACCAGTCTACATGTGCTTTGTGGACTTGGAAAAGGCATTCGACCGTGTCCCTCGTGGCATCCTTTGGGGGGTGCTCCGGGAGTACGGCATTGGTGGCGCGCTACTACGTGCTATCCGGTCCTTGTATAAACAGGGCAGGAGTCTGGTTTGCATTGCCAGTAGTAAGTTGAGCCTGTTTCTGGTAAATGTTGGCCTGCGCCAAGGCTGCCCTTTGTCACCGATTCTGTTCACAATTTTCATGGACAGAATTTCTAGGCGCAGCCAAGGTGTTGAGGGAGTCCGGTTAGGGTTAGGGTCATGACCGAAAGAATGAGATCGCGGACTCAGGGTGAGGAGCTCAGCCATCCGGGAGGGGCTGTTAGTGTGAACTTCGTAGAGGTGCAGGTCAGCCAGAGGGTGCTGAGCCAGGAAAAAGTTGGACAAAACCCATTTAGATGCATATTTGGGGCTCCTCATTCTGGCTGGCGTCGACGAGTCAAAGGATGAATCGACAGCAAGTCTGTGGGATGCAGCAACAGGCAGAGAGAGCTATTTTTGAGCCACAACGTCTCTTTTTCACATTTCTCCAGAGTGATGCGATTTGATAATCAAGAAACATTGGCTAGTAGACAGGAGAGAGACAAGCTGGCAGCTATTAGGACAGTGTGGGACAAGTGGGTAGAGCAGTTTCCACTTCTCTATAACCCAGGCCCTAATATCACAGTGGATGAAAGTGTCACGATCGGGCTTCACCCCCTCGTGACAGCCTTCTTAGTTTTCGTCTTTTCCTCTGTTCCTCGTTCGTGCCCTTATTTTGTATTCACTTCCTCTGTTGCTCTGTTCTGTTTTCCGTTCCTTTCAATTATCTCCATGCTATTGGTATGCTATTATTACAGTAATAATGATGTCAAGCAGTGAGATTTTAATTACTGTAACCGTATGGCTGTAATTGTGTTTACTATCAGGGTTCATGTCTTTATTGTTACTATTGCTACTGGTAAGTTGGACTGTTTCATTTCACTGATATCATCTCCATTATGACCCTTAGCCATCATTGACATTTACCTGTTCTGTTTGTCTCTGTTGTTGTTATGGGAATTCTTGTTGCTGCTGTTTTTGTCTCTCCCTCTACTGCCCCCCCACCCCACCTTTCTCTTCTTCTTTTCTGTTCTTCTTCTTGCTCCGGTCCAGTCGCTCCAAATGGCATAACAAAAACATCAAATAACGGCAAATAAAATTTCATGGTACAGGGAAGTTGTAGCCAACACCTTTCCTGACACAGAGCAAATCTGTCTAGCATGTAAGGGCATTTAGATCAACAATACTATCTGCCCCGACGGCTGGACGGGACAAAAAAAATAAAATAAAATAAAATAAAATAATTATCTCCTGCACCTGTTTCCTATCTTGTGTTGCCTATTTAGTTCAGGTGCACGCTCCCTTTGTTGTCGGTTCATTGTCTTTGGTTGAGTTGGACTTGCTAGTGTGCCATCCTGCTGCATAGCATAAATAAATATATTTTTACCTGTATTTGGGTCCTCATCTCTGCATCCTGGGGTCGAACCATAAAACTCACAAGCCGGATCGTGACAGAAAGGCTGGTGGCATTCAGAGGTCGCTGCCAGAGGCAATACATGCCTTCCAAACCAGCTAAATACGGGATAAATATCTGGGCAGCGTGTGATGCAAACACTAGCTACGCATTGACCATGCAGGGTTTTTTTTTGGTAGTAGCAAAGTGGTGAAACAATAAAAAAACTGTTTAGATATGTATTTTTGTAAATGAAAAACAAGTGAAGTGTCCAATTACCTGTGAGAGGTAAGGTACACCATTGCACTAAACATTGATAAAATATTTAGTAATGGAGTTAGTAGTGAATAACTAACAATGCTTGTGGGGATTTTTTTGGTTTGGACATCTTTCAGATTTCTTTTCAGATTTCATGCACCGGGTCAAATTGACATGACCCATCATGGCTGTTCCTGACAAATGAAAATAACAAGAGGGTTAAGATGACTACACTTCCAAAGTTCTCAGGTATGACTGAACCTCTCGCTCCTTCTGTTCCCTGAGAAACTAGGTTGGCTGTGGAATTGATCAAACATCAAGAGGGCCACATCAGCAAAAAAAAAAAAAAAAAAGGATATCTAGGCAGAAAAAGGCCCGGTTCAGCGCTTTTGTTGATACATCTTAAAGATTTCTTTCCTGTGGAAAATTGTGCAACATGCGTAAAACCTTTCATTCGAAGTACACAAAAACAAATCCCATTCTTGTATGACCACAAATGGTAGAGCGCTCGCTTCGCATGTGAGATGAAGTGGAATCAATGCCTGCATTCTCCAAATGGTATATTTTGCCTTTTTCCTGCCAAAATACGCGTTCTTGAGCTTCAACATCGTACCTGATACTTTGATTAAATGGATTCTAATGATGTTCCCTAAAAACACAGGTGGTATATTGGTATAGTCTGATGAGGATGGGATTCAAACCCATGCGTGCAGAACACAATGGATTAGCAGTCCATCACCTTAACCACTCGGTCACCTAATCTCCTGCAGGACCTTTGTTGACATGGTCTTGTTGAATCAAAATGACACATCTTAATTAGTGTTTTGATGTTGCAGAAATTGCGGCAGCCTTCTTGTGCACCAGCGGGAATTAGCTCAAAGAATTCACAATGGTTTTGCCTTTGTAGAGAGCATTGTAGTACATATGACATGTATACTACATATGATAATATAATATATGATATGATAATCCACAGCGCGAGTGAAGGAGTGATGGAAGCATAGCATGCACATAAACCAAGTGTATTCCTCACATGCACATGTTGCCAGTTGATCATTTGACATCAGCTGTCACAGACATTCGCGTCATTTGGGGAACTCATCCTGATCCTCGGTTACCACTCATTTGGTGAGTAAGTAAATAAGTCATCATACACTTACTGTTAAAGGAAGACACAGTCCAAAAACTCGATTTCTGCAGGGCAAGTAGGTTCCACCAAAACTTGGATCACCGGATCCAGAGTGCTAACCATTACACTATGGAACCTGCAAGTGTGCTGTAGGGTCCTGAAGTATTACATGAAGTGAAGTGTCAGATTACATTAGAGTTGATAGAACTTCACTGAGCACTACTTTCCTTTCCCGAGACGTCAGATGGTGGTCCAGAATCTCTTCGAAGCCGTCCGGAAGTCACTCTCCATGGATTCTCCAAACTCCTCCCATGTCAAAGTTTTTGCCTCAGTGAATGCCAAAGCTGTGGACCGCTTGGCCAGTCGGTTCCTGTCAGCTGAAGTCCCATGAGCCAAAAAGGCCCAAAGGAACTCCTTCAGCTTGATGGCATCCCTCACCAATGGCATCCACCAACGGGTTGTAGGATTACCGCCATGACTGCCACCGACCACCTTACGGCCACAGCCGCCTTGACAATGGAGGCACAGAACACCCCTGCCTCCCTCTGAACATGGTCAAAGCTCTGCACACAAGGAATACTTCTCTTTCCTACTGTTATAAATAAGCAATGTGACATGGTAGGGTACAGGATGTCTGCAGGCTGGTGAAACACACCCGAGCACCTCATGAAGAGCAGAGCTGTCCTTTTCCGGGCGAAACCCATGAACTCGGACTCGGAGGTGCAGTTTGCCCATTTCAGCTACTTCAAATTTGTTTGCAGGCAAAAATTTAATTTTAAACTCAGGTCAAATGGAAAGTTTGCCGAGCTGGCCAGGAGTTGAACTTAGAATCTTCCAATTCGTAGTCAGCTGTGTTATCCATTGCGCCACCAGGCCTCCAAGACAACCACCTGCAGTTTAAGGCTAGGTTATAGATTGTCACTGTTTTGCCAAGAGTAAAATTGGGTCAAGAGAGAAGTCCTTTCCGGCAAGAAAAACAACACACACCAACCGTGAATCGGACACAACACAGAATACAAACAACTACACGATTACGGCTATAAGCTATCCTTTTTTTGGGTGAGAACCATGAACTCCGACTCGGAGATGCAGATTGCTCATTCCAGCTGCTTCAAATTTGCCTGCGAGCAAACCTTGAATTTTAGACTCAAAATGGTTGCTGAGTTGGCCAGGAGTTGAACCGAAAATCTTCTGATCCTTAGTCAAACGCATTATCCGTTGCTCCACTAGTCCTACAACTAAAGCGCCTGTCGTTTAAGGTTAAGTTCTGGATTGTCACTGTTTCAACAAGCGTGAAATGGGGTCGAGAGAGAAGTCCTTTTTGACAGGACAACAACAAAAGCAACATACACTTGCCATTACCCGGAATCGAACCTGAGTTCTACAGCCGATTACAGTATGCCATTCCAATAAACAAACAGATGCTCCTATTCAGAGATCAAGCCCATATTCTTGTTCCCATTTGTCACCTTAATTATTTTGTAAAAGAGGGAATTGAAAGCACATGTTTTCGCCCAGTTTCAAACAGGGGACCTTTTGCGTGTGAGGCTAATGTGATAACCACTACACTGTGGGTTTGTAAGAGGAATGGCGGAGTCACAAAGCAGTTGCCAAACAATGAAACACGACGATGTGTCCAAAGTGGGGGAAGATTGACAAAGATGTGTCCTTTGTAGGGAGAATTGTAGTTCGCATAAAAGAAATAATAATAATTCCAGAAATAATGGGCTTTTTAATCAACAAAACAAGAAATCACAATCACGACTTGAAAGGTTTAAAAGCTAGCTGTGAAAGAAACTATTTGCCAAGTCACTATGTAAACAGCAATCATGCTGAAACCTGGGATTGAACCACAGACCTTTAGATCTTCAATCTCCCAACTGAGCTATTTCAGCTGCAAGATACTGCTCTGCTTTTTCAGTCTGGACTAAAAGTGGGGGCATGGTGAAGCTGTGTCTGTGCCATGTACTATGCTGCTGTGTACCTGGTCCAGTGTGTTCTCATCTTGGGTTGGAATGTCCCCATGCTGGTAACGGGTGGGGAATAATTGATGAGAATAAGTGGTACAGAGAATAGATGGATTTCACTGGTCTCCAGCTCCCATAAAAACGGTCATGGGCCACGAGCCTGTTCTGAATTCCCCTTTGGCCAATCAACACCACACCAACGCAGCAGCGGTTTTAGTTAGTATAGTGGACAGTATCGCCGCCTGTCATGTGGAAGACCGGCGTTCAATTCCCTGACAGGGAGTTCCTATTTTGTCATGTTGAACCTTGAGCAAGGTTGCGGTTGCAACAACCAGTTGGTTAAAACAAACCCTTCCCAGTCAGCTCCCTCATCAAGAAGGCACAGCAGAGGATGTACTTACTACGGCAGCTGAAGAAATTCAGCCTGCCAAAGACAATGATGGTGCACTTCTACACATCCATCATTGAGTCCATCCTCACCTCCCCCATCACCATCTGGTACGCTGCAGCCACTGCCAAGGACAAGGGCAGGCTGCATCGTGTTATTTGGTCTGCAGAGAAGGTGGTTGGCTGCAATCTCCCGTCTCTCCAGGATCTGTACGCCTCCAGGACCCTGAGGCGTGCAGAAAAGATTGTGGTCGATCCCTCTGACCCCAGACACAGACTCCTCGAGACACTCCCCTCTGGCAGAGTGTCGCTTTGACATACTTGTACTGCTCTTCATGGGGTGCTTGGGTGTGTTGCACCAGCCCACAGACACCCCGTACACTACCATGTCACCCTGCTTATTTATAACAGTAGGAAAGAGAATCTCCTTGGTCTTGTCTGTGTTGAGGATGAGGTTGTTGTTTGCACACAATGACACAACAGTGGCCACTTCCTACCTAAAAGCGCCTTTGTGCCGGCCAGCAACAGTGCGTCGTCGTCCGGGAAGTGTGAACCACAGGTATTTGTCCATATCGTGGCTTGTTGGTCGAGCTGATGATTCTCGGCTAGGGTGCGAGAGGTCTTGCGGTCAATTCCCTCCCTGCTTTTAGACCTGCTTTTTACTTAAAAAAAAACACAATTTCCAAAACAACAGGATCAGTGGTCAGGTGCTCGAAATTTTTCATAACAACTCTGTACAATACAATGTTTAGTCACATGATGCAACGGACTCCCGGTACAACCGTGAGGTTTTTTGTTTTGGTTTTTTTTTGTGTCCCGTCCAGTCATTGGGGCAGATAGTATTCTCTTCTCCTACGTGATGCTACTTCTCTCTCATGCACAGACTCTTGGGGTTCGTACCCTCCTACATGGAGGAATATATGTGGGGTTGAGAGCATAGCAGAAGTTTTTGAATCCTCTGTCTTCCACAATTTGAAATGGCCGGAAGTCAATGGCTATCATCTTTGTCAGCTCTTCATCTTTCTTCCCCTGTCTCATAGGGGTCAAGACAGGAGCTGTAAAGTACTGACTGAGAGATGTCTGCTTTGTTTTTGTGGCAGCAGCAGCAGGTGCTTGGTCAGGCAAAAGATGTGGGCCCAGTGGTATCAGAAGCTGCTGTAGCTGTAGCTGTGGCTAGAGTGATAGTAGCACTGGTATGACGTCTAGCACTACCTGATGTGGAGGCAGAAGAGGCACTGGTATTTTCAGAGACTTCGTTGTCACTATGATGTTGTCACAGATGAGTCATCTGGCTCTCTTCTCACCTCTGCCACTTTTACTGTTGGATGTTGAGTTTACAGGTGTCAAATTATCTGTGGAGCCTGACTTAAAATAATTTTTTAATGACAAATACTGCATTTTACCTTACTGTCTGCTGAGAGAGAAAAGTGCATCCAAATGCTGCTTCGTCTCTTCGTTTGGCTCATTTTGTCAATGACGAAGGACTGCGACTGACTCTTCTCCTCATTAACACCACTGCAGCTGCTCTCAAAGGCAGGGGGCATTCACATGTTTCTGTGTCGTTGGATTTTTGTTGTTTTTTTTACTGGCGAGCTCACATGAAGGCACCGTGCACAATGTGGCGTGATGCTATTTGCAAATCTAATCAGCACCGTGCCGCTGGGCTGCGCTCCTCCTCATGTAAGTAAGGGGGGTTGGGAGGGGGGAAGAACAGTTCCCAGCTGCTCGGTTCTCATAGTTCATGTTAATGAGCCGTTCAAAAGCACCGGTTCGTTCATGAATGTCACAACACGAGGCCAGAGTGCTAACCAAAGTGCCGGGTCCTGAAGTACACACTGCCTGAGTTGATAGAACTTCACTGATCCTGCTGTTTTGAGATGTGTGTTTAAAAAAAAAGATAAAAACAAAGCCAGGGAGGTCTTGTCCGGGAACTGATCCCAGGACCGCTCACACGCAAAGCAAGAATTATGCGACTAGACCAACTAGCCACAGTTTTGGGTAAGTACCCGTCATTTATATTTTGTGGCCTGCACGAAGGGGCTTCCAGGTACGGGGTGGCCACTGTGGTGTCATATGGTTGTGCAAACAAAAAGCTCATCCTCAACACAGAGAAGACCAAGGAGATGACAGTGCACACAAGGAATAATTCTCACTTCTGGCTGCTCAGACATTATTTTAGGCATTATTTCACCAGTCCTGTTAAAAGCTCGGCACTTCATGTGATTTCCATGGTGTAGTGGTTATCATGTGCCCCTAACCCGCGAAAGGTCCCCAGTTCATAGGCGGAGATACTGTCCACTATGCGAATGAGGACTGCCGCAGACTAGACTTAGACTTGACTTGACTAATATCAGAAGTGTAGGTTGGGCTCAGAGAAGTGGTGTGCTTCACGAAGACTCAGAAGACTGTATCTGAATGCAAAACAGTGAATATATGACATGATCCCCCAAAACATACAATATATACAAATGTGCACCTTTGACAAAATCTAGGAAGTTAGATACTTGGTAGCTGAGGTCTCGCGATAGTAACCAGTTCTATAATGAATAAATACAATAAACATTCTATAGAGAATATACAGAATGTACATATGAAATATACAAGGGATACAATGTAGACATATGATATTTAAGTGTATTGGAATAAATGTGCTGGGTTACACCATGGTTATTGAAAGATGGCTATGTTCACTGGAGGGAAACATAACTTCTTTTATTGTCAGGTTCAAACTCCTGTGACACTTGTAAAAACACTCAATTACAGAAGAGACAGACAACAAAATTTGAAGTTTCTCGCAGCGAGGAGAGTGAAAATGTTGGCAAATAATGCAACACGAACCACCTCTGCAGTTGTAGGAAAAGGGTCCTCTTGTTTATTTAATACAGCACTTATATAGACCTCATGAACACTAACAATGACGTCACATCTTGTGTAACAATCAGGTCACGTTGGTCTCCCCAAGTCACTTAGCTCTCTTAAGTTCAACTAGAGTTTACCAAAAAGAAAAGTCATATTCAGTACATATTCTGTACAATAAAGTAGTCATTTTACAATATATTCCCCCCTTTTGCGGATACCAAACCCCCAAAACAACAAACAATGTGCAACAGTTTCATGTGGCTGAAGCACCGCTGTGGAGCGAAAATGAGACAAAGTGTTTCACTCGCTGTGATAATGTATTTCAAGCCACCTATAGGCTTTGTAGTCAAAATTTTCTCTATAAATGGCACATGTGTGCCACGTCCAAAAAAGCACTCCACTCACTCAGAGAAGGCCTCCGAAGAGCGTTTTGGCACTTTTGGAACAGATTTAGTGTGATGTGCTTTATTGCTTGGCACACACAACCATTGTTCGCAAATGCACTTTAAATTGCACTTTTTTGCACAAAATGCACTTTATTCACTCTCAAACACATTGTGAACAAAGGATGTTACGGCGGCGCATTGTGAGCCAGCGGAAGGTGCCAGGAGGCTCATTCCAATTGTGCCTGACGCAGCCTCGCATCCTCTCATATGTGCAACAGTTTCACATGGCTGAGAAGTACCGCTGTGGAGTTAGAGCGAAAATGAGACAAAGTGTTTCACTCGCTGTGATAATGTATTTCAAGCAAGCTATAGGCTTTGTGGTCAAAATTTTCTCCATATATGGCACATGTGTGCCACGTCCAAAAAAGCACTCCACTCGCTCAGAGAAGGCTTATGAAGAGCGTTTTGGCACTTATGGAACACATTTACTGTGATGTGCTTTATTGCTTGGCACACACAACCATTGTTCGCAAATGCACTTTATTCGCTCTGAAAAAAATTGTGAGCAATGGATAATACGGCAGTCCATTGCACGTCAGCTGAAGGTGCCAGGAGGCTCATTCCAAGTGTGCCTGATGCAACTTCACATCCCGTCCTACGTGCAACAGTTTCACGTGGCAGAGAAGCACTGCTGTGGAGTTAGAGCAAAAATGAGAAAAAGTGTTTCACTCGCTGTGATAATGTATTTTAAGCAACCTAGAGGCTTTGTGGTAAAAATCTTCTCCATACATGGCACATGTGTGCCACGTCCAAAAAAGCACTCCACTCGCTTAGAGAAGTCCTCCGAAGAGCGTTTTGGCACTTATGGAACACATTTAGTGTGATGTGCTTTATTGCTTGGCACACACAACCATTGTTTGAAAATGCACTTTATTCGCTCTCAAACACATTGTGAGCAAAGGATGATACGGCGAGTCATTGTGAGCCAGCGGAAGGGGCCAGGAGGCTCATTCCAAGTGTGCCTGACGCAGCTTCGCATCTCATTCTACGTGCAACAGTTTCAAGTGGCTGAGAAGCACTGCTGTGGAGTTAGAGAAAAAATGAGAAAAAGTGTTTCACTCGCTGTGATAATGTATTTCAAGCAACCTAGTTCTGACATACACTTTCGGTGCAACTTCGACACATCATCAGTGTTGTATCCTGGGTTCACTGGGTGTTTCGGGTCTCACAACAGACACCCTCGCCCAGGTGACCCAGCCGGGTTGATCAGTCCCGGCTTTTGTCCAAGTAGCTTTTCCACGGATCTCCCCGCTTGATCCACAGCCATCTGGACGCCTTTTCTGCTACGTCAGTGATGTTCTTGATGGCTCTTTTGTGCTGACCCTTCACTCCTAGCAACTTGAGTGCTCTAATGAGAGACTGGCCTACAAATCCCCTGCACCCGACCTCGATGGGGTTGCATTGGGTCCTCCATCCTCTGCTTCGGCATTCGTCTGCCAGCTCCTCATACTTGGCCGTCTTCCTCCCAAAGGCCTCTTCCATCCGGTCTTCCCAGGGAACAGTCAACAGTCAACTCCAGCAGGACCACTTGCCGAGTTGTTTCTGACACCAGGACCATGTCTGGCCTGAGAGTGGTCACTGCGATGTTCTCTGGGAATTTGAGCTGTCTCCCTAGGTCGACTTTCAGCTGCCAGTCTCGAGCTGTCGCCAGCAGCCCCCCTGCTTGATTCCGGCACTGCTTCGGCTTCTTCCCAGCCCTAACAAAGACGATGGACTGCCTTGTTGGTTGATGGTGTTTACTGGTGGAGATTCCTGTGCTGATGACCTCTGCAATGACCCGCAGCACTTGGTCATGGCGCCAGCGGTAGCGCCCGTCCCCCAGTGCCCTTGGGCAGCAGCTGAGGATGTGTTCCAGTGATCCAGCACTCCGGCAGAGAGGGCACAGTGGATTCTCCGCCAAGCCCCAGCGAAAGAGGTTGGACGGACTTGGGAGCACATCGTACACTGACCGGATGAGGAACTCAATCCGGTGTGGCTCAGATCGCCATAGCTCTGTCCACGATATCTTCCGGTCAGCTGCCTCCTCCCATCGGGTCCATGCTCCCTGCTGCCGCATCCCTACTGTCCTAGTACAGCGGGCTTACTCTACCCCTGCTCGGACTTCCTCCTGGATCAGCTGACGCCTTTCCTTTCCCTGGGCCTTGTTGAAGCAAGGTCTTTGGTTGCTCCCAAGGCCTGCCCATCCGGAAGCCACTGTTCCTACCAGTCGTAAGCGGGACTCAGCCTGGTCTACCGCCTCATGAGCTTTCCACTTCCTGCCAGTTCGTACTTCTACGCCAGCCGAGGAGACTTTGATGTCATTAGAGTCCCTATACAGCAGCACCTCTCTTGCTCGGTTGACCATAAACTCCTCCATCAGACTACTGAAGGGCAGTTTCAGCTTGTTGCTCCTCCCGTACAAGGCGATGCTGCTGAGGCTTCGCGGTAAGCCCAGGAAACAGCTGACCTTCCTCTCAAAGCCCTCAACGGTGGTCAGTGGCACATTGTAGACCAGCAGCGGCCAGAGTAGGCGTGGCAGGATGCCATGTTGGTAGATCCAGGCTTTAAACTTGCCTGGTAATCCTGACTTATCCACTGTCAGCCAGGTTCCCAACTCCTCTGATGTCGCTTGGAGTGCTCCGGTGTCCTTCAGGGTACAGTCATAGATCTTGCCCAGGCTCTTAACTGGCTTCTCCCCCATCGATGGAATCTGGGTGCCTCCGAGTGAGAAGCGAAACTGGTCTGTGACTTTCCCCTTCTTCACCACTAGAGACCTGGATTTGGCTGGCTTGAAGTTCATCCGGGCCCAGCTAATGAGACGCTCCAGGCCTTGAAGGATCCATCTACAGCCCGGGACTGATGTTGTAGTCACTGTCAGATTGTCCATAAACGCTCTGATGGGGGGCTGCCGCATACCAGACCTCGTGAGTGGACCTCTGCACTCCACCTCTGCTGACTTCACCAGCATATTCATGGCCAAGGCAAACAATATCACTGAAATGGTGCATCCTGTGATAATGCCCTTCTCCAGTCGATGAAATGCAGATTTCTTTGTTCCGGAAGTGACTCTCAAACTGAAGCAGCTGTAATAGTCCAATATGAGGTCCTTGATCTTGCCTGGAATGTGGTGTCTGTCAAGCGAGGTTTCCACCAGTTTGTGTGGGATAGACCCGTAGGCATTGGCAAGGTCAAGCCACAGGACTGCCAGGTCTCCTTTGCCTTCCCGTGCCTCCCGGATCAGCTGGGTGACGACTCCCGTATGCTCAATGCACCCTGGCACCTTTGGGACTCCCCCCTTCTGCACAGAGGTGTCGATATAACTGTTCCTCAGGAGGAACTCCGTTGTGCGCCGGGCAACGATACTGAAGAATATCTTGCCCTCGACACTAAGGAGTGAGATGATCCTGAACTGCTCGATGGTACGTGAATTCTCCTCCTTCGGAATCCAGACACCCTCTGCATGTCTCCACTGCTGTGCCACCTTCCCCCTTCTCCAGATGACTTTGAGGTACGTCCATAGTCGCTTCAAGAGACCGGGGCATCTCTTGTAGACCACATAAGGGACGCCACTGGGGCCTGGTGCTGAGCTGGATCTAGCTGCTTCGACAACCTCCTCAACTTCTTTCAAGGTTGGTTCCCTGGTGTTAAATTCCGTGGTAGGTTCTGGCGGGGTTATCAAGGACCTACATGGCCCAAGAGCTTCCTCTCTGGCGCTGTCGCTGTAGGTGGCACTGAGGTACTTGTTGACCTCCTCTTCTGTGCAGACAAGTTGGCCACTTCTTTTCTGCCCAAGGATCTTCTTGGTGAAGCCAAAGGGGTTCGAGATGAAGGCTCTCCGTTTCCTGGCTCTTTCCCTGGCCCTCCTCCTATGCCACTCAACTCGACGGAGAGTGATCAGTTTTTTCTTCAGGATATGTCGGAGCTCTGCCAGCCTAGCCTTCTCCTCCTCCCTTGCCTGCTTAAACTGCCGGCCAAGCAGTCTAAGTTCCTGCCGAAGTTGGCTGATCTTCACCTCCCGTCTGTTTGGCTCCCCCAGGCCTCTTGGTGGCTGGTGTTCTTTTATGCCAAACCTCTCAGCACCAATGCTGATGATCATTGCAGACATCGTCCGTATCTTCTGGTCTGCATCTCCCCTGACAGTATCTCTAAGGACTTGGTCCAGATCATTGCCAAACTTGAGCCACTCTCTTTCCTTGTTGGCAGAAGGCCACATGACCCGGCAATGTTCGGAATGCCTGACACAGGGTGGGGCTTGTGGAGCTTGGAGGTTCTGGGCACTGTGGGTTGACTCCGGGCCGGGCTCCTCCTGCGTCTCACCAGGTACTGGACCTGTGCGTTGCACCACCAGCTTCCCCGTCAAGCATTTCATTTTGGTCTGGTGGATCTTCAGACCACGCTGGTTCTTGCAGACTTTGCCAAATGGACAGGCTGCATTCGTTGTCGTTTTTCCATTAGCAAGGGTTAGGGTTAGGGTTAGGGATTGTCCGTCCTGTTGGGGTGCTCATCCTCCCCCCCTCTCGGGCACCCCTGGGGGTATGATTCTGTTGGGTTTTCCGTAGCTTGCTTGTGGGTGCACCCTCATGGGAGCAGCAGCTTAGGTTGCTAGCCCTCACTGCCCCGGTGACTGTCTTTACAGTTGTCAGCTGTCTCTCCAGCAGTCGCCATCCTTTTCATGGTTGTCAACCGGCCTATTCCCGGAGGTCACTGGCTTAGCCAGGTCAACTAGTGATAATGTATTTCAAGCA
The DNA here is from genome assembly GCF_037039965.1 of Doryrhamphus excisus. Taxonomy (NCBI): domain Eukaryota; kingdom Metazoa; phylum Chordata; class Actinopteri; order Syngnathiformes; family Syngnathidae; genus Doryrhamphus; species Doryrhamphus excisus. The sequence goes on from NC_136370.1 coordinate 3,649,435, forward strand.
AGCTATAGCTTTGTGGTAAAAATCTTCACCATATATGGCACATGTGTGCCATGTCCAAAAAAGCACTCCACTCGCTCAGAGAAAGACTCCGAAGAACGTTTTGGCACTTATGGAACACATTTAGTGTGATGTGCTTTATTGCTTTGCACACACAACCATTGTTCTAAAATGCACTTTATTCAGTCTCAAACACATTGTGAGCAAAGGATCATACGGCGGGTCATTGTGAGCCAGCGGAAGGTGCCAAGGGGCTCATTCCAAGTGTGCCTGACGCAGCTTCGCATCCCATTCTATGTGCAACAGTTTCAAGTGGCTGAGAAGCACTGCTGTGGAGTTAGAGCAAAAATGAGAAAATGTGTTTCACTTGCTGTGATAATGTATTTCAAGCAAGCTTTGTGGTAAAAAATATTCTCCATATATGGCCCATGTGTGCCATGTCCAAAAAGGCACTCCACTCGCTCAGAGAATGCCTCCGAGGCGCGTTTTGACACTTACGGAACACATTTAGTTTGATGTGCTTTATTGCTTGGCACATGCAACCATTGTTCGAAAATGCACTTTATTCACTCTCAAACACATTGTGAGCAAAGGATGATACTGCTGGTCATTGTGAGCCAGCGGAAGGTCCCAGGAGGCTCATTTAAAGTGTGCCTGACGCAGCTTCGCATCCCGTTCTATCTGCAACAGTTTCACATGGCAGAGCAGCACTGTTGTGGAGTTAGAGCAAAAATCAGAAAAAGTGTTTCACTCGCTGTGATAATGTATTTCAAGCAACCTAGAGGCTTTGTGGTAAAAAATTTTCACCATATATGGCACATGTGTGACACGTCCAAAAAAGCACTCCACTCGCTCAGAGAAGAGCGTTTTGGCACTTATGGAACACATTTAGTGTGATGTGCATTATTGCTTGGCACACACAGCCATTGTTCGAAAATGCACTTTATTCGCTCTCAAACACATTTTGAGCAAAGGATGATACGGCAGGTCAGAGTGAGCCAGCGGAAGGTGCCAGGAGGCTCATTCCAAGTGTGCCTGACGCAGCTTCGCATCCCGTTCTATCTGCAACAGTTTAATGTGGCTGAGAAGCACTGCTGTGGAGTTACACCTAAAATGAGAAAAAGTTTTTCACTCGCTGTGATAATGTATTTCAAGCAACCTAGAGGTTTTGTGGTAAAAATTTTCTCCATATATGGCACATGTGTGACACGTCCAAAAAAGCACTCCACTCGCTCAGAGAAGAGCGTTTTGGCACTTATGGAACACATTTAGTGTGATGTGCATTATTGCTAGGCACACACAACCATTGTTCGAAAATGCACTTTATTCGCTCTCAAACACATTTTGAGCAAAGGATGATACGGCAGGTCAGAGTGAGCCAGCGGAAGGTGCCAGGAGGCTCATTCCAAGTGTGCCTGACGCAGCTTCGCATCCCGTTCTATCTGCAACAGTTTCATGTGGCTGAGAAGCACTGCTGTGGAGTTACACCTAAAATGAGAAAAAGTGTTTCACTCGCTGTGATAATGTATTTCAAGCAACCTAGAGGCTTTGTGGTAAAAATTTTCTCCATATATGGCACATGTGTGACGTCCAAAAAAGCACTCCACTCGCTCAAAGAGCGTTTTTGGCACTTATGGAACACATTTAGTGTGATGTGCATTATTGCTTGGCTCACACAACCATTGTTCGAAAATGCACTTTATTCGCTCTCAAACACATTTTCAGCAAAGGATGATACGGCAGGTCAGAGTGAGCCAGCGGAAGGTGCCAGGAGGCTCATTCCAAGTGTGCCTGACGCAGCTTCGCATCCCGTTCTATCTGCAACAGTTTCATGTGGCTGAGAAGCACTGCTGTGGAGTTACACCTAAAATGAGAAAAAAAGTTTCCCTCGCTGTGATAATGTATTTCAAGCAACCTAGAGGCTTTGTGGTAAAAATTTTCTCCATATATGGCACATGTGTGACACGTCCAAAAAAGCACTCCACTCGCTCAAAGAGCGTTTTTGGCACTTATGGAACACTTTTAGTGTGATGTGCATTATTGCTTGGCACACACAACCATTGTTCGAAAATGCACTTTATTCGCTCTCAAACACATTTTCAGCAAAGGATGATACGGCAGGTCAGAGTGAGCCCGCGGAAGGTGCCAGGAGGCTCATTCCAAGTGTGCCTGACGCAGCTTCGCATCCCGTTCTATCTGCAACAGTTTCATGTGGCTGAGAAGCACTGCTGTGGAGTTACACCTAAAATGAGAAAAAGTTTTTCACTCGCTGTGATAATGTATTTCAAGCAACCTAGAGGTTTTGTGGTAAAAATTTTCTCCATATATGGCACATGTGTGACACGTCCAAAAAAGCACTCCACTCGCTCAAAGAGCGTTTTTGGCACTTATGGAACACTTTTAGTGTGATGTGCATTATTGCTTGGCACACACAACCATTGTTCGAAAATGCACTTTACTCGCTCTCAAACACATTTTGAGCAAAGGATGATACGGCAGGTCAGAGTGAGCCCGCGGAAGGTGCCAGGAGGCTCATTCCAAGTGTGCCTGACGCAGCTTCGCATCCCGTTCTATCTGCAACAGTTTCATGTGGCTGAGAAGCACTGCTGTGGAGTTACACCTAAAATGAGAAAAAAAGTTTCCCTCGCTGTGATAATGTATTTCAAGCAACCTAGAGGCTTTGTGGTAAAAATTTTCTCCATATATGGCACATGTGTGACACGTCCAAAAAAGCACTCCACTCGCTCAAAGAGCGTTTTTGGCACTTATGGAACACTTTTAGTGTGATGTGCATTATTGCTTGGCACACACAGCCATTGTTCGAAAATGCACTTTATTCGCTCTCAAACACATTTTGAGCAAAGGATGATACGGCAGGTCAGAGTGAGCCAGCGGAAGGTGCCAGGAGGCTCATTCTAAGTGTGCCTGACGCAGCTTCGCATCCCGTTCTATCTGCAACAGTTTCATGTGGCTGAGAAGCACTGCTGTGGAGTTACACCTAAAATGAGAAAAAGTGTTTCACTCGCTGTGATAATGTATTTCAAGCAACCTAGAGGCTTTGTGGTAAAAATTTTCTCCATATATGGCACATGTGTGACACGTCCAAAAAAGCACTCCACTCGCTCAGAGAAGAGCGTTTTGGCACTTATGGAACACATGTAGTGTGATGTGCATTATTACTTGGCACACACAACCATTGTTCGAAAATGCACTTTATTCGCTCTCAAACACATTTTTAGCAAAGGATGATACGGCAGGTCAGAGTGAGCCCGCGGAAGGTGCCAGGAGGCTCATTCCAAGTGTGCCTGACGCAGCTTCGCATCCCGTTCTATCTGCAACAGTTTCATGTGGCTCAGAAGCACTGCTGTGGAGTTACACCTAAAATGAAAAAAAGTGTTTCACTCGCTGTGATAATGTATTTCAAGCAACCTAGAGGCTTTGTGGTAAAAATTTTCTACATATATGGCACATGTGTGACACGTCCAAAAAAGCACTCCACTCGCTCAGAGAAGAGCGTTTTGGCACTTATGGAACACATTTAGTGTGATGTGCATTATTGCTTGGCACACACAACCATTGTTCGAAAATGCACTTTATTCGCTCTCAAACACATTTTGAGCAAAGGATGATACGGCAGGTCAGAGTGAGCCAGCGGAAGGTGCCAGGAGGCTCATTCCAAGTGTGCCTGACGCAGCTTCGCATCCCGTTCTATCTGCAACAGTTTCATGTGGCTGAGAAGCACTGCTGTGGAGTTACACCTAAAATGAGAAAAAGTGTTTCACTCGCTGTGATAATGTATTTCAAGCAACCTAGAGGCTTTGTGGTAAAAATTTTCTCCATATATGGCACATGTGTGACACGTCCAAAAAAGCACTCCACTCGCTCAGAGAAGAGCGTTTTGGCACTTATGGAACACGTTTAGTGTGATGTGCATTATTGCTTGGCACACACAACCATTGTTCGAAAATGCACTTTATTCGCTCTCAAACACATTTTGAGCAAAGGATGATACGGCAGGTCAGAGTGAGCCAGCGGAAGGTGCCAGGAGGCTCATTCCAAGTGTGCCTGACGCAGCTTCGCATCCCGTTCTATCTGCAACAGTTTAATGTGGCTGAGAAGCACTGCTGTGGAGTTACACCTAAAATGAGAAAAAGTGTTTCACTCGCTGTGATAATGTATTACAAGCAACCTAGAGGCTTTGTGGTAAAAATTTTCTACATATATGGCACATGTGTGACACGTCCAAAAAAGCACTCCACTCGCTCAGAGAAGAGCGTTTTGGCACTTATGGAACACTTTTAGTGTGATGTGCATTATTGCTTGGCACACACAACCATTGTTCGAAAATGCACTTTATTCGCTCTCAAACACATTTTCAGCAAAGGATGATACGGCAGGTCAGAGTGAGCCAGCGGAAGGTGCCAGGAGGCTCATTCTAAGTGTGCCTGACGCAGCTTCGCATCCCGTTCTATCTGCAACAGTTTCATGTGGCTGAGAAGCACTGCTGTGGAGTTACACCTAAAATAAAAAAAAAGTGTTTCACTCGCTGTGATAATGTATTTCAAGCAACCTAGAGGCTTTGTGGTAAAAATTTTCTACATATATGGCACATGTGTGACACGTCCAAAAAAGCACTCCACTCGCTCAGAGAGGAGCGTTTTGGCACTTATGGAACACATTTAGTGTGATGTGCATTATTGCTTGGCACACACAACCATTGTTCGAAAATGCACTTTATTCGCTCTCAAACACATTTTGAGCAAAGGATTATACGGCAGGTCAGAGTGAGCCAGCAGAAGGTGCCAGGAGGCTCATTCCAAGTGTGCCTGACGCAGCTTCGCATCCCGTTCTATCTGCAACAGTTTCATGTGGCTGAGAAGCACTGCTGTGGAGTTACAACCTAAAATGAGAAAAAGTGTTTCACTCGCTGTGATAATGTATTTCAAGCAACCTAGAGGCTTTGTGGTAAAAATTTTCTACATATATGGCACATGTGTGACACGTCCAAAAAAGCACTCCACTCGCTCAGAGAAGAGCGTTTTGGCACTTATGGAACACATTTAGTGTGATGTGCATTATTGCTTGGCACACACAGCCATTGTTCGAAAATTCACTTTATTCGCTCTCAAACACATTTTGAGCAAAGGATGATACGGCAGGTCAGAGTGAGCCAGCGGAAGGTGCCAGGAGGCTCATTCTAAGTGTGCCTGACGCAGCTTCGCATCCCGTTCTATCTGCAACAGTTTCATGTGGCTGAGAAGCACTGCTGTGGAGTTACACCTAAAATGAGAAAAAGTGTTTCACTCGCTGTGATAATGTATTTCAAGCAACCTAGAGGCTTTGTGGTAAAAATTTTCTCCATATATGGCACATGTGTGACACGTCCAAAAAAGCACTCCACTCGCTCAGAGAAGAGCGTTTTGGCACTTATGGAACACATTTAGTGTGATGTGCATTATTGCTTGGCACACACAACCATTGTTCGAAAATGCACTTTATTCGCTCTCAAACACATTTTGAGCAAAGGATGATACGGCAGGTCAGAGTGAGCCAGCGAAAGGTGCCAGGAGGCTCATTCCAAGTGTGCCTGACGCAGCTTCGCATCCCGTTCTATCTGCAACAGTTTCATGTGGCTGAGAAGCACTGCTGTGGAGTTACACCTAAAATGAGAAAAAGTGTTTCACTCGCTGTGATAATGTATTTCAAGCAACCTAGAGGCTTTGTGGTAAAAATTTTCTACATATATGGCACATGTGTGACACGTCCAAAAAAGCACTCCACTCGCTCAGAGAAGAGCGTTTTGGCACTTATGGAACACATTTAGTGTGATGTGCATTATTGCTTGGCACACACAACCATTGTTCGAAAATGCACTTTATTCGCTCTCAAACACATTTTGAGCAAAGGATGATACGGCAGGTCAGAGTGAGCCCGCGGAAGGTGCCAGGAGGCTCATTCTAAGTGTGCCTGACGCAGCTTCGCATCCCGTTCTATCTGCAACAGCTTCATGTGGCTGAGAAGCACTGCTGTGGAGTTACACCTAAAATGAGAAAAAGTGTTTCACTCGCTGTGATAATGTATTTCAAGCAACCTAGAGGCTTTGTGGTAAAAATTTTCTCCATATATGGCACATGTGTGACACGTCCAAAAAAGCACTCCACTCGCTCAGAGAAGAGCGTTTTGGCACTTATGGAACACATTTAGTGTGATGTGCATTATTGCTTGGCACACACAACCATTGTTCGAAAATGCACTTTATTCGCTCTCAAACACATTTTGAGCAAAGGATGATACGGCAGGTCAGAGTGAGCCAGCGAAAGGTGCCAGGAGGCTCATTCCAAGTGTGCCTGACGCAGCTTCGCATCCCGTTCTATCTGCAACAGTTTCATGTGGCTGCGAAGCACTGCTGTGGAGTTACACCTAAAATGAGAAAAAAAGTTTCACTCGCTGTGATAATGTATTTCAAGCAACCTAGAGGCTTTGTGGTAAAAAATTTCTACATATATGGCACATGTGTGACACGTCCAAAAAAGCACTCCACTCGCTCAGAGAAGAGCGTTTTGGCACTTATGGAACACATTTAGTGTGATGTGCATTATTGCTTGGCACACACAGCCATTGTTCGAAAATTCACTTTATTCGCTCTCAAACACATTTTGAGCAAAGGATGATACGGCAGGTCAGAGTGAGCCAGCGGAAGGTGCCAGGAGGCTCATTCTAAGTGTGCCTGACGCAGCTTCGCATCCCGTTCTATCTGCAACAGTTTCATGTGGCTGAGAAGCACTGCTGTGGAGTTACACCTAAAATGAGAAAAAGTGTTTCACTCGCTGTGATAATGTATTTCAAGCAACCTAGAGGCTTTGTGGTAAAAATTTTCTCCATATATGGCACATGTGTGACACGTCCAAAAAAGCACTCCACTCGCTCAGAGAAGAGCGTTTTGGCACTTATGGAACACATTTAGTGTGATGTGCATTATTGCTTGGCACACACAGTCATTGTTCGAAAATGCACTTTATTCGCTCTCAAACACATTTTGAGCAAAGGATGATACGGCAGGTCAGAGTGAGCCAGCGGAAGGTGCCAGGAGGCTCATTCTAAGTGTGCCTGACGCAGCTTCGCATCCCGTTCTATCTGCAACAGTTTCATGTGGCTGAGAAGCACTGCTGTGGAGTTACACCTAAAATGAAAAAAAGTGTTTCACTCGCTGTGATAATGTATTTCAAGCAACCTAGAGGCTTTGTGGTAAAAATTTTCTCCATATATGGCACATGTGTGACACGTCCAAAAAAGCACTCCACTCGCTCAGAGAAGAGCGTTTTGGCACTTATGGAACACATTTAGTGTGATGTGCATTATTGCTTGGCACACACAGTCATTGTTCGAAAATGCACTTTATTCGCTCTCAAACACATTTTGAGCAAAGGATGATACGGCAGGTCAGAGTGAGCCAGCGGAAGGTGCCAGGAGGCTCATTCTAAGTGTGCCTGACGCAGCTTCGCATCCCGTTCTATCTGCAACAGTTTCATGTGGCTGAGAAGCACTGCTGTGGAGTTACACCTAAAATGAGAAAAAGTGTTTCACTCGCTGTGATAATGTATTTCAAGCAACCTAGAGGCTTTGTGGTAAAAATTTTCTCCATATATGGCACATGTGTGACACGTCCAAAAAAGCACTCCACTCGCTCAGAGAAGAGCGTTTTGGCACTTATGGAACACATTTAGTGTGATGTGCATTATTGCTTGGCACACACAACCATTGTTCGAAAATGCACTTTATTCGCTCTCAAACACATTTTGAGCAAAGGATGATACGGCAGGTCAGAGTGAGCCAGCGAAAGGTGCCAGGAGGCTCATTCCAAGTGTGCCTGACGCAGCTTCGCATCCCGTTCTATCTGCAACAGTTTCATGTGGCTGAGAAGCACTGCTGTGGAGTTACACCTAAAATGAGAAAAAGTGTTTCACTCGCTGTGATAATGTATTTCAAGCAACCTAGAGGCTTTGTGGTAAAAATTTTCTCCATATATGGCACATGTGTGACACGTCCAAAAAAGCACTCCACTCGCTCAGAGAAGAGCGTTTTGGCACTTATGGAACACATTTAGTGTGATGTGCATTATTGCTTGGCACACACAGTCATTGTTCGAAAATGCACTTTATTCGCTCTCAAACACATTTTCAGCAAAGGATGATACGGCAGGTCAGAGTGAGCCCACGGAAGGTGCCAGGAGGCTCATTCCAAGTGTGCCTGACGCAGCTTCGCATCCCGTTCTATCTGCAACAGTTTCATGTGGCTGAGAAGCACTGCTGTGGAGTTACACCTAAAATGAGAAAAAGTGTTTCACTCGCTGTGATAATGTATTTCAAGCAACCTAGAGGCTTTGTGGTAAAAATTTTCTCCATATATGGCACATGTGTGACACGTCCAAAAAAGCACTCCACTCGCTCAGAGAAGAGCGTTTTGGCACTTATGGAACACATTTAGTGTGATGTGCATTATTGCTTGGCACACACAACCATTGTTCGAAAATGCACTTTATTCGCTCTCAAACACATTTTGAGCAAAGGATGATACGGCAGGTCAGAGTGAGCCAGCGGAAGGTGCCAGGAGGCTCATTCTAAATGTGCCTGACGCAGCTTCGCATCCCGTTCTATCTGCAACAGTTTCATGTGGCTGAGAAGCACTGCTGTGGAGTTACACCTAAAATGAAAAAAAGTGTTTCACTCGCTGTGATAATGTATTTCAAGCAACCTAGAGGCTTTGTGGTAAAAATTTTCTACATATATGGCACATGTGTGACACGTCCAAAAAAGCACTCCACTCGCTCAGAGAAGAGCGTTTTGGCACTTATGGAACACGTTTAGTGTGATGTGCATTATTGCTTGGCACACACAACCATTGTTCGAAAATGCACTTTATTCGCTCTCAAACACATTTTGAGCAAAGGATGATACGGCAGGTCAGAGTGAGCCAGCGAAAGGTGCCAGGAGGCTCATTCCAAGTGTGCCTGACGCAGCTTCGCATCCCGTTCTATCTGCAACAGTTTCATGTGGCTGAGAAGCACTGCTGTGGAGTTACACCTAAAATGAGAAAAAGTGTTTCACTCGCTGTGATAATGTATTTCAAGCAACCTAGAGGCTTTGTGGTAAAAATTTTCTCCATATATGGCACATGTTTGACACGTCCAAAAAAGCACTCCACTCGCTCAGAGAAGAGCGTTTTGGCACTTATGGAACACATTTAGTGTGATGTGCATTATTGCTTGGCACACACAGTCATTGTTCGAAAATGCACTTTATTCGCTCTCAAACACATTTTCAGCAAAGGATGATACGGCAGGTCAGAGTGAGCCAGCGAAAGGTGCCAGGAGGCTCATTCCAAGTGTGCCTGACGCAGCTTCGCATCCCGTTCTATCTGCAACAGTTTCATGTGGCTGAGAAGCACTGCTGTGGAGTTACACCTAAAATGAAAAAAAGTGTTTCACTCGCTGTGATAATGTATTTCAAGCAACCTAGAGGCTTTGTGGTAAAAATTTTCTACATATATGGCACATGTGTGACACGTCCAAAAAAGCACTCCACTCGCTCAGAGAAGAGCGTTTTGGCACTTATGGAACACATTTAGTGTGATGTGCATTATTGCTTGGCACACACAGTCATTGTTCGAAAATGCACTTTATTCGCTCTCAAACACATTTTCAGCAAAGGATGATACGGCAGGTCAGAGTGAGCCCACGGAAGGTGCCAGGAGGCTCATTCCAAGTGTGCCTGACGCAGCTTCGCATCCCGTTCTATCTGCAACAGTTTCATGTGGCTGAGAAGCACTGCTGTGGAGTTACACCTAAAATGAGAAAAAGTGTTTCACTCGCTGTGATAATGTATTTCAAGCAACCTAGAGGCTTTGTGGTAAAAATTTTCTCCATATATGGCACATGTGTGACACGTCCAAAAAAGCACTCCACTCGCTCAGAGAAGAGCGTTTTGGCACTTATGGAACACATTTAGTGTGATGTGCATTATTGCTTGGCACACACAACCATTGTTCGAAAATGCACTTTATTCGCTCTCAAACACATTTTGAGCAAAGGATGATACGGCAGGTCAGAGTGAGCCAGCGAAAGGTGCCAGGAGGCTCATTCCAAGTGTGCCTGACGCAGCTTCGCATCCCGTTCTATCTGCAACAGCTTCATGTGGCTGAGAAGCACTGCTGTGGAGTTACACCTAAAATGAGAAAAAGTGTTTCACTCGCTGTGATAATGTATTTCAAGCAACCTAGAGGCTTTGTGGTAAAAATTTTCTACATATATGGCACATGTGTGACACGTCCAAAAAAGCACTCCACTCGCTCAGAGAAGAGCGTTTTGGCACTTATGGAACACATTTAGTGTGATGTGCATTATTGCTTGGCACACACAACCATTGTTCGAAAATGCACTTTATTCGCTCTCAAACACATTTTGAGCAAAGGATGATATGGCAGGTCAGAGTGAGCCAGCGAAAGGTGCCAGGAGGCTCATTCCAAGTGTGCCTGACGCAGCTTCGCATCCCGTTCTATCTGCAACAGTTGCATGTGGCTGAGAAGCACTGCTGTGGAGTTACACCTAAAATGAGAAAAAGTGTTTCACTCGCTGTGATAATGTATTTCAAGCAACCTAGAGGCTTTGTGGTAAAAATTTTCTCCATATATGGCACATGTGTGACACGTCCAAAAAAGCACTCCACTCGCTCAGAGAAGAGCGTTTTGGCACTTATGGAACACATTTAGTGTGATGTGCATTATTGCTTGGCACACACAGTCATTGTTCGAAAATGCACTTTATTCGCTCTCAAACACATTTTGAGCAAAGGATGATACGGCAGGTCAGAGTGAGCCAGCGGAAGGTGCCAGGAGGCTCATTCCAAGTGTGCCTGACGCAGCTTCGCATCCCGTTCTATCTGCAACAGTTTCATGTGGCTGAGAAGCACTGCTGTGGAGTTACACCTAAAATGAGAAAAAGTGTTTCACTCGCTGTGATAATGTATTTCAAGCAACCTAGAGGCTTTGTGGTAAAAATTTTCTCCATATATGGCACATGTGTGACACGTCCAAAAAAGCACTCCACTCGCTCAGAGAAGAGCGTTTTGGCACTTATGGAACACATTTAGTGTGATGTGCATTATTGCTTGGCACACACAACCATTGTTCGAAAATGCACTTTATTCGCTCTCAAACACATTTTGAGCAAAGGATGATACGGCAGGTCAGAGTGAGCCAGCGAAAGGTGCCAGGAGGCTCATTCCAAGTGTGCCTGACGCAGCTTCGCATCCCGTTCTATCTGCAACAGTTTCATGTGGCTGAGAAGCACTGCTGTGGAGTTACACCTAAAATGAGAAAAAGTGTTTCACTCGCTGTGATAATGTATTTCAAGCAACCTAGAGGCTTTGTGGTAAAAATTTTCTCCATATATGGCACATGTGTGACACGTCCAAAAAAGCACTCCACTCGCTCAGAGAAGAGCGTTTTGGCACTTATGGAACACATTTAGTGTGATGTGCATTATTGCTTGGCACACACAGTCATTGTTCGAAAATGCACTTTATTCGCTCTCAAACACATTTTCAGCAAAGGATGATACGGCAGGTCAGAGTGAGCCCACGGAAGGTGCCAGGAGGCTCATTCCAAGTGTGCCTGACGCAGCTTCGCATCCCGTTCTATCTGCAACAGTTTCATGTGGCTGAGAAGCACTGCTGTGGAGTTACACCTAAAATGAGAAAAAGTGTTTCACTCGCTGTGATAATGTATTTCAAGCAACCTAGAGGCTTTGTGGTAAAAATTTTCTCCATATATGGCACATGTGTGACACGTCCAAAAAAGCACTCCACTCGCTCAGAGAAGAGCGTTTTGGCACTTATGGAACACATTTAGTGTGATGTGCATTATTGCTTGGCACACACAACCATTGTTCGAAAATGCACTTTATTCGCTCTCAAACACATTTTGAGCAAAGGATGATACGGCAGGTCAGAGTGAGCCAGCGAAAGGTGCCAGGAGGCTCATTCCAAGTGTGCCTGACGCAGCTTCGCATCCCGTTCTATCTGCAACAGCTTCATGTGGCTGAGAAGCACTGCTGTGGAGTTACACCTAAAATGAGAAAAAGTGTTTCACTCGCTGTGATAATGTATTTCAAGCAACCTAGAGGCTTTGTGGTAAAAATTTTCTACATATATGGCACATGTGTGACACGTCCAAAAAAGCACTCCACTCGCTCAGAGAAGAGCGTTTTGGCACTTATGGAACACATTTAGTGTGATGTGCATTATTGCTTGGCACACACAACCATTGTTCGAAAATGCACTTTATTCGCTCTCAAACACATTTTGAGCAAAGGATGATACGGCAGGTCAGAGTGAGCCAGCGAAAGGTGCCAGGAGGCTCATTCCAAGTGTGCCTGACGCAGCTTCGCATCCCGTTCTATCTGCAACAGTTTCATGTGGCTGAGAAGCACTGCTGTGGAGTTACACCTAAAATGAGAAAAAGTGTTTCACTCGCTGTGATAATGTATTTCAAGCAACCTAGAGGCTTTGTGGTAAAAATTTTCTCCATATATGGCACATGTGTGACACGTCCAAAAAAGCACTCCACTCGCTCAGAGAAGAGCGTTTTGGCACTTATGGAACACATTTAGTGTGATGTGCATTATTGCTTGGCACACACAACCATTGTTCGAAAATGCACTTTATTCGCTCTCAAACACATTTTGAGCAAAGGATGATACGGCAGGTCAGAGTGAGCCAGCGAAAGGTGCCAGGAGGCTCATTCCAAGTGTGCCTGACGCAGCTTCGCATCCCGTTCTATCTGCAACAGTTTCATGTGGCTGAGAAGCACTGCTGTGGAGTTACACCTAAAATGAGAAAAAGTGTTTCACTCGCTGTGATAATGTATTTCAAGCAACCTAGAGGCTTTGTGGTAAAAATTTTCTCCATATATGGCACATGTGTGACACGTCCAAAAAAGCACTCCACTCGCTCAGAGAAGAGCGTTTTGGCACTTATGGAACACATTTAGTGTGATGTGCATTATTGCTTGGCACACACAGTCATTGTTCGAAAATGCACTTTATTCGCTCTCAAACACATTTTGAGCAAAGGATGATACGGCAGGTCAGAGTGAGCCAGCGGAAGGTGCCAGGAGGCTCATTCTAAGTGTGCCTGACGCAGCTTCGCATCCCGTTCTATCTGCAACAGTTTCATGTGGCTGAGAAGCACTGCTGTGGAGTTACACCTAAAATGAGAAAAAGTGTTTCACTCGCTGTGATAATGTATTTCAAGCAACCTAGAGGCTTTGTGGTAAAAATTTTCTCCATATATGGCACATGTGTGACACGTCCAAAAAAGCACTCCACTCGCTCAGAGAAGAGCGTTTTGGCACTTATGGAACACATTTAGTGTGATGTGCATTATTGCTTGGCACACACAACCATTGTTCGAAAATGCACTTTATTCGCTCTCAAACACATTTTGAGCAAAGGATGATACGGCAGGTCAGAGTGAGCCCGCGGAAGGTGCCAGGAGGCTCATTCTAAGTGTGCCTGACGCAGCTTCGCATCCCGTTCTATCTGCAACAGCTTCATGTGGCTGAGAAGCACTGCTGTGGAGTTACACCTAAAATGAGAAAAAGTGTTTCACTCGCTGTGATAATGTATTTCAAGCAACCTAGAGGCTTTGTGGTAAAAATTTTCTCCATATATGGCACATGTGTGACACGTCCAAAAAAGCACTCCACTCGCTCAGAGAAGAGCGTTTTGGCACTTATGGAACACATTTAGTGTGATGTGCATTATTGCTTGGCACACACAACCATTGTTCGAAAATGCACTTTATTCGCTCTCAAACACATTTTGAGCAAAGGATGATACGGCAGGTCAGAGTGAGCCAGCGAAAGGTGCCAGGAGGCTCATTCCAAGTGTGCCTGACGCAGCTTCGCATCCCGTTCTATCTGCAACAGTTGCATGTGGCTGAGAAGCACTGCTGTGGAGTTACACCTAAAATGAGAAAAAGTGTTTCACTCGCTGTGATAATGTATTTCAAGCAACCTAGAGGCTTTGTGGTAAAAATTTTCTCCATATATGGCACATGTGTGACACGTCCAAAAAAGCACTCCACTCGCTCAGAGAAGAGCGTTTTGGCACTTATGGAACACATTTAGTGTGATGTGCATTATTGCTTGGCACACACAGTCATTGTTCGAAAATGCACTTTATTCGCTCTCAAACACATTTTGAGCAAAGGATGATACGGCAGGTCAGAGTGAGCCAGCGGAAGGTGCCAGGAGGCTCATTCCAAGTGTGCCTGACGCAGCTTCGCATCCCGTTCTATCTGCAACAGTTTCATGTGGCTGAGAAGCACTGCTGTGGAGTTACACCTAAAATGAGAAAAAGTGTTTCACTCGCTGTGATAATGTATTTCAAGCAACCTAGAGGCTTTGTGGTAAAAATTTTCTCCATATATGGCACATGTGTGACACGTCCAAAAAAGCACTCCACTCGCTCAGAGAAGAGCGTTTTGGCACTTATGGAACACATTTAGTGTGATGTGCATTATTGCTTGGCACACACAACCATTGTTCGAAAATGCACTTTATTCGCTCTCAAACACATTTTGAGCAAAGGATGATACGGCAGGTCAGAGTGAGCCAGCGAAAGGTGCCAGGAGGCTCATTCCAAGTGTGCCTGACGCAGCTTCGCATCCCGTTCTATCTGCAACAGTTGCATGTGGCTGAGAAGCACTGCTGTGGAGTTACACCTAAAATGAGAAAAAGTGTTTCACTCGCTGTGATAATGTATTTCAAGCAACCTAGAGGCTTTGTGGTAAAAATTTTCTCCATATATGGCACATGTGTGACACGTCCAAAAAAGCACTCCACTCGCTCAGAGAAGAGCGTTTTGGCACTTATGGAACACATTTAGTGTGATGTGCATTATTGCTTGGCACACACAGTCATTGTTCGAAAATGCACTTTATTCGCTCTCAAACACATTTTGAGCAAAGGATGATACGGCAGGTCAGAGTGAGCCAGCGGAAGGTGCCAGGAGGCTCATTCCAAGTGTGCCTGACGCAGCTTCGCATCCCGTTCTATCTGCAACAGTTTCATGTGGCTGAGAAGCACTGCTGTGGAGTTACACCTAAAATGAGAAAAAGTGTTTCACTCGCTGTGATAATGTATTTCAAGCAACCTAGAGGCTTTGTGGTAAAAATTTTCTCCATATATGGCACATGTGTGACACGTCCAAAAAAGCACTCCACTCGCTCAGAGAAGAGCGTTTTGGCACTTATGGAACACATTTAGTGTGATGTGCATTATTGCTTGGCACACACAACCATTGTTCGAAAATGCACTTTATTCGCTCTCAAACACATTTTGAGCAAAGGATGATACGGCAGGTCAGAGTGAGCCAGCGAAAGGTGCCAGGAGGCTCATTCCAAGTGTGCCTGACGCAGCTTCGCATCCCGTTCTATCTGCAACAGTTTCATGTGGCTGAGAAGCACTGCTGTGGAGTTACACCTAAAATGAGAAAAAGTGTTTCACTCGCTGTGATAATGTATTTCAAGCAACCTAGAGGCTTTGTGGTAAAAATTTTCTCCATATATGGCACATGTGTGACACGTCCAAAAAAGCACTCCACTCGCTCAGAGAAGAGCGTTTTGGCACTTATGGAACACATTTAGTGTGATGTGCATTATTGCTTGGCACACACAGTCATTGTTCGAAAATGCACTTTATTCGCTCTCAAACACATTTTCAGCAAAGGATGATACGGCAGGTCAGAGTGAGCCCACGGAAGGTGCCAGGAGGCTCATTCCAAGTGTGCCTGACGCAGCTTCGCATCCCGTTCTATCTGCAACAGTTTCATGTGGCTGAGAAGCACTGCTGTGGAGTTACACCTAAAATGAGAAAAAGTGTTTCACTCGCTGTGATAATGTATTTCAAGCAACCTAGAGGCTTTGTGGTAAAAATTTTCTCCATATATGGCACATGTGTGACACGTCCAAAAAAGCACTCCACTCGCTCAGAGAAGAGCGTTTTGGCACTTATGGAACACATTTAGTGTGATGTGCATTATTGCTTGGCACACACAACCATTGTTCGAAAATGCACTTTATTCGCTCTCAAACACATTTTGAGCAAAGGATGATACGGCAGGTCAGAGTGAGCCAGCGAAAGGTGCCAGGAGGCTCATTCCAAGTGTGCCTGACGCAGCTTCGCATCCCGTTCTATCTGCAACAGCTTCATGTGGCTGAGAAGCACTGCTGTGGAGTTACACCTAAAATGAGAAAAAGTGTTTCACTCGCTGTGATAATGTATTTCAAGCAACCTAGAGGCTTTGTGGTAAAAATTTTCTACATATATGGCACATGTGTGACACGTCCAAAAAAGCACTCCACTCGCTCAGAGAAGAGCGTTTTGGCACTTATGGAACACATTTAGTGTGATGTGCATTATTGCTTGGCACACACAACCATTGTTCGAAAATGCACTTTATTCGCTCTCAAACACATTTTGAGCAAAGGATGATACGGCAGGTCAGAGTGAGCCAGCGAAAGGTGCCAGGAGGCTCATTCCAAGTGTGCCTGACGCAGCTTCGCATCCCGTTCTATCTGCAACAGTTTCATGTGGCTGAGAAGCACTGCTGTGGAGTTACACCTAAAATGAGAAAAAGTGTTTCACTCGCTGTGATAATGTATTTCAAGCAACCTAGAGGCTTTGTGGTAAAAATTTTCTCCATATATGGCACATGTGTGACACGTCCAAAAAAGCACTCCACTCGCTCAGAGAAGAGCGTTTTGGCACTTATGGAACACATTTAGTGTGATGTGCATTATTGCTTGGCACACACAACCATTGTTCGAAAATGCACTTTATTCGCTCTCAAACACATTTTGAGCAAAGGATGATACGGCAGGTCAGAGTGAGCCAGCGAAAGGTGCCAGGAGGCTCATTCCAAGTGTGCCTGACGCAGCTTCGCATCCCGTTCTATCTGCAACAGTTTCATGTGGCTGAGAAGCACTGCTGTGGAGTTACACCTAAAATGAGAAAAAGTGTTTCACTCGCTGTGATAATGTATTTCAAGCAACCTAGAGGCTTTGTGGTAAAAATTTTCTCCATATATGGCACATGTGTGACACGTCCAAAAAAGCACTCCACTCGCTCAGAGAAGAGCGTTTTGGCACTTATGGAACACATTTAGTGTGATGTGCATTATTGCTTGGCACACACAGTCATTGTTCGAAAATGCACTTTATTCGCTCTCAAACACATTTTGAGCAAAGGATGATACGGCAGGTCAGAGTGAGCCAGCGGAAGGTGCCAGGAGGCTCATTCTAAGTGTGCCTGACGCAGCTTCGCATCCCGTTCTATCTGCAACAGTTTCATGTGGCTGAGAAGCACTGCTGTGGAGTTACACCTAAAATGAGAAAAAGTGTTTCACTCGCTGTGATAATGTATTTCAAGCAACCTAGAGGCTTTGTGGTAAAAATTTTCTCCATATATGGCACATGTGTGACACGTCCAAAAAAGCACTCCACTCGCTCAGAGAAGAGCGTTTTGGCACTTATGGAACACATTTAGTGTGATGTGCATTATTGCTTGGCACACACAACCATTGTTCGAAAATGCACTTTATTCGCTCTCAAACACATTTTGAGCAAAGGATGATACGGCAGGTCAGAGTGAGCCCGCGGAAGGTGCCAGGAGGCTCATTCCAAGTGTGCCTGACGCAGCTTCGCATCCCGTTCTATCTGCAACAGCTTCATGTGGCTGAGAAGCACTGCTGTGGAGTTACACCTAAAATGAGAAAAAGTGTTTCACTCGCTGTGATAATGTATTTCAAGCAACCTAGAGGCTTTGTGGTAAAAATTTTCTCCATATATGGCACATGTGTGACACGTCCAAAAAAGCACTCCACTCGCTCAGAGAAGAGCGTTTTGGCACTTATGGAACACATTTAGTGTGATGTGCATTATTGCTTGGCACACACAACCATTGTTCGAAAATGCACTTTATTCGCTCTCAAACACATTTTGAGCAAAGGATGATACGGCAGGTCAGAGTGAGCCAGCGAAAGGTGCCAGGAGGCTCATTCCAAGTGTGCCTGACGCAGCTTCGCATCCCGTTCTATCTGCAACAGTTGCATGTGGCTGAGAAGCACTGCTGTGGAGTTACACCTAAAATGAGAAAAAGTGTTTCACTCGCTGTGATAATGTATTTCAAGCAACCTAGAGGCTTTGTGGTAAAAATTTTCTCCATATATGGCACATGTGTGACACGTCCAAAAAAGCACTCCACTCGCTCAGAGAAGAGCGTTTTGGCACTTATGGAACACATTTAGTGTGATGTGCATTATTGCTTGGCACACACAGTCATTGTTCGAAAATGCACTTTATTCGCTCTCAAACACATTTTGAGCAAAGGATGATACGGCAGGTCAGAGTGAGCCAGCGGAAGGTGCCAGGAGGCTCATTCCAAGTGTGCCTGACGCAGCTTCGCATCCCGTTCTATCTGCAACAGTTTCATGTGGCTGAGAAGCACTGCTGTGGAGTTACACCTAAAATGAGAAAAAGTGTTTCACTCGCTGTGATAATGTATTTCAAGCAACCTAGAGGCTTTGTGGTAAAAATTTTCTCCATATATGGCACATGTGTGACACGTCCAAAAAAGCACTCCACTCGCTCAGAGAAGAGCGTTTTGGCACTTATGGAACACATTTAGTGTGATGTGCATTATTGCTTGGCACACACAACCATTGTTCGAAAATGCACTTTATTCGCTCTCAAACACATTTTGAGCAAAGGATGATACGGCAGGTCAGAGTGAGCCAGCGAAAGGTGCCAGGAGGCTCATTCCAAGTGTGCCTGACGCAGCTTCGCATCCCGTTCTATCTGCAACAGTTGCATGTGGCTGAGAAGCACTGCTGTGGAGTTACACCTAAAATGAGAAAAAGTGTTTCACTCGCTGTGATAATGTATTTCAAGCAACCTAGAGGCTTTGTGGTAAAAATTTTCTCCATATATGGCACATGTGTGACACGTCCAAAAAAGCACTCCACTCGCTCAGAGAAGAGCGTTTTGGCACTTATGGAACACATTTAGTGTGATGTGCATTATTGCTTGGCACACACAGTCATTGTTCGAAAATGCACTTTATTCGCTCTCAAACACATTTTGAGCAAAGGATGATACGGCAGGTCAGAGTGAGCCAGCGGAAGGTGCCAGGAGGCTCATTCCAAGTGTGCCTGACGCAGCTTCGCATCCCGTTCTATCTGCAACAGTTTCATGTGGCTGAGAAGCACTGCTGTGGAGTTACACCTAAAATGAGAAAAAGTGTTTCACTCGCTGTGATAATGTATTTCAAGCAACCTAGAGGCTTTGTGGTAAAAATTTTCTCCATATATGGCACATGTGTGACACGTCCAAAAAAGCACTCCACTCGCTCAGAGAAGAGCGTTTTGGCACTTATGGAACACATTTAGTGTGATGTGCATTATTGCTTGGCACACACAACCATTGTTCGAAAATGCACTTTATTCGCTCTCAAACACATTTTGAGCAAAGGATGATACGGCAGGTCAGAGTGAGCCAGCGAAAGGTGCCAGGAGGCTCATTCCAAGTGTGCCTGACGCAGCTTCGCATCCCGTTCTATCTGCAACAGTTTCATGTGGCTGAGAAGCACTGCTGTGGAGTTACACCTAAAATGAGAAAAAGTGTTTCACTCGCTGTGATAATGTATTTCAAGCAACCTAGAGGCTTTGTGGTAAAAATTTTCTCCATATATGGCACATGTGTGACACGTCCAAAAAAGCACTCCACTCGCTCAGAGAAGAGCGTTTTGGCACTTATGGAACACATTTAGTGTGATGTGCATTATTGCTTGGCACACACAGTCATTGTTCGAAAATGCACTTTATTCGCTCTCAAACACATTTTCAGCAAAGGATGATACGGCAGGTCAGAGTGAGCCCACGGAAGGTGCCAGGAGGCTCATTCCAAGTGTGCCTGACGCAGCTTCGCATCCCGTTCTATCTGCAACAGTTTCATGTGGCTGAGAAGCACTGCTGTGGAGTTACACCTAAAATGAGAAAAAGTGTTTCACTCGCTGTGATAATGTATTTCAAGCAACCTAGAGGCTTTGTGGTAAAAATTTTCTCCATATATGGCACATGTGTGACACGTCCAAAAAAGCACTCCACTCGCTCAGAGAAGAGCGTTTTGGCACTTATGGAACACATTTAGTGTGATGTGCATTATTGCTTGGCACACACAACCATTGTTCGAAAATGCACTTTATTCGCTCTCAAACACATTTTGAGCAAAGGATGATACGGCAGGTCAGAGTGAGCCAGCGAAAGGTGCCAGGAGGCTCATTCCAAGTGTGCCTGACGCAGCTTCGCATCCCGTTCTATCTGCAACAGTTTCATGTGGCTGAGAAGCACTGCTGTGGAGTTACACCTAAAATGAGAAAAAGTGTTTCACTCGCTGTGATAATGTATTTCAAGCAACCTAGAGGCTTTGTGGTAAAAATTTTCTCCATATATGGCACATGTGTGACACGTCCAAAAAAGCACTCCACTCGCTCAGAGAAGAGCGTTTTGGCACTTATGGAACACATTTAGTGTGATGTGCATTATTGCTTGGCACACACAACCATTGTTCGAAAATGCACTTTATTCGCTCTCAAACACATTTTGAGCAAAGGATGATACGGCAGGTCAGAGTGAGCCAGCGAAAGGTGCCAGGAGGCTCATTCCAAGTGTGCCTGACGCAGCTTCGCATCCCGTTCTATCTGCAACAGTTTCATGTGGCTGAGAAGCACTGCTGTGGAGTTACACCTAAAATGAGAAAAAGTGTTTCACTCGCTGTGATAATGTATTTCAAGCAACCTAGAGGCTTTGTGGTAAAAATTTTCTCCATATATGGCACATGTGTGACACGTCCAAAAAAGCACTCCACTCGCTCAGAGAAGAGCGTTTTGGCACTTATGGAACACATTTAGTGTGATGTGCATTATTGCTTGGCACACACAACCATTGTTCGAAAATGCACTTTATTCGCTCTCAAACACATTTTGAGCAAAGGATGATACGGCAGGTCAGAGTGAGCCAGCGAAAGGTGCCAGGAGGCTCATTCCAAGTGTGCCTGACGCAGCTTCGCATCCCGTTCTATCTGCAACAGTTTCATGTGGCTGAGAAGCACTGCTGTGGAGTTACACCTAAAATGAGAAAAAGTGTTTCACTCGCTGTGATAATGTATTTCAAGCAACCTAGAGGCTTTGTGGTAAAAATTTTCTCCATATATGGCACATGTGTGACACGTCCAAAAAAGCACTCCACTCGCTCAGAGAAGAGCGTTTTGGCACTTATGGAACACATTTAGTGTGATGTGCATTATTGCTTGGCACACACAACCATTGTTCGAAAATGCACTTTATTCGCTCTCAAACACATTTTGAGCAAAGGATGATACGGCAGGTCAGAGTGAGCCAGCGAAAGGTGCCAGGAGGCTCATTCCAAGTGTGCCTGACGCAGCTTCGCATCCCGTTCTATCTGCAACAGTTTCATGTGGCTGAGAAGCACTGCTGTGGAGTTACACCTAAAATGAGAAAAAGTGTTTCACTCGCTGTGATAATGTATTTCAAGCAACCTAGAGGCTTTGTGGTAAAAATTTTCTCCATATATGGCACATGTGTGACACGTCCAAAAAAGCACTCCACTCGCTCAGAGAAGAGCGTTTTGGCACTTATGGAACACATTTAGTGTGATGTGCATTATTGCTTGGCACACACAGTCATTGTTCGAAAATGCACTTTATTCGCTCTCAAACACATTTTCAGCAAAGGATGATACGGCAGGTCAGAGTGAGCCCACGGAAGGTGCCAGGAGGCTCATTCCAAGTGTGCCTGACGCAGCTTCGCATCCCGTTCTATCTGCAACAGTTTCATGTGGCTGAGAAGCACTGCTGTGGAGTTACACCTAAAATGAGAAAAAGTGTTTCACTCGCTGTGATAATGTATTTCAAGCAACCTAGAGGCTTTGTGGTAAAAATTTTCTCCATATATGGCACATGTGTGACACGTCCAAAAAAGCACTCCACTCGCTCAGAGAAGAGCGTTTTGGCACTTATGGAACACATTTAGTGTGATGTGCATTATTGCTTGGCACACACAACCATTGTTCGAAAATGCACTTTATTCGCTCTCAAACACATTTTGAGCAAAGGATGATACGGCAGGTCAGAGTGAGCCAGCGAAAGGTGCCAGGAGGCTCATTCCAAGTGTGCCTGACGCAGCTTCGCATCCCGTTCTATCTGCAACAGTTTCATGTGGCTGAGAAGCACTGCTGTGGAGTTACACCTAAAATGAGAAAAAGTGTTTCACTCGCTGTGATAATGTATTTCAAGCAACCTAGAGGCTTTGTGGTAAAAATTTTCTCCATATATGGCACATGTGTGACACGTCCAAAAAAGCACTCCACTCGCTCAGAGAAGAGCGTTTTGGCACTTATGGAACACATTTAGTGTGATGTGCATTATTGCTTGGCACACACAACCATTGTTCGAAAATGCACTTTATTCGCTCTCAAACACATTTTCAGCAAAGGATGATACGGCAGGTCAGAGTGAGCCAGCGAAAGGTGCCAGGAGGCTCATTCCAAGTGTGCCTGACGCAGCTTCGCATCCCGTTCTATCTGCAACAGTTTCATGTGGCTGAGAAGCACTGCTGTGGAGTTACACCTAAAATGAGAAAAAGTGTTTCACTCGCTGTGATAATGTATTTCAAGCAACCTAGAGGCTTTGTGGTAAAAATTTTCTCCATATATGGCACATGTGTGACACGTCCAAAAAAGCACTCCACTCGCTCAGAGAAGAGCGTTTTGGCACTTATGGAACACATTTAGTGTGATGTGCATTATTGCTTGGCACACACAGTCATTGTTCGAAAATGCACTTTATTCGCTCTCAAACACATTTTGAGCAAAGGATGATACGGCAGGTCAGAGTGAGCCAGCGGAAGGTGCCAGGAGGCTCATTCTAAGTGTGCCTGACGCAGCTTCGCATCCCGTTCTATCTGCAACAGTTTCATGTGGCTGAGAAGCACTGCTGTGGAGTTACACCTAAAATGAAAAAAAGTGTTTCACTCGCTGTGATAATGTATTTCAAGCAACCTAGAGGCTTTGTGGTAAAAATTTTCTCCATATATGGCACATGTGTGACACGTCCAAAAAAGCACTCCACTCGCTCAGAGAAGAGCGTTTTGGCACTTATGGAACACATTTAGTGTGATGTGCATTATTGCTTGGCACACACAGTCATTGTTCGAAAATGCACTTTATTCGCTCTCAAACACATTTTGAGCAAAGGATGATACGGCAGGTCAGAGTGAGCCAGCGAAAGGTGCCAGGAGGCTCATTCCAAGTGTGCCTGACGCAGCTTCGCATCCCGTTCTATCTGCAACAGTTTCATGTGGCTGAGAAGCACTGCTGTGGAGTTACACCTAAAATGAGAAAAAGTGTTTCACTCGCTGTGATAATGTATTTCAAGCAACCTAGAGGCTTTGTGGTAAAAATTTTCTCCATATATGGCACATGTGTGACAAGTCCAAAAAAGCACTCCACTCGCTCAGAGAAGAGCGTTTTGGCACTTATGGAACACATTTAGTGTGATGTGCATTATTGCTTGGCACACACAGTCATTGTTCGAAAATGCACTTTATTCGCTCTCAAACACATTTTGAGCAAAGGATGATACGGCAGGTCAGAGTGAGCCAGCGGAAGGTGCCAGGAGGCTCATTCTAAGTGTGCCTGACGCAGCTTCGCATCCCGTTCTATCTGCAACAGTTTCATGTGGCTGAGAAGCACTGCTGTGGAGTTACACCTAAAATGAAAAAAAGTGTTTCACTCGCTGTGATAATGTATTTCAAGCAACCTAGAGGCTTTGTGGTAAAAATTTTCTCCATATATGGCACATGTGTGACACGTCCAAAAAAGCACTCCACTCGCTCAGAGAAGAGCGTTTTGGCACTTATGGAACACATTTAGTGTGATGTGCATTATTGCTTGGCACACACAGTCATTGTTCGAAAATGCACTTTATTCGCTCTCAAACACATTTTGAGCAAAGGATGATACGGCAGGTCAGAGTGAGCCAGCGGAAGGTGCCAGGAGGCTCATTCTAAGTGTGCCTGACGCAGCTTCGCATCCCGTTCTATCTGCAACAGTTTCATGTGGCTGAGAAGCACTGCTGTGGAGTTACACCTAAAATGAGAAAAAGTGTTTCACTCGCTGTGATAATGTATTTCAAGCAACCTAGAGGCTTTGTGGTAAAAATTTTCTCCATATATGGCACATGTGTGACACGTCCAAAAAAGCACTCCACTCGCTCAGAGAAGAGCGTTTTGGCACTTATGGAACACATTTAGTGTGATGTGCATTATTGCTTGGCATTCACAGTCATTGTTCGAAAATGCACTTTATTCGCTCTCAAACACATTTTGAGCAAAGGATGATACGGCAGGTCAGAGTGAGCCAGCGAAAGGTGCCAGGAGGCTCATTCCAAGTGTGCCTGACGCAGCTTCGCATCCCGTTCTATCTGCAACAGTTTCATGTGGCTGAGAAGCACTGCTGTGGAGTTACACCTAAAATGAGAAAAAGTGTTTCACTCGCTGTGATAATGTATTTCAAGCAACCTAGAGGCTTTGTGGTAAAAATTTTCTCCATATATGGCACATGTGTGACACGTCCAAAAAAGCACTCCACTCGCTCAGAGAAGAGCGTTTTGGCACTTATGGAACACATTTAGTGTGATGTGCATTATTGCTTGGCACACACAGTCATTGTTCGAAAATGCACTTTATTCGCTCTCAAACACATTTTCAGCAAAGGATGATACGGCAGGTCAGAGTGAGCCCACGGAAGGTGCCAGGAGGCTCATTCCAAGTGTGCCTGACGCAGCTTCGCATCCCGTTCTATCTGCAACAGTTTCATGTGGCTGAGAAGCACTGCTGTGGAGTTACACCTAAAATGAGAAAAAGTGTTTCACTCGCTGTGATAATGTATTTCAAGCAACCTAGAGGCTTTGTGGTAAAAATTTTCTCCATATATGGCACATGTGTGACACGTCCAAAAAAGCACTCCACTCGCTCAGAGAAGAGCGTTTTGGCACTTATGGAACACATTTAGTGTGATGTGCATTATTGCTTGGCACACACAACCATTGTTCGAAAATGCACTTTATTCGCTCTCAAACACATTTTGAGCAAAGGATGATACGGCAGGTCAGAGTGAGCCAGCGGAAGGTGCCAGGAGGCTCATTCTAAGTGTGCCTGACGCAGCTTCGCATCCCGTTCTATCTGCAACAGTTTCATGTGGCTGAGAAGCACTGCTGTGGAGTTACACCTAAAATGAAAAAAAGTGTTTCACTCGCTGTGATAATGTATTTCAAGCAACCTAGAGGCTTTGTGGTAAAAATTTTCTACATATATGGCACATGTGTGACACGTCCAAAAAAGCACTCCACTCGCTCAGAGAAGAGCGTTTTGGCACTTATGGAACACATTTAGTGTGATGTGCATTATTGCTTGGCACACACAACCATTGTTCGAAAATGCACTTTATTCGCTCTCAAACACATTTTCAGCAAAGGATGATACGGCAGGTCAGAGTGAGCCCGCGGAAGGTGCCAGGAGGCTCATTCCAAGTGTGCCTGACGCTGCTTTGCATCCCGTTCTATCTGCAACAGTTTCATGTGGCTGAGAAGCACTGCTGTGGAGTTACACCTAAAATGAGAAAAAAAGTTTCACTCGCTGTGATAATGTATTTCAAGCAACCTAGAGGCTTTGTGGTAAAAATTTTCTACATATATGGCACATGTGTGACACGTCCAAAAAAGCACTCCACTCGCTCAGAGAAGAGCGTTTTGGCACTTATGGAACACGTTTAGTGTGATGTGCATTATTGCTTGGCACACACAACCATTGTTCGAAAATGCACTTTATTCGCTCTCAAACACATTTTGAGCAAAGGATGATACGGCAGGTCAGAGTGAGCCCGCGGAAGGTGCCAGGAGGCTCATTCCAAGTGTGCCTGACGCAGCTTCGCATCCCGTTCTATCTGCAACAGTTTCATGTGGCTGAGAAGCACTGCTGTGGAGTTACACCTAAAATGAGAAAAAGTGTTTTACTCGCTGTGATAATGTATTTCAAGCAACCTAGAGGCTTTGTGGTAAAAATTTTCTACATATATGGCACATGTGTGACACGTCCAAAAAAGCACTCCACTCGCTCAGAGAAGAGCGTTTTGGCACTTATGGAACACATTTAGTGTGATGTGCATTATTGCTTGGCACACACAACCATTGTTCGAAAATGCACTTTATTCGCTCTCAAACACATTTTCAGCAAAGGATGATACGGCAGGTCAGAGTGAGCCCGCGGAAGGTGCCAGGAGGCTCATTCCAAGTGTGCCTGATGCAGCTTCGCATCCCGTTCTATCTGCAACAGTTTCATGTGGCTGAGAAACACTGCTGTGGAGTTACACCTAAAATGAGAAAAAGTGTTTCACTCGCTGTGATAATGTATTTCAAGCAACCTAGAGGCTTTGTGGTAAAAATTTTCTCCATATATGGCACATGTGTGACACGTCCAAAAAAGCACTCCACTCGCTCAGAGAAGAGCGTTTTGGCACTTATGGAACACATTTAGTGTGATGTGCATTATTGCTTGGCACACACAACCATTGTTCGAAAATTCACTTTATTCGCTCTCAAACACATTTTGAGCAAAGGATGATACGGCAGGTCAGAGTGAGCCAGCGGAAGGTGCCAGGAGGCTCATTCTAAGTGTGCCTGACGCAGCTTCGCATCCCGTTCTATCTGCAACAGTTTCATGTGGCTGAGAAGCACTGCTGTGGAGTTACACCTAAAATGAGAAAAAAAGTTTCACTCGCTGTGATAATGCATTTCAAGCAACCTAGAGGCTTTGTGGTAAAAATTTTCTACATATATGGCACATGTGTGACACGTCCAAAAAAGCACTCCACTCGCTCAGAGAAGAACGTTTTGGCACTTATGGAACACATTTAGTGTGATGTGCATTATTGCTTGGCACACACAACCATTGTTCGAAAATGCACTTTATTCGCTCTCAAACACATTTTGAGCAAAGGATGATACGGCAGGTCAGAGTGAGCCCGCGGAAGGTGCCAGGAGGCTCATTCCAAGTGTGCCTGACGCAGCTTCGCATCCCGTTCTATCTGCAACAGTTTCATGTGGCTGAGAAGCACTGCTGTGGAGTTACACCTAAAATGAGAAAAAGTGTTTCACTCGCTGTGATAATGTATTTCAAGCAACCTAGAGGCTTTGTGGTAAAAATTTTCTCCATATATGGCACATGTGTGACACGTCCAAAAAAGCACTCCACTCGCTCAGAGAAGAGCGTTTTGGCACTTATGGAACACATTTAGTGTGATGTGCATTATTGCTTGGCACACACAGCCATTTTTCGAAAATGCACTTTATTCGCTCTCAAACGCATTTTGAGCAAAGGATGATACGGCAGGTCAGAGTGAGCCAGCGGAAGGTGCCAGGAGGCTCATTCTAAGTGTGCCTGACGCAGCTTCGCATCCCGTTCTATCTGCAACAGTTTCATGTGGCTGAGAAGCACTGCTGTGGAGTTACACCTAAAATGAGAAAAAGTGTTTCACTCGCTGTGATAATGTATTTCAAGCAACCTAGAGGCTTTGTGGTAAAAATTTTCTCCATATATGGCACATGTGTGACACGTCCAAAAAAGCACTCCACTCGCTCAGAGAAGAGCGTTTTGGCACTTATGGAACACATTTAGTGTGATGTGCATTATTGCTTGGCACACACAACCATTGTTCGAAAATGCACTTTATTCGCTCTCAAACACATTTTCAGCAAAGGATGATACGGCAGGTCAGAGTGAGCCAGCGGAAGGTGCCAGGAGGCTCATTCCAAGTGTGCCTGACGCAGCTTTGCATCCCGTTCTATCTGCAACAGTTTCATGTGGCTGAGAAGCACTGCTGTGGAGTTACACCTAAAATGAGAAAAAGTGTTACACTCGCTGTGATAATGTATTTCAAGCAACCTATAGGCTTTGTGGTAAAAATTTTCTCCATATATGGCACATGTGTGACACGTCCAAAAAAGCACTCCACTCGCTCAGAGATGAGTGTTTTGGCACTTATGGAACACATTTAGTGTGATGTGCATTATTGCTTGGCACACACAGCCATTGTTCGAAAATGCACTTTATTCGCTCTCAAACACATTTTGAGCAAAGGATGATACGGCAGGTCAGAGTGAGCCAGCGGAAGGTGCCAGGAGGCTCATTCTAAGTGTGCCTGACGCAGCTTCGCATCCCGTTCTATCTGCAACAGTTTCATGTGGCTGAGAAGCACTGCTGTGGAGTTACACCTAAAATGAGAAAAAGTGTTTCACTCGCTGTGATAATGTATTTCAAGCAACCTAGAGGCTTTGTGGTAAAAATTTTCTACATATATGGCACATGTGTGACACGTCCAAAAAAGCCCTCCACTCGCTCAGAGAAGAGCGTTTTGGCACTTATGGAACACTTTTAGTGTGATGTGCATTATTGCTTGGCACACACAACCATTGTTCGAAAAAGCACTTTATTCGCTCTCAAACACATTTTGAGCAAAGGATGATACGGCAGGTCAGAGTGAGCCCGCGGAAGGTGCCAGGAGGCTCATTCCAAGTGTGCCTGACGCAGCTTCGCATCCCGTTCTATCTGCAACAGTTTCATGTGGCTGAGAAGCACTGCTGTGGAGTTACACCTAAAATGAGAAAAAGTGTTTCACTCGCTGTGATAATGTATTTCAAGCAACCTAGAGGCTTTGTGGTAAAAATTTTCTCCATATATGGCACATGTGTGACACGTCCAAAAAAGCACTCCACTCGCTCAGAGAAGAGCGTTTTGGCACTTATGGAACACATTTAGTGTGATGTGCATTATTGCTTGGCACACACAGCCATTGTTCGAAAATGCACTTTATTCGCTCTCAAACACATTTTGAGCAAAGGATGATACGGCAGGTCAGAGTGAGCCCGCGGAAGGTGCCAGGAGGCTCATTCCAAGTGTGCCTGACGCAGCTTCGCATCCCGTTCTATCTGCAACAGTTTCATGTGGCTGAGAAGCACTGCTGTGGAGTTACACCTAAAATGAGAAAAAGTGTTTCACTCGCTGTGATAATGTATTTCAAGCAACCTAGAGGCTTTGTGGTAAAAATTTTCTCCATATATGGCACATGTGTGACACGTCCAAAAAAGCACTCCACTCGCTCAGAGAAGAGCGTTTTGGCACTTATGGAACACATTTAGTGTGATGTGCATTATTGCTTGGCACACACAACCATTGTTCGAAAATGCACTTTATTCGCTCTCAAACACATTTTCAGCAAAGGATGATACGGCAGGTCAGAGTGAGCCCGCGGAAGGTGCCAGGAGGCTCATTCCAAGTGTGCCTGACGCAGCTTCGCATCCCGTTCTATCTGCAACAGTTTCATGTGGCTGAGAAGCACTGCTGTGGAGTTACACCTAAAATGAGAAAAAGTGTTTCACTCGCTGTGATAATGTATTTCAAGCAACCTAGAGGCTTTGTGGTAAAAATTTTCTCCATATATGGCACATGTGTGACACGTCCAAAAAAGCACTCCACTCGCTCAGAGAAGAGCGTTTTGGCACTTATGGAACACATTTAGTGTGATGTGCATTATTGCTTGGCACACACAACCATTGTTCGAAAATGCACTTTATTCGCTCTCAAACACATTTTCAGCAAAGGATGATACGGCAGGTCGGAGTGAGCCAGCGGAAGGTGCCAGGAGGCTCATTCCAAGTGTGCCTGACGCTGCTTTGCATCCCGTTCTATCTGCAACAGTTTCATGTGGCTGAGAAGCACTGCTGTGGAGTTACACCTAAAATGAGAAAAAAAGTTTCACTCGCTGTGATAATGTATTTCAAGCAACCTAGAGGCTTTGTGGTAAAAATTTTCTACATATATGGCACATGTGTGACACGTCCAAAAAAGCACTCCACTCGCTCAGAGAAGAGCGTTTTGGCACTTATGGAACACGTTTAGTGTGATGTGCATTATTGCTTGGCACACACAACCATTGTTCGAAAATGCACTTTATTCGCTCTCAAACACATTTTGAGCAAAGGATGATACGGCAGGTCAGAGTGAGCCCGCGGAAGGTGCCAGGAGGCTCATTCCAAGTGTGCCTGACGCAGCTTCGCATCCCGTTCTATCTGCAACAGTTTCATGTGGCTGAGAAGCACTGCTGTGGAGTTACACCTAAAATGAGAAAAAGTGTTTTACTCGCTGTGATAATGTATTTCAAGCAACCTAGAGGCTTTGTGGTAAAAATTTTCTACATATATGGCACATGTGTGACACGTCCAAAAAAGCACTCCACTCGCTCAGAGAAGAGCGTTTTGGCACTTATGGAACACATTTAGTGTGATGTGCATTATTGCTTGGCACACACAACCATTGTTCGAAAATGCACTTTATTCGCTCTCAAACACATTTTCAGCAAAGGATGATACGGCAGGTCAGAGTGAGCCCGCGGAAGGTGCCAGGAGGCTCATTCCAAGTGTGCCTGATGCAGCTTCGCATCCCGTTCTATCTGCAACAGTTTCATGTGGCTGAGAAACACTGCTGTGGAGTTACACCTAAAATGAGAAAAAGTGTTTCACTCGCTGTGATAATGTATTTCAAGCAACCTAGAGGCTTTGTGGTAAAAATTTTCTCCATATATGGCACATGTGTGACACGTCCAAAAAAGCACTCCACTCGCTCAGAGAAGAGCGTTTTGGCACTTATGGAACACATTTAGTGTGATGTGCATTATTGCTTGGCACACACAACCATTGTTCGAAAATTCACTTTATTCGCTCTCAAACACATTTTGAGCAAAGGATGATACGGCAGGTCAGAGTGAGCCAGCGGAAGGTGCCAGGAGGCTCATTCTAAGTGTGCCTGACGCAGCTTCGCATCCCGTTCTATCTGCAACAGTTTCATGTGGCTGAGAAGCACTGCTGTGGAGTTACACCTAAAATGAGAAAAAGTGTTTCACTCGCTGTGATAATGTATTTCAAGCAACCTAGAGGCTTTGTGGTAAAAATTTTCTCCATATATGGCACATGTGTGACACGTCCAAAAAAGCACTCCACTCGCTCAGAGAAGAGCGTTTTGGCACTTATGGAACACATTTAGTGTGATGTGCATTATTGCTTGGCACACACAACCATTGTTCGAAAATGCACTTTATTCGCTCTCAAACACATTTTCAGCAAAGGATGATACGGCAGGTCAGAGTGAGCCCGCGGAAGGTGCCAGGAGGCTCATTCCAAGTGTGCCTGACGCTGCTTTGCATCCCGTTCTATCTGCAACAGTTTCATGTGGCTGAGAAGCACTGCTGTGGAGTTACACCTAAAATGAGAAAAAAAGTTTCACTCGCTGTGATAATGCATTTCAAGCAACCTAGAGGCTTTGTGGTAAAAATTTTCTACATATATGGCACATGTGTGACACGTCCAAAAAAGCACTCCACTCGCTCAGAGAAGAACGTTTTGGCACTTATGGAACACATTTAGTGTGATGTGCATTATTGCTTGGCACACACAACCATTGTTCGAAAATGCACTTTATTCGCTCTCAAACACATTTTGAGCAAAGGATGATACGGCAGGTCAGAGTGAGCCCGCGGAAGGTGCCAGGAGGCTCATTCCAAGTGTGCCTG
This sequence comes from Doryrhamphus excisus, assembly GCF_037039965.1. Classification (NCBI taxonomy): domain Eukaryota; kingdom Metazoa; phylum Chordata; class Actinopteri; order Syngnathiformes; family Syngnathidae; genus Doryrhamphus; species Doryrhamphus excisus. The sequence continues at coordinate 3,681,242 of NC_136370.1, forward strand.
ACGCAGCTTCGCATCCCGTTCTATCTGCAACAGTTTCATGTGGCTGAGAAGCACTGCTGTGGAGTTACACCTAAAATGAGAAAAAGTGTTTCACTCGCTGTGATAATGTATTTCAAGCAACCTAGAGGCTTTGTGGTAAAAATGTTCTACATATATGGCACATGTGTGAAACGTCCAAAAAAGCACTCCACTCGCTCAGAGAAGAGCGTTTTGGCACTTATGTAACACTTTTAGTGTGATGTGCATTATTGCTTGGCACACACAACCATTGTTCGAAAATGCACTTTATTCGCTCTCAAACACATTTTCAGCAAAGGATGATACGGCAGGTCAGAGTGAGCCAGCGGAAGGTGCCAGGAGGCTCATTCCAAGTGTGCCTGACGCAGCTTCGCATCCCGTTCTATCTGCAACAGTTTCATGTGGCTGAGAAGCACTGCTGTGGAGTTACACCTAAAATGAGAAAAAAAGTTTCACTCGCTGTGATAATGTATTTCAAGCAACCTAGAGGCTTTGTGGTAAAAATTTTCTCCATATATGGCACATGTGTGACACGTCCAAAAAAGCACTCCACTCGCTCAGAGAAGAGCGTTTTGGCACTTATGGAACACATTTAGTGTGATGTGCATTATTGCTTGGCACACACAACCATTGTTCGAAAATTCACTTTATTCGCTCTCAAACACATTTTGAGCAAAGGATGATACGGCAGGTCAGAGTGAGCCAGCGGAAGGTGCCAGGAGGCTCATTCTAAGTGTGCCTGACGCAGCTTCGCATCCCGTTCTATCTGCAACAGTTTCATGTGGCTGAGAAGCACTGCTGTGGAGTTACACCTAAAATGAGAAAAAGTGTTTCACTCGCTGTGATAATGTATTTCAAGCAACCTAGAGGCTTTGTGGTAAAAATTTTCTCCATATATGGCACATGTGTGACACGTCCAAAAAAGCACTCCACTCGCTCAGAGAAGAGCGTTTTGGCACTTATGGAACACATTTAGTGTGATGTGCATTATTGCTTGGCACACACAGCCATTTTTCGAAAATGCACTTTATTCGCTCTCAAACGCATTTTGAGCAAAGGATGATACGGCAGGTCAGAGTGAGCCAGCGGAAGGTGCCAGGAGGCTCATTCTAAGTGTGCCTGACGCAGCTTCGCATCCCGTTCTATCTGCAACAGTTTCATGTGGCTGAGAAGCACTGCTGTGGAGTTACACCTAAAATGAGAAAAAGTGTTTCACTCGCTGTGATAATGTATTTCAAGCAACCTAGAGGCTTTGTGGTAAAAATTTTCTCCATATATGGCACATGTGTGACACGTCCAAAAAAGCACTCCACTCGCTCAGAGAAGAGCGTTTTGGCACTTATGGAACACATTTAGTGTGATGTGCATTATTGCTTGGCACACACAACCATTGTTCGAAAATGCACTTTATTCGCTCTCAAACACATTTTCAGCAAAGGATGATACGGCAGGTCAGAGTGAGCCAGCGGAAGGTGCCAGGAGGCTCATTCCAAGTGTGCCTGACGCAGCTTTGCATCCCGTTCTATCTGCAACAGTTTCATGTGGCTGAGAAGCACTGCTGTGGAGTTACACCTAAAATGAGAAAAAGTGTTACACTCGCTGTGATAATGTATTTCAAGCAACCTATAGGCTTTGTGGTAAAAATTTTCTCCATATATGGCACATGTGTGACACGTCCAAAAAAGCACTCCACTCGCTCAGAGATGAGTGTTTTGGCACTTATGGAACACATTTAGTGTGATGTGCATTATTGCTTGGCACACACAGCCATTGTTCGAAAATGCACTTTATTCGCTCTCAAACACATTTTGAGCAAAGGATGATACGGCAGGTCAGAGTGAGCCAGCGGAAGGTGCCAGGAGGCTCATTCTAAGTGTGCCTGACGCAGCTTCGCATCCCGTTCTATCTGCAACAGTTTCATGTGGCTGAGAAGCACTGCTGTGGAGTTACACCTAAAATGAGAAAAAGTGTTTCACTCGCTGTGATAATGTATTTCAAGCAACCTAGAGGCTTTGTGGTAAAAATTTTCTACATATATGGCACATGTGTGACACGTCCAAAAAAGCCCTCCACTCGCTCAGAGAAGAGCGTTTTGGCACTTATGGAACACTTTTAGTGTGATGTGCATTATTGCTTGGCACACACAACCATTGTTCGAAAAAGCACTTTATTCGCTCTCAAACACATTTTGAGCAAAGGATGATACGGCAGGTCAGAGTGAGCCCGCGGAAGGTGCCAGGAGGCTCATTCCAAGTGTGCCTGACGCAGCTTCGCATCCCGTTCTATCTGCAACAGTTTCATGTGGCTGAGAAGCACTGCTGTGGAGTTACACCTAAAATGAGAAAAAGTGTTTCACTCGCTGTGATAATGTATTTCAAGCAACCTAGAGGCTTTGTGGTAAAAATTTTCTCCATATATGGCACATGTGTGACACGTCCAAAAAAGCACTCCACTCGCTCAGAGAAGAGCGTTTTGGCACTTATGGAACACATTTAGTGTGATGTGCATTATTGCTTGGCACACACAACCATTGTTCGAAAATGCACTTTATTCGCTCTCAAACACATTTTCAGCAAAGGATGATACGGCAGGTCAGAGTGAGCCCGCGGAAGGTGCCAGGAGGCTCATTCCAAGTGTGCCTGACGCAGCTTCGCATCCCGTTCTATCTGCAACAGTTTCATGTGGCTGAGAAGCACTGCTGTGGAGTTACACCTAAAATGAGAAAAAGTGTTTCACTCGCTGTGATAATGTATTTCAAGCAACCTAGAGGCTTTGTGGTAAAAATTTTCTCCATATATGGCACATGTGTGACACGTCCAAAAAAGCACTCCACTCGCTCAGAGAAGAGCGTTTTGGCACTTATGGAACACATTTAGTGTGATGTGCATTATTGCTTGGCACACACAACCATTGTTCGAAAATGCACTTTATTCGCTCTCAAACACATTTTCAGCAAAGGATGATACGGCAGGTCGGAGTGAGCCAGCGGAAGGTGCCAGGAGGCTCATTCCAAGTGTGCCTGACGCTGCTTTGCATCCCGTTCTATCTGCAACAGTTTCATGTGGCTGAGAAGCACTGCTGTGGAGTTACACCTAAAATGAGAAAAAAAGTTTCACTCGCTGTGATAATGTATTTCAAGCAACCTAGAGGCTTTGTGGTAAAAATTTTCTACATATATGGCACATGTGTGACACGTCCAAAAAAGCACTCCACTCGCTCAGAGAAGAGCGTTTTGGCACTTATGGAACACGTTTAGTGTGATGTGCATTATTGCTTGGCACACACAACCATTGTTCGAAAATGCACTTTATTCGCTCTCAAACACATTTTGAGCAAAGGATGATACGGCAGGTCAGAGTGAGCCCGCGGAAGGTGCCAGGAGGCTCATTCCAAGTGTGCCTGACGCAGCTTCGCATCCCGTTCTATCTGCAACAGTTTCATGTGGCTGAGAAGCACTGCTGTGGAGTTACACCTAAAATGAGAAAAAGTGTTTTACTCGCTGTGATAATGTATTTCAAGCAACCTAGAGGCTTTGTGGTAAAAATTTTCTACATATATGGCACATGTGTGACACGTCCAAAAAAGCACTCCACTCGCTCAGAGAAGAGCGTTTTGGCACTTATGGAACACATTTAGTGTGATGTGCATTATTGCTTGGCACACACAACCATTGTTCGAAAATGCACTTTATTCGCTCTCAAACACATTTTCAGCAAAGGATGATACGGCAGGTCAGAGTGAGCCCGCGGAAGGTGCCAGGAGGCTCATTCCAAGTGTGCCTGATGCAGCTTCGCATCCCGTTCTATCTGCAACAGTTTCATGTGGCTGAGAAACACTGCTGTGGAGTTACACCTAAAATGAGAAAAAGTGTTTCACTCGCTGTGATAATGTATTTCAAGCAACCTAGAGGCTTTGTGGTAAAAATTTTCTCCATATATGGCACATGTGTGACACGTCCAAAAAAGCACTCCACTCGCTCAGAGAAGAGCGTTTTGGCACTTATGGAACACATTTAGTGTGATGTGCATTATTGCTTGGCACACACAACCATTGTTCGAAAATTCACTTTATTCGCTCTCAAACACATTTTGAGCAAAGGATGATACGGCAGGTCAGAGTGAGCCAGCGGAAGGTGCCAGGAGGCTCATTCTAAGTGTGCCTGACGCAGCTTCGCATCCCGTTCTATCTGCAACAGTTTCATGTGGCTGAGAAGCACTGCTGTGGAGTTACACCTAAAATGAGAAAAAGTGTTTCACTCGCTGTGATAATGTATTTCAAGCAACCTAGAGGCTTTGTGGTAAAAATTTTCTCCATATATGGCACATGTGTGACACGTCCAAAAAAGCACTCCACTCGCTCAGAGAAGAGCGTTTTGGCACTTATGGAACACATTTAGTGTGATGTGCATTATTGCTTGGCACACACAACCATTGTTCGAAAATGCACTTTATTCGCTCTCAAACACATTTTCAGCAAAGGATGATACGGCAGGTCAGAGTGAGCCCGCGGAAGGTGCCAGGAGGCTCATTCCAAGTGTGCCTGACGCTGCTTTGCATCCCGTTCTATCTGCAACAGTTTCATGTGGCTGAGAAGCACTGCTGTGGAGTTACACCTAAAATGAGAAAAAAAGTTTCACTCGCTGTGATAATGCATTTCAAGCAACCTAGAGGCTTTGTGGTAAAAATTTTCTACATATATGGCACATGTGTGACACGTCCAAAAAAGCACTCCACTCGCTCAGAGAAGAACGTTTTGGCACTTATGGAACACATTTAGTGTGATGTGCATTATTGCTTGGCACACACAACCATTGTTCGAAAATGCACTTTATTCGCTCTCAAACACATTTTGAGCAAAGGATGATACGGCAGGTCAGAGTGAGCCCGCGGAAGGTGCCAGGAGGCTCATTCCAAGTGTGCCTGACGCAGCTTCGCATCCCGTTCTATCTGCAACAGTTTCATGTGGCTGAGAAGCACTGCTGTGGAGTTACACCTAAAATGAGAAAAAGTGTTTCACTCGCTGTGATAATGTATTTCAAGCAACCTAGAGGCTTTGTGGTAAAAATGTTCTACATATATGGCACATGTGTGAAACGTCCAAAAAAGCACTCCACTCGCTCAGAGAAGAGCGTTTTGGCACTTATGTAACACTTTTAGTGTGATGTGCATTATTGCTTGGCACACACAACCATTGTTCGAAAATGCACTTTATTCGCTCTCAAACACATTTTCAGCAAAGGATGATACGGCAGGTCAGAGTGAGCCAGCGGAAGGTGCCAGGAGGCTCATTCCAAGTGTGCCTGACGCAGCTTCGCATCCCGTTCTATCTGCAACAGTTTCATGTGGCTGAGAAGCACTGCTGTGGAGTTACACCTAAAATGAGAAAAAAAGTTTCACTCGCTGTGATAATGTATTTCAAGCAACCTAGAGGCTTTGTGGTAAAAATTTTCTCCATATATGGCACATGTGTGACACGTCCAAAAAAGCACTCCACTCGCTCAGAGAAGAGCGTTTTGGCACTTATGGAACACATTTAGTGTGATGTGCATTATTGCTTGGCACACACAACCATTGTTCGAAAATTCACTTTATTCGCTCTCAAACACATTTTGAGCAAAGGATGATACGGCAGGTCAGAGTGAGCCAGCGGAAGGTGCCAGGAGGCTCATTCTAAGTGTGCCTGACGCAGCTTCGCATCCCGTTCTATCTGCAACAGTTTCATGTGGCTGAGAAGCACTGCTGTGGAGTTACACCTAAAATGAGAAAAAGTGTTTCACTCGCTGTGATAATGTATTTCAAGCAACCTAGAGGCTTTGTGGTAAAAATTTTCTCCATATATGGCACATGTGTGACACGTCCAAAAAAGCACTCCACTCGCTCAGAGAAGAGCGTTTTGGCACTTATGGAACACATTTAGTGTGATGTGCATTATTGCTTGGCACACACAGCCATTTTTCGAAAATGCACTTTATTCGCTCTCAAACGCATTTTGAGCAAAGGATGATACGGCAGGTCAGAGTGAGCCAGCGGAAGGTGCCAGGAGGCTCATTCTAAGTGTGCCTGACGCAGCTTCGCATCCCGTTCTATCTGCAACAGTTTCATGTGGCTGAGAAGCACTGCTGTGGAGTTACACCTAAAATGAGAAAAAGTGTTTCACTCGCTGTGATAATGTATTTCAAGCAACCTAGAGGCTTTGTGGTAAAAATTTTCTCCATATATGGCACATGTGTGACACGTCCAAAAAAGCACTCCACTCGCTCAGAGAAGAGCGTTTTGGCACTTATGGAACACATTTAGTGTGATGTGCATTATTGCTTGGCACACACAACCATTGTTCGAAAATGCACTTTATTCGCTCTCAAACACATTTTCAGCAAAGGATGATACGGCAGGTCAGAGTGAGCCAGCGGAAGGTGCCAGGAGGCTCATTCCAAGTGTGCCTGACGCAGCTTTGCATCCCGTTCTATCTGCAACAGTTTCATGTGGCTGAGAAGCACTGCTGTGGAGTTACACCTAAAATGAGAAAAAGTGTTACACTCGCTGTGATAATGTATTTCAAGCAACCTATAGGCTTTGTGGTAAAAATTTTCTCCATATATGGCACATGTGTGACACGTCCAAAAAAGCACTCCACTCGCTCAGAGATGAGTGTTTTGGCACTTATGGAACACATTTAGTGTGATGTGCATTATTGCTTGGCACACACAGCCATTGTTCGAAAATGCACTTTATTCGCTCTCAAACACATTTTGAGCAAAGGATGATACGGCAGGTCAGAGTGAGCCAGCGGAAGGTGCCAGGAGGCTCATTCTAAGTGTGCCTGACGCAGCTTCGCATCCCGTTCTATCTGCAACAGTTTCATGTGGCTGAGAAGCACTGCTGTGGAGTTACACCTAAAATGAGAAAAAGTGTTTCACTCGCTGTGATAATGTATTTCAAGCAACCTAGAGGCTTTGTGGTAAAAATTTTCTACATATATGGCACATGTGTGACACGTCCAAAAAAGCCCTCCACTCGCTCAGAGAAGAGCGTTTTGGCACTTATGGAACACTTTTAGTGTGATGTGCATTATTGCTTGGCACACACAACCATTGTTCGAAAAAGCACTTTATTCGCTCTCAAACACATTTTGAGCAAAGGATGATACGGCAGGTCAGAGTGAGCCCGCGGAAGGTGCCAGGAGGCTCATTCCAAGTGTGCCTGACGCAGCTTCGCATCCCGTTCTATCTGCAACAGTTTCATGTGGCTGAGAAGCACTGCTGTGGAGTTACACCTAAAATGAGAAAAAGTGTTTCACTCGCTGTGATAATGTATTTCAAGCAACCTAGAGGCTTTGTGGTAAAAATTTTCTCCATATATGGCACATGTGTGACACGTCCAAAAAAGCACTCCACTCGCTCAGAGAAGAGCGTTTTGGCACTTATGGAACACATTTAGTGTGATGTGCATTATTGCTTGGCACACACAGCCATTGTTCGAAAATGCACTTTATTCGCTCTCAAACACATTTTGAGCAAAGGATGATACGGCAGGTCAGAGTGAGCCCGCGGAAGGTGCCAGGAGGCTCATTCCAAGTGTGCCTGACGCAGCTTCGCATCCCGTTCTATCTGCAACAGTTTCATGTGGCTGAGAAGCACTGCTGTGGAGTTACACCTAAAATGAGAAAAAGTGTTTCACTCGCTGTGATAATGTATTTCAAGCAACCTAGAGGCTTTGTGGTAAAAATTTTCTCCATATATGGCACATGTGTGACACGTCCAAAAAAGCACTCCACTCGCTCAGAGAAGAGCGTTTTGGCACTTATGGAACACATTTAGTGTGATGTGCATTATTGCTTGGCACACACAACCATTGTTCGAAAATGCACTTTATTCGCTCTCAAACACATTTTCAGCAAAGGATGATACGGCAGGTCAGAGTGAGCCCGCGGAAGGTGCCAGGAGGCTCATTCCAAGTGTGCCTGACGCAGCTTCGCATCCCGTTCTATCTGCAACAGTTTCATGTGGCTGAGAAGCACTGCTGTGGAGTTACACCTAAAATGAGAAAAAGTGTTTCACTCGCTGTGATAATGTATTTCAAGCAACCTAGAGGCTTTGTGGTAAAAATTTTCTCCATATATGGCACATGTGTGACACGTCCAAAAAAGCACTCCACTCGCTCAGAGAAGAGCGTTTTGGCACTTATGGAACACATTTAGTGTGATGTGCATTATTGCTTGGCACACACAACCATTGTTCGAAAATGCACTTTATTCGCTCTCAAACACATTTTCAGCAAAGGATGATACGGCAGGTCGGAGTGAGCCAGCGGAAGGTGCCAGGAGGCTCATTCCAAGTGTGCCTGACGCTGCTTTGCATCCCGTTCTATCTGCAACAGTTTCATGTGGCTGAGAAGCACTGCTGTGGAGTTACACCTAAAATGAGAAAAAAAGTTTCACTCGCTGTGATAATGCATTTCAAGCAACCTAGAGGCTTTGTGGTAAAAATTTTCTACATATATGGCACATGTGTGACACGTCCAAAAAAGCACTCCACTCGCTCAGAGAAGAACGTTTTGGCACTTATGGAACACATTTAGTGTGATGTGCATTATTGCTTGGCACACACAACCATTGTTCGAAAATGCACTTTATTCGCTCTCAAACACATTTTGAGCAAAGGATGATACGGCAGGTCAGAGTGAGCCCGCGGAAGGTGCCAGGAGGCTCATTCCAAGTGTGCCTGACGCAGCTTCGCATCCCGTTCTATCTGCAACAGTTTCATGTGGCTGAGAAGCACTGCTGTGGAGTTACACCTAAAATGAGAAAAAGTGTTTCACTCGCTGTGATAATGTATTTCAAGCAACCTAGAGGCTTTGTGGTAAAAATGTTCTACATATATGGCACATGTGTGAAACGTCCAAAAAAGCACTCCACTCGCTCAGAGAAGAGCGTTTTGGCACTTATGTAACACTTTTAGTGTGATGTGCATTATTGCTTGGCACACACAACCATTGTTCGAAAATGCACTTTATTCGCTCTCAAACACATTTTCAGCAAAGGATGATACGGCAGGTCAGAGTGAGCCCGCGGAAGGTGCCAGGAGGCTCATTCCAAGTGTGCCTGATGCAGCTTCGCATCCCGTTCTATCTGCAACAGTTTCATGTGGCTGAGAAACACTGCTGTGGAGTTACACCTAAAATGAGAAAAAGTGTTTCACTCGCTGTGATAATGTATTTCAAGCAACCTAGAGGCTTTGTGGTAAAAATTTTCTCCATATATGGCACATGTGTGACACGTCCAAAAAAGCACTCCACTCGCTCAGAGAAGAGCGTTTTGGCACTTATGGAACACATTTAGTGTGATGTGCATTATTGCTTGGCACACACAACCATTGTTCGAAAATTCACTTTATTCGCTCTCAAACACATTTTGAGCAAAGGATGATACGGCAGGTCAGAGTGAGCCAGCGGAAGGTGCCAGGAGGCTCATTCTAAGTGTGCCTGACGCAGCTTCGCATCCCGTTCTATCTGCAACAGTTTCATGTGGCTGAGAAGCACTGCTGTGGAGTTACACCTAAAATGAGAAAAAGTGTTTCACTCGCTGTGATAATGTATTTCAAGCAACCTAGAGGCTTTGTGGTAAAAATTTTCTACATATATGGCACATGTGTGACACGTCCAAAAAAGCACTCGACTCGCTCAGAGAAGAGCGTTTTGGCACTTATGTAACACTTTTAGTGTGATGTGCATTATTGCTTGGCACACACAACCATTGTTCGAAAATGCACTTTATTCGCTCTCAAACACATTTTCAGCAAAGGATGATACGGCAGGTCAGAGTGAGCCAGCGGAAGGTGCCAGGAGGCTCATTCTAAGTGTGCCTGACGCAGCTTCGCATCCCGTTCTATCTGCAACAGTTTCATGTGGCTGAGAAGCACTGCTGTGGAGTTACACCTAAAATGAGAAAAAGTGTTTCACTCGCTGTGATAATGTATTTCAAGCAACCTAGAGGCTTTGTGGTAAAAATTTTCTACATATATGGCACATGTGTGACACGTCCAAAAAAGCACTCCACTCGCTCAGAGAAGAGCGTTTTGGCACTTATGGAACACATTTAGTGTGATGTGCATTATTGCTTGGCACACACAACCATTGTTCGAAAATGCACTTTATTCGCTCTCAAACACATTTTGAGCAAAGGATGATACGGCAGGTCAGAGTGAGCCAGCGGAAGGTGCCAGGAGGCTCATTCCAAGTGTGCCTGACGCAGCTTCGCATCCCGTTCTATCTGCAACAGTTTCATGTGGCTGAGAAGTACTGCTGTGGAGTTACACCTAAAATGAAAAAAAGTGTTTCACTCGCTGTGATAATGTATTTCAAGCAACCTAGAGGCTTTGTGGTAAAAATTTTCTACATATATGGCACATGTGTGACACGTCCAAAAAAGCACTCCACTCGCTCAGAGAAAAGCGTTTTGGCACTTATGGAACACGTTTAGTGTGATGTGCATTATTGCTTGGCACACACAACCATTGTTCGAAAATGCACTTTATTCGCTCTCAAACACATTTTCAGCAAAGGATGATACGGCAGGTCAGAGTGAGCCAGCGGAAGGTGCCAGGAGGCTCATTCCAAGTGTGCCTGACGCAGCTTCGCATCCCGTTCTATCTGCAACAGTTTCATGTGGCTCAGAAGCACTGCTGTGGAGTTACACCTAAAATGAGAAAAAAAGTTTCACTCGCTGTGATAATGCATTTCAAGCAACCTAGAGGCTTTGTGGTAAAAATTTTCTACATATATGGCACATGTGTGACACGTCCAAAAAAGCACTCCACTCGCTCAGAGAAGAACGTTTTGGCACTTATGGAACACATTTAGTGTGATGTGCATTATTGCTTGGCACACACAACCATTGTTCGAAAATGCACTTTATTCGCTCTCAAACACATTTTGAGCAAAGGATGATACGGCAGGTCAGAGTGAGCCCGCGGAAGGTGCCAGGAGGCTCATTCTAAGTGTGCCTGACGCAGCTTCGCATCCCGTTCTATCTGCAACAGTTTCATGTGGCTGAGAAGCACTGCTGTGGAGTTACACCTAAAATGAGAAAAAGTGTTTCACTCGCTGTGATAATGTATTTCAAGCAACCTAGAGGCTTTGTGGTAAAAATTTTCTACATATATGGCACATGTGTGACACGTCCAAAAAATCACTCCACTCGCTCAGAGAAGAGCGTTTTGGCACTTATGGAACACATTTAGTGTGATGTGCATTATTGCTTGGCACACACAACCATTGTTCGAAAATGCACTTTATTCGCTCTCAAACACATTTTCAGCAAAGGATGATACGGCAGGTCAGAGTGAGCCAGCGGAAGGTGCCAGGAGGCTCATTCCAAGTGTGCCTGACGCAGCTTCGCATCCCGTTCTATCTGCAACAGTTTCATGTGGCTGAGAAACACTGCTGTGGAGTTACACCTAAAATGAGAAAAAAAGTTTCACTCGCTGTGATAATGCATTTCAAGCAACCTAGAGACTTTGTGGTAAAAATTTTCTACATATATGGCACATGTGTGACACGTCCAAAAAAGCACTCCACTCGCTCAGAGAAGAACGTTTTGGCACTTATGGAACACATTTAGTGTGATGTGCATTATTGCTTGGCACACACAACCATTGTTCGAAAATGCACTTTATTCGCCCTCAAACACATTTTGAGCAAAGGATGATACGGCAGGTCAGAGTGAGCCAGCGGAAGGTGCCAGGAGGCTCATTCTAAGTGTGCCTGACGCAGCTTCGCATCCCGTTCTATCTGCAACAGTTTCATGTGGCTGAGAAGCACTGCTGTGGAGTTACACCTAAAATGAGAAAAAGTGTTACACTCGCTGTGATAATGTATTTCAAGCAACCTATAGGCTTTGTGGTAAAAATTTTCTCCATATATGGCACATGTGTGACACGTCCAAAAAAGCACTCCACTCGCTCAGAGATGAGTGTTTTGGCACTTATGGAACACATTTAGTGTGATGTGCATTATTGCTTGGCACACACAGCCATTGTTCGAAAATGCACTTTATTCGCTCTCAAACACATTTTGAGCAAAGGATGATACGGCAGGTCAGAGTGAGCCAGCGGAAGGTGCCAGGAGGCTCATTCCAAGTGTGCCTGACGCAGCTTTGCATCCCGTTCTATCTGCAACAGTTTCATGTGGCTGAGAAGTACTGCTGTGGAGTTACACCTGAAATGAAAAAAAGTGTTTCACTCGCTGTGATAATGTATTTCAAGCAACCTAGAGGCTTTGTGGTAAAAATTTTCTACATATATGGCACATGTGTGACACGTCCAAAAAAGCACTCCACTCGCTCAGAGAAAAGCGTTTTGGCACTTATGGAACACGTTTAGTGTGATGTGCATTATTGCTTGGCACACACAACCATTGTTCGAAAATGCACTTTATTCGCTCTCAAACACATTTTCAGCAAAGGATGATACGGCAGGTCAGAGTGAGCCAGCGGAAGGTGCCAGGAGGCTCATTCCAAGTGTGCCTGACGCAGCTTCGCATCCCGTTCTATCTGCAACAGTTTCATGTGGCTCAGAAGCACTGCTGTGGAGTTACACCTAAAATGAGAAAAAAAGTTTCACTCGCTGTGATAATGCATTTCAAGCAACCTAGAGGCTTTGTGGTAAAAATTTTCTACATATATGGCACATGTGTGACACGTCCAAAAAAGCACTCCACTCGCTCAGAGAAGAACGTTTTGGCACTTATGGAACACATTTAGTGTGATGTGCATTATTGCTTGGCACACACAACCATTGTTCGAAAATGCACTTTATTCGCTCTCAAACACATTTTGAGCAAAGGATGATACGGCAGGTCAGAGTGAGCCCGCGGAAGGTGCCAGGAGGCTCATTCTAAGTGTGCCTGACGCAGCTTCGCATCCCGTTCTATCTGCAACAGTTTCATGTGGCTGAGAAGCACTGCTGTGGAGTTACACCTAAAATGAGAAAAAGTGTTTCACTCGCTGTGATAATGTATTTCAAGCAACCTAGAGGCTTTGTGGTAAAAATTTTCTACATATATGGCACATGTGTGACACGTCCAAAAAATCACTCCACTCGCTCAGAGAAGAGCGTTTTGGCACTTATGGAACACATTTAGTGTGATGTGCATTATTGCTTGGCACACACAACCATTGTTCGAAAATGCACTTTATTCGCTCTCAAACACATTTTCAGCAAAGGATGATACGGCAGGTCAGAGTGAGCCAGCGGAAGGTGCCAGGAGGCTCATTCCAAGTGTGCCTGACGCAGCTTCGCATCCCGTTCTATCTGCAACAGTTTCATGTGGCTGAGAAACACTGCTGTGGAGTTACACCTAAAATGAGAAAAAAAGTTTCACTCGCTGTGATAATGCATTTCAAGCAACCTAGAGACTTTGTGGTAAAAATTTTCTACATATATGGCACATGTGTGACACGTCCAAAAAAGCACTCCACTCGCTCAGAGAAGAACGTTTTGGCACTTATGGAACACATTTAGTGTGATGTGCATTATTGCTTGGCACACACAACCATTGTTCGAAAATGCACTTTATTCGCCCTCAAACACATTTTGAGCAAAGGATGATACGGCAGGTCAGAGTGAGCCAGCGGAAGGTGCCAGGAGGCTCATTCTAAGTGTGCCTGACGCAGCTTCGCATCCCGTTCTATCTGCAACAGTTTCATGTGGCTGAGAAGCACTGCTGTGGAGTTACACCTAAAATGAGAAAAAGTGTTACACTCGCTGTGATAATGTATTTCAAGCAACCTATAGGCTTTGTGGTAAAAATTTTCTCCATATATGGCACATGTGTGACACGTCCAAAAAAGCACTCCACTCGCTCAGAGATGAGTGTTTTGGCACTTATGGAACACATTTAGTGTGATGTGCATTAATGCTTGGCACACACAGCCATTGTTCGAAAATGCACTTTATTCGCTCTCAAACACATTTTGAGCAAAGGATGATACGGCAGGTCAGAGTGAGCCAGCGGAAGGTGCCAGGAGGCTCATTCCAAGTGTGCCTGACGCAGCTTTGCATCCCGTTCTATCTGCAACAGTTTCATGTGGCTGAGAAGCACTGCTGTGGAGTTACACCTAAAATGAGAAAAAAAAGTTTCACTCGCTGTGATAATGCATTTCAAGCAACCTAGAGGCTTTGTGGTAAAAATTTTCTACATATATGGCACATGTGTGACACGTCCAAAAAAGCACTCCACTCGCTCAGAGAAGAACGTTTTGGCACTTATGGAACACATTTAGTGTGATGTGCATTATTGCTTGGCACACACAACCATTGTTCGAAAATGCACTTTATTCGCTCTCAAACACATTTTGAGCAAAGGATGATACGGCAGGTCAGAGTGAGCCCGCGGAAGGTGCCAGGAGGCTCATTCCAAGTGTGCCTGACGCAGCTTCGCATCCCGTTCTATCTGCAACAGTTTCATGTGGCTGAGAAGCACTGCTGTGGAGTTACACCTAAAATGAGAAAAAGTGTTTCACTCGCTGTGATAATGTATTTCAAGCAACCTAGAGGCTTTGTGGTAAACATTTTCTCCATATATGGCACATGTGTGACACGTCCAAAAAAGCACTCCACTCGCTCAGAGAAGAGCGTTTTGGCACTTATGGAACACATTTAGTGTGATGTGCATTATTGCTTGGCACACACAACCATTGTTCGAAAATGCACTTTATTCGCTCTCAAACACATTTTCAGCAAAGGATGATACGGCAGGTCAGAGTGAGCCAGCGGAAGGTGCCAGGAGGCTCATTCCAAGTGTGCCTGACGCAGCTTTGCATCCCGTTCTATCTGCAACAGTTTCATGTGGCTGAGAAGCACTGCTGTGGAGTTACACCTAAAATGAGAAAAAGTGTTTCACTCGCTGTGATAATGTATTTCAAGCAACCTAGAGGCTTTGTGGTAAAAATTTTCTACATATATGGCACATGTGTGACACGTCCAAAAAAGCACTCCACTCGCTCAGAGAAAAGCGTTTTGGCACTTATGGAACACGTTTAGTGTGATGTGCATTATTGCTTGGCACACACAACCATTGTTCGAAAATGCACTTTATTCGCTCTCAAACACATTTTGAGCAAAGGATGATACGGCAGGTCAGAGTGAGCCCGCGGAAGGTGCCAGGAGGCTCATTCTAAGTGTGCCTGACGCAGCTTCGCATCCCGTTCTATCTGCAACAGTTTCATGTGGCTGAGAAGCACTGCTGTGGAGTTACACCTAAAATGAGAAAAAGTGTTTCACTCGCTGTGATAATGTATTTCAAGCAACCTAGAGGCTTTGTGGTAAAAATTTTCTACATATATGGCACATGTGTGACACGTCCAAAAAATCACTCCACTCGCTCAGAGAAGAGCGTTTTGGCACTTATGGAACACATTTAGTGTGATGTGCATTATTGCTTGGCACACACAACCATTGTTCGAAAATGCACTTTATTCGCTCTCAAACACATTTTCAGCAAAGGATGATACGGCAGGTCAGAGTGAGCCAGCGGAAGGTGCCAGGAGGCTCATTCCAAGTGTGCCTGACGCAGCTTCGCATCCCGTTCTATCTGCAACAGTTTCATGTGGCTGAGAAACACTGCTGTGGAGTTACACCTAAAATGAGAAAAAAAGTTTCACTCGCTGTGATAATGCATTTCAAGCAACCTAGAGACTTTGTGGTAAAAATTTTCTACATATATGGCACATGTGTGACACGTCCAAAAAAGCACTCCACTCGCTCAGAGAAGAACGTTTTGGCACTTATGGAACACATTTAGTGTGATGTGCATTATTGCTTGGCACACACAACCATTGTTCGAAAATGCACTTTATTCGCCCTCAAACACATTTTGAGCAAAGGATGATACGGCAGGTCAGAGTGAGCCAGCGGAAGGTGCCAGGAGGCTCATTCTAAGTGTGCCTGACGCAGCTTCGCATCCCGTTCTATCTGCAACAGTTTCATGTGGCTGAGAAGCACTGCTGTGGAGTTACACCTAAAATGAGAAAAAGTGTTACACTCGCTGTGATAATGTATTTCAAGCAACCTATAGGCTTTGTGGTAAAAATTTTCTCCATATATGGCACATGTGTGACACGTCCAAAAAAGCACTCCACTCGCTCAGAGATGAGTGTTTTGGCACTTATGGAACACATTTAGTGTGATGTGCATTATTGCTTGGCACACACAGCCATTGTTCGAAAATGCACTTTATTCGCTCTCAAACACATTTTGAGCAAAGGATGATACGGCAGGTCAGAGTGAGCCAGCGGAAGGTGCCAGGAGGCTCATTCCAAGTGTGCCTGACGCAGCTTTGCATCCCGTTCTATCTGCAACAGTTTCATGTGGCTGAGAAGCACTGCTGTGGAGTTACACCTAAAATGAGAAAAAAAAGTTTCACTCGCTGTGATAATGCATTTCAAGCAACCTAGAGGCTTTGTGGTAAAAATTTTCTACATATATGGCACATGTGTGACACGTCCAAAAAAGCACTCCACTCGCTCAGAGAAGAACGTTTTGGCACTTATGGAACACATTTAGTGTGATGTGCATTATTGCTTGGCACACACAACCATTGTTCGAAAATGCACTTTATTCGCTCTCAAACACATTTTGAGCAAAGGATGATACGGCAGGTCAGAGTGAGCCCGCGGAAGGTGCCAGGAGGCTCATTCCAAGTGTGCCTGACGCAGCTTCGCATCCCGTTCTATCTGCAACAGTTTCATGTGGCTGAGAAGCACTGCTGTGGAGTTACACCTAAAATGAGAAAAAGTGTTTCACTCGCTGTGATAATGTATTTCAAGCAACCTAGAGGCTTTGTGGTAAACATTTTCTCCATATATGGCACATGTGTGACACGTCCAAAAAAGCACTCCACTCGCTCAGAGAAGAGCGTTTTGGCACTTATGGAACACATTTAGTGTGATGTGCATTATTGCTTGGCACACACAACCATTGTTCGAAAATGCACTTTATTCGCTCTCAAACACATTTTCAGCAAAGGATGATACGGCAGGTCAGAGTGAGCCAGCGGAAGGTGCCAGGAGGCTCATTCCAAGTGTGCCTGACGCAGCTTTGCATCCCGTTCTATCTGCAACAGTTTCATGTGGCTGAGAAGCACTGCTGTGGAGTTACACCTAAAATGAGAAAAAGTGTTTCACTCGCTGTGATAATGTATTTCAAGCAACCTAGAGGCTTTGTGGTAAAAATTTTCTACATATATGGCACATGTGTGACACGTCCAAAAAAGAACTCCACTCGCTCAGAGAAAAGCGTTTTGGCACTTATGGAACACGTTTAGTGTGATGTGCATTATTGCTTGGCACACACAACCATTGTTCGAAAATGCACTTTATTCGCTCTCAAACACTTTTTGAGCAAAGGATGATACGGCAGGTCAGAGTGAGCCCGCGGAAGGTGCCAGGAGGCTCATTCTAAGTGTGCCTGACGCAGCTTCGCATCCCGTTCTATCTGCAACAGTTTCATGTGGCTGAGAAGCACTGCTGTGGAGTTACACCTAAAATGAGAAAAAGTGTTTTACTCGCTGTGATAATGTATTTCAAGCAACCTAGAGGCTTTGTGGTAAAAATTTTCTACATATATGGCACATGTGTGACACGTCCAAAAAAGCACTCCACTCGCTCAGAGAAGAGCGTTTTGGCACTTATGGAACACATTTAGTGTGATGTGCATTATTGCTTGGCACACACAACCATTGTTCGAAAATGCACTTTATTCGCTCTCAAACACATTTTCAGCAAAGGATGATACGGCAGGTCAGAGTGAGCCAGCGGAAGGTGCCAGGAGGCTCATTCCAAGTGTGCCTGACGCAGCTTCGCATCCCGTTCTATCTGCAACAGTTTCATGTGGCTGAGAAGCACTGCTGTGGAGTTACACCTAAAATGAGAAAAAAAGTTTCACTCGCTGTGATAATGCATTTCAAGCAACCTAGAGGCTTTGTGGTAAAAATTTTCTACATATATGGCACATGTGTGACACGTCCAAAAAAGCACTCCACTCGCTCAGAGAAGAACGTTTTGGCACTTATGGAACACATTTAGTGTGATGTGCATTATTGCTTGGCACACACAACCATTGTTCGAAAATGCACTTTATTCGCTCTCAAACACATTTTGAGCAAAGGATGATACGGCAGGTCAGAGTGAGCCCGCGGAAGGTGCCAGGAGGCTCATTCCAAGTGTGCCTGACGCAGCTTCGCATCCCGTTCTATCTGCAACAGTTTCATGTGGCTGAGAAGCACTGCTGTGGAGTTACACCTAAAATGAGAAAAAGTGTTTCACTCGCTGTGATAATGTATTTCAAGCAACCTAGAGGCTTTGTGGTAAAAATGTTCTACATATATGGCACATGTGTGAAACGTCCAAAAAAGCACTCCACTCGCTCAGAGAAGAGCGTTTTGGCACTTATGTAACACTTTTAGTGTGATGTGCATTATTGCTTGGCACACACAACCATTGTTCGAAAATGCACTTTATTCGCTCTCAAACACATTTTCAGCAAAGGATGATACGGCAGGTCAGAGTGAGCCAGCGGAAGGTGCCAGGAGGCTCATTCCAAGTGTGCCTGACGCAGCTTCGCATCCCGTTCTATCTGCAACAGTTTCATGTGGCTGAGAAGCACTGCTGTGGAGTTACACCTAAAATGAGAAAAAAAGTTTCACTCGCTGTGATAATGTATTTCAAGCAACCTAGAGGCTTTGTGGTAAAAATTTTCTCCATATATGGCACATGTGTGACACGTCCAAAAAAGCACTCCACTCGCTCAGAGAAGAGCGTTTTGGCACTTATGGAACACATTTAGTGTGATGTGCATTATTGCTTGGCACACACAACCATTGTTCGAAAATTCACTTTATTCGCTCTCAAACACATTTTGAGCAAAGGATGATACGGCAGGTCAGAGTGAGCCAGCGGAAGGTGCCAGGAGGCTCATTCTAAGTGTGCCTGACGCAGCTTCGCATCCCGTTCTATCTGCAACAGTTTCATGTGGCTGAGAAGCACTGCTGTGGAGTTACACCTAAAATGAGAAAAAGTGTTTCACTCGCTGTGATAATGTATTTCAAGCAACCTAGAGGCTTTGTGGTAAAAATTTTCTCCATATATGGCACATGTGTGACACGTCCAAAAAAGCACTCCACTCGCTCAGAGAAGAGCGTTTTGGCACTTATGGAACACATTTAGTGTGATGTGCATTATTGCTTGGCACACACAGCCATTTTTCGAAAATGCACTTTATTCGCTCTCAAACGCATTTTGAGCAAAGGATGATACGGCAGGTCAGAGTGAGCCAGCGGAAGGTGCCAGGAGGCTCATTCTAAGTGTGCCTGACGCAGCTTCGCATCCCGTTCTATCTGCAACAGTTTCATGTGGCTGAGAAGCACTGCTGTGGAGTTACACCTAAAATGAGAAAAAGTGTTTCACTCGCTGTGATAATGTATTTCAAGCAACCTAGAGGCTTTGTGGTAAAAATTTTCTCCATATATGGCACATGTGTGACACGTCCAAAAAAGCACTCCACTCGCTCAGAGAAGAGCGTTTTGGCACTTATGGAACACATTTAGTGTGATGTGCATTATTGCTTGGCACACACAACCATTGTTCGAAAATGCACTTTATTCGCTCTCAAACACATTTTCAGCAAAGGATGATACGGCAGGTCAGAGTGAGCCAGCGGAAGGTGCCAGGAGGCTCATTCCAAGTGTGCCTGACGCAGCTTTGCATCCCGTTCTATCTGCAACAGTTTCATGTGGCTGAGAAGCACTGCTGTGGAGTTACACCTAAAATGAGAAAAAGTGTTACACTCGCTGTGATAATGTATTTCAAGCAACCTATAGGCTTTGTGGTAAAAATTTTCTCCATATATGGCACATGTGTGACACGTCCAAAAAAGCACTCCACTCGCTCAGAGATGAGTGTTTTGGCACTTATGGAACACATTTAGTGTGATGTGCATTATTGCTTGGCACACACAGCCATTGTTCGAAAATGCACTTTATTCGCTCTCAAACACATTTTGAGCAAAGGATGATACGGCAGGTCAGAGTGAGCCAGCGGAAGGTGCCAGGAGGCTCATTCTAAGTGTGCCTGACGCAGCTTCGCATCCCGTTCTATCTGCAACAGTTTCATGTGGCTGAGAAGCACTGCTGTGGAGTTACACCTAAAATGAGAAAAAGTGTTTCACTCGCTGTGATAATGTATTTCAAGCAACCTAGAGGCTTTGTGGTAAAAATTTTCTACATATATGGCACATGTGTGACACGTCCAAAAAAGCCCTCCACTCGCTCAGAGAAGAGCGTTTTGGCACTTATGGAACACTTTTAGTGTGATGTGCATTATTGCTTGGCACACACAACCATTGTTCGAAAAAGCACTTTATTCGCTCTCAAACACATTTTGAGCAAAGGATGATACGGCAGGTCAGAGTGAGCCCGCGGAAGGTGCCAGGAGGCTCATTCCAAGTGTGCCTGACGCAGCTTCGCATCCCGTTCTATCTGCAACAGTTTCATGTGGCTGAGAAGCACTGCTGTGGAGTTACACCTAAAATGAGAAAAAGTGTTTCACTCGCTGTGATAATGTATTTCAAGCAACCTAGAGGCTTTGTGGTAAAAATTTTCTCCATATATGGCACATGTGTGACACGTCCAAAAAAGCACTCCACTCGCTCAGAGAAGAGCGTTTTGGCACTTATGGAACACATTTAGTGTGATGTGCATTATTGCTTGGCACACACAGCCATTGTTCGAAAATGCACTTTATTCGCTCTCAAACACATTTTGAGCAAAGGATGATACGGCAGGTCAGAGTGAGCCCGCGGAAGGTGCCAGGAGGCTCATTCCAAGTGTGCCTGACGCAGCTTCGCATCCCGTTCTATCTGCAACAGTTTCATGTGGCTGAGAAGCACTGCTGTGGAGTTACACCTAAAATGAGAAAAAGTGTTTCACTCGCTGTGATAATGTATTTCAAGCAACCTAGAGGCTTTGTGGTAAAAATTTTCTCCATATATGGCACATGTGTGACACGTCCAAAAAAGCACTCCACTCGCTCAGAGAAGAGCGTTTTGGCACTTATGGAACACATTTAGTGTGATGTGCATTATTGCTTGGCACACACAACCATTGTTCGAAAATGCACTTTATTCGCTCTCAAACACATTTTCAGCAAAGGATGATACGGCAGGTCAGAGTGAGCCCGCGGAAGGTGCCAGGAGGCTCATTCCAAGTGTGCCTGACGCAGCTTCGCATCCCGTTCTATCTGCAACAGTTTCATGTGGCTGAGAAGCACTGCTGTGGAGTTACACCTAAAATGAGAAAAAGTGTTTCACTCGCTGTGATAATGTATTTCAAGCAACCTAGAGGCTTTGTGGTAAAAATTTTCTCCATATATGGCACATGTGTGACACGTCCAAAAAAGCACTCCACTCGCTCAGAGAAGAGCGTTTTGGCACTTATGGAACACATTTAGTGTGATGTGCATTATTGCTTGGCACACACAACCATTGTTCGAAAATGCACTTTATTCGCTCTCAAACACATTTTCAGCAAAGGATGATACGGCAGGTCGGAGTGAGCCAGCGGAAGGTGCCAGGAGGCTCATTCCAAGTGTGCCTGACGCTGCTTTGCATCCCGTTCTATCTGCAACAGTTTCATGTGGCTGAGAAGCACTGCTGTGGAGTTACACCTAAAATGAGAAAAAAAGTTTCACTCGCTGTGATAATGCATTTCAAGCAACCTAGAGGCTTTGTGGTAAAAATTTTCTACATATATGGCACATGTGTGACACGTCCAAAAAAGCACTCCACTCGCTCAGAGAAGAACGTTTTGGCACTTATGGAACACATTTAGTGTGATGTGCATTATTGCTTGGCACACACAACCATTGTTCGAAAATGCACTTTATTCGCTCTCAAACACATTTTGAGCAAAGGATGATACGGCAGGTCAGAGTGAGCCCGCGGAAGGTGCCAGGAGGCTCATTCCAAGTGTGCCTGACGCAGCTTCGCATCCCGTTCTATCTGCAACAGTTTCATGTGGCTGAGAAGCACTGCTGTGGAGTTACACCTAAAATGAGAAAAAGTGTTTCACTCGCTGTGATAATGTATTTCAAGCAACCTAGAGGCTTTGTGGTAAAAATGTTCTACATATATGGCACATGTGTGAAACGTCCAAAAAAGCACTCCACTCGCTCAGAGAAGAGCGTTTTGGCACTTATGTAACACTTTTAGTGTGATGTGCATTATTGCTTGGCACACACAACCATTGTTCGAAAATGCACTTTATTCGCTCTCAAACACATTTTCAGCAAAGGATGATACGGCAGGTCAGAGTGAGCCCGCGGAAGGTGCCAGGAGGCTCATTCCAAGTGTGCCTGATGCAGCTTCGCATCCCGTTCTATCTGCAACAGTTTCATGTGGCTGAGAAACACTGCTGTGGAGTTACACCTAAAATGAGAAAAAGTGTTTCACTCGCTGTGATAATGTATTTCAAGCAACCTAGAGGCTTTGTGGTAAAAATTTTCTCCATATATGGCACATGTGTGACACGTCCAAAAAAGCACTCCACTCGCTCAGAGAAGAGCGTTTTGGCACTTATGGAACACATTTAGTGTGATGTGCATTATTGCTTGGCACACACAACCATTGTTCGAAAATTCACTTTATTCGCTCTCAAACACATTTTGAGCAAAGGATGATACGGCAGGTCAGAGTGAGCCAGCGGAAGGTGCCAGGAGGCTCATTCTAAGTGTGCCTGACGCAGCTTCGCATCCCGTTCTATCTGCAACAGTTTCATGTGGCTGAGAAGCACTGCTGTGGAGTTACACCTAAAATGAGAAAAAGTGTTTCACTCGCTGTGATAATGTATTTCAAGCAACCTAGAGGCTTTGTGGTAAAAATTTTCTACATATATGGCACATGTGTGACACGTCCAAAAAAGCACTCGACTCGCTCAGAGAAGAGCGTTTTGGCACTTATGTAAC
Organism: Doryrhamphus excisus; assembly: GCF_037039965.1. NCBI lineage: Eukaryota > Metazoa > Chordata > Actinopteri > Syngnathiformes > Syngnathidae > Doryrhamphus > Doryrhamphus excisus. The sequence continues at coordinate 3,704,270 of NC_136370.1, forward strand.
ACTTTTAGTGTGATGTGCATTATTGCTTGGCACACACAACCATTGTTCGAAAATGCACTTTATTCGCTCTCAAACACATTTTCAGCAAAGGATGATACGGCAGGTCAGAGTGAGCCAGCGGAAGGTGCCAGGAGGCTCATTCTAAGTGTGCCTGACGCAGCTTCGCATCCCGTTCTATCTGCAACAGTTTCATGTGGCTGAGAAGCACTGCTGTGGAGTTACACCTAAAATGAGAAAAAGTGTTTCACTCGCTGTGATAATGTATTTCAAGCAACCTAGAGGCTTTGTGGTAAAAATTTTCTACATATATGGCACATGTGTGACACGTCCAAAAAAGCACTCCACTCGCTCAGAGAAGAGCGTTTTGGCACTTATGGAACACATTTAGTGTGATGTGCATTATTGCTTGGCACACACAACCATTGTTCGAAAATGCACTTTATTCGCTCTCAAACACATTTTGAGCAAAGGATGATACGGCAGGTCAGAGTGAGCCAGCGGAAGGTGCCAGGAGGCTCATTCCAAGTGTGCCTGACGCAGCTTCGCATCCCGTTCTATCTGCAACAGTTTCATGTGGCTGAGAAGTACTGCTGTGGAGTTACACCTAAAATGAAAAAAAGTGTTTCACTCGCTGTGATAATGTATTTCAAGCAACCTAGAGGCTTTGTGGTAAAAATTTTCTACATATATGGCACATGTGTGACACGTCCAAAAAAGCACTCCACTCGCTCAGAGAAAAGCGTTTTGGCACTTATGGAACACGTTTAGTGTGATGTGCATTATTGCTTGGCACACACAACCATTGTTCGAAAATGCACTTTATTCGCTCTCAAACACATTTTCAGCAAAGGATGATACGGCAGGTCAGAGTGAGCCAGCGGAAGGTGCCAGGAGGCTCATTCCAAGTGTGCCTGACGCAGCTTCGCATCCCGTTCTATCTGCAACAGTTTCATGTGGCTCAGAAGCACTGCTGTGGAGTTACACCTAAAATGAGAAAAAAAGTTTCACTCGCTGTGATAATGCATTTCAAGCAACCTAGAGGCTTTGTGGTAAAAATTTTCTACATATATGGCACATGTGTGACACGTCCAAAAAAGCACTCCACTCGCTCAGAGAAGAACGTTTTGGCACTTATGGAACACATTTAGTGTGATGTGCATTATTGCTTGGCACACACAACCATTGTTCGAAAAAGCACTTTATTCGCTCTCAAACACATTTTGAGCAAAGGATGATACGGCAGGTCAGAGTGAGCCCGCGGAAGGTGCCAGGAGGCTCATTCCAAGTGTGCCTGACGCAGCTTCGCATCCCGTTCTATCTGCAACAGTTTCATGTGGCTGAGAAGCACTGCTGTGGAGTTACACCTAAAATGAGAAAAAGTGTTTCACTCGCTGTGATAATGTATTTCAAGCAACCTAGAGGCTTTGTGGTAAAAATTTTCTCCATATATGGCACATGTGTGACACGTCCAAAAAAGCACTCCACTCGCTCAGAGAAGAGCGTTTTGGCACTTATGGAACACATTTAGTGTGATGTGCATTATTGCTTGGCACACACAGCCATTGTTCGAAAATGCACTTTATTCGCTCTCAAACACATTTTGAGCAAAGGATGATACGGCAGGTCAGAGTGAGCCCGCGGAAGGTGCCAGGAGGCTCATTCCAAGTGTGCCTGACGCAGCTTCGCATCCCGTTCTATCTGCAACAGTTTCATGTGGCTGAGAAGCACTGCTGTGGAGTTACACCTAAAATGAGAAAAAGTGTTTCACTCGCTGTGATAATGTATTTCAAGCAACCTAGAGGCTTTGTGGTAAAAATTTTCTCCATATATGGCACATGTGTGACACGTCCAAAAAAGCACTCCACTCGCTCAGAGAAGAGCGTTTTGGCACTTATGGAACACATTTAGTGTGATGTGCATTATTGCTTGGCACACACAACCATTGTTCGAAAATGCACTTTATTCGCTCTCAAACACATTTTCAGCAAAGGATGATACGGCAGGTCAGAGTGAGCCCGCGGAAGGTGCCAGGAGGCTCATTCCAAGTGTGCCTGACGCAGCTTCGCATCCCGTTCTATCTGCAACAGTTTCATGTGGCTGAGAAGCACTGCTGTGGAGTTACACCTAAAATGAGAAAAAGTGTTTCACTCGCTGTGATAATGTATTTCAAGCAACCTAGAGGCTTTGTGGTAAAAATTTTCTCCATATATGGCACATGTGTGACACGTCCAAAAAAGCACTCCACTCGCTCAGAGAAGAGCGTTTTGGCACTTATGGAACACATTTAGTGTGATGTGCATTATTGCTTGGCACACACAACCATTGTTCGAAAATGCACTTTATTCGCTCTCAAACACATTTTCAGCAAAGGATGATACGGCAGGTCGGAGTGAGCCAGCGGAAGGTGCCAGGAGGCTCATTCCAAGTGTGCCTGACGCTGCTTTGCATCCCGTTCTATCTGCAACAGTTTCATGTGGCTGAGAAGCACTGCTGTGGAGTTACACCTAAAATGAGAAAAAAAGTTTCACTCGCTGTGATAATGCATTTCAAGCAACCTAGAGGCTTTGTGGTAAAAATTTTCTACATATATGGCACATGTGTGACACGTCCAAAAAAGCACTCCACTCGCTCAGAGAAGAACGTTTTGGCACTTATGGAACACATTTAGTGTGATGTGCATTATTGCTTGGCACACACAACCATTGTTCGAAAATGCACTTTATTCGCTCTCAAACACATTTTGAGCAAAGGATGATACGGCAGGTCAGAGTGAGCCCGCGGAAGGTGCCAGGAGGCTCATTCCAAGTGTGCCTGACGCAGCTTCGCATCCCGTTCTATCTGCAACAGTTTCATGTGGCTGAGAAGCACTGCTGTGGAGTTACACCTAAAATGAGAAAAAGTGTTTCACTCGCTGTGATAATGTATTTCAAGCAACCTAGAGGCTTTGTGGTAAAAATGTTCTACATATATGGCACATGTGTGAAACGTCCAAAAAAGCACTCCACTCGCTCAGAGAAGAGCGTTTTGGCACTTATGTAACACTTTTAGTGTGATGTGCATTATTGCTTGGCACACACAACCATTGTTCGAAAATGCACTTTATTCGCTCTCAAACACATTTTCAGCAAAGGATGATACGGCAGGTCAGAGTGAGCCCGCGGAAGGTGCCAGGAGGCTCATTCCAAGTGTGCCTGATGCAGCTTCGCATCCCGTTCTATCTGCAACAGTTTCATGTGGCTGAGAAACACTGCTGTGGAGTTACACCTAAAATGAGAAAAAGTGTTTCACTCGCTGTGATAATGTATTTCAAGCAACCTAGAGGCTTTGTGGTAAAAATTTTCTCCATATATGGCACATGTGTGACACGTCCAAAAAAGCACTCCACTCGCTCAGAGAAGAGCGTTTTGGCACTTATGGAACACATTTAGTGTGATGTGCATTATTGCTTGGCACACACAACCATTGTTCGAAAATTCACTTTATTCGCTCTCAAACACATTTTGAGCAAAGGATGATACGGCAGGTCAGAGTGAGCCAGCGGAAGGTGCCAGGAGGCTCATTCTAAGTGTGCCTGACGCAGCTTCGCATCCCGTTCTATCTGCAACAGTTTCATGTGGCTGAGAAGCACTGCTGTGGAGTTACACCTAAAATGAGAAAAAGTGTTTCACTCGCTGTGATAATGTATTTCAAGCAACCTAGAGGCTTTGTGGTAAAAATTTTCTACATATATGGCACATGTGTGACACGTCCAAAAAAGCACTCGACTCGCTCAGAGAAGAGCGTTTTGGCACTTATGTAACACTTTTAGTGTGATGTGCATTATTGCTTGGCACACACAACCATTGTTCGAAAATGCACTTTATTCGCTCTCAAACACATTTTCAGCAAAGGATGATACGGCAGGTCAGAGTGAGCCAGCGGAAGGTGCCAGGAGGCTCATTCTAAGTGTGCCTGACGCAGCTTCGCATCCCGTTCTATCTGCAACAGTTTCATGTGGCTGAGAAGCACTGCTGTGGAGTTACACCTAAAATGAGAAAAAGTGTTTCACTCGCTGTGATAATGTATTTCAAGCAACCTAGAGGCTTTGTGGTAAAAATTTTCTACATATATGGCACATGTGTGACACGTCCAAAAAAGCACTCCACTCGCTCAGAGAAGAGCGTTTTGGCACTTATGGAACACATTTAGTGTGATGTGCATTATTGCTTGGCACACACAACCATTGTTCGAAAATGCACTTTATTCGCTCTCAAACACATTTTGAGCAAAGGATGATACGGCAGGTCAGAGTGAGCCAGCGGAAGGTGCCAGGAGGCTCATTCCAAGTGTGCCTGACGCAGCTTCGCATCCCGTTCTATCTGCAACAGTTTCATGTGGCTGAGAAGTACTGCTGTGGAGTTACACCTAAAATGAAAAAAAGTGTTTCACTCGCTGTGATAATGTATTTCAAGCAACCTAGAGGCTTTGTGGTAAAAATTTTCTACATATATGGCACATGTGTGACACGTCCAAAAAAGCACTCCACTCGCTCAGAGAAAAGCGTTTTGGCACTTATGGAACACGTTTAGTGTGATGTGCATTATTGCTTGGCACACACAACCATTGTTCGAAAATGCACTTTATTCGCTCTCAAACACATTTTCAGCAAAGGATGATACGGCAGGTCAGAGTGAGCCAGCGGAAGGTGCCAGGAGGCTCATTCCAAGTGTGCCTGACGCAGCTTCGCATCCCGTTCTATCTGCAACAGTTTCATGTGGCTCAGAAGCACTGCTGTGGAGTTACACCTAAAATGAGAAAAAAAGTTTCACTCGCTGTGATAATGCATTTCAAGCAACCTAGAGGCTTTGTGGTAAAAATTTTCTACATATATGGCACATGTGTGACACGTCCAAAAAAGCACTCCACTCGCTCAGAGAAGAACGTTTTGGCACTTATGGAACACATTTAGTGTGATGTGCATTATTGCTTGGCACACACAACCATTGTTCGAAAAAGCACTTTATTCGCTCTCAAACACATTTTGAGCAAAGGATGATACGGCAGGTCAGAGTGAGCCCGCGGAAGGTGCCAGGAGGCTCATTCCAAGTGTGCCTGACGCAGCTTCGCATCCCGTTCTATCTGCAACAGTTTCATGTGGCTGAGAAGCACTGCTGTGGAGTTACACCTAAAATGAGAAAAAGTGTTTCACTCGCTGTGATAATGTATTTCAAGCAACCTAGAGGCTTTGTGGTAAAAATTTTCTCCATATATGGCACATGTGTGACACGTCCAAAAAAGCACTCCACTCGCTCAGAGAAGAGCGTTTTGGCACTTATGGAACACATTTAGTGTGATGTGCATTATTGCTTGGCACACACAGCCATTGTTCGAAAATGCACTTTATTCGCTCTCAAACACATTTTGAGCAAAGGATGATACGGCAGGTCAGAGTGAGCCCGCGGAAGGTGCCAGGAGGCTCATTCCAAGTGTGCCTGACGCAGCTTCGCATCCCGTTCTATCTGCAACAGTTTCATGTGGCTGAGAAGCACTGCTGTGGAGTTACACCTAAAATGAGAAAAAGTGTTTCACTCGCTGTGATAATGTATTTCAAGCAACCTAGAGGCTTTGTGGTAAAAATTTTCTCCATATATGGCACATGTGTGACACGTCCAAAAAAGCACTCCACTCGCTCAGAGAAGAGCGTTTTGGCACTTATGGAACACATTTAGTGTGATGTGCATTATTGCTTGGCACACACAACCATTGTTCGAAAATGCACTTTATTCGCTCTCAAACACATTTTCAGCAAAGGATGATACGGCAGGTCAGAGTGAGCCCGCGGAAGGTGCCAGGAGGCTCATTCCAAGTGTGCCTGACGCAGCTTCGCATCCCGTTCTATCTGCAACAGTTTCATGTGGCTGAGAAGCACTGCTGTGGAGTTACACCTAAAATGAGAAAAAGTGTTTCACTCGCTGTGATAATGTATTTCAAGCAACCTAGAGGCTTTGTGGTAAAAATTTTCTCCATATATGGCACATGTGTGACACGTCCAAAAAAGCACTCCACTCGCTCAGAGAAGAGCGTTTTGGCACTTATGGAACACATTTAGTGTGATGTGCATTATTGCTTGGCACACACAACCATTGTTCGAAAATGCACTTTATTCGCTCTCAAACACATTTTCAGCAAAGGATGATACGGCAGGTCGGAGTGAGCCAGCGGAAGGTGCCAGGAGGCTCATTCCAAGTGTGCCTGACGCTGCTTTGCATCCCGTTCTATCTGCAACAGTTTCATGTGGCTGAGAAGCACTGCTGTGGAGTTACACCTAAAATGAGAAAAAAAGTTTCACTCGCTGTGATAATGCATTTCAAGCAACCTAGAGGCTTTGTGGTAAAAATTTTCTACATATATGGCACATGTGTGACACGTCCAAAAAAGCACTCCACTCGCTCAGAGAAGAACGTTTTGGCACTTATGGAACACATTTAGTGTGATGTGCATTATTGCTTGGCACACACAACCATTGTTCGAAAATGCACTTTATTCGCTCTCAAACACATTTTGAGCAAAGGATGATACGGCAGGTCAGAGTGAGCCCGCGGAAGGTGCCAGGAGGCTCATTCCAAGTGTGCCTGACGCAGCTTCGCATCCCGTTCTATCTGCAACAGTTTCATGTGGCTGAGAAGCACTGCTGTGGAGTTACACCTAAAATGAGAAAAAGTGTTTCACTCGCTGTGATAATGTATTTCAAGCAACCTAGAGGCTTTGTGGTAAAAATGTTCTACATATATGGCACATGTGTGAAACGTCCAAAAAAGCACTCCACTCGCTCAGAGAAGAGCGTTTTGGCACTTATGTAACACTTTTAGTGTGATGTGCATTATTGCTTGGCACACACAACCATTGTTCGAAAATGCACTTTATTCGCTCTCAAACACATTTTCAGCAAAGGATGATACGGCAGGTCAGAGTGAGCCCGCGGAAGGTGCCAGGAGGCTCATTCCAAGTGTGCCTGATGCAGCTTCGCATCCCGTTCTATCTGCAACAGTTTCATGTGGCTGAGAAACACTGCTGTGGAGTTACACCTAAAATGAGAAAAAGTGTTTCACTCGCTGTGATAATGTATTTCAAGCAACCTAGAGGCTTTGTGGTAAAAATTTTCTCCATATATGGCACATGTGTGACACGTCCAAAAAAGCACTCCACTCGCTCAGAGAAGAGCGTTTTGGCACTTATGGAACACATTTAGTGTGATGTGCATTATTGCTTGGCACACACAACCATTGTTCGAAAATTCACTTTATTCGCTCTCAAACACATTTTGAGCAAAGGATGATACGGCAGGTCAGAGTGAGCCAGCGGAAGGTGCCAGGAGGCTCATTCTAAGTGTGCCTGACGCAGCTTCGCATCCCGTTCTATCTGCAACAGTTTCATGTGGCTGAGAAGCACTGCTGTGGAGTTACACCTAAAATGAGAAAAAGTGTTTCACTCGCTGTGATAATGTATTTCAAGCAACCTAGAGGCTTTGTGGTAAAAATTTTCTACATATATGGCACATGTGTGACACGTCCAAAAAAGCACTCGACTCGCTCAGAGAAGAGCGTTTTGGCACTTATGTAACACTTTTAGTGTGATGTGCATTATTGCTTGGCACACACAACCATTGTTCGAAAATGCACTTTATTCGCTCTCAAACACATTTTCAGCAAAGGATGATACGGCAGGTCAGAGTGAGCCAGCGGAAGGTGCCAGGAGGCTCATTCTAAGTGTGCCTGACGCAGCTTCGCATCCCGTTCTATCTGCAACAGTTTCATGTGGCTGAGAAGCACTGCTGTGGAGTTACACCTAAAATGAGAAAAAGTGTTTCACTCGCTGTGATAATGTATTTCAAGCAACCTAGAGGCTTTGTGGTAAAAATTTTCTACATATATGGCACATGTGTGACACGTCCAAAAAAGCACTCCACTCGCTCAGAGAAGAGCGTTTTGGCACTTATGGAACACATTTAGTGTGATGTGCATTATTGCTTGGCACACACAACCATTGTTCGAAAATGCACTTTATTCGCTCTCAAACACATTTTGAGCAAAGGATGATACGGCAGGTCAGAGTGAGCCAGCGGAAGGTGCCAGGAGGCTCATTCCAAGTGTGCCTGACGCAGCTTCGCATCCCGTTCTATCTGCAACAGTTTCATGTGGCTGAGAAGTACTGCTGTGGAGTTACACCTAAAATGAAAAAAAGTGTTTCACTCGCTGTGATAATGTATTTCAAGCAACCTAGAGGCTTTGTGGTAAAAATTTTCTACATATATGGCACATGTGTGACACGTCCAAAAAAGCACTCCACTCGCTCAGAGAAAAGCGTTTTGGCACTTATGGAACACGTTTAGTGTGATGTGCATTATTGCTTGGCACACACAACCATTGTTCGAAAATGCACTTTATTCGCTCTCAAACACATTTTCAGCAAAGGATGATACGGCAGGTCAGAGTGAGCCAGCGGAAGGTGCCAGGAGGCTCATTCCAAGTGTGCCTGACGCAGCTTCGCATCCCGTTCTATCTGCAACAGTTTCATGTGGCTCAGAAGCACTGCTGTGGAGTTACACCTAAAATGAGAAAAAAAGTTTCACTCGCTGTGATAATGCATTTCAAGCAACCTAGAGGCTTTGTGGTAAAAATTTTCTACATATATGGCACATGTGTGACACGTCCAAAAAAGCACTCCACTCGCTCAGAGAAGAACGTTTTGGCACTTATGGAACACATTTAGTGTGATGTGCATTATTGCTTGGCACACACAACCATTGTTCGAAAATGCACTTTATTCGCTCTCAAACACATTTTGAGCAAAGGATGATACGGCAGGTCAGAGTGAGCCCGCGGAAGGTGCCAGGAGGCTCATTCTAAGTGTGCCTGACGCAGCTTCGCATCCCGTTCTATCTGCAACAGTTTCATGTGGCTGAGAAGCACTGCTGTGGAGTTACACCTAAAATGAGAAAAAGTGTTTCACTCGCTGTGATAATGTATTTCAAGCAACCTAGAGGCTTTGTGGTAAAAATTTTCTACATATATGGCACATGTGTGACACGTCCAAAAAATCACTCCACTCGCTCAGAGAAGAGCGTTTTGGCACTTATGGAACACATTTAGTGTGATGTGCATTATTGCTTGGCACACACAACCATTGTTCGAAAATGCACTTTATTCGCTCTCAAACACATTTTCAGCAAAGGATGATACGGCAGGTCAGAGTGAGCCAGCGGAAGGTGCCAGGAGGCTCATTCCAAGTGTGCCTGACGCAGCTTCGCATCCCGTTCTATCTGCAACAGTTTCATGTGGCTGAGAAACACTGCTGTGGAGTTACACCTAAAATGAGAAAAAAAGTTTCACTCGCTGTGATAATGCATTTCAAGCAACCTAGAGACTTTGTGGTAAAAATTTTCTACATATATGGCACATGTGTGACACGTCCAAAAAAGCACTCCACTCGCTCAGAGAAGAACGTTTTGGCACTTATGGAACACATTTAGTGTGATGTGCATTATTGCTTGGCACACACAACCATTGTTCGAAAATGCACTTTATTCGCCCTCAAACACATTTTGAGCAAAGGATGATACGGCAGGTCAGAGTGAGCCAGCGGAAGGTGCCAGGAGGCTCATTCTAAGTGTGCCTGACGCAGCTTCGCATCCCGTTCTATCTGCAACAGTTTCATGTGGCTGAGAAGCACTGCTGTGGAGTTACACCTAAAATGAGAAAAAGTGTTACACTCGCTGTGATAATGTATTTCAAGCAACCTATAGGCTTTGTGGTAAAAATTTTCTCCATATATGGCACATGTGTGACACGTCCAAAAAAGCACTCCACTCGCTCAGAGATGAGTGTTTTGGCACTTATGGAACACATTTAGTGTGATGTGCATTATTGCTTGGCACACACAGCCATTGTTCGAAAATGCACTTTATTCGCTCTCAAACACATTTTGAGCAAAGGATGATACGGCAGGTCAGAGTGAGCCAGCGGAAGGTGCCAGGAGGCTCATTCCAAGTGTGCCTGACGCAGCTTTGCATCCCGTTCTATCTGCAACAGTTTCATGTGGCTGAGAAGTACTGCTGTGGAGTTACACCTGAAATGAAAAAAAGTGTTTCACTCGCTGTGATAATGCATTTCAAGCAACCTAGAGGCTTTGTGGTAAAAATTTTCTACATATATGGCACATGTGTGACACGTCCAAAAAAGCACTCCACTCGCTCAGAGAAGAACGTTTTGGCACTTATGGAACACATTTAGTGTGATGTGCATTATTGCTTGGCACACACAACCATTGTTCGAAAATGCACTTTATTCGCTCTCAAACACATTTTGAGCAAAGGATGATACGGCAGGTCAGAGTGAGCCCGCGGAAGGTGCCAGGAGGCTCATTCTAAGTGTGCCTGACGCAGCTTCGCATCCCGTTCTATCTGCAACAGTTTCATGTGGCTGAGAAGCACTGCTGTGGAGTTACACCTAAAATGAGAAAAAGTGTTTCACTCGCTGTGATAATGTATTTCAAGCAACCTAGAGGCTTTGTGGTAAAAATTTTCTACATATATGGCACATGTGTGACACGTCCAAAAAATCACTCCACTCGCTCAGAGAAGAGCGTTTTGGCACTTATGGAACACATTTAGTGTGATGTGCATTATTGCTTGGCACACACAACCATTGTTCGAAAATGCACTTTATTCGCTCTCAAACACATTTTCAGCAAAGGATGATACGGCAGGTCAGAGTGAGCCAGCGGAAGGTGCCAGGAGGCTCATTCCAAGTGTGCCTGACGCAGCTTCGCATCCCGTTCTATCTGCAACAGTTTCATGTGGCTGAGAAACACTGCTGTGGAGTTACACCTAAAATGAGAAAAAAAGTTTCACTCGCTGTGATAATGCATTTCAAGCAACCTAGAGACTTTGTGGTAAAAATTTTCTACATATATGGCACATGTGTGACACGTCCAAAAAAGCACTCCACTCGCTCAGAGAAGAACGTTTTGGCACTTATGGAACACATTTAGTGTGATGTGCATTATTGCTTGGCACACACAACCATTGTTCGAAAATGCACTTTATTCGCCCTCAAACACATTTTGAGCAAAGGATGATACGGCAGGTCAGAGTGAGCCAGCGGAAGGTGCCAGGAGGCTCATTCTAAGTGTGCCTGACGCAGCTTCGCATCCCGTTCTATCTGCAACAGTTTCATGTGGCTGAGAAGCACTGCTGTGGAGTTACACCTAAAATGAGAAAAAGTGTTACACTCGCTGTGATAATGTATTTCAAGCAACCTATAGGCTTTGTGGTAAAAATTTTCTCCATATATGGCACATGTGTGACACGTCCAAAAAAGCACTCCACTCGCTCAGAGATGAGTGTTTTGGCACTTATGGAACACATTTAGTGTGATGTGCATTAATGCTTGGCACACACAGCCATTGTTCGAAAATGCACTTTATTCGCTCTCAAACACATTTTGAGCAAAGGATGATACGGCAGGTCAGAGTGAGCCAGCGGAAGGTGCCAGGAGGCTCATTCCAAGTGTGCCTGACGCAGCTTTGCATCCCGTTCTATCTGCAACAGTTTCATGTGGCTGAGAAGCACTGCTGTGGAGTTACACCTAAAATGAGAAAAAAAAGTTTCACTCGCTGTGATAATGCATTTCAAGCAACCTAGAGGCTTTGTGGTAAAAATTTTCTACATATATGGCACATGTGTGACACGTCCAAAAAAGCACTCCACTCGCTCAGAGAAGAACGTTTTGGCACTTATGGAACACATTTAGTGTGATGTGCATTATTGCTTGGCACACACAACCATTGTTCGAAAATGCACTTTATTCGCTCTCAAACACATTTTGAGCAAAGGATGATACGGCAGGTCAGAGTGAGCCCGCGGAAGGTGCCAGGAGGCTCATTCCAAGTGTGCCTGACGCAGCTTCGCATCCCGTTCTATCTGCAACAGTTTCATGTGGCTGAGAAGCACTGCTGTGGAGTTACACCTAAAATGAGAAAAAGTGTTTCACTCGCTGTGATAATGTATTTCAAGCAACCTAGAGGCTTTGTGGTAAAAATTTTCTACATATATGGCACATGTGTGACACGTCCAAAAAATCACTCCACTCGCTCAGAGAAGAGCGTTTTGGCACTTATGGAACACATTTAGTGTGATGTGCATTATTGCTTGGCACACACAACCATTGTTCGAAAATGCACTTTATTCGCTCTCAAACACATTTTCAGCAAAGGATGATACGGCAGGTCAGAGTGAGCCAGCGGAAGGTGCCAGGAGGCTCATTCCAAGTGTGCCTGACGCAGCTTCGCATCCCGTTCTATCTGCAACAGTTTCATGTGGCTGAGAAACACTGCTGTGGAGTTACACCTAAAATGAGAAAAAAAGTTTCACTCGCTGTGATAATGCATTTCAAGCAACCTAGAGACTTTGTGGTAAAAATTTTCTACATATATGGCACATGTGTGACACGTCCAAAAAAGCACTCCACTCGCTCAGAGAAGAACGTTTTGGCACTTATGGAACACATTTAGTGTGATGTGCATTATTGCTTGGCACACACAACCATTGTTCGAAAATGCACTTTATTCGCCCTCAAACACATTTTGAGCAAAGGATGATACGGCAGGTCAGAGTGAGCCAGCGGAAGGTGCCAGGAGGCTCATTCTAAGTGTGCCTGACGCAGCTTCGCATCCCGTTCTATCTGCAACAGTTTCATGTGGCTGAGAAGCACTGCTGTGGAGTTACACCTAAAATGAGAAAAAGTGTTACACTCGCTGTGATAATGTATTTCAAGCAACCTATAGGCTTTGTGGTAAAAATTTTCTCCATATATGGCACATGTGTGACACGTCCAAAAAAGCACTCCACTCGCTCAGAGATGAGTGTTTTGGCACTTATGGAACACATTTAGTGTGATGTGCATTAATGCTTGGCACACACAGCCATTGTTCGAAAATGCACTTTATTCGCTCTCAAACACATTTTGAGCAAAGGATGATACGGCAGGTCAGAGTGAGCCAGCGGAAGGTGCCAGGAGGCTCATTCCAAGTGTGCCTGACGCAGCTTTGCATCCCGTTCTATCTGCAACAGTTTCATGTGGCTGAGAAGCACTGCTGTGGAGTTACACCTAAAATGAGAAAAAAAAGTTTCACTCGCTGTGATAATGCATTTCAAGCAACCTAGAGGCTTTGTGGTAAAAATTTTCTACATATATGGCACATGTGTGACACGTCCAAAAAAGCACTCCACTCGCTCAGAGAAGAACGTTTTGGCACTTATGGAACACATTTAGTGTGATGTGCATTATTGCTTGGCACACACAACCATTGTTCGAAAATGCACTTTATTCGCTCTCAAACACATTTTGAGCAAAGGATGATACGGCAGGTCAGAGTGAGCCCGCGGAAGGTGCCAGGAGGCTCATTCCAAGTGTGCCTGACGCAGCTTCGCATCCCGTTCTATCTGCAACAGTTTCATGTGGCTGAGAAGCACTGCTGTGGAGTTACACCTAAAATGAGAAAAAGTGTTTCACTCGCTGTGATAATGTATTTCAAGCAACCTAGAGGCTTTGTGGTAAACATTTTCTCCATATATGGCACATGTGTGACACGTCCAAAAAAGCACTCCACTCGCTCAGAGAAGAGCGTTTTGGCACTTATGGAACACATTTAGTGTGATGTGCATTATTGCTTGGCACACACAACCATTGTTCGAAAATGCACTTTATTCGCTCTCAAACACATTTTCAGCAAAGGATGATACGGCAGGTCAGAGTGAGCCAGCGGAAGGTGCCAGGAGGCTCATTCCAAGTGTGCCTGACGCAGCTTTGCATCCCGTTCTATCTGCAACAGTTTCATGTGGCTGAGAAGCACTGCTGTGGAGTTACACCTAAAATGAGAAAAAGTGTTTCACTCGCTGTGATAATGTATTTCAAGCAACCTAGAGGCTTTGTGGTAAAAATTTTCTACATATATGGCACATGTGTGACACGTCCAAAAAAGCACTCCACTCGCTCAGAGAAAAGCGTTTTGGCACTTATGGAACACGTTTAGTGTGATGTGCATTATTGCTTGGCACACACAACCATTGTTCGAAAATGCACTTTATTCGCTCTCAAACACATTTTGAGCAAAGGATGATACGGCAGGTCAGAGTGAGCCCGCGGAAGGTGCCAGGAGGCTCATTCTAAGTGTGCCTGACGCAGCTTCGCATCCCGTTCTATCTGCAACAGTTTCATGTGGCTGAGAAGCACTGCTGTGGAGTTACACCTAAAATGAGAAAAAGTGTTTCACTCGCTGTGATAATGTATTTCAAGCAACCTAGAGGCTTTGTGGTAAAAATTTTCTACATATATGGCACATGTGTGACACGTCCAAAAAATCACTCCACTCGCTCAGAGAAGAGCGTTTTGGCACTTATGGAACACATTTAGTGTGATGTGCATTATTGCTTGGCACACACAACCATTGTTCGAAAATGCACTTTATTCGCTCTCAAACACATTTTCAGCAAAGGATGATACGGCAGGTCAGAGTGAGCCAGCGGAAGGTGCCAGGAGGCTCATTCCAAGTGTGCCTGACGCAGCTTCGCATCCCGTTCTATCTGCAACAGTTTCATGTGGCTGAGAAACACTGCTGTGGAGTTACACCTAAAATGAGAAAAAAAGTTTCACTCGCTGTGATAATGCATTTCAAGCAACCTAGAGACTTTGTGGTAAAAATTTTCTACATATATGGCACATGTGTGACACGTCCAAAAAAGCACTCCACTCGCTCAGAGAAGAACGTTTTGGCACTTATGGAACACATTTAGTGTGATGTGCATTATTGCTTGGCACACACAACCATTGTTCGAAAATGCACTTTATTCGCCCTCAAACACATTTTGAGCAAAGGATGATACGGCAGGTCAGAGTGAGCCAGCGGAAGGTGCCAGGAGGCTCATTCTAAGTGTGCCTGACGCAGCTTCGCATCCCGTTCTATCTGCAACAGTTTCATGTGGCTGAGAAGCACTGCTGTGGAGTTACACCTAAAATGAGAAAAAGTGTTACACTCGCTGTGATAATGTATTTCAAGCAACCTATAGGCTTTGTGGTAAAAATTTTCTCCATATATGGCACATGTGTGACACGTCCAAAAAAGCACTCCACTCGCTCAGAGATGAGTGTTTTGGCACTTATGGAACACATTTAGTGTGATGTGCATTATTGCTTGGCACACACAGCCATTGTTCGAAAATGCACTTTATTCGCTCTCAAACACATTTTGAGCAAAGGATGATACGGCAGGTCAGAGTGAGCCAGCGGAAGGTGCCAGGAGGCTCATTCCAAGTGTGCCTGACGCAGCTTTGCATCCCGTTCTATCTGCAACAGTTTCATGTGGCTGAGAAGCACTGCTGTGGAGTTACACCTAAAATGAGAAAAAAAAGTTTCACTCGCTGTGATAATGCATTTCAAGCAACCTAGAGGCTTTGTGGTAAAAATTTTCTACATATATGGCACATGTGTGACACGTCCAAAAAAGCACTCCACTCGCTCAGAGAAGAACGTTTTGGCACTTATGGAACACATTTAGTGTGATGTGCATTATTGCTTGGCACACACAACCATTGTTCGAAAATGCACTTTATTCGCTCTCAAACACATTTTGAGCAAAGGATGATACGGCAGGTCAGAGTGAGCCCGCGGAAGGTGCCAGGAGGCTCATTCCAAGTGTGCCTGACGCAGCTTCGCATCCCGTTCTATCTGCAACAGTTTCATGTGGCTGAGAAGCACTGCTGTGGAGTTACACCTAAAATGAGAAAAAGTGTTTCACTCGCTGTGATAATGTATTTCAAGCAACCTAGAGGCTTTGTGGTAAACATTTTCTCCATATATGGCACATGTGTGACACGTCCAAAAAAGCACTCCACTCGCTCAGAGAAGAGCGTTTTGGCACTTATGGAACACATTTAGTGTGATGTGCATTATTGCTTGGCACACACAACCATTGTTCGAAAATGCACTTTATTCGCTCTCAAACACATTTTCAGCAAAGGATGATACGGCAGGTCAGAGTGAGCCAGCGGAAGGTGCCAGGAGGCTCATTCCAAGTGTGCCTGACGCAGCTTTGCATCCCGTTCTATCTGCAACAGTTTCATGTGGCTGAGAAGCACTGCTGTGGAGTTACACCTAAAATGAGAAAAAGTGTTTCACTCGCTGTGATAATGTATTTCAAGCAACCTAGAGGCTTTGTGGTAAAAATTTTCTACATATATGGCACATGTGTGACACGTCCAAAAAAGCACTCCACTCGCTCAGAGAAAAGCGTTTTGGCACTTATGGAACACGTTTAGTGTGATGTGCATTATTGCTTGGCACACACAACCATTGTTCGAAAATGCACTTTATTCGCTCTCAAACACTTTTTGAGCAAAGGATGATACGGCAGGTCAGAGTGAGCCCGCGGAAGGTGCCAGGAGGCTCATTCTAAGTGTGCCTGACGCAGCTTCGCATCCCGTTCTATCTGCAACAGTTTCATGTGGCTGAGAAGCACTGCTGTGGAGTTACACCTAAAATGAGAAAAAGTGTTTTACTCGCTGTGATAATGTATTTCAAGCAACCTAGAGGCTTTGTGGTAAAAATTTTCTACATATATGGCACATGTGTGACACGTCCAAAAAAGCACTCCACTCGCTCAGAGAAGAGCGTTTTGGCACTTATGGAACACATTTAGTGTGATGTGCATTATTGCTTGGCACACACAACCATTGTTCGAAAATGCACTTTATTCGCTCTCAAACACATTTTCAGCAAAGGATGATACGGCAGGTCAGAGTGAGCCAGCGGAAGGTGCCAGGAGGCTCATTCCAAGTGTGCCTGACGCAGCTTCGCATCCCGTTCTATCTGCAACAGTTTCATGTGGCTGAGAAGCACTGCTGTGGAGTTACACCTAAAATGAGAAAAAAAGTTTCACTCGCTGTGATAATGCATTTCAAGCAACCTAGAGGCTTTGTGGTAAAAATTTTCTACATATATGGCACATGTGTGACACGTCCAAAAAAGCACTCCACTCGCTCAGAGAAGAACGTTTTGGCACTTATGGAACACATTTAGTGTGATGTGCATTATTGCTTGGCACACACAACCATTGTTCGAAAATGCACTTTATTCGCTCTCAAACACATTTTGAGCAAAGGATGATACGGCAGGTCAGAGTGAGCCCGCGGAAGGTGCCAGGAGGCTCATTCCAAGTGTGCCTGACGCAGCTTCGCATCCCGTTCTATCTGCAACAGTTTCATGTGGCTGAGAAGCACTGCTGTGGAGTTACACCTAAAATGAGAAAAAGTGTTTCACTCGCTGTGATAATGTATTTCAAGCAACCTAGAGGCTTTGTGGTAAAAATGTTCTACATATATGGCACATGTGTGAAACGTCCAAAAAAGCACTCCACTCGCTCAGAGAAGAGCGTTTTGGCACTTATGTAACACTTTTAGTGTGATGTGCATTATTGCTTGGCACACACAACCATTGTTCGAAAATGCACTTTATTCGCTCTCAAACACATTTTCAGCAAAGGATGATACGGCAGGTCAGAGTGAGCCAGCGGAAGGTGCCAGGAGGCTCATTCCAAGTGTGCCTGACGCAGCTTCGCATCCCGTTCTATCTGCAACAGTTTCATGTGGCTGAGAAGCACTGCTGTGGAGTTACACCTAAAATGAGAAAAAAAGTTTCACTCGCTGTGATAATGTATTTCAAGCAACCTAGAGGCTTTGTGGTAAAAATTTTCTCCATATATGGCACATGTGTGACACGTCCAAAAAAGCACTCCACTCGCTCAGAGAAGAGCGTTTTGGCACTTATGGAACACATTTAGTGTGATGTGCATTATTGCTTGGCACACACAACCATTGTTCGAAAATTCACTTTATTCGCTCTCAAACACATTTTGAGCAAAGGATGATACGGCAGGTCAGAGTGAGCCAGCGGAAGGTGCCAGGAGGCTCATTCTAAGTGTGCCTGACGCAGCTTCGCATCCCGTTCTATCTGCAACAGTTTCATGTGGCTGAGAAGCACTGCTGTGGAGTTACACCTAAAATGAGAAAAAGTGTTTCACTCGCTGTGATAATGTATTTCAAGCAACCTAGAGGCTTTGTGGTAAAAATTTTCTCCATATATGGCACATGTGTGACACGTCCAAAAAAGCACTCCACTCGCTCAGAGAAGAGCGTTTTGGCACTTATGGAACACATTTAGTGTGATGTGCATTATTGCTTGGCACACACAGCCATTTTTCGAAAATGCACTTTATTCGCTCTCAAACGCATTTTGAGCAAAGGATGATACGGCAGGTCAGAGTGAGCCAGCGGAAGGTGCCAGGAGGCTCATTCTAAGTGTGCCTGACGCAGCTTCGCATCCCGTTCTATCTGCAACAGTTTCATGTGGCTGAGAAGCACTGCTGTGGAGTTACACCTAAAATGAGAAAAAGTGTTTCACTCGCTGTGATAATGTATTTCAAGCAACCTAGAGGCTTTGTGGTAAAAATTTTCTCCATATATGGCACATGTGTGACACGTCCAAAAAAGCACTCCACTCGCTCAGAGAAGAGCGTTTTGGCACTTATGGAACACATTTAGTGTGATGTGCATTATTGCTTGGCACACACAACCATTGTTCGAAAATGCACTTTATTCGCTCTCAAACACATTTTCAGCAAAGGATGATACGGCAGGTCAGAGTGAGCCAGCGGAAGGTGCCAGGAGGCTCATTCCAAGTGTGCCTGACGCAGCTTTGCATCCCGTTCTATCTGCAACAGTTTCATGTGGCTGAGAAGCACTGCTGTGGAGTTACACCTAAAATGAGAAAAAGTGTTTCACTCGCTGTGATAATGTATTTCAAGCAACCTAGAGGCTTTGTGGTAAAAATTTTCTACATATATGGCACATGTGTGACACGTCCAAAAAAGCACTCCACTCGCTCAGAGAAAAGCGTTTTGGCACTTATGGAACACGTTTAGTGTGATGTGCATTATTGCTTGGCACACACAACCATTGTTCGAAAATGCACTTTATTCGCTCTCAAACACTTTTTGAGCAAAGGATGATACGGCAGGTCAGAGTGAGCCCGCGGAAGGTGCCAGGAGGCTCATTCTAAGTGTGCCTGACGCAGCTTCGCATCCCGTTCTATCTGCAACAGTTTCATGTGGCTGAGAAGCACTGCTGTGGAGTTACACCTAAAATGAGAAAAAGTGTTTTACTCGCTGTGATAATGTATTTCAAGCAACCTAGAGGCTTTGTGGTAAAAATTTTCTACATATATGGCACATGTGTGACACGTCCAAAAAAGCACTCCACTCGCTCAGAGAAGAGCGTTTTGGCACTTATGGAACACATTTAGTGTGATGTGCATTATTGCTTGGCACACACAACCATTGTTCGAAAATGCACTTTATTCGCTCTCAAACACATTTTCAGCAAAGGATGATACGGCAGGTCAGAGTGAGCCAGCGGAAGGTGCCAGGAGGCTCATTCCAAGTGTGCCTGACGCAGCTTCGCATCCCGTTCTATCTGCAACAGTTTCATGTGGCTGAGAAGCACTGCTGTGGAGTTACACCTAAAATGAGAAAAAAAGTTTCACTCGCTGTGATAATGCATTTCAAGCAACCTAGAGGCTTTGTGGTAAAAATTTTCTACATATATGGCACATGTGTGACACGTCCAAAAAAGCACTCCACTCGCTCAGAGAAGAACGTTTTGGCACTTATGGAACACATTTAGTGTGATGTGCATTATTGCTTGGCACACACAACCATTGTTCGAAAATGCACTTTATTCGCTCTCAAACACATTTTGAGCAAAGGATGATACGGCAGGTCAGAGTGAGCCCGCGGAAGGTGCCAGGAGGCTCATTCCAAGTGTGCCTGACGCAGCTTCGCATCCCGTTCTATCTGCAACAGTTTCATGTGGCTGAGAAGCACTGCTGTGGAGTTACACCTAAAATGAGAAAAAGTGTTTCACTCGCTGTGATAATGTATTTCAAGCAACCTAGAGGCTTTGTGGTAAAAATGTTCTACATATATGGCACATGTGTGAAACGTCCAAAAAAGCACTCCACTCGCTCAGAGAAGAGCGTTTTGGCACTTATGTAACACTTTTAGTGTGATGTGCATTATTGCTTGGCACACACAACCATTGTTCGAAAATGCACTTTATTCGCTCTCAAACACATTTTCAGCAAAGGATGATACGGCAGGTCAGAGTGAGCCAGCGGAAGGTGCCAGGAGGCTCATTCCAAGTGTGCCTGACGCAGCTTCGCATCCCGTTCTATCTGCAACAGTTTCATGTGGCTGAGAAGCACTGCTGTGGAGTTACACCTAAAATGAGAAAAAAAGTTTCACTCGCTGTGATAATGTATTTCAAGCAACCTAGAGGCTTTGTGGTAAAAATTTTCTCCATATATGGCACATGTGTGACACGTCCAAAAAAGCACTCCACTCGCTCAGAGAAGAGCGTTTTGGCACTTATGGAACACATTTAGTGTGATGTGCATTATTGCTTGGCACACACAACCATTGTTCGAAAATTCACTTTATTCGCTCTCAAACACATTTTGAGCAAAGGATGATACGGCAGGTCAGAGTGAGCCAGCGGAAGGTGCCAGGAGGCTCATTCTAAGTGTGCCTGACGCAGCTTCGCATCCCGTTCTATCTGCAACAGTTTCATGTGGCTGAGAAGCACTGCTGTGGAGTTACACCTAAAATGAGAAAAAGTGTTTCACTCGCTGTGATAATGTATTTCAAGCAACCTAGAGGCTTTGTGGTAAAAATTTTCTCCATATATGGCACATGTGTGACACGTCCAAAAAAGCACTCCACTCGCTCAGAGAAGAGCGTTTTGGCACTTATGGAACACATTTAGTGTGATGTGCATTATTGCTTGGCACACACAGCCATTTTTCGAAAATGCACTTTATTCGCTCTCAAACGCATTTTGAGCAAAGGATGATACGGCAGGTCAGAGTGAGCCAGCGGAAGGTGCCAGGAGGCTCATTCTAAGTGTGCCTGACGCAGCTTCGCATCCCGTTCTATCTGCAACAGTTTCATGTGGCTGAGAAGCACTGCTGTGGAGTTACACCTAAAATGAGAAAAAGTGTTTCACTCGCTGTGATAATGTATTTCAAGCAACCTAGAGGCTTTGTGGTAAAAATTTTCTCCATATATGGCACATGTGTGACACGTCCAAAAAAGCACTCCACTCGCTCAGAGAAGAGCGTTTTGGCACTTATGGAACACATTTAGTGTGATGTGCATTATTGCTTGGCACACACAACCATTGTTCGAAAATGCACTTTATTCGCTCTCAAACACATTTTCAGCAAAGGATGATACGGCAGGTCAGAGTGAGCCAGCGGAAGGTGCCAGGAGGCTCATTCCAAGTGTGCCTGACGCAGCTTTGCATCCCGTTCTATCTGCAACAGTTTCATGTGGCTGAGAAGCACTGCTGTGGAGTTACACCTAAAATGAGAAAAAGTGTTACACTCGCTGTGATAATGTATTTCAAGCAACCTATAGGCTTTGTGGTAAAAATTTTCTCCATATATGGCACATGTGTGACACGTCCAAAAAAGCACTCCACTCGCTCAGAGATGAGTGTTTTGGCACTTATGGAACACATTTAGTGTGATGTGCATTATTGCTTGGCACACACAGCCATTGTTCGAAAATGCACTTTATTCGCTCTCAAACACATTTTGAGCAAAGGATGATACGGCAGGTCAGAGTGAGCCAGCGGAAGGTGCCAGGAGGCTCATTCTAAGTGTGCCTGACGCAGCTTCGCATCCCGTTCTATCTGCAACAGTTTCATGTGGCTGAGAAGCACTGCTGTGGAGTTACACCTAAAATGAGAAAAAGTGTTTCACTCGCTGTGATAATGTATTTCAAGCAACCTAGAGGCTTTGTGGTAAAAATTTTCTACATATATGGCACATGTGTGACACGTCCAAAAAAGCCCTCCACTCGCTCAGAGAAGAGCGTTTTGGCACTTATGGAACACTTTTAGTGTGATGTGCATTATTGCTTGGCACACACAACCATTGTTCGAAAAAGCACTTTATTCGCTCTCAAACACATTTTGAGCAAAGGATGATACGGCAGGTCAGAGTGAGCCCGCGGAAGGTGCCAGGAGGCTCATTCCAAGTGTGCCTGACGCAGCTTCGCATCCCGTTCTATCTGCAACAGTTTCATGTGGCTGAGAAGCACTGCTGTGGAGTTACACCTAAAATGAGAAAAAGTGTTTCACTCGCTGTGATAATGTATTTCAAGCAACCTAGAGGCTTTGTGGTAAAAATTTTCTCCATATATGGCACATGTGTGACACGTCCAAAAAAGCACTCCACTCGCTCAGAGAAGAGCGTTTTGGCACTTATGGAACACATTTAGTGTGATGTGCATTATTGCTTGGCACACACAGCCATTGTTCGAAAATGCACTTTATTCGCTCTCAAACACATTTTGAGCAAAGGATGATACGGCAGGTCAGAGTGAGCCCGCGGAAGGTGCCAGGAGGCTCATTCCAAGTGTGCCTGACGCAGCTTCGCATCCCGTTCTATCTGCAACAGTTTCATGTGGCTGAGAAGCACTGCTGTGGAGTTACACCTAAAATGAGAAAAAGTGTTTCACTCGCTGTGATAATGTATTTCAAGCAACCTAGAGGCTTTGTGGTAAAAATTTTCTCCATATATGGCACATGTGTGACACGTCCAAAAAAGCACTCCACTCGCTCAGAGAAGAGCGTTTTGGCACTTATGGAACACATTTAGTGTGATGTGCATTATTGCTTGGCACACACAACCATTGTTCGAAAATGCACTTTATTCGCTCTCAAACACATTTTCAGCAAAGGATGATACGGCAGGTCAGAGTGAGCCCGCGGAAGGTGCCAGGAGGCTCATTCCAAGTGTGCCTGACGCAGCTTCGCATCCCGTTCTATCTGCAACAGTTTCATGTGGCTGAGAAGCACTGCTGTGGAGTTACACCTAAAATGAGAAAAAGTGTTTCACTCGCTGTGATAATGTATTTCAAGCAACCTAGAGGCTTTGTGGTAAAAATTTTCTCCATATATGGCACATGTGTGACACGTCCAAAAAAGCACTCCACTCGCTCAGAGAAGAGCGTTTTGGCACTTATGGAACACATTTAGTGTGATGTGCATTATTGCTTGGCACACACAACCATTGTTCGAAAATGCACTTTATTCGCTCTCAAACACATTTTCAGCAAAGGATGATACGGCAGGTCGGAGTGAGCCAGCGGAAGGTGCCAGGAGGCTCATTCCAAGTGTGCCTGACGCTGCTTTGCATCCCGTTCTATCTGCAACAGTTTCATGTGGCTGAGAAGCACTGCTGTGGAGTTACACCTAAAATGAGAAAAAAAGTTTCACTCGCTGTGATAATGCATTTCAAGCAACCTAGAGGCTTTGTGGTAAAAATTTTCTACATATATGGCACATGTGTGACACGTCCAAAAAAGCACTCCACTCGCTCAGAGAAGAACGTTTTGGCACTTATGGAACACATTTAGTGTGATGTGCATTATTGCTTGGCACACACAACCATTGTTCGAAAATGCACTTTATTCGCTCTCAAACACATTTTGAGCAAAGGATGATACGGCAGGTCAGAGTGAGCCCGCGGAAGGTGCCAGGAGGCTCATTCCAAGTGTGCCTGACGCAGCTTCGCATCCCGTTCTATCTGCAACAGTTTCATGTGGCTGAGAAGCACTGCTGTGGAGTTACACCTAAAATGAGAAAAAGTGTTTCACTCGCTGTGATAATGTATTTCAAGCAACCTAGAGGCTTTGTGGTAAAAATGTTCTACATATATGGCACATGTGTGAAACGTCCAAAAAAGCACTCCACTCGCTCAGAGAAGAGCGTTTTGGCACTTATGTAACACTTTTAGTGTGATGTGCATTATTGCTTGGCACACACAACCATTGTTCGAAAATGCACTTTATTCGCTCTCAAACACATTTTCAGCAAAGGATGATACGGCAGGTCAGAGTGAGCCCGCGGAAGGTGCCAGGAGGCTCATTCCAAGTGTGCCTGATGCAGCTTCGCATCCCGTTCTATCTGCAACAGTTTCATGTGGCTGAGAAACACTGCTGTGGAGTTACACCTAAAATGAGAAAAAGTGTTTCACTCGCTGTGATAATGTATTTCAAGCAACCTAGAGGCTTTGTGGTAAAAATTTTCTCCATATATGGCACATGTGTGACACGTCCAAAAAAGCACTCCACTCGCTCAGAGAAGAGCGTTTTGGCACTTATGGAACACATTTAGTGTGATGTGCATTATTGCTTGGCACACACAACCATTGTTCGAAAATTCACTTTATTCGCTCTCAAACACATTTTGAGCAAAGGATGATACGGCAGGTCAGAGTGAGCCAGCGGAAGGTGCCAGGAGGCTCATTCTAAGTGTGCCTGACGCAGCTTCGCATCCCGTTCTATCTGCAACAGTTTCATGTGGCTGAGAAGCACTGCTGTGGAGTTACACCTAAAATGAGAAAAAGTGTTTCACTCGCTGTGATAATGTATTTCAAGCAACCTAGAGGCTTTGTGGTAAAAATTTTCTACATATATGGCACATGTGTGACACGTCCAAAAAAGCACTCGACTCGCTCAGAGAAGAGCGTTTTGGCACTTATGTAACACTTTTAGTGTGATGTGCATTATTGCTTGGCACACACAACCATTGTTCGAAAATGCACTTTATTCGCTCTCAAACACATTTTCAGCAAAGGATGATACGGCAGGTCAGAGTGAGCCAGCGGAAGGTGCCAGGAGGCTCATTCTAAGTGTGCCTGACGCAGCTTCGCATCCCGTTCTATCTGCAACAGTTTCATGTGGCTGAGAAGCACTGCTGTGGAGTTACACCTAAAATGAGAAAAAGTGTTTCACTCGCTGTGATAATGTATTTCAAGCAACCTAGAGGCTTTGTGGTAAAAATTTTCTACATATATGGCACATGTGTGACACGTCCAAAAAAGCACTCCACTCGCTCAGAGAAGAGCGTTTTGGCACTTATGGAACACATTTAGTGTGATGTGCATTATTGCTTGGCACACACAACCATTGTTCGAAAATGCACTTTATTCGCTCTCAAACACATTTTGAGCAAAGGATGATACGGCAGGTCAGAGTGAGCCAGCGGAAGGTGCCAGGAGGCTCATTCCAAGTGTGCCTGACGCAGCTTCGCATCCCGTTCTATCTGCAACAGTTTCATGTGGCTGAGAAGCACTGCTGTGGAGTTACACCTAAAATGAGAAAAAGTGTTACACTCGCTGTGATAATGTATTTCAAGCAACCTAGAGGCTTTGTGGTAAAAATTTTCTCCATATATGGCACATGTGTGACACGTCCAAAAAAGCACTCCACTCGCT
This sequence comes from Doryrhamphus excisus, assembly GCF_037039965.1. Classification (NCBI taxonomy): domain Eukaryota; kingdom Metazoa; phylum Chordata; class Actinopteri; order Syngnathiformes; family Syngnathidae; genus Doryrhamphus; species Doryrhamphus excisus. Next base: position 3,729,703 of record NC_136370.1, read on the forward strand.
CAGAGATGAGTGTTTTGGCACTTATGGAACACATTTAGTGTGATGTGCATTATTGCTTGGCACACACAGCCATTGTTCGAAAATGCACTTTATTCGCTCTCAAACACATTTTGAGCAAAGGATGATACGGCAGGTCAGAGTGAGCCAGCGGAAGGTGCCAGGAGGCTCATTCCAAGTGTGCCTGACGCAGCTTTGCATCCCGTTCTATCTGCAACAGTTTCATGTGGCTGAGAAGTACTGCTGTGGAGTTACACCTGAAATGAAAAAAAGTGTTTCACTCGCTGTGATAATGTATTTCAAGCAACCTAGAGGCTTTGTGGTAAAAATTTTCTACATATATGGCACATGTGTGACACGTCCAAAAAAGCACTCCACTCGCTCAGAGAAAAGCGTTTTGGCACTTATGGAACACGTTTAGTGTGATGTGCATTATTGCTTGGCACACACAACCATTGTTCGAAAATGCACTTTATTCGCTCTCAAACACATTTTCAGCAAAGGATGATACGGCAGGTCAGAGTGAGCCAGCGGAAGGTGCCAGGAGGCTCATTCCAAGTGTGCCTGACGCAGCTTCGCATCCCGTTCTATCTGCAACAGTTTCATGTGGCTCAGAAGCACTGCTGTGGAGTTACACCTAAAATGAGAAAAAAAGTTTCACTCGCTGTGATAATGCATTTCAAGCAACCTAGAGGCTTTGTGGTAAAAATTTTCTACATATATGGCACATGTGTGACACGTCCAAAAAAGCACTCCACTCGCTCAGAGAAGAACGTTTTGGCACTTATGGAACACATTTAGTGTGATGTGCATTATTGCTTGGCACACACAACCATTGTTCGAAAATGCACTTTATTCGCTCTCAAACACATTTTGAGCAAAGGATGATACGGCAGGTCAGAGTGAGCCCGCGGAAGGTGCCAGGAGGCTCATTCTAAGTGTGCCTGACGCAGCTTCGCATCCCGTTCTATCTGCAACAGTTTCATGTGGCTGAGAAGCACTGCTGTGGAGTTACACCTAAAATGAGAAAAAGTGTTTCACTCGCTGTGATAATGTATTTCAAGCAACCTAGAGGCTTTGTGGTAAAAATTTTCTACATATATGGCACATGTGTGACACGTCCAAAAAATCACTCCACTCGCTCAGAGAAGAGCGTTTTGGCACTTATGGAACACATTTAGTGTGATGTGCATTATTGCTTGGCACACACAACCATTGTTCGAAAATGCACTTTATTCGCTCTCAAACACATTTTCAGCAAAGGATGATACGGCAGGTCAGAGTGAGCCAGCGGAAGGTGCCAGGAGGCTCATTCCAAGTGTGCCTGACGCAGCTTCGCATCCCGTTCTATCTGCAACAGTTTCATGTGGCTGAGAAACACTGCTGTGGAGTTACACCTAAAATGAGAAAAAAAGTTTCACTCGCTGTGATAATGCATTTCAAGCAACCTAGAGACTTTGTGGTAAAAATTTTCTACATATATGGCACATGTGTGACACGTCCAAAAAAGCACTCCACTCGCTCAGAGAAGAACGTTTTGGCACTTATGGAACACATTTAGTGTGATGTGCATTATTGCTTGGCACACACAACCATTGTTCGAAAATGCACTTTATTCGCCCTCAAACACATTTTGAGCAAAGGATGATACGGCAGGTCAGAGTGAGCCAGCGGAAGGTGCCAGGAGGCTCATTCTAAGTGTGCCTGACGCAGCTTCGCATCCCGTTCTATCTGCAACAGTTTCATGTGGCTGAGAAGCACTGCTGTGGAGTTACACCTAAAATGAGAAAAAGTGTTACACTCGCTGTGATAATGTATTTCAAGCAACCTATAGGCTTTGTGGTAAAAATTTTCTCCATATATGGCACATGTGTGACACGTCCAAAAAAGCACTCCACTCGCTCAGAGATGAGTGTTTTGGCACTTATGGAACACATTTAGTGTGATGTGCATTAATGCTTGGCACACACAGCCATTGTTCGAAAATGCACTTTATTCGCTCTCAAACACATTTTGAGCAAAGGATGATACGGCAGGTCAGAGTGAGCCAGCGGAAGGTGCCAGGAGGCTCATTCCAAGTGTGCCTGACGCAGCTTTGCATCCCGTTCTATCTGCAACAGTTTCATGTGGCTGAGAAGCACTGCTGTGGAGTTACACCTAAAATGAGAAAAAAAAGTTTCACTCGCTGTGATAATGCATTTCAAGCAACCTAGAGGCTTTGTGGTAAAAATTTTCTACATATATGGCACATGTGTGACACGTCCAAAAAAGCACTCCACTCGCTCAGAGAAGAACGTTTTGGCACTTATGGAACACATTTAGTGTGATGTGCATTATTGCTTGGCACACACAACCATTGTTCGAAAATGCACTTTATTCGCTCTCAAACACATTTTGAGCAAAGGATGATACGGCAGGTCAGAGTGAGCCCGCGGAAGGTGCCAGGAGGCTCATTCCAAGTGTGCCTGACGCAGCTTCGCATCCCGTTCTATCTGCAACAGTTTCATGTGGCTGAGAAGCACTGCTGTGGAGTTACACCTAAAATGAGAAAAAGTGTTTCACTCGCTGTGATAATGTATTTCAAGCAACCTAGAGGCTTTGTGGTAAACATTTTCTCCATATATGGCACATGTGTGACACGTCCAAAAAAGCACTCCACTCGCTCAGAGAAGAACGTTTTGGCACTTATGGAACACATTTAGTGTGATGTGCATTATTGCTTGGCACACACAACCATTGTTCGAAAATGCACTTTATTCGCTCTCAAACACATTTTCAGCAAAGGATGATACGGCAGGTCAGAGTGAGCCCGCGGAAGGTGCCAGGAGGCTCATTCTAAGTGTGCCTGACGCAGCTTCGCATCCCGTTCTATCTGCAACAGTTTCATGTGGCTGAGAAGCACTGCTGTGGAGTTACACCTAAAATGAGAAAAAGTGTTTCACTCGCTGTGATAATGTATTTCAAGCAACCTAGAGGCTTTGTGGTAAAAATTTTCTACATATATGGCACATGTGTGACACGTCCAAAAAAGCACTCCACTCGCTCAGAGAAGAGCGTTTTGGCACTTATGGAACACATTTAGTGTGATGTGCATTATTGCTTGGCACACACAACCATTGTTCGAAAATGCACTTTATTCGCTCTCAAACACATTTTGAGCAAAGGATGATACGGCAGGTCAGAGTGAGCCAGCGGAAGGTGCCAGGAGGCTCATTCCAAGTGTGCCTGACGCAGCTTCGCATCCCGTTCTATCTGCAACAGTTTCATGTGGCTGAGAAGCACTGCTGTGGAGTTACACCTAAAATGAGAAAAAGTGTTTCACTCGCTGTGATAATGTATTTCAAGCAACCTAGAGGCTTTGTGGTAAAAATTTTCTACATATATGGCACATGTGTGACACGTCCAAAAAATCACTCCACTCGCTCAGAGAAGAGCGTTTTGGCACTTATGGAACACATTTAGTGTGATGTGCATTATTGCTTGGCACACACAACCATTGTTCGAAAATGCACTTTATTCGCTCTCAAACACATTTTCAGCAAAGGATGATACGGCAGGTCAGAGTGAGCCAGCGGAAGGTGCCAGGAGGCTCATTCTAAGTGTGCCTGACGCAGCTTCGCATCCCGTTCTATCTGCAACAGTTTCATGTGGCTGAGAAGCACTGCTGTGGAGTTACACCTAAAATGAAAAAAGTGTTTCACTCGCTGTGATAATGTATTTCAAGCAACCTAGAGGCTTTGTGGTAAAAATTTTCTACATATATGGCACATGTGTGACACGTCCAAAAAAGCACTCCACTCGCTCAGAGAAGAGCGTTTTGGCACTTATGGAACACATTTAGTGTGATGTGCATTATTGCTTGGCACACACAACCATTGTTCGAAAATGCACTTTATTCGCTCTCAAACACATTTTCAGCAAAGGATGATACGGCAGGTCAGAGTGAGCCAGCGGAAGGTGCCAGGAGGCTCATTCTAAGTGTGCCTGACGCAGCTTCGCATCCCGTTCTATCTGCAACAGTTTCATGTGGCTGAGAAGCACTGCTGTGGAGTTACACCTAAAATGAGAAAAAAAGTTTCACTCGCTGTGATAATGCATTTCAAGCAACCTAGAGGCTTTGTGGTAAAAATTTTCTACATATATGGCACATGTGTGACACGTCCAAAAAAGCACTCCACTCGCTCAGAGAAAAGCGTTTTGGCACTTATGGAACACGTTTAGTGTGATGTGCATTATTGCTTGGCACACACAACCATTGTTCGAAAATGCACTTTATTCGCTCTCAAACACTTTTTGAGCAAAGGATGATACGGCAGGTCAGAGTGAGCCCGCGGAAGGTGCCAGGAGGCTCATTCTAAGTGTGCCTGACGCAGCTTCGCATCCCGTTCTATCTGCAACAGTTTCATGTGGCTGAGAAGCACTGCTGTGGAGTTACACCTAAAATGAGAAAAAGTGTTTTACTCGCTGTGATAATGTATTTCAAGCAACCTAGAGGCTTTGTGGTAAAAATTTTCTACATATATGGCACATGTGTGACACGTCCAAAAAAGCACTCCACTCGCTCAGAGAAGAGCGTTTTGGCACTTATGGAACACATTTAGTGTGATGTGCATTATTGCTTGGCACACACAACCATTGTTCGAAAATGCACTTTATTCGCTCTCAAACACATTTTCAGCAAAGGATGATACGGCAGGTCAGAGTGAGCCAGCGGAAGGTGCCAGGAGGCTCATTCCAAGTGTGCCTGACGCAGCTTCGCATCCCGTTCTATCTGCAACAGTTTCATGTGGCTGAGAAGCACTGCTGTGGAGTTACACCTAAAATGAGAAAAAGTGTTTCACTCGCTGTGATAATGTATTTCAAGCAACCTAGAGGCTTTGTGGTAAAAATTTTCTCCATATATGGCACATGTGTGACACGTCCAAAAAAGCACTCCACTCGCTCAGAGAAGAGCGTTTTGGCACTTATGGAACACATTTAGTGTGATGTGCATTATTGCTTGGCACACACAACCATTGTTCGAAAATGCACTTTATTCGCTCTCAAACACATTTTCAGCAAAGGATGATACGGCAGGTCAGAGTGAGCCCGCGGAAGGTGCCAGGAGGCTCATTCCAAGTGTGCCTGACGCAGCTTCGCATCCCGTTCTATCTGCAACAGTTTCATGTGGCTGAGAAGCACTGCTGTGGAGTTACACCTAAAATGAGAAAAAGTGTTTCACTCGCTGTGATAATGTATTTCAAGCAACCTAGAGGCTTTGTGGTAAAAATTTTCTCCATATATGGCACATGTGTGACACGTCCAAAAAAGCACTCCACTCGCTCAGAGAAGAGCGTTTTGGCACTTATGGAACACATTTAGTGTGATGTGCATTATTGCTTGGCACACACAACCATTGTTCGAAAATGCACTTTATTCGCTCTCAAACACATTTTCAGCAAAGGATGATACGGCAGGTCGGAGTGAGCCAGCGGAAGGTGCCAGGAGGCTCATTCCAAGTGTGCCTGACGCTGCTTTGCATCCCGTTCTATCTGCAACAGTTTCATGTGGCTGAGAAGCACTGCTGTGGAGTTACACCTAAAATGAGAAAAAAAGTTTCACTCGCTGTGATAATGCATTTCAAGCAACCTAGAGGCTTTGTGGTAAAAATTTTCTACATATATGGCACATGTGTGACACGTCCAAAAAAGCACTCCACTCGCTCAGAGAAGAACGTTTTGGCACTTATGGAACACATTTAGTGTGATGTGCATTATTGCTTGGCACACACAACCATTGTTCGAAAATGCACTTTATTCGCTCTCAAACACATTTTGAGCAAAGGATGATACGGCAGGTCAGAGTGAGCCCGCGGAAGGTGCCAGGAGGCTCATTCCAAGTGTGCCTGACGCAGCTTCGCATCCCGTTCTATCTGCAACAGTTTCATGTGGCTGAGAAGCACTGCTGTGGAGTTACACCTAAAATGAGAAAAAGTGTTTCACTCGCTGTGATAATGTATTTCAAGCAACCTAGAGGCTTTGTGGTAAAAATGTTCTACATATATGGCACATGTGTGAAACGTCCAAAAAAGCACTCCACTCGCTCAGAGAAGAGCGTTTTGGCACTTATGTAACACTTTTAGTGTGATGTGCATTATTGCTTGGCACACACAACCATTGTTCGAAAATGCACTTTATTCGCTCTCAAACACATTTTCAGCAAAGGATGATACGGCAGGTCAGAGTGAGCCCGCGGAAGGTGCCAGGAGGCTCATTCCAAGTGTGCCTGATGCAGCTTCGCATCCCGTTCTATCTGCAACAGTTTCATGTGGCTGAGAAACACTGCTGTGGAGTTACACCTAAAATGAGAAAAAGTGTTTCACTCGCTGTGATAATGTATTTCAAGCAACCTAGAGGCTTTGTGGTAAAAATTTTCTCCATATATGGCACATGTGTGACACGTCCAAAAAAGCACTCCACTCGCTCAGAGAAGAGCGTTTTGGCACTTATGGAACACATTTAGTGTGATGTGCATTATTGCTTGGCACACACAACCATTGTTCGAAAATTCACTTTATTCGCTCTCAAACACATTTTGAGCAAAGGATGATACGGCAGGTCAGAGTGAGCCAGCGGAAGGTGCCAGGAGGCTCATTCTAAGTGTGCCTGACGCAGCTTCGCATCCCGTTCTATCTGCAACAGTTTCATGTGGCTGAGAAGCACTGCTGTGGAGTTACACCTAAAATGAGAAAAAGTGTTTCACTCGCTGTGATAATGTATTTCAAGCAACCTAGAGGCTTTGTGGTAAAAATTTTCTACATATATGGCACATGTGTGACACGTCCAAAAAAGCACTCGACTCGCTCAGAGAAGAGCGTTTTGGCACTTATGTAACACTTTTAGTGTGATGTGCATTATTGCTTGGCACACACAACCATTGTTCGAAAATGCACTTTATTCGCTCTCAAACACATTTTCAGCAAAGGATGATACGGCAGGTCAGAGTGAGCCAGCGGAAGGTGCCAGGAGGCTCATTCTAAGTGTGCCTGACGCAGCTTCGCATCCCGTTCTATCTGCAACAGTTTCATGTGGCTGAGAAGCACTGCTGTGGAGTTACACCTAAAATGAGAAAAAGTGTTTCACTCGCTGTGATAATGTATTTCAAGCAACCTAGAGGCTTTGTGGTAAAAATTTTCTACATATATGGCACATGTGTGACACGTCCAAAAAAGCACTCCACTCGCTCAGAGAAGAGCGTTTTGGCACTTATGGAACACATTTAGTGTGATGTGCATTATTGCTTGGCACACACAACCATTGTTCGAAAATGCACTTTATTCGCTCTCAAACACATTTTGAGCAAAGGATGATACGGCAGGTCAGAGTGAGCCAGCGGAAGGTGCCAGGAGGCTCATTCCAAGTGTGCCTGACGCAGCTTCGCATCCCGTTCTATCTGCAACAGTTTCATGTGGCTGAGAAGCACTGCTGTGGAGTTACACCTAAAATGAGAAAAAGTGTTACACTCGCTGTGATAATGTATTTCAAGCAACCTATAGGCTTTGTGGTAAAAATTTTCTCCATATATGGCACATGTGTGACACGTCCAAAAAAGCACTCCACTCGCTCAGAGATGAGTGTTTTGGCACTTATGGAACACATTTAGTGTGATGTGCATTATTGCTTGGCACACACAGCCATTGTTCGAAAATGCACTTTATTCGCTCTCAAACACATTTTGAGCAAAGGATGATACGGCAGGTCAGAGTGAGCCAGCGGAAGGTGCCAGGAGGCTCATTCCAAGTGTGCCTGACGCAGCTTTGCATCCCGTTCTATCTGCAACAGTTTCATGTGGCTGAGAAGTACTGCTGTGGAGTTACACCTGAAATGAAAAAAAGTGTTTCACTCGCTGTGATAATGTATTTCAAGCAACCTAGAGGCTTTGTGGTAAAAATTTTCTACATATATGGCACATGTGTGACACGTCCAAAAAAGCACTCCACTCGCTCAGAGAAAAGCGTTTTGGCACTTATGGAACACGTTTAGTGTGATGTGCATTATTGCTTGGCACACACAACCATTGTTCGAAAATGCACTTTATTCGCTCTCAAACACATTTTCAGCAAAGGATGATACGGCAGGTCAGAGTGAGCCAGCGGAAGGTGCCAGGAGGCTCATTCCAAGTGTGCCTGACGCAGCTTCGCATCCCGTTCTATCTGCAACAGTTTCATGTGGCTCAGAAGCACTGCTGTGGAGTTACACCTAAAATGAGAAAAAAAGTTTCACTCGCTGTGATAATGCATTTCAAGCAACCTAGAGGCTTTGTGGTAAAAATTTTCTACATATATGGCACATGTGTGACACGTCCAAAAAAGCACTCCACTCGCTCAGAGAAGAACGTTTTGGCACTTATGGAACACATTTAGTGTGATGTGCATTATTGCTTGGCACACACAACCATTGTTCGAAAATGCACTTTATTCGCTCTCAAACACATTTTGAGCAAAGGATGATACGGCAGGTCAGAGTGAGCCCGCGGAAGGTGCCAGGAGGCTCATTCTAAGTGTGCCTGACGCAGCTTCGCATCCCGTTCTATCTGCAACAGTTTCATGTGGCTGAGAAGCACTGCTGTGGAGTTACACCTAAAATGAGAAAAAGTGTTTCACTCGCTGTGATAATGTATTTCAAGCAACCTAGAGGCTTTGTGGTAAAAATTTTCTACATATATGGCACATGTGTGACACGTCCAAAAAATCACTCCACTCGCTCAGAGAAGAGCGTTTTGGCACTTATGGAACACATTTAGTGTGATGTGCATTATTGCTTGGCACACACAACCATTGTTCGAAAATGCACTTTATTCGCTCTCAAACACATTTTCAGCAAAGGATGATACGGCAGGTCAGAGTGAGCCAGCGGAAGGTGCCAGGAGGCTCATTCCAAGTGTGCCTGACGCAGCTTCGCATCCCGTTCTATCTGCAACAGTTTCATGTGGCTGAGAAACACTGCTGTGGAGTTACACCTAAAATGAGAAAAAAAGTTTCACTCGCTGTGATAATGCATTTCAAGCAACCTAGAGACTTTGTGGTAAAAATTTTCTACATATATGGCACATGTGTGACACGTCCAAAAAAGCACTCCACTCGCTCAGAGAAGAACGTTTTGGCACTTATGGAACACATTTAGTGTGATGTGCATTATTGCTTGGCACACACAACCATTGTTCGAAAATGCACTTTATTCGCCCTCAAACACATTTTGAGCAAAGGATGATACGGCAGGTCAGAGTGAGCCAGCGGAAGGTGCCAGGAGGCTCATTCTAAGTGTGCCTGACGCAGCTTCGCATCCCGTTCTATCTGCAACAGTTTCATGTGGCTGAGAAGCACTGCTGTGGAGTTACACCTAAAATGAGAAAAAGTGTTACACTCGCTGTGATAATGTATTTCAAGCAACCTATAGGCTTTGTGGTAAAAATTTTCTCCATATATGGCACATGTGTGACACGTCCAAAAAAGCACTCCACTCGCTCAGAGATGAGTGTTTTGGCACTTATGGAACACATTTAGTGTGATGTGCATTAATGCTTGGCACACACAGCCATTGTTCGAAAATGCACTTTATTCGCTCTCAAACACATTTTGAGCAAAGGATGATACGGCAGGTCAGAGTGAGCCAGCGGAAGGTGCCAGGAGGCTCATTCCAAGTGTGCCTGACGCAGCTTTGCATCCCGTTCTATCTGCAACAGTTTCATGTGGCTGATAAGCACTGCTGTGGAGTTACACCTAAAATGAGAAAAAAAAGTTTCACTCGCTGTGATAATGCATTTCAAGCAACCTAGAGGCTTTGTGGTAAAAATTTTCTACATATATGGCACATGTGTGACACGTCCAAAAAAGCACTCCACTCGCTCAGAGAAGAACGTTTTGGCACTTATGGAACACATTTAGTGTGATGTGCATTATTGCTTGGCACACACAACCATTGTTCGAAAATGCACTTTATTCGCTCTCAAACACATTTTGAGCAAAGGATGATACGGCAGGTCAGAGTGAGCCCGCGGAAGGTGCCAGGAGGCTCATTCCAAGTGTGCCTGACGCAGCTTCGCATCCCGTTCTATCTGCAACAGTTTCATGTGGCTGAGAAGCACTGCTGTGGAGTTACACCTAAAATGAGAAAAAGTGTTTCACTCGCTGTGATAATGTATTTCAAGCAACCTAGAGGCTTTGTGGTAAACATTTTCTCCATATATGGCACATGTGTGACACGTCCAAAAAAGCACTCCACTCGCTCAGAGAAGAACGTTTTGGCACTTATGGAACACATTTAGTGTGATGTGCATTATTGCTTGGCACACACAACCATTGTTCGAAAATGCACTTTATTCGCTCTCAAACACATTTTCAGCAAAGGATGATACGGCAGGTCAGAGTGAGCCCGCGGAAGGTGCCAGGAGGCTCATTCTAAGTGTGCCTGACGCAGCTTCGCATCCCGTTCTATCTGCAACAGTTTCATGTGGCTGAGAAGCACTGCTGTGGAGTTACACCTAAAATGAGAAAAAGTGTTTCACTCGCTGTGATAATGTATTTCAAGCAACCTAGAGGCTTTGTGGTAAAAATTTTCTACATATATGGCACATGTGTGACACGTCCAAAAAAGCACTCCACTCGCTCAGAGAAGAGCGTTTTGGCACTTATGGAACACATTTAGTGTGATGTGCATTATTGCTTGGCACACACAACCATTGTTCGAAAATGCACTTTATTCGCTCTCAAACACATTTTGAGCAAAGGATGATACGGCAGGTCAGAGTGAGCCCGCGGAAGGTGCCAGGAGGCTCATTCCAAGTGTGCCTGACGCAGCTTCGCATCCCGTTCTATCTGCAACAGTTTCATGTGGCTGAGAAGCACTGCTGTGGAGTTACACCTAAAATGAGAAAAAGTGTTTCACTCGCTGTGATAATGTATTTCAAGCAACCTAGAGGCTTTGTGGTAAACATTTTCTCCATATATGGCACATGTGTGACACGTCCAAAAAAGCACTCCACTCGCTCAGAGAAGAACGTTTTGGCACTTATGGAACACATTTAGTGTGATGTGCATTATTGCTTGGCACACACAACCATTGTTCGAAAATGCACTTTATTCGCTCTCAAACACATTTTCAGCAAAGGATGATACGGCAGGTCAGAGTGAGCCCGCGGAAGGTGCCAGGAGGCTCATTCTAAGTGTGCCTGACGCAGCTTCGCATCCCGTTCTATCTGCAACAGTTTCATGTGGCTGAGAAGCACTGCTGTGGAGTTACACCTAAAATGAGAAAAAGTGTTTCACTCGCTGTGATAATGTATTTCAAGCAACCTAGAGGCTTTGTGGTAAAAATTTTCTACATATATGGCACATGTGTGACACGTCCAAAAAAGCACTCCACTCGCTCAGAGAAGAGCGTTTTGGCACTTATGGAACACATTTAGTGTGATGTGCATTATTGCTTGGCACACACAACCATTGTTCGAAAATGCACTTTATTCGCTCTCAAACACATTTTGAGCAAAGGATGATACGGCAGGTCAGAGTGAGCCAGCGGAAGGTGCCAGGAGGCTCATTCCAAGTGTGCCTGACGCAGCTTCGCATCCCGTTCTATCTGCAACAGTTTCATGTGGCTGAGAAGCACTGCTGTGGAGTTACACCTAAAATGAGAAAAAGTGTTTCACTCGCTGTGATAATGTATTTCAAGCAACCTAGAGGCTTTGTGGTAAAAATTTTCTACATATATGGCACATGTGTGACACGTCCAAAAAATCACTCCACTCGCTCAGAGAAGAGCGTTTTGGCACTTATGGAACACATTTAGTGTGATGTGCATTATTGCTTGGCACACACAACCATTGTTCGAAAATGCACTTTATTCGCTCTCAAACACATTTTGAGCAAAGGATGATACGGCAGGTCAGAGTGAGCCAGCGGAAGGTGCCAGGAGGCTCATTCTAAGTGTGCCTGACGCAGCTTCGCATCCCGTTCTATCTGCAACAGTTTCATGTGGCTGAGAAGCACTGCTGTGGAGTTACACCTAAAATGAAAAAAGTGTTTCACTCGCTGTGATAATGTATTTCAAGCAACCTAGAGGCTTTGTGGTAAAAATTTTCTACATATATGGCACATGTGTGACACGTCCAAAAAAGCACTCCACTCGCTCAGAGAAGAGCGTTTTGGCACTTATGGAACACATTTAGTGTGATGTGCATTATTGCTTGGCACACACAACCATTGTTCGAAAATGCACTTTATTCGCTCTCAAACACATTTTCAGCAAAGGATGATACGGCAGGTCAGAGTGAGCCAGCGGAAGGTGCCAGGAGGCTCATTCTAAGTGTGCCTGACGCAGCTTCGCATCCCGTTCTATCTGCAACAGTTTCATGTGGCTGAGAAGCACTGCTGTGGAGTTACACCTAAAATGAGAAAAAAAGTTTCACTCGCTGTGATAATGCATTTCAAGCAACCTAGAGGCTTTGTGGTAAAAATTTTCTACATATATGGCACATGTGTGACACGTCCAAAAAAGCACTCCACTCGCTCAGAGAAAAGCGTTTTGGCACTTATGGAACACGTTTAGTGTGATGTGCATTATTGCTTGGCACACACAACCATTGTTCGAAAATGCACTTTATTCGCTCTCAAACACTTTTTGAGCAAAGGATGATACGGCAGGTCAGAGTGAGCCCGCGGAAGGTGCCAGGAGGCTCATTCTAAGTGTGCCTGACGCAGCTTCGCATCCCGTTCTATCTGCAACAGTTTCATGTGGCTGAGAAGCACTGCTGTGGAGTTACACCTAAAATGAGAAAAAGTGTTTTACTCGCTGTGATAATGTATTTCAAGCAACCTAGAGGCTTTGTGGTAAAAATTTTCTACATATATGGCACATGTGTGACACGTCCAAAAAAGCACTCCACTCGCTCAGAGAAGAGCGTTTTGGCACTTATGGAACACATTTAGTGTGATGTGCATTATTGCTTGGCACACACAACCATTGTTCGAAAATGCACTTTATTCGCTCTCAAACACATTTTCAGCAAAGGATGATACGGCAGGTCAGAGTGAGCCAGCGGAAGGTGCCAGGAGGCTCATTCCAAGTGTGCCTGACGCAGCTTCGCATCCCGTTCTATCTGCAACAGTTTCATGTGGCTGAGAAGCACTGCTGTGGAGTTACACCTAAAATGAGAAAAAGTGTTTCACTCGCTGTGATAATGTATTTCAAGCAACCTAGAGGCTTTGTGGTAAAAATTTTCTCCATATATGGCACATGTGTGACACGTCCAAAAAAGCACTCCACTCGCTCAGAGAAGAGCGTTTTGGCACTTATGGAACACATTTAGTGTGATGTGCATTATTGCTTGGCACACACAACCATTGTTCGAAAATGCACTTTATTCGCTCTCAAACACATTTTCAGCAAAGGATGATACGGCAGGTCAGAGTGAGCCCGCGGAAGGTGCCAGGAGGCTCATTCCAAGTGTGCCTGACGCAGCTTCGCATCCCGTTCTATCTGCAACAGTTTCATGTGGCTGAGAAGCACTGCTGTGGAGTTACACCTAAAATGAGAAAAAGTGTTTCACTCGCTGTGATAATGTATTTCAAGCAACCTAGAGGCTTTGTGGTAAAAATTTTCTCCATATATGGCACATGTGTGACACGTCCAAAAAAGCACTCCACTCGCTCAGAGAAGAGCGTTTTGGCACTTATGGAACACATTTAGTGTGATGTGCATTATTGCTTGGCACACACAACCATTGTTCGAAAATGCACTTTATTCGCTCTCAAACACATTTTCAGCAAAGGATGATACGGCAGGTCGGAGTGAGCCAGCGGAAGGTGCCAGGAGGCTCATTCCAAGTGTGCCTGACGCTGCTTTGCATCCCGTTCTATCTGCAACAGTTTCATGTGGCTGAGAAGCACTGCTGTGGAGTTACACCTAAAATGAGAAAAAAAGTTTCACTCGCTGTGATAATGCATTTCAAGCAACCTAGAGGCTTTGTGGTAAAAATTTTCTACATATATGGCACATGTGTGACACGTCCAAAAAAGCACTCCACTCGCTCAGAGAAGAACGTTTTGGCACTTATGGAACACATTTAGTGTGATGTGCATTATTGCTTGGCACACACAACCATTGTTCGAAAATGCACTTTATTCGCTCTCAAACACATTTTGAGCAAAGGATGATACGGCAGGTCAGAGTGAGCCCGCGGAAGGTGCCAGGAGGCTCATTCCAAGTGTGCCTGACGCAGCTTCGCATCCCGTTCTATCTGCAACAGTTTCATGTGGCTGAGAAGCACTGCTGTGGAGTTACACCTAAAATGAGAAAAAGTGTTTCACTCGCTGTGATAATGTATTTCAAGCAACCTAGAGGCTTTGTGGTAAACATTTTCTCCATATATGGCACATGTGTGACACGTCCAAAAAAGCACTCCACTCGCTCAGAGAAGAGCGTTTTGGCACTTATGGAACACATTTAGTGTGATGTGCATTATTGCTTGGCACACACAACCATTGTTCGAAAATGCACTTTATTCGCTCTCAAACACATTTTCAGCAAAGGATGATACGGCAGGTCAGAGTGAGCCAGCGGAAGGTGCCAGGAGGCTCATTCCAAGTGTGCCTGACGCAGCTTTGCATCCCGTTCTATCTGCAACAGTTTCATGTGGCTGAGAAGCACTGCTGTGGAGTTACACCTAAAATGAGAAAAAGTGTTTCACTCGCTGTGATAATGTATTTCAAGCAACCTAGAGGCTTTGTGGTAAAAATTTTCTACATATATGGCACATGTGTGACACGTCCAAAAAAGCACTCCACTCGCTCAGAGAAAAGCGTTTTGGCACTTATGGAACACGTTTAGTGTGATGTGCATTATTGCTTGGCACACACAACCATTGTTCGAAAATGCACTTTATTCGCTCTCAAACACTTTTTGAGCAAAGGATGATACGGCAGGTCAGAGTGAGCCCGCGGAAGGTGCCAGGAGGCTCATTCTAAGTGTGCCTGACGCAGCTTCGCATCCCGTTCTATCTGCAACAGTTTCATGTGGCTGAGAAGCACTGCTGTGGAGTTACACCTAAAATGAGAAAAAGTGTTTTACTCGCTGTGATAATGTATTTCAAGCAACCTAGAGGCTTTGTGGTAAAAATTTTCTACATATATGGCACATGTGTGACACGTCCAAAAAAGCACTCCACTCGCTCAGAGAAGAGCGTTTTGGCACTTATGGAACACATTTAGTGTGATGTGCATTATTGCTTGGCACACACAACCATTGTTCGAAAATGCACTTTATTCGCTCTCAAACACATTTTCAGCAAAGGATGATACGGCAGGTCAGAGTGAGCCAGCGGAAGGTGCCAGGAGGCTCATTCCAAGTGTGCCTGACGCAGCTTCGCATCCCGTTCTATCTGCAACAGTTTCATGTGGCTGAGAAGCACTGCTGTGGAGTTACACCTAAAATGAGAAAAAAAGTTTCACTCGCTGTGATAATGCATTTCAAGCAACCTAGAGGCTTTGTGGTAAAAATTTTCTACATATATGGCACATGTGTGACACGTCCAAAAAAGCACTCCACTCGCTCAGAGAAGAACGTTTTGGCACTTATGGAACACATTTAGTGTGATGTGCATTATTGCTTGGCACACACAACCATTGTTCGAAAATGCACTTTATTCGCTCTCAAACACATTTTGAGCAAAGGATGATACGGCAGGTCAGAGTGAGCCCGCGGAAGGTGCCAGGAGGCTCATTCCAAGTGTGCCTGACGCAGCTTCGCATCCCGTTCTATCTGCAACAGTTTCATGTGGCTGAGAAGCACTGCTGTGGAGTTACACCTAAAATGAGAAAAAGTGTTTCACTCGCTGTGATAATGTATTTCAAGCAACCTAGAGGCTTTGTGGTAAAAATGTTCTACATATATGGCACATGTGTGAAACGTCCAAAAAAGCACTCCACTCGCTCAGAGAAGAGCGTTTTGGCACTTATGTAACACTTTTAGTGTGATGTGCATTATTGCTTGGCACACACAACCATTGTTCGAAAATGCACTTTATTCGCTCTCAAACACATTTTCAGCAAAGGATGATACGGCAGGTCAGAGTGAGCCAGCGGAAGGTGCCAGGAGGCTCATTCCAAGTGTGCCTGACGCAGCTTCGCATCCCGTTCTATCTGCAACAGTTTCATGTGGCTGAGAAGCACTGCTGTGGAGTTACACCTAAAATGAGAAAAAAAGTTTCACTCGCTGTGATAATGTATTTCAAGCAACCTAGAGGCTTTGTGGTAAAAATTTTCTCCATATATGGCACATGTGTGACACGTCCAAAAAAGCACTCCACTCGCTCAGAGAAGAGCGTTTTGGCACTTATGGAACACATTTAGTGTGATGTGCATTATTGCTTGGCACACACAACCATTGTTCGAAAATTCACTTTATTCGCTCTCAAACACATTTTGAGCAAAGGATGATACGGCAGGTCAGAGTGAGCCAGCGGAAGGTGCCAGGAGGCTCATTCTAAGTGTGCCTGACGCAGCTTCGCATCCCGTTCTATCTGCAACAGTTTCATGTGGCTGAGAAGCACTGCTGTGGAGTTACACCTAAAATGAGAAAAAGTGTTTCACTCGCTGTGATAATGTATTTCAAGCAACCTAGAGGCTTTGTGGTAAAAATTTTCTCCATATATGGCACATGTGTGACACGTCCAAAAAAGCACTCCACTCGCTCAGAGAAGAGCGTTTTGGCACTTATGGAACACATTTAGTGTGATGTGCATTATTGCTTGGCACACACAACCATTGTTCGAAAATGCACTTTATTCGCTCTCAAACACATTTTCAGCAAAGGATGATACGGCAGGTCAGAGTGAGCCAGCGGAAGGTGCCAGGAGGCTCATTCCAAGTGTGCCTGACGCAGCTTTGCATCCCGTTCTATCTGCAACAGTTTCATGTGGCTGAGAAGCACTGCTGTGGAGTTACACCTAAAATGAGAAAAAGTGTTACACTCGCTGTGATAATGTATTTCAAGCAACCTATAGGCTTTGTGGTAAAAATTTTCTCCATATATGGCACATGTGTGACACGTCCAAAAAAGCACTCCACTCGCTCAGAGATGAGTGTTTTGGCACTTATGGAACACATTTAGTGTGATGTGCATTATTGCTTGGCACACACAGCCATTGTTCGAAAATGCACTTTATTCGCTCTCAAACACATTTTGAGCAAAGGATGATACGGCAGGTCAGAGTGAGCCAGCGGAAGGTGCCAGGAGGCTCATTCTAAGTGTGCCTGACGCAGCTTCGCATCCCGTTCTATCTGCAACAGTTTCATGTGGCTGAGAAGCACTGCTGTGGAGTTACACCTAAAATGAGAAAAAGTGTTTCACTCGCTGTGATAATGTATTTCAAGCAACCTAGAGGCTTTGTGGTAAAAATTTTCTACATATATGGCACATGTGTGACACGTCCAAAAAAGCCCTCCACTCGCTCAGAGAAGAGCGTTTTGGCACTTATGGAACACTTTTAGTGTGATGTGCATTATTGCTTGGCACACACAACCATTGTTCGAAAAAGCACTTTATTCGCTCTCAAACACATTTTGAGCAAAGGATGATACGGCAGGTCAGAGTGAGCCCGCGGAAGGTGCCAGGAGGCTCATTCCAAGTGTGCCTGACGCAGCTTCGCATCCCGTTCTATCTGCAACAGTTTCATGTGGCTGAGAAGCACTGCTGTGGAGTTACACCTAAAATGAGAAAAAGTGTTTCACTCGCTGTGATAATGTATTTCAAGCAACCTAGAGGCTTTGTGGTAAAAATTTTCTCCATATATGGCACATGTGTGACACGTCCAAAAAAGCACTCCACTCGCTCAGAGAAGAGCGTTTTGGCACTTATGGAACACATTTAGTGTGATGTGCATTATTGCTTGGCACACACAGCCATTGTTCGAAAATGCACTTTATTCGCTCTCAAACACATTTTGAGCAAAGGATGATACGGCAGGTCAGAGTGAGCCCGCGGAAGGTGCCAGGAGGCTCATTCCAAGTGTGCCTGACGCAGCTTCGCATCCCGTTCTATCTGCAACAGTTTCATGTGGCTGAGAAGCACTGCTGTGGAGTTACACCTAAAATGAGAAAAAGTGTTTCACTCGCTGTGATAATGTATTTCAAGCAACCTAGAGGCTTTGTGGTAAAAATTTTCTCCATATATGGCACATGTGTGACACGTCCAAAAAAGCACTCCACTCGCTCAGAGAAGAGCGTTTTGGCACTTATGGAACACATTTAGTGTGATGTGCATTATTGCTTGGCACACACAACCATTGTTCGAAAATGCACTTTATTCGCTCTCAAACACATTTTCAGCAAAGGATGATACGGCAGGTCAGAGTGAGCCCGCGGAAGGTGCCAGGAGGCTCATTCCAAGTGTGCCTGACGCAGCTTCGCATCCCGTTCTATCTGCAACAGTTTCATGTGGCTGAGAAGCACTGCTGTGGAGTTACACCTAAAATGAGAAAAAGTGTTTCACTCGCTGTGATAATGTATTTCAAGCAACCTAGAGGCTTTGTGGTAAAAATTTTCTCCATATATGGCACATGTGTGACACGTCCAAAAAAGCACTCCACTCGCTCAGAGAAGAGCGTTTTGGCACTTATGGAACACATTTAGTGTGATGTGCATTATTGCTTGGCACACACAACCATTGTTCGAAAATGCACTTTATTCGCTCTCAAACACATTTTCAGCAAAGGATGATACGGCAGGTCGGAGTGAGCCAGCGGAAGGTGCCAGGAGGCTCATTCCAAGTGTGCCTGACGCTGCTTTGCATCCCGTTCTATCTGCAACAGTTTCATGTGGCTGAGAAGCACTGCTGTGGAGTTACACCTAAAATGAGAAAAAAAGTTTCACTCGCTGTGATAATGCATTTCAAGCAACCTAGAGGCTTTGTGGTAAAAATTTTCTACATATATGGCACATGTGTGACACGTCCAAAAAAGCACTCCACTCGCTCAGAGAAGAACGTTTTGGCACTTATGGAACACATTTAGTGTGATGTGCATTATTGCTTGGCACACACAACCATTGTTCGAAAATGCACTTTATTCGCTCTCAAACACATTTTGAGCAAAGGATGATACGGCAGGTCAGAGTGAGCCCGCGGAAGGTGCCAGGAGGCTCATTCCAAGTGTGCCTGACGCAGCTTCGCATCCCGTTCTATCTGCAACAGTTTCATGTGGCTGAGAAGCACTGCTGTGGAGTTACACCTAAAATGAGAAAAAGTGTTTCACTCGCTGTGATAATGTATTTCAAGCAACCTAGAGGCTTTGTGGTAAAAATGTTCTACATATATGGCACATGTGTGAAACGTCCAAAAAAGCACTCCACTCGCTCAGAGAAGAGCGTTTTGGCACTTATGTAACACTTTTAGTGTGATGTGCATTATTGCTTGGCACACACAACCATTGTTCGAAAATGCACTTTATTCGCTCTCAAACACATTTTCAGCAAAGGATGATACGGCAGGTCAGAGTGAGCCCGCGGAAGGTGCCAGGAGGCTCATTCCAAGTGTGCCTGATGCAGCTTCGCATCCCGTTCTATCTGCAACAGTTTCATGTGGCTGAGAAACACTGCTGTGGAGTTACACCTAAAATGAGAAAAAGTGTTTCACTCGCTGTGATAATGTATTTCAAGCAACCTAGAGGCTTTGTGGTAAAAATTTTCTCCATATATGGCACATGTGTGACACGTCCAAAAAAGCACTCCACTCGCTCAGAGAAGAGCGTTTTGGCACTTATGGAACACATTTAGTGTGATGTGCATTATTGCTTGGCACACACAACCATTGTTCGAAAATTCACTTTATTCGCTCTCAAACACATTTTGAGCAAAGGATGATACGGCAGGTCAGAGTGAGCCAGCGGAAGGTGCCAGGAGGCTCATTCTAAGTGTGCCTGACGCAGCTTCGCATCCCGTTCTATCTGCAACAGTTTCATGTGGCTGAGAAGCACTGCTGTGGAGTTACACCTAAAATGAGAAAAAGTGTTTCACTCGCTGTGATAATGTATTTCAAGCAACCTAGAGGCTTTGTGGTAAAAATTTTCTACATATATGGCACATGTGTGACACGTCCAAAAAAGCACTCGACTCGCTCAGAGAAGAGCGTTTTGGCACTTATGTAACACTTTTAGTGTGATGTGCATTATTGCTTGGCACACACAACCATTGTTCGAAAATGCACTTTATTCGCTCTCAAACACATTTTCAGCAAAGGATGATACGGCAGGTCAGAGTGAGCCAGCGGAAGGTGCCAGGAGGCTCATTCTAAGTGTGCCTGACGCAGCTTCGCATCCCGTTCTATCTGCAACAGTTTCATGTGGCTGAGAAGCACTGCTGTGGAGTTACACCTAAAATGAGAAAAAGTGTTTCACTCGCTGTGATAATGTATTTCAAGCAACCTAGAGGCTTTGTGGTAAAAATTTTCTACATATATGGCACATGTGTGACACGTCCAAAAAAGCACTCCACTCGCTCAGAGAAGAGCGTTTTGGCACTTATGGAACACATTTAGTGTGATGTGCATTATTGCTTGGCACACACAACCATTGTTCGAAAATGCACTTTATTCGCTCTCAAACACATTTTGAGCAAAGGATGATACGGCAGGTCAGAGTGAGCCAGCGGAAGGTGCCAGGAGGCTCATTCCAAGTGTGCCTGACGCAGCTTCGCATCCCGTTCTATCTGCAACAGTTTCATGTGGCTGAGAAGCACTGCTGTGGAGTTACACCTAAAATGAGAAAAAGTGTTTCACTCGCTGTGATAATGTATTTCAAGCAACCTAGAGGCTTTGTGGTAAAAATTTTCTCCATATATGGCACATGTGTGACACGTCCAAAAAAGCACTCCACTCGCTCAGAGAAGAGCGTTTTGGCACTTATGGAACACATTTAGTGTGATGTGCATTATTGCTTGGCACACACAGCCATTGTTCGAAAATGCACTTTATTCGCTCTCAAACACATTTTGAGCAAAGGATGATACGGCAGGTCAGAGTGAGCCCGCGGAAGGTGCCAGGAGGCTCATTCCAAGTGTGCCTGACGCAGCTTCGCATCCCGTTCTATCTGCAACAGTTTCATGTGGCTGAGAAGCACTGCTGTGGAGTTACACCTAAAATGAGAAAAAGTGTTTCACTCGCTGTGATAATGTATTTCAAGCAACCTAGAGGCTTTGTGGTAAAAATTTTCTCCATATATGGCACATGTGTGACACGTCCAAAAAAGCACTCCACTCGCTCAGAGAAGAGCGTTTTGGCACTTATGGAACACATTTAGTGTGATGTGCATTATTGCTTGGCACACACAACCATTGTTCGAAAATGCACTTTATTCGCTCTCAAACACATTTTCAGCAAAGGATGATACGGCAGGTCAGAGTGAGCCAGCGGAAGGTGCCAGGAGGCTCATTCCAAGTGTGCCTGACGCAGCTTCGCATCCCGTTCTATCTGCAACAGTTTCATGTGGCTGAGAAGCACTGCTGTGGAGTTACACCTAAAATGAGAAAAAAAGTTTCACTCGCTGTGATAATGCATTTCAAGCAACCTAGAGGCTTTGTGGTAAAAATTTTCTA
This sequence comes from Doryrhamphus excisus, assembly GCF_037039965.1. Classification (NCBI taxonomy): domain Eukaryota; kingdom Metazoa; phylum Chordata; class Actinopteri; order Syngnathiformes; family Syngnathidae; genus Doryrhamphus; species Doryrhamphus excisus. The sequence goes on from NC_136370.1 coordinate 3,751,316, forward strand.
CATATATGGCACATGTGTGACACGTCCAAAAAAGCACTCCACTCGCTCAGAGAAGAACGTTTTGGCACTTATGGAACACATTTAGTGTGATGTGCATTATTGCTTGGCACACACAACCATTGTTCGAAAATGCACTTTATTCGCTCTCAAACACATTTTCAGCAAAGGATGATACGGCAGGTCAGAGTGAGCCCGCGGAAGGTGCCAGGAGGCTCATTCTAAGTGTGCCTGACGCAGCTTCGCATCCCGTTCTATCTGCAACAGTTTCATGTGGCTGAGAAGCACTGCTGTGGAGTTACACCTAAAATGAAAAAAGTGTTTCACTCGCTGTGATAATGTATTTCAAGCAACCTAGAGGCTTTGTGGTAAAAATTTTCTACATATATGGCACATGTGTGACACGTCCAAAAAATCACTCCACTCGCTCAGAGAAGAGCGTTTTGGCACTTATGGAACACATTTAGTGTGATGTGCATTATTGCTTGGCACACACAACCATTGTTCGAAAATGCACTTTATTCGCTCTCAAACACATTTTGAGCAAAGGATGATACGGCAGGTCAGAGTGAGCCAGCGGAAGGTGCCAGGAGGCTCATTCCAAGTGTGCCTGACGCAGCTTTGCATCCCGTTCTATCTGCAACAGTTTCATGTGGCTGAGAAGCACTGCTGTGGAGTTACACCTAAAATGAGAAAAAAAGTTTCACTCGCTGTGATAATGCATTTCAAGCAACCTAGAGGCTTTGTGGTAAAAATTTTCTACATATATGGCACATGTGTGACACGTCCAAAAAAGCACTCCACTCGCTCAGAGAAGAACGCTTTGGCACTTATGGAACACATTTAGTGTGATGTGCATTATTGCTTGGCACACACAACCATTGTTCGAAAATGCACTTTATTCGCTCTCAAACACATTTTGAGCAAAGGATGATACGGCAGGTCAGAGTGAGCCCGCGGAAGGTGCCAGGAGGCTCATTCCAAGTGTGCCTGACGCAGCTTCGCATCCCGTTCTATCTGCAACAGTTTCATGTGGCTGAGAAGCACTGCTGTGGAGTTACACCTAAAATGAGAAAAAGTGTTTCACTCGCTGTGATAATGTATTTCAAGCAACCTAGAGGCTTTGTGGTAAAAATTTTCTCCATATATGGCACATGTGTGACACGTCCAAAAAAGCACTCCACTCGCTCAGAGAAGAGCGTTTTGGCACTTATGGAACACATTTAGTGTGATGTGCATTATTGCTTGGCACACACAGCCATTGTTCGAAAATGCACTTTATTCGCTCTCAAACACATTTTGAGCAAAGGATGATACGGCAGGTCAGAGTGAGCCCGCGGAAGGTGCCAGGAGGCTCATTCCAAGTGTGCCTGACGCAGCTTCGCATCCCGTTCTATCTGCAACAGTTTCATGTGGCTGAGAAGCACTGCTGTGGAGTTACACCTAAAATGAGAAAAAGTGTTTCACTCGCTGTGATAATGTATTTCAAGCAACCTAGAGGCTTTGTGGTAAAAATTTTCTCCATATATGGCACATGTGTGACACGTCCAAAAAAGCACTCCACTCGCTCAGAGAAGAGCGTTTTGGCACTTATGGAACACATTTAGTGTGATGTGCATTATTGCTTGGCACACACAACCATTGTTCGAAAATGCACTTTATTCGCTCTCAAACACATTTTCAGCAAAGGATGATACGGCAGGTCAGAGTGAGCCCGCGGAAGGTGCCAGGAGGCTCATTCCAAGTGTGCCTGACGCAGCTTCGCATCCCGTTCTATCTGCAACAGTTTCATGTGGCTGAGAAGCACTGCTGTGGAGTTACACCTAAAATGAGAAAAAGTGTTTCACTCGCTGTGATAATGTATTTCAAGCAACCTAGAGGCTTTGTGGTAAAAATTTTCTCCATATATGGCACATGTGTGACACGTCCAAAAAAGCACTCCACTCGCTCAGAGAAGAGCGTTTTGGCACTTATGGAACACATTTAGTGTGATGTGCATTATTGCTTGGCACACACAACCATTGTTCGAAAATGCACTTTATTCGCTCTCAAACACATTTTCAGCAAAGGATGATACGGCAGGTCGGAGTGAGCCAGCGGAAGGTGCCAGGAGGCTCATTCCAAGTGTGCCTGACGCTGCTTTGCATCCCGTTCTATCTGCAACAGTTTCATGTGGCTGAGAAGCACTGCTGTGGAGTTACACCTAAAATGAGAAAAAAAGTTTCACTCGCTGTGATAATGTATTTCAAGCAACCTAGAGGCTTTGTGGTAAAAATTTTCTACATATATGGCACATGTGTGACACGTCCAAAAAAGCACTCCACTCGCTCAGAGAAGAACGTTTTGGCACTTATGGAACACATTTAGTGTGATGTGCATTATTGCTTGGCACACACAACCATTGTTCGAAAATGCACTTTATTCGCTCTCAAACACATTTTGAGCAAAGGATGATACGGCAGGTCAGAGTGAGCCCGCGGAAGGTGCCAGGAGGCTCATTCCAAGTGTGCCTGACGCAGCTTCGCATCCCGTTCTATCTGCAACAGTTTCATGTGGCTGAGAAGCACTGCTGTGGAGTTACACCTAAAATGAGAAAAAGTGTTTCACTCGCTGTGATAATGTATTTCAAGCAACCTAGAGGCTTTGTGGTAAAAATGTTCTACATATATGGCACATGTGTGAAACGTCCAAAAAAGCACTCCACTCGCTCAGAGAAGAGCGTTTTGGCACTTATGTAACACTTTTAGTGTGATGTGCATTATTGCTTGGCACACACAACCATTGTTCGAAAATGCACTTTATTCGCTCTCAAACACATTTTCAGCAAAGGATGATACGGCAGGTCAGAGTGAGCCCGCGGAAGGTGCCAGGAGGCTCATTCCAAGTGTGCCTGATGCAGCTTCGCATCCCGTTCTATCTGCAACAGTTTCATGTGGCTGAGAAACACTGCTGTGGAGTTACACCTAAAATGAGAAAAAGTGTTTCACTCGCTGTGATAATGTATTTCAAGCAACCTAGAGGCTTTGTGGTAAAAATTTTCTCCATATATGGCACATGTGTGACACGTCCAAAAAAGCACTCCACTCGCTCAGAGAAGAGCGTTTTGGCACTTATGGAACACATTTAGTGTGATGTGCATTATTGCTTGGCACACACAACCATTGTTCGAAAATTCACTTTATTCGCTCTCAAACACATTTTGAGCAAAGGATGATACGGCAGGTCAGAGTGAGCCAGCGGAAGGTGCCAGGAGGCTCATTCTAAGTGTGCCTGACGCAGCTTCGCATCCCGTTCTATCTGCAACAGTTTCATGTGGCTGAGAAGCACTGCTGTGGAGTTACACCTAAAATGAGAAAAAGTGTTTCACTCGCTGTGATAATGTATTTCAAGCAACCTAGAGGCTTTGTGGTAAAAATTTTCTACATATATGGCACATGTGTGACACGTCCAAAAAAGCACTCGACTCGCTCAGAGAAGAGCGTTTTGGCACTTATGTAACACTTTTAGTGTGATGTGCATTATTGCTTGGCACACACAACCATTGTTCGAAAATGCACTTTATTCGCTCTCAAACACATTTTCAGCAAAGGATGATACGGCAGGTCAGAGTGAGCCAGCGGAAGGTGCCAGGAGGCTCATTCTAAGTGTGCCTGACGCAGCTTCGCATCCCGTTCTATCTGCAACAGTTTCATGTGGCTGAGAAGCACTGCTGTGGAGTTACACCTAAAATGAGAAAAAGTGTTTCACTCGCTGTGATAATGTATTTCAAGCAACCTAGAGGCTTTGTGGTAAAAATTTTCTACATATATGGCACATGTGTGACACGTCCAAAAAAGCACTCCACTCGCTCAGAGAAGAGCGTTTTGGCACTTATGGAACACATTTAGTGTGATGTGCATTATTGCTTGGCACACACAACCATTGTTCGAAAATGCACTTTATTCGCTCTCAAACACATTTTGAGCAAAGGATGATACGGCAGGTCAGAGTGAGCCAGCGGAAGGTGCCAGGAGGCTCATTCCAAGTGTGCCTGACGCAGCTTCGCATCCCGTTCTATCTGCAACAGTTTCATGTGGCTGAGAAGTACTGCTGTGGAGTTACACCTAAAATGAAAAAAAGTGTTTCACTCGCTGTGATAATGTATTTCAAGCAACCTAGAGGCTTTGTGGTAAAAATTTTCTACATATATGGCACATGTGTGACACGTCCAAAAAAGCACTCCACTCGCTCAGAGAAAAGCGTTTTGGCACTTATGGAACACGTTTAGTGTGATGTGCATTATTGCTTGGCACACACAACCATTGTTCGAAAATGCACTTTATTCGCTCTCAAACACATTTTCAGCAAAGGATGATACGGCAGGTCAGAGTGAGCCAGCGGAAGGTGCCAGGAGGCTCATTCCAAGTGTGCCTGACGCAGCTTCACATCCCGTTCTATCTGCAACAGTTTCATGTGGCTCAGAAGCACTGCTGTGGAGTTACACCTAAAATGAGAAAAAAAGTTTCACTCGCTGTGATAATGCATTTCAAGCAACCTAGAGGCTTTGTGGTAAAAATTTTCTACATATATGGCACATGTGTGACACGTCCAAAAAAGCACTCCACTCGCTCAGAGAAGAACGTTTTGGCACTTATGGAACACATTTAGTGTGATGTGCATTATTGCTTGGCACACACAACCATTGTTCGAAAATGCACTTTATTCGCTCTCAAACACATTTTGAGCAAAGGATGATACGGCAGGTCAGAGTGAGCCCGCGGAAGGTGCCAGGAGGCTCATTCTAAGTGTGCCTGACGCAGCTTCGCATCCCGTTCTATCTGCAACAGTTTCATGTGGCTGAGAAGCACTGCTGTGGAGTTACACCTAAAATGAGAAAAAGTGTTTCACTCGCTGTGATAATGTATTTCAAGCAACCTAGAGGCTTTGTGGTAAAAATTTTCTACATATATGGCACATGTGTGACACGTCCAAAAAATCACTCCACTCGCTCAGAGAAGAGCGTTTTGGCACTTATGGAACACATTTAGTGTGATGTGCATTATTGCTTGGCACACACAACCATTGTTCGAAAATGCACTTTATTCGCTCTCAAACACATTTTCAGCAAAGGATGATACGGCAGGTCAGAGTGAGCCAGCGGAAGGTGCCAGGAGGCTCATTCCAAGTGTGCCTGACGCAGCTTCGCATCCCGTTCTATCTGCAACAGTTTCATGTGGCTGAGAAACACTGCTGTGGAGTTACACCTAAAATGAGAAAAAAAGTTTCACTCGCTGTGATAATGCATTTCAAGCAACCTAGAGACTTTGTGGTAAAAATTTTCTACATATATGGCACATGTGTGACACGTCCAAAAAAGCACTCCACTCGCTCAGAGAAGAACGTTTTGGCACTTATGGAACACATTTAGTGTGATGTGCATTATTGCTTGGCACACACAACCATTGTTCGAAAATGCACTTTATTCGCCCTCAAACACATTTTGAGCAAAGGATGATACGGCAGGTCAGAGTGAGCCAGCGGAAGGTGCCAGGAGGCTCATTCTAAGTGTGCCTGACGCAGCTTCGCATCCCGTTCTATCTGCAACAGTTTCATGTGGCTGAGAAGCACTGCTGTGGAGTTACACCTAAAATGAGAAAAAGTGTTACACTCGCTGTGATAATGTATTTCAAGCAACCTATAGGCTTTGTGGTAAAAATTTTCTCCATATATGGCACATGTGTGACACGTCCAAAAAAGCACTCCACTCGCTCAGAGATGAGTGTTTTGGCACTTATGGAACACATTTAGTGTGATGTGCATTATTGCTTGGCACACACAGCCATTGTTCGAAAATGCACTTTATTCGCTCTCAAACACATTTTGAGCAAAGGATGATACGGCAGGTCAGAGTGAGCCAGCGGAAGGTGCCAGGAGGCTCATTCCAAGTGTGCCTGACGCAGCTTTGCATCCCGTTCTATCTGCAACAGTTTCATGTGGCTGAGAAGCACTGCTGTGGAGTTACACCTAAAATGAGAAAAAAAAGTTTCACTCGCTGTGATAATGCATTTCAAGCAACCTAGAGGCTTTGTGGTAAAAATTTTCTACATATATGGCACATGTGTGACACGTCCAAAAAAGCACTCCACTCGCTCAGAGAAGAACGTTTTGGCACTTATGGAACACATTTAGTGTGATGTGCATTATTGCTTGGCACACACAACCATTGTTCGAAAATGCACTTTATTCGCTCTCAAACACATTTTGAGCAAAGGATGATACGGCAGGTCAGAGTGAGCCCGCGGAAGGTGCCAGGAGGCTCATTCCAAGTGTGCCTGACGCAGCTTCGCATCCCGTTCTATCTGCAACAGTTTCATGTGGCTGAGAAGCACTGCTGTGGAGTTACACCTAAAATGAGAAAAAGTGTTTCACTCGCTGTGATAATGTATTTCAAGCAACCTAGAGGCTTTGTGGTAAACATTTTCTCCATATATGGCACATGTGTGACACGTCCAAAAAAGCACTCCACTCGCTCAGAGAAGAGCGTTTTGGCACTTATGGAACACATTTAGTGTGATGTGCATTATTGCTTGGCACACACAACCATTGTTCGAAAATGCACTTTATTCGCTCTCAAACACATTTTGAGCAAAGGATGATACGGCAGGTCAGAGTGAGCCAGCGGAAGGTGCCAGGAGGCTCATTCCAAGTGTGCCTGACGCAGCTTCGCATCCCGTTCTATCTGCAACAGTTTCATGTGGCTGAGAAGTACTGCTGTGGAGTTACACCTAAAATGAAAAAAAGTGTTTCACTCGCTGTGATAATGTATTTCAAGCAACCTAGAGGCTTTGTGGTAAAAATTTTCTACATATATGGCACATGTGTGACACGTCCAAAAAAGCACTCCACTCGCTCAGAGAAAAGCGTTTTGGCACTTATGGAACACGTTTAGTGTGATGTGCATTATTGCTTGGCACACACAACCATTGTTCGAAAATGCACTTTATTCGCTCTCAAACACATTTTCAGCAAAGGATGATACGGCAGGTCAGAGTGAGCCAGCGGAAGGTGCCAGGAGGCTCATTCCAAGTGTGCCTGACGCAGCTTCACATCCCGTTCTATCTGCAACAGTTTCATGTGGCTCAGAAGCACTGCTGTGGAGTTACACCTAAAATGAGAAAAAAAGTTTCACTCGCTGTGATAATGCATTTCAAGCAACCTAGAGGCTTTGTGGTAAAAATTTTCTACATATATGGCACATGTGTGACACGTCCAAAAAAGCACTCCACTCGCTCAGAGAAGAACGTTTTGGCACTTATGGAACACATTTAGTGTGATGTGCATTATTGCTTGGCACACACAACCATTGTTCGAAAATGCACTTTATTCGCTCTCAAACACATTTTGAGCAAAGGATGATACGGCAGGTCAGAGTGAGCCCGCGGAAGGTGCCAGGAGGCTCATTCTAAGTGTGCCTGACGCAGCTTCGCATCCCGTTCTATCTGCAACAGTTTCATGTGGCTGAGAAGCACTGCTGTGGAGTTACACCTAAAATGAGAAAAAGTGTTTCACTCGCTGTGATAATGTATTTCAAGCAACCTAGAGGCTTTGTGGTAAAAATTTTCTACATATATGGCACATGTGTGACACGTCCAAAAAATCACTCCACTCGCTCAGAGAAGAGCGTTTTGGCACTTATGGAACACATTTAGTGTGATGTGCATTATTGCTTGGCACACACAACCATTGTTCGAAAATGCACTTTATTCGCTCTCAAACACATTTTCAGCAAAGGATGATACGGCAGGTCAGAGTGAGCCAGCGGAAGGTGCCAGGAGGCTCATTCCAAGTGTGCCTGACGCAGCTTCGCATCCCGTTCTATCTGCAACAGTTTCATGTGGCTGAGAAACACTGCTGTGGAGTTACACCTAAAATGAGAAAAAAAGTTTCACTCGCTGTGATAATGCATTTCAAGCAACCTAGAGACTTTGTGGTAAAAATTTTCTACATATATGGCACATGTGTGACACGTCCAAAAAAGCACTCCACTCGCTCAGAGAAGAACGTTTTGGCACTTATGGAACACATTTAGTGTGATGTGCATTATTGCTTGGCACACACAACCATTGTTCGAAAATGCACTTTATTCGCCCTCAAACACATTTTGAGCAAAGGATGATACGGCAGGTCAGAGTGAGCCAGCGGAAGGTGCCAGGAGGCTCATTCTAAGTGTGCCTGACGCAGCTTCGCATCCCGTTCTATCTGCAACAGTTTCATGTGGCTGAGAAGCACTGCTGTGGAGTTACACCTAAAATGAGAAAAAGTGTTACACTCGCTGTGATAATGTATTTCAAGCAACCTATAGGCTTTGTGGTAAAAATTTTCTCCATATATGGCACATGTGTGACACGTCCAAAAAAGCACTCCACTCGCTCAGAGATGAGTGTTTTGGCACTTATGGAACACATTTAGTGTGATGTGCATTATTGCTTGGCACACACAGCCATTGTTCGAAAATGCACTTTATTCGCTCTCAAACACATTTTGAGCAAAGGATGATACGGCAGGTCAGAGTGAGCCAGCGGAAGGTGCCAGGAGGCTCATTCCAAGTGTGCCTGACGCAGCTTTGCATCCCGTTCTATCTGCAACAGTTTCATGTGGCTGAGAAGCACTGCTGTGGAGTTACACCTAAAATGAGAAAAAAAAGTTTCACTCGCTGTGATAATGCATTTCAAGCAACCTAGAGGCTTTGTGGTAAAAATTTTCTACATATATGGCACATGTGTGACACGTCCAAAAAAGCACTCCACTCGCTCAGAGAAGAACGTTTTGGCACTTATGGAACACATTTAGTGTGATGTGCATTATTGCTTGGCACACACAACCATTGTTCGAAAATGCACTTTATTCGCTCTCAAACACATTTTGAGCAAAGGATGATACGGCAGGTCAGAGTGAGCCCGCGGAAGGTGCCAGGAGGCTCATTCCAAGTGTGCCTGACGCAGCTTCGCATCCCGTTCTATCTGCAACAGTTTCATGTGGCTGAGAAGCACTGCTGTGGAGTTACACCTAAAATGAGAAAAAGTGTTTCACTCGCTGTGATAATGTATTTCAAGCAACCTAGAGGCTTTGTGGTAAACATTTTCTCCATATATGGCACATGTGTGACACGTCCAAAAAAGCACTCCACTCGCTCAGAGAAGAGCGTTTTGGCACTTATGGAACACATTTAGTGTGATGTGCATTATTGCTTGGCACACACAACCATTGTTCGAAAATGCACTTTATTCGCTCTCAAACACATTTTCAGCAAAGGATGATACGGCAGGTCAGAGTGAGCCAGCGGAAGGTGCCAGGAGGCTCATTCCAAGTGTGCCTGACGCAGCTTTGCATCCCGTTCTATCTGCAACAGTTTCATGTGGCTGAGAAGCACTGCTGTGGAGTTACACCTAAAATGAGAAAAAGTGTTTCACTCGCTGTGATAATGTATTTCAAGCAACCTAGAGGCTTTGTGGTAAAAATTTTCTACATATATGGCACATGTGTGACACGTCCAAAAAAGCACTCCACTCGCTCAGAGAAAAGCGTTTTGGCACTTATGGAACACGTTTAGTGTGATGTGCATTATTGCTTGGCACACACAACCATTGTTCGAAAATGCACTTTATTCGCTCTCAAACACTTTTTGAGCAAAGGATGATACGGCAGGTCAGAGTGAGCCCGCGGAAGGTGCCAGGAGGCTCATTCTAAGTGTGCCTGACGCAGCTTCGCATCCCGTTCTATCTGCAACAGTTTCATGTGGCTGAGAAGCACTGCTGTGGAGTTACACCTAAAATGAGAAAAAAAGTTTCACTCGCTGTGATAATGTATTTCAAGCAACCTAGAGGCTTTGTGGTAAAAATTTTCTCCATATATGGCACATGTGTGACACGTCCAAAAAAGCACTCCACTCGCTCAGAGAAGAGCGTTTTGGCACTTATGGAACACATTTAGTGTGATGTGCATTATTGCTTGGCACACACAACCATTGTTCGAAAATTCACTTTATTCGCTCTCAAACACATTTTGAGCAAAGGATGATACGGCAGGTCAGAGTGAGCCAGCGGAAGGTGCCAGGAGGCTCATTCTAAGTGTGCCTGACGCAGCTTCGCATCCCGTTCTATCTGCAACAGTTTCATGTGGCTGAGAAGCACTGCTGTGGAGTTACACCTAAAATGAGAAAAAGTGTTTCACTCGCTGTGATAATGTATTTCAAGCAACCTAGAGGCTTTGTGGTAAAAATTTTCTCCATATATGGCACATGTGTGACACGTCCAAAAAAGCACTCCACTCGCTCAGAGAAGAGCGTTTTGGCACTTATGGAACACATTTAGTGTGATGTGCATTATTGCTTGGCACACACAGCCATTTTTCGAAAATGCACTTTATTCGCTCTCAAACGCATTTTGAGCAAAGGATGATACGGCAGGTCAGAGTGAGCCAGCGGAAGGTGCCAGGAGGCTCATTCTAAGTGTGCCTGACGCAGCTTCGCATCCCGTTCTATCTGCAACAGTTTCATGTGGCTGAGAAGCACTGCTGTGGAGTTACACCTAAAATGAGAAAAAGTGTTTCACTCGCTGTGATAATGTATTTCAAGCAACCTAGAGGCTTTGTGGTAAAAATTTTCTCCATATATGGCACATGTGTGACACGTCCAAAAAAGCACTCCACTCGCTCAGAGAAGAGCGTTTTGGCACTTATGGAACACATTTAGTGTGATGTGCATTATTGCTTGGCACACACAACCATTGTTCGAAAATGCACTTTATTCGCTCTCAAACACATTTTCAGCAAAGGATGATACGGCAGGTCAGAGTGAGCCAGCGGAAGGTGCCAGGAGGCTCATTCCAAGTGTGCCTGACGCAGCTTTGCATCCCGTTCTATCTGCAACAGTTTCATGTGGCTGAGAAGCACTGCTGTGGAGTTACACCTAAAATGAGAAAAAGTGTTACACTCGCTGTGATAATGTATTTCAAGCAACCTATAGGCTTTGTGGTAAAAATTTTCTCCATATATGGCACATGTGTGACACGTCCAAAAAAGCACTCCACTCGCTCAGAGATGAGTGTTTTGGCACTTATGGAACACATTTAGTGTGATGTGCATTATTGCTTGGCACACACAGCCATTGTTCGAAAATGCACTTTATTCGCTCTCAAACACATTTTGAGCAAAGGATGATACGGCAGGTCAGAGTGAGCCAGCGGAAGGTGCCAGGAGGCTCATTCTAAGTGTGCCTGACGCAGCTTCGCATCCCGTTCTATCTGCAACAGTTTCATGTGGCTGAGAAGCACTGCTGTGGAGTTACACCTAAAATGAGAAAAAGTGTTTCACTCGCTGTGATAATGTATTTCAAGCAACCTAGAGGCTTTGTGGTAAAAATTTTCTACATATATGGCACATGTGTGACACGTCCAAAAAAGCCCTCCACTCGCTCAGAGAAGAGCGTTTTGGCACTTATGGAACACTTTTAGTGTGATGTGCATTATTGCTTGGCACACACAACCATTGTTCGAAAAAGCACTTTATTCGCTCTCAAACACATTTTGAGCAAAGGATGATACGGCAGGTCAGAGTGAGCCCGCGGAAGGTGCCAGGAGGCTCATTCCAAGTGTGCCTGACGCAGCTTCGCATCCCGTTCTATCTGCAACAGTTTCATGTGGCTGAGAAGCACTGCTGTGGAGTTACACCTAAAATGAGAAAAAGTGTTTCACTCGCTGTGATAATGTATTTCAAGCAACCTAGAGGCTTTGTGGTAAAAATTTTCTCCATATATGGCACATGTGTGACACGTCCAAAAAAGCACTCCACTCGCTCAGAGAAGAGCGTTTTGGCACTTATGGAACACATTTAGTGTGATGTGCATTATTGCTTGGCACACACAGCCATTGTTCGAAAATGCACTTTATTCGCTCTCAAACACATTTTGAGCAAAGGATGATACGGCAGGTCAGAGTGAGCCCGCGGAAGGTGCCAGGAGGCTCATTCCAAGTGTGCCTGACGCAGCTTCGCATCCCGTTCTATCTGCAACAGTTTCATGTGGCTGAGAAGCACTGCTGTGGAGTTACACCTAAAATGAGAAAAAGTGTTTCACTCGCTGTGATAATGTATTTCAAGCAACCTAGAGGCTTTGTGGTAAAAATTTTCTCCATATATGGCACATGTGTGACACGTCCAAAAAAGCACTCCACTCGCTCAGAGAAGAGCGTTTTGGCACTTATGGAACACATTTAGTGTGATGTGCATTATTGCTTGGCACACACAACCATTGTTCGAAAATGCACTTTATTCGCTCTCAAACACATTTTCAGCAAAGGATGATACGGCAGGTCAGAGTGAGCCCGCGGAAGGTGCCAGGAGGCTCATTCTAAGTGTGCCTGACGCAGCTTCGCATCCCGTTCTATCTGCAACAGTTTCATGTGGCTGAGAAGCACTGCTGTGGAGTTACACCTAAAATGAGAAAAAGTGTTTCACTCGCTGTGATAATGTATTTCAAGCAACCTAGAGGCTTTGTGGTAAAAATTTTCTACATATATGGCACATGTGTGACACGTCCAAAAAAGCACTCGACTCGCTCAGAGAAGAGCGTTTTGGCACTTATGTAACACTTTTAGTGTGATGTGCATTATTGCTTGGCACACACAACCATTGTTCGAAAATGCACTTTATTCGCTCTCAAACACATTTTCAGCAAAGGATGATACGGCAGGTCAGAGTGAGCCAGCGGAAGGTGCCAGGAGGCTCATTCTAAGTGTGCCTGACGCAGCTTCGCATCCCGTTCTATCTGCAACAGTTTCATGTGGCTGAGAAGCACTGCTGTGGAGTTACACCTAAAATGAGAAAAAGTGTTTCACTCGCTGTGATAATGTATTTCAAGCAACCTAGAGGCTTTGTGGTAAAAATTTTCTACATATATGGCACATGTGTGACACGTCCAAAAAAGCACTCCACTCGCTCAGAGAAGAGCGTTTTGGCACTTATGGAACACATTTAGTGTGATGTGCATTATTGCTTGGCACACACAACCATTGTTCGAAAATGCACTTTATTCGCTCTCAAACACATTTTGAGCAAAGGATGATACGGCAGGTCAGAGTGAGCCAGCGGAAGGTGCCAGGAGGCTCATTCCAAGTGTGCCTGACGCAGCTTCGCATCCCGTTCTATCTGCAACAGTTTCATGTGGCTGAGAAGTACTGCTGTGGAGTTACACCTAAAATGAAAAAAAGTGTTTCACTCGCTGTGATAATGTATTTCAAGCAACCTAGAGGCTTTGTGGTAAAAATTTTCTACATATATGGCACATGTGTGACACGTCCAAAAAAGCACTCCACTCGCTCAGAGAAAAGCGTTTTGGCACTTATGGAACACGTTTAGTGTGATGTGCATTATTGCTTGGCACACACAACCATTGTTCGAAAATGCACTTTATTCGCTCTCAAACACATTTTCAGCAAAGGATGATACGGCAGGTCAGAGTGAGCCAGCGGAAGGTGCCAGGAGGCTCATTCCAAGTGTGCCTGACGCAGCTTCGCATCCCGTTCTATCTGCAACAGTTTCATGTGGCTCAGAAGCACTGCTGTGGAGTTACACCTAAAATGAGAAAAAAAGTTTCACTCGCTGTGATAATGCATTTCAAGCAACCTAGAGGCTTTGTGGTAAAAATTTTCTACATATATGGCACATGTGTGACACGTCCAAAAAAGCACTCCACTCGCTCAGAGAAGAACGTTTTGGCACTTATGGAACACATTTAGTGTGATGTGCATTATTGCTTGGCACACACAACCATTGTTCGAAAATGCACTTTATTCGCTCTCAAACACATTTTGAGCAAAGGATGATACGGCAGGTCAGAGTGAGCCCGCGGAAGGTGCCAGGAGGCTCATTCTAAGTGTGCCTGACGCAGCTTCGCATCCCGTTCTATCTGCAACAGTTTCATGTGGCTGAGAAGCACTGCTGTGGAGTTACACCTAAAATGAGAAAAAGTGTTTCACTCGCTGTGATAATGTATTTCAAGCAACCTAGAGGCTTTGTGGTAAAAATTTTCTACATATATGGCACATGTGTGACACGTCCAAAAAATCACTCCACTCGCTCAGAGAAGAGCGTTTTGGCACTTATGGAACACATTTAGTGTGATGTGCATTATTGCTTGGCACACACAACCATTGTTCGAAAATGCACTTTATTCGCTCTCAAACACATTTTCAGCAAAGGATGATACGGCAGGTCAGAGTGAGCCAGCGGAAGGTGCCAGGAGGCTCATTCCAAGTGTGCCTGACGCAGCTTCGCATCCCGTTCTATCTGCAACAGTTTCATGTGGCTGAGAAACACTGCTGTGGAGTTACACCTAAAATGAGAAAAAAAGTTTCACTCGCTGTGATAATGCATTTCAAGCAACCTAGAGACTTTGTGGTAAAAATTTTCTACATATATGGCACATGTGTGACACGTCCAAAAAAGCACTCCACTCGCTCAGAGAAGAACGTTTTGGCACTTATGGAACACATTTAGTGTGATGTGCATTATTGCTTGGCACACACAACCATTGTTCGAAAATGCACTTTATTCGCCCTCAAACACATTTTGAGCAAAGGATGATACGGCAGGTCAGAGTGAGCCAGCGGAAGGTGCCAGGAGGCTCATTCTAAGTGTGCCTGACGCAGCTTCGCATCCCGTTCTATCTGCAACAGTTTCATGTGGCTGAGAAGCACTGCTGTGGAGTTACACCTAAAATGAGAAAAAGTGTTACACTCGCTGTGATAATGTATTTCAAGCAACCTATAGGCTTTGTGGTAAAAATTTTCTCCATATATGGCACATGTGTGACACGTCCAAAAAAGCACTCCACTCGCTCAGAGATGAGTGTTTTGGCACTTATGGAACACATTTAGTGTGATGTGCATTATTGCTTGGCACACACAGCCATTGTTCGAAAATGCACTTTATTCGCTCTCAAACACATTTTGAGCAAAGGATGATACGGCAGGTCAGAGTGAGCCAGCGGAAGGTGCCAGGAGGCTCATTCCAAGTGTGCCTGACGCAGCTTTGCATCCCGTTCTATCTGCAACAGTTTCATGTGGCTGAGAAGCACTGCTGTGGAGTTACACCTAAAATGAGAAAAAAAAGTTTCACTCGCTGTGATAATGCATTTCAAGCAACCTA
Organism: Doryrhamphus excisus; assembly: GCF_037039965.1. Classification (NCBI taxonomy): domain Eukaryota; kingdom Metazoa; phylum Chordata; class Actinopteri; order Syngnathiformes; family Syngnathidae; genus Doryrhamphus; species Doryrhamphus excisus. The sequence continues at coordinate 3,766,493 of NC_136370.1, forward strand.
GAGGCTTTGTGGTAAAAATTTTCTACATATATGGCACATGTGTGACACGTCCAAAAAAGCACTCCACTCGCTCAGAGAAGAACGTTTTGGCACTTATGGAACACATTTAGTGTGATGTGCATTATTGCTTGGCACACACAACCATTGTTCGAAAATGCACTTTATTCGCTCTCAAACACATTTTGAGCAAAGGATGATACGGCAGGTCAGAGTGAGCCCGCGGAAGGTGCCAGGAGGCTCATTCCAAGTGTGCCTGACGCAGCTTCGCATCCCGTTCTATCTGCAACAGTTTCATGTGGCTGAGAAGCACTGCTGTGGAGTTACACCTAAAATGAGAAAAAGTGTTTTACTCGCTGTGATAATGTATTTCAAGCAACCTAGAGGCTTTGTGGTAAAAATTTTCTACATATATGGCACATGTGTGACACGTCCAAAAAAGCACTCCACTCGCTCAGAGAAGAGCGTTTTGGCACTTATGGAACACATTTAGTGTGATGTGCATTATTGCTTGGCACACACAACCATTGTTCGAAAATGCACTTTATTCGCTCTCAAACACATTTTCAGCAAAGGATGATACGGCAGGTCAGAGTGAGCCAGCGGAAGGTGCCAGGAGGCTCATTCCAAGTGTGCCTGACGCAGCTTCGCATCCCGTTCTATCTGCAACAGTTTCATGTGGCTGAGAAGCACTGCTGTGGAGTTACACCTAAAATGAGAAAAAAAGTTTCACTCGCTGTGATAATGCATTTCAAGCAACCTAGAGGCTTTGTGGTAAAAATTTTCTACATATATGGCACATGTGTGACACGTCCAAAAAAGCACTCCACTCGCTCAGAGAAGAACGTTTTGGCACTTATGGAACACATTTAGTGTGATGTGCATTATTGCTTGGCACACACAACCATTGTTCGAAAATGCACTTTATTCGCTCTCAAACACATTTTCAGCAAAGGATGATACGGCAGGTCAGAGTGAGCCCGCGGAAGGTGCCAGGAGGCTCATTCTAAGTGTGCCTGACGCAGCTTCGCATCCCGTTCTATCTGCAACAGTTTCATGTGGCTGAGAAGCACTGCTGTGGAGTTACACCTAAAATGAAAAAAGTGTTTCACTCGCTGTGATAATGTATTTCAAGCAACCTAGAGGCTTTGTGGTAAAAATTTTCTACATATATGGCACATGTGTGACACGTCCAAAAAATCACTCCACTCGCTCAGAGAAGAGCGTTTTGGCACTTATGGAACACATTTAGTGTGATGTGCATTATTGCTTGGCACACACAACCATTGTTCGAAAATGCACTTTATTCGCTCTCAAACACATTTTGAGCAAAGGATGATACGGCAGGTCAGAGTGAGCCAGCGGAAGGTGCCAGGAGGCTCATTCCAAGTGTGCCTGACGCAGCTTTGCATCCCGTTCTATCTGCAACAGTTTCATGTGGCTGAGAAGCACTGCTGTGGAGTTACACCTAAAATGAGAAAAAAAGTTTCACTCGCTGTGATAATGCATTTCAAGCAACCTAGAGGCTTTGTGGTAAAAATTTTCTACATATATGGCACATGTGTGACACGTCCAAAAAAGCACTCCACTCGCTCAGAGAAGAACGCTTTGGCACTTATGGAACACATTTAGTGTGATGTGCATTATTGCTTGGCACACACAACCATTGTTCGAAAATGCACTTTATTCGCTCTCAAACACATTTTGAGCAAAGGATGATACGGCAGGTCAGAGTGAGCCCGCGGAAGGTGCCAGGAGGCTCATTCCAAGTGTGCCTGACGCAGCTTCGCATCCCGTTCTATCTGCAACAGTTTCATGTGGCTGAGAAGCACTGCTGTGGAGTTACACCTAAAATGAGAAAAAGTGTTTCACTCGCTGTGATAATGTATTTCAAGCAACCTAGAGGCTTTGTGGTAAAAATTTTCTCCATATATGGCACATGTGTGACACGTCCAAAAAAGCACTCCACTCGCTCAGAGAAGAGCGTTTTGGCACTTATGGAACACATTTAGTGTGATGTGCATTATTGCTTGGCACACACAGCCATTGTTCGAAAATGCACTTTATTCGCTCTCAAACACATTTTGAGCAAAGGATGATACGGCAGGTCAGAGTGAGCCCGCGGAAGGTGCCAGGAGGCTCATTCCAAGTGTGCCTGACGCAGCTTCGCATCCCGTTCTATCTGCAACAGTTTCATGTGGCTGAGAAGCACTGCTGTGGAGTTACACCTAAAATGAGAAAAAGTGTTTCACTCGCTGTGATAATGTATTTCAAGCAACCTAGAGGCTTTGTGGTAAAAATTTTCTCCATATATGGCACATGTGTGACACGTCCAAAAAAGCACTCCACTCGCTCAGAGAAGAGCGTTTTGGCACTTATGGAACACATTTAGTGTGATGTGCATTATTGCTTGGCACACACAACCATTGTTCGAAAATGCACTTTATTCGCTCTCAAACACATTTTCAGCAAAGGATGATACGGCAGGTCAGAGTGAGCCCGCGGAAGGTGCCAGGAGGCTCATTCCAAGTGTGCCTGACGCAGCTTCGCATCCCGTTCTATCTGCAACAGTTTCATGTGGCTGAGAAGCACTGCTGTGGAGTTACACCTAAAATGAGAAAAAGTGTTTCACTCGCTGTGATAATGTATTTCAAGCAACCTAGAGGCTTTGTGGTAAAAATTTTCTCCATATATGGCACATGTGTGACACGTCCAAAAAAGCACTCCACTCGCTCAGAGAAGAGCGTTTTGGCACTTATGGAACACATTTAGTGTGATGTGCATTATTGCTTGGCACACACAACCATTGTTCGAAAATGCACTTTATTCGCTCTCAAACACATTTTCAGCAAAGGATGATACGGCAGGTCGGAGTGAGCCAGCGGAAGGTGCCAGGAGGCTCATTCCAAGTGTGCCTGACGCTGCTTTGCATCCCGTTCTATCTGCAACAGTTTCATGTGGCTGAGAAGCACTGCTGTGGAGTTACACCTAAAATGAGAAAAAAAGTTTCACTCGCTGTGATAATGTATTTCAAGCAACCTAGAGGCTTTGTGGTAAAAATTTTCTACATATATGGCACATGTGTGACACGTCCAAAAAAGCACTCCACTCGCTCAGAGAAGAACGTTTTGGCACTTATGGAACACATTTAGTGTGATGTGCATTATTGCTTGGCACACACAACCATTGTTCGAAAATGCACTTTATTCGCTCTCAAACACATTTTGAGCAAAGGATGATACGGCAGGTCAGAGTGAGCCCGCGGAAGGTGCCAGGAGGCTCATTCCAAGTGTGCCTGACGCAGCTTCGCATCCCGTTCTATCTGCAACAGTTTCATGTGGCTGAGAAGCACTGCTGTGGAGTTACACCTAAAATGAGAAAAAGTGTTTCACTCGCTGTGATAATGTATTTCAAGCAACCTAGAGGCTTTGTGGTAAAAATGTTCTACATATATGGCACATGTGTGAAACGTCCAAAAAAGCACTCCACTCGCTCAGAGAAGAGCGTTTTGGCACTTATGTAACACTTTTAGTGTGATGTGCATTATTGCTTGGCACACACAACCATTGTTCGAAAATGCACTTTATTCGCTCTCAAACACATTTTCAGCAAAGGATGATACGGCAGGTCAGAGTGAGCCCGCGGAAGGTGCCAGGAGGCTCATTCCAAGTGTGCCTGATGCAGCTTCGCATCCCGTTCTATCTGCAACAGTTTCATGTGGCTGAGAAACACTGCTGTGGAGTTACACCTAAAATGAGAAAAAGTGTTTCACTCGCTGTGATAATGTATTTCAAGCAACCTAGAGGCTTTGTGGTAAAAATTTTCTCCATATATGGCACATGTGTGACACGTCCAAACAAGCACTCCACTCGCTCAGAGAAGAGCGTTTTGGCACTTATGGAACACATTTAGTGTGATGTGCATTATTGCTTGGCACACACAACCATTGTTCGAAAATTCACTTTATTCGCTCTCAAACACATTTTGAGCAAAGGATGATACGGCAGGTCAGAGTGAGCCAGCGGAAGGTGCCAGGAGGCTCATTCTAAGTGTGCCTGACGCAGCTTCGCATCCCGTTCTATCTGCAACAGTTTCATGTGGCTGAGAAGCACTGCTGTGGAGTTACACCTAAAATGAGAAAAAGTGTTTCACTCGCTGTGATAATGTATTTCAAGCAACCTAGAGGCTTTGTGGTAAAAATTTTCTACATATATGGCACATGTGTGACACGTCCAAAAAAGCACTCCACTCGCTCAGAGAAAAGCGTTTTGGCACTTATGGAACACGTTTAGTGTGATGTGCATTATTGCTTGGCACACACAACCATTGTTCGAAAATGCACTTTATTCGCTCTCAAACACATTTTCAGCAAAGGATGATACGGCAGGTCAGAGTGAGCCAGCGGAAGGTGCCAGGAGGCTCATTCCAAGTGTGCCTGACGCAGCTTCGCATCCCGTTCTATCTGCAACAGTTTCATGTGGCTCAGAAGCACTGCTGTGGAGTTACACCTAAAATGAGAAAAAAAGTTTCACTCGCTGTGATAATGCATTTCAAGCAACCTAGAGGCTTTGTGGTAAAAATTTTCTACATATATGGCACATGTGTGACACGTCCAAAAAAGCACTCCACTCGCTCAGAGAAGAACGTTTTGGCACTTATGGAACACATTTAGTGTGATGTGCATTATTGCTTGGCACACACAACCATTGTTCGAAAATGCACTTTATTCGCTCTCAAACACATTTTGAGCAAAGGATGATACGGCAGGTCAGAGTGAGCCCGCGGAAGGTGCCAGGAGGCTCATTCTAAGTGTGCCTGACGCAGCTTCGCATCCCGTTCTATCTGCAACAGTTTCATGTGGCTGAGAAGCACTGCTGTGGAGTTACACCTAAAATGAGAAAAAGTGTTTCACTCGCTGTGATAATGTATTTCAAGCAACCTAGAGGCTTTGTGGTAAAAATTTTCTACATATATGGCACATGTGTGACACGTCCAAAAAATCACTCCACTCGCTCAGAGAAGAGCGTTTTGGCACTTATGGAACACATTTAGTGTGATGTGCATTATTGCTTGGCACACACAACCATTGTTCGAAAATGCACTTTATTCGCTCTCAAACACATTTTCAGCAAAGGATGATACGGCAGGTCAGAGTGAGCCAGCGGAAGGTGCCAGGAGGCTCATTCCAAGTGTGCCTGACGCAGCTTCGCATCCCGTTCTATCTGCAACAGTTTCATGTGGCTGAGAAACACTGCTGTGGAGTTACACCTAAAATGAGAAAAAAAGTTTCACTCGCTGTGATAATGCATTTCAAGCAACCTAGAGACTTTGTGGTAAAAATTTTCTACATATATGGCACATGTGTGACACGTCCAAAAAAGCACTCCACTCGCTCAGAGAAGAACGTTTTGGCACTTATGGAACACATTTAGTGTGATGTGCATTATTGCTTGGCACACACAACCATTGTTCGAAAATGCACTTTATTCGCCCTCAAACACATTTTGAGCAAAGGATGATACGGCAGGTCAGAGTGAGCCAGCGGAAGGTGCCAGGAGGCTCATTCTAAGTGTGCCTGACGCAGCTTCGCATCCCGTTCTATCTGCAACAGTTTCATGTGGCTGAGAAGCACTGCTGTGGAGTTACACCTAAAATGAGAAAAAGTGTTACACTCGCTGTGATAATGTATTTCAAGCAACCTATAGGCTTTGTGGTAAAAATTTTCTCCATATATGGCACATGTGTGACACGTCCAAAAAAGCACTCCACTCGCTCAGAGATGAGTGTTTTGGCACTTATGGAACACATTTAGTGTGATGTGCATTATTGCTTGGCACACACAGCCATTGTTCGAAAATGCACTTTATTCGCTCTCAAACACATTTTGAGCAAAGGATGATACGGCAGGTCAGAGTGAGCCAGCGGAAGGTGCCAGGAGGCTCATTCCAAGTGTGCCTGACGCAGCTTTGCATCCCGTTCTATCTGCAACAGTTTCATGTGGCTGAGAAGCACTGCTGTGGAGTTACACCTAAAATGAGAAAAAAAAGTTTCACTCGCTGTGATAATGCATTTCAAGCAACCTAGAGGCTTTGTGGTAAAAATTTTCTACATATATGGCACATGTGTGACACGTCCAAAAAAGCACTCCACTCGCTCAGAGAAGAACGTTTTGGCACTTATGGAACACATTTAGTGTGATGTGCATTATTGCTTGGCACACACAACCATTGTTCGAAAATGCACTTTATTCGCTCTCAAACACATTTTGAGCAAAGGATGATACGGCAGGTCAGAGTGAGCCCGCGGAAGGTGCCAGGAGGCTCATTCCAAGTGTGCCTGACGCAGCTTCGCATCCCGTTCTATCTGCAACAGTTTCATGTGGCTGAGAAGCACTGCTGTGGAGTTACACCTAAAATGAGAAAAAGTGTTTCACTCGCTGTGATAATGTATTTCAAGCAACCTAGAGGCTTTGTGGTAAACATTTTCTCCATATATGACACATGTGTGACACGTCCAAAAAAGCACTCCACTCGCTCAGAGAAGAGCGTTTTGGCACTTATGGAACACATTTAGTGTGATGTGCATTATTGCTTGGCACACACAACCATTGTTCGAAAATGCACTTTATTCGCTCTCAAACACATTTTCAGCAAAGGATGATACGGCAGGTCAGAGTGAGCCAGCGGAAGGTGCCAGGAGGCTCATTCCAAGTGTGCCTGACGCAGCTTTGCATCCCGTTCTATCTGCAACAGTTTCATGTGGCTGAGAAGCACTGCTGTGGAGTTACACCTAAAATGAGAAAAAGTGTTTCACTCGCTGTGATAATGTATTTCAAGCAACCTAGAGGCTTTGTGGTAAAAATTTTCTACATATATGGCACATGTGTGACACGTCCAAAAAAGCACTCCACTCGCTCAGAGAAAAGCGTTTTGGCACTTATGGAACACGTTTAGTGTGATGTGCATTATTGCTTGGCACACACAACCATTGTTCGAAAATGCACTTTATTCGCTCTCAAACACTTTTTGAGCAAAGGATGATACGGCAGGTCAGAGTGAGCCCGCGGAAGGTGCCAGGAGGCTCATTCTAAGTGTGCCTGACGCAGCTTCGCATCCCGTTCTATCTGCAACAGTTTCATGTGGCTGAGAAGCACTGCTGTGGAGTTACACCTAAAATGAGAAAAAGTGTTTTACTCGCTGTGATAATGTATTTCAAGCAACCTAGAGGCTTTGTGGTAAAAATTTTCTACATATATGGCACATGTGTGACACGTCCAAAAAAGCACTCCACTCGCTCAGAGAAGAGCGTTTTGGCACTTATGGAACACATTTAGTGTGATGTGCATTATTGCTTGGCACACACAACCATTGTTCGAAAATGCACTTTATTCGCTCTCAAACACATTTTCAGCAAAGGATGATACGGCAGGTCAGAGTGAGCCAGCGGAAGGTGCCAGGAGGCTCATTCCAAGTGTGCCTGACGCAGCTTTGCATCCCGTTCTATCTGCAACAGTTTCATGTGGCTGAGAAGCACTGCTGTGGAGTTACACCTAAAATGAGAAAAAGTGTTTCACTCGCTGTGATAATGTATTTCAAGCAACCTAGAGGCTTTGTGGTAAAAATTTTCTACATATATGGCACATGTGTGACACGTCCAAAAAAGCACTCCACTCGCTCAGAGAAGAACGTTTTGGCACTTATGGAACACATTTAGTGTGATGTGCATTATTGCTTGGCACACACAACCATTGTTCGAAAATGCACTTTATTCGCTCTCAAACACATTTTGAGCAAAGGATGATACGGCAGGTCAGAGTGAGCCCGCGGAAGGTGCCAGGAGGCTCATTCTAAGTGTGCCTGACGCAGCTTCGCATCCCGTTCTATCTGCAACAGTTTCATGTGGCTGAGAAGCACTGCTGTGGAGTTACACCTAAAATGAAAAAAGTGTTTCACTCGCTGTGATAATGTATTTCAAGCAACCTAGAGGCTTTGTGGTAAAAATTTTCTACATATATGGCACATGTGTGACACGTCCAAAAAATCACTCCACTCGCTCAGAGAAGAGCGTTTTGGCACTTATGGAACACATTTAGTGTGATGTGCATTATTGCTTGGCACACACAACCATTGTTCGAAAATGCACTTTATTCGCTCTCAAACACATTTTGAGCAAAGGATGATACGGCAGGTCAGAGTGAGCCAGCGGAAGGTGCCAGGAGGCTCATTCCAAGTGTGCCTGACGCAGCTTTGCATCCCGTTCTATCTGCAACAGTTTCATGTGGCTGAGAAGCACTGCTGTGGAGTTACACCTAAAATGAGAAAAAAAGTTTCACTCGCTGTGATAATGCATTTCAAGCAACCTAGAGGCTTTGTGGTAAAAATTTTCTACATATATGGCACATGTGTGACACGTCCAAAAAAGCACTCCACTCGCTCAGAGAAGAACGCTTTGGCACTTATGGAACACATTTAGTGTGATGTGCATTATTGCTTGGCACACACAACCATTGTTCGAAAATGCACTTTATTCGCTCTCAAACACATTTTGAGCAAAGGATGATACGGCAGGTCAGAGTGAGCCCGCGGAAGGTGCCAGGAGGCTCATTCCAAGTGTGCCTGACGCAGCTTCGCATCCCGTTCTATCTGCAACAGTTTCATGTGGCTGAGAAGCACTGCTGTGGAGTTACACCTAAAATGAGAAAAAGTGTTTCACTCGCTGTGATAATGTATTTCAAGCAACCTAGAGGCTTTGTGGTAAAAATTTTCTCCATATATGGCACATGTGTGACACGTCCAAAAAAGCACTCCACTCGCTCAGAGAAGAGCGTTTTGGCACTTATGGAACACATTTAGTGTGATGTGCATTATTGCTTGGCACACACAACCATTGTTCGAAAATGCACTTTATTCGCTCTCAAACACATTTTCAGCAAAGGATGATACGGCAGGTCAGAGTGAGCCAGCGGAAGGTGCCAGGAGGCTCATTCCAAGTGTGCCTGACGCAGCTTTGCATCCCGTTCTATCTGCAACAGTTTCATGTGGCTGAGAAGCACTGCTGTGGAGTTACACCTAAAATGAGAAAAAGTGTTTCACTCGCTGTGATAATGTATTTCAAGCAACCTAGAGGCTTTGTGGTAAAAATTTTCTACATATATGGCACATGTGTGACACGTCCAAAAAAGCACTCTACTCGCTCAGAGAAAAGCGTTTTGGCACTTATGGAACACGTTTAGTGTGATGTGCATTATTGCTTGGCACACACAACCATTGTTCGAAAATGCACTTTATTCGCTCTCAAACACATTTTGAGCAAAGGATGATACGGCAGGTCAGAGTGAGCCAGCGGAAGGTGCCAGGAGGCTCATTCTAAGTGTGCCTGACGCAGCTTCGCATCCCGTTCTATCTGCAACAGTTTCATGTGGCTGAGAAGCACTGCTGTGGAGTTACACCTAAAATGAGAAAAAGTGTTACACTCGCTGTGATAATGTATTTCAAGCAACCTATAGGCTTTGTGGTAAAAATTTTCTCCATATATGGCACATGTGTGACACGTCCAAAAAAGCACTCCACTCGCTCAGAGATGAGTGTTTTGGCACTTATGGAACACATTTAGTGTGATGTGCATTATTGCTTGGCACACACAGCCATTGTTCGAAAATGCACTTTATTCGCTCTCAAACACATTTTGAGCAAAGGATGATACGGCAGGTCAGAGTGAGCCAGCGGAAGGTGCCAGGAGGCTCATTCCAAGTGTGCCTGACGCAGCTTTGCATCCCGTTCTATCTGCAACAGTTTCATGTGGCTGAGAAGCACTGCTGTGGAGTTACACCTAAAATGAGAAAAAAAAGTTTCACTCGCTGTGATAATGCATTTCAAGCAACCTAGAGGCTTTGTGGTAAAAATTTTCTACATATATGGCACATGTGTGACACGTCCAAAAAAGCACTCCACTCGCTCAGAGAAGAACGTTTTGGCACTTATGGAACACATTTAGTGTGATGTGCATTATTGCTTGGCACACACAACCATTGTTCGAAAATGCACTTTATTCGCTCTCAAACACATTTTGAGCAAAGGATGATACGGCAGGTCAGAGTGAGCCCGCGGAAGGTGCCAGGAGGCTCATTCCAAGTGTGCCTGACGCAGCTTCGCATCCCGTTCTATCTGCAACAGTTTCATGTGGCTGAGAAGCACTGCTGTGGAGTTACACCTAAAATGAGAAAAAGTGTTTTACTCGCTGTGATAATGTATTTCAAGCAACCTAGAGGCTTTGTGGTAAAAATTTTCTACATATATGGCACATGTGTGACACGTCCAAAAAAGCACTCCACTCGCTCAGAGAAGAGCGTTTTGGCACTTATGGAACACATTTAGTGTGATGTGCATTATTGCTTGGCACACACAACCATTGTTCGAAAATGCACTTTATTCGCTCTCAAACACATTTTCAGCAAAGGATGATACGGCAGGTCAGAGTGAGCCAGCGGAAGGTGCCAGGAGGCTCATTCCAAGTGTGCCTGACGCAGCTTCGCATCCCGTTCTATCTGCAACAGTTTCATGTGGCTGAGAAGCACTGCTGTGGAGTTACACCTAAAATGAGAAAAAAAGTTTCACTCGCTGTGATAATGCATTTCAAGCAACCTAGAGGCTTTGTGGTAAAAATTTTCTACATATATGGCACATGTGTGACACGTCCAAAAAAGCACTCCACTCGCTCAGAGAAGAACGTTTTGGCACTTATGGAACACATTTAGTGTGATGTGCATTATTGCTTGGCACACACAACCATTGTTCGAAAATGCACTTTATTCGCTCTCAAACACATTTTGAGCAAAGGATGATACGGCAGGTCAGAGTGAGCCCGCGGAAGGTGCCAGGAGGCTCATTCTAAGTGTGCCTGACGCAGCTTCGCATCCCGTTCTATCTGCAACAGTTTCATGTGGCTGAGAAGCACTGCTGTGGAGTTACACCTAAAATGAAAAAAGTGTTTCACTCGCTGTGATAATGTATTTCAAGCAACCTAGAGGCTTTGTGGTAAAAATTTTCTACATATATGGCACATGTGTGACACGTCCAAAAAATCACTCCACTCGCTCAGAGAAGAGCGTTTTGGCACTTATGGAACACATTTAGTGTGATGTGCATTATTGCTTGGCACACACAACCATTGTTCGAAAATGCACTTTATTCGCTCTCAAACACATTTTGAGCAAAGGATGATACGGCAGGTCAGAGTGAGCCAGCGGAAGGTGCCAGGAGGCTCATTCCAAGTGTGCCTGACGCAGCTTTGCATCCCGTTCTATCTGCAACAGTTTCATGTGGCTGAGAAGCACTGCTGTGGAGTTACACCTAAAATGAGAAAAAAAGTTTCACTCGCTGTGATAATGTATTTCAAGCAACCTAGAGGCTTTGTGGTAAAAATTTTCTACATATATGGCACATGTGTGACACGTCCAAAAAAGCACTCCACTCGCTCAGAGAAGAACGTTTTGGCACTTATGGAACACATTTAGTGTGATGTGCATTATTGCTTGGCACACACAACCATTGTTCGAAAATGCACTTTATTCGCTCTCAAACACATTTTGAGCAAAGGATGATACGGCAGGTCAGAGTGAGCCCGCGGAAGGTGCCAGGAGGCTCATTCCAAGTGTGCCTGACGCAGCTTCGCATCCCGTTCTATCTGCAACAGTTTCATGTGGCTGAGAAGCACTGCTGTGGAGTTACACCTAAAATGAGAAAAAGTGTTTCACTCGCTGTGATAATGTATTTCAAGCAACCTAGAGGCTTTGTGGTAAAAATGTTCTACATATATGGCACATGTGTGAAACGTCCAAAAAAGCACTCCACTCGCTCAGAGAAGAGCGTTTTGGCACTTATGTAACACTTTTAGTGTGATGTGCATTATTGCTTGGCACACACAACCATTGTTCGAAAATGCACTTTATTCGCTCTCAAACACATTTTCAGCAAAGGATGATACGGCAGGTCAGAGTGAGCCCGCGGAAGGTGCCAGGAGGCTCATTCCAAGTGTGCCTGATGCAGCTTCGCATCCCGTTCTATCTGCAACAGTTTCATGTGGCTGAGAAACACTGCTGTGGAGTTACACCTAAAATGAGAAAAAGTGTTTCACTCGCTGTGATAATGTATTTCAAGCAACCTAGAGGCTTTGTGGTAAAAATTTTCTCCATATATGGCACATGTGTGACACGTCCAAAAAAGCACTCCACTCGCTCAGAGAAGAGCGTTTTGGCACTTATGGAACACATTTAGTGTGATGTGCATTATTGCTTGGCACACACAACCATTGTTCGAAAATTCACTTTATTCGCTCTCAAACACATTTTGAGCAAAGGATGATACGGCAGGTCAGAGTGAGCCAGCGGAAGGTGCCAGGAGGCTCATTCTAAGTGTGCCTGACGCAGCTTCGCATCCCGTTCTATCTGCAACAGTTTCATGTGGCTGAGAAGCACTGCTGTGGAGTTACACCTAAAATGAGAAAAAGTGTTTCACTCGCTGTGATAATGTATTTCAAGCAACCTAGAGGCTTTGTGGTAAAAATTTTCTACATATATGGCACATGTGTGACACGTCCAAAAAAGCACTCGACTCGCTCAGAGAAGAGCGTTTTGGCACTTATGTAACACTTTTAGTGTGATGTGCATTATTGCTTGGCACACACAACCATTGTTCGAAAATGCACTTTATTCGCTCTCAAACACATTTTCAGCAAAGGATGATACGGCAGGTCAGAGTGAGCCAGCGGAAGGTGCCAGGAGGCTCATTCTAAGTGTGCCTGACGCAGCTTCGCATCCCGTTCTATCTGCAACAGTTTCATGTGGCTGAGAAGCACTGCTGTGGAGTTACACCTAAAATGAGAAAAAGTGTTTCACTCGCTGTGATAATGTATTTCAAGCAACCTAGAGGCTTTGTGGTAAAAATTTTCTACATATATGGCACATGTGTGACACGTCCAAAAAAGCACTCCACTCGCTCAGAGAAGAGCGTTTTGGCACTTATGGAACACATTTAGTGTGATGTGCATTATTGCTTGGCACACACAACCATTGTTCGAAAATGCACTTTATTCGCTCTCAAACACATTTTGAGCAAAGGATGATACGGCAGGTCAGAGTGAGCCAGCGGAAGGTGCCAGGAGGCTCATTCCAAGTGTGCCTGACGCAGCTTCGCATCCCGTTCTATCTGCAACAGTTTCATGTGGCTGAGAAGTACTGCTGTGGAGTTACACCTAAAATGAAAAAAAGTGTTTCACTCGCTGTGATAATGTATTTCAAGCAACCTAGAGGCTTTGTGGTAAAAATTTTCTACATATATGGCACATGTGTGACACGTCCAAAAAAGCACTCCACTCGCTCAGAGAAAAGCGTTTTGGCACTTATGGAACACGTTTAGTGTGATGTGCATTATTGCTTGGCACACACAACCATTGTTCGAAAATGCACTTTATTCGCTCTCAAACACATTTTCAGCAAAGGATGATACGGCAGGTCAGAGTGAGCCAGCGGAAGGTGCCAGGAGGCTCATTCCAAGTGTGCCTGACGCAGCTTCGCATCCCGTTCTATCTGCAACAGTTTCATGTGGCTCAGAAGCACTGCTGTGGAGTTACACCTAAAATGAGAAAAAAAGTTTCACTCGCTGTGATAATGCATTTCAAGCAACCTAGAGGCTTTGTGGTAAAAATTTTCTACATATATGGCACATGTGTGACACGTCCAAAAAAGCACTCCACTCGCTCAGAGAAGAACGCTTTGGCACTTATGGAACACATTTAGTGTGATGTGCATTATTGCTTGGCACACACAACCATTGTTCGAAAATGCACTTTATTCGCTCTCAAACACATTTTGAGCAAAGGATGATACGGCAGGTCAGAGTGAGCCCGCGGAAGGTGCCAGGAGGCTCATTCCAAGTGTGCCTGACGCAGCTTCGCATCCCGTTCTATCTGCAACAGTTTCATGTGGCTGAGAAGCACTGCTGTGGAGTTACACCTAAAATGAGAAAAAGTGTTTCACTCGCTGTGATAATGTATTTCAAGCAACCTAGAGGCTTTGTGGTAAAAATTTTCTCCATATATGGCACATGTGTGACACGTCCAAAAAAGCACTCCACTCGCTCAGAGAAGAGCGTTTTGGCACTTATGGAACACATTTAGTGTGATGTGCATTATTGCTTGGCACACACAGCCATTGTTCGAAAATGCACTTTATTCGCTCTCAAACACATTTTGAGCAAAGGATGATACGGCAGGTCAGAGTGAGCCCGCGGAAGGTGCCAGGAGGCTCATTCCAAGTGTGCCTGACGCAGCTTCGCATCCCGTTCTATCTGCAACAGTTTCATGTGGCTGAGAAGCACTGCTGTGGAGTTACACCTAAAATGAGAAAAAGTGTTTCACTCGCTGTGATAATGTATTTCAAGCAACCTAGAGGCTTTGTGGTAAAAATTTTCTCCATATATGGCACATGTGTGACACGTCCAAAAAAGCACTCCACTCGCTCAGAGAAGAGCGTTTTGGCACTTATGGAACACATTTAGTGTGATGTGCATTATTGCTTGGCACACACAACCATTGTTCGAAAATGCACTTTATTCGCTCTCAAACACATTTTCAGCAAAGGATGATACGGCAGGTCAGAGTGAGCCCGCGGAAGGTGCCAGGAGGCTCATTCCAAGTGTGCCTGACGCAGCTTCGCATCCCGTTCTATCTGCAACAGTTTCATGTGGCTGAGAAGCACTGCTGTGGAGTTACACCTAAAATGAGAAAAAGTGTTTCACTCGCTGTGATAATGTATTTCAAGCAACCTAGAGGCTTTGTGGTAAAAATTTTCTCCATATATGGCACATGTGTGACACGTCCAAAAAAGCACTCCACTCGCTCAGAGAAGAGCGTTTTGGCACTTATGGAACACATTTAGTGTGATGTGCATTATTGCTTGGCACACACAACCATTGTTCGAAAATGCACTTTATTCGCTCTCAAACACATTTTCAGCAAAGGATGATACGGCAGGTCGGAGTGAGCCAGCGGAAGGTGCCAGGAGGCTCATTCCAAGTGTGCCTGACGCTGCTTTGCATCCCGTTCTATCTGCAACAGTTTCATGTGGCTGAGAAGCACTGCTGTGGAGTTACACCTAAAATGAGAAAAAAAGTTTCACTCGCTGTGATAATGTATTTCAAGCAACCTAGAGGCTTTGTGGTAAAAATTTTCTACATATATGGCACATGTGTGACACGTCCAAAAAAGCACTCCACTCGCTCAGAGAAGAACGTTTTGGCACTTATGGAACACATTTAGTGTGATGTGCATTATTGCTTGGCACACACAACCATTGTTCGAAAATGCACTTTATTCGCTCTCAAACACATTTTGAGCAAAGGATGATACGGCAGGTCAGAGTGAGCCCGCGGAAGGTGCCAGGAGGCTCATTCCAAGTGTGCCTGACGCAGCTTCGCATCCCGTTCTATCTGCAACAGTTTCATGTGGCTGAGAAGCACTGCTGTGGAGTTACACCTAAAATGAGAAAAAGTGTTTCACTCGCTGTGATAATGTATTTCAAGCAACCTAGAGGCTTTGTGGTAAAAATGTTCTACATATATGGCACATGTGTGAAACGTCCAAAAAAGCACTCCACTCGCTCAGAGAAGAGCGTTTTGGCACTTATGTAACACTTTTAGTGTGATGTGCATTATTGCTTGGCACACACAACCATTGTTCGAAAATGCACTTTATTCGCTCTCAAACACATTTTCAGCAAAGGATGATACGGCAGGTCAGAGTGAGCCCGCGGAAGGTGCCAGGAGGCTCATTCCAAGTGTGCCTGATGCAGCTTCGCATCCCGTTCTATCTGCAACAGTTTCATGTGGCTGAGAAACACTGCTGTGGAGTTACACCTAAAATGAGAAAAAGTGTTTCACTCGCTGTGATAATGTATTTCAAGCAACCTAGAGGCTTTGTGGTAAAAATTTTCTCCATATATGGCACATGTGTGACACGTCCAAAAAAGCACTCCACTCGCTCAGAGAAGAGCGTTTTGGCACTTATGGAACACATTTAGTGTGATGTGCATTATTGCTTGGCACACACAACCATTGTTCGAAAATTCACTTTATTCGCTCTCAAACACATTTTGAGCAAAGGATGATACGGCAGGTCAGAGTGAGCCAGCGGAAGGTGCCAGGAGGCTCATTCTAAGTGTGCCTGACGCAGCTTCGCATCCCGTTCTATCTGCAACAGTTTCATGTGGCTGAGAAGCACTGCTGTGGAGTTACACCTAAAATGAGAAAAAGTGTTTCACTCGCTGTGATAATGTATTTCAAGCAACCTAGAGGCTTTGTGGTAAAAATTTTCTACATATATGGCACATGTGTGACACGTCCAAAAAAGCACTCGACTCGCTCAGAGAAGAGCGTTTTGGCACTTATGTAACACTTTTAGTGTGATGTGCATTATTGCTTGGCACACACAACCATTGTTCGAAAATGCACTTTATTCGCTCTCAAACACATTTTCAGCAAAGGATGATACGGCAGGTCAGAGTGAGCCAGCGGAAGGTGCCAGGAGGCTCATTCTAAGTGTGCCTGACGCAGCTTCGCATCCCGTTCTATCTGCAACAGTTTCATGTGGCTGAGAAGCACTGCTGTGGAGTTACACCTAAAATGAGAAAAAGTGTTTCACTCGCTGTGATAATGTATTTCAAGCAACCTAGAGGCTTTGTGGTAAAAATTTTCTACATATATGGCACATGTGTGACACGTCCAAAAAAGCACTCCACTCGCTCAGAGAAGAGCGTTTTGGCACTTATGGAACACATTTAGTGTGATGTGCATTATTGCTTGGCACACACAACCATTGTTCGAAAATGCACTTTATTCGCTCTCAAACACATTTTGAGCAAAGGATGATACGGCAGGTCAGAGTGAGCCAGCGGAAGGTGCCAGGAGGCTCATTCCAAGTGTGCCTGACGCAGCTTCGCATCCCGTTCTATCTGCAACAGTTTCATGTGGCTGAGAAGTACTGCTGTGGAGTTACACCTAAAATGAAAAAAAGTGTTTCACTCGCTGTGATAATGTATTTCAAGCAACCTAGAGGCTTTGTGGTAAAAATTTTCTACATATATGGCACATGTGTGACACGTCCAAAAAAGCACTCCACTCGCTCAGAGAAAAGCGTTTTGGCACTTATGGAACACGTTTAGTGTGATGTGCATTATTGCTTGGCACACACAACCATTGTTCGAAAATGCACTTTATTCGCTCTCAAACACATTTTCAGCAAAGGATGATACGGCAGGTCAGAGTGAGCCAGCGGAAGGTGCCAGGAGGCTCATTCCAAGTGTGCCTGACGCAGCTTCGCATCCCGTTCTATCTGCAACAGTTTCATGTGGCTCAGAAGCACTGCTGTGGAGTTACACCTAAAATGAGAAAAAAAGTTTCACTCGCTGTGATAATGCATTTCAAGCAACCTAGAGGCTTTGTGGTAAAAATTTTCTACATATATGGCACATGTGTGACACGTCCAAAAAAGCACTCCACTCGCTCAGAGAAGAACGTTTTGGCACTTATGGAACACATTTAGTGTGATGTGCATTATTGCTTGGCACACACAACCATTGTTCGAAAATGCACTTTATTCGCTCTCAAACACATTTTGAGCAAAGGATGATACGGCAGGTCAGAGTGAGCCCGCGGAAGGTGCCAGGAGGCTCATTCTAAGTGTGCCTGACGCAGCTTCGCATCCCGTTCTATCTGCAACAGTTTCATGTGGCTGAGAAGCACTGCTGTGGAGTTACACCTAAAATGAGAAAAAGTGTTTCACTCGCTGTGATAATGTATTTCAAGCAACCTAGAGGCTTTGTGGTAAAAATTTTCTACATATATGGCACATGTGTGACACGTCCAAAAAATCACTCCACTCGCTCAGAGAAGAGCGTTTTGGCACTTATGGAACACATTTAGTGTGATGTGCATTATTGCTTGGCACACACAACCATTGTTCGAAAATGCACTTTATTCGCTCTCAAACACATTTTCAGCAAAGGATGATACGGCAGGTCAGAGTGAGCCAGCGGATGGTGCCAGGAGGCTCATTCCAAGTGTGCCTGACGCAGCTTCGCATCCCGTTCTATCTGCAACAGTTTCATGTGGCTGAGAAACACTGCTGTGGAGTTACACCTAAAATGAGAAAAAAAGTTTCACTCGCTGTGATAATGCATTTCAAGCAACCTAGAGACTTTGTGGTAAAAATTTTCTACATATATGGCACATGTGTGACACGTCCAAAAAAGCACTCCACTCGCTCAGAGAAGAACGTTTTGGCACTTATGGAACACATTTAGTGTGATGTGCATTATTGCTTGGCACACACAACCATTGTTCGAAAATGCACTTTATTCGCCCTCAAACACATTTTGAGCAAAGGATGATACGGCAGGTCAGAGTGAGCCAGCGGAAGGTGCCAGGAGGCTCATTCTAAGTGTGCCTGACGCAGCTTCGCATCCCGTTCTATCTGCAACAGTTTCATGTGGCTGAGAAGCACTGCTGTGGAGTTACACCTAAAATGAGAAAAAGTGTTACACTCGCTGTGATAATGTATTTCAAGCAACCTATAGGCTTTGTGGTAAAAATTTTCTCCATATATGGCACATGTGTGACACGTCCAAAAAAGCACTCCACTCGCTCAGAGATGAGTGTTTTGGCACTTATGGAACACATTTAGTGTGATGTGCATTATTGCTTGGCACACACAGCCATTGTTCGAAAATGCACTTTATTCGCTCTCAAACACATTTTGAGCAAAGGATGATACGGCAGGTCAGAGTGAGCCAGCGGAAGGTGCCAGGAGGCTCATTCCAAGTGTGCCTGACGCAGCTTTGCATCCCGTTCTATCTGCAACAGTTTCATGTGGCTGAGAAGCACTGCTGTGGAGTTACACCTAAAATGAGAAAAAAAAGTTTCACTCGCTGTGATAATGCATTTCAAGCAACCTAGAGGCTTTGTGGTAAAAATTTTCTACATATATGGCACATGTGTGACACGTCCAAAAAAGCACTCCACTCGCTCAGAGAAGAACGTTTTGGCACTTATGGAACACATTTAGTGTGATGTGCATTATTGCTTGGCACACACAACCATTGTTCGAAAATGCACTTTATTCGCTCTCAAACACATTTTGAGCAAAGGATGATACGGCAGGTCAGAGTGAGCCCGCGGAAGGTGCCAGGAGGCTCATTCCAAGTGTGCCTGACGCAGCTTCGCATCCCGTTCTATCTGCAACAGTTTCATGTGGCTGAGAAGCACTGCTGTGGAGTTACACCTAAAATGAGAAAAAGTGTTTCACTCGCTGTGATAATGTATTTCAAGCAACCTAGAGGCTTTGTGGTAAACATTTTCTCCATATATGACACATGTGTGACACGTCCAAAAAAGCACTCCACTCGCTCAGAGAAGAGCGTTTTGGCACTTATGGAACACATTTAGTGTGATGTGCATTATTGCTTGGCACACACAACCATTGTTCGAAAATGCACTTTATTCGCTCTCAAACACATTTTCAGCAAAGGATGATACGGCAGGTCAGAGTGAGCCAGCGGAAGGTGCCAGGAGGCTCATTCCAAGTGTGCCTGACGCAGCTTTGCATCCCGTTCTATCTGCAACAGTTTCATGTGGCTGAGAAGCACTGCTGTGGAGTTACACCTAAAATGAGAAAAAGTGTTTCACTCGCTGTGATAATGTATTTCAAGCAACCTAGAGGCTTTGTGGTAAAAATTTTCTACATATATGGCACATGTGTGACACGTCCAAAAAAGCACTCCACTCGCTCAGAGAAAAGCGTTTTGGCACTTATGGAACACGTTTAGTGTGATGTGCATTATTGCTTGGCACACACAACCATTGTTCGAAAATGCACTTTATTCGCTCTCAAACACTTTTTGAGCAAAGGATGATACGGCAGGTCAGAGTGAGCCCGCGGAAGGTGCCAGGAGGCTCATTCTAAGTGTGCCTGACGCAGCTTCGCATCCCGTTCTATCTGCAACAGTTTCATGTGGCTGAGAAGCACTGCTGTGGAGTTACACCTAAAATGAGAAAAAGTGTTTTACTCGCTGTGATAATGTATTTCAAGCAACCTAGAGGCTTTGTGGTAAAAATTTTCTACATATATGGCACATGTGTGACACGTCCAAAAAAGCACTCCACTCGCTCAGAGAAGAGCGTTTTGGCACTTATGGAACACATTTAGTGTGATGTGCATTATTGCTTGGCACACACAACCATTGTTCGAAAATGCACTTTATTCGCTCTCAAACACATTTTCAGCAAAGGATGATACGGCAGGTCAGAGTGAGCCAGCGGAAGGTGCCAGGAGGCTCATTCCAAGTGTGCCTGACGCAGCTTCGCATCCCGTTCTATCTGCAACAGTTTCATGTGGCTGAGAAGCACTGCTGTGGAGTTACACCTAAAATGAGAAAAAAAGTTTCACTCGCTGTGATAATGCATTTCAAGCAACCTAGAGGCTTTGTGGTAAAAATTTTCTACATATATGGCACATGTGTGACACGTCCAAAAAAGCACTCCACTCGCTCAGAGAAGAACGTTTTGGCACTTATGGAACACATTTAGTGTGATGTGCATTATTGCTTGGCACACACAACCATTGTTCGAAAATGCACTTTATTCGCTCTCAAACACATTTTGAGCAAAGGATGATACGGCAGGTCAGAGTGAGCCCGCGGAAGGTGCCAGGAGGCTCATTCTAAGTGTGCCTGACGCAGCTTCGCATCCCGTTCTATCTGCAACAGTTTCATGTGGCTGAGAAGCACTGCTGTGGAGTTACACCTAAAATGAAAAAAGTGTTTCACTCGCTGTGATAATGTATTTCAAGCAACCTAGAGGCTTTGTGGTAAAAATTTTCTCCATATATGGCACATGTGTGACACGTCCAAAAAATCACTCCACTCGCTCAGAGAAGAGCGTTTTGGCACTTATGGAACACATTTAGTGTGATGTGCATTATTGCTTGGCACACACAACCATTGTTCGAAAATGCACTTTATTCGCTCTCAAACACATTTTGAGCAAAGGATGATACGGCAGGTCAGAGTGAGCCAGCGGAAGGTGCCAGGAGGCTCATTCCAAGTGTGCCTGACGCAGCTTTGCATCCCGTTCTATCTGCAACAGTTTCATGTGGCTGAGAAGCACTGCTGTGGAGTTACACCTAAAATGAGAAAAAAAGTTTCACTCGCTGTGATAATGCATTTCAAGCAACCTAGAGGCTTTGTGGTAAAAATTTTCTACATATATGGCACATGTGTGACACGTCCAAAAAAGCACTCCACTCGCTCAGAGAAGAACGCTTTGGCACTTATGGAACACATTTAGTGTGATGTGCATTATTGCTTGGCACACACAACCATTGTTCGAAAATGCACTTTATTCGCTCTCAAACACATTTTGAGCAAAGGATGATACGGCAGGTCAGAGTGAGCCCGCGGAAGGTGCCAGGAGGCTCATTCCAAGTGTGCCTGACGCAGCTTCGCATCCCGTTCTATCTGCAACAGTTTCATGTGGCTGAGAAGCACTGCTGTGGAGTTACACCTAAAATGAGAAAAAGTGTTTCACTCGCTGTGATAATGTATTTCAAGCAACCTAGAGGCTTTGTGGTAAAAATTTTCTCCATATATGGCACATGTGTGACACGTCCAAAAAAGCACTCCACTCGCTCAGAGAAGAGCGTTTTGGCACTTATGGAACACATTTAGTGTGATGTGCATTATTGCTTGGCACACACAACCATTGTTCGAAAATGCACTTTATTCGCTCTCAAACACATTTTCAGCAAAGGATGATACGGCAGGTCAGAGTGAGCCAGCGGAAGGTGCCAGGAGGCTCATTCCAAGTGTGCCTGACGCAGCTTTGCATCCCGTTCTATCTGCAACAGTTTCATGTGGCTGAGAAGCACTGCTGTGGAGTTACACCTAAAATGAGAAAAAGTGTTTCACTCGCTGTGATAATGTATTTCAAGCAACCTAGAGGCTTTGTGGTAAAAATTTTCTACATATATGGCACATGTGTGACACGTCCAAAAAAGCACTCTACTCGCTCAGAGAAAAGCGTTTTGGCACTTATGGAACACGTTTAGTGTGATGTGCATTATTGCTTGGCACACACAACCATTGTTCGAAAATGCACTTTATTCGCTCTCAAACACATTTTGAGCAAAGGATGATACGGCAGGTCAGAGTGAGCCAGCGGAAGGTGCCAGGAGGCTCATTCCAAGTGTGCCTGACGCAGCTTTGCATCCCGTTCTATCTGCAACAGTTTCATGTGGCTGAGAAGCACTGCTGTGGAGTTACACCTAAAATGAGAAAAAAAGTTTCACTCGCTGTGATAATGCATTTCAAGCAACCTAGAGGCTTTGTGGTAAAAATTTTCTACATATATGGCACATGTGTGACACGTCCAAAAAAGCACTCCACTCGCTCAGAGAAGAACGCTTTGGCACTTATGGAACACATTTAGTGTGATGTGCATTATTGCTTGGCACACACAACCATTGTTCGAAAATGCACTTTATTCGCTCTCAAACACATTTTGAGCAAAGGATGATACGGCAGGTCAGAGTGAGCCCGCGGAAGGTGCCAGGAGGCTCATTCCAAGTGTGCCTGACGCAGCTTCGCATCCCGTTCTATCTGCAACAGTTTCATGTGGCTGAGAAGCACTGCTGTGGAGTTACACCTAAAATGAGAAAAAGTGTTTCACTCGCTGTGATAATGTATTTCAAGCAACCTAGAGGCTTTGTGGTAAAAATTTTCTCCATATATGGCACATGTGTGACACGTCCAAAAAAGCACTCCACTCGCTCAGAGAAGAGCGTTTTGGCACTTATGGAACACATTTAGTGTGATGTGCATTATTGCTTGGCACACACAACCATTGTTCGAAAATGCACTTTATTCGCTCTCAAACACATTTTGAGCAAAGGATGATACGGCAGGTCAGAGTGAGCCCGCGGAAGGTGCCAGGAGGCTCATTCTAAGTGTGCCTGACGCAGCTTCGCATCCCGTTCTATCTGCAACAGTTTCATGTGGCTGAGAAGCACTGCTGTGGAGTTACACCTAAAATGAGAAAAAGTGTTTCACTCGCTGTGATAATGTATTTCAAGCAACCTAGAGGCTTTGTGGTAAAAATTTTCTCCATATATGGCACATGTGTGACACGTCCAAAAAAGCACTCCACTCGCTCAGAGAAGAGCGTTTTGGCACTTATGGAACACATTTAGTGTGATGTGCATTATTGCTTGGCACACACAACCATTGTTCGAAAATTCACTTTATTCGCTCTCAAACACATTTTGAGCAAAGGATGATACGGCAGGTCAGAGTGAGCCAGCGGAAGGTGCCAGGAGGCTCATTCTAAGTGTGCCTGACGCAGCTTCGCATCCCGTTCTATCTGCAACAGTTTCATGTGGCTGAGAAGCACTGCTGTGGAGTTACACCTAAAATGAGAAAAAGTGTTTCACTCGCTGTGATAATGTATTTCAAGCAACCTAGAGGCTTTGTGGTAAAAATTTTCTACATATATGGCACATGTGTGACACGTCCAAAAAAGCACTCGACTCGCTCAGAGAAGAGCGTTTTGGCACTTATGTAACACTTTTAGTGTGATGTGCATTATTGCTTGGCACACACAACCATTGTTCGAAAATGCACTTTATTCGCTCTCAAACACATTTTCAGCAAAGGATGATACGGCAGGTCAGAGTGAGCCAGCGGAAGGTGCCAGGAGGCTCATTCTAAGTGTGCCTGACGCAGCTTCGCATCCCGTTCTATCTGCAACAGTTTCATGTGGCTGAGAAGCACTGCTGTGGAGTTACACCTAAAATGAGAAAAAGTGTTTCACTCGCTGTGATAATGTATTTCAAGCAACCTAGAGGCTTTGTGGTAAAAATTTTCTACATATATGGCACATGTGTGACACGTCCAAAAAAGCACTCCACTCGCTCAGAGAAGAGCGTTTTGGCACTTATGGAACACATTTAGTGTGATGTGCATTATTGCTTGGCACACACAACCATTGTTCGAAAATGCACTTTATTCGCTCTCAAACACATTTTGAGCAAAGGATGATACGGCAGGTCAGAGTGAGCCAGCGGAAGGTGCCAGGAGGCTCATTCCAAGTGTGCCTGACGCAGCTTCGCATCCCGTTCTATCTGCAACAGTTTCATGTGGCTGAGAAGTACTGCTGTGGAGTTACACCTAAAATGAAAAAAAGTGTTTCACTCGCTGTGATAATGTATTTCAAGCAACCTAGAGGCTTTGTGGTAAAAATTTTCTACATATATGGCACATGTGTGACACGTCCAAAAAAGCACTCCACTCGCTCAGAGAAAAGCGTTTTGGCACTTATGGAACACGTTTAGTGTGATGTGCATTATTGCTTGGCACACACAACCATTGTTCGAAAATGCACTTTATTCGCTCTCAAACACATTTTCAGCAAAGGATGATACGGCAGGTCAGAGTGAGCCAGCGGAAGGTGCCAGGAGGCTCATTCCAAGTGTGCCTGACGCAGCTTCGCATCCCGTTCTATCTGCAACAGTTTCATGTGGCTCAGAAGCACTGCTGTGGAGTTACACCTAAAATGAGAAAAAAAGTTTCACTCGCTGTGATAATGCATTTCAAGCAACCTAGAGGCTTTGTGGTAAAAATTTTCTACATATATGGCACATGTGTGACACGTCCAAAAAAGCACTCCACTCGCTCAGAGAAGAACGTTTTGGCACTTATGGAACACATTTAGTGTGATGTGCATTATTGCTTGGCACACACAACCATTGTTCGAAAATGCACTTTATTCGCTCTCAAACACATTTTGAGCAAAGGATGATACGGCAGGTCAGAGTGAGCCCGCGGAAGGTGCCAGGAGGCTCATTCTAAGTGTGCCTGACGCAGCTTCGCATCCCGTTCTATCTGCAACAGTTTCATGTGGCTGAGAAGCACTGCTGTGGAGTTACACCTAAAATGAGAAAAAGTGTTTCACTCGCTGTGATAATGTATTTCAAGCAACCTAGAGGCTTTGTGGTAAAAATTTTCTACATATATGGCACATGTGTGACACGTCCAAAAAATCACTCCACTCGCTCAGAGAAGAGCGTTTTGGCACTTATGGAACACATTTAGTGTGATGTGCATTATTGCTTGGCACACACAACCATTGTTCGAAAATGCACTTTATTCGCTCTCAAACACATTTTCAGCAAAGGATGATACGGCAGGTCAGAGTGAGCCAGCGGATGGTGCCAGGAGGCTCATTCCAAGTGTGCCTGACGCAGCTTCGCATCCCGTTCTATCTGCAACAGTTTCATGTGGCTGAGAAACACTGCTGTGGAGTTACACCTAAAATGAGAAAAAAAGTTTCACTCGCTGTGATAATGCATTTCAAGCAACCTAGAGACTTTGTGGTAAAAATTTTCTACATATATGGCACATGTGTGACACGTCCAAAAAAGCACTCCACTCGCTCAGAGAAGAACGTTTTGGCACTTATGGAACACATTTAGTGTGATGTGCATTATTGCTTGGCACACACAACCATTGTTCGAAAATGCACTTTATTCGCCCTCAAACACATTTTGAGCAAAGGATGATACGGCAGGTCAGAGTGAGCCAGCGGAAGGTGCCAGGAGGCTCATTCTAAGTGTGCCTGACGCAGCTTCGCATCCCGTTCTATCTGCAACAGTTTCATGTGGCTGAGAAGCACTGCTGTGGAGTTACACCTAAAATGAGAAAAAGTGTTACACTCGCTGTGATAATGTATTTCAAGCAACCTATAGGCTTTGTGGTAAAAATTTTCTCCATATATGGCACATGTGTGACACGTCCAAAAAAGCACTCCACTCGCTCAGAGATGAGTGTTTTGGCACTTATGGAACACATTTAGTGTGATGTGCATTATTGCTTGGCACACACAGCCATTGTTCGAAAATGCACTTTATTCGCTCTCAAACACATTTTGAGCAAAGGATGATACGGCAGGTCAGAGTGAGCCAGCGGAAGGTGCCAGGAGGCTCATTCCAAGTGTGCCTGACGCAGCTTTGCATCCCGTTCTATCTGCAACAGTTTCATGTGGCTGAGAAGCACTGCTGTGGAGTTACACCTAAAATGAGAAAAAAAAGTTTCACTCGCTGTGATAATGCATTTCAAGCAACCTAGAGGCTTTGTGGTAAAAATTTTCTACATATATGGCACATGTGTGACACGTCCAAAAAAGCACTCCACTCGCTCAGAGAAGAACGTTTTGGCACTTATGGAACACATTTAGTGTGATGTGCATTATTGCTTGGCACACACAACCATTGTTCGAAAATGCACTTTATTCGCTCTCAAACACATTTTGAGCAAAGGATGATACGGCAGGTCAGAGTGAGCCCGCGGAAGGTGCCAGGAGGCTCATTCCAAGTGTGCCTGACGCAGCTTCGCATCCCGTTCTATCTGCAACAGTTTCATGTGGCTGAGAAGCACTGCTGTGGAGTTACACCTAAAATGAGAAAAAGTGTTTCACTCGCTGTGATAATGTATTTCAAGCAACCTAGAGGCTTTGTGGTAAACATTTTCTCCATATATGACACATGTGTGACACGTCCAAAAAAGCACTCCACTCGCTCAGAGAAGAGCGTTTTGGCACTTATGGAACACATTTAGTGTGATGTGCATTATTGCTTGGCACACACAACCATTGTTCGAAAATGCACTTTATTCGCTCTCAAACACATTTTCAGCAAAGGATGATACGGCAGGTCAGAGTGAGCCAGCGGAAGGTGCCAGGAGGCTCATTCCAAGTGTGCCTGACGCAGCTTTGCATCCCGTTCTATCTGCAACAGTTTCATGTGGCTGAGAAGCACTGCTGTGGAGTTACACCTAAAATGAGAAAAAGTGTTTCACTCGCTGTGATAATGTATTTCAAGCAACCTAGAGGCTTTGTGGTAAAAATTTTCTACATATATGGCACATGTGTGACACGTCCAAAAAAGCACTCCACTCGCTCAGAGAAAAGCGTTTTGGCACTTATGGAACACGTTTAGTGTGATGTGCATTATTGCTTGGCACACACAACCATTGTTCGAAAATGCACTTTATTCGCTCTCAAACACTTTTTGAGCAAAGGATGATACGGCAGGTCAGAGTGAGCCCGCGGAAGGTGCCAGGAGGCTCATTCTAAGTGTGCCTGACGCAGCTTCGCATCCCGTTCTATCTGCAACAGTTTCATGTGGCTGAGAAGCACTGCTGTGGAGTTACACCTAAAATGAGAAAAAGTGTTTTACTCGCTGTGATAATGTATTTCAAGCAACCTAGAGGCTTTGTGGTAAAAATTTTCTACATATATGGCACATGTGTGACACGTCCAAAAAAGCACTCCACTCGCTCAGAGAAGAGCGTTTTGGCACTTATGGAACACATTTAGTGTGATGTGCATTATTGCTTGGCACACACAACCATTGTTCGAAAATGCACTTTATTCGCTCTCAAACACATTTTCAGCAAAGGATGATACGGCAGGTCAGAGTGAGCCAGCGGAAGGTGCCAGGAGGCTCATTCCAAGTGTGCCTGACGCAGCTTCGCATCCCGTTCTATCTGCAACAGTTTCATGTGGCTGAGAAGCACTGCTGTGGAGTTACACCTAAAATGAGAAAAAAAGTTTCACTCGCTGTGATAATGCATTTCAAGCAACCTAGAGGCTTTGTGGTAAAAATTTTCTACATATATGGCACATGTGTGACACGTCCAAAAAAGCACTCCACTCGCTCAGAGAAGAACGTTTTGGCACTTATGGAACACATTTAGTGTGATGTGCATTATTGCTTGGCACACACAACCATTGTTCGAAAATGCACTTTATTCGCTCTCAAACACATTTTGAGCAAAGGATGATACGGCAGGTCAGAGTGAGCCCGCGGAAGGTGCCAGGAGGCTCATTCTAAGTGTGCCTGACGCAGCTTCGCATCCCGTTCTATCTGCAACAGTTTCATGTGGCTGAGAAGCACTGCTGTGGAGTTACACCTAAAATGAAAAAAGTGTTTCACTCGCTGTGATAATGTATTTCAAGCAACCTAGAGGCTTTGTGGTAAAAATTTTCTCCATATATGGCACATGTGTGACACGTCCAAAAAATCACTCCACTCGCTCAGAGAAGAGCGTTTTGGCACTTATGGAACACATTTAGTGTGATGTGCATTATTGCTTGGCACACACAACCATTGTTCGAAAATGCACTTTATTCGCTCTCAAACACATTTTGAGCAAAGGATGATACGGCAGGTCAGAGTGAGCCAGCGGAAGGTGCCAGGAGGCTCATTCCAAGTGTGCCTGACGCAGCTTTGCATCCCGTTCTATCTGCAACAGTTTCATGTGGCTGAGAAGCACTGCTGTGGAGTTACACCTAAAATGAGAAAAAAAGTTTCACTCGCTGTGATAATGCATTTCAAGCAACCTAGAGGCTTTGTGGTAAAAATTTTCTACATATATGGCACATGTGTGACACGTCCAAAAAAGCACTCCACTCGCTCAGAGAAGAACGCTTTGGCACTTATGGAACACATTTAGTGTGATGTGCATTATTGCTTGGCACACACAACCATTGTTCGAAAATGCACTTTATTCGCTCTCAAACACATTTTGAGCAAAGGATGATACGGCAGGTCAGAGTGAGCCCGCGGAAGGTGCCAGGAGGCTCATTCCAAGTGTGCCTGACGCAGCTTCGCATCCCGTTCTATCTGCAACAGTTTCATGTGGCTGAGAAGCACTGCTGTGGAGTTACACCTAAAATGAGAAAAAGTGTTTCACTCGCTGTGATAATGTATTTCAAGCAACCTAGAGGCTTTGTGGTAAAAATTTTCTCCATATATGGCACATGTGTGACACGTCCAAAAAAGCACTCCACTCGCTCAGAGAAGAGCGTTTTGGCACTTATGGAACACATTTAGTGTGATGTGCATTATTGCTTGGCACACACAACCATTGTTCGAAAATGCACTTTATTCGCTCTCAAACACATTTTCAGCAAAGGATGATACGGCAGGTCAGAGTGAGCCAGCGGAAGGTGCCAGGAGGCTCATTCCAAGTGTGCCTGACGCAGCTTTGCATCCCGTTCTATCTGCAACAGTTTCATGTGGCTGAGAAGCACTGCTGTGGAGTTACACCTAAAATGAGAAAAAGTGTTTCACTCGCTGTGATAATGTATTTCAAGCAACCTAGAGGCTTTGTGGTAAAAATTTTCTACATATATGGCACATGTGTGACACGTCCAAAAAAGCACTCTACTCGCTCAGAGAAAAGCGTTTTGGCACTTATGGAACACGTTTAGTGTGATGTGCATTATTGCTTGGCACACACAACCATTGTTCGAAAATGCACTTTATTCGCTCTCAAACACATTTTGAGCAAAGGATGATACGGCAGGTCAGAGTGAGCCAGCGGAAGGTGCCAGGAGGCTCATTCCAAGTGTGCCTGACGCAGCTTTGCATCCCGTTCTATCTGCAACAGTTTCATGTGGCTGAGAAGCACTGCTGTGGAGTTACACCTAAAATGAGAAAAAAAGTTTCACTCGCTGTGATAATGCATTTCAAGCAACCTAGAGGCTTTGTGGTAAAAATTTTCTACATATATGGCACATGTGTGACACGTCCAAAAAAGCACTCCACTCGCTCAGAGAAGAACGCTTTGGCACTTATGGAACACATTTAGTGTGATGTGCATTATTGCTTGGCACACACAACCATTGTTCGAAAATGCACTTTATTCGCTCTCAAACACATTTTGAGCAAAGGATGATACGGCAGGTCAGAGTGAGCCCGCGGAAGGTGCCAGGAGGCTCATTCCAAGTGTGCCTGACGCAGCTTCGCATCCCGTTCTATCTGCAACAGTTTCATGTGGCTGAGAAGCACTGCTGTGGAGTTACACCTAAAATGAGAAAAAGTGTTTCACTCGCTGTGATAATGTATTTCAAGCAACCTAGAGGCTTTGTGGTAAAAATTTTCTCCATATATGGCACATGTGTGACACGTCCAAAAAAGCACTCCACTCGCTCAGAGAAGAGCGTTTTGGCACTTATGGAACACATTTAGTGTGATGTGCATTATTGCTTGGCACACACAACCATTGTTCGAAAATGCACTTTATTCGCTCTCAAACACATTTTGAGCAAAGGATGATACGGCAGGTCAGAGTGAGCCCGCGGAAGGTGCCAGGAGGCTCATTCTAAGTGTGCCTGACGCAGCTTCGCATCCCGTTCTATCTGCAACAGTTTCATGTGGCTGAGAAGCACTGCTGTGGAGTTACACCTAAAATGAGAAAAAGTGTTTTACTCGCTGTGATAATGTATTTCAAGCAACCTAGAGGCTTTGTGGTAAAAATTTTCTACATATATGGCACATGTGTGACACGTCCAAAAAAGCACTCCACTCGCTCAGAGAAGAGCGTTTTGGCACTTATGGAACACATTTAGTGTGATGTGCATTATTGCTTGGCACACACAACCATTGTTCGAAAATGCACTTTATTCGCTCTCAAACACATTTTGAGCAAAGGATGATACGGCAGGTCAGAGTGAGCCAGCGGAAGGTGCCAGGAGGCTCATTCCAAGTGTGCCTGACGCAGCTTCGCATCCCGTTCTATCTGCAACAGTTTCATGTGGCTGAGAAGCACTGCTGTGGAGTTACACCTAAAATGAGAAAAAGTGTTTTACTCGCTGTGATAATGTATTTCAAGCAACCTAGAGGCTTTGTGGTAAAAATTTTCTACATATATGGCACATGTGTGACACGTCCAAAAAAGCACTCCACTCGCTCAGAGAAGAGCGTTTTGGCACTTATGGAACACATTTAGTGTGATGTGCATTATTGCTTGGCACACACAACCATTGTTCGAAAATGCACTTTATTCGCTCTCAAACACATTTTCAGCAAAGGATGATACGGCAGGTCAGAGTGAGCCAGCGGAAGGTGCCAGGAGGCTCATTCCAAGTGTGCCTGACGCAGCTTCGCATCCCGTTCTATCTGCAACAGTTTCATGTGGCTGAGAAGCACTGCTGTGGAGTTACACCTAAAATGAGAAAAAAAGTTTCACTCGCTGTGATAATGCATTTCAAGCAACCTAGAGGCTTTGTGGTAAAAATTTTCTACATATATGGCACATGTGTGACACGTCCAAAAAAGCACTCCACTCGCTCAGAGAAGAACGTTTTGGCACTTATGGAACACATTTAGTGTGATGTGCATTATTGCTTGGCACACACAACCATTGTTCGAAAATGCACTTTATTCGCTCTCAAACACATTTTCAGCAAAGGATGATACGGCAGGTCAGAGTGAGCCCGCGGAAGGTGCCAGGAGGCTCATTCCAAGTGTGCCTGACGCAGCTTTGCATCCCGTTCTATCTGCAACAGTTTCATGTGGCTGAGAAGCACTGCTGTGGAGTTACACCTAAAATGAGAAAAAGTGTTTCACTCGCTGTGATAATGTATTTCAAGCAACCTAGAGGCTTTGTGGTAAAAATTTTCTACATATATGGCACATGTGTGACACGTCCAAAAAAGCACTCCACTCGCTCAGAGAAAAGCGTTTTGGCACTTATGGAACACGTTTAGTGTGATGTGCATTATTGCTTGGCACACACAACCATTGTTCGAAAATGCACTTTATTCGCTCTCAAACACTTTTTGAGCAAAGGATGATACGGCAGGTCAGAGTGAGCCCGCGGAAGGTGCCAGGAGGCTCATTCTAAGTGTGCCTGACGCAGCTTCGCATCCCGTTCTATCTGCAACAGTTTCATGTGGCTGAGAAGCACTGCTGTGGAGTTACACCTAAAATGAGAAAAAGTGTTTTACTCGCTGTGATAATGTATTTCAAGCAACCTAGAGGCTTTGTGGTAAAAATTTTCTACATATATGGCACATGTGTGACACGTCCAAAAAAGCACTCCACTCGCTCAGAGAAGAGCGTTTTGGCACTTATGGAACACATTTAGTGTGATGTGCATTATTGCTTGGCACACACAACCATTGTTCGAAAATGCACTTTATTCGCTCTCAAACACATTTTCAGCAAAGGATGATACGGCAGGTCAGAGTGAGCCAGCGGAAGGTGCCAGGAGGCTCATTCCAAGTGTGCCTGACGCAGCTTCGCATCCCGTTCTATCTGCAACAGTTTCATGTGGCTGAGAAGCACTGCTGTGGAGTTACACCTAAAATGAGAAAAAAAGTTTCACTCGCTGTGATAATGCATTTCAAGCAACCTAGAGGCTTTGTGGTAAAAATTTTCTACATATATGGCACATGTGTGACACGTCCAAAAAAGCACTCCACTCGCTCAGAGAAGAACGTTTTGGCACTTATGGAACACATTTAGTGTGATGTGCATTATTGCTTGGCACACACAACCATTGTTCGAAAATGCACTTTATTCGCTCTCAAACACATTTTGAGCAAAGGATGATACGGCAGGTCAGAGTGAGCCCGCGGAAGGTGCCAGGAGGCTCATTCTAAGTGTGCCTGACGCAGCTTCGCATCCCGTTCTATCTGCAACAGTTTCATGTGGCTGAGAAGCACTGCTGTGGAGTTACACCTAAAATGAAAAAAGTGTTTCACTCGCTGTGATAATGTATTTCAAGCAACCTAGAGGCTTTGTGGTAAAAATTTTCTACATATATGGCACATGTGTGACACGTCCAAAAAATCACTCCACTCGCTCAGAGAAGAGCGTTTTGGCACTTATGGAACACATTTAGTGTGATGTGCATTATTGCTTGGCACACACAACCATTGTTCGAAAATGCACTTTATTCGCTCTCAAACACATTTTGAGCAAAGGATGATACGGCAGGTCAGAGTGAGCCAGCGGAAGGTGCCAGGAGGCTCATTCCAAGTGTGCCTGACGCAGCTTTGCATCCCGTTCTATCTGCAACAGTTTCATGTGGCTGAGAAGCACTGCTGTGGAGTTACACCTAAAATGAGAAAAAGTGTTTCACTCGCTGTGATAATGTATTTCAAGCAACCTAGAGGCTTTGTGGTAAAAATTTTCTACATATATGGCACATGTGTGACACGTCCAAAAAAGCACTCCACTCGCTCAGAGAAAAGCGTTTTGGCACTTATGGAACACGTTTAGTGTGATGTGCATTATTGCTTGGCACACACAACCATTGTTCGAAAATGCACTTTATTCGCTCTCAAACACTTTTTGAGCAAAGGATGATACGGCAGGTCAGAGTGAGCCCGCGGAAGGTGCCAGGAGGCTCATTCTAAGTGTGCCTGACGCAGCTTCGCATCCCGTTCTATCTGCAACAGTTTCATGTGGCTGAGAAGCACTGCTGTGGAGTTACACCTAAAATGAGAAAAAGTGTTTTACTCGCTGTGATAATGTATTTCAAGCAACCTAGAGGCTTTGTGGTAAAAATTTTCTACATATATGGCACATGTGTGACACGTCCAAAAAAGCACTCCACTCGCTCAGAGAAGAGCGTTTTGGCACTTATGGAACACATTTAGTGTGATGTGCATTATTGCTTGGCACACACAACCATTGTTCGAAAATGCACTTTATTCGCTCTCAAACACATTTTCAGCAAAGGATGATACGGCAGGTCAGAGTGAGCCAGCGGAAGGTGCCAGGAGGCTCATTCCAAGTGTGCCTGACGCAGCTTCGCATCCCGTTCTATCTGCAACAGTTTCATGTGGCTGAGAAGCACTGCTGTGGAGTTACACCTAAAATGAGAAAAAAAGTTTCACTCGCTGTGATAATGCATTTCAAGCAACCTAGAGGCTTTGTGGTAAAAATTTTCTACATATATGGCACATGTGTGACACGTCCAAAAAAGCACTCCACTCGCTCAGAGAAGAACGTTTTGGCACTTATGGAACACATTTAGTGTGATGTGCATTATTGCTTGGCACACACAACCATTGTTCGAAAATGCACTTTATTCGCTCTCAAACACATTTTGAGCAAAGGATGATACGGCAGGTCAGAGTGAGCCCGCGGAAGGTGCCAGGAGGCTCATTCTAAGTGTGCCTGACGCAGCTTCGCATCCCGTTCTATCTGCAACAGTTTCATGTGGCTGAGAAGCACTGCTGTGGAGTTACACCTAAAATGAGAAAAAGTGTTTCACTCGCTGTGATAATGTATTTCAAGCAACCTAGAGGCTTTGTGGTAAAAATTTTCTACATATATGGCACATGTGTGACACGTCCAAAAAAGCACTCCACTCGCTCAGAGAAGAGCGTTTTGGCACTTATGGAACACATTTAGTGTGATGTGCATTATTGCTTGGCACACACAACCATTGTTCGAAAATGCACTTTATTCGCTCTCAAACACATTTTGAGCAAAGGATGATACGGCAGGTCAGAGTGAGCCAGCGGAAGGTGCCAGGAGGCTCATTCCAAGTGTGCCTGACGCAGCTTCGCATCCCGTTCTATCTGCAACAGTTTCATGTGGCTGAGAAGCACTGCTGTGGAGTTACACCTAAAATGAGAAAAAGTGTTTCACTCGCTGTGATAATGTATTTCAAGCAACCTAGAGGCTTTGTGGTAAAAATTTTCTACATATATGGCACATGTGTGACACGTCCAAAAAAGCACTCCACTCGCTCAGAGAAAAGCGTTTTGGCACTTATGGAACACGTTTAGTGTGATGTGCATTATTGCTTGGCACACACAACCATTGTTCGAAAATGCACTTTATTCGCTCTCAAACACTTTTTGAGCAAAGGATGATACGGCAGGTCAGAGTGAGCCCGCGGAAGGTGCCAGGAGGCTCATTCTAAGTGTGCCTGACGCAGCTTCGCATCCCGTTCTATCTGCAACAGTTTCATGTGGCTGAGAAGCACTGCTGTGGAGTTACACCTAAAATGAGAAAAAGTGTTTTACTCGCTGTGATAATGTATTTCAAGCAACCTAGAGGCTTTGTGGTAAAAATTTTCTACATATATGGCACATGTGTGACACGTCCAAAAAAGCACTCCACTCGCTCAGAGAAGAGCGTTTTGGCACTTATGGAACACATTTAGTGTGATGTGCATTATTGCTTGGCACACACAACCATTGTTCGAAAATGCACTTTATTCGCTCTCAAACACATTTTCAGCAAAGGATGATACGGCAGGTCAGAGTGAGCCAGCGGAAGGTGCCAGGAGGCTCATTCCAAGTGTGCCTGACGCAGCTTCGCATCCCGTTCTATCTGCAACAGTTTCATGTGGCTGAGAAGCACTGCTGTGGAGTTACACCTAAAATGAGAAAAAAAGTTTCACTCGCTGTGATAATGCATTTCAAGCAACCTAGAGGCTTTGTGGTAAAAATTTTCTACATATATGGCACATGTGTGACACGTCCAAAAAAGCACTCCACTCGCTCAGAGAAGAACGTTTTGGCACTTATGGAACACATTTAGTGTGATGTGCATTATTGCTTGGCACACACAACCATTGTTCGAAAATGCACTTTATTCGCTCTCAAACACATTTTCAGCAAAGGATGATACGGCAGGTCAGAGTGAGCCCGCGGAAGGTGCCAGGAGGCTCATTCCAAGTGTGCCTGACGCAGCTTTGCATCCCGTTCTATCTGCAACAGTTCCATGTGGCTGAGAAGCACTGCTGTGGAGTTACACCTAAAATGAGAAAAAGTGTTTCACTCGCTGTGATAATGTATTTCAAGCAACCTAGAGGCTTTGTGGTAAAAATTTTCTACATATATGGCACATGTGTGACACGTCCAAAAAAGCACTCCACTCGCTCAGAGAAAAGCGTTTTGGCACTTATGGAACACGTTTAGTGTGATGTGCATTATTGCTTGGCACACACAACCATTGTTCGAAAATGCACTTTATTCGCTCTCAAACACTTTTTGAGCAAAGGATGATACGGCAGGTCAGAGTGAGCCCGCGGAAGGTGCCAGGAGGCTCATTCTAAGTGTGCCTGACGCAGCTTCGCATCCCGTTCTATCTGCAACAGTTTCATGTGGCTGAGAAGCACTGCTGTGGAGTTACACCTAAAATGAGAAAAAGTGTTTTACTCGCTGTGATAATGTATTTCAAGCAACCTAGAGGCTTTGTGGTAAAAATTTTCTACATATATGGCACATGTGTGACACGTCCAAAAAAGCACTCCACTCGCTCAGAGAAGAGCGTTTTGGCACTTATGGAACACATTTAGTGTGATGTGCATTATTGCTTGGCACACACAACCATTGTTCGAAAATGCACTTTATTCGCTCTCAAACACATTTTCAGCAAAGGATGATACGGCAGGTCAGAGTGAGCCAGCGGAAGGTGCCAGGAGGCTCATTCCAAGTGTGCCTGACGCAGCTTCGCATCCCGTTCTATCTGCAACAGTTTCATGTGGCTGAGAAGCACTGCTGTGGAGTTACACCTAAAATGAGAAAAAAAGTTTCACTCGCTGTGATAATGCATTTCAAGCAACCTAGAGGCTTTGTGGTAAAAATTTTCTACATATATGGCACATGTGTGACACGTCCAAAAAAGCACTCCACTCGCTCAGAGAAGAACGTTTTGGCACTTATGGAACACATTTAGTGTGATGTGCATTATTGCTTGGCACACACAACCATTGTTCGAAAATGCACTTTATTCGCTCTCAAACACATTTTGAGCAAAGGATGATACGGCAGGTCAGAGTGAGCCCGCGGAAGGTGCCAGGAGGCTCATTCTAAGTGTGCCTGACGCAACTTCGCATCCCGTTCTATCTGCAACAGTTTCATGTGGCTGAGAAGCACTGCTGTGGAGTTACACCTAAAATGAGAAAAAGTGTTTCACTCGCTGTGATAATGTATTTCAAGCAACCTAGAGGCTTTGTGGTAAAAATTTTCTACATATATGGCACATGTGTGACACGTCCAAAAAAGCACTCCACTCGCTCAGAGAAGAGCGTTTTGGCACTTATGGAACACTTTTAGTGTGAT
Organism: Doryrhamphus excisus; assembly: GCF_037039965.1. NCBI lineage: Eukaryota > Metazoa > Chordata > Actinopteri > Syngnathiformes > Syngnathidae > Doryrhamphus > Doryrhamphus excisus. The sequence continues at coordinate 3,803,467 of NC_136370.1, forward strand.
GTGCATTATTGCTTGGCACACACAACCATTGTTCGAAAATGCACTTTATTCGCTCTCAAACACATTTTCAGCAAAGGATGATACGGCAGGTCAGAGTGAGCCCGCGGAAGGTGCCAGGAGGCTCATTCCAAGTGTGCCTGACGCAGCTTCGCATCCCGTTCTATCTGCAACAGTTTCATGTGGCTGAGAAGCACTGCTGTGGAGTTACACCTAAAATGAAAAAAAGTGTTTCACTCGCTGTGATAATGTATTTCAAGCAACCTAGAGGCTTTGTGGTAAAAATTTTCTACATATATGGCACATGTGTGACACGTCCAAAAAATCACTCCACTCGCTCAGAGAAGAGCGTTTTGGCACTTATGGAACACATTTAGTGTGATGTGCATTATTGCTTGGCACACACAACCATTGTTCGAAAATGCACTTTATTCGCTCTCAAACACATTTTCAGCAAAGGATGATACGGCAGGTCAGAGTGAGCCAGCGGAAGGTGCCAGGAGGCTCATTCCAAGTGTGCCTGACGCAGCTTTGCATCCCGTTCTATCTGCAACAGTTTCATGTGGCTGAGAAGCACTGCTGTGGAGTTACACCTAAAATGAGAAAAAGTGTTTCACTCGCTGTGATAATGTATTTCAAGCAACCTAGAGGCTTTGTGGTAAAAATTTTCTACATATATGGCACATGTGTGACACGTCCAAAAAAGCACTCCACTCGCTCAGAGAAAAGCGTTTTGGCACTTATGGAACACGTTTAGTGTGATGTGCATTATTGCTTGGCACACACAACCATTGTTCGAAAATGCACTTTATTCGCTCTCAAACACTTTTTGAGCAAAGGATGATACGGCAGGTCAGAGTGAGCCCGCGGAAGGTGCCAGGAGGCTCATTCTAAGTGTGCCTGACGCAGCTTCGCATCCCGTTCTATCTGCAACAGTTTCATGTGGCTGAGAAGCACTGCTGTGGAGTTACACCTAAAATGAGAAAAAGTGTTTTACTCGCTGTGATAATGTATTTCAAGCAACCTAGAGGCTTTGTGGTAAAAATTTTCTACATATATGGCACATGTGTGACACGTCCAAAAAAGCACTCCACTCGCTCAGAGAAGAGCGTTTTGGCACTTATGGAACACATTTAGTGTGATGTGCATTATTGCTTGGCACACACAACCATTGTTCGAAAATGCACTTTATTCGCTCTCAAACACATTTTCAGCAAAGGATGATACGGCAGGTCAGAGTGAGCCAGCGGAAGGTGCCAGGAGGCTCATTCCAAGTGTGCCTGACGCAGCTTCGCATCCCGTTCTATCTGCAACAGTTTCATGTGGCTGAGAAGCACTGCTGTGGAGTTACACCTAAAATGAGAAAAAAAGTTTCACTCGCTGTGATAATGCATTTCAAGCAACCTAGAGGCTTTGTGGTAAAAATTTTCTACATATATGGCACATGTGTGACACGTCCAAAAAAGCACTCCACTCGCTCAGAGAAGAACGTTTTGGCACTTATGGAACACATTTAGTGTGATGTGCATTATTGCTTGGCACACACAACCATTGTTCGAAAATGCACTTTATTCGCTCTCAAACACATTTTCAGCAAAGGATGATACGGCAGGTCAGAGTGAGCCCGCGGAAGGTGCCAGGAGGCTCATTCTAAGTGTGCCTGACGCAGCTTCGCATCCCGTTCTATCTGCAACAGTTTCATGTGGCTGAGAAGCACTGCTGTGGAGTTACACCTAAAATGAGAAAAAGTGTTTCACTCGCTGTGATAATGTATTTCAAGCAACCTAGAGGCTTTGTGGTAAAAATTTTCTACATATATGGCACATGTGTGACACGTCCAAAAAAGCACTCCACTCGCTCATAGAAGAGCGTTTTGGCACTTATGGAACACATTTAGTGTGATGTGCATTATTGCTTGGCACACACAACCATTGTTCGAAAATGCACTTTATTCGCTCTCAAACACATTTTGAGCAAAGGATGATACGGCAGGTCAGAGTGAGCCAGCGGAAGGTGCCAGGAGGCTCATTCCAAGTGTGCCTGACGCAGCTTCGCATCCCGTTCTATCTGCAACAGTTTCATGTGGCTGAGAAGCACTGCTGTGGAGTTACACCTAAAATGAGAAAAAGTGTTTCACTCGCTGTGATAATGTATTTCAAGCAACCTAGAGGCTTTGTGGTAAAAATTTTCTCCATATATGGCACATGTGTGACACGTCCAAAAAATCACTCCACTCGCTCAGAGAAGAGCGTTTTGGCACTTATGGAACACATTTAGTGTGATGTGCATTATTGCTTGGCACACACAACCATTGTTCGAAAATGCACTTTATTCGCTCTCAAACACATTTTCAGCAAAGGATGATACGGCAGGTCAGAGTGAGCCAGCGGAAGGTGCCAGGAGGCTCATTCCAAGTGTGCCTGACGCAGCTTTGCATCCCGTTCTATCTGCAACAGTTTCATGTGGCTGAGAAGCACTGCTGTGGAGTTACACCTAAAATGAGAAAAAGTGTTTCACTCGCTGTGATAATGTATTTCAAGCAACCTAGAGGCTTTGTGGTAAAAATTTTCTACATATATGGCACATGTGTGACACGTCCAAAAAAGCACTCCACTCGCTCAGAGAAAAGCGTTTTGGCACTTATGGAACACGTTTAGTGTGATGTGCATTATTGCTTGGCACACACAACCATTGTTCGAAAATGCACTTTATTCGCTCTCAAACACTTTTTGAGCAAAGGATGATACGGCAGGTCAGAGTGAGCCCGCGGAAGGTGCCAGGAGGCTCATTCTAAGTGTGCCTGACGCAGCTTCGCATCCCGTTCTATCTGCAACAGTTTCATGTGGCTGAGAAGCACTGCTGTGGAGTTACACCTAAAATGAGAAAAAGTGTTTTACTCGCTGTGATAATGTATTTCAAGCAACCTAGAGGCTTTGTGGTAAAAATTTTCTACATATATGGCACATGTGTGACACGTCCAAAAAAGCACTCCACTCGCTCAGAGAAGAGCGTTTTGGCACTTATGGAACACATTTAGTGTGATGTGCATTATTGCTTGGCACACACAACCATTGTTCGAAAATGCACTTTATTCGCTCTCAAACACATTTTCAGCAAAGGATGATACGGCAGGTCAGAGTGAGCCAGCGGAAGGTGCCAGGAGGCTCATTCCAAGTGTGCCTGACGCAGCTTCGCATCCCGTTCTATCTGCAACAGTTTCATGTGGCTGAGAAGCACTGCTGTGGAGTTACACCTAAAATGAGAAAAAAAGTTTCACTCGCTGTGATAATGCATTTCAAGCAACCTAGAGGCTTTGTGGTAAAAATTTTCTACATATATGGCACATGTGTGACACGTCCAAAAAAGCACTCCACTCGCTCAGAGAAGAACGTTTTGGCACTTATGGAACACATTTAGTGTGATGTGCATTATTGCTTGGCACACACAACCATTGTTCGAAAATGCACTTTATTCGCTCTCAAACACATTTTGAGCAAAGGATGATACGGCAGGTCAGAGTGAGCCCGCGGAAGGTGCCAGGAGGCTCATTCTAAGTGTGCCTGACGCAGCTTCGCATCCCGTTCTATCTGCAACAGTTTCATGTGGCTGAGAAGCACTGCTGTGGAGTTACACCTAAAATGAAAAAAGTGTTTCACTCGCTGTGATAATGTATTTCAAGCAACCTAGAGGCTTTGTGGTAAAAATTTTCTACATATATGGCACATGTGTGACACGTCCAAAAAATCACTCCACTCGCTCAGAGAAGAGCGTTTTGGCACTTATGGAACACATTTAGTGTGATGTGCATTATTGCTTGGCACACACAACCATTGTTCGAAAATGCACTTTATTCGCTCTCAAACACATTTTGAGCAAAGGATGATACGGCAGGTCAGAGTGAGCCAGCGGAAGGTGCCAGGAGGCTCATTCCAAGTGTGCCTGACGCAGCTTTGCATCCCGTTCTATCTGCAACAGTTTCATGTGGCTGAGAAGCACTGCTGTGGAGTTACACCTAAAATGAGAAAAAAAGTTTCACTCGCTGTGATAATGCATTTCAAGCAACCTAGAGGCTTTGTGGTAAAAATTTTCTACATATATGGCACATGTGTGACACGTCCAAAAAAGCACTCCACTCGCTCAGAGAAGAACGCTTTGGCACTTATGGAACACATTTAGTGTGATGTGCATTATTGCTTGGCACACACAACCATTGTTCGAAAATGCACTTTATTCGCTCTCAAACACATTTTGAGCAAAGGATGATACGGCAGGTCAGAGTGAGCCCGCGGAAGGTGCCAGGAGGCTCATTCCAAGTGTGCCTGACGCAGCTTCGCATCCCGTTCTATCTGCAACAGTTTCATGTGGCTGAGAAGCACTGCTGTGGAGTTACACCTAAAATGAGAAAAAGTGTTTCACTCGCTGTGATAATGTATTTCAAGCAACCTAGAGGCTTTGTGGTAAAAATTTTCTCCATATATGGCACATGTGTGACACGTCCAAAAAAGCACTCCACTCGCTCAGAGAAGAGCGTTTTGGCACTTATGGAACACATTTAGTGTGATGTGCATTATTGCTTGGCACACACAACCATTGTTCGAAAATGCACTTTATTCGCTCTCAAACACATTTTCAGCAAAGGATGATACGGCAGGTCAGAGTGAGCCAGCGGAAGGTGCCAGGAGGCTCATTCCAAGTGTGCCTGACGCAGCTTCGCATCCCGTTCTATCTGCAACAGTTTCATGTGGCTGAGAAGCACTGCTGTGGAGTTACACCTAAAATGAGAAAAAAAGTTTCACTCGCTGTGATAATGCATTTCAAGCAACCTAGAGGCTTTGTGGTAAAAATTTTCTACATATATGGCACATGTGTGACACGTCCAAAAAAGCACTCCACTCGCTCAGAGAAGAACGTTTTGGCACTTATGGAACACATTTAGTGTGATGTGCATTATTGCTTGGCACACACAACCATTGTTCGAAAATGCACTTTATTCGCTCTCAAACACATTTTGAGCAAAGGATGATACGGCAGGTCAGAGTGAGCCCGCGGAAGGTGCCAGGAGGCTCATTCTAAGTGTGCCTGACGCAGCTTCGCATCCCGTTCTATCTGCAACAGTTTCATGTGGCTGAGAAGCACTGCTGTGGAGTTACACCTAAAATGAAAAAAGTGTTTCACTCGCTGTGATAATGTATTTCAAGCAACCTAGAGGCTTTGTGGTAAAAATTTTCTACATATATGGCACATGTGTGACACGTCCAAAAAATCACTCCACTCGCTCAGAGAAGAGCGTTTTGGCACTTATGGAACACATTTAGTGTGATGTGCATTATTGCTTGGCACACACAACCATTGTTCGAAAATGCACTTTATTCGCTCTCAAACACATTTTGAGCAAAGGATGATACGGCAGGTCAGAGTGAGCCAGCGGAAGGTGCCAGGAGGCTCATTCCAAGTGTGCCTGACGCAGCTTTGCATCCCGTTCTATCTGCAACAGTTTCATGTGGCTGAGAAGCACTGCTGTGGAGTTACACCTAAAATGAGAAAAAAAGTTTCACTCGCTGTGATAATGCATTTCAAGCAACCTAGAGGCTTTGTGGTAAAAATTTTCTACATATATGGCACATGTGTGACACGTCCAAAAAAGCACTCCACTCGCTCAGAGAAGAACGCTTGGCACTTATGGAACACATTTAGTGTGATGTGCATTATTGCTTGGCACACACAACCATTGTTCGAAAATGCACTTTATTCGCTCTCAAACACATTTTGAGCAAAGGATGATACGGCAGGTCAGAGTGAGCCCGCGGAAGGTGCCAGGAGGCTCATTCCAAGTGTGCCTGACGCAGCTTCGCATCCCGTTCTATCTGCAACAGTTTCATGTGGCTGAGAAGCACTGCTGTGGAGTTACACCTAAAATGAGAAAAAGTGTTTCACTCGCTGTGATAATGTATTTCAAGCAACCTAGAGGCTTTGTGGTAAAAATTTTCTCCATATATGGCACATGTGTGACACGTCCAAAAAAGCACTCCACTCGCTCAGAGAAGAGCGTTTTGGCACTTATGGAACACATTTAGTGTGATGTGCATTATTGCTTGGCACACACAACCATTGTTCGAAAATGCACTTTATTCGCTCTCAAACACATTTTCAGCAAAGGATGATACGGCAGGTCAGAGTGAGCCAGCGGAAGGTGCCAGGAGGCTCATTCCAAGTGTGCCTGACGCAGCTTTGCATCCCGTTCTATCTGCAACAGTTTCATGTGGCTGAGAAGCACTGCTGTGGAGTTACACCTAAAATGAGAAAAAGTGTTTCACTCGCTGTGATAATGTATTTCAAGCAACCTAGAGGCTTTGTGGTAAAAATTTTCTACATATATGGCACATGTGTGACACGTCCAAAAAAGCACTCCACTCGCTCAGAGAAAAGCGTTTTGGCACTTATGGAACACGTTTAGTGTGATGTGCATTATTGCTTGGCACACACAACCATTGTTCGAAAATGCACTTTATTCGCTCTCAAACACTTTTTGAGCAAAGGATGATACGGCAGGTCAGAGTGAGCCCGCGGAAGGTGCCAGGAGGCTCATTCTAAGTGTGCCTGACGCAGCTTCGCATCCCGTTCTATCTGCAACAGTTTCATGTGGCTGAGAAGCACTGCTGTGGAGTTACACCTAAAATGAGAAAAAGTGTTTTACTCGCTGTGATAATGTATTTCAAGCAACCTAGAGGCTTTGTGGTAAAAATTTTCTACATATATGGCACATGTGTGACACGTCCAAAAAAGCACTCCACTCGCTCAGAGAAGAGCGTTTTGGCACTTATGGAACACATTTAGTGTGATGTGCATTATTGCTTGGCACACACAACCATTGTTCGAAAATGCACTTTATTCGCTCTCAAACACATTTTCAGCAAAGGATGATACGGCAGGTCAGAGTGAGCCAGCGGAAGGTGCCAGGAGGCTCATTCCAAGTGTGCCTGACGCAGCTTCGCATCCCGTTCTATCTGCAACAGTTTCATGTGGCTGAGAAGCACTGCTGTGGAGTTACACCTAAAATGAGAAAAAAAGTTTCACTCGCTGTGATAATGCATTTCAAGCAACCTAGAGGCTTTGTGGTAAAAATTTTCTACATATATGGCACATGTGTGACACGTCCAAAAAAGCACTCCACTCGCTCAGAGAAGAACGTTTTGGCACTTATGGAACACATTTAGTGTGATGTGCATTATTGCTTGGCACACACAACCATTGTTCGAAAATGCACTTTATTCGCTCTCAAACACATTTTGAGCAAAGGATGATACGGCAGGTCAGAGTGAGCCCGCGGAAGGTGCCAGGAGGCTCATTCTAAGTGTGCCTGACGCAGCTTCGCATCCCGTTCTATCTGCAACAGTTTCATGTGGCTGAGAAGCACTGCTGTGGAGTTACACCTAAAATGAAAAAAGTGTTTCACTCGCTGTGATAATGTATTTCAAGCAACCTAGAGGCTTTGTGGTAAAAATTTTCTACATATATGGCACATGTGTGACACGTCCAAAAAATCACTCCACTCGCTCAGAGAAGAGCGTTTTGGCACTTATGGAACACATTTAGTGTGATGTGCATTATTGCTTGGCACACACAACCATTGTTCGAAAATGCACTTTATTCGCTCTCAAACACATTTTGAGCAAAGGATGATACGGCAGGTCAGAGTGAGCCAGCGGAAGGTGCCAGGAGGCTCATTCCAAGTGTGCCTGACGCAGCTTTGCATCCCGTTCTATCTGCAACAGTTTCATGTGGCTGAGAAGCACTGCTGTGGAGTTACACCTAAAATGAGAAAAAAAGTTTCACTCGCTGTGATAATGCATTTCAAGCAACCTAGAGGCTTTGTGGTAAAAATTTTCTACATATATGGCACATGTGTGACACGTCCAAAAAAGCACTCCACTCGCTCAGAGAAGAACGCTTTGGCACTTATGGAACACATTTAGTGTGATGTGCATTATTGCTTGGCACACACAACCATTGTTCGAAAATGCACTTTATTCGCTCTCAAACACATTTTGAGCAAAGGATGATACGGCAGGTCAGAGTGAGCCCGCGGAAGGTGCCAGGAGGCTCATTCTAAGTGTGCCTGACGCAGCTTCGCATCCCGTTCTATCTGCAACAGTTTCATGTGGCTGAGAAGCACTGCTGTGGAGTTACACCTAAAATGAAAAAAGTGTTTCACTCGCTGTGATAATGTATTTCAAGCAACCTAGAGGCTTTGTGGTAAAAATTTTCTACATATATGGCACATGTGTGACACGTCCAAAAAATCACTCCACTCGCTCAGAGAAGAGCGTTTTGGCACTTATGGAACACATTTAGTGTGATGTGCATTATTGCTTGGCACACACAACCATTGTTCGAAAATGCACTTTATTCGCTCTCAAACACATTTTGAGCAAAGGATGATACGGCAGGTCAGAGTGAGCCCGCGGAAGGTGCCAGGAGGCTCATTCCAAGTGTGCCTGACGCAGCTTTGCATCCCGTTCTATCTGCAACAGTTTCATGTGGCTGAGAAGCACTGCTGTGGAGTTACACCTAAAATGAGAAAAAGTGTTTCACTCGCTGTGATAATGTATTTCAAGCAACCTAGAGGCTTTGTGGTAAAAATTTTCTACATATATGGCACATGTGTGACACGTCCAAAAAAGCACTCCACTCGCTCAGAGAAAAGCGTTTTGGCACTTATGGAACACGTTTAGTGTGATGTGCATTATTGCTTGGCACACACAACCATTGTTCGAAAATGCACTTTATTCGCTCTCAAACACTTTTTGAGCAAAGGATGATACGGCAGGTCAGAGTGAGCCCGCGGAAGGTGCCAGGAGGCTCATTCTAAGTGTGCCTGACGCAGCTTCGCATCCCGTTCTATCTGCAACAGTTTCATGTGGCTGAGAAGCACTGCTGTGGAGTTACACCTAAAATGAGAAAAAGTGTTTTACTCGCTGTGATAATGTATTTCAAGCAACCTAGAGGCTTTGTGGTAAAAATTTTCTACATATATGGCACATGTGTGACACGTCCAAAAAAGCACTCCACTCGCTCAGAGAAGAGCGTTTTGGCACTTATGGAACACATTTAGTGTGATGTGCATTATTGCTTGGCACACACAACCATTGTTCGAAAATGCACTTTATTCGCTCTCAAACACATTTTGAGCAAAGGATGATACGGCAGGTCAGAGTGAGCCAGCGGAAGGTGCCAGGAGGCTCATTCCAAGTGTGCCTGACGCAGCTTTGCATCCCGTTCTATCTGCAACAGTTTCATGTGGCTGAGAAGCACTGCTGTGGAGTTACACCTAAAATGAGAAAAAAAGTTTCACTCGCTGTGATAATGCATTTCAAGCAACCTAGAGGCTTTGTGGTAAAAATTTTCTACATATATGGCACATGTGTGACACGTCCAAAAAAGCACTCCACTCGCTCAGAGAAGAACGTTTTGGCACTTATGGAACACATTTAGTGTGATGTGCATTATTGCTTGGCACACACAACCATTGTTCGAAAATGCACTTTATTCGCTCTCAAACACATTTTGAGCAAAGGATGATACGGCAGGTCAGAGTGAGCCCGCGGAAGGTGCCAGGAGGCTCATTCTAAGTGTGCCTGACGCAGCTTCGCATCCCGTTCTATCTGCAACAGTTTCATGTGGCTGAGAAGCACTGCTGTGGAGTTACACCTAAAATGAAAAAAGTGTTTCACTCGCTGTGATAATGTATTTCAAGCAACCTAGAGGCTTTGTGGTAAAAATTTTCTACATATATGGCACATGTGTGACACGTCCAAAAAATCACTCCACTCGCTCAGAGAAGAGCGTTTTGGCACTTATGGAACACATTTAGTGTGATGTGCATTATTGCTTGGCACACACAACCATTGTTCGAAAATGCACTTTATTCGCTCTCAAACACATTTTGAGCAAAGGATGATACGGCAGGTCAGAGTGAGCCAGCGGAAGGTGCCAGGAGGCTCATTCCAAGTGTGCCTGACGCAGCTTTGCATCCCGTTCTATCTGCAACAGTTTCATGTGGCTGAGAAGCACTGCTGTGGAGTTACACCTAAAATGAGAAAAAAAGTTTCACTCGCTGTGATAATGCATTTCAAGCAACCTAGAGGCTTTGTGGTAAAAATTTTCTACATATATGGCACATGTGTGACACGTCCAAAAAAGCACTCCACTCGCTCAGAGAAGAACGCTTTGGCACTTATGGAACACATTTAGTGTGATGTGCATTATTGCTTGGCACACACAACCATTGTTCGAAAATGCACTTTATTCGCTCTCAAACACATTTTGAGCAAAGGATGATACGGCAGGTCAGAGTGAGCCCGCGGAAGGTGCCAGGAGGCTCATTCCAAGTGTGCCTGACGCAGCTTCGCATCCCGTTCTATCTGCAACAGTTTCATGTGGCTGAGAAGCACTGCTGTGGAGTTACACCTAAAATGAGAAAAAGTGTTTCACTCGCTGTGATAATGTATTTCAAGCAACCTAGAGGCTTTGTGGTAAAAATTTTCTCCATATATGGCACATGTGTGACACGTCCAAAAAAGCACTCCACTCGCTCAGAGAAGAGCGTTTTGGCACTTATGGAACACATTTAGTGTGATGTGCATTATTGCTTGGCACACACAACCATTGTTCGAAAATGCACTTTATTCGCTCTCAAACACATTTTCAGCAAAGGATGATACGGCAGGTCAGAGTGAGCCAGCGGAAGGTGCCAGGAGGCTCATTCCAAGTGTGCCTGACGCAGCTTTGCATCCCGTTCTATCTGCAACAGTTTCATGTGGCTGAGAAGCACTGCTGTGGAGTTACACCTAAAATGAGAAAAAGTGTTTCACTCGCTGTGATAATGTATTTCAAGCAACCTAGAGGCTTTGTGGTAAAAATTTTCTACATATATGGCACATGTGTGACACGTCCAAAAAAGCACTCCACTCGCTCAGAGAAAAGCGTTTTGGCACTTATGGAACACGTTTAGTGTGATGTGCATTATTGCTTGGCACACACAACCATTGTTCGAAAATGCACTTTATTCGCTCTCAAACACTTTTTGAGCAAAGGATGATACGGCAGGTCAGAGTGAGCCCGCGGAAGGTGCCAGGAGGCTCATTCTAAGTGTGCCTGACGCAGCTTCGCATCCCGTTCTATCTGCAACAGTTTCATGTGGCTGAGAAGCACTGCTGTGGAGTTACACCTAAAATGAGAAAAAGTGTTTTACTCGCTGTGATAATGTATTTCAAGCAACCTAGAGGCTTTGTGGTAAAAATTTTCTACATATATGGCACATGTGTGACACGTCCAAAAAAGCACTCCACTCGCTCAGAGAAGAGCGTTTTGGCACTTATGGAACACATTTAGTGTGATGTGCATTATTGCTTGGCACACACAACCATTGTTCGAAAATGCACTTTATTCGCTCTCAAACACATTTTCAGCAAAGGATGATACGGCAGGTCAGAGTGAGCCAGCGGAAGGTGCCAGGAGGCTCATTCCAAGTGTGCCTGACGCAGCTTCGCATCCCGTTCTATCTGCAACAGTTTCATGTGGCTGAGAAGCACTGCTGTGGAGTTACACCTAAAATGAGAAAAAAAGTTTCACTCGCTGTGATAATGCATTTCAAGCAACCTAGAGGCTTTGTGGTAAAAATTTTCTACATATATGGCACATGTGTGACACGTCCAAAAAAGCACTCCACTCGCTCAGAGAAGAACGTTTTGGCACTTATGGAACACATTTAGTGTGATGTGCATTATTGCTTGGCACACACAACCATTGTTCGAAAATGCACTTTATTCGCTCTCAAACACATTTTGAGCAAAAGATGATACGGCAGGTCAGAGTGAGCCCGCGGAAGGTGCCAGGAGGCTCATTCTAAGTGTGCCTGACGCAGCTTCGCATCCCGTTCTATCTGCAACAGTTTCATGTGGCTGAGAAGCACTGCTGTGGAGTTACACCTAAAATGAGTAAAAGTGTTTCACTCGCTGTGATAATGTATTTCAAGCAACCTAGAGGCTTTGTGGTAAAAATTTTCTACATATATGGCACATGTGTGACACGTCCAAAAAAGCACTCCACTCGCTCAGAGAAGAGCGTTTTGGCACTTATGGAACACATTTAGTGTGATGTGCATTATTGCTTGGCACACACAACCATTGTTCGAAAATGCACTTTATTCGCTCTCAAACACATTTTGAGCAAAGGATGATACGGCAGGTCAGAGTGAGCCAGCGGAAGGTGCCAGGAGGCTCATTCCAAGTGTGCCTGACGCAGCTTCGCATCCCGTTCTATCTGCAACAGTTTCATGTGGCTGAGAAGCACTGCTGTGGAGTTACACCTAAAATGAGAAAAAGTGTTTCACTCGCTGTGATAATGTATTTCAAGCAACCTAGAGGCTTTGTGGTAAAAATTTTCTCCATATATGGCACATGTGTGACACGTCCAAAAAAGCACTCCACTCGCTCAGAGAAGAGCGTTTTGGCACTTATGGAACACTTTTAGTGTGATGTGCATTATTGCTTGGCACACACAACCATTGTTCGAAAATGCACTTTATTCGCTCTCAAACACATTTTGAGCAAAGGATGATACGGCAGGTCAGAGTGAGCCCGCGGAAGGTGCCAGGAGGCTCATTCCAAGTGTGCCTGACGCAGCTTCGCATCCCGTTCTATCTGCAACAGTTTCATGTGGCTGAGAAGCACTGCTGTGGAGTTACACCTAAAATGAAAAAAAGTGTTTCACTCGCTGTGATAATGTATTTCAAGCAACCTAGAGGCTTTGTGGTAAAAATTTTCTACATATATGGCACATGTGTGACACGTCCAAAAAATCACTCCACTCGCTCAGAGAAGAGCGTTTTGGCACTTATGGAACACATTTAGTGTGATGTGCATTATTGCTTGGCACACACAACCATTGTTCGAAAATGCACTTTATTCGCTCTCAAACACATTTTCAGCAAAGGATGATACGGCAGGTCAGAGTGAGCCAGCGGAAGGTGCCAGGAGGCTCATTCTAAGTGTGCCTGACGCAGCTTCGCATCCCGTTCTATCTGCAACAGTTTCATGTGGCTGAGAAGCACTGCTGTGGAGTTACACCTAAAATGAGAAAAAGTGTTTCACTCGCTGTGATAATGTATTTCAAGCAACCTAGAGGCTTTGTGGTAAAAATTTTCTACATATATGGCACATGTGTGACACGTCCAAAAAAGCACTCCACTCGCTCAGAGAAGAGCGTTTTGGCACTTATGGAACACATTTAGTGTGATGTGCATTATTGCTTGGCACACACAACCATTGTTCGAAAATGCACTTTATTCGCTCTCAAACACATTTTGAGCAAAGGATGATACGGCAGGTCAGAGTGAGCCAGCGGAAGGTGCCAGGAGGCTCATTCCAAGTGTGCCTGACGCAGCTTCGCATCCCGTTCTATCTGCAACAGTTTCATGTGGCTGAGAAGCACTGCTGTGGAGTTACACCTAAAATGAGAAAAAGTGTTTCACTCGCTGTGATAATGTATTTCAAGCAACCTAGAGGCTTTGTGGTAAAAATTTTCTCCATATATGGCACATGTGTGACACGTCCAAAAAATCACTCCACTCGCTCAGAGAAGAGCGTTTTGGCACTTATGGAACACATTTAGTGTGATGTGCATTATTGCTTGGCACACACAACCATTGTTCGAAAATGCACTTTATTCGCTCTCAAACACATTTTCAGCAAAGGATGATACGGCAGGTCAGAGTGAGCCAGCGGAAGGTGCCAGGAGGCTCATTCCAAGTGTGCCTGACGCAGCTTTGCATCCCGTTCTATCTGCAACAGTTTCATGTGGCTGAGAAGCACTGCTGTGGAGTTACACCTAAAATGAGAAAAAGTGTTTCACTCGCTGTGATAATGTATTTCAAGCAACCTAGAGGCTTTGTGGTAAAAATTTTCTACATATATGGCACATGTGTGACACGTCCAAAAAAGCACTCCACTCGCTCAGAGAAAAGCGTTTTGGCACTTATGGAACACGTTTAGTGTGATGTGCATTATTGCTTGGCACACACAACCATTGTTCGAAAATGCACTTTATTCGCTCTCAAACACTTTTTGAGCAAAGGATGATACGGCAGGTCAGAGTGAGCCCGCGGAAGGTGCCAGGAGGCTCATTCTAAGTGTGCCTGACGCAGCTTCGCATCCCGTTCTATCTGCAACAGTTTCATGTGGCTGAGAAGCACTGCTGTGGAGTTACACCTAAAATGAGAAAAAGTGTTTTACTCGCTGTGATAATGTATTTCAAGCAACCTAGAGGCTTTGTGGTAAAAATTTTCTACATATATGGCACATGTGTGACACGTCCAAAAAAGCACTCCACTCGCTCAGAGAAGAGCGTTTTGGCACTTATGGAACACATTTAGTGTGATGTGCATTATTGCTTGGCACACACAACCATTGTTCGAAAATGCACTTTATTCGCTCTCAAACACATTTTCAGCAAAGGATGATACGGCAGGTCAGAGTGAGCCAGCGGAAGGTGCCAGGAGGCTCATTCCAAGTGTGCCTGACGCAGCTTCGCATCCCGTTCTATCTGCAACAGTTTCATGTGGCTGAGAAGCACTGCTGTGGAGTTACACCTAAAATGAGAAAAAAAGTTTCACTCGCTGTGATAATGCATTTCAAGCAACCTAGAGGCTTTGTGGTAAAAATTTTCTACATATATGGCACATGTGTGACACGTCCAAAAAAGCACTCCACTCGCTCAGAGAAGAACGTTTTGGCACTTATGGAACACATTTAGTGTGATGTGCATTATTGCTTGGCACACACAACCATTGTTCGAAAATGCACTTTATTCGCTCTCAAACACATTTTGAGCAAAGGATGATACGGCAGGTCAGAGTGAGCCCGCGGAAGGTGCCAGGAGGCTCATTCTAAGTGTGCCTGACGCAGCTTCGCATCCCGTTCTATCTGCAACAGTTTCATGTGGCTGAGAAGCACTGCTGTGGAGTTACACCTAAAATGAAAAAAGTGTTTCACTCGCTGTGATAATGTATTTCAAGCAACCTAGAGGCTTTGTGGTAAAAATTTTCTACATATATGGCACATGTGTGACACGTCCAAAAAATCACTCCACTCGCTCAGAGAAGAGCGTTTTGGCACTTATGGAACACATTTAGTGTGATGTGCATTATTGCTTGGCACACACAACCATTGTTCGAAAATGCACTTTATTCGCTCTCAAACACATTTTGAGCAAAGGATGATACGGCAGGTCAGAGTGAGCCAGCGGAAGGTGCCAGGAGGCTCATTCTAAGTGTGCCTGACGCAGCTTCGCATCCCGTTCTATCTGCAACAGTTTCATGTGGCTGAGAAGCACTGCTGTGGAGTTACACCTAAAATGAAAAAAGTGTTTCACTCGCTGTGATAATGTATTTCAAGCAACCTAGAGGCTTTGTGGTAAAAATTTTCTACATATATGGCACATGTGTGACACGTCCAAAAAAGCACTCCACTCGCTCAGAGAAGAGCGTTTTGGCACTTATGGAACACATTTAGTGTGATGTGCATTATTGCTTGGCACACACAACCATTGTTCGAAAATGCACTTTATTCGCTCTCAAACACATTTTCAGCAAAGGATGATACGGCAGGTCAGAGTGAGCCAGCGGAAGGTGCCAGGAGGCTCATTCTAAGTGTGCCTGACGCAGCTTCGCATCCCGTTCTATCTGCAACAGTTTCATGTGGCTGAGAAGCACTGCTGTGGAGTTACACCTAAAATGAGAAAAAAAGTTTCACTCGCTGTGATAATGCATTTCAAGCAACCTAGAGGCTTTGTGGTAAAAATTTTCTACATATATGGCACATGTGTGACACGTCCAAAAAAGCACTCCACTCGCTCAGAGAAAAGCGTTTTGGCACTTATGGAACACGTTTAGTGTGATGTGCATTATTGCTTGGCACACACAACCATTGTTCGAAAATGCACTTTATTCGCTCTCAAACACTTTTTGAGCAAAGGATGATACGGCAGGTCAGAGTGAGCCCGCGGAAGGTGCCAGGAGGCTCATTCTAAGTGTGCCTGACGCAGCTTCGCATCCCGTTCTATCTGCAACAGTTTCATGTGGCTGAGAAGCACTGCTGTGGAGTTACACCTAAAATGAGAAAAAGTGTTTTACTCGCTGTGATAATGTATTTCAAGCAACCTAGAGGCTTTGTGGTAAAAATTTTCTACATATATGGCACATGTGTGACACGTCCAAAAAAGCACTCCACTCGCTCAGAGAAGAGCGTTTTGGCACTTATGGAACACATTTAGTGTGATGTGCATTATTGCTTGGCACACACAACCATTGTTCGAAAATGCACTTTATTCGCTCTCAAACACATTTTCAGCAAAGGATGATACGGCAGGTCAGAGTGAGCCAGCGGAAGGTGCCAGGAGGCTCATTCCAAGTGTGCCTGACGCAGCTTCGCATCCCGTTCTATCTGCAACAGTTTCATGTGGCTGAGAAGCACTGCTGTGGAGTTACACCTAAAATGAGAAAAAAAGTTTCACTCGCTGTGATAATGCATTTCAAGCAACCTAGAGGCTTTGTGGTAAAAATTTTCTACATATATGGCACATGTGTGACACGTCCAAAAAAGCACTCCACTCGCTCAGAGAAGAACGTTTTGGCACTTATGGAACACATTTAGTGTGATGTGCATTATTGCTTGGCACACACAACCATTGTTCGAAAATGCACTTTATTCGCTCTCAAACACATTTTCAGCAAAGGATGATACGGCAGGTCAGAGTGAGCCCGCGGAAGGTGCCAGGAGGCTCATTCTAAGTGTGCCTGACGCAGCTTCGCATCCCGTTCTATCTGCAACAGTTTCATGTGGCTGAGAAGCACTGCTGTGGAGTTACACCTAAAATGAGAAAAAGTGTTTCACTCGCTGTGATAATGTATTTCAAGCAACCTAGAGGCTTTGTGGTAAAAATTTTCTACATATATGGCACATGTGTGACACGTCCAAAAAAGCACTCCACTCGCTCAGAGAAGAGCGTTTTGGCACTTATGGAACACATTTAGTGTGATGTGCATTATTGCTTGGCACACACAACCATTGTTCGAAAATGCACTTTATTCGCTCTCAAACACATTTTGAGCAAAGGATGATACGGCAGGTCAGAGTGAGCCAGCGGAAGGTGCCAGGAGGCTCATTCCAAGTGTGCCTGACGCAGCTTCGCATCCCGTTCTATCTGCAACAGTTTCATGTGGCTGAGAAGCACTGCTGTGGAGTTACACCTAAAATGAGAAAAAGTGTTTCACTCGCTGTGATAATGTATTTCAAGCAACCTAGAGGCTTTGTGGTAAAAATTTTCTACATATATGGCACATGTGTGACACGTCCAAAAAATCACTCCACTCGCTCAGAGAAGAGCGTTTTGGCACTTATGGAACACATTTAGTGTGATGTGCATTATTGCTTGGCACACACAACCATTGTTCGAAAATGCACTTTATTCGCTCTCAAACACATTTTGAGCAAAGGATGATACGGCAGGTCAGAGTGAGCCAGCGGAAGGTGCCAGGAGGCTCATTCTAAGTGTGCCTGACGCAGCTTCGCATCCCGTTCTATCTGCAACAGTTTCATGTGGCTGAGAAGCACTGCTGTGGAGTTACACCTAAAATGAAAAAAGTGTTTCACTCGCTGTGATAATGTATTTCAAGCAACCTAGAGGCTTTGTGGTAAAAATTTTCTACATATATGGCACATGTGTGACACGTCCAAAAAAGCACTCCACTCGCTCAGAGAAGAGCGTTTTGGCACTTATGGAACACATTTAGTGTGATGTGCATTATTGCTTGGCACACACAACCATTGTTCGAAAATGCACTTTATTCGCTCTCAAACACATTTTCAGCAAAGGATGATACGGCAGGTCAGAGTGAGCCAGCGGAAGGTGCCAGGAGGCTCATTCTAAGTGTGCCTGACGCAGCTTCGCATCCCGTTCTATCTGCAACAGTTTCATGTGGCTGAGAAGCACTGCTGTGGAGTTACACCTAAAATGAGAAAAAAAGTTTCACTCGCTGTGATAATGCATTTCAAGCAACCTAGAGGCTTTGTGGTAAAAATTTTCTACATATATGGCACATGTGTGACACGTCCAAAAAAGCACTCCACTCGCTCAGAGAAAAGCGTTTTGGCACTTATGGAACACGTTTAGTGTGATGTGCATTATTGCTTGGCACACACAACCATTGTTCGAAAATGCACTTTATTCGCTCTCAAACACTTTTTGAGCAAAGGATGATACGGCAGGTCAGAGTGAGCCCGCGGAAGGTGCCAGGAGGCTCATTCTAAGTGTGCCTGACGCAGCTTCGCATCCCGTTCTATCTGCAACAGTTTCATGTGGCTGAGAAGCACTGCTGTGGAGTTACACCTAAAATGAGAAAAAGTGTTTTACTCGCTGTGATAATGTATTTCAAGCAACCTAGAGGCTTTGTGGTAAAAATTTTCTACATATATGGCACATGTGTGACACGTCCAAAAAAGCACTCCACTCGCTCAGAGAAGAGCGTTTTGGCACTTATGGAACACATTTAGTGTGATGTGCATTATTGCTTGGCACACACAACCATTGTTCGAAAATGCACTTTATTCGCTCTCAAACACATTTTCAGCAAAGGATGATACGGCAGGTCAGAGTGAGCCAGCGGAAGGTGCCAGGAGGCTCATTCCAAGTGTGCCTGACGCAGCTTTGCATCCCGTTCTATCTGCAACAGTTTCATGTGGCTGAGAAGCACTGCTGTGGAGTTACACCTAAAATGAGAAAAAAAGTTTCACTCGCTGTGATAATGCATTTCAAGCAACCTAGAGGCTTTGTGGTAAAAATTTTCTACATATATGGCACATGTGTGACACGTCCAAAAAAGCACTCCACTCGCTCAGAGAAGAACGCTTTGGCACTTATGGAACACATTTAGTGTGATGTGCATTATTGCTTGGCACACACAACCATTGTTCGAAAATGCACTTTATTCGCTCTCAAACACATTTTGAGCAAAGGATGATACGGCAGGTCAGAGTGAGCCCGCGGAAGGTGCCAGGAGGCTCATTCCAAGTGTGCCTGACGCAGCTTCGCATCCCGTTCTATCTGCAACAGTTTCATGTGGCTGAGAAGCACTGCTGTGGAGTTACACCTAAAATGAGAAAAAGTGTTTCACTCGCTGTGATAATGTATTTCAAGCAACCTAGAGGCTTTGTGGTAAAAATTTTCTCCATATATGGCACATGTGTGACACGTCCAAAAAAGCACTCCACTCGCTCAGAGAAGAGCGTTTTGGCACTTATGGAACACATTTAGTGTGATGTGCATTATTGCTTGGCACACACAACCATTGTTCGAAAATGCACTTTATTCGCTCTCAAACACATTTTCAGCAAAGGATGATACGGCAGGTCAGAGTGAGCCAGCGGAAGGTGCCAGGAGGCTCATTCCAAGTGTGCCTGACGCAGCTTTGCATCCCGTTCTATCTGCAACAGTTTCATGTGGCTGAGAAGCACTGCTGTGGAGTTACACCTAAAATGAGAAAAAGTGTTTCACTCGCTGTGATAATGTATTTCAAGCAACCTAGAGGCTTTGTGGTAAAAATTTTCTACATATATGGCACATGTGTGACACGTCCAAAAAAGCACTCCACTCGCTCAGAGAAAAGCGTTTTGGCACTTATGGAACACGTTTAGTGTGATGTGCATTATTGCTTGGCACACACAACCATTGTTCGAAAATGCACTTTATTCGCTCTCAAACACTTTTTGAGCAAAGGATGATACGGCAGGTCAGAGTGAGCCCGCGGAAGGTGCCAGGAGGCTCATTCTAAGTGTGCCTGACGCAGCTTCGCATCCCGTTCTATCTGCAACAGTTTCATGTGGCTGAGAAGCACTGCTGTGGAGTTACACCTAAAATGAGAAAAAGTGTTTTACTCGCTGTGATAATGTATTTCAAGCAACCTAGAGGCTTTGTGGTAAAAATTTTCTACATATATGGCACATGTGTGACACGTCCAAAAAAGCACTCCACTCGCTCAGAGAAAAGCGTTTTGGCACTTATGGAACACGTTTAGTGTGATGTGCATTATTGCTTGGCACACACAACCATTGTTCGAAAATGCACTTTATTCGCTCTCAAACACTTTTTGAGCAAAGGATGATACGGCAGGTCAGAGTGAGCCCGCGGAAGGTGCCAGGAGGCTCATTCCAAGTGTGCCTGACGCAGCTTCGCATCCCGTTCTATCTGCAACAGTTTCATGTGGCTGAGAAGCACTGCTGTGGAGTTACACCTAAAATGAGAAAAAGTGTTTTACTCGCTGTGATAATGTATTTCAAGCAACCTAGAGGCT
Organism: Doryrhamphus excisus; assembly: GCF_037039965.1. Lineage (NCBI taxonomy): Eukaryota > Metazoa > Chordata > Actinopteri > Syngnathiformes > Syngnathidae > Doryrhamphus > Doryrhamphus excisus. Next base: position 3,823,868 of record NC_136370.1, read on the forward strand.
TTGTGGTAAAAATTTTCTACATATATGGCACATGTGTGACACGTCCAAAAAAGCACTCCACTCGCTCAGAGAAGAGCGTTTTGGCACTTATGGAACACATTTAGTGTGATGTGCATTATTGCTTGGCACACACAACCATTGTTCGAAAATGCACTTTATTCGCTCTCAAACACATTTTCAGCAAAGGATGATACGGCAGGTCAGAGTGAGCCAGCGGAAGGTGCCAGGAGGCTCATTCCAAGTGTGCCTGACGCAGCTTCGCATCCCGTTCTATCTGCAACAGTTTCATGTGGCTGAGAAGCACTGCTGTGGAGTTACACCTAAAATGAGAAAAAAAGTTTCACTCGCTGTGATAATGCATTTCAAGCAACCTAGAGGCTTTGTGGTAAAAATTTTCTACATATATGGCACATGTGTGACACGTCCAAAAAAGCACTCCACTCGCTCAGAGAAGAACGTTTTGGCACTTATGGAACACATTTAGTGTGATGTGCATTATTGCTTGGCACACACAACCATTGTTCGAAAATGCACTTTATTCGCTCTCAAACACATTTTCAGCAAAGGATGATACGGCAGGTCAGAGTGAGCCCGCGGAAGGTGCCAGGAGGCTCATTCTAAGTGTGCCTGACGCAGCTTCGCATCCCGTTCTATCTGCAACAGTTTCATGTGGCTGAGAAGCACTGCTGTGGAGTTACACCTAAAATGAGAAAAAGTGTTTCACTCGCTGTGATAATGTATTTCAAGCAACCTAGAGGCTTTGTGGTAAAAATTTTCTACATATATGGCACATGTGTGACACGTCCAAAAAAGCACTCCACTCGCTCAGAGAAGAGCGTTTTGGCACTTATGGAACACATTTAGTGTGATGTGCATTATTGCTTGGCACACACAACCATTGTTCGAAAATGCACTTTATTCGCTCTCAAACACATTTTGAGCAAAGGATGATACGGCAGGTCAGAGTGAGCCAGCGGAAGGTGCCAGGAGGCTCATTCCAAGTGTGCCTGACGCAGCTTCGCATCCCGTTCTATCTGCAACAGTTTCATGTGGCTGAGAAGCACTGCTGTGGAGTTACACCTAAAATGAGAAAAAGTGTTTCACTCGCTGTGATAATGTATTTCAAGCAACCTAGAGGCTTTGTGGTAAAAATTTTCTACATATATGGCACATGTGTGACACGTCCAAAAAATCACTCCACTCGCTCAGAGAAGAGCGTTTTGGCACTTATGGAACACATTTAGTGTGATGTGCATTATTGCTTGGCACACACAACCATTGTTCGAAAATGCACTTTATTCGCTCTCAAACACATTTTGAGCAAAGGATGATACGGCAGGTCAGAGTGAGCCAGCGGAAGGTGCCAGGAGGCTCATTCTAAGTGTGCCTGACGCAGCTTCGCATCCCGTTCTATCTGCAACAGTTTCATGTGGCTGAGAAGCACTGCTGTGGAGTTACACCTAAAATGAAAAAAGTGTTTCACTCGCTGTGATAATGTATTTCAAGCAACCTAGAGGCTTTGTGGTAAAAATTTTCTACATATATGGCACATGTGTGACACGTCCAAAAAAGCACTCCACTCGCTCAGAGAAGAGCGTTTTGGCACTTATGGAACACATTTAGTGTGATGTGCATTATTGCTTGGCACACACAACCATTGTTCGAAAATGCACTTTATTCGCTCTCAAACACATTTTCAGCAAAGGATGATACGGCAGGTCAGAGTGAGCCAGCGGAAGGTGCCAGGAGGCTCATTCTAAGTGTGCCTGACGCAGCTTCGCATCCCGTTCTATCTGCAACAGTTTCATGTGGCTGAGAAGCACTGCTGTGGAGTTACACCTAAAATGAGAAAAAAAGTTTCACTCGCTGTGATAATGCATTTCAAGCAACCTAGAGGCTTTGTGGTAAAAATTTTCTACATATATGGCACATGTGTGACACGTCCAAAAAAGCACTCCACTCGCTCAGAGAAAAGCGTTTTGGCACTTATGGAACACGTTTAGTGTGATGTGCATTATTGCTTGGCACACACAACCATTGTTCGAAAATGCACTTTATTCGCTCTCAAACACTTTTTGAGCAAAGGATGATACGGCAGGTCAGAGTGAGCCCGCGGAAGGTGCCAGGAGGCTCATTCTAAGTGTGCCTGACGCAGCTTCGCATCCCGTTCTATCTGCAACAGTTTCATGTGGCTGAGAAGCACTGCTGTGGAGTTACACCTAAAATGAGAAAAAGTGTTTTACTCGCTGTGATAATGTATTTCAAGCAACCTAGAGGCTTTGTGGTAAAAATTTTCTACATATATGGCACATGTGTGACACGTCCAAAAAAGCACTCCACTCGCTCAGAGAAGAGCGTTTTGGCACTTATGGAACACATTTAGTGTGATGTGCATTATTGCTTGGCACACACAACCATTGTTCGAAAATGCACTTTATTCGCTCTCAAACACATTTTCAGCAAAGGATGATACGGCAGGTCAGAGTGAGCCAGCGGAAGGTGCCAGGAGGCTCATTCCAAGTGTGCCTGACGCAGCTTTGCATCCCGTTCTATCTGCAACAGTTTCATGTGGCTGAGAAGCACTGCTGTGGAGTTACACCTAAAATGAGAAAAAAAGTTTCACTCGCTGTGATAATGCATTTCAAGCAACCTAGAGGCTTTGTGGTAAAAATTTTCTACATATATGGCACATGTGTGACACGTCCAAAAAAGCACTCCACTCGCTCAGAGAAGAACGCTTTGGCACTTATGGAACACATTTAGTGTGATGTGCATTATTGCTTGGCACACACAACCATTGTTCGAAAATGCACTTTATTCGCTCTCAAACACATTTTGAGCAAAGGATGATACGGCAGGTCAGAGTGAGCCCGCGGAAGGTGCCAGGAGGCTCATTCCAAGTGTGCCTGACGCAGCTTCGCATCCCGTTCTATCTGCAACAGTTTCATGTGGCTGAGAAGCACTGCTGTGGAGTTACACCTAAAATGAGAAAAAGTGTTTCACTCGCTGTGATAATGTATTTCAAGCAACCTAGAGGCTTTGTGGTAAAAATTTTCTCCATATATGGCACATGTGTGACACGTCCAAAAAAGCACTCCACTCGCTCAGAGAAGAGCGTTTTGGCACTTATGGAACACATTTAGTGTGATGTGCATTATTGCTTGGCACACACAACCATTGTTCGAAAATGCACTTTATTCGCTCTCAAACACATTTTCAGCAAAGGATGATACGGCAGGTCAGAGTGAGCCAGCGGAAGGTGCCAGGAGGCTCATTCCAAGTGTGCCTGACGCAGCTTTGCATCCCGTTCTATCTGCAACAGTTTCATGTGGCTGAGAAGCACTGCTGTGGAGTTACACCTAAAATGAGAAAAAGTGTTTCACTCGCTGTGATAATGTATTTCAAGCAACCTAGAGGCTTTGTGGTAAAAATTTTCTACATATATGGCACATGTGTGACACGTCCAAAAAAGCACTCCACTCGCTCAGAGAAAAGCGTTTTGGCACTTATGGAACACGTTTAGTGTGATGTGCATTATTGCTTGGCACACACAACCATTGTTCGAAAATGCACTTTATTCGCTCTCAAACACTTTTTGAGCAAAGGATGATACGGCAGGTCAGAGTGAGCCCGCGGAAGGTGCCAGGAGGCTCATTCTAAGTGTGCCTGACGCAGCTTCGCATCCCGTTCTATCTGCAACAGTTTCATGTGGCTGAGAAGCACTGCTGTGGAGTTACACCTAAAATGAGAAAAAGTGTTTTACTCGCTGTGATAATGTATTTCAAGCAACCTAGAGGCTTTGTGGTAAAAATTTTCTACATATATGGCACATGTGTGACACGTCCAAAAAAGCACTCCACTCGCTCAGAGAAGAGCGTTTTGGCACTTATGGAACACATTTAGTGTGATGTGCATTATTGCTTGGCACACACAACCATTGTTCGAAAATGCACTTTATTCGCTCTCAAACACATTTTCAGCAAAGGATGATACGGCAGGTCAGAGTGAGCCAGCGGAAGGTGCCAGGAGGCTCATTCCAAGTGTGCCTGACGCAGCTTCGCATCCCGTTCTATCTGCAACAGTTTCATGTGGCTGAGAAGCACTGCTGTGGAGTTACACCTAAAATGAGAAAAAAAGTTTCACTCGCTGTGATAATGCATTTCAAGCAACCTAGAGGCTTTGTGGTAAAAATTTTCTACATATATGGCACATGTGTGACACGTCCAAAAAAGCACTCCACTCGCTCAGAGAAGAACGTTTTGGCACTTATGGAACACATTTAGTGTGATGTGCATTATTGCTTGGCACACACAACCATTGTTCGAAAATGCACTTTATTCGCTCTCAAACACATTTTGAGCAAAGGATGATACGGCAGGTCAGAGTGAGCCCGCGGAAGGTGCCAGGAGGCTCATTCTAAGTGTGCCTGACGCAGCTTCGCATCCCGTTCTATCTGCAACAGTTTCATGTGGCTGAGAAGCACTGCTGTGGAGTTACACCTAAAATGAGTAAAAGTGTTTCACTCGCTGTGATAATGTATTTCAAGCAACCTAGAGGCTTTGTGGTAAAAATTTTCTACATATATGGCACATGTGTGACACGTCCAAAAAAGCACTCCACTCGCTCAGAGAAGAGCGTTTTGGCACTTATGGAACACATTTAGTGTGATGTGCATTATTGCTTGGCACACACAACCATTGTTCGAAAATGCACTTTATTCGCTCTCAAACACATTTTGAGCAAAGGATGATACGGCAGGTCAGAGTGAGCCAGCGGAAGGTGCCAGGAGGCTCATTCCAAGTGTGCCTGACGCAGCTTCGCATCCCGTTCTATCTGCAACAGTTTCATGTGGCTGAGAAGCACTGCTGTGGAGTTACACCTAAAATGAGAAAAAGTGTTTCACTCGCTGTGATAATGTATTTCAAGCAACCTAGAGGCTTTGTGGTAAAAATTTTCTCCATATATGGCACATGTGTGACACGTCCAAAAAAGCACTCCACTCGCTCAGAGAAGAGCGTTTTGGCACTTATGGAACACTTTTAGTGTGATGTGCATTATTGCTTGGCACACACAACCATTGTTCGAAAATGCACTTTATTCGCTCTCAAACACATTTTGAGCAAAGGATGATACGGCAGGTCAGAGTGAGCCCGCGGAAGGTGCCAGGAGGCTCATTCCAAGTGTGCCTGACGCAGCTTCGCATCCCGTTCTATCTGCAACAGTTTCATGTGGCTGAGAAGCACTGCTGTGGAGTTACACCTAAAATGAAAAAAAGTGTTTCACTCGCTGTGATAATGTATTTCAAGCAACCTAGAGGCTTTGTGGTAAAAATTTTCTACATATATGGCACATGTGTGACACGTCCAAAAAATCACTCCACTCGCTCAGAGAAGAGCGTTTTGGCACTTATGGAACACATTTAGTGTGATGTGCATTATTGCTTGGCACACACAACCATTGTTCGAAAATGCACTTTATTCGCTCTCAAACACATTTTCAGCAAAGGATGATACGGCAGGTCAGAGTGAGCCAGCGGAAGGTGCCAGGAGGCTCATTCCAAGTGTGCCTGACGCAGCTTTGCATCCCGTTCTATCTGCAACAGTTTCATGTGGCTGAGAAGCACTGCTGTGGAGTTACACCTAAAATGAGAAAAAGTGTTTCACTCGCTGTGATAATGTATTTCAAGCAACCTAGAGGCTTTGTGGTAAAAATTTTCTACATATATGGCACATGTGTGACACGTCCAAAAAAGCACTCCACTCGCTCAGAGAAAAGCGTTTTGGCACTTATGGAACACGTTTAGTGTGATGTGCATTATTGCTTGGCACACACAACCATTGTTCGAAAATGCACTTTATTCGCTCTCAAACACTTTTTGAGCAAAGGATGATACGGCAGGTCAGAGTGAGCCCGCGGAAGGTGCCAGGAGGCTCATTCTAAGTGTGCCTGACGCAGCTTCGCATCCCGTTCTATCTGCAACAGTTTCATGTGGCTGAGAAGCACTGCTGTGGAGTTACACCTAAAATGAGAAAAAGTGTTTTACTCGCTGTGATAATGTATTTCAAGCAACCTAGAGGCTTTGTGGTAAAAATTTTCTACATATATGGCACATGTGTGACACGTCCAAAAAAGCACTCCACTCGCTCAGAGAAGAGCGTTTTGGCACTTATGGAACACATTTAGTGTGATGTGCATTATTGCTTGGCACACACAACCATTGTTCGAAAATGCACTTTATTCGCTCTCAAACACATTTTCAGCAAAGGATGATACGGCAGGTCAGAGTGAGCCAGCGGAAGGTGCCAGGAGGCTCATTCCAAGTGTGCCTGACGCAGCTTCGCATCCCGTTCTATCTGCAACAGTTTCATGTGGCTGAGAAGCACTGCTGTGGAGTTACACCTAAAATGAGAAAAAAAGTTTCACTCGCTGTGATAATGCATTTCAAGCAACCTAGAGGCTTTGTGGTAAAAATTTTCTACATATATGGCACATGTGTGACACGTCCAAAAAAGCACTCCACTCGCTCAGAGAAGAACGTTTTGGCACTTATGGAACACATTTAGTGTGATGTGCATTATTGCTTGGCACACACAACCATTGTTCGAAAATGCACTTTATTCGCTCTCAAACACATTTTCAGCAAAGGATGATACGGCAGGTCAGAGTGAGCCCGCGGAAGGTGCCAGGAGGCTCATTCTAAGTGTGCCTGACGCAGCTTCGCATCCCGTTCTATCTGCAACAGTTTCATGTGGCTGAGAAGCACTGCTGTGGAGTTACACCTAAAATGAGAAAAAGTGTTTCACTCGCTGTGATAATGTATTTCAAGCAACCTAGAGGCTTTGTGGTAAAAATTTTCTACATATATGGCACATGTGTGACACGTCCAAAAAAGCACTCCACTCGCTCAGAGAAGAGCGTTTTGGCACTTATGGAACACATTTAGTGTGATGTGCATTATTGCTTGGCACACACAACCATTGTTCGAAAATGCACTTTATTCGCTCTCAAACACATTTTGAGCAAAGGATGATACGGCAGGTCAGAGTGAGCCAGCGGAAGGTGCCAGGAGGCTCATTCCAAGTGTGCCTGACGCAGCTTCGCATCCCGTTCTATCTGCAACAGTTTCATGTGGCTGAGAAGCACTGCTGTGGAGTTACACCTAAAATGAGAAAAAGTGTTTCACTCGCTGTGATAATGTATTTCAAGCAACCTAGAGGCTTTGTGGTAAAAATTTTCTCCATATATGGCACATGTGTGACACGTCCAAAAAATCACTCCACTCGCTCAGAGAAGAGCGTTTTGGCACTTATGGAACACATTTAGTGTGATGTGCATTATTGCTTGGCACACACAACCATTGTTCGAAAATGCACTTTATTCGCTCTCAAACACATTTTCAGCAAAGGATGATACGGCAGGTCAGAGTGAGCCAGCGGAAGGTGCCAGGAGGCTCATTCCAAGTGTGCCTGACGCAGCTTTGCATCCCGTTCTATCTGCAACAGTTTCATGTGGCTGAGAAGCACTGCTGTGGAGTTACACCTAAAATGAGAAAAAGTGTTTCACTCGCTGTGATAATGTATTTCAAGCAACCTAGAGGCTTTGTGGTAAAAATTTTCTACATATATGGCACATGTGTGACACGTCCAAAAAAGCACTCCACTCGCTCAGAGAAAAGCGTTTTGGCACTTATGGAACACGTTTAGTGTGATGTGCATTATTGCTTGGCACACACAACCATTGTTCGAAAATGCACTTTATTCGCTCTCAAACACTTTTTGAGCAAAGGATGATACGGCAGGTCAGAGTGAGCCCGCGGAAGGTGCCAGGAGGCTCATTCTAAGTGTGCCTGACGCAGCTTCGCATCCCGTTCTATCTGCAACAGTTTCATGTGGCTGAGAAGCACTGCTGTGGAGTTACACCTAAAATGAGAAAAAGTGTTTTACTCGCTGTGATAATGTATTTCAAGCAACCTAGAGGCTTTGTGGTAAAAATTTTCTACATATATGGCACATGTGTGACACGTCCAAAAAAGCACTCCACTCGCTCAGAGAAGAGCGTTTTGGCACTTATGGAACACATTTAGTGTGATGTGCATTATTGCTTGGCACACACAACCATTGTTCGAAAATGCACTTTATTCGCTCTCAAACACATTTTCAGCAAAGGATGATACGGCAGGTCAGAGTGAGCCAGCGGAAGGTGCCAGGAGGCTCATTCCAAGTGTGCCTGACGCAGCTTCGCATCCCGTTCTATCTGCAACAGTTTCATGTGGCTGAGAAGCACTGCTGTGGAGTTACACCTAAAATGAGAAAAAAAGTTTCACTCGCTGTGATAATGCATTTCAAGCAACCTAGAGGCTTTGTGGTAAAAATTTTCTACATATATGGCACATGTGTGACACGTCCAAAAAAGCACTCCACTCGCTCAGAGAAGAACGTTTTGGCACTTATGGAACACATTTAGTGTGATGTGCATTATTGCTTGGCACACACAACCATTGTTCGAAAATGCACTTTATTCGCTCTCAAACACATTTTGAGCAAAGGATGATACGGCAGGTCAGAGTGAGCCCGCGGAAGGTGCCAGGAGGCTCATTCTAAGTGTGCCTGACGCAGCTTCGCATCCCGTTCTATCTGCAACAGTTTCATGTGGCTGAGAAGCACTGCTGTGGAGTTACACCTAAAATGAAAAAAGTGTTTCACTCGCTGTGATAATGTATTTCAAGCAACCTAGAGGCTTTGTGGTAAAAATTTTCTACATATATGGCACATGTGTGACACGTCCAAAAAATCACTCCACTCGCTCAGAGAAGAGCGTTTTGGCACTTATGGAACACATTTAGTGTGATGTGCATTATTGCTTGGCACACACAACCATTGTTCGAAAATGCACTTTATTCGCTCTCAAACACATTTTGAGCAAAGGATGATACGGCAGGTCAGAGTGAGCCAGCGGAAGGTGCCAGGAGGCTCATTCTAAGTGTGCCTGACGCAGCTTCGCATCCCGTTCTATCTGCAACAGTTTCATGTGGCTGAGAAGCACTGCTGTGGAGTTACACCTAAAATGAAAAAAGTGTTTCACTCGCTGTGATAATGTATTTCAAGCAACCTAGAGGCTTTGTGGTAAAAATTTTCTACATATATGGCACATGTGTGACACGTCCAAAAAAGCACTCCACTCGCTCAGAGAAGAGCGTTTTGGCACTTATGGAACACATTTAGTGTGATGTGCATTATTGCTTGGCACACACAACCATTGTTCGAAAATGCACTTTATTCGCTCTCAAACACATTTTCAGCAAAGGATGATACGGCAGGTCAGAGTGAGCCAGCGGAAGGTGCCAGGAGGCTCATTCTAAGTGTGCCTGACGCAGCTTCGCATCCCGTTCTATCTGCAACAGTTTCATGTGGCTGAGAAGCACTGCTGTGGAGTTACACCTAAAATGAGAAAAAAAGTTTCACTCGCTGTGATAATGCATTTCAAGCAACCTAGAGGCTTTGTGGTAAAAATTTTCTACATATATGGCACATGTGTGACACGTCCAAAAAAGCACTCCACTCGCTCAGAGAAAAGCGTTTTGGCACTTATGGAACACGTTTAGTGTGATGTGCATTATTGCTTGGCACACACAACCATTGTTCGAAAATGCACTTTATTCGCTCTCAAACACTTTTTGAGCAAAGGATGATACGGCAGGTCAGAGTGAGCCCGCGGAAGGTGCCAGGAGGCTCATTCTAAGTGTGCCTGACGCAGCTTCGCATCCCGTTCTATCTGCAACAGTTTCATGTGGCTGAGAAGCACTGCTGTGGAGTTACACCTAAAATGAGAAAAAGTGTTTTACTCGCTGTGATAATGTATTTCAAGCAACCTAGAGGCTTTGTGGTAAAAATTTTCTACATATATGGCACATGTGTGACACGTCCAAAAAAGCACTCCACTCGCTCAGAGAAGAGCGTTTTGGCACTTATGGAACACATTTAGTGTGATGTGCATTATTGCTTGGCACACACAACCATTGTTCGAAAATGCACTTTATTCGCTCTCAAACACATTTTCAGCAAAGGATGATACGGCAGGTCAGAGTGAGCCAGCGGAAGGTGCCAGGAGGCTCATTCCAAGTGTGCCTGACGCAGCTTCGCATCCCGTTCTATCTGCAACAGTTTCATGTGGCTGAGAAGCACTGCTGTGGAGTTACACCTAAAATGAGAAAAAAAGTTTCACTCGCTGTGATAATGCATTTCAAGCAACCTAGAGGCTTTGTGGTAAAAATTTTCTACATATATGGCACATGTGTGACACGTCCAAAAAAGCACTCCACTCGCTCAGAGAAGAACGTTTTGGCACTTATGGAACACATTTAGTGTGATGTGCATTATTGCTTGGCACACACAACCATTGTTCGAAAATGCACTTTATTCGCTCTCAAACACATTTTCAGCAAAGGATGATACGGCAGGTCAGAGTGAGCCCGCGGAAGGTGCCAGGAGGCTCATTCTAAGTGTGCCTGACGCAGCTTCGCATCCCGTTCTATCTGCAACAGTTTCATGTGGCTGAGAAGCACTGCTGTGGAGTTACACCTAAAATGAGAAAAAGTGTTTCACTCGCTGTGATAATGTATTTCAAGCAACCTAGAGGCTTTGTGGTAAAAATTTTCTACATATATGGCACATGTGTGACACGTCCAAAAAAGCACTCCACTCGCTCAGAGAAGAGCGTTTTGGCACTTATGGAACACATTTAGTGTGATGTGCATTATTGCTTGGCACACACAACCATTGTTCGAAAATGCACTTTATTCGCTCTCAAACACATTTTGAGCAAAGGATGATACGGCAGGTCAGAGTGAGCCAGCGGAAGGTGCCAGGAGGCTCATTCCAAGTGTGCCTGACGCAGCTTCGCATCCCGTTCTATCTGCAACAGTTTCATGTGGCTGAGAAGCACTGCTGTGGAGTTACACCTAAAATGAGAAAAAGTGTTTCACTCGCTGTGATAATGTATTTCAAGCAACCTAGAGGCTTTGTGGTAAAAATTTTCTACATATATGGCACATGTGTGACACGTCCAAAAAATCACTCCACTCGCTCAGAGAAGAGCGTTTTGGCACTTATGGAACACATTTAGTGTGATGTGCATTATTGCTTGGCACACACAACCATTGTTCGAAAATGCACTTTATTCGCTCTCAAACACATTTTGAGCAAAGGATGATACGGCAGGTCAGAGTGAGCCAGCGGAAGGTGCCAGGAGGCTCATTCTAAGTGTGCCTGACGCAGCTTCGCATCCCGTTCTATCTGCAACAGTTTCATGTGGCTGAGAAGCACTGCTGTGGAGTTACACCTAAAATGAAAAAAGTGTTTCACTCGCTGTGATAATGTATTTCAAGCAACCTAGAGGCTTTGTGGTAAAAATTTTCTACATATATGGCACATGTGTGACACGTCCAAAAAAGCACTCCACTCGCTCAGAGAAGAGCGTTTTGGCACTTATGGAACACATTTAGTGTGATGTGCATTATTGCTTGGCACACACAACCATTGTTCGAAAATGCACTTTATTCGCTCTCAAACACATTTTCAGCAAAGGATGATACGGCAGGTCAGAGTGAGCCAGCGGAAGGTGCCAGGAGGCTCATTCTAAGTGTGCCTGACGCAGCTTCGCATCCCGTTCTATCTGCAACAGTTTCATGTGGCTGAGAAGCACTGCTGTGGAGTTACACCTAAAATGAGAAAAAAAGTTTCACTCGCTGTGATAATGCATTTCAAGCAACCTAGAGGCTTTGTGGTAAAAATTTTCTACATATATGGCACATGTGTGACACGTCCAAAAAAGCACTCCACTCGCTCAGAGAAAAGCGTTTTGGCACTTATGGAACACGTTTAGTGTGATGTGCATTATTGCTTGGCACACACAACCATTGTTCGAAAATGCACTTTATTCGCTCTCAAACACTTTTTGAGCAAAGGATGATACGGCAGGTCAGAGTGAGCCCGCGGAAGGTGCCAGGAGGCTCATTCTAAGTGTGCCTGACGCAGCTTCGCATCCCGTTCTATCTGCAACAGTTTCATGTGGCTGAGAAGCACTGCTGTGGAGTTACACCTAAAATGAGAAAAAGTGTTTTACTCGCTGTGATAATGTATTTCAAGCAACCTAGAGGCTTTGTGGTAAAAATTTTCTACATATATGGCACATGTGTGACACGTCCAAAAAAGCACTCCACTCGCTCAGAGAAGAGCGTTTTGGCACTTATGGAACACATTTAGTGTGATGTGCATTATTGCTTGGCACACACAACCATTGTTCGAAAATGCACTTTATTCGCTCTCAAACACATTTTCAGCAAAGGATGATACGGCAGGTCAGAGTGAGCCAGCGGAAGGTGCCAGGAGGCTCATTCCAAGTGTGCCTGACGCAGCTTCGCATCCCGTTCTATCTGCAACAGTTTCATGTGGCTGAGAAGCACTGCTGTGGAGTTACACCTAAAATGAGAAAAAAAGTTTCACTCGCTGTGATAATGCATTTCAAGCAACCTAGAGGCTTTGTGGTAAAAATTTTCTACATATATGGCACATGTGTGACACGTCCAAAAAAGCACTCCACTCGCTCAGAGAAGAACGTTTTGGCACTTATGGAACACATTTAGTGTGATGTGCATTATTGCTTGGCACACACAACCATTGTTCGAAAATGCACTTTATTCGCTCTCAAACACATTTTCAGCAAAGGATGATACGGCAGGTCAGAGTGAGCCCGCGGAAGGTGCCAGGAGGCTCATTCTAAGTGTGCCTGACGCAGCTTCGCATCCCGTTCTATCTGCAACAGTTTCATGTGGCTGAGAAGCACTGCTGTGGAGTTACACCTAAAATGAGAAAAAGTGTTTCACTCGCTGTGATAATGTATTTCAAGCAACCTAGAGGCTTTGTGGTAAAAATTTTCTACATATATGGCACATGTGTGACACGTCCAAAAAAGCACTCCACTCGCTCAGAGAAGAGCGTTTTGGCACTTATGGAACACATTTAGTGTGATGTGCATTATTGCTTGGCACACACAACCATTGTTCGAAAATGCACTTTATTCGCTCTCAAACACATTTTGAGCAAAGGATGATACGGCAGGTCAGAGTGAGCCAGCGGAAGGTGCCAGGAGGCTCATTCCAAGTGTGCCTGACGCAGCTTCGCATCCCGTTCTATCTGCAACAGTTTCATGTGGCTGAGAAGCACTGCTGTGGAGTTACACCTAAAATGAGAAAAAGTGTTTCACTCGCTGTGATAATGTATTTCAAGCAACCTAGAGGCTTTGTGGTAAAAATTTTCTCCATATATGGCACATGTGTGACACGTCCAAAAAAGCACTCCACTCGCTCAGAGAAGAGCGTTTTGGCACTTATGGAACACTTTTAGTGTGATGTGCATTATTGCTTGGCACACACAACCATTGTTCGAAAATGCACTTTATTCGCTCTCAAACACATTTTGAGCAAAGGATGATACGGCAGGTCAGAGTGAGCCCGCGGAAGGTGCCAGGAGGCTCATTCCAAGTGTGCCTGACGCAGCTTCGCATCCCGTTCTATCTGCAACAGTTTCATGTGGCTGAGAAGCACTGCTGTGGAGTTACACCTAAAATGAAAAAAAGTGTTTCACTCGCTGTGATAATGTATTTCAAGCAACCTAGAGGCTTTGTGGTAAAAATTTTCTACATATATGGCACATGTGTGACACGTCCAAAAAATCACTCCACTCGCTCAGAGAAGAGCGTTTTGGCACTTATGGAACACATTTAGTGTGATGTGCATTATTGCTTGGCACACACAACCATTGTTCGAAAATGCACTTTATTCGCTCTCAAACACATTTTCAGCAAAGGATGATACGGCAGGTCAGAGTGAGCCAGCGGAAGGTGCCAGGAGGCTCATTCCAAGTGTGCCTGACGCAGCTTTGCATCCCGTTCTATCTGCAACAGTTTCATGTGGCTGAGAAGCACTGCTGTGGAGTTACACCTAAAATGAGAAAAAGTGTTTCACTCGCTGTGATAATGTATTTCAAGCAACCTAGAGGCTTTGTGGTAAAAATTTTCTACATATATGGCACATGTGTGACACGTCCAAAAAAGCACTCCACTCGCTCAGAGAAAAGCGTTTTGGCACTTATGGAACACGTTTAGTGTGATGTGCATTATTGCTTGGCACACACAACCATTGTTCGAAAATGCACTTTATTCGCTCTCAAACACTTTTTGAGCAAAGGATGATACGGCAGGTCAGAGTGAGCCCGCGGAAGGTGCCAGGAGGCTCATTCTAAGTGTGCCTGACGCAGCTTCGCATCCCGTTCTATCTGCAACAGTTTCATGTGGCTGAGAAGCACTGCTGTGGAGTTACACCTAAAATGAGAAAAAGTGTTTTACTCGCTGTGATAATGTATTTCAAGCAACCTAGAGGCTTTGTGGTAAAAATTTTCTACATATATGGCACATGTGTGACACGTCCAAAAAAGCACTCCACTCGCTCAGAGAAGAGCGTTTTGGCACTTATGGAACACATTTAGTGTGATGTGCATTATTGCTTGGCACACACAACCATTGTTCGAAAATGCACTTTATTCGCTCTCAAACACATTTTCAGCAAAGGATGATACGGCAGGTCAGAGTGAGCCAGCGGAAGGTGCCAGGAGGCTCATTCCAAGTGTGCCTGACGCAGCTTCGCATCCCGTTCTATCTGCAACAGTTTCATGTGGCTGAGAAGCACTGCTGTGGAGTTACACCTAAAATGAGAAAAAAAGTTTCACTCGCTGTGATAATGCATTTCAAGCAACCTAGAGGCTTTGTGGTAAAAATTTTCTACATATATGGCACATGTGTGACACGTCCAAAAAAGCACTCCACTCGCTCAGAGAAGAACGTTTTGGCACTTATGGAACACATTTAGTGTGATGTGCATTATTGCTTGGCACACACAACCATTGTTCGAAAATGCACTTTATTCGCTCTCAAACACATTTTGAGCAAAGGATGATACGGCAGGTCAGAGTGAGCCCGCGGAAGGTGCCAGGAGGCTCATTCTAAGTGTGCCTGACGCAGCTTCGCATCCCGTTCTATCTGCAACAGTTTCATGTGGCTGAGAAGCACTGCTGTGGAGTTACACCTAAAATGAAAAAAGTGTTTCACTCGCTGTGATAATGTATTTCAAGCAACCTAGAGGCTTTGTGGTAAAAATTTTCTACATATATGGCACATGTGTGACACGTCCAAAAAATCACTCCACTCGCTCAGAGAAGAACGTTTTGGCACTTATGGAACACATTTAGTGTGATGTGCATTATTGCTTGGCACACACAACCATTGTTCGAAAATGCACTTTATTCGCTCTCAAACACATTTTGAGCAAAGGATGATACGGCAGGTCAGAGTGAGCCAGCGGAAGGTGCCAGGAGGCTCATTCCAAGTGTGCCTGACGCAGCTTTGCATCCCGTTCTATCTGCAACAGTTTCATGTGGCTGAGAAGCACTGCTGTGGAGTTACACCTAAAATGAGAAAAAAAGTTTCACTCGCTGAGATAATGCATTTCAAGCAACCTAGAGGCTTTGTGGTAAAAATTTTCTACATATATGGCACATGTGTGACACGTCCAAAAAAGCACTCCACTCGCTCAGAGAAGAACGTTTTGGCACTTATGGAACACATTTAGTGTGATGTGCATTATTGCTTGGCACACACAACCATTGTTCGAAAATGCACTTTATTCGCTCTCAAACACATTTTGAGCAAAGGATGATACGGCAGGTCAGAGTGAGCCCGCGGAAGGTGCCAGGAGGCTCATTCCAAGTGTGCCTGACGCAGCTTCGCATCCCGTTCTATCTGCAACAGTTTCATGTGGCTGAGAAGCACTGCTGTGGAGTTACACCTAAAATGAGAAAAAGTGTTTCACTCGCTGTGATAATGTATTTCAAGCAACCTAGAGGCTTTGTGGTAAAAATTTTCTCCATATATGGCACATGTGTGACACGTCCAAAAAAGCACTCCACTCGCTCAGAGAAGAGCGTTTTGGCACTTATGGAACACATTTAGTGTGATGTGCATTATTGCTTGGCACACACAACCATTGTTCGAAAATGCACTTTATTCGCTCTCAAACACATTTTCAGCAAAGGATGATACGGCAGGTCAGAGTGAGCCAGCGGAAGGTGCCAGGAGGCTCATTCCAAGTGTGCCTGACGCAGCTTTGCATCCCGTTCTATCTGCAACAGTTTCATGTGGCTGAGAAGCACTGCTGTGGAGTTACACCTAAAATGAGAAAAAGTGTTTTACTCGCTGTGATAATGTATTTCAAGCAACCTAGAGGCTTTGTGGTAAAAATTTTCTCCATATATGGCACATGTGTGACACGTCCAAAAAAGCACTCCACTCGCTCAGAGAAGAGCGTTTTGGCACTTATGGAACACATTTAGTGTGATGTGCATTATTGCTTGGCACACACAACCATTGTTCGAAAATGCACTTTATTCGCTCTCAAACACATTTTCAGCAAAGGATGATACGGCAGGTCAGAGTGAGCCAGCGGAAGGTGCCAGGAGGCTCATTCCAAGTGTGCCTGACGCAGCTTCGCATCCCGTTCTATCTGCAACAGTTTCATGTGGCTGAGAAGCACTGCTGTGGAGTTACACCTAAAATGAGAAAAAAAGTTTCACTCGCTGTGATAATGCATTTCAAGCAACCTAGAGGCTTTGTGGTAAAAATTTTCTACATATATGGCACATGTGTGACACGTCCAAAAAAGCACTCCACTCGCTCAGAGAAGAACGTTTTGGCACTTATGGAACACATTTAGTGTGATGTGCATTATTGCTTGGCACACACAACCATTGTTCGAAAATGCACTTTATTCGCTCTCAAACACATTTTCAGCAAAGGATGATACGGCAGGTCAGAGTGAGCCCGCGGAAGGTGCCAGGAGGCTCATTCTAAGTGTGCCTGACGCAGCTTCGCATCCCGTTCTATCTGCAACAGTTTCATGTGGCTGAGAAGCACTGCTGTGGAGTTACACCTAAAATGAGAAAAAGTGTTTCACTCGCTGTGATAATGTATTTCAAGCAACCTAGAGGCTTTGTGGTAAAAATTTTCTACATATATGGCACATGTGTGACACGTCCAAAAAAGCACTCCACTCGCTCAGAGAAGAGCGTTTTGGCACTTATGGAACACATTTAGTGTGATGTGCATTATTGCTTGGCACACACAACCATTGTTCGAAAATGCACTTTATTCGCTCTCAAACACATTTTGAGCAAAGGATGATACGGCAGGTCAGAGTGAGCCAGCGGAAGGTGCCAGGAGGCTCATTCCAAGTGTGCCTGACGCAGCTTCGCATCCCGTTCTATCTGCAACAGTTTCATGTGGCTGAGAAGCACTGCTGTGGAGTTACACCTAAAATGAGAAAAAGTGTTTCACTCGCTGTGATAATGTATTTCAAGCAACCTAGAGGCTTTGTGGTAAAAATTTTCTCCATATATGGCACATGTGTGACACGTCCAAAAAAGCACTCCACTCGCTCAGAGAAGAGCGTTTTGGCACTTATGGAACACTTTTAGTGTGATGTGCATTATTGCTTGGCACACACAACCATTGTTCGAAAATGCACTTTATTCGCTCTCAAACACATTTTGAGCAAAGGATGATACGGCAGGTCAGAGTGAGCCCGCGGAAGGTGCCAGGAGGCTCATTCCAAGTGTGCCTGACGCAGCTTCGCATCCCGTTCTATCTGCAACAGTTTCATGTGGCTGAGAAGCACTGCTGTGGAGTTACACCTAAAATGAAAAAAAGTGTTTCACTCGCTGTGATAATGTATTTCAAGCAACCTAGAGGCTTTGTGGTAAAAATTTTCTACATATATGGCACATGTGTGACACGTCCAAAAAATCACTCCACTCGCTCAGAGAAGAGCGTTTTGGCACTTATGGAACACATTTAGTGTGATGTGCATTATTGCTTGGCACACACAACCATTGTTCGAAAATGCACTTTATTCGCTCTCAAACACATTTTCAGCAAAGGATGATACGGCAGGTCAGAGTGAGCCAGCGGAAGGTGCCAGGAGGCTCATTCCAAGTGTGCCTGACGCAGCTTTGCATCCCGTTCTATCTGCAACAGTTTCATGTGGCTGAGAAGCACTGCTGTGGAGTTACACCTAAAATGAGAAAAAGTGTTTCACTCGCTGTGATAATGTATTTCAAGCAACCTAGAGGCTTTGTGGTAAAAATTTTCTACATATATGGCACATGTGTGACACGTCCAAAAAAGCACTCCACTCGCTCAGAGAAAAGCGTTTTGGCACTTATGGAACACGTTTAGTGTGATGTGCATTATTGCTTGGCACACACAACCATTGTTCGAAAATGCACTTTATTCGCTCTCAAACACTTTTTGAGCAAAGGATGATACGGCAGGTCAGAGTGAGCCCGCGGAAGGTGCCAGGAGGCTCATTCTAAGTGTGCCTGACGCAGCTTCGCATCCCGTTCTATCTGCAACAGTTTCATGTGGCTGAGAAGCACTGCTGTGGAGTTACACCTAAAATGAGAAAAAGTGTTTTACTCGCTGTGATAATGTATTTCAAGCAACCTAGAGGCTTTGTGGTAAAAATTTTCTACATATATGGCACATGTGTGACACGTCCAAAAAATCACTCCACTCGCTCAGAGAAGAGCGTTTTGGCACTTATGGAACACATTTAGTGTGATGTGCATTATTGCTTGGCACACACAACCATTGTTCGAAAATGCACTTTATTCGCTCTCAAACACATTTTGAGCAAAGGATGATACGGCAGGTCAGAGTGAGCCAGCGGAAGGTGCCAGGAGGCTCATTCCAAGTGTGCCTGACGCAGCTTTGCATCCCGTTCTATCTGCAACAGTTTCATGTGGCTGAGAAGCACTGCTGTGGAGTTACACCTAAAATGAGAAAAAAAGTTTCACTCGCTGAGATAATGCATTTCAAGCAACCTAGAGGCTTTGTGGTAAAAATTTTCTACATATATGGCACATGTGTGACACGTCCAAAAAAGCACTCCACTCGCTCAGAGAAGAACGTTTTGGCACTTATGGAACACATTTAGTGTGATGTGCATTATTGCTTGGCACACACAACCATTGTTCGAAAATGCACTTTATTCGCTCTCAAACACATTTTGAGCAAAGGATGATACGGCAGGTCAGAGTGAGCCCGCGGAAGGTGCCAGGAGGCTCATTCCAAGTGTGCCTGACGCAGCTTCGCATCCCGTTCTATCTGCAACAGTTTCATGTGGCTGAGAAGCACTGCTGTGGAGTTACACCTAAAATGAGAAAAAGTGTTTCACTCGCTGTGATAATGTATTTCAAGCAACCTAGAGGCTTTGTGGTAAAAATTTTCTCCATATATGGCACATGTGTGACACGTCCAAAAAAGCACTCCACTCGCTCAGAGAAGAGCGTTTTGGCACTTATGGAACACATTTAGTGTGATGTGCATTATTGCTTGGCACACACAACCATTGTTCGAAAATGCACTTTATTCGCTCTCAAACACATTTTGAGCAAAGGATGATACGGCAGGTCAGAGTGAGCCCGCGGAAGGTGCCAGGAGGCTCATTCTAAGTGTGCCTGACGCAGCTTCGCATCCCGTTCTATCTGCAACAGTTTCATGTGGCTGAGAAGCACTGCTGTGGAGTTACACCTAAAATGAAAAAAGTGTTTCACTCGCTGTGATAATGTATTTCAAGCAACCTAGAGGCTTTGTGGTAAAAATTTTCTACATATATGGCACATGTGTGACACGTCCAAAAAATCACTCCACTCGCTCAGAGAAGAGCGTTTTGGCACTTATGGAACACATTTAGTGTGATGTGCATTATTGCTTGGCACACACAACCATTGTTCGAAAATGCACTTTATTCGCTCTCAAACACATTTTGAGCAAAGGATGATACGGCAGGTCAGAGTGAGCCAGCGGAAGGTGCCAGGAGGCTCATTCTAAGTGTGCCTGACGCAGCTTCGCATCCCGTTCTATCTGCAACAGTTTCATGTGGCTGAGAAGCACTGCTGTGGAGTTACACCTAAAATGAAAAAAGTGTTTCACTCGCTGTGATAATGTATTTCAAGCAACCTAGAGGCTTTGTGGTAAAAATTTTCTACATATATGGCACATGTGTGACACGTCCAAAAAAGCACTCCACTCGCTCAGAGAAGAGCGTTTTGGCACTTATGGAACACATTTAGTGTGATGTGCATTATTGCTTGGCACACACAACCATTGTTCGAAAATGCACTTTATTCGCTCTCAAACACATTTTCAGCAAAGGATGATACGGCAGGTCAGAGTGAGCCAGCGGAAGGTGCCAGGAGGCTCATTCTAAGTGTGCCTGACGCAGCTTCGCATCCCGTTCTATCTGCAACAGTTTCATGTGGCTGAGAAGCACTGCTGTGGAGTTACACCTAAAATGAGAAAAAAAGTTTCACTCGCTGTGATAATGCATTTCAAGCAACCTAGAGGCTTTGTGGTAAAAATTTTCTACATATATGGCACATGTGTGACACGTCCAAAAAAGCACTCCACTCGCTCAGAGAAAAGCGTTTTGGCACTTATGGAACACGTTTAGTGTGATGTGCATTATTGCTTGGCACACACAACCATTGTTCGAAAATGCACTTTATTCGCTCTCAAACACTTTTTGAGCAAAGGATGATACGGCAGGTCAGAGTGAGCCCGCGGAAGGTGCCAGGAGGCTCATTCTAAGTGTGCCTGACGCAGCTTCGCATCCCGTTCTATCTGCAACAGTTTCATGTGGCTGAGAAGCACTGCTGTGGAGTTACACCTAAAATGAGAAAAAGTGTTTTACTCGCTGTGATAATGTATTTCAAGCAACCTAGAGGCTTTGTGGTAAAAATTTTCTACATATATGGCACATGTGTGACACGTCCAAAAAAGCACTCCACTCGCTCAGAGAAGAGCGTTTTGGCACTTATGGAACACATTTAGTGTGATGTGCATTATTGCTTGGCACACACAACCATTGTTCGAAAATGCACTTTATTCGCTCTCAAACACATTTTCAGCAAAGGATGATACGGCAGGTCAGAGTGAGCCAGCGGAAGGTGCCAGGAGGCTCATTCCAAGTGTGCCTGACGCAGCTTCGCATCCCGTTCTATCTGCAACAGTTTCATGTGGCTGAGAAGCACTGCTGTGGAGTTACACCTAAAATGAGAAAAAAAGTTTCACTCGCTGTGATAATGCATTTCAAGCAACCTAGAGGCTTTGTGGTAAAAATTTTCTACATATATGGCACATGTGTGACACGTCCAAAAAAGCACTCCACTCGCTCAGAGAAGAACGTTTTGGCACTTATGGAACACATTTAGTGTGATGTGCATTATTGCTTGGCACACACAACCATTGTTCGAAAATGCACTTTATTCGCTCTCAAACACATTTTCAGCAAAGGATGATACGGCAGGTCAGAGTGAGCCCGCGGAAGGTGCCAGGAGGCTCATTCTAAGTGTGCCTGACGCAGCTTCGCATCCCGTTCTATCTGCAACAGTTTCATGTGGCTGAGAAGCACTGCTGTGGAGTTACACCTAAAATGAGAAAAAGTGTTTCACTCGCTGTGATAATGTATTTCAAGCAACCTAGAGGCTTTGTGGTAAAAATTTTCTACATATATGGCACATGTGTGACACGTCCAAAAAAGCACTCCACTCGCTCAGAGAAGAGCGTTTTGGCACTTATGGAACACATTTAGTGTGATGTGCATTATTGCTTGGCACACACAACCATTGTTCGAAAATGCACTTTATTCGCTCTCAAACACATTTTGAGCAAAGGATGATACGGCAGGTCAGAGTGAGCCAGCGGAAGGTGCCAGGAGGCTCATTCCAAGTGTGCCTGACGCAGCTTCGCATCCCGTTCTATCTGCAACAGTTTCATGTGGCTGAGAAGCACTGCTGTGGAGTTACACCTAAAATGAGAAAAAGTGTTTCACTCGCTGTGATAATGTATTTCAAGCAACCTAGAGGCTTTGTGGTAAAAATTTTCTACATATATGGCACATGTGTGACACGTCCAAAAAATCACTCCACTCGCTCAGAGAAGAGCGTTTTGGCACTTATGGAACACATTTAGTGTGATGTGCATTATTGCTTGGCACACACAACCATTGTTCGAAAATGCACTTTATTCGCTCTCAAACACATTTTGAGCAAAGGATGATACGGCAGGTCAGAGTGAGCCAGCGGAAGGTGCCAGGAGGCTCATTCTAAGTGTGCCTGACGCAGCTTCCCATCCCGTTCTATCTGCAACAGTTTCATGTGGCTGAGAAGCACTGCTGTGGAGTTACACCTAAAATGAAAAAAGTGTTTCACTCGCTGTGATAATGCATTTCAAGCAACCTAGAGGCTTTGTGGTAAAAATTTTCTACATATATGGCACATGTGTGACACGTCCAAAAAAGCACTCCACTCGCTCAGAGAAGAACGTTTTGGCACTTATGGAACACATTTAGTGTGATGTGCATTATTGCTTGGCACACACAACCATTGTTCGAAAATGCACTTTATTCGCTCTCAAACACATTTTCAGCAAAGGATGATACGGCAGGTCAGAGTGAGCCCGCGGAAGGTGCCAGGAGGCTCATTCTAAGTGTGCCTGACGCAGCTTCGCATCCCGTTCTATCTGCAACAGTTTCATGTGGCTGAGAAGCACTGCTGTGGAGTTACACCTAAAATGAGAAAAAGTGTTTCACTCGCTGTGATAATGTATTTCAAGCAACCTAGAGGCTTTGTGGTAAAAATTTTCTACATATATGGCACATGTGTGACACGTCCAAAAAAGCACTCCACTCGCTCAGAGAAGAGCGTTTTGGCACTTATGGAACACATTTAGTGTGATGTGCATTATTGCTTGGCACACACAACCATTGTTCGAAAATGCACTTTATTCGCTCTCAAACACATTTTGAGCAAAGGATGATACGGCAGGTCAGAGTGAGCCAGCGGAAGGTGCCAGGAGGCTCATTCCAAGTGTGCCTGACGCAGCTTCGCATCCCGTTCTATCTGCAACAGTTTCATGTGGCTGAGAAGCACTGCTGTGGAGTTACACCTAAAATGAGAAAAAGTGTTTCACTCGCTGTGATAATGTATTTCAAGCAACCTAGAGGCTTTGTGGTAAAAATTTTCTCCATATATGGCACATGTGTGACACGTCCAAAAAAGCACTCCACTCGCTCAGAGAAGAGCGTTTTGGCACTTATGGAACACTTTTAGTGTGATGTGCATTATTGCTTGGCACACACAACCATTGTTCGAAAATGCACTTTATTCGCTCTCAAACACATTTTGAGCAAAGGATGATACGGCAGGTCAGAGTGAGCCCGCGGAAGGTGCCAGGAGGCTCATTCCAAGTGTGCCTGACGCAGCTTCGCATCCCGTTCTATCTGCAACAGTTTCATGTGGCTGAGAAGCACTGCTGTGGAGTTACACCTAAAATGAAAAAAAGTGTTTCACTCGCTGTGATAATGTATTTCAAGCAACCTAGAGGCTTTGTGGTAAAAATTTTCTACATATATGGCACATGTGTGACACGTCCAAAAAATCACTCCACTCGCTCAGAGAAGAGCGTTTTGGCACTTATGGAACACATTTAGTGTGATGTGCATTATTGCTTGGCACACACAACCATTGTTCGAAAATGCACTTTATTCGCTCTCAAACACATTTTCAGCAAAGGATGATACGGCAGGTCAGAGTGAGCCAGCGGAAGGTGCCAGGAGGCTCATTCCAAGTGTGCCTGACGCAGCTTTGCATCCCGTTCTATCTGCAACAGTTTCATGTGGCTGAGAAGCACTGCTGTGGAGTTACACCTAAAATGAGAAAAAGTGTTTCACTCGCTGTGATAATGTATTTCAAGCAACCTAGAGGCTTTGTGGTAAAAATTTTCTACATATATGGCACATGTGTGACACGTCCAAAAAAGCACTCCACTCGCTCAGAGAAGAACGTTTTGGCACTTATGGAACACATTTAGTGTGATGTGCATTATTGCTTGGCACACACAACCATTGTTCGAAAATGCACTTTATTCGCTCTCAAACACATTTTCAGCAAAGGATGATACGGCAGGTCAGAGTGAGCCCGCGGAAGGTGCCAGGAGGCTCATTCTAAGTGTGCCTGACGCAGCTTCGCATCCCGTTCTATCTGCAACAGTTTCATGTGGCTGAGAAGCACTGCTGTGGAGTTACACCTAAAATGAGAAAAAGTGTTTCACTCGCTGTGATAATGTATTTCAAGCAACCTAGAGGCTTTGTGGTAAAAATTTTCTACATATATGGCACATGTGTGACACGTCCAAAAAAGCACTCCACTCGCTCAGAGAAGAGCGTTTTGGCACTTATGGAACACATTTAGTGTGATGTGCATTATTGCTTGGCACACACAACCATTGTTCGAAAATGCACTTTATTCGCTCTCAAACACATTTTGAGCAAAGGATGATACGGCAGGTCAGAGTGAGCCAGCGGAAGGTGCCAGGAGGCTCATTCCAAGTGTGCCTGACGCAGCTTCGCATCCCGTTCTATCTGCAACAGTTTCATGTGGCTGAGAAGCACTGCTGTGGAGTTACACCTAAAATGAGAAAAAGTGTTTCACTCGCTGTGATAATGTATTTCAAGCAACCTAGAGGCTTTGTGGTAAAAATTTTCTACATATATGGCACATGTGTGACACGTCCAAAAAATCACTCCACTCGCTCAGAGAAGAGCGTTTTGGCACTTATGGAACACATTTAGTGTGATGTGCATTATTGCTTGGCACACACAACCATTGTTCGAAAATGCACTTTATTCGCTCTCAAACACATTTTGAGCAAAGGATGATACGGCAGGTCAGAGTGAGCCAGCGGAAGGTGCCAGGAGGCTCATTCTAAGTGTGCCTGACGCAGCTTCCCATCCCGTTCTATCTGCAACAGTTTCATGTGGCTGAGAAGCACTGCTGTGGAGTTACACCTAAAATGAAAAAAGTGTTTCACTCGCTGTGATAATGCATTTCAAGCAACCTAGAGGCTTTGTGGTAAAAATTTTCTACATATATGGCACATGTGTGACACGTCCAAAAAAGCACTCCACTCGCTCAGAGAAGAACGTTTTGGCACTTATGGAACACATTTAGTGTGATGTGCATTATTGCTTGGCACACACAACCATTGTTCGAAAATGCACTTTATTCGCTCTCAAACACATTTTCAGCAAAGGATGATACGGCAGGTCAGAGTGAGCCCGCGGAAGGTGCCAGGAGGCTCATTCTAAGTGTGCCTGACGCAGCTTCGCATCCCGTTCTATCTGCAACAGTTTCATGTGGCTGAGAAGCACTGCTGTGGAGTTACACCTAAAATGAGAAAAAGTGTTTCACTCGCTGTGATAATGTATTTCAAGCAACCTAGAGGCTTTGTGGTAAAAATTTTCTACATATATGGCACATGTGTGACACGTCCAAAAAAGCACTCCACTCGCTCAGAGAAGAGCGTTTTGGCACTTATGGAACACATTTAGTGTGATGTGCATTATTGCTTGGCACACACAACCATTGTTCGAAAATGCACTTTATTCGCTCTCAAACACATTTTGAGCAAAGGATGATACGGCAGGTCAGAGTGAGCCAGCGGAAGGTGCCAGGAGGCTCATTCCAAGTGTGCCTGACGCAGCTTCGCATCCCGTTCTATCTGCAACAGTTTCATGTGGCTGAGAAGCACTGCTGTGGAGTTACACCTAAAATGAGAAAAAGTGTTTCACTCGCTGTGATAATGTATTTCAAGCAACCTAGAGGCTTTGTGGTAAAAATTTTCTCCATATATGGCACATGTGTGACACGTCCAAAAAAGCACTCCACTCGCTCAGAGAAGAGCGTTTTGGCACTTATGGAACACTTTTAGTGTGATGTGCATTATTGCTTGGCACACACAACCATTGTTCGAAAATGCACTTTATTCGCTCTCAAACACATTTTGAGCAAAGGATGATACGGCAGGTCAGAGTGAGCCCGCGGAAGGTGCCAGGAGGCTCATTCCAAGTGTGCCTGACGCAGCTTCGCATCCCGTTCTATCTGCAACAGTTTCATGTGGCTGAGAAGCACTGCTGTGGAGTTACACCTAAAATGAAAAAAAGTGTTTCACTCGCTGTGATAATGTATTTCAAGCAACCTAGAGGCTTTGTGGTAAAAATTTTCTACATATATGGCACATGTGTGACACGTCCAAAAAATCACTCCACTCGCTCAGAGAAGAGCGTTTTGGCACTTATGGAACACATTTAGTGTGATGTGCATTATTGCTTGGCACACACAACCATTGTTCGAAAATGCACTTTATTCGCTCTCAAACACATTTTCAGCAAAGGATGATACGGCAGGTCAGAGTGAGCCAGCGGAAGGTGCCAGGAGGCTCATTCCAAGTGTGCCTGACGCAGCTTTGCATCCCGTTCTATCTGCAACAGTTTCATGTGGCTGAGAAGCACTGCTGTGGAGTTACACCTAAAATGAGAAAAAGTGTTTCACTCGCTGTGATAATGTATTTCAAGCAACCTAGAGGCTTTGTGGTAAAAATTTTCTACATATATGGCACATGTGTGACACGTCCAAAAAAGCACTCCACTCGCTCAGAGAAAAGCGTTTTGGCACTTATGGAACACGTTTAGTGTGATGTGCATTATTGCTTGGCACACACAACCATTGTTCGAAAATGCACTTTATTCGCTCTCAAACACTTTTTGAGCAAAGGATGATACGGCAGGTCAGAGTGAGCCCGCGGAAGGTGCCAGGAGGCTCATTCTAAGTGTGCCTGACGCAGCTTCGCATCCCGTTCTATCTGCAACAGTTTCATGTGGCTGAGAAGCACTGCTGTGGAGTTACACCTAAAATGAGAAAAAGTGTTTCACTCGCTGTGATAATGTATTTCAAGCAACCTAGAGGCTTTGTGGTAAAAATTTTCTACATATATGGCACATGTGTGACACGTCCAAAAAAGCACTCCACTCGCTCAGAGAAGAGCGTTTTGGCACTTATGGAACACATTTAGTGTGATGTGCATTATTGCTTGGCACACACAACCATTGTTCGAAAATGCACTTTATTCGCTCTCAAACACATTTTGAGCAAAGGATGATACGGCAGGTCAGAGTGAGCCAGCGGAAGGTGCCAGGAGGCTCATTCCAAGTGTGCCTGACGCAGCTTCGCATCCCGTTCTATCTGCAACAGTTTCATGTGGCTGAGAAGCACTGCTGTGGAGTTACACCTAAAATGAGAAAAAGTGTTTCACTCGCTGTGATAATGTATTTCAAGCAACCTAGAGGCTTTGTGGTAAAAATTTTCTCCATATATGGCACATGTGTGACACGTCCAAAAAAGCACTCCACTCGCTCAGAGAAGAGCGTTTTGGCACTTATGGAACACTTTTAGTGTGATGTGCATTATTGCTTGGCACACACAACCATTGTTCGAAAATGCACTTTATTCGCTCTCAAACACATTTTGAGCAAAGGATGATACGGCAGGTCAGAGTGAGCCCGCGGAAGGTGCCAGGAGGCTCATTCCAAGTGTGCCTGACGCAGCTTCGCATCCCGTTCTATCTGCAACAGTTTCATGTGGCTGAGAAGCACTGCTGTGGAGTTACACCTAAAATGAAAAAAAGTGTTTCACTCGCTGTGATAATGTATTTCAAGCAACCTAGAGGCTTTGTGGTAAAAATTTTCTACATATATGGCACATGTGTGACACGTCCAAAAAATCACTCCACTCGCTCAGAGAAGAGCGTTTTGGCACTTATGGAACACATTTAGTGTGATGTGCATTATTGCTTGGCACACACAACCATTGTTCGAAAATGCACTTTATTCGCTCTCAAACAGATTTTGAGCAAAGGATGATACGGCAGGTCAGAGTGAGCCAGCGGAAGGTGCCAGGAGGCTCATTCCAAGTGTGCCTGACGCAGCTTCGCATCCCGTTCTATCTGCAACAGTTTCATGTGGCTGAGAAGCACTGCTGTGGAGTTACACCTAAAATGAGAAAAAAAGTTTCACTCGCTGTGATAATGCATTTCAAGTAACCTAGAGGCTTTGTGGTAAAAATTTTCTACATATATGGCACATGTGTGACACGTCCAAAAAAGCACTCCACTCGCTCAGAGAAGAACGTTTTGGCACTTATGGAACACATTTAGTGTGATGTGCATTATTGCTTGGCACACACAACCATTGTTCGAAAATGCACTTTATTCGCTCTCAAACACATTTTGAGCAAAGGATGATACGGCAGGTCAGAGTGAGCCCGCGGAAGGTGCCAGGAGGCTCATTCTAAGTGTGCCTGACGCAGCTTCGCATCCCGTTCTATCTGCAACAGTTTCATGTGGCTGAGAAGCACTGCTGTGGAGTTACACCTAAAATGAGAAAAAGTGTTTCACTCGCTGTGATAATGTATTTCAAGCAACCTAGAGGCTTTGTGGTAAAAATTTTCTACATATATGGCACATGTGTGACACGTCCAAAAAAGCACTCCACTCGCTCAGAGAAGAGCGTTTTGGCACTTATGGAACACATTTAGTGTGATGTGCATTATTGCTTGGCACACACAACCATTGTTCGAAAATGCACTTTATTCGCTCTCAAACACATTTTGAGCAAAGGATGATACGGCAGGTCAGAGTGAGCCAGCGGAAGGTGCCAGGAGGCTCATTCCAAGTGTGCCTGACGCAGCTTCGCATCCCGTTCTATCTGCAACAGTTTCATGTGGCTGAGAAGCACTGCTGTGGAGTTACACCTAAAATGAGAAAAAGTGTTTCACTCGCTGTGATAATGTATTTCAAGCAACCTAGAGGCTTTGTGGTAAAAATTTTCTCCATATATGGCACATGTGTGACACGTCCAAAAAAGCACTCCACTCGCTCAGAGAAGAGCGTTTTGGCACTTATGGAACACTTTTAGTGTGATGTGCATTATTGCTTGGCACACACAACCATTGTTCGAAAATGCACTTTATTCGCTCTCAAACACATTTTGAGCAAAGGATGATACGGCAGGTCAGAGTGAGCCCGCGGAAGGTGCCAGGAGGCTCATTCCAAGTGTGCCTGACGCAGCTTCGCATCCCGTTCTATCTGCAACAGTTTCATGTGGCTGAGAAGCACTGCTGTGGAGTTACACCTAAAATGAAAAAAAGTGTTTCACTCGCTGTGATAATGTATTTCAAGCAACCTAGAGGCTTTGTGGTAAAAATTTTCTACATATATGGCACATGTGTGACACGTCCAAAAAATCACTCCACTCGCTCAGAGAAGAGCGTTTTGGCACTTATGGAACACATTTAGTGTGATGTGCATTATTGCTTGGCACACACAACCATTGTTCGAAAATGCACTTTATTCGCTCTCAAACAGATTTTGAGCAAAGGATGATACGGCAGGTCAGAGTGAGCCAGCGGAAGGTGCCAGGAGGCTCATTCCAAGTGTGCCTGACGCAGCTTTGCATCCCGTTCTATCTGCAACAGTTTCATGTGGCTGAGAAGCACTGCTGTGGAGTTACACCTAAAATGAGAAAAAAAGTTTCACTCGCTGTGATAATGCATTTCAAGCAACCTAGAGGCTTTGTGGTAAAAATTTTCTACATATATGGCACATGTGTGACACGTCCAAAAAAGCACTCCACTCGCTCAGAGAAGAACGTTTTGGCACTTATGGAACACATTTAGTGTGATGTGCATTATTGCTTGGCACACACAACCATTGTTCGAAAATGCACTTTATTCGCTCTCAAACACATTTTGAGCAAAGGATGATACGGCAGGTCAGAGTGAGCCCGCGGAAGGTGCCAGGAGGCTCATTCCAAGTGTGCCTGACGCAGCTTCGCATCCCGTTCTATCTGCAACAGTTTCATGTGGCTGAGAAGCACTGCTGTGGAGTTACACCTAAAATGAGAAAAAGTGTTTCACTCGCTGTGATAATGTATTTCAAGCAACCTAGAGGCTTTGTGGTAAAAATGTTCTACATATATGGCACATGTGTGAAACGTCCAAAAAAGCACTCCACTCGCTCAGAGAAGAGCGTTTTGGCACTTATGTAACACTTTTAGTGTGATGTGCATTATTGCTTGGCACACACAACCATTGTTCGAAAATGCACTTTATTCGCTCTCAAACACATTTTCAGCAAAGGATGATACGGCAGGTCAGAGTGAGCCAGCGGAAGGTGCCAGGAGGCTCATTCTAAGTGTGCCTGACGCAGCTTCGCATCCCGTTCTATCTGCAACAGTTTCATGTGGCTGAGAAGCACTGCTGTGGAGTTACACCTAAAATGAAAAAAAGTGTTTCACTCGCTGTGATAATGTATTTCAAGCAACCTAGAGGCTTTGTGGTAAAAATTTTCTACATATATGGCACATGTGTGACACGTCCAAAAAATCACTCCACTCGCTCAGAGAAGAGCGTTTTGGCACTTATGGAACACATTTAGTGTGATGTGCATTATTGCTTGGCACACACAACCATTGTTCGAAAATGCACTTTATTCGCTCTCAAACACATTTTGAGAAAAGGATGATACGGCAGGTCAGAGTGAGCCCGCGGAAGGTGCCAGGAGGCTCATTCCAAGTGTGCCTGACGCAGCTTTGCATCCCGTTCTATCTGCAACAGTTTCATGTGGCTGAGAAGCACTGCTGTGGAGTTACACCTAAAATGAGAAAAAAAGTTTCACTCGCTGTGATAATGCATTTCAAGCAACCTAGAGGCTTTGTGGTAAAAATTTTCTACATATATGGCACATGTGTGACACGTCCAAAAAATCACTCCACTCGCTCAGAGAAGAGCGTTTTGGCACTTATGGAACACATTTAGTGTGATGTGCATTATTGCTTGGCACACACAACCATTGTTCGAAAATGCACTTTATTCGCTCTCAAACACATTTTCAGCAAAGGATGATACGGCAGGTCAGAGTGAGCCAGCGGAAGGTGCCAGGAGGCTCATTCCAAGTGTGCCTGACGCAGCTTCGCATCCCGTTCTATCTGCAACAGTTTCATGTGGCTGAGAAGCACTGCTGTGGAGTTACACCTAAAATGAGAAAAAAAGTTTCACTCGCTGTGATAATGCATTTCAAGCAACCTAGAGGCTTTGTGGTAAAAATTTTCTACATATATGGCACATGTGTGACACGTCCAAAAAAGCACTCCACTCGCTCAGAGAAGAACGTTTTGGCACTTATGGAACACATTTAGTGTGATGTGCATTATTGCTTGGCACACACAACCATTGTTCGAAAATGCACTTTATTCGCTCTCAAACACATTTTGAGCAAAGGATGATACGGCAGGTCAGAGTGAGCCCGCGGAAGGTGCCAGGAGGCTCATTCTAAGTGTGCCTGACGCAGCTTCGCATCCCGTTCTATCTGCAACAGTTTCATGTGGCTGAGAAGCACTGCTGTGGAGTTACACCTAAAATGAGAAAAAGTGTTTCACTCGCTGTGATAATGTATTTCAAGCAACCTAGAGGCTTTGTGGTAAAAATTTTCTACATATATGGCACATGTGTGACACGTCCAAAAAAGCACTCCACTCGCTCAGAGAAGAGCGTTTTGGCACTTATGGAACACATTTAGTGTGATGTGCATTATTGCTTGGCACACACAACCATTGTTCGAAAATGCACTTTATTCGCTCTCAAACAGATTTTGAGCAAAGGATGATACGGCAGGTCAGAGTGAGCCAGCGGAAGGTGCCAGGAGGCTCATTCCAAGTGTGCCTGACGCAGCTTTGCATCCCGTTCTATCTGCAACAGTTTCATGTGGCTGAGAAGCACTGCTGTGGAGTTACACCTAAAATGAGAAAAAAAGTTTCACTCGCTGTGATAATGCATTTCAAGCAACCTAGAGGCTTTGTGGTAAAAATTTTCTACATATATGGCACATGTGTGACACGTCCAAAAAAGCACTCCACTCGCTCAGAGAAGAACGTTTTGGCACTTATGGAACACATTTAGTGTGATGTGCATTATTGCTTGGCACACACAACCATTGTTCGAAAATGCACTTTATTCGCTCTCAAACACATTTTGAGCAAAGGATGATACGGCAGGTCAGAGTGAGCCCGCGGAAGGTGCCAGGAGGCTCATTCCAAGTGTGCCTGACGCAGCTTCGCATCCCGTTCTATCTGCAACAGTTTCATGTGGCTGAGAAGCACTGCTGTGGAGTTACACCTAAAATGAGAAAAAGTGTTTCACTCGCTGTGATAATGTATTTCAAGCAACCTAGAGGCTTTGTGGTAAAAATGTTCTACATATATGGCACATGTGTGAAACGTCCAAAAAAGCACTCCACTCGCTCAGAGAAGAGCGTTTTGGCACTTATGTAACACTTTTAGTGTGATGTGCATTATTGCTTGGCACACACAACCATTGTTCGAAAATGCACTTTATTCGCTCTCAAACACATTTTCAGCAAAGGATGATACGGCAGGTCAGAGTGAGCCAGCGGAAGGTGCCAGGAGGCTCATTCCAAGTGTGCCTGACGCAGCTTCGCATCCCGTTCTATCTGCAACAGTTTCATGTGGCTGAGAAGCACTGCTGTGGAGTTACACCTAAAATGAAAAAAAGTGTTTCACTCGCTGTGATAATGTATTTCAAGCAACCTAGAGGCTTTGTGGTAAAAATTTTCTACATATATGGCACATGTGTGACACGTCCAAAAAATCACTCCACTCGCTCAGAGAAGAGCGTTTTGGCACTTATGGAACACATTTAGTGTGATGTGCATTATTGCTTGGCACACACAACCATTGTTCGAAAATGCACTTTATTCGCTCTCAAACACATTTTGAGAAAAGGATGATACGGCAGGTCAGAGTGAGCCCGCGGAAGGTGCCAGGAGGCTCATTCCAAGTGTGCCTGACGCAGCTTTGCATCCCGTTCTATCTGCAACAGTTTCATGTGGCTGAGAAGCACTGCTGTGGAGTTACACCTAAAATGAGAAAAAAAGTTTCACTCGCTGTGATAATGCATTTCAAGCAACCTAGAGGCTTTGTGGTAAAAATTTTCTACATATATGGCACATGTGTGACACGTCCAAAAAAGCACTCCACTCGCTCAGAGAAGAACGTTTTGGCACTTATGGAACACATTTAGTGTGATGTGCATTATTGCTTGGCACACACAACCATTGTTCGAAAATGCACTTTATTCGCTCTCAAACACATTTTGAGCAAAGGATGATACGGCAGGTCAGAGTGAGCCCGCGGAAGGTGTCAGGAGGCTCATTCCAAGTGTGCCTGACGCAGCTTCGCATCCCGTTCTATCTGCAACAGTTTCATGTGGCTGAGAAGCACTGCTGTGGAGTTACACCTAAAATGAGAAAAAGTGTTTCACTCGCTGTGATAATGTATTTCAAGCAACCTAGAGGCTTTGTGGTAAAAATTTTCTCCATATATGGCACATGTGTGACACGTCCAAAAAAGCACTCCACTCGCTCAGAGAAGAGCGTTTTGGCACTTATGGAACACATTTAGTGTGATGTGCATTATTGCTTGGCACACACAACCATTGTTCGAAAATGCACTTTATTCGCTCTCAAACACATTTTCAGCAAAGGATGATACGGCAGGTCAGAGTGAGCCAGCGGAAGGTGCCAGGAGGCTCATTCCAAGTGTGCCTGACGCAGCTTTGCATCCCGTTCTATCTGCAACAGTTTCATGTGGCTGAGAAGCACTGCTGTGGAGTTACACCTAAAATGAGAAAAAGTGTTTCACTCGCTGTGATAATGTATTTCAAGCAACCTAGAGGCTTTGTGGTAAAAATTTTCTACATATATGGCACATGTGTGACACGTCCAAAAAAGCACTCCACTCGCTCAGAGAAAAGCGTTTTGGCACTTATGGAACACGTTTAGTGTGATGTGCATTATTGCTTGGCACACACAACCATTGTTCGAAAATGCACTTTATTCGCTCTCAAACACTTTTTGAGCAAAGGATGATACGGCAGGTCAGAGTGAGCCCGCGGAAGGTGCCAGGAGGCTCATTCTAAGTGTGCCTGACGCAGCTTCGCATCCCGTTCTATCTGCAACAGTTTCATGTGGCTGAGAAGCACTGCTGTGGAGTTACACCTAAAATGAGAAAAAGTGTTTTACTCGCTGTGATAATGTATTTCAAGCAACCTAGAGGCTTTGTGGAAAAAATTTTCTACATATATGGCACATGTGTGACACGTCCAAAAAAGCACTCCACTCGCTCAGAGAAGAGCGTTTTGGCACTTATGGAACACATTTAGTGTGATGTGCATTATTGCTTGGCACACACAACCATTGTTCGAAAATGCACTTTATTCGCTCTCAAACACATTTTCAGCAAAGGATGATACGGCAGGTCAGAGTGAGCCAGCGGAAGGTGCCAGGAGGCTCATTCCAAGTGTGCCTGACGCAGCTTCGCATCCCGTTCTATCTGCAACAGTTTCATGTGGCTGAGAAGCACTGCTGTGGAGTTACACCTAAAATGAGAAAAAAAGTTTCACTCGCTGTGATAATGCATTTCAAGCAACCTAGAGGCTTTGTGGTAAAAATTTTCTACATATATGGCACATGTGTGACACGTCCAAAAAAGCACTCCACTCGCTCAGAGAAGAACGTTTTGGCACTTATGGAACACATTTAGTGTGATGTGCATTATTGCTTGGCACACACAACCATTGTTCGAAAATGCACTTTATTCGCTCTCAAACACATTTTGAGCAAAGGATGATACGGCAGGTCAGAGTGAGCCCGCGGAAGGTGCCAGGAGGCTCATTCTAAGTGTGCCTGACGCAGCTTCGCATCCCGTTCTATCTGCAACAGTTTCATGTGGCTGAGAAGCACTGCTGTGGAGTTACACCTAAAATGAGAAAAAGTGTTTCACTCGCTGTGATAATGTATTTCAAGCAACCTAGAGGCTTTGTGGTAAAAATTTTCTACATATATGGCACATGTGTTACACGTCCAAAAAAGCACTCCACTCGCTCAGAGAAGAGCGTTTTGGCACTTATGGAACACATTTAGTGTGATGTGCATCATTGCTTGGCACACACAGCCATTGTTCGAAAATGCACTTTATTCGCTCTCAAATACATTTTGAGCAAAGGATGATACGGCAGGTCAGAGTGAGCCAGCGAAAGGTGCCAGGAGGCTCATTCCAAGTGTGCCTGACGCAGCTTCGCATCCCGTTCTATCTGCAACAGTTTCATGTGGCTGAGAAGCACTGCTGTGGAGTTACACCTAAAATGAAAAAAAGTGTTTCACTCGCTGTGATAATGTATTTCAAGCAACCTAGAGGCTTGTGGTAAAAATTTTTTACATATATGGCACATGTGTGACACGTCCAAAAAATCACTCCACTCGCTCAGAGAAGAGCGTTTTGGCACTTATGGAACACATTTAGTGTGATGTGCATTATTGCTTGGCACACACAACCATTGTTCGAAAATGCACTTTATTCGCTCTCAAACACATTTTCAGCAAAGGATGATACGGCAGGTCAGAGTGAGCCCGCGGAAGGTGCCAGGAGGCTCATTCCAAGTGTGCCTGACGCAGCTTCGCATCCCGTTCTATCTGCAACAGTTTCATGTGGCTGAGAAACACTGCTGTGGAGTTACACCTAAAATGAGAAAAAAAGTTTCACTCGCTGTGATAATGCATTTCAAGCAACCTAGAGACTTTGTGGTAAAAATTTTCTACATATATGGCACATGTGTGACACGTCCAAAAAAGCACTCCACTCGCTCAGAGAAGAACGTTTTGGCACTTATGGAACACATTTAGTGTGATGTGCATTATTGCTTGGCACACACAACCATTGTTCGAAAATGCACTTTATTCGCTCTCAAACACATTTTGAGCAAAGGATGATACGGCAGGTCAGAGTGAGCCCGCGGAAGGTGCCAGGAGGCTCATTCCAAGTGTGCCTGACGCAGCTTCGCATCCCGTTCTATCTGCAACAGTTTCATGTGGCTGAGAAGCACTGCTGTGGAGTTACACCTAAAATGAGAAAAAAAGTTTCACTCGCTGTGATAATGTATTTCAAGCAACCTAGAGGCTTTGTGGTAAAAATTTTCTACATATATGGCACATGTGTGACACGTCCAAAAAAGCACTCCACTCGCTCAGAGAAGAGCGTTTTGGCACTTATGGAACACATTTAGTGTGATGTGCATTATTGCTTGGCACACACAACCATTGTTCGAAAATGCACTTTATTCGCTCTCAAACACATTTTCAGCAAAGGATGATACGGCAGGTCAGAGTGAGCCCGCGGAAGGTGCCAGGAGGCTCATTCCAAGTGTGCCTGACGCAGCTTCGCATCCCGATCTATCTGCACAGTTTCATGTGGCTGAGAAGCACTGCTGTGGAGTTACACCTAAAATGAGAAAAAGTGTTTCACTCGCTGTGATAATGTATTTCAAGCAACCTAGAGGCTTTGTGGTAAAAATTTTCTACATATATGGCACATGTGTTACACGTCCAAAAAAGCACTCCACTCGCTCAGAGAAGAGCGTTTTGGCACTTATGGAACACATTTAGTGTGATGTGCATCATTGCTTGGCACACACAGCCATTGTTCGAAAATGCACTTTATTCGCTCTCAAACACATTTTGAGCAAAGGATGATACGGCAGGTCAGAGTGAGCCAGCGAAAGGTGCCAGGAGGCTCATTCCAAGTGTGCCTGACGCAGCTTCGCATCCCGTTCTATCTGCAACAGTTTCATGTGGCTGAGAAGCACTGCTGTGGAGTTACACCTAAAATGAAAAAAAGTGTTTCACTCGCTGTGATAATGTATTTCAAGCAACCTAGAGGCTTTGTGGTAAAAATTTTTTACATATATGGCACATGTGTGACACGTCCAAAAAATCACTCCACTCGCTCAGAGAAGAGCGTTTTGGCACTTATGGAACACATTTAGTGTGATGTGCATTATTGCTTGGCACACACAACCATTGTTCGAAAATGCACTTTATTCGCTCTCAAACACATTTTCAGCAAAGGATGATACGGCAGGTCAGAGTGAGCCCGCGGAAGGTGCCAGGAGGCTCATTCCAAGTGTGCCTGACGCAGCTTCGCATCCCGTTCTATCTGCAACAGTTTCATGTGGCTGAGAAACACTGCTGTGGAGTTACACCTAAAATGAGAAAAAAAGTTTCACTCGCTGTGATAATGCATTTCAAGCAACCTAGAGACTTTGTGGTAAAAATTTTCTACATATATGGCACATGTGTGACACGTCCAAAAAAGCACTCCACTCGCTCAGAGAAGAACGTTTTGGCACTTATGGAACACATTTAGTGTGATGTGCATTATTGCTTGGCACACACAACCATTGTTCGAAAATGCACTTTATTCGCTCTCAAACACATTTTGAGCAAAGGATGATACGGCAGGTCAGAGTGAGCCCGCGGAAGGTGCCAGGAGGCTCATTCCAAGTGTGCCTGACGCAGCTTCGCATCCCGTTCTATCTGCAACAGTTTCATGTGGCTGAGAAGCACTGCTGTGGAGTTACACCTAAAATGAGAAAAACAGTTTCACTCGCTGTGATAATGTATTTCAAGCAACCTAGAGGCTTTGTGGTAAAAATTTTCTACATATATGGCACATGTGTGACACGTCCAAAAAAGCACTCCACTCGCTCAGAGAAGAGCGTTTTGGCACTTATGGAACACATTTAGTGTGATGTGCATTATTGCTTGGCACACACAACCATTGTTCGAAAATGCACTTTATTCGCTCTCAAACACATTTTCAGCAAAGGATGATACGGCAGGTCAGAGTGAGCCCGCGGAAGGTGCCAGGAGGCTCATTCCAAGTGTGCCTGACGCAGCTTCGCATCCCGATCTATCTGCACAGTTTCATGTGGCTGAGAAGCACTGCTGTGGAGTTACACCTAAAATGAGAAAAAGTGTTTCACTCGCTGTGATAATGTATTTCAAGCAACCTAGAGGCTTTGTGGTAAAAATTTTCTACATATATGGCACATGTGTGACACGTCCAAAAAAGCACTCCACTCGCTCAGAGAAGAACGTTTTGGCACTTATGGAACACATTTAGTGTGATGTGCATTATTGCTTGGCACACACAACCATTGTTCGAAAATGCACTTTATTCGCTCTCAAACACATTTTGAGCAAAGGATGATACGGCAGGTCAGAGTGAGCCCGCGGAAGGTGTCAGGAGGCTCATTCCAAGTGTGCCTGACGCAGCTTCGCATCCCGTTCTATCTGCAACAGTTTCATGTGGCTGAGAAGCACTGCTGTGGAGTTACACCTAAAATGAGAAAAAGTGTTTCACTCGCTGTGATAATGTATTTCAAGCAACCTAGAGGCTTTGTGGTAAAAATTTTCTCCATATATGGCACATGTGTGACACGTCCAAAAAAGCACTCCACTCGCTCAGAGAAGAGCGTTTTGGCACTTATGGAACACATTTAGTGTGATGTGCATTATTGCTTGGCACACACAACCATTGTTCGAAAATGCACTTTATTCGCTCTCAAACACATTTTCAGCAAAGGATGATACGGCAGGTCAGAGTGAGCCAGCGGAAGGTGCCAGGAGGCTCATTCCAAGTGTGCCTGACGCAGCTTTGCATCCCGTTCTATCTGCAACAGTTTCATGTGGCTGAGAAGCACTGCTGTGGAGTTACACCTAAAATGAGAAAAAGTGTTTCACTCGCTGTGATAATGTATTTCAAGCAACCTAGAGGCTTTGTGGTAAAAATTTTCTACATATATGGCACATGTGTGACACGTCCAAAAAAGCACTCCACTCGCTCAGAGAAAAGCGTTTTGGCACTTATGGAACACGTTTAGTGTGATGTGCATTATTGCTTGGCACACACAACCATTGTTCGAAAATGCACTTTATTCGCTCTCAAACACTTTTTGAGCAAAGGATGATACGGCAGGTCAGAGTGAGCCCGCGGAAGGTGCCAGGAGGCTCATTCTAAGTGTGCCTGACGCAGCTTCGCATCCCGTTCTATCTGCAACAGTTTCATGTGGCTGAGAAGCACTGCTGTGGAGTTACACCTAAAATGAGAAAAAGTGTTTTACTCGCTGTGATAATGTATTTCAAGCAACCTAGAGGCTTTGTGGTAAAAATTTTCTACATATATGGCACATGTGTGACACGTCCAAAAAAGCACTCCACTCGCTCAGAGAAGAGCGTTTTGGCACTTATGGAACACATTTAGTGTGATGTGCATTATTGCTTGGCACACACAACCATTGTTCGAAAATGCACTTTATTCGCTCTCAAACACATTTTCAGCAAAGGATGATACGGCAGGTCAGAGTGAGCCAGCGGAAGGTGCCAGGAGGCTCATTCCAAGTGTGCCTGACGCAGCTTCGCATCCCGTTCTATCTGCAACAGTTTCATGTGGCTGAGAAGCACTGCTGTGGAGTTACACCTAAAATGAGAAAAAAAGTTTCACTCGCTGTGATAATGCATTTCAAGCAACCTAGAGGCTTTGTGGTAAAAATTTTCTACATATATGGCACATGTGTGACACGTCCAAAAAAGCACTCCACTCGCTCAGAGAAGAACGTTTTGGCACTTATGGAACACATTTAGTGTGATGTGCATTATTGCTTGGCACACACAACCATTGTTCGAAAATGCACTTTATTCGCTCTCAAACACATTTTGAGCAAAGGATGATACGGCAGGTCAGAGTGAGCCCGCGGAAGGTGCCAGGAGGCTCATTCTAAGTGTGCCTGACGCAGCTTCGCATCCCGTTCTATCTGCAACAGTTTCATGTGGCTGAGAAGCACTGCTGTGGAGTTACACCTAAAATGAGAAAAAGTGTTTCACTCGCTGTGATAATGTATTTCAAGCAACCTAGAGGCTTTGTGGTAAAAATTTTCTACATATATGGCACATGTGTTACACGTCCAAAAAAGCACTCCACTCGCTCAGAGAAGAGCGTTTTGGCACTTATGGAACACATTTAGTGTGATGTGCATCATTGCTTGGCACACACAGCCATTGTTCGAAAATGCACTTTATTCGCTCTCAAATACATTTTGAGCAAAGGATGATACGGCAGGTCAGAGTGAGCCAGCGAAAGGTGCCAGGAGGCTCATTCCAAGTGTGCCTGACGCAGCTTCGCATCCCGTTCTATCTGCAACAGTTTCATGTGGCTGAGAAGCACTGCTGTGGAGTTACACCTAAAATGAAAAAAAGTGTTTCACTCGCTGTGATAATGTATTTCAAGCAACCTAGAGGCTTGTGGTAAAAATTTTTTACATATATGGCACATGTGTGACACGTCCAAAAAATCACTCCACTCGCTCAGAGAAGAGCGTTTTGGCACTTATGGAACACATTTAGTGTGATGTGCATTATTGCTTGGCACACACAACCATTGTTCGAAAATGCACTTTATTCGCTCTCAAACACATTTTCAGCAAAGGATGATACGGCAGGTCAGAGTGAGCCCGCGGAAGGTGCCAGGAGGCTCATTCCAAGTGTGCCTGACGCAGCTTCGCATCCCGTTCTATCTGCAACAGTTTCATGTGGCTGAGAAACACTGCTGTGGAGTTACACCTAAAATGAGAAAAAAAGTTTCACTCGCTGTGATAATGCATTTCAAGCAACCTAGAGACTTTGTGGTAAAAATTTTCTACATATATGGCACATGTGTGACACGTCCAAAAAAGCACTCCACTCGCTCAGAGAAGAACGTTTTGGCACTTATGGAACACATTTAGTGTGATGTGCATTATTGCTTGGCACACACAACCATTGTTCGAAAATGCACTTTATTCGCTCTCAAACACATTTTGAGCAAAGGATGATACGGCAGGTCAGAGTGAGCCCGCGGAAGGTGCCAGGAGGCTCATTCCAAGTGTGCCTGACGCAGCTTCGCATCCCGTTCTATCTGCAACAGTTTCATGTGGCTGAGAAGCACTGCTGTGGAGTTACACCTAAAATGAGAAAAAAAGTTTCACTCGCTGTGATAATGTATTTCAAGCAACCTAGAGGCTTTGTGGTAAAAATTTTCTACATATATGGCACATGTGTGACACGTCCAAAAAAGCACTCCACTCGCTCAGAGAAGAGCGTTTTGGCACTTATGGAACACATTTAGTGTGATGTGCATTATTGCTTGGCACACACAACCATTGTTCGAAAATGCACTTTATTCGCTCTCAAACACATTTTCAGCAAAGGATGATACGGCAGGTCAGAGTGAGCCCGCGGAAGGTGCCAGGAG
Source organism: Doryrhamphus excisus (assembly GCF_037039965.1). Lineage (NCBI taxonomy): Eukaryota > Metazoa > Chordata > Actinopteri > Syngnathiformes > Syngnathidae > Doryrhamphus > Doryrhamphus excisus. The sequence goes on from NC_136370.1 coordinate 3,865,125, forward strand.
GCTCATTCCAAGTGTGCCTGACGCAGCTTCGCATCCCGATCTATCTGCACAGTTTCATGTGGCTGAGAAGCACTGCTGTGGAGTTACACCTAAAATGAGAAAAAGTGTTTCACTCGCTGTGATAATGTATTTCAAGCAACCTAGAGGCTTTGTGGTAAAAATTTTCTACATATATGGCACATGTGTTACACGTCCAAAAAAGCACTCCACTCGCTCAGAGAAGAGCGTTTTGGCACTTATGGAACACATTTAGTGTGATGTGCATCATTGCTTGGCACACACAGCCATTGTTCGAAAATGCACTTTATTCGCTCTCAAACACATTTTGAGCAAAGGATGATACGGCAGGTCAGAGTGAGCCAGCGAAAGGTGCCAGGAGGCTCATTCCAAGTGTGCCTGACGCAGCTTCGCATCCCGTTCTATCTGCAACAGTTTCATGTGGCTGAGAAGCACTGCTGTGGAGTTACACCTAAAATGAAAAAAAGTGTTTCACTCGCTGTGATAATGTATTTCAAGCAACCTAGAGGCTTTGTGGTAAAAATTTTCTACATATATGGCACATGTGTGACACGTCCAAAAAAGCACTCCACTCGCTCAGAGAAGAGCGTTTTGGCACTTATGGAACACATTTAGTGTGATGTGCATTATTGCTTGGCACACACAACCATTGTTCGAAAATGCACTTTATTCGCTCTCAAACACATTTTCAGCAAAGGATGATACGGCAGGTCAGAGTGAGCCAGCGGAAGGTGCCAGGAGGCTCATTCTAAGTGTGCCTGACGCAGCTTCGCATCCCGTTCTATCTGCAACAGTTTCATGTGGCTGAGAAGCACTGCTGTGGAGTTACACCTAAAATGAGAAAAAAAGTTTCACTCGCTGTGATAATGCATTTCAAGCAACCTAGAGGCTTTGTGGTAAAAATTTTCTACATATATGGCACATGTGTGACACGTCCAAAAAAGCACTCCACTCGCTCAGAGAAAAGCGTTTTGGCACTTATGGAACACGTTTAGTGTGATGTGCATTATTGCTTGGCACACACAACCATTGTTCGAAAATGCACTTTATTCGCTCTCAAACACATTTTCAGCAAAGGATGATACGGCAGGTCAGAGTGAGCCCGCGGAAGGTGCCAGGAGGCTCATTCCAAGTGTGCCTGACGCAGCTTCGCATCCCGTTCTATCTGCAACAGTTTCATGTGGCTGAGAAACACTGCTGTGGAGTTACACCTAAAATGAGAAAAAAAGTTTCACTCGCTGTGATAATGCATTTCAAGCAACCTAGAGACTTTGTGGTAAAAATTTTCTACATATATGGCACATGTGTGACACGTCCAAAAAAGCACTCCACTCGCTCAGAGAAGAACGTTTTGGCACTTATGGAACACATTTAGTGTGATGTGCATTATTGCTTGGCACACACAACCATTGTTCGAAAATGCACTTTATTCGCTCTCAAACACATTTTGAGCAAAGGATGATACGGCAGGTCAGAGTGAGCCCGCGGAAGGTGCCAGGAGGCTCATTCCAAGTGTGCCTGACGCAGCTTCGCATCCCGTTCTATCTGCAACAGTTTCATGTGGCTGAGAAGCACTGCTGTGGAGTTACACCTAAAATGAGAAAAACAGTTTCACTCGCTGTGATAATGTATTTCAAGCAACCTAGAGGCTTTGTGGTAAAAATTTTCTACATATATGGCACATGTGTGACACGTCCAAAAAAGCACTCCACTCGCTCAGAGAAGAGCGTTTTGGCACTTATGGAACACATTTAGTGTGATGTGCATTATTGCTTGGCACACACAACCATTGTTCGAAAATGCACTTTATTCGCTCTCAAACACATTTTCAGCAAAGGATGATACGGCAGGTCAGAGTGAGCCCGCGGAAGGTGCCAGGAGGCTCATTCCAAGTGTGCCTGACGCAGCTTCGCATCCCGATCTATCTGCACAGTTTCATGTGGCTGAGAAGCACTGCTGTGGAGTTACACCTAAAATGAGAAAAAGTGTTTCACTCGCTGTGATAATGTATTTCAAGCAACCTAGAGGCTTTGTGGTAAAAATTTTCTACATATATGGCACATGTGTGACACGTCCAAAAAAGCACTCCACTCGCTCAGAGAAGAACGTTTTGGCACTTATGGAACACATTTAGTGTGATGTGCATTATTGCTTGGCACACACAACCATTGTTCGAAAATGCACTTTATTCGCTCTCAAACACATTTTGAGCAAAGGATGATACGGCAGGTCAGAGTGAGCCCGCGGAAGGTGTCAGGAGGCTCATTCCAAGTGTGCCTGACGCAGCTTCGCATCCCGTTCTATCTGCAACAGTTTCATGTGGCTGAGAAGCACTGCTGTGGAGTTACACCTAAAATGAGAAAAAGTGTTTCACTCGCTGTGATAATGTATTTCAAGCAACCTAGAGGCTTTGTGGTAAAAATTTTCTCCATATATGGCACATGTGTGACACGTCCAAAAAAGCACTCCACTCGCTCAGAGAAGAGCGTTTTGGCACTTATGGAACACATTTAGTGTGATGTGCATTATTGCTTGGCACACACAACCATTGTTCGAAAATGCACTTTATTCGCTCTCAAACACATTTTCAGCAAAGGATGATACGGCAGGTCAGAGTGAGCCAGCGGAAGGTGCCAGGAGGCTCATTCCAAGTGTGCCTGACGCAGCTTTGCATCCCGTTCTATCTGCAACAGTTTCATGTGGCTGAGAAGCACTGCTGTGGAGTTACACCTAAAATGAGAAAAAGTGTTTCACTCGCTGTGATAATGTATTTCAAGCAACCTAGAGGCTTTGTGGTAAAAATTTTCTACATATATGGCACATGTGTGACACGTCCAAAAAAGCACTCCACTCGCTCAGAGAAAAGCGTTTTGGCACTTATGGAACACGTTTAGTGTGATGTGCATTATTGCTTGGCACACACAACCATTGTTCGAAAATGCACTTTATTCGCTCTCAAACACTTTTTGAGCAAAGGATGATACGGCAGGTCAGAGTGAGCCCGCGGAAGGTGCCAGGAGGCTCATTCTAAGTGTGCCTGACGCAGCTTCGCATCCCGTTCTATCTGCAACAGTTTCATGTGGCTGAGAAGCACTGCTGTGGAGTTACACCTAAAATGAGAAAAAGTGTTTTACTCGCTGTGATAATGTATTTCAAGCAACCTAGAGGCTTTGTGGTAAAAATTTTCTACATATATGGCACATGTGTGACACGTCCAAAAAAGCACTCCACTCGCTCAGAGAAGAGCGTTTTGGCACTTATGGAACACATTTAGTGTGATGTGCATTATTGCTTGGCACACACAACCATTGTTCGAAAATGCACTTTATTCGCTCTCAAACACATTTTCAGCAAAGGATGATACGGCAGGTCAGAGTGAGCCAGCGGAAGGTGCCAGGAGGCTCATTCCAAGTGTGCCTGACGCAGCTTCGCATCCCGTTCTATCTGCAACAGTTTCATGTGGCTGAGAAGCACTGCTGTGGAGTTACACCTAAAATGAGAAAAAAAGTTTCACTCGCTGTGATAATGCATTTCAAGCAACCTAGAGGCTTTGTGGTAAAAATTTTCTACATATATGGCACATGTGTGAAACGTCCAAAAAAGCACTCCACTCGCTCAGAGAAGAGCGTTTTGGCACTTATGTAACACTTTTAGTGTGATGTGCATTATTGCTTGGCACACACAACCATTGTTCGAAAATGCACTTTATTCGCTCTCAAACACATTTTCAGCAAAGGATGATACGGCAGGTCAGAGTGAGCCAGCGGAAGGTGCCAGGAGGCTCATTCCAAGTGTGCCTGACGCAGCTTCGCATCCCGTTCTATCTGCAACAGTTTCATGTGGCTGAGAAGCACTGCTGTGGAGTTACACCTAAAATGAGAAAAAGTGTTTTACTCGCTGTGATAATGTATTGCAAGCAACCTAGAGGCTTTGTGGTAAAAATTTTCTACATATATGGCACATGTGTGACACGTCCAAAAAAGCACTCCACTCGCTCAGAGAAGAGCGTTTTGGCACTTATGGAACACATTTAGTGTGATGTGCAAAATTGCTTGGCACACACAACCATTGTTCGAAAATGCACTTTATTCGCTCTCAAACACATTTTGAGAAAAGGATGATACGGCAGGTCAGAGTGAGCCCGCGGAAGGTGCCAGGAGGCTCATTCCAAGTGTGCCTGACGCAGCTTCGCATCCCGTTCTATCTGAAACAGTTTCATGTGGCTGAGAAGCACTGCTGTGGATTTACACCTAAAATGAGAAAAAGTGTTTTACTCGCTGTGATAATGTATTTCAAGCAACCTAGAGGCTTTGTGGTAAAAAATTTTCTCCATATATGGCACATGTGTGACACGTCCAAAAAAGCACTCCACTCGCTCAGAGAAGAGCGTTTTGGCACTTATGGAACACATTTAGTGTGATGTGCATTATTGCTTGGCACACACAACCATTGTTCGAAAATGCACTTTATTCGCTCTCAAACACATTTTGAGCAAAGGATGATACGGCAGGTCAGAGTGAGCCAGCGGAAGGTGCCAGGAGGCTCATTCCAAGTGTGCCTGACGCAGCTTCGCATCCCGTTCTATCTGCAACAGTTTCATGTGGCTGAGAAGCACTGCTGTGGAGTTACACCTAAAATGAGAAAAAGTGTTTCACTCGCTGTGATAATGTATTTCAAGCAACCTAGAGGCTTTGTGGTAAAAATTTTCTCCATATATGGCACATGTGTGACACGTCCAAAAAAGCACTCCACTCGCTCAGAGAAGAGCGTTTTGGCACTTATGGAACACTTTTAGTGTGATGTGCATTATTGCTTGGCACACACAACCATTGTTCGAAAATGCACTTTATTCGCTCTCAAACACATTTTGAGCAAAGGATGATACGGCAGGTCAGAGTGAGCCAGCGAAAGGTGCCAGGAGGCTCATTCCAAGTGTGCCTGACGCAGCTTCGCATCCCGTTCTATCTGCAACAGTTTCATGTGGCTGAGAAGCACTGCTGTGGAGTTACACCTAAAATGAAAAAAAGTGTTTCACTCGCTGTGATAATGTATTTCAAGCAACCTAGAGGCTTTGTGGTAAAATTTTTTTACATATATGGCACATGTGTGACACGTCCAAAAAATCACTCCACTCGCTCAGAGAAGAGCGTTTTGGCACTTATGGAACACATTTAGTGTGATGTGCATTATTGCTTGGCACACACAACCATTGTTCGAAAATGCACTTTATTCGCTCTCAAACACATTTTCAGCAAAGGATGATACGGCAGGTCAGAGTGAGCCAGCGGAAGGTGCCAGGAGGCTCATTCCAAGTGTGCCTGACGCAGCTTTGCATCCCGTTCTATCTGCAACAGTTTCATGTGGCTGAGAAACACTGCTGTGGAGTTACACCTAAAATGAGAAAAAAAGTTTCACTCGCTGTGATAATGCATTTCAAGCAACCTAGAGACTTTGTGGTAAAAATTTTCTACATATATGGCACATGTGTGACACGTCCAAAAAAGCACTCCACTCGCTCAGAGAAGAACGTTTTGGCACTTATGGAACACATTTAGTGTGATGTGCATTATTGCTTGGCACACACAACCATTGTTCGAAAATGCACTTTATTTGCTCTCAAACACATTTTGAGCAAAGGATGATACGGCAGGTCAGAGTGAGCCCGCGGAAGGTGCCAGGAGGCTCATTCCAAGTGTGCCTGACGCAGCTTCGCATCCCGTTCTATCTGCAACAGTTTCATGTGGCTGAGAAACACTGCTGTGGAGTTACACCTAAAATGAGAAAAAAAGTTTCACTCGCTGTGATAATGCATTTCAAGCAACCTAGAGACTTTGTGGTAAAAATTTTCTACATATATGGCACATGTGTGACACGTCCAAAAAAGCACTCCACTCGCTCAGAGAAGAACGTTTTGGCACTTATGGAACACATTTAGTGTGATGTGCATTATTGCTTGGCACACACAACCATTGTTCGAAAATGCACTTTATTCGCTCTCAAACACATTTTGAGCAAAGGATGATACGGCAGGTCAGAGTGAGCCCGCGGAAGGTGCCAGGAGGCTCATTCCAAGTGTGCCTGACGCAGCTTCGCATCCCGTTCTATCTGCAACAGTTTCATGTGGCTGAGAAGCACTGCTGTGGAGTTACACCTAAAATGAGAAAAAAGTTTCACTCGCTGTGATAATGTATTTCAAGCAACCTAGAGGCTTTGTGGTAAAAATTTTCTACATATATGGCACATGTGTGACACGTCCAAAAAAGCACTCCACTCGCTCAGAGAAGAGCGTTTTGGCACTTATGTAACACTTTTAGTGTGATGTGCATTATTGCTTGGCACACACAGCCATTGTTCGAAAATGCACTTTATTCGCTCTCAAACACATTTTGAGCAAAGGATGATACGGCAGGTCAGAGTGAGCCAGCGGAAGGTGCCAGGAGGCTCATTCTAAGTGTGCCTGACGCAGCTTCGCATCCCGTTCTATCTGCAACAGTTTCATGTGGCTGAGAAGCACTGCTGTGGAGTTACACCTAAAATGAGAAAAAGTGTTTCACTCGCTGTGATAATGTATTTCAAGCAACCTAGAGGCTTTGTGGTAAAAATTTTCTCCATATATGGCCCATGTGTGACACGTCCAAAAAAGCATTCCACTCGCTCAGAGAAGAGCGTTTTGGCACTTATGGAACACATTTAGTGTGATGTGCATTATTGCTTGGCACACACAACCATTGTTCGAAAATGCACTTTATTCGCTCTCAAACACATTTTGAGCAAAGGATGATACGGCAGGTCAGAGTGAGACCGCGGAAGGTGCCAGGAGGCTCATTCCAAGTGTGCCTGACGCAGCTTCGCATCCCGTTCTATCTGCAACAGTTTCATGTGGCTGAGAAGCACTGCTGTGGAGTTACACCTAAAATGAGAAAAAGTGTTTCACTCGCTGTGATAATGTATTTCAAGCAACCTAGAGGCTTTGTGGTAAAAATTTTCTACATATATGGCACATGTGTGACACGTCCAAAAAAGCACTCCACTCGCTCAGAGAAGAGCGTTTTGGCACTTATGGAACACATTTAGTGTGATGTGCATTATTGCTTGGCACACACAACCATTGTTCGAAAATGCACTTTATTCGCTCTCAAACACATTTTGAGCAAAGGATGATACGGCAGGTCAGAGTGAGCCAGCGGAAGGTGCCAGGAGGCTCATTCCAAGTGTGCCTGACGCAGCTTCGCATCCCGTTCTATCTGCAACAGTTTCATGTGGCTGAGAAGCACTGCTGTGGAGTTACACCTAAAATGAGAAAAAGTGTTTCACTCGCTGTGATAATGTATTTCAAGCAACCTAGAGGCTTTGTGGTAAAAATTTTCTCCATATATGGCACATGTGTGACACGTCCAAAAAAGCACTCCACTCGCTCAGAGAAGAGCGTTTTGGCACTTATGGAACACTTTTAGTGTGATGTGCATTATTGCTTGGCACACACAACCATTGTTCGAAAATGCACTTTATTCGCTCTCAAACACATTTTGAGCAAAGGATGATACGGCAGGTCAGAGTGAGCCCGCGGAAGGTGCCAGGAGGCTCATTCCAAGTGTGCCTGACGCAGCTTCGCATCCCGTTCTATCTGCAACAGTTTCATGTGGCTGAGAAGCACTGCTGTGGAGTTACACCTAAAATGAAAAAAAGTGTTTCACTCGCTGTGATAATGTATTTCAAGCAACCTAGAGGCTTTGTGGTAAAAATTTTCTACATATATGGCACATGTGTGACACGTCCAAAAAATCACTCCACTCGCTCAGAGAAGAGCGTTTTGGCACTTATGGAACACATTTAGTGTGATGTGCATTATTGCTTGGCACACACAACCATTGTTCGAAAATGCACTTTATTCGCTCTCAAACAGATTTTGAGCAAAGGATGATACGGCAGGTCAGAGTGAGCCAGCGGAAGGTGCCAGGAGGCTCATTCCAAGTGTGCCTGACGCAGCTTTGCATCCCGTTCTATCTGCAACAGTTTCATGTGGCTGAGAAGCACTGCTGTGGAGTTACACCTAAAATGAGAAAAAAAGTTTCACTCGCTGTGATAATGCATTTCAAGCAACCTAGAGGCTTTGTGGTAAAAATTTTCTACATATATGGCACATGTGTGACACGTCCAAAAAAGCACTCCACTCGCTCAGAGAAGAACGTTTTGGCACTTATGGAACACATTTAGTGTGATGTGCATTATTGCTTGGCACACACAACCATTGTTCGAAAATGCACTTTATTCGCTCTCAAACACATTTTGAGCAAAGGATGATACGGCAGGTCAGAGTGAGCCCGCGGAAGGTGCCAGGAGGCTCATTCCAAGTGTGCCTGACGCAGCTTCGCATCCCGTTCTATCTGCAACAGTTTCATGTGGCTGAGAAGCACTGCTGTGGAGTTACACCTAAAATGAGAAAAAGTGTTTCACTCGCTGTGATAATGTATTTCAAGCAACCTAGAGGCTTTGTGGTAAAAATGTTCTACATATATGGCACATGTGTGAAACGTCCAAAAAAGCACTCCACTCGCTCAGAGAAGAGCGTTTTGGCACTTATGTAACACTTTTAGTGTGATGTGCATTATTGCTTGGCACACACAACCATTGTTCGAAAATGCACTTTATTCGCTCTCAAACACATTTTCAGCAAAGGATGATACGGCAGGTCAGAGTGAGCCAGCGGAAGGTGCCAGGAGGCTCATTCTAAGTGTGCCTGACGCAGCTTCGCATCCCGTTCTATCTGCAACAGTTTCATGTGGCTGAGAAGCACTGCTGTGGAGTTACACCTAAAATGAAAAAAAGTGTTTCACTCGCTGTGATAATGTATTTCAAGCAACCTAGAGGCTTTGTGGTAAAAATTTTCTACATATATGGCACATGTGTGACACGTCCAAAAAATCACTCCACTCGCTCAGAGAAGAGCGTTTTGGCACTTATGGAACACATTTAGTGTGATGTGCATTATTGCTTGGCACACACAACCATTGTTCGAAAATGCACTTTATTCGCTCTCAAACACATTTTGAGAAAAGGATGATACGGCAGGTCAGAGTGAGCCCGCGGAAGGTGCCAGGAGGCTCATTCCAAGTGTGCCTGACGCAGCTTTGCATCCCGTTCTATCTGCAACAGTTTCATGTGGCTGAGAAGCACTGCTGTGGAGTTACACCTAAAATGAGAAAAAAAGTTTCACTCGCTGTGATAATGCATTTCAAGCAACCTAGAGGCTTTGTGGTAAAAATTTTCTACATATATGGCACATGTGTGACACGTCCAAAAAATCACTCCACTCGCTCAGAGAAGAGCGTTTTGGCACTTATGGAACACATTTAGTGTGATGTGCATTATTGCTTGGCACACACAACCATTGTTCGAAAATGCACTTTATTCGCTCTCAAACACATTTTCAGCAAAGGATGATACGGCAGGTCAGAGTGAGCCAGCGGAAGGTGCCAGGAGGCTCATTCCAAGTGTGCCTGACGCAGCTTCGCATCCCGTTCTATCTGCAACAGTTTCATGTGGCTGAGAAGCACTGCTGTGGAGTTACACCTAAAATGAGAAAAAAAGTTTCACTCGCTGTGATAATGCATTTCAAGCAACCTAGAGGCTTTGTGGTAAAAATTTTCTACATATATGGCACATGTGTGACACGTCCAAAAAAGCACTCCACTCGCTCAGAGAAGAACGTTTTGGCACTTATGGAACACATTTAGTGTGATGTGCATTATTGCTTGGCACACACAACCATTGTTCGAAAATGCACTTTATTCGCTCTCAAACACATTTTGAGCAAAGGATGATACGGCAGGTCAGAGTGAGCCCGCGGAAGGTGCCAGGAGGCTCATTCTAAGTGTGCCTGACGCAGCTTCGCATCCCGTTCTATCTGCAACAGTTTCATGTGGCTGAGAAGCACTGCTGTGGAGTTACACCTAAAATGAGAAAAAGTGTTTCACTCGCTGTGATAATGTATTTCAAGCAACCTAGAGGCTTTGTGGTAAAAATTTTCTACATATATGGCACATGTGTGACACGTCCAAAAAAGCACTCCACTCGCTCAGAGAAGAGCGTTTTGGCACTTATGGAACACTTTTAGTGTGATGTGCATTATTGCTTGGCACACACAACCATTGTTCGAAAATGCACTTTATTCGCTCTCAAACACATTTTGAGCAAAGGATGATACGGCAGGTCAGAGTGAGCCCGCGGAAGGTGCCAGGAGGCTCATTCCAAGTGTGCCTGACGCAGCTTCGCATCCCGTTCTATCTGCAACAGTTTCATGTGGCTGAGAAGCACTGCTGTGGAGTTACACCTAAAATGAAAAAAAGTGTTTCACTCGCTGTGATAATGTATTTCAAGCAACCTAGAGGCTTTGTGGTAAAAATTTTCTACATATATGGCACATGTGTGACACGTCCAAAAAATCACTCCACTCGCTCAGAGAAGAGCGTTTTGGCACTTATGGAACACATTTAGTGTGATGTGCATTATTGCTTGGCACACACAACCATTGTTCGAAAATGCACTTTATTCGCTCTCAAACAGATTTTGAGCAAAGGATGATACGGCAGGTCAGAGTGAGCCAGCGGAAGGTGCCAGGAGGCTCATTCCAAGTGTGCCTGACGCAGCTTTGCATCCCGTTCTATCTGCAACAGTTTCATGTGGCTGAGAAGCACTGCTGTGGAGTTACACCTAAAATGAGAAAAAAAGTTTCACTCGCTGTGATAATGCATTTCAAGCAACCTAGAGGCTTTGTGGTAAAAATTTTCTACATATATGGCACATGTGTGACACGTCCAAAAAAGCACTCCACTCGCTCAGAGAAGAACGTTTTGGCACTTATGGAACACATTTAGTGTGATGTGCATTATTGCTTGGCACACACAACCATTGTTCGAAAATGCACTTTATTCGCTCTCAAACACATTTTGAGCAAAGGATGATACGGCAGGTCAGAGTGAGCCCGCGGAAGGTGCCAGGAGGCTCATTCCAAGTGTGCCTGACGCAGCTTCGCATCCCGTTCTATCTGCAACAGTTTCATGTGGCTGAGAAGCACTGCTGTGGAGTTACACCTAAAATGAGAAAAAGTGTTTCACTCGCTGTGATAATGTATTTCAAGCAACCTAGAGGCTTTGTGGTAAAAATGTTCTACATATATGGCACATGTGTGAAACGTCCAAAAAAGCACTCCACTCGCTCAGAGAAGAGCGTTTTGGCACTTATGTAACACTTTTAGTGTGATGTGCATTATTGCTTGGCACACACAACCATTGTTCGAAAATGCACTTTATTCGCTCTCAAACACATTTTCAGCAAAGGATGATACGGCAGGTCAGAGTGAGCCAGCGGAAGGTGCCAGGAGGCTCATTCCAAGTGTGCCTGACGCAGCTTCGCATCCCGTTCTATCTGCAACAGTTTCATGTGGCTGAGAAGCACTGCTGTGGAGTTACACCTAAAATGAAAAAAAGTGTTTCACTCGCTGTGATAATGTATTTCAAGCAACCTAGAGGCTTTGTGGTAAAAATTTTCTACATATATGGCACATGTGTGACACGTCCAAAAAATCACTCCACTCGCTCAGAGAAGAGCGTTTTGGCACTTATGGAACACATTTAGTGTGATGTGCATTATTGCTTGGCACACACAACCATTGTTCGAAAATGCACTTTATTCGCTCTCAAACACATTTTGAGAAAAGGATGATACGGCAGGTCAGAGTGAGCCCGCGGAAGGTGCCAGGAGGCTCATTCCAAGTGTGCCTGACGCAGCTTTGCATCCCGTTCTATCTGCAACAGTTTCATGTGGCTGAGAAGCACTGCTGTGGAGTTACACCTAAAATGAGAAAAAAAGTTTCACTCGCTGTGATAATGCATTTCAAGCAACCTAGAGGCTTTGTGGTAAAAATTTTCTACATATATGGCACATGTGTGACACGTCCAAAAAAGCACTCCACTCGCTCAGAGAAGAACGTTTTGGCACTTATGGAACACATTTAGTGTGATGTGCATTATTGCTTGGCACACACAACCATTGTTCGAAAATGCACTTTATTCGCTCTCAAACACATTTTGAGCAAAGGATGATACGGCAGGTCAGAGTGAGCCCGCGGAAGGTGTCAGGAGGCTCATTCCAAGTGTGCCTGACGCAGCTTCGCATCCCGTTCTATCTGCAACAGTTTCATGTGGCTGAGAAGCACTGCTGTGGAGTTACACCTAAAATGAGAAAAAGTGTTTCACTCGCTGTGATAATGTATTTCAAGCAACCTAGAGGCTTTGTGGTAAAAATTTTCTCCATATATGGCACATGTGTGACACGTCCAAAAAAGCACTCCACTCGCTCAGAGAAGAGCGTTTTGGCACTTATGGAACACATTTAGTGTGATGTGCATTATTGCTTGGCACACACAACCATTGTTCGAAAATGCACTTTATTCGCTCTCAAACACATTTTCAGCAAAGGATGATACGGCAGGTCAGAGTGAGCCAGCGGAAGGTGCCAGGAGGCTCATTCCAAGTGTGCCTGACGCAGCTTTGCATCCCGTTCTATCTGCAACAGTTTCATGTGGCTGAGAAGCACTGCTGTGGAGTTACACCTAAAATGAGAAAAAGTGTTTCACTCGCTGTGATAATGTATTTCAAGCAACCTAGAGGCTTTGTGGTAAAAATTTTCTACATATATGGCACATGTGTGACACGTCCAAAAAAGCACTCCACTCGCTCAGAGAAAAGCGTTTTGGCACTTATGGAACACGTTTAGTGTGATGTGCATTATTGCTTGGCACACACAACCATTGTTCGAAAATGCACTTTATTCGCTCTCAAACACTTTTTGAGCAAAGGATGATACGGCAGGTCAGAGTGAGCCCGCGGAAGGTGCCAGGAGGCTCATTCTAAGTGTGCCTGACGCAGCTTCGCATCCCGTTCTATCTGCAACAGTTTCATGTGGCTGAGAAGCACTGCTGTGGAGTTACACCTAAAATGAGAAAAAGTGTTTTACTCGCTGTGATAATGTATTTCAAGCAACCTAGAGGCTTTGTGGAAAAAATTTTCTACATATATGGCACATGTGTGACACGTCCAAAAAAGCACTCCACTCGCTCAGAGAAGAGCGTTTTGGCACTTATGGAACACATTTAGTGTGATGTGCATTATTGCTTGGCACACACAACCATTGTTCGAAAATGCACTTTATTCGCTCTCAAACACATTTTCAGCAAAGGATGATACGGCAGGTCAGAGTGAGCCAGCGGAAGGTGCCAGGAGGCTCATTCCAAGTGTGCCTGACGCAGCTTCGCATCCCGTTCTATCTGCAACAGTTTCATGTGGCTGAGAAGCACTGCTGTGGAGTTACACCTAAAATGAGAAAAAAAGTTTCACTCGCTGTGATAATGCATTTCAAGCAACCTAGAGGCTTTGTGGTAAAAATTTTCTACATATATGGCACATGTGTGACACGTCCAAAAAAGCACTCCACTCGCTCAGAGAAGAACGTTTTGGCACTTATGGAACACATTTAGTGTGATGTGCATTATTGCTTGGCACACACAACCATTGTTCGAAAATGCACTTTATTCGCTCTCAAACACATTTTGAGCAAAGGATGATACGGCAGGTCAGAGTGAGCCCGCGGAAGGTGCCAGGAGGCTCATTCTAAGTGTGCCTGACGCAGCTTCGCATCCCGTTCTATCTGCAACAGTTTCATGTGGCTGAGAAGCACTGCTGTGGAGTTACACCTAAAATGAGAAAAAGTGTTTCACTCGCTGTGATAATGTATTTCAAGCAACCTAGAGGCTTTGTGGTAAAAATTTTCTACATATATGGCACATGTGTTACACGTCCAAAAAAGCACTCCACTCGCTCAGAGAAGAGCGTTTTGGCACTTATGGAACACATTTAGTGTGATGTGCATCATTGCTTGGCACACACAGCCATTGTTCGAAAATGCACTTTATTCGCTCTCAAATACATTTTGAGCAAAGGATGATACGGCAGGTCAGAGTGAGCCAGCGAAAGGTGCCAGGAGGCTCATTCCAAGTGTGCCTGACGCAGCTTCGCATCCCGTTCTATCTGCAACAGTTTCATGTGGCTGAGAAGCACTGCTGTGGAGTTACACCTAAAATGAAAAAAAGTGTTTCACTCGCTGTGATAATGTATTTCAAGCAACCTAGAGGCTTGTGGTAAAAATTTTTTACATATATGGCACATGTGTGACACGTCCAAAAAATCACTCCACTCGCTCAGAGAAGAGCGTTTTGGCACTTATGGAACACATTTAGTGTGATGTGCATTATTGCTTGGCACACACAACCATTGTTCGAAAATGCACTTTATTCGCTCTCAAACACATTTTCAGCAAAGGATGATACGGCAGGTCAGAGTGAGCCCGCGGAAGGTGCCAGGAGGCTCATTCCAAGTGTGCCTGACGCAGCTTCGCATCCCGTTCTATCTGCAACAGTTTCATGTGGCTGAGAAACACTGCTGTGGAGTTACACCTAAAATGAGAAAAAAAGTTTCACTCGCTGTGATAATGCATTTCAAGCAACCTAGAGACTTTGTGGTAAAAATTTTCTACATATATGGCACATGTGTGACACGTCCAAAAAAGCACTCCACTCGCTCAGAGAAGAACGTTTTGGCACTTATGGAACACATTTAGTGTGATGTGCATTATTGCTTGGCACACACAACCATTGTTCGAAAATGCACTTTATTCGCTCTCAAACACATTTTGAGCAAAGGATGATACGGCAGGTCAGAGTGAGCCCGCGGAAGGTGCCAGGAGGCTCATTCCAAGTGTGCCTGACGCAGCTTCGCATCCCGTTCTATCTGCAACAGTTTCATGTGGCTGAGAAGCACTGCTGTGGAGTTACACCTAAAATGAGAAAAAAAGTTTCACTCGCTGTGATAATGTATTTCAAGCAACCTAGAGGCTTTGTGGTAAAAATTTTCTACATATATGGCACATGTGTGACACGTCCAAAAAAGCACTCCACTCGCTCAGAGAAGAGCGTTTTGGCACTTATGGAACACATTTAGTGTGATGTGCATTATTGCTTGGCACACACAACCATTGTTCGAAAATGCACTTTATTCGCTCTCAAACACATTTTCAGCAAAGGATGATACGGCAGGTCAGAGTGAGCCCGCGGAAGGTGCCAGGAGGCTCATTCCAAGTGTGCCTGACGCAGCTTCGCATCCCGATCTATCTGCACAGTTTCATGTGGCTGAGAAGCACTGCTGTGGAGTTACACCTAAAATGAGAAAAAGTGTTTCACTCGCTGTGATAATGTATTTCAAGCAACCTAGAGGCTTTGTGGTAAAAATTTTCTACATATATGGCACATGTGTTACACGTCCAAAAAAGCACTCCACTCGCTCAGAGAAGAGCGTTTTGGCACTTATGGAACACATTTAGTGTGATGTGCATCATTGCTTGGCACACACAGCCATTGTTCGAAAATGCACTTTATTCGCTCTCAAACACATTTTGAGCAAAGGATGATACGGCAGGTCAGAGTGAGCCAGCGAAAGGTGCCAGGAGGCTCATTCCAAGTGTGCCTGACGCAGCTTCGCATCCCGTTCTATCTGCAACAGTTTCATGTGGCTGAGAAGCACTGCTGTGGAGTTACACCTAAAATGAAAAAAAGTGTTTCACTCGCTGTGATAATGTATTTCAAGCAACCTAGAGGCTTTGTGGTAAAAATTTTTTACATATATGGCACATGTGTGACACGTCCAAAAAATCACTCCACTCGCTCAGAGAAGAGCGTTTTGGCACTTATGGAACACATTTAGTGTGATGTGCATTATTGCTTGGCACACACAACCATTGTTCGAAAATGCACTTTATTCGCTCTCAAACACATTTTCAGCAAAGGATGATACGGCAGGTCAGAGTGAGCCCGCGGAAGGTGCCAGGAGGCTCATTCCAAGTGTGCCTGACGCAGCTTCGCATCCCGTTCTATCTGCAACAGTTTCATGTGGCTGAGAAACACTGCTGTGGAGTTACACCTAAAATGAGAAAAAAAGTTTCACTCGCTGTGATAATGCATTTCAAGCAACCTAGAGACTTTGTGGTAAAAATTTTCTACATATATGGCACATGTGTGACACGTCCAAAAAAGCACTCCACTCGCTCAGAGAAGAACGTTTTGGCACTTATGGAACACATTTAGTGTGATGTGCATTATTGCTTGGCACACACAACCATTGTTCGAAAATGCACTTTATTCGCTCTCAAACACATTTTGAGCAAAGGATGATACGGCAGGTCAGAGTGAGCCCGCGGAAGGTGCCAGGAGGCTCATTCCAAGTGTGCCTGACGCAGCTTCGCATCCCGTTCTATCTGCAACAGTTTCATGTGGCTGAGAAGCACTGCTGTGGAGTTACACCTAAAATGAGAAAAACAGTTTCACTCGCTGTGATAATGTATTTCAAGCAACCTAGAGGCTTTGTGGTAAAAATTTTCTACATATATGGCACATGTGTGACACGTCCAAAAAAGCACTCCACTCGCTCAGAGAAGAGCGTTTTGGCACTTATGGAACACATTTAGTGTGATGTGCATTATTGCTTGGCACACACAACCATTGTTCGAAAATGCACTTTATTCGCTCTCAAACACATTTTCAGCAAAGGATGATACGGCAGGTCAGAGTGAGCCCGCGGAAGGTGCCAGGAGGCTCATTCCAAGTGTGCCTGACGCAGCTTCGCATCCCGATCTATCTGCACAGTTTCATGTGGCTGAGAAGCACTGCTGTGGAGTTACACCTAAAATGAGAAAAAGTGTTTCACTCGCTGTGATAATGTATTTCAAGCAACCTAGAGGCTTTGTGGTAAAAATTTTCTACATATATGGCACATGTGTGACACGTCCAAAAAAGCACTCCACTCGCTCAGAGAAGAACGTTTTGGCACTTATGGAACACATTTAGTGTGATGTGCATTATTGCTTGGCACACACAACCATTGTTCGAAAATGCACTTTATTCGCTCTCAAACACATTTTGAGCAAAGGATGATACGGCAGGTCAGAGTGAGCCCGCGGAAGGTGTCAGGAGGCTCATTCCAAGTGTGCCTGACGCAGCTTCGCATCCCGTTCTATCTGCAACAGTTTCATGTGGCTGAGAAGCACTGCTGTGGAGTTACACCTAAAATGAGAAAAAGTGTTTCACTCGCTGTGATAATGTATTTCAAGCAACCTAGAGGCTTTGTGGTAAAAATTTTCTCCATATATGGCACATGTGTGACACGTCCAAAAAAGCACTCCACTCGCTCAGAGAAGAGCGTTTTGGCACTTATGGAACACATTTAGTGTGATGTGCATTATTGCTTGGCACACACAACCATTGTTCGAAAATGCACTTTATTCGCTCTCAAACACATTTTCAGCAAAGGATGATACGGCAGGTCAGAGTGAGCCAGCGGAAGGTGCCAGGAGGCTCATTCCAAGTGTGCCTGACGCAGCTTTGCATCCCGTTCTATCTGCAACAGTTTCATGTGGCTGAGAAGCACTGCTGTGGAGTTACACCTAAAATGAGAAAAAGTGTTTCACTCGCTGTGATAATGTATTTCAAGCAACCTAGAGGCTTTGTGGTAAAAATTTTCTACATATATGGCACATGTGTGACACGTCCAAAAAAGCACTCCACTCGCTCAGAGAAAAGCGTTTTGGCACTTATGGAACACGTTTAGTGTGATGTGCATTATTGCTTGGCACACACAACCATTGTTCGAAAATGCACTTTATTCGCTCTCAAACACTTTTTGAGCAAAGGATGATACGGCAGGTCAGAGTGAGCCCGCGGAAGGTGCCAGGAGGCTCATTCTAAGTGTGCCTGACGCAGCTTCGCATCCCGTTCTATCTGCAACAGTTTCATGTGGCTGAGAAGCACTGCTGTGGAGTTACACCTAAAATGAGAAAAAGTGTTTTACTCGCTGTGATAATGTATTTCAAGCAACCTAGAGGCTTTGTGGTAAAAATTTTCTACATATATGGCACATGTGTGACACGTCCAAAAAAGCACTCCACTCGCTCAGAGAAGAGCGTTTTGGCACTTATGGAACACATTTAGTGTGATGTGCATTATTGCTTGGCACACACAACCATTGTTCGAAAATGCACTTTATTCGCTCTCAAACACATTTTCAGCAAAGGATGATACGGCAGGTCAGAGTGAGCCAGCGGAAGGTGCCAGGAGGCTCATTCCAAGTGTGCCTGACGCAGCTTCGCATCCCGTTCTATCTGCAACAGTTTCATGTGGCTGAGAAGCACTGCTGTGGAGTTACACCTAAAATGAGAAAAAAAGTTTCACTCGCTGTGATAATGCATTTCAAGCAACCTAGAGGCTTTGTGGTAAAAATTTTCTACATATATGGCACATGTGTGACACGTCCAAAAAAGCACTCCACTCGCTCAGAGAAGAACGTTTTGGCACTTATGGAACACATTTAGTGTGATGTGCATTATTGCTTGGCACACACAACCATTGTTCGAAAATGCACTTTATTCGCTCTCAAACACATTTTGAGCAAAGGATGATACGGCAGGTCAGAGTGAGCCCGCGGAAGGTGCCAGGAGGCTCATTCTAAGTGTGCCTGACGCAGCTTCGCATCCCGTTCTATCTGCAACAGTTTCATGTGGCTGAGAAGCACTGCTGTGGAGTTACACCTAAAATGAGAAAAAGTGTTTCACTCGCTGTGATAATGTATTTCAAGCAACCTAGAGGCTTTGTGGTAAAAATTTTCTACATATATGGCACATGTGTTACACGTCCAAAAAAGCACTCCACTCGCTCAGAGAAGAGCGTTTTGGCACTTATGGAACACATTTAGTGTGATGTGCATCATTGCTTGGCACACACAGCCATTGTTCGAAAATGCACTTTATTCGCTCTCAAATACATTTTGAGCAAAGGATGATACGGCAGGTCAGAGTGAGCCAGCGAAAGGTGCCAGGAGGCTCATTCCAAGTGTGCCTGACGCAGCTTCGCATCCCGTTCTATCTGCAACAGTTTCATGTGGCTGAGAAGCACTGCTGTGGAGTTACACCTAAAATGAAAAAAAGTGTTTCACTCGCTGTGATAATGTATTTCAAGCAACCTAGAGGCTTGTGGTAAAAATTTTTTACATATATGGCACATGTGTGACACGTCCAAAAAATCACTCCACTCGCTCAGAGAAGAGCGTTTTGGCACTTATGGAACACATTTAGTGTGATGTGCATTATTGCTTGGCACACACAACCATTGTTCGAAAATGCACTTTATTCGCTCTCAAACACATTTTCAGCAAAGGATGATACGGCAGGTCAGAGTGAGCCCGCGGAAGGTGCCAGGAGGCTCATTCCAAGTGTGCCTGACGCAGCTTCGCATCCCGTTCTATCTGCAACAGTTTCATGTGGCTGAGAAACACTGCTGTGGAGTTACACCTAAAATGAGAAAAAAAGTTTCACTCGCTGTGATAATGCATTTCAAGCAACCTAGAGACTTTGTGGTAAAAATTTTCTACATATATGGCACATGTGTGACACGTCCAAAAAAGCACTCCACTCGCTCAGAGAAGAACGTTTTGGCACTTATGGAACACATTTAGTGTGATGTGCATTATTGCTTGGCACACACAACCATTGTTCGAAAATGCACTTTATTCGCTCTCAAACACATTTTGAGCAAAGGATGATACGGCAGGTCAGAGTGAGCCCGCGGAAGGTGCCAGGAGGCTCATTCCAAGTGTGCCTGACGCAGCTTCGCATCCCGTTCTATCTGCAACAGTTTCATGTGGCTGAGAAGCACTGCTGTGGAGTTACACCTAAAATGAGAAAAAAAGTTTCACTCGCTGTGATAATGTATTTCAAGCAACCTAGAGGCTTTGTGGTAAAAATTTTCTACATATATGGCACATGTGTGACACGTCCAAAAAAGCACTCCACTCGCTCAGAGAAGAGCGTTTTGGCACTTATGGAACACATTTAGTGTGATGTGCATTATTGCTTGGCACACACAACCATTGTTCGAAAATGCACTTTATTCGCTCTCAAACACATTTTCAGCAAAGGATGATACGGCAGGTCAGAGTGAGCCCGCGGAAGGTGCCAGGAGGCTCATTCCAAGTGTGCCTGACGCAGCTTCGCATCCCGATCTATCTGCACAGTTTCATGTGGCTGAGAAGCACTGCTGTGGAGTTACACCTAAAATGAGAAAAAGTGTTTCACTCGCTGTGATAATGTATTTCAAGCAACCTAGAGGCTTTGTGGTAAAAATTTTCTACATATATGGCACATGTGTTACACGTCCAAAAAAGCACTCCACTCGCTCAGAGAAGAGCGTTTTGGCACTTATGGAACACATTTAGTGTGATGTGCATCATTGCTTGGCACACACAGCCATTGTTCGAAAATGCACTTTATTCGCTCTCAAACACATTTTGAGCAAAGGATGATACGGCAGGTCAGAGTGAGCCAGCGAAAGGTGCCAGGAGGCTCATTCCAAGTGTGCCTGACGCAGCTTCGCATCCCGTTCTATCTGCAACAGTTTCATGTGGCTGAGAAGCACTGCTGTGGAGTTACACCTAAAATGAAAAAAAGTGTTTCACTCGCTGTGATAATGTATTTCAAGCAACCTAGAGGCTTTGTGGTAAAAATTTTTTACATATATGGCACATGTGTGACACGTCCAAAAAATCACTCCACTCGCTCAGAGAAGAGCGTTTTGGCACTTATGGAACACATTTAGTGTGATGTGCATTATTGCTTGGCACACACAACCATTGTTCGAAAATGCACTTTATTCGCTCTCAAACACATTTTCAGCAAAGGATGATACGGCAGGTCAGAGTGAGCCCGCGGAAGGTGCCAGGAGGCTCATTCCAAGTGTGCCTGACGCAGCTTCGCATCCCGTTCTATCTGCAACAGTTTCATGTGGCTGAGAAACACTGCTGTGGAGTTACACCTAAAATGAGAAAAAAAGTTTCACTCGCTGTGATAATGCATTTCAAGCAACCTAGAGACTTTGTGGTAAAAATTTTCTACATATATGGCACATGTGTGACACGTCCAAAAAAGCACTCCACTCGCTCAGAGAAGAACGTTTTGGCACTTATGGAACACATTTAGTGTGATGTGCATTATTGCTTGGCACACACAACCATTGTTCGAAAATGCACTTTATTCGCTCTCAAACACATTTTGAGCAAAGGATGATACGGCAGGTCAGAGTGAGCCCGCGGAAGGTGCCAGGAGGCTCATTCCAAGTGTGCCTGACGCAGCTTCGCATCCCGTTCTATCTGCAACAGTTTCATGTGGCTGAGAAGCACTGCTGTGGAGTTACACCTAAAATGAGAAAAACAGTTTCACTCGCTGTGATAATGTATTTCAAGCAACCTAGAGGCTTTGTGGTAAAAATTTTCTACATATATGGCACATGTGTGACACGTCCAAAAAAGCACTCCACTCGCTCAGAGAAGAGCGTTTTGGCACTTATGGAACACATTTAGTGTGATGTGCATTATTGCTTGGCACACACAACCATTGTTCGAAAATGCACTTTATTCGCTCTCAAACACATTTTCAGCAAAGGATGATACGGCAGGTCAGAGTGAGCCCGCGGAAGGTGCCAGGAGGCTCATTCCAAGTGTGCCTGACGCAGCTTCGCATCCCGATCTATCTGCACAGTTTCATGTGGCTGAGAAGCACTGCTGTGGAGTTACACCTAAAATGAGAAAAAGTGTTTCACTCGCTGTGATAATGTATTTCAAGCAACCTAGAGGCTTTGTGGTAAAAATTTTCTACATATATGGCACATGTGTGACACGTCCAAAAAAGCACTCCACTCGCTCAGAGAAGAACGTTTTGGCACTTATGGAACACATTTAGTGTGATGTGCATTATTGCTTGGCACACACAACCATTGTTCGAAAATGCACTTTATTCGCTCTCAAACACATTTTGAGCAAAGGATGATACGGCAGGTCAGAGTGAGCCCGCGGAAGGTGTCAGGAGGCTCATTCCAAGTGTGCCTGACGCAGCTTCGCATCCCGTTCTATCTGCAACAGTTTCATGTGGCTGAGAAGCACTGCTGTGGAGTTACACCTAAAATGAGAAAAAGTGTTTCACTCGCTGTGATAATGTATTTCAAGCAACCTAGAGGCTTTGTGGTAAAAATTTTCTCCATATATGGCACATGTGTGACACGTCCAAAAAAGCACTCCACTCGCTCAGAGAAGAGCGTTTTGGCACTTATGGAACACATTTAGTGTGATGTGCATTATTGCTTGGCACACACAACCATTGTTCGAAAATGCACTTTATTCGCTCTCAAACACATTTTCAGCAAAGGATGATACGGCAGGTCAGAGTGAGCCAGCGGAAGGTGCCAGGAGGCTCATTCCAAGTGTGCCTGACGCAGCTTTGCATCCCGTTCTATCTGCAACAGTTTCATGTGGCTGAGAAGCACTGCTGTGGAGTTACACCTAAAATGAGAAAAAGTGTTTCACTCGCTGTGATAATGTATTTCAAGCAACCTAGAGGCTTTGTGGTAAAAATTTTCTACATATATGGCACATGTGTGACACGTCCAAAAAAGCACTCCACTCGCTCAGAGAAAAGCGTTTTGGCACTTATGGAACACGTTTAGTGTGATGTGCATTATTGCTTGGCACACACAACCATTGTTCGAAAATGCACTTTATTCGCTCTCAAACACTTTTTGAGCAAAGGATGATACGGCAGGTCAGAGTGAGCCCGCGGAAGGTGCCAGGAGGCTCATTCTAAGTGTGCCTGACGCAGCTTCGCATCCCGTTCTATCTGCAACAGTTTCATGTGGCTGAGAAGCACTGCTGTGGAGTTACACCTAAAATGAGAAAAAGTGTTTTACTCGCTGTGATAATGTATTTCAAGCAACCTAGAGGCTTTGTGGTAAAAATTTTCTACATATATGGCACATGTGTGACACGTCCAAAAAAGCACTCCACTCGCTCAGAGAAGAGCGTTTTGGCACTTATGGAACACATTTAGTGTGATGTGCATTATTGCTTGGCACACACAACCATTGTTCGAAAATGCACTTTATTCGCTCTCAAACACATTTTCAGCAAAGGATGATACGGCAGGTCAGAGTGAGCCAGCGGAAGGTGCCAGGAGGCTCATTCCAAGTGTGCCTGACGCAGCTTCGCATCCCGTTCTATCTGCAACAGTTTCATGTGGCTGAGAAGCACTGCTGTGGAGTTACACCTAAAATGAGAAAAAAAGTTTCACTCGCTGTGATAATGCATTTCAAGCAACCTAGAGGCTTTGTGGTAAAAATTTTCTACATATATGGCACATGTGTGAAACGTCCAAAAAAGCACTCCACTCGCTCAGAGAAGAGCGTTTTGGCACTTATGTAACACTTTTAGTGTGATGTGCATTATTGCTTGGCACACACAACCATTGTTCGAAAATGCACTTTATTCGCTCTCAAACACATTTTCAGCAAAGGATGATACGGCAGGTCAGAGTGAGCCAGCGGAAGGTGCCAGGAGGCTCATTCCAAGTGTGCCTGACGCAGCTTCGCATCCCGTTCTATCTGCAACAGTTTCATGTGGCTGAGAAGCACTGCTGTGGAGTTACACCTAAAATGAGAAAAAGTGTTTTACTCGCTGTGATAATGTATTGCAAGCAACCTAGAGGCTTTGTGGTAAAAATTTTCTACATATATGGCACATGTGTGACACGTCCAAAAAAGCACTCCACTCGCTCAGAGAAGAGCGTTTTGGCACTTATGGAACACATTTAGTGTGATGTGCAAAATTGCTTGGCACACACAACCATTGTTCGAAAATGCACTTTATTCGCTCTCAAACACATTTTGAGAAAAGGATGATACGGCAGGTCAGAGTGAGCCCGCGGAAGGTGCCAGGAGGCTCATTCCAAGTGTGCCTGACGCAGCTTCGCATCCCGTTCTATCTGAAACAGTTTCATGTGGCTGAGAAGCACTGCTGTGGATTTACACCTAAAATGAGAAAAAGTGTTTTACTCGCTGTGATAATGTATTTCAAGCAACCTAGAGGCTTTGTGGTAAAAAATTTTCTCCATATATGGCACATGTGTGACACGTCCAAAAAAGCACTCCACTCGCTCAGAGAAGAGCGTTTTGGCACTTATGGAACACATTTAGTGTGATGTGCATTATTGCTTGGCACACACAACCATTGTTCGAAAATGCACTTTATTCGCTCTCAAACACATTTTGAGCAAAGGATGATACGGCAGGTCAGAGTGAGCCAGCGGAAGGTGCCAGGAGGCTCATTCCAAGTGTGCCTGACGCAGCTTCGCATCCCGTTCTATCTGCAACAGTTTCATGTGGCTGAGAAGCACTGCTGTGGAGTTACACCTAAAATGAGAAAAAGTGTTTCACTCGCTGTGATAATGTATTTCAAGCAACCTAGAGGCTTTGTGGTAAAAATTTTCTCCATATATGGCACATGTGTGACACGTCCAAAAAAGCACTCCACTCGCTCAGAGAAGAGCGTTTTGGCACTTATGGAACACTTTTAGTGTGATGTGCATTATTGCTTGGCACACACAACCATTGTTCGAAAATGCACTTTATTCGCTCTCAAACACATTTTGAGCAAAGGATGATACGGCAGGTCAGAGTGAGCCAGCGAAAGGTGCCAGGAGGCTCATTCCAAGTGTGCCTGACGCAGCTTCGCATCCCGTTCTATCTGCAACAGTTTCATGTGGCTGAGAAGCACTGCTGTGGAGTTACACCTAAAATGAAAAAAAGTGTTTCACTCGCTGTGATAATGTATTTCAAGCAACCTAGAGGCTTTGTGGTAAAAATTTTTTACATATATGGCACATGTGTGACACGTCCAAAAAATCACTCCACTCGCTCAGAGAAGAGCGTTTTGGCACTTATGGAACACATTTAGTGTGATGTGCATTATTGCTTGGCACACACAACCATTGTTCGAAAATGCACTTTATTCGCTCTCAAACACATTTTCAGCAAAGGATGATACGGCAGGTCAGAGTGAGCCAGCGGAAGGTGCCAGGAGGCTCATTCCAAGTGTGCCTGACGCAGCTTTGCATCCCGTTCTATCTGCAACAGTTTCATGTGGCTGAGAAACACTGCTGTGGAGTTACACCTAAAATGAGAAAAAAAGTTTCACTCGCTGTGATAATGCATTTCAAGCAACCTAGAGACTTTGTGGTAAAAATTTTCTACATATATGGCACATGTGTGACACGTCCAAAAAAGCACTCCACTCGCTCAGAGAAGAACGTTTTGGCACTTATGGAACACATTTAGTGTGATGTGCATTATTGCTTGGCACACACAACCATTGTTCGAAAATGCACTTTATTTGCTCTCAAACACATTTTGAGCAAAGGATGATACGGCAGGTCAGAGTGAGCCCGCGGAAGGTGCCAGGAGGCTCATTCCAAGTGTGCCTGACGCAGCTTCGCATCCCGTTCTATCTGCAACAGTTTCATGTGGCTGAGAAACACTGCTGTGGAGTTACACCTAAAATGAGAAAAAAAGTTTCACTCGCTGTGATAATGCATTTCAAGCAACCTAGAGACTTTGTGGTAAAAATTTTCTACATATATGGCACATGTGTGACACGTCCAAAAAAGCACTCCACTCGCTCAGAGAAGAACGTTTTGGCACTTATGGAACACATTTAGTGTGATGTGCATTATTGCTTGGCACACACAACCATTGTTCGAAAATGCACTTTATTCGCTCTCAAACACATTTTGAGCAAAGGATGATACGGCAGGTCAGAGTGAGCCCGCGGAAGGTGCCAGGAGGCTCATTCCAAGTGTGCCTGACGCAGCTTCGCATCCCGTTCTATCTGCAACAGTTTCATGTGGCTGAGAAGCACTGCTGTGGAGTTACACCTAAAATGAGAAAAAAGTTTCACTCGCTGTGATAATGTATTTCAAGCAACCTAGAGGCTTTGTGGTAAAAATTTTCTACATATATGGCACATGTGTGACACGTCCAAAAAAGCACTCCACTCGCTCAGAGAAGAGCGTTTTGGCACTTATGTAACACTTTTAGTGTGATGTGCATTATTGCTTGGCACACACAGCCATTGTTCGAAAATGCACTTTATTCGCTCTCAAACACATTTTGAGCAAAGGATGATACGGCAGGTCAGAGTGAGCCAGCGGAAGGTGCCAGGAGGCTCATTCTAAGTGTGCCTGACGCAGCTTCGCATCCCGTTCTATCTGCAACAGTTTCATGTGGCTGAGAAGCACTGCTGTGGAGTTACACCTAAAATGAGAAAAAGTGTTTCACTCGCTGTGATAATGTATTTCAAGCAACCTAGAGGCTTTGTGGTAAAAATTTTCTCCATATATGGCCCATGTGTGACACGTCCAAAAAAGCATTCCACTCGCTCAGAGAAGAGCGTTTTGGCACTTATGGAACACATTTAGTGTGATGTGCATTATTGCTTGGCACACACAACCATTGTTCGAAAATGCACTTTATTCGCTCTCAAACACATTTTGAGCAAAGGATGATACGGCAGGTCAGAGTGAGACCGCGGAAGGTGCCAGGAGGCTCATTCCAAGTGTGCCTGACGCAGCTTCGCATCCCGTTCTATCTGCAACAGTTTCATGTGGCTGAGAAGCACTGCTGTGGAGTTACACCTAAAATGAGAAAAAGTGTTTCACTCGCTGTGATAATGTATTTCAAGCAACCTAGAGGCTTTGTGGTAAAAATTTTCTACATATATGGCACATGTGTGACACGTCCAAAAAAGCACTCCACTCGCTCAGAGAAGAACGTTTTGGCACTTATGGAACACATTTAGTGTGATGTGCATTATTGCTTGGCACACACAACCATTGTTCGAAAATGCACTTTATTCGCTCTCAAACACATTTTGAGCAAAGGATGATACGGCAGGTCAGAGTGAGCCCGCGGAAGGTGCCAGGAGGCTCATTCCAAGTGTGCCTGACGCAGCTTCGCATCCCGTTCTATCTGCAACAGTTTCATGTGGCTGAGAAGCACTGCTGTGGAGTTACACCTAAAATGAGAAAAAAAGTTTCACTCGCTGTGATAATGTATTTCAAGCAACCTAGAGGCTTTGTGGTAAAAATTTTCTACATATATGGCACATGTGTGACACGTCCAAAAAAGCACTCCACTCGCTCAGAGAAGAGCGTTTTGGCACTTATGGAACACATTTAGTGTGATGTGCATTATTGCTTGGCACACACAACCATTGTTCGAAAATGCACTTTATTCGCTCTCAAACACATTTTCAGCAAAGGATGATACGGCAGGTCAGAGTGAGCCCGCGGAAGGTGCCAGGAGGCTCATTCCAAGTGTGCCTGACGCAGCTTCGCATCCCGATCTATCTGCACAGTTTCATGTGGCTGAGAAGCACTGCTGTGGAGTTACACCTAAAATGAGAAAAAGTGTTTCACTCGCTGTGATAATGTATTTCAAGCAACCTAGAGGCTTTGTGGTAAAAATTTTCTACATATATGGCACATGTGTGACACGTCCAAAAAAGCACTCCACTCGCTCAGAGAAGAGCGTTTTGGCACTTATGGAACACATTTAGTGTGATGTGCATTATTGCTTGGCACACACAGCCATTGTTCGAAAATGCACTTTATTCGCTCTCAAACACATTTTGAGCAAAGGATGATACGGCAGGTCAGAGTGAGCCAGCGGAAGGTGCCAGGAGGCTCATTCTAAGTGTGCCTGACGCAGCTTCGCATCCCGTTCTATCTGCAACAGTTTCATGTGGCTGAGAAGCACTGCTGTGGAGTTACACCTAAAATGAGAAAAAGTGTTTCACTCGCTGTGATAATGTATTTCAAGCAACCTAGAGGCTTTGTGGTAAAAAATTTCTCCATATATGGCACATGTGTGACACGTCCAAAAAAGCACTCCACTCGCTCAGAGAAGAGCGTTTTGGCACTTATGGAACACTTTTAGTGTGATGTGCATTATTGCTTGGCACACACAACCATTGTTCGAAAATGCACTTTATTCGCTCTCAAACACATTTTGAGCAAAGGATGATACGGCAGGTCAGAGTGAGCCCGCGGAAGGTGCCAGGAGGCTCATTCCAAGTGTGCCTGACGCAGCTTCGCATCCCGTTCTATCTGCAACAGTTTCATGTGGCTGAGAAGCACTGCTGTGGAGTTACACCTAAAATGAAAAAAAGTGTTTCACTCGCTGTGATAATGTATTTCAAGCAATCTAGAGGCTTTGTGGTAAAAATTTTCTCCATATATGGCACATGTGTGACACGTCCAAAAAAGCACTCCACTCGCTCAGAGAAGAGCGTTTTGGCACTTATGGAACACATTTAGTGTGATGTGCAAAATTGCTTGGCACACACAACCATTGTTCGAAAATGCACTTTATTCGCTCTCAAACACATTTTGAGAAAAGGATGATACGGCAGGTCAGAGTGAGCCCGCGGAAGGTGCCAGGAGGCTCATTCCAAGTGTGCCTGACGCAGCTTCGCATCCCGTTCTATCTGAAACAGTTTCATGTGGCTGAGAAGCACTGCTGTGGATTTACACCTAAAATGAGAAAAAGTGTTTTACTCGCTGTGATAATGTATTTCAAGCAACCTAGAGGCTTTGTGGTAAAAAATTTTCTACATATATGGCACATGTGTGACACGTCCAAAAAAGCACTCCACTCGCTCAGAGAAGAGCGTTTTGGCACTTATGGAAAACATTTAGTGTGATGTGCATTATTGCTTGGCACACACAACCATTGTTCGAAAATGCACTTTATTCGCTCTCAAACACATTTTCAGCAAAGGATGATACGGCAGGTCAGAGTGAGCCAGCGGAAGGTGCCAGGAGGCTCATTCCAAGTGTGCCTGACGCAGCTTTGCATCCCGTTCTATCTGCAACAGTTTCATGTGGCTGAGAAGCACTGCTGTGGAGTTACACCTAAAATGAGAAAAAAAGTTTCACTCGCTGTGATAATGCATTTCAAGCAACCTAGAGGCTTTGTGGTAAAAATTTTCTACATATATGGCACATGTGTGACACGTCCAAAAAAGCACTCCACTCGCTCAGAGAAGAACGTTTTGGCACTTATGGAACACATTTAGTGTGATGTGCATTATTGCTTGGCACACACAACCATTGTTCGAAAATGCACTTTATTCGCTCTCAAACACATTTTCAGCAAAGGATGATACGGCAGGTCAGAGTGAGCCCGCGGAAGGTGCCAGGAGGCTCATTCCAAGTGTGCCTGACGCAGCTTCGCATCCCGTTCTATCTGCAACAGTTTCATGTGGCTGAGAAGCACTGCTGTGGAGTTACACCTAAAATGAGAAAAAGTGTTTCACTCGCTGTGATAATGTATTTCAAGCAACCTAGAGGCTTTGTGGTAAAAATTTTCTCCATATATGGCACATGTGTGACACGTCCAAAAAAGCACTCCACTCGCTCAGAGAAGAGCGTTTTGGCACTTATGGAACACATTTAGTGTGATGTGCATTATTGCTTGGCACACACAACCATTGTTCGAAAATGCACTTTATTCGCTCTCAAACACATTTTCAGCAAAGGATGATACGGCAGGTCAGAGTGAGCCAGCGGAAGGTGCCAGGAGGCTCATTCCAAGTGTGCCTGACGCAGCTTTGCATCCCGTTCTATCTGCAACAGTTTCATGTGGCTGAGAAGCACTGCTGTGGAGTTACACCTAAAATGAGAAAAAGTGTTTCACTCGCTGTGATAATGTATTTCAAGCAACCTAGAGGCTTTGTGGTAAAAATTTTCTACATATATGGCACATGTGTGACACGTCCAAAAAAGCACTCCACTCGCTCAGAGAAAAGCGTTTTGGCACTTATGGAACACGTTTAGTGTGATGTGCATTATTGCTTGGCACACACAACCATTGTTCGAAAATGCACTTTATTCGCTCTCAAACACTTTTTGAGCAAAGGATGATACGGCAGGTCAGAGTGAGCCCGCGGAAGGTGCCAGGAGGCTCATTCTAAGTGTGCCTGACGCAGCTTCGCATCCCGTTCTATCTGCAACAGTTTCATGTGGCTGAGAAGCACTGCTGTGGAGTTACACCTAAAATGAGAAAAAGTGTTTTACTCGCTGTGATAATGTATTTCAAGCAACCTAGAGGCTTTGTGGTAAAAATTTTCTACATATATGGCACATGTGTGACACGTCCAAAAAAGCACTCCACTCGCTCAGAGAAGAGCGTTTTGGCACTTATGGAACACATTTAGTGTGATGTGCATTATTGCTTGGCACACACAACCATTGTTCGAAAATGCACTTTATTCGCTCTCAAACACATTTTCAGCAAAGGATGATACGGCAGGTCAGAGTGAGCCCGCGGAAGGTGCCAGGAGGCTCATTCCAAGTGTGCCTGACGCAGCTTCGCATCCCGTTTTATCTGCAACAGTTTCATGTGGCTGAGAAACACTGCTGTGGAGTTACACCTAAAATGAGAAAAAAAGTTTCACTCGCTGTGATAATGCATTTCAAGCAACCTAGAGACTTTGTGGTAAAAATTTTCTACATATATGGCACATGTGTGACACGTCCAAAAAAGCACTCCACTCGCTCAGAGAAGAACGTTTTGGCACTTATGGAACACATTTAGTGTGATGTGCATTATTGCTTGGCACACACAACCATTGTTCGAAAATGCACTTTATTCGCTCTCAAACACATTTTGAGCAAAGGATGATACGGCAGGTCAGAGTGAGCCCGCGGAAGGTGCCAGGAGGCTCATTCCAAGTGTGCCTGACGCAGCTTCGCATCCCGTTCTATCTGCAACAGTTTCATGTGGCTGAGAAGCACTGCTGTGGAGTTACACCTAAAATGAGAAAAAAGTTTCACTCGCTGTGATAATGTATTTCAAGCAACCTAGAGGCTTTGTGGTAAAAATTTTCTACATATATGGCACATGTGTGACACGTCCAAAAAAGCACTCCACTCGCTCAGAGAAGAGCGTTTTGGCACTTATGTAACACTTTTAGTGTGATGTGCATTATTGCTTGGCACACACAGCCATTGTTCGAAAATGCACTTTATTCGCTCTCAAACACATTTTGAGCAAAGGATGATACGGCAGGTCAGAGTGAGCCAGCGGAAGGTGCCAGGAGGCTCATTCTAAGTGTGCCTGACGCAGCTTCGCATCCCGTTCTATCTGCAACAGTTTCATGTGGCTGAGAAGCACTGCTGTGGAGTTACACCTAAAATGAGAAAAAGTGTTTCACTCGCTGTGATAATGTATTTCAAGCAACCTAGAGACTTTGTGGTAAAAATTTTCTCCATATATGGCCCATGTGTGACACGTCCAAAAAAGCATTCCACTCGCTCAGAGAAGAGCGTTTTGGCACTTATGGAACACATTTAGTGTGATGTGCATTATTGCTTGGCACACACAACCATTGTTCGAAAATGCACTTTATTCGCTCTCAAACACATTTTGAGCAAAGGATGATACGGCAGGTCAGAGTGAGACCGCGGAAGGTGCCAGGAGGCTCATTCCAAGTGTGCCTGACGCAGCTTCGCATCCCGTTCTATCTGCAACAGTTTCATGTGGCTGAGAAGCACTGCTGTGGAGTTACACCTAAAATGAGAAAAAGTGTTTCACTCGCTGTGATAATGTATTTCAAGCAACCTAGAGGCTTTGTGGTAAAAATTTTCTACATATATGGCACATGTGTGACACGTCCAAAAAAGCACTCCACTCGCTCAGAGAAGAGCGTTTTGGCACTTATGGAACACATTTAGTGTGATGTGCATCATTGCTTGGCACACACAGCCATTGTTCGAAAATGCACTTTATTCGCTCTCAAACACATTTTGAGCAAAGGATGATACGGCAGGTCAGAGTGAGCCAGCGAAAGGTGCCAGGAGGCTCATTCCAAGTGTGCCTGACGCAGCTTCGCATCCCGTTCTATCTGCAACAGTTTCATGTGGCTGAGAAGCACTGCTGTGGAGTTACACCTAAAATGAAAAAAAGTGTTTCACTCGCTGTGATAATGTATTTCAAGCAACCTAGAGGCTTTGTGGTAAAAATTGTCTACATATATGGCAAATGTGTGACACGTCCAAAAAATCACTCCACTCGCTCAGAGAAGAGCGTTTTGGCACTTATGGAACACATTTAGTGTGATGTGCATTATTGCTTGGCACACACAACCATTGTTCGAAAATGCACTTTATTCGCTCTCAAACACATTTTCAGCAAAGGATGATACGGCAGGTCAGAGTGAGCCAGCGGAAGGTGCCAGGAGGCTCATTCCAAGTGTGCCTGACGCAGCTTTGCATCCCGTTCTATCTGCAACAGTTTCATGTGGCTGAGAAACACTGCTGTGGAGTTACACCTAAAATGAGAAAAAAAGTTTCACTCGCTGTGATAATGCATTTCAAGCAACCTAGAGACTTTGTGGTAAAAATTTTCTACATATATGGCACATGTGTGACACGTCCAAAAAAGCACTCCACTCGCTCAGAGAAGAACGTTTTGGCACTTATGGAACACATTTAGTGTGATGTGCATTATTGCTTGGCACACACAACCATTGTTCGAAAATGCACTTTATTCGCTCTCAAACACATTTTGAGCAAAGGATGATACGGCAGGTCAGAGTGAGCCCGCGGAAGGTGCCAGGAGGCTCATTCCAAGTGTGCCTGACGCAGCTTCGCATCCCGTTCTATCTGCAACAGTTTCATGTGGCTGAGAAGCACTGCTGTGGAGTTACACCTAAAATGAGAAAAAAAGTTTCACTCGCTGTGATAATGTATTTCAAGCAACCTAGAGGCTTTGTGGTAAAAATTTTCTACATATATGGCACATGTGTGACACGTCCAAAAAAGCACTCCACTCGCTCAGAGAAGAGCGTTTTGGCACTTATGGAACACATTTAGTGTGATGTGCATTATTGCTTGGCACACACAACCATTGTTCGAAAATGCACTTTATTCGCTCTCAAACACATTTTGAGCAAAGGATGATACGGCAGGTCAGAGTGAGCCAGCGGAAGGTGCCAGGAGGCTCATTCCAAGTGTGCCTGACGCAGCTTCGCATCCCGTTCTATCTGCAACAGTTTCATGTGGCTGAGAAGCACTGCTGTGGAGTTACACCTAAAATGAGAAAAAGTGTTTCACTCGCTGTGATAATGTATTTCAAGCAACCTAGAGGCTTTGTGGTAAAAATTTTCTACATATATGGCACATGTGTGACACGTCCAAAAAAGCACTCCACTCGCTCAGAGAAGAGCGTTTTGGCACTTATGGAACACATTTAGTGTGATGTGCATCATTGCTTGGCACACACAGCCATTGTTCGAAAATGCACTTTATTCGCTCTCAAACACATTTTGAGCAAAGGATGATACGGCAGGTCAGAGTGAGCCAGCGAAAGGTGCCAGGAGGCTCATTCCAAGTGTGCCTGACGCAGCTTCGCATCCCGTTCTATCTGCAACAATTTCATGTGGCTGAGAAGCACTGCTGTGGAGTTACACCTAAAATGAAAAAAAGTGTTTCACTCGCTGTGATAATGTATTTCAAGCAACCTAGAGGCTTTGTGGTAAAAATTGTCTACATATATGGCAAATGTGTGACACGTCCAAAAAATCACTCCACTCGCTCAGAGAAGAGCGTTTTGGCACTTATGGAACACATTTAGTGTGATGTGCATTATTGCTTGGCACACACAACCATTGTTCGAAAATGCACTTTATTCGCTCTCAAACACATTTTCAGCAAAGGATGATACGGCAGGTCAGAGTGAGCCAGCGGAAGGTGCCAGGAGGCTCATTCCAAGTGTGCCTGACGCAGCTTTGCATCCCGTTCTATCTGCAACAGTTTCATGTGGCTGAGAAACACTGCTGTGGAGTTACAACTAAAATGAGAAAAAAAGTTTCACTCGCTGTGATAATGCATTTCAAGCAACCTAGAGACTTTGTGGTAAAAATTTTCTACATATATGGCACATGTGTGACACGTCCAAAAAAGCACTCCACTCGCTCAGAGAAGAACGTTTTGGCACTTATGGAACACATTTAGTGTGATGTGCATTATTGCTTGGCACACACAACCATTGTTCGAAAATGCACTTTATTCGCTCTCAAACACATTTTGAGCAAAGGATGATACGGCAGGTCAGAGTGAGCCCGCGGAAGGTGCCAGGAGGCTCATTCCAAGTGTGCCTGACGCAGCTTCGCATCCCGTTCTATCTGCAACAGTTTCATGTGGCTGAGAAGCACTGCTGTGGAGTTACACCTAAAATGAGAAAAAAAGTTTCACTCGCTGTGATAATGTATTTCAAGCAACCTAGAGGCTTTGTGGTAAAAATTTTCTACATATATGGCACATGTGTGACACGTCCAAAAAAGCACTCCACTCGCTCAGAGAAGAGCGTTTTGGCACTTATGTAACACTTTTAGTGTGATGTGCATTATTGCTTGGCACACACAGCCATTGTTCGAAAATGCACTTTATTCGCTCTCAAACACATTTTGAGCAAAGGATGATACGGCAGGTCAGAGTGAGCCAGCGAAAGGTGCCAGGAGGCTCATTCTAAGTGTGCCTGACGCAGCTTCGCATCCCGTTCTATCTGCAACAGTTTCATGTGGCTGAGAAGCACTGCTGTGGAGTTACACCTAAAATGAGAAAAAGTGTTTCACTCGCTGTGATAATGTATTTCAAGCAACCTAGAGGCTTTGTGGTAAAAATTTTCTCCATATATGGCCCATGTGTGACACGTCCAAAAAAGCATTCCACTCGCTCAGAGAAGAGCGTTTTGGCACTTATGGAACACATTTAGTGTGATGTGCATTATTGCTTGGCACACACAACCATTGTTCGAAAATGCACTTTATTCGCTCTCAAACACATTTTGAGCAAAGGATGATACGGCAGGTCAGAGTGAGACCGCGGAAGGTGCCAGGAGGCTCATTCCAAGTGTGCCTGACGCAGCTTCGCATCCCGTTCTATCTGCAACAGTTTCATGTGGCTGAGAAGCACTGCTGTGGAGTTACACCTAAAATGAGAAAAAGTGTTTCACTCGCTGTGATAATGTATTTCAAGCAACCTAGAGGCTTTGTGGTAAAAATTTTCTACATATATGGCACATGTGTGACACGTCCAAAAAAGCACTCCACTCGCTCAGAGAAGAGCGTTTTGGCACTTATGGAACACATTTAGTGTGATGTGCATCATTGCTTGGCACACACAGCCATTGTTCGAAAATGCACTTTATTCGCTCTCAAACACATTTTGAGCAAAGGATGATACGGCAGGTCAGAGTGAGCCAGCGAAAGGTGCCAGGAGGCTCATTCCAAGTGTGCCTGACGCAGCTTCGCATCCCGTTCTATCTGCAACAGTTTCATGTGGCTGAGAAGCACTGCTGTGGAGTTACACCTAAAATGAGAAAAAAAGTTTCACTCGCTGTGATAATGCATTTCAAGCAACCTAGAGACTTTGTGGTAAAAATTTTCTACATATATGGCACATGTGTGACACGTCCAAAAAAGCACTCCACTCGCTCAGAGAAGAACGTTTTGGCACTTATGGAACACATTTAGTGTGATGTGCATTATTGCTTGGCACACACAACCATTGTTCGAAAATGCACTTTATTCGCTCTCAAACACATTTTGAGCAAAGGATGATACGGCAGGTCAGAGTGAGCCCGCGGAAGGTGCCAGGAGGCTCATTCCAAGTGTGCCTGACGCAGCTTCGCATCCCGTTCTATCTGCAACAGTTTCATGTGGCTGAGAAGCACTGCTGTGGAGTTACACCTAAAATGAGAAAAAAAGTTTCACTCGCTGTGATAATGTATTTCAAGCAACCTAGAGGCTTTGTGGTAAAAATTTTCTACATATATGGCACATGTGTGACACGTCCAAAAAAGCACTCCACTCGCTCAGAGAAGAGCGTTTTGGCACTTATGGAACACATTTAGTGTGATGTGCATTATTGCTTGGCACACACAACCATTGTTCGAAAATGCACTTTATTCGCTCTCAAACACATTTTCAGCAAAGGATGATACGGCAGGTCAGAGTGAGCCCGCGGAAGGTGCCAGGAGGCTCATTCCAAGTGTGCCTGACGCAGCTTCGCATCCCGATCTATCTGCACAGTTTCATGTGGCTGAGAAGCACTGCTGTGGAGTTACACCTAAAATGAGAAAAAGTGTTTCACTCGCTGTGATAATGTATTTCAAGCAACCTAGAGGCTTTGTGGTAAAAATTTTCTCCATATATGGCACATGTGTGACACGTCCAAAAAAGCACTCCACTCGCTCAGAGAAGAGCGTTTTGGCACTTATGGAACACTTTTAGTGTGATGTGCATTATTGCTTGGCACACACAACCATTGTTCGAAAATGCACTTTATTCGCTCTCAAACACATTTTGAGCAAAGGATGATACGGCAGGTCAGAGTGAGCCCGCGGAAGGTGCCAGGAGGCTCATTCCAAGTGTGCCTGACGCAGCTTCGCATCCCGTTCTATCTGCAACAGTTTCATGTGGCTGAGAAGCACTGCTGTGGAGTTACACCTAAAATGAGAAAAAGTGTTTCACTCGCTGTGATAATGTATTTCAAGCAACCTAGAGGCTTTGTGGTAAAAAATTTCTACATATATGGCACATGTGTGACACGTCCAAAAAAGCACTCCACTCGCTCAGAGAAGAGCGTTTTGGCACTTATGGAACACTTTTAGTGTGATGTGCATTATTGCTTGGCACACACAACCATTGTTCGAAAATGCACTTTATTCGCTCTCAAACACATTTTGAGCAAAGGATGATACGGCAGGTCAGAGTGAGCCCGCGGAAGGTGCCAGGAGGCTCATTCCAAGTGTGCCTGACGCAGTTTCGCATCCCGTTCTATCTGCAACAGTTTCATGTGGCTGAGAAGCACTGCTGTGGAGTTACACCTAAAATGAGAAAAAGTGTTTCACTCGCTGTGATAATGTATTTCAAGCAACCTAGAGGCTTTGTGGTAAAAATTTTCTCCATATATGGCACATGTGTGACACGTCCAAAAAAGCACTCCACTCGCTCAGAGAAGAGCGTTTTGGCACTTATGGAACACATTTAGTGTGATGTGCATTATTGCTTGGCACACACAACCATTGTTCGAAAATGCACTTTATTCGCTCTCAAACACATTTTGAGCAAAGGATGATACGGCAGGTCAGAGTGAGCCAGCGGAAGGTGCCAGGAGGCTCATTCCAAGTGTGCCTGACGCAGCTTCGCATCCCGTTCTATCTGCAACAGTTTCATGTGGCTGAGAAGCACTGCTGTGGAGTTACACCTAAAATGAGAAAAAGTGTTTCACTCGCTGTGATAATATATTTCAAGCAACCTAGAGGCTTTGTGGTAAAAATGTTCTACATATATGGCACATGTGTGACACGTCCAAAAAAGCACTCCACTCGCTCAGAGAAGAGCGTTTTGGCACTTATGTAACACTTTTAGTGTGATGTGCATTATTGCTTGGCACACACAACCATTGTTCGAAAATGCACTTTATTCGCTCTCAAACACATTTTCAGCAAAGGATGATACGGCAGGTCAGAGTGAGCCAGCGGAAGGTGCCAGGAGGCTCATTCTAAGTGTGCCTGACGCAGCTTCGCATCCCGTTCTATCTGCAACAGTTTCATGTGGCTGAGAAGCACTGCTGTGGAGTTACACCTAAAATGAGAAAAAGTGTTTCACTCGCTGTGATAATGTATTTCAAGCAACCTAGAGGCTTTGTGGTAAAAATTTTCTCCAAATATGGCACATGTGTGACACGTCCAAAAAAGCACTCCACTCGCTCAGAGAAGAGCGTTTTGGCACTTATGGAACACATTTAGTGTGATGTGCATTATTGCTTGGCACACACAACCATTGTTCGAAAATGCACTTTATTCGCTCTCAAACACATTTTGAGCAAAGGATGATACGGCAGTTCAGAGTGAGCCAGCGAAAGGTGCCAGGAGGCTCATTCCAAGTGTGCCTGACGCAGCTTCGCATCCCGTTCTATCTGCAACAGTTTCATGTGGCTGAGAAGCACTGCTGTGGAGTTACACCTAAAATGAAAAAAAGTGTTTCACTCGCTGTGATAATGTATTTCAAGCAACCTAGAGGCTTTGTGGTAAAAATTTTCTCCATATATGGCACATGTGTGACACGTCCAAAAAAGCACTCCACTCGCTCAGAGAAGAGCGTTTTGGCACTTATGGAACACGTTTAGTGTGATGTGCATTATTGCTTGGCACACACAACCATTGTTCGAAAATGCACTTTATTCGCTCTCATACACATTTTGAGCAAAGGATGATACGGCAGGTCAGAGTGAGCCCGCGGAAGGTGCCAGGAGGCTCATTCCAAGTGTGCCTGACGCAGCTTCGCATCCCGTTCTATCTGCAACAGTTTCATGTGGCTGAGAAGCACTGCTGTGGAGTTACACCTAAAATGAGAAAAAAAGTTTCACTCGCTGTGATAATGTATTTCAAGCAACCTAGAGGCTTTGTGGTAAAAATTTTCTACATATATGGCACATGTGTGACACGTCCAAAAAAGCACTCCACTCGCTCAGAGAAGAGCGTTTTGGCACTTATGGAACACATTTAGTGTGATGTGCATTATTGCTTGGCACACACAACCATTGTTCGAAAATGCACTTTATTCGCTCTCAAACACATTTTCAGCAAAGGATGATACGGCAGGTCAGAGTGAGCCCGCGGAAGGTGCCAGGAGGCTCATTCCAAGTGTGCCTGACGCAGCTTCGCATCCCGATCTATCTGCACAGTTTCATGTGGCTGAGAAGCACTGCTGTGGAGTTACACCTAAAATGAGAAAAAGTGTTTCACTCGCTGTGATAATGTATTTCAAGCAACCTAGAGGCTTTGTGGTAAAAATTTTCTACATATATGGCACATGTGTGACACGTCCAAAAAAGCACTCCACTCGCTCAGAGAAGAGCGTTTTGGCACTTATGGAACACATTTAGTGTGATGTGCATTATTGCTTGGCACACACAGCCATTGTTCGAAAATGCACTTTATTCGCTCTCAAACACATTTTGAGCAAAGGATGATACGGCAGGTCAGAGTGAGCCAGCGGAAGGTGCCAGGAGGCTCATTCTAAGTGTGCCTGACGCAGCTTCGCATCCCGTTCTATCTGCAACAGTTTCATGTGGCTGAGAAGCACTGCTGTGGAGTTACACCTAAAATGAGAAAAAGTGTTTCACTCGCTGTGATAATGTATTTCAAGCAACCTAGAGGCTTTGTGGTAAAAATTTTCTCCATATATGGCACATGTGTGACACGTCCAAAAAAGCACTCCACTCGCTCAGAGAAGAGCGTTTTGGCACTTATGGAACACTTTTAGTGTGATGTGCATTATTGCTTGGCACACACAACCATTGTTCGAAAATGCACTTTATTCGCTCTCAAACACATTTTGAGCAAAGGATGATACGGCAGGTCAGAGTGAGCCCGCGGAAGGTGCCAGGAGGCTCATTCCAAGTGTGCCTGACGCAGCTTCGCATCCCGTTCTATCTGCAACAGTTTCATGTGGCTGAGAAGCACTGCTGTGGAGTTACACCTAAAATGAAAAAAAGTGTTTCACTCGCTGTGATAATGTATTTCAAGCAACCTAGAGGCTTTGTGGTAAAAATTTTCTCCATATATGGCACATGTGTGACACGTCCAAAAAAGCACTCCACTCGCTCAGAGAAGAGCGTTTTGGCACTTATGGAACACATTTAGTGTGATGTGCATTATTGCTTGGCACACACAACCATTGTTCGAAAATGCACTTTATTCGCTCTCAAACACATTTTCAGCAAAGGATGATACGGCAGGTCAGAGTGAGCCAGCGGAAGGTGCCAGGAGGCTCATTCCAAGTGTGCCTGACGCAGCTTTGCATCCCGTTCTATCTGCAACAGTTTCATGTGGCTGAGAAGCACTGCTGTGGAGTTACACCTAAAATGAGAAAAAGTGTTTCACTCGCTGTGATAATGTATTTCAAGCAACCTAGAGGCTTTGTGGTAAAAATTTTCTACATATATGGCACATGTGTGACACGTCCAAAAAAGCACTCCACTCGCTCAGAGAAAAGCGTTTTGGCACTTATGGAACACGTTTAGTGTGATGTGCATTATTGCTTGGCACACACAACCATTGTTCGAAAATGCACTTTATTCGCTCTCAAACACTTTTTGAGCAAAGGATGATACGGCAGGTCAGAGTGAGCCCGCGGAAGGTGCCAGGAGGCTCATTCTAAGTGTGCCTGACGCAGCTTCGCATCCCGTTCTATTTGCAACATATTCATGTGGCTGAGAAGCACTGCTGTGGAGTTACACCTAAAATGAGAAAAAGTGTTTTACTCGCTGTGATAATGTATTTCAAGCAACCTAGAGGCTTTGTGGTAAAAATTTTCTACATATATGGCACATGTGTGACACGTCCAAAAAAGCACTCCACTCGCTCAGAGAAGAGCGTTTTGGCACTTATGGAACACATTTAGTGTGATGTGCATTATTGCTTGGCACACACAACCATTGTTCGAAAATGCACTTTATTCGCTCTCAAACACATTTTCAGCAAAGGATGATACGGCAGGTCAGAGTGAGCCAGCGGAAGGTGCCAGGAGGCTCATTCCAAGTGTGCCTGACGCAGCTTCGCATCCCGTTCTATCTGCAACAGTTTCATGTGGCTGAGAAGCACTGCTGTGGAGTTACACCTAAAATGAGAAAAAAAGTTTCACTCGCTGTGATAATGCATTTCAAGCAACCTAGAGGCTTTGTGGTAAAAATTTTCTCCATATATGGCACATGTGTGACACGTCCAAAAAAGCACTCCACTCGCTCAGAGAAGAGCGTTTTGGCACTTATGGAACACATTTAGTGTGATGTGCATTATTGCTTGGCACACACAACCATTGTTCGAAAATGCACTTTATTCGCTCTCAAACACATTTTGAGCAAAGGATGATACGGCAGGTCAGAGTGAGCCAGCGGAAGGTGCCAGGAGGCTCATTCCAAGTGTGCCTGACGCAGCTTCGCATCCCGTTCTATCTGCAACAGTTTCATGTGGCTGAGAAGCACTGCTGTGGAGTTACACCTAAAATGAGAAAAAGTGTTTCACTCGCTGTGATAATGTATTTCAAGCAACCTAGAGGCTTTGTGGTAAAAATTTTCTCCATATATGGCACATGTGTGACACGTCCAAAAAAGCACTCCACTCGCTCAGAGAAGAGCGTTTTGGCACTTATGGAACACTTTTAGTGTGATGTGCATTATTGCTTGGCACACACAACCATTGTTCGAAAATGCACTTTATTCGCTCTCAAACACATTTTGAGCAAAGGATGATACGGCAGGTCAGAGTGAGCCCGCGGAAGGTGCCAGGAGGCTCATTCCAAGTGTGCCTGACGCAGCTTCGCATCCCGTTCTATCTGCAACAGTTTCATGTGGCTGAGAAGCACTGCTGTGGAGTTACACCTAAAATGAAAAAAAGTGTTTCACTCGCTGTGATAATGTATTTCAAGCAACCTAGAGGCTTTGTGGTAAAATTTTTCTACATATATGGCACATGTGTGACACGTCCAAAAAATCACTCCACTCGCTCAGAGAAGAGCGTTTTGGCACTTATGGAACACATTTAGTGTGATGTGCATTATTGCTTGGCACACACAACCATTGTTCGAAAATGCACTTTATTCGCTCTCAAACAGATTTTGAGCAAAGGATGATACGGCAGGTCAGAGTGAGCCAGCGGAAGTGCCAGGAGGCTCATTCCAAGTGTGCCTGACGCAGCTTTGCGTCCCGTTCTATCTGCAACAGTTTCATGTGGCTGAGAAGCACTGCTGTGGAGT
This sequence comes from Doryrhamphus excisus, assembly GCF_037039965.1. Lineage (NCBI taxonomy): Eukaryota > Metazoa > Chordata > Actinopteri > Syngnathiformes > Syngnathidae > Doryrhamphus > Doryrhamphus excisus. The sequence goes on from NC_136370.1 coordinate 3,906,998, forward strand.
TACACCTAAAATGAGAAAAAAAGTTTCACTCGCTGTGATAATGCATTTCAAGCAACCTAGAGGCTTTGTGGTAAAAATTTTCTACATATATGGCACATGTGTGACACGTCCAAAAAAGCACTCCACTCGCTCAGAGAAGAACGTTTTGGCACTTATGGAACACATTTAGTGTGATGTGCATTATTGCTTGGCACACACAACCATTGTTCGAAAATGCACTTTATTCGCTCTCAAACACATTTTGAGCAAAGGATGATACGGCAGGTCAGAGTGAGCCCGCGGAAGGTGCCAGGAGGCTCATTCCAAGTGTGCCTGACGCAGCTTCGCATCCCGTTCTATCTGCAACAGTTTCATGTGGCTGAGAAGCACTGCTGTGGAGTTACACCTAAAATGAAAAAAAGTGTTTCACTCGCTGTGATAATGTATTTCAAGCAACCTAGAGGCTTTGTGGTAAAAATTTTCTCCATATATGGCACATGTGTGACACGTCCAAAAAAGCACTCCACTCGCTCAGAGAAGAGCGTTTTGGCACTTATGGAACACGTTTAGTGTGATGTGCATTATTGCTTGGCACACACAACCATTGTTCGAAAATGCACTTTATTCGCTCTCATACACATTTTGAGCAAAGGATGATACGGCAGGTCAGAGTGAGCCCGCGGAAGGTGCCAGGAGGCTCATTCCAAGTGTGCCTGACGCAGCTTCGCATCCCGTTCTATCTGCAACAGTTTCATGTGGCTGAGAAGCACTGCTGTGGAGTTACACCTAAAATGAGAAAAAAAGTTTCACTCGCTGTGATAATGTATTTCAAGCAACCTAGAGGCTTTGTGGTAAAAATTTTCTACATATATGGCACATGTGTGACACGTCCAAAAAAGCACTCCACTCGCTCAGAGAAGAGCGTTTTGGCACTTATGGAACACATTTAGTGTGATGTGCATTATTGCTTGGCACACACAACCATTGTTCGAAAATGCACTTTATTCGCTCTCAAACACATTTTCAGCAAAGGATGATACGGCAGGTCAGAGTGAGCCCGCGGAAGGTGCCAGGAGGCTCATTCCAAGTGTGCCTGACGCAGCTTCGCATCCCGATCTATCTGCACAGTTTCATGTGGCTGAGAAGCACTGCTGTGGAGTTACACCTAAAATGAGAAAAAGTGTTTCACTCGCTGTGATAATGTATTTCAAGCAACCTAGAGGCTTTGTGGTAAAAATTTTCTACATATATGGCACATGTGTGACACGTCCAAAAAAGCACTCCACTCGCTCAGAGAAGAGCGTTTTGGCACTTATGGAACACATTTAGTGTGATGTGCATTATTGCTTGGCACACACAGCCATTGTTCGAAAATGCACTTTATTCGCTCTCAAACACATTTTGAGCAAAGGATGATACGGCAGGTCAGAGTGAGCCAGCGGAAGGTGCCAGGAGGCTCATTCTAAGTGTGCCTGACGCAGCTTCGCATCCCGTTCTATCTGCAACAGTTTCATGTGGCTGAGAAGCACTGCTGTGGAGTTACACCTAAAATGAGAAAAAGTGTTTCACTCGCTGTGATAATGTATTTCAAGCAACCTAGAGGCTTTGTGGTAAAAATTTTCTCCATATATGGCACATGTGTGACACGTCCAAAAAAGCACTCCACTCGCTCAGAGAAGAGCGTTTTGGCACTTATGGAACACTTTTAGTGTGATGTGCATTATTGCTTGGCACACACAACCATTGTTCGAAAATGCACTTTATTCGCTCTCAAACACATTTTGAGCAAAGGATGATACGGCAGGTCAGAGTGAGCCCGCGGAAGGTGCCAGGAGGCTCATTCCAAGTGTGCCTGACGCAGCTTCGCATCCCGTTCTATCTGCAACAGTTTCATGTGGCTGAGAAGCACTGCTGTGGAGTTACACCTAAAATGAAAAAAAGTGTTTCACTCGCTGTGATAATGTATTTCAAGCAACCTAGAGGCTTTGTGGTAAAAATTTTCTCCATATATGGCACATGTGTGACACGTCCAAAAAAGCACTCCACTCGCTCAGAGAAGAGCGTTTTGGCACTTATGGAACACATTTAGTGTGATGTGCATTATTGCTTGGCACACACAACCATTGTTCGAAAATGCACTTTATTCGCTCTCAAACACATTTTCAGCAAAGGATGATACGGCAGGTCAGAGTGAGCCAGCGGAAGGTGCCAGGAGGCTCATTCCAAGTGTGCCTGACGCAGCTTTGCATCCCGTTCTATCTGCAACAGTTTCATGTGGCTGAGAAGCACTGCTGTGGAGTTACACCTAAAATGAGAAAAAGTGTTTCACTCGCTGTGATAATGTATTTCAAGCAACCTAGAGGCTTTGTGGTAAAAATTTTCTACATATATGGCACATGTGTGACACGTCCAAAAAAGCACTCCACTCGCTCAGAGAAAAGCGTTTTGGCACTTATGGAACACGTTTAGTGTGATGTGCATTATTGCTTGGCACACACAACCATTGTTCGAAAATGCACTTTATTCGCTCTCAAACACTTTTTGAGCAAAGGATGATACGGCAGGTCAGAGTGAGCCCGCGGAAGGTGCCAGGAGGCTCATTCTAAGTGTGCCTGACGCAGCTTCGCATCCCGTTCTATTTGCAACATATTCATGTGGCTGAGAAGCACTGCTGTGGAGTTACACCTAAAATGAGAAAAAGTGTTTTACTCGCTGTGATAATGTATTTCAAGCAACCTAGAGGCTTTGTGGTAAAAATTTTCTACATATATGGCACATGTGTGACACGTCCAAAAAAGCACTCCACTCGCTCAGAGAAGAGCGTTTTGGCACTTATGGAACACATTTAGTGTGATGTGCATTATTGCTTGGCACACACAACCATTGTTCGAAAATGCACTTTATTCGCTCTCAAACACATTTTCAGCAAAGGATGATACGGCAGGTCAGAGTGAGCCAGCGGAAGGTGCCAGGAGGCTCATTCCAAGTGTGCCTGACGCAGCTTCGCATCCCGTTCTATCTGCAACAGTTTCATGTGGCTGAGAAGCACTGCTGTGGAGTTACACCTAAAATGAGAAAAAAAGTTTCACTCGCTGTGATAATGCATTTCAAGCAACCTAGAGGCTTTGTGGTAAAAATTTTCTACATATATGGCACATGTGTGACACGTCCAAAAAAGCACTCCACTCGCTCAGAGAAGAACGTTTTGGCACTTATGGAACACATTTAGTGTGATGTGCATTATTGCTTGGCACACACAACCATTGTTCGAAAATGCACTTTATTCGCTCTCAAACACATTTTGAGCAAAGGATGATACGGCAGGTCAGAGTGAGCCCGCGGAAGGTGCCAGGAGGCTCATTCCAAGTGTGCCTGACGCAGCTTCGCATCCCGTTCTATCTGCAACAGTTTCATGTGGCTGAGAAGCACTGCTGTGGAGTTACACCTAAAATGAGAAAAAGTGTTTCACTCGCTGTGATAATGTATTTCAAGCAACCTAGAGGCTTTGTGGTAAAAATGTTCTACATATATGGCACATGTGTGAAACGTCCAAAAAAGCACTCCACTCGCTCAGAGAAGAGCGTTTTGGCACTTATGTAACACTTTTAGTGTGATGTGCATTATTGCTTGGCACACACAACCATTGTTCGAAAATGCACTTTATTCGCTCTCAAACACATTTTCAGCAAAGGATGATACGGCAGGTCAGAGTGAGCCAGCGGAAGGTGCCAGGAGGCTCATTCCAAGTGTGCCTGACGCAGCTTCGCATCCCGTTCTATCTGCAACAGTTTCATGTGGCTGAGAAGCACTGCTGTGGAGTTACACCTAAAATGAGAAAAAGTGTTTTACTCGCTGTGATAATGTATTGCAAGCAACCTAGAGGCTTTGTGGTAAAAATTTTCTACATATATGGCACATGTGTGACACGTCCAAAAAAGCACTCCACTCGCTCAGAGAAGAGCGTTTTGGCACTTATGGAACACATTTAGTGTGATGTGCAAAATTGCTTGGCACACACAACCATTGTTCGAAAATGCACTTTATTCGCTCTCAAACACATTTTGAGAAAAGGATGATACGGCAGGTCAGAGTGAGCCCGCGGAAGGTGCCAGGAGGCTCATTCCAAGTGTGCCTGACGCAGCTTCGCATCCCGTTCTATCTGAAACAGTTTCATGTGGCTGAGAAGCACTGCTGTGGATTTACACCTAAAATGAGAAAAAGTGTTTTACTCGCTGTGATAATGTATTTCAAGCAACCTAGAGGCTTTGTGGTAAAAAATTTTCTACATATATGGCACATGTGTGACACGTCCAAAAAAGCACTCCACTCGCTCAGAGAAGAGCGTTTTGGCACTTATGGAAAACATTTAGTGTGATGTGCATTATTGCTTGGCACACACAACCATTGTTCGAAAATGCACTTTATTCGCTCTCAAACACATTTTCAGCAAAGGATGATACGGCAGGTCAGAGTGAGCCCGCGGAAGGTGTCAGGAGGCTCATTCCAAGTGTGCCTGACGCAGCTTCGCATCCCGTTCTATCTGCAAGAGTTTCATGTGGCTGAGAAGCACTGCTGTGGAGTTACACCTAAAATGAGAAAAAGTGTTTCACTCGCTGTGATAATGTATTTCAAGCAACCTAGAGGCTTTGTGGTAAAAATTTTCTCCATATATGGCACATGTGTGACACGTCCAAAAAAGCACTCCACTCGCTCAGAGAAGAGCGTTTTGGCACTTATGGAACACTTTTAGTGTGATGTGCATTATTGCTTGGCACACACAACCATTGTTCGAAAATGCACTTTATTCGCTCTCAAACACATTTTGAGCAAAGGATGATACGGCAGGTCAGAGTGAGCCAGCGGAAGGTGCCAGGAGGCTCATTCCAAGTGTGCCTGACGCAGCTTCGCATCCCGTTCTATCTGCAACAGTTTCATGTGGCTGAGAAGCACTGCTGTGGAGTTACACCTAAAATGAGAAAAAGTGTTTCACTCGCTGTGATAATGTATTTCAAGCAACCTAGAGGCTTTGTGGTAAAAATTTTCTCCATATATGGCACATGTGTGACACGTCCAAAAAAGCACTCCACTCGCTCAGAGAAGAGCGTTTTGGCACTTATGGAACACTTTTAGTGTGATGTGCATTATTGCTTGGCACACACAACCATTGTTCGAAAATGCACTTTATTCGCTCTCAAACACATTTTGAGCAAAGGATGATACGGCAGGTCAGAGTGAGCCAGCGGAAGGTGCCAGGAGGCTCATTCTAAGTGTGCCTGACGCAGCTTCGCATCCCGTTCTATCTGCAACAGTTTCATGTGGCTGAGAAGCACTGCTGTGGAGTTACACCTAAAATGAGAAAAAGTGTTTCACTCGCTGTGATAATGTATTTCAAGCAACCTAGAGGCTTTGTGGTAAAAATTTTCTCCATATATGGCACATGTGTGACACGTCCAAAAAAGCACTCCACTCGCTCAGAGAAGAGCGTTTTGGCACTTATGGAACACTTTTAGTGTGATGTGCATTATTGCTTGGCACACACAACCATTGTTCGAAAATGCACTTTATTCGCTCTCAAACACATTTTGAGCAAAGGATGATACGGCAGGTCAGAGTGAGCCCGCGGAAGGTGCCAGGAGGCTCATTCCAAGTGTGCCTGACGCAGCTTCGCATCCCGTTCTATCTGAAACAGTTTCATGTGGCTGAGAAGCACTGCTGTGGATTTACACCTAAAATGAGAAAAAGTGTTTTACTCGCTGTGATAATGTATTTCAAGCAACCTAGAGGCTTTGTGGTAAAAAATTTTCTACATATATGGCACATGTGTGACACGTCCAAAAAAGCACTCCACTCGCTCAGAGAAGAGCGTTTTGGCACTTATGGAAAACATTTAGTGTGATGTGCATTATTGCTTGGCACACACAACCATTGTTCGAAAATGCACTTTATTCGCTCTCAAACACATTTTCAGCAAAGGATGATACGGCAGGTCAGAGTGAGCCCGCGGAAGGTGTCAGGAGGCTCATTCCAAGTGTGCCTGACGCAGCTTCGCATCCCGTTCTATCTGCAAGAGTTTCATGTGGCTGAGAAGCACTGCTGTGGAGTTACACCTAAAATGAGAAAAAGTGTTTCACTCGCTGTGATAATGTATTTCAAGCAACCTAGAGGCTTTGTGGTAAAAATTTTCTCCATATATGGCACATGTGTGACACGTCCAAAAAAGCACTCCACTCGCTCAGAGAAGAGCGTTTTGGCACTTATGGAACACATTTAGTGTGATGTGCATTATTGCTTGGCACACACAACCATTGTTCGAAAATGCACTTTATTCGCTCTCAAACACATTTTGAGCAAAGGATGATACGGCAGGTCAGAGTGAGCCAGCGGAAGGTGCCAGGAGGCTCATTCCAAGTGTGCCTGACGCAGCTTCGCATCCCGTTCTATCTGCAACAGTTTCATGTGGCTGAGAAGCACTGCTGTGGAGTTACACCTAAAATGAGAAAAAGTGTTTCACTCGCTGTGATAATGTATTTCAAGCAACCTAGAGGCTTTGTGGTAAAAATTTTCTCCATATATGGCACATGTGTGACACGTCCAAAAAAGCACTCCACTCGCTCAGAGAAGAGCGTTTTGGCACTTATGGAACACTTTTAGTGTGATGTGCATTATTGCTTGGCACACACAACCATTGTTCGAAAATGCACTTTATTCGCTCTCAAACACATTTTGAGCAAAGGATGATACGGCAGGTCAGAGTGAGCCCGCGGAAGGTGCCAGGAGGCTCATTCCAAGTGTGCCTGACGCAGCTTCGCATCCCGTTCTATCTGCAACAGTTTCATGTGGCTGAGAAGCACTGCTGTGGAGTTACACCTAAAATGAAAAAAAGTGTTTCACTCGCTGTGATAATGTATTTCAAGCAACCTAGAGGCTTTGTGGTAAAATTTTTCTACATATATGGCACATGTGTGACACGTCCAAAAAATCACTCCACTCGCTCAGAGAAGAGCGTTTTGGCACTTATGGAACACATTTAGTGTGATGTGCATTATTGCTTGGCACACACAACCATTGTTCGAAAATGCACTTTATTCGCTCTCAAACAGATTTTGAGCAAAGGATGATACGGCAGGTCAGAGTGAGCCAGCGGAAGTGCCAGGAGGCTCATTCCAAGTGTGCCTGACGCAGCTTTGCGTCCCGTTCTATCTGCAACAGTTTCATGTGGCTGAGAAGCACTGCTGTGGAGTTACACCTAAAATGAGAAAAAAAGTTTCACTCGCTGTGATAATGCATTTCAAGCAACCTAGAGGCTTTGTGGTAAAAATTTTCTACATATATGGCACATGTGTGACACGTCCAAAAAAGCACTCCACTCGCTCAGAGAAGAACGTTTTGGCACTTATGGAACACATTTAGTGTGATGTGCATTATTGCTTGGCACACACAACCATTGTTCGAAAATGCACTTTATTCGCTCTCAAACACATTTTGAGCAAAGGATGATACGGCAGGTCAGAGTGAGCCCGCGGAAGGTGCCAGGAGGCTCATTCCAAGTGTGCCTGACGCAGCTTCGCATCCCGTTCTATCTGCAACAGTTTCATGTGGCTGAGAAGCACTGCTGTGGAGTTACACCTAAAATGAAAAAAAGTGTTTCACTCGCTGTGATAATGTATTTCAAGCAACCTAGAGGCTTTGTGGTAAAAATTTTCTCCATATATGGCACATGTGTGACACGTCCAAAAAAGCACTCCACTCGCTCAGAGAAGAGCGTTTTGGCACTTATGGAACACGTTTAGTGTGATGTGCATTATTGCTTGGCACACACAACCATTGTTCGAAAATGCACTTTATTCGCTCTCATACACATTTTGAGCAAAGGATGATACGGCAGGTCAGAGTGAGCCCGCGGAAGGTGCCAGGAGGCTCATTCCAAGTGTGCCTGACGCAGCTTCGCATCCCGTTCTATCTGCAACAGTTTCATGTGGCTGAGAAGCACTGCTGTGGAGTTACACCTAAAATGAGAAAAAAAGTTTCACTCGCTGTGATAATGTATTTCAAGCAACCTAGAGGCTTTGTGGTAAAAATTTTCTACATATATGGCACATGTGTGACACGTCCAAAAAAGCACTCCACTCGCTCAGAGAAGAGCGTTTTGGCACTTATGGAACACATTTAGTGTGATGTGCATTATTGCTTGGCACACACAACCATTGTTCGAAAATGCACTTTATTCGCTCTCAAACACATTTTCAGCAAAGGATGATACGGCAGGTCAGAGTGAGCCCGCGGAAGGTGCCAGGAGGCTCATTCCAAGTGTGCCTGACGCAGCTTCGCATCCCGATCTATCTGCACAGTTTCATGTGGCTGAGAAGCACTGCTGTGGAGTTACACCTAAAATGAGAAAAAGTGTTTCACTCGCTGTGATAATGTATTTCAAGCAACCTAGAGGCTTTGTGGTAAAAATTTTCTACATATATGGCACATGTGTGACACGTCCAAAAAAGCACTCCACTCGCTCAGAGAAGAGCGTTTTGGCACTTATGGAACACATTTAGTGTGATGTGCATTATTGCTTGGCACACACAGCCATTGTTCGAAAATGCACTTTATTCGCTCTCAAACACATTTTGAGCAAAGGATGATACGGCAGGTCAGAGTGAGCCAGCGGAAGGTGCCAGGAGGCTCATTCTAAGTGTGCCTGACGCAGCTTCGCATCCCGTTCTATCTGCAACAGTTTCATGTGGCTGAGAAGCACTGCTGTGGAGTTACACCTAAAATGAGAAAAAGTGTTTCACTCGCTGTGATAATGTATTTCAAGCAACCTAGAGGCTTTGTGGTAAAAATTTTCTCCATATATGGCACATGTGTGACACGTCCAAAAAAGCACTCCACTCGCTCAGAGAAGAGCGTTTTGGCACTTATGGAACACTTTTAGTGTGATGTGCATTATTGCTTGGCACACACAACCATTGTTCGAAAATGCACTTTATTCGCTCTCAAACACATTTTGAGCAAAGGATGATACGGCAGGTCAGAGTGAGCCCGCGGAAGGTGCCAGGAGGCTCATTCCAAGTGTGCCTGACGCAGCTTCGCATCCCGTTCTATCTGCAACAGTTTCATGTGGCTGAGAAGCACTGCTGTGGAGTTACACCTAAAATGAAAAAAAGTGTTTCACTCGCTGTGATAATGTATTTCAAGCAACCTAGAGGCTTTGTGGTAAAAATTTTCTCCATATATGGCACATGTGTGACACGTCCAAAAAAGCACTCCACTCGCTCAGAGAAGAGCGTTTTGGCACTTATGGAACACATTTAGTGTGATGTGCATTATTGCTTGGCACACACAACCATTGTTCGAAAATGCACTTTATTCGCTCTCAAACACATTTTCAGCAAAGGATGATACGGCAGGTCAGAGTGAGCCAGCGGAAGGTGCCAGGAGGCTCATTCCAAGTGTGCCTGACGCAGCTTTGCATCCCGTTCTATCTGCAACAGTTTCATGTGGCTGAGAAGCACTGCTGTGGAGTTACACCTAAAATGAGAAAAAGTGTTTCACTCGCTGTGATAATGTATTTCAAGCAACCTAGAGGCTTTGTGGTAAAAATTTTCTACATATATGGCACATGTGTGACACGTCCAAAAAAGCACTCCACTCGCTCAGAGAAAAGCGTTTTGGCACTTATGGAACACGTTTAGTGTGATGTGCATTATTGCTTGGCACACACAACCATTGTTCGAAAATGCACTTTATTCGCTCTCAAACACTTTTTGAGCAAAGGATGATACGGCAGGTCAGAGTGAGCCCGCGGAAGGTGCCAGGAGGCTCATTCTAAGTGTGCCTGACGCAGCTTCGCATCCCGTTCTATTTGCAACATATTCATGTGGCTGAGAAGCACTGCTGTGGAGTTACACCTAAAATGAGAAAAAGTGTTTTACTCGCTGTGATAATGTATTTCAAGCAACCTAGAGGCTTTGTGGTAAAAATTTTCTACATATATGGCACATGTGTGACACGTCCAAAAAAGCACTCCACTCGCTCAGAGAAGAGCGTTTTGGCACTTATGGAACACATTTAGTGTGATGTGCATTATTGCTTGGCACACACAACCATTGTTCGAAAATGCACTTTATTCGCTCTCAAACACATTTTCAGCAAAGGATGATACGGCAGGTCAGAGTGAGCCAGCGGAAGGTGCCAGGAGGCTCATTCCAAGTGTGCCTGACGCAGCTTCGCATCCCGTTCTATCTGCAACAGTTTCATGTGGCTGAGAAGCACTGCTGTGGAGTTACACCTAAAATGAGAAAAAAAGTTTCACTCGCTGTGATAATGCATTTCAAGCAACCTAGAGGCTTTGTGGTAAAAATTTTCTACATATATGGCACATGTGTGACACGTCCAAAAAAGCACTCCACTCGCTCAGAGAAGAACGTTTTGGCACTTATGGAACACATTTAGTGTGATGTGCATTATTGCTTGGCACACACAACCATTGTTCGAAAATGCACTTTATTCGCTCTCAAACACATTTTGAGCAAAGGATGATACGGCAGGTCAGAGTGAGCCCGCGGAAGGTGCCAGGAGGCTCATTCCAAGTGTGCCTGACGCAGCTTCGCATCCCGTTCTATCTGCAACAGTTTCATGTGGCTGAGAAGCACTGCTGTGGAGTTACACCTAAAATGAGAAAAAGTGTTTCACTCGCTGTGATAATGTATTTCAAGCAACCTAGAGGCTTTGTGGTAAAAATGTTCTACATATATGGCACATGTGTGAAACGTCCAAAAAAGCACTCCACTCGCTCAGAGAAGAGCGTTTTGGCACTTATGTAACACTTTTAGTGTGATGTGCATTATTGCTTGGCACACACAACCATTGTTCGAAAATGCACTTTATTCGCTCTCAAACACATTTTCAGCAAAGGATGATACGGCAGGTCAGAGTGAGCCAGCGGAAGGTGCCAGGAGGCTCATTCCAAGTGTGCCTGACGCAGCTTCGCATCCCGTTCTATCTGCAACAGTTTCATGTGGCTGAGAAGCACTGCTGTGGAGTTACACCTAAAATGAGAAAAAGTGTTTTACTCGCTGTGATAATGTATTGCAAGCAACCTAGAGGCTTTGTGGTAAAAATTTTCTACATATATGGCACATGTGTGACACGTCCAAAAAAGCACTCCACTCGCTCAGAGAAGAGCGTTTTGGCACTTATGGAACACATTTAGTGTGATGTGCAAAATTGCTTGGCACACACAACCATTGTTCGAAAATGCACTTTATTCGCTCTCAAACACATTTTGAGAAAAGGATGATACGGCAGGTCAGAGTGAGCCCGCGGAAGGTGCCAGGAGGCTCATTCCAAGTGTGCCTGACGCAGCTTCGCATCCCGTTCTATCTGAAACAGTTTCATGTGGCTGAGAAGCACTGCTGTGGATTTACACCTAAAATGAGAAAAAGTGTTTTACTCGCTGTGATAATGTATTTCAAGCAACCTAGAGGCTTTGTGGTAAAAAATTTTCTACATATATGGCACATGTGTGACACGTCCAAAAAAGCACTCCACTCGCTCAGAGAAGAGCGTTTTGGCACTTATGGAAAACATTTAGTGTGATGTGCATTATTGCTTGGCACACACAACCATTGTTCGAAAATGCACTTTATTCGCTCTCAAACACATTTTCAGCAAAGGATGATACGGCAGGTCAGAGTGAGCCCGCGGAAGGTGTCAGGAGGCTCATTCCAAGTGTGCCTGACGCAGCTTCGCATCCCGTTCTATCTGCAAGAGTTTCATGTGGCTGAGAAGCACTGCTGTGGAGTTACACCTAAAATGAGAAAAAGTGTTTCACTCGCTGTGATAATGTATTTCAAGCAACCTAGAGGCTTTGTGGTAAAAATTTTCTCCATATATGGCACATGTGTGACACGTCCAAAAAAGCACTCCACTCGCTCAGAGAAGAGCGTTTTGGCACTTATGGAACACTTTTAGTGTGATGTGCATTATTGCTTGGCACACACAACCATTGTTCGAAAATGCACTTTATTCGCTCTCAAACACATTTTGAGCAAAGGATGATACGGCAGGTCAGAGTGAGCCAGCGGAAGGTGCCAGGAGGCTCATTCCAAGTGTGCCTGACGCAGCTTCGCATCCCGTTCTATCTGCAACAGTTTCATGTGGCTGAGAAGCACTGCTGTGGAGTTACACCTAAAATGAGAAAAAGTGTTTCACTCGCTGTGATAATGTATTTCAAGCAACCTAGAGGCTTTGTGGTAAAAATTTTCTCCATATATGGCACATGTGTGACACGTCCAAAAAAGCACTCCACTCGCTCAGAGAAGAGCGTTTTGGCACTTATGGAACACTTTTAGTGTGATGTGCATTATTGCTTGGCACACACAACCATTGTTCGAAAATGCACTTTATTCGCTCTCAAACACATTTTGAGCAAAGGATGATACGGCAGGTCAGAGTGAGCCAGCGGAAGGTGCCAGGAGGCTCATTCTAAGTGTGCCTGACGCAGCTTCGCATCCCGTTCTATCTGCAACAGTTTCATGTGGCTGAGAAGCACTGCTGTGGAGTTACACCTAAAATGAGAAAAAGTGTTTCACTCGCTGTGATAATGTATTTCAAGCAACCTAGAGGCTTTGTGGTAAAAATTTTCTCCATATATGGCACATGTGTGACACGTCCAAAAAAGCACTCCACTCGCTCAGAGAAGAGCGTTTTGGCACTTATGGAACACTTTTAGTGTGATGTGCATTATTGCTTGGCACACACAACCATTGTTCGAAAATGCACTTTATTCGCTCTCAAACACATTTTGAGCAAAGGATGATACGGCAGGTCAGAGTGAGCCCGCGGAAGGTGCCAGGAGGCTCATTCCAAGTGTGCCTGACGCAGCTTCGCATCCCGTTCTATCTGCAACAGTTTCATGTGGCTGAGAAGCACTGCTGTGGAGTTACACCTAAAATGAAAAAAAGTGTTTCACTCGCTGTGATAATGTATTTCAAGCAACCTAGAGGCTTTGTGGTAAAAATTTTCTCCATATATGGCACATGTGTGACACGTCCAAAAAAGCACTCCACTCGCTCAGAGAAGAGCGTTTTGGCACTTATGGAACACATTTAGTGTGATGTGCATTATTGCTTGGCACACACAACCATTGTTCGAAAATGCACTTTATTCGCTCTCAAACACATTTTCAGCAAAGGATGATACGGCAGGTCAGAGTGAGCCAGCGGAAGGTGCCAGGAGGCTCATTCCAAGTGTGCCTGACGCAGCTTCGCATCCCGTTCTATCTGCAACAGTTTCATGTGGCTGAGAAGCACTGCTGTGGAGTTACACCTAAAATGAGAAAAAAAGTTTCACTCGCTGTGATAATGCATTCCAAGCAACCTAGAGGCTTTGTGGTAAAAATTTTCTACATATATGGCACATGTGTGACACGTCCAAAAAAGCACTCCACTCGCTCAGAGAAGAACGTTTTGGCACTTATGGAACACATTTAGTGTGATGTGCATTATTGCTTGGCACACACAACCATTGTTCGAAAATGCACTTTATTCGCTCTCAAACACATTTTGAGCAAAGGATGATACGGCAGGTCAGAGTGAGCCCGCGGAAGGTGCCAGGAGGCTCATTCCAAGTGTGCCTGACGCAGCTTCGCATCCCGTTCTATCTGCAACAGTTTCATGTGGCTGAGAAGCACTGCTGTGGAGTTACACCTAAAATGAGAAAAAGTGTTTCACTCGATGTGATAATGTATTTCAAGCAACCTAGAGGCTTTGTGGTAAAAATGTTCTACATATATGGCACATGTGTGAAACGTCCAAAAAAGCACTCCACTCGCTCAGAGAAGAGCGTTTTGGCACTTATGTAACACTTTTAGTGTGATGTGCATTATTGCTTGGCACACACAACCATTGTTCGAAAATGCACTTTATTCGCTCTCAAACACATTTTCAGCAAAGGATGATACGGCAGGTCAGAGTGAGCCAGCGGAAGGTGCCAGGAGGCTCATTCCAAGTGTGCCTGACGCAGCTTCGCATCCCGTTCTATCTGCAACAGTTTCATGTGGCTGAGAAGCACTGCTGTGGAGTTACACCTAAAATGAGAAAAAGTGTTTTACTCGCTGTGATAATGTATTGCAAGCAACCTAGAGGCTTTGTGGTAAAAATTTTCTACATATATGGCACATGTGTGACACGTCCAAAAAAGCACTCCACTCGCTCAGAGAAGAGCGTTTTGGCACTTATGGAACACATTTAGTGTGATGTGCAAAATTGCTTGGCACACACAACCATTGTTCGAAAATGCACTTTATTCGCTCTCAAACACATTTTGAGAAAAGGATGATACGGCAGGTCAGAGTGAGCCCGCGGAAGGTGCCAGGAGGCTCATTCCAAGTGTGCCTGACGCAGCTTCGCATCCCGTTCTATCTGAAACAGTTTCATGTGGCTGAGAAGCACTGCTGTGGATTTACACCTAAAATGAGAAAAAGTGTTTTACTCGCTGTGATAATGTATTTCAAGCAACCTAGAGGCTTTGTGGTAAAAAATTTTCTACATATATGGCACATGTGTGACACGTCCAAAAAAGCACTCCACTCGCTCAGAGAAGAGCGTTTTGGCACTTATGGAAAACATTTAGTGTGATGTGCATTATTGCTTGGCACACACAACCATTGTTCGAAAATGCACTTTATTCGCTCTCAAACACATTTTGAGCAAAGGATGATACGGCAGGTCAGAGTGAGCCAGCGGAAGGTGCCAGGAGGCTCATTCCAAGTGTGCCTGACGCAGCTTCGCATCCCGTTCTATCTGCAACAGTTTCATGTGGCTGAGAAGCACTGCTGTGGAGTTACACCTAAAATGAGAAAAAGTGTTTCACTCGCTGTGATAATGTATTTCAAGCAACCTAGAGGCTTTGTGGTAAAAATTTTCTCCATATATGGCACATGTGTGACACGTCCAAAAAAGCACTCCACTCGCTCAGAGAAGAGCGTTTTGGCACTTATGGAACACTTTTAGTGTGATGTGCATTATTGCTTGGCACACACAACCATTGTTCGAAAATGCACTTTATTCGCTCTCAAACACATTTTGAGCAAAGGATGATACGGCAGGTCAGAGTGAGCCAGCGGAAGGTGCCAGGAGGCTCATTCTAAGTGTGCCTGACGCAGCTTCGCATCCCGTTCTATCTGCAACAGTTTCATGTGGCTGAGAAGCACTGCTGTGGAGTTACACCTAAAATGAGAAAAAGTGTTTCACTCGCTGTGATAATGTATTTCAAGCAACCTAGAGGCTTTGTGGTAAAAATTTTCTCCATATATGGCACATGTGTGACACGTCCAAAAAAGCACTCCACTCGCTCAGAGAAGAGCGTTTTGGCACTTATGGAACACTTTTAGTGTGATGTGCATTATTGCTTGGCACACACAACCATTGTTCGAAAATGCACTTTATTCGCTCTCAAACACATTTTGAGCAAAGGATGATACGGCAGGTCAGAGTGAGCCCGCGGAAGGTGCCAGGAGGCTCATTCCAAGTGTGCCTGACGCAGCTTCGCATCCCGTTCTATCTGCAACAGTTTCATGTGGCTGAGAAGCACTGCTGTGGAGTTACACCTAAAATGAAAAAAAGTGTTTCACTCGCTGTGATAATGTATTTCAAGCAACCTAGAGGCTTTGTGGTAAAAATTTTCTCCATATATGGCACATGTGTGACACGTCCAAAAAAGCACTCCACTCGCTCAGAGAAGAGCGTTTTGGCACTTATGGAACACATTTAGTGTGATGTGCATTATTGCTTGGCACACACAACCATTGTTCGAAAATGCACTTTATTCGCTCTCAAACACATTTTCAGCAAAGGATGATACGGCAGGTCAGAGTGAGCCAGCGGAAGGTGCCAGGAGGCTCATTCCAAGTGTGCCTGACGCAGCTTCGCATCCCGTTCTATCTGCAACAGTTTCATGTGGCTGAGAAGCACTGCTGTGGAGTTACACCTAAAATGAGAAAAAAAGTTTCACTCGCTGTGATAATGCATTCCAAGCAACCTAGAGGCTTTGTGGTAAAAATTTTCTACATATATGGCACATGTGTGACACGTCCAAAAAAGCACTCCACTCGCTCAGAGAAGAACGTTTTGGCACTTATGGAACACATTTAGTGTGATGTGCATTATTGCTTGGCACACACAACCATTGTTCGAAAATGCACTTTATTCGCTCTCAAACACATTTTGAGCAAAGGATGATACGGCAGGTCAGAGTGAGCCCGCGGAAGGTGCCAGGAGGCTCATTCCAAGTGTGCCTGACGCAGCTTCGCATCCCGTTCTATCTGCAACAGTTTCATGTGGCTGAGAAGCACTGCTGTGGAGTTACACCTAAAATGAGAAAAAGTGTTTCACTCGATGTGATAATGTATTTCAAGCAACCTAGAGGCTTTGTGGTAAAAATGTTCTACATATATGGCACATGTGTGAAACGTCCAAAAAAGCACTCCACTCGCTCAGAGAAGAGCGTTTTGGCACTTATGTAACACTTTTAGTGTGATGTGCATTATTGCTTGGCACACACAACCATTGTTCGAAAATGCACTTTATTCGCTCTCAAACACATTTTCAGCAAAGGATGATACGGCAGGTCAGAGTGAGCCAGCGGAAGGTGCCAGGAGGCTCATTCCAAGTGTGCCTGACGCAGCTTCGCATCCCGTTCTATCTGCAACAGTTTCATGTGGCTGAGAAGCACTGCTGTGGAGTTACACCTAAAATGAGAAAAAGTGTTTTACTCGCTGTGATAATGTATTGCAAGCAACCTAGAGGCTTTGTGGTAAAAATTTTCTACATATATGGCACATGTGTGACACGTCCAAAAAAGCACTCCACTCGCTCAGAGAAGAGCGTTTTGGCACTTATGGAACACATTTAGTGTGATGTGCAAAATTGCTTGGCACACACAACCATTGTTCGAAAATGCACTTTATTCGCTCTCAAACACATTTTGAGAAAAGGATGATACGGCAGGTCAGAGTGAGCCCGCGGAAGGTGCCAGGAGGCTCATTCCAAGTGTGCCTGACGCAGCTTCGCATCCCGTTCTATCTGAAACAGTTTCATGTGGCTGAGAAGCACTGCTGTGGATTTACACCTAAAATGAGAAAAAGTGTTTTACTCGCTGTGATAATGTATTTCAAGCAACCTAGAGGCTTTGTGGTAAAAAATTTTCTACATATATGGCACATGTGTGACACGTCCAAAAAAGCACTCCACTCGCTCAGAGAAGAGCGTTTTGGCACTTATGGAAAACATTTAGTGTGATGTGCATTATTGCTTGGCACACACAACCATTGTTCGAAAATGCACTTTATTCGCTCTCAAACACATTTTCAGCAAAGGATGATACGGCAGGTCAGAGTGAGCCCGCGGAAGGTGTCAGGAGGCTCATTCCAAGTGTGCCTGACGCAGCTTCGCATCCCGTTCTATCTGCAAGAGTTTCATGTGGCTGAGAAGCACTGCTGTGGAGTTACACCTAAAATGAGAAAAAGTGTTTCACTCGCTGTGATAATGTATTTCAAGCAACCTAGAGGCTTTGTGGTAAAAATTTTCTCCATATATGGCACATGTGTGACACGTCCAAAAAAGCACTCCACTCGCTCAGAGAAGAGCGTTTTGGCACTTATGGAACACATTTAGTGTGATGTGCATTATTGCTTGGCACACACAACCATTGTTCGAAAATGCACTTTATTCGCTCTCAAACACATTTTGAGCAAAGGATGATACGGCAGGTCAGAGTGAGCCAGCGGAAGGTGCCAGGAGGCTCATTCCAAGTGTGCCTGACGCAGCTTCGCATCCCGTTCTATCTGCAACAGTTTCATGTGGCTGAGAAGCACTGCTGTGGAGTTACACCTAAAATGAGAAAAAGTGTTTCACTCGCTGTGATAATGTATTTCAAGCAACCTAGAGGCTTTGTGGTAAAAATTTTCTCCATATATGGCACATGTGTGACACGTCCAAAAAAGCACTCCACTCGCTCAGAGAAGAGCGTTTTGGCACTTATGGAACACTTTTAGTGTGATGTGCATTATTGCTTGGCACACACAACCATTGTTCGAAAATGCACTTTATTCGCTCTCAAACACATTTTGAGCAAAGGATGATACGGCAGGTCAGAGTGAGCCCGCGGAAGGTGCCAGGAGGCTCATTCCAAGTGTGCCTGACGCAGCTTCGCATCCCGTTCTATCTGCAACAGTTTCATGTGGCTGAGAAGCACTGCTGTGGAGTTACACCTAAAATGAAAAAAAGTGTTTCACTCGCTGTGATAATGTATTTCAAGCAACCTAGAGGCTTTGTGGTAAAATTTTTCTACATATATGGCACATGTGTGACACGTCCAAAAAATCACTCCACTCGCTCAGAGAAGAGCGTTTTGGCACTTATGGAACACATTTAGTGTGATGTGCATTATTGCTTGGCACACACAACCATTGTTCGAAAATGCACTTTATTCGCTCTCAAACAGATTTTGAGCAAAGGATGATACGGCAGGTCAGAGTGAGCCAGCGGAAGTGCCAGGAGGCTCATTCCAAGTGTGCCTGACGCAGCTTTGCATCCCGTTCTATCTGCAACAGTTTCATGTGGCTGAGAAGCACTGCTGTGGAGTTACACCTAAAATGAGAAAAAAAGTTTCACTCGCTGTGATAATGCATTTCAAGCAACCTAGAGGCTTTGTGGTAAAAATTTTCTACATATATGGCACATGTGTGACACGTCCAAAAAAGCACTCCACTCGCTCAGAGAAGAACGTTTTGGCACTTATGGAACACATTTAGTGTGATGTGCATTATTGCTTGGCACACACAACCATTGTTCGAAAATGCACTTTATTCGCTCTCAAACACATTTTGAGCAAAGGATGATACGGCAGGTCAGAGTGAGCCCGCGGAAGGTGCCAGGAGGCTCATTCCAAGTGTGCCTGACGCAGCTTCGCATCCCGTTCTATCTGCAACAGTTTCATGTGGCTGAGAAGCACTGCTGTGGAGTTACACCTAAAATGAGAAAAAGTGTTTCACTCGCTGTGATAATGTATTTCAAGCAACCTAGAGGCTTTGTGGTAAAAATTTTCTCCATATATGGCACATGTGTGACACGTCCAAAAAAGCACTCCACTCGCTCAGAGAAGAGCGTTTTGGCACTTATGGAACACATTTAGTGTGATGTGCATTATTGCTTGGCACACACAACCATTGTTCGAAAATGCACTTTATTCGCTCTCAAACACATTTTCAGCAAAGGATGATACGGCAGGTCAGAGTGAGCCAGCGGAAGGTGCCAGGAGGCTCATTCCAAGTGTGCCTGACGCAGCTTTGCATCCCGTTCTATCTGCAACAGTTTCATGTGGCTGAGAAGCACTGCTGTGGAGTTACACCTAAAATGAGAAAAAGTGTTTCACTCGCTGTGATAATGTATTTCAAGCAACCTAGAGGCTTTGTGGTAAAAATTTTCTACATATATGGCACATGTGTGACACGTCCAAAAAAGCACTCCACTCGCTCAGAGAAAAGCGTTTTGGCACTTATGGAACACGTTTAGTGTGATGTGCATTATTGCTTGGCACACACAACCATTGTTCGAAAATGCACTTTATTCGCTCTCAAACACTTTTTGAGCAAAGGATGATACGGCAGGTCAGAGTGAGCCCGCGGAAGGTGCCAGGAGGCTCATTCTAAGTGTGCCTGACGCAGCTTCGCATCCCGTTCTATCTGCAACAGTTTCATGTGGCTGAGAAGCACTGCTGTGGAGTTACACCTAAAATGAGAAAAAGTGTTTTACTCGCTGTGATAATGTATTTCAAGCAACCTAGAGGCTTTGTGGTAAAAATTTTCTACATATATGGCACATGTGTGACACGTCCAAAAAAGCACTCCACTCGCTCAGAGAAGAGCGTTTTGGCACTTATGGAACACATTTAGTGTGATGTGCATTATTGCTTGGCACACACAACCATTGTTCGAAAATGCACTTTATTCGCTCTCAAACACATTTTCAGCAAAGGATGATACGGCAGGTCAGAGTGAGCCAGCGGAAGGTGCCAGGAGGCTCATTCCAAGTGTGCCTGACGCAGCTTCGCATCCCGTTCTATCTGCAACAGTTTCATGTGGCTGAGAAGCACTGCTGTGGAGTTACACCTAAAATGAGAAAAAAAGTTTCACTCGCTGTGATAATGCATTTCAAGCAACCTAGAGGCTTTGTGGTAAAAATTTTCTACATATATGGCACATGTGTGACACGTCCAAAAAAGCACTCCACTCGCTCAGAGAAGAACGTTTTGGCACTTATGGAACACATTTAGTGTGATGTGCATTATTGCTTGGCACACACAACCATTGTTCGAAAATGCACTTTATTCGCTCTCAAACACATTTTGAGCAAAGGATGATACGGCAGGTCAGAGTGAGCCCGCGGAAGGTGCCAGGAGGCTCATTCTAAGTGTGCCTGACGCAGCTTCGCATCCCGTTCTATCTGCAACAGTTTCATGTGGCTGAGAAGCACTGCTGTGGAGTTACACCTAAAATGAGAAAAAGTGTTTCACTCGCTGTGATAATGTATTTCAAGCAACCTAGAGGCTTTGTGGTAAAAATTTTCTACATATATGGCACATGTGTTACACGTCCAAAAAAGCACTCCACTCGCTCAGAGAAGAGCGTTTTGGCACTTATGGAACACATTTAGTGTGATGTGCATCATTGCTTGGCACACACAGCCATTGTTCGAAAATGCACTTTATTCGCTCTCAAACACATTTTCAGCAAAGGATGATACGGCAGGTCAGAGTGAGCCAGCGGAAGGTGCCAGGAGGCTCATTCCAAGTGTGCCTGACGCAGCTTTGCATCCCGTTCTATCTGCAACAGTTTCATGTGGCTGAGAAACACTGCTGTGGAGTTACACCTAAAATGAGAAAAAAAGTTTCACTCGCTGTGATAATGCATTTCAAGCAACCTAGAGACTTTGTGGTAAAAATTTTCTACATATATGGCACATGTGTGACACGTCCAAAAAAGCACTCCACTCGCTCAGAGAAGAACGTTTTGGCACTTATGGAAAACATTTAGTGTGATGTGCATTATTGCTTGGCACACACAACCATTGTTCGAAAATGCACTTTATTCGCTCTCAAACACATTTTGAGCAAAGGATGATACGGCAGGTCAGAGTGAGCCCGCGGAAGGTGCCAGGAGGCTCATTCCAAGTGTGCCTGACGCAGCTTCGCATCCCGTTCTATCTGCAACAGTTTCATGTGGCTGAGAAACACTGCTGTGGAGTTACACCTAAAATGAGAAAAAAAGTTTCACTCGCTGTGATAATGCATTTCAAGCAACCTAGAGACTTTGTGGTAAAAATTTTCTACATATATGGCACATGTGTGACACGTCCAAAAAAGCACTCCACTCGCTCAGAGAAGAACGTTTTGGCACTTATGGAACACATTTAGTGTGATGTGCATTATTGCTTGGCACACACAACCATTGTTCGAAAATGCACTTTATTCGCTCTCAAACACATTTTGAGCAAAGGATGATACGGCAGGTCAGAGTGAGCCCGCGGAAGGTGCCAGGAGGCTCATTCCAAGTGTGCCTGACGCAGCTTCGCATCCCGTTCTATCTGCAACAGTTTCATGTGGCTGAGAAGCACTGCTGTGGAGTTACACCTAAAATGAGAAAAAAAGTTTCACTCGCTGTGATAATGTATTTCAAGCAACCTAGAGGCTTTGTGGTAAAAATTTTCTACATATATGGCACATGTGTGACACGTCCAAAAAAGCACTCCACTCGCTCAGAGAAGAGCGTTTTGGCACTTATGGAACACATTTAGTGTGATGTGCATTATTGCTTGGCACACACAGCCATTGTTCGAAAATGCACTTTATTCGCTCTCAAACACATTTTGAGCAAAGGATGATACGGCAGGTCAGAGTGAGCCAGCGGAAGGTGCCAGGAGGCTCATTCTAAGTGTGCCTGACGCAGCTTCGCATCCCGTTCTATCTGCAACAGTTTCATGTGGCTGAGAAGCACTGCTGTGGAGTTACACCTAAAATGAGAAAAAGTGTTTCACTCGCTGTGATAATGTATTTCAAGCAACCTAGAGGCTTTGTGGTAAAAATTTTCTCCATATATGGCCCATGTGTGACACGTCCAAAAAAGCATTCCACTCGCTCAGAGAAGAGCGTTTTGGCACTTATGGAACACATTTAGTGTGATGTGCATTATTGCTTGGCACACACAACCATTGTTCGAAAATGCACTTTATTCGCTCTCAAACACATTTTCAGCAAAGGATGATACGGCAGGTCAGAGTGAGCCCGCGGAAGGTGTCAGGAGGCTCATTCCAAGTGTGCCTGACGCAGCTTCGCATCCCGTTCTATCTGCAAGAGTTTCATGTGGCTGAGAAGCACTGCTGTGGAGTTACACCTAAAATGAGAAAAAGTGTTTCACTCGCTGTGATAATGTATTTCAAGCAACCTAGAGGCTTTGTGGTAAAAATTTTCTCCATATATGGCACATGTGTGACACGTCCAAAAAAGCACTCCACTCGCTCAGAGAAGAGCGTTTTGGCACTTATGGAACACTTTTAGTGTGATGTGCATTATTGCTTGGCACACACAACCATTGTTCGAAAATGCACTTTATTCGCTCTCAAACACATTTTGAGCAAAGGATGATACGGCAGGTCAGAGTGAGCCAGCGGAAGGTGCCAGGAGGCTCATTCCAAGTGTGCCTGACGCAGCTTCGCATCCCGTTCTATCTGCAACAGTTTCATGTGGCTGAGAAGCACTGCTGTGGAGTTACACCTAAAATGAGAAAAAGTGTTTCACTCGCTGTGATAATGTATTTCAAGCAACCTAGAGGCTTTGTGGTAAAAATTTTCTCCATATATGGCACATGTGTGACACGTCCAAAAAAGCACTCCACTCGCTCAGAGAAGAGCGTTTTGGCACTTATGGAACACTTTTAGTGTGATGTGCATTATTGCTTGGCACACACAACCATTGTTCGAAAATGCACTTTATTCGCTCTCAAACACATTTTGAGCAAAGGATGATACGGCAGGTCAGAGTGAGCCAGCGGAAGGTGCCAGGAGGCTCATTCTAAGTGTGCCTGACGCAGCTTCGCATCCCGTTCTATCTGCAACAGTTTCATGTGGCTGAGAAGCACTGCTGTGGAGTTACACCTAAAATGAGAAAAAGTGTTTCACTCGCTGTGATAATGTATTTCAAGCAACCTAGAGGCTTTGTGGTAAAAATTTTCTCCATATATGGCACATGTGTGACACGTCCAAAAAAGCACTCCACTCGCTCAGAGAAGAGCGTTTTGGCACTTATGGAACACTTTTAGTGTGATGTGCATTATTGCTTGGCACACACAACCATTGTTCGAAAATGCACTTTATTCGCTCTCAAACACATTTTGAGCAAAGGATGATACGGCAGGTCAGAGTGAGCCCGCGGAAGGTGCCAGGAGGCTCATTCCAAGTGTGCCTGACGCAGCTTCGCATCCCGTTCTATCTGCAACAGTTTCATGTGGCTGAGAAGCACTGCTGTGGAGTTACACCTAAAATGAAAAAAAGTGTTTCACTCGCTGTGATAATGTATTTCAAGCAACCTAGAGGCTTTGTGGTAAAAATTTTCTCCATATATGGCACATGTGTGACACGTCCAAAAAAGCACTCCACTCGCTCAGAGAAGAGCGTTTTGGCACTTATGGAACACATTTAGTGTGATGTGCATTATTGCTTGGCACACACAACCATTGTTCGAAAATGCACTTTATTCGCTCTCAAACACATTTTCAGCAAAGGATGATACGGCAGGTCAGAGTGAGCCAGCGGAAGGTGCCAGGAGGCTCATTCCAAGTGTGCCTGACGCAGCTTCGCATCCCGTTCTATCTGCAACAGTTTCATGTGGCTGAGAAGCACTGCTGTGGAGTTACACCTAAAATGAGAAAAAAAGTTTCACTCGCTGTGATAATGCATTCCAAGCAACCTAGAGGCTTTGTGGTAAAAATTTTCTACATATATGGCACATGTGTGACACGTCCAAAAAAGCACTCCACTCGCTCAGAGAAGAACGTTTTGGCACTTATGGAACACATTTAGTGTGATGTGCATTATTGCTTGGCACACACAACCATTGTTCGAAAATGCACTTTATTCACTCTCAAACACATTTTGAGCAAAGGATGATACGGCAGGTCAGAGTGAGCCCGCGGAAGGTGCCAGGAGGCTCATTCCAAGTGTGCCTGACGCAGCTTCGCATCCCGTTCTATCTGCAACAGTTTCATGTGGCTGAGAAGCACTGCTGTGGAGTTACACCTAAAATGAGAAAAAGTGTTTCACTCGATGTGATAATGTATTTCAAGCAACCTAGAGGCTTTGTGGTAAAAATGTTCTACATATATGGCACATGTGTGAAACGTCCAAAAAAGCACTCCACTCGCTCAGAGAAGAGCGTTTTGGCACTTATGTAACACTTTTAGTGTGATGTGCATTATTGCTTGGCACACACAACCATTGTTCGAAAATGCACTTTATTCGCTCTCAAACACATTTTCAGCAAAGGATGATACGGCAGGTCAGAGTGAGCCAGCGGAAGGTGCCAGGAGGCTCATTCCAAGTGTGCCTGACGCAGCTTCGCATCCCGTTCTATCTGCAACAGTTTCATGTGGCTGAGAAGCACTGCTGTGGAGTTACACCTAAAATGAGAAAAAGTGTTTTACTCGCTGTGATAATGTATTGCAAGCAACCTAGAGGCTTTGTGGTAAAAATTTTCTACATATATGGCACATGTGTGACACGTCCAAAAAAGCACTCCACTCGCTCAGAGAAGAGCGTTTTGGCACTTATGGAACACATTTAGTGTGATGTGCAAAATTGCTTGGCACACACAACCATTGTTCGAAAATGCACTTTATTCGCTCTCAAACACATTTTGAGAAAAGGATGATACGGCAGGTCAGAGTGAGCCCGCGGAAGGTGCCAGGAGGCTCATTCCAAGTGTGCCTGACGCAGCTTCGCATCCCGTTCTATCTGAAACAGTTTCATGTGGCTGAGAAGCACTGCTGTGGATTTACACCTAAAATGAGAAAAAGTGTTTTACTCGCTGTGATAATGTATTTCAAGCAACCTAGAGGCTTTGTGGTAAAAAATTTTCTACATATATGGCACATGTGTGACACGTCCAAAAAAGCACTCCACTCGCTCAGAGAAGAGCGTTTTGGCACTTATGGAAAACATTTAGTGTGATGTGCATTATTGCTTGGCACACACAACCATTGTTCGAAAATGCACTTTATTCGCTCTCAAACACATTTTCAGCAAAGGATGATACGGCAGGTCAGAGTGAGCCCGCGGAAGGTGTCAGGAGGCTCATTCCAAGTGTGCCTGACGCAGCTTCGCATCCCGTTCTATCTGCAAGAGTTTCATGTGGCTGAGAAGCACTGCTGTGGAGTTACACCTAAAATGAGAAAAAGTGTTTCACTCGCTGTGATAATGTATTTCAAGCAACCTAGAGGCTTTGTGGTAAAAATTTTCTCCATATATGGCACATGTGTGACACGTCCAAAAAAGCACTCCACTCGCTCAGAGAAGAGCGTTTTGGCACTTATGGAACACATTTAGTGTGATGTGCATTATTGCTTGGCACACACAACCATTGTTCGAAAATGCACTTTATTCGCTCTCAAACACATTTTGAGCAAAGGATGATACGGCAGGTCAGAGTGAGCCAGCGGAAGGTGCCAGGAGGCTCATTCCAAGTGTGCCTGACGCAGCTTCGCATCCCGTTCTATCTGCAACAGTTTCATGTGGCTGAGAAGCACTGCTGTGGAGTTACACCTAAAATGAGAAAAAGTGTTTCACTCGCTGTGATAATGTATTTCAAGCAACCTAGAGGCTTTGTGGTAAAAATTTTCTCCATATATGGCACATGTGTGACACGTCCAAAAAAGCACTCCACTCGCTCAGAGAAGAGCGTTTTGGCACTTATGGAACACTTTTAGTGTGATGTGCATTATTGCTTGGCACACACAACCATTGTTCGAAAATGCACTTTATTCGCTCTCAAACACATTTTGAGCAAAGGATGATACGGCAGGTCAGAGTGAGCCCGCGGAAGGTGCCAGGAGGCTCATTCCAAGTGTGCCTGACGCAGCTTCGCATCCCGTTCTATCTGCAACAGTTTCATGTGGCTGAGAAGCACTGCTGTGGAGTTACACCTAAAATGAAAAAAAGTGTTTCACTCGCTGTGATAATGTATTTCAAGCAACCTAGAGGCTTTGTGGTAAAATTTTTCTACATATATGGCACATGTGTGACACGTCCAAAAAATCACTCCACTCGCTCAGAGAAGAGCGTTTTGGCACTTATGGAACACATTTAGTGTGATGTGCATTATTGCTTGGCACACACAACCATTGTTCGAAAATGCACTTTATTCGCTCTCAAACAGATTTTGAGCAAAGGATGATACGGCAGGTCAGAGTGAGCCAGCGGAAGTGCCAGGAGGCTCATTCCAAGTGTGCCTGACGCAGCTTTGCATCCCGTTCTATCTGCAACAGTTTCATGTGGCTGAGAAGCACTGCTGTGGAGTTACACCTAAAATGAGAAAAAAAGTTTCACTCGCTGTGATAATGCATTTCAAGCAACCTAGAGGCTTTGTGGTAAAAATTTTCTACATATATGGCACATGTGTGACACGTCCAAAAAAGCACTCCACTCGCTCAGAGAAGAACGTTTTGGCACTTATGGAACACATTTAGTGTGATGTGCATTATTGCTTGGCACACACAACCATTGTTCGAAAATGCACTTTATTCGCTCTCAAACACATTTTGAGCAAAGGATGATACGGCAGGTCAGAGTGAGCCCGCGGAAGGTGCCAGGAGGCTCATTCCAAGTGTGCCTGACGCAGCTTCGCATCCCGTTCTATCTGCAACAGTTTCATGTGGCTGAGAAGCACTGCTGTGGAGTTACACCTAAAATGAGAAAAAGTGTTTCACTCGCTGTGATAATGTATTTCAAGCAACCTAGAGGCTTTGTGGTAAAAATTTTCTCCATATATGGCACATGTGTGACACGTCCAAAAAAGCACTCCACTCGCTCAGAGAAGAGCGTTTTGGCACTTATGGAACACATTTAGTGTGATGTGCATTATTGCTTGGCACACACAACCATTGTTCGAAAATGCACTTTATTCGCTCTCAAACACATTTTCAGCAAAGGATGATACGGCAGGTCAGAGTGAGCCAGCGGAAGGTGCCAGGAGGCTCATTCCAAGTGTGCCTGACGCAGCTTTGCATCCCGTTCTATCTGCAACAGTTTCATGTGGCTGAGAAGCACTGCTGTGGAGTTACACCTAAAATGAGAAAAAGTGTTTCACTCGCTGTGATAATGTATTTCAAGCAACCTAGAGGCTTTGTGGTAAAAATTTTCTACATATATGGCACATGTGTGACACGTCCAAAAAAGCACTCCACTCGCTCAGAGAAAAGCGTTTTGGCACTTATGGAACACGTTTAGTGTGATGTGCATTATTGCTTGGCACACACAACCATTGTTCGAAAATGCACTTTATTCGCTCTCAAACACTTTTTGAGCAAAGGATGATACGGCAGGTCAGAGTGAGCCCGCGGAAGGTGCCAGGAGGCTCATTCTAAGTGTGCCTGACGCAGCTTCGCATCCCGTTCTATCTGCAACAGTTTCATGTGGCTGAGAAGCACTGCTGTGGAGTTACACCTAAAATGAGAAAAAGTGTTTTACTCGCTGTGATAATGTATTTCAAGCAACCTAGAGGCTTTGTGGTAAAAATTTTCTACATATATGGCACATGTGTGACACGTCCAAAAAAGCACTCCACTCGCTCAGAGAAGAGCGTTTTGGCACTTATGGAACACATTTAGTGTGATGTGCATTATTGCTTGGCACACACAACCATTGTTCGAAAATGCACTTTATTCGCTCTCAAACACATTTTCAGCAAAGGATGATACGGCAGGTCAGAGTGAGCCAGCGGAAGGTGCCAGGAGGCTCATTCCAAGTGTGCCTGACGCAGCTTCGCATCCCGTTCTATCTGCAACAGTTTCATGTGGCTGAGAAGCACTGCTGTGGAGTTACACCTAAAATGAGAAAAAAAGTTTCACTCGCTGTGATAATGCATTTCAAGCAACCTAGAGGCTTTGTGGTAAAAATTTTCTACATATATGGCACATGTGTGACACGTCCAAAAAAGCACTCCACTCGCTCAGAGAAGAACGTTTTGGCACTTATGGAACACATTTAGTGTGATGTGCATTATTGCTTGGCACACACAACCATTGTTCGAAAATGCACTTTATTCGCTCTCAAACACATTTTGAGCAAAGGATGATACGGCAGGTCAGAGTGAGCCCGCGGAAGGTGCCAGGAGGCTCATTCTAAGTGTGCCTGACGCAGCTTCGCATCCCGTTCTATCTGCAACAGTTTCATGTGGCTGAGAAGCACTGCTGTGGAGTTACACCTAAAATGAGAAAAAGTGTTTCACTCGCTGTGATAATGTATTTCAAGCAACCTAGAGGCTTTGTGGTAAAAATTTTCTACATATATGGCACATGTGTTACACGTCCAAAAAAGCACTCCACTCGCTCAGAGAAGAGCGTTTTGGCACTTATGGAACACATTTAGTGTGATGTGCATCATTGCTTGGCACACACAGCCATTGTTCGAAAATGCACTTTATTCGCTCTCAAACACATTTTCAGCAAAGGATGATACGGCAGGTCAGAGTGAGCCAGCGGAAGGTGCCAGGAGGCTCATTCCAAGTGTGCCTGACGCAGCTTTGCATCCCGTTCTATCTGCAACAGTTTCATGTGGCTGAGAAACACTGCTGTGGAGTTACACCTAAAATGAGAAAAAAAGTTTCACTCGCTGTGATAATGCATTTCAAGCAACCTAGAGACTTTGTGGTAAAAATTTTCTACATATATGGCACATGTGTGACACGTCCAAAAAAGCACTCCACTCGCTCAGAGAAGAACGTTTTGGCACTTATGGAAAACATTTAGTGTGATGTGCATTATTGCTTGGCACACACAACCATTGTTCGAAAATGCACTTTATTCGCTCTCAAACACATTTTGAGCAAAGGATGATACGGCAGGTCAGAGTGAGCCCGCGGAAGGTGCCAGGAGGCTCATTCCAAGTGTGCCTGACGCAGCTTCGCATCCCGTTCTATCTGCAACAGTTTCATGTGGCTGAGAAACACTGCTGTGGAGTTACACCTAAAATGAGAAAAAAAGTTTCACTCGCTGTGATAATGCATTTCAAGCAACCTAGAGACTTTGTGGTAAAAATTTTCTACATATATGGCACATGTGTGACACGTCCAAAAAAGCACTCCACTCGCTCAGAGAAGAACGTTTTGGCACTTATGGAACACATTTAGTGTGATGTGCATTATTGCTTGGCACACACAACCATTGTTCGAAAATGCACTTTATTCGCTCTCAAACACATTTTGAGCAAAGGATGATACGGCAGGTCAGAGTGAGCCCGCGGAAGGTGCCAGGAGGCTCATTCCAAGTGTGCCTGACGCAGCTTCGCATCCCGTTCTATCTGCAACAGTTTCATGTGGCTGAGAAGCACTGCTGTGGAGTTACACCTAAAATGAGAAAAAAAGTTTCACTCGCTGTGATAATGTATTTCAAGCAACCTAGAGGCTTTGTGGTAAAAATTTTCTACATATATGGCACATGTGTGACACGTCCAAAAAAGCACTCCACTCGCTCAGAGAAGAGCGTTTTGGCACTTATGGAACACATTTAGTGTGATGTGCATTATTGCTTGGCACACACAGCCATTGTTCGAAAATGCACTTTATTCGCTCTCAAACACATTTTGAGCAAAGGATGATACGGCAGGTCAGAGTGAGCCAGCGGAAGGTGCCAGGAGGCTCATTCTAAGTGTGCCTGACGCAGCTTCGCATCCCGTTCTATC
Organism: Doryrhamphus excisus; assembly: GCF_037039965.1. Lineage (NCBI taxonomy): Eukaryota > Metazoa > Chordata > Actinopteri > Syngnathiformes > Syngnathidae > Doryrhamphus > Doryrhamphus excisus. Next base: position 3,936,979 of record NC_136370.1, read on the forward strand.
TGCAACAGTTTCATGTGGCTGAGAAGCACTGCTGTGGAGTTACACCTAAAATGAGAAAAAGTGTTTCACTCGCTGTGATAATGTATTTCAAGCAACCTAGAGGCTTTGTGGTAAAAATTTTCTCCATATATGGCCCATGTGTGACACGTCCAAAAAAGCATTCCACTCGCTCAGAGAAGAGCGTTTTGGCACTTATGGAACACATTTAGTGTGATGTGCATTATTGCTTGGCACACACAACCATTGTTCGAAAATGCACTTTATTCGCTCTCAAACACATTTTGAGCAAAGGATGATACGGCAGGTCAGAGTGAGACCGCGGAAGGTGCCAGGAGGCTCATTCCAAGTGTGCCTGACGCAGCTTCGCATCCCGTTCTATCTGCAACAGTTTCATGTGGCTGAGAAGCACTGCTGTGGAGTTACACCTAAAATGAGAAAAAGTGTTTCACTCGCTGTGATAATGTATTTCAAGCAACCTAGAGGCTTTGTGGTAAAAATTTTCTACATATATGGCACATGTGTGACACGTCCAAAAAAGCACTCCACTCGCTCAGAGAAGAGCGTTTTGGCACTTATGGAACACATTTAGTGTGATGTGCATCATTGCTTGGCACACACAGCCATTGTTCGAAAATGCACTTTATTCGCTCTCAAACACATTTTGAGCAAAGGATGATACGGCAGGTCAGAGTGAGCCGGCGAAAGGTGCCAGGAGGCTCATTCCAAGTGTGCCTGACGCAGCTTCGCATCCCGTTCTATCTGCAACAGTTTCATGTGGCTGAGAAGCACTGCTGTGGAGTTACACCTAAAATGAAAAAAAGTGTTTCACTCGCTGTGATAATGTATTTCAAGCAACCTAGAGGCTTTGTGGTAAAAATTGTCTACATATATGGCAAATGTGTGACACGTCCAAAAAATCACTCCACTCGCTCAGAGAAGAGCGTTTTGGCACTTATGGAACACATTTAGTGTGATGTGCATTATTGCTTGGCACACACAACCATTGTTCGAAAATGCACTTTATTCGCTCTCAAACACATTTTCAGCAAAGGATGATACGGCAGGTCAGAGTGAGCCAGCGGAAGGTGCCAGGAGGCTCATTCTAAGTGTGCCTGACGCAGCTTCGCATCCCGTTCTATCTGCAACAGTTTCATGTGGCTGAGAAGCACTGCTGTGGAGTTACACCTAAAATGAGAAAAAGTGTTTCACTCGCTGTGATAATGTATTTCAAGCAACCTAGAGGCTTTGTGGTAAAAATTTTCTCCATATATGGCCCATGTGTGACACGTCCAAAAAAGCATTCCACTCGCTCAGAGAAGAGCGTTTTGGCACTTATGGAACACATTTAGTGTGATGTGCATTATTGCTTGGCACACACAACCATTGTTCGAAAATGCACTTTATTCGCTCTCAAACACATTTTGAGCAAAGGATGATACGGCAGGTCAGAGTGAGACCGCGGAAGGTGCCAGGAGGCTCATTCCAAGTGTGCCTGACGCAGCTTCGCATCCCGTTCTATCTGCAACAGTTTCATGTGGCTGAGAAGCACTGCTGTGGAGTTACACCTAAAATGAGAAAAAGTGTTTCACTCGCTGTGATAATGTATTTCAAGCAACCTAGAGGCTTTGTGGTAAAAATTTTCTACATATATGGCACATGTGTGACACGTCCAAAAAAGCACTCCACTCGCTCAGAGAAGAGCGTTTTGGCACTTATGGAACACATTTAGTGTGATGTGCATCATTGCTTGGCACACACAGCCATTGTTCGAAAATGCACTTTATTCGCTCTCAAACACATTTTGAGCAAAGGATGATACGGCAGGTCAGAGTGAGCCAGCGAAAGGTGCCAGGAGGCTCATTCCAAGTGTGCCTGACGCAGCTTCGCATCCCGTTCTATCTGCAACAGTTTCATGTGGCTGAGAAGCACTGCTGTGGAGTTACACCTAAAATGAAAAAAAGTGTTTCACTCGCTGTGATAATGTATTTCAAGCAACCTAGAGGCTTTGTGGTAAAAATTGTCTACATATATGGCAAATGTGTGACACGTCCAAAAAATCACTCCACTCGCTCAGAGAAGAGCGTTTTGGCACTTATGGAACACATTTAGTGTGATGTGCATTATTGCTTGGCACACACAACCATTGTTCGAAAATGCACTTTATTCGCTCTCAAACACATTTTCAGCAAAGGATGATACGGCAGGTCAGAGTGAGCCAGCGGAAGGTGCCAGGAGGCTCATTCCAAGTGTGCCTGACGCAGCTTTGCATCCCGTTCTATCTGCAACAGTTTCATGTGGCTGAGAAACACTGCTGTGGAGTTACACCTAAAATGAGAAAAAAAGTTTCACTCGCTGTGATAATGCATTTCAAGCAACCTAGAGACTTTGTGGTAAAAATTTTCTACATATATGGCACATGTGTGACACGTCCAAAAAAGCACTCCACTCGCTCAGAGAAGAACGTTTTGGCACTTATGGAACACATTTAGTGTGATGTGCATTATTGCTTGGCACACACAACCATTGTTCGAAAATGCACTTTATTCGCTCTCAAACACATTTTGAGCAAAGGATGATACGGCAGGTCAGAGTGAGCCCGCGGAAGGTGCCAGGAGGCTCATTCCAAGTGTGCCTGACGCAGCTTCGCATCCCGTTCTATCTGCAACAGTTTCATGTGGCTGAGAAGCACTGCTGTGGAGTTACACCTAAAATGAGAAAAAGTGTTTTACTCGCTGTGATAATGTATTTCAAGCAACCTAGAGGCTTTGTGGTAAAAATTTTCTACATATATGGCACATGTGTGACACGTCCAAAAAAGCACTCCACTCGCTCAGAGAAGAGCGTTTTGGCACTTATGGAACACATTTAGTGTGATGTGCATTATTGCTTGGCACACACAGCCATTGTTCGAAAATGCACTTTATTCGCTCTCAAACACATTTTGAGCAAAGGATGATACGGCAGGTCAGAGTGAGCCCGCGGAAGGTGCCAGGAGGCTCATTCTAAATGTGCCTGACGCAGCTTCGCATCCCGTTCTATCTGCAACAGTTTCATGTGGCTGAGAAGCACTGCTGTGGAGTTACACCTAAAATGAGAAAAAGTGTTTCACTCGCTGTGATAATGTATTTCAAGCAACCTAGAGGCTTTGTGGTAAAAATTTTCTCCATATATGGCACATGTGTGACACGTCCAAAAAAGCACTCCACTCGCTCAGAGAAGAGCGTTTTGGCACTTATGGAACACATTTAGTGTGATGTGCAAAATTGCTTGGCACACACAACCATTGTTCGAAAATGCACTTTATTCGCTCTCAAACACATTTTGAGAAAAGGATGATACGGCAGGTCAGAGTGAGCCAGCGGAAGGTGCCAGGAGGCTAATTCCAAGTGTGCCTGACGCAGCTTCGCATCCCGTTCTATCTGCAACAGTTTCATGTGGCTGAGAAGCACTGCTGTGGAGTTACACCTAAAATGAGAAAAAGTGTTTTACTCGCTGTGATAATGTATTTCAAGCAACCTAGAGGCTTTGTGGTAAAAATTTTCTACATATATGGCACATGTGTTACACGTCCAAAAATGCACTCCACTCGCTCAGAGAAGAGCGTTTTGGCACTTATGGAACACATTTAGTGTGATGTGCATTATTGCTTGGCACACACAGCCATTGTTCGAAAATGCACTTTATTCGCTCTCAAACACATTTTGAGCAAAGGATGATACGGCAGGTCAGAGTGAGCCAGCGGAAGGTGCCAGGAGGCTCATTCTAAGTGTGCCTGACGCAGCTTCGCATCCCGTTCTATCTGCAACAGTTTCATGTGGCTGAGAAGCACTGCTGTGGAGTTACACCTAAAATGAGAAAAAGTGTTTTACTCGCTGTGATAATGTATTTCAAGCAACCTAGAGGCTTTGTGGTAAAAATTTTCTACATATATGGCACATGTGTGACACGTCCAAAAAAGCACTCCACTCGCTCAGAGAAGAGCGTTTTGGCACTTATGGAACACATTTAGTGTGATGTGCATTATTGCTTGGCACACACAGCCATTGTTCGAAAATGCACTTTATTCGCTCTCAAACACATTTTGAGCAAAGGATGATACGGCAGGTCAGAGTGAGCCCGCGGAAGGTGCCAGGAGGCTCATTCTAAATGTGCCTGACGCAGCTTCGCATCCCGTTCTATCTGCAACAGTTTCATGTGGCTGAGAAGCACTGCTGTGGAGTTACACCTAAAATGAGAAAAAGTGTTTCACTCGCTGTGATAATGTATTTCAAGCAACCTAGAGGCTTTGTGGTAAAAATTTTCTCCATATATGGCACATGTGTGACACGTCCAAAAAAGCACTCCACTCGCTCAGAGAAGAGCGTTTTGGCACTTATGGAACACATTTAGTGTGATGTGCAAAATTGCTTGGCACACACAACCATTGTTCGAAAATGCACTTTATTCGCTCTCAAACACATTTTGAGAAAAGGATGATACGGCAGGTCAGAGTGAGCCAGCGGAAGGTGCCAGGAGGCTCATTCCAAGTGTGCCTGACGCAGCTTCGTATCCCGTTCTATCTGAAACAGTTTCATGTGGCTGAGAAGCACTGCTGTGGAGTTACACCTAAAATGAGAAAAAGTGTTTTACTCGCTGTGATACTGTATTTCAAGCAACCTAGAGGCTTTGTGGTAAAAAATTTTCTACATATATGGCACATGTGTGACACGTCCAAAAAAGCACTGCACTCGCTCAGAGAAGAGCGTTTTGGCACTTATGGAACACATTTAGTGTGATGTGCATTATTGCTTGGCACACACAACCATTGTTCGAAAATGCACTTTATTCGCTCTCAAACACATTTTCAGCAAAGGATGATACGGCAGGTCAGAGTGAGCCCGCGGAAGGTGTCAGGAGGCTCATTCCAAGTGTGCCTGACGCAGCTTCGCATCCCGTTCTATCTGCAACAGTTTCATGTGGCTGAGAAGCACTGCTGTGGAGTTACACCTAAAATGAGAAAACGTGTTTCACTCGCTGTGATAATGTATTTCAAGCAACCTAGAGGCTTTGTGGTAAAAATTTTCTCCATATATGGCACATGTGTGACACGTCCAAAAAAGCACTCCACTCGCTCAGAGAAGAGCGTTTTGGCACTTATGGAACACATTTAGTGTGATGTGCATTATTGCTTGGCACACACAACCATTGTTCGAAAATGCACTTTATTCGCTCTCAAACACATTTTGAGCAAAGGATGATACGGCAGGTCAGAGTGAGCCCGCGGAAGGTGCCAGGAGGCTCATTCCAAGTGTGCCTGACGCAGCTTCGCATCCCGTTCTATCTGCAACAGTTTCATGTGGCTGAGAAGCACTGCTGTGGAGTTACACCTAAAATGAGAAAAAAAGTTTCACTCGCTGTGATAATGTATTTCAAGCAACCTAGAGGCTTTGTGGTAAAAATTTTCTACATATATGGCACATGTGTGACACGTCCAAAAAAGCACTCCACTCGCTCAGAGAAGAGCGTTTTGGCACTTATGGAACACATTTAGTGTGATGTGCATTATTGCTTGGCACACACAGCCATTGTTCGAAAATGCACTTTATTCGCTCTCAAACACATTTTGAGCAAAGGATGATACGGCAGGTCAGAGTGAGCCAGCGGAAGGTGCCAGGAGGCTCATTCTAAGTGTGCCTGACGCAGCTTCGCATCCCGTTCTATCTGCAACAGTTTCATGTGGCTGAGAAGCACTGCTGTGGAGTTACACCTAAAATGAGAAAAAGTGTTTCACTCGCTGTGATAATGTATTTCAAGCAACCTAGAGGCTTTGTGGTAAAAATTTTCTCCATATATGGCCCATGTGTGACACGTCCAAAAAAGCATTCCACTCGCTCAGAGAAGAGCGTTTTGGCACTTATGGAACACATTTAGTGTGATGTGCATTATTGCTTGGCACACACAACCATTGTTCGAAAATGCACTTTATTCGCTCTCAAACACATTTTGAGCAAAGGATGATACGGCAGGTCAGAGTGAGACCGCGGAAGGTGCCAGGAGGCTCATTCCAAGTGTGCCTGACGCAGCTTCGCATCCCGTTCTATCTGCAACAGTTTCATGTGGCTGAGAAGCACTGCTGTGGAGTTACACCTAAAATGAGAAAAAGTGTTTCACTCGCTGTGATAATGTATTTCAAGCAACCTAGAGGCTTTGTGGTAAAAATTTTCTACATATATGGCACATGTGTGACACGTCCAAAAAAGCACTCCACTCGCTCAGAGAAGAGCGTTTTGGCACTTATGGAACACATTTAGTGTGATGTGCATTATTGCTTGGCACACACAACCATTGTTCGAAAATGCACTTTATTCGCTCTCAAACACATTTTGAGCAAAGGATGATACGGCAGGTCAGAGTGAGCCCGCGGAAGGTGCCAGGAGGCTCATTCCAAGTGTGCCTGACGCAGCTTCGCATCCCGTTCTATCTGCAACAGTTTCATGTGGCTGAGAAGCACTGCTGTGGAGTTACACCTAAAATGAGAAAAAAAGTTTCACTCGCTGTGATAATGTATTTCAAGCAACCTAGAGGCTTTGTGGTAAAAATTTTCTACATATATGGCACATGTGTGACACGTCCAAAAAAGCACTCCACTCGCTCAGAGAAGAGCGTTTTGGCACTTATGGAACACATTTAGTGTGATGTGCATTATTGCTTGGCACACACAACCATTGTTCGAAAATGCACTTTATTCGCTCTCAAACACATTTTCAGCAAAGGATGATACGGCAGGTCAGAGTGAGCCCGCGGAAGGTGCCAGGAGGCTCATTCCAAGTGTGCCTGACGCAGCTTCGCATCCCGATCTATCTGCACAGTTTCATGTGGCTGAGAAGCACTGCTGTGGAGTTACACCTAAAATGAGAAAAAGTGTTTCACTCGCTGTGATAATGTATTTCAAGCAACCTAGAGGCTTTGTGGTAAAAATTTTCTACATATATGGCACATGTGTGACACGTCCAAAAAAGCACTCCACTCGCTCAGAGAAGAGCGTTTTGGCACTTATGGAACACATTTAGTGTGATGTGCATTATTGCTTGGCACACACAGCCATTGTTCGAAAATGCACTTTATTCGCTCTCAAACACATTTTGAGCAAAGGATGATACGGCAGGTCAGAGTGAGCCCGCGGAAGGTGCCAGGAGGCTCATTCCAAGTGTGCCTGACGCAGCTTCGCATCCCGTTCTATCTGCAACAGTTTCATGTGGCTGAGAAGCACTGCTGTGGAGTTACACCTAAAATGAGAAAAAAAGTTTCACTCGCTGTGATAATGTATTTCAAGCAACCTAGAGGCTTTGTGGTAAAAATTTTCTACATATATGGCACATGTGTGACACGTCCAGAAAAGCACTCCACTCGCTCAGAGAAGAGCGTTTTGGCACTTATGGAACACATTTAGTGTGATGTGCATTATTGCTTGGCACACACAACCATTGTTCGAAAATGCACTTTATTCGCTCTCAAACACATTTTCAGCAAAGGATGATACGGCAGGTCAGAGTGAGCCCGCGGAAGGTGCCAGGAGGCTCATTCCAAGTGTGCCTGACGCAGCTTCGCATCCCTTTCTATCTGCAACAGTTTCATGTGGCTGAGAAGCACTGCTGTGGAGTTACACCTAAAATGAGAAAAAGTGTTTCACTCGCTGTGATAATGTATTTCAAGCAACCTAGAGGCTTTGTGGTAAAAATTTTCTCCATATATGGCACATGTGTGACACGTCCAAAAAAGCACTCCACTCGCTCAGAGAAGAGCGTTTTGGCACTTATGGAACACTTTTAGTGTGATGTGCATTATTGCTTGGCACACACAACCATTGTTCGAAAATGCACTTTATTCGCTCTCAAACACATTTTGAGCAAAGGATGATACGGCAGGTCAGAGTGAGCCAGCGGAAGGTGCCAGGAGGCTCATTCCAAGTGTGCCTGACGCAGCTTCGCATCCCGTTCTATCTGCAACAGTTTCATGTGGCTGAGAAGCACTGCTGTGGAGTTACACCTAAAATGAGAAAAAGTGTTTCACTCGCTGTGATAATGTATTTCAAGCAACCTAGAGGCTTTGTGGTAAAAATTTTCTCCATATATGGCACATGTGTGACACGTCCAAAAAAGCACTCCACTCGCTCAGAGAAGAGCGTTTTGGCACTTATGGAACACTTTTAGTGTGATGTGCATTATTGCTTGGCACACACAACCATTGTTCGAAAATGCACTTTATTCGCTCTCAAACACATTTTGAGCAAAGGATGATACGGCAGGTCAGAGTGAGCCAGCGGAAGGTGCCAGGAGGCTCATTCTAAGTGTGCCTGACGCAGCTTCGCATCCCGTTCTATCTGCAACAGTTTCATGTGGCTGAGAAGCACTGCTGTGGAGTTACACCTAAAATGAGAAAAAGTGTTTCACTCGCTGTGATAATGTATTTCAAGCAACCTAGAGGCTTTGTGGTAAAAATTTTCTCCATATATGGCACATGTGTGACACGTCCAAAAAAGCACTCCACTCGCTCAGAGAAGAGCGTTTTGGCACTTATGGAACACTTTTAGTGTGATGTGCATTATTGCTTGGCACACACAACCATTGTTCGAAAATGCACTTTATTCGCTCTCAAACACATTTTGAGCAAAGGATGATACGGCAGGTCAGAGTGAGCCCGCGGAAGGTGCCAGGAGGCTCATTCCAAGTGTGCCTGACGCAGCTTCGCATCCCGTTCTATCTGCAACAGTTTCATGTGGCTGAGAAGCACTGCTGTGGAGTTACACCTAAAATGAAAAAAAGTGTTTCACTCGCTGTGATAATGTATTTCAAGCAACCTAGAGGCTTTGTGGTAAAAATTTTCTCCATATATGGCACATGTGTGACACGTCCAAAAAAGCACTCCACTCGCTCAGAGAAGAGCGTTTTGGCACTTATGGAACACATTTAGTGTGATGTGCATTATTGCTTGGCACACACAACCATTGTTCGAAAATGCACTTTATTCGCTCTCAAACACATTTTCAGCAAAGGATGATACGGCAGGTCAGAGTGAGCCAGCGGAAGGTGCCAGGAGGCTCATTCCAAGTGTGCCTGACGCAGCTTCGCATCCCGTTCTATCTGCAACAGTTTCATGTGGCTGAGAAGCACTGCTGTGGAGTTACACCTAAAATGAGAAAAAAAGTTTCACTCGCTGTGATAATGCATTCCAAGCAACCTAGAGGCTTTGTGGTAAAAATTTTCTACATATATGGCACATGTGTGACACGTCCAAAAAAGCACTCCACTCGCTCAGAGAAGAACGTTTTGGCACTTATGGAACACATTTAGTGTGATGTGCATTATTGCTTGGCACACACAACCATTGTTCGAAAATGCACTTTATTCGCTCTCAAACACATTTTGAGCAAAGGATGATACGGCAGGTCAGAGTGAGCCCGCGGAAGGTGCCAGGAGGCTCATTCCAAGTGTGCCTGACGCAGCTTCGCATCCCGTTCTATCTGCAACAGTTTCATGTGGCTGAGAAGCACTGCTGTGGAGTTACACCTAAAATGAGAAAAAGTGTTTCACTCGCTGTGATAATGTATTTCAAGCAACCTAGAGGCTTTGTGGTAAAAATGTTCTACATATATGGCACATGTGTGAAACGTCCAAAAAAGCACTCCACTCGCTCAGAGAAGAGCGTTTTGGCACTTATGTAACACTTTTAGTGTGATGTGCATAATTGCTTGGCACACACAACCATTGTTCGAAAATGCACTTTATTCGCTCTCAAACACATTTTCAGCAAAGGATGATACGGCAGGTCAGAGTGAGCCAGCGGAAGGTGCCAGGAGGCTCATTCCAAGTGTGCCTGACGCAGCTTCGCATCCCGTTCTATCTGCAACAGTTTCATGTGGCTGAGAAGCACTGCTGTGGAGTTACACCTAAAATGAGAAAAAGTGTTTTACTCGCTGTGATAATGTATTGCAAGCAACCTAGAGGCTTTGTGGTAAAAATTTTCTACATATATGGCACATGTGTGACACGTCCAAAAAAGCACTCCACTCGCTCAGAGAAGAGCGTTTTGGCACTTATGGAACACATTTAGTGTGATGTGCAAAATTGCTTGGCACACACAACCATTGTTCGAAAATGCACTGTATTCGCTCTCAAACACATTTTGAGAAAAGGATGATACGGCAGGTCAGAGTGAGCCCGCGGAAGGTGCCAGGAGGCTCATTCCAAGTGTGCCTGACGCAGCTTCGCATCCCGTTCTATCTGAAACAGTTTCATGTGGCTGAGAAGCACTGCTGTGGATTTACACCTAAAATGAGAAAAAGTGTTTTACTCGCTGTGATAATGTATTTCAAGCAACCTAGAGGCTTTGTGGTAAAAAATTTTCTACATATATGGCACATGTGTGACACGTCCAAAAAAGCACTCCACTCGCTCAGAGAAGAGCGTTTTGGCACTTATGGAAAACATTTAGTGTGATGTGCATTATTGCTTGGCACACACAACCATTGTTCGAAAATGCACTTTATTCGCTCTCAAACACATTTTCAGCAAAGGATGATACGGCAGGTCAGAGTGAGCCCGCGGAAGGTGTCAGGAGGCTCATTCCAAGTGTGCCTGACGCAGCTTCGCATCCCGTTCTATCTGCAAGAGTTTCATGTGGCTGAGAAGCACTGCTGTGGAGTTACACCTAAAATGAGAAAAAGTGTTTCACTCGCTGTGATAATGTATTTCAAGCAACCTAGAGGCTTTGTGGTAAAAATTTTCTCCATATATGGCACATGTGTGACACGTCCAAAAAAGCACTCCACTCGCTCAGAGAAGAGCGTTTTGGCACTTATGGAACACATTTAGTGTGATGTGCATTATTGCTTGGCACACACAACCATTGTTCGAAAATGCACTTTATTCGCTCTCAAACACATTTTGAGCAAAGGATGATACGGCAGGTCAGAGTGAGCCAGCGGAAGGTGCCAGGAGGCTCATTCCAAGTGTGCCTGACGCAGCTTCGCATCCCGTTCTATCTGCAACAGTTTCATGTGGCTGAGAAGCACTGCTGTGGAGTTACACCTAAAATGAGAAAAAGTGTTTCACTCGCTGTGATAATGTATTTCAAGCAACCTAGAGGCTTTGTGGTAAAAATTTTCTCCATATATGGCACATGTGTGACACGTCCAAAAAAGCACTCCACTCGCTCAGAGAAGAGCGTTTTGGCACTTATGGAACACTTTTAGTGTGATGTGCATTATTGCTTGGCACACACAACCATTGTTCGAAAATGCACTTTATTCGCTCTCAAACACATTTTCAGCAAAGGATGATACGGCAGGTCAGAGTGAGCCAGCGGAAGGTGCCAGGAGGCTCATTCCAAGTGTGCCTGACGCAGCTTTGCATCCCGTTCTATCTGCAACAGTTTCATGTGGCTGAGAAGCACTGCTGTGGAGTTACACCTAAAATGAGAAAAAGTGTTTCACTCGCTGTGATAATGTATTTCAAGCAACCTAGAGGCTTTGTGGTAAAAATTTTCTACATATATGGCACATGTGTGACACGTCCAAAAAAGCACTCCACTCGCTCAGAGAAAAGCGTTTTGGCACTTATGGAACACGTTTAGTGTGATGTGCATTATTGCTTGGCACACACAACCATTGTTCGAAAATGCACTTTATTCGCTCTCAAACACTTTTTGAGCAAAGGATGATACGGCAGGTCAGAGTGAGCCCGCGGAAGGTGCCAGGAGGCTCATTCTAAGTGTGCCTGACGCAGCTTCGCATCCCGTTCTATCTGCAACAGTTTCATGTGGCTGAGAAGCACTGCTGTGGAGTTACACCTAAAATGAGAAAAAGTGTTTTACTCGCTGTGATAATGTATTTCAAGCAACCTAGAGGCTTTGTGGTAAAAATTTTCTACATATATGGCACATGTGTGACACGTCCAAAAAAGCACTCCACTCGCTCAGAGAAGAGCGTTTTGGCACTTATGGAACACATTTAGTGTGATGTGCATTATTGCTTGGCACACACAACCATTGTTCGAAAATGCACTTTATTCGCTCTCAAACACATTTTCAGCAAAGGATGATACGGCAGGTCAGAGTGAGCCAGCGGAAGGTGCCAGGAGGCTCATTCCAAGTGTGCCTGACGCAGCTTCGCATCCCGTTCTATCTGCAACAGTTTCATGTGGCTGAGAAGCACTGCTGTGGAGTTACACCTAAAATGAGAAAAAAAGTTTCACTCGCTGTGATAATGCATTTCAAGCAACCTAGAGGCTTTGTGGTAAAAATTTTCTACATATATGGCACATGTGTGACACGTCCAAAAAAGCACTCCACTCGCTCAGAGAAGAACGTTTTGGCACTTATGGAACACATTTAGTGTGATGTGCATTATTGCTTGGCACACACAACCATTGTTCGAAAATGCACTTTATTCGCTCTCAAACACATTTTGAGCAAAGGATGATACGGCAGGTCAGAGTGAGCCCGCGGAAGGTGCCAGGAGGCTCATTCTAAGTGTGCCTGACGCAGCTTCGCATCCCGTTCTATCTGCAACAGTTTCATGTGGCTGAGAAGCACTGCTGTGGAGTTACACCTAAAATGAGAAAAAGTGTTTCACTCGCTGTGATAATGTATTTCAAGCAACCTAGAGGCTTTGTGGTAAAAATTTTCTACATATATGGCACATGTGTTACACGTCCAAAAAAGCACTCCACTCGCTCAGAGAAGAGCGTTTTGGCACTTATGGAACACATTTAGTGTGATGTGCATCATTGCTTGGCACACACAGCCATTGTTCGAAAATGCACTTTATTCGCTCTCAAACACATTTTCAGCAAAGGATGATACGGCAGGTCAGAGTGAGCCCGCGGAAGGTGCCAGGAGGCTCATTCCAAGTGTGCCTGACGCAGCTTCGCATCCCGTTCTATCTGCAACAGTTTCATGTGGCTGAGAAACACTGCTGTGGAGTTACACCTAAAATGAGAAAAAAAGTTTCACTCGCTGTGATAATGCATTTCAAGCAACCTAGAGACTTTGTGGTAAAAATTTTCTACATATATGGCACATGTGTGACACGTCCAAAAAAGCACTCCACTCGCTCAGAGAAGAACGTTTTGGCACTTATGGAACACATTTAGTGTGATGTGCATTATTGCTTGGCACACACAACCATTGTTCGAAAATGCACTTTATTCGCTCTCAAACACATTTTGAGCAAAGGATGATACGGCAGGTCAGAGTGAGCCCGCGGAAGGTGCCAGGAGGCTCATTCCAAGTGTGCCTGACGCAGCTTCGCATCCCGTTCTATCTGCAACAGTTTCATGTGGCTGAGAAGCACTGCTGTGGAGTTACACCTAAAATGAGAAAAAAAGTTTCACTCGCTGTGATAATGTATTTCAAGCAACCTAGAGGCTTTGTGGTAAAAATTTTCTACATATATGGCACATGTGTGACACGTCCAAAAAAGCACTCCACTCGCTCAGAGAAGAGCGTTTTGGCACTTATGGAACACATTTAGTGTGATGTGCATTATTGCTTGGCACACACAGCCATTGTTCGAAAATGCACTTTATTCGCTCTCAAACACATTTTGAGCAAAGGATGATACGGCAGGTCAGAGTGAGCCAGCGGAAGGTGCCAGGAGGCTCATTCTAAGTGTGCCTGACGCAGCTTCGCATCCCGTTCTATCTGCAACAGTTTCATGTGGCTGAGAAGCACTGCTGTGGAGTTACACCTAAAATGAGAAAAAGTGTTTCACTCGCTGTGATAATGTATTTCAAGCAACCTAGAGGCTTTGTGGTAAAAATTTTCTACATATATGGCACATGTGTGACACGTCCAAAAAAGCACTCCACTCGCTCAGAGAAGAGCGTTTTGGCACTTATGGAACACATTTAGTGTGATGTGCATCATTGCTTGGCACACACAGCCATTGTTCGAAAATGCACTTTATTCGCTCTCAAACACATTTTGAGCAAAGGATGATACGGCAGGTCAGAGTGAGCCGGCGAAAGGTGCCAGGAGGCTCATTCCAAGTGTGCCTGACGCAGCTTCGCATCCCGTTCTATCTGCAACAGTTTCATGTGGCTGAGAAGCACTGCTGTGGAGTTACACCTAAAATGAAAAAAAGTGTTTCACTCGCTGTGATAATGTATTTCAAGCAACCTAGAGGCTTTGTGGTAAAAATTGTCTACATATATGGCAAATGTGTGACACGTCCAAAAAATCACTCCACTCGCTCAGAGAAGAGCGTTTTGGCACTTATGGAACACATTTAGTGTGATGTGCATTATTGCTTGGCACACACAACCATTGTTCGAAAATGCACTTTATTCGCTCTCAAACACATTTTCAGCAAAGGATGATACGGCAGGTCAGAGTGAGCCAGCGGAAGGTGCCAGGAGGCTCATTCTAAGTGTGCCTGACGCAGCTTCGCATCCCGTTCTATCTGCAACAGTTTCATGTGGCTGAGAAGCACTGCTGTGGAGTTACACCTAAAATGAGAAAAAGTGTTTCACTCGCTGTGATAATGTATTTCAAGCAACCTAGAGGCTTTGTGGTAAAAATTTTCTCCATATATGGCCCATGTGTGACACGTCCAAAAAAGCATTCCACTCGCTCAGAGAAGAGCGTTTTGGCACTTATGGAACACATTTAGTGTGATGTGCATTATTGCTTGGCACACACAACCATTGTTCGAAAATGCACTTTATTCGCTCTCAAACACATTTTGAGCAAAGGATGATACGGCAGGTCAGAGTGAGACCGCGGAAGGTGCCAGGAGGCTCATTCCAAGTGTGCCTGACGCAGCTTCGCATCCCGTTCTATCTGCAACAGTTTCATGTGGCTGAGAAGCACTGCTGTGGAGTTACACCTAAAATGAGAAAAAGTGTTTCACTCGCTGTGATAATGTATTTCAAGCAACCTAGAGGCTTTGTGGTAAAAATTTTCTACATATATGGCACATGTGTGACACGTCCAAAAAAGCACTCCACTCGCTCAGAGAAGAGCGTTTTGGCACTTATGGAACACATTTAGTGTGATGTGCATCATTGCTTGGCACACACAGCCATTGTTCGAAAATGCACTTTATTCGCTCTCAAACACATTTTGAGCAAAGGATGATACGGCAGGTCAGAGTGAGCCAGCGAAAGGTGCCAGGAGGCTCATTCCAAGTGTGCCTGACGCAGCTTCGCATCCCGTTCTATCTGCAACAGTTTCATGTGGCTGAGAAGCACTGCTGTGGAGTTACACCTAAAATGAAAAAAAGTGTTTCACTCGCTGTGATAATGTATTTCAAGCAACCTAGAGGCTTTGTGGTAAAAATTGTCTACATATATGGCAAATGTGTGACACGTCCAAAAAATCACTCCACTCGCTCAGAGAAGAGCGTTTTGGCACTTATGGAACACATTTAGTGTGATGTGCATTATTGCTTGGCACACACAACCATTGTTCGAAAATGCACTTTATTCGCTCTCAAACACATTTTCAGCAAAGGATGATACGGCAGGTCAGAGTGAGCCAGCGGAAGGTGCCAGGAGGCTCATTCCAAGTGTGCCTGACGCAGCTTTGCATCCCGTTCTATCTGCAACAGTTTCATGTGGCTGAGAAACACTGCTGTGGAGTTACACCTAAAATGAGAAAAAAAGTTTCACTCGCTGTGATAATGCATTTCAAGCAACCTAGAGACTTTGTGGTAAAAATTTTCTACATATATGGCACATGTGTGACACGTCCAAAAAAGCACTCCACTCGCTCAGAGAAGAACGTTTTGGCACTTATGGAACACATTTAGTGTGATGTGCATTATTGCTTGGCACACACAACCATTGTTCGAAAATGCACTTTATTCGCTCTCAAACACATTTTGAGCAAAGGATGATACGGCAGGTCAGAGTGAGCCCGCGGAAGGTGCCAGGAGGCTCATTCCAAGTGTGCCTGACGCAGCTTCGCATCCCGTTCTATCTGCAACAGTTTCATGTGGCTGAGAAGCACTGCTGTGGAGTTACACCTAAAATGAGAAAAAGTGTTTTACTCGCTGTGATAATGTATTTCAAGCAA
This sequence comes from Doryrhamphus excisus, assembly GCF_037039965.1. Classification (NCBI taxonomy): domain Eukaryota; kingdom Metazoa; phylum Chordata; class Actinopteri; order Syngnathiformes; family Syngnathidae; genus Doryrhamphus; species Doryrhamphus excisus. Next base: position 3,953,035 of record NC_136370.1, read on the forward strand.
CCTAGAGGCTTTGTGGTAAAAATTTTCTACATATATGGCACATGTGTGACACGTCCAAAAAAGCACTCCACTCGCTCAGAGAAGAGCGTTTTGGCACTTATGGAACACATTTAGTGTGATGTGCATTATTGCTTGGCACACACAGCCATTGTTCGAAAATGCACTTTATTCGCTCTCAAACACATTTTGAGCAAAGGATGATACGGCAGGTCAGAGTGAGCCCGCGGAAGGTGCCAGGAGGCTCATTCTAAATGTGCCTGACGCAGCTTCGCATCCCGTTCTATCTGCAACAGTTTCATGTGGCTGAGAAGCACTGCTGTGGAGTTACACCTAAAATGAGAAAAAGTGTTTCACTCGCTGTGATAATGTATTTCAAGCAACCTAGAGGCTTTGTGGTAAAAATTTTCTCCATATATGGCACATGTGTGACACGTCCAAAAAAGCACTCCACTCGCTCAGAGAAGAGCGTTTTGGCACTTATGGAACACATTTAGTGTGATGTGCAAAATTGCTTGGCACACACAACCATTGTTCGAAAATGCACTTTATTCGCTCTCAAACACATTTTGAGAAAAGGATGATACGGCAGGTCAGAGTGAGCCAGCGGAAGGTGCCAGGAGGCTAATTCCAAGTGTGCCTGACGCAGCTTCGCATCCCGTTCTATCTGCAACAGTTTCATGTGGCTGAGAAGCACTGCTGTGGAGTTACACCTAAAATGAGAAAAAGTGTTTTACTCGCTGTGATAATGTATTTCAAGCAACCTAGAGGCTTTGTGGTAAAAATTTTCTACATATATGGCACATGTGTTACACGTCCAAAAATGCACTCCACTCGCTCAGAGAAGAGCGTTTTGGCACTTATGGAACACATTTAGTGTGATGTGCATTATTGCTTGGCACACACAGCCATTGTTCGAAAATGCACTTTATTCGCTCTCAAACACATTTTGAGCAAAGGATGATACGGCAGGTCAGAGTGAGCCAGCGGAAGGTGCCAGGAGGCTCATTCTAAGTGTGCCTGACGCAGCTTCGCATCCCGTTCTATCTGCAACAGTTTCATGTGGCTGAGAAGCACTGCTGTGGAGTTACACCTAAAATGAGAAAAAGTGTTTTACTCGCTGTGATAATGTATTTCAAGCAACCTAGAGGCTTTGTGGTAAAAATTTTCTACATATATGGCACATGTGTGACACGTCCAAAAAAGCACTCCACTCGCTCAGAGAAGAGCGTTTTGGCACTTATGGAACACATTTAGTGTGATGTGCATTATTGCTTGGCACACACAGCCATTGTTCGAAAATGCACTTTATTCGCTCTCAAACACATTTTGAGCAAAGGATGATACGGCAGGTCAGAGTGAGCCCGCGGAAGGTGCCAGGAGGCTCATTCTAAATGTGCCTGACGCAGCTTCGCATCCCGTTCTATCTGCAACAGTTTCATGTGGCTGAGAAGCACTGCTGTGGAGTTACACCTAAAATGAGAAAAAGTGTTTCACTCGCTGTGATAATGTATTTCAAGCAACCTAGAGGCTTTGTGGTAAAAATTTTCTCCATATATGGCACATGTGTGACACGTCCAAAAAAGCACTCCACTCGCTCAGAGAAGAGCGTTTTGGCACTTATGGAACACATTTAGTGTGATGTGCAAAATTGCTTGGCACACACAACCATTGTTCGAAAATGCACTTTATTCGCTCTCAAACACATTTTGAGAAAAGGATGATACGGCAGGTCAGAGTGAGCCAGCGGAAGGTGCCAGGAGGCTCATTCCAAGTGTGCCTGACGCAGCTTCGTATCCCGTTCTATCTGAAACAGTTTCATGTGGCTGAGAAGCACTGCTGTGGAGTTACACCTAAAATGAGAAAAAGTGTTTTACTCGCTGTGATACTGTATTTCAAGCAACCTAGAGGCTTTGTGGTAAAAAATTTTCTACATATATGGCACATGTGTGACACGTCCAAAAAAGCACTGCACTCGCTCAGAGAAGAGCGTTTTGGCACTTATGGAACACATTTAGTGTGATGTGCATTATTGCTTGGCACACACAACCATTGTTCGAAAATGCACTTTATTCGCTCTCAAACACATTTTCAGCAAAGGATGATACGGCAGGTCAGAGTGAGCCCGCGGAAGGTGTCAGGAGGCTCATTCCAAGTGTGCCTGACGCAGCTTCGCATCCCGTTCTATCTGCAACAGTTTCATGTGGCTGAGAAGCACTGCTGTGGAGTTACACCTAAAATGAGAAAACGTGTTTCACTCGCTGTGATAATGTATTTCAAGCAACCTAGAGGCTTTGTGGTAAAAATTTTCTCCATATATGGCACATGTGTGACACGTCCAAAAAAGCACTCCACTCGCTCAGAGAAGAGCGTTTTGGCACTTATGGAACACATTTAGTGTGATGTGCATTATTGCTTGGCACACACAACCATTGTTCGAAAATGCACTTTATTCGCTCTCAAACACATTTTGAGCAAAGGATGATACGGCAGGTCAGAGTGAGCCCGCGGAAGGTGCCAGGAGGCTCATTCCAAGTGTGCCTGACGCAGCTTCGCATCCCGTTCTATCTGCAACAGTTTCATGTGGCTGAGAAGCACTGCTGTGGAGTTACACCTAAAATGAGAAAAAAAGTTTCACTCGCTGTGATAATGTATTTCAAGCAACCTAGAGGCTTTGTGGTAAAAATTTTCTACATATATGGCACATGTGTGACACGTCCAAAAAAGCACTCCACTCGCTCAGAGAAGAGCGTTTTGGCACTTATGGAACACATTTAGTGTGATGTGCATTATTGCTTAGCACACACAGCCATTGTTCGAAAATGCACTTTATTCGCTCTCAAACACATTTTGAGCAAAGGATGATACGGCAGGTCAGAGTGAGCCAGCGGAAGGTGCCAGGAGGCTCATTCTAAGTGTGCCTGACGCAGCTTCGCATCCCGTTCTATCTGCAACAGTTTCATGTGGCTGAGAAGCACTGCTGTGGAGTTACACCTAAAATGAGAAAAAGTGTTTCACTCGCTGTGATAATGTATTTCAAGCAACCTAGAGGCTTTGTGGTAAAAATTTTCTCCATATATGGCCCATGTGTGACACGTCCAAAAAAGCATTCCACTCGCTCAGAGAAGAGCGTTTTGGCACTTATGGAACACATTTAGTGTGATGTGCATTATTGCTTGGCACACACAACCATTGTTCGAAAATGCACTTTATTCGCTCTCAAACACATTTTGAGCAAAGGATGATACGGCAGGTCAGAGTGAGACCGCGGAAGGTGCCAGGAGGCTCATTCCAAGTGTGCCTGACGCAGCTTCGCATCCCGTTCTATCTGCAACAGTTTCATGTGGCTGAGAAGCACTGCTGTGGAGTTACACCTAAAATGAGAAAAAGTGTTTCACTCGCTGTGATAATGTATTTCAAGCAACCTAGAGGCTTTGTGGTAAAAATTTTCTACATATATGGCACATGTGTGACACGTCCAAAAAAGCACTCCACTCGCTCAGAGAAGAGCGTTTTGGCACTTATGGAACACATTTAGTGTGATGTGCATTATTGCTTGGCACACACAACCATTGTTCGAAAATGCACTTTATTCGCTCTCAAACACATTTTGAGCAAAGGATGATACGGCAGGTCAGAGTGAGCCCGCGGAAGGTGCCAGGAGGCTCATTCCAAGTGTGCCTGACGCAGCTTCGCATCCCGTTCTATCTGCAACAGTTTCATGTGGCTGAGAAGCACTGCTGTGGAGTTACACCTAAAATGAGAAAAAAAGTTTCACTCGCTGTGATAATGTATTTCAAGCAACCTAGAGGCTTTGTGGTAAAAATTTTCTACATATATGGCACATGTGTGACACGTCCAAAAAAGCACTCCACTCGCTCAGAGAAGAGCGTTTTGGCACTTATGGAACACATTTAGTGTGATGTGCATTATTGCTTGGCACACACAACCATTGTTCGAAAATGCACTTTATTCGCTCTCAAACACATTTTCAGCAAAGGATGATACGGCAGGTCAGAGTGAGCCCGCGGAAGGTGCCAGGAGGCTCATTCCAAGTGTGCCTGACGCAGCTTCGCATCCCGATCTATCTGCACAGTTTCATGTGGCTGAGAAGCACTGCTGTGGAGTTACACCTAAAATGAGAAAAAGTGTTTCACTCGCTGTGATAATGTATTTCAAGCAACCTAGAGGCTTTGTGGTAAAAATTTTCTACATATATGGCACATGTGTGACACGTCCAAAAAAGCAGTCCACTCGCTCAGAGAAGAGCGTTTTGGCACTTATGGAACACATTTAGTGTGATGTGCATTATTGCTTGGCACACACAGCCATTGTTCGAAAATGCACTTTATTCGCTCTCAAACACATTTTGAGCAAAGGATGATACGGCAGGTCAGAGTGAGCCCGCGGAAGGTGCCAGGAGGCTCATTCCAAGTGTGCCTGACGCAGCTTCGCATCCCGTTCTATCTGCAACAGTTTCATGTGGCTGAGAAGCACTGCTGTGGAGTTACACCTAAAATGAGAAAAAAAGTTTCACTCGCTGTGATAATGTATTTCAAGCAACCTAGAGGCTTTGTGGTAAAAATTTTCTACATATATGGCACATGTGTGACACGTCCAGAAAAGCACTCCACTCGCTCAGAGAAGAGCGTTTTGGCACTTATGGAACACATTTAGTGTGATGTGCATTATTGCTTGGCACACACAACCATTGTTCGAAAATGCACTTTATTCGCTCTCAAACACATTTTCAGCAAAGGATGATACGGCAGGTCAGAGTGAGCCCGCGGAAGGTGCCAGGAGGCTCATTCCAAGTGTGCCTGACGCAGCTTCGCATCCCTTTCTATCTGCAACAGTTTCATGTGGCTGAGAAGCACTGCTGTGGAGTTACACCTAAAATGAGAAAAAGTGTTTCACTCGCTGTGATAATGTATTTCAAGCAACCCAGAGGCTTTGTGGTAAAAATTTTCTACATATATGGCACATGTGTGACACGTCCAAAAAAGCACTCCACTCGCTCAGAGAAGAGCGTTTTGGCACTTATGGAACACATTTAGTGTGATGTGCATTATTGCTTGGCACACACAGCCATTGTTCGAAAATGCACTTTATTCGCTCTCAAACACATTTTGAGCAAAGGATGATACGGCAGGTCAGAGTGAGCCCGCGGAAGGTGCCAGGAGGCTCATTCCAAGTGTGCCTGACGCAGCTTCGCATCCCGTTCTATCTGCAACAGTTTCATGTGGCTGAGAAGCACTGCTGTGGAGTTACACCTAAAATGAGAAAAAAAGTTTCACTCGCTGTGATAATGTATTTCAAGCAACCTAGAGGCTTTGTGGTAAAAATTTTCTACATATATGGCACATGTGTGACACGTCCAAAAAAGCACTCCACTCGCTCAGAGAAGAGCGTTTTGGCACTTATGGAACACATTTAGTGTGATGTGCATTATTGCTTGGCACACACAACCATTGTTCGAAAATGCACTTTATTCGCTCTCAAACACATTTTCAGCAAAGGATGATACGGCAGGTCAGAGTGAGACCGCGGAAGGTGCCAGGAGGCTCATTCCAAGTGTGCCTGACGCAGCTTCGCATCCCGATCTATCTGCACAGTTTCATGTGGCTGAGAAGCACTGCTGTGGAGTTACACCTAAAATGAGAAAAAGTGTTTCACTCGCTGTGATAATGTATTTCAAGCAACCTAGAGGCTTTGTGGTAAAAAATTTCTACATATATGGCACATGTGTGACACGTCCAAAAAAGCACTCCACTCGCTCAGAGAAGAGCGTTTTGGCACTTATGGAACACATTTAGTGTGATGTGCATTATTGCTTGGCACACACAGCCATTGTTCGAAAATGCACTTTATTCGCTCTCAAACACATTTTGAGCAAAGGATGATACGGCAGGTCAGAGTGAGCCAGCGGAAGGTGCCAGGAGGCTCATTCTAAGTGTGCCTGACGCAGCTTCGCATCCCGTTCTATCTGCAACAGTTTCATGTGGCTGAGAAGCACTGCTGTGGAGTTACACCTAAAATGAGAAAAAGTGTTTCACTCGCTGTGATAATGTATTTCAAGCAACCTAGAGGCTTTGTGGTAAAAATTTTCTCCATATATGGCCCATGTGTGACACGTCCAAAAAAGCATTCCACTCGCTCAGAGAAGAGCGTTTTGGCACTTATGGAACACATTTAGTGTGATGTGCATTATTGCTTGGCACACACAACCATTGTTCGAAAATGCACTTTATTCGCTCTCAAACACATTTTGAGCAAAGGATGATACGGCAGGTCAGAGTGAGCCCGCGGAAGGTGCCAGGAGGCTCATTCTAAATGTGCCTGACGCAGCTTCGCATCCCGTTCTATCTGCAACAGTTTCATGTGGCTGAGAAGCACTGCTGTGGAGTTACACCTAAAATGAGAAAAAGTGTTTCACTCGCTGTGATAATGTATTTCAAGCAACCTAGAGGCTTTGTGGTAAAAATTTTCTCCATATATGGCACATGTGTGACACGTCCAAAAAAGCACTCCACTCGCTCAGAGAAGAGCGTTTTGGCACTTATGGAACACATTTAGTGTGATGTGCATTATTGCTTGGCACACACAACCATTGTTCGAAAATGCACTTTATTCGCTCTCAAACACATTTTGAGAAAAGGATGATACGGCAGGTCAGAGTGAGCCAGCGAAAGGTGCCAGGAGGCTCATTTCAAGTGTGCCTGACGCAGCTTCGCATCCCGTTCTATCTGCAACAGTTTCATGTGGCTGAGAAGCACTGCTGTGGAGTTACACCTAAAATGAAAAAAAGTGTTTTACTCGCTGTGATAATGTATTTCAAGCAACCTAGAGGCTTTGTGGTAAAAATTTTCTACATATATGGCACATGTGTGACACGTCCAAAAAAGCACTCCACTCGCTCAGAGAAGAGCGTTTTGGCACTTATGGAACACGTTTAGTGTGATGTGCATTATTGCTTGGCACACACAACCATTGTTCGAAAATGCACTTTATTCGCTCTCATACACATTTTGAGCAAAGGATGATACGGCAGGTCAGAGTGAGCCCGCGGAAGGTGCCAGGAGGCTCATTCTAAGTGTGCCTGACGCAGCTTCGCATCCCGTTCTATCTGCAACAGTTTCATGTGGCTGAGAAGCACTGCTGTGGAGTTACACCTAAAATGAGAAAAAGTGTTTCACTCGCTGTGATAATGTATTTCAAGCAACCTAGAGGCTTTGTGGTAAAAATTTTCTACATATATGGCACATGTGTGACACGTCCAAAAAAGCACTCCACTCGCTCAGAGAAGAGCGTTTTAGCACTTATGGAACACATTTAGTGTGATGTGCATCATTGCTTGGCACACACAGCCATTGTTCGAAAATGCACTTTATTCGCTCTCAAACACCATTTGAGCAAAGGATGATACGGCAGGTCAGAGTGAGCCCGCGGAAGGTGCCAGGAGGCTCATTCCAAGTGTGCCTGACGCAGCTTCGCATCCCGTTCTATCTGCAACAGTTTCATGTGGCTGAGAAGCACTGCTGTGGAGTTACACCTAAAATGAGAAAAAAAGTTTCACTCGCTGTGATAATGTATTTCAAGCAACCTAGAGGCTTTGTGGTAAAAATTTTCTACATATATGGCACATGTGTGACACGTCCAAAAAAGCACTCCACTCGCTCAGAGAAGAGCGTTTTGGCACTTATGGAACACATTTAGTGTGATGTGCATTATTGCTTGGCACACACAACCATTGTTCGAAAATTCACTTTATTCGCTCTCAAACACATTTTCAGCAAAGGATGATACGGCAGGTCAGAGTGAGCCCGCGGAAGGTGCCAGGAGGCTCATTCCAAGTGTGCCTGACGCAGCTTCGCATCCCGATCTATCTGCACAGTTTCATGTGGCTGAGAAGCACTGCTGTGGAGTTACACCTAAAATGAGAAAAAGTGTTTCACTCGCTGTGATAATGTATTTCAAGCAACCTAGAGGCTTTGTGGTAAAAAATTTCTACATATATGGCACATGTGTGACACGTCCAAAAAAGCACTCCACTCGCTCAGAGAAGAGCGTTTTGGCACTTATGGAACACATTTAGTGTGATGTGCATTATTGCTTGGCACACACAACCATTGTTCGAAAATGCACTTTATTCGGTCTCAAACACATTTTGAGCAAAGGATGATACGGCAGGTCAGAGTGAGCCCGCGGAAGGTGCCAGGAGGCTCATTCCAAGTGTGCCTGACGCAGCTTCGCATCCCGTTCTATCTGCAACAGTTTCATGTGGCTGAGAAGCACTGCTGTGGAGTTACACCTAAAATGAGAAAAAGTGTTTCACTCGCTGTGATAATGTATTTCAAGCAACCTAGAGGCTTTGTGGTAAAAATTTTCTCCATATATGGCACATGTGTGACACGTCCAAAAAAGCACTCCACTCGCTCAGAGAAGAGCGTTTTGGCACTTATGGAACACATTTAGTGTGATGTGCAAAATTGCTTGGCACACACAACCATTGTTCGAAAATGCACTTTATTCGCTCTCAAACACATTTTGAGAAAAGGATGATACGGCAGGTCAGAGTGAGCCAGCGGAAGGTGCCAGGAGGCTCATTCCAAGTGTGCCTGACGCAGCTTCGCATCCCGTTCTATCTGCAACAGTTTCATGTGGCTGAGAAGCACTGCTGTGGAGTTACACCTAAAATGAGAAAAAGTGTTTTACTCGCTGTGATAATGTATTTCAAGCAACCTAGAGGCTTTGTGGTAAAAATTTTCTCCATATATGGCACATGTGTGACACGTCCAAAAAAGCACTCCACTCGCTCAGAGAAGAGCGTTTTGGCACTTATGTAACACTTTTAGTGTGATGTGCATTATTGCTTGGCACACACAACCATTGTTCGAAAATGCACTTTATTCGCTCTCAAACACATTTTCAGCAAAGGATGATACGGCAGGTCAGAGTGAGCCAGCGGAAGGTGCCAGGAGGCTCATTCTAAGTGTGCCTGACGCAGCTTCGCATCCCGTTCTATCTGCAACAGTTTCATGTGGCTGAGAAGCACTGCTGTGGAGTTACACCTAAAATGAGAAAAAGTGTTTCACTCGCTGTGATAATGTATTTCAAGCAACCTAGAGGCTTTGTGGTAAAAATTTTCTACATATATGGCACATGTGTGACACGTCCAAAAAAGCACTCCACTCGCTCAGAGAAGAGCGTTTTAGCACTTATGGAACACATTTAGTGTGATGTGCATCATTGCTTGGCACACACAGCCATTGTTCGAAAATGCACTTTATTCGCTCTCAAACACATTTTGAGCAAAGGATGATACGGCAGGTCAGAGTGAGCCAGCGAAAGGTGCCAGGAGGCTCATTCCAAGTGTGCCTGACGCAGCTTCGCATCCCGTTCTATCTGCAACAGTTTCATGTGGCTGAGAAGCACTGCTGTGGAGTTACACCTAAAATGAGAAAAAGTGTTTCACCCGCTGTGATAATGTATTTCAAGCAACCTAGAGGCTTTGTGGTAAAAATTTTCTCCATATATGGCCCATGTGTGACACGTCCAAAAAAGCATTCCACTCGCTCAGAGAAGAGCGTTTTGGCACTTATGGAACACATTTAGTGTGATGTGCATTATTGCTTGGCACACACAACCATTGTTCGAAAATGCACTTTATTCGCTCTCAAACACATTTTGAGCAAAGGATGATACGGCAGGTCAGAGTGAGACCGCGGAAGGTGCCAGGAGGCTCATTCCAAGTGTGCCTGACGCAGCTTCGCATCCCGTTCTATCTGCAACAGTTTCATGTGGCTGAGAAGCACTGCTGTGGAGTTACACCTAAAATGAGAAAAAGTGTTTCACTCGCTGTGATAATGTATTTCAAGCAACCTAGAGGCTTTGTGGTAAAAATTTTCTCCATATATGGCACATGTGTGACACGTCCAAAAAAGCACTCCACTCGCTCAGAGAAGAGCGTTTTGGCACTTATGGAACACTTTTAGTGTGATGTGCATTATTGCTTGGCACACACAACCATTGTTCGAAAATGCACTTTATTCGCTCTCAAACACATTTTGAGCAAAGGATGATACGGCAGGTCAGAGTGAGCCCGCGGAAGGTGCCAGGAGACTCATTCCAAGTGTGCCTGACGCAGCTTCGCATCCCGTTCTATCTGCAACAGTTTCATGTGGCTGAGAAGCACTGCTGTGGAGTTACACCTAAAACGAGAAAAAGTGTTTCACTCGCTGTGATAATGTATTTCAAGCAACCTAGAGGCTTTGTGGTAAAAATTTTCTCCATATATGGCACATGTGTGACACGTCCAAAAAAGCACTCCACTCGCTCAGAGAAGAGCGTTTTGGCACTTATGGAACACATTTAGTGTGATGTGCATTATTGCTTGGCACACACAACCATTGTTCGAAAATGCACTTTATTCGCTCTCAAACACATTTTGAGCAAAGGATGATACGGCAGGTCAGAGTGAGCCAGCGGAAGGTGCTAGGAGGCTCATTCCAAGTGTGCCTGACGCAGCTTCGCATCCCGTTCTATCTGCAACAGTTTCATGTGGCTGAGAAGCACTGCTGTGGAGTTACACCTAAAATGAGAAAAAGTGTTTCACTCGCTGTGATAATGTATTTCAAGCAACCTAGAGGCTTTGTGGTAAAAATTTTCTACATATATGGCACATGTATGACACGTCCAAAAAAGCACTCCACTCGCTCAGAGAAGAACGTTTTGGCACTTATGGAACACATTTAGTGTGATGTGCATTATTGCTTGGCACACACAACCATTGTTCGAAAATGCACTTTATTCGCTCTCAAACACATTTTGAGCAAAGGATGATACGCAGGTCAGAGTGAGCCAGCGGAAGGTGCCAGGAAGCTCATTCCAAGTGTGCCTGACGCAGCTTCGCATCCCGTTCTATCTGCAACAGTTTCATGTGGCTGAGAAGCACTGCTGTGGAGTTACACCTAAAATGAGAAAAAGTGTTTCACTCGCTGTGATAATGTATTTCAAGCAACCTAGAGGCTTTGTGGTAAAAATTTTCTCCATATATGGCACATGTATGACACGTCCAAAAAAGCACTCCACTCGCTCAGAGAAGAACGTTTTGGCACTTATGGAACACATTTAGTGTGATGTGCATTATTGCTTGGCACACACAACCATTGTTCGAAAATGCACTTTATTCGCTCTCAAACACATTTTGAGCAAAGGATGATACGCAGGTCAGAGTGAGCCAGCGGAAGGTGCCAGGAGGCTCATTCCAAGTGTGCCTGACGCAGCTTCGCATCCCGTTCTATCTGCAACAGTTTCATGTGGCTGAGAAGCACTGCTGTGGAGTTACACCTAAAATGAGAAAAAGTGTTTCACTCGCTGTGATAATGTATTTCAAGCAACCTAGAGGCTTTGTGGTAAAAAATTTTTTACATATATGGCACATGTGTGACACGTCCAAAAAAGCACTCCACTCGCTCAGAGAAGAGCGTTTTGGCACTTATGGAACACATTTAGTGTGATGTGCATTATTGCTTGGCACACACAACCATTGTTCGAAAATGCACTTTATTCGCTCTCAAACACATTTTGAGCAAAGGATGATACGGCAGGTCAGAGTGAGCCAGCAGAAGGTGCCAGGAGGCTCATTCCAAGTGTGCCTGACGCAGCTTCGCATCCCGTTCTATCTGCAACAGTTTCATGTGGCTGAGAAGCACTGCTGTGGAGTTACACCTAAAATGACAAAAAAAGTTTCACTCGCTGTGATAATGTATTTCAAGCAACCTAGAGGCTTTGTGGTACAAATTTTCTCCATATATGGCACATGTGTGACACGTCCAAAAAAGCACTCCACTCGCTCAGAGAAGAACGTTTTGGCACTTATGGAACACATTTAGTGTGATGTGCATTATTGCTTGGCACACACAACCATTGTTCGAAAATGCACTTTATTCGCTCTCAAACACATTTTGAGCAAAGGATGATACGGCAGGTCAGAGTGAGCCAGCGGAAGGTTCCAGGAGGCTCATTCCAAGTGTGCCTGACGCAGCTTCGCATCCCTTTCTATCTGCAACAGTTTCATGTGGCTGAGAAGCACTGCTGTGGAGTTACACCTAAAATGAGAAAAAGTGTTTCACTCGCTGTGATAATGTATTTCAAGCAACCTAGAGGCTTTGTGGTAAAAATTTTCTCCATATATGGCACATGTGTGACACGTCCAAAAAAGCACTCCACTCGCTCAGAGAAGAGCGTTTTGGCACTTATGGAACACATTTAGTGTGATGTGCATTATTGCTTGGCACACACAACCATTGTTCGAAAATGCACTTTATTCGCTCTCAAACACATTTTGAGCAAAGGATGATACGGCAGGTCAGAGTGAGCCCGCGGAAGGTGCCAGGAGGCTCATTCCAAGTGTGCCTGACGCAGCTTCGCATCCCGTTCTATCTGCAACAGTTTCATGTGGCTGAGAAGCACTGCTGTGGAGTTACACCTAAAATGAGAAAAAGTGTTTCACTCGCTGTGATAATGTATTTCAAGCAACCTAGAGGCTTTGTGGTAAAAATTTTCTCCATATATGGCACATGTGTGACACGTCCAAAAAAGCACTCCACTCGCTCAGAGAAGAGCGTTTTGGCACTTATGGAAAACTTTTAGTGTGATGTGCATTATTGCTTGGCACACACAACCATTGTTCGAAAATGCACTTTATTCGCTCTCAAACACATTTTGAGCAAAGGATGATACGGCAGGTCAGAGTGAGCCCGCGGAAGGTGCCAGGAGGCTCATTCCAAGTGTGCCTGACGCAGCTTCGCATCCCGTTCTATCTGCAACAGTTTCATGTGGCTGAGAAGCACTGCTGTGGAGTTACACCTAAAATGAGAAAAAGTGTTTCACTCGCTGTGATAATGTATTTCAAGCAACCTAGAGGCTTTATGGTAAATATTTCTCCATATATGGCACATGTGTGACACGTCCAAAAAAGCACTCCACTCGCTCAGAGAAGAACGTTTTGGCACTTATGGAACACATTTAGTGTGATGTGCATTATTGCTTGGCACACACAACCATTGTTCGAAAATGCACTTTATTCGCTCTCAAACACATTTTGAGCAAAGGATGATACGCAGGTCAGAGTGAGCCAGCGGAAGGTGCCAGGAGGCTCATTCCAAGTGTGCCTGACGCAGCTTCGCATCCCGTTCTATCTGCAACAGTTTCATGTGGCTGAGAAGCACTGCTGTGGAGTTACACCTAAAATGAGAAAAAGTGTTTCACTCGCTGTGATAATGTATTTCAAGCAACCTAGAGGCTTTATGGTAAATATTTCTCCATATATGGCACATGTGTGACACGTCCAAAAAAGCACTCCACTCGCTCAGAGAAGAACGTTTTGGCACTTATGGAACACATTTAGTGTGATGTGCATTATTGCTTGGCACACACAACCATTGTTCGAAAATGCACTTCATTCGCTCTCAAACACATTTTGAGCAAAGGATGATACGGCAGGTCAGAGTGAGCCCGCGGAAGGTGCCAGGAGGCTCATTCCAAGTGTGCCTGACGCAGCTTCGCATCCCGTTCTATCTGCAACATTTTCATGTGGCTGAGAAGCACTGCTGTGGAATTACACCTAAAATGAGAAAAAGTGTTTCACTCGCTGTGATAATGTATTTCAAGCAACCTAGAGGCTTTGTGGTAAAAATGTTCTCCATATATGGCACATGTGTGACACGTCCAAAAAAGCACTCCACTCGCTCAGAGAAGAGCGTTTTGGCACTTATGGAACACATTTAGTGTGATGTGCATTATTGCTTGGCACACACAGCCATTGTTCGAAAATGCACTTTATTCGCTCTCAAACACATTTTGAGCAAAGGATGATACGGCAGGTCAGAGTGAGCCCGCGGAAGGTGCCAGGAGACTCATTCCAAGTGTGCCTGACGCAGCTTCGCATCCCTTTCTATCTGCAACAGTTTCATGTGGCTGAGAAGCACTGCTGTGGAGTTACACCTAAAATGAGAAAAAGTGTTTCACTCGCTGTGATAATGTATTTCAAGCAACCTAGAGGCTTTGTGGTAAAAATTTTCTACATATAAGGCACATGTGTGACACGTCCAAAAAAGCACTCCACTCGCTCAGAGAAGAGCGTTTTGGCACTTATGGAAAACTTTTAGTGTGATGTGCATTATTGCTTGGCACACACAACCATTGTTCGAAAATGCACTTTATTCGCTCTCAAACACATTTTGAGCAAAGGATGATACGGCAGGTCAGAGTGAGCCCGCGGAAGGTGCCAGGAGGCTCATTCCAAGTGTGCCTGACGCAGCTTCGCATCCCGTTCTATCTGCAACAGTTTCATGTGGCTGAGAAGCACTGCTGTGGAGTTACACCTAAAATGAGAAAAAGTGTTTCACTCGCTGTGATAATGTATTTCAAGCAACCTAGAGGCTTCATGGTAAATATTTCTCCATATATGGCACATGTGTGACACGTCCAAAAAAGCACTCCACTCGCTCAGAGAAGAACGTTTTGGCACTTATGGAACACATTTAGTGTGATGTGCATTATTGCTTGGCACACACAACCATTGTTCGAAAATGCACTTTATTCGCTCTCAAACACATTTTGAGCAAAGGATGATACGGCAGGTCAGAGTGAGCCCGCGGAAGGTGCCAGGAGGCTCATTCCAAGTGTGCCTGACGCAGCTTCGCATCCCGTTCTATCTGCAACAGTTTCATGTGGCTGAGAAGCACTGCTGTGGAGTTACACCTAAAATGAGAAAAAGTGTTTCACTCGCTGTGATAATGTATTTCAAGCAACCTAGAGGCTTTGTGGTAAAAATGTTCTACATATATGGCACATGTGTGAAACGTCCAAAAAAGCACTCCACTCGCTCAGAGAAGAGCGTTTTGGCACTTATGTAACACTTTTAGTGTGATGTGCATTATTGCTTGGCACACACAACCATTGTTCGAAAATGCACTTTATTCGCTCTCAAACACATTTTCAGCAAAGGATGATACGGCAGGTCAGAGTGAGCCAGCGGAAGGTGCCAGGAGGCTCATTCCAAGTGTGCCTGACGCAGCTTCGCATCCCGTTCTATCTGCAACAGTTTCATGTGGCTGAGAAGCACTGCTGTGGAGTTACACCTAAAATGAGAAAAAGTGTTTTACTCGCTGTGATAATGTATTGCAAGCAACCTAGAGGCTTTGTGGTAAAAATTTTCTACATATATGGCACATGTGTGACACGTCCAAAAAAGCACTCCACTCGCTCAGAGAAGAGCGTTTTGGCACTTATGGAACACATTTAGTGTGATGTGCAAAATTGCTTGGCACACACAACCATTGTTCGAAAATGCACTTTATTCGCTCTCAAACACATTTTGAGAAAAGGATGATACGGCAGGTCAGAGTGAGCCCGCGGAAGGTGCCAGGAGGCTCATTCCAAGTGTGCCTGACGCAGCTTCGCATCCCGTTCTATCTGAAACAGTTTCATGTGGCTGAGAAGCACTGCTGTGGATTTACACCTAAAATGAGAAAAAGTGTTTTACTCGCTGTGATAATGTATTTCAAGCAACCTAGAGGCTTTGTGGTAAAAAATTTTCTACATATATGGCACATGTGTGACACGTCCAAAAAAGCACTCCACTCGCTCAGAGAAGAGCGTTTTGGCACTTATGGAAAACATTTAGTGTGATGTGCATTATTGCTTGGCACACACAACCATTGTTCGAAAATGCACTTTATTCGCTCTCAAACACATTTTCAGCAAAGGATGATACGGCAGGTCAGAGTGAGCCCGCGGAAGGTGTCAGGAGGCTCATTCCAAGTGTGCCTGACGCAGCTTCGCATCCCGTTCTATCTGCAAGAGTTTCATGTGGCTGAGAAGCACTGCTGTGGAGTTACACCTAAAATGAGAAAAAGTGTTTCACTCGCTGTGATAATGTATTTCAAGCAACCTAGAGGCTTTGTGGTAAAAATTTTCTCCATATATGGCACATGTGTGACACGTCCAAAAAAGCACTCCACTCGCTCAGAGAAGAGCGTTTTGGCACTTATGGAACACTTTTAGTGTGATGTGCATTATTGCTTGGCACACACAACCATTGTTCGAAAATGCACTTTATTCGCTCTCAAACACATTTTGAGCAAAGGATGATACGGCAGGTCAGAGTGAGCCAGCGGAAGGTGCCAGGAGGCTCATTCCAAGTGTGCCTGACGCAGCTTTGCATCCCGTTCTATCTGCAACAGTTTCATGTGGCTGAGAAGCACTGCTGTGGAGTTACACCTAAAATGAGAAAAAAAGTTTCACTCGCTGTGATAATGCATTTCAAGCAACCTAGAGGCTTTGTGGTAAAAATTTTCTACATATATGGCACATGTGTGACACGTCCAAAAAAGCACTCCACTCGCTCAGAGAAGAACGTTTTGGCACTTATGGAACACATTTAGTGTGATGTGCATTATTGCTTGGCACACACAACCATTGTTCGAAAATGCACTTTATTCGCTCTCAAACACATTTTGAGCAAAGGATGATACGGCAGGTCAGAGTGAGCCCGCGGAAGGTGCCAGGAGGCTCATTCCAAGTGTGCCTGACGCAGCTTCGCATCCCGTTCTATCTGCAACAGTTTCATGTGGCTGAGAAGCACTGCTGTGGAGTTACACCTAAAATGAGAAAAAGTGTTTCACTCGCTGTGATAATGTATTTCAAGCAACCTAGAGGCTTTGTGGTAAAAATTTTCTCCATATATGGCACATGTGTGACACGTCCAAAAAAGCACTCCACTCGCTCAGAGAAGAGCGTTTTGGCACTTATGGAACACATTTAGTGTGATGTGCATTATTGCTTGGCACACACAACCATTGTTCGAAAATGCACTTTATTCGCTCTCAAACACATTTTCAGCAAAGGATGATACGGCAGGTCAGAGTGAGCCAGCGGAAGGTGCCAGGAGGCTCATTCCAAGTGTGCCTGACGCAGCTTTGCATCCCGTTCTATCTGCAACAGTTTCATGTGGCTGAGAAGCACTGCTGTGGAGTTACACCTAAAATGAGAAAAAGTGTTTCACTCGCTGTGATAATGTATTTCAAGCAACCTAGAGGCTTTGTGGTAAAAATTTTCTACATATATGGCACATGTGTGACACGTCCAAAAAAGCACTCCACTCGCTCAGAAAAAAGCGTTTTGGCACTTATGGAACACGTTTAGTGTGATGTGCATTATTGCTTGGCACACACAACCATTGTTCGAAAATGCACTTTATTCGCTCTCAAACACTTTTTGAGCAAAGGATGATACGGCAGGTCAGAGTGAGCCCGCGGAAGGTGCCAGGAGGCTCATTCTAAGTGTGCCTGACGCAGCTTCGCATCCCGTTCTATCTGCAACAGTTTCATGTGGCTGAGAAGCACTGCTGTGGAGTTACACCTAAAATGAGAAAAAGTGTTTTACTCGCTGTGATAATGTATTTCAAGCAACCTAGAGGCTTTGTGGTAAAAATTTTCTACATATATGGCACATGTGTGACACGTCCAAAAAAGCACTCCACTCGCTCAGAGAAGAGCGTTTTGGCACTTATGGAACACATTTAGTGTGATGTGCATTATTGCTTGGCACACACAACCATTGTTCGAAAATGCACTTTATTCGCTCTCAAACACATTTTCAGCAAAGGATGATACGGCAGGTCAGAGTGAGCCAGCGGAAGGTGCCAGGAGGCTCATTCCAAGTGTGCCTGACGCAGCTTCGCATCCCGTTCTATCTGCAACAGTTTCATGTGGCTGAGAAGCACTGCTGTGGAGTTACACCTAAAATGAGAAAAAAAGTTTCACTCGCTGTGATAATGCATTTCAAGCAACCTAGAGGCTTTGTGGTAAAAATTTTCTACATATATGGCACATGTGTGACACGTCCAAAAAAGCACTCCACTCGCTCAGAGAAGAACGTTTTGGCACTTATGGAACACATTTAGTGTGATGTGCATTATTGCTTGGCACACACAACCATTGTTCGAAAATGCACTTTATTCGCTCTCAAACACATTTTGAGCAAAGGATGATACGGCAGGTCAGAGTGAGCCCGCGGAAGGTGCCAGGAGGCTCATTCTAAGTGTGCCTGACGCAGCTTCGCATCCCGTTCTATCTGCAACAGTTTCATGTGGCTGAGAAGCACTGCTGTGGAGTTACACCTAAAATGAGAAAAAGTGTTTCACTCGCTGTGATAATGTATTTCAAGCAACCTAGAGGCTTTGTGGTAAAAATTTTCTACATATATGGCACATGTGTTACACGTCCAAAAAAGCACTCCACTCGCTCAGAGAAGAGCGTTTTGGCACTTATGGAACACATTTAGTGTGATGTGCATCATTGCTTGGCACACACAGCCATTGTTCGAAAATGCACTTTATTCGCTCTCAAACACATTTTGAGCAAAGGATGATACGGCAGGTCAGAGTGAGCCAGCGAAAGGTGCCAGGAGGCTCATTCCAAGTGTGCCTGACGCAGCTTCGCATCCCGTTCTATCTGCAACAGTTTCATGTGGCTGAAAAGCACTGCTGTGGAGTTACACCTAAAATGAAAAAAAGTGTTTCACTCGCTGTGATAATGTATTTCAAGCAACCTAGAGGCTTTGTGGTAAAAATTTTTTACATATATGGCACATGTGTGACACGTCCAAAAAATCACTCCACTCGCTCAGAGAAGAGCGTTTTGGCACTTATGGAACACATTTAGTGTGATGTGCATTATTGCTTGGCACACACAACCATTGTTCGAAAATGCACTTTATTCGCTCTCAAACACATTTTCAGCAAAGGATGATACGGCAGGTCAGAGTGAGCCAGCGGAAGGTGCCAGGAGGCTCATTCCAAGTGTGCCTGACGCAGCTTTGCATCCCGTTCTATCTGCAACAGTTTCATGTGGCTGAGAAACACTGCTGTGGAGTTACACCTAAAATGAGAAAAAAAGTTTCACTCGCTGTGATAATGCATTTCAAGCAACCTAGAGACTTTGTGGTAAAAATTTTCTACATATATGGCACATGTGTGACACGTCCAAAAAAGCACTCCACTCGCTCAGAGAAGAACGTTTTGGCACTTATGGAAAACATTTAGTGTGATGTGCATTATTGCTTGGCACACACAACCATTGTTCGAAAATGCACTTTATTCGCTCTCAAACACATTTTGAGCAAAGGATGATACGGCAGGTCAGAGTGAGCCCGCGGAAGGTGCCAGGAGGCTCATTCCAAGTGTGCCTGACGCAGCTTCGCATCCCGTTCTATCTGCAACAGTTTCATGTGGCTGAGAAACACTGCTGTGGAGTTACACCTAAAATGAGAAAAAAAGTTTCACTCGCTGTGATAATGCATTTCAAGCAACCTAGAGACTTTGTGGTAAAAATTTTCTACATATATGGCACATGTGTGACACGTCCAAAAAAGCACTCCACTCGCTCAGAGAAGAACGTTTTGGCACTTATGGAACACATTTAGTGTGATGTGCATTATTGCTTGGCACACACAACCATTGTTCGAAAATGCACTTTATTCGCTCTCAAACACATTTTGAGCAAAGGATGATACGGCAGGTCAGAGTGAGCCCGCGGAAGGTGCCAGGAGGCTCATTCCAAGTGTGCCTGACGCAGCTTCGCATCCCGTTCTATCTGCAACAGTTTCATGTGGCTGAGAAGCACTGCTGTGGAGTTACACCTAAAATGAGAAAAAAAGTTTCACTCGCTGTGATAATGTATTTCAAGCAACCTAGAGGCTTTGTGGTAAAAATTTTCTACATATATGGCACATGTGTGACACGTCCAAAAAAGCACTCCACTCGCTCAGAGAAGAGCGTTTTGGCACTTATGGAACACATTTAGTGTGATGTGCATTATTGCTTGGCACACACAGCCATTGTTCGAAAATGCACTTTATTCGCTCTCAAACACATTTTGAGCAAAGGATGATACGGCAGGTCAGAGTGAGCCAGCGGAAGGTGCCAGGAGGCTCATTCTAAGTGTGCCTGACGCAGCTTCGCATCCCGTTCTATCTGCAACAGTTTCATGTGGCTGAGAAGCACTGCTGTGGAGTTACACCTAAAATGAGAAAAAGTGTTTCACTCGCTGTGATAATGTATTTCAAGCAACCTAGAGGCTTTGTGGTAAAAATTTTCTACATATATGGCACATGTGTGACACGTCCAAAAAAGCACTCCACTCGCTCAGAGAAGAGCGTTTTGGCACTTATGGAACACATTTAGTGTGATGTGCATTATTGCTTGGCACACACAACCATTGTTCGAAAATGCACTTTATTCGCTCTCAAACACATTTTGAGCAAAGGATGATACGGCAGGTCAGAGTGAGCCCGCGGAAGGTGCCAGGAGGCTCATTCCAAGTGTGCCTGACGCAGCTTCGCATCCCGTTCTATCTGCAACAGTTTCATGTGGCTGAGAAGCACTGCTGTGGAGTTACACCTAAAATGAGAAAAAAAGTTTCACTCGCTGTGATAATGTATTTCAAGCAACCTAGAGGCTTTGTGGTAAAAATTTTCTACATATATGGCACATGTGTGACACGTCCAAAAAAGCACTCCACTCGCTCAGAGAAGAGCGTTTTGGCACTTATGGAACACATTTAGTGTGATGTGCATTATTGCTTGGCACACACAACCATTGTTCGAAAATGCACTTTATTCGCTCTCAAACACATTTTCAGCAAAGGATGATACGGCAGGTCAGAGTGAGCCCGCGGAAGGTGCCAGGAGGCTCATTCCAAGTGTGCCTGACGCAGCTTCGCATCCCGATCTATCTGCACAGTTTCATGTGGCTGAGAAGCACTGCTGTGGAGTTACACCTAAAATGAGAAAAAGTGTTTCACTCGCTGTGATAATGTATTTCAAGCAACCTAGAGGCTTTGTGGTAAAAATTTTCTACATATATGGCACATGTGTGACACGTCCAAAAAAGCACTCCACTCGCTCAGAGAAGAGCGTTTTGGCACTTATGGAACACATTTAGTGTGATGTGCATTATTGCTTGGCACACACAGCCATTGTTCGAAAATGCACTTTATTCGCTCTCAAACACATTTTGAGCAAAGGATGATACGGCAGGTCAGAGTGAGCCCGCGGAAGGTGCCAGGAGGCTCATTCCAAGTGTGCCTGACGCAGCTTCGCATCCCGTTCTATCTGCAACAGTTTCATGTGGCTGAGAAGCACTGCTGTGGAGTTACACCTAAAATGAGAAAAAAAGTTTCACTCGCTGTGATAATGTATTTCAAGCAACCTAGAGGCTTTGTGGTAAAAATTTTCTACATATATGGCACATGTGTGACACGTCCAGAAAAGCACTCCACTCGCTCAGAGAAGAGCGTTTTGGCACTTATGGAACACATTTAGTGTGATGTGCATTATTGCTTGGCACACACAACCATTGTTCGAAAATGCACTTTATTCGCTCTCAAACACATTTTCAGCAAAGGATGATACGGCAGGTCAGAGTGAGCCCGCGGAAGGTGCCAGGAGGCTCATTCCAAGTGTGCCTGACGCAGCTTCGCATCCCGATCTATCTGCACAGTTTCATGTGGCTGAGAAGCACTGCTGTGGAGTTACACCTAAAATGAGAAAAAGTGTTTCACTCGCTGTGATAATGTATTTCAAGCAACCTAGAGGCTTTGTGGTAAAAATTTTCTACATATATGGCACATGTGTGACACGTCCAAAAAAGCACTCCACTCGCTCAGAGAAGAGCGTTTTGGCACTTATGGAACACATTTAGTGTGATGTGCATTATTGCTTGGCACACACAGCCATTGTTCGAAAATGCACTTTATTCGCTCTCAAACACATTTTGAGCAAAGGATGATACGGCAGGTCAGAGTGAGCCCGCGGAAGGTGCCAGGAGGCTCATTCCAAGTGTGCCTGACGCAGCTTCGCATCCCGTTCTATCTGCAACAGTTTCATGTGGCTGAGAAGCACTGCTGTGGAGTTACACCTAAAATGAGAAAAAAAGTTTCACTCGCTGTGATAATGTATTTCAAGCAACCTAGAGGCTTTGTGGTAAAAATTTTCTACATATATGGCACATGTGTGACACGTCCAAAAAAGCACTCCACTCGCTCAGAGAAGAGCGTTTTGGCACTTATGGAACACATTTAGTGTGATGTGCATTATTGCTTGGCACACACAACCATTGTTCGAAAATGCACTTTATTCGCTCTCAAACACATTTTCAGCAAAGGATGATACGGCAGGTCAGAGTGAGACCGCGGAAGGTGCCAGGAGGCTCATTCCAAGTGTGCCTGACGCAGCTTCGCATCCCGATCTATCTGCACAGTTTCATGTGGCTGAGAAGCACTGCTGTGGAGTTACACCTAAAATGAGAAAAAGTGTTTCACTCGCTGTGATAATGTATTTCAAGCAACCTAGAGGCTTTGTGGTAAAAAATTTCTACATATATGGCACATGTGTGACACGTCCAAAAAAGCACTCCACTCGCTCAGAGAAGAGCGTTTTGGCACTTATGGAACACATTTAGTGTGATGTGCATTATTGCTTGGCACACACAGCCATTGTTCGAAAATGCACTTTATTCGCTCTCAAACACATTTTGAGCAAAGGATGATACGGCAGGTCAGAGTGAGCCAGCGGAAGGTGCCAGGAGGCTCATTCTAAGTGTGCCTGACGCAGCTTCGCATCCCGTTCTATCTGCAACAGTTTCATGTGGCTGAGAAGCACTGCTGTGGAGATACACCTAAAATGAGAAAAAGTGTTTCACTCGCTGTGATAATGTATTTCAAGCAACCTAGAGGCTTTGTGGTAAAAATTTTCTCCATATATGGCCCATGTGTGACACGTCCAAAAAAGCATTCCACTCGCTCAGAGAAGAGCGTTTTGGCACTTATGGAACACATTTAGTGTGATGTGCATTATTGCTTGGCACACACAACCATTGTTCGAAAATGCACTTTATTCGCTCTCAAACACATTTTGAGCAAAGGATGATACGGCAGGTCAGAGTGAGCCCGCGGAAGGTGCCAGGAGGCTCATTCTAAATGTGCCTGACGCAGCTTCGCATCCCGTTCTATCTGCAACAGTTTCATGTGGCTGAGAAGCACTGCTGTGGAGTTACACCTAAAATGAGAAAAAGTGTTTCACTCGCTGTGATAATGTATTTCAAGCAACCTAGAGGCTTTGTGGTAAAAATTTTCTCCATATATGGCACATGTGTGACACGTCCAAAAAAGCACTCCACTCGCTCAGAGAAGAGCGTTTTGGCACTTATGGAACACATTTAGTGTGATGTGCATTATTGCTTGGCACACACAACCATTGTTCGAAAATGCACTTTATTCGCTCTCAAACACATTTTGAGAAAAGGATGATACGGCAGGTCAGAGTGAGCCAGCGAAAGGTGCCAGGAGGCTCATTTCAAGTGTGCCTGACGCAGCTTCGCATCCCGTTCTATCTGCAACAGTTTCATGTGGCTGAGAAGCACTGCTGTGGAGTTACACCTAAAATGAAAAAAAGTGTTTTACTCGCTGTGATAATGTATTTCAAGCAACCTAGAGGCTTTGTGGTAAAAATTTTCTACATATATGGCACATGTGTGACACGTCCAAAAAAGCACTCCACTCGCTCAGAGAAGAGCGTTTTGGCACTTATGGAACACGTTTAGTGTGATGTGCATTATTGCTTGGCACACACAACCATTGTTCGAAAATGCACTTTATTCGCTCTCATACACATTTTGAGCAAAGGATGATACGGCAGGTCAGAGTGAGCCCGCGGAAGGTGCCAGGAGGCTCATTCTAAGTGTGCCTGACGCAGCTTCGCATCCCGTTCTATCTGCAACAGTTTCATGTGGCTGAGAAGCACTGCTGTGGAGTTACACCTAAAATGAGAAAAAGTGTTTCACTCGCTGTGATAATGTATTTCAAGCAACCTAGAGGCTTTGTGGTAAAAATTTTCTACATATATGGCACATGTGTGACACGTCCAAAAAAGCACTCCACTCGCTCAGAGAAGAGCGTTTTAGCACTTATGGAACACATTTAGTGTGATGTGCATCATTGCTTGGCACACACAGCCATTGTTCGAAAATGCACTTTATTCGCTCTCAAACACATTTTGAGCAAAGGATGATACGGCAGGTCAGAGTGAGCCCGCGGAAGGTGCCAGGAGGCTCATTCCAAGTGTGCCTGACGCAGCTTCGCATCCCGTTCTATCTGCAACAGTTTCATGTGGCTGAGAAGCACTGCTGTGGAGTTACACCTAAAATGAGAAAAAAAGTTTCACTCGCTGTGATAATGTATTTCAAGCAACCTAGAGGCTTTGTGGTAAAAATTTTCTACATATATGGCACATGTGTGACACGTCCAAAAAAGCACTCCACTCGCTCAGAGAAGAGCGTTTTGGCACTTATGGAACACATTTAGTGTGATGTGCATTATTTCTTGGCACACACAACCATTGTTCGAAAATTCACTTTATTCGCTCTCAAACACATTTTCAGCAAAGGATGATACGGCAGGTCAGAGTGAGCCCGCGGAAGGTGCCAGGAGGCTCATTCCAAGTGTGCCTGACGCAGCTTCGCATCCCGATCTATCTGCACAGTTTCATGTGGCTGAGAAGCACTGCTGTGGAGTTACACCTAAAATGAGAAAAAGTGTTTCACTCGCTGTGATAATGTATTTCAAGCAACCTAGAGGCTTTGTGGTAAAAAATTTCTACATATATGGCACATGTGTGACACGTCCAAAAAAGCACTCCACTCGCTCAGAGAAGAGCGTTTTGGCACTTATGGAACACATTTAGTGTGATGTGCATTATTGCTTGGCACACACAACCATTGTTCGAAAATGCACTTTATTCGCTCTCAAACACATTTTGAGCAAAGGATGATACGGCAGGTCAGAGTGAGCCCGCGGAAGGTGCCAGGAGGCTCATTCCAAGTGTGCCTGACGCAGCTTCGCATCCCGTTCTATCTGCAACAGTTTCATGTGGCTGAGAAGCACTGCTGTGGAGTTACACCTAAAATGAGAAAAAGTGTTTCACTCGCTGTGATAATGTATTTCAAGCAACCTAGAGGCTTTGTGGTAAAAATTTTCTCCATATATGGCACATGTGTGACACGTCCAAAAAAGCACTCCACTCGCTCAGAGAAGAGCGTTTTGGCACTTATGGAACACATTTAGTGTGATGTGCAAAATTGCTTGGCACACACAACCATTGTTCGAAAATGCACTTTATTCGCTCTCAAACACATTTTGAGAAAAGGATGATACGGCAGGTCAGAGTGAGCCAGCGGAAGGTGCCAGGAGGCTCATTCCAAGTGTGCCTGACGCAGCTTCGCATCCCGTTCTATCTGCAACAGTTTCATGTGGCTGAGAAGCACTGCTGTGGAGTTACACCTAAAATGAGAAAAAGTGTTTTACTCGCTGTGATAATGTATTTCAAGCAACCTAGAGGCTTTGTGGTAAAAATTTTCTCCATATATGGCACATGTGTGACACGTCCAAAAAAGCACTCCACTCGCTCAGAGAAGAGCGTTTTGGCACTTATGTAACACTTTTAGTGTGATGTGCATTATTGCTTGGCACACACAACCATTGTTCGAAAATGCACTTTATTCGCTCTCAAACACATTTTCAGCAAAGGATGATACGGCAGGTCAGAGTGAGCCAGCGGAAGGTGCCAGGAGGCTCATTCTAAGTGTGCCTGACGCAGCTTCGCATCCCGTTCTATCTGCAACAGTTTCATGTGGCTGAGAAGCACTGCTGTGGAGTTACACCTAAAATGAGAAAAAGTGTTTCACTCGCTGTGATAATGTATTTCAAGCAACCTAGAGGCTTTGTGGTAAAAATTTTCTACATATATGGCACATGTGTGACACGTCCAAAAAAGCACTCCACTCGCTCAGAGAAGAGCGTTTTAGCACTTATGGAACACATTTAGTGTGATGTGCATCATTGCTTGGCACACACAGCCATTGTTCGAAAATGCACTTTATTCGCTCTCAAACACATTTTGAGCAAAGGATGATACGGCAGGTCAGAGTGAGCCAGCGAAAGGTGCCAGGAGGCTCATTCCAAGTGTGCCTGACGCAGCTTCGCATCCCGTTCTATCTGCAACAGTTTCATGTGGCTGAGAAGCACTGCTGTGGAGTTACACCTAAAATGAGAAAAAGTGTTTCACCCGCTGTGATAATGTATTTCAAGCAACCTAGAGGCTTTGTGGTAAAAATTTTCTCCATATATGGCCCATGTGTGACACGTCCAAAAAAGCATTCCACTCGCTCAGAGAAGAGCGTTTTGGCACTTATGGAACACATTTAGTGTGATGTGCATTATTGCTTGGCACACACAACCATTGTTCGAAAATGCACTTTATTCGCTCTCAAACACATTTTGAGCAAAGGATGATACGGCAGGTCAGAGTGAGACCGCGGAAGGTGCCAGGAGGCTCATTCCAAGTGTGCCTGACGCAGCTTCGCATCCCGTTCTATCTGCAACAGTTTCATGTGGCTGAGAAGCACTGCTGTGGAGTTACACCTAAAATGAGAAAAAGTGTTTCACTCGCTGTGATAATGTATTTCAAGCAACCTAGAGGCTTTGTGGTAAAAATTTTCTCCATATATGGCACATGTGTGACACGTCCAAAAAAGCACTCCACTCGCTCAGAGAAGAGCGTTTTGGCACTTATGGAACACTTTTAGTGTGATGTGCATTATTGCTTGGCACACACAACCATTGTTCGAAAATGCACTTTATTCGCTCTCAAACACATTTTGAGCAAAGGATGATACGGCAGGTCAGAGTGAGCCCGCGGAAGGTGCCAGGAGACTCATTCCAAGTGTGCCTGACGCAGCTTCGCATCCCGTTCTATCTGCAACAGTTTCATGTGGCTGAGAAGCACTGCTGTGGAGTTACACCTAAAACGAGAAAAAGTGTTTCACTCGCTGTGATAATGTATTTCAAGCAACCTAGAGGCTTTGTGGTAAAAATTTTCTCCATATATGGCACATGTGTGACACGTCCAAAAAAGCACTCCACTCGCTCAGAGAAGAGCGTTTTGGCACTTATGGAACACATTTAGTGTGATGTGCATTATTGCTTGGCACACACAACCATTGTTCGAAAATGCACTTTATTCGCTCTCAAACACATTTTGAGCAAAGGATGATACGGCAGGTCAGAGTGAGCCAGCGGAAGGTGCTAGGAGGCTCATTCCAAGTGTGCCTGACGCAGCTTCGCATCCCGTTCTATCTGCAACAGTTTCATGTGGCTGAGAAGCACTGCTGTGGAGTTACACCTAAAATGAGAAAAAGTGTTTCACTCGCTGTGATAATGTATTTCAAGCAACCTAGAGGCTTTGTGGTAAAAATTTTCTCCATATATGGCACATGTATGACACGTCCAAAAAAGCACTCCACTCGCTCAGAGAAGAACGTTTTGGCACTTATGGAACACATTTAGTGTGATGTGCATTATTGCTTGGCACACACAACCATTGTTCGAAAATGCACTTTATTCGCTCTCAAACACATTTTGAGCAAAGGATGATACGCAGGTCAGAGTGAGCCAGCGGAAGGTGCCAGGAGGCTCATTCCAAGTGTGCCTGACGCAGCTTCGCATCCCGTTCTATCTGCAACAGTTTCATGTGGCTGAGAAGCACTGCTGTGGAGTTACACCTAAAATGAGAAAAAGTGTTTCACTCGCTGTGATAATGTATTTCAAGCAACCTAGAGGCTTTGTGGTAAAAAATTTTCTACATATATGGCACATGTGTGACACGTCCAAAAAAGCACTCCACTCGCTCAGAGAAGAGCGTTTTGGCACTTATGGAACACATTTAGTGTGATGTGCATTATTGCTTGGCACACACAACCATTGTTCGAAAATGCACTTTATTCGCTCTCAAACACATTTTGAGCAAAGGATGATACGGCAGGTCAGAGTGAGCCAGCAGAAGGTGCCAGGAGGCTCATTCCAAGTGTGCCTGACGCAGCTTCGCATCCCGTTCTATCTGCAACAGTTTCATGTGGCTGAGAAGCACTGCTGTGGAGTTACACCTAAAATGACAAAAAAAGTTTCACTCGCTGTGATAATGTATTTCAAGCAACCTAGAGGCTTTGTGGTACAAATTTTCTCCATATATGGCACATGTGTGACACGTCCAAAAAAGCACTCCACTCGCTCAGAGAAGAACGTTTTGGCACTTATGGAACACATTTAGTGTGATGTGCATTATTGCTTGGCACACACAACCATTGTTCGAAAATGCACTTTATTCGCTCTCAAACACATTTTGAGCAAAGGATGATACGGCAGGTCAGAGTGAGCCAGCGGAAGGTGCCAGGAGGCTCATTCCAAGTGTGCCTGACGCAGCTTCGCATCCCTTTCTATCTGCAACAGTTTCATGTGGCTGAGAAGCACTGCTGTGGAGTTACACCTAAAATGAGAAAAAGTGTTTCACTCGCTGTGATAATGTATTTCAAGCAACCTAGAGGCTTTGTGGTAAAAATTTTCTCCATATATGGCACATGTGTGACACGTCCAAAAAAGCACTCCACTCGCTCAGAGAAGAGCGTTTTGGCACTTATGGAACACATTTAGTGTGATGTGCATTATTGCTTGGCACACACAACCATTGTTCGAAAATGCACTTTATTCGCTCTCAAACACATTTTGAGCAAAGGATGATACGGCAGGTCAGAGTGAGCCCGCGGAAGGTGCCAGGAGGCTCATTCCAAGTGTGCCTGACGCAGCTTCGCATCCCGTTCTATCTGCAACAGTTTCATGTGGCTGAGAAGCACTGCTGTGGAATTACACCTAAAATGAGAAAAAGTGTTTCACTCGCTGTGATAATGTATTTCAAGCAACCTAGAGGCTTTGTGGTAAAAATTTTCTCCATATATGGCACATGTGTGACACGTCCAAAAAAGCACTCCACTCGCTCAGAGAAGAGCGTTTTGGCACTTATGGAACACATTTAGTGTGATGTGCATTATTGCTTGGCACACACAACCATTGTTCGAAAATGCACTTTATTCGCTCTCAAACACATTTTGAGCAAAGGATGATACGGCAGGTCAGAGTGAGCCAGCGGAAGGTGCCAGGAGACTCATTCTAAGTGTGCCTGACGCAGCTTCGCATCCCGTTCTATCTGCAACAGTTTCATGTGGCTGAGAAGCACTGCTGTGGAGTTACACCTAAAATGAGAAAAAGTGTTTCACTCGCTGTGATAATGTATTTCAAGCAACCTAGAGGCTTTGTGGTAAAAATTTTCTCCATATATGGCACATGTGTGACACGTCCAAAAAAGCACTCCACTCGCTCAGAGAAGAGCGTTTTGGCACTTATGGAAAACTTTTAGTGTGATGTGCATTATTGCTTGGCACACACAACCATTGTTCGAAAATGCACTTTATTCGCTCTCAAACACATTTTGAGCAAAGGATGATACGACAGGTCAGAGTGAGCCCGCGGAAGGTGCCAGGAGGCTCATTCCAAGTGTGCCTGACGCAGCTTCGCATCCCGTTCTATCTGCAACAGTTTCATGTGGCTGAGAAGCACTGCTGTGGAGTTACACCTAAAATGAGAAAAAGTGTTTCACTCGCTGTGATAATGTATTTCAAGCAACCTAGAGGCTTTATGGTAAATATTTCTCCATATATGGCACATGTGTGACACGTCCAAAAAAGCACTCCACTCGCTCAGAGAAGAACGTTTTGGCACTTATGGAACACATTTAGTGTGATGTGCATTATTGCTTGGCACACACAACCATTGTTCGAAAATGCACTTTATTCGCTCTCAAACACATTTTGAGCAAAGGATGATACGCAGGTCAGAGTGAGCCAGCGGAAGGTGCCAGGAGGCTCATTCCAAGTGTGCCTGACGCAGCTTCGCATCCCGTTCTATCTGCAACAGTTTCATGTGGCTGAGAAGCACTGCTGTGGAGTTACACCTAAAATGAGAAAAAGTGTTTCACTCGCTGTGATAATGTATTTCAAGCAACCTAGAGGCTTTATGGTAAATATTTCTCCATATATGGCACATGTGTGACACGTCCAAAAAAGCACTCCACTCGCTCAGAGAAGAACGTTTTGGCACTTATGGAACACATTTAGTGTGATGTGCATTATTGCTTGGCACACACAACCATTGTTCGAAAATGCACTTTATTCGCTCTCAAACACATTTTGAGCAAAGGATGATACGGCAGGTCAGAGTGAGCCCGCGGAAGGTGCCAGGAGGCTCATTCCAAGTGTGCCTGACGCAGCTTCGCATCCCGTTCTATCTGCAACAGTTTCATGTGGCTGAGAAGCACTGCTGTGGAGTTACACCTAAAATGAGAAAAAGTGTTTCACTCGCTGTGATAATGTATTTCAAGCAACCTAGAGGCTTTGTGGTAAAAATTTTCTACATATATGGCACATGTGTGACACGTCCAAAAAAGCACTCCACTCGCTCAGAGAAGAGCGTTTTGGCACTTATGGAACACTTTTAGTGTGATGTGCATTATTGCTTGGCACACACAACCATTGTTCGAAAATGCACTTTATTCGCTCTCAAACACATTTTGAGCAAAGGATGATACGGCAGGTCAGAGTGAGCCCGCGGAAGGTGCCAGGAGGCTCATTCCAAGTGTGCCTGACGCAGCTTCGCATCCCGTTCTATCTGCAACAGTTTCATGTGGCTGAGAAGCACTGCTGTGGAGTTACACCTAAAATGAGAAAAAGTGTTTCACTCGCTGTGATAATGTATTTCAAGCAACCTAGAGGCTTTGTGGTAAAAATTTTCTCCATATATGGCACATGTGTGACACGTCCAATAAAGCACTCCACTCGCTCAGAGAAGAGCGTTTTGGCACTTATGGAACACTTTTAGTGTGATGTGCAGTATTGCTTGGCACACACAACCATTGTTCGAAAATGCACTTTATTCGCTCTCAAACACATTTTGAGCAAAGGATGATACGGCAGGTCAGAGTGAGCCAGCGGAAGGTGCCAGGAGGCTCATTCCAAGTGTGCCTGACGCAGCTTCGCATCCCGTTCTATCTGCAACAGTTTCATGTGGCTGAGAAGCACTGCTGTGGAGTTACACCTAAAATGAGAAAAAGTGTTTCACTCGCTGTGATAATGTATTTCAAGCAACCTAGAGGCTTTGTGGTAAAAATTTTCTCCATATATGGCACATGTGTGACACGTCCAAAAAAGCACTCCACTCGCTCAGAGAAGAGCGTTTTGGCACTTATGGAACACATTTAGTGTGATGTGCATTATTGCTTGGCACACACAACCATTGTTCGAAAATGCACTTTATTCGCTCTCAAACACATTTTGAGCAAAGGATGATACGGCAGGTCAGAGTGAGCCAGCGGAAGGTGCCAGGAGGCTCATTCCAAGTGTGCCTGACGCAGCTTCGCATCCCGTTCTATCTGCAACAGTTTCATGTGGCTGAGAAGCACTGCTGTGGAGTTACACCTAAAATGAGAAAAAGTGTTTCACTCGCTGTGATAATGTATTTCAAGCAACCTAGAGGCTTTGTGGTAAAAATTTTCTCCATATATGGCACATGTGTGACACGTCCAAAAAAGCACTCCACTCGCTCAGAGAAGAACGTTTTGGCACTTATGGAACACATTTAGTGTGATGTGCATTATTGCTTGGCACACACAGCCATTGTTCGAAAATGCACTTTATTCGCTCTCAAACACATTTTGAGCAAAGGATGATACGGCAGGTCAGAGTGAGCCCGCGGAAGGTGCCAGGAGGCTCATTCCAAGTGTGCCTGACGCAGCTTCGCATCCCGTTCTATCTGCAACAGTTTCATGTGGCTGAGAAGCACTGCTGTGGAGTTACACCTAAAATGAGAAAAAGTGTTTCACTCGCTGTGATAATGTATTTCAAGCAACCTAGAGGCTTTATGGTAAATATTTCTCCATATATGGCACATGTGTGACACGTCCAAAAAAGCACTCCACTCGCTCAGAGAAGAACGTTTTGGCACTTATGGAACACATTTAGTGTGATGTGCATTATTGCTTGGCACACACAACCATTGTTCGAAAATGCACTTTATTCGCTCTCAAACACATTTTGAGCAAAGGATGATACGGCAGGTCAGAGTGAGCCAGCGGAAGGTGCTAGGAGGCTCATTCCAAGTGTGCCTGACGCAGCTTCGCATCCCGTTCTATCTGCAACAGTTTCATGTGGCTGAGAAGCACTGCTGTGGAGTTACACCTAAAATGAGAAAAAGTGTTTCACTCGCTGTGATAATGTATTTCAAGCAACCTAGAGGCTTTGTGGTAAAAATTTTCTACATATATGGCACATGTGTGACACGTCAGAAAAAAGCACTCCACTCGCTCAGAGAAGAACGTTTTGGCACTTATGGAACACATTTAGTGTGATGTGCATTATTGCTTGGCACACACAACCATTGTTCGAAAATGCACTTTATTCGCTCTCAAACACATTTTGAGCAAAGGATGATACGGCAGGTCAGAGTGAGCCAGCGGAAGGTGCCATGAGGCTCATTCCAAGTGTGCCTGACGCAGCTTCGCATCCCGTTCTATCTGCAACAGTTTCATGTGGCTGAGAAGCACTGCTGTGGAGTTACACCTAAAATGAGAAAAAAAGTTTCACTCGCTGTGATAATGTATTTCAAGCAACCTAGAGGCTTTGTGGTAAAAATTTTCTCCATATATGGCACATGTGTGACACGTCCAAAAAAGCACTCCACTCGCTCAGAGAAGAGCGTTTTGGCACTTATGGAACACATTTAGTGTGATGTGCATTATTGCTTGGCACACACAACCATGTTCGAAAATGCACTTTATTCGCTCTCAAACACATTTTCAGCAAAGGATGATACGGCAGGTCAGAGTGAGCCCGCGGAAGGTGCCAGGAGGCTCATTCCAAGTGTGCCTGACGCAGCTTCGCATCCCGTTCTATCTGCAACAGTTTCATGTGGCTGAGAAGCACTGCTGTGGAGTTACACCTAAAATGAGAAAAAGTGTTTCACTCGCTGTGATAATGTATTTCAAGCAACCTAGAGGCTTTATGGTAAATATTTCTCCATATATGGCACATGTGTGACACGTCCAAAAAAGCACTCCACTCGCTCAGAGAAGAACGTTTTGGCACTTATGGAACACATTTAGTGTGATGTGCATTATTGCTTGGCACACACAACCATTGTTCGAAAATGCACTTTATTCGCTCTCAAACACATTTTGAGCAAAGGATGATACGCAGGTCAGAGTGAGCCAGCGGAAGGTGCCAGGAGGCTCATTCCAAGTGTGCCTGACGCAGCTTCGCATCCCGTTCTATCTGCAACAGTTTCATGTGGCTGAGAAGCACTGCTGTGGAGTTACACCTAAAATGAGAAAAAGTGTTTCACTCGCTGTGATAATGTATTTCAAGCAACCTAGAGGCTTTATGGTAAATATTTCTCCATATATGGCACATGTGTGACACGTCCAAAAAAGCACTCCACTCGCTCAGAGAAGAACGTTTTGGCACTTATGGAACACATTTAGTGTGATGTGCATTATTGCTTGGCACACACAACCATTGTTCGAAAATGCACTTTATTCGCTCTCAAACACATTTTGAGCAAAGGATGATACGGCAGGTCAGAGTGAGCCCGCGGAAGGTGCCAGGAGGCTCATTCCAAGTGTGCCTGACGCAGCTTCGCATCCCGTTC
Source organism: Doryrhamphus excisus (assembly GCF_037039965.1). NCBI lineage: Eukaryota > Metazoa > Chordata > Actinopteri > Syngnathiformes > Syngnathidae > Doryrhamphus > Doryrhamphus excisus. The sequence continues at coordinate 3,986,739 of NC_136370.1, forward strand.
TATCTGCAACAGTTTCATGTGGCTGAGAAGCACTGCTGTGGAGTTACACCTAAAATGAGAAAAAGTGTTTCACTCGCTGTGATAATGTATTTCAAGCAACCTAGAGGCTTTGTGGTAAAAATTTTCTCCATATATGGCACATGTGTGACACGTCCAAAAAAGCACTCCACTCGCTCAGAGAAGAGCGTTTTGGCACTTATGGAAAACTTTTAGTGTGATGTGCATTATTGCTTGGCACACACAACCATTGTTCGAAAATGCACTTTATTCGCTCTCAAACACATTTTGAGCAAAGGATGATACGGCAGGTCAGAGTGAGCCCGCGGAAGGTGCCAGGAGGCTCATTCCAAGTGTGCCTGACGCAGCTTCGCATCCCGTTCTATCTGCAACAGTTTCATGTGGCTGAGAAGCACTGCTGTGGAGTTACACCTAAAATGAGAAAAAGTGTTTCACTCGCTGTGATAATGTATTTCAAGCAACCTAGAGGCTTTATGGTAAATATTTCTCCATATATGGCACATGTGTGACACGTCCAAAAAAGCACTCCACTCGCTCAGAGAAGAACGTTTTGGCACTTATGGAACACATTTAGTGTGATGTGCATTATTGCTTGGCACACACAACCATTGTTCGAAAATGCACTTTATTCGCTCTCAAACACATTTTGAGCAAAGGATGATACGCAGGTCAGAGTGAGCCAGCGGAAGGTGCCAGGAGGCTCATTCCAAGTGTGCCTGACGCAGCTTCGCATCCCGTTCTATCTGCAACAGTTTCATGTGGCTGAGAAGCACTGCTGTGGAGTTACACCTAAAATGAGAAAAAGTGTTTCACTCGCTGTGATAATGTATTTCAAGCAACCTAGAGGCTTTATGGTAAATATTTCTCCATATATGGCACATGTGTGACACGTCCAAAAAAGCACTCCACTCGCTCAGAGAAGAACGTTTTGGCACTTATGGAACACATTTAGTGTGATGTGCATTATTGCTTGGCACACACAACCATTGTTCGAAAATGCACTTTATTCGCTCTCAAACACATTTTGAGCAAAGGATGATACGGCAGGTCAGAGTGAGCCCGCGGAAGGTGCCAGGAGGCTCATTCCAAGTGTGCCTGACGCAGCTTCGCATCCCGTTCTATCTGCAACAGTTTCATGTGGCTGAGAAGCACTGCTGTGGAGTTACACCTAAAATGAGAAAAAGTGTTTCACTCGCTGTGATAATGTATTTCAAGCAACCTAGAGGCTTTGTGGTAAAAATTTTCTACATATATGGCACATGTGTGACACGTCCAAAAAAGCACTCCACTCGCTCAGAGAAGAGCGTTTTGGCACTTATGGAACACTTTTAGTGTGATGTGCATTATTGCTTGGCACACACAACCATTGTTCGAAAATGCACTTTATTCGCTCTCAAACACATTTTGAGCAAAGGATGATACGGCAGGTCAGAGTGAGCCCGCGGAAGGTGCCAGGAGGCTCATTCCAAGTGTGCCTGACGCAGCTTCGCATCCCGTTCTATCTGCAACAGTTTCATGTGGCTGAGAAGCACTGCTGTGGAGTTACACCTAAAATGAGAAAAAGTGTTTCACTCGCTGTGATAATGTATTTCAAGCAACCTAGAGGCTTTGTGGTAAAAATTTTCTCCATATATGGCACATGTGTGACACGTCCAATAAAGCACTCCACTCGCTCAGAGAAGAGCGTTTTGGCACTTATGGAACACTTTTAGTGTGATGTGCAGTATTGCTTGGCACACACAACCATTGTTCGAAAATGCACTTTATTCGCTCTCAAACACATTTTGAGCAAAGGATGATACGGCAGGTCAGAGTGAGCCAGCGGAAGGTGCCAGGAGGCTCATTCCAAGTGTGCCTGACGCAGCTTCGCATCCCGTTCTATCTGCAACAGTTTCATGTGGCTGAGAAGCACTGCTGTGGAGTTACACCTAAAATGAGAAAAAGTGTTTCACTCGCTGTGATAATGTATTTCAAGCAACCTAGAGGCTTTGTGGTAAAAATTTTCTCCATATATGGCACATGTGTGACACGTCCAAAAAAGCACTCCACTCGCTCAGAGAAGAGCGTTTTGGCACTTATGGAACACATTTAGTGTGATGTGCATTATTGCTTGGCACACACAACCATTGTTCGAAAATGCACTTTATTCGCTCTCAAACACATTTTGAGCAAAGGATGATACGGCAGGTCAGAGTGAGCCAGCGGAAGGTGCCAGGAGGCTCATTCCAAGTGTGCCTGACGCAGCTTCGCATCCCGTTCTATCTGCAACAGTTTCATGTGGCTGAGAAGCACTGCTGTGGAGTTACACCTAAAATGAGAAAAAGTGTTTCACTCGCTGTGATAATGTATTTCAAGCAACCTAGAGGCTTTGTGGTAAAAATTTTCTCCATATATGGCACATGTGTGACACGTCCAAAAAAGCACTCCACTCGCTCAGAGAAGAACGTTTTGGCACTTATGGAACACATTTAGTGTGATGTGCATTATTGCTTGGCACACACAGCCATTGTTCGAAAATGCACTTTATTCGCTCTCAAACACATTTTGAGCAAAGGATGATACGGCAGGTCAGAGTGAGCCCGCGGAAGGTGCCAGGAGACTCATTCCAAGTGTGCCTGACGCAGCTTCGCATCCCTTTCTATCTGCAACAGTTTCATGTGGCTGAGAAGCACTGCTGTGGAGTTACACCTAAAATGAGAAAAAGTGTTTCACTCGCTGTGATAATGTATTTCAAGCAACCTAGAGGCTTTGTGGTAAAAATTTTCTACATATAAGGCACATGTGTGACACGTCCAAAAAAGCACTCCACTCGCTCAGAGAAGAGCGTTTTGGCACTTATGGAAAACTTTTAGTGTGATGTGCATTATTGCTTGGCACACACAACCATTGTTCGAAAATGCACTTTATTCGCTCTCAAACACATTTTGAGCAAAGGATGATACGGCAGGTCAGAGTGAGCCCGCGGAAGGTGCCAGGAGGCTCATTCCAAGTGTGCCTGACGCAGCTTCGCATCCCGTTCTATCTGCAACAGTTTCATGTGGCTGAGAAGCACTGCTGTGGAGTTACACCTAAAATGAGAAAAAGTGTTTCACTCGCTGTGATAATGTATTTCAAGCAACCTAGAGGCTTTATGGTAAATATTTCTCCATATATGGCACATGTGTGACACGTCCAAAAAAGCACTCCACTCGCTCAGAGAAGAACGTTTTGGCACTTATGGAACACATTTAGTGTGATGTGCATTATTGCTTGGCACACACAACCATTGTTCGAAAATGCACTTTATTCGCTCTCAAACACATTTTGAGCAAAGGATGATACGGCAGGTCAGAGTGAGCCAGCGGAAGGTGCTAGGAGGCTCATTCCAAGTGTGCCTGACGCAGCTTCGCATCCCGTTCTATCTGCAACAGTTTCATGTGGCTGAGAAGCACTGCTGTGGAGTTACACCTAAAATGAGAAAAAGTGTTTCACTCGCTGTGATAATGTATTTCAAGCAACCTAGAGGCTTTGTGGTAAAAATTTTCTACATATATGGCACATGTGTGACACGTCAGAAAAAAGCACTCCACTCGCTCAGAGAAGAACGTTTTGGCACTTATGGAACACATTTAGTGTGATGTGCATTATTGCTTGGCACACACAACCATTGTTCGAAAATGCACTTTATTCGCTCTCAAACACATTTTGAGCAAAGGATGATACGGCAGGTCAGAGTGAGCCAGCGGAAGGTGCCATGAGGCTCATTCCAAGTGTGCCTGACGCAGCTTCGCATCCCGTTCTATCTGCAACAGTTTCATGTGGCTGAGAAGCACTGCTGTGGAGTTACACCTAAAATGAGAAAAAAAGTTTCACTCGCTGTGATAATGTATTTCAAGCAACCTAGAGGCTTTGTGGTAAAAATTTTCTCCATATATGGCACATGTGTGACACGTCCAAAAAAGCACTCCACTCGCTCAGAGAAGAGCGTTTTGGCACTTATGGAACACATTTAGTGTGATGTGCATTATTGCTTGGCACACACAACCATTGTTCGAAAATGCACTTTATTCGCTCTCAAACACATTTTCAGCAAAGGATGATACGGCAGGTCAGAGTGAGCCCGCGGAAGGTGCCAGGAGGCTCATTCCAAGTGTGCCTGACGCAGCTTCGCATCCCGTTCTATCTGCAACAGTTTCATGTGGCTGAGAAGCACTGCTGTGGAGTTACACCTAAAATGAGAAAAAGTGTTTCACTCGCTGTGATAATGTATTTCAAGCAACCTAGAGGCTTTATGGTAAATATTTCTCCATATATGGCACATGTGTGACACGTCCAAAAAAGCACTCCACTCGCTCAGAGAAGAACGTTTTGGCACTTATGGAACACATTTAGTGTGATGTGCATTATTGCTTGGCACACACAACCATTGTTCGAAAATGCACTTTATTCGCTCTCAAACACATTTTGAGCAAAGGATGATACGCAGGTCAGAGTGAGCCAGCGGAAGGTGCCAGGAGGCTCATTCCAAGTGTGCCTGACGCAGCTTCGCATCCCGTTCTATCTGCAACAGTTTCATGTGGCTGAGAAGCACTGCTGTGGAGTTACACCTAAAATGAGAAAAAGTGTTTCACTCGCTGTGATAATGTATTTCAAGCAACCTAGAGGCTTTATGGTAAATATTTCTCCATATATGGCACATGTGTGACACGTCCAAAAAAGCACTCCACTCGCTCAGAGAAGAACGTTTTGGCACTTATGGAACACATTTAGTGTGATGTGCATTATTGCTTGGCACACACAACCATTGTTCGAAAATGCACTTTATTCGCTCTCAAACACATTTTGAGCAAAGGATGATACGGCAGGTCAGAGTGAGCCCGCGGAAGGTGCCAGGAGGCTCATTCCAAGTGTGCCTGACGCAGCTTCGCATCCCGTTCTATCTGCAACAGTTTCATGTGGCTGAGAAGCACTGCTGTGGAGTTACACCTAAAATGAGAAAAAGTGTTTCACTCGCTGTGATAATGTATTTCAAGCAACCTAGAGGCTTTGTGGTAAAAATTTTCTACATATATGGCACATGTGTGACACGTCCAAAAAAGCACTCCACTCGCTCAGAGAAGAGCGTTTTGGCACTTATGGAACACTTTTAGTGTGATGTGCATTATTGCTTGGCACACACAACCATTGTTCGAAAATGCACTTTATTCGCTCTCAAACACATTTTGAGCAAAGGATGATACGGCAGGTCAGAGTGAGCCCGCGGAAGGTGCCAGGAGGCTCATTCCAAGTGTGCCTGACGCAGCTTCGCATCCCGTTCTATCTGCAACAGTTTCATGTGGCTGAGAAGCACTGCTGTGGAGTTACACCTAAAATGAGAAAAAGTGTTTCACTCGCTGTGATAATGTATTTCAAGCAACCTAGAGGCTTTGTGGTAAAAATTTTCTCCATATATGGCACATGTGTGACACGTCCAATAAAGCACTCCACTCGCTCAGAGAAGAGCGTTTTGGCACTTATGGAACACTTTTAGTGTGATGTGCAGTATTGCTTGGCACACACAACCATTGTTCGAAAATGCACTTTATTCGCTCTCAAACACATTTTGAGCAAAGGATGATACGGCAGGTCAGAGTGAGCCAGCGGAAGGTGCCAGGAGGCTCATTCCAAGTGTGCCTGACGCAGCTTCGCATCCCGTTCTATCTGCAACAGTTTCATGTGGCTGAGAAGCACTGCTGTGGAGTTACACCTAAAATGAGAAAAAGTGTTTCACTCGCTGTGATAATGTATTTCAAGCAACCTAGAGGCTTTGTGGTAAAAATTTTCTCCATATATGGCACATGTGTGACACGTCCAAAAAAGCACTCCACTCGCTCAGAGAAGAGCGTTTTGGCACTTATGGAACACATTTAGTGTGATGTGCATTATTGCTTGGCACACACAACCATTGTTCGAAAATGCACTTTATTCGCTCTCAAACACATTTTGAGCAAAGGATGATACGGCAGGTCAGAGTGAGCCAGCGGAAGGTGCCAGGAGGCTCATTCCAAGTGTGCCTGACGCAGCTTCGCATCCCGTTCTATCTGCAACAGTTTCATGTGGCTGAGAAGCACTGCTGTGGAGTTACACCTAAAATGAGAAAAAGTGTTTCACTCGCTGTGATAATGTATTTCAAGCAACCTAGAGGCTTTGTGGTAAAAATTTTCTCCATATATGGCACATGTGTGACACGTCCAAAAAAGCACTCCACTCGCTCAGAGAAGAACGTTTTGGCACTTATGGAACACATTTAGTGTGATGTGCATTATTGCTTGGCACACACAGCCATTGTTCGAAAATGCACTTTATTCGCTCTCAAACACATTTTGAGCAAAGGATGATACGGCAGGTCAGAGTGAGCCCGCGGAAGGTGCCAGGAGACTCATTCCAAGTGTGCCTGACGCAGCTTCGCATCCCTTTCTATCTGCAACAGTTTCATGTGGCTGAGAAGCACTGCTGTGGAGTTACACCTAAAATGAGAAAAAGTGTTTCACTCGCTGTGATAATGTATTTCAAGCAACCTAGAGGCTTTGTGGTAAAAATTTTCTACATATAAGGCACATGTGTGACACGTCCAAAAAAGCACTCCACTCGCTCAGAGAAGAGCGTTTTGGCACTTATGGAAAACTTTTAGTGTGATGTGCATTATTGCTTGGCACACACAACCATTGTTCGAAAATGCACTTTATTCGCTCTCAAACACATTTTGAGCAAAGGATGATACGGCAGGTCAGAGTGAGCCCGCGGAAGGTGCCAGGAGGCTCATTCCAAGTGTGCCTGACGCAGCTTCGCATCCCGTTCTATCTGCAACAGTTTCATGTGGCTGAGAAGCACTGCTGTGGAGTTACACCTAAAATGAGAAAAAGTGTTTCACTCGCTGTGATAATGTATTTCAAGCAACCTAGAGGCTTTATGGTAAATATTTCTCCATATATGGCACATGTGTGACACGTCCAAAAAAGCACTCCACTCGCTCAGAGAAGAACGTTTTGGCACTTATGGAACACATTTAGTGTGATGTGCATTATTGCTTGGCACACACAACCATTGTTCGAAAATGCACTTTATTCGCTCTCAAACACATTTTGAGCAAAGGATGATACGGCAGGTCAGAGTGAGCCAGCGGAAGGTGCTAGGAGGCTCATTCCAAGTGTGCCTGACGCAGCTTCGCATCCCGTTCTATCTGCAACAGTTTCATGTGGCTGAGAAGCACTGCTGTGGAGTTACACCTAAAATGAGAAAAAGTGTTTCACTCGCTGTGATAATGTATTTCAAGCAACCTAGAGGCTTTGTGGTAAAAATTTTCTACATATATGGCACATGTGTGACACGTCAGAAAAAAGCACTCCACTCGCTCAGAGAAGAACGTTTTGGCACTTATGGAACACATTTAGTGTGATGTGCATTATTGCTTGGCACACACAACCATTGTTCGAAAATGCACTTTATTCGCTCTCAAACACATTTTGAGCAAAGGATGATACGGCAGGTCAGAGTGAGCCAGCGGAAGGTGCCATGAGGCTCATTCCAAGTGTGCCTGACGCAGCTTCGCATCCCGTTCTATCTGCAACAGTTTCATGTGGCTGAGAAGCACTGCTGTGGAGTTACACCTAAAATGAGAAAAAAAGTTTCACTCGCTGTGATAATGTATTTCAAGCAACCTAGAGGCTTTGTGGTAAAAATTTTCTCCATATATGGCACATGTGTGACACGTCCAAAAAAGCACTCCACTCGCTCAGAGAAGAGCGTTTTGGCACTTATGGAACACATTTAGTGTGATGTGCATTATTGCTTGGCACACACAACCATTGTTCGAAAATGCACTTTATTCGCTCTCAAACACATTTTCAGCAAAGGATGATACGGCAGGTCAGAGTGAGCCCGCGGAAGGTGCCAGGAGGCTCATTCCAAGTGTGCCTGACGCAGCTTCGCATCCCGTTCTATCTGCAACAGTTTCATGTGGCTGAGAAGCACTGCTGTGGAGTTACACCTAAAATGAGAAAAAGTGTTTCACTCGCTGTGATAATGTATTTCAAGCAACCTAGAGGCTTTATGGTAAATATTTCTCCATATATGGCACATGTGTGACACGTCCAAAAAAGCACTCCACTCGCTCAGAGAAGAACGTTTTGGCACTTATGGAACACATTTAGTGTGATGTGCATTATTGCTTGGCACACACAACCATTGTTCGAAAATGCACTTTATTCGCTCTCAAACACATTTTGAGCAAAGGATGATACGCAGGTCAGAGTGAGCCAGCGGAAGGTGCCAGGAGGCTCATTCCAAGTGTGCCTGACGCAGCTTCGCATCCCGTTCTATCTGCAACAGTTTCATGTGGCTGAGAAGCACTGCTGTGGAGTTACACCTAAAATGAGAAAAAGTGTTTCACTCGCTGTGATAATGTATTTCAAGCAACCTAGAGGCTTTATGGTAAATATTTCTCCATATATGGCACATGTGTGACACGTCCAAAAAAGCACTCCACTCGCTCAGAGAAGAACGTTTTGGCACTTATGGAACACATTTAGTGTGATGTGCATTATTGCTTGGCACACACAACCATTGTTCGAAAATGCACTTTATTCGCTCTCAAACACATTTTGAGCAAAGGATGATACGGCAGGTCAGAGTGAGCCCGCGGAAGGTGCCAGGAGGCTCATTCCAAGTGTGCCTGACGCAGCTTCGCATCCCGTTCTATCTGCAACAGTTTCATGTGGCTGAGAAGCACTGCTGTGGAGTTACACCTAAAATGAGAAAAAGTGTTTCACTCGCTGTGATAATGTATTTCAAGCAACCTAGAGGCTTTGTGGTAAAAATTTTCTACATATATGGCACATGTGTGACACGTCCAAAAAAGCACTCCACTCGCTCAGAGAAGAGCGTTTTGGCACTTATGGAACACTTTTAGTGTGATGTGCATTATTGCTTGGCACACACAACCATTGTTCGAAAATGCACTTTATTCGCTCTCAAACACATTTTGAGCAAAGGATGATACGGCAGGTCAGAGTGAGCCCGCGGAAGGTGCCAGGAGGCTCATTCCAAGTGTGCCTGACGCAGCTTCGCATCCCGTTCTATCTGCAACAGTTTCATGTGGCTGAGAAGCACTGCTGTGGAGTTACACCTAAAATGAGAAAAAGTGTTTCACTCGCTGTGATAATGTATTTCAAGCAACCTAGAGGCTTTGTGGTAAAAATTTTCTCCATATATGGCACATGTGTGACACGTCCAATAAAGCACTCCACTCGCTCAGAGAAGAGCGTTTTGGCACTTATGGAACACTTTTAGTGTGATGTGCAGTATTGCTTGGCACACACAACCATTGTTCGAAAATGCACTTTATTCGCTCTCAAACACATTTTGAGCAAAGGATGATACGGCAGGTCAGAGTGAGCCAGCGGAAGGTGCCAGGAGGCTCATTCCAAGTGTGCCTGACGCAGCTTCGCATCCCGTTCTATCTGCAACAGTTTCATGTGGCTGAGAAGCACTGCTGTGGAGTTACACCTAAAATGAGAAAAAGTGTTTCACTCGCTGTGATAATGTATTTCAAGCAACCTAGAGGCTTTGTGGTAAAAATTTTCTCCATATATGGCACATGTGTGACACGTCCAAAAAAGCACTCCACTCGCTCAGAGAAGAGCGTTTTGGCACTTATGGAACACATTTAGTGTGATGTGCATTATTGCTTGGCACACACAACCATTGTTCGAAAATGCACTTTATTCGCTCTCAAACACATTTTGAGCAAAGGATGATACGGCAGGTCAGAGTGAGCCAGCGGAAGGTGCCAGGAGGCTCATTCCAAGTGTGCCTGACGCAGCTTCGCATCCCGTTCTATCTGCAACAGTTTCATGTGGCTGAGAAGCACTGCTGTGGAGTTACACCTAAAATGAGAAAAAGTGTTTCACTCGCTGTGATAATGTATTTCAAGCAACCTAGAGGCTTTGTGGTAAAAATTTTCTCCATATATGGCACATGTGTGACACGTCCAAAAAAGCACTCCACTCGCTCAGAGAAGAACGTTTTGGCACTTATGGAACACATTTAGTGTGATGTGCATTATTGCTTGGCACACACAGCCATTGTTCGAAAATGCACTTTATTCGCTCTCAAACACATTTTGAGCAAAGGATGATACGGCAGGTCAGAGTGAGCCCGCGGAAGGTGCCAGGAGACTCATTCCAAGTGTGCCTGACGCAGCTTCGCATCCCTTTCTATCTGCAACAGTTTCATGTGGCTGAGAAGCACTGCTGTGGAGTTACACCTAAAATGAGAAAAAGTGTTTCACTCGCTGTGATAATGTATTTCAAGCAACCTAGAGGCTTTGTGGTAAAAATTTTCTACATATAAGGCACATGTGTGACACGTCCAAAAAAGCACTCCACTCGCTCAGAGAAGAGCGTTTTGGCACTTATGGAAAACTTTTAGTGTGATGTGCATTATTGCTTGGCACACACAACCATTGTTCGAAAATGCACTTTATTCGCTCTCAAACACATTTTGAGCAAAGGATGATACGGCAGGTCAGAGTGAGCCCGCGGAAGGTGCCAGGAGGCTCATTCCAAGTGTGCCTGACGCAGCTTCGCATCCCGTTCTATCTGCAACAGTTTCATGTGGCTGAGAAGCACTGCTGTGGAGTTACACCTAAAATGAGAAAAAGTGTTTCACTCGCTGTGATAATGTATTTCAAGCAACCTAGAGGCTTTATGGTAAATATTTCTCCATATATGGCACATGTGTGACACGTCCAAAAAAGCACTCCACTCGCTCAGAGAAGAACGTTTTGGCACTTATGGAACACATTTAGTGTGATGTGCATTATTGCTTGGCACACACAACCATTGTTCGAAAATGCACTTTATTCGCTCTCAAACACATTTTGAGCAAAGGATGATACGGCAGGTCAGAGTGAGCCAGCGGAAGGTGCTAGGAGGCTCATTCCAAGTGTGCCTGACGCAGCTTCGCATCCCGTTCTATCTGCAACAGTTTCATGTGGCTGAGAAGCACTGCTGTGGAGTTACACCTAAAATGAGAAAAAGTGTTTCACTCGCTGTGATAATGTATTTCAAGCAACCTAGAGGCTTTGTGGTAAAAATTTTCTACATATATGGCACATGTGTGACACGTCAGAAAAAAGCACTCCACTCGCTCAGAGAAGAACGTTTTGGCACTTATGGAACACATTTAGTGTGATGTGCATTATTGCTTGGCACACACAACCATTGTTCGAAAATGCACTTTATTCGCTCTCAAACACATTTTGAGCAAAGGATGATACGGCAGGTCAGAGTGAGCCAGCGGAAGGTGCCAGGAGGCTCATTCCAAGTGTGCCTGACGCAGCTTCGCATCCCGTTCTATCTGCAACAGTTTCATGTGGCTGAGAAGCACTGCTGTGGAGTTACACCTAAAATGAGAAAAAAAGTTTCACTCGCTGTGATAATGTATTTCAAGCAACCTAGAGGCTTTGTGGTAAAAATTTTCTCCATATATGGCACATGTGTGACACGTCCAAAAAAGCACTCCACTCGCTCAGAGAAGAGCGTTTTGGCACTTATGGAACACATTTAGTGTGATGTGCATTATTGCTTGGCACACACAACCATTGTTCGAAAATGCACTTTATTCGCTCTCAAACACATTTTCAGCAAAGGATGATACGGCAGGTCAGAGTGAGCCAGCGGAAGGTGCCAGGAGGCTCATTCCAAGTGTGCCTGACGCAGCTTCGCATCCCGTTCTATCTGCAACAGTTTCATGTGGCTGAGAAGCACTGCTTTGGAGTTACACCTAAAATGAGAAAAAGTGTTTTACTCGCTGTGATAATGTATTTCAAGTAACCTAGAGGCTTTGTGGTAAAAATTTTCTACATATAAGGCACATGTGTGACACGTCCAAAAAAGCACTCCACTCGCTCAGAGAAGAGCGTTTTGGCACTTATGGAAAACTTTTAGTGTGATGTGCATTATTGCTTGGCACACACAACCATTGTTCGAAAATGCACTTTATTCGCTCTCAAACACATTTTGAGCAAAGGATGATACGCAGGTCAGAGTGAGCCAGCGGAAGGTGCCAGGAGGCTCATTCCAAGTGTGCCTGACGCAGCTTCGCATCCCGTTCTATCTGCAACAGTTTCATGTGGCTGAGAAGCACTGCTGTGGAGTTACACCTAAAATGAGAAAAAGTGTTTCACTCGCTGTGATAATGTATTTCAAGCAACCTAGAGGCTTTGTGGTAAAAATTTTCTACATATATGGCACATGTGACACGTCCAAAAAAGCACTCCACTCGCTCAGAGAAGAGCGTTTTGGCACTTATGGAACACATTTAGTGTGATGTGCATTATTGCTTGGCACACACAACCATTGTTCGAAAATGCACTTTATTCGCTCTCAAACACATTTTCAGCAAAGGATGATACGGCAGGTCAGAGTGAGCCAGCGGAAGGTGCCAGGAGGCTCATTCCAAGTGTGCCTGACGCAGCTTCGCATCCCGTTCTATCTGCAACAGTTTCATGTGGCTGAGAAGCACTGCTGTGGAGTTACACCTAAAATGAGAAAAAAAGTTTCACTCGCTGTGATAATGTATTTCAAGCAACCTAGAGGCTTTGTGGTAAAAATTTTCTCCATATATGGCACATGTGTGACACGTCCAAAAAAGCACTCCACTCGCTCAGAGAAGAGCGTTTTGGCACTTATGGAACACATTTAGTGTAATGTGCATTATTGCTTGGCACACACAACCATTGTTCGAAAATGCACTTTATTCGCTCTCAAACACATTTTGAGCAAAGGATGATACGGCAGGTCAGAGTGAGCCAGCGGAAGGTGCCAGGAGGCTCATTCCAAGTGTGTCTGACGCAGCTTCGCATCCCGTTCTATCTGCAACAGTTTCATGTGGCTGAGAAGCACTGCTGTGGAGTTACACCTAAAATGAGAAAAAAAGTTTCACTCGCTGTGATAATGTATTTCAAGCAACCTAGAGGCTTTGTGGTAAAAATTTTCTACATAAATGGCACATGTGTGACACGTCCAAAAAAGCACTCCACTCGCTCAGAGAAGAGCGTTTTGGCACTTATGGAACACTTTTAGTGTGATGTGCATTATTGCTTGGCACACACAACCATTGTTCGAAAATGCACTTTATTCGCTCTCAAACACATTTTGAGCAAAGGATGATACGGCAGGTCAGAGTGAGCCCGCGGAAGGTGCCAGGAGGCTCATTCCAAGTGTGCCTGACGCAGCTTCGCATCCCGTTCTATCTGCAACAGTTTCATGTGGCTGAGAAGCACTGCTGTGGAGTTACACCTAAAATGAGAAAAAGTGTTTCACTCGCTGTGATAATGTATTTCAAGCAACCTAGAGGCTTTGTGGTAAAAATTTTCTACATATATGGCACATGTGTGACACGTCCAAAAAAGCACTCCACTCGCTCAGAGAAGAGCGTTTTGGCACTTATGGAACACTTTTAGTGTGATGTGCATTATTGCTTGGCACACACAACCATTGTTCGAAAATGCACTTTATTCGCTCTCAAACACATTTTGAGCAAAGGATGATACGGCAGGTCAGAGTGAGCCCGCGGAAGGTGCCAGGAGGCTCATTCCAAGTGTGCCTGACGCAGCTTCGCATCCCGTTCTATCTGCAACAGTTTCATGTGGCTGAGAAGCACTGCTGTGGAGTTACACCTAAAATGAGAAAAACTGTTTCACTCGCTGTGATAATGTATTTCAAGCAACCTAGAGGCTTTGTGGTAAAAATTTTCTCCATATATGGCACATGTGTGACACGTCCAAAAAAGCACTCCACTCGCTCAGAGAAGAGCGTTTTGGCACTTATGGAACACTTTTAGTGTGATGTGCAGTATTGCTTGGCACACACAACCATTGTTCGAAAATGCACTTTATTCGCTCTCAAACACATTTTGAGCAAAGGATGATACGGCAGGTCAGAGTGAGCCAGCGGAAGGTGCCAGGAGGCTCATTCCAAGTGTGCCTGACGCAGCTTCGCATCCCGTTCTATCTGCAACAGTTTCATGTGGCTGAGAAGCACTGCTGTGGAGTTACACCTAAAATGAGAAAAAGTGTTTCGCTCGCTGTGATAATGTATTTCAAGCAACCTAGAGGCTTTGTGGTAAACATTTTCTCCATATATGGCATATGTGTGACACGTCCAAAAAAGCACTCCACTCGCTCAGAGAAGAGCGTTTTGGCACTTATGGAACACATTTAGTGTGATGTGCATTATTGCTTGGCACACACAACCATTGTTCGAAAATGCACTTTATTCGCTCTCAAACACATGTTGAGCACAGGATGATACGGCAGGTCAGAGTGAACCAGCGGAAGGTGCCAGGAGGCTCATTCCAAGTGTGCCTGACGCAGCTTCGCATCCCGTTCTATCTGCAACAGTTTCATGTGGCTGAGAAGCACTGCTGTGGAGTTACACCTAAAATGAGAAAAAGTGTTTCACTCGCTGTGATAATGTATTTCAAGCAACCTAGAGGCTTTGTGGTAAACAATTTCTCCATATATGGCACATGTGTGACACGTCCAAAAAAGCACTCCACTCGCTCAGAGAAGAGGGTTTTGGCACTTATGGAACACTTTTAGTGTGATGTGCATTATTGCTTGGCACACACAACCATTGTTCGAAAATGCACTTTATTCGCTCTCAAACACATTTTGAGCAAAGGATGATACGGCAGGTCAGAGTGAGCCAGCGGAAGGTGCCAGGAGGCTCATTCCAAGTGTGCCTGACGCAGCTTTATTCACTCCACAGCAGTGCTTCTCAGCCACATGAAACTGTTGCAGATAGAACGGGATGCGAAGCTGCGTGAGGCACACTTGGAATGAGCCTCCTGGCACCTTCTGCTGGCTCAGAATGACCCGCCGTATCATCCTTTGCTCACAATGTTTTTGAGAGTGAATAAAGTGCATTTTCGAACAATGGTTGTGTGTACCAAGCAATGAAGCACATCACACTAAATGTGTTCCAAAAGTACCGAAACGCTCTTCGGAGGCCTTCTCTGAGCGAGTGGAGTGCTTTTTTGGACGTGGCACACTTGTGCCATATATGGAGAAATTTTTTACCACAAAGCCTCTAGGTTGCTTGAAATACATTATCACAGTGAGAGAAACACATTTTCTCATTTTAGCTGTAACTCCACAGCAGTGCTTCTCTGCCACGTGAAACTGTTGCAGATAGAACGGGATGCGAAGCTGCGTCAGGCACACTTTAAATGAGCCTCCTGGCACCTTCCGCTGGCTCACAATGACCAGCCTTATAACCCTTTTCTCACAAAGTGTTTGAGAGCGAATAAAGTGCATTTTCGAACAATGGTTGTATGTGCCAAGCAATAAAGCACATCACACTAAATGTGTTCCATAAGTGCCAAAACGTGCTTCGGAGGTCTTCTCTGAGCGATGGAGTGCTTTTTTGGACGTGGCACACATGTGCCATATATGGAGAAAATTTTTACAGCAAAGCCTATAGGTTGCTTGAAATACATTATCACAGCGAGAGAAACACATTTTCTCATTTTCGCTCTAACTCTACAGCAGTGCTTCTCTGCCACGTGAAACTGTTGCAGATAGAACGGGATGCGAAGCTGCGTCAGGCACACTTGGAATGAGCCTCCTGGCACCTTCCGCTGGCTCACTCTGACCTGCCGAATCATCCTTTGCTCAAAATGTGTTTGAGAGCGAATAAAGTGCATTTTCGAACAATGGTTGTGTGTGCCAAGCAATAATGCGCATCACACTAAATGTGTTCCATAAGTGCCAAAACGCTCTTCTCTGAGACCGCGGTGAAGTTAGTTTTACGTTGGACGTTGGATATTCGCCTCCGTAGAAACGGCGGTCGTTCCCCTCACTGTGCCGGGCTGCTCTCTCCTGCTGCGGGGAGCTCACACGGAAGTCCCGCCCTCTGAACTGCTTGTTCGGACAAGGGACCGTCAATAAATTTCCATTCATTTCTATTCCATTGACGAGAGTTTGCTAAAAAAAAAAAATTAAATCACACCACAAATTGATCCACAACCGTGTCAAATAATTACTCGTATCCTGAAAACATTTGACACGCCCATTTTTAGAAGTTTTATATTTTATTGGGCTTCATATGACATTTTAACATGAAAAAATTGAAAGATTTTGTATTATAGCATGCAGGCCATGCGACCTTGGCACTTCAAATAATTTTATGTTAATCACTTTATATTAATATTACAATGCATACCTTAAACTGTTGGTGAGCTATAACAGATTAATTATTTGAGTGGTGTTCTCGCTGCTTTAGGGAAAAGACACTGGTTTCTTTGCTCCAGGGCCACCAGACTGGTAGACAGTCTCCTCAAAACAACTGGAACTGCTAAAGGGACACCATTTGTCGGATTGTTTGCATTGCCCCCATCTCATGTCCTGCTCTGCCCTGTCCAGCTCGCTGCTGAACTTTGGGTTACTGTGGTATTACTTTCTGCACAAACTATTGCTGGAGTATTAAAAAGCAGTATATTAATTCTATCTGTGAAGTTTGGGTGTTATACGCGTGCTATGCTGCATAAAAAGTCATTGAAAAATGTATTGATTGAATTATTGCGATAATATTTTGAATTATTTACAATAAATCCATTTAATATGAAAACTGGCCTTGTAGTACTATGCACACCTTTTTGTTTTTCAAATAATGTTTAATCTGATTTAATATGAATTTGTTACACAAGTCATTATAAATACTGTCCAGGTCATATGACCTTTGACCTGCCTACCACCTTGTATCAGTAGGAATTGTCTGCTAGTACCATACATGCCTTATTGCTTTGCTACTCAACTTTTCTAGGATTTTATATAATTTTTTTACACAAATTATTACCAATAGCTTCCAGGTCATGTGACCTTTGACCTCCAAACCACTTTGTATCAGTTGGACTTGTCTGTTAGTACCGTACACGACTTATTGCTCTGCTACTCAACTTTGCTAAGATTTTTTATATTTTTTTTCCACAAATCATTATCAATAGCTTCCAGGTCATGTGACCCTTGGCCTCCAAACTACTTTGTATCAGTGGGACTTGTCTGCCAGTACTATACAAGCATTTTTGCTTTGCTACTCAACTTTGCAAGGATTATACAGTGAAGAAAATAAGTATTTGAACACCCTGCTATTTTGCTATTTCTCCCACTTAGAAATCATGGAGGGGTCTGAAATTTTCATCGTAGGTGCATGTCCACTGTGAGAGAGATAAACTAAAAAGAAAAATCCAGAAATCACAATGCATGATTTTTTAACAATTTATTTGTGTGATACAGCTGCAAATAAGTATTTGAACACCTGAGAAAATGAATGTTAATATTTGGTACAGTAGCCTTTGTTTGCTATTACAGAGGTCAAACGTTTCCTGTAGTTTTTCACCAGGTTTGCACACACTGCAGGAGGGATCTTGGCCCACTCCTCCACACAGATCTTCTCTAGATCAGTCAGGTTTCTGGGCTGTCGCTGAGAAACATGGAGTTTGAGCTCCCTCCAAAGATTTTCGATTGGGTTCAGGTCTGGAGACTGGCTGGGCCATGCTAGAACCTTGATATGCTTCTTACGGAGCCACTCCTTGGTTTTCCTGGCTGTGTGCTTCGGGTCGTTGTCGTGTTGGAAGACCCAGCCACGACCCATCTTCAATGCTCTGACAGAGGGAAGGAGGTTGTTCCCCAAAATCTCACAATACACGGCCCCAGTCATCCTCTCTTTAATGCAGTGCACTCGTCCTGTCCCATGTGCAGAAAAACACCCCGAAAGCATGATGCTACCACCCCCATGCTTCACAGTAGGGATGGTGTTCTTCGGATTGTACTCTTCATTCTTCTTCCTCCAAACACGCTTATTGGAATTATGACCAAAAAGTTCTATTTTGGTCTCATCTGACCATAAAACTTTCTCCCATGACTCCTCTGTATCATCCAAATGGTCATATGCAAACTTAAGACGGGCCTTGACATGTGCTGGTTTAAGCAGGGGAACCTTTCGTGCCATGCATGATTTCACATCATGACGTCTTAGTGTATTACCTACAGTAACCTTGGAAACGGTGGTCCCAGCTCTTTTCAGGTCATTGACCAAGTCCTGTCGTGTAGTTCTGGGCTGATTCCTCACCTTTCTTAGAATCATTGAGACCCCACGAGGTGATATCTTGCATGGGGCTCCACTCCGATTGAGATTGACCGTCATGTTTAGCTTCTTCCATTTTCTAATGATAGCTCCAACAGTGGACCTTTTTTCACCAAGCTGCTTGGTAATTGCTCCGTAGCCCTTTCCAGCCTTGTGGAGGTGTACAATTTTGTCTCTGGTGTCTTTGGACAGCTCTTTGGTCTTCGCCATGTTACAAGTTAAAGTCTTACTGATTGTATGGGGTGGACAGGTGTCTTTATGCAGCTAACGACCTCAAACAGGTGCATCTGATTCAGGATGATACATGGAGTGCAGGTGGACTTCTAATGGGCAGACTAACAGGTCTTTCAGGGTCAGAATTCTAGATGATACACAGGTGTTCAAATACTTATTTGCAGCTGTATCACACAAATAAATTGTTAAAAAATCATGCATTGTGATTTCTGGATTTTTCTTTTTAGTTTATCTCTCTCACAGTGGACATGCACCTACGATGAAAATTTCAGACCCCTCCATGATTTCTAAGTGGGAGAAATAGCAAAATAGCAGGGTGTTCAAATACTTATTTTCTTCACTGTATATGATTTTTTTACACAAATCATTACCAATATTTTCCAGTGCATGTGACCTTTGACCTCCAAACCACCTTGTATCAGTGGGACTTGTCTGCCAGTACTATACAAGCATTTTTGCTTTGCTACTCAACTTTGCTAGGATTATATATGATTTTTTTACACAAATCATTACCAATATTTTCCAGTGCATGTGACCTTTGACCTCCAAACCACCTTGTATCAGTAGAAATTGCCTGCTAGTACCATACACGCCTTTTTGCTTTGCTACTTAACTTTGCTGGGATTTTATATAATTTTTTTACACAAATCATTACCAATAGCTTCTAGGTCATGTGACCTTTGACCTCCAAACCCCTTTGTATCAGTAGGACTTGTCTGCTAGTGCTATACGCGCCTTATTGCTTTGCTACTCAACTTTGTTGGGATTTTATATAATTTTTTGAAATTAAATTCTATCAATAGCTTCCAGGTCATGTGATCTTTGACCTCCAAATCACTTTGCATCAGTTGAACTTGTCTGTTATTACCGTGCACGACTTATTGCTCTGCTATTTAACTTTGCTGGGATTTTATATAATTTTTTGAAATAAAATGATATCAATAGTTTCCAGGTCGTGTGACCTTTGACCTCCAAACCACCTTGTATCAGTAGGACTTGTCTGCTCTTATCATACACGCCTTTTTGCTTTGCTACTTAACTTTGCTTGGATTTTATATAATTTTTTTACACAAATCATTACCAATAGCTTCTAGGTCATGTGACCTTTGACCTCCAAACCACCTTGTATCAGTAGGACTTGTCTGCTAGTACTTCACACGCCTTTTTGCTTTGCTACTCAACTTTGCTGGGATTTTATATACTTTTTTGAAATTAAATTCTATCAATAGCTTCCAGGTCATGTGACCTTTGACCTCCAAAACACTTTGTATCAGTTGAACTTGTCTGTCAGTACCGCACACGACTTATTACTCTGCTACTCAACTTTGCTAGGATTATATATGAATTTTTTACACAAATCATTACCAATATTTTCCAGGTTATGTGACCTTTGACCTTTAAACCACCTTGTATCAGTAGGACTTGTCTGCTAGTACTACACACGCCTTTTTGCTTTGCTACTCAACTTTGCTGGGATTTTATATAATTTTTTGAAATTAAATTCTATCAATAGCTTCCAGGTCATGTGACCTTTGACCTCCAAATCACTTTGTATCAGTTGAACTTGTCTGTTAGTACCGTGCACGACTTATTGCTCTGCTGCTCAACTTTGCTAGGATTTTTGATGATTTTTTTACACAAATCATTACCAATATTTTCCAGGTCATGTGACCTTTGACCTCCAAACCACCTTGTATCAGTAGGACTTGTCTGCTAGTACTACACACGCTTTTTTGCTTTGCTACTCAACTTTGGTGGGATTTTATATAATTTTTTTACACAAATCATTACCAATAGGTTCTAGGTCATGTGACCTTTGACCTCCAAACCACCTTGTATCAGTAGGACTTGTCTGCTAGTACTTCACACGCCTTTTTGTTTTGCTACTCAACTTTGCTGGGATTTTATATACTTTTTTGAAATTAAATTCTATCAATAGCTTCCAGGTTATGTGACCTTTGACCTCCAAAACACTTTGTATCAGTTGAACTTGTCTGTTAGTACCGCACACGACTTATTACTCTGCTACTCAACTTTGCTAGGATTATATATGAATTTTTTACACAAATCATTACCAATATTTTCCAGGTCATGTGACCTTTGACCTTTAAACCACCTTGTATCAGTAGGACTTGTCTGCTAGTACTACACACGTCTTTTTGCTTTGCTACTCAACTTTGCTGGGATTTTATATAATGTTTTTAATTTAAATTCTATCAATAGCTTCCAGGTCATGTGACCTTTGACCTCCAAATCACTTTGTATCAGTTGAACTTGTCTGTTAGTACCGTGCACGACTTATTGCTCTGCTGCTCAACTTTGCTAGGATTTTTGATGATTTTTTTACACAAATCATTACCAATATTTTCCAGGTCATGTGACCTTTGACCTCCAAACCATCTTGTATCAGTAGGACTTGTCTGCTAGTACTACACACGCTTTTTTGCTTTGCTACTCAACTTTGGTGGGATTTTATATAATTTTTTTACACAAATCATTACCAATAGCTTCTAGGTCATGTGACCTTTGACCTCCAAACCACCTTGTATCAGTAGGACTTGTCTGGTAGTACTTCACACATCTTTTTGCTTTGCTACTCAACTTTGCTGGGATTTTATATAATTTTTTAAAATAAATTCTATCAATAGCTTCCAGGTCATGTGACCTTTGACCTCCAAAACACTTTGTATCAGTTGAACTTGTCTGTTAGTACCGCACACGACTTATTACTCTGCTGCTAAACTTTGCTAGGATTTTTGATGATTTTTTTACACAAATCATTACCAATATTTTCCAGGTCATGTGACCTTTGACCTCCAAACCACCTTGTATCAGTAGGACTTGTCTGCTAGTACTACACACGCCTTTTTGCTTTGCTACTCAACTTTGCTGGGATTTTATATAATTTTTTGAAATTAAATTCTATCAATAGCTTCCAGGTCATGTGACCTTTGACCTCCAAAACCCTTTGTATCAGTTGAACTTGTCTGTTAGTACCGCACACGACTTATTACTCTGCTACTCAACTTTGCTAGGATTTTTGATGATTTTTTTAAACAAATCATTACCAATATTTTCCAGGTCATGTGACCTTTGACCTCCAAACCACCTTGTATCAGTAGGACTTGTCTGCTAGTACTACATACGCTTTTTTGCTTTGCTACTCAACTTTGCTGGGATTTTATATAATTTTTTTACAGAAATCATTACCAATAGCTTCTAGGTCATGTGACCTTTGACCTCCAAACCACCTTGTATCAGTAGGACTTGTCTGCTAGTACTTCACACGCCTTTTTGCTTTGCTACTCAACTTTGCTGGGATTTTATATAATTTTTTTAAATTAAATTCTATCAATAGCTTCCAGGTCATGTGACCTTTGACCTCCAAAACACTTTGTATCAGTTGAACTTGTCTGTTAGTACCGCACACGACTTATTACTCTGCTACTCAACTTTGCTAGGATTTTTGATGATCCATTTACACAAATCATTACCAATATTTTCCAGGTCATGTGACCTTTGACCTCCAAACCACGTTGTATCAGTAGGACTTGTCTGCTAGTACTACACACGCTTTTTTGCTTTGCTACTCAACTTTGCTGGGATTTTATATAATTTTTTTACAGAAATCATTACCAATAGCTTCTAGGTCATGTGACCTTTGACCTCCAAACCACCTAGTATCAGTAGGACTTGTCTGCTAGTACTTCACACGCCTTTTTGCTTTGCTACTCAACTTTGCTGGGATTTTATATAATTTTTTGAAATTAAATTCTATCAATAGCTTCCAGGTCATGTGACCTTTGACCTCCAAAACACTTTGTATCAGTTGAACTTGTCTGTTAGTACCGCACACGACTTATTACTCTGCTAGTCAACTTTGCTAGGATTATATATGAATTTTTTACACAAATCATTACCAATATTTTCCAGGTCATGTGACCTTTGACCTCCAAACCACCTTGTATCAGTAGGACTTGTCTGCTAGTACTACACACGCCTTTTTGCTTTGCTACTCAACTTTGCTGGGATTTTATATAATTTTTTGAATTTAAATTCTATCAATAGCTTCCAGGTCATGTGACCTTTGACCTCCAAATCACTTTGTATCAGTTGAACTTGTCTGTTAGTACCGTGCACGACTTATTGCTCTGCTGCTCAACTTTGCTAGGATTTTTGATGATTTTTTTACACAAATCATTACCAATATTTTCCAGGTCATGTGACCTTTGACCTCTAAACCACCTTGTATCAGTAGGACTTGTCTGCTCGTCCTACACACGCCTTTTTGCTTTGCTACTCAACTTTGCTGGGATTTTATATAATTTTTTGAAATTAAATTCTATCAATAGCTTCCAGGTCATGTGACCTTTGACCTCCAAAACCCTTTGTATCAGTTGAACTTGTCTATTAGTACCGCACACGACTTATTACTCTGCTACTCAATTTTGCTAGGATTATATATGAATTTTTTACACAAATCATTACCAATATTTTCCAGGTCATGTGACCTTTGACCTCCAAACCACCTTGTATCAGTAGGACTTGTCTGCTAGTACTACACACGCCTTTTTGCTTTGCTACTCAACTTTGCTGGGATTTTATATAATTTTTTGAAATTAAATTCTATCAATTGCTTCCAGGTCATGTGACCTTTGACTTCCAAATCACTTTGTATCAGTTGAACTTGTCTGTTAGTACCGTGCACGACTTATTGCTCTGCTGCTCAACTTTGCTAGGATTTTTGATGATTTTTTTACACAAATCATTACCAATATTTTCCAGGTCATGTGACCTTTGACCTCTAAACCACCTTGTATCAGTAGGACTTGTCTGCTAGTAGTACACACGTCTTATTGCTTTGCTACTCAACTTTGCTGGGATTTTATATATATTTTTGAAATTAAATTCTATCAATAGCTTCCAGGTCATGTGACCTTTGACCTCCAAATCATTTTGTATCAGTTGAACTTGTCTGTTAGTACTGTACACGACTTATTGCTCTGCTACTCAACTTTGCAAGGATTATATATGAATTTTTTACACAAATCATTACCAGTAGCTTCCAGGTCATGTGACCTTTGACCTCCAAACTGCCTTGTACCGATAGGAATTGTCTGCTACTACCATACTCATCTTTTTGCTTTTCTACCTGACTTTCATAAGCATGATAGATTGCATGATATTTTTTATATGAACTATTATAAATAGCTCCAGGTTATATGACCCTTGACCTCCAAATCACTTTGAATCTTTCATACTCCCATGCTGGTACCATACACTCCCTTTTTATGGTCCTCCTGATATCTGCAACTATCTTTTTAGTTTTCAAGTTGATACCGAGGCAGGCGTGTAATTGGAGGATCATAACCCATGCAATGTCCAAGTCAATCCATTTTGTTTATGTAGCAGAATTAAACAAACACAAGGTTTCCAAAGTGCTGCACAAGCACAATAAAGACAATGAAAATGTCAGTCTGGTAAATTAGAGTAATATAAGATAAAATAAAATATAAAAAAAGCACAAAAATATAAAATCCATAAAATAAAATAAGATATAATACAGTACGATCAAAGTCAAAAAAATGAAAAAAAATAACCCCCACCCCCAAAACAGTCAAAAGTCAGCCTCCGACTAAGTGTTAAAACCCATGGAGAAGAGGTGGGTCTTAAGATTTAAAAACAGACGGAGAGGAGGCCTGTTTGATACACTGTGGCAGATTAGTCCAAAGTTTTAGGGTTGCAACAGCAAAGGCACGATCCCCCCTGTGCTTCCGCTTTGTTCCTCAGGAGCAACTGATCAGCTGACCTGACCAGACTGTAGAGTGCAAAAGTAAAAAAGCTCAGAGCGGTCCGGCAGTTAGGTGATGATTTGTGACTGGAGTTGGTAAGCGAGTTGTTAGATTGCCAGTGGCCTGTGCAGTGAAGCAGAGGGATCAGGGATGTACTCTGTAGGACCAATGTTAGTGTTTCTTACTTTGCTCCAATACAGTCTGGGCTAGCAGCGTTAATAGCTCAACTACCTTTCTCACCTGAGTGATGGTAACATTGGCTGTTTTCCACATCAAATAATCTTGTTAGTAGTAGAGGTATTTTATTGATAAATTAACTCCAATTTCACCAGGCATTTCTACACTGTATATGCAGCAGAGTCTGGTGCGGGCAGCGCGGTAACCATGGTGATGACAGATGCTCCTTCACATGACATACCAGTCCTGCTGCAGGAGGGCGACTGACAAAGAGAAGTGTTGAGTGAGTTCATTTGGTTAATCTTGACAACCTTTGTGAAACCTGAATGTATTTCCTCCAATTCTGCTTTGACCTCACTTTTAATTCATTTTAATAAGGCTGTTACCATTTCAACATTAACCTTTTTTCTGCATCAATCCTCCAGGTGTTTCTCCTTTTATGAGAGTCGTCACATTGAGCGGTTTCCGTTCTCAGACCCTGCTACAGCCACAAACTAATAGACTGTCGCTGGCCTGTAGGATGTTCACATACCTCCTGGGTGCTGGTGGCTGTAACCGAAGCCAAGAAGCAGCAGCAGAGTACTGCAAACAACAACAATAAGACTTGTGATAACACTTTAAAGGGGGACAGCACTTTGGGGGTAATTTAAAATTTTTTTTTTTTTTGGGGGGGTAATTTTTCTATGTATTACTCCATGAGATAAGTTTATATAATATATAAAGGATGTCATGTTTGAACTAGTGAGCTGTTTTAAAACCCAAAATGGAGATGCAAAATGTGGGATAAAAATGCTTACTAAAGAGAAGGTGCCCTTACAGGGAAAGAGCAAACAAACACCAAAAGGGTAAGCAAAAAGTACAACTGAGAACACAGTCCAATGCTAAATACAAAAAACAAAAACACTTCAGAAAAAGGGCTTACAGGCAAAAAGCAGGGCACAAGGCACAAGAACAAAAAACACAGCTGACAGAAAGTCTGCGGGTAAAAACTGGGTAAGGGTAACGTAAAATACCACGGCATAAAACAGTTGGCGAGTACTCACGACACTAAGATTAAAAGCCCGAAAACAAGGGGCCTGAGAGTCCACACACGAGGCCAAGTGGACAGGAGGTGTGCAACAGGTAGTCATAAAAGAAGCTTGAGGAACAATCTGGTGGTGTGCTGGGCTCTGAGTGCAGCTTAAGTAATCCAGGGGATAATTGGCCTCAGGTGTGTGCAGAAAAGACCAGCCTGCTGCCCATCCAGGATGCACTGTAAGAAAAAGGCAGCAGGTGGCAGCAGAGCGACGACACAGCTCATGACACGTCATTGGGATACACCTATTTGGCCTGTGAAGCCCTCTTAAAAAACCTCTAACAAAGTTGCATGGTTTGATATCCATGCTGTGATCATACAATAAGACGTACACTAATGATGACATATAATAGTTGCTGTATCTTTCCATATTTTGATTATTTAAAACACAACCCAAACTTTGTTTCTAAGCGCATTAGATATTAGGCGGCATACATACAGCGACAAAACTTCCAATGTCTACTCTCTGTGGGATGGCTGTGTCTTGCAGCACAAGACGTGTGCTCCAGTCCTCAGGCAAATGCTGCTGGAAAACGAGCATCTTGTTGAGTCTTTGTAGTGGAACTTAGAGCGAAGTATCCACTCTTTTGTCTGTGAATTATGCTGAGACCAGCGATTAGTGAAACGCCGTGTTCGTCCCCAAAATAAATATTGTTTTACATTTTAACTGCCATAATAACAATATGGCTGTGGCTTGATTAATATACTAGGCAGTTCTGTAAATGGACATTGTTGGCGTTTTTTGTGGTCAAAATAGATATTTCCCATGATGTCTGTTGTGAGCTAACTCATTTTAACTCATTTTCTCATGTTAGAATGCACAGAAAAGGGAAAGAAATATGTGTTCATGTTTCACATTGTGAATGATGTGAAGGATCGTGAATGATGGGTAAAATTTAAAAAAAAAGCAGTTCCCCTTTAAAGGGGACCGTTTATACTAATTTTGCAAGCCTTTATATTGAGTTGTGGTCTCCTATAGTGCAGCAAACACAATAACCCGCACAGAAAACTTTTTACATTTAGCAGAATCTGCACCTATTCCAGCTATATTACCTTTCATTTGTGCTTCCTGCCCAAATGGTGTGTTGTCATTTATTCCACCTACGGCCTGCCTCCAGGCATGCCCCCTACACTGCGATTGGTCACAAGGCCAAAGTGCGGCTGAACTATGAACCATATAAGGAAGTTCGCCCCTCTGTGACATCACTAAGGGGCAGTTTTACCATTACTTTTACAACTGAGCATTTTGAGCAATCCTAAACTTCTTTCAGGATTCACTTCGAAGTACACAAAGCTCATTATCTGAAACTTTGGGATCATTTAAGACGAGAATACAACATTCTAACTACACTCAAAAAAAAAATATTTAGCCTCAACAAAAAAAATCAACGCAACAGTTTCCATTAGTCTTTCTTAGTTATGACAACTTAATTTGAAATTGCTTTGAACCAACAAACAATATTGCATTGCACGAAATAGCTTTTCCTCTTCACTCAAAGCTTATTTTAAGTAATGCTTACTGAATAATTGTTATATCAAATATGTTGAGTCAACTGACTGAATCATTTTATTCAAAGTCGTTTAATTTGTTGTCTACTTAATTATAATAACAATGCACACAACTTTTTAAGTAGCAGTAACTTATTATATATATATATATATATATATATATATATATATATATATATATTTATATTTATATATATATATATACTTCATTTTTTCTTTTTGATATTTTTTGTACTTTCAAGAAATACAGTTCAACCACTGCTTTTGTGCAATTAGCTGCATATTTTTATTTTGAACGCAAGCGTTGCAAAAAGAAAGTAAGAAAACAATCTTACATTTCAACTGCTCCTCTCTGACAAAAGTTTGTAATTCTTATGTATGTTTGTGTGAGCAGCTCAAAATAACCAGATACAAAGTCTTCATAAATATATAACAGCAAAAGACAACTCGTCCAATGTTATGGCAAGAGACAAACTGCAAAAGACTGAAAGCTGCATAGTAACATAAGTATAATCCTAACTAAGCCCGCATCAGCCATTTGAAAACAAACTAAAAACATTCTCTAAAATATGGGCTAAAATATGTGAGTGTAATATATATATGTAAATATATGAGAAACAGTCTCCTTTTTTGTTGCATCTTCAGTTCAATAAACTAACTTTGGGCTAAAATATGAACAGATTTTTTAACTAATACCGTTTTGTCCACTGTCACAACTGTCATGAAGGTTGAACATACTTTACAGCATAATACTAACTAGCCTAACAGAAACTCATTTTCAATTTTTTTCTTTGTTGCCTCTTCAAAAATCACGTCGCCTGAATAATATGTGACAGTGTCAGTGTTCTGAAACAGAGGGATCTGCAATTTTTAGAAAACAATGTTTTTCAGACCCATGACTTTAGCACTGCCTCTAAGCCCATCCAGGTCAAGAAACAACTTTTGAAAAGCTTCAAAAGTATATTTCAGTTTTTTGCAGTAGCTGA
This sequence comes from Doryrhamphus excisus, assembly GCF_037039965.1. Taxonomy (NCBI): domain Eukaryota; kingdom Metazoa; phylum Chordata; class Actinopteri; order Syngnathiformes; family Syngnathidae; genus Doryrhamphus; species Doryrhamphus excisus. The sequence continues at coordinate 4,014,697 of NC_136370.1, forward strand.
GGTTAAGGGCATAAATGACACCCATCAACAAGGCACAGCACCTTGGTGTTCTGATCCAGAGGTAGACCTGTCTCCAACAATGGCGATTTTCATCATGTGACTTTCAAGGCTGGTCTCGAACTCTTGGTTGTCCTTTAAAAGGAAAAGAAAATGGATTTATTGTCTTTCATGGTTTACATTTGACCTTAAATTTGTCTGTAAATGTGGCTGTGGCACTTGGGTAACAGTTGCTGTAGGTAGCAGTTACACGGCTAAACTAGCTCCGGGGAAGAATACAACTAACATGTGGTTACAGTGCTATACAAGCTAGCAGTCACATCTTTAAAAAAGCTAAGTTTTACTTATCTCAATGAAAGTCTACTGTGACTAATTTAAAGCCATCACTTCAGTAGAACAAATAGAAATACATTTTACTCACCATGAAATGTTGCTTCAGCCTCCTGCACCGTCTTGTCTTGTAGGAGATGGAACTTAAAATGGAAAGGTTAATGTTGAGAAAAATTATGTTACCAAGCTAATTTTATTAAGTCATGGCAACTTGAATTTTGTTTTAAAAATTTTAAGTGTATATGACATTCTAAATTAACTTCATGTAATAGCCAACATTATTACTTGAACCTAACTTAAAAAATAAAGTTAGCAACTTAGAAAGTTTATCTAAATCAATTAATTACATTTTTTTACATTGCATTTATGTATTAAATCAAGTGGTGTCAAAAGATACTCTGAATTATTTTTTAGAGTGTACATTTATAGGTCAGAAAAGTGGAAAAAGCATAATCGGTCACCTTTCAGGCCTGAGAGGATTCATTCTATGGATATAGGCCTACATATATTGTACATAACATATAACACTAGTATATATAGTAGCGGTTTAAGTACTTTGTCTAGTAAGTAGTTACTTTAATTATATACTATATAGTACATTAGTTAATGATTTTGTTACTTTTCAGAAGTAACATGTCACTACTAATTACTTACTTAAAAATAGAACCCACAACCCCAGGCATTAACCTTGCTGATTTAACTTGGATTCAGGCTGTGTTTTTGGTTGCCTTCATACAGCTCAGTTGCATGTTTCTTTAAATGTTTTTCTACACGTACCAAAAACCTGTAGGGGGCGATTTTATTAGCAAACTTATAGCGACCTACAGGCAGACAGACAGGTGTGGAAAACAAAGATTTCATTTTTTGCATCTCGTTAAACATTTAAAATGGGGCGCTATAGAAAAGGACAAAAAAGAAAAAATACAGACCTTTGGGCAAGGGCCGGAGGCAAAGCTTCTGTGACACATTCATTTGTGGCGAATGGATTCGCAGGGCCCAACGCCCCTTGCTCGGAGAAGTGGGCCGCCATTACTCGCGATCTTTTTGGGGAATCCGAGCCACAGTTTCAGAAATGGGTAAAAACTATTTGGTTTGAAAACCGAAGAGGAATTCGAAGTGACGTTCAAAATCAAGAAGGTAATGCTTTAGATGTTTTTTTCTCAACATAAAGGAACTTTTTATGTTAATTGGGTTCAACGAGGGTGCAAGTCTTGGGGTATCCCGATATGTTATTGTGCCCATCCGCAGAGTTTTTTTTAATATTTACGTTTACATGTTTACTTTTTTCTAACTCATTAACTTATCAGGTAAATGTTAGCCGGCAGCTAGTAAAGACAAGCAATGTATGTAAACACACTTAAGTTATAGTGGCGTCGCTGGGAGCAATTTCTGGTTCACTGTCTATATGTAAATAGCTCTTCAGTTGATTGTTGAGAGTCACTCTGTTGTTAGTTATTGTTCTATATAACCTGAAAGAGTGTCTCGTTGGTTTGTAGTCATCTGTTGTGTTGCTGTGTGATGTTTTGTTTTAATTTTTGTCACACCATGACTGAGACTGTTATGCTGAGTGATTACCTACTGGGATCTCTTAGCAGGCTGTTGTTGATGAATATGAGCTTTTTATGAGCTTGTAGTATGAAGTTGTCTTCATACACCAAACATGCATTGATTTACATGTAGGTAAGGGTGCAATTTTATAAAAACATTAAATAAAAACAATATTATTTAACCATGCCAAACACACATTTGAGTGGGCCGTGCAAGATGACCCTTTTTTATTTACCAGGGAGGTTATGGCGATATACATCATCCATTTGCATAAGTACACTTGCAAGCATCACATATATGTGTCATACCTGGAATGTAGCGCTCATGGGACAGAGTATTAGTGGGGACATTTTGTATTAAATAAAATTCAAATATCAAGAAAATACATTCATTATAGCTATATGCTGTGCAATTACTGTCATTACTACTGTACAATTTTAGTAGGGCTTCATAATTTGTATATATGATACAATGGTTTTGCTACTGTAACTGGGGGTGTTTGAGGGGAAAGCCAAATACAAAAAAATTAATGTAATTTATTATTTTAGGAATACAAGAAGGAAATGGCACAGATGAAGAAAGGCAGACAAAAAGACAAAGAAAACATCCATCTCAGCCACAGCCGCCATCTACACCCGAATGGCCTCAACCGCCCTCACCACTACCTCCTCAGCCACAGCCGCCATCTACACCCGAATGGCCTCAACCGCCCTCACCACTACCTCCTCAGCCACAGCCGCCATCTACACCCGAATGGCCTCAACCATCCTCACCACTACCTCCTCAGCCACAGCCGCCATCTACACCCGAATGGCCTCAACCATCCTCACCACTACCTCCTCAGCCACAGCCGCCATCTACACCCGAATGGCCTCAACCATCCTCACCACTACCTCCTCAGCCACAGCCGCCATCTACACCCGAATGGCCTCAACCATCCTCACCACTACCTCCTCAGCCACAGCCGCCATCTACACCCGAATGGCCTCAACCGCCCTCACCACTACCTCCTCAGTCACAGCTGCCATCTACACCCGAATGGCCTCAACCATCCTCACCACTACCCCCTCAGCCACAGCTGCCATCTACACCCGAATGGCCTCAATCGCCCTCACCACTACCTCCTCAGCCACAGCCGCCATCTACACCCGAATGGCCTCAACCGCCCTCACCACTACCTCCTCAGCCACAGTCGCCATCTACACCCGAATGGCCTCAACCATCCTCACCACTACCTCCTCAGCCACAGCCGCCATCTACACCCGAATGGCCTCAACCATCCTCACCACTACCCCCTCAGCCACAGCTGCCATCTACACCCGAATGGCCTCAACCGCCCTCACCACTACCTCCTCAGCCACAGCCGCCATCTACACCCGAATGGCCTCAACCGCCCTCACCACTGCCTCCTCAGCCACAGCCGCCATCTACACCCGAATGGCCTCAACCATCCTCACCACTACCTCCTCAGCCACAGCCGCCATCTACACCCGAATCGCCTCAACCATCCTCACCAGAGTCACATAATGTCTCCTCACATCAGTCACCACAGCCAAAAATTACAAATGTGCAGAAGACAAATATCCGACGATGTAATTCTGGGCCGCAGTCTTTTACAATATTTATCAAGAAAGAGCAGTGGACCAAAATAAAACCAGGATCCGGGGCAAACAAGTTAAGAGCCCCATGGACAGACATGTTTTATAACCAGTTTGTTCAAACAAACCCCTGCTGTCCTTTATCCTTCAAATACCAACATGTCCAGAAAACATCAAGCAGAAAAAAACCCAGCAATTACTTCCATGCATCAGCAATCTGTGCTTTTGACAGCTGCAATGCTGTTTACCACTTCAAAAGAAAATTTGAACCATCATCTTCCTTCAAAAAAATTGCATTTAAAGTAACACGAATTGGTGAGGTTACACACCAAAAAAAAGAAAGAAAATTCCGTCCAGCAAAATACAGCAGAAGAGGAGCTATTGCCAAAGCAGTGAGAAAAGGAATAAGTAATTACTACTATTCTGAACTCAAAAAAACCCCCAAAGAAGAGCTTCTTGCCGGGAACATCACCAAGAGTCTGACCAAGGATGTTCTAAAAACCATCAGTGCCGAGGTCAGACAAGCAAATAGGTTGCATAATGATACGCTGCTTGAGCTCTTGCTCACTCAAAAAATCATAAAGGAGAGTGGTAGTCACCCGACATCAAAAGGATATGTTACAAATTTACAAAGTCGATCCCCTGGCAATACACCTGCAAACCGATTCTGGACTTCAGATTCTGGCTGAGCATTTAAAAAAACAAAGCGTAACCCTGCATTTGGATGCAACAGGAGGCGTTATCCAAAAAATACCTAAAGGGAAGCGCATTCTATATTATGCTCTGGTATTACCAGGCGGGGGAAAAAACAAACCCCCCTTGCCAGTTTCGGAGCTAATAACAAATTACCATGCCGTCCCTTCAATCACACACTGGCTCATGAACTTTCATCGACAGCTGTCACACATCACCAAAAGGAAAATAAGTCAGGTGGAGACAGACTTCAGTTGGGCACTTATAAACAGTGTTTTACTGGCCTTCAATAAAGAAGACATCTCAGCTTATATCCGAAAAGTGTACGCCATTGTCCACCATCAAGGTGACTTCAACCGACCCTTCACTGTCCTTCATCTCTGTGCTGCCCATATTTTAAAAGCTGTCAGCCAGGCAATCGGCAGCAAAACCAAATGCAAAGAAACCAAGGAATTTGCTACCTACTGTTTTGCTGCTGTCCAAAACAGCACAGATGTTGAAACAGCGCTACAAATCTTTTATCATATGTGCGTTGTTTTCCTCAGTGAAGAAGAAAACAACTTGCTTCGGGGGAGTCTACAGCATCTTCACAAGGTCATGAAGATCCACAAAGCTGAGTCTCTGACTGAGGTCTGTGAGAAGGGAGACCCTGGATCAGCGAATCAGTTTGTGGATCAGTCACCCTTTACCAAAGCCTTCTGTCAAAAAAGGGACCAAGCTGAGTCGGACATTTCTCATCAAGAAAAAAATGGACAGGCCAATGCATACTTCTGCCCAGGTGTTGTGGAAATTCTTTTGAGGAAATACATGGGCCTCTTTCCTCTCTGGAGTGGAATTGCACTGGGCGATCTTAAAAGATACGATAAGACTGTCAAAATAACAAATCAAACCAAAAAAACCAGAGAAACCAACTGTTATGTGGAGATGTGGTTTGGATTGGTAAAAAACTCTGTTTTACAGAGAAAAAGGCATTTAAGACCAGCGGAATTTGTGAACATCATGTACAGTGCACTGCAGGGACGGTATGTCGAACATCTAAACGAGCACAACCTACCAATAGAAATACTGTACAGAGGAAAAGACTCTCATTTAATGCCGGACGATGACCATCAGGAGGCCTGGAATAAACGCAGCAGCAGTACTGCCAAGTCTGCCAGGTCAAAGTATTTCAACCCCCCCAGGATATTGCCAAAACCAAAAATAAAAACACAACTGAGGAAAGAAACCGAGGCACAGGTAAACTTTTTTCAATGCAAGCCAATGTAACTCTATGTAATTGCAGTATTACCTTGTATAGAAATTTAATTCTAACAGTGTGCACATTATCAAAAATGCACAACTTGAATATGGTATTCATCAATACAAAAAATTCTGTTTATGTTTTACAGTTGAAGTTATTGTGGCAAAAAGAGGAAACAGAGATCGTTGTGGCTGCCATCCCTTCTCAACATGTAGGATCGAGTATCCTTATTCGCCAGAGTGAGCTTCAGACCCTCAGACCTCATGAATGGCTGGTTGGAGAGGTATACATGTGTGTGTTTGTATGTATCTCTGCATATACATATATGGACGGACATTAATTGCATATTTCTCAGGTAATTGAGGCTATGCTCCACCTTGCTGCCCACAAGAAAGGGGTACTGGACCACATTTATATGATGGACCACTTCACGGCTGGGGTAATATTGTTTGGAGAGCAACATCAGGTGGAAAGAAACCTGTTATCAAAGGTAATTAATGGTTATGACATGTAATGTATAATTACACATTACAGGAAATTGTAATATTTCAAAGCTTAATAGTAATGATGATAATAATGCATTTTCTTTTGTAAGATTTTAAGGATCCAAAAAGAACATACCTACAATCATAGCAAAGTAAATCAAATAAGTAAATATTTTAAATGTCATGATAATTCGTGGCTGCACTGGGTTTTCAGTGCATTTTCAGTGCTGTGCTGGGGGTGTAAGTGATGGCGCATCTGATCTGGGCGGCCTGATGCGATACGTGGGCCCAGTCAATGGCGTCTAGGCCTGCCTGTGGATGAGCCCACACTGTCTTCTTTTCAGCCCTTCTCAAGTTGTTCTATTTGTAAAAAATAGCATTAATTTTTCCTCATAATATAATTAAAGTCCAGGTTAAAGTTTCTCCTAGTAGAAAGCAAAAGTTCACAGTGAAGTCCCAGAGACAGTCGGTGAAATTTTGTTGCAATCCTAATTAAATTCTAAGTCCAAATGAGGCATTGGAGGCAGGTTCCAATTTATATATTTTATCTTTAGTGGGGAGTAGCTGTCCGTCTTAACTATTTCCGTCAAAGGTACAGTCCACTTTGAGGCAAATGTGGGCTTTTTCAGGTGGCACATGGTGATAAGACAGAGAACCGCTGAACAGTATATAAACCTTTTTTCTACTCCTCGGTACTCTGGCGGCCTCTAGTGGACAAAAAGAATACTTTTTTAAATTTAGCAAATCATTGATGATATTTTTTGCTGGGTGTCATTGACTAAGGAAGTAGAGCTAGTCAGTCAACCAGAAACTGGAATATTGGAGGTTTGATCCTTGCTCCCTCCACCCAGTCGTCACTCTTGTGTCCCTGACAAAGATACTTCACCCACCTTGTCTCCAGTGCGGCCCACACTGGTGTATGAATGTGAATGAATGTTTCTTGGTGGTCGAAGAGGCCATAGGCGTAAACTGGAAACCATTTTTCCAGCAGTGTACTACAGGGCAGCTGTGGCTACGGATGTTGATTCCACCACATGTGTGTAACTGAGGAGTGAATGGATAATGGGTTCACTTAATTGTGAAGCACTTTGAGTACCTTGTAAAAAGGTATGATTCTAATTAATATTAATTATAACTTATAACTTCCTTCACCTTGTTTATTAAACAAGGATGCGAGGAATGACACTCGATTGCAGGTAACATGTACTGAATATTTTAATAATAATAGTTGTAGTGAACGGCAGCGACACAGCAATGAGCACTACAATGGCAAAAACATGAAAACTAAAATTACCAGCGGATGCATGAAACAAGAAACATACGGCAGGCAAGCACAGAACAGGGCAACACAGAAACATGGCATTGACACAGGAGCACAGGTGGATACCGTGCAACTAAGAGACAAACAGGAGATGGACCCAATTAGAGCATTGCCTTGGCCTGGATGGAAACTGGATGACATGGAGCAGAAGCAGGGGGCGTCTTTTCCACCAGACACTGAAGAAGCAGCAGAAGAGGCAAATGGTTTCTTCTGGCTTGCTGCAGTGAGCCCTGCGTCTTGACCAACAAGAAAGGGAGCAGATTGTGCTTCCTCTAACGCACAGCAGATGGCACCATCTGGTGAAGGGGTGTCACACAGTATGTAGATACAATATGTTACCTATTCTCCCTAGTACTCTCCCTAGTACTCTCCCTGGTCCTCTCCCTGGTCCTCTCCCTAGTCCTCTCCCTAGTCCTCTCCCTAGTCCTTTCTGTAGTCCTCTCCCTAGTCCTCAGTGTAGTTGCATGTAGGTGTACACAGAAATTTTTTGAAGTCGTTGCTCAATTATTTGTGTAATGATTTCCTTATTCTTGTAATAGGTTGATCTGGCAAGTTACGACGCAGTTCTTGCAGCTGTCAATGTTAACAGCAATCACTGGAATTTGCTGGTTTGTAATTGTTTTAATGACACAGAAGACTTTGCATTACATTAGCTGACTAAACTGACTTTATATACTGCCTTTTTGTTGCAGTTTGTTCATGTGGAACAAAAAACAGTGTACCTGTTAGATCCCAGTGGACACGCTGCAGAAAAGAAGGCGTCAAAAATGGCTGCGAAAAAACTCAAGTAAATATTTATGCTTACAACTCACATTATGTAAAATGTAAAATAATAAATGTTTTTCCAGGGAATACCTGCACATGAGAAGAGTGCGCCACAAAGCAAAGGACTGGATTGATATTGATTGGGAAGGGGCGGTGATCAAACATCCACTGCAAAAGAATGGAAGCAGTTGTGGTGTCATCGTAGCCAAGGTAATTTACAGAATACAATTGAGCATAATTGTACTTGAAACCTGCTCTATTAACAAAATTATGTCTAGATGGCAAAGGAAATTATTCAGTCGTTTCCAAGGATCCCCAATATTACGTTTTCAACAACGACAGACAGCATGAGAGCTGAAAGAAAAACAATGGCCCTTGAACTTCTGCAGGGATCAGGTAGCTAATAGGTCATCAGTTTATAAAGTACATTTTTAATGCACTCATTGAAAATATAATGATCTTGTAGTTTTCCAAATGGATTCCTGGTGTGGGATCTGTGCCTCCAAAGACCCACCTACATCTACTGCTGCCACAGCAACATCGGCTAGGAAAAGTGATACTGGCTGGGTAAGATTGATAATGCAGTTTGAAATTACATTTACAGGACATTAATTGTTGATTTTGACAGTTTCTTTTTTTCCCCAATATGACAGATTCAATGTGACATATGTGACCGGTGGTTTCACGGGGAATGCGTTGGAATGAAAATTGACGATCTCAAGAAGGCTGAAGATCATGACTGTCTGTGTCCTCTGTGCCAATAAAAGTTGATGTTGGCAGAACATTGTGCTTTAAGTGTTTTTGTGTCTTGTCCAGCCTTTACGGCAGATCTAGATACCCCTACATGCTAAACAGATTTACTATGCCAGGGAAAAGTGTAAGCTACAATTACCATGTTATATAAAACAACTGTCATGATCTGTGTTGTTGCTCTACTCTGCTCCCACAGTACTAACAGACAAGTCCAACTGATACAAAGCGGTTTGGAGGCCAAGGGTCATATCACCTGGAAGCTATTGATAATAGTTCATATATAAAAAAATATATAAAATCTCAGGAAAATTAAGTAGCAAAGCAAAAGACGTGTATAGTACTAGCAGACAAGTCCCACTGATACAAAGTAGTTTGGAGGTCAAAGGTCACAGGCACTGGAAGCTATTGATAATATTTATTTTAAAAAATTTATATAAAATCCCAGCAAAGTTGAGTCGCAAAGCAATAAGGCGTGTATGATAAGAGCAGACAAGTCCTACTGATACAAAGTGGTTTGGAGGTCAAAGGTCACATGACCTGTAAGCTAATGGTGATGATTTGTGTAAAAAATTCCTTAAAAATCCTAGCAAAGTTAAGTAGCAAAGCAAAAAGGCATGTATGGTACTAGCAGACAAGTCCTACTGATACAAGGTGGTTTGGAGGTCAAAGGTCACATGACCTGGAAGCTATTGGTAATGATTTGTATAAAAAATTCATATAAAATCCAAGCAAAGTTAAGTAGCAAAACAAAAAGGCATTTATGATACTAGCAGACAAGTCCTACTGATACAAGGTGGTAGGCAGGTCAAAGGTCACATGACCTGGAAAATACTGGTAATGATTTGTGTAAAAAATTCATCAAAAATCCGAGCAAAGCGAAGTACCAAAGCAAAAGACGTGTATAGTACTAGCAGACAAGTCCCACTGATACAAAGTAGTTTGGAGGTCAAAGGTCACAGGCACTGGAAGCTATTGATAATATTTATTTTAAAAAAATTATATAAAATCCCAGCAAAGTTGAGTAGCAAAGCAATAAGGCGTGTATGATAAGAGCAGACAAGTCCTACTGATACAAAGTGGTTTGGAGGTCAGAGGTCACATGACCTGTAAGCTATTGGTGATGATTTGTGTAAAAAATTCATATAAAATCCTAGCAAAGTTAAGTAGCAAAGTAAAAAGACGTATATAGTACTAGCAGACAAGTCCTACTGATACAAAGTAGTTTGGAGGTCAAAGGTCACATGACCTAGAAGCTATTGGTAATGATTTGTGTAAAAAAATTATATAAAATCCCAGCAAAGTTGAGTAGCAAAGCAAAAAAGCGTGTGTAGTACTAGCAGACAAGTCCTACTGATACAAGGTGGTTTGGAGGTCAAAGGTCACATGACCTGGAAAATATTGGTAATGATTTGTGTAAAAAAATCATCAAAAATCCTCGCAAAGTTGAGCAGCAGAGTAATAAGTCGTGTGCGGTACTAACAGACAAGTTCAACTGATACAAAGGGTTTTGGAGGTCAAAGGTCACATGACCTGGAAGCTATTGATAGAATTTAATTTCAAAAAATTATATAAAATCCCAGCAAAGTTGAGTAGCAAAGCAAAAAGGCGTGTGTAGTACTAGCAGACAAGTCCTACTGATACAAGGTGGTTTGGAGGTCAAAGGTCACATGACCTGGAAAATATTGGTAATGATTTGTGTAAAAAATTCATATATAATCCTAGCAAAGTTGAGTAGCAGAGTAATAAGTCGTGTGCGGTACTAACAGACAAGTTCAACTGATACAAAGTGTTTTGGAGGTCAAAGGTCACATGACCTGGAAGCTATTGATAGAATTTAATTTAAAAAAATTATATAAAATCCCAGCAAAGTTGAGTAGCAAAGCAAAAAGGCGTGTGAAGTACTAGCAGACAAGTCCTACTGATACAAGGTGGTTTGGAGGTCAAAGGTCACATTACCTAGAAGCTATTGGTAATGATTTGTGTAAAAAAATTATATAAAATCCCAGCAAAGTTAAGTAGCAAAGCAAAAAGGCGTGTATGATAAGAGCAGACAAGTCCTACTGATATAAGGTGGTTTGGAGGTCAAAGGTCACATGACCTGGAAGCTATTGATAGAATTTAATTTCAAAAATATATATAAAATCCCAGCAAAGTTGAGTAGCAAAGCAAAAAGGTGTGTGTAGTACTAGCATACAAGTCCTACTGATACAAGGTGGTTTGGAGGTCAAAGGTCACATTACCTAGAAGCTATTGGTAATGATTTGTGTAAAAAAATTATATAAAATCCCAGCAAAGTTGAGTAGCAAAGCAAAAAGGCGTGTGTAGTACGAGTGACAAGTCCTACTGATACAAGGTGGTTTGGAGGTCAAAGGTCACATGACCTGGAAAATATTGGTCATGATTTGTGTAAAACATTCATCAAAAATCCTAGCAAAGGTAAGTAGCAAAGCAAAAAGGCGTGTGTAGTACTAGCAGACACGTCCTATTGATACAAAGTGGTTTGGAGGTCAAAGGTCACATGACCTGGAAGCTATTGGTAATGATTTGTGTAAAAAATTCATATATAATCCCAGCAAAGTTGAGTAGCAGAGCAATAAGTCGTTACACGGTACTAACAGACAAGTTCAACTGATACAAAGTGATTTGGAGGTCAAAGATCACATGACCTGGAAGCTATTGATAGAATTTAATTTCAAAAAATTATAAAAAATCCCAGCAAAGTTGAGTAGCAAAGCAATAAGGCGTGTATAGCACTAGCCGACAAGTCCTACTGATACAAAGTGGTTTGGAGGTCAAAGGTCACATGACCTAGAAGCTATTGGTAATGATTTGTGCAAAAAAATTATATACAATCCCAGCAAAGTTAAGTAGCAAAGCAAAAAGGCGTGTATGGTACTAGCAGGCAATTCCTACTGATACAAGGTGGTTTGGAGGTCAAAGGTCACATGCACTGGAAAATATTGGTCATGATTTGTGTAAAAAAATTCATCTAAAATCCTAGCAAAGTTAAGTAGCAAAGCAAAAAGACGTGTATAGTACTAGCAGACAATGCCCACTGATACAAAGTGGTTTGTAGGTCAAAGGTCATATGACCTGGACAGTATTTATAATGACTTGTGTAACAAATTCTTATTAAATCAGCTTAAACATTATTTGAAAACCAAAAAGGTATGCATAGTACTGCAAGGCCAGTTTTCATATGAAATGGATTTATTGTAAGTAATTCAAAATATTAGCCCAAGAATTCAATCAATACATTTTTCAATGACTTTTTATGCAGCATAGCACTCGTATAACAGTCAAAGTGCAGAGATGGAGTTAATAAATACTGCTTTTTAACACTCCAACAATAGTTTGTGCAGAAAGTAATACCACAGTAACCCAAAGTTCAGCAGCTAGCTGGACAGGGCAGAGCAGGACATGAGATGGGGACAATGCAAACAATCCGACAAATGATGTCCCTTTAGCAGTTCCAGTTGTGTTGAGGATACAGACTGTCTACCAGTCTGGTGGCCCTGGAGCAAAGAGACCAGTGTCTTTTCCCTGAAGGCAGCAAGGGGAAATAATAATTGTCTCAGGTATTGTGTGATGTGGTGTGGTGTAGATGATGCTCTCTGGAAGTTTTTCCCGAGCGATTATACCTGCTGTGTTCAACACAGCCTTACTGCAGCGAGAACACCACTCAAATAATCCATCTGTTATAACTGCGCTAATGGTATGGTAATAGCTCACCTACAGTATAAGGTATGCATCGTAATATTAATATAAAGTGATTTGAAGTGCCAAGGTCGCATGGCCTGCATGCTATAATACAAAATATTTCATTTCGTCATGTTAAAAGGTCATATGAAGCCCAATAAAATATAAAAAAAATAGAAATCGGCGTTCCAAATGTTTTTAGGGTATGACTAATTATTTATCACCTTTATGGATCAATTTATGGTGTGATTTTTATTTTTTTAAGCAAACAATAGAAATGAATGGAAATTTATTGACGGTCCCTTGTCCGAACAAGCCGTTCAGAGGGCGGGACTTCTGTGTGAGCTCCCCGCAGCAGGAGAGAGCAGCCCGGCACAGTGAGGGGAACGACCGCCGTTTCTACGGAGGCGAATATCCAACGTCCAACGTAAAACTAACTTCACCGCAGTTTCTCTGAGCGAGTGGAGTGCGTTTTTGGACGTGTCACACATGTGCCATATATGGAGAAATTTTTTACCACAAAGCCTATAGGTTGCTTGAAATACATTATCACACTTTTTCCTCATTTTAGGTGTAACTCCACAGCAGTGCTTCTCAGCCACATGAAACTGTTGCAGATAGAACGGGATGCGAAGCTGCGTCAGGCACACTTGGAATGAGCCTCCTGGCACCTTCCGCTGGCTCACTCTGACCTGCCGTATCATCCTTTGCTCACAATGTGTTTGAGGGCGAATAAAGTGCATTTTCGAACAATGGTTGTGTGTGCCAAGCAATAATGCACATCACACTAAATGTGTTCCATAAGTGCCAAAACGCTCTTCTCTGAGCGAGTGGAGTGCTTTTTTGGACGTGGCACACATGTGCCATATATGGAGAAAATTTTTACCACAAAGCCTATAGGTTGCTTGAAATACATTATCACAGCGAGTGAAACACTTTTTCTCATTTTAGGTGTAACTCCACAGCAGTGCTTCTCAGCCACATGAAACTGTTGCAGATAGAACGGGATGCGAAGCTGCGTCAGGCACACTTGGAATGAGCCTCCTGGCACCTTCCGCTGGCTCACTCTGACCTGCCGTATCATCCTTTGCTCAAAATGTGTTTGAGAGCGAATAAAGTGCATTTTCGAACAATGGGTGTGTGTGCCAAGCAATAAAGCACATCACACTAAATGTGTTCCATAAGTGCCAAAACGCTCTTCTCTGAGTGAGTGGAGTGCTTTTTTGGACGTGTCACACATGTGCCATATATGGAGAACATTTTTACCACAAAGCCTATAGCTTGCTTGTAATACATTGTCACAGCGAGAGAAAAACACTTTTTCCTCATTTTCGCTCTAACTCTACAGCAGTGCTTCTCAGCCACATGAAACTGTTGCAGATAGAACGGGATGCGAAGCTGCGTCAGGCACACTTGGAATGAGCCTCCTGGCACCTTCCGCTGGCTCACTCTGACCTGCCGTATCATCCTTTGCTCAAAATGTGTTTGAGAGCGAATAAAGTGCATTTTCGAACAATGGTTGTGTGTGCCAAGCAATAATGCACATCACACTAAAAGTGTTCCATAAGTGCCAAAACGCTCTTCTCTGAGCGAGTGGAGTGCTTTTTTGGACGTGTCACACATGTGCCATATATGGAGAACATTTTTACCACAAAGCCTCTAGGTTGCTTGAAATACATTATCACAGCGAGTGAAACACTTTTTCTCATTTTAGGTGTAACTCCACAGCAGTGCTTCTCAGCCACATGAAACTGTTGCAGATAGAACGGGATGCGAAGCTGCGTCAGGCACACTTGGAATGAGCCTCCTGGCACCTTCCGCTGGCTCACTCTGACCTGCCGTATCATCCTTTGCTCAAAATGTGTTTGAGAGCGAATAAAGTGCATTTTCGAACAATGGTTGTGTGTGCCAAGCAATAATGCACATCACACTAAAAGTGTTCCATAAGTGCCAAAACGCTCTTCTCTGAGCAAGTGGAGTGCTTTTTTGGACGTGTCACATATGTGCCATATATGGAGAAAATTTTTACCACAAAGCCTCTAGGTTGCTTGAAATACATTATCACAGCGAGTGAAACACTTTTTCTCATTTTAGGTGTAACTCCACAGCAGTGCTTCTCAGCCACATGAAACTGTTGCAGATAGAACAGGATGCGAAGCTGCGTGAGGCACACTTGGAATGAGCCTCCTGGCACCTTCTGCTGGCTCAGAATGACCCGCCGTATCATCCTTTGCTCACAATGTTTTTGAGAGTGAATAAAGTGCATTTTCGAACAATGGTTGTGTGGTGCCAAGCAATGAAGCACATCACACTAAATGTGTTCCAAAAGTACCAAAACGCTCTTCGGAGGCCTTCTCTGAGCGAGTGGAGTGCTTTTTTGGACGTGGCACACATGTGCCATATATGGAGAAATTTTTTAATGGCTACTGTCGGCCGTAACCACCGCTGCAACCGCCGCCAGCAACCAACAGCACACTCACTCCACAAGACACGCCCCCACCCCTGGTGCATTCACGGTCAGCCGGAACAGTCGGACACCCAAGAGCACAACGTAAACATGAAAACATCAGGGTCGCTACAATACATTATCACAGCGAGTGAAACACTTTTTCTGATTTTTGCTCTAACTCCACAGCAGTGCTTCTCTGCCACGGGAAACTGTTGCAGATAGAACGGGATGCGAAGCTGCGTGAGGCACACTTGGAATGAGCCTCCTGGCACCTTCTGCTGGCTCAGAATGACCCGCCGTATCATCCTTTGCTCACAATGTTTTTGAGTTAGAGCAAAAATCAGAAAAAGTGTTTCACTCGCTGTGATAATGTATTGTAGCGACCCTGATGTTTTCATGTTTACGTTGTGCTCTTGGGTGTCCGACTGTTCCGGCTGACCGTGAATGCACCAGGGGTGGGGGCGTGTCTTGTGGAGTGAGTGTGCTGTTGGTTGCTGGCGGCGGTTGCAGCGGTGGTTACGGCCGACAGTAGCCATTATTCTGGTTGCCAATAAAGAGCTTGTCAGCGACCACAGTTGTGTGATTTCCCTAGCGTCGGCAACGACGCTACATTGGTGTTAGAAGTAAAGACAAACCCGGGCGGCATGATGGCTCGCCGGGTTGACGGTGGCGGCCGCCTGAAAGTTAAGGAGGAGGAGGTGGATGCTGTTGGCGGCATGTGGCAAGGTGAGCCGGTGCTCGACAGTGTCGCGGAGCACGCTGCTCACCTTCGCCGGGCAGCCAGACGGCTCGCGTCGGAGGCCGGCTTCGGATCGCTGAGAGACGAGAGGTACGCGGAAACAGAGAGTGAAGACGATCGCGGCGCCCATGGCGGCAACATGGCTGCCGGCGTACAAGGCGTGAGCAAAGATAGCGGCGCCCACGGCAGCCAGCAGCATGTGAAGACGCCGAAATACAACGGAAGGGCAGATTGGGAAGCATTCCACGCCCAATTTGAACTGTTGGCACGGGCTGTTGGCTGGTCAGATGATCATAAAGCTCTACAGCTTGCCCTGTGCCTTACTGATGAAGCTTTGTCATGTTTACTCTTGCTGAGCCCAGCTGAAAGACATGACTATGGGGCCTTGGTGGGTGCCCTACGGCGGCGTTTTGGACAATGCAGCCTGCCTAGCGTTCTGCGCTCCGAGCTGTCTAACAGGCAAAGACAGGTTGGGGAACCGCTCCGTGTGCTGGCTAATGACATTGAAACCCTGATGAGACGTGCGTATGCGCACATGCCCACTGATGTGCAAAGCGAGCTAGCCAGAGACCAGTTCATCTGGGCCATTACCCCCAGGGAGCTGCGCATACAGACACAGTTGGCACAGCCCCTTACCCTGCAGGAGGCGCTGGAGCTGGCGGTGGAAAGAGAGGTCGTAGGAGGCGTCGCACACGGCGATCATGGGGGTGGCAACCCTGTGGTGAGGACCGTGGTGCAGGATGGCCCAGACAAAGTGTGGGTGCACAAGCTGACCGAGCTTATCCGTGCGACAGCACTGCAATCACCGCAACGCAGCTCCCGTTCTCGACGTGGGCCTCCAGTCCCATTGTCCCAAAAAGACTGACATCCAGGGAAACGTCCCGGGGTCTGTGTGATGGGAACGACGCAGACCCCTGCATCTGTGTCCCAGAATGCCTGGCTTCCCAAAGACGGAGCCCGGTTGCACAGACGGGGCAGCATGGCTCCACTCCCCCCCTGAAGCAGATGACAGGTTGGCAGGTTGAGTTGGCAAGGGTGGTAGGGTGGACCCATGTGGGGAATTTTTGCCATGTCCCCATCACCCTGGCAAGGGGCCCATGCGTAGCCCTTGTCGACACCAGATCCACAGCAACTTTAATGAGACCCGATGTGGTTCCACCTGGGACGCAGTTGGAGCCCACCGCTGTGAAGCTGAGAACGGTGACCGGCGAGCTTGTCCCTATGCTTGGAAAGGGAGTGGTAGCCGTTCAGGTGGGGGGACTGAAGGTGAACTTTTGGGTGTGGGTGGCAGCAATGCAAGACCCCTGCATATTGGGGCTGTATTTCTTGCGGGCAGCCCGGTGTGTGTTGGACCTGGGCAGGAACACCATGACCTTCCCAGGGGGTCCCACAGTTGAAATGGTGCACCCCACACAGGCTCCAAGACCACCCCCCCAACTTTAGAGCAGTCGAGGCCTGTCGGGGGCAAGACCCTCCAAGTGTAAACTCCCCCACATCCCCACCGCCTGCTCACGTCGACAAGCTGCCCCCTGACCCGAACCTGCAAAATTCAGCAGCCGGGATGGACAGAATTACCGCAGTAAGAGAGGTGTGGGAGCGCAACCGGGATAACTTGGATCCCGTACAGCAGGAGGAGCTGTGGCAGCTGCTGGTTGAGTTCAAGGACATCTTTGCGCTGACGGAGGAGGACGTGGGCCTGACGAACATGGTGCAGCACGACATAGATACCGGTGACGCAAGACCTATCAAAGCGCGTCCTCGCCGTCTCCCACTGGCTGGAGGCAGACAGCGCCATCGACGAGATGCTGAAAGCGGGCATTATTGAGCCATCTGACAGCCCTTGGGCCTCAGGGGTCGTGATGGTAAACAAGAAGAAGTCGACCAAAAAGAGGTTTTGTGTGGACTACAGACCATTAAACAAGGTGACAAAAAAAGACTCGTACCCCCTGCCCCGCATCGACTAGTCCCTAGACACGGTGTCTGGTTCATCATGGTTTTCCTCATTGGACCTACGCAGCGGTTACTGGCAGGTACCCCTGAGCACTGAGGCCAAGCCAAAGACTGCTTTCTGTACCGACAGAGGTTTGTGGCAGTTCAGAGTCCTCTGCTTCGGCCTTTGCAACGCACCAGCTACGTTTGAATGCCTCATGGAAAAGGTGCTGGCGGATGTCCCCCGAGAAGAATGTGTGGTCTACCTGGATGACATTCTGGTCCATGGGAACACCTTCCGAGCGGCCTTGGGATCCCTGCGGCGGGTGCTGCAGAGATTGTCAGCGGCTGGTTTGAAGCTCCACCAGGACAAGTGCTGCTTCCTGAGGAGGGAGCTAGAGTTTCTTGGACACAGGATCGGAGGAGAAGGCATCAGCACGCTGCAGGACAAAGTCCAGGTAGTGAGGGAATGGCCAACCCCCACCAATTTACGAGAATTGAAGGGCTTCCTGGGACTTGCGTCCTATTATAGAAGATTTGTGCGAGGCTTCTCGTGCATTGCCGCACCCCTTTTCCACCTCCAGCGTAAAGACTCGGATTTTTCCTGGACACTCGAGTGCGAACAGGCCTTCAACTCTTTGAAGGGGGCCTTGACTGAATCTCCTGTCCTCATTCCCCCAGACCCCAACCGGCCGTTCATCCTGGACACAGACGCCAGTGACGTTGGGATGGGGGCGGTGTTGAGCCAGGTTGGGGCGGAGGGAGAGAAAGTGGTGGCTTATTTCAGTAAGACTTTCAACAAGGCAGAGTGATGCTACTGTGTCACACGGAGAGAACTTTTAGCCATTGTTAGAGCAATAAGCCACTTTAAATATTACGTGTGTGGGCTGCCCTTCATAGTCCGAACTGACCACGCTGCACTCCAGTGGCTCATGTCCTTTAAAGAGCCAGAAGGACAAATCACACGTTGGCTTGAAGAACTGTCACCATATGTCTTCCAAGTGGAGTACAGGGCTGGGTCCCGCCATGGTAACGCTGATGCCATGTCACGGCGGCCTTGCGCTCCTGCTGGATGCCGTTATTGTGAAAAAAGAGAGGCCCGGGAGAAAGAACTGTGTGGAGAGGAACAAGGCCCCATACTTGACGGGGATGTTCCTGCGTGTCGGGAGGTGCAAATGGTGGACGCACTTGATTGGAGGATGCAGCAGGAGCAAGATGCAGATATACTTCCAGTACTGCAGTGGGTGGAGTCAGGGCAGACTCCGTCATGGGACGAGGTGGCGCGGCACTCCCCAGCCACTAAAGGACTGTATGCACAGTTCGGAGCACTTCGGATTAAGGATGGAGTGCTCCAGAGGGCCTGGAAAGAGCCGGCCACCGGACAAGAAAGATGGTGGTGGTCCCCGGGTCTCTGAGACAACAGGTGCTGAGCTTTTCCCATGGGACTACTGGAGTAGGCCACTTTGGTGTGTCAAAGACACTTCGTCGGCTCCAGCAAAGTTTCTACTGGGGACGGCTCAGGAGGGATGTCGAGGACTTCTGCCGACGGTGTGACCCCTGCACGGCGCACAAGGGTCCCCCAGGTCAGTCACGTGCCCAACTCCAGCAGCTGGCAGTGGGGGCCCCGATGGAGAGGGTGGCGGTGGACATACTGGGCCCGTTCCCCCGCATGGACAGCGGCAACCGGTACGTCCTGGTCGCCATGGACTACTTCACCAAGTGGCCTGAGGCGTATGCAGGAAGCAGGCACCGTTGCAGACGCTCTGGTGGAGGGCATGTTTGCACGATTCGGCGCAGCGGAGGTCCTGCACAGCGACCAAGGGAGGAACTTCGAATCGGCTCTGTTCTCAGCAATGTGCAGGCGAATGGGAATTCAGAAGACGCGGACCACCCCCCACCCAGCACCCACAGAGTGATGGGCTAGTTGAGCGGTTCAACAGAACCCTCACGAAGCAGCTCGCCATCCTCACGGCAGAGCATCAGCGGGACTGGGACACGCACCTTCCTTTTGTGTTGTGGGCCTACAGATCGGCTGTGCAGTAGTCCACATCATGCACACCTGCCTTGCTCATGGTGGGACGTGAGCTGCGTACGCCAGGGGAAATGGTCTTTGGCAGGCCTCCAGATGCGCCGGAGGTCCTGCCTGGTCCTGAATACACCAGGAGGCTGCAGGACAGGATGGACTAAGGCGTAAGGCAGAAAAGGAACTACGACATGAGGGCCACGGGCAAAGATTTTGAAGCCAGAGACTTGGTTTGGGTGTACAGCCCAAAGAGGAGGAGGGGCAGGTGCCCCAAATTGGACAGCCACTGGGTGGGGCCTTGTGAGGTTCTGGAGAAGCTGGGGGAGGTGGTATATAGGGTCCAACTGCCGCCGAGGGGGAGACGGGTGGTCCTCCACAGGGACAGGTTGGCCCCGTACTTGGGTGAGGGTCACCCACAGCAGTGCCAGAGGCCTCGGGCACCTCCCCAGCGGCACCAGAAAGCCACACCCCCACGCCCAAACACTCCTGGGGGGTCCCCGCGTTCTTTCCCATTCCTGGACTTATCACTTGCCCCCCAGTAGGTTTCCCCAAGACTGCAGGTGCAATCCAGAGAGCCCCAGGCGGGGCGGCCTCAGAGGGAGAGAAGGCCTCCGGCCCACCTCAGGGACTTTGTGTGACCCCCTCGGGGCGAGGGTTTTTGTACGGGGGGTCAATGTAGCGACCCTGATGTTTTCATGTTTACGTTGTGCTCTTGGGTGTCCGACTGTTCCGGGTGACCGTGAATGCACCAGGGGTGGGGGCGTGTCTGGTGGAGTGAGTGTGCTGTTGGTTGCTGGCGGCGGTTGCAACGGCGGTTACGGCCGACAGTAGCCATTATTCTGGTTGCCAATAAAGAGCTTGTCAGCGACCACAGTTGTGTGATTTCCCTAGCGTCGGCAATGACGCTACAGTATTTCAAACAACCTATAGGCTTTGTGGTAAAAATTTTCTCCATATATGGCACATGTGTGCCACGTCCAAAAACGCACTCCACTCGCTCAGAGAAGGCCTCCAAAGAGCGTTTTGGCACTTTTGGAACACATTTAGTGTGATGTGCTTTATTGCTTGGCACACACAACCATTGTTCGAAAATGCACTTTATTCACTCTCAAACACGTGAGCAAAGGATGATAAGGCTGGTCATTGTGAGCCAGCAGAAGGTGCCAGGAGGCTCATTCCAAGTGTGCCTGATGCAGCTTCGCATCCCATTCTATGTGCAACAGTTTTAAGTGGCTGAGAAGCACTGCTGTGGATTTAGAGCAAAAATGAGAAAAAGTGTTTCACTCGCTGTGATAATGTATTTCAAGCAACCTATCGGCTTTGTGGTAAAAATCTTCTCCATATATGCACTCAAAAAAAATGTTTAGCCTCAACAAAAAAAATCAACAGTTTCCATTAGGGGCCATCCATAATTTTCAACATTTTCACGAGCGTACAAACCATACGAGGGGGGGAGGGGGTTAAGACATCAACGTACGCTTTTTCGAAAACCAGAAAATGTCGATGTCTGTATGTTCGAACCGTGGGACGCAGTCAAATTTTAGAGCGAATAGACTGGTCCCCTGTCGTCGTATACTAGCGCGAGAGCGTAGCAGTCCACGCGATACTCCACGTAGCTCTGCGTGCTTCGCATTCCAACACAACAATCAGACAATGGCCGACCCCGGTGATTTCGATTACCTATTTTCGTTCATCAAAAAGAGAATTACTGCCATTCATCGCTCACCGAGCAATGCATACGAACAATACATCAATGTTTACTGCTTTGTGCGTTCGGAAAGAAAGCGGAAGGACGCTGTAGCGGCTGGCCAGGCGGCATGGAAAGGTTCCAAATCGAAGGAATTGAGCAGGGCAGATTTGTTCCGAAGTGCCGTTGCGAAAATGGAGAAGATCAAAACTAAACCGACCATCCTGAATCTATTCGCCAGCTCTGTGTTTATTTTCTATATTTGGGCATTGACCTGGCTGTGATTGCCATTTTCTGAATGACTCTGTGGTGGTGAATTTGACTTTGTGGACAGTGCAGTAACAATCAATGTGATTTTCACTTCCTGTGATACACTGACTAGACCAGAGGTAGGGAACCTATGGCTCGGGAGCCAGGTACGGCTCTTTTGATGACTGTATCTGGCTCTCAAGCATTTCTTACCACAATAAAAATGTATTTTTGCTAACATTTTAAAGTAAACATCACAGAAATGACTGTTAAAAATAATATTAAAAATCAACAACTTTTTTATGCATTTTAATTCGTCCATCTATTTTCTACTGCAATACGGCCGACCATATCCATCTTTCCTGATGATATTTTCCAGGTCAAACACCAAAACTCAATTATTACTGGGTAATGCGCTAGTCTACCTCGGTCATTGAGATGTCAACATGTAAATATAAACTTTTCTCCTTTAGTCAAATAGTCACCTAGCTAAAGCTGCAGAACCAAGCCTTCTGGCAAAGATGGCCAAAAGAATGAAATATACTGAGTATGGTGCAAAATTATGCAGCAGTAGAAGTTGTATTAATGGCAACAAGTATTTGATTTATCATTAGACACTGCACTGCTCACGAAAGTGTGCTGGCCACACCCCATTGGCGTGCGGTAGTGTGCCTGGTCTACACAATTAGAGCCCATTATATCTAAAACTGTTGGTCTTACATAAAAATGCACACATTTTATTGCATTCAATGTTTAAAAAAATGTATATGGCTCTCACAGATACACATTTTAAAATATCTGTCCTTCATGGCTCTCTTAGCCAAAAAGGTTCCCGACCCCTGCTTTACAGCATAATACTAACTAGCCTAACAGAAACTAATTTTCAATTTTTTTCTTCGTTGCCTCTTCAAAAATCACGTCGCCTGAAGAATATGTGACAGTGTCAGTGTTCTGAAACAGAGAGATCTGCAAT
Source organism: Doryrhamphus excisus (assembly GCF_037039965.1). Taxonomy (NCBI): domain Eukaryota; kingdom Metazoa; phylum Chordata; class Actinopteri; order Syngnathiformes; family Syngnathidae; genus Doryrhamphus; species Doryrhamphus excisus. The sequence goes on from NC_136370.1 coordinate 4,037,175, forward strand.
TTTTAGAAAACAATGTTTTTCAGACCCATGACTTTAGCACTGCCTCTAAGCCCATCCAGGTCAAGAAACAACTTCAAAAGTATATTTCAGTTTTTTGCAGTAGCTGAGGTTAAGGGCATAAATGACACCCATCAACAAGGCACAGCACCTTGGAATGTCTCTCTCAACCAAACATTTGGTTCCTTCCACAACAATTGCTGTTCCCCAGCGTTCTGATCCAGAGGTAGACCTGTCTCCAACAATGGCGATTTTCATCATGTGACTTTCAAGGCTGGTCTCGAACTCTTGGTTGTCCTTTAAAAGGAAAAGAAAATGGATTTATGTCTTTCATGGTTTACATTTGACCTTAAATTTGTCTGTAAATGTGGCTGTGGCACTTGGGTAACAGTTGCTGTAGGTAGCAGTTACACGGCTAAACTAGCTCAGGGGAAGAATACAACTAAGATGTGGTTACAGTGCTATACAAGCTAGCAGTCACATGTTTAAACAAGCTAAGTTTTACTTATCTCAATGAAAGTCTACTGTGACTAATTTAAAGCCATCACTTCAGTAGAAAAAAATAGAAATACATTTTACTCACCATGAAATGTTGCTTCAGCCTCCGGCACTGTCTTGTCTTGTAGAAGATGGAACTTAAAATGGAAAGGTTAATGTTGAGAAAAATTATGTTACCAAGCTAATTTTATTAAGTCATGGCAACTTGAATTTTGTTTTAAGCTTACCAACAATAAAATGTGAGTGTATATGACATGCTAAATTAAGTTCATGTAATAGCCAACATTATTATTTGAACATAAAAATAAAGTTAAAAAAATAAAGTTAGCAACTTAGAAAGTTTATCTAAATCAATTAATTACATTTTTACATTGCATTTATGTATTAAATCAAGTGGTGTCAAAAGATACTCTGAATTATTTTTTAGAGTGTGGCACATGTGTGCCACGTACAAAAAAGCACTCCACTCGCTCAGAGAAGGCCTCCGAAGAGCGTTTTGGCACATATGGAACACATTTACTGTGATGTGCTTTATTGCTTGGCACACACAACCATTGTTCGAAAATGCACTTTATTCACTTTCAAACACATTGTGAGCACAGGATGATACGGCGGGTCATTGTGAGCAAACGGAAGGTGCCAGGAGGCTCATTCCAAGTGTGCCTGACGCAGCTTTGCATCCCATTCTATGTGCAACAGTTTCAAGTGGCTGAGAAGCACTGCTGTGGAGTTACACCTAAAATGAGAAAAAGTGTTTCACTCGCTGTGATAATGTATTTCAAGCAACCTATAGGCTTTGTGTAAAAATCTTCTCCATATATGGCACATGTGTGCCACGACCAAAAAAGCACTCCACTCGCTCAGAGAAGGCCTCCGAAGAGCGTTTTGGCACTTATGGAACACATTTAGTGTGATGTGCTTTATTGCTTGGCACACACAATCATTGCTCGAAAATGCACTTTATTTACTCTCAAACACATTGTGAGCAAAGGATGATACGGTGGGTCATTGTTAGCCAGCGGAAGGTGCCAGGAGGCTCATTCCAAGTGTGCCCCTCCCAAGCTACTATCCCTCCCCAGGTCAACCTGAACACCATATTAACAACAAAAACAAAAGAAACTACTCTAGCCAATTCAAAATGAACGGCACGAGCCTTCTTAGGGAAGTTAAAACAGAAAAAAATAATAACTAAGGTTACTTCCGCATCTATTGGTGGCCTGTTAATAACTTAAAATGCTCTGCCAGCTCTGAAACTTAGTAGAAATAATAATGAATGCAGTTAAATATATGAAAGGGAGCAAGCAATAACACCAAAGGATACATTCTTGCAAAACATACCTGAGGATATCTAGTGCAGCACAGTAGACCAAGTTTTTCATCTTTGCACACAGTGCTTCTTCTTACCATCATGTAGTGAAACATCAGCTGTGCTTGTGTGCGTGTTTATCTTGACTTAGTTTCTCCCGGCATCAGGTACTATGCTAATGTTAGCCATCAAAGCTAACTAAGGTATTCCTGAGACCCACGATTTATCTGTCCGCTGCAGCAGCCGATGGCCCTGGTCCGGACAGACTCTCCGCATATTCTTCAACTTTTTTAGGTTCAATGTAGGAAGTCTGTGTGCCGTTGTATGTGACCAGGAGTCGTGCAGGATACAGCAGGCCATACCTGACGCCGGGCTTGTCGCGTAGTAGCTCCCTGGCTCAGTTGAACAGCGTCCTCCGCTTAGCCACGGCGGGCGGATAGATCTTCTTGCCTTGGAAATGAAGTTGTTTCGCCGTTCTAGCTCTCCGTAGGATGTCCTCAAGCTCATGAAAATAGTGTAGCCTCAGGATGAAGGGTCTAGGCGGCTCTCGTGGGTCGGCGTTTCTCCGGAGGGCCCGGTGTGCTCGATCGATGAGTGGTTTCTCATCCAGACTTAGCATGTCTTTTAGCATCCCGGCTACGAAGTCTCGAGGCCTGGATCCTTCGCCCCCCTCTGGAACTCCGACAATTCTAATGTTGTGCCTTCGAGACCTGCTTTCTAAGTCCTCACATTTTCCAGCCAGTTTCCCCACTTCGGAGTTGAGTCGTGTTACCTGGCGCTGGAGAGTAGTGATATCGTCGGAGTGGAGCGTAGCCGTCTTCTCCAGCTCCTTAACAGTCCCCTCGCGGGAGGCCGCAGCTCTTTCCAGTGTTGTGATGGACGCGTGGATTTCCTTTTTAGTCGTAGCCAGTTTCTCCCTGACAACTTGTATACGTGCCTCTATAGAGGCACATATATCGCTTTTAATCTGTGCGACTTCATTCCGCAGGCTAGCGATAGCGGCTAGTATTGCACGGTTGGATGAGTCCGCCTCATCACCCATATTCTCCGGCGGAGGTGTGTCACTCGGGTCCCAGGGCTGGTCGGGGCCTGGTTCTTGGTGGCCGTTCTTCTTATTGTTCCCCTTTTTAGACATATTTTCCTCTCCTGGTTGTAGTGCTGCACTCGTATGTGTTTTACTGCGTCGCTCCGAGGATTTTAAGAGCGGATTTACAACATTTTAGTGTATTAATAAGAACAAAGTTAACAGAGCTCTTGCAAACACGTCTTATTCCGCCATTGCTCCACAGCACCCCCCGTTAAAAATCACTTTTGACTGTAGAAGAGGACTTGACTTGATGCTGTCAGTGAGGCAGGCCAACTCATTGCTATTTTCCAAACAGTTGAAAATTGCGTCATGGGCCTAAATCTGACATGCATGACATAGGACACTATTTTTGCAGTAAAATCTGCAGGGGAACAAAAGTGCCCCCCCTCTAAAAACGATGTCCGTGCAGTGGTGTAGCTATGTTGAGACATTTTAGGATCAACTTATTGCCACTTTATTGGCAACCCCAATGAAACATTTTTGGCTCCACCACCACCAGGGGACTTTGACCTCAAGGGGCTACCAGTTTTTATTGATGACAAAATTGAACTGGATATTTTCACGTCAAATTTGCCTTCATAGTGATAATGTGTTAATTTCAGAATATGCTCAGATACACTTGGACACCCCGGCTCAAGGCTATTTTTATCTACAATGCAACTATCACACATCGACACTCACTTTACACATGCATCACATCATCATACAAAGACATTAAAGACATGGAAGTCGGCTTTGTTGGCATGGTTAAAAAAAATAAAGATTGCTATATAAGGATGGACCATGGATGTTGACTTGCTCTCTCAATCCTCCAAGGTCACAGATATCACAAAGTTCACTTCAGCTTTTTGGAGAAACTCGCGTGGGTCGTGACATATACAGCTGTGTGTGGAAGGCAGGTACCCCCTTTAGAAATAGTTATTTTATATATTCATTTATAGTCTAAAAGACTAAATTATCAAGCATTAAAGCATTGTTACATTGTAGTTCATAACTTGGAACAAAATTACAAAAATAAAAAAACTGCATTTTGGCATGTGCAAAAGTCAGGGCACCCCTAGAGTTTCAAAGCGTGAAATTCTATTCACCAGCTTAGACCTTTACCAGCTCATTAGTCCGGAAGCATGTGTCAACAATAGTCATTCGGGAGTGCCAGCGTGTGCCACTGACACTGGGCAAAAACAGACTCCATGGCAGAGTTCAAAGACCAAAACCACTACTGAACAGAAAAAAACATGACAGGGATAGTTCGGATTTTTTGACATGACGTTGTATGACACCGCCATAAGCAGTGAAGTCCATCAACAGCTGTGATACGACAACAGACCAAATAACTCTGACAGATTTGTGTCATGCTCAACAGAGCAGTGTGAATGGATCCCAGGATGCAGACACAGGGACAGTTCAAACATAGAAGGTTATATACCACATGAGCTGGACGGGCTGGGGGAGTACAGGCCGGCCGGATGGCAAGGAGTGGTGAAGCAAGCTGCGGTTTTTGGAAGAGAAAGGGTAGGTGAGCGATAAAGCACATGGCATGAAGACTCCACCATAGAGAATAATCCAGCACTGGCTGGCTGCAGGTGAGGAGGATAAGAAGGGAACTAATTGGAAACAGCTGCAGGGTCCCATTAGCACCGCCCAGCTCAGGAGAGAGCGACACAACACAAATGGAGAAACACAAAATTATAATCACAGACAGACCTGAGTCACCGAAGAGCGTGACAATTTGTGAGGTATGATTTTTTTTGTATTGGGCATTTTTGTGATGCAAATTTATTATGCTTTTGAAAGCATATTGTTTTGAGAAGCCAAGCTTAATTGTCCCCAATAACTAGCTGGAACTACTTTCCTTAGCACCGAAATCTGACCAGAACTCGCCTCAGGACACAAAGTGGGGAGTGAGTTGCTGTTAGCGGACTTCACTGCTTGTGGGGGTGTCATGACTTGATTGCAGTTGTTGCTGCTAAGGGTGGCCCAACCAGTTATTAGCTTTAGGGCCATGTAGCTTTGTATTTATTTCTCTCTTAATAATAAAACGTTTAATTGAAAAACTGCATTTTGTGTTTGTTTGAGTCATCATTGATGAATATGAAATATTGGCTAATAAAATGTAACTCAGGAAAGGGGTAAACACCTTTTCACACTACTGTATGTATGTATATACTGTATGTAACAGCTGGGGCCACCCTGAAGGAGCCCCTTAATAAAGGTCACGGAAGGAAAAAGTCTGAATAATTCAGAGCCACCTGCAGAGGTTCTGCAACACTGCAATCATTCACTCCAACTACGACTACTACTAGTACTACAATGACTACTACTACAGTGTGTAGTAGCACATACCTTATATTATCACATACTACAGTATTAATTGGCCCTGTACCCGAGAAACCGCCCATGAATGATACGTGAAAAGGCCGAAATGATACTGTGTCAAAGCCCAGGGCAGTGATACTGATAAAATATAGAGTTTAACCATGTCCAATACACTGTAAAACATAAGTTGACTTCACTCAGAAAAAGTATGCAAACTCGTTGCCTCAAAAATTTTCATAACATTTGACTTAAACATGACGAGTAAAGACAAATTAGTTATTTTGAGTGTGCAATAAATAAAATAAATATTTTGTTACGTTCATGCAACTTAACAAAATGAAGTTATCATTTTTGTGATTATTATTTTTATGCGTCTTATTTTTTTGTGTTGTCTACACTGATTGGAACTAATTTAACACTACTTAAATCAATCACTGGCCACAACTTAACTCTAGTTCTACTCAGTCATTATTTTTTATGTTCACCTAATGAAAAAAACTAATTTCCTTGAGGTAAGAGAAACAAAACAAAATGTATCTATAAATGCCTTATGTGAAGTATAATTACCCCTCAAAATAATGCATTGAAAACAATCTTTAGTTTGATCCAGTAGCATTAAAACATTTATTTTCAAATTCCACAAAAGTAATACAACAAAAGTTGAATATTGGACAGATATGGGCTGAACAATAAATGTGTATAATATTGCCATTTTATTAGGATTAATTCAACACTGTCCAATTTAAATTTTACTTTTGCTTGCTTTGCATTTTAAATCTCAATTCTTTTATTATGATCTTACAACTATCAATAGAAAACAGATTCTCCATCCTGTCATATGTACAATTTATTATTTAACTACTTTTAAATTGTCTATGGTTTGTGTAATGTTAGTTCCACTTACCATAGCAATATGAATTTGAATGTCCCCAAATTTGAATGTCCCCAAATATTAATCTTGTGTATATTATCTGTATGTTTACTGTATGTAACCATTACCTCAAACAACAGTGGAACATAACATTTGCATTACATTGGGTTAGTCAGACAAAGTAAAACCCCTTTTATGCATTTTTTCTTAATAGAAGGACCTATACACAATCTGGTGTCATGGTAACTGTTCACCACATGACTGTGAAAATATTTAATTGCATTTCTGATGAAACTGACTACAACAAACATTTTTTTTCTCAAATTTAGCATCAGTCCTGGGTTAAAACAACACTTTCCTAGAAAAGATCAACACACTAAGGCATTTGGATCACATATCAGAAAAACTTGATTAAAACCTTTCAGAGTATACATGAAAAACCGATTCTATGCATTTCCGGCCACCTTTTCTTACCTCCTTTGTCTTACTTTTCCAAACACTATCACAAAACTCTGACTTTTCTCTTGAGTAAAAATTCAAGTATTTAACTTTCCCTCATAACAATAGAGAGGATATTTTCACAAAGTATAAAACTTTGCACTTATAACAGTAGAGTTTAACATTTCACAAAAGCTTCTGACTCTTCTCTCACAACGGAGAGTAACATTTCAAAAAGTATTCAACGCTTTTATCACAACAATAATGTTTCAACAAAGTGCTATGTGTTAGCGTATGACTCTTCACTGGTCTAAGCAAGTAGACTGTTTTTCAGAGTAAGCAGTTTAGGTGGTAAGCTTTTCTTTCCCAGTCCAAGCATCACAGTCTGAATGAATTTGAGTGTATCTGCCATGCATTTTGGGTAATCCAAGTGTAAAGAATGTGTCAGCCCAAATAACAGGCAAACTGCTTGAGGAAAATCTTTAATGTTGTCGATGACAATACCTCCCTCAAGTACGATGGCTGTGGAGATCGGCTGAAGGTGCTTTGAGCTTGGATCCACTTGAAGACCGTCTTCGCTGATATTTTGGGGTGTTGAGCACATCAACTGTAACAGATGCTAGGACCTCATCTCTTGTTGAATCCTAAAAAAGAAACAGAACATATATGAGCAAGTTATGCTTGTATCCCGATGGATTTATTTATAATTTTCTATATATTTATCTCTTTAGAATATTTTGGGGTGTTTTATTATTTCCTGGAGAATAGAGCTCTGAATATACATGCACACTGCACTGTAGCCAATAAAATATATGTGGCACCAAAAACAAAAGCTATCGGTAAATGACAATATATAGCATACGAGTAAGTACATTTTTGACCAGTGACACTCATTGTTCATTACTGATTCCTGCTCCTGCAATTTTAAATAAATTGATGACTATACCATCACTTTTAATTAGTGTTTACATATCTAATCAGACAAATGGAGGAACTTGAGCCCAAAACATTTGTCACTGTACAGAAACCTACAGACATAGTTACATTGCTCTACTTTGAGTAATGAATATGATTTGTCAATTATTAATGTACTTTGTACTTGTAGTAATGTACTTTTTTGTGTAGAAGTACTTACCAAGCATGTCATGTAGAATTCACTGGAGTCATCGCCGACTATAATGGGAATGCCTTTGAGGACAATGGAGCGCAGTGAAGTCACATCTGATGTCTAATGATAGACGTACAAAAGATCAGCGAGGAGACAAATTTACAAAGCACAAGCTAAGCCAGACAAGGAACGAAATAGGTTAGTCTGTATTAAGGTTCCAATTTTGAAGTAGTGTTATAAATATACATGTAATTAACAATACCATAACGATATGAAATTACTTACCACCAAGTTGAATTGCTGCATTAACTCGGTCAGTTTCTGTCCAACGGTTCCCTTTTTGGACCTGAAGAGTTTGATGAAACGTGGCGTGTGCTGGTCAAGAGCCTCAAAGAATTCTCCTTCAAGATTCTTACTAGCAATTCTATTAAACTCAGCAAACACCTGAGAAATAAAAGGAGGGTTGTTTGCTTACAACATACAAAGTTGAGGTATGCTTCCAGCTTGCGAAAGGTGTAACACCATATAACAAATGAGAATAGTCCATGCCACTTTCTCACCAACAGAAAATACTGATTTGTATTATCTTGTGTAAAACAAACAAAACAACAGTTTATGTTCCTACATGTGATATTTCTGGCCTCACAGCTTTGATTATGGCCTACCTGTCTTTCAGTGAACAATGCTGGCCATCTTTCAACCATGTTCTTCACCTCAGGCTCATTTTTAACAATCTCTTGTCTGCGTAGTGGGAATGTCTGGTCCATCACTTTGGATATGAGGATGCCATTTGGTCTTCTTTTCTTCATTTTCTCAACAAGAGTCTGTCTTTTCAAGACTTGTTTCATCATGTCCTTCAGGTAAATTCGGCAGATAGTTTGCTTCGCCCCTTTTTGGCCGTTTGGTCTTGCTGGATGAGTCTCCCTCTGGGTTGCCTTTGCTCCTTTTACCCCCATTGATTGAGACATCCTCATATCCAGCTTTTCGAAGTTTAGTTCGGTAGTTAGCATCTTAAATTTAAGACTGTTCTTCCAGCCGTACCATCCAGGCTGAGGACCAGGCTCAGTTAGACCAGGGTGCTTGCTAATCAATGCTTTTGCAACATTGCTGAAGTTGTCGTCTTCAGGATAAGCCTTGTAAGAGTACATTGTCTCTGCAAGCTTTTCCAGTATGTCATGCTTCATATCTCTTGTCAGAGCTGTTCGTGTGCCATTTTTCATATGAGCAAGATCTCCTTGTCTGAGTCTGTATGCAACATCAACTGAGAAATTGGGTATGTCAAAGAAATCTGGCCACTGTTCCCTCAACAATGGTGATGTTCCAGCACTAGAGAGGATCTCAGTGTTTGCGGTGCTGCACTCTGTGTCTGAAGTTGTGGTTGGTGATGACAGGGCTGTTACATGCAGAGTCACGAGAGGGATGATTTTCAGTGTAGCTTTATCAGGCAAGTCTGTTATTTCAGTGAGATTGCAAAGAGCATTACTGAAGTCTTGATCTTCATACTGCAGTTTAAAGTCATACTGCAGCAATAGTTTATCCTTCAGTTGCACTTTTAAATCTTCAATGGAATCAGGTCTTTCATTTAAAGTTACTTTTCTAATATCTTCTTCATCAATGACAACTCTCAGCAATAACTTTTGGTCCATTTTGATAACTTAACCTGAGAAGATAGGATAAATCTGTGTTCGATTTTTACATTTCAGAGTTTGTCACTCAGCATACAATGTACCGTTTCAGAGTAATAACCTGTTTCCCTCTAACTCTGTAAAGTGACAGGGGGAAAACATCATTCAATTCAGATTTACCAGGGTTACCAGGAGGGTGGACAAATGGCTGCTACAGAGCTCATATGCTCGAAGATGCTCATCAAACCATGAGGTCATGGGTCTGCAGACAAATATTATGTCGGTATTAATCACCACAATCTTTGCTATTTGTCTGCATTCTGGAAGCCCAGAGCATGATCCAACGGAAATGACCACATCAGCACAGTACTTGATGCCATCAATGCAGACAGAAGATGCTACAAGGACTGAGTTCTGCTGGGCATTCCTCTCATGAAGTGTACCTTCAGAGCATTTAAAGATTTAAATGTGCATAGACAATCCCTGTGAAGACATGGGAGTGGTGATATTCGAGTGTGGCATCCATGTTTTAAGCGGTAATGCTTCAGTAAGTAGCCTCTTTTTTCAGTGCAAAATGTGCAATACTTACAGGTCCACTGCATGGACGTTTTAGATCTGCTTGTTCTGTCTGAAAAGAAAGAAAAAAATTGTTTAAATATCAATTACAATGAAACCACCACACTTTCCTGACCATAAATATGTGGTTTTGACTACCTTTGAACAGCACAATAGGTTTAAAAATAGGAAGTAAATTAAGACATCTGTTAATTTCAGAGAGAAGATGAATTAACTGAAGTGTACACTGAATTATGTTTATGGAGTCACAAGATAGGAATAAACACATTTTAATTTGCTGAATTTATTTTAATTTTGTTGTTATCCAACTTACTCAAACTCATAAAATAAATAGAAGTGCTTAAAGATATTAGGTTATATCACCTTTTAGTGTTGGATGGAATGCTCACCAAACCTTTGAGCCGCAAAACTGCAAGTGAAACAGGGTGCAAGTGAAAAGCTATGTCAAAGACCTATCAACCACAAAGACATTTCTAATATTTACATTTATATATCCTTGACATGAGCAACATGAACAATAATCTAGCAAGCCGAGTATGACACCCAATATCTCAACTACCGTAACGGGTTATGTCACTTTGTTAAATACATACTCACGGACGAGGACAAATTGAGATGTGACCAGTTGAATTCGCCGCTCGAAAAGAGTCCGGGTCACTCTGTATGCAGCAGCGGACTGAGCTGGGTGAGCTGCCTCGGCAATAAAAAGCAAAAAAGTATTGCGACGCATCCTAGCTGCATGCTGTAGGGTTGGCTGTGTTAGCTAGAGCACCCCATAAACTTATTTTACCGCAATGGTCCAAATTTGCAACAGGTAATGGTAATGGTTTAATTTCTATCCTTAAATGTGGCGTTCTGTATAAACAACTTATGAACATGTTTGCTTTTTTTCTTGACAGATTTCAATAGTTATGCATTCTAAGATATTGTCAATAGCAAGTGACATATTCTTTACTTACTTGATCAACTAAACACATATCACTAATAACTTATTTTTTCTACATTAATACAACTGAGACATACTGAGTTGTTCAACTTTTTCATCTTCTAATTACATGGTACTTGCTTAAATTGAGTGTTCGTAACAGATTGACGAAAAGTTAGTTAGGTTCACTTGGTATTTTCTATTAAGCTCCATGTTATGTTTTACAGTGTATCAGCCCCCGTAGCTGTCCACTCAGAGCACGCTGCTCTGGTATCGTGCCCGTGAAACAACCAATCAGAGAACAGCACACGAGTGCTTAGTGCCTAGTGCTTCTCAGGTCACCAAAAAACCCAAACTTGATTAATGGAACTTTAATTGTCAGACATTGATAAGGTAAGACTGTTGATAAAATGTTATTGTTGAAATATTTTTGCAATTGTTGTGTTTACACTGTTTAGATATAATACATGTAATAAACTGAACATTTTCTGGAAACAAAATGGTCTTTTGATTAAATAGTAAGTGATAATAAGCTCATGATTAAATCGTATGTGATAATAAGATCATCACATGGTTTGTCTGGTATCAGGCCCAGTATCATGACCTTCGGTTTCGGGCTGATACTGACCTGGCCTGATACCAGACAAACCATGTGATAACCTATAATTATCACATACTACAGTATTAATTGGCCCTGTACCCTAAAAACCGCCCATGAATGATACGGGAAAAGGCCGAAATGATACTGTGTCAAAGCCCAGGGCAGTGATACTGATAAAATGTAGCGTTTAACAATGTCCAGTATCAGCCCCCGTAGCTGTCCACGCGCTGCTATGGTATCGTGCCCATGAAACAACCAATCAGAGAACAGCGGACGAGCGTGAACACACAGCGTTTGTTTTGCTGCCGACTGTGCTCACCGCGCATGTGACAGGAAATGTCACTGTAACTATAAATATTCCTCGTGCTTCTCCAGTCACAAAAAAAAAAAATTCTGGAAACAAAATGGTCTTTTGATTAAATAGTACGTGATAATAAGCTCATGATTAAATAGTATGTGACAATAAGATCATCACATGGTTTGTCTGGGAGCAGGCCCAGTATCATGCCCCCAAGTGTCATTATCAGCCCTCGACCTTTGGTCTCAGGCTCATACTGGCACGATACTGGCACCTGGCCTGATACCAGACAAACCATGTGATTATACCTAGAGACCTATAATTATAGAGTTTAACCATGTCCACTATCATCCCCCCATAGCTGTCCACTCAGAGCATGCTGCTCTGGTATCAGGCCTGTGAAACAACCAATCAGAGAACAGCGCACTAGCGTGTACACACAGCGTTTGTTTTACTTTAATTGTAAGACATATTGATAAGATAAGACTGTTGATAAATTGTTGAAATGTTTTTGAAATTATTGTGTTTACACTGTTTACATATACATGTAATGAAAAATTTCTTGAAATAAAATGGTCTTTTGATTAAATAGTATGTGATAATTATAGGTTATCACATGGTTTGTCTGGTATCAGGCCAGGTATCATGGTCGAGGGCTGATACCGGGCCTGATACCAGACAAACCATGTGATAACCTATAATTATCACATACTATTTAATCATGAGCTTATTATCACTTACTATTTAATCAAAAGACCATTTTGTTTCCAGAAAATTTTCAGTTTATTACCTGTATGTCAGGATCGATTTTAAGATTCTCTTACTGGTTTTTAAATGTCTTAACGGCTTTGCAAACTGTAAACTTTGTAAACTGTGTGTTCCCGCTGGTACGCTGTTCTCTGATTGGTTGTTTCACGGGCACGATACCAGAGCAGCGCGCTCTGAGTGGACAGCTACGGGGGCTGATACTGGACATGGTTAAACTCTATATTTTATCAGTATCACTGTCCTGGGCTTTGACACAGTATCATTTCGGCCTTTTTTCCCGTATCATTCATGGCCGGTTTCTAGGGTACAGGGCCAATTAATACTGTAGTATGTGGTAATAAGATCATCTCAGGGTGATAGTATCAGCCCGAGACCGAAGATGATAACCTATAAGTATCATCGTCCAATGGCGTCTGTATTAGAATTGCTTGCGTACACTCTTGGCCAAATACGGTTTGTGTGTTTGTGATATTTTTGTTATTGCACGTTACATTATTACTTTCCAGCAGGTGCGGTTTCCCCTGCAATGATTGCGTTGTTAAGCCAGACAATGTTAATTATGTTTTGGCATGTTTTAATGAAAATAGCCTGGATGTTTACATGAATTGCAATTTGTGGTCAGCTGTGTACCCCACTCAGACGAACTAGCACATAAAAGACTATCATCTAAACATGGCAAATAATATGATAAATATGTGTATGTGTAATAATAAATCTATAATATACTATACATTAAATCATGTGTCACACTACTAAAAATATAGTTTCATTCATAAATGCCAGACTCAACATCAACAATGCATTGCTGGTGTCAAGCGTCTGATTCTCCCTTTTGGCTAAAAAAGAAATAAATATCATCATATCATCTGACTCCGCTTCCAGCGAGGACGTTTGGCGGGCAGCGCCATCATTTTTGCAGCAGCCATGCTGCAGCGCACAGTTACATAAGCGCCAGAGCGTGCCATCCACTAAAGCCTCTTTTATTCTGAAAAATCACACACATTTATCTTGTCTGGGCATATCTTCCATTTGTGGGATACTGTAACCATCTCAACATAAGCATCAGAACAGCAGCACACACATCCCCTCTCCTTTTTCTTTTTTAGACATCACAACACAGGTCCAAAAGTCAATGATGGAGAAGATAAATGTGGGGACCAAACAGGCCTGAGGAGGTGTTATCTTTTTAATGAGGGCTGCACTAGCTCATTTCAAACCTTCTATCTTTACCGAGGAGTTACATAAAGAAGGTTGGCACATACAAAATGCAGGGTATCGTGGTGTGTCTTGACCTTTCTCTCAAACACACACTCCGTTTAAGTAGCTGATGTCTGCCCAGTTTTAATCTTCTCCTTTGAAGTGCTTCCTGGCCTTGGTTCTGCCCTCCTAAACCTGTGATGAATGAGCTGCATTGCACTTCACCGCTGGGCTTTTAAGGTGAATGGTTCCAACATCCAAGGATTCCAACTTGATTCATGACAACCATCTTTGTTGTTTATGCGCCAAGATAAGACATAAACCACAGTCTTCGGTGAGCCAATGAATGCCTTGATTCAATGAACCGTAGTGTCTCCTCTACCACAGCAAATTAGTACCTCCGCAAGACCGCTGCATTGACGTGAGATGGGTGGTTAGAATCCACCAGCTTTAGCTACCTCTGCATGCGCTTTAAAGCGACGGTTGGTACTACTCAGCCACTGGTGCGAATCTCATGCCTGTGCCTGTTTACCATCAACTCACCAGTGGTAGATATTGCTGGCTCATGCTAGTTTGCACCTTACCGCTATTACAACATTGGTTCTCTTGCTGTGGTGTTGTGTAATATGTTTGTTCATAAATGACAAAGTGGTCAAAGAGAATGTCTGTACTCTGTTGAAAAATACCCTCCAATATTTAACCAGCCTGAACACCATACTCCAAACTTTTTGTTGCCCTTTGTGTTGCATAATTACGGTAATCCCTTCCACCCATAGCATCTTATCAAGCGCCTTTCAGGAGGCTACCTGCATATGGACTCTCTCCCCATACAAATAGCCGGGCTGCAGAGTTGTCAATGTGATTTTTACCAGTGCGCCCTAAATAACCAGCGGCCAGCACTCTCCTCTCCGCCGTCACCATGGAAACACGAGCCAGATCTTCCTGAAGCGAATGCATGAAGTAGAGGATGGAGAGGAATCGAGGGGGAACGGGGTTTTTTGTCAGGCTCTTATTTTCAGCAAGACAAGAGGTCATTATGCAACAACATCACCACCATTCTGTTCCATGGGTGAACCTCAAGTGACCTCCACCAAGGCTAAAATGCAAACACATTACCAAAATTATCACAGATTGCTTGGTTGAGTGTCTGCAATCAACAGCGTGTGCTCTGACAAGAGCACACTAAAAATGACTAAAAATGAACAAATAAATAAGTAAATATGGGAATGGCTCACAGCTAGGAACCCAAGTTCAATTCCACCCTCGGACATCCCTGTGTGGAGTTTGCATGTTCTCCCGTGCATGCGTGGGTTTTCTCCGGGCACTCCAGTTTCCTCCCACATTCCAAAAACATGCTAGGTTAATTGGCGACTCCAAATTGTCCATAGGTATGAATATGAGTGTGAATGGTGGTCTTTGTAGCAAAATTGAGCGCTGTGACGAATGGCTTGTGACGTTTTGTGCCAGATAAATATAGTTTTTTATGTTAGCTGCTCGAATAACAATAGCAAAATAGCTTGGTTAATATAAAAGGAATGAAATATTAATGGAAAATAGTTGGCAGGGTTTTTTTTGTTAGCATCAAAATAGGTACCTCCCATGACAAGCATTGGTAGCAAACTCATACTAACTTGTTTTCTCTCGCTAGAATTCACAGAAAAGGAAAAGAAGTGTTCATGTTGCACATAAGGATTGTGAAAAAAAGTGTGAGGAAACACTAAATCAAGTGGTGACATTTTTATTTGGGTATGCGCTGAATTGTAATGGCTTCTTGCATATTGAAGACTCTCTTGTGGTTATTATCACATCCTGTCATCACTTACACACACCATCATGCACAATTTTTAGTCCCTTCAGATCATCTGATTATGTTCCGCTGGTTTGTTCTTTAAATATTATCACTTCCTCTGCTGAACGCCTCCTCGCCATCGTCATCTGTCATCATCGCCAACCGACGGCTGTTCCGACACCTCCATTGGAAGCGTATTTTCTAATTGTGTGGTTTCTGTTATATCTTATTGGGATGTGTGTACCGCAGTACTCCTGAGCCGAATGCTTCATATGAGTGCGAACAAACAGCAAAGAGGCTGCTGCATTTGATGAAGGTTACTACGGGAGCAAGAATGTCAAACCAATTAGGTTGAACCACTTTCTAACAGCCCGTTTTAACTCCACTTCACTTTTGCGTGAATAAAATGTGCATGACGGCATCCGTAGAAAGTGAATGGTTTTGCTGCCATTTTTGCAGAAATTTGCACGTTATCACCAAAAAAGTGGAATAAGAAGGGATAATGTACAATGGTAATATTAAAATGGTTATACTAAATAATTGGGAATTCTGTTTTAACTCCAGAATATTTTGGTGATAAATTAAAAGACTATTACATCTTAGCACGGTGACTTTTTCAAATTAGAAAGATTAATTTATTGAAAAATGTACCAGATTTTTTTTTCAGTAATGACAAAATAATCAGATATTTTAATTCGTTTTTATATTTTTGACATATTATATTATATTATATTATATTATATTATATTATATTATATTATATTATATTATATTATATTATATTATATTATATTATATTATATTATATTATATTATATTATATTATATTATATTATATTATATTTCAATAGTAATACTATCAGACTTTATAAAAACATAATATTTGTTCATTTATTTGATAATATTTAAAGCATTTTTACTTATTAAAAAAAATTTATTACATTCTATTATTTTACTAAGTTTTTATTGTTACTGGAGTAAGTTCATGTACTGTATTTATACAAATAGAATGAATGAATGAATGAATGAATACCGAGGAGTACTAAATGCTAATATAAATACATACAGTACATCATTCAAATAAACAAAAAATGCAAATAATAATAAGATAATTCTAATAAAGTCTTACCTGTTTTTTTGTCTAACATTGCACCTAAAAGAAGCATCTAGCATTGCTTGTGTTGACGCATGCTCAGACTCCATGATGAGCGACACCCACCCTTTTCCCCCCTCTCTCTCTTCCCCTCTCTCTCCCTCTCCTTTTCAAGTGAGGCGGAGCGTCCTCTGCATCAGACAGTGATGGAAGAGCAGCAGGTCACCATAAAACACACATCGCCGATCTCAGCATCCCTCCAGTCCATTTCGGGGTGGTCCCTTGAGGTGATTCCAGTCCCCGCATGCAGGAGGAGGGCAGGCTGAAAAGAAGGTGGAGTGAAAATGGGCAGGAAAAGAGGCGAAGATGGAGCGGCAGAGATGCTCTTGTGAATGAACCAACGAGGTAGAGTTTTCAGGTAAGGAATATTCCAATTGAAATAAGCCTACTGACAATGCTGCAGGCAATAACTGGGACACCTATGGGGTGCCGGTCTCCATTCATAAATGGGTCACATGCTTGCTGCAAGACAACAGAGGTCACCTTTTTGCTTGCATGCAAATGATTTTCATATTGTAATATAAATAAATGCACTTGCCGTCATCACAGCAGCCGCTGTAACAAGGGTGCACCCAGGATAACCTTGAGAATCTCATGACCCAGTCAGACAGACCCACATTTACATAACAACACACACACAGAGAATATGCTGCTACAATAAGCTGTAGACCACCATCACCATAAACCACCATCTGTATTGTATGTATGCCAGATTGGTACATCCTGTCCTCCAAGTTCACCTTGCACAGTGTCAGTATGTATCTATATCTATCTCCTTTTACGGGCGGATGGAGCACTACTGCAGAGGGAGAGCATAATAATAGCAAGAACCAAAGAGGAACCCACCCATCCATGAAGGCGACCAGGTGACAGATGAGGTCCTCTCAAATGAGTAGAAATATCAGCCATTGGTCCACTCTTGTCAAGAAAAAGCACCAAAAAATTAGGTAAACTTAAGGTAAAATAAAGTAATTATTCCATTATGGATAATTAAAATGACTATATATTTTTTTCACATTTAAACACTTAATAACACTTTAATAATTTTTAATGTATGATTAAAATGTTATTGTAAATTGTGAAACAAATTTTTACAATACATTTAAAATTCATAGTTTATAATGTATGATTAATATGACTGTAATACATTAGAATTTCTTTTCTTTGGTAATCAAATTTTTAAAATATTTTACTGTATGATTAAAATGACTGCAGTGCAATAATACTTTTTTCTACTTTTGCAAGCTATGTAATTACACTGTAACGAATCTTTGTGATTTCCACAGTATGGTACTGTATTGCAGTGCATTACTGTGATCTATGTTTACAATAAAGTATTGTGATTCTATTCTGGACTATTGTAGTATTGACACTAATTTACTGTAAATGTTTTCACGTTAGAGTACTGTAAATTACACACACTTTCACAGTAAAACCAGTCCATAAATAATAAGTCAATTGCTGTGAATCGAATTACAATATTTTACTGCACTTTAACAATAGTTACTGTATTACGAGCAGTCCATTACTGTGATTATGCAATGTGTTACTGTGAATGATATTCACATTATATGACTGTAAATATGACTGTAAATTGTACCACAATGGCGCCTTCAACAGTGCTTTGGAGATGTTCACAGTAATTTACATTAAAATGAGTGGAAATTACTGTAGACTGCAGTGGATTGTGGGAAGAAGACTTTTGGAGGGAAAACAGTAGGACTTATTGTTCCTTTACAGAGCTGCAGTGCTGAATGCCCAGAGAGAGGAAATACATTGAAACTAGTAAGTATATTATTTAATCTACAGATAGATCTCATTCAGAGAAGTCAACACATGAAAATATAACAAGCTAGATTTGCAGATTGGATTGGATTAGATTTGACTTTTGGTATGTTTGGGTAAATGAGAGAAAGAAAGCTATTGTATAGAGCTTGCATACCACCTGTAAGTAAAAGTTGCTAGAACTCCTCTTTCAAAAGAACATCATTTATATTTTATTAGTTACTAGTATTTATAGTTTACTAGTTATACTGTAGTTATACAGTAACTGTAATAGTCTTTTCAATTGTAATGTCTTTAGTAGGCTATAGCTCAGATGTGTTTGATTGCTATTAGAAACTCAGCAGCCCAGTGTGTGCTGTTGCTAGTTATATATAGCCAGTTATAGCTGCTTATATTTTTGCTGTAGTTTTAATTAAGCTTATCTTTTGTTGTCCATATATCATTTAATATTCATTTATAATCGTCTTTTATAATTCAGGGGAAAGGCGGAACGGAAACAAATACTTCTTTCTTCACTGTCTTATCACAAAGCTTACAGCTTTTTGGTAAGTCAAAGAAGAAAATATATGTGACCATAGTCTGTACGTAACTGATTGCTAATATTAACTTATCAATAGGGCCTTCAGCTATATTTCTTTCGAAGTCAACTTACAAGATGGACAAAGGATGTCAAGACAGTCCTGAAAGATGTCAGTGAGGTGGGCAACATCAACCATAGTGTTGCATCTCTACTTGTCACAATGGCCTACTTCAAAGAAAAAGAGGATTCACTCTTTCTTCTGGCTGATGTAAGTACATGGAACATGTGGACATGGATGCTTTTTAAACATATTTGTCAACTGAATATTTATTGCACTTAGGGATAAATTATGGCCTATTTTTCTCTCTAATGTAATCAGTAACAGTTTTCACATTGTTCTTTCATACACATTTGCCATTAGCTGTTCAGGTCAATACAAGACAAACCATGGTTTTATTGAATAACTGATGAGAAAGACATTATTGTGTTAAATACTATAAAATTATGTTGTCTGATCTTTTGTGTTATTTAGGTGACAACCACCTCAGCAGATGCAGCAGCCAGTCTCTCCCAAGCACACCAAGGTTGCTGGCACTTGGTAAGTGTAAAACTCTCTCTTCCAATGTCAGGTGGAAGAACAAGTGTTAATGTGATAAAAATGAAAACATCTCCATTTTATGTAATAGATTCACACAACTGAACACATTGTATTCTCATTGAGGAATCTGATGCAACTCTAGGATTGGTCCATTTGGAAGGAGATTACACGTACATAGGTCAAGTAAAATGTTGTGCATGACATGGGACATTTAATGACAATGACACATTATAGTTATTTATATTGTCCGTGTGTATAGTGGTTAATAGATGTCATGCTTATCATCACCCACTAGGATGTTTTGCTTTTGCTGTGGCTGAGAATATCAGTGATGTAGCAAAAGCACTAAGAATATTTCTTCTGCTTGTAGGTTCTTCCTGAGGATTAACCCTGAAAGCTCAAAGTGCACCAGGAAGAAGGCAAAAAGAAAGAACGGGTCTGAATCGCAGAGTGGCCACTTTAATTGGGGAAGTTGTAGAGTTTGAATAGAAAAAGTATTAAGGGTGTGTCACAAGTTTGAAGTCTGCGTAGTATGTTTTGGCATGCCCAGAGTTTGTTTAGCTTTTCTTCTCGGCCCATTGGCCAACAGAGCCATTTTATAGATTAAGGTGGTTGTTTGTTACAATGCATGTTCTGCATCCTGAAAAATAAATGTAATTTAACTGTTGGTAGCTGTTGTGTAATATGTTTAAGGTTTTTTTGGGAGCACAGTGAGGTATTTGAATATCATTGTTTACAACTGTGTACGATAATTTCATAGACTTCATAGTAATTGGAAAACAACTCAGATAACAATAATACAGTATTGATGTTTACAGTTATACACGGTTTTGTATTACAGTGAAGAAAATTGAACAGGAAAATTACAGTAACATACATATTTTGAGTTTACAGTAGTTTGAATTGTCACAGTATGTTCACTGTGGTTTAATTTACAGTACTTTTTTATTACTGTAAATTACATCACAGGATACTGTGAAATATATTACAGTATTTTACTGGCATCGTGCTGCCAGTAAAATACTGTAAATTTAATTTACAGTCCTAGTTTTTATACTGTAAAATAAAACACAGTAAACATACTGTGAAATATATTACAGTAATTTACTGGCATCGTGCTGCCAGTAAATTTACAGGTAATTATTTTACAGTGTACATAAAAATGATATATGATGTCAATTACTATACGACATTGAAAGACACTTGTTATACTTGGATAAATTATTTTAAAAAGTTACCAATCATTAGTGATTGATATTATGTATGATTGAAACAACAAAATTACTTTGGTAATTCACAATTTTAAAAGAAAATATTCGTTCATTCATTTTCTACCGCTTTTCCTCATGAGGGTCGCGGGGGTGCTGGAGCCTATCCCAACTGTCTTTGGGCGAGAGGCGGGGTACACCCTGGACTGGTCGCCAGCCAATCACAGGGCACATATAGACAAACAACCATTAACACTCACATTCATACCTATGGACAATTTGGAGTCGGCAATTAACCTAGCATGTTTTTGGAATGTGGGAGGAAACCGGAGTACCCGGAGAAAACCCACGCATGCACGAAGAGAACATGCAAACTCGACACAGAGATGGCAGAGGCTAGAAAAGAAAATATATTTTTTTATTAATAGTGTATTATGCATGAGTAATATTACTGTAGTGTATTATAAGACATCTACTTCAGTAATAAAAAAAACATTTATTACTAGTTTATTATGTACATTTAGAAGTTTTTAGTGCTTCACTTGTCACAGTCGGGTCTGGAACCAATTAACCTCAATAAACGAGGAATTACTGTACTTGCAAATTAAATCTTTTTGAGGTGCTATTCAGTGTCCAAAGTATGACAACCACTGACGAACAATCCTCCTTATCCTCTGGCAGGTTTGTCCTCTGCTCGACGTTGACGATGGAGTCCACCCACCTCCTGGGTGGTGCTAAGAAGCGAGTGAAGATCCACCCTCACACCGTCACAGCCAAATATGCCACGCACGGCCCTTACTCCCCGCAGGCTGGCATCCACACACACTTCCCTCAGCCTGGTGATGAGGGCTACGACGATGCACCCTCATTCGAGGACTTTGGCTCCTTCCTGGAGGAGACATCAGACAAGAAGCAGCTGACAGAAGCCAAGAGGTGGCCTCTGACTCTGTTTGCCGCCAAAGACAAGGACAAGGGGGGCACCCCGACACTACAGGCAGACGGGAGTGGCGATGGTGTCGAAGGGGGAGTCAGAGTTGCAAAGGGACCTGGGAGAGGGGTTGGGGAGCAGCTGGCTAGCTTTGGAGAGGCGTCTGTGTCCGCGTCCCGGTTCACCTGGGTTGGACTCTTGGGGGCAGCGCTGGCTAGCGGATGTGTGATTATTCTGACTTGTGTGGCCTCGGAGCACTTCAGTCTGGGTCCCCTCTTTCTTCTCTTGGTACGGTCCATCGTGCAGCTCCTCTCCGTGGCCGTACCACTCCATAAGGGGGAGAACCCCTTTGGACCAGAAGGTTACCGACTCCGTCTGCTGTGTTATGGCGTGGCCTACTCCTTCTCCCTCTGCTGTGCTTACTCATCACTGACCTTTGTCTCTCCTGACAATGCCACCACCACTTGGCGCCTTGCAACCACGGTGCTGTCGGCAACGCTCGCCTTCCTGTTGCTGGAGGAGCGTCTAAGTTTGGTGGATGGCATCACCCTTGCGGCGGGGCTGTGTGGTTTGGGAATTCTGCTACTACCTGCTGCAGATGAGAGCAATTCTGATTCACCAACTGACCCGGTTGTGTTCTGGAGGGGTGCCTTTGGGTGGTCTCTGGCTGCACTCGCCGGGCTGTGGATGGCCCTAGCCTTGGTTGGGTACCGCTCCCTGAAGGAGAGAGTGGGGGTGGCCACAGCTCTCTTCACAGTGAGCTGGACGGGCTGCCTGCTGACACCGGCGCCACTGGCTCTGCTCCAGGAGGGCTGGTCTTGGCCCAAGAGCACCCTTGAATGGGGCCTGATCCTGGGCTTGGTGGCCTGCTCAGCCACTGCCTTCCTAGGGGTGACGCACGGCCTCACCCGCCTACACCCGGCACTGGTATCTGCCTGCCAAAGCTTGGAGGTGGCGGTCGCCACAGTAGTGCATCTGGCCTTGCTGCCGATGGCGCCCACCGCGGCAGAGGTGGTCGGGAACACGATGGTAATGCTGAGCGTCGGCTGGTTGGTGGCTGTGAAGCTGCTTCCCTCACGCGGGGCTGGGCGGCGCCATCGGGAGGAGTATGAGGAGATTCTGGACTCACCCATTAAATAGACACTTCTACACTCTCTCTATTGTATATTTCAACTGCTAAATGCTGATTGGAGCATATTACCTATGCCAAGCACAATGTATTAATCACCATCTGTTTTTTCATCAGCTAGTTCAATGCAACTTTGTAGAGGCGAGCCAAGGAAAAACATCACTTGAGTGACGTGACACTGGCAGGGCTATTCAACTAAATTCTTCTGGGGGACACAAGCAATGTTTACACTAGCCAAAACCTTGACTACTGCACTGCTGTTTTTAAGAACATACTGCCAAAAATGTTATTCAAACACTCTCTATATGAAAACAACCTTCTGCTCTTTTTAAGGACCAACTGACAGTGCTAATGACCAAAAGGTGAGCGCTGCTGTTTTTAAAAATCTAAAGAAAGAAATTCAAGTTCAAGATCCTCTATATGAGAGCAGACAGACTCTAAAAACACCCATTCAATGTCTTCTATTTGACAGTAGAAATTTTTCTTAGAAATCTACTGTAAAAAATTGTCCCCTCTTGTGGCCAGTCTGACTTTCTTTACCAGTTGAATAGCCCTCGACTAAGTCATGAGTGGTACAGTCCAGCCCAGACTCTAAATAGCAACCTCCATGAACCAGGAAGTAGCCTGCAAACATAGTAAAAAAAATTTTCTGTCTGTTCCACTTCAGAGTGCCATTCTCAACTAATCTGTGCGTCCTCTTTGTTACCTTTGTTATTTTAAGTGCCAAAGTGGTTGTTGTGTGTTATCACTTGATGTTGTGACATTAAAGTATGGCTGATCAACAAACTGCTTGGCTCTCCAAGTCAGATCAATCATGACTTCAGCTCAGATATTGGCTTGCCAAGGATCCACACCATCCAGGATCCAGGAAATCAAGAATCACCATCATCAAGGATTCATCATGCAATCAAGGATCTACATCGTCAAGGATTGACACCATCAAGTCTAGGATTGACGTCATCAAGTTAAGGATGGATGTCTTCAAGGGTTGATCTCAGTAATGATTGACACCATCAAGGATCAACACCAGAAGGGACCAAAGATCCATGGCATCAACACCATTAAGGATGTGCATCATCAAGGATCCACACTATAGACTACCTAGAATCCACAACATCAACACCATTAATAATCTACACCAAGGACTGATATCAGCAACAATCGACACCACCATGATTAACGCCAGCAGGGGTCAGGATTAACTCCATGGACAACAACAATGGACACTATTTCGGATCCATGGCATCTAGGATATAGCCATTGACGCCTTCGAGGTTTGACATTATGGCACCACGCCATCAAGGAACCACACCATCAAGGAGTGTCGGCATCAAGGATCGGCACCATCAAGAATATATGGAACAAAGGATCATTGTAATCAATGTTGCCATCAAGGGAACGGTGCCAACACATCAATGACTTGCCTCGTTAGGGATCCACACCATCAAGGATTGCTGGCAAAGGCATCAAGGATCACCATCATTGACATCATCAAGGATGAACACCATCAAGGATTCACAGCATCAACACCATTAATGATCCATGCATCCAGCGTGGACGTCAGTAACAATTGACACAATCAAGGATCAATGCCAGCAGGGATTGATGATTGACACCATCAAGTATCCACATCATGGATCACCAAAAATCGACACCATTAAAGATCAATACCATCAAGACTTCATGGCATCAAGAATCCAGCCTTTGGCATCATCAAGAAGTGACATAATGGAACTGCAGCATCAATGATTGACGTCAAGGCGTGACGCCATCAAGGATTGGCACCATCGGTTGTCGCCATCAAGGAACTGTGCCAACAAAAATGAGTGGCTTGCCAGTGACTTACCCCATTACAGAGCCACACCATCAGGGATCACAGTCAGCAATGGTATCAAGCGTCACGGTCATTGACATCATCAAGGAGCGACAGACACAATACAATAGAAACACAAATAAATAAAAAGAGTGATGAGTAAAAGGTCAGAATTGACAGATGGGAGCAGAGCTAGTTTACAAAAAAAGGAAAAAATAGGCCGGGGATGCAGTGATATAAGTACTGCTTCTTCCCCAGCGTTTTACTCATCATTAGCCACATGCTTTTCTATTTTTTTCACATTATCAGTGTGTCTTTTGCAAGCTGCTTAAAGCAGCAACACCAAAACGACATCACAAAGCCTCCATTCACCAAAGCATCTCATTAGTTGTGACCTTGGTGAAGACAAAAACAACTCAACACAGTTGAGATGCAAACACACACACACACATCTTGTTATTAAAGAATGTGGACAGTCAATGTTTTTTTAACATTTTTTAACAAGAAAAACATAATCAAGCTCACATTCCACTTTTCTCACTTTTTTTGTTTTGACTTTTCAAGGTCATTTTGACTTTGTTTGCAATAAAACCAAATAAAGATAACAAGATGTGAAAAATAAATGAGCTGAAGCTATAACTCTGACATATTAAAAAAAAAAGGAGTCAAGTTCTCAGAAAACAGGACATTTGACAACTATGTAATTATTACGGTATTGTTTTTTTCTTTAAATGTAAGGCTGCACGGCCGTCTAGTGGTTAGGCCACACAGCTAGAAGACCAGAGTTCGATTACACTCTTGCCATCTCTGTGTGGAGTTTGCATGTTCTCCCCGTGCATGCGTGGGTTTTCTCCAGGTACTCCGGTTTCCTCCCACATTCCAAAAACATGCTAGGTTAATTGGTGACTCCAAATTGTCCATAGGTATGAATGTGAGTGTGAATGGTTGTTTGTCTATATGTGCCCTGTGATTGGCTGGCCACCAGTCCAGGGTGTACCCCACTTCTGGCCGGAAGACAGCTGGGATTGGCTCTCCTTGTGAGGAGAAGTGGGAGAAAATGAATAAATGAATAATTTTCAGATTAGGATTAGTTCAATATAATATTAGACATTTATTGAAATATTATGTAATATTTAGACATATATTCATATATCCCTAGCTTTACTAGATGTTATAACATCATAATAATAAATAATAATAAAAACAAAAAGCGAAATTAAACATTTATTTTTTCATATTGGGGGTTATTGTTTGAAGTTTTTTTCACAATAATAATTTTGACATTAAATATTATCTTTTGTGATGACCACCATAAGTGAATAAATAAAGCAAATGTAAAAATACCAATTAAAATGTAATTGAAAATGAAGTAAAGAAAACGTTAGAAAACATTAACCATTGACTATTATCATTTCTACTTATTTTTATATTCAATCTTATGTGTTTTTCCTTTTTCCTCCTTTCCTTTTCCCTCCTTTTTTTCTGACAACCAGTTCCACACGTGCACAGCAAGGACAAAAGGGCTTATGGGCTGTGGGCATCTTGAGGCTGTTGTCATGTGTTTTTATTGATGAAAGTACACTGACAGTCCACTCCTTAAAAGGATGAAGTGCAAAAGTGTCAAGGCCAGACTGTCACTCTTGTTTTTTGTATCTTCATGTGTCTCCTCTGTCTTTCTTCAACATCCCCGCTTGTTCAATCATTCTGCTCAGCTGCACGTGAACCTGCTGCAGCTCAGTTGCTATGGCAACCAAGGCCTTCTCCACTGAGGCCATGTCCAGAGGTGAATTCACTTCCTGCTCCTTAAGAACAGATGTGAAAGGCTTCATCCCCAACCCGAGAGCCGCCGCCAAGCCACCCTCCGGTCTTTGTGTTGGAAGGTGTCCCTCCTTGCCGCCGTCCTCCTCTGGAAAACTGTCCAGGATCTTCTGCAAGGTGGTGTTGACCCTCCTCTCCCTCGCATCCGCCTCCTCCCGAAGCTCAGCCAGGCCCCGATGAAGCATCTTCAGGTTAGCCTGCTCTGCTTGACCGAAACAGGTGGAGCACAGACGGGACGTCACCCTGGCTAGGTGGTCCACCTGCGCCCCGAGGGACGCCATTCCTCCACAACATTTCTCAAAGGACTCCAGCAGCATGTTCTGCCTCATGTGAGAGTTCTCCAGTGCGATGAAGAGCTTGTCCCATCGCGTCAGCTCTGCAGCTTGGCATGGCGTTTGCTGGGACTCCTCTGAGGATGACAATCATAAGTCCAGTCGACAATTAATGAAAACGTTTCTGGACCAAAAACACCCTGAACAATACTGGACAACAGAACCTACTGTACCTTCTCGGGGTACATCGTTGTCGTAGACGTCCATGTAGTCCACATGGTTCAAATGCAGTGATGCACCCACACAACTCAGCACACACAGAAGCCGCCACACCTTCAACGCACCCATGATGGGGCTGAGGAGCATTCGTCAGCACGGCCACCAAACTTCTTCTACACGCAATGAGCAGGTCTTCAGTGAAAACTATTCACTGTGAGCCAATGCTGCCTTATAAATGGAGCGGCGGAAGGAGGCGGGAGGTCATGGGGGTGTGCCAGAGCTGCATGGACCGTGGTGTGAGAGGAGGAGGGCACTGTGAGTAATGCTTCAGTGGAAGTAATGTCAAAAAAGTCAGAGTAACTAGAGGAGGTCACTGGGGCTTAAATATTTGGGTACCACATCCATTCATATCTCAGATCACATGACTTGATTCCATTCCCTTAAGAATAAATATGCTGAGCGGTTCCCCAGCCTGCCTTTGCTCGTTTGTCAGCTCGGAGCGCAGAATGCTAGGGTGGCTGCAATGTCCAAAATGCCGCTGTAGTGCACCCACCAGGGCCCCATAGTCATTTCTTTCAGTCGGGCTCAGCAGCAGTAAACACTACAAAGCTTCATCAGTGGGCACAAGGTAAGCTATAAAGCTTTATTAGCATCTGACCAGCCAACAGCCCATGCCAACAGTTCAAACTGGGCGTGGATTGCTTCCTAATCTTGCCTTTCCATTGTATTTCGGCGTCTTCACATGCTGCTGGCAGCCATTGGTGCTGCCATGAGCGCCACCATCGTCATCACTCTCCGTTTCCGCGTACCTCTCATCGTTCTGTGAGCCGCCTGGCTGCCTGGTGAAGTCGAGCAGTGTGCTCTGAAGCACAGTCACGTCAGCCCACGTTGCATCATACTGCCAACAGCATCCACCTCCTCCTCCTTAACTTTCGGGCGGCTGTCGCCATCAAAACGCTAAGCCGTCATGCCGTCTGATACCAATGTAGCATTGTCACTGACGCTATGGAACTAACACGACTGTGGTTGTAATAAAAGCTTGTTTTTGGCCGTCAGCAGCGGTATGACTATGTTTTCATGGTCAAGGAATCAAAATGTGTTGACAAAATAAATGCAGGGCTAATATTTATGTGTTGTGAATGACATCATTATTGTATATTTTTAGTGTATTGTATTTGATAATTGTACTTTTATTACTGTCTTTAACAGGCCCCGTGGGGATAAGCGGCATAGAAGATGGATTGATGGATGAAGTTTTAACAGACATTTTCCAATATACATTATAATTAAATTCTAGTATAATTATTTAAAAAATTTTAAACTATTACAACTTTTTAAATTAACTTCAATTAAATTGTGCTTATATTTCTTACCTTTGTTGGTTATGGACAATTTGTGACAGCTGACAACCGTCAATTCGGTTGTCACGTTGTCGGTCTTCCTGACATCAAGCTGCTATCAGAGTGGACCATGTGCTTCTCCGCTGACTGGCTGATGTCCACACAGGATGGTAGCGGTGCTTTCCCTGACAATCCTGACACCTGTTAACCCCAGGATCTACGACAACAAATAAAATCTGTCCTCTTTCAGCATTTGCAAAGTCAAGGTCAGCAGACGACAAAACACAATGACAGAAGAGGAATTCTCCAAGTCTCCAAGGCGAGGGCCTATAAAAACCAGGTAGTGGACGGAATATTTCCCCAAAGCCACACTTTGGACACCCGTAATGTAGGTTAAAAACACCCTGTGGCTGAGTTGACACCTGTAGGACACACCTACAACAATAACACTCCCTGCTGAGAGGTGACGAGAATATGAGAACGTACCAAGAAAAAGTTAAATGGGACAGCCCAGGGGGAGAGGTGATGAATGTGGAATTTTTGGAGAGCAAATACATTTCAAAACTATTCCCTTATGTTTGGCTGTGATGTCGGTGGAAATGCAAGTGGGGGGGAATAGAAAATAGGACAATGGAAAAGAAAAAAAAGGAAATACTGCAACATGGTTTTGATCACGTCGAAAGCATAGAGTAAGACTGACACCAGCCAGCCAGCACTGTGTCATGTCCTACTTGGGTGGATCCCACAAAGTGTGGACCGGGGGCCATCTTTGGCCCACAACATGTATTTTATAGGTCCTTGGGATACTGTAAAAAATGTTTTTAACTCATTTAATAACAAAGGCATATTTATATTCTTGAACGATCAATCCCAACAACGTATTTAGACATCTTTTAAGTTTTTGGCAATACTTTACAATAAGGTACACAAAATCATAGTAGTTAATGAGCAATGGATCTACTTAATGCTAACGACTACACATTAGTTCCTCTGTAATTACTTTAAATGTATGTGCCTTAGTTTATTAGTAACTACTCTAGATTTACGGGCCTTTGTTCCTCAACAACTACTCTAAATGTATGTACATTAGTTCCCCAGTAACTATGTTACTCATTAGTTCCTCAGTAACGACTCTAATTGTGCCTTAGTTCATCAATAAGTACTCTACTCATTAGTTACACAGTAACTACTTTAAATTTATGTGCCTTTACGCCTCAACAAATACTTTATGTACTTTATCTGCATTAGTTCCTCAGTAACTACTCTACTCATGAGTTCCTCAGTAACTACTATACATATGTGTGCCTTGGTTCCACAGTAACTACTCTACTCATTAGTTCATCAGTAACTACTCTACATATGTGTGCCTTAGTTCCATAGTAACTACTCTACTCATTAGTTAATCAATAACTACTCTAAATGTGTGTGCCATAGTGCCCCAACAACTACTTTAAATGTATGTGCATGAATTCCTCAGTAACTACTCTAAATCTGTGTGTCTTAGTTCCCCGGTAACTACTCTAAATTCATGTGCATTAGTTCCTCAGTAACTACTGTAAATGTGTGTACCTTAGTTCCCCAACAAGTACTCTAAATGTATGTGTATTAGCTCCTCAGTAACTACTGTAAATGTGTGTGCCATAGTTCATCAATAAGTACTCTACTCATTATTTTACAGTAACAATTATGTGCCTTAGTTCCCCAACAACTATTCTAGATTTACGTATGTGCATTAGTTCCTCATTAACTACTCTACTCATTAGTTCCTCAGTAACTACTCTAAATGTATGTGCCTTAGTTTTTCTATAAGTACCCTACTCATTATTTCACAGTAACTACTTTAAATGTATGTGCCTTAGTTCCTCAGTATCCGTTCTACTCATTAGTTCCTCAATAACTACTCTACACGTATGTGCATTAGTTCCTCATTAGTTCTTCAATAACTGTTCTAGATTTATGTACTGTAGTTCATCAGTAGCGACTGCGTGTATGTCCCTTAGTTCCTCAATAACTACTCTACTCATTAGTTCATCATTAGTTTCACAGTAACTACGTTAAATGTATGTGCTGTAGTTCCTCAGTAACTGCTCTACATCATTAACTACTCTAAATTCATGTGTATTAGTTCATCATCACTTCTTCATTAGTTCCTCAGTAACTACTCTAAATGCACATGCCTTAGTTCCTCAATAACTACTCTACTCATTAGTTCTTTATTAGTTCCGCAATAACACCTCTAAATTTATGTGCATTCGTGAATTGGTTATTTATTTCTTCATTAATTCTCAGTAACTACTCAAAATGTATGTGCCTTAATCATTAGTCCGTCATTAGTTCCTCAGTAAGTACTGTATTTTTGTGTACCTTATTGAGATCAAAAAGAGGTGATGACGCAACTCTCCACGAATGGATTTAACTTCAGAGCCATTTTCAGCCATAAATACAGTCACAAGGTGGAAGAAGTGTATTTGATGAGAGCAAAAAGAAAATCCCACGACAGGAAGGAGGAAGTGAGAGAGCGTGGAGGAGCATAGCGTGCAGAAGGTTAGGCATGTAGGGAAATTTTAACACATGCAAACACGCAGTTCAATTCCAAATGTGACAATTGTAAACAGTCCATTGTGTTAGATAATACGTTGTTATTTTGATGTGAAACAAACAAAAACTACCTGATGACAACATCAGCCATTGTTGTTTGCTTCATGAAGGTCTTTCTAGCATGCTATAAATTAATCACCTCCTATGACGTATTTGTATTGGCAGTGTGGCAGCTTCCATCCGCTTCTATAATTCAGTCAATAGCATTTTTTGTTCTCTATCCTTCCCGTGCCATCACACAGCAGCATCATGTCTCCGTAGGCCTGCAAAGACGTGAACACAACAACCACAAAAGTGGGACAGGAAATGTCACTGCAGTGAGGTACAATCGCCAGGGACACTTTGAGGGAAATCTATTTTAGAAGAGCTGGCATATCAATTGTGGTTTTGCTGAGTCAGAGGAAAAAGACTTTCATCACACTTCTATCTGGCCGCCACTCGTGCAGATATTTTTGTTTTTATTCATTTAATAACAGATTTTAATGCTGTTATCATACATAGTCTATAATTACACGTGACTACTAAATATGTCAAATGAAAATCTTATTTTTATTCATATTGGCAACAACTACTTAATATGCAAAATGATTATAGTTTTTAGATTATGTATATATGTATATATTTTCAATTAATTTTAATTAATTAGATGTGTGAATTAATTACATATATTTATTACTTCTGATATTTTCACTAAATTTTGTTTATATATTTATTCATATTATTTTTCATTACATTTTGCAATTATTAAATTAAATATTGCACAATGTTTGCAGTGTATCAATGAGATTCTTGGCTAACTAACACCTACACGAGGCAATTGTGAGGTCAGAAGGTTTGACTCAATGCGAACACAAATGCAGGAAATTGGACAGAGCTTGACGTCACTGTTTGCATATTTATTTACACTTTCACAAATGCCAGCCGAGCGGGCGCTGACATCAGCTATGTTGTACAAGAGAGCGCTACAACAGTGTGGGCAACAGAGTGGGCCTATACAAACACACACACACACACGTATGTCTTTTACGTGATGTGGAGCTGTTGCAGAAACATGACATCATGTGCATAGATGCCTTTCCATGCATGCGTCCCCAGAGCAGACCCACACTACAAAACTACCTCTATGAGGGAAAATTAGCTCCATCTGGATGTGGAAACTCAGACCCATTTCACCTATTGGGAGCACTGAGGGGGCGAGATTGTGATGTGTGTGTGCGTAAAAATCACCCCAGAGAATGATAATCTCAATTCTAAGCAAAAAAAAAAAACATGATTCATATATTTTATACCTAAAAGCTTGGATTAACCAAGGTTTTGTTTTCTGAAGATAAAAAAACAACTGTGTAGATACAACAGTAGCCAGTGTTATGCAACACTCATATAAGCATAGAAGCACACACCTGAACAAAATAGACAGGACAAATTAGGGGCAGGTGTGGGAGATAAGGACAACCAAGGCAGACACGGGAAAACAGGAAGTCAAATACAAAATATGAGAGTCCAAAACGGAAACCAAAGCCCACACAGGGAACATAGACAAACTATCACCTGGGAACCCACACAGGGCATGAGAGTACACCCCCCTCAAGAACGGATCCCAGACGTCCAAGACAGTTCCGAGTCAAAGATGGTGGGGGGACCAGAGGTGGGTCACCGACGGGACCCTTCTGGGGGTCGGCCGGGGTGGCAGGCCCGGCGAGGCCAGCAAGACCCCTCCAAGTGATGGAGGGAATGGTTGCGTCGGCAGAGGTGTAGACACCCTCCGGGGGGGCGCCCTCGACTATGAGTGAGGTCGGCTTCCTCAGGGGGTGCCCTGGGTGCAGAACCTGGGCTCCGGCAGGGAGTCGGGGAGAAGCGGGCGGAGTCCGGGCCTGACGCGGCATACAACCACGCCAATGAAACGAGCGTGTCGTCCGGCCTGCGCACCATGTGCTCCATTTCCCATAGCGGTCTCGCCATATCCTCGTCCTCCATGGCCTTGAAAAAATGCAAGGTCGAGTCGTAGTTCTCCGCGAGATCGTCGTCTTTTGGTGGGATCATTCTGTCACAATCAGGCTTGAGAGCTTTGCGGTGCGACAGGACCAAATGCAGGTAAAAATATTTATTCCGTGCAATAATAACAGCAGAAGGTAAAGCAACTCAGGAAGCAGGCGGACAAATGATAATGATCCCACGCGGGGAGAAGCATACACCTGAACAAAATAGACAGGACAAATTAGGGGCAGGTGTGGGAGATAAGGACAACCAAGGCAGACACGGGAAAACAGGAAGTCAAATACAAAATATGAGTGTCCAAAACGGAAACCAAAGCCCAGACAGGGAACATAGACAAACTATCACCTGGGAACCCACACAGGGTGTGACACTTCCCACACTTTTAAGATGCTTGTGATGGATGCCTTAATAATTATAATACAGTAAAGTCTTGTTATATCGATATTGTCGGGAGTCGGAAAAAATATCGATATAACCGGACTGTCGATATATCCGATCCTGCGCCGAACTGCATTAAAAGTGGGCAATAATGTACTCGACATTGTTCTATAGTATAGAACAGGGGTCGGCAACCTTTACTATGAAAAGAGCCATTTTACCCAATGCCTACTGAAGAAAAATAGCCTGGAGCCGCAAAACATATAGTATGTTTAAAACAACATTGGAGGGAATTTGGGGGTATCAAAGTAGTTCAGATAAGAAAAGACGAGTTGGAGTACTCTTGCTAGTTTTGGAGATAAACTTACATAAATGTATGTGTAAACTACTGTAAACGTAAAAACAAGTTCCCATGCCGCTGTTTTTAAATTATCTCGAATTTATTTTTTAGATTTGTAGGTAAGTATTACTTGTTTTTCTTCATGTACTGAACTGGATAGCAGTCAGAACTCACTCAGGATGCATTCATGGTCTCAGACAAAGTTGGATTTTTTAAAACTCATTACAAAAGACGTGCATTTTCCCCACTTGGGTGTTAAAAATATTCAAGCATCGCAAAGGGAGCCACAATAAAGAGGCTGAAGAGCCACATGCGGCTCTGGAGCCGCAGGTTGCTGACCCCTGGTATAGAACAATGTCGAGCAGCTTAAATCAATCTTTGCTTAAGGATTTCACCACAGCACAAACACCGATCGGTGTGTGTGCTGTGCTCTGGTGGTGGAAGTGTGAAAAATAAAGTTGACTGGAAGCAGCCGTTCGCCGTGTTCTTTTTTGGTATTGAAATCCTTAAGCAAAGATTGATTTAAGCTGCTTTTGTATCGATATAAGCAGACCAAATTGGCTGGCGGGAGATGAAAAGGGCATCGTAGCAACCGGATTATCATAATAACCGAGTATCGTACTAACGGAACTAATTATATCATAAAAGACTAGAAATTTGCTGGGAAATGAAAATAGTATCGTAATATGCAGTACTTCGATATAACCGATATCGATATAACAAGACTTTACTGTACACATAATGTAAAGTGCCGCATGGTGAACGAGTGGTTAGCATGTTGGCCACACAGTCAGGAGATTGGGAAGATCTGGGTTTGAGTTTGCATGTTCTCCTGGAGGAAAATGTTCATTCCAAAAACATGCTAGGTTAATTGGTGACTCCAAATTGTCCATAGGTATGAATGTGAGTGTGAATGGTTGTTTGTCTATATGTGCCCTGTGATTGGCTGGCGACCAGTCAATGCATGTCTCCGGCTTAACACTACCAGGTTGGATGACCAATCTGTGTTTGTTGTTAAAACCCCATCTTATATGTTCTAGGTTCTCAAAGTGAGATACATGTATACTTGGGGGTACACCACTTGGAGTAGGAGGTACATGAATAAAAAATCAATCCAAACAATTACCCCTAATATTCATCAGTACAAGTGTGCAGGAATGCCACACGGCGTAGGGTGAACGGAGCAGAAAGGAGCCAGAGTATGAAGTTGTTCATTGGTCTGTGTGCGTCATATGAATAAATATGTTTGATGATTATTTAGATACTGCTAATTTTCCCCTTCAATTTGGTATTAAATATGCTGACTTAAACCACAGCCATCTTGAGGAGACGAAAAAAAGTGAAGCTCCCAATGAGAACCTCAGCATCCTCATCTCTGCTGCCTCCAGTTCTGCTGAACAAAATGCTATAAGTTGTGCCTCAAAGAAGCACAAAAATGTCCATCCAATATGAGAAACATGTTTGTAAACATCCAACAATAAAATCATAACATTCCACCACCACTGATTCCACACCACCATGAATGAAGAACGAGTGCGACATGCTGGGTGTTGCCATTACATTGTTGGCCATAGAGGCCGAATGAAGAGAAAGAATTCACACATTTTTCAGTTTTGTTGAATTTTCTTTCTATAATGTGCAATGAGCCAAGAAAAAATGAGCCATGAGCTGCAAGTGGGAAAACATTTGGACTGTCCTTTGAAAAGTGAAACTCAAGTTTCTGAGAAATGAAAGTGAAAACTACACTTAACTAAAAGCAAAACCCCTTCAAGGCAACGCCCCTGGTATTACACAGTGGTAGCAGCAGCAGCTCGACACACCAACCAGACTGAGGTGAGTTTTTGAAGGGTTTTGATGTAAAGGTACCCTTTTACATTAATTATTTGGACTTTTCTCCCTTTCATAGAACAATGTCTTTGAGTACCCGGAAGGACCATTATGCAAGAGGCGTCCCTCTATTCAATCAAAGAGTTGAGGTGGGTTCATTTTCCCTCGACTCAGAGCATAAATTCATACATGACAAGAGCCAGATGAGATACTACGTGGAACCTGACCAAGTTCCAAATTTTGACCTGAGGGACGGCTATAATGACCGATATGTAAAGAGAGATGAGAATTTCAAGAAAGGTCTGACCCACGTCCTCCATTGGATCTTGGCCAACAAGTCAAATCTCAAGAAGAGGCCGTCGTCTTCATTGTAAGATTACAACGCTGACGCACTATTTTGTTTTTTTTGAGACGTTCATGTATCTTGCTGTTTCCTCTACTCAGAGCTTCAGATGTTGACTTTGTGACTTCCCGTGGCCGCTTGACTAAAGTGCTGACAACACCGTATGAGAACCTGTCAAGCTGGTTGCTGGCAGTCACAAAGTTCCAAGGAATACTTTACATCAATGAAGTGGAAACAGAAGCTGCCCGCATAGCACGCAACAACCGCACTGAGACTCATGAGGAGAACATATACTGGGGGTACAAGTTTGAACAGTACATTTGCTCAGGTAAGATGGGCTATGGGATGGCTTTGTACTCGGGTTCTGTTCTGTAACATTTAATAAAATATTTGTCCCTGAAGACACAATTGACGGTTCACCGGATTCAAGTGGTGTCGTCAACTCTAACGAGGCCTTCTACACCGTGGTCCAAACCAGCCTCAAAGACCACAGACTTCTGTTCTCTGCAGAAGTGGACTGTCGGGATAAAGCCAATACCTCGGATCCTCCAGCCTGCTACATTGAGCTGAAGACAGCAAAAAATATCCTCTCCAACAACCAGCGTGGCAAATTTCGCAGGTATGACAAGCCTAAGATCACTTTCAGTCTCGATCTGACGAAGCTTGGTGGCAGAGCAAACGCACTTTTAATTAAATCAAACATGACAGGTGTGAATGCAAACTTAACTCAAATCACAGCAAATCAATCTCCTCCATCCAACCCTGTCTTCTGCATCTGTCTCTCTCACAACACAATATGTACTGCAATATCTCAAACTTGTTGTGTGGGCCTGATGTGACTGCGACTGATGTGTGTGACATCAGCTACCTCGAGTCGACTGCGTTTAGTGTGTGTTAGCAGGAAAGTCTTTGTGAAGCCATGCTGTGTGAATGTCCACTGCAGATGTGTTCAAGTGCATCGTGAGTCTCTCCTTAGCCTTAAACAGCACCATCATGACCATTAATTAGCCTACATTATATCAGTAAGGTTAGAGGTGGTGTCAGTAAGGTTATATTGGACAGTAGCCACCAGAGGAAGTATGCTGTCAATGCAACGTGTGAGTGTATGTAATGTCTAAGTCTAAGATGTCTAAGACGTCTTATATCTTATCACGGTTGGGTCTGCAACCAATTAACCGGTAACGGAGTTATGACAGATAATATGTCACGAACGCTACGCAGTAATGATTCGGGACACAAATGTTATTGCAGCCGAATAGAAAACCTCATCTTGCACTGCCTTGTATTCAAATGTGACGTTCTTTCCTCATTAGGTTTAAGCTCCTCCTTTGGTGGGCACAGTCTGTCCTCGTCGGAGTCCCTCGCATTGTTGCAGGCTTTCGGAATGACGACGGCGTTGTCGAGTCTGTGAAGACTTTTGAAGTCAACAATATTCCAAAACTCGCAGAGGTGCATTGTTGTTACCGTTATATGTCGACGTAGTGCTTCTGAACAGAAAGTATGTTTTTTTTAGCAGACTGAGGTCAACTGTTGGAAGCCAAACATCTGCATGAACTTCTGCTGTGACTTCCTGTCTTTTGTAAAGCGTGAAGTCATCGAAGACGATCCTCGGTGAGTTCTTTGTAAAAAAAAAAAAAAAAAATTAAAAATTTAAAAAATTGCCGGTTTCCAACAATATTCACACCATCGCAGGGTGGTGTATCTGTTCTCAAAGGACCCTTGCTCCGACGTGACCTACACTGTACACAAGGATTCTTCTTATTCTTTCCTGCCAGACTGGTATGTGAATGAAATGATTTAAAGATTCATACCATCAGTACTAATTTACGCTGTGGCATGTAATGAAACAAAATGGTGCAAGTACATTTTACAAATTTTGCTAATTTCACTCTCCTAACATAGTTCCTAGCAGGCTTTCATATATACTGTAATTGAGTCATTTTACACCTGGGTGTTCTTCTCTGCAATGTTTTCATCTCATGTACACGTTTGAACAATTACACATTTTTGACTAACTCTTGTGTGTTGTCCTCCTTCTGGACAGATTCCAGTGCCTCTTAATTGGAAAAATGTAATTGACCCTCTGATATTACTAAAATAAGAATAACTGAAAAATTTACTTGCAAATATGAGCAATGAAGGGTTGCGTTTGAAGGCGCCAGGTAATTTAAGTTGAATTCACGTTTTAAGTTCATATTCTCTCCACCCTGAGCTACCACCTTTCGATGTCCCAATGGTCCTAAGAGTTCAGTTGTCGTTACTTTTTTCAGTAACAGATAATCTAACTAATTACTCTTACTGTCAGCATAACGCTGTTACCATTTTCGACACCCTATACTGCATGTTACTGAAGCCGCCTAAAAATATATCACCGTATATACTAAGTCATCTGCAGCGCAGTGGAAGTGTGTTGCAGAGTGACAAGGGAGGGGGTGAGATAACCACATAAGCAATGAGGATTGGCTAAGGTTTAGTAAGATTGGTGCCTGAGCATCCCCTTAAGTGTCACTGAATAGTTGAACGATGCACAGTGACACCATCTGCACCAGGATCATGTTGTAGGTCTTTGGAGCCGGTCTGTGGGTTGAGTTTCACTGTTCTCACCATACTTTGTTTCTGCTTATCTGAGATTTTTCCTTAACTAGAACTGTGCCTGTGGTTTTCCATTTCCTCAGCTACCTTTTGTACCCTTTCCCTAGACCATGATGTTGAACAATATTTGCTCTCAGGTCATTTGACAGTTGTTTTGAGGCTACCTTGGTGCTACTCTTCAGAGAAGATGCAAAGAGGAGAACAACTTAACCTTAAATACCCTTAAACCACCTTAAATACCCTTTCTAAAGATTGCCTTCACCTGTGTATGCAGGTTAAGGGTCAATCAGCTTACCAAACAAATATTTGTGTGAAAGTTATTCAAATCAATAAAACAACAAGAGGCCTACTTTTGTTGAAATAATTATTGCACTGTAAATCCTATAAACGTCATTTCACTTCTCATACATCAGTGTGTTTGTCTGCTGTATGATATATATTTCACTGAAATTGCTGATCCAAACAACCAGTGAATTATCAGGAAAATCTTGAAAATTACCAGGGGTGTCCAAACCTTTTCATATCACTGTATATATGTATATATATGTACAGTGTATGTATAGCAGTAGGGCGACAAGCAAATGAGGCACACTTGAGCTTTGGCTTAAATATTGATTGGCAAACCATAAGCTGCTGTCATGCACAAAACAGTTCTTCACAAAATATGCCTTAACGCAAGGCTGAAAGTGTGACAGGTGGGCGACTGTACTGAGGAGATGTTATAATCCACATGGAGTAAAAT
Source organism: Doryrhamphus excisus (assembly GCF_037039965.1). NCBI lineage: Eukaryota > Metazoa > Chordata > Actinopteri > Syngnathiformes > Syngnathidae > Doryrhamphus > Doryrhamphus excisus. The sequence continues at coordinate 4,076,173 of NC_136370.1, forward strand.
GTATTCTGAGAAATATACTGTCACGGTTACTCAAAATCACTAATGGTAAAATACAACCCAAACTGGAAGTCAGCTATGTTGTCAACATAGGGTTGGTGATGTGAGAAACACTATTGAATTTGAAATGAAATAACCCATGGCAAAACAGGAAGGTGCTGGTTGATCTGGCTGCCACATTGTCTCTTTGGGTCTGGAATCATGTCTTCAATGAAGGCAAATATAACCAATTGTTTCCGGCATGTTAAACTGTAATTATAAATTTCTTTCTGCAACAGATTGACTATATTGACGTTACTGCTTATGGGAAAAAAATGTATTTGGTTCGCATCCGTTTTTTGACATTAATAACAAACAGTGGTTCCGCTGTATATTTATTTGAAAGTGAACGTGCCCTTTTTATGACCACGAGTGAGACCATGCTAAATGTAGGATATTTATCTGTGATCTATGCATCCAAAATGGCGAATTAAGTAGTCAACTAGCTCAGTAAGTCATGTGAAACAGTGGTTGTTTTTGTAGGTGTTTCTCCTACATAAGTGATTGCGTGTGTGTGTGTGAGATCCTTTTCACCTCACTTGGCTTCTTGACGTCTAAACACGCACACACACAATGGAAAATGACCTCAACCAAAATGGGCAACCGCTGCACCTGCACAATCCAATACAAAATCTGTATTTAAAATAATCCTGCATTTGGAGAGACAAGCAATTCACAGTTTTGATTGTACCAATGAATGTTTGTTGATGTAGCTGTGGTTAAAGTGACATAGAACTGTGCAGCATCCTGCGGAGAGCTGTTTCGATGAGTTGAACCCTCTCAGGCGGCGAAGTAAGGTTATGGAAACATGAACTTGAGCATTGCGATGACTTACTCCAAATGCAGATTTGTTGATACAGCTTTTGTATTGGATCCCTCGTCTTCTCTTGTGTGCAGTTTTCTGTTAGGCTAATTCAAAAAGAGGACAGACAAACACACAGGACACCAAGAGTTGGCATGTAGATATACAGCTGCGTTATGGCTAAAGGCTATACAGTGCGACAATAGCACATCTACTCATGATTGTCCATCTTCTCCTCTTTGCTGCAGTCGCCCTGGTCCGTTTGTGTCACATCCAGACCACCTAGCCCATCTTTCCCACCAACCGTCTCGTCATTAGACGCCGTATTTGTGCTAGCGGTCATTGCAGCTGTTTCGCAGGAAGTCCGATTTAAGAGTGACGCAAGCATTTGTGTGTTACTGCTGCTGCAGCTGCTGCCGTTATTTTTCTCCCCAGACAGCGGTGCTGCAGCAGCAGATTCCGTTGTCCAAGAGTCCTGGTCAAATTCCGGCAGGTGATGGACGATGACGGAGACCAGAGAGCTTTGATTTAAGCTTGCAGCTTGCTCATCTGCTGAAGCCTCATTGTTGTTAATCATAAGTCCATTGGTAATTGATGACTGCCACTTGCTGGAGCACAAGACGACTGGAATGCTGCAAGCAGAAGGCCACAGATATCTTTACTGTGCTTTGGTCCCGAAGGAATGTCTTTACTCTGTAACACATGCTTGTGTTATAAGTCATTCATATAAATAAAAACAGTAAATGTATTAGATTAGATATTCACATATAATAATTAGGGCTGTCAATCCATTTAAATATTTGATAGCTATTAATCGCATTTTTGTCCATAGTTAACTCACAATTAATCACAGAAATAATTTCTGTAAAATCTATAATAAGTAGGGGAAATCTCTTTCTGGTAAACGATTCGATGAGCAACTACAACGATAACCAAATTTGATGTAAAAGGATATAAATTTCAGAACTATGGGCCATTATTTAAAACAATACAGCAAGCATATTTCTGTATTACTATTTTTTATAATTAGCATATTAGTGCTTAAACTCAGCCACAAACGTTAAGCAAATACAAAATCTGAGCATGTTTATTTATTTTTTTTATTACAGTTTCAGCTCAAAATAAGATTTGTTTATTTATGATACTGGTTTTAAATTTTAAATGTTTGTGAGTAAAAAAAAACTATTTAGGAACATTCAGAAAAGATTGTTATTAAAGATTTTCCTCAATGCACCTTTCCTTCATGTAATGTACAAATGAAAATACCTAAAACATAGGGCAGTAGTCAAAAAACATTTAATCCAAATTGCAAACTCAATGTTACTTTATTTTTTCTTTTAAAACACATTAAAACACATAGGAATCCATCATTATATTACAGTAAATAGTATTTGATTACAATACTGTAACTATTAATTAGAAATCCCAGTTTCTGATGTCCACCAAGTGGGTTGGTGGCTGTATTCATTTAGTGCTTTTCATTTGATGTTGTTCCTGACAATCGCGATCAATTATTTTCATTGATTGACAGCCGTAATTTTAATACATTTATATTGAATACAAAACAAAATGTCTTTCAAATAAATACATGTATAGCGACTGATTTACTAAGAAAATAAAAAAAATAAAATAAAAATAACACATTGACTGTATAATTTGGAACTGTATTAATTAGATGCATATCTACATTTTACTCATAATTAAAAAAGTGGGGTTTTATATCAAAAGACCTAAATAAATGAACAAATTAAGCATACAAATTCAGGTTAAAATGTTTTTTAATACATATGAGTGATACAAATAATGACTTTAATTTTAAGCACTTTCACCCACTTTCTAGTCCTCAATTAAAAGAGAAAATAAATGTGAAAAATGTGGCAAAGAAATCCACCATTGTGTCTTCACACATGATAAATGATCATATGTGAAGTAAAGTATTTGTTTCATGTCATAGTGTGTACAAATACCAACCACGCCAGTTGTTTCTGCAGGTCCAGGGCATGTTGTTTGCACTGGGCGAAGTAACACGTCTGAGCGTCCACAAAGTCGGTCAGACTCTGCATGTGGTTGCTCTAAGGGCGGGGAGGGGACATGAAGAAATAAAAAAGCTGGTGCTTTTGACTGAACAGGCGACACAAAGATGTTTCTGGGCAACACATGCACACACACATTCGTTTTGCACGATAAGTATGGAAAGATGGCAGCAAGTGTGACTTCCATTGTGTTTATGCTGTGTTTGTACGTACATGGGTGTGGTTTAGCTCTCCCAGAAGTTGACGCGTCACTTCCGACTGATGATCAAACAACGACTGACAGATCCTCAGCTCCATCTCCGCCTTAAAAAACAGAAAATATATTTTAAATTCTGCCTTGGGCTTTTTAGGAAACAGCAACATGTCGCGGCTCCCTCACCTGAGAGATTTCTTGCGCCCACATCTGATTGGACAAGAGAGACAGATGGTGAAGACCAATACACGACCTCGAATGAGAAGCTTACGCACCTTCAGCCAGCGAACGCGCACAAATCTCAACATGTAGGACATCTGGGACAAGTAGTCATCCTCCACTTGGTTTGAGTTCAGAATCTGACACATAGAGAGGACACAGCCCATTAAAATCACGCCATTACCTGAAAATATCAACATTGGATAGAGATGGGTAACCATGGTAACCATCAGATGCACCAAAACTATGTTTTCACCAGACAAACAGTTTTGTGGAACAATATAAGTCCTCCCTATCCTTTGTTCAACTGAGACCCTTAGCCGAAAAGGAATGGTTGGACCACAATGTCACCCACTAGGAAAAAATGTAGACTTACTGTGGACTCCTCTTCAGCCTCATGCGCTCTTGTCAGTCTGCGCTTGGCGATGTCCAAGTCCAAACGTTTGTTCAGCAACATTCTGCGCTCCTCCTGAAGGCAAATGGGAGTCAAAATATAACACACAGTTTCAGTTCTGTGTGGTCATGGATGCTTTACCTGTATGGCTTTGTATTCACTTCCACTGAAGCGGCGGAGTGGAGTGAGAAAGTGGATGTTGGTGCTTTGGACAAAGTGTCTTTGGGCCTCGCCGAGCTGTTTCTGAGCCTCACCACACCTCATTAACGCCGTTCCTGATCAAGATATTCAGACGCTACCTTGCAAATTGACAGTAGGGTGGTAAGATGGTAAGAAAATCGCTGGGGCACTCACCATAAGGGGTGTTGGTCCCCATCTCTAACCCAGCTTGAGTCATTTGTTCTCCAAGGACTTCATGTGCATGGGGACGAAGGAGAGCAGGCCAGTCCAGATGCTCGTATAGTCGATCTTCCAGCCGTGCTGCTGCTCATTACAGAATAAATGCAAAACTAATTGTTAGAGGCACAAAAGGATATGTATCATGGCGCAAATAATGCATCATTAAAAAAAAGAAGACTAATGCCCAGCAGCATACAGATCAATATTTATAAATAGATATATATAGAGATAAATATTTATATATAAATTGATAGATTTATACATACATATATATACACACTAATGCAAGTCTATAAACATAAATGTGTTTGTATGGCTAACAAAGTCGTCTTTTAGTGACCTTCAAGGACCTTCCATACAAATAAACTAGTGATGGGAAATGCGATTCCATTTAAGAACTCGAGTTTTTACGAGTCACAAAGAAACTCGCATATGCGTAACAGGTCCAGCTACACGACTCACTGAACCCACAAACCCACAGGTTCACGATTCACTTGTGGGCACCCTTTTGGCCGGGTTGGCAAGTGAGTCTCTAGCTTCGAGAGTTCCTGGGTCTTCGAGGGCTGGGCTCTGCTTGGCATTAGCGAGCGAGTCGAATGAGAACAGACAAGGTTCAGCTGTGTTGCTTTTTCCACGGGGTTAGCACATTTCGACACATGCAGTTAGAGTACAAGTTGCACGATGTATGTCATGTTATGTTGCTTTTTAATTTAGCGCACGGGAGCAGGGTTAAACGAATGAGTTAAAAGAGACGAATACCCGCGAGTCAGTTTTTAAAAAATGCGAGTTTTGAACGACTCGGTCAGTACTCGACCTTCTCCTAAACAAACTTACCTGGGCTGGGCTGCAGCATGGCCTCCGTCTGTGAGATGATGTTGTCTGTCCAAGTCTTGGTGGCGTCCGCCCTGGTCAGGAGCTCCTCCAGACCGGGGTCCAACTCAGTCTTGTCGGCCTGGCCAAGACTCTCTCCCGTAAACTAAAGCATAACAGGAAACACGCCACAACAAATAAATTAATACAGGAATGCTCGCTCGCTTCTGTTGGCTACTTCCCAAAGAACATTATGGTCGGGGTTTTTTATTCACCTGGACAGCCCGGTTGATGAACTGACCAGCGTCCACCACCAACCGCGTCAAATCCATGGCGATGTCCTCAAGGTCGAGCTTGTCGTCCGTCGGTCGACCCCGGTAGCGCTACTGGACAGACTACCCGCAAACCGACCTACGTGAGCCGGGTGAATTACAGGTAGCCGCCGGCTGACCTCGCCATGGGTCGAAGTTGCCAAACCAACCCCACGAAAATGACGATGTCGTGTTGCTAGTTTAGCCCTCTTCCATTTTCGCTTATACTTCGGTTAGGTTGCTATAAAATAGCTACAAATACAACATTTATTTGTGGGAAATATAAATATGTTACATTTAAAGCTTTCACTCGGTGCTGTTTGACAGCTCCAAGATGACGCATCTGATTGTAACAGCCACTTCCGGTTGAAACTTAATACAATAAAAGCGTATTCGGAAGTGGTGGATTACTGGACATTGTTAGAAAAATGCTGTCACATTTTGTAATGATGAAGCAGAAGCAGAATATGTTGTCTTTGCTCCCATTTTAAAACAAAACAAAAGTATTTCACCAACATTATGCAGCCTCAAATAAAAAAATACAGCTGCAGCAAGAGCCAGGCATTAACAAAAAGTAGAAAAGTAATGACTACAAATACAGTAATTTTCTGGGTTATTAAAGTCATGTCGGGTTACAAAACTGCAGCACTCCAACTGTTAACTCCAACTGGTGCTTGTGAGGGGATTAAAACTAAACCAGGTGACAGTCTGACTCTAAGGAGGGTTAACGAGATTAGGGCACATTTCTGACCCACAACACACACACAGACATACATAACATACAAAACATAATCCTCATTTATTACAAAAACATGTACAGGAGTGTGAATGCTAACATAGCTGTTTGAACTAAATGTGAAAAAGTGCACTTTACAGGTAAGGCCCCCAGCCCAGGTACATCAGACACAGCAGTTTGTCATCTGTGGATTCCTGAATAAGATAGTGGACGTGTCCCTCGATGGACAATGGCAGCCCCAGCACTTTGTTTCTGCTCTTAATCACACCCTGAAGACGCTGCTCGATGTCACACACGTGAGTTTTGGCCTGATGTGGGGTTGAGTAGATGTTAGATAAAAATGAAGAAAATGTAGTTCCGAGATGAGATTAGCAAATTGCACCTTTTCGTTTACTATCTCTCCAGTTTCGTTAGCCTGCGTTTTGCACAGTCCTTTGCCTTGCTTGCTCCACTCCACCAGAGGGTCATGGAGAAAGGTCTTCAGGACACTGAGGAGCAGAAAAAAAAATGAAAAAGGAATTATCTGTTAATCCTACAAAATAAAACAAAATATTATTACATTTTTAATGTGAAAATCTAAATTTAATTCATCAGTATTTCCTCAAAATGGTAATATGTTATTTTCACAACTCCAGAGTATACCTTACATCTGGGTAGGGTAATTGTTTTTGTTACGGTGAAAAAATAATTATAGTAAATAAGGTGTCACAACACACAAGATGATAATTTTTCTCTTTTAAACAATTGAAAATATGATTGGACAAACAACCTTTTTTTTTAACTAAGTCACAAAACAATGTAGTTGTGTTTTGAAATGTTTATTGTCCCACAAATTGACGCAAAACATTATTAACCAATAAACCACTATTTCGATAGGAATATGAAATATAAATGATATATCATAACAATGCAATGTTTCCTTTAATATGTCATATTTCGTTCTGCTAAGTTGGTTAATTGGCATTTGTGACATGTATTGTCTGTCAAACTGTCATTTGCAGCATTTCTTGAAATGGTTTAAGCTTGTAGTTGAGCAATGCCAGCTTACTGTTTATGTCTGTTCATGTCAAGACTCCATCCATCCATCCCATCCATCCATCCATTTTCCTCCGATTATCCGGGTCCGGGTCGCGGGGGCAGTAGTCTTAGAAGGGAAGCCCAGACTTCCCGGTCCCCGGCCACCTCCTCCAGCTCCACCAAGAGGACACCAAGGCGTTCCCAGGCCAGCTGTGAGACATAGTCCCTCCAGCGTGTCCTAGGGACAATGCCCGAGCCACCTCAACTGACTCCTCTCTGAAGGAGAAGCGGCTCTACTCTGAGCCCCTCCCGGATGGCTGAGCTCCTCACCCTATCTCTTAGGGTGAGTCCAGCTACCCTACGGAGGAAACTCATTTCAGCCGCCTGTATCCGCGATCTCATTCTTTCGGTCATGACCCAAAGCTCATGACCATAGGTGAGGGTGGGAACATAGATCGACCGGTAAATTGAGAGCTTTGCCCTCCGGCTCAGCTCTCTTTTCACCACGATGGTCCGGTACAGCGACCGCATTACTGCCAAGGCTGCACCGATCCGTCTGTCGACCTCACGCTTCCACTTTCCCTCACTCGTGAACAAGACCCAGAGATACTTAAACTCCTCCACCTGGGGCAGGACCTCATTCCCAACCCGGAGGGAGCACTCCACCCTTTTCCGACTGAGAACCATGGCCTCTGATTTGGCGGTACTGAGTCTCATCCCAGAAGCTTACACTCAGATGCAAACCGTCCCAGTAAACGCTGAAGGTCGCAGCCCGAAGAAGCCATAAGAACCACATCATCTGCAAATAGCAGAGATGAGATTCTAAGGCCCCCGAACTGGACTCCCTCAACACCTTGGCTGCGCCTAGAAATTCTGTCCATGAAAATTGTGAACAGAATCGGTGACAAAGGGCAGCCTTGGCGGAGGCCAACGTTTACCGGAAACAGGCTCGACTTACTACTGGCAATGCGAACCAGACTCCTGCCCCGTTTGTACAAGGACCGGATAGCACGTAGTAACGCAGCACCAATCCCGTACTCCCGGAGCACCCCCCAAAGGATGCAACGAGGGACACGGTCGAATGCCTTTTCCAGGTCCACAAAGCACATGTAGACTGGTTGGGCAAACTCCCATGCACCCTCAAGCACCCTCGTGAGGGTGTAGAGCTGGTCCAGTGTTCCACGACCAGGACGAAAACCGCATTGGACCTGCTGTATCAGAGGTTCGGCCAATGGTCGTACCCTTCTCTCCAGCACCCTGGAATAGACTTTCCCAGGGAGGCTGAGGAGTGTGATTGAGAAGGGCCTCAAAGTATTCCTTCCACCGTCCGACTACATCTCCAGTCGAGGTCAGCAGGCCCCCGTCTCCACTGTAAACAGTGTGGACTGGGCACTGCTTCCCTTTTCTGAGGCGCCGGATGGTTTGCCAGAACCTCTTCGAGGCCGACCGAAAGTCGTGCTCCATGGCCTCACCGAATTCCTCCCACACCCGAGTTTTTGCCTCGACAACCGCCGAAGCCGCAAACCGTTTGGCCTGACGGTACCTGACAGCTGCTTCTCTCCAGCACCCTGGAATAGACTTTCCCAGGGAGGCTGAGGAGTGTGATCCCCCTGTAGTTGGAACACACCCTCCGGTCACCCTTCTTGAAAAGGGGGACCACCACCCCGGTCTGCCAATCCAAAGGTACTGTTCCCGACTTCCATGCAATGTTGAAGAGACGTGTCAGCCAAGACATCCAGAGCCTTGAGGAATTCTGGGCGGAACTCGTCCACCCCTGGAGCTTTGCCACTGAGGAGCGTCTTAACGACCCCAGATACCTCAGCCACAGTAATGGCACTGTCCACGTATGTGTCCTCAGACTCTGCTTCCTCTATGGAAGGTATGTCAGTGGGATTGAGAAGGGCCTCAAAGTATTCCTTCCACCGTCCGACTACATCCCCAGTCGAGGTCAGCAGGCCCCCGTCTCCACTGTAAACAGTGTGGACTGGGCACTGCTTCCCTTTTCTGAGGCGCCGGATGGTTTGCCAGAACCTCTTCGAGGTCGACCGAAAGTCGTGCTCCATGGCCTCACCGAATTCCTCCCACACCCGAGTTTTTGCCTCGACAACCGCTGAAGCCGCAAAGCGTTTGGCCTGACGGTACCTGACAGCTGCTTCCGGAGTCCCACAAGCCATCAAGGCTCGATAGGACTCCTTCTTCAGCTTGACGGCAGCCCTGACCTCTGGTGTCCACCATCGGGTTCAGGGCCTGCCACCGCGACTGGCACCGACCGCCTTGCGGCCGCAGCTCCAGTCAGCTGCCTCAGCAATGGAGGCACGGAATATGGCCCATTCGGACTCAATATCCCGGTCCTCCCCCGGGATGCAGGTGAAGCTCTGCCGGAGGTGAGAGTTGAAGACTCGACGAACGGGAGACTCTGCCAGACGTTCCCAGCACACCCTCACTACTCGTTTGGGTCTACCAGGTTTGTCCAGCATCCTCCCCCGCCATCTAATCCAACTCACCACCAGGTGGCGATCAGTTGACAGCTCAGCCCCTCTCTTCACTCGTGTTTCCAGAACATGCGGACGCAGGTCTGATGATACGACTACAAAGTCGATCATAGACCTGCGGCCTAGGGTGTCCTGGTGCCAAGTGCACTTATGGACACCCCTATGTTCGAACATGGTGTTAGTTATGGACAAACTGTGGTTCGCACAGAAGTCCAATAACATCACACCGCACGGGTTCAGATCAGGGAGGCCGTTCCTCCCAATCACGCCCCTCCAGGTCACACTGTCATTGCCCACATGGGCGTTGAAGTCTCCCAGTAGAACGACGGAGTCACTAGCTGGGGTGCTCTCCAGCACCCCTCTGATGGACTCCAAGAAGGCCGGGTACTCCGAACTACCATTTGGTGCGTACGCACAAATGACAGTCAGGACCCTTTCCCCAGCCCGAAGGCATAGGGAAATGACCCTCTCGTTCACCGGGGCTGACTCCAACACAGAGGCACCTAGCCTCTATAATAATAATAATAATGTACTTCTGCATTCAATGAGTCATGATCCGCAGATGACCGCTGTACCACAATTTGGTGCCAATGCCAGTCTGGTCAGGAGGGCAAGTTGTTGCCAGGCGACAGAGGAGTGTGTCCAAGCTCTGCCTTCTTGGCCCTTTTGCTGGTCATAGGCTGGTTTGCATCGTGGAAGTTTTTTGTATTTTTTTACAGCTTTCAGACCTGCATTGTACAACAGTGCGTATGTGGAGCTCCACTGCCCCTCACCTGCACGGCAGATACTTCACCTTTGTTGACCGCTTGTATTTAATTACTGAATAAATGCATGACGCAAGAAACACTTCCTGTCTTTCACTTTTAATGCACAACCCTACTCACTAAATATAGTGACCATGTACCGTGAATGCCGGAGCTTGTAGAGTTGGTGGTCAGCCAAAGGTAACAAGCATAAATAGAACCGTTGTGTCATTAGGGGAGCAGATAAGTCCAAACATCTATGTGGTTTGATGCCTAAAATATGTAGCCTGTTTCACAGATATGCTGGTGTGTTGGTACCTCATCAGCGGCTCTCTCTGGTCCCTCATCAGCCTCAGTGTGACCTCACAAGCCTGCCTAAAGAGCCCCTCTGTGCCCATGGGCCCCATGGCGTGGACCATGTTATGGGTCAGGCGGAAAGGAACCACTTCGGGGACGTCGAATGTCTCCCCCTGGTGGAGATGGATGGGAAAGATGTTTCATCAATTTGAATCCATAACACTGTCCAAAGCTCCTATGTTTTTTAACATTATTAAAGTCCTCTAGACATGAAATAACACCCCTATAGTCACCTTTACATTCGTAATACCCAATATAGTAGACATAATTATAGAAAATAAGCCACTTTAAGACATAAACAAGATTCGAGCCAAAGGGTACAGAGTTGAGTTTTAGCTGGATTAAGGCCCGCGTTTTTATTTATTATCCTGATTATTACACTATTGTTGTGCCTCCTGCGAGATAAAGAGGCAATAAAGCCTGGTGATGAAGTCTGGTGCTTGTCTTGCCGAACAATTACTGACATCTAGTGACCAAGGTACAATGCTATATTCACAATTTCAATGCGACTTCTTAATTCCTTCAGTTAATTTTGCCTTCTTTATGCTTGACAATGCTTAATTTATGCAAAAAATATGGAGCATTAGCTTTAATATGCGTATCGTTGACTAGTAGTAGGCCGGAGGCAACCCTGAAACAGGATGATTGATTCATTGATATGTTTTGGTGAGCGAGAGAGGACTGCTTTGATATACACTGAACTGGTAGTGCACCCCCCCCCCCAAGCAATACACACCTTGTTGAAGAGGCAGTTGAAGTCCACATGCACACATTCCCCCGTTAAGGAGTCGAAGAGGATGTTTTCTCCGTGGCGATCCCCCAAGCCTAGGATGTACCCCACCATGGACATTACCGCTGTGGAGCGGCAGTATGCGGAGCGACTTCTGTACCTGTTGAATACATACGATAAATATGGTCGGAGTGTATACAACAGAAAAGGCTCGTACCATGACGTAGGGTCGGGGAAGGTGAGGAGGAACCACTCATGGAAGACGGGAGGATGTCGAACACACAGCACCTCCTTGTGTATTCGAAGTTTCTCCTCAAACGGGGCTGTCTTGGGCAAAATCAGCTTCCTCAGCTCTTTGCCCGACAAGTAGACACCTGAACATCACACAGTCTGCAAATTATGTATATTCATCCACTGATTCGTTCGTTCACAGCTGATGTTCCAAAAGCCTACCTCTCTCCTTGTACAGTTTGGTGAGGATGTGCCGAAGCCCTGCTGTGTTGCTGACCCACTCAATGATGCCGCACTCCTCGTTGAGGGGGATGACGGCGTATGTCCGGATGTGGAGCTCCCGCCGGCGTGACTCTGCATCTTTCCGTAAGCACTAAGCGCATATAAGAACAATAAATATTGCTTAAAGGTCGCTCTTAGGGTTGCTCCGATCGATCAGCCACCAATCAGTATCTACCAATATCAGCAAAAAAGCACATTATCAATATCATCCGATACTTTCTTTAAAACATTGATCCTCCTCCACTGATCAGCTCTGCCCAGACTGCAGCATTCAGAACAAGCATGTTGTGGCACCTTGTTAATGAGGCAGTTGAACTCCATAAGCCTGCAGTCTTTCCTCAGGTCATCTTTAGGTTTGCACATCATGGTGTAGCTCCGCCCATCTGACCCCATCAGACTGATCTTCTTAGGCTTCTGTAAGGAGGCCAGGATCTCCACCTACATGCAAACATATCATGCTACAGTTTTTAAAACATTACAATTACAGACAACACTTTTTCCTTACAGAGTCTTCAAAGCCGTCTAGGTAGGCCCAGTGTCCCGGAAAGGCATCATGATGTGTGTTTGCCCCGCCAGTAGAGGGCAGTGTTGGGATGAGAACAGACTGCAGCGGGATCAGGATCTGGCTGAATGTGGGCTCCTCCACCAGACGTTTCAGCTGCTTGAAGTGGACGCTTATGGTCAGGGTGGTGCAGTTACCATCCACCTGCACAACCCATTACGAATACGTCATCAGAATAATACAAATAATTTGTTACATACAAATTTGGCTGCAAATCCATGTGTTGGATAATTATTATTTTATGGTATAAGTATTATATGATTTTTTTTCACATAGCTAAAATCTGTCATGGGCTGCACGTCAGCTGAGTGCTTAGCACACAGACCTCATAGCTAGGAGACCCAATTTCAATTCCACCCTCGGTCATCTCTGTGTGGAGTTTGCATGTTTTCCCCATGCATGCGTGGGTTTTCTCCGGGGACTCCGGTTTCCTCCCACATTCCAAAAACATGCTAGGTTAATTGGGGACTCCAAATTGTTCATAGGTATGAATGTGAGTGTGAATGGTTGTTTGTCTATATGTGCCCTGCGACCAGTCCAGGGCGTACAAAGAAGACAGCTGGGATAGGCTCCAGCACCTCCCACGACCCTTGTGAGGATAAGCGGTAGAAAATGAATGAATGAATGAATAAAATCTATCATTAAATTAAATCAGAACATTAGGAATAATGTTGTGATTTTTTTGTTTTTTGTAATTTTACAAAATCAACCATTACATTAAGTTAGAGCATGGGGAAAAAAAAGATTAGAACAAAAAAGAAGATTACAATGTACACTTTAATGTAACGTATTTTCCGCACAATAAGGCGCACTTGAAAGTCTTTAATTTTCTCCAAAATCGATGATGCGCCTTTTAATGTGGTGCGCCTTATGTGTGTTCCAAAAAATGTTGTTCTACTTGGGTTAGCGCTCTGCTTGAGTGAGTGTACACCATTTCCTGCTGACACAGGGACGTGATACTAAGCTGGCAGCAATAAACCAATCAGAGAACTACACGTATTACATACAACATGTATCTTAACGTCCACCACGCCTCCGGGGCGGTCCAACAACACCGCTTCTATCTCTCCTGTGAAAACCAAGTGAAGTGAATTCAGAGCACCTTATGGTGCGGAAAATACAGTATTTTAAAATGTGGGAAACAATGACAAAGAGAGCAAACATCCATAATGGGATAGTTTTGTGAGTATTTGGTGCATACCGGCTTGTTGCAGAGCTCCAGCAGTTTGTCGGTAAGCCTGTTGGCGTCGCTGATGAACTTCTCCAGCGACTGCTTGAGGCTGATGGCCTTCTTCAGGATCTGATTGCAGCGGTTCATGCGAGTGGGATAGGACGACTGGGGGAGAAAACCAGAACGCCTCCAAAGAGCATGTTCCTAAACGTCCACCTACAAGCATGGAGGAATTAGTACCTTGGACACAGCCGTCATCAGCCACATGGCCTGCTGGGGGTATGCTAGGAAAACTTTGGCCACTATGGTCATGAGGACGTTGAAGACGTCATCGCTGGAGTGGCAGACCCTGGAGATGAGCTGTGAGAAGGCGGTCAGGAACTGGTAGGGTGCCAAGTTGGCGCAGTGCTCGCTCATTGCCGTGTTGATTTTGGACAGCTCCTGGCGCATTTGCCTGTCGGCCCGCCCGGCTACATGTGGACACGTCAATGTTATTTACAGTATGTGCGCATAGCAAATGGCAATACTAGTACATACGTGACACCTACATTTCTCACACTCACACACTTTAGCTCCAAAGTCAAGCCAGAGGGACAGCATGCGAGGCATAGCCTGGTAGATGTACTGGTTGCCAAACTGCAAGGCTCTGGGTGGGGAAGATAAGAAGAAACAGTGGATATCTACCATCAAGGATTGTTAATTGTTAATACATAAAACACAGTGCCCTATATTTAAAGGAAAGAACCACTAAAGTTCAGGTCCAAAGTCTTACTTTCCAAAGTAAGTGACAATGTATCTGATGAGGTTGCCTTGTTTCTCCAGCTTGTTGTCGGTCACCATGGGCATCACCTTGTCATAGTATTTAGCCAGGTAGAAGTTGCCATCCTCCCATTCGGGTAGAAGGTTGGTCACATCCTAAAAAAGAAAGCATGATTAAGCATCACCGACTCCTTAGATGCGGGTAGGGCCCTGACGTGTCCCACCTTATATGTCTTCATGATGGCGTTGGACTCAAAGTTGGCCGTCTCCTCCATGAAGCGTCCCACCAGCAGCATGGCTCTGCCTTTGGTCTGCAGACTGCGAGGGTCCAACTGGGGGCGATTGTCGGGGAAACACTGGGTGACGCCCTTCTTCAGCACGATGAGGGCCTGGTGTACGTCTCCCTGAGAGACTCAAGAGTTGAATGTGATGGTTCTTCAAGATGTCCCACTGCCTAAAAGTGTCTCACCTTGGACCAAAGCCACTTGGCCTTCTCGGTGACCAACTCGGCCAGGTGTGTGTTCTCTGCGTTCAAAAGTGCATTGAAAGCCGTCTGGTGATGCCCGGCCTTCCTGGCCACCCGAGCGCTCTGGAGCCAGCACTCGCCCACCAGCTCATGGCTCGTCGGCCTGGACACAAAGTCAGGGGATTTGCACCATCAACCAGACTGTACTAGATTCATTCATTCAGTCATTTTCTCCCGCTTTTCCTCACAAGGGTCGCTGGAGCCTATCCCGCTGTCTTTGGGCGAGAGGCAGGGTACACCCTGGACTGGTGGCCAGCCAATTACAGGGCACATATAGATATGTATCTATATGTACTTAAATGCCACAAATGCCACATCCTTACTTTGATTGCAGGCTGAGCAGGGCGCGACGGAGGGCCAGGATGGGCTCTTTGGCCCGGAAGGATTTCTGAGTCATCTCCAGCCGATCCGCCCAATGAGAAGGAAGCTGTCTGAGGCTGGGGGCAGAGCCTTCTTCCTGTTTCTGCAGCTCTGTGAATGTGTGCTCCATCTCGCTGAGCATGTGCAACCTAATCATGAAAACAGTTTACAGTCATCCCATTTCCAATTTCACGGCTTCACTCAAAAATGCATTAATAAATCATGCTGCTTTGTGGTTGTATATGGCCATTATTAGCCTAAAGAATATGCATATTTAAGTTCATTTTATGTATTGCAAGTGAACATTCAGAAGATGCATTCAAAGACGTGATATGTAGTGTTCTATACACTGGTCACTAGGTGTCAGTAATGTTCAGTGAGACGTACAAGCACCAGACTGGAACAAAAAGCTTTTATTGCAAATTTGAATTATCTCACAACAGGCACAATAACCTCTAATAAAAAAAACACGGACTATTGTGGTAGCCGTAACCCAAGCTTCCTGTCCTTACACTACATTTACACTAACACACACAAAAATGAGTCTTATGTATGTCTTAAGTATATCTTATGAGATTAAAACGTGACGAGATTTCTCATTCTGAAAAAATTATACTTTGTAGGCACTAGGCCTGGGACACTATTAAATAACTAAATTAAGCACACAATAAATAAATGAAACTCAATTGATCAATTTGCCGGTCTCAATATGTTGCCATGCACATGTGTATCTGTTTTCAATCGCATATTCAACCACATTCTACAAACTGGCTTTTTTAATGTCATTCCAAAAGTAATGTGTCTGTTCAGGACTAAAGAGTCTGTTCAGGAGATTTATTTAAGGATTTGTAAAATAAAAATGTTAAAAACAGGCTTTGCTCCACATCTTAAACTTAAAGAATGACTGACCCACTCCGAACTATCCTTTCACAAGACATGGGGGAGCTAAGTTTGATCATTTATTTTTTTCCCCACAAACAGGCCACCCTAGCATCGAGGCATCACATAGCTATGCTGGATTTGCTAACATTTGTGCCCTACTGTCCCATTCCTTACTATTATTATTGTTGTATGTCATATACGGCATCCATTACGTTGGACAAGTGCAGAAAGTGGATGAAGTGCACAATAGTGCTCCCTGGACAAGCTGACATACCTGACAATGTATTCATATCCTCTCTGGTAGGTTCCGCACTCATAGCTGGCGGCGGACAAAGGGACCACCTGCTCCTTCCTGACCAACTTCAGGTTCTCATAGAAGGTACCAGCATCTTGTTTCTTGGCGGCCAGCAGCAACTGGCCCATCCGTACTCCCCATGTGCTGGACTGAATGTCTGGAAGAAGGAAAACTCATCTGTTTTTTGAAACAAGCATAGAGTAGCAACAGAAGCAATGTTGTACTAGTGGCCAGGAGCAATCTGCTGAGCCAGCAATAATAGCGCGAATTTGTTCATTGTAAACAACAGAACTGAATGTGCAACACACACAAGTTCCAAATTTTAAAGCGCATGCAGAGGTAGATAATGATGCTGGATGCTGACTTATATTAGGTTAACAAAAAAACAACCTCAGGAGGTTGCCTACAGCCACGACTGCTTTTTTGACTAGGCGCTAACTGGAGACCTTGGGGGTTTGCTTTTGTAGACCATGTATTCTTCGAATATAAGTCTTGGTGGTTCATCGAATGAAGGAGTTCATTGGCACATTTACAGTAAATATCTTCAGTTTGTTGCCGCGCTCATTTCATTACCCGAACCCAAGTAGTCCTCCAGCAGGTCCCATTTGCCCAGCTTCCAGGCGGCCTCCACTCTGTACATGTTCAGCTCCGAAGTCCACTGGTGTCTAAATGTGCACATAAAAATATGTTTATTATTGCGGTGTCCCTAATCAATGTCCAGTGAGTACATCGTTTTCCTGCCACGGATATTGCTATTAGAAAACTTTGGCTGCTTGCCATTGGCTATAACATGGGAAGTAGAGTGGCTAGAAACAGCTTTGTGTGTGCAGTGCACACTTTTGCGACGATGATTACGTTCCTACATGCCCAGGACAGAGGATGAGACATATTTTAAAGAGCTCTGCTGTATTTACTCTTTCCTAGTTAGGATACTATTTTTCTACAACACTGGAATCTTTCCATGATGTCCCAACTCTAAAAGAACCACTACCCCCTTCTTAATAGTATCTGAAATGCAAACATACATAAACCAACAATACAACACAGTGACCGGTTTTCACCGCTGGGGCCAGGCGGGAATGAATTGGAACTCCAATATAAATAAAATGTTCAAGATGAAAAACTGTTAATGCACAAAGTAATCATTCAAACTTACTTATTTGAGGCGTTCAGGCACACTCGGAATTTTGAGTGTTAGGCGCTAATTATTTATTTTTATTCACGTACCCCCAGTGGCAATTGACGTACCCCGCTTTGGGAACCATTGTTGTAGAGTATTAACTTTATGCACCACAATAGTAACAAAACGACTGACGAGTTACACAGCATTAAACCTTCACCTTCAGTGCAAAGTAAGCTTCACAATTAGGGATGATATCAGCAACACAAAAAAACAATACAGTCATTCCTGATTAATTGTTTCCCGACCCGACTCTGTAAAATTGATTTTCACGATATAGGAAAAAAATACCCTTGCACTCACAAAACATTCATGTTGGAGATAACGGTCATGATGATTGGACACCACGTGATTGTTAATATCAATACATAATAATTGAATGGCGTTTTATTCATGTGGAGTCATTTGGCACCATAACAATAGCCTAGCTGCTTTCTTTACAGCCAGAAGTAAAACAAAAGGCACGTGTGATGGTGGTGGACGCAAAAAGTAATGTTTGTTCGTGGTACATGGTCAATATTATTCATATAGTAGACATATTGTGATATTTTGCAAACAGCACATCAATACTTACTTCCACTGCAAATCAGGATGCTAAATCAGGATATTCCTGTCTGGTTTTTGTGTCCTTCCCACCCCCATATAATGTCCATTGACAGCACTTACTTGTCGGCCAGCACTCCATTAACCTGCGTGATGACTGTGGACAGCTGGCCCAGGCCGAGCATAGATGTCATGACACCGTGATAGTGACCGATCTGGCGGTGTAGACGACTACAATAAACAATGTACACATTGAATACAGATGGAATATTTCCGAATCAGGAGTAAAACCTGGTCCGACTCCAGCTGGATGGCCCGGTCGTAGCAGGCGGTGGCATCCCGGAGGAGGCCGATGCTCTCGTGCTCCAGTATCTGTTCCCGTAGCGAGGGCTCCTCCCGCCTCAGGGCATTGACTCCTCTCACGCCGTCGGGCTCGTGCATGGCGGCGTACAGTGTCTGAGGCAAAATGTTGAGAATAGTCAAATATAATCACCAGGAAAGCAGCATTTTTTCTGTCTGTTGCACCTGCAGGAATGTGAGGTGGTCCTGGATGTTCTCCTTGTTTTCCAGGATATATGCTTCAAAGTGCATGAGTGCCCGAGTGTACGCCTTGGAGCGCAGCGAGGCCTTGGCCATGACGTCCTGAGGAATCCCCTTGAGGAAAGCCACCACACGCTGGTACTCGCCATTTTCTGTAACATTTTTCATTTCTACACAAATAAATAAATCACTCTGTATCAATACCAACAAAGGCATATTTATTTTGACCTTTCCGTCATCTATTTAGCTGTTGCAATCTAAACTGTAAGGTGCATTACTGCCACCCATAGGACCGAAGTGGAACGCATGGTTACCGTTGTGTTTGGGTTTGGCGTAGAGGACATGGCGGCTCCACTGGGTGAGGTGAGACAAGATGCTGAACACGGTCTGAGTGCTGAGCTGTGATAGGCTGGAGGCCGTCTCCTGGCAGTGCCCGGCTCCTGGCCCCTCCCCCTCTGTCAACACCGTCAACATCTCCTGTGCCACCTACAGAACGATATTTACAATACAACTAATTTCTCAACTCACCCCTCACATAGTATACATGTAGGAGTGCCACACCTCCTTCTGCTCTGCAGGAGTGCATCCCAGCAGCATGTAGAGCAGGATGTGAGGCAGCAGGTAGATGGTGACCTTGTAGTCGTGCTTGATGATGAAACTGCAGCAGGTGAACACTCGGCTGGCTAACTCGTGTCGCACCTGGAACACGTTACCACTTTCATTCTCATGACCAAACAGACGGGTTGTGCAAACAGACAAAAAGCTTACGAAAATACAAGGCAACTTACTTTGCTTATGAGGTAGGCGGCCCATGTGGCGGACCAATCTGAAAACTTGCTACCCTTGCTGCTGAGGTAGACCGGCTTCTTCAGTTTGGACCAGTTCACCTCCTTCTGGCTGCTCTTGTACCTGTACCACAGAGGCGGAAGGAGTAGGGGAAGTGAATAGATGATGAGATGTAGTAATTTGTGATTTTTTTAAAACCTGCTGTTGAGGTGGGGTTCCAGTATCTCCTGGATGTGCTCCGGGAATCTCCTCCACAGACGGCGCCCAGGCGAATCGAGGCGACCCTCGCAACACTCAAAAATGGAGAGCAGCTCCTATAATGCCAGTACAGTGAACACCAAAAACAGCACACACAAAAGATTTTTCTTTGGGGGGATGGGGGGAATACCTGGATGGCATATGCAGCTGAATCCTGCGCTCGGACGTTGTCGGCATAAGCTAGAAAAGTTCTCGTCAGCTCATTCAGCAGCTCATAGGCGAAGTTGGGGTCTTCGACTCCACTCTGGTTGTGGTAAAAAGCATGGTTTATTTGTTTTTGAAATATGCTGTAATAGGCATGGCTGATATTGGCTATTTTGCTGGGGTTTTCCCCCCCAAATATATATATATATATATATATATATATATATTCTCCTTAAATATCCTTTGTAAATGTTCTTTTTGTCATATTATTCCCATATTTATGTTTTCTCAGAATATTACATATTACGATATTAGTTTATTTTTCATTTTCATCTCGGAATTATAACTTTATTACCATATTTAGACTTCATTCTTTAAATATTTCAACTTTTCCCCAATGTAATTTTACAAAAATACAACTTAATTTTGTTTTGTTTGTTTCTCATATTACAACTTTAAAAAATATCTCAACTTTGCTACTAAATGTGTTATTTTTCCTCAGGTGTTTTCTCGTTAGATTAAAACTTTTTTCTTCATATTAGGAAATATGTCTGGTGGCAGAGAAATCAATAGAAATCTATCACTTTTTTATTTAATTGACTAATTGACTCACTCTTTCGGTCACGACCATAGGTGAGGGTGGGAACATAGATCAACCGGTAAATTGAGAGCTTTGCCCTCCGGCTCAAATCTCTTTTCACCACGACGGTCCGGTACAGTGACCGCATTACTGCCGAGGCTGCACCACTTTCACCACACCTCACACTCCCACTTTCCCTCACTCGTGAACAAGACTCCGTGATACTTAAACTCCTCCACCTGGGGCAGGACCTCATTCCCAACCGGAGGGAGCACTCCACCCTTTTCCGACTGAGAACCATGGCCTCTGATTTGGAGGTACTGAGTCTCATCCCAGACGCTTCACACTCAGATGCAAACCGTCCCAGTAAACGCTGAAGGTCGCAGCCTGAAGAAGCCATAAGAACCACATCATCTGCAAATAGCAGAGATGAGATTCTAAGGCCCCCGAACTGGACTCCCTCAACACCTTGGCTGCGCCTAGAAATTCTGTCCATGAAAATTGTGAACAGAATCGGTGACAAAGGGCAGCCTTGGCGGAGGCCAACGTTTACCGGAAACAGGCTCGACTTACTACTGGCAATGCGAACCAGACTCCTGCCCCGTTTGTACAAGGACCGGATAGACCAGGGGTGGGCAAACTTTTTGACTGGCGGGCCGCATTGATTTAACAAAATTAACGGGGGGGGCCACACTCGATATTTTACACAAAACAGGAATTATTGTATCTGTAAAAGTGTCATGCAATCAGCTTTATGGGCACTTTGAGATCATTTATTTCATGTAAAGTAAGTTATAAATTTATAATAATATCATTATAACATCAGTTGATTGCTGATGTCTTTGTCCATCAGACTGTATCATTCTTTGTGTGAAAATAATAGCACCGCAAACACCAGCTTGCTTCACTCGTTACATTGCAATCCAATGATACAGAGGATTATTTACCACAAACGTGTTGCGGTCGCCGTGGGTGTGGGACTGCGTCAGGTCCAGGCGTCCGGGGTCCACGGCGCCCAGCTCTCCGAGACATTCCCCGCAAAGCAGTCTGGCCTCTGGGGACGAGTCCTGGCAGCCTTTTAGCAGCACCGACACCAGGCTGGAGATGACCGGCTCCACTGCCTCACTGGCGCAAACCTGCCTCAGCAGCCAGTCCTGGTAGTACAAACTCAGTAAGTATTGTGATGCTTTTATGGGAATGGAGCTTCAAATGTGGTTAAAAGTCCTGAAGGCAATATACTCACTGGATATGACACAAATGCCCTAATGAACTTAATAGTCCGCTGTTTAAAAACATTGTTGTTCTTATTTGATGTCATCTATTTATTCACCACATTATTATTATTATAATACGGGAGCCAGGCAACGACATTTCGTTGGCAATTTCACTGCTGAGTTATTTTGCAATGACAATAAAGAAAGTCTGTCTGTCTGTCTGTCTATATAATTGCTTTGTTTTCTGCTTTTCATGTTGTTTACACCTCTAAATGCAGACTATGCATGCAAAACCTTCCATCAACCATTTTCCATGCTGCTGCATATCCTCACTAGGGCCATGGGGATATGTTGGAGCTTATGGCCAAGCAGAAAATCGAACACAGGTTTTCCCGATCTCCTGACTGTGTTGTTTACATGCTAACCACTCAGCAATTATGAGGCTTTGCGGATATCTGTATAACATGTCTGCTAAGATGTGTTCCTAAGAATTAGGAAAAAAAACTAAAATAGCTGAAACCTGGTTGCTGTGCATCATGTCTCTCAGGCTGGTGAGCGCGTGAATGCGGACATCGACATTCTCGTGCTGAACGGCTCTCATGGATAGCTGCAGGACGGACGCTAGGTCACTGTTGCTGGCTGTCAGCTAAGAAAATGTAAAAAAACAATAAGCGTTGCAGTGTGAATGCATATGTGTTCCAATATCCCTTTTAGTGTTGTACCTTTTTGTCGTTCTGTAAGACAGTGTGTATGTCTTTCAGCTCAGGGTGGTCCGGCAGGAAGTATATCTCATGGAGGTAGTCCTTGACTTCTTCCCTGCGAGGGATGGTGGTAAATATGAGCACTTATTGGATTAAATGACATCATATTACATCATACTATTACAGTGGAGGCCACGAGTCAATTACAGAATGAGCTAACCTGTTGTCCAGTATCAGGAAGCGGATGATGGCGGCAGTCTCTTTGGGCAGCAGAGCGATTAGCGGGAGAAGCGCCACAATCACATGACTCAGGAGAGGCCCCAAATGCACGGGATCCACGCTCCGCACAAAACAGTCCCACGCTCTGTGGACCATGCCGCATAAACCATTGAATTGAACATAAGGCTTTGGATTGATATGGAAAAGGAAAGCACTGACTGGCAGCAGAGCAGGGGAAAGTCCTCTCTGTAGCGCAGGCCTGTTCGCAAGGTGGTCATCATCTTCACCCTGACTGAGCTAATGTGTTTGGAGCCCATGAGTTGCATCAAGGCCATCACACTGGTCAGCACCTACACAAGGAAAAATACACTTATAGCTGTTTCTTAAGTACCCTAATTACAATGAAGAAACATTGCCATCAACAGCTGTGGCTGTAAGCAACTTCAATAGTTTTAAAAACATATATTATCACGAGCAGTCAGCATCTGGCAACATGTGCAACACTGGCTGCACTAAACTGTTGTTTCCAACAAACTCATCATTAACTGGGAATGCTCCGATCAGGGTTCTATGTTGCCGATTCCGATACTGATTATCCATGAGTGAAATGATACTGATCACATGGATTAAGTGAACATTTTTAAACATACTATTGGCTATAGGACATGATAAAAGGAGCCACGAAATTACCTTCATTTAGACCAAACATATTAGACTCACTTTTTGAAGAGAGATTGGACCACCCTAGTATTAACACTAACTGAGCAGTTCAGCTCCTGACCGCTATTGCAACATTGGTTCTGTTACTGCTGTGTTGTCCAATATACATGTTCCTGTGTCAAAGAGAGCTATGTTTTCCTTTACACTTTCTTATGCTCTCGACATCATTATTTGAATTAAACAATTAACTCATCTTATAAAATGAGTGATGACATTCCAGAAATAATCCAATTATCCTAATGGACAGCTACTGAACATCTCCAATGGTTGGGTGTTGGGGCTCGGAAACGAATGTGCGGCGTCGGCAGGCCCAGGCTATGATCACAGTTTTTACAGTATCTATTTTTGCTTGCTCACCAGCTTCTTCCTGTCTTTCTCTCCTGCACTGGAGCTGAGCAGCTGCATGTTGAAGAAGGCCAAAATTCCCAGTAGCTTTGGCTGCAGGTAGTCCGCCTACATTTAAAAAAGAGACATGGCAAATTTAAATTTAACATCTAAAATCACATTGTTAATATGATTGTTGGGAGTTTTTTTACACACACACTATTTTATGCTTATAATTTTCCTTGAATAATTTGTCTAATTGTATCTGTAAAAGTGTTATACTATCAGCTGTATGTTCTAATGTCCCTTTTTTCAGGTGCACTTTAAACATCAGACCACATCAAACTATGTCATTTAATTTTACAGTTTTGTTGCGAAGAATTTGTTTTTCTAAAGTTACATAATTTTCTTTTAAAATAATTGTATTAACAAAAAATTTGTAGTAAAAAAAATTGAAATTAATAACATTATAGGTTGATTTTCTTTTTGTATTGTGTCGGCAACAACTGATTTTCGAGATTTTGTCACTGAAACTATAAATAATTAATAATAATTATAAAAATTGCATTAAAATTGTAATACGAACAAATATAAAAATATGTAAAATACTAAATACTAAAAAAGTACTAAAAATATTATTGCAAAATTATTGCATAGGTTACACAAATGATTTTCTGGTTTTTCTCTGTGTAAATAAATCATATGAAACATTTGCATCAATAATAATTTATAATTTAAAAAATGTTAAATAAAATAACATTAAATAAAGTAAAATATTTCTATTAATAAAACTGTATTAATAAAAAAACACTGAAATTAATAACATTTATATTATGTTGATTTTTTTTATATTGTGTAGATTATGCAACTGATTTTCCATGCAACTAAAAATAATGAATATAAAATACTTTATTTGTTCATTAAAAAAAGCACAAATAAAGAATAAGAGTAAAAATAAGAGGAAATGTGTTTTGTACCATGCGCTCTGGGGTAGTGATGCCACGGGGACCCTGATAGGGGTCGTCGTTTGAAGCAAAGGAGGCCAGGATGGCCAGGCCGTTGAAGACCTAAGAAGAAATGTGTGTCAGTGACTAAACCATTCAAGCTTAGGGAAGACTTTGAAGAAAGAAGAAAACAGATATGTCAACCTGCTGGTAGTGTTCTCCCAACCGCAGCAGCAACTCATTGTGAAGACCCTGGAAGTCTTGACGCAGAAGAGAGCCCAGTTCGATATCAGTCTCGCTCTTAGGCACAGTACAAAGGTTACACGTGAGGATATGAGTGCAGGGGTACATAATATAAGCATATATCTTTTTTTATTTTTTACCTGTAGGTAGTGGAAGGCCCTCTCCAGCTCCTCCTTGGTGCAGGAACAGACCAGATGGCTAAAGATGTACTTGAAGTTGCTGATCAGGATCTCCCGTCGGTTTGCCTTCAGCTCATTGGCCAGGGTGCGGATGAGGGCGGAGCCTGTTGCACTGGCCTTGGCGGCCAAGTAGGGCAGGAGTACCTGCAGCGTCCGCTATGATGCCAAACAACCATACAACCATAAATACGCAGAGCCGTTTCTTATATTGTGACAAGGCTAAATAAAGCATTTTGGCCCTAAGTGAGTGGAGGATACACCGCATTCATTACATCTTAACGTACGTACAGACAGGAAGAGGTGGAGGTCCGGGAAGTCAAAAGCATGTGCAATCTGAGCTAGGATGTCCAGAGCCAGCTCCCTCTGATTGGCCGATACAATGCCGCTCTGATCCGGTGTGCTCCGCAGGGCCAAGGCATGACGCGAGTGCAGCGACTCCACCAGGAACTGAACACATACGCGGGGAGTAAGAGCAAGTTGAAGTGGGTTCTATTTGCTGATATGTATAAATATGCACAAGAGTCCTCACCTGACAAATGGGGTTCTTGTACTGACTGAAGAGAGTTTGGAGTTTCAGGCCTTTGGCAGAGGCCAGGGCTCTGATCTGAGTGTATGCGGCAACTGATACGGAAGACGACTTGGACAGCAAACAGTGGAGCAGCCGCAGGAGGGAGAAGGACACCAGACTACCCTGAGAGGCTCTGAAGAAGGACGAGCGCCAGGCAAAGTGAAAAAACAAAAATGGGACATTAAGTATTTTTCCCTGGGGGGAAAAAAGTCTGAAAAAGTCACATCTAGAGATTTAACCTGAGCAGTTTGTGTCTTACAGCTACTGCAACATTGGTTCTGTTGCTGCTGCACTGTGCAATAGTGGACTTTTCCGCTTTTGCATGCACTCGAAATCATTATTCAAATTAGAAAAAATTTAATGTAATGACTTTCCAAATGTTAAAAATACAAAATAGAAAAACACATGAAAAATCTAAAATTAAATAAAAATGTGATAATAATATTTACATATTAAATATACATCATCATCATCTTTGCGGTTCACAGTCATTATTACATGTCTAGAACGCACCAATGATAAAAACTGTATTTACCATGTCGAAATAGGTTTTGTATGCTCTAACTATGAAAATATTTGACTCATAAATAAGGAATCATATTTTGTGGATTCAGTCTTATATTGGGGTCAATATGATATAGTATACTGTACCTGCCGATCTCCCCAGTAGTGAGGATGAGAGTGTGCCGCAGGTCCTCGTCTTGTTTGAGTTTTGCTTTGTTGAAGGCCTCTTGGAGACAAGCAACCAGGAGCTACAACAGCGACAGGGGCCAAGAACATTTGGTCAAAGAAGCAAAGTCTTGCATAAAATACCCTAAATACTTGTTGGTCTTACCTCACTCACTGGGCCGTCATTGGAGCTCTGTGTGGGCTCTGTGAGCAGGAAGCGCACCGACTGGCTGAAGCTGGTTCTGACCCTCGCGTTGGAATCCTCCATGAGGCCAATTAGGGCGCAGAGGACTTCCCGGGAGTCGCCGTCATCTCCGGCTAGACTGACATGTTGGCAGAAGTGAGGCAGTGCTTCCAGGAACGCTATACAGTATATGGCAGAGAAACAAATATATTATACACAGGAGAGGTAACCAAAGCCTTTCATTGATAAATACAGTGACTGCTGTAATTACAGCCATGTGTAAAGCCAACTGCAAAAAGGATGTGGTGTTAATTGGAGAGAAACTTATTTCCCAGATGTGAAAACACATTACACACAGTATTTCAATTTAAACACATATTTTTTAACGTGAATAATGATTTGGAGTGCATGAGAAAGTGGTTAGGGCCATTTACTAACAAGTATATTGCACACCTCAGCAAGAACAGAAGCAATGTTGTACTGTACTAAAAAGGTGTTGTGTGTGAAATGTCTGAAGCACCTTGCTTTACGCTACGTGCGGCTACTGGTTGGAGCAGAGGAAGAAAGGGTTTCAAAAATGACGCCCTCAGGGACGGGAGACCATTCCCAGCATGCTCTGCCGCAAGATCCAGGCGGGTGCAGACAAGCTCTTCCAGACAAGTCGCTTTGGAGCACATGTTGCCGACCTGCGAGAGGCCAGACTGGATGCAGCTCAGCTGACCGACTATCCTTGCGAGTTCTCTCTTCACCTGCTCCGAACTGTCTTCCAGCCTGGGACTGAAGATAGACACAGATGTACCCACATTATGTCACTGGAGGGACATATGAATTGAAAGCAAACCCAAATGTACAGTAGAGCTGTGTCCATGAGGTTCCGGTGGGCGTTTCCCATGTGGTGAAGAAGAAGAGGGAAGGTTCTGACCGCCGCTGCTCTCCCCACCTCGTCTCGACCCTGCAGCGCCGCAGAAAAGACACAGGCGCGCCAACCCTCGCACATGCCGGGACGTAGGCGAGCCAGTAGCAAGACACACTGCACCTGTACCTCGCTCGCTAGAAACACACACACACAACATACATACATAAGACAAACCTGCGCAATAATACAATGTTCAACCAATATGTTCCAGATAAATATGCATCAAAAGTCAATTTAAAAATTGTTGATTTCAGCACAGAAAGTAGCCGTGAAGAGTGTGATGACAACCATAGAACAGCAAGTTGAACTGTCTGACTGGTACATTGTGAGCAAATGTGATTTTTAAGTAGAAGTTAAGTAGTTTTACTTTATTTTTCTTTTATTTAGTCTCATTATAAAGTGGTTAATTTATTTTTACACACTTAAAATAAGTGGTAGTGGTAGGTAGATTCATCCCCGTGGGGAAATTCGCTAATTCGCATTTGTACAGCATTATGAAACATTTAAAATGTGAATGAAAACATTGCAAGTGGAGTAAGCTAAGGTTTTATAATGACAACCGGAAACAAATTCACTCACATTGCATTACCGACAATTTTTTTTTTTGCAATTAGAGTCAAAATGCAAAAAAGAAAAAGGGGACATGGGAGTTTGATTCCCCACTCGGGCATCGCTGTGTGGTTTGCATGTTCTCCCCGTGCGTAGGTTTTCTCCGGCTACTCCGGATTTAGAGTGAGCTAATTTCTCTGGAAGAACTCCTTTGTCAGGCTGACATTGAAAAGTCCAGCATTGTCCTGTTGAAAAAGCCAGTCATTACCACACAGAGGAGGGCCTTCAGTCATGACCACATGGTCCACATAGCCATATGCCGTTAGCCACCCCCGCGCAACCTGAAACTCCACTGAAAAATCATGATGGCACCCCTTCCACTGGGCTGTGTGGAAATCATCTCAGGTGAGATCGACATGTCCTGCCAGTAACCACTTGGAAATCATCAGGACCGTCAAGGTCAGGCAAGTTTGTGACATTGAAGAAGACGTTTTGTGTTCTCAAAAGCCTTCTCTGGAAGATGGTTATGGGACTGCACTCTGCACCAGTAACAACCTTCATTTGGGCCGAGGATGGTCCTGTGCCTTGACGGACAGCCACTGGGATCATCTGGATCAAGTCGGTGACATTCTTTTGGGGTCTACCACTTGTCCCTAACCCTGAGGATCTTTGAAATTTCAAATGACCGTCTTACTGCATCCAGCCTCAGCAGCAATGGCATGCTGTGGAGGACTTGCTTATGCAGCTCAACAATCTGACCAGATTCGAGAAGAGAAAGCTTGTTTGCTTTTGCCAAGACTATGCTGCTTATCCTCACTAGGGTTGCCGGTATGCTGGAGTCGACAGGCGCCTCGCCTGTCGCCTGATGGACTGGTCGTACCATCAAGAGATCATGACAATGTGAATACCTGACAGAAAATGACATTTAATCGACATTTTTGCAAAGATTTTAAAAGCTGTGCTCTTAAGCATTTGATCAGCTGACGAACAGCCTATTTCACTTTAATGCTTGTTTGGAAAAAAAATGTTTAGTAAAAACATTTTTGTCTCTCATTTTTGCAAGTTCTACTTAGAACCTCCTTAAGAACCAACAGTGCAAAATGTAAATTCTTGCCATTTCCTTCACATTTGGATTAGGAGTGTATTATATATTTAATGACATCCCTGCATTGTACTCACAGAAGCAGAAGTGGAGTCTCTGCGCCAAGACGGGCACCCAGGAGGGGAACCCGGAACCTTTGAAGGCCGTGGCCGACTTGAGGTCCGGCACCCATGGGAGCGACAAAAGTGCACACATACGATGCTGGAGGCCGTCCTCACCATGGCTGCATCCTACACGTAAAAAAAAAACAGCCCAGTCATTTCATTAGGTACACAATAGAGAGCCACCCAATAGAAAAGAAGTTCTTCACAAAGATGGTAATGTTCAATGTGTTTGTATGCTTACTAGTCAGGTAGATGATACAGTCAAGGACTCCAATAGTGATCTGGACAGCAGACTGGTAGTAGTTCTGGTTCGAGACTGGCTTAGCCCCGCCCTCCAACACTGACTGGCAGCTCTTTAGAGATCTGCCCAGGTTCTCAGCCGACACCCAAAGGAGAGGTCTAAGTGATTCAAGGAAGGGAGAACAATAGTTCGAGTCTTCTGATGAGCCAGTGTGTTTGTTTTTGCTTTACCTGCTGGGTGAAAAGCAGATGGCCGCCAGACGGAGGATGGACCCCAGACCCCGCAGAGCAGAGAGAATCTCCATGGTCTCAGGTTCACCAGGGTCAGAGTTCAAGATCGTTAACAGCTCCTCCAGTCGACTGCTGACCACAGCCCAAACCTGACTGCGAGCACACATGTCTACCTCGCTAAAAGACACAAACATCGACTTTAATTTGACTTTTCTTCCCCCAAAAAGTCTACTCAACTCACTTTGACAATGCTTTTGCCGTCTTTCCGGATGCATCGGTGGCAACTTTACAGACTTTCTTGGAAACCGGCTCCTCATCCTCCACTTGCCTCGTCACCACGGCAACCTCTGCTTTGAGCGCAGCTTGGAGAAAGCCCTCGGCGCACTGCGAGACACGGAAAAGACATTAAAGCAAGATAAAAGAATCAAGGTTCTAAACCAGTGCTTCTCAAATAGTGGGACGAGCCCCAGAAGGTGGTGCCCAAACAACTCATAGTGGCTTGTACAAACAAATAAATTAATTCTACAGGTTCTTATTAGTATTTCAGGCGTGAATACATTTCTGTACCCTAGACGAGATATTAGAGAAAATAAATGAGAACCACTGTTTGAAAAAAAAAAAGTAATGTCTTTTAACCGTATATTCATAACAAAAAAGTATTGCACCAATTACGAATAAAGTGCCGTTACAGCCTAGTAATAACAGAACCTGGAGAAGAAACAACACCTCAGCTTGGTTTTCTGCACCCACAGTGCGTACCAGCACCCTGCAGACCTGGACAACCCGCTGCCTCCATGGAAGCCCACCATTCTCGTATCCTGCCGTGACGGACAGCGTGAAGTCGAACAAGTGGCACAGCGACTGGACGACCTCCGTCCCCAGCGTGGCACCCTCCTCGGCGAGAGCGCAAACGCACTCAAAGAGCTGTGCGAGGTAGATGGGTTCAAAGTTTGTGCGAGTGTCACTCGGCGAGCGAAACATGCATCGTGTCAGGAGAAGCAGCTCTCCGTCGTATGGCTGCTGTGCACTCACTGTGCACATGTTCGTCTCCAGCACATGAAGGAAGGCGGCGAAGAACTCTTGTCCTTGCGCCTCTGGAAACCCTACCAGCTCCACCAGCTGCCTCAACATCACCATGGCAACCTTCCTCAGCTGGACGGTGCCGTTGGCCAGGATGGAGCAAGAGGTTTCCCAGGAAGCCCTGAGGTCGCCAGGGGAAACAATTCCCCTCGTGGCGTCGGTCAAAACTCTCATTGTCACGGTGGTGAGCGTCTCCAAGGCTGAAGGTGAGTTGAGTACAAGAGGTGAAGGGGTGAGGTAGGCACACGCCGACGAGACAGTGAAGGCGGCGAGCGCCATGGGCCATTGGCTGGGGGTGCGATTCACGGTGAGGGAAGTGATGTGAGCGTACACAATGTCACTGAGGTCCCGTGTGAGGAGAATGAGTTCCCGTGCGAGGCGGCTAAAGATGAATGGAGCCCTAAATTTCAGGGAGTTCATCATGTAGCACAGCACAGAGCAGACGCGGCCATGGATGGCGTCGCAGTCTGGAGCGGCTGCCACACGCAGCAAACGCACCACCACCCACTTGCTGAAGTCTGGAGACAAAAAGGAGATGAGAGTGAATGTCACTAATTACCCTTGTCAAACTGTTTAGCTGGTCTCCTACCGGTGCAGCTCTGTGTGGCGTCGGGGTACTCGGCAGGCTGGCAGGCAGGGTTGGCGAACATGAGCGATGACGATTTGATGATGTGCAGCACAAAGTCCAGCAGCATGACACAGGCGGGCTCTGACGTGGATTTTTTGTTCAGCCCCAGAGACACTGAAAAGGAACAAACATGGTTCCCCAAGAAAGATGAGGCATTCAGGATTTCAGGATTTCCAGGATTTTGAATACGTTTTAATAATAGCCAATATGTGAAGCGTTCATTGACTGACACCAACATGTTCAATTGGTATATTGTATATTAAGGGTGTCCAAAGTGTGGCCAGTGGAACATTCTAAAAATATAATTTAACAAGAAAAATCAGCAGTAATTTTACAAGAATAACTTCACAATATAAAAAAAGTTGCCTTCTAACTAAAAGTCATTTTTTTACGAGAATAACATAGTATGAGGAAACTTTTTTTTGTTGCATACAATTAAATAAATATTAAAGATATTAAGGAAAAAAATTTGAATAAGTAATAGGGCCGAAACGACAAACAACAATGTTGTAATTTTGAGAATTAAGTTGGGAAAAAGTAATAATGATAAGATAGTCAGAATAGTATAGAATAGAATAGAAAAGTCAGAATATTATAGGAATAAAGTCAGAAAAAGAAAGAAAAAATTGAAATGAATTAAAAAAACAAACAGCAGAAATTGAAAAAGTGTTACAATTTTACCAGAATAAAAAATAATGTAATTTTAGTAGCGTAGTTTAAATATTAACATGTTGTAATATACAGCCAACTGATGACGTCATAAGTATGCGCCGGGAAGGCGTCACAACTTTCACAGGCACTATGTCGACTAATCCTGAAAAGTGCAACTGAAGTAACTAAACATGGCAAATAATCACAATTCAGGACAATAATACCAATATACGGCAAGGTACGGTTGAATTTATTTGGACTCACCTGCATCCACGTTGGTCAGTATCCTGTCGATGAACCGACACAGGATCTGTCGCGGCTTCTGCACTGCTTCGTCGTATTCAAACGCAGTGGCACTAAAGTGACATATATTGTACAATGATTGTGTAATGAGTGTCGCAATTCAAACGCACTTTCAACAAACTCATTCATTCGAGAATGTGATTTTGGTAGCATAGCCGTTAGCCACCAGTCGGTGATTTACCTCGCAAGCTCCTGGAGCGCTGGTATCATCGCAGACATCTCCAGCCCCTCCATGGCCAGCAAAACAAATGTTTTATGCACTTTAAATCAAATTTTGGACGCCATATTCAAGAATCACTAAGGTATGAAACAGCACACCCGCAGACGGTCTGTCAAACGTTCCGCTCTATGATGACGTTTCTGTTTTGGTACGGGTACCGCAGAGGGTCAAAAAGGTAAATGCGTATGCCTAAATGTGTACATTGCCACGCCGCAATAATGCACGAATTACCGTATTTTGAATACGCTCTGTCGTCATTAATAACCAAGTAATGTTTTGTCTGTATCGATTTACGTTTTAGGTTACTTTGGAGTTTATTACGTCAACATAGTTATTATATTTAATATATTACCCCGTGAGGATAAGGGGTAGAAAATAAATGAATTATATAATGTAATTATATTTAGATATTTTCATATTGTTATAATGTTGAGTTTCATTATTATGTGCAGTATTATTTGTATCTTATGTAATGTAAATAAATATTGGCACACAATTCCACTCCAAATAACAAGTGACAGTACTTTTTCATAATTTATTGGGTGTATTTTCTTTTTTTATTTGATGCCATGTTCAACACTTATGGACACAAAGCTTCACCAGCAGATGTCTAAATTTGCATTTGTCTTATCCGCCAATGTCCAACTATATAAAAACTTTTACAAAATTCAAATTCAAATGAAATAAAACTGAGAAAACTATCACAATGGCATTGTCATTCAAATTAAAGGAATGAAAACTGCCACTGTTAAATGAATGAGACATGATTCTAATAATGCAGTGTAGGTTTACGTTTCTTAGTTTTTAATGACTATTCAAATAAATCAAAGCAGAAATGGCAAATTGAGAGGAAACATATCTAAGTAGTTGTTTCTGGGTGGGGTTCAGCGGTGGGCCTTTTTTAAACCATAGCCCATGAGGCAGGCGAACAACGTCAGCACCATCTTGG
Organism: Doryrhamphus excisus; assembly: GCF_037039965.1. NCBI lineage: Eukaryota > Metazoa > Chordata > Actinopteri > Syngnathiformes > Syngnathidae > Doryrhamphus > Doryrhamphus excisus. The sequence continues at coordinate 4,109,482 of NC_136370.1, forward strand.
GGTTCACCTCCACCAAGTCATCTGGAAGAGCATAAACACGAGCGCCGATCTTGCGAGCCAATGAGATGGCATATCTGGAACCGGACAAGAGAGGTAATTAATGAGATGACGACAGTGATGTAAGTGGAGTTGTGTGAATTTTGACTTGTACTTGGCATTGTTGACTTTGTCTGCATTCTTCAGCACTCCTCTCTCTGGTCTCTTCACCATGTCCCACTTGACTGTACCCGGAGCGATGGCGTCGATCAGGTCGATCACCGGCAGGCTGGTGCTGAGGTCAAGGTCCTGAGGAAACACAGTGGCAGCTATCATTCACCCTCACACAATGGACTTTAACACACACACCTTGAAGCTGCTGATCTGAGTATCTTTGTGTTTTTGACTCAGTGTGGTGTTGACCCAGTTGAGGATGATCTGCTCTCCGACTCTCTCTCCATCACCCAGGTCCGACAACACCAGCATTGTGTATCTGTGATGCAGTAAAAACAATAAAATGTACAGGATAGACTTTTTAAATTATGTTTCTGGTATTCAGGCTTGAGCATTTCAAATGAGGGAAATCCAGATACAGTTCCCCCCAGAGCGTCTTAGGTCAGCTCCGGGGCCTTCTCCCGTCTGGCCGTTGACGGAACACTTCACTGGCGTACGGGAGGCATCCAGACAAGATGCCCGAGCCACTTCACCTGGCTCCTCTTGATGTGAACGAGCAGCGGCTCTACTCTGAGAATGAGTCCAACCAACCTGTGGAGGAAACACTATGGCCTTCTGGCTTAAGTTGCTCTTCACCTCGACAGTATGGTGCAGTGACCACATTGGTGCAGATGCTGCGCTGATCCGTCCATTGACTTCCAACACTCCAACCTTCCCTTACTCTTGAACAAGACCCCTGTACCTGGGTCAGGACCTCATTCCCAACCCAGAGGATGCAATCCATCCTTTTCCAATCGAGAGCCCAAGGTCACAGCCCGATGAGGCCATCAGGACCACATCGTCTGCAATAGCAGAGATGAGATACTAAGGCCCCAGAACTGGACTCCCTCAACATCTTCTGTCCATGTGCCTTATTGAAACACAAACAATTTATATTTGCTAAATTGAGATGAATTATGAGGCTGTACTAAATAAAGATCCGTCCACTATTGGAGAAAACAAACAAAAATAATTAAAGTAAATCAAAAAGTAAAAAGTAAATCATAAAAACGTCCCCCTGAGGAAAAACAAACTTGCAAAGCAACCACTGACAATTCTCAACATCACACACACCTCCTCATGAGCTGCCAAACCAGCGCCAAGGTGTGCATGGGGCTTCCCTCGTTCAAATTCTCCCCACCGATGCCAACGAGGGAGAAGTGAGCCACGTTCCTGCCCAGGCCCACGGCATAGTTGCAGTTCTCCAGCTTCAAAATCAAACAAAACAATGTCTCATTTATTTCACGGATTGCTCCAATTAGACATTGGCAATGTCTTAACCTTCTTCATATTTGCCCCCAGGGCGGGGTAAGGTGGCTGGTTGACTTTCTTCCAGTTGACGGGAACGTTGACTTTCTCATAGAGCTGGAGGATCACCAGGCCGTCGCAAAGGTCGCTGTGCAGAACATGAGATGGACAAATTGTTTTGTTTGTTTCAGACATGTTCATTCATTCATTCATTTTCTACCGCTAATCCTCAGGAGGGTCGCGGGTGTGCTAGAGCCCATCTCAGCTGTCTTCGAACGAGAGGCAGGGTACACCCTGGACTGGTGGCCAGCCATTCACAGGGCACATATAGACAAACAACCATTCCCACCCACATTCATACCTATGGACAATTTCACCAATTGACCAAGCATTTTTTTGGAATGTGCAGAGTATGGAATTGAACTCGGATCTCGGGCCTGCATGCTAACCACTCGTCAGCCGTCCAGCCCGTTGCAGACATGCAGTTAAAATCATGGCAAAACCTCAGAAACACACTCTAACAAACAAAACTCGGTGTGGTCTGCAAATACAAAAAAAAAAAATCCTTCAAGTATATAAAGCACCATGGTCCCTTGTTTATCGCAGCAAGACAGTGATCCAAAACATAATGAATGATTCAAGGACAATGATGTCCGACATGATGATATGTAAAGAACTTGTGTGTATGTGAATTTGGTGGTGTAGTTGCAATTAGAATGATCAGAACAAGTGAAAGGTGAGGACCTGTAATAAAGCTTCACATTGTGAAGCTGATTTGATTCCAGCTGTCGGAGACAGCTGGAATCAAAGGGAGTTTATTCCAGTAGCAACATCAACACTTTTACTTAAAGGGTCCTTGATGATTTATCAGTTTGCTTACATATATTACATTCATTTTCTACCGCTTATCCTCACGAGGGTCGCGGGGGTAATAATAACAACTATTTGTTTAAATTTTTTTTCATAATACAACTTTTAAAGAATAATTTTTTTTTGGTTTAGTACTACATTTATACTTAATGCTACAAAAATATATATATTTACAATAGTTACAATGATATTTTCATCAAATTACCTTTTCTTTCTTTTTTTGTCTTAAAAAATTTACATTATGGTTGCAAAATTACTACTAATGTTTTAATTTCTGCATTTTTTTTCACTTTCAAACGTGCTGCATAGGGCCAAGAAAAAAACACCCATGGGCCAAAAATGGCCCTAGGGCTGCACTTTGAAGACCCCTGAGATAAAGAAAAAAATAAAGAATGAAAGGTGTTGGAAAAAACGGCAACAAGTGGATAGGAGTAAAAAAAAGAAATAAAACCAGCCATGAGCAGAATTAATAATGATTACAAAATGAAAATAAGTTGGTGACGGTGACCTACTGGTACATGTGGTTCACGTATGGATTTACACCCAGAGAGTTGATCCAGTTGCGGAAGGTCTTCTCTTCTCTGCTCTCGGCTGTTAAAACATAAAAACAGGACGTTGCAATGTGTTTGCGCGTGAAGCTGATCCACATGACGCCGACTTACGCTCAAGACGAGCGGCCTCCATGCCGTTGACCTGCGCCCTCTGCAGAGCTGGGTGCATGTTGAACAGGTTGGCCACGAAGGCCAAGTTGAGTTTACTGTTCCCGGACGTGACGTCTTGAGGGCTCACAAACTGCCTGCAGTCCAGACGGGCCGCCTGACGCAGCATCAGCTCGGCCCTTTGGTTCAAGTCTCGTTCCTATGACGTCCCCAAGAACAGATCCCGTAAATTAAGACCATTCCACCGGCAAGATCTGGTGGGGTTCCAAGCACAATCTACGGGTGGCTAACATTTTTCTAGCGAATGCCAAAAAATTGCAGCAGACACTCCTGTCATATAAAGCAATAGGTCCTCCATAGAGAATCTTTGTCTGGTATTTTTGTAGGAGGTCCTAAAAAACAGCCGAGCATGAATGTCATGTAGAAGAGCTATGACTCACGTTTCTGCAGCAAAGTCCTGAAAACAGCAGCATATTGTAATTTAAAAGGCAGCGTATTCATCTAATTTAGAAGTGCGTTTTTGCAGGAGGCCCTTAAACACATCAGAGAACTCCTGTCATGTAGAAGATCTTTGACATGCGTTTTTGCAGTCTTGAAAACAATTTGCATGTACGAATATATACCATACAAAAATATTGCAAAATTTTACATCCATCCCTCCCTCCATTGGGCGAGAGGCGGGGAACATCCTGGACTGGTTGCCATCCATCCATCCATATTCTATGTTGCTTATCCTCACTAGGGTTTTGGGGGTAATGCTGGAGCCTATCCCACGCATGTATGGGGAGAACGTGCAAACTCCACACAAAGATCTGTCCCCACAGAGATCTGATCTGCTGACTGTGTGGCCAACATGCTAACCACTCGTTCACCGTGCGGGCCTAATTTTACATTTAAAATAAAAAATGAGCCAGACATCTCTAACATTGGTTGGATATTGCAAGTTCATTCATTCATTTATTTTCTGTTTATTTTCTGCACTTGGGTCTCAGGTCTTTGGGCGAGAGGTGGGGTACAGCCTGGACTGGTGGCCAGCCAATCACAGGGCACATATAGACAAACAACCATTCACACTCACACTCATACCTATGGACAATTTGGAGTGGCCAATTAACCTAGCATGTTTTTGGAATGTGGGAGGAAACCGGAGTACTTGGAGAAAACCCACACACGCACAGGGAGAACATGTAAACTCCAACCAGAGATGCCCGAGGGTGGAATCGAACTTGGGTCTCCTAGCTGTGTACTCTACCGCTGCTCTACCGTGCAGCCCGACATTGCTGGTCCCGACCCACCAACTGAGAACCACTGTTATAGAGAATCTTTGACTTGTGTTCGTGCATGCTTTGTGACTCACATTCAGTCCGCTCATGTCAATCTTGATGCTCCTGTAGTCGTGCTCTCCATGAGGAGCAATCTGGTCCAGCAGGTAGAAGTATGCCTGAGAATCCTGCATGCGGTGCAGCACAAGCAAGAAGGCTACTTTCCAACAGGGCCAATTGTGAGTGTAAAATTGTGTGTGTTGTAAGAGGAACCTTGATGTCCTCGCTGAAGTTGGTGATGGGTTTTGTGCCGGCGTTGTGCAGGTGATAGTTGACCCAGCGGAGGAGCAATTCCTCAGGAGAGAGCGACATCAGGCGGTCCAGGCTTTCTCCCTCTGTCAGGAGGCAAATCATGCCTACAAACACAGATGCATCACATGCATCAACAGTGACATGGATCCATCACTGGGCCACAAACAAGTGTGTGTGTGCTTGCTGACCTTCGTTCCGGCTGATTTCTATATCAGCAAAGAGGCCAACTTTGATGATCTGCCAGAATAATCCCAGAACCAGATGGGGTTTTCCAACCATCAGATCAAGGGCATCAATGTTCACCACTGTGCAGCCGATGGCTGAGGCAGAGTTCAGTGCCAGGACCAGATTTTCCTAAAAATACAACAAAAACAAAATAAATGTAATGACTGTATCTACAGTAATTGTAGATACTCTCTCTAAAAACATGCATATTAAAATTTCATATTATTAATTAATTGCCCCCCTCCTGATTTCCTATTTGTCACGCTTAAATACTTCAGATCAAACAAATTTAGACATTAGTCAATGCCAACACAACTGAACACAAAATGCAGTTTTATTATGAGAAAAAAAATCCAAACCTACATTGCCCTGTGTGAAAATGTGAGGTGTGATAACCGTGGTTCAATTTGTTTAAGAAATTTGTCAAGCCACACTCAGGCCTGATTACTGACACATTTGGTCACTCAAAACATCACTTGAATAGGACCTGATTAACAAAGATGGAAACAGTGGGGAACCTTCCCAGGCGTGGAAACCAACATTTTCCCAAGAGTGCAGCAAGATGTAACTGCGGGCCTCACTTGCCTAAGTGTTCATGACTCCACCATAAGAAAGACACTGGGCAAAGACGGTCTGCATGGCAGAGTCCCATTAAATCTGGCGTAAAAGTAACGCTGCATTTCAGAAAAAGAACATCATAGCAGCAGTAAAATATGGTGGTGGTCGTGTGATGGTCTGGGGCTGTTTTGCTGCTTCAAGACCTGGAAGACTTGCGGTGATAAATGGAAGCATGGATTCTGCTGAAGGAGAATGTATGGCCATCTGTTGGTGACCTCAAGCTGAAAGCAACTTGGGTTGTGTAGCAGGACAATGATCCAAAACACTCCAGCAAGTCCACCTCTGAATGGCTGAAGAAAAACCAAATGAAGACTTTGGAGTGGCCTAGTCCAAGTCCTGACCTGAATCCTATTGAGATGCTGTGGCATGACCTTAAAAAGGCTTCATGCTGGAAAAGCCTCCAATGTGGCTGAATGACAACAATTCTGCAAAGATGAGTGGGCCACAATTCCTCCACAGCGCTGTAAGAGACTCATTGCAAGTTATCACAAACGCTTGATTGCAGTTGTTGCTGCTAAGGGTGGCCTAACTAGTTATTAGCTTCCCAGTTTTCACACACTTTTTTGCCCTTGATAATAATTTATAATAAATCATCATTTAACAACTGCCTTTTGTGTTTAGTTGTGTTGTCATTGACTAATGTTTGAATTTGTTTGATGACCTGAAACACTGTGTGAAGCAAGCAAAACAAGCAAAAAATAAGAAATCAGGAAGTGGGCAAACAAAATGTGAGAATTTAATGAATAATTGAAGATTGTAAATTGGCTATCAGTATTACTACGACCTACTATAATGTAATTATTTTATTTCATTGACCACACTTCTTTTGCTGTTTTTTATTATTCCACTACTAACTCTTTTATACTTTTTTTTACTTTTATTTATATACTCTTTTATAAATGGAAATAATAACATTTGCATTCTGTTATTTTACCTTACCTTGCTTTGCTTCATTCTACTTTAATTTTACTTCACTTTTTCATTCACCAAAAAATGGGTACAGGTTGACACTGGTGCATATACAAATGTCAGAATTAAACAATAAAGGTTAATATTTTACAGTATTATTTGCAGACGCCAGCTTTACGTCCATCACGGTTACCATAACGGGTATTGACTTATTGTTGACATGCGGTGAATATAAAGTTGACTTTGTGCTCTGGAGAGTTGCACAGGCTGAAAAGAAGATAATGATTGTAAGATTTCATGTGTGGTCTTGTATCGGCTGGCATGTGGCGGCACACACTCACAGTCATTGTGAAGGTGGTGAGCTTCTTGTTGTTGATGACCCTCTCGTCGATGGTGTCTGGCTGAGACAGGTTGATCATTTTGCTGCAAGAGAGCAGGCGAGCACGTCGTACAGGTGCGTGCATTGTGGATGCACCACCCTAAGTCAATGTTTATGTGTGTGTCTCACCAAAGCAGGATGCCGTCACGAACGGAGGTGAAGAGGCTTTCGTCATCAGGGCTCATGGGCAGCAGATGCCGGCAGTCAGAATCTTTCGCCAGCGCTTTGTTGATCCAGTTGACAAACGCCACCTTCTCCTCATCTACACACACACACATCCATTGACATGCAAAATGGTTCTCCATTTAACATCAGTTCATCGTTCATGGAGGTTTTAAACCCAGCAGCAAGAGAACCAGTGTTAATGTACAGAGCCACCCTCTTTTTGCCCTTTTTCATTTTTCAATTACCAAATATGAAAAGTATGTACATAAAATGACTCTTCTGTAGATTCAATTCATATTCATATAAATTTGATTTTAATATTTTTAATAAATACATTTTCAGAAATTAAATTAAAGTTTTGCCGGTCTCCTTTTTCTGTTTTTGACTATTCTACTCCCAAATCTTAAGCATATGCACATAAACTGACACCTTACATATGTGAATGTGAGAATGAAATAAGTAATTAGCTTTATTTTACATAAGTTAACATAATGACTTTGCTACTTTGTGTGTTCGAAAAACAACAAGTCTATTGCACAATACAGCATCAACAACACTAATAAGGAGCAATAAGAAGCATGCAGAAGTAGAGTAAATCCAGATAAAGCTGCTGGATTTTTTTAAACTATTATCAGGAGGTTGCCTACAGCCACAGCTGTTGATGCTGGTGCTTATTGACTCCCTACTTGTGGCTATTTGGAAACTATAGGATACTAATTCAATGGAGGCATTGGAGCATTTCTCGTACCTCCTGTTTTGATCTTGAGCTACCAGAAAAACAACAAGTCATAAAGTGTGATGTTGAGTGTGATTTTGCGTACCTGAGTAGGAATGCTGCGTCCCTACACTGGATATTCCCGACATTCCTCCAAAGGAACGGATGCCATCTCTCCTGGTGATGGACTTCCGGAAAGTCTCGCTGAACTTCTTGCTCTTCAGCTCCTGGTAGATCTATACAAGAGACCGGAGAAGGTGAGCCGGGATGTTCGGACATGAGCAAAGAAGACAGGAGCTCACAGAGACAAACTCCTCAAAGCTGATCTTCTCATCCTTGTTGGTGTCCCCGGCAACAAAGGTCTCGATGATCTCCCGCACTTGGTACCCTGGTAGGGAGAAGCTGGCCTCCCGGAAGAGCTCCTGAAGCTCAAAGTCGCTCACGTAGCCGCTGTTATCGATATCTGGGAGCGATCCAATGAAGGCAGAGCAAAGTAAAGCACACATGAGTCAGGTTTGCTTCACAAATAAAAACCTGGCAGGTCAAATATGAAGCAGATTGGTCAATATTTACCAATCAATATTATATGCTTGATTATCGGATAATTAGAATTAGAAACCTATTTTATTGCTAGCAACCCCCAGCAAACTCATACTCAATGGAACTTCTATATTTGACAATTTCATTATTTTGTATAATTTATTAATTAATTTGTTTATCCTCACTAGGGTAGAGGGTATGCTGGAGCCTATCCCAGCTGTCTTCAGCCTAGAGACGGGGTACACCCTGGAAGATCGCCAGCCAATGGCAGGGCAGAAGGTGACAATTTCACATTGGAATAGATTATGTATATTGCCAATACTCCCTATAAAAACACAATGTTTCAAAATAGACATAATTCATTTATTTTTTCAACTTGTCAAAAAAATTATACGTATATCATAATAACACAATATTACATATTTTTAAATAATATAATTAATTAATAATATAATTAAAAAATATTAGTATTAATTTAATAGACTGTTTTAGTGAACTTTGACCCTCATATATAATAAAAAAAAATTTACATTTTTTACATGTTGCTTCCTGAAAAAGATATGAAATAAATAACATGAAATAAAATTTCAAGATTTAATAACAAGTACTCCAGGTTTTCCGCCTCTCCTCGTCCATTATAAGTGCAGTTACAACCATTATGGTACAGTATTCTGCATATTTGTAAGCCTAAGTGTCATGCAGCGCTACATGATGGCCGCTTTGAGCATCCAGTAAGCCCCCTAATATCACTTCTATTGATGATTAACTGATCCATCTGGAAGGAAAGTACAAGTGTCAACACAAGCCAAGCAATAAAAAAAATACATTTTACAAGTGGTTGTAAAACTCCGGATTGAGCTAGAGGAACTGACCGATTTTGTTGAACGCCTCTCGGAGCTCCTCCAGGTCCTCTCTGGAAATGTGGGTGACGCGTTTGTCCATGGCGGCCTGAAACACACAAATACACGCCATATGAATGAATAAGGAGGACGCTGCAAAGATACACTAGCAGGATGGAGCCACAGAAGCTGGCCAGTCCAGCTTGTTTTGTTAGAATCCCTCCAGAGTGTCACCGCCGCAGCCTCAGCGCACCTGCGGGAATGGACCTTCCACCTCTTGCACCAGGATTCTCGCTTGGACAAAAAGTCTAAAGTGTGACCTCAGCTACACCAGTCACCTTGTGCCAAATAGCCCTATAATCAACAGGGTTCTTGATTTGACGTCATGCTATGACCTCTGGACTTTGTTGATCTGACGTTGGACCTCAGTTACTTCCATCCCTGTGGATCAGTATTCTTGCTGTGATACGGGTCAATCATTGGCTACATTTTAAAGAGGATTGGTCAAAACCTCTTTCCTGGGGCAATCAGTATTAAAATAATAGGGTTCTTGCTTTCATCCAGAGGAAAAATATGATGTAGGGTTCCCGGACAATCCATACAAATGCACCTGCTGGCCTAAAATCAACAATATTCTTGCTTTTACACTAAGGAAAAAGTTTTATTTTGCTTGTTTTGCTATGATTCTACAAGCCTGAAAAAAGACGAAATTTACCTTCTGGTCTGACCTTTTACCTCAGCTATCTCTACCTCTGAAATGAAGAGAGTGGGTAGAAATGTACTCCTAGGTGTCGGAGGCACTTAGCTATGACAGTGACACTTGTTTTGTTTGACATGATGCGATAACCCCTGACAAAAACAATCCACAAATTGCCTCTTTGATGTTTCTTACGATGCAAAGAAGTTACAAATATGTCAAAAAATAACTGCATCTCAGCTTCAGAATAGAGGTGAAAAAGCCTATCGCAGTCGGCCCTCGTTTATAGTGGTGAATTGGCTGCAGACCCGACTGTGTGAAATGAATTTCTGCAATATAAGATTGAATGATGAGGAATATTTTCATAGTTAGATCATAGAAAACCTGTTTATGACTTTCTACATACAGTTATAACATTAATAGAGACCCGTAGACATGAAATAACACCCCTATAGTCACCTTTACACTCCTATTCATTGCTCACACCGCATTGCAACTCTTGACTTGAGACAGCCAAGCGAGTTTTATTTCTGCAATTTATTTCTTCTAAATTTAAGAATCCAAAACTTACCACTTCAACACAAAATGGGAGAGCTTTCTTTTCACTCTAGCATGCAGGATAGCATGCCATGGCTGACGTCAGGACTTCTTGCAGTGCTAAGATAATGTAATGTAAGATAATGTCTCAATGTTTTGTGTTATTACTGCAACCTAGTAACCAGAATACTACATCACATTGACTACTAATAGACCATAGTTTACCACCAGTCAGACATCATTTATTCATTCAGTAATTTCTGAAAGGAAGAGATGATTGAACCACAATATTGCGAAAGGATGACTCTTAGTATTTAGTACTTCGGTTTTTGCTCTTTGTTCCCCCATTTTTGCTGCTGCAATATGACTTTTAATAATGTACCTATTTTGACTTTAGTATTTGAACTCTATGCTACTAAAGTGACATTATTTTTACTCAGATGACAAGTTTATTCTTGTTCTCTCTAAACATTTAGACTTTATTGTCGTAAAATTAGAGCTGCTTTTCCATTCCTGCAATTTTTTTTAATGTTTTCCATTTCTGCAGTTTTTCTTCTTGTAAGTTTTCTTCTAGTAATTATAACTACTTTATTCCCACAACATTTTGACTTTATTTTCCTAGCATTCACACACTTTTGCAGCAGGCATAATTTTCCAAAAATGCTTTTTATTTTATCTGTTGTTTTGTTTGTTTTTTTACTTTGATATTTCAACTTTATGCTACTAAAATGACTTTTATTGATTTTCACCTGGTCTGCCAGAGAATAAGAAGACGTAGCAGGAGGGACCAGTATTTTCAACTTTGTCTCTCTATTTATCAAGTATTCCGAACCCGAGAGATTCTGTTTTAAAAAAAAAAAGCGACAAGCCACAAAATCATTTAGGAGGCTAACATGCACGCAGGTATGGCTCAGTGGCATTAAAAAAACACACACAAAAAGAAACAACATATGAAATGGATTGGATTTCTAATACAGGGCTGTCAAATGATAACATTTGAAAATTAGATTAATCAGAGTTTTGAAATTAATTCAACATGATTAATCACCATTAGCAATAATCTGAATATGTCCATTTTGACAGTATTTAATGAGAGTAAGATAAATGACAGGACAGGAAGCTAAAAGATACCACATAAGTCTAAAGTATAACCAGAGAAAATAAGACATATTAGACATAAATAAGACAACATACGCACACATTAGCAAGTCCTTGCTATTTTTTTTCTGGACAGCGTACCTCCTGCGGCTGTTGTATTCTCAAAGTATTGTAATGGCGGCTTTAAATGGCTTTACACTCGCATTACCCAATATAGTTGAAGAGTAATCAAGCCATTTAAGACTTCAATACACTAATTCAAGCAGTATCATAGTAAATGTGTTCCCTAGGGAACCTTAGTGACCTGACGAGTGCCTGTCTCACCAAACATTTACTGACACCCAGTGGCCAGTGGATAATGTTGTAATGCATTCACAATTGGAATGCGTAGTTCATGTAGCCATGTAGAGTGATCATCTAGCCATCCAACATGCAAACTCCACACAGAGATGATCAGGCCGAGAATTGAACCCAGGTCTTCCTGATCTCCTGACTGTGTGGCCTACATGGCAACCACTCATGATCATCCATATCATGCAGATTTAACAGGAAAGACCTTGTTTGACTTCAAAGAGCCAACTTCAAGAGGCGGATTGTTCGTGAATGACTCATCACAAGTGCATTTGAGGTTCCTTTGGACATTTTGCCTAAAACCTGATTTTGGCTAACATTTCCTCAGGACTTTTTAGAATATTCTGAGGGCCAATAAAAAAATGAGGTGCGGGCTGAAAATGGCCCCCATGCTGCACTTTGGACACCAAGTGTTTGGAGGACGATTAGTTAGCAAGCACCTCATCTGATCTTTGACTTCAGCTATCGGGACAAATAAGCGTTGAAATGAAAAGGTTTCCTGCATGAACCCTTTTTCATCGAGGGGCCGTCACCTATAAAAACACACCTTTAACTCCTCATACGTGAATATGATTTTTTTTTTCGTTTTTGTTCCAGGAGAAAAGAAAAGCATTTACCTTCATTGGAAGCGAAGTGAGGTCAGGTTTTAGAAAATCCCCTGCCCACCGATTCCCAGTGTGTCCTCCGCAGCCCGATCAGTCTTCAGCCTGCTGAGACAGGAACCTGGAACCCAGAGAGGAGCTTATCTCTCTCCGAGGAGGAGTTCACAAATCTGCAGACCTTTGGTCTTTTTGGACCCTGGGAAGGGCGTCGACTGCGCAGTTAACTTTTAACACCTCACAACCACCTGTGCGGCGATGCTATCATCTACTGACAGGTGAATACATCGGATCGTATGATGTGTCATAAACCTGCAGGAAAAACGTGAGGATGAGCAAACGTGTCGAAACTATGCAAGGGTGATTTTGCTCTTCTTCACAATTGTGGTGATTAAACACATTAAAATAATCCAATGTCGGTCACGATTAGCCACTCGGTGAAATGTTGATAACAACACATAAAAACAGAGACCAATACAATAATCAGAACATAGAAAACCTTTTTACAGCCTTCAAAAAATATGTTTTTTAAATATTAGAGCCCTGGAGACATGAACTAACACCCCTATAGTCAACTTTATATTTGTATTAACCAATATACAGACTCACACATGTTAACATTGTGTTTGTGTGCATTGCTGTAAATGTTCCTGGGCTAGGGGAGCTCAGGCGGCGGGCAGGATGTGAAACCTTGAGCTCAGAGTGGAGTTGTAGGTTGGCGATTAATGTACCTGTTGTGAGATCATTCAAACCTGCATAAAAGCCTGGTTTTCCGCCAATCAAGTCTGGTGCTTGTGTGTCTCATCCAACGTTGAAGTAACATTACCGACACCTAGTGACCAGTGTACAATACTGCATAAGTCTTTGAATGTGTCTTCTGGAATGCCCTATACTTGTATTTTGGTTCATTTAACCATTTTCATGCTTGAAAATGCTTAATTAACTATATATATTGATTTTTCTTATTTTTGCTTAATAACATTAATTGTTTCACACTAAGCATTACACCTGATGCTTACTCCATTAAGCAGCTTATACACAATCTATATGGCAAAGTCCACAATCCAGTCCCCTGAATTTACACACACATACATTCCATACCTCCATTTTTCCTCCAAGCCTTCCGTGTTTCCCGTTGAGCTCCTCTCTCCTTTGTGGGACACACGATCAGCTCTTTTTGTTGTAAGAGTTGCTCTCCGGTTACCAGGCGTCCGGCAATAATGGCTGATCCTGGGACAGCTCTCCACCAGCCAGCTCGTGGCGGCACAGGCCACAGGTTCTGAACCCAGATCAGTTTGTGTGGAAGTAAAACAGCAGCAGCGGGCCAAAGACGTTGGTATGAGCCTGCTTGCATTATTCACAACCGGCACTCTGGAGCACATGCGCATGTAGACAAAATCACAAATATAGAGAAAATATATAGAATGTAATATATAAAATATAGAATGCTTGACATTTTTAATGTGATTATGAAGTGCACTTACTAGTCGCACAACTAGGCAGACCTGCAAATAAAGAGGTTTTTAATTATTTGGTTATTTTATTCACCTTGTTTTATTCATTTGTTTTGATTCATGCAGTAGTCATTGAAGATTTGTAATGAATGAATGAATGTGATGTGAAATAGGCAGCTGTAATGCGCACTTCTGACCACTGAGAGGCACTGTTGGCTTGACGTGACACCTGCTACGCACTTGGCATTTTTTATTCATAGTAGCATTTTTCATTCCCAGTTGCGTGTCTATGTGACCTATGACTAAAGTATCAGGTTTAGCTCATAAATCAATATCGTTGACATTTTGGTTGAACAAAGCTAACTAATCACGCAATGGAACCAGCTTACCTTGCGGTCAGGCACGCCACGCCCCCAGCCGTGGAGGCTGGCGACCTAAACGACCTCTAATGCGAAAAAGGATAGTTACTCACATTTAATACATACATTTTTACACTTAGAAATGAAAAATGTTGCGTGTACGTTCAAGTCTTGCCAGTTGTTCCAGTCGGGACGCCATCTTTGACGTCTAGTTTGAAAAGCGTGGAGGGGGCGTGTCTTGCGTCATAGGTCACATGACCCGGAAAATGTGGTCTTTAATTCCTGTGCTGGATTGCTCCCAGCTGTTGAGACGCTGCCCTTCGCGGTGCAAACTCTCCACGTTCCCCGTCTACACCCCCGAGCCACGGGCGGACACCCTCCAGTGCACCATGTCGGGTAAGTGCAGACCAGAGTCGAGTTCCAACAAAGATTCACAAGTTTCATCCGGTTCGGTTCTAGCTAGCTGTCGCCGTTCTGTTCTAGCATTTGAAGTCATTATTTTAAAATGCTCCACCAGCAGTATAGGGGCCGTGTAACGTGTACATGAAAATAACTCATTTATGATGGCTATTCAACCAGGAAAAGTGCTGCACGTCGTACGCATGGCTACTTTGATTAGGTGCAGCAGCAGCGGTTTGGACCATAGTGAAGTTGTCCGCCGTGAAACCCACTACTTCCTGGGAGGATTTTCAAAGTTAAAGTGTAAGCCTGGCAACTGGTGTTGAGCCGCAAAAACGCTTCACAGTAAAATAACCGAACTCTCTGCCACTTGCACACAAAATTCAAAACTTTCAGAACACCCCAAACCAAAATGGCTTCCGCAACCTCTGGCATGGTCTAGTCCAGGGATGTTGCTCATCACAATGCCAGAGGACTAGGCTCCAGGACTAGGTTTTTAACTTTTGATCAGCTGAACAACCTATTTCACTTTAAAGGGCTTGCTTGCCATAAATTTCTTGCCACGTTTTTTTTGTGTAACTCCCATTTCTTTATATACTTGGTAGCTCTACTTAGAAAGGTCTTAAGATCCAACAGTACAAAATGTAAATGCTTTTAACTAGTCTTAAAATTCTGATCAGGAGTGTATCATATAGAGTAAAGATGCCAATTTGGGAACCAAGTACTACGGCTCATCAATGTGGAAGTGTTAATGGTTACAAAAGTGGAAATGGCTCACGTTGCATCAACACCGCTGCAGCATTTCTCCATCGCACCTTACTCTCGCTAGATTAAAAATGAGAAAAATTCTGAAATGAGTAAGAAATATGTTCTAAATGAATTAGGGCTTTCAAAAATAACTAACGGTGGTGACTCATTTATTTTATTAATTATGTTTAGTTTTTTTTAGTGTAATTAACACATGCACGCCTCTCTGCCATGATGGCAGACAGCAGCACAGTGACACCGTCACAGTCTGAAGCTCTATTATAACTTCATTCTGACCTGAACACATCAACGGCAGTAGTACACGTCCAACACCACATGCTGTATGTATCTCCAACTCAAACACAACCTGGCAACCATACAGTGTGAAGGGAAGCGGGTTAGAGCTACATGGTACAGGTGATCGGTGTTGTACAGCAGCTAAGAATCACATGCTTTTTCACGAAATAAGACGATTCTGATCGGTGGCCAATCGATCGGCGCATCCCTACTTGGAATTCTTGATTCCCTTCAATGCCCTACATTGAGGTGCCCACACATCTCTCGTACCTTCATTCTGGCAACCACACTTCCTTATTGTCATTACAAGAACGTGGGATGCATTCAGGGACACTCCGAACACCACAAAAACAAGTTGTTTTGTGTAAATAAACATGAAGATAAAAACACAAAGTGGATATTATCATCACTCCGTAACATTTAATTGGGATGTACAAATTGCTATATTGTAAGTATGATGGAAAATGCAACCCCTCATTGCCAATAATAATACGGTTTAAAATGTGACTCATCTTCTGCTACTATTAAAGAGACTAATGTACAAATAGTTTGACATATTCAGTTAATTTACAGCTCTTCATATATACAAATTTTCATTTATCTTTTTATTTGTTAAATACAGTAAAAATGGGTATCATTCAGTCATGGTTGATTAATCATGATTTAAATTTAAAAACTGATGAAAATTTGTAATCATTTGTTAGCCCAAAAACTATGAAATACTTTAAGGAAGCTGGAGTAGTGGCTACACTGAGGCAATGGAGTTCCTTTACTCTCCAACCTAATGGTCGTAAAGAGGTCACAACCTTATGACTGGCAGTAAACATTAAACGTGTCTATTTTGGAATATTCTATAACAAGAAGCTCTTCCAAATATGATCATATTAGTAATTATTAATAATAATAATAATAGTTCCCCCCCATCAGACGAAGCCTTTGTGACGTTGGCCACTAACGATAACTACGCCAGAGGAGCCATGGTTCTCGGCCAGTCGTTACGAGAACACCACACCACCAAGAAGCTGGTTGTCCTCATCGGACCACATGTGGCAGAACCTTGCAGGTAATTCCATCACTTCAGATGTTGAAGTGAATTAGCCAATACTGACCACATAGATTTAGTGTAAATGGTTGCACCCCTGCCATTGGCTATAATGATATGAAAAAGGGAAGAAAAAGGGACTTACTTTTTGAAGAGAAGATTCATTTTCTACCGCTTATCCCCACGAGGGTCGCGGGGGTGCTGGAGCCTATCCCAGCTGTCTTCGGACGAGAGGCAGGGTACACCCTGGACTGGTGGCCAGCCAATCACAGGACACATATAGACAAACAACGATTCTTACTCACATTCATACCTATGGACAATTTGGAGTCTCACCTAGATGTATGTATCACTGCTTTAACTTGGAGGATGAGACACCTTCTTTAAGGAGACTTTAGATGTGGGTTTACATACTTTGATGGCAAGACTACCAAGTATTGTGCAAAAAAGTAAAGCGTTTTAACGCGTTACCCCGGCGAGATATTTTTTGTGGCGTGTAGCTCACCGGCTGAATGAAAAAGTGTGTGCAAACCTGCTGTAGACCATGATGCTTGACTGTAGTGGTGGCAGCTATTCAGCCAATAATGTCTGTGTATGGTTTTCAGTGGAAAGCAAATGTATACCGCTGTTGAACAAGCTGCATACAGACTATTCTAGAGGGTATTCAAGTTTACCTTCTGTCGTATTGTCCCTTGTGGAGGTCTGCACTAATTTCCCCGTTTCTCTGTAGAGAAGTGTTGCGTTCCATCTTTGATGAGGTGCGCCTGGTGGACGTCTTAGACTCTGGTGATACGGCCCACCTGGCCCTGATGAAGAGACCCGACTTGGGAGTCACTCTGACCAAACTGCACTGCTGGACACTCGCACAATACACAAAGTGTGTGTTCATGGATGCCGACACACTGGTGAGACTGGTTAAAGTATTGCATTATGTGATGTAATCAAATGTATTGTACATATACACAAACATATTTCTATACTTAGAAATATCCAGTCCACCTTATTTATTTAGCACATATTATAAAGACTGTTTTCAAAGTGCTGCACAAACTAGTAAAAACAATAAGTAAAAATACAAAATTAATGCAATCTTAATTTGAGTGAGGTCCGAGATGTATTGAGGGGCCAGTCCATTCAATGCCTTGAACAAAACCAATTTGCATGACTTGTTCAAAAGTCGCAATGATAAAAATGATTTTAGATAAGACGAAGATGATGAAAACAGGACTTTACAACAACGTTGATTTCAGTTTAAGATCACTATCTGTACTGACGCCAAGGCTGGTGGCCATTGGATGGTTTTTGAGGGGTCCGAGGTCCAAATTGGTACCACTCTGATTAAGGAGGATAACTTCTGTATTCCCCTCATTAAGCTTTAAAAGATTTTCAGCCAACCAGACCTTGCGTCACTTAAGCACTGAAGAAGGGCTGTCAGGGTGGTGCATGGTCATTTTTTTACAAGTGGGAAATATATTTGGCAGTCATCCCTATAAAGATGCCATGCTTTCTAAATATTGCACTAAGTGGGCAAATAGGATGGGCCCAAGAATTGATCTCTGATGGACACACCATCAAGGGGACTGGTGGATGAGGTCCCACAGCAAGGTATATCTCACCGACAGGACGAGATGAAAAAAAGTGTGATCCACTGTGTGGAAATCAGCAGTCAGGCCTAAAAGAACTAAAATGGTTGAAGCGCCAGAATCATTAAGAGTCATTAATAACCCTTTAAGTGCAGACTGTTATGGAAGGCTCTGTAACCGGACTGGAAGGTGGTTTTTTGATATAGTTTATTGATGCACTGAAAATTCTAATCTAATAAAATCTATTTTTTTGCTCGATGAAATATATAGCTTTAAAAAAACCAAAAGATTTACAGTATTGCTCCACTTTTTAAAATGTTTATTTTGGTCCAAATGTAGGCACTCGCCAACATTGACGAGCTCTTTGAGCGAGAGGAGCTATCAGCCGCGCCCGATCCCGGTTGGCCGGACTGTTTCAACTCGGGGGTGTTTGTCTTCCGGCCGTCCAAGGAGACACACGAGAAGCTGCTGGCGTTCTGCGATGAGAACGGCAGCTTTGACGGTGAGATTCCTCTAAATCGGTACAACAAAACGGGTAAAGTTAATCTTATGTTTTGTATGGAGGTAGTCTGTATTGTGACAGACTCCATCCTTGACCCTGCTGGGGGGGGCTCTGACCCTTGGCCCTCTTGAGCCATGTGAAGGTCACACCTGTAAAGTGTGGTGCCCCTTCACAAACATTGTTAATCATAGCAACAATAAATGACTGACCACAACCTCCCCATTCCTGACTCTCTTTTAAAAAAAGAAAAGAGTGATTTTAGAGTAATGTTTTTGTACTTCTTTGCTGTCAATATGGTATAACGTATAGATTCTTTACCTGCTTGTATTGACTAAAAAGGGCCTTTTCTCATATCAGGCCTCAGTTGTTTGAACTGATCTAAAACGTTGGTGTACACAGGTGGAGATCAGGGGGTGCTCAACAGTTTCTTCAGTACGTGGGCCACAGCTGACATTTCCAAGCACCTCCCCTTTATCTACAATGTCAGCAGCAGCGCCGTCTACTCCTACCTGCCTGCTGTTAAACAGTCAGTACACACACACACGTGCAGTGATTATGTAGTAGAGTGGGTCATTAAGCGTGTTTGCTTGTCAGGCCCTATCTAAGGTCAGCTCAAAGGTGGTCTATGTGTGTCACAATGTTGGCTGCCCTTGATGTGACCTTCCTTTTTTACAACCTCCACACAGCTTTGGTCGTGACACCAAGGTGGTCCACTTCCTGGGCAAGACCAAGCCTTGGAACTACACGTACGACGCCCAGAGCGGCGAGGTGACGGACCGCTCCGAGGCTCCGGACTCGAGCTGCCTGCAGCCGAACTTCCTGCAGGCGTGGTGGCAGCTGTACGGTGCCGCGGTGATGCCGTTGCTGCAGCAGGCCTACGGGGACGCGCCGTTTGACAGCGGCTTTGTGGAGGCCGGAGAGGATGTGAGTGCAGTTTATTGTTCTGGCAGTCGCTTCCTGCTCCTGCCAAGTCTCCCTGTCCTTTATCTGCTGTGAGACAGACATGCCTCAAAATGTTCCGAACAGTAGACCTGACATTTATCCACCTGTGACTTTTACACAGAACCCGGCAGGTGGGATATTGCATATATTTTCATCAGATTATACTACATCCTGTCAGATAATTATACAGTATGTGTGATCGTTTATAACACATGGCTGAAGCGATTTAAACAGGTGCCATCCCAGCTACATTCTAGCTTTCAAACGACCTCCAGAGCCAATTCTGGGGTTTTTCTTTAAATGGTTCATAAAATGGGAGGCGTACAGGTGCCATGTTTATTCACACGTGTATACAGTACTAACTCAAATAATGCCCAATGTCCTTAAAAATATTACTGTATTGATGTTGGTACTGTCGTCTCTTGTTTATTGTTCTTCACTCAAAGTTGGATTCAATGTTAATAAATGCAATATTTTTGCAGTTCAGGTCATGGAAAACCAGTAGGACTTTCTAAATGGGCTTTTTACTATTGAAGCCCTCTAGACATGAAATAACACCCCTATAGTCACCAACACTCATGGGCCGGTACATGATGCTAGCGAGCCTCCAACTTGGAGCCGCCAAAAAGGAACCCCTTCCACACTAAATGGGAGGAGAGCTTTTTTCCATTGTATCAATCATATTGGACATGACATGTCAGACTATCTTTTAAGGTAATGTAATGTCTCATCAACGTAACATTACTGATCCCTATGACAAGAATACAGCATGGCTTGTCTAATATTTTTTGACTAATAGGTCATAGTCAACCATGAAGCAGTGATTTGTTTTTGATTTGTTTTTAAAGCGTTAGAGCGATGTTTGAACCACAATGTAGCGATGGACGACTGTTCACTTACTATAAGACCAGCATGCCTGGTGGAATACACGGTGGACATGCAATGTAAGGGGTTAGGTGATTAGGAACAGATACTCCAACCACAATGCTAAACCTGATGGGTGTCAATCACGAGTGAGTCATCTCGGCAGTGCTGGTAACGCTCACTGTTTCGAAACGTTGCCCATAAAGGACTTGCATCACAGTGTCTTATCTGTTGCAAAATGTGCAGTACGTCGCACTTTGACTCTTGTTATGAAATGCCTGGGTGTGCAGGAAGTGGTCCTAAGGGAATGTGTCCGCGGTCTGCATACCCGGAGGAACAAATCCTTATAAAGTAGTAAAAAAAAAATCCTTGTCATGCAGGACAAGCTCGGGGAGGACAAAGGAGAGCAGCCGTCCGCCACCGCCTCTTCAGCAGCTGGCGCCTCCGACATGCCTGTTCCCCGCCAGATCTCCTCTGAGGAGAGGAAGCAGCGCTGGGAAGCGGGCGAGATCGACTACATGGGTGACGACTCCTTCGTCAACATCGAGCGCAAACTGGACGCCTTCCTCAAGTAGCGGCAGGGCAGGGCCTGAATGGACAGAGAGGCCTTTTCAGGGATGGACCCCCAACCCCCTGTGGCTAATCACTGAAGATTAATTAGAAGGTTGGCCTTCCCGGTGTCTTTGAGCCTCACTAATTGCACCTTGTATGTGTGTGTGTGTGTGTGTGTGAGAGAGAGAGAGAGCGAGAGAGCGCATGTATGTGTCTTAGGCAAAATAAACACTGTTAACTGAAATGACTTAGCATTAGCATCTTGGCATAAGCACTGTATACAGTAGGAAGGTTGATAAAGGCCACTCATACTGAACGGGCTTGCAGAAGAGGAGGGTAGCGGGGGTCATGTATGCTGGGTTTGTTCTTGGCGCGGTGTGCTGTGCTAGTTTTTTTCTGGTTGCCTGGCAACTGCTCAGAAGGGGGTTCAGGACAGTAATGGGCAGGGGAGGTTTGGAAAGTTACGAATGGCATGCATCCTTGTGTGTTTTGGGTTCCTAAGTCTTCCGAAAAGGTTATCCGGCACACCTGCACGCCAAACGGTGGCACAACTGTTTCCTCTTTGTTTTTACGTGTTAATGTGCCCCCTTTCGTTTGCGCTTTTGACGTCCTGTTCCATCTCGTGTGTCTTATGGGCGTTGTTTTGCGTTAAACACGGCAGCACAGTCCCACCCCCACTCATCCTCCGATGCATGAACGCTCTCCCCTCTGGCGTCCGCTTTTGTGTCACGTCCCGTGTAGCACTTCCTGTCCCAACCAGCTGCCTTATATTGCCGTATTTACTGTTTACAACACCTCACTCTACATAACCGCCACTTGATGCACTCCACGCTCGCGAGGTCCAAGGGAAAGTCTTCAACTTTCTGATCTTGTCTGTGTGCTTAAAACCTCCCTAAAAAAGAAAGTGTACAAGTGGATCATTGTATGGCAAATCCTTGTAGCGGGTAATAAAGAACCACGAACAAAACAAATGTTTTGTTTTTAATATGTTGGCTTGAGGTTTGAACGCCTCACCTTTCACATCTCCAAACACGCTGGTCATCGACAACTGCACCACAGGGGTTCTGGGCTAGTTTTCACTGGACCTTGTGGCAGAAGCTCGCAGGCAATTCTGTCACATTACATGTCTCAGTAAACTAAATTTCCCCAGAGCTGGCAGCACGTTTGGCGAACACCTACTCTATTTTCTGCTTTTGTCTTGAGAGAAGCGGAATATTCCACTTTCAACCAAGCGCCCCTGGTGGATGCCATGGTCCCAGCCCCTGGGTGTCATCCTTCACAGCACTCTTGTCCACATATGGTACATTGACAACTATGTCAAATGAGCCATGTCTTTGGGCCATCACTACACCAAGAAGCTACTTGTCCCCATGAGATCCCCTGTGGGAGAAGCTTGCAAGTCATTCTATCACATGCTTTCCCTCAGTGAACATCTCCCCTATCGGTGGCAGCACTCGTGCAGCCCCAGAAAGTGATGCATGCAACTAACTTGCCACATTAAAAAAAAGACATTTAGAAGAAAATTAGTCATGAATCAAGTGGTAATTTTAGGTGCCATCCGTGTCTCAGGGAAAATAGAGCATAGCTCTTCAGGAAGGAAGGAAATTTTCCTCTTCAACAAAACACAGCAGTTGAGCAGATTAGCTGAAAGGTTTGTGTCTACATTTTTCAGTTTAGTAATCAGCAGTATAACATGGCTAAGTTTCAGCAAAATATCACTTCTCAATTACAAACGTGTGAGATCTTATAAAATGCACTTCTGCCACCTTGTGGTTGTTTTTGGGGGGCTTAAAACTGCATCACATGCACTTTCTTCAATTGTAGAGTTGCATCATTACGTCTTTGTGCCTGTCACACAAAAAACACAAATACATACAGGTATTTTGGAGTGACTGGTCGGGTTGAAAAACTATACATCTTTGGTAGCGAATGAGTTAATTTTAATCCTGAAGTGATTTTGGGCTGTCATTGGCCCACACGCCACAGGTTGCCCAACACCCTTGCCCTAATGAATGTCATGAAATAAAACAACACATTTACCGTAGCGGGCTTTATCCTAAAACACAAATGTAAGAACAAACAGATTTAGAATGTGTAGAAGCTGTAAAACGACAAAACTACAACTCCATCAGCGCCTTGATATCGTTGATGCGCAACGTCTTCCTGTCGGTGCCGATGGAGCCGAACGCCGCCTGGACTAGGTCCTGCTTCTGCTTCTGGATCTTCACCATGTTCTCCTCTACAGAGTCCTTCACAATAAACTGCTCGCATACACACACACAAGTGTGACACTAGAAAATATACATAATATATGGAAAATATGCTCTTTCATACCTTGGTGACAAAGACCTTTCTCTTCTGACCCAGACGGTAGCAGCGGTCGATACACTGCTCCTCGGTGGCTGGGTTCCACGCCTGGAATAACAGATACCGTATGTAAAATAAAGCACCTATGTGGACGTTGCTGCACTCTACTGGAAAAACAATGGCTATTGCAGTTTAATAATAGACAATAATGGACAAATCACCCCCCAAAAATCATCCCTTTTTTTGCATCTTTGCGGAAACAAACTCCAAACAAAGCCTGTCAAATAAGAAAAAGTCAACAAATTATTGTACATTTTTTAAAAATCACATGCATAATGATATAATTTATATTTAATTTGATAAATATCAAAAATGGCAAATGCACGGCCAAGCACAAGCCAGCGCTTTCAAAATTGAAAAGTTCTGAATGTAAATTTTCAGGAATCGGATCACCGTCTGGATCCAGGAATTTTAAAACGTATTCTTTAACATGGTGAGATAGGAGCATTCTGTTCATATAACTCCACAAATTGAAGTGAAATTCAAATTGAAGCTAAAGTTTAATAAATGATGTGACTGGCATTCATCTCCATCAATGAAAGGATGGGATAGAAGGTCAGGTCAGAACTCACCGGGTCCATGAGGAAGACGTGGGATGCAGCTGTCAAGTTAAGCCCCACCCCTCCGGCTTTGAGCGACAGGAGCATGATGGTGGGGCTGCTGGCAGTGGTGCTCTGGAACTCCTGTATCATCTGGGTGCGCTTCTTTTGGCTCATGGTGCCGTCCAGGCGCACAAAGCAAAAGCCGTGCTCTCTGGTGGGGACGAGACGGGGGTCAGCGTGGATTAAGGGTGTGGAAAATAATTGATATTAATCGGTACATTGATGTGCATGCACGCAACGCGAGTGCATCGGCTCATTCACCGGGCATGGATGCAATTGACAGGTGAAATCTAGATTCATTGCGATGCGGGTATCGGTAAAATCCGATGCATGTGCTGTTTTATTAATGTTCATCTTCACCCCATATGCTGTTGCCCAGGCGCAATGAATAATCATTATTTGGCCTTTTGTATTGAATATGGACGGCAGCCGTAAGGCACATACAACTACTCGTAAAACAGCATGGACGTTCCTAGCAGGCAGCAGCGAGAAAGTTTCTATATTTAACCCCCACGCAACGTTTAAATATGTTTGGAAACACTACGGATTCGCAAAGAACGACAGAAAGCTTGACAAAACGTCTGTCATTTGCAAAGAATGTCACGATAAAAAGCCGTACAACGGCAGCACAACAAACTGATCCCCCTTAAAAAGGGGACACCACAACACGGACAAGTCTACCGCTGCCTCCCCGTCTATTTCCTCGTTGGACACCGGGGAAGAACCAAGCAAATCAGGTCAGTGGATCTTCCACTGCTTTCCAAATTGTCCAGGAACTATTTGTCCATCCCCGCAACAAGTCCCCCAGCCCCCTTCCCCCCGAATTCCAGTTTTTTCCCTTTGCTTATTTACATTATGTCAAATTGCACCATATCGCAATAAATTGTACCATATCATATCAGATTGCATTGATTTGAAAAAAAATGATTATCGCATCGTATCATCAGAAAATTCCATGTATCCTTAATGGTATCGCTGGCAGTGCATGGAGATGTGTATCGAATCGTCCTCAGTGCTGAGATTCACACCTCTAGCGTGGATGTCAAGTCAAGTCATTTTTGTTACGTGGTTGGCGTTCGTGCGTGTTACCTGAGGGGTGTCTCCAGGATGGTGAGGAAGCGAGTGAACTGCGAGACGACCAGACACTTGATGCTGCTGTCTTCCCGCTGCAGCCTGTGTAGGTTTCCCATCAGCGCTTGTATCTGCGCAGACAAAAGGCTGACATGTGAAACCACGTTGTGATTGTCGAGACACGTGTCGTGGACCGTGACGGTGACCTTTGAGCTGGTTCTCCACTTCCCAGGACTACCACTGCTCTCCTCCCCCGCCTCCTGCGGAAACTCCACCAGCTCGCTGATCTTGATGTCGCTTCGACAGAGAGGACAGCGAGCGCTCTCCTGCGTGTGGCACATGACAAGTTAGCTGGGAGAGTCCGAGTGGCGAATGCAGCCAGGCTCACCTGCTCCGTGCCGATGACCTGGGCGATGCAGGGCCGGCAGTAGACGTGGGCACAGTGCGTGATGACGGGCAGGCGGACAGAGTCCAGACACACGGAGCACTCCTCATCCGAGCCGCTCGCCAACACCATGCGTAGCTTCTCGATCAGGCGCTCTCGCAACTCGGCGGGCGTGGATGCGATGCCTAACGATGTTGATGAGAAACAATGGCGGTTACCACAAACGCTCTAATTGGCACCTCTAGTGGTTTACAAAAGCAAATCTTAACAAAAAGCTGTGGCTGTAGGCAACCTACCTGATTTTAAACCTTTTTGAGAAATGACTCAACTTTCATTTACAGACGGTAAAATATGAACAGGAATAAAACAAACATAATGGCTGAAAATGACAGGTGTGTATTTGGTTAGCTACAAGCCACAGCAGCTACAATCCCCCAACCAAACATACTCATTAAGCAACACTGTTGTCTCCACACGGCATCTCAATCATGTACACTCCTGATCAAAATTGTTGGAACTTTAAGATCAAACACTGCAAAATGAAAATTCATTTTGTACTGTAATTATAGGAACACATTAATTACAGTCTACAAGGCAGGAGCATATCAAAAAGCATCCACTAAGCTCTGTATCATTCAATTGTGTCCCTAACTGCGTTGCAACAAGCTCAACTCAATGAATTATTGAGGCTACTAGGTGTCTAGTCTTTCCCCACTTTCCACGAAAAAGGCAGCCAATCACCCAACAGTTTCTTTCAATGACTTGATGCATTCGAATATGTGAGGACTGTGTGTGTTTTTTGACGATGTACCTGAATCTGCGGAGGTGTTTGCCAGAAGGTCGGGGTGGCAGCAGTGTTGTCGGAGCCTCATCAGGATGGCCAGAACGTCAGCATAATTCCTCAACACAGTGCCCTCGGTGACGTATCTGGTCAAAAAGAAGGCAAAAGAATAAAAAAAGGGCATTCAATATTCCACAGAGGACGAGTGTTTGTTTGCTCACCTGCTAATGGTGTGTCGCCCCTCATTGCGTGCCAGCTCATACTCCTCCCGCTCGGCAGAGCTCAGCTCCACCTGCTCCACACACACGCTTTTCTCTGGTAGCGTCACCAGGGGGCGCCCGTTTACCTCGCTGTTCTTGGTGCGCCTCAAAGTGATGCACTTCACCAGGGTCTGAAGGTTCCTGAAGCGCAGTATAGTGTGTTATTACATTTCAATCAAACATTTACCAACACAGGGAGCGGTTCTTTTGAAACTATATGTAAATCGAGGCTGAATGGCTGACAGGTAGCTCACAGATGTGTGTGGATATGCAAATAAAGATGCCTTACTGGAGACCAGCCCTGTCCCCGTGGGTCACGGGCCTTTGGATTACGCGGTTCCACCACTCCCTCACATCGAACGGCTTGAGTCGCAGGAATGCCAGCAGCATCCACAGATCCTTCACACTATTCTGGATAGGCGTGCCTGGACCAACGTGGAAAACCAAAGCAATAAGTTAATGGCAATTGCAGAGAGTCATGAGAACTACAAAGGCACTCAAGAGGAGCGCAGACCTCCGCCAAGGTGGAAAAATCCAGAATGTGGCTGCCTGTCTAGCAAGTCAAAGAATACTCGGCAAAGTACAGCTGAAAAAAAGTCATTTTGAAGAACCTTTATTACATCTTACACACAGTATATACATATTAGCAACAGTTTGTGTGACAATGGAATGGCTCTAGCACCAAAGTAACTTGGCGGAGGTAATTGTGAATATGCTAGTCTGTTGTTTGGGAGTGTGTGTGACTGCAGGTGTACCGGAAAGAATCCAGCGGCGCTCAGCTCTGAGGTCGAGCACGGCCTTGCTCATCTGCGTGCTGGGGTTCCTCACCACGTGGCCTTCGTCGAGCACCACTCGCAACCACTTGATCTCATGCAGGGGACTCTTGTTCTTGCTCTGAAGCGGAAACAACATACTCACATACACGAATACTCTCAGTGCCGTTTATTCATATTCACATCATGACAAGAAGCAAAATTCGCAATGGCAGAAACCTCACCCCAAAGTCGGCGGCGAGGACGTTGTAGGTGGTGAGCACCACATCCTGAGAGGAGAGGAACTTGGTGCTCCTGTTGCGGTCTTGGCCGTGGTACATGTACACTTTCAGCTTTACGTCAGCTCGCACATGCTCCTCAAACTGGTCCTAAGAACACACATGCTTTAAATGTGAAATTGCCTTTACCGGACTTTTACAGTGAAAACCGAAGGATGCACTTCAACACACACGTTGACGCTCCACCTTACCAGCCAGTTGCTGAGCACTGACAGCGGACACACAATCAGAGTCGCAGTTGCTGATAAAGACTCTCCGGAGCCGTCTGTGATGTAGTACTCAGTGACTGTTCAACACAAACACCATCAGAAATATTCAAAAGATATGAATGTAGTAGGTTATTAAACATGGAGAAGCCCTCCTGTCATAGAGGGGATCTTTGAGTAATGTTTTTTGGAGTAGGATTTTTTTTTTTTTTTAACAGAAGACTGCTTCTGTCATGGAGAGAATCCTTGGTCCTTAAAAACAGCAGAGCCTTCTTGTCATGTAGAGACACTTTTAACTTGTTTTTTTTTGTTTGCTTCTTTTAGTAGGTTCTTACATCAGAACACACCTGTCATATTTTCATATCTATCATATCTTCAGATCTTTATTTTTAGTGGTAGGTTCTTGAGAAAAGAAGGGCGCTGATTACTGCTGTTTCTGTGGTAAGTTGTTAATACAGCAGAGTACTTCCGGTCAGGTGGAGAATCTTTAGGCATTTTGGAGAAAGTTACAGGTTATAGTGATTTAATAGTTTCTTAAACACACACAAGCAATTCCATCATATGAGGATCTGTGAGCAATGTTTTTATAATAAGTCTTGAGAAAAAGCAGAGCACTCATGTCAGATGTAGGATCTTTAAACACAGAAGAGCGCTCCTGTCATATAGTGGATCTTGGTAGTGTTTTTGCAGTACGTTCTTAAACATGGAAATGTGCTCCTGTCATTATCTTTGCACTGCAGTCATATAGAGAACCTTTACATTATGAATGTATTATTCTGATTATGGCTACATTAGCTATTTATTTTCCAGATATATTCAATCATAGGAAAAATACAGTGAAACAGTGAAGGGCTTTTAAGGTTTTGATGTGACTATTTATTTGAATAGCCCCACAGAAGTGGCTGATTGAGTCCATATTTTTTGCATATTGAAATATACGTAATGCACAGCAATGTAATGTGTAGAGAAGTAGCAACTCACCTTGACTTGTACTGGCCTTTTTTTTCTTCTTGTTCTTATAAGAGTGTGCAGGTGATGAGGGGCCCCCAAACAACGCTGAGGCAAAGTCTACATCCTCCAGCAACAGCGGGGACTCTGTACCGTCAGAGATGACGACATTGGTTAAAAAAATCAATACAAGTAGATATATAATCAAACACAGAATACTATTACCTTTACCAAATTTTCTCTTGCTAGTTTTGGTGCTTCTCTTGCCTGCAAGACACGAGAAGGTGATGACAACCACACAGGGCAGCCAGGATAAAGAAACCTAATGCTCTTACTTCTCTCGGACACCTTTGCTGTATCCACTACATTGAACATGGGGGAGTACAGCTGCTCCATCTGGGTCCTGGCACACATAGAATGAAGTCATGTTTAGATCACATCATCCTTTAAAGTAAGGATGAAAAGAGGGCCAACATTGGACTTGGTTTTCAAGGATCAGTTACCAGTTAAGGCTTTAACCAATCACAGAAAAACACAATACACTGCATTTCCCCCAGAGGAGGTGGTATTTACTCGACTGCAGAGAGTGCGTTTGTGATCTGTGATTGGCTGGGGACCAGTCTAGGGGGTACCCCACCTGTAGCCCGAAGACAGCTGGGATAGGCGCCAGCACACCCTTGTTAGGACAAGCGGTAGAAAATTGAATGAATGAATGAATGAGTGTAAAGGTGACTATAGGGTTGTTACTTTGTGTCTAGATGGCTCTAATAGTGTTAAACATTCAGATGGCCATAAACAGGTTTTCTATGCTCTTCATTACAAAAACATTCTATTTATAAAGAAGGAATTCTACCTGTGTTTGGAACCAGTTAACCAATTACATTTTGAAACTCATAAAGGGGCAGCTTTACAGATGCCATGTCTGCACATACGGCTTTACAATCTGTGGTTTCTAAAGGGATCCAATACAAACAAATGTTCAAGGTGTTGATTTTGCATAGCCATGAGTAGTGTCCGTCATACGTACGGATCAGAGCGTAGATAATGAGTTGTGCCACTGGGCCCGGCTCCGTCAGCTGCAAGGGGACATAAGAACACACATGAACTCCTGTTGTCTTCCATGTAAGTCTGATGAGCGGGTGTGAGTACCTTTTCCAGGCAAAGACCGCTCCCCCTGCACATTGAAAGCACATAACATGTAATATAACTGAAATGGACCTTTCATTGGTATGTGCATTGTTTCCGGTATACTTACACGCTTGTACACAGGAAGTGGCTTTCCTTCATGGAAATTGGTGAGAATGAGGGCGATGGTTGTCAACGTTTTCCCCTGGAAATAAACACCAAAAGGTCATTCACATGTTACTGGTATAAAGCGGTCATTGGAAGGCGCCGCTCACCAGTCCCATGTCATCCGCCAGTATGCCCCCGAGGACCCTCTCTGGGATTTCCTTGGCGGAGAAACACGTCAGGGTGTTGTAGTACAGCTCGCCTCGCTTCTCCCAGAAGGGCGGGAGGGTGCACTTGTTCTCTCGAGCGCACATCCAGGACAGCGCCTGCCTCTGGTGGGGCATGAGTGGCGTGGCCACAGACTGCAGATAAAATGGGAAAGCTTCCAGATCAATTGAGATTCCACGGGATATGTTCTATTTCAATGGAGAAAGCAGGGAGGTTGAATTTTCACATCTTGTAATCTTTGAGTATGACTGTTGGAGTCATTTCCGAAGTGTGCGTGTGTGTCTGACTTCATGCTCCTGCCGCATATCCGTCCTTGCTTCGCTGTATGATCCAGAAGAGCCCTCTAGCTTAACTTGACATGATTGTGAGTGTTTTGGTATCTGCTCTGGTTTTACTAGGCTGTGGCGCTGAACCAAACCTTGCATAGCAACAAGTGCCCTTGCAGATGATGTTACATGACCAATAAAGTTATTGAATGACATGTCTTTTGTATATGTGGTTCATTACATTGCAGTACAGAGCAGTCGCGGCTGCTGGTCATTTTTCTACAGCCTAAATCATAAATGTGTTCTTTTATTTACAGGTAAGGGCCAGAAAATTAGAATATTTTCATAAACTTGATTTATTTCAGTCATTGTGTTCAAAAGGTATAACTTTTACATTATATTTAATCATTGCACACAGACTGATGCATTTCAAATGTTTATTTCTTTAATTTTGATGATTATAGGTGGCAACAAATGAAAATCTGAAATTCCGTGGGTCAGAAAATTAGAATATTACCTAAGGCCAATACAAAAAAAGGATTTTTAGAAATGTTGGCCAACTGAAAAGTATGAACGTGAAAAATATGAGAATGTACAGTACTCAATACTTGGTTGGAGCTCCTTTTGCCTCAATGACTGCATTAATGCGGCGTGGCATGGAGTCGATCAGTTTCTGGCACTGCTCAGGTGTTATGAGAGCCCAGGTTGCTTTGATAGTGGCCTTCAGCTCTTCTGCATTTTTGGGTCTGGCATTCTGCATCTTCCTCTTAACAATACCCCACAGATTTTCGATGGGGCTAAGGTCAGGCGAGTTGGCTGGCCAATTGAGAACAGAAATATCATGGTCCTTAAACCAGGCACTGGTAGATTTGGCGCTGTGTGCAGGCGCCAAGTCCTGTTGGAACGTAAAATCCCCATCTCCATAAAGCAGGTCAGCAGCAGGAAGCATGAAGTGCTCTAAAACTTGCTGGTAGACGGCTGCGTTGACCTTGGACCGACACCAGCAGATGACATGGCACCCCAAACCATCACTGACGAGGTCCCAGAGTCTGGAGGAAGAGAGGAGAGGCACAGGATCCACGTTGCTTGAAGTCTAGTGTGAAGTTTCCACCATCAGTCATGGTTTGGGGTGCCATGTCATCTGCTGGTGTCGGTCCACTCTGTTTCCTGAGATCCAAGGTCAACGCAGCCGTCTACCAGCAAGTTTTAGAGCACTTCATGCTTCCTGCTGCTGACCTGCTTTATGGAGATGGGGATTTTACGTTCCAACAGGACTTGGCGCCTGCACACAGCGCCAAATCTACCAGTGCCTGGTTTAAGGACCATGATATTTCTGTTCTCAATTGGCCAGCCAACTCGCCTGACCTTAGCCCCATCGAAAATCTGTGGGGTATTGTTAAGAGGAAGATGCAGAATGCCAGACCCAAAAATGCAGAAGAGCTGAAGGCCACTATCAAAGCAACCTGGGCTCTCATAACACCTGAGCAGTGCCAGAAACTGATCGACTCCATGCCACGCCGCATTAATGCAGTCATTGAGGCAAAAGGAGCTCCAACCAAGTATTGAGTACTGTACATTCTCATATTTTTCACGTTCATACTTTTCAGTTGGCCAACATTTCTAAAAATCCTTTTTTTGTATTGGCCTTAGGTAATATTCTAATTTTCTGACCCACGGAATTTCAGATTTTCATTTGTTGCCACCTATAATCATCAAAATTAAAGAAATAAACATTTGAAATGCATCAGTCTGTGTGCAATGATTAAATATAATGTAAAAGTTATACCTTTTGAACACAATGACTGAAATAAATCAAGTTTATGAAAATATTCTAATTTTCTGGCCCTTACCTGTATATGCACATTATAGTATCTATAATCTATAATGATTTGCATCTTGCTAGCAGCCGGAGCTGCTACACGAGGCAACTGACGGAGCTTGTTGGGGAAAGAAACTGCAGCATGACAGAAGACAGTTGCCAAACACAACACTAGTTGTTTTTAACAAAGACAAAGTAGCTAGGGATCGGTAAAATCTCCAGATAAGATGCATATCCAGGACAGGCCACTAACCCATAAACCCTGGAGATGCTGAGCTTGGGATAGACGGGACAATGCCCAGCATATATCCATCCAGTGATCGTCCAGTTTCGCACAGTGTACCAACCCACCCTACACTACTATTTCAAAGTCAATCAAGATTGTGTTAAAGCACCGTGAATTTTTTTAGGGCAAGCTGAGCTTCCCTTGCAGTCTTAAAGCAACCAACGCTGGTACAGAGATACTGGGATACTTGTATGTATGGTATGCACCGTACTTCACCAATTTTGTCTCCAATAAAAACACCATGACATATGTACATATGTACACATATGTACTACAAATTTCCCCACTGAGGGACGAATAAAGGCATATCTTAATCTTACATACTTCAGCTGCTTCTTTTTCACCATCTTTACTTTCAAGCAGGCCTTCGAAGAGGTTGTCAAAGGCGTTCTTCAGCTGTGACACAAGACAGACCAGAGTTGAGCACTTGTGACAAAAAACAACACACTGCAAGTCCATCTAGCGCAGGGGTGTCCAAAGTGGCCAAGTGTGAATTTGTGGCCTGTGGTACATTCGAAAAGGTTCATTTCAATTTGCCAAAATCTGCAGTAATTTTTCATGAAAAAAGTCAAAATTTTAAGAGACAAGAGTTGTAATCTTAATATTATGAGGACAATATTTCAAGTCACATTAGTAGCATAAAGGCAAAATATCAAAGAAAAGAGGCATTTTTATGTCATAATATTATGAGAAACTAGACAATGTGGAAAGTTATATCATTATTAGTCAAAAGTGTCAACAAGTCAAAAGGGGACATGAGCAGGAAAAAACGTTTAATTGTTTTGAGAATAAAGTCAAAATATTATGAGAAAAAAAGAACACATTCTATGAGAATAAACTCATAATATGAGAAAAAATAATGTTTTAAACAGTGATGAAATATTACAGAAAAAGCATATTTTTAAAAAGTCATAAGAAACAAACAAAACAAAGTTGTAATTTTCAGAAAATTAGGTTGGGAAAAGGTTATAATATTAATATCGCAAAAAAATCATTTTAAAACAGGACTTCAGAAAGAAGTTTAAATATTTGGAACATGAAAAAGAGCAAAAACCAAAGCTCATACAGCCCTACATCACAAAGCTAAAATGTAGCTTTTTTTCTTGAGCCATATACAACATGTCAGCATATCTACATTGTGTTCAAAGCGGCTCTTGCATGCGTTCATTTTTCAGTATGTGGCCTTCGATGGAACAAAGTTCGGACACCCCGTTGTAGCGTCAATAAATCTGTAGTGAAACTTGTAGTAAAGTGGTTTACCTCCTCTGGCGTGAGTGGGACAGTCACGCCTCTTTTATTCGATGCCATCCCAGCACCCAAGCTGTACGGCTTGTGACTTGCACCTGAGTTAAAACGCAGAGACAATTGTCATGAATGGACTGCACAGCCACCAGCCACAGCATTGGGTACACCTGCACAATGTGCATAGGACAAACATTTTAATGACGATCTCACAGTAATGCCTGTTTATGAGCACCAAACACCTCCCCCACTTGTATGCTTTTTGAGGAAGCGGTCAAACGGACGCTTTTTGAAGTTGACATCATGTTTATACAATCACTTCGTGAAAAATAGCTTTGTTATAAAAAAAAGGCATCGCTACACATCTTAAAGCAAAGCACTGCCATTATCAGAGCCCGCTAGACATGAAATAGCACCCCTATAGTCACCTCTACATTGACATTACCCAATACAATAGATATAAAAGGGCTTACTTGAATCCCTTTATCTGACTACACTTGACCTGACTACACAGACCCTTTCAGATGCTGAGCTTAGAAAACATATCCACTGTTGCAGGTGTACCTAATGCACACAAAGTGGCCAGTATTTGTGTGCAGTAGTGTTTCTGAGTAGTTTTTGCTTTAACTCCACCTGTACTGAGTTTATAGCCGTGGCGTGCCAAACACTGAGTCACCCCACTTTTGTTCTCATCTTTCCCCCAGAAGGACAAAATGACCGGCATGGAGAATCTATTTTTTGACCCAGAGTGCACCACCCTGAAAGAACAAAAAGGGTTAGAATGCATGGAATACAACTTGTACCAAATACCGTATCTCACCCCTCTACTTTCGCCAGCTTGTTGTCCATGATGTGGGCCATGGCGGCCGCCAGCTCCCGCTTGATGTGTCCGACTTGACTGCCGTAAATGTTGGCGACTATGACGGCGTTGCGGTCGTACAGATTATGGGGCTCGCGCACCAATCCGACCATTTCGCCTTGGTTGACCTATCAACAAAACATTGTGTTAGCACACGGTTAAGCAGCCGATGTTTTGTGTAAGAATGTTTATCCAATCACCCGAAAATGCGGTATCTAATGCCTTCACAAATTATTATGGGCACCCGTTTTACTCAGTTTTGGCTCGTTTAAGACAATAACCTGAATATAATATATAGCCTAGTACCAAGATGGGTCTTTTATTACGTTAGGCCAAATTGTCTATTAGGATGAATGGCTGTTGTCTTGAAATACAGAATAGCTCTGTATTAAGTTGACAAGGGACACACTTTGTCCCATAATAGAAAGAATCAAACCGTCTGTAGTCTGCAAAATTTTAGTTTATTGATGACAGCTTGTCACAGGCTAAACGTGTATGATTGCACACCTATCAATCTCACTGCTGTTCCCCTTTTCTGACTCACTTTAACAGAAGCTACTAGCTAGCGTTGTTTGCCAAGCTTCTGGTCTGGTCTAATATGTCTTTTTAGCAGTGATATTTGTTAGTTTGCTAAATTGGAGCTTGTTTTTGTCCTACGGGAATGCTACAAGTGGCTATTAGGTTTAGGGAGGTAAATGCATGTCTAACAACAAGGCTCTCTTGTTATCATAATAATGTTATCCTCGGCAACCCTATCTGTGATTGATGAAAGTTGTCTGGGATCAGGAGGACAAGTAATACAGAAGTGTGTCGTCCTATAATCAGGTCAGTACAGTCTTTGTAGCTGTTTAGCACAGATTTGTGTTGCAAAAAGCAATTGTGAGCATTTTGGAATAGTGACAGCATGTTTAGGTGAGTAGGAATTGAGTGCATTGGATCCAAGATGGTGGTTCTTTGGGATGCTCACCACCCCGCCGTAATATTTCAGGCCGACAACAGTGCCCTGTATTTGGCCGAAGAACACATTGCCATCGGCGTCCGGCTCCTCGGATGCTGCGGCTCTGATGGCCTGGAAGAGGGAGCTGTTCTGGTCGAAGCGGTCGGTGAAGAGATCCACCTCGCTGTACCGGTCCCAACTGAACCAGCTCCTCCGGAAGGCCATGACGCCTGCACGAATGTTTGCAAAGTAAATTGACAAATGTAGGTGCAAGGGGACAAACCGAGTGCAGGTTATGGCTTGGAGAAACGGTTAAGTCCAAGCTAGCTAGCAGCTATGTTGAGTGTGGCAGAGACGAGACAGTCGCAGCGTTAGCTTAGGTGGGGGGTTGGTAAGCGGCCCTACGCGCACGTCTCACAGGGCGTCTAACTACCTGGCGATAAAGTGCGCGGCATGTTTGTAATGAACACTTTCCTCCTTTTGTATTCCCCCTGGCTTACAGTCGACTTTTCAAAGCAGCATCGACGTGGGTGATGATGGAGGGTCTTTATTTCCGCGTTTGCGTGTGTACGTCACTGTCCAACATTCACTTCCGCCCATAACCTTCGCAATACACATTTTGGTATGGGCATTTGGAAACAATTGCGAGGTCCAAATGAATTCGGCAAGTAACATTTTGATTTTAAGTGTAATATATCAGCGATTACGTTTAGTAACCGCGTTAGGTGGAATGTTTTGGAGCATATTGTGTTCATAGTGTATGGCTTAGTACACTTACTTTGAAAATCTCGTTCGGCCTGTGGCTAATAGTTATGGGCCATTCAGATGCCGCTTGAACGCCACTTTGTGTGTGTGTGTGTTTACGCGCGGATTCTGCTTCTACGGAAGCCTCTAAGCTCTGATTGTACGACGTTCCGCTTCCTCTTGCAATAATTCCTCCCACCCGGGCCGAGCAAAGTATTGCCAAGCAGCAGGGAGAGGTCCGGGGAGAAAAACCGGAAGCAAAAAGCGTGTTGAAAAAGACAGCGTGCTGTGTGTGTCGTTTAAATACCCTTTGGCCGTCAATCTCGTCTGGACTTTCTTTTCCGTGTCTGGGGGACAAAAGGGGCGGAGTTTGCTTGGAGAGCACCCAGTTTGTTTTTACGGCTGACACCTGAGCGGGTGAGTTGCCTTAGTTATTCTCTTCCTTACAAGATGCTTATTTTGGTGTGTGTCGTCCGCTGCATCGCTTTTGGTGATATGACTGCATCAGAAAGATGATTTTTAGACATGATTTTAGCCCAGTTTAAAGGCATTTTCAACCCCAGTCATTCCTCTAATGGCAACGGTATAGCTTATTGCCAATATGCTTTTACAAAGTCGCATTGAACAACATCACGTATTTATAATTCAACATGCCCGAAAAGGTGTAGGAAGAAGCAGGGATTATTTATCCTACCCTTTTCTCCGTGTCTCAGCTGATCAGTTCGCTTCCTGTGGTTAAACATGGTCCCATGTGACCGTTTTGTAACGGAAATAAGAGAAGAAATAGCAGTATTGAAATTTTCCAACTATTTAAACATATATGAATACATCATGCTGTTTTCGTGGCTGTTTCCAGCCTATTCAACGTAACAAAAAAGGACACTTAAGTAAATGTATTTATTTTTCCTAAATGAAGCATATTCAAGCATTAAAAGACCTAAAATACAAATATAAGCAATGAAGATTGTGACTGTAATATTCTACCTCGGTCACTAGGTGTCAGTCATTGGCAGACAGGCAACAGGCCTGTCGGAACGAATTGAATTGGTTTAAACACGCGTTTTTTAAATTATTAATAGGGCTTAGTAAACCACCAAACACCGATTATATCTTAATTCATTCATTTTCTACCGCTTATCCTCACAAGGGTTGCGGGGGTGCTGGAGCCTATCCCAGCTGTCTTTGGGCGAGAGGCGGGGTCCACCCTGGACTGGTGGCCAGCCAATCACAGGGCACATATAGACAAACAACCATTCACACTCACATTCATACTTGTGGAGAATTTGGAGTCAACAATTAACCTAGCATGTTTTTGGAATGTGGGAGGGTGTTTTATAGTGCTTTATTTGTATTTATTATATTTATTTCGTATTGTTTTTGTGTGCAGCTAGAGATGTAGTTTGCTTGTTGCGAGAGATGGCTCCATTTTTTATGCTCCAGAGCATCTGTTTGCATTGAGTCACACAACACCTCCCGCCCCCGATATAGAGAAGAGAATGTCATCATGGTTTGTCACCATGGGGAACGTGAGATGGAAGAGCTAACAGCTCTAACCTGGCATTCTCAGTCCCGTTATTATGTGTTTATGAGCAAGGTTGGAAAAACCCTGTTAGTACCTTGGTCGCTGTTAACTTGCACACACCTCTTTATCAATAAATTAGTAGATCAGCGGGTTGTCCTTGAATGGTGACCTCTGTAATGCAATTAAATTGGTGCATTCGCCAGGGTGGGCGATGATCCCAAATGTGAAATTCTTCAGTGTGTTGAAATAACAGGAAGTGAAGGTGTGTTTACACTTCATTCACCTCTAGACATCACAGGAGTGGTCAGAGGAGCTCACACTGTTTCTTTCTGTCTGGGGGGGTGTCCCATGTGGCTTCATCGTCACTCCTTCCAGGAAGACCTCCACGCGGTTTCCTTTTATAGAAGCTGAACACAAAAGACTTGCCGTCCACTTCCTGTAAACAGCTTGTCGTAAGTGTGTGTGCATATGTGTGTGTGTGGTGCTCCTGCTAGTTGATGATGATGATGATGTAGCCCTTTATTCTTGTCACTTATACAGAAGAACAAGTGAAATAGTGCAATCATCCATCCATACATATACAACATACTATGTAGTGAGACAAGGGGTGACAGGACGGGATGATTGGGCGATGGGGGGGGACAACACTAGGAGAGGGGAGGGGGAAAAAACCCAACAACTCCAAACTAGACTCTTAAATGAAGGAGCACAGTGTGGGGCTGTTAAAAAAACCTCGGCATACAAATTGGCATTGTTCACACACATAGACACAAGACCAGCGCCACGAAGGGAAAATAGTCCCCTCGTTGGGGGCTTTCGCAAGTGCAGTGTTGAGGAAGTGGGCTTTCTTGGATGAGTGCCAGCCTACATGTGGGTGGAATAGAAAGCACAGTGATGATGATGAAAGTCTGAGATAGTCTGAGCCGTCCAGTTTGCTTGGGCATCATTTGAATTTGAGACTGTTCTGGTTCCTCGTTTCTATTCCGGTTCCTAACCATTCTCGATTCCTATTTTTTCAGGGGCAGGGTGATAAAAGTTTGCATGGTTTAAATGAGGGATGGAATGTCTGAATGTCTTCATTATTTTTTTTAATCATTTGAACTTTTTATGAATGACTTTACTATGAATTTCTCACAGGGCTATTTATTACCATTATATAAATATCAAACCATTGAACTCAATAAATGCTGCACGGTTAGCGGAGTGGTTAGCGCACAGACCCACACAGCTAGGAGACCCAAGTACGATTCCACCCTCTGTGTGGAGTTTGCATGTTCTCCCCGTGCATGCGTGGGTTTTCTCCCACATTCCAAAAACATGCTAGGTTAATTGGTGACTCCAAATTGTCCATAGGTATGAATGTGAGTGTGAATGTTGTTTGTCTATATGTGCCCTGTGATTGGCTGGCCACCAGTCCAGGGTGTACCCCGCCTCTCACCCGAAGACAGCTGGGATAGGCTCCAGCACCCCCGCGACCATTGTGAGGATAATGAAGGAAAATTATTGAATGAATGAACTTAATAAACATAAATGTTTCCAAGTCTCTTGGCATAGGAGTATACGTTCACAAATTATTTTCATTTTTGAAAACCTCACAAAAAAACAAAGTATAAATTAACCGTGTTAGTCAGTCCAATTAAACTGTATGCAGAATATCAAACAAGTATCGTAAATGGAGCAACACTTTTAAGGCAAGGTCTGGTCGACTTCCTGGCTAATGCTAGCGTTCACGTCCAGCACCGTCACACACTGTCGATGGTTGAAATGGATGAATACAAACGCTTCCTGCCGCTTCTTTGTTGTTCGCCATCTTCTTTTATTTCGGTGGAATATGCTGTCACTTTTTTCCCCTCAGCGGGCTGGTTGATCACCAAAAGCAGGTATTGAAATGTTAATCCTGGTTCCCAACAATGCTCCATGCCCAACCCTCATGTTCACCCCGTTGAAAATGTACTCCACAACTTTGCCTTGGATTACGTACGAAAGAAGTTTCGGTAATGTTTTTAGTCATCAAAATACAGCAAGATACTGTAAGTATTACAACTTATCATCAATGTACCTGTTCTTGTATGATCACAGCATGTATATCAAACAAAAAAAACACCATTAGAGGTTTTTTTAGAGGGTTTCATAGTCGAAATAGGTGTATCCTAATGACGAGCCTTGTT
Source organism: Doryrhamphus excisus (assembly GCF_037039965.1). Lineage (NCBI taxonomy): Eukaryota > Metazoa > Chordata > Actinopteri > Syngnathiformes > Syngnathidae > Doryrhamphus > Doryrhamphus excisus. Next base: position 4,149,407 of record NC_136370.1, read on the forward strand.
AGTTAGCCCATATTAACTCGTTCTCTCTTGTTATAATGCACAGGAAAGGGAAAGAAATTCATGTTCATGTTTCACATAAGGATTGTGAATAATGGGCAAAATTCCCCAAAAGTGCAGTCTCCCTTTAGCAAAGAATCATGAAATGGTTGAAAAATTAAACACCACCAAAGGGAAAAGACAGCTGTAGTCAAAAGTCACAATTTTACAAGAATAGACTGATTATTTCTTCTTATTAAGAAGAAGAATGCTATTTTGGCAGTGTATCGTTGATAAATATGTATACCTTCTTATATAATCTACATGGCCCACACTGGGAAAGGTTTGGACACTAAGGCTAGGCTAAGCTCTGCTTGTGTTACATGCTTATGTACTACGACATGGGTGTTAATGCAGTCATTTAACCAGGTTTATTAAATTTAATTGATCTTGCCCCTGTATCTGTATTTATTGGATTTTATTTGAGGGAATATCGATGTACTCTATGTGTAAACGTTAGCAGCAATAACCCTGTAGCTGTGAAATTCCTATACTGGGAGAGAACGTGTCCCAGCTTGACCAGCATTCTCACACATACATACACACACACAGGCAGACGGTGAGTTTGAAATTGCACATGAAGGCAAGCTGCAGTGGGACTCATTTTATCCAGCCTGGGCAAGAATACACTTGTCCCTCGCACTGTCGCTGAGGAATGAGACAGCCGGCTCAGACCTGCCCTGAAAAGACCGACAGAGGGTGAAGGGTGCAGGACGGTGCTGAGTCGGTTTGGAGGCAAATGCAGGTGAGACGCAGTGTCACGCGTATTTGCTTGGACTGCTCTTTGTGTGCTCCTGGTCTTCTGTAAGACACAGAAGAGGCAGCAGAAAGGTGAGTGCAGGGTGCAAGGTGGAAGAACATCTGGGGAGTGGTCATCATTGACATTATTGGACTGCTTGTTAAGAGAATGTACCGGAGCCGACATAGGTGGAATGAAAGCCTTTTTTTAGTGCTGCTTCAGTGCTTGGCCACATAGTGCTTCCTGTTTCCCTTTGTGATGGCACCCGAGAGAATGTTGCGGTTCATAAAAAGGTTTGGACTCTAATGGTGGTCTTTAAAGGTGCAGAGATGCTTGAGATAAAGATTCACTTGTCGTGTTCTATTGTGTAAAACATTCCTTGTGGTGATAACAACATCATAATGTGGTAAGCGGGCCAAAGCATGTTGTCTTCACCTCTTTCCTACAGCAATACCTTCATTTAGTTGAATTTCCCCTTGTCACCACCATATGGCCTATTCTTGACTGACATACAAGTGTAAAAAGAAGTTTGTCAGTCAATTATTAAGCTACTGAAAACAATAAACTACTCATTAACTTACTAATGTGAATTAAAATGCAGAGTTGGAATAGCTGGAGGGTTTTTTAGAGAAAATGAGGACAAAAACAGTAATATTTTTAGTATAAATCAAGATATTTAGAGAAAAAATTGTATTTTAATCAGAAAGATGTTGCAATTTTTCAAGAATAAAATTGTAATATGAGGAAAAAAGTCATTTTTAATCATGTCATTAGCACAGAGTTGAAATATTGAAACAAATGAAATATTCTTTTTGTCATAATATGAAAAACGAAACAAAATTTGTTATTTATGGAAGATTAGCTTGCAGAAAAGAAATATAAAATTACCAGAATGAAGTCCAAACTATTACAGGAATAAAGTCATGTCAAGGAAATTTACAAGAAAGTCGAAATAGTTGGGAAAATATCAAAAAGAGCAGAAATGGAAAAAAAGCTGTCATTTTATGATAATAAAGTCTAAATGTTAAGACAACAAAGTCACAATTTGATGAGAATAAACTCAACATTATGAGGAAAATTTTAGTAGCTTAAAGTGGAAATATTAAAGAAAAAATAGGATGTTTTTTCATTCATTTTATACCGCTTATCCTCATGGGGGTGCTGGAGCCTATCCGAGCTGTCTGTGTACGGGGTACACCCTGGACTGGTCGCCAGCCAATCACAAGGTACGGTAATGTTAATGTTACGAAAATAAATTTACAAAAAATATTTCAGAAGAAAATTTTAATATTTGGAATTTTTTAATGGCAAAAAGATGCAAAGCTGAGATACAGTTTAAAAAAATAAATAAAAAGATAACTTCTTAGCATATTTACATGCGTTGCTTTGCAATATCTACGTAAGTGGCCATTGCTTACTTTTGATGATGCATTTTGTTGTTTTTTTTCACCTGTGTGGCCCTCACTGTAAAAGTTTGGATGGTTAGCTAGTGTGAGCTAATATAGTAGGCTACATCTTCAACCAGCGAAGATGTGTTATGCATTACAACATGCAATACACCACTTCATAGTGGACAGCTTTGTCAAAGAGCAGGCGTCGCTACACATCTTAAAATAAAGCCTCCACCTGTCAGCTACAGATGTGGAGCTGTAAGTTTGATTATTTGTTTTTTCTTCAGCAAACAGGCTAACCTAGCATGATGTGGCTGTTAAAATGTGAGTGTTGCATCACACTAGCGTGACATCCTAGTCTTGCTAAGGCTTGTGTCCTCCCGGCAATGCTACATTTGTTGTATGTGATGAATGGCATCTATTACACGGGCAATCCCAGTACTGTATTGACCTAATGTTTTGTCCCTGTGGAAAACTGTATAGAAATAGTGAAAAGTGTAAGTTCCTTAAAAAAGATGTCATTTCCTGGCGTCTGTTCAATGAAGACGAGATCACTTCTGTATCCCTCACACCAACCTCATGCCAGACTGCTACAGCCGTCCTTGTTTCCTTCCTCATTCATTCGCCGCTGTGAACGAGACCCGACTCGTCACTAGTCGCCCTGCCCCGCTGCGATTTCTTTTAAGCTTTCAATGTTTGTTTGCCTCCCGTCAGGTCCAAGCGTGTGTAGATGTGCGACAGCGGAGTGTGTGAGGACAAGCCCCCCGCCCCCCCTGTCAGGATGAGCAGCCAAGGAGGAGGAGCCAAAGACCCCCAGTCGACCAACCACAGCTCTCGGCCACTTCCGTCTGTGCCGGAGGAGCGGAAGTCCAGGAACAAGATCATCTCCATGTTTGCCTCTGAGAAAGGTGAGAAGACATGCACGTGCACAAAGGAAAGACCATTATTAGTATCAACTTTGTTTTTTGTCCCATTTTGTTTTTATTTTCCAAATATTTTAACTTTTTCTTTAATAGTCTGCATACTTTTTCTGAAGATTATGACATGATTCTTGTAATATTTACATATTTCCCCCAACCTCCATCCATCCCTTTTCTATACTGCTTATCCTCACTAGGGTATGCTGGAGCCTATCCCAGCTGTCTTTGGGCGAGAGGCGGGGTACACCCCAGACACCTGGACTGGTCGGCAGCCAATCACAGGGCACATATAGACAAACAACCATTCACATTCATACCCACGGACAAATTGGCAGTTGCCAATTAACCTAGCATGTTTTTGGAATGTGGGAGGAAACCGGAGTGCCCAGAGAAAACCCACACATGTACGGGGAGAACATGCAAACTCCACATAGAGATGCGCAAGCGGGGAATCGAACCCAGGTCTTCCCGATCTCTTGACTGTGCGTCCTTCTCATAATACTAAAACTTTAAAGTATTTAAAAAAAACGAATGTTATTTTTCCTCATGATATTAGATATTAATTTATGTTCGTAAAATTGCGACCATTTGCTTGTTTTGATATGTTGACTTTATTCTGGTAAAATTACAGCTATTAAAAAAAATTTAAAACAATTTCAACTTTCTTGTGAATTTTCTTCGTGTAATAATGACTTTATTGCCACAATATTTTGACTTTATTGTAGTGACATAATTTTTTCCACCACCAAACATTATTGGGTGAAAAACCACAGTGTTAGTGTCAACCTTTGTTCTTTTCTTGCCGTAAAATAATAGCAACTGTTTTTCTTTTTACAGTATTTTTGTGTGTTGTTGAAAATTTCCGTCTTGTCTCTCATAATATTTTGACTTTATTCTAGTAATATTAATTTTTTTTCTGCCACCAAATCAAAATTAAATGTATTAATATTATTTATTATTAATACTTTATTTTACCAAGTTCAACTCTATGCTACGAAAGTTACATTATTTTTCCACACCATATGATGATCTCGTAAAAGGGTGCCTTTTTTCCTCATTAGAATCCAACTTTCTTCTCTTCATATTTTGTTTATTCATGTAATTGTTTCAACATTTTTCTTGTAAATTCTCTTCTAATAATTATGACTTTATTCTAGGGATGATCCGATCAGGATTTTATGCTGTCGATACCGATAATCCATGAGAGAAATCAGCCAATACCAATACCAATCCCAATCACATTATTGTTTAAATGTGTTTCAATATACTACTGGCTATATTATGGGTCACCAAGGTTGCAGAACTTATATCACTCTGACAAAGACAGGAAGTCCCACACACGGCAGACATGCTTCTAGTGGATCGGTGGAGGGCATCGCATTTTAAAGCAAGTATCGGCCGATGTCGATACTGTTCTTTTGCACTGATACCAATTTGTGGCCAATTGTCCGGAGCACCCCTACTTTATTCTCATAATATTTTGACTTTATTCTTGTACATTAACATTAAAAATGCATTATGCATAAAAAATGAGGTTATTTTCAAAATAATAAAATTACAGATTTTTCTTGTTATATTACAACTTTTTTCTCTTAATATTTTGACTTTTTGTTGTAAAGTTACCAGTACTGCTGATTTTCCAATTTTTTCTGCAAATGGCTCCCGGCCCACACATTGGACAACCCTGCTCTAGAGACAAATACTCTCAAGTACGTCATGAAAGTCATTTTTGCACAAGATGGGACCTTTAACATGTAACATTGCTTTGCAGGAGGCAGGAAGAAAGACCGGGACAAGGACAGGCCGGAGATCTCTTCCCCGTCTGACTTTGAGCACACTATCCACGTGGGGTTTGATGCAGTCACTGGAGAGTTCACAGTAAGACATGTTTATACACTTTTTTTTTTACTTTCCTGTATTGTAATGCTTTTTGTATTATTATTATATCCCTATCTTAATTGATACTACTACTTGCTAGTGTAGGGGTGACGATGGAATGTCAAAATGCAGTTTTTAAGGGAAACAATTTATTATTGAGAAGGGAAAACAAAATCCAAACCTATATATCCCTGCATGAAAAATTATTCTTTTGCATACCAGGTGCATTATAATGTGTAAAAACAGCACCAAATGGATTTGTGGCTGTCCAAATGTATCTGTGGCGGGCCGCCACATGTAAATTCATGTATGGGAAGAACTGCTACAACACATGTCAACATATACAGAATAGTTTTCATAGAAATGACCCCCTTGGGTCTCATATTTTATGTCGAGAAAAATGGTCAACCGCGTACTGTATGTCCTCGTCGACTTAAGCAGGCACTTTTTACTAATAATGATAATAACGGGTTTCCACTGGATATTATTATATTTATTATATTTTCTGTTCTTAATTCCATGCTGAAAACCAATGTAACGTAGCTGAATGTGGGCCAAGCAGTTCAATATCAAGGACTTTAGGGCCTCAAGAAAAGCTCATGGCCCGGCCTTTGGACACCCCCTTCTTGAAATGAGATCTTGTGTGTGTCTGACCAGGGCATGCCGGAGCAGTGGGCCCGCCTCCTTCAAACCTCCAACATCAGCAAATCAGAGCAGAAGCAGAATCCCCAGGCGGTCCTCGACATCCTCAAGTTCTACGACTCCACCAGCGGGAAGCAGAAGTACCTCAGTTTCTCTGCCTCAGGTCGGTTCTCCTCCCCGAGTTCACACGCCACGTGTTTGGAGCTCGCGCATGCGCCGTTTCACTCATTTGCTTCGTTTCCTTTCAGATAAAGATTCTCAGTCGGTGAGTAGTCCAACTCATTTCCTATCTTTTCATTGGTCAGTCTGACACCATGTGTGCACTTGCTGCAGCCGGACAAGCAGAGTGCGACCACCTCGCCGGGGAGAAAAGATGGCGACTACGACGATGACGACGATGCCCCTCCGCCAATTGTGGCACCGAGGCCAGAACACACAAAATCAGTGGGTTATTCAAATGTCATTTTTTGCTAATAGAAGGTCATTGTTAGGGGGATTCTCAAGGTTTTGGTAGGGGAAATTGTGAAATTATTATTAATAGTCATAAATTAGTAAATAATAATATTCAAAATAAGTTGTTATCATTATTATTGACAAGTATAATAATAAATCCTATTTTTAGGTTCATACTGATATATTAATGTAAAATTTCCTGTGTTTTTTCATCAGGTTTACACAAGGTCGGTGATCGACCCACTGCCGCCTCCGGAGGGAGACGCAGCCTCCAAGGCGGCCGACAGACAGAAGAAGAAAGGAGGCAAGATGACGGATGAGGAGATCATGGAGAAACTCAGTCAGTGTCTCACTTTCATTTTGAAATAACTAAATAGCTAAACAGTTCAAGAACCCGAAGTAATATTTGGGTTTGTGTGTGTAAAAGGAACTATTGTCAGCATCGGGGATCCTAAGAAGAAGTACACGCGATACGAGAAGATCGGACAAGGGTAAGACAAAATATTTGCTTTGAGGCTGGGAACATACAATAGATCGACCGTTAAATTGAGAGCTTCATATCTGAGCTGTGCCACATATCTGATGTCCTTCAACACATCTCCGTTTTACTCGGTTATACAGTTCGAGAATTGCTGTTATTGATATTTGACAAACGTTCTCCCAGGCAATTTTAATGTAGCACTGTCTGTTTTATATTTACTTTGTCGATCAAATGCTTCAATAAGTGTTGACCGCTCTGCTGCACCTCCACACCAAGTGTATCCACTCACTAGTAGCCCCGCCTCCACATACTAGGGGACAAAGAGGCTGACAGGAGGGTTCACTGTCTCCGTTCGTTCAACTATAGAACCAGTGCTCACTGACACATGCAGAGTAATCCTCTTGTCATCCAGCCTGTGTGGTAGAGGAAAACAGGCACATGTCAATTCATAGAGGCAACAAAATTATCAACTTTTAATTGTTCATTAATTGATTTATCGATTATCATGACAGGTCTATTACTAATGTTATGCATGGTTAAGCCTGACTTTTAAGATATACCCAAACCCCTAACATTCATGATATGGAAAATGACTCATTTTGTATGTATTTTTCTAATCAAAAACAGTGACATCATAGAATGAAATGGGCATTTAGCTTGTTAAAATTCATTCATTCATTTTCTACTGCTTTTCCTCACGTAAAAAATCATTATACATTTGGTATTTTTGATCAGAACTGAAGTTGACATCCTGTCAGACTGACGTGCCCTTATCGCCTCCCCAGGGAGGCGTCTGGGTGGCACCCTGAACAGATGCCCAAGCCACCTCATTTAGCTCCTCTCAACGTGGAGGAGCAGCGGTTCTATTCTGAGTTTCTCCCGGGTGACAGTGCTTCTCACCTTATCTTTAAGGGAGAACCCAGTCAGCATACGAAGAAAAGTCATTTCGTCCGCTTGTACCCGCAATCATGTCCTTTCTGTCACTACCCAAAGTTCATGACCTTAGGTGAGGGTAGGCACGTCAATTGACCTGTAAATTGAGAGCTTTGCCTTTCAGCCTTAATGATTATCAAATTGTGCTAGTAGTTGAAGTAGTAGTAGTTAAATGTCATCGTATTGCACGTTGTTTTTAACTTCCAGGGCGTCTGGAACTGTTTACACAGCCATAGATGTCGCAACGGGACAAGAGGTATGGCCTTTATCTTGTTTTTCTACCAGTCAAACATTGGGACACATTTCTACATATATGCATGACAAACCCATACTTTACAGTGGGGGCAATCAGTATTTGGAGCTGCGCAGGACTGTGCTGATCACGAAAATTGCAAAATGTGCTGACGTAGGCGCGACACACCTGGCCTACAAAATTAGAGCCCTGTATGTTGCTCGAATAATGCTAGCTGAGCAGTTTGCACCACACTGTTATTACAAGATTGGTTTTTTGCTGCTGTGTTGTGCCGCATACTATATGGTTAATGTGGTCAAAGAAAGCTGTGTTTGTTTTTCCCATACACTCCAAATCGATAACCAAGTAAAAAAAATGTCACAGCTCTCTCACTGTTGCAGTTTTTCACTAATGAATGAGTATATGATTGCTGTTTCTATTTCATGATTGCATATTTTTGGAAATAAAAAAGCAAATTTAAGCAAATTGCATATATTTTTTGCTTATTTATGTCTTAAATCACTTATTTACTCATATAGGGTCGTACGAGTGTAAATCGGGTGATATGGGGTGTTATTTCATGTTTAGAGTGCTCTAGTAATGTTAAAAACTATAATTATAAGATCGAAAACAGGTTTCCTATGCCATCACTACAAAAATATTCCATTTATGAAGGAGGGAAAAACGAGGGATTACTGGAACAGCCTTTCTCCAATTTTCGCTTCTAATATACAACCCTGTCCTCTGAACACTTTAGCTCAAATGAGAGCATTTCCAGATGAATCTGTGAAGGTGTTTGCTGTTCCTTGCAGGTGGCCATCAAGCAGATCAACTTGCAGAAGCAGCCAAAGAAAGAACTCATCATCAACGAGATCTTGGTCATGAAGGAGATGAAGAATCCCAACATTGTCAACTTTGTAGACAGGTTAAAAACAAAACAAAAAAACATCCAAAGTAGCAGCCACCAGGCGTACGGCTGGAGCTGTTTGGTGATGTGTGCATGTGTGTCTTGTAGCTTCCTGGTTGGAGAGGAGCTTTTTGTGGTGATGGAGTACCTGGCCGGCGGCTCCCTTACGGACGTGGTGACGGAGACGTGCATGGACGAGGCTCAGATCGCTGCCGTGTGCAGAGAGGTTTGCGATACCAACACAAATTCAGAAAAGTTTAACTTGCAAGTTGACGTGAGCCAACACAAACAGCACAAAGCTTCTGGAAAATGATCTCACTCCAATAGTGCAGCATCTTCGGCCGTGTCAGTGATTCACAACAGTCTTTGTCCTCCGTTTGTAACCACGGCGCTTCAGTGTCATCATGGAAAAGCTCCACACACACACAGCCTTTTTAGTTCAGACAGAAGCAGCACAGAAGGCATTTTTATTCCAGTAGGGGACAACACTATATATGTATATGACCGACGTTTTTCCAGCAAGGCCCAGTGAAAAATGAAAGGATGCAAAAGCCGTTTTGACATTTTCTGCTGTTAAAATTTTCCAACCATTTCAACTTCCTTCTTTTAAATTTTGTCTCGCAATTATGACTTTATTTCCATAATATTTTTAGTTTATTCCTATGATATTATAACTTCTTCCCCAGCCTCCTTTGTTGAAAATTACAACTTTATTCTGTTGAGTTTGTTTCTCATATTATTACGACTTTTAAAAAATAACCTTTATTTAATACTTCATTCTATGCTACTAAAATGACAATATCTTTCTTAATAATATTACAAGTTTATTCTCGTAAAATTTTGATTTTTTTAGAATACGACTTTCTTACAATTTTTTCAACTTTCCTATGATTTCTTAGATTGTTTTTTTTTCTCTTCATAATTTGACTTAATTCTGGTAAAATTACATGTTTTTCATCTTTACATGTTACAAATTACATGTTTCAAAAGTATTTCATCTTTCCACTTTTTAATTTTCTTCTCGTATTTATGACTTTAGTCCCATAATATTCATGACTTTCCAACTTTTGGAAGCATAAAGCTTTATGCTTTGCAACTTTCCATATTGTTTTGTTTGTCATAACACTACAACTTTAAAAATAATGTTAATGTCTTTATGTCTGTTTTTTTCTTCATTGTTCTTGTAAAATTAAGACTTTCTCGTTAGATTTTAACTGATTTCTCTTAATATTTTGACTTTATTCTTGTAAAATGACATTTTTGCTGTTGTTTTTTTGGTAGTTTTCTTGTTATGTTATGTGCCACAGGTCAATAAAAAAACAGCTCTTGGGGCCACACTTTGGGAGTCAACTCTACAGTACTTAAGAGTAGTCAGTGTACAGCCTATACAACAGTGTAGGTTTACAGTCCACTGAAACTCAGCACACAGCCATGATTATGCTACAGAGTTGTGTCTGGCCTACAGTCAAGCATGTTATTGACAGGGTCACAATCCATGGCTGCATCAGTGCTGCCAGCACTGGAAGGCCACAGTTCATTGAGATTGTAAAGCAGAGCATTGCCCTTTTCTTGACAAAGTAGTCAATGTACAGCTTGTATAGTAGCATAGATTTACTACTCACTCACTCACTCACTCACAATTACTGCGCGGTGGTGGTCTCAGGTTGCATGAGTGCTGCAGCCACTTGGGAGCTGTGGTTCATTGGGGGAAATTTCAGCATGTGTTGTGTCATTCTGACGCGGAGAAAATAATCCATCTGATAGGTCATTGATTAATTAGTGTCACGTTTTTACATCCAGGTCCTCCAGGCTCTGGAGTTTCTTCATGCCAATCAGGTTATCCATCGAGACATCAAGAGCGACAACGTGCTGTTGGGAATGGATGGATCAGTCAAACTCAGTAAGCACACACATGCAAGATAGTATGTGTGTAGTACTGTAAAGCCAGGATTTTAGATACAGGTCTTGACTCTCAGACTATGGAGCACATAGTTGATAGGACCTGTATCTTAAACCGTGTCTCTCCTCCTGTCCCTTTCCAGCCGACTTTGGCTTCTGCGCTCAGATCACGCCAGAACAGAGCAAACGCAGCACCATGGTCGGCACTCCATACTGGATGGCTCCAGAGGTGGTGACCCGGAAAGCCTATGGACCCAAAGTGGACATCTGGTCACTGGGCATCATGGCCATAGAGATGGTGGAGGGAGAGCCCCCGTATCTCAACGAGAACCCTCTCAGGGTGAGTGGATGGAAGCCACCCATGTGTTTGTTATTGAGCAAATGTCCTTCATTGGGCCATGATTCCTTACTCGTTCTGCCGCTACACTGCACTCAGGCGTTGTATTTAATCGCCACCAACGGGACTCCTGAGCTGCAGAGTCCAGAGAAGCTGTCCCCTGTCTTCAAGTCCTTCCTGTCTCGCTGTCTGGAGATGGACGTGGAGAAACGAGGATCGGGCAGAGAACTGCTACAGGTATGACAGCAGAAGCCTACTAAAACACTGTACACACCAAATATGGCTATGAAGGCTTATACATTATAGTATTATTGTGTGTCTTTTGTCTGTCTGTAGTTTGTCCAAGAATGTGCCTGTGTTCAAGAAGCGCTATTGTGTGATTTACTGATTATTTTTAGATGTGTAGCAAGGCCTTTATTTCGGGGGGCTGGGGGGTATATTTTAAAAAGATTTCCTCTGCGTGGTGGCATATAGAAGGGCGGGCTCATCATGTGTATCAAGTGGAGCTGACAAGTGAGGGAGGTGACAGATTTTTCTCCAGTTTGATGCTCATATACAAACTCTTGGGACACAAATTACTGTTACAACTGTCACGGTCGGGCTTGAGAGCTTTACGGTTGGACCCCAGGATGCCGAGAACAGGACCAAATGCAGGTAAAATGTTGAATTTAATGATAATAATTGCAGCAGCAGGATAAAGCAACTCAGGAAGCAGACGGACAAATGATAATGATCCCACCTCGGGAGAAGCACTCACCTGAACTAAATAGACAGAACAAATTAGGGACAGGTGTGGGTGATAAGCAACAGGAAATCAAATACAAAACAAGAGCATCTAAAATGGAAACTAAAGCCCAGAGGGGGAACATAGACAAACTGTCACTTGGGAACCTACACAACAACAACATCATTAAGAAATTTTACATGAGCTGTTGTAGAAGAAATTTTCCGCAACCTAATTGAGGCCTCCAAGACCACTTGTTTAAGTAAATTTCATCTACCCAAGCGTATTCGTTAATCTCCACTTATGAGAAGGAATAAAACTCACACACTAGTACAAGTTAACACTATGTATTGTATAACAAGATCAGACAGAATAATTTCACAAAAACACAGGATCCTGGGCTGAGTTTCTCTTCCAATGTCCGCCTGCAGCCTCCCGACGATAAGAAGGAAAGTCAGCCCCGATTCTTGCATCCCAGGGCTTTTTGTAGATCTCCTCAGATGGGGTGGAGTTGGGGGAATGTGTGGGGAATGGACCAGAATCCCATTCCCGGACCAGATACTTCCTCCTTCACCCCGTTATCGTTATTGCCTCCAGGGTAAATGATCGTAAATACCTAAGACCCTCCTGGCCTTTTGGTTCTCCCCCAATGACCTCTGCAAAGACAACAAGAACCACAACACAGGATATTGTGCCCTGACATCCGTTAACTGACCCTTTACTGGTACAGGTCACAGCTTGACCTGACACTCATCTACCCTAACTCAAAGACCACTATTTAAAAACTAAATTTGGCTACAATTCCCCCTTTGGACCACAGCTTATACTGTGGTCCACATCCCACAGGCATACTATTTTCAAGAGTAGATGTTGTTTCCTCCAAAGTGTTTGGAACCACAAACTTCTATTTCCTTCTACCAGAAGAAATGTGACGTTCTTACTGTCACCCAGTATGGGCCTATCCATCTGGTCTGCGTCCACACTCTTTTTTTTCAAACCTTAAGTACACCCATGGTGAGAACACCCCTCGTTCTCAGGACCCCCTTTTGCAGTATCAACAACCTGTACTGAAACTTTTTACTCACCAACCTTTGTGATGCAACAAGTGTCATACATCATTTTCTCCATAACATCCATGGGTCCTGTGACAGCAGTAGGTCCAGGAAACTGCTGACATCCAGTGAGTTCAAATGGTGTGAACCTCATCTGGATCTTTACGGCACATCCAACAGCTATAAGAGCTAATGGAAGTGTATCAACCCATTTTTGTATCCTGCATATTTTTGCTATTTCATTTTTACATTTTTGATTCATTCCGTCAACCTTACCTCAGCTTTATCTACCATCTATGGATGACACCTGTGTGTCCTTGTGTGTATCATTTATTGTTTACCTAATTGTCCAAGTCCACGTGCCTCGTCCGGAGCAGCTGAGCAGAGGGGACAGTGCACCCATCACTAGAAACCCAAACTCCATCCTTGTTTTTTACTACGGCTCTATGATAGCCAAAAAATGTTTTCTTGTGCTTCTTACAACACTATCTAATTATGCCAACTTTGATAACATACCTTCAATCTCTAAAACAACTATAACTCTAAAACAACTGCAATTTTGAATTGTAGCAAACTACTGCCTGCATTTCCTAGGGAGATAAGATCACCCCCTTTAGCATGTCCTCTATACCTACAACCAGGCATTTTACAGCCTCAAAATGTCCTTATCTTCTTTTCTTGTTACGATTTTCTATCCTACTTTCTCCACTGTACCAACTCTTAACGTATCACACGCCACCCATACAACATTACTTTCTACCTTCTGAGAGCTCCAGCCCTCTTATAACTCCCCTTAGTTCAACTAAAAAGTCTACTTGTCACTTGCTTTGCCTCCATCACTTTCATGTTCCCATCTTCACTTGCTTTACCACCATCACTTTCAACAACCCATCTGTCCATAGATCTGCTCTTGCCTTTGTTTCTTCCATTACCTTCTCTGTACCCAGATGTGGGACCCCTTCCTGTATCATCACAGCCATATTATAGATGTACTGAAAGTGTAATGTAAACCGCGAAACTATACGTTGTGAGTTCTATCAACAAGTGGGACATGACGTTTACCGTATTTCAAAAAAAAAAAATTTTTTCCAAGTCCTACTACATACCAGGTGGATGTAACAACTCAAGACTCAAGCTGAACGCTAACATAGATAAAAATCGTTCACTTACCCACATCCCCCTCCTGAAAAGAACACCTTTTACTGTGTGTTTTTTTCAGTATAGGATGTAAGTCGACCACCGAAAAAAAAACTTGTTTGAGAGCGATGTACGATTCCTGCCACTTGGGCATCAACACCAGTGCAGCAAAAAACTTGCAAATGGCCTGAGCGTTGACCAAGGCTCGAAGAGTGGTCAGCTCACCATTATTTGCAACCAATAAGCAGCTGACCAATGCTGCATACGCCAAATGGGAGCCATGATACCTCGTGACTTCATGATGTTCCATGACAGTAAAATTAACAGCTGATGCAGAAAGTGAGGGAGAGAAGAAAACACACTAGATTATTATGGAAGCAAAATGCTTGATTCCTAAAATCACATTGAGGAGAACCTATCAAACACACATCGTCCTCATTCCTGTCATAATTCAAAATACTATGTAACGAATCAATGAGAGGTGTAAACAAGTGCAGGCTCCTACGCCATGGGGACCACTTAAAGAAGAGAAGACTTCCAGGCTCGTCCGGCATCCCCGGGGTCAAGGCTGCCCAATAGATCTGCACACTGATCACTTTATGCAGTAATGTCCAATGCCACCATGACCTTTGAACCCAGTTGCCCTTGACCAGTTCAGCTATAGTCCATTGGGAAACGTGACCTGTAGCCATCTTGGTCCACATAAGATGCTTGCCCCTTGACAGTTGGTGGTATGGTCAGCAGAAGTGCGGAGGGAACCTCAGAGAAGCCCACAAATGGGACTTTTCCTGTGCTGAGCTTGAGAGATGGAGGAAGGCTGCTGATGGTGGAGTACTTTGCACCAGTGTCAAGCATCATTGATAGCACAGTTTTATCTCCAGTCACAGGGATGCATGGGTCTGCCAAACCATGCATGCCGGGCTCCTTGCCCCCCTTTTTGGTGTGAGGGGTATTGACCTCCCCCTCAGGCAATGGCTTGGTTGAATGGTTCATGATTGAAGCATGTCCCCTTGAGGACCTTGAATAGTCCATTGCTGCTGATAAGACTGCTGTCCTTATTGTTGTTGAAAAGCATGTCGTGGGCAGGTCATGGCATCCACATGGAGGGAATAAGGTGGTATCACTGGGCATTCTCTCACCCGGTGAGCCATGGAGCCACAGAAATAACAACTTTCTCAACCAAGTCCCACTGCACCCCCACCTCTCTTACCTCTACCATGACCACGCTGAGCCAGAAACTTGTGCAAATCCCTGTGGGGCTTGAATCCTGTCGACAGGTCCCCATATGGGAAGTTCTGGTGGTAGAGGAGCCCAATCAGACTTTTGGTATGATGAATGTTTAGACACCATTTGTTTTTCAGCCTTGGTGGCCCTTGAATTGTCTCGCTTCGCTCCCTGCACCTGCAAGTGTAACAATTCAGTTTTCAATAATGTTTCCTTTTTCTCTTGTTCCTTTTGCTTTTCAGCATGTCTAAGCAAATGATGCAAAAAATGTTTTTTCCACTCGTTGTGTGTTGCATCAAACATATTCGGGTCATCTTTCATTGCCACTGCGACGGGGTCTGGTGCTCCCGCCAACACTGCTTGTCTAAAAAGGTTACGCATCATGTCTGTTGTGTTTGGATCAGCTCCTGGTCCTGGTCATTTCAACCCACTCGCGAAGACACCTGACAAGATAAGTCATACCAGTTTCACCAAAAATCATAGAAAAAGTACATTGAGCCAGGAGAGAAGTGGAGGGCGGATAGATACGTCTCAGAACTTGGCCCAAATTGCCCATTATACCACCTGTGACCTGTTCACCGTCTGCCATTTCATCAATACCAGCCTGTTGTTGCACATCCCTCAACTCACTGAGGGTCAATTTTACCCCCAGGATGGCTCGAAGGTTGCCAATTGCGGTTGTAAAACCATGTGTTGACTCTGTAATAAAAAGTGCACCCCCAGAGGATGGTGAGGGTAGTTTTTCAGCAATACATGTACGATCTGTGATAGAAAAAGGCACATAGACAGGGTGAGGGCTGTGTGGTGATGCAAGAAGGGGTGCCTGTATGTTCATCTCTGATACTTCTGACACACACGGCAACATCTTAGCTGTCCTACTTGCATGACGCTGAGTCCTCCGCTTTATTGTCTTCTTACTGCCCGTCTGTATACTTCCTGTACTCCAATCTCCTTTTAACTCCCCATCTGAACCACCTTCCTCTTCAACCTTCTCTTCTCCAACCTTCTCCTGACCGATCCACAACTTATCCTTAACCTTCCTTATTTCCTCATGCTGATACTGTGTTAGTAATTTCAATCGTTCAATTTCCTTCATTAATTGTTCCTCCTTTACTGACCCCCTGTAGAGGCACTTTTCCTTGGCCTCTGCCCGTTCTGGATGTTTGGCCTGTTCCTTTAGGTCAGTTAACATATCACGTGCTTCCTTTTTCTCCTTATCTGACTCCAAACCGCTAAAGGTGGCCTTATAATAAGGCCACACTTCTTCCAACTGTGATCTCCACACCTTTGTGTGTGCATTTACTTTATCCATGTTAACCTTAATAAATTCATTCTTATACATAAACTCCGTCATCTTTCCCCTACTTACCTTCCAAGTTTTGCGATTTTTTTTTTGTTATTTTCTATACACATACACACACGACGTCTTACACTCATGCTTCAGTGGGCTTTCACCACAGGTTCAAAACCTTCCCTTGGTACTTTAGAAGAATTACTAAATTCTTCTGGGCCTCCAACCCATCTAGGATTTATTTTATACCACAGGTCCGAAACCTCCTTTGGTGCTTTTTAGAGGAATTGTTCAAATTCCTCAGAGCCAATCGTGAACTCTGAAAAAACTCAAAACCACCTGTCAACCTTTTGGAAAATGAATATCTTCCACAGCAACTTAACACACAAAATGTATACCTAAGAAATATACAAACATGTAGCAATCCAAGATTAGAATTGAAAATAACACAATTTAAAGTTTACCCAATAATGCATTTAGTGTGACATAGAAAATGGATGGATGGTGCTACAATGTTGCCTCTGTTCACCAGAGGGAGGCTGATGAATTTAAGCGATTATATTGAGACTGAGTTTTTAAGTAATTGAAGGGAATGTGTAACATTGAAAAACGAGGAACGTAAATTAAATCAGTTGAGATTTAGTGCACCCCGGCTTGTCACAGTTGTCGCTTCAAGATGCAATGAATCAACAATCAATGTGTAAAATGTAATAATTTATGCCCATCCATAAAACATAGCATATTTGTGTGTGTGTCTGCAGCATCCTTTCCTGAAGCTGGCAAAGCCTCTGTCCAGCATGACTCCCCTCATCCTGGCGGCAAAGGAGGCCATGAGGAGCAACCGCTAAGTGGATGTCGGAGAGGAGGGCATGCCAAGAACACCATCCTCCTTTGACTAGCATCAGCCACTGTGTTTTGTTTTTTTTTTTACTTCTGCCGGCATTCCTCTCCCGTTGGTTGAACTCACATCACCTTTGTGCCTTGTTAGTTTTAACCCTGCTTCACATCCACACTGGCACATGTCATTATATCCAAAGATCAAACGTGGTGAAATACCAGCACACATACTTGTGCAGTGAACAAAGTGGAATTACTGTACATGCATTTTATTGGCCCCTATAGCCCTCACTCACTCATTTACTTGGGTTACATTTGATTCAGTGGTGTCAGATGACATGCACAAAGCAATGGGGACAATTGGTAGCAAGGTTCGTCTGAGACTGAGTCTCTAAACCTTTCCCCATGGAGGGCTGCATACAGAAAAATGAAAGGACGCAAATTCTACTTTGGTATGTACATTTTGCACTGTACAGAACAATCCAATGAGTAAAAATCTGAAAAAAATGACATCTTAGCTTTTGTGTTTAGTAACAAAGCAAATTAGTGTGACTAATATCTAATGTATTTGTTTAATTTTCAGAATCTGGCCCAAAAAGTACTGCGTTACCACCACTAAAATGGCCCTTGGGCCACACTTTAGACACCATCTGAGAGCAGCGATGTCAGTGCCGTTTTGGTGGTAAATTAAGCCATAGCATATGATTTTTTTTTAAAGGGGACCTATTATTCTCATTTTTCAGCTCTGTATATATAGCTACACACAATAACCAGAACAGAAAGCTTTCTAGAACTTCCATGTATGTACCTATTCCAGCTGTATTTCTTTGGATTTTGTGCTTCCCGCGAAAATAGGGTGCCATTTTGTTCCACCCACCGCCTGCCTCCATGCACACCCACTCATCTGTGGTTGGTCAACTCCCAAGTGCTCAGGAGGACTTCCGGATAGCTGCCCAACCCAACTTTATAGTTGATAATAAATGGCCCATGTTCACGAAACAGCCCATTGTGATATGCCATTCATAGATTAAAATCTTTTCCTTTTGCTGGTCAGGAATCAGGAACTCCAACTGTTTGTGTCATTAAGAATTGTAAACAAATGCAGCTTTCCCTTACATTTGAAAAAACACTTTGTGGGAGCCATTACTAACACGTCAACACAGAAGCAGAGCTTGGGGAAGGGCAGAGTGTAGCGCATGCCCATATAAGGAAGCGGCCCATGTGTGACATCACAAAACTCCAGTTTAACCTCACCTTCTGAACTTCTTTCAGGGCTCCCTTCAAAATACGCAAACCATATTATCTGAAACTTTGGCATGATTTAACACAAGAATACAACATTCTAACTACATTTATAAGTCAGAAAAGTGGAAAAAGCATAATGGGTCCCCTTTAACATTAGGAGCCATGCGAACTGCAAACACTTCCCAGAAAAACCCTCCAATTGTCTTAAAATGGGATGAGTCGTGGAATTCAAAGTGTATGAAAATGTATGTGCTTAACTGGATTTTTTTATGTATAATACGGAACGGAAAACAGTGAGCAATGAGACAATATATTTCATTTTACCTGCCTTAAATGACACATTTAGCCCTGAAAATACCTCATCTTTCTGTCAGTTTGGACAATCAAAGTTTTGGTGTAGTAAAAGCTGCACATTAACTCACAACATTAGGCTATGGACCAAAATATTTCTGTGTGACTGATGGAATAATTAAAAGTGGTTTATCATGAAACAAGTGACTGGAGTGGAATAAAATGTTTGATAAATTATTAATATTGAATTACATTGTCTTGAGTCTTAGTTGGTTATTTTATCCTTTCTTCCTCCAGAGGGCAGTGTTTACCACTGTAGTATAGTACCGTGTTGACAAATACAATCAAAAACGACTGTCTCATCAAAAACTCGTAGGCTTTTGCCCTATTCTATCCAAGAGCACAACAAAACGCACATACAGTATCTACCCGATACTGATACGACCCTTGGCATCGACACTGTCGATATTGGGATCGGTCTACCGTGACACACTATTTCTTCAAGTACTGTGACGTCTACTTGAATATCCTCGCAAAACGTTATCGCATCTAAAAAAAATACATCGCGTTTAAGTTCACTACAAGCGACGTTGGTTGCGTTTATTCCCAAACGTTTCGTGTGGAGGATGGCGTCTCCTACCGGGTCCTCAACCGTCTGAGGTGGGCAGAGGGGGCGTGGTAGGCCGCGTCACCAAGGTCCTTGAGAGAACCAACCTGGAGGGAAGGAGAACGTTGCCTGGATCGAAAGGAGCCGCATAAGGGTCAAACATTTTTAAAGAGAAAGGTTGAAACACATCCTCACAAATTGGTAAGATATAAAATCACATATTAGTATTAAAGATAGATCGACTGCCTTTGTGCTTTTCAACGGCGTGTGCGCGTGAACGTCGCGGGCTAGCTGAAGCTAGCCAATGCTAACGGCAGGCTCCGGGGCCTGCTTAGCAACAAGGCCGCGGAACCGCCGCTCATCGAAATGGAGGCCCCGGTGCGTACAGAAAAAACGATTTACGCAACGTGGACAGTATTTGATTTTAATACCCATCTGCGACGCAATACATGCATTCAATTGATTATTCACCGGCGTGTACAGCAAACGCTAGCATCGTTGCTAAAGCTAGTAAGTGGTACATATTCTCGGTTATTCTGTAACATAACATGACACAGTACGTTTAAATATTTTTTTGTTTGCTGTGTTGTCTATTATTGGCATGTATCATGCATATCAGTTGTGAGTGGTTCCTATTGCTACGCGCTCGCAATGATGCTAAAATACTCGTACATAACGGCTATCGATGCGAGAATCCACAATTGCTCGTCAGAGTGGTATGAATGGAATCAAACAAGATGGCTCAGCTTTTATCAGAATAGCTGCATATTTAATTCCTGTGCTGCTGATATAACATTCGACTGCCGTTAACATGGCTGCATGCCTTTATGTTTGCTGGCTTAATCGCATCAGCCTTGAATACTGTTTGTGTCTTTGGCTCAATGTCTGATGCTCTTGTATTGATTTCATCCTATCCTTATTCAGCCTCTGGAGCAGTGAAGTGTCTTCATGGCAGTACGTAGAGGACACATTCAGTACTTGGATGTAAGTTGACAGTACTTTTTAAGCTTGAAAATGTCCTGTCCACCAAAGCATCGATGCTCGGCAGTTATGTAGGCATCACCAGACGGCAGAACGTGACCATCGAGTCAGTTTGCTTCCCAGCAAAATGCCTTGGCTTTCCTCAATGGAGCTCTGTCCCTGTGACATGGCTGCATCTCTACTCAGGCTTCATTGTGTGGTGGCTAACAGCAAACTGATTCACACAAATCTGCCCACTTTGCATGCACAGCTTGGTCACAAGAGTTTTAAAGGGAACATTAGGTTGTATAAGATCAAAACACGCATTCTTAAGTAGCCAACAGTCTCCTGCCCTAGAAGTATATGCAGTGCTGTGTCTCAAAATACTTTCTGTACACTTCAGTTAAGTGTGTACTTAGATCCTGAGTGCACAATTTTTGTCACGGTGCTGTCTTGAATTCATAACTGTAGCCATGTGCTTACTGGAAATAATCTCAATATTAACCCTCTTCTTTTCTCTTTTGGAATGGGTACCATCAAATCTGTTAGTGGCACTATTTATTTGTGGCAGGCCGCATAGTGACTGTATGGAGAACAACACTGCATTAAAAGTGCTGATGAGTTAATTGTACGACAAGTGTGGGACACATGAGTTTTCTCACCAGCAGCATTTTAAAGCGCACGCAGAGCTAGATGAAGCAGATGGATGCTGACCACTCAAAATACTTTAAATGCAGTCGTCGCCACATCGCGGTTCACAGCTTCACTATTGGGGTTCTCAACAATATCTGGAAAATAAACCATTTATTGTTGTTTTGGTGTTGACTGTAGCCAATTATTAGTTAAAAAATAAGCATGTTTTTGCAAAATGTTTTTAGGTCTAAATTAAGTGTTTTCAGTTGGAAAAACTTCAAAAGACATGATGTGGTTTGTAGTATTCTACACTGGTCAGCAATATTTCACTGATGAGACTACTATATCTATAATATTGGGTAATAAGTGTGTACCGTGACTATAGGGGTGTTATGTCATGTCTAAATGCGTTTACAAGGTTGTAAATAGGTTTTCTACGCTCAAACTATGAAAGTATTCAATTTATCAATATGAGATCCTACTTTGCAGGAAAAAATGGACCAACAAGGGATGGTTGGTTATTTAAACCTACAGCCACAGGTTTTAATTGCAATGTGTTTTAAAGGAAAATTAGAGACCCTCTGCGGCTATTTAAAAAAATGAATAGCAGTGTAGCTTTGCGCACGTAAGCTAATAAAGTCAGCGGAGGCCAGTTGTGGCTTATGGCTCGCTTCATGTTTCATTCTGTGTGTTGTTTCTGAGCACCAGGAGGTGTACGACATGTCCAACGGTTACGAAGATCACATGGCAGGGGAGGACGCCAAGGATGCCAAGACCAACCTGATTGTGAACTACCTGCCCCAGAGCATGTCGCAGGAGGACCTGCGCAACCTCTTTGGCACTGTCGGCGAGGTGGAATCAGCCAAACTCATTCGAGACAAAGTTGGAGGTATGCAGGGACCGTCCCGGGGGGGACTCAGGCTTTTGTTTGAAATGGTTAAGCGGAGATCACTGTATATGCCCGATGTAGGTCAGCTTCATTTACGTCTCTTGCCTCTCGTTCAATCCAATCTAGAACTTGTTCTTCACTTTCTCAAGGGGCTGGCTGATTTTGCATTCAAGGAAGAACATCCCCGAGCGTAATTCGTTTAAACAGCCCTGATAACCTGTCAATATTTTCTTTGTTTGTTTATTTTAGGCTCGCATCAGGGCTCCAGACTGCAACTAAATGGTCGCATTTTGCGACTAAAATATGAGACTTTGCAAGTCAAGTTTTGATCTACTCGCATGTGTGACCAGATCAACATCCATGTCCTTATTCAATTGACAAGGGACGTATGTCCCTTGTTGCTGTGAGAATGGAAAATAGCCAGTGAAACGTGTTTCTTCGAGTCATGATTTTTTTTTAATGATAAGCAATGCGGTTTGTTTGGCACTCGTTTTGTCCCACAGGGAAGCTACAATGGCTGTCACGGTCATGGGGTATGTGCTAACGTACTGACCTTGCTCCCTTGTTACCATTATGATAAATTGTCTTGTCTTCAGAACACAAGTTGTGTGTCTTAAGCTGATTAACATAAGCATGTTGCGTGTCCAGCATTAAAATAGTGATGGCATCACGGGATATTAATATGTAGCTTGTGAACTACCAGTAGCTTGCCAAAGAATGGTTGCTTAAAGTCTTAAAAGTATTTATTATAACTCTTCAATTCAGACATAATTGTATTTAATGGAAAATGAGCATAAAATAGCATAAAACAATGCGCACACTGAGTGGAGATGTGCTTTGCAAATAAAATAGCTTGACATGTTGGCAGTCACATAGATCACCTCTACTTTCTTTTGGTTAAACAATTAACTTCCACGGATTAGTATTACTCTCAAGTACAGCATGTTCTTTTCACACAATTAAAGGTTTAAAATAAAGGGTATTATTTGTGCATAAGTTGGCAACATTACCAGATAATGCTCCACACCTCGGCCCAGTAATTGAGAGTAATGTGCATATTAGCTAGTTTGCCAACCCACAAACTCCTAAAGAGGAAGCAAGAAGACAAACCCCAAAGAAGGAAACAGGGCGGTATCAGAGTTGTCATGTAAATGATGCCACCAATGAGGCCTTCCAGAAGCCAGAGAAAGAAACAGTGTGGATATAGAAGACAAGTTGAGAGGAAATGTGAGTATTTACTCTGCAAGTGGAGTTCGGTGTGCACCCCTACATTTTCTGCTTGTGCTCCAAAAAGGCCGCTCTGTGGCTTAAAAAAACGTTAGTCTGGAGCCCTGAGCATGCAATGTCAAGATTTGTTTTTTGTTTTCAAAAAATATTTGTTTGCAGGTTTTTTGGGGGAGGGTTGGGACTTTACACGTTTTTTTGTTTTATTTTATTGTTTTCCTTTTTTTTTCTCTAGGCCACAGTTTAGGGTACGGATTTGTTAACTATGTTAACCCTAGTGATGCAGGCAGAGCTATCGAATCACTGAACGGACTAAGGCTACAGTCCAAAACTATCAAGGTAACGTGCACTAAGGTGTTCTACAATTGTCAAAAAAGATGCCAACGATATGTCATGTCTTGCAAACACACACCATTGGCTCCTGCTCTGGGCGCTAACCAGCTAGCTAGTACGTATCAGAAGTGTTTCACTGCAGTGTTTCCCAAGCGTTCATTTTCCCCCCATACATTAATTTTTTTGGCAATAGATGACATCGCAACGCTCTCTCTTCATACACCTCACACACACCAAGGATGGGTGACATGGCCTGCATACTATACATGTAGCTATACGCTCTATATTGCACTTCTACAGACAGCAATGGCTTCTTCTTTGGCTGCTCACATAGACAGTAACATTGCGTCATTTCTGGTTTTCTGTAGAGATTTGTGAGTCCACTGATTTTGTTTCAGGATGGTACTGTGATACCGATTTGATATTAAATAATTGATTAAACTCATTTAAATGTATAATTTCATAATTATTACATTATTTATGTAATTTCAGCCTTCAAGTTTAACCAGTCCAGGTGGTATGGAGACTACTGACAATGCAGCCAAGCAAATATACAACAAAAAACAGGACAAAATCATAAAATATGTGATTACGGTGTCTTGAACCTATATTGAACAAGTCTGTTCAAACAATTGAAATGAAGGATTAAGAACTATAAGAACGAAAAGCTAATTCACAACACACAGCTCTGTTCAGTTATCAGTATCAGCTACCGTTTTAGACTAACATTAACTCAAATGCCAAACTTATGAAGTTTATGAGAAGTACCAATATTTTGATGTGAGAATTGATTTTCAAGCATGAACAGCTGGTATCGATATTTCAGTATTGATCCGCACATCACTAGTTTGATACATTACACTCTCACAATGTACTTGGTACTTTGTACTGTTTTGCTCTCTAGACTAATTAGTCTACATGCTAATTTCCTGTCCTCATCCTCTCACCCATTCCTAATACAACCGGCCAGAGAATCAGATGTAGCAAGATGGACCACATTGCAAATTTAGCAAGTTGTTTTTTCAAAAAAAGCAAATGGCGAAGATTTTTCTGGTCTTATTGGACATTTGTGGAGGCTAACTTGAAAACATAAGGGCTTCATCTATTTTGTGAAATAAAACACAAAAAGAAGCAGCATTAGAAAGTTTAACTTGCATTTCTAAACACATTTTGTTTTACTTTTTGTGATATTTGTTCTTCTCCCATGGGGTCCACATCACATGCTGAAAAAATAGGCTGAAGTCCCGTGGGAAACACTGCACTGTTAACCACGGCTCACTTGTTGCCATAGTTTGTTTGCTGCGTCGTGCAAATGTTTTTTTACTCTGAGGGCGCCATACCTGGGGAAAAAAAAATTATAAACACCTTGCAGCTACACTTTTATTAATTTGTTTGACACTTTCTTTCTGGAGGGTTTGAAGACTTAGGCTCTTATGAATACAAGCTGTTCAAATAGAAACACTGAGCCATGCTAGTGCTAACGTCCCAGATATCAGCCAGGTTTCATTGTGCCACCGCTGCTTCCTATTGCAGGTGTCGTACGCACGGCCCAGTTCTGATACGATCAAGGATGCCAACCTGTATATCAGCGGCCTACCCAGGTCCTTGAACCAAAAGGATGTGGAGGACATGTTTACACGTTATGGCCGCATCATAAATTCCCGCGTGCTCGTTGATCAGACCACAGGTACGACAGCGGCAAGCCCCCCCAACTGCAGTTTCACAAGCTCATTGCATTCTCCCCTCCTTGCCCTTTCCTTTGTAGGCATGTCCCGTGGGGTGGCATTCATCCGCTTCGACAAGCGATCAGAGGCCGAAGAGGCGGTCAAACACCTCAACGGTCAAAAGCCCCACGGGGCCTCGGACCCCATCGCGGTGAGATTTGCTGCCAACCCCAACCAGGTGAAGAACACTCAGATCATCTCCCATCTCTACCACAACCAGTCCAGACGCTTCCCTGGACCCATGCACCACCAGGCCCAGCGCTTCAGGTGGGTTGTTCATGCTCACCACCACACTTGGGGCAATGATGGGCACACTACATCTCATTATTAACACACTTGTGCGCTCACACGACTAAAAGGGTGTGTTACATCCGGAACTGTGCTGGCAGCGTGCAAAAATGGGGAAATGAGACGCGCACATATTTTCAAACCCGCAGACGGCACACAAGGCCGTAGGAAGAAAATTGGGATATTTTCTGAGGGCATGTAGGAAAACCGTGTGGGCAGCCTGGTCGCAGAGGAGGAATGCATGTATATAGCAGTAATACTTGTGTATTGGCCTGTCACGATAAATTGATTTATCGAACAATTAAAAAAAAAACAGCAGTATGAATCCTCAATAAATTGTAATGCATGTGTTGCTTGTCTGTGTGTGCCACACTGGCTGGATGACAAGAGGCTGTCAGTGAGCATTGGTTTTATTGTGGAATGAGTGAGTGGGTTCTGATCTCATTCACCATCGTTTTGGAGGCGGGTCTACTAGCTACTACCCATGCGTCAGTATAGCTAACATGACAGCACAAAAGCAATAGTTTTTAAGGCAAATGCCTCAGTCAGTGCGTGCTAGCTAGTTGTGCTCCTTGTAAGGCTGTCGCATGTTTCACTCACTGGGGTCGTGCATGTGTAGGCATCGTACGAGGCTCATGCAGCCGACACATTTTGATTGCAAGATGGGAGTACTGGCTTCCTACAGCACCTACGGCTATCGTGACCGGGAGAACCAGAGCATACAGCGGGAAGAGCCGCACACTGTGGCTGGGTAAGGTGCATTAATATCGGACATGCGAGGACCAGAGTATATAGCTGGGGAAGTCATCCTCAATGTACTTTAGAACGTGTAACACACGCAAGGGTCATATACTCCTCCTCTGCCATTGCGACCTGCCTGCGTGCAAGGTTTTCTTATGTGCATGCATAAATAGATAATATTGAGTATTGAAGTTATCACACAATTATCGACCAGCAAAATCTATCGTGACAGGCCTACTTAGTATACATACTTGTACATTATAATTACACACAATCACTAACCTGTGAAAATGCTTCAACATTTTGGATGATGATACATGGATGTGTGTTGCCAGGCCTTCGTCTTTGAATGCATGAGTAGAGTACAGTATGTCTTCTGAGTGCCTTATTGTATTTTAGTTAAATCATTTTCAAGTTACATGCATTTTTTATCTGCACATTTTTGACCAAAAACAGGCCATAGTCCAACCTGCAAATGTGGGCGAAACTAACTTGTCATGCCTTATGCTCGGTGGCCGCCTGCAGATTCTCCCCAATGAGCGTGGACCACATGGGTGGCGTCCCCGGCAACCCCGCCTCCGGCTGGTGCATCTTCATCTACAACCTAAACCAGGACGCCGACGAGAGCGTCCTGTGGCAGATGTTTGGGCCGTTTGGCGCCGTCACCAACGTCAAGGTCATCCGCGACTTCAACACCAACAAGTGCAAGGGCTTCGGCTTCGTCACCATGACCAACTATGAGGAGGCGGCTATGGCCATCGCCAGCCTCAACGGCTACCGGCTCGGAGATAAGACACTGCAAGTGTCTTTCAAGACCAGCAAGGGCCACAAGTAGAGGGAAAGCGGGACATCGGAGTGTGGACAATCAAGCGGAGAATAGGCCGCCATTGTCTGCAAGTCTGGTCTGCTTTTCACACGGTTAAGATGTTCACTCTTCTGCACCTTGTCTAAAAGTGTTTCGGAACTTTTCATGTTTGTTTGTTGGTTTTCACATTTGGAGCACGGGCGTCAAAAATCCGAACATGCAAAAAGTTACCTCTGGCAATGTGTGCGTACGGGAAGCAGTCAAATTGTGTCCACATTTCTTTGGCCAATGTGCGTACGCAGGCCTTTATTGTCTATGTGTGGTGTCGTGTTCGACTGTGGGCGACGTGGTTGTCCCGAGGAAAAGCAGCACGCGGTCCTGGATCCTTGTCACATGCAGACGTAGAGGCCTTCAATTTGAATCCACCAGAGCAAAGCACTTTTACTTTCTTTCCTTTCTTGGTTGTTCTAAATATCAATCACTCTTGGATGTGACCTTGCCTGGTCCTCCCTGCAGATTGAAACATGACCAGAAACACTCTTTGTGCGTCTTTTTATGATTATTCTATTTGTGCTAAAGTCAACGAGGAGGGAAATGTGACGGACCAAACACGGTTAATTAGTAGCCTTTTTTTAAATTTTGGTTTGCTTTTTTCTTTTTTTTTTGTTCCTTCTCTTGAGCGGTACTAAGATCTATCAGACTGACTGAACGCATTTGTTTGTGTTTTGTCTTTGTTTTTTTATTTCTTTGTAGAGGCAGACAGGTTTTAATTTGTTGTTTTAACAAGTGCTCATCTCAAGTTTGGAGTGAAATTAATGGCCTTTGTTACCGAGTTTGTTTCTTTCAGTTGTTTCCCTTTCATTTTAAACCATTAAATTTACTTTTCTTTTGCGAAATTTGCTTTGGTTTGTTTCTTTTCACATTTTGATTTTCACATTTTATTTGCTTTTTCGGCCCAAATAAAGTGATTAGTTAAATATTAATCATGAAAAAAAATCAATCCTTTATAAAAGATTAAATATGGATCAATACATTAGTGAGATGAAGCTGCGTTCTGGGGCGATTTAGGCATATTTTAAGGATTTATATGTTGCTTTTTTTCGACGGCAGCAACGCACATTTCTTGCAAATCTAGCTTTGTTTTGAAAAGGAAATTCTCCAGTCTTATTTTTTTTCCTCGTAGTGTTGAAACATGTGCAATATGTGCTGACTTGCTCAAGGCAGGCAAGAGAAATCTGTTGTACTTTAATCATCTTTATTTTTATATATTTTTTCCTTTTTTCTACTGACAGCTGCCACTGCTTCTTGTTTTTTTAGGGGATTGTTTTTTGCTGAGTAGCTTTCAGCCTTAATTTAATGAGGAGGCTGGGTGTTGTTCTTTGGCGGAGGTACACTGAGTATTTATTTGTTAATGTATGTGGTCACAATTACTGACGTGTGTGTGTGTGCGCAAAATGACCTCTTGGAGCCGGTTAAAATGTCTTCTAACATTGGATCATTTCAATAAAACTATGGTGGCTTTTATTTGAAAGCATGAACTTGTGTGTTTTCAAAGGGGGAGGGTTTTTCCCCCCATCCACTTTTTACTATTATGTGTGTAAGGACTGTGCAACACTAGCATATTTGTGTCATGCTCAGCCTATTAACTGAAGGATAACAAAAAAATTACAAAATGATTGTCCAAAGTCTGCACAGGCCATTTGCAGCCCAGGAATCATATGATCAGCATGTAAAAATGTTTTTAAAGAAAACGTTATAACAAAGCTTTGCCTTTGTAGGTAAATTTAAAGTATTTTTCTTTTGGTAAATTAAAAATGAAAGTGGCCCTCCGCATACTTAAATTTTTTTCTAAGCAGCCCTCCTGTGGTTATTGTGACTGAAAAGACAAGATCGTGCGTAACAATTGGGTGAAAGGTTGTCTCTGCAAGGTGGCTGAGTTCTCAGAGATCAGTTGAGAAGCACTGTCATCCAGTAGTAGAGAGGAGGGAGGTGTTCAGGCCCCGGCTGACCAGTAGGATCAGGGAGGGAGGAGCTGGCTTTCCCTGCTGCCCCCACCGTGGAAAGAGTTTCAGCTCCCACGTCACAGCGGATTGACAAGATAGTTGTCTGAGCTGCCGGCATTGTTTTAAGATGTGTAGTGAAGCTGGCTGTACACATATGGCGTGCTCATCTCTCTAGGGTTTGGTCACAGGTGGTGTGACCCATCCTTCACATCACAGAAAGCTTCATAACTAGGCTCTAGGGACACATTATAGATAGAACATCACTCAAAGCCTGGGAATAATAAAATCAAGGTGCAGATGACCTGAAATATACACATTCTGCCTAAACATTCAACTAAATTGAAGCTATGATCTGACAGGTTAGTAAAGCAATTTTAATTGGAAAACATAAGCACAAAAAATAAGCATTGGTATAAAAAGAGTTGTCTAGAAAAATTGTGCTGTTTTTGTTTTCTATTGTGACTGTTCTAGGTCAAAAATTAACATTTATACTGCTTGTCGATCAGCTGCTGCGGTCTCAGTGTTAGTGAGATCACCTTAAGGCAACTTGACTGGAGTCTAAATAGGAAAGCTCCCTACGGTGAAAGTCTAAACTATCAGCCATTCAATTGCAATACAATATACATCAAGTAGTGAAGGTTTCTTTTAGGCACGGCACTGGCAAAAACTTGGGTCTCAGATTAGTGTTTGGTTCACAGCAGGGCCCCGCTGACGTGAGTAGGTATCTCTAGACTTGGCAGAGATTATAGCAGGTCATAGGTTTCTCCAGGATGTTGTCCCCGTCCACCTCAAATACAAAGTCGCAGCGGTGTGCCATCAGGGGCGCATCAGACAATGTCACGCTCTGGTTTCCCACCGAGATCACTGTGTCTCTCTGGTGAAAAGATGCAGATTTTAGAAGTAGAACCCAAACATGAGCCCAGATCCATATGTCAAAAACAATCCAGAACCCTGACTATTCCCTAGAATACTTACTTTAAGCACCTAAACCCCAACCCCCAGAAGTTTGAACCAAGACTTGACGGAGCCCAATAACTCCTTCCCTAAGCACAAAACCACCTTCCTTAAACTGAATCCTCACCACAACCCTAACTCTTTATTCAAGCTTGTACCCTGACCCAAACACACAAGTACCCAGAGTGAGAGCCCCAACTTCACCCCAAAAATGCCATACCAGCAACCCTCACCTAAACCCTAAAGCTTTGACTCAGGACCTTCCCCCAACCTTGACCTGAGCATCTGAGCACCTTCTCCGAACTGAGACCTCCATCCCTTTTAATGCCAAATCATTCCCTCAACTTCAAAAGTCTTACCCATGACCTGACTAAGCACTAGAACTCCTTACCCAAGTACAAAAACATCCCAAGACTCCAAATCCACGACAGTCACTTTAACCTAGAACTCTTACCTCAAGCCCCAAACCTTGACCCAAGCACAGAACTACCTTCCTCCAGGACCGTGAAACTCACCTATGCCAATTTTAGTCAATTTTTCAACTTCAAACGCCAAACATTGATTCAAACTTGGAGCCAAAACCCTCAACTAACCCAAGAGCACTGAGCTCAAACCCAGAGACTAGACTTCTCGCTCAGAACTCCATTCTCAGTGTGACAACCCTGACTTAACCTAACTTAAGAGCCATGACATAGTAGAAGGTAGACAAACTCAGAATCCAAAACTCAAGCTTACCCTTTTGGATCCTCCTCCATTACTGACAACAGACGAAGCGCCAATGGTAGAAGCAGCCGCCCTCTCAAAGTCTTTTTTGCATACATGCGCCATGATACCGGCCGCTAAGGCATCGCCGAGGACATTGATCATGGTCCTGAAGCGATCGCTGGAAACCGAAACCAGACCAGACTTTAAAAAAGCAACCTCATAAGCTGTGTCTTCCAAAGTGCCTTGTCGTGTGTGGACTCACAGAACCCAATCAATGGCCACAATCAGGGAGATGTCAGCAGGCGGCAGGCCCACAGATGTCAGGACTATCACCATGGTCACCAGACCAGCTTGAGGTATGCCTGCTGCCCCGATGCTTGCTGCTGTGGCGGTTATGCTATGAACAAAGAAACCAGGATTTGAGAGATCTAAAAACACCAAACATGGATGTATGTCACTGGTATAGCCCTAGGTACCTAATGGTGACCAGCTGACCAAAGTCCAAGTCATACTCATTGACTTGAGCTATGAAGATGGCCGCCACCGCCTCGTACAAGGCTGTGCCATCCATGTTGATGGTTGCTCCGACGGGTAGAACGAAGCGAGCAATTTGCCGGTCCACTCCACAGTTCTCCAACAGACACTTCATGGTGATTGGCAGAGTGGCCGAGCTGAAAGATAAGAATTATGTCAGGAACCAACGGTGGGACCACTGTTCTCCTGGTTGGACCACTCACCTCGAAGAGGTGGCCAAGGCGATGACCAGAGCTTGCAGGAGGCCCCTGATGAAGGGGAAAGGGTTTTTGCGGGTGAAGAAGAAATAGAAGAGGGGCAGCAAGATGAGGCCGTGCACGAAGAGGCCGGACAGAACCGTGATGAAGTACATGCCCAGTTTCTCTCCCAAGTGGGCTGGGTCATGCATGTCCAGAATCTTCCCCGCCACCAAGAACACGATTCCAAAAGGGAAGTACCTGTGGGAGACAATGACCACAGGGTTGCAATGTTCCTGCAGCTTGAGTCGCTCAATTTGACCCCCCCCCCAAAAAAGAAAAAAATCTATTTGTTTCCTATTGTTGTAGGACACATTAATCGGAATGCAAATGTGAAAGCGCATTATATACAGTGCAACCCGTTTATGTCAACACCCCTCTGACTAGGTGGGACAAACTGGCTGGGTCTGACTAGGTAGGACAGTCTTAGCCATCAGGTCATACTCAGTGAGTAGATTGGACCAACTGACCGGGTAGGACAGCCTTAGTCCTCCAGTTATATTCAGTGACTAGGTGGGACAAACTGACTGGGTGTGACTAGATAGGACAACCTTAGCCATCAGGTTATTTTCAGTGACTAGGTGGGATAAACTGGGTCTGACCAGGTAGGGCAGCCATAGTCATCAGGCCATACTCAATGAGTACAAGGGACAAACTGACTGGGTAGGACAGCCTTAGTCATTAGATTATATTCAGTGACTAGGTGGGACAAACTGACTGGGCGTGACTAGGCAGGACAGCCTTAGTCATCATGTCATACATACATGATGAGTAGGTGGGACAAATTGACTGGGTAGGACAGCCTTAGTCATCAGGTTATATTCAGTGACTAGTAGGGATAAACTGGGTCTGACTAGGTAGGACAGCCTTAGTCCTCGGTTTATATTTAGTGACTAGGTGGGACTGTTCCAAATGTTAAAATGCCAGCACTGTTAATGAAGAGCTCCAATAGCTGCGGCTTGACCCTGGAACAGATGAATGGAAAGTCCAAGCTTTTTAAAAGGATTCTCCATGAAAGTACACATCGTTTTTCCTTCCTGGCAGAGACACTTCATGTGCCGCTGAGCTGCTGTGTGACGTTTATCTTTAGAAGTAATCTGGCTGTGGTTTATTTTTCACTGCTGTGTGTGTGTCCTTGCATGAGAGTGTGACCTCACCACATGGCTGCGTTAATGATCTTCATGACGCACTCGTTTATGCACTGGCACACGTTGACCAGCGGGGCTCCTCGCTCTCCCATCTTCCCCAGCAGCAGACCTGAGGACACGCAGGAAAGGTCATGCCCCCTGTCATTTAGCCCATCAACTCCTTCTCGTCCTCACCCATGGCAGCTGAGAAGATGACTATCCCCAGGACGTTCATGCCCTTGCTGGTACTGGGAACGATTTTGTAGTTGATTTCAGGTGCCGGGGTGATCTCCAGGAAGACCGGGTGGCCCAGGCGAGGGTTGTGGTAGTCAGGCATGACATACACGTAGTTAGCCTGTGACTCTTTGATGTTGGAGTTCTGCACGATGGGCACCAGGTCTGTTCGATACTGTAGTCGAACAAGAAGCTCACTGGAGTGAGATATTTTTAACTGCAGGTTGATGAACAAGACTCAGACATTATCTGCTCACCTGCTGAAAGGTTGCTTCGATGAGATTGGAAGGGATCATGTTCCTGTAAAACACAATAAAGCTCAAATTCTTTGTCACATTAATGCAAGGCTCTGCTACACCTTCAAAAGTTTACCAAATGCCTAATACACATTAGTCAGACATGAAAACTCATACACTGTTTACATTGGTCAAAGATCCTCTCTGTAACAACTCTTTATTGCAAAAACCTTAGTCAAAGGTCCTCTTTATGACAAAGATTCTCTATATGTGACAGAGCACTCCGCTCTCAAAGATCCTCTATATGTGAAAGGAGTTTTGTGTTGTCAAAGATCTTCTACATGTGACAGGAACACTGCTGTTTTTAAGGTCCTACTGTTAAAAATGTGTCAAAGAGCCTCTATAGGACAAGAATGCTCTGCAGAAGCATGCTGATGTTTTTAAGACCTACTATAAAAGTGCAACTCAAAGATCCACTATATATGACAGGAGCGCTGTGCTAGTTTTAAAGACCTACTACAAAATTGCTAGTGGAAGAGCCTCTACATGTGACAGGAATGCTCTCCTCAAAAAGATCCTCTATATATGACAGGAGCGCCCTGCTGTTCAGAACCCATTACAAAAACCCCATTCAAAGATCCTCAAAATGAGAATGCTTTGCACCTATGGAAAAAAAACACATGTCAAAGATCCTTTACATGTGTGACATGAGCACTTAAAGATCCGTTATATGTGACAGGAGTGCTCTACTTCTTTTAAGCACTTTGGCACAACAAAGTAATAATAATAATAATAATACATTTTATTTGTATAGCGCTTTTCAAGATACTCAAAGACACTTTACAAAAGAATGAAGTTGAATAAAACAAGTAAACAGAATAAAAGACACACCAAAATACAACATTCATTGGTTAATACATGAGTAAAAACATGAGTACAGTTAAAACATGAGTAAAAGCGGGGCGGGGCACAGCAGTCAGATATAAAAAGTTAGACATTAAAAACAGATTTAAAGAGGTGGGTTTTGAGTTGTTTTTTAAAGGTGGGAAGGTCAGGGCAAGCACGGAGTGAATGGGGCAAAGAGTTCCAGAGGGTGGGGCCATCGATGGAGAAGGCTCTGTCTCCCCAGGTTCGGAGCTTGGTCTTACAGGGGAGTGCCAGGAGGTTTGAGTCTGAGGAGCGAAGGGGACGCGGGGGATTATGTGGATTGAGGAGGT
This sequence comes from Doryrhamphus excisus, assembly GCF_037039965.1. Classification (NCBI taxonomy): domain Eukaryota; kingdom Metazoa; phylum Chordata; class Actinopteri; order Syngnathiformes; family Syngnathidae; genus Doryrhamphus; species Doryrhamphus excisus. The sequence continues at coordinate 4,183,506 of NC_136370.1, forward strand.
CTGTGAGATATGGGGGGGTCAGATCATGGAGGGCTTTGTAGGTGATGAGAAGAATTTTGAAGTGAATGCGTTGGGGGACGGGAAGCCAGTGGAGGTTTTGGAGGACAGGGGTAATGTGTTCTCGGGAGCGGGTGGAGGTGAGGAGGCGGGCAGCGGCGTTGTGAATATATTGTAGTTTGTTGAGGGTTTTGGATGGTGTACCGTAGAGAATGCTGTTGCAGTAGTCGATTCTAGAGGTGATGAATGCATGGATCAGGGATTCAGCGGCAGAGAATGTAAGTGATGGACGGAGTCGGGCTATGTTCTTAAGATGGAAGAATGCAGTCCGGGTTAACTGTTTGATGTGGGGTTCAAATGAAAGGGTGGGGTCCAGGAGGATACCAAGGTTGTGGATGAGCGGGGATGGAGTGAGGGTGGCGCTGTCAAATTGAAGATGGAAATTATGGGTGGGCGCTGTGGTGTTTTTGGGACCGATGATGATAATGTCTGTTTTGTCACTATTAAGTTTAAGAAAATGTTGTTCCATCCAAGTTTTTATATCAGCTAAGCAGTTGGTGAGGGTGGAGTAGATGTTGGAGGTGATGGAGGTGGTAGAAATGTATAATTGAATATCATCGGCGTAGCTGTGGAAATTGAGGCCATGTCGACGGATGATATTGCCAAGTGGAAGGATGTAGAGGATGAAGAGAAGAGGACCAAGCACCGAACCTTGGGGAACACCTTGAGGTAAAGGGGCTATGGAGGAGGAGCAGCTATTTATGTGCACAAACTGTTGACGATTGGTGAGGTATGATTGGAGCCAGGACAGAGCAGAATCGGTGATATTGAGGCTGGTTTAGTAGTCAAAGATCCTCTATATGATAAGAGTGCTCTGCTGTTTTTCAGCATCTACATATTGCAAACACACGAGGCAAAGATCCTCTCTATGTGACAAGAGCGTTCTGGTGTTTTCAAGAAACCATCTCTGTCCTGGCTGTACAATATGGCTAACCTAATGATAATAATAATGTTTGAACAACATTATGTTAATGGTAATGATGTGGTTAAAATGCAGCGATGTGAGAGGAGGCGAGGTACTTGCAAAGATCCAAACAGCATCATAATGCGACAGGACGTCAGTGATGGCGAACGCATGAAGACATGCTGACCTTTGGCTCGCAGGGACGGACACGCAGCCAAAGGCCGGTCGCAGCGCCAATTGAATAACCAGATTAAGACGGAGGAGTTTATTAGTGGAGCTCTTCCATGAATGGGGCTGCACTAAGCCAGCGCGCACACAAACACACAAGCCACTGTCGAGAAAGTGCAGGATTAACAGATCACCAATAAGTGGCTTCCTATTCTTAGACATTACACTGCAACTATTTTACTTCTAAGAACCAAGCGTCATTTTGTGCCATTTCAATTGGGGGAGTTTCAAGCCACTTTTGGCTGTTTTGAAGGAAGATATGTGACATTTGTCATGGGATATCGAACAATAAAACAATAAAATCATCATCTTTGTTCCGTCAAGTAGAAGTAAATTGACACATTTGTCCCTTTTAACAAAATGCCTCATCTTTGATCACACGTTTTGCTTCATGACCAAAAATGTCCCACTCTGAACTACTGAAAATACTATGTTTGATTACAATTTTTTTCTTAACTTAATGCTGAAATGGGAAAGCACAAAAAACAACATCTCAACATTTCTCCTCAAGACAAAAAAATGACCTATTGAAATCTGTAGGAAATGCCATTTATGATCACACTTCACACTGAAACTAAAATGGCAAAGCTACACAAAAAGTGTTCTTTGTGACAAAAAACGTCCCACTGTAAACTGATGAAAATGCTATTTGTGATACTACAGTTTGAACTTAAAGCTAAAATGGTAAAACTACAACACCTTTGGTCCTCGTGACAAAAAATGTCGAATTGAAAACCACTGGAAATACAGTTTTTGATCATCCTTTCATATTACCATGAACCTAAAGTGGCTAAACTATACAAGAAGCAACACATTTGATCTTTGATTTGATCTCACCCTCCAGGCGTAGGACACTCCACTATTATTCTTATTCATTCATTCATTTTCTACCGCTTATCCTCACGAGGTTCGCGCGGGTGCTGGAGCCGATCCCAGCTGTCTTTGGGCGAGAGGCGGGGTACACCCTGGACTGGTGGCCAGCCAATCACAGGGCACATATAGACAAACAACCATTCACACTCACATTCATACCTATGGACAATTTGGAGTGGCCAATTAACCTAGCATGTTTTTGGAATGTGGGAGGAAACTGGAGTACCCGGAGAAAACCCATGCGTGCACGGGGAGAACATGCAAACTCCACACAAATGGCAGAGGGTGGAATTGAACTGTGAGCTGTGAGGCCTGCGCGCTAACCACTCGTCAGCCATGCAGCTTATTATTCCTATTTTTATTTATTATTCTTATCTAGAAAAACAAGCAATAGTGTATATCCAGGCTAGTCAAAAATTACATATTTACAGTGCATCCGGAAAGTATTCACAGCGCTTCACTTTTTCTACATTTTGTCATGTTACAGCCTCATTCCAAACTGAATTAAATTAATCTCTTACCTCAAAATTCTACACAAAATACTCCATTATGACAATGTGAAAAAAGGTTTTTTTGACATGTTTTGAATTTATTAAAAATAGAAAACAAAAAAATCACATTTACATAAGTATTCACAGCCTTTGCCATGAAGCTCAAAATTGAGCTCAGGTGCATCTTTTTTCCACTGATCATCCTTGAGATCTTTCTACAGCTTAATTGGAGTCCACCTGCAGTAAATTCAGTTGATTGGACATGATTTGGAAATATAATAACTGTCTATATAAGGTCCCACAGTTGACTGTGCATGTCAGAGCACAAACACCAAGCATGAAGTCAAAAGAACTGTCTGTAGACCTGCGAGACAGGATTGTCTTGAGGCACAAATCTGGGGAAGGATACAGAAACATTTCTGCTGCTTTGAAGGTCCCAATGAGCACAGTGGCCTCCATTATTCGTAAATGGAAGACGTTTGGAACCACCAGGACTCTTCCTAGAGCTGGCCGGCCTTCTAAACTGAGTGATCGGGGAAGAAGGGCCTTAGTCAGGGAGTGGCCAGACGAAAGCCACTCCTTAGTAAAAGGAACATGGCAGCCCGTCTGGAATTTGCCAAAAAGCACCTGAATGACTCTCAGACCATGAGAAACAAAATTCTCTGGTCTGATGGCTTTCGTCTGGCCACTCTACCATACAGGCCTGATTGGTGGATTGCTGCAGAGATGGTTGTCCTTCTGGAAGGCTCTCCTCTCTCCACAGAGGAACGCTGGAGCTCTGACAGAGTGACCATCGGGGCCTTGGTCACCTCCCTGACTAAGGCCCTTCTTCCCCGATCGCTCAGTTTAGAAGGCCGGCCAGCTCTAGGAAGAGTCCTGGTGGTTCCAAACGTCTTCCATTTACGAATAATGGAGGCCACTGTGCTCATTGGGACCTTCAAAGCAGCAGAATTTTTTCTGTATCCTTCCCCAGATTTGTGCCTCAAGACAATCCTGTCTCGCAGGTCTACAGACAGTTCTTTTGACTTCATGCTTGGTGTTTGTGCTCTGACATGCACAGTCAACTGTGGGACCTTATATAGACAGTTATTATATTTCCAAATCATGTCCAATCAACTGAAAGATCTCAAGGATGATCAGTGGAAAAAAGATGCACCTGAGCTCAATTTTGAGCTTTATGGCAAAGGCTGTGAATACTTATGTAAATGTGATTTTTTTTTCTATTTTTAATAAATTCAAAAAAAGTAAAAAAAAAAAAACTTTTTCACATTGTCATAATGGAGTATTTTGTGTAGAATTTTGAGGTAAGAGATGAATTTAATACAGTTTGGAATGAGGCTGTAACATGACAAAATGTAGAAAAAGTGAAGCGCTGTGAATACTTTCCGGATGCACTGTATGTGACGGCAGCCTTGTGCCTTTGTTAAGGACCAATTGCAAAAAGATGCTAGCCAAGGATCCTCTATATAAAAGGAGCCTTTTGCTGTTTTACTACTGTATTAGGACTATGTCTTATGTCAGTCCAATGTCAGTCAACTATTCAACTGACGAATGACATTTTTTTTCGGTTTGTGGAGCACAAAGGATTGTGAACACTGGCAAAAAATGTAAAAGAAGCCGAGCCGTTCTCACAATCTATGGTGCTGTAGCCATGTCAACCAAAGACATTTTACCTGATGAGGTCCAGAAGAGCATCAGCCGAAGTCATAACAGGACCCGTGCTCATGTGGTGGCCGTCCTTCTCGGAGCCTGTACCCGGGTGGATGATAAGGACAAGCACGATGCCGACGATGACGGCGATGAAGGTTGTCCACAGGTAGTAGGTGATGGTCAGGACGCCCAGACGACCGCTGGCTTTCGTGTCCATGGCTGCCAAACCGGACATAAGACTGAAGTGCGAATGAGGGAGGCGCAAGGTTAGCAATTAGGTTTGGAAGTTGGATGATTTGAAGACATGCAGGTAAGAGCATTATGTACCTGGATGTGATGAGAGGCAGAATCAGCATTTTTAACATCCTCATCAGCAGTTCCCCAGGGAAGGAGAAGTAGATCTTGGCCTGTGCAAGGGAGAAATATCAGAAAATGAAACTGATGTTTGATGGAAAAGTGGATACATTTCAATAAGGCAGAAAAAAGACAAGACAAGTTAATTCTTAAATGTTGGTTTCCTCAACACCATCGCCCTTGTGTTGTACAATCCATCCTACCAAGCCTCTGCCCACACTGCCTTCCATTCATCCACCTGTCTGTCCCTTGGCTCTACACTACCACCTTTCCATCCACTTGTCCTTCCATCCAGTCCAGCCATCCAACACCCATCTGTCCGTTCAGCTATCCATTCACCAACTGAGCCCACTCCTTCATCGGTTCGTCTGTCCAGTGATCCTTGGTGTCTTGGGGCATTTATCCATCCTTTTACCCCTCCATTATTTAACCTGTCAGTCTGTCTATTTACTCTATTCCAATTGTTTGTCAGTAGACGCATCTATTGTCCATCAGTCTCAATCATTAATCTGTCCAGTAATCAATCTGGCCCTCTGGTTGCCTAAACATCCATCCATCCTTTAGTTCTGTGATTCTGTGGGACCCTCCAACACCCCTCAATGACAAAAATGACGGGAATTTTCGAACTCAACCTTCTCAAATATGAGAACATGTGAGCTTTATGGTGCACTCTTTTCCAGAAGATATCTGGAGCTGTGTGTTGGACAGAAGGAAAGGCCCCAACTCAATGTCTTTCCTTTCCAGCTCAAGCTTGGCAAAGTCATGGAAATTTAACCCACCTTGTATTCCAGTAGCGAGAGAATAGCACAGAACAAGGAGAACAAAAAGGAAATTAAATTTTCTTCTGTTTGCCCTGGAAAAGATGGAAAAATGGCTCCATGATCCACTCATGGATCGAGAATCACTGCGTTAGTTCTAACATCCAACCTGTCAGTCAGCCCAACCATCCATGTCTTCATCCGGTTGTCCAGCCATTCATCTGTGCAATGATCCACCAAGTCCTCCATTCAGCTATACCTCTCGCCATCCGTCTATCAGCCAACATTGCCATCTCTCCATCCTTTCTGTCCTTTTGTCAATCCACCGAGCCATCCTTCTGTTACTTCTGTCGAAAGATCCTTACCAACCTCTACTACCACTGATCCATGCATACTATACTGCCTCCCATCCATGTTTCCCCATTTTTTAGTCCATCCATGGACCACTCATCAATCCATGCCTCTGACCATAGTGCCACTCATCCATGCTCCTTTCCATTCATCTGTTCATACATCTGATCATCTAACCATCTATCTGCCCGTCCAGTGCTCACTGTAGTCGTTTATCCGCCCATTTATGCATCTTTCTGCCGTTCCGTCTATCGAATGAACTATTCTCCCTTCACACTAGTCTTTCCAACTACGCAGCTGAATGTCCTTTCATCCACCCAGTCATCCTTTGGTTGAACAATCCATAAATCTAATCTCTTGACAGCCACCTTTTAAACTATACTCAATCTGTCCGTCACTCCAACCATCAACCATCCATGAGCCTATACTTCCCTTTGTCCCTCCCTTCATCTGGCACTCCAACCATTCATCACTCCCATGTCATACATCCAGCCATCCGTTCATCTGTCCAACTGTCAACTGGTCCATCCATCCATCCTTACCTGTGTAGACAGGTTAAATGACCTCAGGAGGAATCCGAGCGTGCAGCCCGTCACCACCGCAAACACAGAGAGCGTCAGTAGGCCGTTTCTCTTGCAGTAGTCGTTCACAAATGCTCTGATCTTCATCGGCATCATGTTGGCCAACATTTTCTTACACCACTCCATCCCGACTCACCAGGGACCCCGCCCTCTGCGTTCCCCTGAGCGAGAGCCGCCGTCCAGTAGAGTCGACAAGAAGGACCACAGTTGCCGTTGGTTGCCTGTTCTCACCTTTGATGTGCTCATTCAGTCTCAGGACAGCAAGTGTTCTCGCTGGCTCATTACAGGTAAAGTGTTCCCTCCTGGGATTATCCCCATTCCATGCCAAGAGAGACTCCGTCCTTTGCCGCTGCACAGGCTTAAGAGGGCTAAAGACCAATTCCATTCATAGCTCATTAGAGAGTTCAATCACCCCAACCTTCAATCCTCTCCATTCACAAAGAGATCGGCCAGGTTGTTGACGTCTGTGAGCTCTTACACCAACTGCTTTGACTTAAATGTACCCGGAGGCTTTTGTCAATGTACTATATGTACTATAGACTCTAGGAGTGTAAGGGGGCGGCATCGACACATTTCAGTACATACCTCGGTTTTAAGATTGTGATTCAGTTCATTTGAGGAAGCAGAACTGCTTAGCTTGTGTGTAAACATCTAAAATGTTTTTTAAGATAAACTGCAAACTGCCAGCAGGTAAAACATTTAAATAAAATCATTCATCATGGGCCATTCATTCATCGCATGACGCCTCTCTCTGCAATCCCCATTATCCCCATAGCATGTCTTATTAGGTCTTCCTATGTCACTTTGCCTTCCCTGACCCGGCAACTAAACCTAAACTGGCCTCAGTAGACAGTGCCCGCCCACGTCATTGCTGACCAATCCAATAACATGTAATCCTAGGAACAATGCATGTGACACAAGTCCGCTTTTATGACTTGGAACCCGGAACAACATTTTGAACCCAGTTCCCCCCGCCCCACCACCACCACCAAGGTGCCTGTAGTCCTGCTTGTTGGTATCTGTGTGTGTGTGTGTATGTATACTGACGGACGTGAATGACATTTGTGGTGCCTCCTCAGGGTTGCGGTTAAAATGGCCAGTTAGTTACTAAGGCATGTTTTTCCAATCAAATATCATGGTGATCCAGCAACAAAAAAAAACTAATTACAGTGGCCGTTTTAAAGGCTGTGTGACAAATTTAAGCTCAAGCTCACTTATGGGATTTAACAACAGTGCCAAACTGTGGTGTATTTGTCAGAAAGGTAATATCATAGGGGTGCATGTTTTGACAAATTTACATCCATTTGTGTGAAGCTGCTCAGGAGTGACCGTGCACAAACACATTCATAGTGTCTGGATTTTTTGTCATTTTTTTTAGAAAAAGACAATATTATGAGCTTTTGCTGTGAAAACGATCATTTTTAAATGTCGATAAATTACTTCTCATCCCCACTGTTCAGTTTCACTTTGACTGTGCACAGACAGAGGCTGACAGTTTGAAAATTCGAGGGTGTCGTCAGTGTGTTGGACTTGTACAGATTGGTGCTGGTTCTGCTTGGTGATCTTTGTTCAGTGGACCAGTCATCCTCATTCTCCACTTTCACTTCACTCAAACCAAAGGAGGTTTTTGTTTGGCTCTCAATCACCGTGTATACCTTCCACTGCCATGAGCACCGAAACAGTAGTAATCAGCGACATCTTCTGCCTGAACACCACTGATAGTCAGAGTGTAGTCAGAGCCAGATCGTGTGCCACTGAATCGAGATGGTGTTCCAGAGAAGCGGGATGATGCCTGGTAGATCAGAGGTTTGGGAGGCTGTCCAGGTTTCACTTGGTACCAACTGAGATCATCATCAATGTTTGAACTCCCTGTGGCGCCGATGGTCACCGTCCCACCAAGAGTGACAGACTTGACTTTGTCTGTCTGGGTCAGAAAATCATTGGCGGAAGTTCCTGAAAGGAGACGTTGATGATGAGATGCTTTTCCTTTAGGGAGCACTTGAAAGAGTCTTTGTCTCACCTTGAATCAGCAGAGCCGCCTGGACGAGCAGAAGCACTGGTGCAGGCCACATCCTGATGCACTTTTCCAGCCCAGTGTGTGAAAAGAGTCCAGGCTTATGAAGACGTGGCAGTGCGGCCAAGCGGACCGCTTATGCAAATGAGCTGCGAGTGCACCTGTCTTTGTGAAAGTGAGAGGGAGGCATGGGCAGATGTGGCATGGTGTCACCTGCCATTCTTATGTTTTTTGAACTTTTTGAAGCGTTGCAAATTTTGGAACTGGAGCATGAAGCAAGGTCAGTCAGCTGTGACGCAAAGCCTCCTCTCTTAAAAAAATGATCTCTCTGGTACGGCCAGGTTTTTGTACGACCACCTCATGACCTTGCATCACTGTGGTGGAGTTTCGGTGGAGGGACCAAAGTCGTCATCGGCTGTGAGTACCAGACACTTTTATTTCTCAGCCAAGCGTTGTTGTCAACTTCCTTGTTATGTGATTATTGTGTATTTCATGTTGTAACAGTAATGCTCATGATTTGATTGGTTTCTGACATGCTGGACAAAGTTACATAAAGTAAGTGCTCAACACGTCCGAAGTAGGAAGAAGCAGAGGGCATTTAATCCTAGTCCTTCTACATGTCTTGGCAAATATTGATATTTTTTTCACTTTCTGTGTTTAAATGTTTTTTTAAGCCGAAAAAGTATCAAAATAATAACATGAATCAGTAATTATAAAATAATATGAGGCCATAGAAAATAAATGAATGCATTTCATCTATTTATAAAAAATACAGTATATGTGTGAGCCAGGGGTGACCAACTATGTACAGTCGATATAAAGAAGAAAACAGCCAGCGTGTAAGCTTTGTGTTGTTAGATTTTTTTTTGCTTTTTTGTCTTCCCCATTTTTTTAGTAATTGTATTTTCAAAAGAAAGAATAAACTGAGGTCGAGAGCCACATCGCTTCTGCTCAGGTACGGCTTCACACAAAAGGGTGAAAATGTGTCAAGTCATGCACCCCTACTGTGTTGCTTGTGCTAATATTTTTCAACCAAATACACCTCAAGATGGTGCTGTTAAGAATCCCCATTAGGAGGATTGACTTAAAATGTCTCACACAGATCAACAAAACACCCACTGTAGCGTTGGGGTGCTTAGTTGAATCACTGCTAAATTTGGTACGCACCTTTAGGGGACTGACAAGCACTTGTTTGGTAAAATATGACCGCCATCAAAAGAAAATTGTCCATATTTTTTGGGTGTTAAATGTTAAAATGTTAAATATTGCGTCTCATAAGCTTTTGCATGATTCTTTTTGGGGTGCGTTTAGTTCCTTTTGAGAATTACACAATCATATTTGACCCCACCCATGTTGTAAAACGATGACTCGAGTGATTTAAGTCTTTCCTTACTTGTGTCGCAGGAGGTGTTGTCATGTCGATTGACAGGTCTAAAACATGAGCTATATGACATTGAAAGTGTCTGTGTTAACATGTCCACACCCTTCTGCCCCCCCCCAACACAGCGGGTGAGGTGCGGCCCCCCACGCTGACCATCTTCCCCCCCTCCAAGGAGCAGCTGCAGACTGGCAGTGCCACGGCGGTGTGCGTGGCCAGCGGAGGCTTCCCCTCGGACTGGAAACTGGGCTGGAAGGTGGGGGGCAGCAGCAGCACCTCGGGGGTGTCACACAGCTCGGAGGAGGCCACTAGCGACGGCCGCTACAGCTGGACCAGCACCTTGAGCCTCACCGCCGACCGGTGGAGCACGGCCGGCTCGGTGGTCTGCGAGGCCACCATGCAGGGGCAGAACCCCGTCACCCAGACCCTGACGGACCCAGGCCGCTGCTCGGAGTAGAACCTGCGACGCCGATTGTTGTTTTGATTGCGCTTCTGTTTCCTGTTTCTTCCTGTTTGATGCTGGAGAACTTGATGGAGAACATTTAAGCATTGTTCAATAAAATGTGGACTATCATGACGAGTCAGCGTCTTTTTCTCCAGGAAGCAAATCTGCTTTCTCAAGTACGACCCGCTCACACCTCACCATGAGGATTAGAACCTCATCCAACTCTAGTTTGCACTCATATGAATGAATAATAATATATTTCATTATACATTACTTGACATTTGAAGCTCATCTCAAAATGCTTTCAAAATTGTCCTCAACATTCAGTTGAAAAATGATAAAAATGTGTAAAATATAACATTACAAATCACAAAAGTCAGAAAGGGGTCCAAAAATATCAAACCAAATGATACAAGCTCATTTTCAAAGTGTGAGGTGGGCCGCCCATGCGGTCTTCAGTCGCCAACAGCTTAAGAAACATAAAGAAAAGCAAACCCGCTAAGCTAACTTCAGTTATGTTTAAAGGGTAAAGTACAGGTGTATGTCAATAAAGTACAATATCTTTGAAAAGATCATTTATTTTAAATAGTGGAGCTCTTCTATTCTACAGATTAACACACAGAGTGACATTTCTTTATCGTTTTCAGTATCATAAAATGTGGAAAAATGGTCAAAAGGTTGACTGTTGTAAACTACTGGTTCAAGCTCTCATCATGATGTTCACAATGAACTGCAAAACTTCCTTGAAGCTTTTCATTGCTCTCTTAGTCTGAATGAAACTTCTGAAATCAGTTAACTTTCTCATCCTTTTCTAATTTATTGACATGATATTGCCAAATAAAATGCCTCTCATCCGAAGACAGCTGGAATAGGCTCCAGCACCCCTGCAACCCTTGTGAGGATAAGTGAAATAGAAAATGAATCAATGAATGAATGAATGAATGAATGAAGGAGTGGAAAGGTGACTATGTGGTATGTGGTCCTTATTTTTCAAGGATAAATTAAAATAAGTGCTGGCAAAACTTTCGGAACATGAACCAATATTTAGAGGTTGCTCACAAAGGTTCAAGTATACCACAGTGAACCAACTATTTTCAATATTTTCCCATCTTATATGCTTCATTGTGTGCCAGGCCTCTGGCATGCTGTGTAATGATTCATGGCTAAAATTGGTTCATTTGATCATGCCGATCTAGGCATGTGGTATTATGACTGCTGACTTGTGCTGACGGGTCTAGAACCAATTAACGGCAATAAACGAGGGACACCTGTATATCTGAAACCGAGTTTCACTGTGTTAAAATTCGAAAACCCCTGTGCTAAAATAAAATTAAATGAGATTAGAGTAGATTAGATTTGATTTGATTTGATTTGATATAGCTTTATTCGTCCCCCAGTGGGGAGATGTTATTGTTATCAGTGCATGTCAAATGTGCTGTATTACAAACAAATTGTCAAGGACATTTTTATTTCTTGATGGAGATGTCAAATTATACTTGATAACCTTCCTGAACATTCATTCATTCCGTCTCCTGCATCTGTCTCTCTCCCACCAACTACCCTCATGTCCTCCTTCACTACATCCATAAACCTCCTCTTTGGTCTCCCTCTACGCCTCCTACCTGGCAGCATCCTTCTAGCAATATATTCACTATCTCTCCTCTGGACATGTCCCAACCATCTCAGTCTAGCCTTTCTGACTTTATCTCCAAGGCCTTTAACATGTAATGTCCCTCTGATGTACTCCTTCCTGATCCTATCCATCCTGGTCACTCCCAATGAGAACCTCAGCATCCTCATCTCTGCTACCTCCAGTTCTGCTTCCTGTCTGTTCCTCAGTGGCACTGTCTCTTGACCAAACATCATGACTGGTGTCACCACAGTTTTGTATACCTTTCCTTTCATTTTAGCTGAAACTCTTCTATCACACATCACGCCTGACATTTTTCTCTACCCGTTCCATCCTGCCTGCACACGCTTCTTCACCTCCTTTTCACAATCTCCATTGTTCTGAACTGTTTATCCCAAGTACTTGAAATTCTACACCTTCTGTATCTCTTCTCCTGTAACCCCACTCTTCCACTTGGGTTGCTCTCATTCTCACACATATACTCCGTCTTGCTGCAACTAATCGTTATTGAATCCTTGACATGAACTCCCAATAAAAGTGAAGTTGTCAGTGTGTTGGACAGATTGGTGGTGGTTCTGCTTGGTGATCTTTGTTCAGTGGACCAGTCATCCTCATTCTCCACTTTCACTTCACTCAAACCAAAGGAGGTTTTTGTACGGCTCTCAATCACCGTGTATACCTTCCACTGCCATGATAGCCAAGACAGTAGTAATCAGCGACATCTTCTGCCTGAACACCACTGATAGTCAGAGTGTAGTCAGAGCCAGATCGTGTGCCACTGAATCGAGATGGTGTTCCAGAGAAGCGGGATGATGAGTAGATCAGAGGTTTGGGAGGCTGTCCAGGTTTCACTTGGTACCAACTGAGAGCAGCACCAATGTTTGAACTCCCTGTGGCGCCGATGGTCACCGTCCCACCAAGAGTGACAGACTTGACTTTGTCTGTCTGGGTCAGAAAATCATTGGCGGAAGATCCTGAAAGGAGACGTTGATGATGAGATGCTTTTCCTTTAGGGAGCATTTGAAAGAGTCTTTGTCTCACCTTGAATCAGCAGAGCCGCCTGGACGAGCAGAAGCACTGGTGCAGGCCACATCCTGATGCACTTTTCCAGCCCAGTGTGTGAAAAGAGTCCAGACTTATGAAGACGTGATGGTGCAGCCAAGCAGACCGCTCATGCAAATGAGCTGCGAGCGCACCTGTCTTTGTGAAAGTGAGAGCCAGAACCTCTTCCTGTTGCTGATCCATCACATAGAAGCTTCTGACTCTGCAGAGGTGGCCACAAAAGGCTGGTGAGAGCGCCTTCCACAGGCAGTCTACGTTCACCATAACTTCTTTTAGCAACAATATGATGAGTTCAAGAAGAATGATCCATGAATGAACCGTATTATTTATACATTGGTAATTCATTTTATACATAACCTTACATTATTTTTGGTAATATGCCAATTTTTGCAACAGAAAAATGTTAAACATGGGGTATGTTGAAGGCAGGAAGTAATAAAAAGTATTAATGATTGATCTGAACGAAGAAGGGGTAGGATTAAGGAAGATCTGCTTCTTTCTACTCCTTTTCAGACGTGATGATGTGATGTGTGATGTGTGCACTCATCTATGCATTTGTATGCATGTTTGAAATAAATCAAAGCAATTCTATTACATGTTGTAAGGGCCTTTTATTGTGGCCAGTCATACATGTGCAATAATCATGCTGACTAAAAAGCATCTTGATATGTCACACCTGTGAAATGGATGAGAAATAGGCTTTTGTGTACTGCGCCTTCTGACACTGCAGAGTTGGCCACAAAGGGCCTATGAGAGCGCCCTCTATTGGTAATTCACGTTCACCACAACTCCACAACTTTGTTGATTATGTTTTCAAAAACGATTAACCATACACAAACCGTGTTTTACACATTGGTAATACATTTTACTCTATTTTATTTTTGGTAATAAAGCTAATTAAGTGACAAAAAGCAGTGGTCCTGTCACTGTTATGCAGCACTTCTTGAACCAAGCAAGGAACCCGTGTTCTCCATATTAACAATTTAGATTAAATGTAAGTATTGAGCAATTCTTGCAGTATTAAAAATAATCTGAGAAGCCACTTTGTTAGCCAAGCCAAAAGAACCGGCTCTTTTTAAAAAGCCAGAATTCCCATTAAAAGTATGAAGCACTTTCATTTCGGGAACCATATGCATGAACGGTATGTTTTGGACATAAGTAAGTTCCTTTTAACATGGTTCCTTTTAACCATGTTCCTTTAAACAACAACAAAAAAACTCTTTTTAGTGATCCGAGCTATAATAGCCGAGTAAATTATTGGCACTATTGAGAAGCTCATGAACCGTTTCTTTTTTTCACCTGCCGCTGTGAACGTTACTCTCGTCTTTGATTGGCCAACAGGCGTCACAGAAGCTCCTCCTTCTCCGTCACAGTGCCTTGATTGGCCACACGTTGTTATGAGTCCTCCCTCCTGCTGGCAAAACGATCCTCTGCTGCTTCTGCTTCCTTCCCAGGGGATCTACTTTTTTGCGGGTTACTAGCTAATAAAGGTCAGTAAAACGACCACTTATGCGCGTTTGCAAAGTTTGTGTTATTTGTCACACTCTCGTTTCTTGTGTGTCACTTTTAGGCTCAAGAAGAACCCCAGAATGAGTCATTTCAAGGAGCGTTTTGTGGCTCTGCTCCACGAGAGGAACTTTGTCACTGACCAGCTGGCGAAGCTGGAACAAAAAACGGGACTGAAGAGAGAATATATCACTTTGGGTACGTTACTAATCTTGTTGTTACCCACCTTGCTGGCCGACTTCTGATGTTAACATTTAAAAAATATATACACTGTCCGTTGTTTACCGGACGTTAGCTAGCGTAAGTCAGCGAGCCTCGAGGGTAATTAGTTGGTAGTGATGACATCACAGTAGTTTGATATTTTCTGGAATATTCTGCCCTCTTTCACATCCCGTTTGTCTAACTACACTGTTAATCAGTTCTCTCTTCATGACAAGGAAGTTGATGCAATGTTAACCTAAAACATTTTTTTTGTTTTACCCCCAGCAGTCCTCTGAAAACAAATCATCAGTTTCATACGGTGGCCACTCAGGAGCAAACGCGTGGCAATAAAGGACTATGCACTATAAAGCAAATGTAACGGGAAACGTGCCACGATCCAATAACCCACAAATGTAAGCCACATATTCCAAGCTAAAGGGCCATTTGTAAGCAAACACATTTCTGAGGGAGGGCTTGTAAGCATGTACATGTATGAGGACATCTATACATGTACTCGACTTATTTTCTGCACATTGAACCCCCATTAATAACCCAGGCCACAGCCAGCTGGTCCCGGGAGTATTTTTACACACGCCCCGAAATATTATCCAACGCAGCATGCAGATAGACAGCATTAATAGGATAAAATATTGTTTACACAGTAAAGGTCATACACACCCAACACTTCACACTGCCTTGCCAACATTTTGCCCTGGAACTTTGTCAGTTCGGGTGACCTCCTTTCAGACCCACTTGAAGCAAAATGGCTTGACACAGATTTGTACTGTTTTGATTTTAGTGTTTCTCTTTGATGAACCATAGATTCCCCAGTGCCAGAAGCACTCATGCAGTCTCAGACGAGGACAATACCAACACCATATTCACTTAATACTGGCTATGTGTTTTCAGTGGATAGTTAATCTATACTGCTGTACACGGACTACTCTAAAGTATGTCCAAGTTCATTGGAAGATATCAAGGAATCAAATGGGTTGTACTCTCATTTGAGACCTGTCAGAATGGGGTGTCAGAAGGGGTGTCATGAGACACTCAGTTACCAAGATGAGATGGTACACAAGGTTGCGTCTACAAGAACAAGAAAAGTAGAATGAAAAACTATAAATGATACTGTATGACTGGAAAGAGGGCTGACTCCATTCATGCCATTGTTCTATGGAACTAGCATGCCAAGGTGCTGATAACAAATTCACAGCGTGAACCTGCTTTCTTGCATGCATGTGTGTGGTGTTTCGACAGCCAACTGCTGGTCTGGCATGGATATATAGTCGTTGCAGCAGATTGTTGTTGATGGATTATGCTGTGAAAGTGAAAAGCGTTGATGTTGGTACCCTCGGTTCCACTGTAGAACACCTGCAAACTGCAATGCACCTTGTATGCAAATACTGTTATTCTGAAACTGGCAGCAGTTCCAATTACGTCACCTCTACTGAGCTTCCAGAAATGTCCTCCGGCATGTAGGGCCACAGCCTTTTGATACTTTGGACGCCATGCATGCATGTGCCTCCGCTCAAGGCCAATAACGTTACTGTATGAATACATCAAAGTTTTGCTCTTTATGAATGAAAAAAAGCTATCAGCTTCTGCTTTCTATATGCAAAGCTTTACCTTACGGAACATCATCTGATCTCTTTGGGGTCCTGCAGCTGAACCAGTTTTTCTGGTTAGCAATGGTGTCGTATGAGGAAGGTGTTGTCAAGCCTGCCTTTTACATAGATAGCACTTCTTGGTCATGCGGGCAACATTATGAGGCATTCTGGCCTTCAAGCAAGTTTCAGCACCTCCGGGCTGCCTCATGCTCTTGTGTCTTTCTCCAGAGGCGGTTGTCAAATATTTACAATTCAGCAGCAGCTTCATTATGTCAATTTGTTGGTGGCTTTAAGTTCAAACATAACTCTCATACATTTTGCACACAAAGTGACATTTGGAGTGTGCTGTGTGCCTGTTCAGTTCCGACGGCCGTCTGTGTATGCCAGTGTTTGCACTGTACTTGGTGCTCCTCCTAATCCTGCTGCTGAACCGCCCTGTGACATCCTGCTATCAAACAGATCACTGCTGGAAGTGTTAGTCAAGTCCCTGAATAACATGCCCCCCCACCACCACCACTTCCTGTGTGACTGCTCTCATCACCACTCTGCTTCTTCCCCGCAGGTGCTCTTGGTTTTGTCGCACTCTATCTCCTGTTCGGATACGGAGCCTCGCTGCTGTGCAACCTCATCGGCTTCGTCTACCCAGCGTATTTCTCGTACGTATGAGGACAAGACATTGACATACCTACACTGCATATTGCATTTCCTCTAATAGTGACCCCTCGTGTCACGGTTGGCTGTAATTACATCTACGGCAGTGGTTCTCGCGTATTTTCGGTCACCTTTCCAAATTAATAAATACATAATACATCATTTTTAGGGCTGCACGGTGGTTGAGTGGTTAGTGTGAAGACCTCCCAGCCAGGAGATCTGAGTTCAATCCCACCCTCGGCCATCGGCTTCGGCCTTTGTGGAGTTTGCATGTTCTCCCCCATGCATGCATGAGTTTTCTCGGGGTACTCCGGTTTCCTCCCCCATTCCAAAAACATGCTAGCTTCATTGGTGACTCCAAATTGTCCATAGGTATGAATGTGAGTGTGAATGGTTGTTTGTCTATATGTGCCCTGTGATTGGCTGGCCACCAGTCCAGGGTGTACCCCGCCTCTCGCCCAAAGACAGCTGGGATAGGCTCCAGCACCTCCCGCGACCCTTGTGAGGATAAGCGGCAGAAAATGAATGAATGAACATAATTTTTATACCGATATTACAGTCCTCCAGCGTGTATGGTGATTAATTGGTTGCAGACCCGACCGAGATAAGCGAATCTCCACAACTAGCATTCATTATGAATAAATTGAATATTTTTCTACTTATGGCATACAAATCTGTTTATGATTATCTAAAAATGTTTAACTTTATTAAAGCCCTGAATTGAAAGAGCCATGAAATAATACCCCTATAGGCACCTATTTCCAAATATAGGAGCATTTATGGTGGAGTTTACCATAAAAAGGCATTTTTACAAATAAGTCTAGCTACAGATGCCTGGTACTCTCTGCAGTTGAGTGAATAAATGCCCCAATGTATGAGGAAATACTGTGTGTAAATGTACTGACCTTTCACCGCAGACTAGAGGGGCATATTGTTTTTTTTTTTTTATGACCCCCCCCCCCCGTCCAAGACCGCACAAGGAACCAGTGAACGGGCACATGGAGATGGAATGCGACCTTTGTCTAATGATTAAATATCACAAGTAACTCTTGTTGCGCTTCCTGCTACAGCAGGCGGCAATATTTGCCGCGAGAATGACGAACGGCCTTGAAATGAGATCAGTAACCCCCGCTTGCCTCCACGTCGGCACGAATCCTAATGACTTTGCTCATCCCCGAGGTTAATCACCAGCGGCTGGATTATGGTGTAATTAGTCTGACATGTTCATAAGCTCTCAGGATGATTTGTTTAACATCCCCTCAGCTTTTCCTGTAACGTCGGCATCAGCCAGTCAATCATCAACGCATTGAGATGACGTATCGACACAGCTCTTTCTGTTTTGGTTTTCAAATGTTGACTTGTGATGTGTGTCCTGATCATACAGTATTAAAGCCATTGAGAGCAGGGTGAAGGATGACGACACGCAGTGGCTCACCTACTGGGTTGTATATGGACTCTTCAGCATTGTTGAAGCCTTCTCTGACATCTTCCTCTTCTGGTTCCCCTTTTACTATGCCGGAAAGGTATGCGTATATATTGATTCATTCTTGACACTTCATCACTATGAACCCGTCGGCCATGTCTTTCATTTATTCAGAAGTCAAACCTCGGTCTTATGATGATGCATTCACATCCTTGTGTGTTTCGACAGCACCCTCTTGTGGACACTGCATCTAATGTCAGATTGGGAGTGCAGTAGGGTACTAATAGGATCAAAGCAGAGTATGTTGAAACCTCAAAGGTTAAACACAATCCCTTCTGAAGACCTGGGTGATCTCTGAATCACATTATAATTCAGATTATAATAATGTCTTTTAGGAACAATCACTGTGTTTCAAAAAAATGTCTAAAAACAAATTAATAGCGCTACTTTACAGTTCCTACATCGCACCCGTATTGCGGTTTGCCACAAAGGAATAAATAAATAATGACTGTTTGATGTTTATTGTTCATTTAAAAAAATGCATGTTTTAGAAAATTGTACTTTATTCTTGGCGACACAGTTAGGAGACCTGGTTGGTTTCCCTGCTTGGCCTCTCTATGTGGAGTTTGCATGTTCTGTAAATGTAAAACAAAGAAATGTACTCAGGAGGCGAGTTAGAGCCTGTTTTTATGTTCCCACGTTGAGGTGCCTGCACTCCTCGTTAGCTTCATTCATTCATTTTCTACCGCTTTTTTCCTAACGAGGGTCGCGGGGGTGCTGGAGCCTATCCCAGCTGTCTTTGGGCGAGAGACGGGATACACTCTGGACTGGTCGCCAGCCAATCACAGGGCACATATAGACAAGCAACCATTCACACTCACATTCATACCTGTGGCCAATTAACCTAGCATGTTTTTGTGTGGGAGGAAACCGGAGTACCCGGCGAAAACCCACGCATACACAGGGAGAACATGCAAACTCCACACAGAGATGGCCGAGGGTGGAATTGAACCCTGGTCTCCTAGCTGTGAGGTCTGCGCGCTAACCACTAGGCCGCCGTGCCGCCCTCTCCTCGGTAGCTTATTGTGAAATATAATGTTGTCACATGGGTCTTGAGGGCTATGATTGGGTGGATTTTTGTACATTATTTCCTGTGTGGAGACCACTTGTTGTGGTTTCATCCAACATTTGCAATAAAGTGACTGAGCTCCCATGAGCCTCTGTTTAATTAGCTATTGTTCATTAGCAACAAAGAACGCTAACAAGCCAAATAATCATTAGTGTCAAGGTTGATTTCATGGAATTGTTCGTCCCCCGGCCACAATGTTACTTGTCCAACCTCATTCTAGAACATAGAGCCTGGACAGGATTGCCAAATGCTCCATCAGTGCCATTAACTATGAAGGCTTCTCCGTACCCCTCCTCCCTCTCTTCAGTGCATGTTCCTCATCTGGTGCATGTCTCCGGTGACGTGGAACGGCTCCGACATCTTGTACAAGCGCGTCATCCGGCCCTTCTTTCTGAAGCACCAGGCTGCCATGGACAGCGTGGTGAGCGACCTGAGTGCCAAGGCCACGAGTGTGTCTGAGAGCGTCAGAAAGGAGGGTGAGATACCGACAGTGTACATGCAAGTACCGCCACATTTATATACCGTACTCTCCAGCATGCAGCAACCGCAGGAGCCTGACCGACCCTGCATGCAAGACTCAACATGCACCCCACCCCCTCCAAACGCCCAAAACCCACTTTCAGAGCTCCTTTCACACAGCTCATTTCTGTAACCTTTTCATTTTCTTCTACATAGACTGCATACAGTAAACATGGGTATACTATAGAGTAGTCTGTGTCCACCTTGTTGAGCAGTTTAGATTTATTACCCACTGAAAATGACTCGTGTCCTTGGTGGGAATATTTTGCGTGAGCACCATCTAGCAGTGCCTTAATCTTCTTGGCTGTGGAATTGAGAAGACTGTTACTGTAATCCATGATGGCATCACCACCATCCTTCCTTCCTTTTTGCTTGAGGATGCCCCAGAGGTATTCAATACGGGTGCAGGTGAGACTTCCTCAGCAAGGCTCTTGATCCTCTTGCAGGTGTGTTTGGGCTCCTCATCATGTTGCACAGTACATGTTGGCATTCACATCTCCTCCTCAATGAACCACAGCACTCTTTGCAGCCCCAGATCATGGTGCTGCCACCACTGAGACACAACGTGGTGGTGATATGCCAGCTTTGTGTTTGACTCCTTTTAAGTGGCTCGTGAAGATATACTGCTCTACAAGCTGGACAGAGATTACTCCAAGATGGCTTACCCTTGAAGATAAAGTTGTCATAAAGATGCTTGCTTTTTGCTTTTACAAGAAACTCCATGGATATTTCTAAATTAGTTATATGCAAGACAAATATTTTTGTGTTTTTTTTTCTCTTTGTCTTCAGCTGTTAATCGGGCCCTCAACCATGGCAAGGACCAGTGATGAACATGGGAAGGTTGTGTGTGTGTGTGTATGTATGTGAATGAGTGTGTTTTTGTTTTATGTCTTCTGCCGTGGAACTGAATGACGGGAATGTCCATGGTCTGTACGACTGGCACAAATGAAGTCTGTCATGTGTGCGGTACACGCTGTCCTGAGCCATTTCAGACTGGAAACACGTCAACATTTCATCATCTCACATCATCCTGTTGGCGTCTTTTTCTTCTGAACATCATGAACTTTGCAAGAAAAAATAGTCCTCGTGTGCCAAAGGTCTTTCCAAAATGTCTTATGTATATCTTCTCATCATGAAGACGCAATAAACTGCACCATGATAACGCTGGGGTACTTCATATTTCACTTTTAACCAAGGTGTGGTGGGTTTGTTTTTTTAACTGAAGCAGCAGGAAGAAAACCCTTCACGTCCCGTCAACCCTGAGAGCACATTTATGGCCATTCAGACAGCCTAACCGCCCAGACTTTAATTTGTGTTTGGCTTTGTTCACACTTGAGAGGCCCTGAATGGGCTGCCCTTTGTGTTAGGGACACTGCAGAGGAAATGGTGGACAGAGACCACACACACACACACACAAACACACAACAGCACCAATGCGCATACGTCTGCTGTGTGCAAGAGGCGTCTGCCGTCGCCTTGTCTATTCTCCCCGCCTGGCTTTTGGTCCTCACAACAGGTTATTGATTAGACACAAATGAGACGCAGATTACAAAGCGTGTGTTGTGCTGCGGGCTTCATATCCAAGTCCTTGAAGCGGCAGAGCTGAAAAGATGAGAACCTAGACCAGAATGAACCTCTGACTGTACATACAAGGACAGGAAAATAAAATTAAAAGGGGGCCAGGGCTTTACTGAACACTGCATCTGTTGGTGTTCTATGCCCACATTAAGAGTCAGGTTAAAATATGTAAATAATTACTTGCTTGTTATAAATAATTGTTAATGATTGCAGTCACGACCCGAGTTCAATCCCACCCTCGGCCATGTCTGGAGTTTGCATGTTCTACCCGTGCATGGCGTGGCTTTTCTCCGGGTGACATGCTAGGCCATTTGGCGACTCCAAATTGTCCATAGGTATGAATGTGAGTGTGAATGGTTGTTTGTCTATATGTGCCCTGTGATTGGCTGGCCACCAGTCCAGGGTGTACCCCGCCTCTCGCCCGAAGACAGCTGGGATAGGCTCCAGCACCCCCAGCGACCCTCGTGAGGATAAGTGATAGAAAATGAATGAATGAATGAATGCAGTCACCAAACTGTGTTGTAGTACCTGGGCTCATCGGCAGAGAGCGACACGCTCATGGCTGCCGCTGGTAGTGTTGGTGAGTCATGCATTGGTCAACATATTGTTTGTACAGGTACTGTATGTCCGAGATATACACGTCACGTCTTTCTAATTGCAACCTCGAGATTATCTCATCCTTGCTCTGACATAATGTCCACTCCCACCCGATATCCCCCTCTCCATGGTACTGAAAGCTTCCTCTCGGTGGTGCTGATTCGACACTAAACCGACCGGAAGTGATTACTGGCTACGCAGCTCAATTTTCTTCCAGAATGTCAGCCCACTGAAACGTTATATGATGCATCATATAACGTTCTATGTCATTTGAAACTTCTTCAAAGACCCTGAGGGTTATGGAACAAAAAAGACCAGCAGTAGACCCCCCAAAATGCCAGCAGGAGCCCATTGGCAGTTTGTCAAGACACAGGACCATCCTGGCCTAAATGAAGGCCGCTACTGGTGCCGGGGGAAGTGAGTTTGGAAATTGGCCGTTTGGAATTTGCAAGAGAGCACCAAACACGGGACACTGAAAGGTGGAAGAAAGTCTTATTCTCTGATGAGGAAAAACTAGCATGACAAGGAGATCCCACCTGAGATGTTTTACACACGGCACAGTGGAGGGGGCAGCATCGTGGTCCTTCAATGGGACGACGGTGCAAGGGCGTCAAACGGTGGATACAAGCATACCCAAACTCATTTTTTATTTTTATGTTAGGCTTTTTTGGAACTATTCACTTAAACTTTTCACTTTAAAACATTTTTTGTCTCACTTATAGCATTTGGAAGCGCCACCTTAAGATTAAACAGTGGAAAATGTACAGTACCATACCAGTACCATAAATACTTGTTTCACCAGAAAATGGAAGCCATTTTTCCAGATTTTTTGTATTTCTAACATTTTTGCTGTTAAAAATCCTCCCCATTCGCTGGTAGGCTGTATAATGAAATAATCCCATTATTACATAATGTGTATATCACCGTGTAGATAATGTGATGACGCTTGCACTGACTAGGAAGTGAAAGTAAAAAGGAAGAAAGGACGTATAGCGCCTCCCACGTCCTCCCTTTGGAGGGGGTGAGGCATCCAGAGAGAGAGAGAGGGAGAGAGGTAGAGGAGGAGGTGGCGGTCGTGGTGATGGTGTGATGGTGGGGGGAGTCTACCGTGGCGGAAATCGGGACGACATGAGCTCGCCGTGAAAAATGCTTTAAAAAGCCGCTCTTCCCCCCCCTTCCTCTCTCTTTACTTCACCTTTTTTAATTACAAAGTGCTTCATTTCCCGCCGCTTGACCGCTCTGTTTTTGTTTTTTGAGGTGAAACGAAGACGAGCAGAAGCTACACTTGACGTGCTCCAGGTATGATGATGATGATGATGAAGATGATGATGTCGTACATTGATGAGGTGCTTTTTGATTGATGTATTGATTTTACATGAATCCTCCGTGTAGCTTCCATGTTTAGCGTGTTTGTGAGTGTGTGCATGCACAGCCATGTTGGAGCAGGGAGGGTGAGTGGGGGGTGGGGTGGGGGGGATCATGGACTGTTTTCTGGGAGGGGAGGGGAGGGGTTGGGGGGTGCTGCCTCCGCAAAATGATGGCACCTCTGTGAGATGGCGCTCCTGTGGTATTTATGAATGAACCAGCAGTAAGTTTGTCTGTAATGGCGCCCCCTTCCTTCTGTCTCGCTTCCTCCTCCTTCCATCCCTCCTTTGCGCATGCAGATACGTCAATAGCGAAGCATCACAGTGGCCTTCATGACGCCAGCGTGACGCATGAAGCTGCTGATGCTGATGCTGCCGGTGGTGGTGAAGGCCGTCCATAATCCTCCATCTGGATGGATTTCTTTCACCACCACCATCCCACTCTCCGTCGTTTAGCCTCCTCTATGCATGTGTGTGTGTGTGTGTGTAGGTGTGACTCAACTTCCTGTTTGCGCGCGCGTGTGTGTGTGCGTGTGGGCGGGCTGCAATAGAAGATATGATCCAGCTTGAAGCTCTCAAAGTGACTGGTGGTGCGTTCATGTGCCTTACATAGTTACATAGTTTTTCGGGCGGTGCAGGGTGGGGGTGGGGGTGGAGGGGTTGCATAAGGACTCATAATTCCAAGAAGGACAAAGAAGTGACTCAGTGCACACGCACACAGACACACACCATAGAAAGTGATGATGATGCATTCAAGTAAGGAGGTCAAAGTGGATGACTTGACTGTCATATTACCTATACCAAATTTGTGGTGGCCCAACACGAACGGATGAGAGAGAATGATTGTGAATCCCTTTTTTAACCTAAATTTGTAACACAATAAATGATAATAATTAAGAATAATTAAGAAATTAAGACAAAACATTCACAATGCTCATTGATCAGGAAAAATCTAATGATCAAAAAGTAGCATTTGGTTTTTAAAAGCAGGGGAAATAGTTGACGGACAGATTTGATGGAGAAAATGTTTTATTTTAAAATGTATTTTCAAAAAATGTCATTTAAAATATATTTTGTTTAAAAATGTAATAAAAATACTCTCATTGATATATTTTGTATTTATTTATATTTCTTAAGAAATAATTGTTACATCCTTTATATAATCTTTTTTATCTTTAAAATAAATTTCTATTAAAAAAATTAATTAAACGAAACAAAAATGTCCAATACTCTTACCTTACTCATGTGGGGGAAAAAAATGAAGAAACAAATTTGAATGTGTCAGACGACAGTCCATCCATTTATTAATCACACAATAAATGAAAAAGAATAGGATAATTTTGCCGTCTGTTTTCCTCGAGAGGTCACTCTGTGCATAGTTCCATAGAACAAGGGCATGAATGGAGTGAGCCTAATGGAGTGACCAATGAGGGTGATGTACTGTTGTAGTGTGATGTTCTGTTGTATTATTGTGGTTCAACTATCAGCAGCCATTTAAACA
The DNA here is from genome assembly GCF_037039965.1 of Doryrhamphus excisus. NCBI lineage: Eukaryota > Metazoa > Chordata > Actinopteri > Syngnathiformes > Syngnathidae > Doryrhamphus > Doryrhamphus excisus. The sequence goes on from NC_136370.1 coordinate 4,208,358, forward strand.
CGATGAAGATGTTCCTGTGCATGTAAAGAGTATAATCCCAATTGCATCATGGCCTTGTGTGTGTGTGTGGGGGGGGGGGGGGGGGTACGTCACAGGCGATCTGTAGCAGGATTCCCTCTTTGTTGCTGGGCCATCTGCATTCAGACTTGGATCAAGCGGCATTAGCAACAAAAGCTGAAAGCAGCCGAGTGCATCCAAACGCTCCACCTTGCCTCCCCATCTGTCACTGCGGGCAGGTGCGTCAGGCACGTCCTAAGAATAGATTGGATTGGATGAGGCAGAGTGGGGTGGGGGAATTAAATATGTGATGCAGAGCAAACAAGAAGATAGCTGTATCAGGCCAAGCTGCGGCATTAGCAGCTTCTTATCAAGAAGGCCAGACGGAGATGCTCAGGCTTCCCCTGGTCAGGCTAATACTTGGCGCTAATACGCACTACCCAGACTAATTACACCGCACCCCCATCAAAAACCTGTTGCAATGAATGTCCCCTAGAAAGACTCACACACCCCATTGCTTTCATTTCTCTAGTTATCAACTCTTCCAATAATATCAATAGTCTGTTCCAGGGTCAAACACAGACCTGTTATGTGTACTTAACCCCCTTGTCGTAAGCGAACAATGGCAGTCAAAGAGAGTATTAGCTTATTAGCTTCCTTTGTCGGTGGCAAACAAATTAAGGAGAGACGGGGGTTGTTATTAGCCTTGACTATTTAGCTTGTTAGCTTCTTTCATTACGCGTAAACAACAGCACTTAAAGAGAGAAGGTGAGTTTTATTGGCCTTGACTATGAGCTTGTTAGCTTCTTTCATTGCAAGAAAAAATGGCAATGAAAGAAAGATGGGGAATGTTATTGGCGTTTACTATTTAGCTTGTTAGCTTCTTTCTGTTCTTTGCTTCTGTTGAGCAAACAACAGCAATTAAAGAGAGAAGGTGAGTTTTATTGGCCTCGACTATTAGCTTGTTTCATCACTAGCAAACAACGGTAATCAAAGAGAGAAGGTATTGTCATCAGCACTGCCTGTTTGGCTTTTTAGAGTCCTTTACCGCTAGTGAACAATGGCAATTAAAGAGAGACGGCATGTTACTGGCTTTGACCATTTTGCGTGTTAGCTTCTTTTGGCTCTAGAAAACAATGTCAAAGAGAGAAGGTGTGTGTTGTTCTCATCGACTATTAGCTTGCTAGCTTCCTTCATTGCTACCGAACCATGGCAATTAAAGAGAGAATGAGAGTGTTATTGGTGTCAACTACTTTGCAGGCTAGCTTCTTGTGCTGCTAGCGAACAATCAAAGAGACACAGGGAGTGCTATTGCTGTCAACTATTTAGCGTCCTGTGTTATTGGTGTTGGAACAGTAACATTTTGTAGTAAATGTTGAGCTGAAATCAGAGGAAATAATGTAAAAAAAATGTACCGTCTCGTCAATGGCAATGAATGTGTCTGTGTTTATGTGTGGTAAACACTGCCTTTTACTTTTGATAGGTGCAAAACATGTTGTTGTGCATCTCAACACTTGTGCATGTGTGTGTGTGTTGTAGCAGCCATATTAGCGCTTCGTCTTATAGGGGAACGCCAACGGAACCTTAAGTCTCGGGAATTGGGTCAATGTAGAGCAGGCCAAGAGTAGAGAGGAGGTTAAGCTTGATGATTAGTGACTAAGCCAAGACCATAGTGTTGCAACCTCCTTACTATAAAACACACACACAAACACACACGCACACACTGACATTGTCACACTAAATTGTAAACAATTCAGGTATTTTTCCCTGCTAAATTAGAATAGAATAGAAGGTGAATCTATGGCGCTATCTGCAGGGGGAAAATGGAGTACAGCAGCTATGAATAGAGCCAAGGGCGCTGTCAACATTTTCCAGCAGGAAGATGCTTTGACCTGACGTGATGTTGTGTTCAAGGGCTGCTGAAAAAAATGCAAAACATTTGACGAAAAAAACAATGTCAGTGATTCGCAACAACACAACCATTTAAAAAGTAGTATTGTATACTATATGTAATGCCTCAGCAGTGACAAACACTATTTTTTGATGACACCATTATTTTGTTAACATAACTAAACAGGACATAACTCAAGGCGCTCTTATTGTGAAGGCCAGAAGTGTGTTTGAGTTGAGAATGTTCCTTAACTGTTACTAAAAGGCTACTACTGCAAATTAGCCGTAGTCGTAGCTTTAACTTCCACATCAGCTAGCATCAGCTAGCATCAACTAGCATCCTGAAACCCTGAGTTACTTAGTTATGAGACAGACATCATGAATTGTTTGACTTTCGTGATTCTGAAGGAAGTCCAATGGAGAGCATCAAAGGCAAGGTACCGTGTTATTTCTACACCATGAATGTATGTGTATATGTAATCATGTTGATCGTGTACCTTCCCTTGTGTGACAGCAGCTATGTTGCAAACGTTGAACCGAACCCACCGCTCTATTTTATTAAGTTATTATTATTAAGCAAGCTTTTTTTCTTCTTCGCTGGTCCTGGCAACTCTTGGGATAGAAAAGAGGCTACTGGCTATTGGAAGTTGCAGTGTGACATAATTGCTAAATTTGCATATCATTTGCATATGACGTAACAGATACTGTAGGGAAAAAGCAGAACCCCGTAGGAGAGACGAAATAGCGTGTAAAAACACTTTAACTCATTCCCTGATTTGTGAATTTAAATTAATTTAAAATAAAATAATTTAAACATTTTATCTCAACTAGTGCCAATCAAAGTTGACAGAGGAATCGAAATAACATTTGAATGATCCCGGGAAAATGGGAATGTTCGTCCCGGGTCCCATCGATGCTGGAGATTGAATGCCCATATTAATTAAGGGGTTTTAAGATGGCACTATCTGCAGCTATGAATCCAGCAGAGGGCGCTATCTCATAAGCCAATTCCCTCAACATTTTCCAAGATGTTTCTTCCGTTCATATTGTCCTCTTTGTGGATATATGTTTTTTTTCAGGTGTCTCTTATTATCTGTACTATCAGCTGGACTTCCTAGGTGTGGCCAACCCGATAGACCTGACAGCGTGGCTAAGCGGGTGGGTCTGTCAGGTCTATCGGGTTGGCCACACCTAGGAAGTACAGCTAATAAGTGTCAAGTGACAATTACAAAGAAGACTGCAGATGACATTGGAAACATGTCAAGGTAAATATACTTGACTTATGTTATATTGGCATATTCCTCCTTTCACGCATCATCGTCACTAATATACTAACATGGGCGAAGCAAAACAATGGCTGCCGTGCATAATTGTCCACAGTCAGCAGGTTGATATCTGTGTGTGTATGCGTGGTCTGCAAGTGTGTTTGGGAGTGCAGCAGCCAGCACTGCAGCGGCATGACGGCTTTAGCTCACCTCAACCTGATGAAAACACTCACTGTGACTCACCAAAATCACACATTCCTCCCCCGGCCGCCTTGAAAAAGAGGCTACACTCTGCCTGAATCAGTGGTCTTTTCTGAGCTACACGGACCGAAAAAGAACAAAAATAGTGAGAGAGGTGCGCTCCAGACCTCATAGTCAAGCCGTGCTATTGTCATGGACACGATGCATCACACAAAGACACCACACTCACCATTGGAGAAGGTTCTGGATAGTGCCTTTGGACTTTAATCCAAAATGACAGAACGATGAACTTCCTCCCCCACGCACACATGCATGGAAATCACATTTTACCTAGCTGCTGTCATAATGTCAGTGGGCTTTTCCTTTCTCATATCCTCATTGGCTTGGGAGTTCATGAGTCCCTTGGTGCACTCACACTGCCTCACAGTCAGGATCCCTGGGTTCTAATTGCCTTTGGAACCTCTCTTGTTTCCAGGCACTCTGGCTTGCTCATACAGCTAACTGGAGACACCCAAGGTGTCCATAGGTGGGACTGTGATTTCCTACTCATACCTGGCTTCCCCTGTGCTGCATTACTGCAATTTGTTTGACTTTTTAAGAATATTTCCAGTGTTATTTGGAGTTGTTCAGATTATGTTGCTGCTGTCATTGATTACATGCACTAGAGGTGGTTACATGAACTAAGTGACACTACAATAACATTTTTCTGGTTTTCCTGAATATTTCCAGTCTCATTTGAAGGTGTTGTGATTATTTCGAACAAGGTAGCCACTGGCATTAATTTTCTTGCAAGATGGGTGAAGATGGCACGTTCTATTCTGATGTCTTACTGTAATTGTTATGACTTTGAGGATTATTTCCATGTACTGGGAGGCGTTTTGTTGATTTTGTATTGTACAGGTTTCCACTATCCACTTGGTCTCATTTGGAGTCGTTGTAATTATTTATTTTGCACAAAGTTGCAGCGGGCCTTAATCACTTGCGATAGGGGCAATCGGATCAACTAAGTGACATATTAAGTGACACATTCTGATGTACTACCGCAATTTTTATGACTTTGTGGATAGTGCAAGGAAATAATCAAAATAATGCTGGAAATAATCCAGCGTTATTTGGAATCATTTTGATTATTAATTTTGCACAATGTTGCCACTGTCATTAATTAGTTTTAGTAGGGGATATTACACTGACGTATTAAGTATTATGACGCTCTGATTTTGTGGAATACTTCCAATCCTATTTAGAGATGTTTTGATTACAGTATTTGCTGTTGCTGTTGTGATAAAGGATGCACCCAAGGTGTCACTTGCAAGAGGAACGATCACATTAACAAAATGACATTTTCAATTCTGACGTATTACAGCAATTTCTATGGGGGGGGGGTCACATTGATTGACATGTTCTGTTCTGATGTATTATGGCATTTTCTGTCACTTTGCGGAATATTTCCAGTCTTATTTGGAGTTGTTCTGATTATTTATTAAGATTTAAGATCCCCGCTGTCATTAATGACTAATAATCGGGCTGATCACGTGTAGTCAAGAGGTGAGGGAGTATGCCGTGGGTTTTGACTTTTTCAGCATTTTGAGTCATTGTATTTCATTTCTGTTATTGTGTCGTTCTGCGTGTGCATGGAATCATATCGGACCCTGGTCCATCTCTTCCATTCGTGTCCAAAGAAGTGTGCCCTGCCTGGGTGCCATTGGGTGCGCCCAAACTAGCCAAACCTTCTGTGCGGTCTGGGCTAAAGGTGTGAAAGGAGCGCATCTTAGCGTGTTTCTTGGCGTGGGGCAGCCAAAATATGTCCATGAGGAGGAACGTGAAAGACAATGCTGCACAAAGATAGGCAGAATGCAGCTTGATGATCACGTGACATTGCATGTTTGTGTGCGTGTGTGTGTGTGCCCTCAGGCCTAAATCTGTTGATCCTGTTTGATCGCTCGTGGCCAAATAGCCACGCTCACGGCATTCCAATATCCCGATTATCCCGGACAGATACCTCGGCACGACTGTCTGCTTAATCACGCTCTTGATCTGTTTGACGATATTGTGTTTGATGTTGCTTAATTCGCTTCCTTTTGTGGTGCCGTGTGAGTGGCTCGCTCTCTCCAGGCAAATTATGTGCATATTTTGCAGTCGCGGAAGGTGACATATTCCAGCGGCGCTTTAGGAGTAAGCACGCGGAGACGGATGGGGGGCGATAAAAAGATGAGGAGGAGGAGGTGGAGGTGCATGAGGAGGAGGCCTCAGTTTGTGCCAAAGCGATCTGCTAATGGAGGTGGGCTGCACTGCCACAAAATGCATTTGGACCATCAATCCATTCCGGGTATGCAGTTTTGTGAAGTCAAAGGATGGCTTGGTGGGTTTAAAGGCCTGTAGCTCTGATGCGTGTCACCTATGATTGTGTGTGTGCATGTGTGTGTGTGAGAAAGACAGAGATGGCTAATTTTAGCTTCATGAAAAAATGGAGGGGGTAGAGGAGGTAGGTGTTGATGAGCAGCAGCCTTGTCGTCACGGAGCTGACTCTGGAAAAAAAAAGCAACCCAAGCAGTAGGATGGGAGGCAGTCAGCCAGACAGATAGATAGACAAGGTGCCATCGATCAGAGCCACAGAAGCCTTCGTTTATTGATCCAACAGCAGCAGGACTGCAGGGGGGACAGGTTCTGAGTAATAGAAAATACATTAAATATGTAAATGAGAAATAAATTAAATGAGACGACCAGATAGTTTGTTAAGGTAAGCAAAATGATAGCGACGGTGTCAGCAGAACAAGCTGTGTGTATGTGGGGGTGTGGGGGGATATATACGTACAATATATAGCAATCTACTAATTTAATTTCTACTGTGATACCTTGCACTGCCCCTCACCAGCCCACACTCTTCTGCACTCCGTGTGTATGCTCGCGCCCCCGCCTCCACCCATTGAGACGAAGTGACTGTATGACTGACAAAAGGGCTGACTTCATTCGTTTCCTTCATTCATTTAAAAAAATAATAAGAAAAATCACTCTTGTGTGGCTTGAAAAACTATAGACCAATGGCAAATATGTATACATATATATTTGAAACACCTAACATACAGCTGTAATAGAACCCAGCATATCCATTGAAGGACTCTACACACTTACAACATAACACTCTTTGAGAGCATGCTTATGATTACACCTTGTGTGTGTTGCATTATTTATGCGGTGGTTCCAACTTGCTTTAAAGTCCCATAATAGGAGTCTCCTTCAGCCGTGATCTCGAGATGCTCTCTAAGCAGAGACTGTAATGAAACACTAGATTGACATCAGTACTCCATGGAACAAGTGAATTTCTGACACGCCCGCCGCCCGCCTGAGCTCCCTATTGATGGACTGCCGCCTCTAATTGCCTGGCCCGCGTTCTGGATTATATCAGTGGAGGGCTGGAGAATAAATGGACATTCTGGGGAGTGTCTCGTGGGTTTAGCATGGATCTATATGTGTATGGCTGCTGCTTGCTTGTGTGGAGTGCGCTTTAAGATGTGAACACACAACAGGAGAAAATGCTTGTTCATCGACAGATTACATGTTTTCCATGAGAAATGATGGAAATACTGTTCAAAAAATGTAACAGCACTATGCACTGAGCAGTCCACAGCCTCGTATCTGACTTCATTCTGCATTGGAGTCTCTGAGTGGTGTAAAGCGCTCATGTTATGATCAATAATATACGGCGTGATTTTTCTCATTTGAAAGCAAAAGTACACGTGTGCCAAAACAGACTTGTCCAAAAAACTTGTCAACAATTCAGTTCCATACATTCTCCTCAGGTGACTTTAGAGGCGTCGTTTCCACAAGAGAATGATGAAATTAGGAATTATTTGGAAAGGAGGAAGATTCTCTACAAATGTTATACACCAACATTGTTTTGGTAGTCTGCTTTATTCCTGGTAAAGTCCTGTATATTCACATTACTTCCTCTGAATTCTCCACGTTATTCATGAATAAATATGTGAAATTCAAAATTTTGGGGAAGAGACAATGCACCTACATGATTTCTTAAATGTTTAAGATCATCAAACAAATTTGGGGAGATAAAAAAATCCAAAGCTTCATGGCTCTGTGTGAAAAAGTTATTTCCCCCTAAAGCTAATAACTTGTTGAGCCACACTTAGCAGCAACAACTGCAATCAAGCGTTTGCACACTGGTCCAGAATCACGAAAAAGTCGATCAAAACTGATCTCTCCGATTTTCGAAAAAAGGGGTATTTTTTTTTTAGTTCATGAGGAACTGGGGTGTGCTTTTACTTTGGTCCCCGAGCCCCCTGATTAGGAGCAGTGCGCGTTCAAAAGTAAGGTTTTCAGTTTCCTCTTTGTACCGCTTCCCAGCAAGTGAAATGTTGGGCACTTGTGCTCACTAGTGAACGTGCGTGTTTCCAAGTTTTTGTGGTACCTCCAGTCACCCAAGGATGGCAACTGCCCAACCAGGTGGTCGTTTCTCCTTTTGAGCCAATACTGGGAGAATTCCCTTTGGTTTGAATCACATGTTGTCGAGCAGTCATTTAGTGTTTGTTCAATGGGTCATATAATACAGAAGAAGGGCCAAGCACAGACTCAAATCAACATCATGTGATACCTACGACATCACTCTTTACTTGGTTGGAAAAGGTTTTGCCACTTTTTGCAACTTTAGGAGTAAACTGGATTTTCCCGTTTCATATCCACTCCATGAGATGACGTCCCCCACCCGTCGGGGGCTTCTGGAGGCGATGCTGGGAGCCGGTTTCCTGATGTCGGACGCGGCATTGAAAGCTGGTGTCGAGTTCCTGTGTCTCTCGGTTCCTCCTGGACGTGTGCCTGACCGATCCGTCATCCGGGACGTCGTTCTTTATCAACGGAAGATGATACTTCAACGCTGGGATGCTCCAGGAATTCGACGGTCATTCGCGAAGATGCTCAACAAACATGAAGTCTGGCTTCGCGAATCTGTTCCAGTGGCAAGCCTGGAACCTCCAGCTCCCGAGCAGGACAACACGATGGATGGCCGCAGGGGCGGACGACCGTCGCAGATGCCGGCTGCCTTCTCCCTCGTCTCCTCCCCCACCCGGCGCCGCAGCGTGTCCCAGCTCCTCGACCAAGGATTTACCGGCGAGCAGCTGGCGTACGCGTCTCAGATGACTCTGAGGAAGAAGGGGAGGCACACCGAAGCCGACATCATCAAGAAAGTGATGGCAGCAGATGGCCCGGACCCTACAGTGGTGCAGGCATCATACCGCGCACCCCCTCCATCGCTTCCGAAAATGCTGTCAGCCGACGAAGCTCTCGTGTTGCTCTTCAACACCAACATGACGCGAGCTGCGTACCAAGTGGTCCGTGAGACATCGAAGGACCACGTCGCCGACATCTTCCCGCCGTACAACTTCGTATTGGATGCCAAGAAACGATGCCATCCGGCTGGAGTTGCTGTCAACGACCGTGGCGCTTCTGTCCCCGTGCAGCAGTTGGTTGACCACACGGCGTCAAGGCTGTGCACGCTCCAGGCGTCGGTCATCCAATCGTCGGCAGCTCAAGGCTCCTTGATCCTGACCTCTAAGTACGGGTTTGACGGTGCTACCGGTCAACAAGTCTACCGCCATCGACAGTCAACGGACGTCGACGACTCTACCATGTTCCTGGCGAGTATGGTCCCTCTGCGGCTCCGGACCGAGGATGGCCGAGTGATCTGGGCAAACCCGAAGCCAAACTCCACTTTCTTCTGTCGTCTGATCAGCTTCATCTTCGAAAAGGAGTCCAGGGAGTTGACCACCTCCACCTACGTCCAACTCAAGCAGGAGGTGGAGTCACTCACGCCGTCAACCGTCCAACTCACCAACGACGCCACCATCTCCGTCCGCCACGACATGGCATTAACCATGATTGACGGCAAGGTCCACAACGCCATCCAGGACATCCGGTCGCAACAGGTCTGCAGCATCTGCCTGGCCAAGCCTACCGAGATGAACGATATCGACGGAGTTCTGGCCCGGCCCACTGGAGACCGGACCCAGCACGAAATCTCCACCCTCCACTGCTGGATCCGGTCGATGGAGATGCTCCTTCACATCGCGTACAGACTCCCGTTCTGCGAGTGGCAGGCCCGTGGAGAGGAGAAGCAGCGGATTGTCAAGGAACAGAAGCAGCGGATCAAGACCGAGTTTCGTCAGCGTTTGGGGCTCCTAATCGACCAACCCCTTCCTGGCGGATCTGGAACAACCAACGATGGGAACTCTGCCCGCCGCTTCTTCTTGGAGCACGAAACGTCTGCGGACATTCTGGGCCTTGATTCCACCCTGATCCGCCGCTTCAGCCACCTCCTCCGCGCTGCGTCCTCCAACTTCAACCTCGACGAGGAGCGGTTCGGCGTGTACGCGGTTGAGACGGCCAGGATGTTGGTCAGCCTATATGGGTGGTTCAGGATGCCACAGTCGGTCCACAAGCTCCTGATCCATGCTCCCGCTGTCTCCGCCGGCATGCTCCTTCCCCTGGGGGCGATGTCAGAGGAAGCCCAAGAAGCAAGAAACAAGGACTTCAAGGCCATCCGGGAGCACCATTCGCGCCAGATGTCCCGGGTTCAGTCGAACACCGACCTGTTCCACCGTCTTCTTGAGAGTTCTGACCCCTTGATCAGCCCCCTCCGGATGCGGAAGCTGAAGACTCCGACGAACAAGGCCACGGACCAGTTTCCGCCAGAGGTCCTGGCCCTCCTTCGAGCTCCATCGGTAGAGCTGTAGACCCTGGGTGATGGTGGTGGTTTTCACCTTTCAGGTCGCGGGGGATAAACTTTTAGTGTGTGATATGATGTGAAGTGGAAGGCGTTAAGTTACCAACTTTCAGTGTGTTTTATGATGTGACTTATAAAGTTTTGGTACAAGTCAGTGTTTTTGTGAAAGTTGGCCAACTAAAGTCATTCGTTATTTTCGGTTTTTGAGGTAAAATGAAGAGATACGGTCATGTTTTTGCTTATAGATCATTTTCATGCTGATTTACAATGAATTCACTCAAAAATTAGTTTTGATCGACTTTTTCGTGAATCTGGACCAGTGTGGTTTGTGATAACTTGCAATGACTGTCTTACAGCGCTGTGGAGGAATTTTGGCCCACTCATCTTTGCAGAATTGTTGTCATTCAGCCACATTGGAGGCTTTTCCAGCATGAAGCCTTTTTAAGGTCATGCCACAGCATCTCAATAGGATTCAGGTCAGGACTTGGACTAGGCCACTCCAAAGTCTTCATTTGGTTTTTCTTCAGCCATTCAGAGGTGGACTTGCTGGTGTGTTTTGGATCATTGTCCTGCTGCACAAGTTGCTTTCAGCTTGAGGTCACCAAAACAGATGGTCAGATTTTTTTGGTAGATGGCAGAATTAATGATTTCATTTATCACAGCAAATCTTCCAGGTCCTGAAACAGCAAAACAGCCCCACACGACCATCACACTACCACCACCGTATTTTACTTTTGCTATGATGTTCTTTTTCTGAAATGCGGTGTTACTTTGCTTTGACGTCAGACCACAGAGTATTTTCCCAAAGGTCTTGAGGATCATCAAGATGTTATCTGGCAAAACTGAGATGAGATGAGCCTTGGTCTTTTTTTTGTTGTTGTTCAGTAGTGGTTTTGATCTTGTAACTCTGCCATGTAGGCCATTTTTGCCCAGTGTCTTTCTTATGGTGGAGTCATGAACCCTGACCTTAACTGACCTTAACCTTAAGTGTGGCCTGCACTTCTTTGGATGTTTTGTTGTGGGGTCTTTTGCGATTGGATGAGTCGTCACTGCGCTCTGGGGATCATTTTGGTTGGCCAGACACTCCTTGGAAGGTTCACCACTGGTCCATGTTTTTGCCATTTGTGGATAATGGCTCTCATTGTCATTGTCTGGAGTCTCAAAGCTTTAGATACAGCTTAAGTGAAACACATTTAGTGAAATCTGCGAAGTAGCCAGCTTTATTTGTTTACTGTGATTATATACTGTATGTTTTAAGGATGTGAAACATCTCACCATAAATTCCATACACTATTCTCAGACAAGCATTAACATGTCCTCACATTTTTATCTGAAAAACTGTCAAAGTTCAAATTTAATTAGAATTTTTATGAACAGCCTACTTGGTTGTCATTCTTCCCCGTTCGGCTGTGACGTTTTTGTGTCCTTGTTGAAGTGTGTTGCATCTGCCATCATGTTTATTCCTCCCACAACATACTCGGTGAGCCGAGGATTCATATGTTCCAGCCGGGGGACTTCCCTTCTTTGGGTTTGTCTGGGGTTCCGGCCATGTGGTTTCTGCATTCCTTTGGTCCGGCTGGGTTCTTATGCTATTTGGGTGCAGAGCATTTTGTTGGCGTTGTGGGTTTTGTCAGGGTCAGTGTTCGGAGTCGCATGGGTAGCTATTGTTTACAGCTCACACTGTTGCAACTTTAGATGCCCATTTTTATGAACATTTTGGTGAAATTAAGTGTTTGGAAATTAGAGTGCACATGATGACTCATACCCGCGACCGTAGTGACTCTTTAAATAGTGCAACATTTTTGGGTGGTGCACTCTATTCCTGGTAAATTCCTGTGTATTCACATTTGTTCCCCTGCGTTCTCATTTTGTGACTTTGGTTGAAGATGGGAAGTGTTCGGGAAAGACAGGTCAATTCCTGGTATTTTGCCAGCCTATTCCTCACCGGCTCTCCTCACTCCTTCCACACAGGTGTGACTGAAGGGGGGCCAGAATGCCGGAGCAAAGCAACGACTACCGGGTGGTGGTGTTCGGGGCAGGGGGAGTTGGGAAGAGCTCACTGGTGTTGCGCTTCGTCAAGGGGACCTTCAGGGACACATACATTCCCACCGTGGAGGACACGTACCGCCAGGTGATCAGCTGCGACAAGAGCGTGTGCACGCTGCAGATCACCGACACCACCGGGAGCCACCAGTTCCCCGCCATGCAGCGCTTGTCCATCTCCAAAGGCCACGCCTTCATCCTGGTCTACTCCATCACGAGCAAGCAGTCCCTGGAGGAGCTGAAGCCCATCTACCAACAGGTGTGTGTGTGTGTGTGTGTGGGTGGGTATTCACAGCAGCAACATAGTAACCAGTATCCAAGCTTGTATATTGCCAGGCTTGTCCTTTGCTGTCGCCAGTCAATTAAAACAGTCAATTACTGTTTTTTCTTAAAGGCGGACTTTATTTTATTGGATCACCTGAGATTTGAAAGTGGTGTGAAAGTGTGAAAGCGGCTGATGAGTGAAAACATTCAGTAGGAGTTAGACCAGGGGTCGGGAACCTTTTTGGCGAAGAGAGCCATGAAGGCCAGATATTTTAAAATGTGTATCTGTGAGAGCCATATACATTTTTTTTAAACATTGAATACAATAAAATGTGTGCATTTTTATGTAAGACCAACAGTTTTAGATAATGGGCTCTAATTACGTAGACCAGGCACACTACCCCACGCCAATGGGGTGTGGCCAGCACACTTTCGTGAGCAGCGCAGTGTCTAATAATAAATCAAATACTTGCTGCCATTAATGCAACTTTTGCTGCTGCATGGTTTTGCACCGTACTCAGTATATTTCATTCTTTTGGCCATCTTTGCCAGAAGGCTTGGTTCTGCAGCTTTAGTTAGGTGACTATTTGACTAAAGGAGGAAAGTTTACATGTACATCTTAATGACCGAGGTACACTACCGCATTACCCAGTAATAATCGAGTTTTGGTGTTTGACCTGGAAAATATCATCAGGAAAGATAGATATGGTTGGCCGTATTGCAGTAGAAAATAGATGGACGGATTAAAATGCAAGTAAGAAAGCAAGAAGTAAGAAAGCAAGAAAGTTGTTGACTTTGAATATTATTTTCAACAGTCATTTCTGTGATGGTTTACTTTAAAATGTTAGCAAAAATAAATTTTTATTGTGGTAAGAAATGCTTGAGAGCCAGATACAGTCATCAAAAGAGCCCTACCTGGCTCCCGAGCCATAGGTTCCCTACCTCTGAGTTAGACTAAAACCAAAAAAGGAAAAGTAATCGAAGTCATTTAAATTATGTATTAAATATTTATAATACTTAGTTCACTGTTAAATATTACATAATAATAATATCTATTTCTATTAAAATACAAACTAATTATGAATTAATACAAAAAAATTTAATTAAATAAAAACACATTTTGAATCAGTATTGTATATATTGTAATTAGTTAAGTTTATGCCAAATGAAACATCTAAATATTTTATTACTCCGAAGACAGCTGGGATAGGCTCCAGCACCCCCTGCAACTGAATGAATGATTCATTGCTGAATTAAATAGTCTAAAATATATCATTAAATATTTTTTTCAAACTAAGAAATCCTTGAATTGTCAATTGTTTTGAATTATGGTAAGTGTCATTAGTTCATTTTCTTGCCAAATTTAAACTGTTAAATATTTTAACGCTTAATTAATTGCTGAATAAAATATTGTTAAAGAAGTAATAAAATATATTTTTAAAATCTAAAAAAACATTTATTTACATTATTCTTTAATCACAATTATTCAATTATTTAAATCATCCCATTTTAATATTTTTTTAAATGTAGTGCTAAATGAAATTAATATAACTTTACTTTTTATTTAACTCAATAAAATCTTGATTTTTTTAAAATTTTGTACTCTTTTTGGTGTTTTTCATGGAAAAACAGCTACAAATAGAAAGTATTCATTGTTAGAACCAAAATGCTGAATAAGTACCAATACAGTGTATAGTGTCTTCAACCATTATCTGTAGTGTGCTGTACTCGGCTACCGAGTCTCATTTATGGTGACAAACCGTATAGTGGACCAACTCATCAAGTCCTGGTCCATTGTGTTCTTTCCGCCCCCGACCGGTTTCCAAGGTCCTGGCCATCAAGGGCAACGTGGAGGCCATCCCCATCATGCTGGTGGGCAACAAGAGCGACGAAACCCAGCGCGAGGTGGAGACCAAGGACGGCGAGGCCCAGGCCAACCAGTGGAAGTGCGCCTTCATGGAGACCTCGGCCAAGACCAACCACAACGTCACAGAGCTCTTCCAGGAGCTCCTCAACCTGGACAAGAAGCGCAACATGAGCCTCAACATCGACGGCAAGCGCTCAGGGAAGCAGTCGCGTGCCGAGAGACTGAAGGGCAAGTGCAGCATCATGTAAGCGGCGGGCCGGACGAGGGCGAGAGGAAGAAGGAAGCGAGAGAGGAAGACTGAACAGGAATCCCGTCATTCACATCCTTCCCAAACATGACTCAGCTGCAGAGAGGAGGTTGGTCGCCGTGGTGATGAAAGGCTAGGATCTAGGATGCACGCAGGAAGGGAAAAAAAAGACACAGACTCGACTCGCTCTCCCCCTCGGCGTTCCTTTTGGGAAATACAGACGGAACCTCCCTCGTCCTGACCGCATCTCTTTTGTCATAACACATGTGGAAGACGTTTATACAAAGTGTCAAAGAGCTCCTTTGTCCTCTGAGGTTTGAGAGCATGAACGCCACACGGCATCGGAAAGGAAGCTCCCGAGGATGTAAATAAACCACAACTCATCCCCACTCATCTCACCTTCACCAGATTCCCACAATGAAAAACAGGCGCCCCAGCCTCAATGTCATACGGCAAACAACAAAGATCCTTCATCAATCGCCCCCAAAAGTGGTAACACACACACACACATACCATGGCGCAACAATCCTTTTAAAGACTCTCTGAAGGCCACATTGGAGGGGGGGCGCTCTGGCCTTGCTTGCTTGTTCGTTTGAGAGGACGATCCTCTCTTCTGATTATTATTATTATTGCCAAGCCGGTGAGACTCAAAGGAGTGGATTTCTGGTTGTGAGGTTCAAGAATGTCTGTTTTTTGCGGGGAAGTTCATTTTGTTGGATTGCCTTCTTTTCGATGCTTTTTGGGTTTATGTAAAGCAGGGGTGTCCAAACTTTTTCCATATGGGTGGAGTGGGGGGTGGGGGGCAGCACCTGCTGCTCGTTGAGAAGAGCAATACATGCTTTCATGTTAAGATTCTCCAAAAGAGTACATTTATCCTTCCTGCTACATCTTCTTATTCTCTAGCAGAACAGGTGTGTTACGACGCAAAGTTGGAACCACCAGCTACATTCAGTCCCATTATAATGTGTTTATGAGTGGGGAAATACTGCTACATATTCACTGTACGCAGAGTGAAATATCTCAACAGTGCTTTTCTTCATATTTTGAATGATTTTGCTTACAACTAATAAAATGTCCTCATTCATTATATCATAAAAAGTGATAGTGGTCAAAAAGTTAGCTATTGTAAACTACCAGTGTCTGCAAAACCATCTTTTAAGCCTGTAATTGCTCTCTTAGTCTGAATTTAAATGACTTATGCACCATATTCTCATTTATTGACATGCACCAGTACGCCAAGAAAACCTTTACATACATTACATAAACCTTTACTTACATACAAGTTTGTATTTGTGTTATAATAATGACATAGCAAATTAGAGTGATAGCAAACGAGCTCCGGGTTAGAAGAGCCAAACTTTGGACACCCCTGCTGTAAAATCCAAACACACTCTGAAAAAGCACATGAGTCTAACAAAAAAAAAGAAATGTATTTTTTTGTGCAACCTGATTCTGTACTGTTTTGTTTTTTTGGTGCCCCTCCCATCCAAGCATCTCAGCATGCACTCAAATTAGCCGCATCCACATGCCCTCACATTGCACTTTATTACATAAACACACACTCATATTAAAACATCAATACCCTCCATTCACCACTTTTTGGCACAGGATTCTGCACGTTGTTCTCACACAAGGGCAGTCCAAAGCACAATACTTTTTTACCGATTTGTACCTTTCTTTTTCTTGGTTTTCCCCACTTCCTTAGTCACCATTCCTGAGGAACAACCACCATCATAGGTCTCCCTCCCGCCACATGGCACAATGAGGTTGTTTTCTGCTGAGCAACAGGGTATACATACTATAAAAGAGAGAGCGGACGGATGGGCTTGCAGGATCATCTCACATACACACACACACACAAACCACCAGAAAAATAAAAGCACAGCTCTTTGTTTTTTCTTAAACGTGTGCAGCAGAATCAACAATGGGGCACTTTAGGGTGACATTTTACTTGAAGACTAGCTTATGAATCAGCCTGCGTTGTTATTCACGCCCCCCAAAGCTGTAGTATGTGTAGTTATTGTAAATATGCATAACGCCATGGGACGAGAGCTTCAAGTAAGACGTTACCCATGTAAAAATAGACCAGTAGTAGGAGGTTTGATGTTACAATGTACTGTAAAATATATATATATACATATACATACATATATATATATATATACATACATATAAATTATATATATATATATATATATATATATATATATATATATATATATATATATATATATATATATAATATCCTTATTCAATATAATTGTATTGGACATGCATGTCCACTTCTCACAACTGACCAATCATACTAGTATAAAATGTGACTTTTTGGTTACTTTTTTTGAAAGTGTTGTATTTTTCTGCACTATAACGTGAGGTCCTGTTTAAAGTCCAAAAATATAATAATAATAAACGTCGTACCCTTTATCTGTTAGATACCAGGGATGCTCAGATGTACTATGTTTGCCCTTTTTTGTTTTTTTTAACTGATTATTATATGGAAAACAAGACTGCGAAAGACAATATGGGGACATTTAGAGGCTGTTTTCACAAGCTTTGTGTTGAATATGTGATCAAAAGTAAGGCACTGACTAAAAAAACTGCAGTGAAAGTATTCATGAAAAATAATTAGGAAAATCAGATAAGTAAAAAAAGTTCATATTACTCTGACTTTATCGACTGTTTTTTCAAGTCATGTAAAAGGTTCAACAGATGTCATAATTAATCCCGAGCGCAGTAGCACGAGCCATAGTTTTATGTGTTTTGCGCTCATGCACGCACCTCGCGCAGCCGCACTGATGAGGCTCAAATTTGACCGTCTGACAACCTACGCTAAACCATGCCTCGATTTTCCTCGAATGTCAATTAAACCGTTCGTTGGAGAGGATAGAGGTGAGTTTTGTCTGTTATTACCAAGCTAATGCTGACTCATGAGGGGGTTCATGACTAAAATGTGCTTGTGTTAGCTGTGTATGCTATTTCTGGTCGCCTCTCGCTAGATGTTAGCTGGGCCCAACCAGATTGCGCGCCATATTACGTATTTGTTGTCCAGAAGTGATGCCTTAGCAACAGCAGCAGCGTGAGACGGCGTTTTTAGAGAACAAGCAGAGGGAGCTATGAATAGACGTGGTGTGAAAATATCGAGAAGAGCCTACACTCACATGTGCGAGACGTTTATTTAATGATTACATAGAAGGGCAGCTACACTACTCTCTTAATGTTTATCTTTCATTTCGCAATACACAGGAAACAACAGTAAACAAATACTCCTTTAAAATCTGTGAACATTTGATGATGTCATTATTTGGTTGCCGAAACTTTTCAGCCCCTTGTCTACCAGACATTTACAATTCATGACATTTCTGCCTACATTGCGGGCAGTACGTTTGTTAAGATATACTTTTCAGGGGTACTTTGTATACAGAGGGAGTCATGTTTTTTACTCGTCTAATCTCCAGTACTTATTGACATTAATATATAATATGCATGTATATACTTATTGTTTTAAGTTTTGTTTTTTTTTTTTACTAAAAGTGATTGAAACATATTTAGTTTTCGCCACCTAAAACGTTTTTTGAGTTTTGGTTGACTAAATGTGAACTACAACTATCGCATATAGAAATGACTAAAACAAGAAGCATTATCTATAAGACTAAAACTAAAATGGCTGCCAAAATCAACACTGGCTTGCAGGTGCAGGTGGGGTCCAGTGGCACAGCTGGGGGTGGTTGGGTGGCGGTCACCAAATACAGATGCCCTGTAGTTCTTCACTGAACTGATTTTCTGATGAGACGTGACACTCATCACCTATTTAGCACGATTCTGAAAAAATGTGAATTGAGATTTTCTTGCTTATTTTCCATACTGTAAGTCACCTTGTTTTTTATTATCATTCTTTTTATTAGACTTCTTGTTTTATTGTTGCACGTCACTGAACGGTACATTCATACACATGATTAGACAAATGAAAAGAAAAGTCCATTAATGAATCTGAACACTCCACCCACGAACTAATGAATAATGGCCGAATTGCGACTTGGCTACATGAGAAGAACCAGGGCATCAAAGCCAACCTGACCTGGCCGATGATGCTTGCAGGGGGATAGGCAGTGTATGTGATTTTTTTCTTTGTTTTAAACGTCCTGTTCATTCGTCAGTGACAATATAAAGCAAACAACGAAGCTAGCAGGTTGTAGGGGTGTGCTCACCCCGGTGCCAAATTTGGCAGGGTGCAATATATGTAAAGATAAAAAATATATATAAAGGAGTTTTTGTTGTTTGTTTGGAAGTAAACGAGCCACTGTTGCAAAAAACAAGAAATATGGTAGCCATAAAGGGTAAAAAAGATGTGTTCTTCTGGTCACGTCAGACTCATTTTTGAATGGTCTTGTTGATAGGCAGAATTGTCGGGGAGTAATCACCTGGGATCAGGGAGAGTCGGCAGGAACAGGAAGTGTTTCTTGACACAGAATAATTTCACTTTCAAAGCTTGAATTTGGTATTAAATATAAAGTACTAGTCGGAAAGAGAGGTGGGGCACTGGCCCACTTGCCCCTAATTCACCAGTGCCAGTGCCCTTTGTTCGTCTTATTTTTCTATTTGTTATGTTCACTTCCATGTGTACACGCTCAGCCTCCTACATTTTTTTGTGCATTGGTGTGTGTGTATATGTGCTATTGTTGTTGCCTATTCAATGCTTTCCACTGCATGAGTCACCAACACACCTACACACACACACACATACACACATCTTGACATTCATCAGAAACACATGACCATTCATTCCGACGTTCCTCACATGTATCCCTCTTGTCGTTATCTATTTTTTTGAACGAATATTTGGTTGCACTGGAAAAAAAGAGCGAAGGCAGAGGCGAACCGCTCACATCTAATTGTAGATAGTTGTAAATAGTGTGCAAATGAAATCAGAGGCTTGATGAAGGTGCTACGACCAGATGGAATCCAGTGGAAAAATTCTACACAGAATCTCCCAAATGTTATTGAAGTGAGGGGGCAGAAAAAGATGCAATGTGTTCTTCCAAAGCTGGATGGGAAATAAGACACAGTGACAGTAACACAAAGGGCGGTCAGTTAGAGTCTGCAGGAAATGTGGTGTGGTTTTCCTTGGTTTTTATTTCTGAGGTTCCATGAAACCATTTTACGGCATTAGAGCCCCCCTCCCACGCTCACCCGCCCGCCGCATCGAATGCAGCGTCACAGGGCTGCGAGGATGCGGTTGCCGGGGCGATGATGGATGTGTAAAATCGGGGCGGCGTGTGGTCCCCGCGTGAAGTTCTGGTCGGATCGTGTGGTTCTGGCCCTTCATTCCTGCATGGTCCCCCATTGGTGTTCCTGCCAGCATGAGAACAAGGACACAAACTGTGAATCATCTTTGTATTTTCTAAAATAAATTCCTCCTCAGCAACATTTAAAGAAATAAACGGCTTTGGTTTTTGCGGATGGTTGCTTTCTTTTGGCATTCAACGTTTTTTGTATTTTTTTTTTCTGTTGGGCTCTTTATTTTTTAAGAAAAAGAGAATAATTTAACTAATTATAATGTATAGATATTTATTCTAGCAATAGTCTTCCTATTAAGATATACTGTGCTGATGCATCCTCTGAATAACTGAAAATAATATATACAGTATATAGATGATAATAATCAAATCTGCAAAATGATTTTTCTAATAAAATTGTGAACTTAGCCGTGTCTTCTGTCTGTTTAATCATTGGACATCACAGTTTGTATCATGAAAATGTCACATACTTTATGTCAAATGTTTCTACATACTTTGAATGATTGAATGATGTGTCACTTCCTCTTCAATAGATTACTGCGTCCACTTTCACCGTGTGTCGCAGTAGACATATTCACCACAACACATAGCGCAGGTACGGCATCTGTAAAGCTGGAGTTTAAAGGGAGAGAATAAAATGTAAATATTTGTTGTATATATTAACTGTATATTAATATTAATCATGTTGTGTCATGGTTGAATACGGCCTAATAGTTTACATTTCATATAGTGAACTAACATACAAATAAAAATTGTGGTATGTAGCATTCTACACTGGTCACAAGGTGCCAGTAATGTTTGGTGAAACATAAGCGTCAGACATGATCGCCAGAATTACAGGCTTTTATTGCAGGTTTCAATTATTGTACAACAGGCACAGTAATAATATCATAATCATAATAACAACACAGGCTACCGTTGTGGCCGCAACCCAGACTGAGGTAAAACTCAGCTCTGAACCCCTGAGGTCACTTCCTGTCCTGCAAACATCTGGAATGCATTTATTGCAGCACACTGAAGGACAAGTTGTATTTGTGTCTTAAAGGGCGTATTTTCACGGACTATTTCTACTACATTGGGACATCCAGATCCCTGAGGAATTCAGGGCAAAACACGTCCACCCCTGGAGCTTTGCCACTGAGGAGCATTTTGACTACCCCAGATACAGTGAGGGTCATAAATATTTACACACCTGCGATTTTGCAAGTTCTCCCACTTAGAAAATAGGAAGAGATCTGAGATTTTCATCACAGATGCATTTCCACTCTTACAGACATAATCTAAAAAAAATCCAAAAATCACATTGTATGATTTTTTTCTGATTTATTTGTAAATTCCTATGGTTCACAAGTATTTGCACCCTTGAGAATCAGCAATATTTTGACTCTCAAAGAGCGCTCAGGGGCGGCACAGTGGACAAGTGGTTAGCGCGCAGACCTCACAGCTAGGAGACCAGGGTTCAATTCCACCCTCGGCCATCTCTGTGTGGAGTTTACATGTTCTCCCCGTGCATGCGTGGGTTTTCTCCGGGTACTCCGGTTTCCTCCCACATTCCAAAAACATGCTAGGTTAATTGGCCACTCCAAATTGTCCATAGGTATGAATGTGAGTGTGAATGGTTGTTTGTCTATATGTGCCCTGTGATTGGCTGGCCACCAGTCCAGGGTGCCTCTCGCCCAAAGACAGCTGGGATAGGGTCCAGCACCCCCGCGACCCGCGTGAGGAAAAGCGGTAGAAAATGAATGAATGAAGGAGCGCTCAGTCCACCCTAAAAAAGTCCACCTTTACCCCACGAGTATCCCCGCACTTACCCCCCTTTTGAGCTCATCAATGTGGCCTGTGCACCCCCACAGTCAGTCATAATCCAACTGCTACCATGGGCAAGACAAGAGAGCTTTCCAAAGACACCAGAGACAAAATAAAAGAGCTCCACAAAGCTGGAAAAGACTATGGAACAAATGGAAAGCAGCTTGGTGAGAATAAATCAACAGTTGCTGCAATTGTTAGAAAATGGAAAGGGCTAAACATGACTGCTAATCTACCTCAGACTGGGGCTCTGTGTAGGATCCCTGCTCTAGAAAAGTGATAAATCAGCCCAGAATGACATGGCAGGAGCTGGTCAATGGCCTGAAGAGAGCTGGAACCACAGTTTCAAAGTCTACTGTCAGTAGAACACTACGGCGTAATGTTTTAAAACCATGCGTTGCATAGAAGGTTCCCCTGAGTTTAAGTCAGCCCACGTGGGCTCGTCTAAAGTTTGCCAGGGACCATCTTAATGATCCAGAGGGGTCATGGGAGTGGACAGTGGTCAGATGAGACAAAAATGTAGCTTTTGGGTTCAAACTCCACTTGTGGTGTGTGGAGGACAAAGACGGCTGAGTTGCATCCCAAGAACACCATCCCTACTGTTAAGTATGGGGGTGGAAACATCATGCTTTGGGGGTGCTTTTCAACAAAGGGGACAGGACGACCGTACTGTATTAAAAAGAGGATGAATGGGCCTTGTGTCGCCAGATTTTGGACAACAACCTCCTTCCCACAGCCTAAGCACTGAAGATGAGTCGTGGCTGGATCTTCCAACATGACAATGATCCCAAGCACACAGCCAAGATGACCGAGGAGTGGCTGCGTAAGAAGCATATCAAGGGTCTGGAGTGCCCTAGCCAGTCTCCAAACCGCTCAGCGACAGCCCCAAAACCTGACCGATCTAGAGTGGATTTGTGTGGAGGAGTGGGCCAACATCCCTGTTGCTGTATGTGCAAACCTGCTGAGGAACTCCAGGAAACGTTTGACCTCTGTAATTGCAAACAACGGCTTCTGCACTAAATATTAATATTAGCACAAATACTTGTGAACCATAGGAATTTACAAATAAATCATTGAAAAATCATACAGTGTGATTTTTTTATTTTCTTTTTTCAGATTATGTCTCTAAGAGTGGAAATGCATCTATGATGAAAATTTCAGATCTCTTCCTATTTTCTAAGTGGGAGAACTTGCAAAATCACAGGTGGTGTAAATATTTATGATTATTGAAGTCAGCAATGTGGGCTCGTCTAAAGTTTGCCAGGGACCATCTGAATGATCCAGAAGGGTCATGGGAGAATGTCATGTGGTCAGATGAGACAAAAATGTTCATGCTCCCTTCAAAGTACGTATCCTCTGACTCTACTTCCACTTCTGCTTCTGCTCTGCTTGGAAGGTATGTAAGTGTGATTGAGAAGAGCCTCAAAGTATTCCTTCCAACATCTGACGACATCCTCAGTCGTGGTCAGCAGGCCCCAGTCCCAACTGTAAAATGTGTGGACCGGGCATTGCTTCCCCTTTTTGAGACTAACCTCTTCAAGACCAACCAAAAGTAGTGCTCTGTAGACTCACCGAACTCCTCCCAGACCCAAATTTTAGCCTCGACCATCATCGAAGCTGTGTGCCGTCTGACCTGTCAGCTGCTTCAGGAGTCCCACAGGCCATCCATGCTTGATAGGACTCCTTCTTCAGCTTGACGGCAGCCCTGACCTTTGGTGTCCACCTTTGGGTTTGGGACACCACTACAACTGCCACGATCACCTTGCGGCTGCAGTTCCGATTGGTTGAAGACACAGCATATGGCCCATTCAGACTCAATATCCCGGTACTCCCCCTGGATGCAGGTGAAGCTCTGCCAGAGGTAAGAGTTGAAGACTCACCAAATGGGAGACTCTTCCAGATGTCCAGACGGTTGGGTTTCCCAGGTCTGTCTGGCATCCTCCCCCGCCATCTAATCCTACTTGTCACCAGGTGGTGATCAGTTGACAGCTCAGCCTCTCTCTTCACCCGTGTGCCCAGAACATGTGGATGTATTGTGTAACATGTTGATCGGAGACCTGTGGCCTCGGGCGTCTTGGTGCCAAGTGCCATTCTTATGTTACAAACATCACAATGCACGGTTTCAGATCAGGGATGCCGTTCCTCCCAATCACGCCCCTCTGGGTGGTATTGTCCTTGAACTGCTGCATATGCACAAACGACAGTCAGGACCCTTTCCCCAAAACAGTTGGGAAATAACCCTCTTGTTATTAATAAGCCCACACCAGCTCGTCGCCTCTCCTGTGCAGCCACCCCAGAGTAGAGCAAGGTCGGAATGCCTCAAACTCGCACAAGTTTGGGCACCAGTTCGGGCTCCTTTCATGTCCCAAGAACCAGATTTACTGCGGTTAAAAAAGACAAGCTCACGTGGAATGGTATGACACCAAAAGGCAAACATGAAACTCACCATGGGAGGGGGGGAACTAAGATTAATACCAAGAAAACCGTAGCACAGGGAACCTGCACTTAGGAGAAGCTCCAACCGAACTAAATAGAACCGTAATTACAAATCATAGGCAGGTGTGCCCCCCAGCCCTCTCTCATCAGAGTAAGGTAATGCATTCCGTCCGAATAGGAAACAGACAACAAGCAAAATAAAATCGCCAAACAGGCACAACTGCAGAAAGAGCGATAACCCAACCAAACATCCAAATTGTCATGCAGAACATCATCCTCTCTCAGTCTTTATTCAAACTGATCGGCGTTCTGTGATATAAACAGGAAGTAACATAGAGATATACACACAAAAGGAGCCCAGTCAGAAGGTTTGGAAAGTCATTATCATGTGAATGTGCAGAAAAAGGGCCTCCACGATGTCATCATCCCATTTTTTTTCTGAATTCACAGCTCTGTGCTGGCACAGAGAGCCCACGCATTCGCCGTCTCCTCCTCCTCCTGTTAACCCCTAACATCTGCTCGCTGATGCCGGAGCCTGGCGCCGTTGCCATGGAGACAGCGTGACGTTGTCACATGCGTGCGCAGCATGACCCCGCTGGGGACAGGGATGCGTTACGACACACTCGCACAGGTCTCCCAACCTGCTCGTAGGTGGACGCCGAATGAAGGATGGATGGGATTTTGCCCTTGCCCCCACCATCACCATCATCGCTCCCTCCTCCTCGATCTTAATGAGATCATCTACTTGTGCTTGCAGACATCTGGGAAAGACTTGAGCGAGAGACCAAAAAAGCAGCGTAGGCAGGGGAGAGTGACCCTTTCAGACATACAGTACATCTTTTTAGTGGTGAGTCATGGGGTGGGGGGCTTCCACCGCTCATTTTGTTTGAAAACTAAGGTGTAATCCCCTACAGCATCATGTACAAGAGGATAAGGGATGGGGGGAAAATATGAGCTGAAATGCATTCCATGGAGGGGATGAGAGCAAAGGTGAGGAGGGAAGGAAGGCGCAATGTACAGGCACCACGTCACGTATCAGTGGAAATGAGGCCAATGCGGTATACAGGCTTATAAATAAGCCCCACCAACACCATCTTGCTATGTGCTTACAAGAAAATGCTGGGCAAGGTGTCCAGGAAGCCACAAGATATGGATTGTGTGCACACCTCCACCCCCACGTCTCACTCTTTGTCAACACCAAAGATGTGAAAATGAGAGTCCACCTTCATCTCCATGGTCTCTCAGCACTCCAAATGCTGTGGAAGCTAAATGTGTTTGTGCTGCGCCTGACAGGAATAGAAGGAGCGGCCCGCACCCTCCCCCCTGCCAATGATGATAAGCACCGCCAGTGGGGCGATAGCGTCCCCTTGTGGGAGATCATAGTGAACAGTTCATCCGGGGATCATCAAGTCAGGGTTGGATGGAAAAAGCAATTGTTGATGCGCCTTTGTAAAAGTTGCTGGGAGTCAATGCTGGGATTCAAGCAGTCATACGGATGCTGTTATTCAGACTTACGTCCGTCATGGAGCTCGTATAAGGGGGCCTGATTGTCAGCGTTTACACTAGTGTATATGTCAATGCTAATACTCAATAGTTCACATTCATTCAACATTTTGGGGGCTAAATGTGCTGTAGGAGCGACAAATTAGGTTGTGGCTTGGACAAAAAGTGAGTAAAATACATAAAAAGTCAAACAATTGAGAAATTAGGGCTGTCAAATATTTACTCGTGATGAATTGCATTTTGTCCATAGTTAACTACTAATTATTTACAGAGAGATACGATGTGGGAATGCATAAAGGTCAGATTTGATGACCTTTTTGAGTGCCAATCAGCATATTTATATAGTTCACCTCTCCAAAAAAACAAAGTCCAGGCTCAGACTGGTGGACGGTAGGTCTGTATTCATTTTGTGCTTTTAATGAGATGTTGTTGTCATAGTTTTGCACAATACATGATAAATAAGATCATCAAGATCACTATAATGTACGTATACTGATGTGTTGAAAACTTTGCCCAGTGACGATTAGCGTGCTGCTAATGCTATTTATATTCACTCTTGACACAAGCCCTCAAGTAGCAGTCCTTGGCTATGCCTGCCCGTAACTAACAGCTCCAAGTCCAAGATGGCTCGCATTTTATGCCACTCGTATGCCATGGTACCACTGTATAAATGACAATAAAAAAATACCTGCAGTGCACCAACGTCTCTCTTCTCCCTGGCAACAAAGAGGCGACGTACTTCGTGATTACTCAACTCAGCAACACCAATAATGTTTTGGTCATATCGAAACATCCTAGAAATACGAATGAGCTTTCTTATGTTGCTTTTTTGTATGTGTGTTTTGTGATATTTGTATTAATTGTGTTGTATTTGTCTTTGCTCTTGCAGTGTTTATGTGATTGGAACATTTTCCTGTTCTATGAGGGGTTGCTGTGATAGGCTGTGATGTGACTAAGGAAGCCTGCAATGGCCCAACGTCAGATGTGTGGTAAGATGAAGTATTCATTCACCAGCTTGCATCCGCCATCATCTCTTGTAGATGACAGGAGGCTAAGGCTTTTTTTCTTGCAAATGCAGCTGCATGTTGCATTATGAGTGGGAGGGGGAGAATATATTCAGTAAGGTTTGGTTTTGTGGATGCATGCAGGTTGCTATGTTGCAAATGCTGTAGCCTGGAGCCCCTTTGGCTTGGAAGGAGGGAGGGGAGTGCAGTGGACAGTCGCTGGGGGAGAGGAGGAAGGAGGAGGAGGAGGAGGAGGAGGGAGGCGTTTGGCTCAGTGTCGACGGCCAGCAAGAGAGCAGAGAGGCTGACAAAACAGCGGACTGGCCCTTTAAATCAACCCAGCGCATTCCGAGGTGAGTTGCGAACATTAATCGGGATTTTTTTGTAATTTTTCATTTTTTTAGTGTACGTGTGGTTCTCCCTGTACGTGCTGTGTGCGCGCGCGCACGCACACACACGCACACACACCCTCAGCAGTAGCACCCTTGCATGCCCGGCTTCTCCCCACCGAGGGCGGCTGCAGCGGAGGCGGACTCCATCGGTGTCACGAAGCCGGATTTCCCCAACCCTTTCCCGGCTAAGAGAGGGTGGTGATAGTGGTGGTGGGCCGGACAGTGCTGGGGATTGGGTCAGTGGAAGATTTTTTTACATTATTTACTGTACCCTCCTCCCCCCTTTTTGCTCAAGTGCCTTCCTTGCTGGGCTGACTGGACCGGACTGGACTCTAGAAGGTGGCTCAAGTAGGTCGGGACCATTTGCATAATAGCCGAACATGAAGGCATGTGTTCCCCGGTCTTGTTGCTGCTGTCGATGGATGGCTTTAGAGCTGCACCCCGCTGCCTTAACGTGTCAGCACCCTGCACCCATCAGGGCCTGTTGCAGACCTTCTCGAATTGGAAGAATAGCTCACTTTATTTCATGTGTGCACAACCTCCACTCGTGTTTATGCGTGTGTGTGTGTCTATGTGTGGACATCTACTGTTAAGCGAGAGGACACGCTGTTCTAGCCACGAAAACCCCGCATCGTGTTCCTTTGCACAAGCCAGTGCAGGCGAGCAGGGCCTGCGTGTGCACTGACACACCGGTTCGGAGGCCGGATTGGATCGATACACGATTGATGCATTTGTCTTGACAGCAGTCTCTCTGCGTGGGGCGTTATGCAGAGCAGAGCTGCTGGTGTTGGAAGTTCAAACAACATGCATTTTGGTTTTGACATTTCAGATTATATTTAAATAATATATTTTAAAATTATATTTTAAATCTGTATTGCTGTGTTGCTAATCTGTGTTGCTTTTATGTCTTAAAACCCAGCCAGTTTATGATAGCACAGAGAAAGTTTGGAGAAAAAAGGCAAAAAATCAACAGGCTGAGCACATTAATTATGACAAAATAATGATGCATGCAACTACTTGGAATGGCCCATCTAGAACCCAGACCTCAATCCAATCCGAAGTCAATGTGGTGACCTGAAGGGGGGGGGGGCTGTGCCCAAGAAATGCCCCTTGCCGTGTGAGATTTTGAACAGCAAACCTGCTGTTCTATGCAGTACAATTAGTCATAAGTTCCCAGTGTACATTCACACAAGTCAAGTACGTTGAACGCTCGCTATAGCTACGAGTCAAGATTAACATTGGGATGATGATTTCACAAATTCACTGTTTCACACGCACACACACATAATTGAGGCAGTAGGCCACACACACTACAGAGGGGAGTAATTAAAGCTGGACTCTCCCCTTGGGTTTCGAGAGGGTGACAGACTGCGTGAGAGACACGACGCATGCAGCGAGTACACCTGTACACATAGAAGGAAATAGTGTGTGTTTGTGTGTGCGCGAGGGCTGCCTGTGTAGCATTCTTGGTGAGGAGTGAAGAAGAAAAAAAGAGTGTGAGGATGCAAAGGCAGATATCGTAACTGTGCTGTGTGACAACTTGGCAGGGAAGAGGAGAGCCCACCTGTGGGATCAATGAATGTGTATTTGTGCCAGTGTGGCTCACCCGCCTCCTTAAGTATATTACAACAATGAATCCAACACATTATTGCAAAGTACTGCAGTTTTTACTCCATTCAGACCTAATAAAAATGATGAGTAGGTGACAACTCACCGTGTTTCTACTTTGTTGCAGGGAGACATCAGTGTGAACGCACCTGTTGGCCGTCTATGTGTCCCGCTGACTGATCATCTCCTGCATTTCCATCCAAACGGCCCTGTTTCCTGCTATCATTCAGGTAACCTTTCCCATGCGTTCGCTGCCACAGATACATTTGGTACGCCACACATGCTAGAGATGGGCATAAAACTACATGGTTGATTTGTCAGTGGAAGGAAAATGGAATGCAATGCTTGCCTGCACCCAGCAGGGACGATGTTGATTCAGTCACCACTATAAGAACAACGTGGCATCAGTTTATGAGCTCCAAGCACTCTTTAGCAATGGGAGTTCAGAACATCCATAGAGATTCTCCCATCCTGTTTAGAATAATGCACTGATTTTCTGTACCGCTTGTACTCACTATGGACGTGGAGTATGCTGGAGTCTTCTGACTTGAAGAATGCTAACAATGCTAACAATGCTAATATTAGTATGCTAACACATACTACTAATTGTTTATATAAGTGCCTACCTCTGAAAATGCTAATATGTATAATTCTTGGATAATATCATTCATTCATTCATTTTTTACCGCTTATCCTCACAAGGATCGCGGGAGTGCTGGAGCCTATCCCAGCTGTCTTCGGGCGAGAGACGGGGTACATCCTGGACTGGTCGCCAGCCAATCACAGGGCACATATAGACAAACAACCATTCACACTCACATTAATACCTATGGACAAATTGGAGTCGCCAATTAATTAATGGAATTGAACCTGGTCTCCAAGCTGTGCAGCCCGATAATATGAGTCTAATTATATTAACATGATAACGCCTAGCATGACGGCTCGAAGTGTCTGCTTGAGTTGATATTCATGAAAAATGCTAGTATGCTCATGTAAGCATGCTGGCATTGCTAACATTAGTATGCTAACACCTAATCATGTCTACCAATGAAAATATAAAACAAATGCTACTATGTCAATATTAGCATGTTAGCAATGCTAAAAACATTTAGCATTTTGACATGCTAACATTAACATGTTAACACCAAGCATGACAGCACAATGTACCAGGAAGGTTTAATGTCACGAAGAAGCCTAAGCCTGAAG
Source organism: Doryrhamphus excisus (assembly GCF_037039965.1). NCBI lineage: Eukaryota > Metazoa > Chordata > Actinopteri > Syngnathiformes > Syngnathidae > Doryrhamphus > Doryrhamphus excisus. The sequence continues at coordinate 4,238,108 of NC_136370.1, forward strand.
ACTATTTTTTTTTTGGTCTATCTTGCAAATCCAAAGCTACATGGCTCTGTGTGAAAAAGTGATTGAAAGCTAATAACTAGTTGGGCCACCCTTAGCAGTCACAACTGCAACCCACCCAGCGTTTGTGATATCTTTCCAGCATGAAGCACCTTTTTAAGGTCATGCCAGCGCATCTCAATAAGATTCGGGTCATGACTTTGACTCGGCCACTTCAAAGTGTTCATTGCAAGTTTATCACAGCAAGTCTTCCAGGTCTGACATTACCACTGACCTTAACTGAGGCATGAGGCCTGCATTTCTTTGGATGTTGTTGTGGGGCCTTTTGTGACCTCTTGGAATAGTCGTCGCTGCGCGAACAGTGTGACGTTCGCCACTGTTCCATGTTTTGGCCATTTGTGGACAATGGCTCTCATTGAGGTTTGCTGGAGTCCCAAAGCTTAAGAATTGGCTTTATAACCTTTTACAGACTGATAGATCTCCATTCACCCCAGTTAAATTACTGTGGGGGAGAGGGGTGTCAATCACTTTTTCACACAGGGCCTTGAAGTAGTTTAGGATTTTTTTCTCCCTTAATAACAAAAAGTTTCATTTAAAAACTGCATTTTGTGTTCACTTGTGTTGTCAATAACTAATATTTGAATTAGGTTGATGACCTGAAACATTAGAGGTTGATATGATGATAGGCAGTTTTCCTTTAACCCCCTAATTTAGATTTTAAATGTGTTTATAATGCAGTTATAACAGAGCCTACAGAAAAAAAACACACACATGACAAAGCACATGACAATATTACATTTGTCTTTTATGAGGTTGCCAACAATGCATCTGTTCTTCATATTGAACGAACGCCTCATTTTGATCACGTTTATCTTGGTGCTATTTGAGATGCCTTCCTCCAGTCTTTACTTGTGTGTTGCGTGGGCTCATGCTTTATTTTTTTCATTCATTTTTAATGACTTATGTTGTGAACTTTTGTGTAGTCACCACACAGTGGCGCTATAACCCAGCGGTGGCAGCACAGGGCACCTGTCATTGAAAAAAGATGGGCTTTGTCTTTATTATCTTTGCAATGTCATACATTTGAGGTGCATGTATATGCTGACTTTGACTCTTATTCAGTTTTCTCCAGTGTTGGTGCATTCTGATGGATCAGTATGTCCACCACTAATAATATCGCCCAGGCCAGGAAACTGGTGGAACAGCTGAGGATCGAGGCGGGTATTGAACGGATTAAGGTACTCCGCAACGCCCTGACTAGTTGAAAGATAAATACGGTAATGTTGCTCACTCGTGTCATTCTTGGCTCACTATTTCTGTCTTCTTCCACCTTCTCCACGCACCTCCACTCACTCCCTACCCACCTGCCACCTGTCAGGTATCCAAAGCAGCCGCCGACCTGATGAGTTACTGTGAGCAGCATGCTCGTAGCGACCCGCTGCTGGTCGGCGTTCCCACATCTGAAAACCCTTTTAAGGACAAGAAGCCCTGCATCATCCTATAGCTGCTCTCCACTGTCTCTCTCTCTCCCTCTCTCTCTCACACACACACACACATATATACATACTATATAGATAGATACACACACATATGGCCATTAAATCCCAAACCAACACACACACAGTCCCAAAATAGCCTCTCTGGAAAAGCGCCATAACCTGCAGCCGGAGTGAGGAATGTGGAGGTGTTGGTCTTTTTTTTTGTCCTCACAGTGGCTGAGATCCGTGTGAGCTAAGGTGCTTTGGTGTAATATTCACATAATGCTGGTAAACTATCTAACAAGTGTCATCTTAACTGGAGGAGCAGCATGGGGGGCGGGGGGGCGGATTTGGGGGCAAGTGGAGGGACAACAGGAAGTCCACGGGGAGGATCTTTTACTGCTTCCAAAATTGAACAGATGAACAGAGCTTTGCACTCTGTGGGCGTGTTCCCACCCAAAGCCTCCCACCACAACACTGCGGTCATCTCTCGATGCTCACAGTGATGTATCCTTTTCTGGACTTTTATGTGCCATTTTGGTATTTCGCTGATGCGCTAATGTCGTCTCAGGCTGAGCATACACTGTAAGATTTCATAAGTGCGCCAGCAGCCGACTTTGGGTTGCGTAATGTTCCACTCAGCTTCAAACGGTTGTCAATACATATCGGTCAACCAAGAGGCTAATTTATTTTGCCCTCCTTTCCTGGCATCCTCACCTTTTACTTGTTTTTCTGCCTGCGCAAGATGAGAATTTCCCATATTTTCCCAGAACATATCTTTTCTTTTACAATGCAAATGTTGACATTTGTGTGTCAATGGCGAGAGTTTCGCACCGACTGCCTTTGTAGCACAATTGACATTTTAAAGCGCATGTAGAGGTGGACAAAGCTGATGATACTTCAACGGCATAGACCTTGTGGAGTTAATAATAAACAATGTAAGGAGGTTGCCTACCTAGGAGACTGTAGATGTGTTCAGCATTTATGTACATTCCTACAGTGTATGTCCATCTTTAAATGAGCAAAGTTGTTTGTAGAGCCATGCTGGGAGGTTTTTACTGCCGACCAGCACTTTCATTTTGGAAGAAATATACAACCCCACTTCCTGCTTGTAGGTTGTCCCTAACGAGAACCAGCATTCCTTTGAATACAGAAACATTTGAATAGGAGCTGATCTCCTCCGCTCTTAACAAAAAAGCTGATTGTAAAAAGTGGAGATGGAAATAGAAGAGGAAGACCGAAAGATGATTTCAAAACAAAAAAGAGGTGAAGGTGTGTGTACAAACTTTCTTTCCTCCGCTGTGTGCAGATGTGATAAGTTGAAGAGTAGCTGTTTTGGCTTGATTTCTTCTTCTTTTTAAATGGAACCTGCTCACTTGAGTATTCATGAATTACCCTGTATAGTGTTTGTAAGATACACAATCTCAAACGCAGAAATGCCAGATGTGGATTTTTTTTTCTCTACTCTGTCAGTCAGAGTTCGGCCTATCTGTTTGTCATTGACTTTCCCACAGCGGCGTCTCAAATTTTTACTGACCTCATTCTGTCTTTTTTTTTTTTCTTCTCAAATGTCTGTTTGTGACTACCAGGACAACACACGCACATGCAAACATAGTTGGAACAGCTTTGTAGGCCAGAGCAATGATTGCCTAGAGGTCAACATTGTTGGGAAGCCTAGCGTCGTGAGGTGCAGGCATGCAGCAGTCGCTTGCTGGAAACGATGGTTATTTGGGGGTTTTCGGACAGGAGTGAAGATGACCCGACGATCGGTTTTACACAGGTTTTACACAGACTGTTGAGGAGCTGCAATTTGGCCAACAAACTGATCAATAGCATAGTGATCTAGTGGTTTATATTGTCGCCTCACAATAAGAAGGGCCTGGCCTGCTGGAATTTGCATCTTCTCGCTGTGCTTGTCTCCTCCCACAGTCCATAAGCCTGTAGGTTAAGTTCACATGTAAGTTGCACTTGAAATTGTCTTCAGGGTCTACAAAACATGTCATGTAATGGCCTCCACTCCCTTAGACAGCATTGTCTTAAACCAATTGTCTCCAAAGGGCAGCCTGGGCCAGAAATGGCCCCTTTTATTGGCCCGCGACACATTATACAAATGAAAAATTCCAAAATTGGAAAAATCATCAGTAATTTTACCAGACAAAAGACAAAATATTATGAGAAAATTTGTAGTCTAATGAGAAAGGTGTATTTTTACCACAATAATATCATAATATGTTTTTTTGAAGTCGTAATATTATGAAAAAGTACCAAACAAATTTGGGCGGAAATTAGATTAAGCAAAAAAAAACATTTTCACAGTAAAAATACAGCAAAAATGTAAAAATCATCAGCAATCTTACAAGAATAAAGTCCAAATATAATGACAAAAGGGTGTGTTTTTACGACAATAATAAAAATTTTAGCAGCATATAGTTGAACTACTGCATTAAGATATTATTTTGGTGCTATTATGACACACAAACATGACACAAAAAGTTGTCATTTTTGTCAAATTAGGTTGGAGGAAATTGAATTTAAATTAAAGTCACCATGTTATGAGAGGGAATTTTACGAGATGGTTCTACAACGGTCAATGACATTAGTGGCGGCCCCTTTGGGTTGTGGTCAAAAATGCTAAATGACTTACGGGTCAAGTTGGTAGGACGTTTTGCTTACTGGAAGCCATGCTTTTAAACCAATCGTGCTGAAATTTTACACACATATGCTTGTCAGCGTCCTAATGGTGTGTACCAGATTTGGTGGTGATTCACTGAAACACATTAACGTTGCAGTGGGTGTTGTGTAGAGCTGTGTGAGGAATTTCAAGTCAAATCGACTTAATAATAGCGCCGCCATGTGTCGTATTTGTCAGTTAAATAATAGCACAGGCAACACAGTCCGGGTGCATTTTTTGGCACATTTTCAGCCCTTTGCGTACATAGTTTCAGAAAGAGTTAGCATCCACAAAGAAATGCATACAGTGCATACACACACACACACACACACACACACGTGTTGTCCTGAAGCAGTCCGACATATAGTATTTTTAAGATTTTTTTTTCTTCCAATCAGAGAAAGACACCCATTGTCTGAGCTCTCTGATTGGTTCATCGTGAATCTGCCTTCTCGTGCTGGGTGTTTGTCATCGTATGTCCTTCCACTCAACAGAGCGACCAAACAGCGGAGACTAAAACAAAGCATTTCACACTTTTCATATCAGCCACGCCATTTGCTGGGAAGCGCCGCCTTGAGATTCATCTTATTTTTGTGTTTGGATCTCCTTTTATTATGACATTCTGTGTTTTTCCTTTTTGCCTTGATGACGGAAAATCTCTCTATTTTTCGGTAACTGTCTTCTGATGTGCCATAACTCATGTTTTTTCTTGCACACTGTTAATATTTTGTGGATATCGCTGTTAAAGAAAAAAAAGATATTGAGAAGTAGATAACATTAATAAAAATATGATATAATGACGTTTGTGGTTTGTGTTTCAGTGGTGACTTGTGTGCGATGGGTGGGCGGTGGTGATCCAACAGATCCAGCAGATGACACTCCATTTTCCTTCCAATTCACAGTAGGGATTTTTTTTGTCCCCTAAACTCCCTGAAACTTAGAGTTTGGGTTAGAATTAGGGTTATCGTTTTGGGTGCTATGTGTTAGCATGCAAGCGTTTTAGCCTCTTTATCCATTTTCAAACAGTATTTGTCAGAACATTTGGAGTTGAATAGAAAAGCAGATGAGAAACCCAGAGGTTCATCTGGGCTCAGGCAGGAGAGGATGCTCTGCTTCACAATGTCACAGTACGTGTTGGAGTTCATGTTTCTCCTCAGCGAACCGCAGCTCCCCCAGTGCCAGCAGCACTCCTCGGCCAGTGACGATACCACTAGCATGCTTGGCTGTCGGCAAGTCACCGTTATCTCACTCCTTGCTTGCATTTTCACTGGATAGTAGTTGTATGTGTGGCTGAAACATGAGCGTTGTACTGCTCTTTGCAAGATACTGCATGGAAGTGTTGTGTTATGATTGTTTCTCCTGTGAAAGCCACAAAAGAGCAGCAAGGCGAGGCCTCCCGCTTTAGTTTGCTAACTGGAATGTCATTGTTCGCGTGCGAGACACCGGTCAACAGAGTTTCAAACTACAGTCAGGGCGGATGAGCCGGAACCAATCAGACGTCAGGGTCCCCGGGTGCAGTCCCTCCCCCTCCAGTCTGTCTGATAGTAAACAAACGAGAGGCGCATGTGCTGGAGTGTTCCCTTCTCCCGGCTGCACGGCCTCACATCAGTGAGCAAACGTGAGCGGGAAGGGTGGGGAGCGGCACCAAGGAGGGACGATGAGAGGATCCCGTAGGAACACGGTGTCAATATACCGTGTTCTGTTCTCAGGATCACGCCCTGAGGAATTAGCAAATGCAAATTTCTGCAAAAGCATCAAAACGAAAAAGCTTAAATAGGAACGGAGTGGCTGATCTGCATCAGCTTGCTTTGCCTGATTGGGAGTTTCTGCCTCCGCCCACGGTTCTGTCTTGTTTACAGGTGGGGGGAAACCCTATTCCTATCTTGTTCCATGACTTCAACCTCCATGACTCAGCATTAGGCGCCTGCCTTTTTTTTAAATGACTGTATTTGTTCATGAATACAAATACTATTTTTGCATTTGTATTTGTTCATGAAAGCTAACTCTTCTCTTGAACTGCCACAAATTTGCCAAAACATGCTCCCCTGTTGTGTCGCCTGTGCTATTATTTTTCTGACAAATACACGACATGGTGGCGCTATTATTTACCTCCAGTAGTCAGATTGGTTTGAAAGTTCTCATGCAGCACTACAAAACACCTTTAGCCAGACTACTGTGTAATTTGGTGCACACCTTAAGGGGGCCGACAAGCACGGGTGTGCTAAATTTGAGCAAAATTGATGGAAAAACATGGCCACCATCAAGCAAAACAGCTCAGCAACCAATCGTTTTTTGCACTGCATGGCTACAAAGGAATGTGTTTTAATGGGGCTTGCGTGCATAAAAACGCTCATGCAGGTGCAATGGGATTTTGGCAACAGTGCAATTATGCATTATGTTATTTAAATTCAATTGAGACAGTCAAGCTGATATGAACAAATAATTTATTAACAAGAGTTGAAGGCATAAATAACCCCATCAACAAAGACAATACATGTACTATTCACTAGTTCATCAAGGTGTCAATACCCAATACTCGGAAAGTGAACACCATTTCTTTTTCCATGGAGTCAATTCCTCTTGCAAAGTCCTCTCTGACACTGCAAAGCACACTCCTCTGCAAGGAATCTTCCATGCCGTAGCAACACACAGGAATGCTCGGCATAGTTTCAGCATTGCGACATTCCTGTCTGGTTCCAAGAAACCACGCGGCCCCTCCAGAAACCAGCTGGGGTGTGGAATTTCTCCTCTCAGCAGCCCTCATGTTGCACCGAGCAAGCGGCGAGAGCTGATTAGCTGCACAAAGTACAGACAGTCTCAGGACAACCTGGCCTGCATATAACAAATAGTCTGGAAATGTGATCCTCCAAGCTCGTCGTGTGTCCTTGATTCCAGCTTCTCTCACATAAATCGGGACAGCCGTGGCCACGCTGTGCCGTCCCCTTGCAGAGCTGCAACATCTTCATCTGTACAGTTCATATCTGTACGTGGACCCAGAAAGCGCTCCTCTGTTTTTGCTGTGGTGTTAAGGCGCGCTTCAACGCTCCTGCAGGACCAGTTCAGGCACCCACTGGTTCATATGGCGGCTCTCCTGGCAGTAGATTCCCACTTCCTGGAGCCTACAGTGCTCAGCCTGGGGGTTCTGCGAGGAGAAACGTAAAAAACATAAGAAAATGAGGCTAACATTTGAGTCATAGACAAAAACAATTAGAATCGTAAATTGGAGGCAAAACACTTCCACTACAGTCCTGTAGATGGCGCTTATGGGCATTAAATGCTTTAAAACAACTAAATGTACTAAGTCTAAATGTACAAAAACATTCCCCCCAATTTTTTTTTATTAGTAGTTCTTAAGAAGACTCACTGTATGTGAAACAATACACCATTCTGGTCATGGGTTGCGTTTTTTGCAATCGTGCACACACAAACAATATGGCCACTCATGCCAAACTCATTTACTTCTACTTTTGGTTAGCAGTGTGTTCTGTTGCAGCAGACGCAAGCCCGGTTAAAAAAACAAGTCTGAGTCATCGTACCGTCACCAGCATGCAGTGCAGGTCTTTGGGCTCTTCCTGGTTGCTGTTGCCGTCCACAGCTCCGAGCAGCTGGCGGAGCCGCGTCACACCGGACACCCTCAGGATGGTGATGCCGCTGTCGCAGCAGAATGACTGCAGCAGGGTGAAGTGGATCTGCAGCGCCACATCGTCTTCGTTGTCGGTCGCCAGGACGCACAGGACCACGCTGTCCGGGTCCCTGGAGAGGAGGAGGGAGAGGAGGAGCAGTGTGGTGAGCTTTAGGTAACAAGGAGAGTCGTGTTGTTGTGCTTTATGTAACCGGCAGGCAACTCACGCGTTGAGGAGTTTAGCAGACTCATAGATGCCGACAGTCAGAAAGTCTTGTTTCTGAGCCGTCACTAGTAGCTCCTCCAGGGCCAGACCTGCTGATTGCATCCTGAAAGACGGACCAAAAAGCTGTTAGCACCGTGCATTGTGCAGCAACAAGAGGGCATGCAGGCTAATGCATGGTACCATGTATTGTCACAAGGGCCCAACAACAAGAGGGCATGCAGGCTAATGCATGGTACCATGTTTGGTCACAAGGGCCCAGCAACAAGAGGGCATGCAGGCTAATGCATGGTACCATGTTTGGTCACAAGGGCCCAGCAACAAGAGGGCAGGCAGGCTAATGCATGGTACCATGTATCTTCACAAGGGCCCAACAATGAGATAATAGAAGAATTTCCCTGCGAAAATAATAAATAATAGCAGTTGTATTAAATTCAACTAATGACTTTATTATAAAAAAATAAAACCAAAAATTAATTACAATTAAATAATGTGTTAATTTAATTTTCATAAATACAATTATAATAAATTGTAATGACTACAATTAAATAATTTATTTAAATATGATGAATAATTAATTTTAATAAAAAGGGGCAAACATGAATAATGAAATAAAAATGAAATAATGCTTTCAGCCTGCATGGATTCGTATTTTGTTGCAAGTTGTAAAAAAATTCAATCAAATCTGCATGAAACGATATCTGGTTACAATGCCTCACTATGCTATAAAAAGGGGGGAAATAATATCGTAAAATGTAATTATTTAAAAATATCTTCTTCAATAAAAAAATGGAAAATGCCGCTAAAATAGAAAATAAACAGCAAATAATGCAGCAAAACCTTTTTCTTGGGAGATAATTTGACGTTTATAATATTTCCATAGTGTCCAGTGCACGTGTGCAACATGCAAGTGCACCCATGCATGCTTTTTGCACACGTTTTCATCTACTGCAGCAAATAATAACATGCGTTTCACTCTCCTTGTGGGAAATAATGCACATGAAGGCACATGTCATGCCTCAGCCTCCACACGGCGCCCCTAGTCAGTAACGCAAGCCTTTAGCCCGGCAAGAGAGGATGAAAGGCGGCTTGAGCTCACCTGTTCTCCGTGACGCTGGAAGTAAAGTTCTCCTCGGGAATCATTCTTGCAACAACAAAAACATCAGCTGAGAGTGAATAAAGTCCTCGCGTGCAGTCGTGTGCGTGTAGTGGCGCGTGTGGCGACACTTCGCATAGCTTTAGCCAGAAGGAGAGGGGGTGGTGGGCGGGACCGAAACCAGCCGCGTGTTCCGATTGGCTGCCAGGAAAACGTCAACGTCTCCCTCCTGACTCTGCATGCATGCAATCAGAAACTGAAGGGCTTGGCTGTTTTTGTTTTGTTGGGGTAATTTCATTAGTCACGCTGTCATGTGATGCCACAGAAGAATAAGGTTTGTAAAAATAGACGACTTTGGATGCTAAATGGTGAATACAGCGGCCATGTCATGAAAGGACGAGGCGGGACATCTAGACTATTTTTAACAGTATTAAAAACACGGCATTGGCATTTTTGTAACCCAGATTATTATTATGATTATTATGATTATTATGATTATTATGATTATTATGATTATTATTATTATTATTATTATTATTATTATTATTATTATTATTATTATTATTATTATTATTATTATTATTATTATTATTATTATTATTATTATTATTATTATTATTATTCTCCTCCTCCTCCTCCTCCTCCTCCCCTCCTCCTCCTCCTTCTTCTTCTTCTTCTTCTTCTTCTATATTATTATTATTATTATTATTATTATTTATTAGTGGTCCATAAACTTAAATCATGAATAAATTACATTTTGTCAATAATATTTACAATATTAATAATTTCTGTATGTATTTCATTTCTATGTAATTTAATGCATGCATCAGGTTACAGTGGAATAGATCAGATAAATACATTTTAATTCATGAATTAAAATAAAAAACACAAAATAATGTGACATTTTCACTTCATTAATAGTGCTTTAATACTTTAAAAATGGGGAAAATGATTTTGAGAATAAAGTGGTAAATTGATGAGAAAGAAGTCATAATATTACAAGAATAAAGCCGTACATTTATGAGAATAAAGTTGTAAATTTATGAGAAAAGTCGTAAATGTATGACAAAAACAATCATAATATTATGATTAAAATTTACACAAATAAAGTGGGGAATTCATGACAAAAAAAGTCATATGACATGAATAAAGTCAATCTTACCTTTTGCTTCCAACAAACTTTTATTTATAACATGGCAGCAAAACAGAGCGGTTGAGCACAAACAAAAGTCACATAAGTCCCCCGCTTTCCATAGCTGTAAATTGATGACTTTGTCGTAAATGTACCAGTTTATTCTCTAAATCTCAGATTATTTTAATAGGAGGTGTTGCCTGAGACAGCTGTGGAAAGGGGGGACTTATGTGACCTTTGGCCTTGGTCAAAGGTCACATTAGTCTCTGTAAATTTCTGACTTTATTCTCATAAATTTACGATTTTTATCTCGTAGATTTGTGACTTTGTTCTCATAAACTCATGACTCTTAAAATTTACCATTTAAAAAGTGCTAAGTAATTTTTTTTTCAAAGTGTTTAAAAACAAAAAACAATATAGTTTTTGGGCGGCACGACAGTCGAGTGGTTAGTGCGCAGACCTCATAGCTAGGAGACTAGGGTTCAATTCCACCCTCAGCCATCTCGGTGTGGAGTTTGCATGTTCTCCTCGTGCATGCGTGGGTTTTCTCCGGGTACTCCAGTTCCTCCCACATTCCAAAAACATGCTAGGTTAATTGGCCACTCCAAATTGTCCATAGGTATGAATGTGAGTGTGAATGGTTGTTTGTCTATATGTGATTGGCTAGCGACCAGTCCAGGGGTGTACCCCGCCTCACGCCCAAAGACAGCTGGGATAGGCTCCAGCAACCCTGTGACCCTTGTGAGGAAGAAGCGGTAGAAAATGAATGTATTTTGTATTATGTATTGTTTTTTCTGTGATTGGCTGGCGACCAGTCCAGGGTGAACCCTGCCTCCTGTCCAAAGTGAGCTGGGATAGGCTCCTGCATACCCCGACGACACTAGTGAGGATATGCGGCATAAAAAATGGATGGATGTATTGGGTTTTTTTTTTAGTGGACAGCAACAAAATATTGCACTAAATAGCAGAAACACACACATCAATGGAATAGTATCACCTTCCTGCTTATTTGGATTTAAGATGACATCATACTGTGATTACATCAATGTATAAAATGATGTCATCTCTCATAACTACTACAAGAAGGAAGAGCTGTTGAATGTGCAAAACCTGTGATAAGCAATCTTTATTATTATCATCACCATTATTATTGGTACATCCTTCCAGCTGTCCCTACAACATACCAGATACACATCATCATCACGGCCTGTACTCGCCTCATGAATATCATGAAATGAAACAACATACAGTGTGTTGGTCTAACATATGACATACACACACACACACACGCAGTTATACCTGCAATACATAGACATCTGGTTAAGTAGCAGATTTAATTATGTTTAAAAAAGGACACAGTGATAAATCATTGCACAACAAAAATGTGAATTACAGTAGAATGAAAATTATTTTGTGTTTTTTTCCACACTTCAATGTTTCATATCATCAAACCAATTAAAATATAAGTCAATGACAGCACAACTCAACATATTAATGGAGCTCTATCAACCTGGAAAAGGCTCTAAACCATTTTTAAAGCTTTGGAACTTCAGCCAGCCACAGTGAGAGCCATTATCCACAAATGGTGAAAACATGGAACAGTGGTGAACCTTCCCAGGAGTGGCCGGCCAACCAAAATGACCCCAAGAGCGCAGTGACGACTCATCCAAGAGGTAAAGACCCCACAACAACCAAGGAAGTGCAGGTATCATTTGCCTCAGTTAAGGTCAGTGTTCATGATGAACAAAAAGGTTTACATTTTGCCAGTAAACACCTTGATGATTCCCAAGACTTTTGAGAAAATACTAGTGGTCTCACAAGACAATAGTTAAACATTTTTGGAAGGTGTATGTCCCATTAAATCTGGCGTAAAAGTAACGCTGCATTTCAGAAAAAGAACATATCAATAGTAGAATATGGTGGTGGTAGTGTGATGGTCTGTGGCTGTTTTGCTGCTTCAAGACCTGGAAGACTTGCTGTGATAAATGGAAGCATGAATTCTTATGAAGGAGAATGTACGGCCATCTGTTGGTGACCTCAAGCTGAAAGCAACTTGGGTTGTGCAGCAGGACAATGATCCAAAACACACCAGCAAGTCCACCTCTGAATGGCTGAAGAAAAACCAAATGAAGACTTTGGAGTGGCCTAGTCCAAGTCTTCACCTGAATCCTATTGAGATGCTGTGGCATGACCTTAAAAAGGCTTCATGCTGGAAAAGCCTCCAATGTGGCTGAATGACAACAATTCTGCAAAGATGAGTAGGCCAAAATTCCTCCACAGCGCTGTAAGAGACTCATTGCAAGTTATCACAAACGCTTGATTGCAGTTGTTGCCGCTAAGGGTGGCCCAACAAGTTTTTCTCCCTTAAAAATAAAAAGTCTCCTTTTAGAACTACATCTTGCATTCAGTTGTATTGTCATTGACTAATATTTAAATTTGTTTGATGTTCTGAAACTGTTAAACGTGGCAAACATGCAAAAAAAAAGAATTCGGGAAGTGGGCAAACACTTTTTCCACATCAAACATGAAAAATAAATTCTAAATTTATAGAAAGTCTCTTCTTTGTAGAGGCCTTTTGAAGAATTTCACCTTCACACCACACCTGGCAACCTGGTACATTTGATTTGATTGATTGCTGTGGCTCAAGCGTATAAGAAGAACAAAAACAAAACAAAGGAAAACAAAACGATTAGAAATGATTCATCCTTTTTTTCCATGAGGACAAACCTGCTATTTTATCAGATCTACTGCTCCATTTATTTAACCGGCAGTGTAAGAAATCCAGAGGCGTTTTCTGTCCACGCCCTGATCAACAGTCAAGGAAATGAAGCTTTTTCCGTGTTTGCAGTTCCATGTGTGGTAGGTGGTGGGAAGTGATGAAGTGGAATTAGATCATATGTTCCAATAGAAACCCCTCAGGAAAGTGTCAAATCAAGCGAAACTGGAGCGCCCATACCAAATACCACTCACTGTCATCTACGCACGCTATCACTTTCTCTCGTGATACAATCCAGTCCTGGCTCAAGCACCCGCGGTAAAGTGGATTACACCCTCAGTACCGCCCGTGATTAGAACAACAATGTGCTTTCATTTCATCACATGCTGTGATGTTGTCGTCAGACCGCTGATTACAGTATGTAGATGATGCACACAAGTCAGGTGATGCTACCAGCACATAGGAATGCAAAGTCTGTTGGAAGAAAAAATCCTGTACATTTCCTAAACAGAATTTAGCTGAGAAATTGTGGAAGTATAAATATTTCTTTTGGCATTGACCAGGTCATGTTTTTGAATGAAACATGTGGAATTCATTTGGATGAATCAAGCTTTGATCTCAATATTTTTATGCTCCATTTAAAGTCATTGAAACGGTCATTTAATAATTACAATTACAATTATGCACACTGTCAGGTGATGCTGCCAGCAGCTAGGAATGTAAATGGGGTTGGATCAAAAGACCAGTAAATTTCCATGGGAAATTCTAATTGAGAAAATAATATTTTAATTTGTTACCATTAATTTTGCTGTCATTTATACATCTTTGTCTTATATTTATTCATTCCTTTTCTGCCGCTTACCCTCATGTTAAACATTAATTACATTTGAATAAAATCCAATTTATAAACTGAAATTAACTTAAAAAAACAATTAAACTATGCACACTGTCACATGACGCTACAAGCAGCAAGGAATGCACAGTTGGTTGGAGAAAAAAATTCCAATCAATTTCCATGGGAAATTTAGCAGAGGAATTTTGGAAATATTCCAATTTGGACACCTGAGAATGAAAAAAAAGTGTGGCAGAGTTCATATTTTGTTTTGTCAGTACTAGACAATTTTTAATAAAACATGTATATATTTTTTATAATTATTTGTGCTGTAATTTATATACTTTAGGTCATATTTAATGAAATAAAAAAATTCTAACTCTCAAATTTTGAAATGAAATGAAAAAAAAATTAAAGTAAGCAAGCTTGCTTTAATTTAAGTATTTCAATGTGATCTTTAATTTAGTTTGATTAATGATTACAATTTAATATATATAAAATATATTTATTCTATTATATAAATGAATACACTATTATATATTAAAATCATTTTTTCCACAGAACAAAAATAAATCATTACATTTAGCTTATGGGCACTATCAGATGAAGCTACAAGCAGCTAGGAATGCAAAAGCTGGGGGAAAGTTGGGAGAAAAAAAGCCAGTCAATTTCCACTGGAAATTTAGCTAAGAAATTTTGTCATGAAAAATTCAACATTTTATTTTTCTTTAAATAATCTAATTAAATTATTTTCTTAAAATGCCATCTTTAATTTAAGTAATAATTACTACATGTAAGTCAGCTGTTGTAGGGACGGAGGGATAATTATCGGTACCAATATCAGCATAAAAATGCGAAATCGGTATTGGATTTTTTTTCCCCGATCATGAAAACTGAGATGAAAAAAATTCTGTATACAACACACATGTTCATTCCACCACAGGAGATATGTCATGTTACATATATATATCGGTATCGGCTGATAGCAGTATCGGAAATTGAGAGTTGGACAATATCAGTTTTTGGCAAAAAAGCCAATATCAGATATTCCTAAGCTGTTGTGATTCCCAACCAAGGTGCCTTGGCACGTGAGCGCTAATGAATGGTTGTCAATTTCACTGCATTGGTCTAAAAATGAGGAGTATAAATAATGTATCTTTACACCACGTATAGCGACAGTATATGGCCTTCCACTAAATGACAGAAACATCCACATATTCGCCCTTCATGTCATTGGAAAGTTTCCTTTTCTTTAAGGATAACAGGGACTCATTTGGCTTGTTTGGAATCACATGTCCAACATCAGACTATCGAGTGCTCATGTGATGTCATCATGGATGCATTATTCTTTTTTATATCGATATTTAGACGCACAAAGCAAAAACGATGCTTTCACACACTTAAAGCCTGCCTGCTATTGGAAAGCCTTTTTTAAAAAAAAAGCCTTCAGTGCTAAAAAGACATTTCTGGCTTGTCTTTTCTTGGTGTGTGTGTGTGTGTGTTCCTCTTCTGTTTAGCACAGGGTCACCGGACCAGAAGATCATGCAATCCTATTATGCTGTCGTCGGTAAAAGAGTGCTTTGGGATGGAAGCAAATGAAGGCTTTTTGGAGGTAAACATGTAAAAATGTACGTCCTCATCCTCATTTTGCTCACTGTTCAGAACTCAATCTTGCAGGCCGGGAAGGTCTCATCCTGCATGGCCACGGTGCTGTTGGACCCCAGGACCACGATTCCCAGCTCCCTCTGCCTCTCCAGGGTCTGCTGGTACCAGTCCTGCATGGACCCGGACTCCAATGTGGGGATGAGCGTCACCTGGTGGATGCGGACAGGTGAGACAGGTGACGTCTCGCCATTGATTCTATATTGAATCTTTACAATGCTGTACAGTTTTAGTGTGTCCAACTTCCTCTCACTGCCGCTTCGCCATCTCCTTTCTATACTATGTGAGGCAGTAGAAGCCTCTGCCCTATGTTACCAGGGAACTGGGTTAATGATACTGTCATGAAGTCTACCTAGCAACATGTAACAAGTCCTTTCTGACATCACGATGCAACATAAGATGTGTGTGTTGTCACCTGCATGGCGCCAGGCCAGCACGACTTGCCATCAAGGAGAGCGTCCAGCGTATGCCTCATAAGCTCCTCCCTCTCAGGACAGTCGCCGCTGATGATGTAACAGGAGGACCGTACGCTTTTGAAGAAGTCCACACTGACTGTTGGGGACGAAGCCCCGGAGGGAACGTAGGCCAAGTCCACATAGACGCTCACATCCTCAGCAGGGACCAGCTTGGAGTCTGGAACGGGAACACAAAGGGGGTCCATAAACAAGGCAGCAAGAAGACGTTTCAGGTGATCGATCATACCTGCATTGACGGAGGATTTCGCTGGTGCTGGGCGCTGGCTGCTGGCGGAGGACGTGCGTGATGGTACAGCATTGTCTTTCCTGCCTTTCAGGACGCCACTTCCTGCCTTGCTTTTAAATGAGCTTGCTCTTTGGGAGCCTTCCATCACCTGAAACATACGGGACTTGACTATCAAATGTTTATTTATGGTTGAAACACCAACAATTAATGAGGGTCTGAAGATATAGCAGATTTCAGTACATGGCAGCAACCACCAGAGGGCACAATGAAGTCACACACTACTTCATGTACTAGTTTGCATCTGTATAGATCAATATAGAATCCTCTGAGCTCAATGAATATATAGATTTTATTTATTGATATTCACATCAAACTCACCCCAGCTGTTTTTCCGCGCACTGAACTTGATTTAACCTTCTTTGCGGCGTCAGACTGCGGAACAGGCATGGTGGCATCCGGACGAGGAGGCAGGGGTGGGCTATCCCTGAGCCGGGCCGGAAGGGGGTCACGGGGCAGAGCTTGACTGCTGCGGAGGTGTGGCAGCATGCTGCACGACTCGTCTTCATCTGAGTCCAGGACTCCATCCGCCGTTGTGGACGGGCAATCTTCCATGCAGACGGGGGTGTTTGATTCGCTGGGTGACACGTCTTTTGCAGGGGTGGTGTTGTGGTTGCTGCTGTGATGTTGTGGTCCAAAAGCGCCTCTGGAGGCTTCGCTGATACCCGAGTTGGAGTCGAACGCTTTGAAATGCTTGAACTCACACGGGGACACCAGACACAGGTCTACATCGTGAACTGCAGACGCCTCAAAGTGAAGAGTGCTAGGGGCCGGAGGACGCCCCATCTCCGAACCCAAAGACCTTAAGGGCTTCTTCATGGGTAGCGATACAAATTGTCCTCCGTTGGTGTGAGGGTGATGAATGCCGTCGTCTAGCTCTCTCTGACTCCCTATAGCTGGTCCCTGTTCCAAAGACATGGACAGCGACTCGTCCACTTCTGTGGACTGAGGCGAGCTAACCTCTGCCGGCATGGAGTGGGTGGAGGTGGAGGTGTTGGCCACAGAAGGGGACGGGTCGGAGGCTCCGTCTTTTAGTGGAGCAAGAGAGAAACCCAGAGAGAAACTTAGGTGTTTCTCTCTGGGGTTCTGTGGGTTCTCTGGAGCATTCCAGGGCCGGTTCTTGGGCTGGGTGACTTCAGTTGGTTCCTGCTGGGCTTGAAGCCTGCTAAGAGTGTCTCTGTTGCACCACACGTCATCCGGAGACAGACAGTAAGGCGTGTGACCTGCACTGTTGGGTCTTGAATCCGAGGAAGCGTTCTCCACGGTTTCCTCATCTGGGCTTGCCTGGTTCTCTGGGGAGGATCGTGATGGAGGGGTGGTTCTCAAAGCTCCGTCCAGGAGGGTGTATTCAGTGGGGGTCAAGTCTAACTGAATGTCTTGCTCGTCCTTTGGCGTCTCCTTCAATGGGGATGGGAATCCTACCACCTTGGCTGGTTTCTTACCAAGTCCTGACTGGACTACAGTCTGGTCACCCAAACATCCGAGTTGTTTCTGATTTTCGGTCTGCTTCCCTTTATCTGCCTTGTCCCCCGCCTCTTTCTCCATTTCCTCTCCAAGGATGAGAAAATCAGCAGTCATGTCCTCAGGGGTAGATATTTTTGAGGCACGAGTTTCGTTCATAGGATCTTGCTCCGCACCGAGGCCATCCGGCTTTGGGACTTCCATTGCCGCCTCATTGTCAGGTTTTGATTCAGTCTTGCTGTGTACATTCTTGCCAGGTAACTTCTGGGTCTTTTTGGGTCCTGCTTTGGAGTCATTCTTCGCTTCCTTTTTTTGCTTGTTGTCATTCTTTGGTTTGGAGATGGGCAACTCCTTCTTCCCTGTGCCATTCCTCACCACGCCATTCTCTTCCCTGCTGTTTGTTTTTCCATTCTTCTTCCCGTCGTTCCCGCTAGCTTTCTTTAAACTATTCTTCTCTGTTACCTTTTGCTTTTTGGCTTTATCAAAATCTCCATGAATTAATTTCACCTTTGCATCTTTCCCATGTTTGGGAGGCACCTCCTTCCCATTAGAGTTGACAATATCCTGGCTCTCGGCCCTTTTGGTCTTCCCCGTGTTCACCAACTTCTCCAGTTCCCCGGTGGTCACTGTGGGTTTCTGGAGGAAGGCCAGAGTCTTCAGCTTGTCTAGCCCCTGCAGCAGTTTAGCCTGCGGAGTGACACCGGGGAACAGCACTCGGACCACCTTCTCCTGGGGGCACGCTGGATGCCACACAAGCAGGGCGGACACCGAGGCAAGGGCAGTGAGAGGGAGCGCTTGGGATTGGGGTCCAAATGACACAGGATCAGGCCAGTGTTGCATGAACGTCTGGTACTCCTGGCTGTTTTTGGCGGGGTTGAGGATATATAAATCCAACTGCCCCACTCCCATCTTTTGGAACAGGGTTATTGGCTCGGGGGCGACCCCTTCAGGTCGAAACATAGGCTGGGGTCGGATGTCTAACCTCTTCAACAAGTGTACGGTGAGAGCTGCCTGGTCTGTGCTCTTAAGTACACTGTCCACACCTGACGAGACATAGGACACCAAGACGTCATACGACTACTCTTACGGGAAAAGATGACCCTGCATGCAAATGTAGGTCTACTCTATTTTATAATATATATATGTTTATTTTTTAGTTTATTTATTACATATTTTTAATCATAGAAATGTCCTATGACTTAATTTTAAGTGGAATTTTTTTTAATTGTTAAATGAGAAAAAAGTTATAACTCAGGATGTCCGATATGCTGATATTGTCCAACTATCAATTTCCCCTACGGATATCAGCCGATACCGATATGTAGACATGACATATCTCCTGTGGTGGAATGAACACATATGTGTTGTGTTTAGCTTTTGTTTTATGTTGGTTTTCATGGTGTAATAAAAAATCATAACAACAACGTTTTTCCCATATAATGTCATATATAGAGAAGGAATTGTAAAATAAGACATTTTCACTCAAAAATAAAGAAGTCGTGTTATGAAGAAAAGAATCATTATTTATCATAAAAATCACAGAAGTCCTATGTTGATGACCAAAAAATCCTTCCAGTGAATATGATTTTTAAAAAATGTTAACTTTCAACAAAAAAAAGAACATAATTACAAATAATTCTAAGATGATAAAAATAAAGCAAAAATATGCAAAGAAAAAAATTAGTGGTAATATCTTGGGAATTTTATGGGAATAATGTTATTTATCTTATTACATAAAGCTGCAATTGTCTTCACATCATGAGAATTCCGGTGGAATATTCGTAGAAAATGTCATTTTCATGATTTTATGAATATACCATCAAATATTACCGATATATATATTTTTTTCTTTTACATATTCAGGTTGAATTTGATACTCACAAGGCTGCTGTTCCACCTGCAACTTACTGGGGGCGTTAAAGAACACAACTCCAAGCTCTGGGGAGATGAGCCTCTTGGATGAGTCCTCTGTTCACAACCACAACATCCAGTAAAGACACAATTACACAATTTTTGTGTTTACCTTTATATCTGGTTACACATTTGAAAATACTGTAAGAATGCCACCTTTATGGACTTGGCATCTTTATTTTAATGTCAGATTAACCTCTACATCGACATGCATGTTTTTGGAATGTGGGAGGAAATTGGAGTACCCAGAGTACCCACGTACACACAGAGATGCCCAAGCGGAGAATCGAACACAGGGCTTTGCTATCTCCTGATTGTGTGGCCAACATGCTAACCACTCACTCACCGTACATTGCTACTTATCATAGATTAAAAAAACGTATTTCTATCTGTGACGGATTTAGATTAATCATGAGTCTGTTTCCAAAATGCAGTTAATCACAATGAAATATTTGAATCAACTGACAGCTCTAGTTTCCAGCAACATTAGCTAGAACCGGATATTAGCATTTTATTTTTAAAAAACACCATGGATCATTGTTGAAGATGGAAATTAAATGCTGCATATCCAACCGATTTTTGCTATGTGGAGGCATGCTGTTACCGCAAAAGTGTTTCTTCACATAGTTGAGAAAAAAAGAAAAAAATTCCATGAGGCAAAACAAACTTTTTTGTGTGTAAAAATGTCAAACAAAAACCTTCTAACAATGCCAATATAAAATGTATAATTCAAAAACTGAAATGTCACAAACTGTGAAATTCCAATTATTCATTCATTCATTCATTTTCTACCGCTTTTCCTCATGAGGGTCACGGGCGGTGTTGGAGCCTATCCCAGCTGTCTTCGGGCGTGAGGCGGGGTACACCCTGGACTGGTGGCCAGCCAATCACAGGGCACATATAGACAAACAACCATTCACACTCATATTCATACCTATGGACAATTTGGAGTGGCCAATTAACCTAGCATGTTTTTGGAATGTGGGAGGAAACCGGAGTACCCGGAGAAAACCCACGCATGCACGGGGAGAACATGCAAACTCCACACAGACATGGCCGAGGGTGGAATCGAAGTCGGGTCTCCTAGCAGTGAGGCCTGTGCGCTAACTACTTGGCCGCCGTGCAGCCACTATAAATAGTTGTTTACCTTTAAAGTAGATGCCATTTATTAACTATGTACATACTGTAAGTACACTGAAGTGTCATTTCAAAGCATGATGAAAGTCGTCACTTCAGTTGGCCACTTGGTTTAGCAACTGATTGGTCATGACAAGTTCTTTTTCCACAAATAGAAAGACGGTGCAAGGTTTTATTGCCTGATGACTTCCGCTTTCAAACCACTGCTTTGCATGAAATCACGTCCAACGTTGCTGATCAAAAATATGGTTTTACTAGAGCGATTTTTGCCACCGAAAGACTGGCTGAAAGTCTGCACCTTAAAAGTTCAAGTTCAAGTTGAGTTAAAAAACTGATAAGCCATACGTCACCTTTGACATCAGAAGCCAAGTCCGACTCTGCCACCTTCCTCTCCAGGAAGCTGTTGACCCCAGTGAGGTTCTCCGTGCCCACGTGCGTCAGCACAACAGCATCAATGCGGTCCAGGTGGCGGACCAGCTTCCAGAAGCATGCCTGCGGGTCTGAGCCGCCGTCGAGCAGCATCGTGAAGCCGTTGACGGCAAAGAAGGCGCAGTCGCCATGCCCGGCGGGGAAGACATAGCAACAGGGGCGGGACAGTTTGAGGAAGCCAACGGTGGCCGGGGGGGGCAGGAGCTCGAATGGTGACAAGGGGGAAAGGGTACCGGAGACGAAGGAGGTGAACTCCCCCAAGGCAGACATGGCAGGAAGGACCTCTGGGGGGTTGATATGAAGTGTGACAGGACCCCGACAAGGCTGGAGGGTTTTCCTCCAGTGGGCTGCGTTGTTGGGGCAGCACAGAGTCAGGTTGAGCTTCCGGCAGGCAAGGTGGTCTTCATCTGGGAACTGAAACTCCCACCATTAGTTCTAGTTGCAAGCATGTGATCGTCCAAAACAGTTTTACCTGGTCTACTATGTCTTTCAGCTGTTTGGGGGAAAAAAGGCCCCTGTGAAAGAGAAGGTCGCCGCTGTCTTCCACACTCTGTCCGGCCAAGATCAGCAGCTTGTGAGCCGATTCCCGGGACAACAAAGCACTCACCTAACCAGGTGAGAAGGAAAGACATCAAGATGTGAGACACACCATCTTTATTGTACACAGTGAAATCAACCGGAAAGGAATACAAATCCTGAACCAGTTTCCTGACATAAGTGAATTTCCACCAAGTAGGATTCCTTATGGAATATTTTAGTAGTAGAGCTTAATAAACCTGTTGGCAACCTTTTAAATGTCGTTATTAACATTGTTGCAGCCCTCTAGACAAGAAATACACCCTTACATTCGTATTACCCAATATTAGTACTGTGCTTTCTTTTTACCGAGTTCAAAACTACTGGACTGCGATTGGCAGAACTCATCGCCAACACGGAGCAAACCTCGGCACAGTCAATTGTTTCATGTCTTTTGTTTATTTTTAAAATGACTGTATGATATGTTTAATGTTGACAACTCCCTCTTTTTACTTTCCGCCCTGCTACTTAAATGAGTCATGTCGGCTTATGCAAATCAATGGGCCAACATGCATCAGGAGTAGTTTGAGATGTCTTTTATCCAATTTACAGTACCACTCAAAGGTTTGGAGACACCTTCTCAATTAATAGCATGAGCAAGTGTCTCCAAACTTTTGACCACTCCTGTACTGCATGTTCCCAGTTAATTGTTGTTCTCCTTCCTTCCATCTCTCACCTCCGAGTGGGCCTGTTCCTGAGATGGAGCGATCACAACATGAATGTCCAACCCTCGGCCGTTGTGGCGCAGGCACTTGTGTCCTTGTGTGGAAAAGACATGAGAAGCAGAAGACAAAAATGCAAGAGATGGTCAAGGCAGACGAGGACAGGAGGAAAGAAGTGGAAGGAGCAGAGGAAGTCAGATGAAAGTGTGAGAGCCCCCGGGATGACATGCCAGGTTGACTCAGGATGAGAGGAGGAAGTGGATGCATTAAGGCCAGATTCATAGAGTTTTGATTGATGCATGGTGCCTTGAAGCAATGGTGTGCCCTACTTGGCTGTGACCAGCAGGGGTGCTATAGGTTCAATCTTAACGCTCTGGTAACTATGTTAGTTGTGCTACTTATTGCACAGAATGTAATGTTTAATTGTGACCAAATATAAATCCATAAAATTCTCAGAATGGTGGAAAAACTGAGGACACACACAATTTTTCATTCATTTTCACTTCCTGTCGATGTAATAGTCATTGTCCCAATACTTTTGTCCATTCAGTGAATGTAACGTAAGCATGTAAATATTCCTCTGTGCACTGGAGGGGTGTGGGCGTTTATTGTTTTTGTGTCCTAAGGGTCTAACAATCACCTTGCTGCCCCTCACTTTCCTTCCTTCCTTCCTTCCTTTCCTTCCCCCCTAGCCAAGCTGGCGTGTTACTGAGGCAACATCAGAACCCGTGAATGTCCATTTCTGTTTGTTTCTTTACATGATTTTTCAGTACCTGCACCCTTGAAGGAGGCAGTGTGATGGGAGAGGAACTCCTGTAGGTAAACGTCCAGGTCGCAGTCTTCCAAGTCCACGCCCCACGAGCGAATCCCTTGCAGGCAGGATGGGAGAGGTCACATGATGATGTGGCAAGACGCTAAAATACTCAACTGAGGGCGTGCAGCAAAGTGGGCTGAAGGTTTGAGCTTTTAATTACATTTCAAAAGCACTTAAGCTGAAAGTCATTAAAAGTTGATGCGTTGGTGGAAAATGCTTTTCACAGGCCAGGACGGGAAGAGTGACTCCTCTTTGGCTTCCACTTTATTAGGTACCTCTAAACAATGGAATGCAGTGCTTCTCGTCCTTTTTTCACTCAAGTACGCCCTGTTTGGATGGAAAACACAGCGCTCTAGTACCACTAGTTGATTCTTTACTGCCTAAAAAACTGGAACATTCGAATAATAAAACAACCAAATAACCAACTTAATTACAAATAAAGCTTTGTGCAACCTTTCTCGGGGCTATAATAAAGTTGCCTTTAATATAAATTTTTACGTTTTTGTATTTACTTTTAATAAAATGTCAAATAAATAGTTAGCATGGAAACGGTTAGCATGTTAACACCTAGCATTATAGCACCAGTGTCACTGAAAGATAATATCTGAAAAAAATGGTAGCATGCCAATGTTGGCATACTAACATTGCTGACATGCAAACTGTTAGCATGCTAACACCTGACATGAAACCACTGTTTGAGTTTCTACTTTTGAAAATAGCAAAAAGCTAATAATAATGCAAAAAATCTTGCAGTTAACGTGCTAACACCAAACATGAAAACATAACTTTGAAAATAAGAAAATAAAGCTAAAATACAAATTTTTGCATGCTATCAAAATAGCACTGCCTTATTACATAAATGTATTCATATAAAAATGTCTCAAATGCTAATATGCTAACATTAGCATATTAACAACACTAACTGTTAATATGTTAACATTGAACATAACACAGTCTATGTAAGTTTATACTTTTGAAATAGCTAACATGTTAACAATGTTAACATGCTAATAGTTATCTTGCTAATAGTTAGCATGCTAACAACTAACATGAGACCACTGTCTATCTAAGTTTATAGATTTGAAAATAGCAAAAAACTAATATGTAAAAAACCCATTGTCTATATAAGTTTATAACTTTGAAAATAAGAAGAAAGCTAACATGCTAATTTTAAAAATGCTAGCATAATAGCACTTACTGATTCCATTAATTTATACATATAAAAATGTTGTATATGCTAACATGCTAACATTACTATAATGTTAGCATTTGTATTACATTAGTATACTGTTAGCATGTTAACATTGAACAAGAAAACATTGTCTATTTAAGTTTATACCTTTGCAAATAGCTAACATGCTGACAATGCTAACACCTAACATAAAACCACTATGTAAGTTTATAGTTTTGAAAATAGCAACAAAAACAATATGCTAATTTTAGCATGCTAATAATGGTAACATTCTAGCTGTTAACACCAAACACTGTCTACATAGGCAAAAAGAAAATCAGAAAATTGCTGATATGCTAATGTTAGCATGCTAATAGTTAGCCAGCTAACACAGAAAATGAAAACACAAGTCTATACCCTTAAAAAAACAAAAAAGCTAACTCGTATTGTACAGCCTCACCTGAGGGATTGTTCAAAGAAAATTCCCAAAACACTGTGGCCCAGGCCGAAAAGAATATTCTGTCTTAGACGTGGTCTGAATCGGACATATAAGAAATTTGGATTCATTTTCAATGAAGAAATGTCTCAGGAAATGCAGAATTGTGCAAAATCGTTTGAAAACTGTGGGAGTAGTTAGTGGTGGAATTTTTTTTAAATGGCTGAGCAGGATATTATATGTATAATAATACACTGAAACGCACTTCACATTCTATGGAAATGACAGTTTTATTGTGCGGGGCCACACTTTGAACACCCCTGCTCCTCTATTGTATAAGTCAAGCTTTGGGCTCACTTTTGACATAACAACACCCGTCTTTGAGCTTTGAACCTAACGACCTGCTTATTAATTATGCCTAAGTGTTTTAGCAGGTTGAAATGAGTGGAAATAATGGTCATATCTCTGAGCAATATGTTGTGATACGTTGCATCGCATGACACAGCGCAGGTGTTCCTAATAGTGAGGCCTGTAGGAAGACTTAAAGAAGACATTTATATTTATTTACTGAACATTTTCAGTGAAAATGGCGTCCATAATCCATCCGTCCCTCTATTCGTCAATGAATAAAACCATACATAGATAACTTACATAACGCGTGTTTTTCAAGCTGAGATGTCCAATAAAGGACACACTGGCTGGTGGCCATATGACGCATTCATGGTCAATCGGATGCCGCAATGCTGAGAAGAATTAAAGCCTTTTCTTTGTGTGTAAAATGTGATGGAAATACCTGTCTGGATGTGTTGGCAGACGTGTCGTGCGTGTCGGTGGTGAGCCGTGCGTCCAATGATGATGAGCAGCGAGTATTTGTTGCGCTGGAGGAGACTCAAGTCCACGCAGTGTCTCGCCTCCTGCTGGACCTCCCTCTCCTGCAGCCGGCCGGACGCCATGTTGGATGCCGCCTGTGACGTCATCCAAGGAGATCGCTGGTGGAGTCGACCCTGGAAGAAGGAACGCATATGAGTGAGATTAGTTATTATTTATGCATATTTATGGTATTCAATATGCAGTATACTCAGATAAGGTAAATACGTGATTTTTACATACATACAATACTTTTGATTTATACATATTTTGTTCCACGTTTGATTGACACATTTTTAAAATTATAGCTATTTACTTTATATTATTATATATCATATATATTATTATAATTATGTTTTTACACCATCATTTATAATATTTTTTATTTACTGTATTTAGTTAAATCAATTTTTTTTTAGTTACAGCAACATACCAATAAGTGATGCTTATATAGAAAAAAATGTGTATGCAGTTTTGTCATTCGGGTGCTGATAAAATACATAAAATTGTTTTGTTTTTTTATCACAAATGTTATGCAAGGCCACACTGGCATACTTTATTGTCAAAGGACGCACAATGACACAAAGTCAAACAACCATTGGATGGTAATTTTCTCTTTTGTAACAACATCAAACAGAAGAGTTGAAAGACATATTAAACACATGAAATACACATATCATAGACCCGTGTGGGTGTACCTAATGTTGTGACCAGTAGATTTACCAGATTTACAAAAAGAGGAAGTGGTTTCTTTAAATTCACAACAGTCCTCGTTCCACAGTCGTCGAGTGCTTTCACAAACACTTGAGGACGTAAAAGTTACAAGAAGTCCCCCGGGGACAGCTGCACAGCGTGCCGATACGTGCACCTTTCCGCACAGCGCACGGCTCCCCCGCATCGCACTGAAATTATACCAAGAAATGGAAGACACAAATGAATACAAATAAGTGGGACAACAATGTATACATAAAATACATTTTACATTTTGTAAAAAGGCTCACATAGAGGAATATTGGAGGAAATATACCAAAATGTTGGAAAAATAAAAAAAGAAACAAAAGAAGCTATATTGAAGGTAACACTGAAAACAACTACATCAAAAATTTAATTAATTTTGTAATTGTGCACCAAGAAAAAACAAAATACATTAACAAATACAATTCCATTGTTAATTTAACATAAAAATGTAATTTCATTGTAAGTTTTTATTAGACATTAATATTTTCTTTTGTTGACTTTTGCACCAAATTCGAAAGACAAGACAAGACACCATCTGAATAAAAAAATAAAATAACTAATTGCATTATCAGTGAATTTAAATGATAGAAGCGATGTAGATGAAGAAACAAATAATATAATAAGATTACTATTAAATGAAAAAAGATAATATAGGAGCCTATTCCAGCTGTCTTCGGGTGAGAGGCGGGGTACACCCTGGACTGGTGGCCAGCCAATCACAGGGCACATATAGACAAACAACCATTCACACTCACATTCATACCTATGGACCCTCGTGAGGAAAAGCGGTAGAAAATGAATTAATGAATGAAAGATAAAATAGGAGCTGACAGGACACCAGCTGAATAAAAATAAAATAAAAAGGCCATGTTCATGAGGAATACTTACAGACGGCAGCCAGCCAAGCTTCTTCTCTGAGGGAATCTCTTTATTCCTCAGCTTCTCCAGGACTTCTTGTAAAGCATCAATCTGCATTCAAAATGTATATCAATATATGATCAAACACACTCATATCCCACTTTCATCTCACCAGATCTTTCTCCTGTTGTCTTTTCAGTGTGAAATCCACCGAGCGTGCCTCCATGGAGGCGTCCTCGGCCCGAGCCAGCCACAGGAAGTCGGTGCAGCAGCAGGCTGCAACGGCAGCAGCAAGAAGGAGGGCTCTGGTGCTGACCATGGTGCTGTTGTTGGGAAAGAAGACGTATTTGTGAAGGTTTCCTGGAGCATATTTCATCTTTATAGGGGCTTCTGACATCATCGGCATCTGAAATATTGATGGAGACGGTGACCTGGGCCACCCCGATCATCACCTTTAGATGGTACATTGTGTCCATTGGATGTATTTGATGAATAAATGGATGGGTGAGTCATTGTGACCACAGCCAATATGTCTTTTCATACGTCCTGACGTTTGCTGTCCATCCTGCATGTCCAATAGGACAAATAAAGCCGGTAGCTGCCTGGTTAACCTGCATTGACACCAATCTGTAATCACCATACAATTTCCGCTTGCTGGAATAACTGAAAAG
Organism: Doryrhamphus excisus; assembly: GCF_037039965.1. Taxonomy (NCBI): domain Eukaryota; kingdom Metazoa; phylum Chordata; class Actinopteri; order Syngnathiformes; family Syngnathidae; genus Doryrhamphus; species Doryrhamphus excisus. Next base: position 4,266,027 of record NC_136370.1, read on the forward strand.
CAGTAACGTCTATATAACATGACATCACCACCATTACCTATTATAGCTTTATATCATAATATGGAGCTATATTTTAAAAATATCCATTATTAGTGCAGGATTAAAACTGAACAGGTGTTATAGTACCAAAACATGAGGTACACTTTCACAGTATAATGACGTTCAATACAAAAGCTGTATAAGAAAATCATTTTATGCAATTCAAATGGAAACAAAAATAAAATAATCCAAACAAAATCATGCAGTGTTATATAAAATGATTATTTTATCTAATGCGTGTCTTTGAAAGGCAGATGTTTAGATACTTAGATATATTCTTTAATATTTAATCCAACTTTAAAAATCAACCATGAATACGTCGTTCACTACCAGTCTATTTTGTTATTGTATAACTCCATTCGTCCACACGAGGGCGGCGTTTTCTTTTCGGAGCATTTAAACACGCCGATCAAGAGTCAAACCGGAAGTGTACTGTTCGGTTAGCCTGCTAGCAGGGAACAGTCGTCGTAGTCTTCACTTTAGGTGTTCGGCAAGTGCAAGAATGTCCGAAAGAAAAGTATTAAATGTAAGTATAGAGCCAAAAGATCCATTTGTTAGAAGTAGCTGTGAGTGAAGTGGGGGGGCGGGGACTACAGAATAAGCTAGGTTACTTTTAACTATGTAAGCCAGGATTGCTCGTGTACACTCATAAGAATACAACAAATGTATTGTTGTATATAGAGTTTATTCACACGTGCTCTCTTTACTTTCTCTTTACAGAAATACTACCCCCCGGACTTTGATCCGGCCAAAATCCCCAAACTTAAGCTCCCTAAAGATCGACAATATGTGGTCAGATTGATGGCCCCCTTCAATATGAGGTCAGTGAACGTCTGTGCTGGAAATCGATTGAGAACATTAGTAAGAGTTTTTTGTTCTGTTGCAGGTGCAAAACATGTGGCGAGTACATCTACAAAGGAAAGAAGTTTAACGCTCGTAAAGAAACCGTCCAGAATGAACTCTACATGGGACTCCCCATCTTCCGTTTCTACATCAAATGCACTCGCTGTCTGGCTGAGATTACATTTAAGGTGATGTTTTACTTGAAATCTGTGCAGAGTGATGTTGCAAATGCTGAAAGTGTCAACTTTAAAACTCTTTATAGACTGATCCAGAGAACACGGACTACGCCATGGAACATGGTGCTACCCGAAACTTTCAGGCAGAGAAACTCATTGAGGAAGAGGAGAAGAGGGTCCAAGAAGAGCGGGAAGAGGAGGAGCTGAACAACCCCATGAAGGTAAACAACCAGCATCACAAGCTGAGGGGGAGAGAGTCTTGATGGTTTCTGGCTCTCCTACCAGGTGTTGGAGAACCGCACGCGGGATTCCAAGATGGAGATGGAGGTGTTGGAAAACCTCCAGGAGCTGAAGGATCTCAACCAGAGGCAGGCTCAGGTGGACTTTGAAAGCATGCTCGGCCAGTACAGAGAGATGGAGAAGAGAGAGAGGGAGCGGGAGAAAGAAGAAGATGAGCGGGAAACCAAGTGAGTGAGGATGTTGGTTGTTTTCTGGGGTTTTTTTTGCTGACGGAGTGTTCCACAGAGACATGTTGGACCGAGTCCTCGTCAAAAGACTGCGAGACTCTGACTCTGACAGTGAAGAGGAGAACAGCAGCAGCAATGTGGAATCCAAGAAGTCCAGCAGTGATAAACCTACAGACATCCTAACAGCGGACAAACCCACTGAAACACAAGTATGTATGACCACTGACCTGCTGTACTCATTCTCTCGCTGTGTCTTCCAGCACAAGACGTGTGCTCCAGTTCTCAGATAAAAAAATGCTCAAGGCAAACAAGCACCTTGTTGAGTCTTTGTAGTGAAATTGAGATCTACGTATCCACTCTTTCATCTGTGAATGACGCTGGGACTAGGACTGTTGTTTGCTAAATACAAGGATGAAGAGTCTTGAACCAGTCATGATGTGCTATATACGTATATATATATATATCACTATATGGACAGTTACTATGGTACATATAATGTCATTGTATGGTCATATCACCTCGTACTTCAGCGCGGGACAAAAAATTACAACATTTTAAAATTAAAAAAAAAAAACCTTGTATTAAGTAACTTGTATTATGGAAAGCAGGAAGTGAACAAATGTAACAGTTACTGATTGTAAAAGTACCAGATGGAGGGGTAGGATTTAATAAGCTTTGCTTCTTCCTACTCCTTTTGGAAATGTGGAACTGTGAACTGATTATGTGATGCACTCAATTGTAATCTGATGCATGTTCAAATGAAATAAAACAATTACCATTTTTTGTGAGGGCTATACCATCAAAGTAGGTATTTGCTGTGAAGTCCGTTGTTAGCTAGCTCATATTAATGTGTGTTCTCGTGCTAGCATGCAGAGAAAAGGGAAAGATGTGTTGATGTTTCACATAGGATTGTGAATGATGGTCAAAATAAAAAAAAAAGTGCAGTTCCCCTTTAAAATTTCCTTTTAATGCATAACCTTCTTCATGCAACAAGGCAAGATGCCTTTTCACTTCCTGGTTGTTGCAGAGCATGTATTTAAATGGCAAAGAATGCAGGCCAAGCGCTTATAAAAAGCCACCTGTTCCTGTTGTGCGTTTCAGTAGAGTTGCATCATACGTTTTTTGTGCCTTTTGTTCAAAGAAACAAAGAAAGTAAAAGATGGAGACAGTTTTGAATGAGTCCTCTTTATAAAATATAGTAGTGTACTTTTTGTGAAATCGACTCGTAATGAGTCAAGCGTTCCTGCATTCTTTCTCATCGCCATAATAGGGCGACTCCACTGTTGGTGAAAATGAGCTTTCATTTCACCTACAGTATCATGTTGTGTCATAGAATACAACAAAATTGTAATTAAGTTTCTTTTTGCTTGATGTTTGCAGACGACTTGTGCGAAGAGAGCCAAGGTGGAGAGCTGGGAGAGGAGCGTGGGCACACTGGGTGGTAAGGGCTCACTTGGATCCCTTGTAGTACGCAAGAAACAAGCGGTCAACATCACCACCAAGCCAGTGCAGAAGTCAGTCACAGGTATGTCATCATCAGGTAACCATAGATTTAGATGTACACTTAGATTTAGATTAAGACTTATTGGACATTATACAACACGTCTCTCTTGCTCTCTCACCTTTCGACAAGATTCAAAGACGTCGGTTGCCAGCACCAAAGCTCCTCCCATCGCAATGCAAAACGGATCGTCCTCTCTCGGCTTGCTGGGCGCTTATTCAGACAGCGAGAGCAACGACAGCGAATGAGGATTAAACTGCCGTCCGGTGGAGTCAATGACAGAACGATGTGCTATTTTGTACAAATAAAGTAAAAGCGTGTCATTACATAAATATATTTTAGTCCTTACTGTGTTGACCTTTTGTGCATGCAGAATATTTCATTCAAACTAAGGCTAGAGCTTTAGGCCAGAATTATTTTTTTTATCCCCACAATTTAATTTTTGTATCAACCACCAAGCATACATTTTTGTTTGTATTCATATTAAATTCTCCCTAAAATGTTTTTGTACTGATTATATATGTATATACAGGTAAGGGCCAGAAAATTAGAATATTTTCATAAACTTGATTTATTTCAGTCATTGTGTTCAAAAGGTATAACTTTTACATTATATTTAATCATTGCACACAGACTGATGCATTTCAAATGTTTATTTCTTTAATTTTGATGATTATAGGTGGCAACAAATGAAAATCTGAAATTCCGTGGGTCAGAAAATTAGAATATTACCTAAGGCCAATACAAAAAAGGATTTTTAGAAATGTTGGCCAACTGAAAAGTATGAACGTGAAAAATATGAGAATGTACAGTACTCAATACTTGGTTGGAGCTCCTTTTGCCTCAATGACTGCATTAATGCGGCGTGGCATGGAGTCGATCAGTTTCTGGCACTGCTCAGGTGTTATGAGAGCCCAGGTTGCTTTGATAGTGGCCTTCAGCTCTTCTGCATTTTTGGGTCTGGCATTCTGCATCTTCCTCTTAACAATACCCCACAGATTTTTGATGGGGCTAAGGTCAGGCGAGTTGGCTGGCCAATTGAGAACAGAAATATCATGGTCCTTAAACCAGGCACTGGTAGATTTGGCGCTGTGTGCAGGCGCCAAGTCCTGTTGGAACGTAAAATCCCCATCTCCATAAAGCAGGTCAGCAGCAGGAAGCATGAAGTGCTCTAAAACTTGCTGGTAGACGGCTGCGTTGACCTTGGATCTCAGGAAACAGAGTGGACCGACACCAGCAGATGACATGGCACCCCAAACCATCCTGTGCCTCTCCTCTCTTCCTCCAGACTCTGGGACCTCGTCAGTGATGGTTTGGGGTGCCATGTCATCTGCTGGTGTCGGTCCACTCTGTTTCCTGAGATCCAAGGTCAACGCAGCCGTCTACCAGCAAGTTTTAGAGTTTTGAACACAATGACTGAAATAAATCAAGTTTATGAAAATATTCTAATTTTCTGGCCCTTACCTGTATGTGTTTATATATGTGTATATGCATGTGTGTGTATATATGTATATACGTGTGTGTGTGTGTATATATATATATATATATATATACAAGTGTATGTATGTATATACATATATATATATATATATATATATATATATATATATACACATACATACAAGTGTATGTATGTATATACATATGTATATGTATGTAGTGTATTTATTATTTATATAGTATATGTGTGTGTATATATATTTATATGAAATAATTAGAAATAATGAAATAATTTCAATGGTTTAAAAGGTTTGCAATTAAAAGTAGAACAAATGTAAATTTTATAAATTACTTTTACAAGCATGACCTTTTTGAGACTTAATTTTTATTTGTATTACAGGGAATGTAAAAATACTGTAAAAAATTGTATTGATTGGGTTTGACATTGTTAAAATGATTTGCAGTAAAAAAAATGACAAGCTGGACAATTTGGGATAAAAATTAAATATGTTTATATTAAATGTATTTAAAAAATTATTTTTCTTTGATAATACAAAATGAAACGATTTGCAGTTGCAAAACTAGTGGGAAATTGTTACATATTTATGACACTTTTACATGCGGGGCCGTTTTGCGACTGAGGGTAACAAGTGTAACACCTTCCATACCAATTTGCAAACTGTTACGTAGAATCCCCTGCACACGCTCGTTTGGTAAACTTTAGTGAGAGAAAACGCAAAATATTACAAAAACGTAACTGCATCAACCCCAGAAACATAATAGAAATGCATAAAAGAATTATATTAAATTGGTTAATTAGATTCATTGGTCCGGTATTTCTTTAAATAGAGTACAAAATAAGAGACAGAGGTGGTTCTATAAAAGTCGGCCCATATAGGAAAAAAACACCATGCCGCTCCTCCCCTTTAAACCAGCAGTTGTATGTTGTCTAATCGCCGTCCACTACTGTGGCCTGCCAGCCAGCTAGGCTAGCAGTCAGGCCTACGAGCTGCCAGATATTGCCTTGCAAACAATGGTACATTTCTGACTTAAAAGTTCATTTAAAGACGATAGATGTTGAAAAAATGTGGATTTAAGATAAGCGGAGAGCCATCAATGTGAAGAAAGAGGGTGAGTATTCAAAGAAAGTAAACTCGTCCACGACGCTACGCAGCTGGCTACCTTAGCTTAGTTTAGCAGACAGCTAATTGTTAAATGTGCTATTCTCAGTTAACTTGGTGTTGATTCATGCGTCAGTCAATTGTATTTCCAGCATTTTAAGAATGAATTGTTTCTTCCGTATCCACATGTAATAAACAATGTAAATGTAAAGCCTAATAAGCTCATGCTGAAATGTGCTCATTGGAGCTAGCAGGCTAACACGCTGGACCCTCAGTTTCGGTTTCGATTAGGACTACAAATTTGTTGACGAAGAGTATTCTGATGTGGTTGTTGTGTAGTCTAAATGCATGTATAATGTGACCGTGAATACAAGAGTTGTATAAACTACCTGGTACCACATTGGTAATTAACATATATTCCACTATGTTGCCAGATCCATGGCAAAGTGGCTGAAGGACTACCTGAACTTTGGCAACCGGCGTGATCCCCCGCAGCCCCCGAGGCCCGACTACAGCGAGAGCGAGATCCTGCGAGCCTACCGAGCCCAGAAGGAGCTGGACTTCGAGGACCCGTACCAGTGCTCAGACAGGGAGCAGCAGAATGGCGGTTACGACGGTGCCAAAGTGAGCCTACCCCTGTTCCCTGCCTTTGATTCCACCTTGTCTAATGGTCCCGAGGTACGGCATTCATTTTTTACAGTGTGGCTTTTAAGTGACCGGTGCTTCTGCTGTTTTCATCCAGAATTCTGGTTCATTCAATGTCGTATATCCTCAAATGGTGGCTTTTCCCCCCAGTGGTCAATGAAAATACCTTTTTTTTTTTTTACAATATTGTCACAACCGACTGGCAAAGTCTCAAAGATCGACAATAGTCGCCAACGATGGGTTGGTGACTAGGGATCGACCGATATGTTTTTTTCGGGCTGATACCGATTTTTTCCCATCACCCTTAGCCGATGGCCGATATTTGTGGCCGATACTACTTTTGCTTCCTCAATTTACATGAAAAAATGACAATGATAACAAATATTACAGGTCCATTACAATACCATGGGACTGAATTGACAATGTTGACATTAGCCTCCAACTACATCAATTCTATAGCTCCCTAATTACAACAGTAGGCACTTTTAAAGACGAAGCATTCAGCAGCATTCCTGGTTTTCAGACCCACAAACTAAACTATATTTTCAAGCACGTATATTGCATGCACTTCATATTTCCTATTTCAAAGCAGGTGGCAATATTTCAACTAAGTTTAACTGTTAGAGGCTAATTAAAAGTTGAAAGCGTACGCTTGTTGTGATTCACCACTTTTGCAGTGTGGGAGGGGTACCATGTGTGCTGCAGGGTCCTTCGGCAACACAAAGCTGCCCGACGGATGCCTGTCTGTAAATCATGCGGCGGAAAAATACAGTGAAGAAAATAAGTATTTGAACACCCTGCTATTTTGCTATTTCTCCCACTTAGAAATCGTGGAGGGGTCTGAAATTTTCATCGTAGGTGCATGTCCACTGTGAGAGAGATAAACTAAAAAGAAAAATCCAGAAATCACAATGCATGATTTTTTAACAATTTATTTGTGTGATACAGCTGCAAATAAGTATTTGAACACCTGAGAAAATGAATGTTAATATTTGGTACAGTAGCCTTTGTTTGCTATTACAGAGGTCAAACGTTTCCTGTAGTTTTTCACCAGGTTTGCACACACTGCAGGAGGGATCTTGGCCCACTCCTCCACACAGATCTTCTCTAGATCAGTCAGGTTTCTGGACTGTCGCTGAGAAACACGGAGTTTGAGCTCCCTCCAAAGATTTTCGATTGGGTTCAGGTCTGGAGACTGGCTGGGCCATGCTAGAACCTTGATATGCTTCTTACGGAGCCACTCCTTGGTTTTCCTGGCTGTGTGCTTCGGGTCGTTGTCGTGTTGGAAGACCCAGCCACGACCCATCTTCAATGCTCTGACAGAGGGAAGGAGGTTGTTCCCCAAAATCTCACAATACACGGCCCCAGTCATCCTCTCTTTAATGCAGTGCACTCGTCCTGTCCCATGTGCAGAAAAACACCCCCAAAGCATGATGCTACCACCCCCATGCTTCACAGTAGGGATGGTGTTCTTCGGATTGTACTCTTCATTCTTCTTCCTCCAAACACGCTTATTGGAATTATGACCAAAAAGTTCTATTTTGGTCTCATCTGACCATAAAACTTTCTCCCATGACTCCTCTGTATCATCCAAATGGTCATATGCAAACTTAAGACGGGCCTTGACATGTGCTGGTTTAAGCAGGGGAACCTTTCGTGCCATGCATGATTTCACATCATGACGTCTTAGTGTATTACCTACAGTAACCTTGGAAACGGTGGTCCCAGCTCTTTTCAGGTCATTGACCAAGTCCTGTCGTGTAGTTCTGGGCTGATTCCTCACCTTTCTTAGAATCATTGAGACCCCACGAGGTGATATCTTGCATGGGGCTCCACTCCGATTGAGATTGACCGCCATGTTTAGCTTCTTCCATTTTCTAATGATAGCTCCAACAGTGGACCTTTTTTCACCAAGCTGCTTGGTAATTGCTCCGTAGCCCTTTCCAGCCTTGTGGAGGTGTACAATTTTGTCTCTGGTGTCTTTGGACAGCTCTTTGGTCTTCGCCATGTTACAAGTTAAAGTCTTACTGATTGTATGGGGTGGACAGGTGTCTTTATGCAGCTAACGACCTCAAACAGGTGCATCTGATTCAGGATGATACATGGAGTGCAGGTGGACTTCTAATGGGCAGACTAACAGGTCTTTCAGGGTCAGAATTCTAGATGATACACAGGTGTTCAAATACTTATTTGCAGCTGTATCACACAAATAAATTGTTAAAAAATCATGCATTGTGATTTCTGGATTTTTCTTTTTAGTTTATCTCTCTCACAGTGGACATGCACCTACGATGAAAATTTCAGACCCCTCCATGATTTCTAAGTGGGAGAAATAGCAAAATAGCAGGGTGTTCAAATACTTATTTTCTTCACTGTACATCGGCAAACCCACGCGAGTATAAGTAAAGAACGCAAATATCGTCCTTATTGGTGACCCCTGATATAAAGTTGAATAATCAAATTTTAATTTACTTTAAGTCACATTTTTATGAATTCAGGCATTTTCTATGCCTCATAAGGGTGGCAGGGTTATGCTGGAGCCTATCCCAGCTGACTTAGAGCGAGAGTTGGAGTTCACCCTGAACTGGTCGCCGACCAATTGCAGGGCATTTACATTTGTAATGTACTGTTAATAATGCATAATAGTGTATTATTTATTTGAATATGCATACAGTCGATATTACTTGGTTCTAGACCCAACCGTGATAGGTGAAGTCCCTCAGAGTAGGATACTTTATCTATAAAACAAATATTTTTATACTCGGCTCATAAAAATCTGGTTTGATTTTCTAAAGACAGTTTTAACACTATTTGAGCACTCGGGACATGAAATAACAACCCTACAGTCACCTTTACACTCCTGTTACACAATATAGAATAATAATAATAATAATTAAAAATCTACTTAGATGTGCATAATTTTTGACGGATAGGCCATATTTTACCACAAACGGCATGATTTATTAATATATTGTTTAAAAAGAGTGATAAAGGGAAGCTGCAAAATTTGAACAGCAATGGAGACAAGGGATGACTTTTGAAATATTTCATCATCAACTATAAAGATTTTCAAATAAAGTTAACGTCTCTAATGAAATCCGCCTGGAACTTGCTGCAATTTACTGAATATACACCCTCCCCCAGCCATTACTGCGAAAATGTGTTAAATGGCATGTTGGCTTCTTATCTTTGCAAATATGTGGATATTGAGATGGGAGGGATTGATAACTTGTTAATAAAATGAAAGTGTATCTGTGCAGGTCAAAGTGCTGTCCCCCAAGCACCGACTAATTAAAGTGGACTCCCAGGAGTTTGGCCACTGCAAGAGTCCCCTGAGTCCTGTCCCTGTTCAAGAGGAGCCTGTAAGAATGATTTCAAATCCATTTTCCAAAAAATGCAAAAATATGTCTCTCCTTGTCTCCAAGGTGCTGCCCTCCGCCCCAGTAGCGCCAGACGCAGACACAAACTACTCTGACCCGTTCGACGTGCGCCCAGACCCACGGACCCGGCCCAGCTGGGTACCCAAAGCCTCCCCATCGGACTGTTGCAGCTACATGGAGCCATTTGAGGCTCAGCAAATTATTTCAGGTGAATTAGCAGGTTTGAGGGAAACTAGTTAAGAGACCATGGAGGTTGTTCAATGATAAGAAGCGTTATTTGAAGCGTTCACATTTAGAATTAGGAACATGAGGTGTGATGTCATGTCTGGGTTTTCCTGTGCAGAAATGCAACGTAACAAGTGTACCAGTGGGAGCGTCGGCCAGCTTTATGACAACCCATACGAGGAGCGAACCCGTCAACAGGCCCGCGTCGCACCAACGGCGCCGCAACAGCATGCCACACACAGGCTTGACGCTGGGCTTTCCCCCGTCAGGGAGAGCAGGCTGCCCCAAAATGACGAGCGGCCCGCCGACGAATACGACCAGCCGTGGGAATGGAAGAAGGATAACATCTCCAAAGCTCTCGCAGGTACTTTTTAAATCATCCCTCTTTGAAACGCGGGCCTCAAAGGCGAGTGCAAACCCGCTGCTTCTCTCTGATAGTTCAGTTCGAGGGTACAGAGAGGGAGCGTTCACGCGTGCAGCCGGAGCACAGCAGACTCGCTAAGAGCGGCGGCTCGACCACATCGGTGGACTCCAACAGTCTGCGCCTGGCCTGTGACGCCCTCCCCCTCCTGGGAGAGAGAGTAGACCCCTTTGTGCCGCTAGAAAGACAAGTGTGAGTAGCAGGAATAGCACAGTCTGGATTACACTTGTTTTCTTTACTCGGACATAATGGCTGCAAAATATTTGGCCACAAGATCATCATCATTTCAACAGACAAAAGTTGCAGACAAAGATGACCTGAAATGGCTCCCTAAGCCGAGAAAAGTGATGCAAATGAATCCAAAGGGGCCCCAGTCAATAGATAAATAATTTTGCTATATAATAATGCTACAAATTGTATTTAGATCATTATGAGGCAGAGGAATAGACTGTATGGGTTATTCACTAGGGGTGTGAATCTCAGCACTGCCAGCGATACCATGCTTTAACGATATATGGAATTTTCTGGCGATACGATAATCATTTAGTTCAAATCAATGCAATCCGATATGATATGGTGCAATTTGTTGCGATATGATGCAATTCAACATGAAGCAAATAAGCAAAGGGAAAAACTGGAATTCAGGATTTGGCTTTATTGCTTCTAGGCACTTGGCAGTAAATTCAACTAAAGTGCTGTTTGTCTTTTTTTTTTTTTACTATGCACCATTTCTTGATCATTCCTTTTGCCATCTTTAAATGGCAATGACTTTTCAAAAACAACTTTCCTCAGACTTTCACATTGGCTATGGTTAAATATAGAAACTTCCTTGCTGCTGCTTGTGTGCGAACGTCCATTTTGTTACTAGTAGTTGTATGTGACTCACGCCTTCTGTCCGTATTCAATACAAAACGCCAAATAATGATGGTGCATTCATGGCACCTGGGGAACAGCATATGGAGCGAAGTTGAACATTAATAAAACGGCGCTTGCATCGGATTTTACCGATAGCCACAAACGCATCGTGATGAATCTAGATTTCATCCGTCAATTGCATTCACCCGGTGAATGAGCCGATGCACTCGCATAGCGCGCATGCGCATTGATATATCGATTATTTTCCACACCCTTGTTATTCACGATACATCCTGTTTGCATACTGGTCGTCTTCTACAGCTGGTACCATGGAGCAATGAGCCGCTCCGAGGCCGAGACTCTGCTGACTCTATGCAAGGAAAGTTCCTACCTGGTGAGGAACAGCCAGACCTGCCGCAATGACTACTCTCTGTCACTCAGGTACACACGACTTTGTGGTCGATTTAATGCTTATTTATATCTACACCATCATTGCTTCTGTGATGTCCTGTGTGCTCTGATTGTGCTTGGTTGGCTTCCCAGGAGCTGCAAGGGTTTCATGCACATGAAGTTCACTCGCTCCGCTGACGGATGCTTCATTCTGGGGGAGAACAGTCCGCCCTTCCCCACCATCCCGGAGGTTATCCACTACTACACCACACACAAGCTGCCCATCCGAGGGGCCGAACACATGTCCCTGCTGTACCCCGTCATCGTGCAGACGCTCTGACGTCCGTTGCTACTGAAAACACCACATTGCTCCGTATTTACTGTACCAGCTCAGCACCTCTTCCCAAAACACAGGCAGCTACAATCCATCTCAGTGCCTCCAGTCTCCTTTTCTAGTCTTTTGGACTTTTACAGCCACTACATTGTTTCTTTGGCTTTAATTAACAAGATAACTTTTTCAAGACCCAAAGTAGATCCATTATGGTGCTTCCCATCCTGTAGGTATTAGCAACCCATGTAGATGACATCTTAAAGGCACAGCTGAGGGTTTTTGAGGCCTGTGAATGTTATAAAGGATGCCTGCAGCCGCTCAGGCAAGCAGGACAGCTTTAGTAATGTATTGAGTCTTTGTGATCCTGACCTTTTTTTAAAATACAAATAGCTTTGTTCTGTTTTATAAGATTTGAAAATAAAAGTTGTTGTTTTTGAAGGAGGCCCATTTTGTCATGTTTTATGGAAGTCTTCTGTGGTTCTCTGTGTTGTTATCTCCTTCCTCCCCCACAGGTGGGCCATCTGACACCTTAGCAACCAGTAGACTACACCTGACGGACAGGTAAACACAGCTTCACTTAAGTGCAAGATGCATTCATCCTTTAAGGAATATATTAATTATAGTGTTCTCTGCATTGGAACAGGAGGACGCCATCTTCATTCTGCTGGAATAGACTTCACGCATTTTGGCAGGTTGTATTGTGAAATTACGGAATACAGTTTTGTTTTTACATTTGAAAAATTATGACACTTTCAACAGTTATTGTGAATTGTAATTGTGGGGTGGCGAAATTAAAACGTGATGAGATTTCTAAACAGAAAAATAATGGCGATAAATGAATTTGATCATTTTGTGTTGCCATGCGCATGTGTCTGTTTTCCTCGTCTCTCGTCTCCAAACAGGCAGGAAGAGAGTTCACTCTCTTCTCGCTTCATAGAACAATGGTGAACAGAGTGAGCCGTCTCCACAGTCCCCATGTGGGAATTTTAATAAGCAAATTTTGGTCATCGACACAAAAAAGCCAGTATGCCAAATGTATTCAAAAGTTGCAGCAACATATAGGCAACAAAATGAACTTGTCCACCTCAACTATATTCACCTGACAGTCAACATTAACAGACATTTAGTCAGCAAAGAAAATGCAAATAAAACTGCGCAAAATGGTGTGTGTTCACAGAAAGTCATCGCTTCAGAAATGCTGCTCTGGAATACAGTTGAAAAGCCAGCATTTCTGGAAATGCTGCAAACATTTGACAGACAGTACGGATTGCCTGTGAGAAAATACATAGCACAAACGGCAATTCCCACAACTTTACAGAGTTAAAAATGACATTGAAAGAATTACTGCATTATTAGGATATTTTATTATACGATATAACATTAGTTGTGTTTTTTCTCAAAAAATGCTGACAGTAATATTAAGGATAAACTTGTTTTGTGATACGGTTAAACTTTGTCCAGTCATATGCCCTGCAATTGACTAGCAATCAGTCCATGGTGTACCCCGCCTCTGGCCCAAGGTCAGCTGGGATAGGTTCCAGCATACCCCCAAGACCTTAGGACAGTGGCTTAGAATATGAAAGGATGATTTTAATTGTAGTAATTAAAATTTTAATTGTAGTTTTTTTCCACGCTGGCAGCCACGAGAGGGCGCACTAGGCTTGTGTGCCTCCTATCACTTCTGTACCATTTTCAATGTAAACTACTTGTGAAGACAAGTGAAAAGGAACACAAATGCCCAACCAAAAACATTTTTAAAAAGTTGGAATGAGGGCTACTTCAACATATAACACTAAATAAATTGTCTGCAGGAACTCAAAGAATTTAACTGATTATAATGACTGACATTATACTCATTGTTTTTCAGTGATTTATAACTGTAATTTACTTCAATGTTCAATTTCTCTTTACCAATGAAAAACATTCACAATAAAATCTCAACTTGAATATAAAATAGAAGCTCATCCTTCTTTTCTGTAGGCTGCTGAGGCTTTGTTTGAACAGAGTGCTGCAGCCTCTGCTGTTACCATGACAGCTCGCATCCAGCAGCTCGCTCAGCCCAAACCCAACCGACTCCAATATCCAGACCGGTATGCCTGAATGACCCCCGTGTCTGTCTCTTTATTTCTTAATCATCTCCTGTTTGTTGTCCCAAAGTCGTTCTGTTTACTGGCTGGACAAATCTCCCCCGCAGAGGACCAAACTCCCCACTGAGAGTGGTACAGCTGTCGCTTATTTAAATATACAGTATGTGTATAAAATGCAGCAGCTCTGTTATTATTTATTTTATGTTGTGTTCACAGACTTAACGTCTCGCTGGGCTGAACTGTGTGGAAGTAAAAAGTTCTACGCTCAACTCACGTAAATGAACATTTGTTTGTGTACTTTGTGCTGCATTTCAAATGAGCCTATAGTAAAAAAAAAAAAATAGATCAACTTTTCATTTCATTTATTAGGATTAGAAAGTCCACAATTTTGACTGGTGCTGTACATTTGTTAGTGTTAATATGTTTGCAACATAATCTGTACTTTAGCACCAGATTTCACCCAAATTATGTGTCGTTTTCACATGATTTAATCACTGTATTAATGGAAATGAAAGATTTGTACCAACTTCAGTAACTTTTTATAATGTCCAAAATAGTGTAAGTATCATAGGCAATTTTTACATTGAAATTGTTTTGGAAAAATAAAAATTTTTATAAATACAGTGAAATTTTGACCCTGTGTCAAGCAATATTTTACAGTATAAGAAATAAAAATCAGTACATTATTTTTTTAACAAAGTGTAATAAAAGCTGAACTACAGAGGAAAATAATAAATTTTAATACTGTTCTCTCCAGGCGTTCCCCCATGTGGAAAGTGAGTGAAGCAGCTCTCAGGGCCGTAGCGTCAGAGCGGCTGTGTCGTCTCGCCCAGCCTCGGACCCCCCCATCCGCCTGGCAGCCAGCCTTCCTTCTGCCCATCCCTGTGAGTAACGCCACCCTTGTTGAATTCCCATGAAGGAATGTAAAATTAAGGCGCCTCAAATGTGCCGTTCAGCTGAGAAGAGCAACGCAGACTGCGGTAGCCACCCCTCGGATTTGCCAGCTGGCCCGACCAAAGACCCGTCCTTTTGTTGGGAGTCATGAATTCCCACTTGGTGCCCCCAAGACGCCCAGGAAAGCTTCAGCGCACATAGAGCTTCTTGCCAGTAAGTGCACTGTTGTTCACCTTGTTAAACCAAGCCATACCAAGTGATTTTTTTGTGATATTTTCATCATAAAGCCCCCAAACGTGAACACCCTAAACACGAGGATGGGCGTCCAGTGTGCTGGCCTGTGTCCCGAGCGGCCAGAACCTGCATAGCCAGTCAGAGACTTGTGGCGCTGTCCAGTCCAAAGCAGAGGAAGGCTCTCTTTGAAGGCTTCGACCCGTACACAGTTAGCCAAGCTGCCCGCTCTGCAGACCCCTCACCTCGGATACAGCAGCTCTGTCTACCAGTGCCCCACAAGTGTAGCTCCAAGTAAGGGTGCGTTTTTGTGGTTCTTTTTGTGGTGATCATTTTAATTAATATAAAATAAATAACATTTTCTGAGGGCTGCAAGGGGGGTCGAGTGGATAGCGCGCAGACCTCACAGCTAGGAGACCCGAGTTCAATCCCACCCTCGGCCATCTCTCTGTGTGGAGTTTGCATGTTCTCCCCGTGCATGTGTGGGTTTTCTCCGGGTACTCCGATTTCCTCCCACATTCCAAATACATGCTAGGTTAATTGGTGACTCCAAATTGTCCATAGGTATGAATGTGAGTGTGAATGGTTGTTTGTCTATATGTGACCTGTGATTGGCTGGCCACCAGTCCAGGGTGTACCCCGCCTCTTGTCTGAAGACAGCTGGGATAGGCTCCAGCACCCCCGCGACCCTTGTGAGGATAAGCAGTAGAAAATGAATGAATTAATAATTTTCTGAACAATGTTAATAATAAATTTCTGTTGGTCTTCCGAGTCTCATTTTTACATGAAACATTTATTGTTGTCATAAATGTTTAAATGACCAATCATTTGGAATAGTACTTTAATATTCTTAAAGCCAAACATGTGGACTAGCATCTTCAAATCTAATTAATCAAGATAATTCTAATTTAATTTCAATGTCATCAAACAGCACCTCAAATATATTTGATATTGACATCTCACTGTTCAAGATGATCCTTTGCCTTTTAGATGTGAACAACCTTATAATTAAATCTTAATGTACTGTAACTGCACAACGTGCAATAATTTGGCTTTTGCCTTGAATATTATTTTATTAGTACTCTTTCTATTTTTCTGTTGCAGTTCTCTCTGATGTAATCAAAAGTACATTAGTAACAACATGACCGGTGCATCTTCAAAATCTGCGCTTTAACTGCACCTTAACTGGTAAAATAATTTAACAAAACATTGAAGCACACAGCTAATGTTTATTATTTTACTATATTTATGAATATTTGCAATGATTGTCACATATTTGCTGTGAGTGTAGTCGAAAATAAACTAATATATAGTGTCTACGATTATTATTTGCCTTCTCGACGTATAACAAAACCACGTGGTTAAAACCGGAAGTAAAGCGGAAGTCGATGCTCGACGGTGACGTCTGTCACACACCTGCAACAAACAAGTACAGGGTTGGAAGAAAACAAGATGGACGCCTCTTTTGAAACGCTTTTACGCACAAGCGAGCCACAGTGTAGTAAAATATTAATAATTAATATTATTAAACACACTTAAACGACAATATAAGTTGACTTAAGCTACATTTTGTGAACTTGTTTGTCGCGTAAGAAAAGTCGTTAGCAATGTCACATAGCTAGCTAACTTAACTACCAACAATTACTTGTTTGTTATAAAATGGCGGGGGGTTAGGTTAAGGTATGACAGCATTTTTGATTTTCGACCTGAATGAAGAGTACGGGTAACGTAGTGAGAGGCGGCGTCTACCTTGGGGGAGGTTGGAGTCCTGAGGCCAAACCCTCCTCTTGGAATCCGCGACTGGTGAGCCAGCAGTGCGCAAAGACGCGCTCTCCCGCCCTGTGCGTAAAAAGTGACGGTCACCTCCTCCACACCGGCGCTGCTCACCTTGGAAATTTTTCCAGCGGCCACAAGACGACAGGTACGCCACAGACTGACGGAAACCCATATCCGAGCGCCACCGCTCCCTTGTGAACATGAGGTTTGTGTTTGTTTTAAGGCTGTTCAAGGATATTTCTTCCATGACAGCGAGGGGAAACATGACAGAGCAAGGCAAGAAAATGCTCCTGGTTGTGGTGGACATTCTCTCCACCTTCATTGGTGAGTAGCTATAACTTCTTTGTAGTTTTAAACAAGCCAGAAAAAAATCTAACACTGTGACGCATGGGATTGCTCAACACAACGCACATGGTTTATACATTTATCAGACTTTTGAGCTGCTACTCACTTTCAACAAGTTGTACCAAGCAGGTAGACCAGAAAACATGCAATGGCAGATAGTAGTAGTTTTACTCTGTGTGTGTTACAGCATTGAAAGCCATCTTTGGTTGCTATCTTGTTCAAACAGGCCACAGTGTTTTCCAACACAGGCACAAAGAATGCTGCAGGGTCTTGTGTTGCTGACACACACACACTCACACCTTAGTGCTCTAGATTCTAAAAAAAAAAAAAGTATCTGGCTTTTGAAACCGCCTCATTACTAATATATATTTATATATATATATTATAATATATATTTGTTAGCACAAATATGAGTATATTTTCTGAAATTTTTAAAAACTTTTGCTCCCTTTTCCACGGATTGTGTCATGATTTGCAGCATTAATTAATACAACAAATAGCAGCTGATGCCTGTTTGATGCTTGATAAAATGTTCTTACCCAATAAAAGCTCTTCAATCCTTGGCACTTGAAAAAATAAGCAACCAACAAATCAATATACTATGTAGCATTTTATGGTAGAAATACTAAGCAAATAATGTTCTTTAATTATTAGTATTGTGTGTAAGGGGGTGTCCACCGAGAGCCACATGCGTAATGGATGGGATAGGTCACTTTGACAGATTTTGTACATTGAAGATGCTAAAATGCAGGGCAATTCTGCTAAGCTATCTGAATAAAACATCCACATCTTTGCTTACAGATATAGGTGACACGGCAAATAAGTGTCATATTTTAAAAGATACCCTCATAAAGATGAATTTTTCTAAACTGCTTATCCTCGCGAGGGTTGCGGGCATGCTGGAGCCTATCCCAGCTATCTTTGGGTGAGAGGTGTGGTACACCCTGGACTGGTGACCAGCCAATCACAGGGCACATATAGACAAACAACCATTCACACTCACATTCATACCTATGGACAATTTGGACTCACCAATTAACCTAACATGTTTTTGCAATGTGGGAGGAAACTGAAGTTCCTGGCGAAAACCCACGCATGCACGGGGAGAAAATGAAATCGAACCCGGGTCTCGTAGTTGTGAATTTCTTTTTACAATATGCTGATGCTCAATTTGCTCAAAATGGCTTAAATGGCCCCCGGGCCGCACTTTGGACTCTCCTAGCTTGTAAGAATGGAGTTGTATAACAGCTTTTAGATAGCAAGCTGGTTGAGTTCCAAAAAAAATGACATGCTATATGCTATATTTTTATTTTAAAAATAATCAACATCAACGCAACTTGTTGAGACTCACTCATTCCAGACAAGTACTGCAGGAAAATAACCATCCAATTAATCGATTAATCATTTAATTCTTATACTTAATTTGTCAGGAAATGCAGCGTGGTGTTTGTTAATTTGAAGAACACAAACAAGAATGCAAACTAAATGAGACCGAATCAACAGTGCCTCTGTTGGCAGAGGCCAAGTACTGCGCACTTTGGCCCCAATAACTTGAAGGCATGATTAATGAGAATCAACTCCACATGATTGTCATAGTTTTTTGTTTTTGTAAATTGACAAAATCAAGAGGTTTATTTACAAATAAACTTTGTAGCCTATATTGACAATGTTGTTGTCATCAAAGTGTCAATGTAGGAATCAAATAAACGCAAAGAAAAAGTAGTTTAGAATCATTCACATTCTACTCACTGAGTCTGTTTGCAGGAGATTTTCCTTGAACTATCCGTCTTTCTTTTGACCACCACTCATACTTGGGCCTGCATCTCGGTCTGAATTTTTTCCAGCTTCCAGTTCAGAGTGAGCGTCTTTCATTTTTAAAAACGGCTCCATCATTGTTTTGCTAACCACAATGCCGCTGTCACCGCCATTGGCTACCCTCTGCCACTTACCGACATGGAAGTGGATTACATGATTACTCTGCAGATCACTACTCGACAGCACAGACATTCAACACTGGCACATTATTTGCGGATATTAATTAGGTGAAATTGTATAATTTGCCACAGCACACAGGGTGCTGCAGCACAGTGTTTGAAAACCACTGATATAAATCACTGCTAATTGATTCCAATATCTATTTGTAGTATCAACCCTAATTTTGGAAAATGCTGACTCACATTGATTTTTATGTGTATTTTTCTCTGTGTGCGCTCACCTTTGAGTGTGGTCTTTTTCCCCTCTCTGACACAGTTCAGTCTCTCTTACACAAACTCCCGACCAGGTGTTTGTGTCTATGTAACTGTACGGCGAACAAAACAGCTTGTCGTAGCTTGCCTGGGTCTCCGGCAATGACATTAGAGCCCGTCAGAATTGACATCTTCCAGGTGTTTGTGTCCCCTCATCTCTCACAGAGGCTACAGGTGAGGAGATCATGTGACATACATGACTCTAAAAGTTTGGAATGTGACGTGAAAGATTGCGAAGAAGAATCTTTTTGATAGAAAGTGTGAAGATTTTGGTGGTTCTTTACTTTATGGAGGAACCTTGTGTGTGCATTTATGCGCCTGGTGACAGACAGCGAGGAATGATAATGACCATTCTCAGCTTTTTCGACCCCCTCTTTAACTGCAAGATGTATTTGCACACTGTCAACATGTTGCTCGTCCATTTAGCTGGTGCTATCTTTGACATGTACCTGTCTGGTTGCTCTGTGAAATGTTCCATATTAAACTATTTTCCAACCATTTAAAATAAATCTCAGAGGTCCCACAATAGTGTAATGGTGGTGTTTTGACAATTTAAAAGTGCTTTTAGTAAAGCCGCTTAGTGTGTCTACCTTTTAATGCTAATTAATCCTTTGTTTAGGGGTGTCTCCAACAAGCGCTATTATATAAGATATGGGAGTGTGACAAAAAAATGAAGACAACAGCGTTTAAAAACCAAAGAAATCTTGGCAACAATGTGGCTTGAATGACTTTAATTACTTGATTACTGGCATGACAAGGATATCCCACCTGAGTAGTTTTCCACACGGCACAGTGTATGTGGCACCATCAATAGATCCTTCAATGGAAAAATGGTGCTTCAGGTTGTGCAGGAGCGTCAAATGGCAGCTGGCTATGTGGAGATGTTACAAGGAGCATCCCTCATGACTAAAGTCGTTTATGTGGTCATGATTGTTTTTTTCCAACAGCACAATGCTCACCTAACAAATAGGAATAAATAATCCTCACAAGGATTGCGGGGGGTGCTGGAGCCTTTCCCAGCTGTCTTCGGGCGAGAGCCAGGGTACACCCTGGACTGGTCGCCATATATTCATTGCCTATGGACAATTTAACCTAGCATGTTTTTGGAATGTGGAAGGAAACCGGAGTACCCGGAGAAAACCCACGCATGCAAACTCCACACAGAGATGGCCGAGGGTGGAATTGAACTCGGGTGTCCTAGCTTTGAGGGCTGCCTGCTAACCTCTCGTCCGCCGTGCAGCTCCTTGACTTTTTTAAATACAATAAATTTTAACTTTTACCCAACCCAAATATCCTACATCCATCCTACCTTCCATCTATCTCCTCACGTCCACCGTGCAGCCTTTCATATTTCTATATATTTTTTTTATATTATGACTTATCGTATTAGTCGGCTTTTATTCTCGCTTTTAATGCTCCGTTTTGAAATGGCCCCAGGCTGCACTTTGGACACCCCTGTTTTAAACAGCCTCTAGGGCACACAATGCACGACATTCGGCCATCATTAAAATGTTTGCATAACAGGGGTCTTTCAAGTAGGGATAGTCTTCATTGTATTTAGAAGATTGCATAAAATTGGTTGGTTGCCGTGTAATGTCCGGAACTCTGGGCCACACTCACAATGAGTGTAGTAATGCGCCTTAAAGCTGGTTGCCACACAACTCCCGCCACCCGCAACACCATGTTATTGAATATTCAACTCCATAGCTACAACGGTAGTTCCCCCTCACTGTGCCCGTTCTGCTGTGTCATGGTGCAGAGAGCTTGTACGACAAGTGTCACTCAACCGCCGGTTGTTTATACTAGGGCTTGTCAATAAATTACTATTGCGTTGAAGGGAGTTTGTTATAAAAAAAAAAAAATCAAAAATTCTAAATCACACCACAAATTGATGTCAGATTGATGTCAGATGAGTAGTCCTACTCAAAGTATTTTGCACGCATCATTTTTAATTGGATCGAGTTACTGCTTTACGGACCTGACTCTGAGGTTTGTTACAAAAGCCAAACAATTGAGAGCACGCCCCTCTGTGACGTCACAAAGGGGTAGTTTTACCACGCTTTTTGAAACCAAATGTTTTGAGCCATCCAAAACTTCACTTCCAAATGCACAAACCTCATTATCTGAAACTTTGGCATCTTTTAACATGAAAATACAACATTCTGATTACATTTACAAGTCAGAAAAGTGGGGAAAGCATAATAGCTCTCCTTTTAAGGAAAACAAACACTTGGATGAAAAAAAAGGGATCAGATCGGAAGCCAAAAAAAGTGGATCGGGACATCCCTAACTTCAAGGGACGTATTTAGCAGGTAGTTTGGTGTGCTGTGTGTGGAATTAATGAGGTAATGTTATTATTGTGTGTGTGTTTTGTAGTTTTGACTGTCCACACAAAAGCCTCACCCGCTAAAAGGTGTGTGTGTGTGTGTTTGAGAGATACAGCTGGAATGTGCTGAATGTCCACATTGGAGCTAAACTCTCAATCCGTGTGTTTTTATTTTGCCCTCTTCCCTTCTGCAGTCAAATGTCCATCCTGTCATTATGTGTTACCTCCTCTGCATGCGCACACACACAAGTGATGGTGCACTTGTAGTTCTTGGTGGAGTAGAAATTTCAACTGTTGAATTGTTTGTAGTTGGAAACCCGTCAGATTTACATGTTGTTGAAGAAACAGCCTGAGAGTCACATGTTGTTTGTTCCACGTTTACATGGTGCCTGCATGCAAATGAATACATAGGTCAAAAGGGTGAGCAAATATTGATTTGTATTAAAGGGGACCTAATATGCTGTCTGATTTTTATCTTATGTTATGAGCTACATAACAAATACTGACATTTGACTGTAGGATTCATGCTGCCCTGTCGTTTGCATTTGGTGTGTCCCGATCCGATATTGATATCGGCAAAAAAAGAGAGTATTAGAGATCCAGGCTATGCTCCAGCACGTGATCACAACATGTGCTAACATGCTAGCAAAGTTAGCAAGGAGCCGGTGCGAGGTCCAAGTCCAGAAAAGACGTCAAGCTGGCATGTTCAACACAACTAACCCCATCCCCAACAGAAGCAGCGCCACAAAAAACAGTATGAGCATCCTCACCCCCCCACCCCCTCCAAAAGCCAAAGCCCATTGAAACATCTGCAAAGCATTGCAAAACTGAGTGTTTGTCATACCTCCTCCTGCTAACTTGCTCTGTATTTGATGAGTAATATCACTAAAAAGGCTTTCCTAACAGCTGATACTCAAGGCTGCAATATTGATATTGTATTGGAAGTGAGAAAGTTGTATCGGAACACCTCAGGTTGACATGACATCTTACCTCAAATTACCCCATCCTCCAGTGAATCTTGCTGGCCAGGCTGAGTTCATCAGTGTGTGGAAAAACGATCACACCAATTAATTGACTTGTCTGTAGGTGCATGAATAGAATGTCGAGAATGTGAGTGAATAGAAATCTCAATATCCAAGTAAGAATCTGCACAGTGGAGTGGGCGTGCCTGGAGGCAGACTGTGGGTGGAATAAATTAAATATTGGGTGGGAAGCAGGAAATCCATGGAAACACTGCAAAAAGAGGTGCAGAATCTGGAAGATATAGATAGCTTTCTCTATGAGTTATTGTGTGTAGCTGCTCCTTTGGAGTCCACAACTCGATGCAAAACGGCCGAAAATGAGCATAATATGCCCACTTGAAGATTTATGAGAGTCAACCGCTGATGACAGGCTATGTAGCTCATGTCTGCAGCAAGCTAGCTTCTGTGTTTGAAGTGTTTCGTGATAAAAAAAAAAACCAAAACCATTAACAACACAGTTGGACTCACGCAGTGTATCACCAGCTATAACACAACAAAACTCACCATATTGTACTCTACACGAAAAATGTCTATAAACCAAGGCAAAATTTTCAACGTTAACTTGTAAACACACTAACCAGGGCGGACACTAACTGAGTTTCCACTATATTTCTTTATTCCCATCCCAAAGATGCTGAGTGGTGCACATGTGGCAGAATACCGGTTTGTTGTCCAGAGCGAGAACCGTTGGAGGTGAAACACTAGCCAGTTTCTATTCAACTTTTCTGCTATGGTACTGTAATGCAGACAAAGGAAAATGTAAGTTGTATCTTACATGTCCCGTACTGTACAGCAGCATGATGGTTTTATACAACAAGGAAAATACAAATATTGAAACTAATTGAAAATAGTTAAATCCCTGTGTGTTTGACAGGTGCTACATGTCACTGCGGAATGTTACTTATGTGGCATTTTGTACTTTAAATGTGACTCACACACAGTCAGTATGTGCCAAATATGCGTCAAGAGTAAAGTGGGAGTTATTGACTTTTGCTGTGTGATGTGAAAATTAACGTGAGAAGCTGAAGAGAAAGTGTGTCGGTGTGGATGTGATATTTTGTGGACATAAACTGTGGGGTCAAGAACACAGTTAATAGTTCCCATCGTGTGTGTGTGTGTGTTGTTGTGCAGGTTTTTGCCTGGGTCTTTCAGTTTATGTCAGACACGAAAACAATTAAAAAAAATCTTTTTAAAAAGTGTTTAGATTTGCAGGCGTCTCTCTTTTTTGCCTTTTGACAAGGTAAAAGGTTTTTTGTAGTTTTTTTTTTCCCTCCCCATGTTGACTCGCTTCTCCTTTCACTACATGTTCAGACAGGCTTGCAAGGGACAGTATGCTCATGTAGTTTGACAATATGTCCTAAAAAAATGCACATTATTTATGCATTACTGTTGTCCCTTGCCTTGTTATGTGGTTGAAAACGGCCTGTTATTAATCAAAACATGTCATATTTAAGTGAATGTTCGGTATATTTTGCCTAAATGAAGCATGTTCAGATTTGAAAATGGCTAAATGAACTAAAATGCAAAAATAAAGCATTGAAAGATGGTATTGTAATGTTCGGTAAGACATGCCAGACTTTTATTGCAAGTTTGAATCTCACAACAGGCACAATATTCCTTGACATGAGCTCCTGTTGCGGCCATAAACTCAACTCTGAACCCGACGTCGCATCCTGTCCACCGCTCATTCAGCTCCCCAAGGGAACACATTTCGATTACAAAAAATATTCAATTATTATTATTTTTTTCTACTTTGAAGAATCCCACGCAAGGAAGATTGGAGAGGCTAGCGAAAGCGGGCAGGCAATTAAAGGGAAAGAAAACCAAATGTAAAAAAAAAAAAACAAAAACGGAAAAGACGACGGAAAATGTGACTTATGTTGAACACCGTGATGTGTATCTGTTGTGACGCGACACTTGGTTCCCACAATAGCAGTACCCTACTGATTCACAGCAACAATGAAATCCCAGTGTGAAATACGGTAAGATGCTTACACATTTCACAATTTCCACCTATCGTATTTTAAGCCGCTATGTTGTGTGGAAAATGTACTTATTTGATCGTGCCATGAATTCCATTGCGGAAATGTGTTTTTCTCATATCCATGTTTGTTCATTTATTATTGAGTGACTAAATGACTTGTGATGCCATTGGCCTCAGGTTTTATTGTTACCTTGATTTAGGCTATTATTAAAAAAAAAAAAAGGTCTCTGTTTGTTTTTAATGGTTGCTAAACTCAATGCTAACCAGTAGTGGAACATGCACAGTGTATAATAGATGCTATGTAATTTGGTTGAAGCACTATTAAATCAATTAATGTATTGGAATTGGAATATTGAAATATAAATATCATACCATATCTTACTTATTGTGTGGAAATGTGGGCTAATAACTATAAAAGCAATCTTCACTCGCTAAATGAACTGCAAAAAAGGGTAGTAAGGATAATTCATAATGCCGCCTACAGAGAACATACTAACTCCGTATTTCTAAAATCACAAATACTTAAACTTGCTGATATAGTTAATCTTCAAACGGCTAAAATAATGCATAAGGCTGAAAACAACCAATTAGCTAAAAATGTCATCCAATACTTCTCTACAAGAGAGGACAAATATGATCTCAGGGAAGAAGTACATTTGAAACACTTCTATGCTAGGACTACGTTAAAAAGCTAAAGCATTTCAGTATGTGGAATCAAACTATGGAATGGATTGAGTAAGGACCTCAAACAATGCACAACGATGAGCCAATTCAAGAAACAATACAAGCAGTTGATGTTTGCTAAATACAAGGATGAAGAGTCTTGAAGTCATGATGTGCTATATATATCACTATATTGACACTTACTATGGTACCCATTATGGCATTGGATGGTCATATCATCTCCTACTTCGGTATGTGACAAATAATAATTGAGGCACAAAGTGAACAAATGTAACAGTTACTGATTGTAAAAGTACCAGATGGAGGGGTAGGATTTAATAAGCTTTGCTTCTTCCTACTCCTTTTGGACATGTGGAACTGTGAACTGATTATGTGATGCACTCAATTGTAATGTGATGCATGTTCAAATAAAATGAAACATTACTATTACCATAAATTAATTATGGATATAAACAACAATTTAAGCAAATGTGTTCACATTTTATTTGCATCAAGTGCAACCAACACTTCAGGTTGAATTAACAACGTCTGAATGAACAGGTTGAATGAAATCAGTGCTTCTCAATTACTTTCTGTCATGCCCTCCCACAGGACAGACATTTTTTCTCTTATTCTCTTTTCTCTTCTCTGACGTTATCTGTGCATGCCACTCAAAAGGCAGGACTAATCGGTTTACGCCAAATTAAACTATTATCCTTTTAAGGTCAAGTGTTAAAAAACACACACATCCAAACAAAGCCCGCTGTGCTTAAATACAATGCTTTATTTCCTACAATCAATTGAATCGATTGATTACCTTTTTAAATGATGTAGGTGGATCACAGGAAAATAAATTGACTCATCAATGTAGTGGATGAATCATTACACCCTTGTTATTTACTCTAATTATGCCTATTACATTGGGAAGGTGACTATAGAGGTGTTACTTCACATTTAGAGGGCTCTATTAATGCCCAAAACTGTATTTACGAGCTCAAACGTTTTTTTTATGCTCTTAACTACGAAAATATTTGATTTATAAAGAAGGGAAACTACTCAAATTCACATTTAACGGTCAGGTCTGAATCCAATTAACTGCGATAAAACAAGGGATTACTCCACTTAGAACTAATTTGCCAGGCCTTGAGCCAAAACTGCCACGTAAAAAATATATGTGTGCTATTCTCTTACAATATTAGAAGTGTGGGAACGTGACCAAAGGAGCAATAACGGGGTTAAATCCAACACAAAGTGGAAGATGGTTCCAGTAAAAACATCCCCCACTAGCAGCCATCGCAGGAAGCCAGGCTGTTTAATTTCCACCAACTATTTTGCCTCCCAAAATGAAGATGAATGACCCCGGATTAGTTTCCCACTCAAAGCAATGGACATAGAATGTCACTGATCTGCATGACGAGGCAAGCGGACTATAATGGCAGAAAGTGAAATTTCACTGCACAGTTGGGCCAACATTTTTACGTTTTGTGCAATCCTGAGCTTTTAGTGGTTAGCAGACACATCCATTTTGATAACTGCAGGTGAAGACATTTTGTCTACAAGAAAAAAGCAAAACAAAACCCTGCAAGTGAGGCGAGATGTTGCTTTTACAGCTCTTGCTGTAACACCCCAGTGTGGCGGCCAAATGCCAGTCGCATTTACCCACATGGCAACAAACTGCACAAAAGTCTCAGTTGTGTGTTGAGGCTGGACTTCCAGACCGCAAACAAATACCCATCTCCTCCAATGCGGGGCCGTCTTGGCTTTACCTGCTTTTCATCTCGAGCGGTCAAATGTTTGAGGCCTGAATAACAGGAACACTTTCCACTTCCTGTTGGTTCAAAGGTCAGCAGGAAGTTGACATGTCTGTCTGATCCCAAATTCCAGCTTGTTTATTTTTCCAAAGTGGAATCTGGGGGGATTGGGAAAGCATGAAACAATACTTTCCCTGGGTTTTTATCTTTCTTGTCTGCCCTTTTGTTTTGTTACAAGAGAAACTGGCAGTGCAAAGTCTTCAGGTGTCAGATGTTCCTTGAAGGAATCAAACACAACTTCATGGAAAACAGGAGGGCCCACATTTTTTCAGCCTGTGAGCTACTTTTAAAATAAAAAGGCTTAAAGATCTATCTCATCGAGAATCCGTAAAGGCCACTTTGATATTTTGTAAAGATATGCTGAGAAGTTATATATTTCAAGAACTTGCTGCTTCAATGGAATTACTTTGCCATTGTAAAATGGCTTTTTTTCCCCTCGTTCAATTACGGCATTCGTCTTATTTTGCCATGATTCTCGTCATATTGTAGCTGTTTTTATTTCTCCTTTTTAATTTTCCAAATATTTAAAGTTTCCTCTTATAAATTTTCTTTTTGTAATTATGACTTTATTCTCATCATGTTTTTTTTTTATTTATTCTAGTAGTAGTAGTTTTTCAACAACTTTTCAAAAATGACAACCGTTTTGTTTCTCATAAAATGCTGACTTTTTTTTTCTTAAATATTTGTACTTTATGCTATTAAAATCTTATCTTATTTTGACTTTATCCTTGTAAAATACTACAGATTTTTTAATGTTCTCTTCTTTTTTTGTTTTTGTTAAATTATGTTTTTATAATGTGCCGTAGCACTTTGGGCACACCTGAGGCAAACTATGCTAATGTTTGTGTGGTCCAAGGCACACTAAGCTATGTATGCTACATTGGGAGTAGAGGGCTGTAGCATTAAGATAAGTGAAGGTGAGCTAAGTTTTTAACTTTGTGGACAGTGCAGTAACAATCAATGTGATTTTCACTTCCTGTGATACACTGACTAGACTATAGGTGTGATTGTTAAGCCTTTTCAAAACAGTTGTGGCATCTTTATTGCGTACTTCGCATAGAGTTGAGTTCAAGGGTTGTGTCCATCATTTCAAAGAAGATTTTATCTCCTCAGGCTTTTGGAAACCAGGGGCAACTCTTCTGCTCCTTGAGTAATCATGTGTGTATACAAGAAGTATTCCCTTGTTTAAAAAATCCTGTGGAAAACAGTTGTTGCATCAGGACTTTTCTACATGTATCATTTGATAGAAAGAACAATACAAAAAGACCAAATTTGTAATACATTTGTATTTTCTTGAAAGAAAAATACAGTAAACCTCGGATATATCGGATTCAATTGTTCCCACTGGTTTTGTCCGATATAAGCGATATCCGTTATATGCGTATACCGGAAAATGTCCGCCACATTCATTACACGGACGCGCAATGCCATGGGGGAACTTTCTTTGATCCATGTTCACAGCCGAAGCTGAAAATTATAACATCTTTGTATGAATTACAGACATGTTCATGAGCATGTACAACGAAAAAAAACAAAATCTCAAATCTGTAGAAATGCCTTCTTGTTGCTATTAGGGAGGTTTAGAAACCAAACGATAAACGTAAATGCAAACGATAATAATGACGTCACAGGCTATTGACAAGTCGGCAAGTTCCCATACATTTCAATAGCATGTGACGTCATTGTCGTTTGCACTTACGTTTATCGTTTGGTTTCTAAACCTCGCTAATAGCAACAAGAAGGCATTTCTACAGATTTGAGAATTTTTTTTTTATTTGTTGTACATGTCTGTAATTCATACAAAGATGTTATAATCTTCAGCTTTGGCTGTGAACATGGATCAAAGATGGATCAAAGGCCACGATGCGGCCATCCGATATATGCGAGGGAAATTGGAACGGGACTGGAGATTTTGTCTGAAATAGGCGAAATCCGTTATAAAAAATCCGATATATGCAATGAATTTTTTATTGGAAATGCATTACAGAAAAATTGGTTCTTTTTTATCTGTCCGTTGTGAGCGAATTTCTGATATATCCGAGTCTGATATATCCGAGGTTTACTGTACAAAAAAAGAGGCATTTAATATAATTTTTTATCTTGTTCATGTTCAATACAATGTTGATGGGTAGTGACTGATTGACCAGAGTCCCAAAATACAGCCAGAGAACACTATTGGATTGGATATGTTCGAATTTCCTGGCTGTATTGGGTCAGTTGGTCATGGACCTATCAACATTTTTCATTTGGGATTGTACTCTTTTTAGGGGGTGGGGGTTGCTCAAAAGAGTACTCTTTGTACTCTTCTGAAAATGTTGAAAATTATGGATGGCCCCTAAGTAGTTAAGAAGTAAAATAAGCAGGTCATGCACTTGTTTGCTTAAGACAGCTCTTTCCGAAAGAACGTCAGTTACTAGTAAAAATTGTGAGTGAGTGTAACGCTCATTTGTGTATCTGTTTTCCAATAAAGACCAATTGATATATTCAATATGCATATTTTCTCAATCAGACCAATCCATCCAATCAAAACACACCAGGCTTTTCAGACCTCTGGACTTCCTCCCTCATTGTGCGGTCAGTGTTGTCACCGTGCCTCTGCTGTTATTGAGGGTCATTGCACAACGCCGGCCAACTCTGTCCAGCCATCAGACCTCTGTCACGCAAGCTTATCACAATGTTATGTTTGCACCCTGCAGAGTAAACGGTAGCCAGGCCGCCCTTCAAAGCAGTACACGCTCAAATTGCTGGAATAATGGACACAAGCTTCTGGGTGGGGGATTTCCTAATCTAAAATCATCTTAAATCAGGGAAATTACTACTTGATATGTGTTGGGGGTTTCTTGCCACATAAAAGAAGGCAACGGATGTCCAGCAGAGGGCAACTTAAAAAAAATATGTTAAGTTTGTGTCAAGCACACCATAACTAGAATATGAATACTTGTTCAACTTGTTCACAATTGGTCGAATTCCAAAGCCAATTTTCTCATAGGAAATGGTGGAAAATAGAATATATCCGTCCCAGGGTTAAACTGTGGCCATCATGGAAACTTTATCTGAACTTTATCAGTAACATTCTTTTCAACTTGCATACAAGAGTAAAAATAAACTCTAAGGACAAGGTCGTCAGTCCTTCCCACAGGACTACAATCCATCGGTGTCTTTCTAGATGAACTTCCCGCCCCCTTTATACTCCTTTTATCCAGGATAGTAGATATAATCAGAAAAAATAAGATGTTTCCCTAAGATAACACAGACTCCCTTTAGGCCTAGAATAAGTATAATATGCTTACATTTTGCCAATAGGTCATATCCAACCACAAAACAGAGATCAGGTATCAATCAAACTGCGATGTAGTGAGGGACTACTGTAATTTGTAGTAATTGCGGTAATGCAGCCCAGTACTGAGCAGCATAAAACAGTCCGTGTTATTAGAGCTATGCAGTTAAATCAACATATTGTAGTTTACTTCTGCTTTACAAAAACATACGTAATCAGTGGTATACTTTTGCGAATGTTCAACTTGAATACTTCCCTGTTCACAAGATTTGTATTCTGAATGCACACATCTGAGGCCTTCACGTCTGATTTATTCACTGCGACATCATGTCGTAATTGTGACCCCCCCCCAATCATCCCCCCTTCTTTGGGCTGTGTTTTACGAGCCCTTTCTTTTTGCCAATGGGCCAGTCACACACTCTGGAGGAAAGAAGCAATCTGCCACTCTCATACGTCATAAATGTTCAACTCCTGCCTAAGCAAACCATCCATTCTTCCCACTTATTAGCTTTGGCAGCCCAGTGGCCACTTCATGAAAAACAGGAAAAGTCATTTGAATTGTGGACTATTGTTCTGGCCAGATTTAAGAGACAGCTTTATTGAAGTGTTGGCCACCATTATTTGCCACTTTGCTACCTGTTTGCCCAGTTATCTTGTTTGCATGCAGGACTGCACAAATTTTTGCAAATAATCAAGCACCGCCTCCTTTAATCCCCCTCGCCGACGAGGTCAAAGGTTAGCACCGCATCGTTCTCTGCTATGGCAACGGACACTTTCTCACGTGACCTGTAGAGGTGACGCTTTGACCACTGAGCTCTGCCGATGACACGTTTCATTCAAGCGGCATTGAGTGGAGTTTTCATTGTGTGTTTTTAGCTGTTTCCTGATCAGCATTTCATTGTGTCATTCAGCCGCCCTCAGGATGGACCCACAGATCTTTTAACACGCCGCATACAAGCTCCGTGTGGCGACCTGCATCAACCATTGTCATGGAAAAACACATAACATGCCATTCAATTTGATTCACATTCACTTTTCTGCATTATATTGATGTCAAGCAGAGCTCTAAGACTCGTGTTTTTATAGTATAGGAGGCCCATAATGACCGTAGTGTTCTTGTCACATTGAGGAGCTGTCACTAGGGTGTTTGCTGTAGGTCCTGATAAAACAACAGTTCTTGTCATGTAGATGACAAAAACTGCATATGGAGGATCTTTGACTTGTCTTTTTGCAGTATGTCCATAAAAACAGTAACATTTTTGCAATAGGTCCTTAAACAGCTAGGCGTTTTTGTCTTACTGAGAATCTTTGGCTTGCTTTTTTGCAGTATAGATCCTTAAAAACAACAGTGTTCTTATCATATTGAGGATTTTTTAACTAGTGTTTTTGTAGTAGGTCCCTAAAAACAGCAAACGTTTTTGTCATATTGTGGATCTTTGACTTGTTTTTGCAAATGGTTTCTATATTATAGGATCTTTGACGAGCGTTTTGCAGTGAGTCCTTTAAAAGTAGCAGAGATCCTGTAATCTTTGATTCGTGTTTTTGTAGTACGTGCCTAAAAATAGCAGAGTTCTTGTCATATTGCATTGTCTAAATCTAGTTTAGTTTAATAGTTTATTTCGAACATAAAAACATTGAAAAGCAACATATAAAGCAAAAAAGAAATACTTATCCAACCATCTAGAAATGCGTTGTGGTCTTCTTCCCTCAGCGGCTCTGCCCTCAGCCATCATGACGCTGAGGTTCAGCCCGTACCAGAGAGGAATCTACTGCGATGACGAGAGCATCAACTACCCCTACAGGAGGGACACAATCTCACATGGAGCCATGGCCGCCGTAACCATCACCAGCTCCATAGTAATTGTGAGTATTCTCTTCTTCATCATTGCCTTCTCCGTTGGCTTAGCAGGGCTAACCACTTCTCCCTGCAAAGATCACCACCGGAGAGGCCTACCTGGTACACACCAAGCGTCTGCACTCCAACTCCCAGTTCAACCAGTACCTGTCAGCACTCTATAAAGTGGTGGGCACCTTCCTGTTTGGGGCCGCCATCAGCCAGTCACTTACCGACCTGGCCAAGTTCACCATCGGGCGACCGCGACCTAACTTCTTAGCCGTGTGCGCCCCCGTCAGCTGCAGCGGATACGTGCTGCAGATCAACTGCACTGGCAGCCTGCGCAACGTCACTGAGTCCAGGTGGGTTGACTGAATGCTCCGCCTCCTCCACTTGTAACAGCAACATCTAATGATAACATAATAATCATAAACTAATATAATGTAGGAAATTTAAATTTGAGAATAAAATGTAATGAAAAATTCTGTCTAAAAATAACGTAGATTAATGTTGTCCGTTCCTGCTCCTCAGGTTGTCCTTCTACTCAGGCCACTCATCCTTCGGAATGTACTGCATGCTCTTTCTGGCGGTGAGTTTTTACCACAAACATAAGACACTCAAAATAAACAACATCCATAACATTATTGTGGTATACCACACACACTGCACACTGTCTCCACACTGACGGTCCATATGCTGAATTATGTTTGACACATGTACTATGTACGTACCTCTAGACCAGGGGTGCTCATTAAGTCGATCGCGATCTACCGGTCGATCGCGGAGGTGGTACTGGTCGATCGCGGCGTGACATTAAAAAATATCATCCTAGCATCAATGCCATCACTTGATTGATATACAGGGCAGCCATTCAGATGACAACTGAATTTTGACCTTTAGGTCACCGCTCATGCGTAAACAACGATGCAAAGTGCTAAGCTAGTCAGCGAATTGCGTCAGATTTTAAGCCCTCGCTAAAATTTATGGTCACTAAAATGAGTGAAGTAGCTGGACCAAGTAAAAAGGCAAAAACATATCACTTCCATACGGAATGGGAGGTGGACTTTTTTTTCCACAATGTCTTTTTCGAAGTGCGTTTGCCTGGCTAACCTGGCTATCAGCAGCTACTGTCCGGACTATGCATCCCTGGCTGATTCAATTCAGTGCAAGTCATCAAAGTAAACTCAGGTAATTACAAAAAATGTTAATAGTTAATTATGTGTGTTTTGCAATATTGGCTCATTTGGTTATGTAAGGTACATCAACATACATTGTACGTACAAATAATCCTCAATACATTTGAAAATAAATAGATGTTTTGCATTTTTGTAGTGGGTTGATCATTTTGACTCGGTCATTTTAAAAGTAGCTCCCATGCTGAAAAAGTGTGAGCACCCCTGCTCTAGACGCTAGTGTGTCATAGCTGTGTGTGTGTGTGTGTGTGTGTGTATATGTGTAGCTGTATGTCCAGGCCCGCATGCAAGGCAAGTGGACACGGCTGGTTAGACCCACCATCCAGTTCTTCCTGGTGGCTTTTTCCCTCTACGTGGGCTACACACGCGTCTCCGACTACAAGCACCACTGGAGCGACGTGCTGGTGGGGCTCCTGCAGGGGGCGCTCATAGCTGTGCTCACTGTGAGTAGGATTTTCCTACATTCTCCCTTCTTGGTTTTTCTTACTTTTGGGATTCAGAATACCTCCTGTTGCTTTGGCATTAACTTCTGATATTATTCAAATATATACATACACATACCACACATACAGTCATTTCTTCACTTTATTTGTTCATTTTAATGCCTGATACAACCAAGGCTACATTTGTTTGGACACATATACAGTGCATCCGGAAAGTATTCACAGCGCTTCACTTTTTCTACATTTTGTCATGTTACAGCCTCATTCCAAACTGAATTAAATTAATCTCTTACCTCAAAATTCTACACAAAATACTCCATTATGACAATGTGAAAAAAGGTTTTTTTGACATGTTTTGAATTTATTAAAAATAGAAAACAAAAAAAATCACATTTACATAAGTATTCACAGCCTTTGCTTAATACTTTGTTGATCCACCTTTGGCAGCAATTACAGCCTCAAGTCTTTTTGAATATGATCCCACAAGTTTAGCACACCTATCTTTCGGCAGTTTTGCCCATTCTTCTTTGCAATAAGTCTCAAGCTCCATCAGGTTGGATGGGAGACGTCTGTGCACAGCCATTTTCAGATCTCACCAGAAATGTTCGATCGGATTCAAGTCTGGACTCTGGCTGGGCCACTCCAGGACATTCACGGAGTGGTTCTGAAGCCAATCTTTTGAGATCTTGGCTGTGTGCTAATGTCTACTGTCTATATGGTCAAGGTACATGACCAGTCTACTGAGGTCAAGAGCGCTCTGGAGCAGGTTTTCATCCAGGATATCTCTATATATTGCTGCATTCATTTTCTTTCTATCCTGACTAGTCTGCCATTTCCTGCTGCTGAAAAACATCCCCACAGCATGATGCTGCCACCACCATGCTTCACTGTAGGGATGGTATTGGCCTGGTGATGAGCAGTGCCTGGTTTCTTCCAAACATGGCGCCTGGCATTCACACCAAAGAGTTCAATCTTTGTCTCATCAGACCAGAGAATTTTGTTTCTCATGGTCTGAGAGTCATTCAGGTGCTTTTTGGCAAATTCCAGACGGGCTGCCATGTTCCTTTTACTAAGGAGTGGCTTTCGTCTGGCCACTCTACCATACAGGCCTGATTGGTGGATTGCTGCAGAGATGGTTGTCCTTCTGGAAGGCTCTCCTCTCTCCACAGAGGAACGCTGGAGCTCTGACAGAGTGACCATCGGGGCCTTGGTCACCTCCCTGACTAAGGCCCTTCTTCCCCGATCGCTCAGTTTAGAAGGCCGGCCAGCTCTAGGAAGAGTCCTGGTGGTTCCAAACGTCTTCCATTTACCAATAATGGAGGCCACTGTGCTCATTGGGACCTTCAAAGCAGCAGAAATTTTTCTTTTGACTTCATGCTTGGTGTTTGTGGTCTGACATGCACAGTCAACTGTGGGACCTTATATAGACAGTTATTATATTTCCAAATCATGTCCAATCAACTGAATTTACTGCAGGTGGACTCCAATTAAGCTGTAGAAAGATCTCAAGGATGATCAGTGGAAAAAAGATGCACCTGAGCTCAATTTTGAGCTTCATGGCAAAGGCTGTGAATACTATGTAAATGTGATTTTTTTTTTTTTTTAAACTTTATTTTTATTTATTTTTATATTTTTCTAACAAACACACTCAAAAACAAAAAAGGGGGGGGGCACTGGACATACACATCACACAATTTGGTTATCCCACATTCCCTGTCATGGTGCAATTTAAGTAGTTTCCTTGATTTTGTCCGTGAACAGTGTCCATTTCACCCATTTTTCTCCGCACATGTCTTCTTCAGTCCTCAATCTATGTGTTAACAGTTCCATATCATGTATTGCGTTCATCACACAAAGCCAGTCCTGCAATTGCGGGGGTCTTGGGTTAAGCCATTTTTTGGTAATGGCTTTTTTATTGTTTTCTATTTTTTAATAAATTCAAAACATGTCAAAAAACCTTTTTTTCACATTGTCATAATGGAGTATTTTGTGTAGAATTTTGAGGTAAGAGATTAATTTAATTCAGTTTGGAATGAGGCTGTAGCATGACAAAATGTCGAAAAAGTGAAGCGCTGTGAATACTTTCCGGATGCACTGTAATGATGATAACATAAATAAGTCATAACTCAGTTCAATTTAAGAATCACTTGTACATGAATAACATTGTAATGTGTAATGGAATGTAACACTTAAAAGCTATTTTTGTTGTCATCATTATATTTGTCCAAACAACTGTACCTGTAGTTGTACCAGGCATTAAAATGAACAGGAAACTGAAGAAACAAAGTGGTCTAATAATGTTTTCCATGACTGTACACACACACACACACACAGTTGTCCCTTTTTTATCGCAGTTACTTTGTTCCAGACTTGACCTGTTTTTTAAGATTATTGGAGCCCTGTTGGCATGAAATAACACCCCTATAGTCACTTTTACCCACCTTTTGTATTACCCACTATGGTAGATATAATCAGAGAAAGTAAGACATTCATTCATTCATTTTCTATCCCAGCTGTCTTCGGGCGAGAGGGGGGGGGTACACCCTGGACTGGTCTCCAGCCAATCACATACCATAACATAGATTCACACATTAGCAGTTCCTTATTTTTTTTTACAGTACAGCGAACTTCCTGTGGTGGCTTTTGTCTCATCAATGGCGGCTTTAAATGGCTTTATACTTGTATTAACTGATATAGTAGTAGACGCAATGTTAGTGCAGTTTTAAGCAAAAAAAAAAAAAAAAAAGTCCACAAGGTGGCAGAAGTGCATTTTATAAGAGCATGGTCTACATCTCCAGGACGTGAAAAGTCATCTTGCCTTGTAGCTCACAGGTGATCAACCATTGAAGAAGAATTTTAAATTAAACTTTTCATTCAGATTTGTTCTACTACTGAACGGAAAAAGGTAGACATTTTTTTTCTGATGAAAGATTAGTCTAAACTTTGTTTTGGTCTGTACCATGTCTATAAAGCCCTCGGACATAATATTCTGAATGTCCTGAAAAATGAGTCATAATCATCAAAAATACTACTTAACTCCTTCAATCTTAACTCCTTCAACTTAACTCCTTCAATCCCAGCAATAGAAAATTGCTGGGATTGAAGGAGTTAAGTCATTTTCACAATGCGGCAAGTTTTGAGGCTGGATTGGAAGAAAGATGACATTAAAAGTGAATGTCGCTGTAGCGACATACACATAGCCAGGTTGTCATGCCGGATGCACGCTGAATGCACGCCGAATGCACACTGAATGCATGGATTTGCGGCATCAGAAATATGCGGGATCAATTGTACATAAGTGTATATTTAAATACGAGTTATTTAAATAGTAAAATAATTACGATAGACAAAAAGAAAAAACCTATTCCTTCTTCCAGGTCAAATACGTGTCTGACTTCTTCAAGCAACGCCCGCCACCTTGCACACGGACAGATCCAGCCGAGAGTGAACACCTTGAGCAGAAACCCGGCCCGCAGCCGCCCGACTCTCAACGCAGCAACCACTACAACTACTCAGCGCCTGTATGAACTCTCTTAGCACCCCCCACATAAAAAAAGATGATGTCCATAACCACTAGCTGGAACTCTAACACCCCCAGCAACACCACCTTCAAGACCACATTTCAATATCTCGTGTGTGCAATCTGTTTTTTTAATCATTTTGTTTGACAAGGATTGATGCTGTGACCTGATGCAAAATCTCGTTCAAATCAAAGATTTTGTTGCCGTAAGAATGTTGCTGCTTCGCCGCTGATTATATGGCTGCCATCTTCTCCCAAAGCAGACACCTTTTGTTTTTTTACATTTGTAATGACGGACTGCTTTAGCCGACATATTTTTATATTGTGTCCATTACTACTGTATCTTATTGAATAAACTGTGCCTGTTTTTATTTGAAAGACGCTGTGATGTTTCAGAGGAAGCCGGCGACATTGTTCTGCATGTTTGTGCTTCTTTTACAGGAACGAGCGCTGCGTCATAAAAACGACACAGAGACGCTTAAGAGGTTCTTTGGTCCCTTCTAAACGTTTCCCACAGGGCCATGTGGATGCAACCTTTGCATTGTGAGGAAAGTGGATAAAAGTACGCTTCCTTCCTGTCTTTTCAACACACGTTTTGGAGTCGTTTATTTCCTTCATCTGTGCAGAAATAGTTTTGTCAATGTGGGAGTTGTTTTTCCATTTTTCCATGACACTTTTTTTTTTCCTCCCCAGTGACGCGTACCTCAAGTCTGGACCTGATGCTGCTCGTGGTTGTGATTCCTGAACGGCGCATCAGGCTGGGATATAAATCACTCTATGGTGTTGCAGTGCTTTGAAGGTAGCCACAGTGACTCAAACTCATTAAATTCATTAGGACTATACTCTTATTGGGGCTGGTTAATTGGAGACTCCAAATTGTCCATAGGTATGAATGTGAGTGTGAATGGTTGTTTGTTTATATGTGCCCTGTGGTTGGCTGGCCACCAGTCCAGGGTGTACCCCGCCTCAAAGACAGCTGGGATAGGCTCCAGCACCCCTGTGACTTTTGTGAGGATAAGCGGTAGAAAATGAATGAATGAATATACTCTTATTTTATTCCATTCTATGACCAAAGTTGTAACGGTAGTAGAAAAAGTTGAAGTATATGAGAATATGATGAGAAAAGATCATAGCTAAAATTATTCAACAAGAATACAGTCTTCTACAGCTTCAAGGTACAGTATATTCCTGCCTCATGTTTGTGACGTTACAACTTCATGCCCTGAAATAAAATATATATATTTTTTTAAATATTAAGGGGTGGATTTGAGAGGTAGTTTGTAGTAGTTTGTTTGCATGACAGCTTTTTGTCTGAATTTCCGGCACACTATCAAGGAAATGACATACACGAAACATACAAGGAAATGACATAGGAAAAAGCGGTAGAAAATTAATGAATGAATGAATGAAAACATACAAGGAAATTACATACACGAAATATACGAGCAAATGACATACATGAAACATACAAGGAAATGACATACATGAACTGCTTCACATGAAGTGAATATCCGCCAAGTAGGTTTCCTTATTCATGAATGGAATATTTCAGCAACCTTCTAAATATGGTTTGTAAGATTAGAGCCCTCGAGACATGAAATAATACCCCTATAGTTACTTCCATCCATCTTCGTCCGCTTATCCGAGGTTGGTTCACAGGGGCAGCAGCCTCAGCAGGGAAGCCCAGATTCACTTCTCCTTGGCTACTTTGTCCACCTCCTCCCGGTGGATGCCGAGACGTGTCCAGGCCAGCTGAGCAACATAGTTTGTCAAATGTATCTCGGTCTTCCCTTCACTCACCTTCTCTGGCTCCTCTCCAATGCAGAGGACTAGCGCTTCTCCTCCTGAGTTTCACCTTATTCTAAGACAGGGACCAGCCACCCTACGGAGAAAACTCATTTTGACTTTTGTCATTACTCACAGCTCATGACCATAGGGGAGGGTAGGAACATAGAGTTGTCAGCTCCCTCTTCACCACAACAGTCTGATGCAGACTCCGCATCACTGCAGATGCCCCTGCAATCAACCTGTCATTCTCGTGTTCCATCCTTCCCTCACTCGTGAACAAAACCCAGAGATACTTAAACTCCTCCACTTGGGGCAGGATCTCATACTCGACCTGAAGATGATACTCCACCCTCTTCCTAGCTGGAACATGGACTCGGCCTTGAAGGTGCCGATTCTCACCTAGCTGCTTCACACTAGGCTGCGAACCGATCCAGTGAGAGTTGAACAGGCTGATGAAACCAGCAGGACCACACCATCTGCAAAAAAGCATAGATCCAATCCTGCAGCCACCAAACCGAATCCCCTCGAGCCCCCAGCTGCGCCAAGAAATTAATTCATTCTTTAATTTTCTATACCACTTATTTGGGGGTGAATACGAACAAAATGGACTTCAGTTACAGACATGCGTTTTGCAGTAAAGGTTCTGGACATCTGGGGGGACCCAATAGGCAGGGTCTGATGACTGACTTACGATGCCAGTGTTTGGGGGCCCCCTACTGGCCACTTGAAGCCACCTATGACAATTCATTTGGCACTTTTCTGTGTTTGATCAGCTTACTTCACTTCATTTGCATGCTTCCTTAATGCAAAATGCACGTGCTCGTTCAACCGATTTTCATCAAGTTGTGTTGTACAATCAACATACAACAATAATGCTTATATTAAACGGCTAATGAACTGAGAGTATTTACACAACAAAAATAACGCAGAATCTTATCTTAATTGTCCACTGTCCTGTTTATTTATTACCAGTCTTCTAAATCTACATTTTTCTGACACATACCCGTCTTTGTTTATGGAGAACTTTACAGATAATAATACATTTTATTTCAAAGTGCCTTTCAGGACACCCAGTGTCGCTGTAAGGAAGATAAACACCAATATACAAGATAAAAGAGAACATACAATAAATAAGGAGGGGGGGGGGGGCATGTGAAGCAGTTAAAGAGAATAGGCAAGTTTCACCTCTCATCTTGACACACCCATATTTTACCATGAATGGTCGATTTCAAAGTACAATTCAAAGAATGCTGTGGCCAGAATAATAAATGAAACAGAACTTATTTGCAAAGCTGGAGGACACAGCAGTGGCATGAGTGAATCCGTGGTCAATGGTGTGAGTGGAACAGGTCGAGGTAGAAGTAAAAAAAACAAACTGGTTGGATGTCAAGCAGGGCTGGGCTATATGGACCAAAACTGCTGCACTCATGGTAGTCTTTGCAGCCGGGTTAGCGCCGTTAGCGCTTCCATCTCGCGTTCCCTATGATGATAGACGGTAAACATGGATGATGCCGTCTTCATACCTTTATGCTCACTCCTGCTATGTAGCCTCTCCACCTCAATTTCAATTTTTGATATCATCCTCGTCCTCGTACGTAACAAATTAAACAATTAAATAGAAAAAAAATTATAATAATTAAAAAAAACAACCTTAAACCATATTAGGAAAGCAGGAAGTGAACAAATGTAACAAGAATTAATGTTGTAAATTTACCAAAAAAAAATGCGAATGAAAGTCCCGAATTTCCGAGAAAAAAGCCATACATTTACAAGAATTAATGTTGTAAATTTACAAGGAAAAAGCCCTACATTTATGAGAATTAATGCTATGGTTTTTTTTACGTAGTCCTGGGGCGTATTTGAAACACTTCTATGCTAGGACTACGTTATGCTAGCCATAGCATTTCAGTATGTGGAATCAAACTATGGAATGGATTGAGTAAGGACCTCAAACAATGCACAACGATGAGCCAATTCAAGAAACAATACAAGCAGTTGATGTTTGCTAAATACAAGGATGAAGAGTCTTGAACCAGTCATGATGTGCTATATATATCACTATATTGACACTTACTATGGTACCCTTTATGGCATTGGATGCTCATATCTCCTCGTACTTCAGTACGTGACAAAAAACAAAACAAAACCTTAAACCATATTAGGAAAGCAGGAAGTGAACAAATGTTACAGTTACTGATTGTAAAAGTACCAGATGGAGGGGTAGGATTTAATAAGCTTTGCTTCTTCCTACTCTTGGACATGTGGAACTGTGAACTGATTATGGGATGCACTCAATTGTAATCTGATGCATGTTCAAATGAAATAAAATCATTACCAGAAATCTGCCGGCTCGATGTAAAAATATTTTGGACGTGCTCTTTCTCTCCCCTGCTTTGCTGAGTGACAAGTATGTAAAATTTAATGGAAGAAAATAAATCAACCGTAAAAATGTTGCTAACATGATTCAAATCTTAGCCTCACTGATGAGTGGCACTGAAAATCAGGCACTCGCTAGCTAGCCAGTTTGATTTCAGTCAGGTTGCTTCATTCTGCTGTAAAAACTAAAGATAAGTTAGTTTTTACTTACCGTGTTATTTGTAGATGCACAATTGGAAGGATGCAGACGAAGCAAGACTTGGTGTTCATGGGTAGCAAACATGTCCCCAGTGCGGCAGGAGAACTTTCCCTCCCGAGTTTGGCGCGCACCAAAATTTTTTAAATACTGTAGTTTACTGTAATTTATAACAGTACCATACTGTTGACAGCCTGTGCGCTGTTGCTTCACGTTGAATAACCCACAATGCATTGCAAACTACAGTAAAAAAAGAAAATAGGTGGCTATAACCTTGGCAAAATCAGGTTCATTTAGGGGTGGACAACAAGGATGATGTTATGTTGATAATGAAATGCCGTAATTCCATACTGGTAGTTTAAACATACGTATTTAACTTCATGATAACATCAACACAGTCATTTTACGAGGCACTAATGTGTGTGTTTTCAAAGCACAACAAAAGGGAAAAAAAATCAAGCCAATCAATGAAGAGGAAGTTTACGCACAGTCCTAGCACTGCCCACACAAATAAATGCCATGGAAATACAAATAACTGTTGCTATTGGTGACATACTTGACACATGCAAAGAACAATTCATGGCTGAGAAGTGTGCCGAGGACATTTTTACAATGCAATGTTTCTGGAGTCTGTTCACATATTATACAGCAGTATATGCCGTGTTGATTCTTCTATGTATTTCTACTGTCTTCGCTAGTTGGCATCCGTTACACATGCACACTGCACTTCGGTTTGTTTATTGTATTGCTGTCACAGGTGAAATGAAGAAAGAATCATTTTGAAATTGTAAAAGTTGCCAGGTTTTGGGGCTCCAGACGATCCTATAGTGAATTTGGTGCCCACGATGAGTAGTGGCATGTGTACTATCTATTCAAGACAATCAAATGTGTTTGTTCCACAGTCAAACCTGCTTTGTAGCAGAAGTAGCAGCAGCCACTGTTGTCCACTCCTCAGTCAGAAAAGTAGCTATTGGCTGTCCTAGAATTTGATGTCTTGGGGTAATTGGCATCTTATTTGCATCTGATGTCAGAGCTGCTGTTGTGGGGTGGGGGGTGGGCGTGGGGGGGACAAAAAAGTTTATAAAACCTTC
Source organism: Doryrhamphus excisus (assembly GCF_037039965.1). Taxonomy (NCBI): domain Eukaryota; kingdom Metazoa; phylum Chordata; class Actinopteri; order Syngnathiformes; family Syngnathidae; genus Doryrhamphus; species Doryrhamphus excisus. Next base: position 4,308,964 of record NC_136370.1, read on the forward strand.
ATTATGTTTAAAACTACAAATAAACTTGATTCTTGTTTTGTGAATTTAAAATTGTCCACCGCCTTATCAAAAATAAAATAATGTTAATATTTTCATTTGGCCAGTGCCTCACAAAGTCTAGCCAGTATAATAATTATTTCCACCAAGTGCAGTGCAAAGCGCATGTTTTTGCCAGCATTTGTTTGTTTGTCTTTGTTCAAAATAACTTGAAAAGTTCTGAATGGATCTGGATGGCATTTCCAGGAATGGTCGGAAATGGGATATGGACGAACTGATGACATTTTGGGTGTGATCCGGACCACTGTCAGAGTCCAGCAATTTTTTACAGTATGCTTTAACACCGCGAGAGAGGACATGTGATTGGCTGGGTATCAGTCCAGGGTGTACGCCGCCTTTTGCCCAAGGACGTCTGGGATGGGCTCCAGCATGCCCGCAACCTTAGTGGGAATAAGCACCAGGCATAGAAAATGGATCGATAGATGAGAGGACCCTTTTTGGTATTTGTGCATGGAACTCGACAAAAAAATGGTCACACCACTTGTTCAGGGCATTTAGCCTTCCCGGTACATTGCACATCATGCTGGCTGTCATGCTAACATTACCATACTAGCATTTTTTTTGCTTTCATGGGTAGACACATATTAACACTATTATCATGCAGGCTCTGCATTCTAACATTAAAATGTTAGCATTGCCAGCATGCTAAGATTAGCATAGTAACGATTTTTGCCATTTTAAATTGGGGTGACCGCCTCTCACCTGAAGACAGCTGGGATAGGCTCCAGCACCCCCCACGACCCTTGTAAGGAAAAAGCGGTAGAAAATGAATGAATGAATGAATTGGGGTGACACCTCTCAGCTACACAAACATAGCGGTGCACAAGACAGAGGATGTGTACAGTGATTATAGCAAGATTTGAGCAATATGTCAATGGTTTCCGAGGAGAAAATAAAGGAGAAACATTTGGAGATGAAATAGAAAACTTGCAGAATGTGGACGTAAGCTTGAGACGGACATTCACATAATCAGCAGTCTGATAATGGGCAACAGAATGGAGTGACAAAGCCAAAGAGGCTGTGCTGTGCGTGCATGTTTTATTTTGTCCAGAAAAAGATTGAGAGACCATAACGTCAAAAACAAACGCTCAGACTCTCAGCTGTTTTGCCACACACACACTGACAGGGAAAGGGTATCTTAGCACGAGAGCATACTGGAGAATCAGTCATCTGGAGAACACCCCTATAAAAAGCTGTGAGCTTCAACGCTGGGGGCTGACTCTCTTCTTCTCATCGGAGATTGCAGGAGGATATTAGAAGAGACATTTGGGCCAGAATTCTGACATTTTTTATTCTATTCTGTCTGACTTGTTTTCAATACATTTTGTAAACCTTCAATTGGAGTCTCACTACCGGAGATGAACACGCAAGGTGAAATAGTGATCCATGTGGCCTTTATGAGGTTGCGGAAAATTTAATCTCCAACAGCATCAAGAGGTTTTTATAGCCTTTTTTATTATAGATTTCACCGCCGTCATCCTTCCACCTTCAACATATGTATTGCTGTGAAAAGATGTTTATATAACATATATAATGTTTTGCAGCCTTGTCACTATCAAGGAATACTGTTCTGTGGCAACTTGGATGTCCTCCTTGTCTTTTTCCCCTGTGGACCGCATCAGGACTAGAATTCATTTTCCAAATGTGTTTATACTGTACTTTCAAGCCAAATGCTTCTTGTAAAGGTGTTCCTTCATCAGTGAAATGACCACGGCGAAGAACAGCACTCGAGGTGGACACCCGTTTGTCTCTTGTTCTCTGTACTTGTATCCACTATAGTCTTAAAACGTCATCATTTGGAAAAGAAAACAAACTTATCATGTTCCACAGGTCCTGTGCTCTTGTTTTAGAAAGCTGCACTTCCTGTTTGGGGGGAAGTTGCACAGCTGCACTGCAAATAGTGGAATTTATAAGCCCTGTGCACATGCTGGTTCATTGACTCTGTTCTCCTGCCAGTTGCTTGTTTTCACAGAACCTATTTCTCTGTCATCTTCTGTTGCCTGATCCTGCACTACAGCGAGTACCTGTTTTTGTTATTGCAATATTTGCACGCTGCCTGTGTCATTTTCTGTGTCATGTCATTTTGGCATGTCTAATTTGATGAAAAAAAAAGTTGACGGCCTACCTTGAGAAGTGTTTGTTTACTTTGCTTTAACTGAGAGGTGCTGTTCTGCTGGTATCACTGCCGGATATGACGTTGAGCTGTGACAAGGAGTTTGCCATGGACATTCAATGCAAATTTACCGTTTGCGTTCAAAAAACAAGCAAATCCTGTCAGTGACCCCCCTTGAAGTCACAAAATATTAGGCAGAAAAAGTGTCTGTACTCGTTGCGAGTTGCTTTTGATTCACCAGATTTAGCAATAAGGTCGCCAAACTGGCAACACCGGCACCAGCAATATTTGTCCCATATCAGGTTTACAGCAGCAAAATACAAGAGCACACTGGTATCGAACATAGCACACAAGAGCAGATGAAGTGCAAAGTAAGGGTGATACAAACCAGAAGCCGTCGTGGTTGTACCTATGGACCCATGGTGTCATTCTCCACTATCATGTCATTCTTATCAGGCCAGCAGATGGCAGACGGGCGCCCTCTACAGGCGTGATACTCGCACCCCCAAACGTGATCAAACGTCCACCACGTGATGTGGATCAAACCATGCCAAGTTTTTGGCATATGTGGGCGGGCGCCGCTGGACCTCAGTCTCAGGTTAATTATAAGGTAAAAAAAAAAAAAAACTTACCGCAGTAATTGCTCAAAAATAAAATACATGTAATAGTTAATGCTTTATTATTTATACATCACACCATGCTATTTCAGTCGGAAGTGTGAAATACAAAAGAGGGAATTGTGAGTTGATTTGAGTTGGTTTAGCCTTCGCTGCTAGTTGGCTGATGATAGAAAATAATGATAATAGTGCTGTTAATTAATGTCAACAAAACATGGAAAAGACAAAGTCAAAGCCACCATGTGCACAATTTAGAAAGAAGAGGAAAAAGGGGCTAAAGATAAAGGTATGGAGCTATAGCACCACTTTATGTACACCACATTATGGGATGTATATGATCAAATAAGCTAACGTTATTTAGTGGCTAAAGGCTAACTGCTGGGTTTTCATTGTATAAATGTAGATTTAAGTGGGGGGGGGGACCCTGTCTCAACATAAACGAACACATGACTCTGGTATGGATGCAAGAAGTCGTACTACCATTTGTATCGACCCGCCCACGTCCTATTTCCAAGCCAGCCGGAGAGGTCTTCGGCGCAGCGCTGCCACGCAGCCGAGCTCCGTTCCCTGGCAGCCTGCATCCTCGCTGCTTCCTTCACGTACACTGGGGGGAAAGAAGGGAGAGAAGGGAGGGGAGGGCGGAGAAAGCTCATTGGCTCCCTTTTTGGTGTCCAGGGAAGTCTGCTGACATTCAAGAGAAAGTTGTGGAACTTTCCTCAGCTCACACTGCCAGCACCGACCCACACGCAGCACGACCCACACGCAGCATCGACCCGGCGCAGGTGAGGGACGACACCGGCTTGCAATAGCTACTTGGTTTTTTTAAACTAACCTTTAATGTCAATGACGTTTGTTGCTATTTTTTCATTAATTTCTCTTTTCTGGTGCAGTTCCTCTCAAACTAGAACTTCAATAATATGTAACTGTGTCTACGGTGGAAACATACAATGGAGGCAATTTCTATCATGTGGTGACAAATGTATAATTTCAGCCTTTTGGGTGAGGGAATATGTATTTAATTTTGCAGGCCATTGCGCTGGAAATAGCCTACAAGCCACATCTTCACATGTAGTGGGATTTTTTGGGGTGAATTTTGTCCATTTTTAGGTCCGAGCCCATCAGTAAAATTCCACTTGAGAAGGTCTGAGGCAGTGGGCAGGACCTCCACCAGTCACTTGATCCACTGCACAATGTAAAGTGGTTGCTTGAAGAAGTTTTGGCATATTTGCTGGGATTGCATAATGTCCTCCAGCCTAGTGGTGGTGCACTGTATATGCTGTATTGCATGACAAGCAGTAAAATTTGCTATTCACAATGGCTTCCATTGACTGGACTGGATTTTGTCCAACCTACGGTGGTTTGGACGCAAAGGGACCTTTTTAGTCCAAGAAAGGACGATATAGCTCCTCTATGGTCTTGGCTCTCATTTTGTTTGACATTCCCTGAATGTCGGTAGGCCTCAGGGGTGGGCGTGCCGGACAATTTGATAAAGGAGGCGACTGGATGCAAGCCTCAAATCAGGCTTGATCAGTTGGCTGACTGCAAACGGTTAGCGTGATTATACAGGTTCCTCTGTCCATCGGACACTTCATTTAATTCCCCAGTATTCACTCGAGAAATTACGCTCAGCCGGTTTCCCAAGCTGATACCATGTGGATCGCTCACTCGTCTGGCATTAATACAGTTTTGTAACATTTTAAGACAAAAGTAGTATGACTATGAGTAGTAAATGTAGAGCTTTTTTCTCCTAAATTCGTGACTTTAATTCGCCTTTTTCTGGTAAATTTACAGCGTTCATTCTGAAATGTATGGCTTTTCTCTGAAATGTACAACTTTAATTTCATAAATGTACAACCTTTGTCAGAAATTTCCAACTTTTTTTCTCGTAAATTTAGCACTGCAATTCTTGTAAATGTACTTTGTTCTTCTAATAAATTCATTCATTCATTCATTTTCTACCGCTTTTCCTCACGAGGGTCGCGGGGGTGCTGTAAATTTACATTATGGTAATGGTAATGGTAATGGTAATGGTAATGGTAATGGTTTTATTTCATTTGAACATGCATCAGATTACAATTGAGTGCATCCCATAATCAGTTCACAGTTCCACATGTCCAAAAGGAGTAGGAAGAAGCAAAGCTTATTAAATCCTACCCCTCCATCTGGTACTTTTACGATCAGTAACTGTAACATTTGTTCACTTCCTGCTTTCCTAATATGGTTTAAGGTTTTTTTGGGGGTTTTTTTGTCACGTACCGAAGTACGAGGAGATATGAGCATCCAATGACATAATGGGTACCATAGTAAGTGTCAATATAGTGATATATATAGCACATCATGACTGGTTCAAGACTCTTCATCCTTGTATTTAGCAAACATCAACTGCTTGTATTGTTTCTTGAATTGGCTCATCGTTGTGCATTGTTTGAGGTCCTTACTCAATCCATTCCATAGTTTGATTCCACATACTGAAATGCTATGGCTAGCATAACGCAGTCCTAGCATAGAAGTGTTTCAAATACGCCAGGACTACGTAAAAAAAAACATAGCATTAATTCTCATAAATGTAGGGCTTTTTCCTTGTAAATTTACAACATTAATTCTTGTAAATGTATGGCTTTTTTCTCGGAAATTTGGGACTTTCATTCGCATTTTTTCTGGTAAATTTACAACATTAATTCTTGTAAATGTAGGGATTTTTTCTCGGAAATTTGTGACTTTCATTCGCTTTTTTCTGGTAAATTTACAACATTCATTCTCAAATGTATGGCTTTCCTCTGAAACAACTTTAATATCATAGATGTACAACCTCTGTCAGAAATTTCCGACTTTAATTCTTGTAAATGTATGGCTTTTTTTCTTGTATATTTACGATTGCAATTCTCGTAAATTTACGACTTTCATTCTCGTAAACGTACATCTTTTTTCTCTAAACTTTACAACTTTAATTTCATAAATGTAAAACTTTTAATTACAATGCTTGTAAATGTCTTTTTTCTCGTAAAATTCCGACTTTAATTCTCGTAAATGTAAGTCTTTTTTTCTCAGAAATTTACGACTGCAATTCCCGTAAAGGTACTTTTTTTTTCTCTTAAGTTTACGACTGCAATTGTCGTGACTCAACCATTCACACTCACATTCATACCTAGCATGTTTTTGGAATGTGGGAGGAAACCGGAGTACCCGGAGAAAACCCACGCATGCATGGGGAGAACACGCAAACTCCACACAGAGAATCGAACTTCCAGATCTCCTGACGATGTGGCTTACATGCTAACATATAATATATATTAGACTAAAATATGTTGTACTCCACTTTGCAGTAGTACTAGTAGTTTTCTTGTCCCATTGTGTGATGGCTGTTTCCTTGCAGACCTGCAAACATGTCCGTAAAGATTCACATCAACAGCCCCAGTGTGAAGTACACAGATACACACATCGAGGCTGAGTATTCCTACCAGACCACATCCGTGCATAAGGACGGCAATACTCTCACAGTAAGTTCCACCCCTCCCGTCCTTATCCATCCATACTTGAACACACGATGATGCCATACAGGTGACCCCCCGCTCCACGGAGATGACCCTGCGCACGGAGACGCATGTACCCAGGCTGGGGGTGATGCTGGTGGGTTGGGGAGGCAACAACGGCACGACGGTCACGGCAGCTGTCCTGGCCAACAAGATGAACCTCACCTGGAACACAAAGACCGGAGTCAAGGTGAATGAACAGAAGACTATTACTGTGATACACTGTGATACATATAGCACAGCCGTGACTGAAAAGCCATCCGCTAAGTGTGTCTCATATTAAAAATTGCCATTTTTAGACAATTCTGAGCTGTTTCTCCTGTGAAGTAACTGAATAATAATCATAAAATTCTGCATTTTTAAAAAACATTTCAAACTTCCTTGCTGTCCTTCCTTCCTTCCTTCCTTCCTTTCTTCCTCCTTTTTCTAAAGTAGTGAGGTATTTCCTGTAATATTCTGACTTTTATTGCTGTAAATTGAACAGTTTTTCTTGTAATATTTAGGCTTTATTTGTGTAATATTACATACTTCAGTCAATTTGTTTGTAATATTACAACTTTATTCTCGTAAAATCATGACAATATTATGATTTTAGAACAGTAAATGAAACATTTTTTTCTTGTAATATTTAGACTTCTTTGTGTAATATTATGATATATACTACGATATGCCAATATTGTCCAACTCGCACTTTCCGATGCCCATATCAGCCGATACCTATATATATATATATATATATATATATATATATATATATATATATATATATATATATATTCTTTTTGCTGATATCAGTCCCAATAATTATCAGACATCCCTAATATATACTTTATTTTAGTAATTTTTTTCTTGTAAAATGTAAAATTTAAGTTGCAGTATTACAACTTTATTTTTATAAAATCATGATATTATGACTTTAAAATAGGATATTTATAAAAGGAACACTTTTTCTTGTAATATTGAGACTTTATTTGTGTAATTTCATACTATATAGTATAACTTTTTTTAATTGTCAAATTTTTACGGTATTTGTGTAATATTCCAACTTTATTCTAACAATTTTTTCCTGTGATATTATGACCTTATTATTATAAATGGAACATTCAAAAGAAATGGAAGAAAAGACAGCATTATTGCACCAGTGCGGATAGTTATATGCAAAATGTGATTTAAAAAAGAATAAAATCAATTGGCGCTGATTGGAGCATGATTACCTTTCCAATGGCCTGGGAGCAGGCGTCCCTTGAGATTTTCCATGGCAGTCGCGAGCACACGACCATCCTCACCTCTTCTGCCCTCCCTAACAAGTAGCATCATGTAGAATTGGGAAAGAGCCGGGTCAGAAGCTATGTAATGTAAGGATGTCAACCCACGTGGAAGTGCATTCTTGAGCGTGAGGAAGACACAGTGTATGTTTTCCAGTTCCCCCCGTGTCATCTAGAAGGGTTGTTCACCAGAGTGTTACAAGCTTAACCCCTGCTTGAGGCTGCCATTGCTTTATATGGCCAACAATCATGTAATATGTTTTTTTCTCCCTACATTCTTTAGAGGGCAAACTACTTTGGATCCTTCCTGCAGGCGTCTACCGTGTGTGTGGGGTCGGGGCCCGAGGGCGAGGTCCATGTACCCTTCTGTGACCTCCTACCCATGGTGCAGCCCAACGACATTGTCTTTGACGGTATGGATATTTACTAGGGTTTCCAAATGATTGATGAATTACGCTTGTCAAACTATGTCTACTATGAAATATGGCCATGTATTTTACCATAAATTCCAGTGTATAAGCTGCTACTTTCTTCTTAAATTTCAACCTTGTGGCTTATACAGCTATGTGGCTAATTTATGGCTAAGGTCTAATCTTGTGACGTCTCCTATACTTCAGAACTACTACTGATTGTTGAAATACTGCGCCGTTTGCAAGTCTGTGAGGAAACTGTAGCTGTTTTCACACGCTATCAGTTCGAGCTTGTCAACCCATAGGAAGTCGCAGGTCATTCGTCAGTGTAACAGTCTGACTGACGGTATGAACTTACAAAGAGCACTAAACTCATCACACAGTAACTTAACAATCAAAGGGTAGCTAAGACATATACAATACAGGTACCAATCAAATAAACAGCATTTACTGGTGCCTGCCGGGGCGCTGCAATGATGTCGGCCTCCCTCTGGTGGACAGAGGCAGCACTGCAGCGTCGTCCATCCATCCATGCATCCATTTTGCCACTTGTCCTCCGGTGAAATGCTTTGCTCAAATGCGCTGCATTATGGGAAAACATTAAAAGAGTTTTATTTTATTTGAAACTCGTATTGGTACATGTTTGTGCATTTCCTAGCTACCTTTTGAGTGTTATGTTGCTGTGTTGGGTTATGTGGACAAACAGATGGTTATTATGAATCAAATGTTGTGCTTGTGTTTTTCAGGCTGGGATATTTCCTCACTGGATCTCGGGAGGGCAATGGAGCGTGCTCAAGTCCTGGACTGGTCGTTACAAGAGCAGCTACGACCATACATGGACGCCATGAAACCCAGGCCGTCCATCTACATCCCAGAATTCATTGCTGCCAACCAAGAGAGTCGAGCCGACAACGTGCTCACGGGGACCATAGCGGAGCAGGTGGTGTTTTTTTTTTCTTTTGTCACTTGACCACTAGGGGGCACATGTGTTAGTTTCCCGTTGCTTTCCAACCTTTCCAGTTGGAGCAAATCAGAGCAGACATCCGAGACTTCCATCAGTCGAGCGGTGTGGACAAAGTCATCGTCCTGTGGACCGCCACCACTGAGCGCTTCTGCGACGTGGTGCCTGGGATCAACGACACGGCCGAAAACCTTCTTGCCGCCATTCAGGTCAGACAGCAAATAGATGGCAAGAATTTGTTTTTGTTTTGTTTTTGTTTTGCATTAACATGAGGTTGAAACTTATTCATTTCATTCACTTATTCATTGATTATTCATACAAAAATAATTATTTACATTTTTAAATTTCTTAAGATGTTTCTTAACATAAGATGTACAAATTAACAGAAGAAAATCCCAAATATTTTTCAGCTGAAATATATAATCATATAACACAAATATATTTAAAAAAAATGCACAATAAATAAATGATTGGGTTGGGTTTTATGTCTGTTCAAAGCACGCTTGTTCTTCTGTCTACTGGCGTATTGTTTAAGAATCCTGCCTGAGCATGTGAGGAGAATCTGAGACAGGATTATACACCGTAGACGCCTTCAATCACTAACAATATGGTTTCTTGTCATCCACCAGGCGGGCTCAGAGGTGTCTCCCTCCACTCTGTTTGCAGTGGCCAGCATCCTGGAGGGATGCGCCTACATCAACGGCTCCCCTCAGAACACCTTCGTGCCGGGGGCTGTGGAGCTGGCCATGCAGAGGGACGTCTTCATCGGTGGGGACGACTTCAAGTCCGGCCAGACGAAGATCAAGTCGGTGCTGGTGGACTTCCTGGTCAGCTCGGGCATCAAGGTGAGGATGCGGCCCAGGAGTGTCGAAACAGCAGAAAGATGTTGTTTGCGAACAATTCCTCTTCCCTCTCCGCAGCCCACCTCCATCGTCAGCTACAATCACCTGGGAAACAACGACGGCAAGAATCTGTCCGCCCCGCAGCAGTTCCGCTCCAAAGAGATCACCAAGAGCAACGTGGTGGACGACATGGTGCAATCCAACCACGTACTGTACCGACGCGGCGAAAAACCCGACCACTGTGTGAGTGACACACGGAGATGATACACAACAACATCAAATCTATCAACAACATGTGTGTGTGTGTATGACCATGTACTGCATGTGTGTGTGTTGATACAGGTGGTGATTAAGTACATTCCTTATGTGGGAGACAGCAAGCGAGCCATGGATGAATACACCTCTGAGATCATGATGGGAGGCCTCAACACCATCGTACTGCACAACACCTGCGAGGTCACTACTACTACTTATTATTATTATTATTATTTTATACCTTTTATGCGCTTAGAATGTTTCAAGTCATGTTTTGGGCCCAATTTCAGACCTTCTAAATGAATTCCTCTTCCTGTGAACCCTGACTGTCCTTTCTTTGCTGTGTGGGGCAGCGCTAAGTTGGTTCACTGTTTTTTTTAATTATTAGAAATCAGAGATTTCGAGAATGATTTGTACCAATGAAATGTACGAGAATACATTTGTAAATTTATGAGAAAGAGGTCGTAAATTTATGAGGAAAAGTCGTATGCATACGACTTGATACTTGTTTCTTATAAATGTGTTATAAACGTGTTTAAGAATGACATGTTTGCAGATCAGCAAACTCGCTCAGCCACTCGTTGCCAGGCAGAATTTGTTGTACTTTGCACATTGTACTGAATGCACTTTCATTTGTATTTTTTTTCTTATTGATTGCATTCAGTGCTCAATTGTACCAAATGACGTACAATTCTAGGTTGTAACCTCCTGTTTTACCATTCCCCTCCCCAGGACTCTCTTCTAGCCAGCCCAATCATCCTGGACCTGGCCATCCTGACAGAACTTTGTCAGCGTGTGACGGTCCGACTCGAGGGCAAGGACCACTTCCAATCCTTTCACAGCGTCCTGGCTATTCTCGCCTTCCTTTGCAAGGCCCCACTCGTCCCACCTGGCACTCCTGTCATCAACGCTTTCTTCCGTCAGAGAGCATCTATAGAGAACATCATGAGGTACACCAAAAAGAGGCTCTTTCTTGTCTGTCTTTTATGACTCAAGTGTTCACATTGTTCATTTCCAGAGCGTGTCTCAGCCTCCCACCTCAGAGTCATATGCTGCTTGAGGAAAAGCTGCAGAGACACTTCCTGTCTCCGCACTGCGTGAACGGCGACATTGCCGCTTTGAAAAAGAAAATCATCTGGAACCACAAAGAGGCTACAAACGGCATCTATGCCAATGGTGAGGACGATGCAGAGCACTCCAATTAAAGATGTGAAATGGAACAAAATTGTGATCCTTAATAATACAATCCTCACTTATCGTGGCTAGATTAGGAATAAACCAATGTAAAACCATCAATTCTCTAATGTCACCCGTTTTCCTGTCAATTTAAGTGTTTACTTGAATAAAAGCCGCTATGGAAGCAGAAATGTAATCTTATAGTAGTCTTATTTCACTTCCAAAGACACAAAAACAACTAAGTGTGTTAGGAATGGAATATGTTCCACTCTGTAACATATCTATAACAGAGAGATAACCCATTCACCAAGGACTTTCACTTGGAACAAAAGGCATCCTGTTGTTTTGCATTCATTACAAAGACACACACACACACACACACAAGTTAGTATTGGTTGAAACCAGATCAGAACAATGAACCATTGCAGTTTCTTGCTAATATGTACTCTATGATATTAATTGCCCGTTGTATTTAAAAAAACAGGTCTGGTGTTTTTGTTTTGTATTTTACATGATACAATCTTGGGAGTGGTTAGCCGCACAGCTAGGGGACCCGAGTTCAATTCCACCCTCTCCAGTACATCTCTGTGTGAATGTATATGTATATGTATATTTATATGTATATGTATATGTATATGTATATGTATACGTATGTATATTTAGATTTAGATTTAGATTTAGATTATATTTATTTCATTATTTATTATTTTACTTTTTAATCCTACCACAAAGACAAACGGTAGCTGTGACTTTAAGGTTTCCTAATCACCTTTCACCGCATTCACTTCCGTTGCCATCAACAAACATGGCCGACAGAGAGAAGCGCCGGTCCGGGGTGTCTCCCCCTGCTGTCGTAGCCGAGGGCAAAGCCTCCAAGCCGGACACGGACAGTGACTTCCTATCGCAGGCCGGAGTTGGGGAGCTTCTACGCGGAGCCCTGTTAAAAATGGTCGAAGCCAGGCCGGACGACCCCATCGGTTTCCTGGCCGACCATTTCGGCAGCCTCGCGTCCGTGGTGGAGAGTAGCAGCGCGCCGGCCGGCAGTGGTGGCGGTGTTGGGGGGGACAAGGACCACCTGAACAACGGCTCGCTGGGAGGAGGAGCCCGGGCTCAGCAGCGTCTAAACCGGGCGCTGTGGCACCTGCGCTTGGCCCACCACTCCCAGAGGTAGTGGCTAATTAGCCTCATGGCAGAACGGCTGCTACAGTATTTCCATGTCAAATTAGTTTATTAATTCAGTTAATACGTTGGCACTTTATTAAGTACAACTGCACGATAACAAAAATCTCCAAAGTTTGATTGACACTAACAAATGACAGCTAATAAAGGCGTTACAATGGCGATTCCTTGACCGTGGAACTGATGATAATTAATCCCTGCTACCCCTCATATTCACTGATTATCCCTCTGCTAAATAATAAATAAATGTATATATATATTTAATAATAACGACATAGAAAGCGGAGTGAAGGGACTGTCTGCAGGGGGAACAAATGTGTTGTCGCTATGAGTCCAACAGAGGGCCCTGTTTCACTTGCAATTCATTCAATATTGTCCAGCAGGAAGATGCTTTAACAAGACATGATGAAGTGTAACTTCACATTTTTGTACATATATATATGTAAAATCTTCAGTCATTCACTGGGGGTCTTGGGATGTAACTCAAGGACATAGGGTTCTTCTAATTCCACCGTTTCCTTTGAGACAAATTGTGGTATTTTGTGTGTATTATTACTGTAAGAGAATACTTTTTAGGGTATCCTAATTTTGGTACATGACTGTATTTGTTTCTGTAAAAGATAACTTTTCTATTCCTGAACCGCTGCACAAAAAAGGGTGAAAATGTATGAAAACAGACCCCTTGCTGACAATTATGCCACATGGGGATGCTGTTATTAAACCCCATAAATTGGACTGACTTGAACGGACTTGTAACTTTAGGGATTTTAGTCAAAATTTGGTACACACTTTTGGGGTACTTGTGTGTCAAATTTGAGCAAAATTGATGAAAAAACATGGCCGCCATGAAGCAAACTGTCCATACGTCATTCATCATAACTGTTATTTTTCCCCCTCAACCCAGATCAGCGTTCAGCAACAATGTCCGTGTAGCTTACGACCTCCTGAACCTCACCGGACCCTCCTGCCAAGGTGAGGTCCAAGACGACCCCCGTGACTCCCCAACAGTGGCAGGAGGAGGAGTCCGAGGGGGCGTGTACACACAGACTCTGCAGTGCCTGTGCAGTGAAGGCGGCATCCCCGCCTCCACCTCTGCCCCTCTCCTGTATCGCCTCCACTGCCAGGACCACGAGGCCGTCCCTTACGACATCTTCCGCCACGGTGTGCTCACGTGCGCCATTTTTTCGGACTACATCCGCCAGGCTCAGAGGCTTTACGCTGAAGTGTGCTGCCAGGACGAGGGGTCGCCATCACGGGCGCTGTGCCAGGCCGTGCTGGGCACACTAAAGGACGCCTTGGAAACATCACGAGGCTGTGATGCGAACAGTGTTGTTGACGTGAACGCTCGAGGCAGCCTGTGCTTGGAGTCCAGCGTAAAGGCTATTCGCTACCTGGAGGCGAATGCCAAGATGTCACCACGCAACCTGACACAGGCCATGAACGCAGCGCGTATGCGTGGGCCGGGTGGCAACATGGATGCAAAGGAATTTGAGAATGCTGCAGCAGAACTTTTTATTGCTCGTGTTAAAGTTGTTTCTTAACATGTGGTTGTGCAGCTAGTGATTCCCTTATGTGCTCCTACCTCCAGCAGACTCTTTGAAGACACTATGAGTAACTTGCATACAGTAGAACCGATCATACGTTCCTTTGTTCCTTTGTTGGTAGAGGAATGCAATAATGCTCTGATCTTTAATAAATCCTACTTTTATTATTGTCAGGCTCAGATACATTCAAATATATAGATACATTATTCATGTATTGTGGATTTATTTCACCCATAAAACGGAATCATTGCTAAAAACGATTCATTGATTCAACTGCTTCCACCTGCGACCACTAGGGGAGGTAGACATCACTGTCGAAGCCGAAAAAGAAAACCCCAGAAGCACGCCTCACAGCATTATTGTTCCACCAATCGTTTACGACTACTTACCTCCTCAGCTGTTCATTCCGTGCAAATGATACTTGCATTATTGTCAGCCTCAGATATTCAAATAAATTGATAATGTATTCGTGTATTATGGATTTATTTCACCCAGTAAACGAAATAAGCATACATCATTCATTGATTCAACCGCTCCCACCTCCAACCACTAGATAGAAGTAGAGTTCACTACCGGAGCCGAAGAAGAAACCCCGGAAGTGTACATACTATCTGTATAATCATTAGCCATACAATTCCATCACTTGTTTACGACTATTTACATCCTTAAATCTCATATATCGTGGTGTTGTGTAAACTTGTGAAGAATGGAGGGCGATGAACAGCTACGGTCTTTCACGTTTTTGATGACGTATATGCTTCTGAAGCGACGGAGAGACTTAAACAGCGCGGAAGTTCAGAGGCGCAATGAGCTGCAGAGGCGCGTCGGACAGCGACAGTACTTCTTCCAGAGACAGAGGCGGATGATGATGGTCGGTATGAGAATTTTTCCGTCTTACGCTTATTCATTGAGACCCAATTAGCACATATAAATATACTCAATTTTAAGCCACACATTTATGAATGCAGTGCAAATCTACGGTACTGCAAACTACAACTGCAGCCAATGAAAATGTGAGTGAAGGTAGAATTATTGTATCTACTTAGATTGCATATATTGTTTGGCTAAAAATGTTTTACATAAAGGTTTCCAGAATACAAACAGAAATATTTATATTTTAGTTATTTGCATTTATTTATAGTGCAGCCATCCGTCCTCACTGGGATTACTAGCTAGCCGGAGCCTTTCCCAGTTATTTGTAGGCTTTTAAGATTCCCCAAAAAGACTTAACAGAAGTACAGAAGCAAACCAAACAGCAGTTGACTAAAAACAAGAAAATCTGTAAAATGAGTTGTTTTTTCTCGCCCTTTTCCTAGATGATGATAGCAGGGGGCGTTCGCTCCAGTGTTCACATCCGAACACGCCCCTGGACAACCGTCATGAGCACGGATTGGTGGGAGCGTGTGGCGATGACGGAATTCCAGCCCTCAGATTGGCTGGACAAGTTTCGAATGAGCCGTGAGACCTTCTTCTACATCTGCGACAAGCTGCGCTCCCGTCTGACCCGCCAGGACACCAGCTTCCGCCAGGCGCTGCCCGTGGAGAAGCGCGTGGCGGTGGCTCTGTGGCGCCTGGCGTCCAACGTGGAATACCGCACCATCAGCGCCCTGTTCGGCGTGGGGAAATCCACCGTGTGCAAATGCGTCCGGGACATGTGTCACAGCATTGTGGCGCTCCTCAGCGCCGACTACCTACGCTCGCCCACCAAGCAGGAGCTGGAAGAGTCGGCCCAGCTCTTCTTGTCTCGCTGGGGCTTCCCGCACTGTGCCGCCGCCATAGCAACGCTTCACACGGCCATCATCACACCATCCAATAACGCATCCGACTACGTTAACCCCGCTGGCTGGCTCTCTGTGCTGTCCCAGGTGGAGTTCTTTTATGTATGCTCACGCAAACGCTTCAGTCAGGCGGTGACCAGCTGTGTCTTGGATGCTACAGGTGGTGGTGAACGGCCGAGGGCTGATCTGGGACGTTTGCGCCTGTTTCCCAGGAGGGACGGAGCCGGCTGACATCTTACAGAACTCAGCGCTCTGGGCAACAGCCGCTGAGGGTGGACTATCACAGGCGCCGCCTTCTTTCTTCATGGGGAAGCAACTCAGGTAAATGCCACACTGTTGCATCAAATAATTGAACAACATCTACGTCCACTTTAGGGCGCTTCCTGTCCACATTCTGCATGAACTACTTAAAAACTGGAGTGTTTTTAACATACTGTTAGGAATGTAATATTTTATATAGTTGCATATTGTTTGTTATATTAGCACTTTTTCACAACAGACTGGAATAGAATATATATATATGGATAACACAGAAAAATGTCATATTTTTCACTCCCTTGTGAACAAGCACAACTGTGTTGCAGCACTCATCCAAAACAGAGGGGAAAATATTCAATTCAAAGACAGATTTGTTCATATTTTACACTTTTCCCCATAGAAATCATGGAAATAGAAATAATCTGTACCAGGGTTAAACTGCATCCATTACAATAACTTGTTATGAAGTTATTAATGCAGGCAGATTCGGCAGATGCCGGTATCTTGTCCATGAGGAAGGAGATTTTTTTATGACATAAAATGCTGTGGGCCGCACGGTGAACGAGTGTTAGCATGTAGGCCACACAGTCAGGAGATCGGAAAGACCTGGGTTCGATTCTCTGCTTGGACATCTCTATGTGGAGTTTGCACTTTCTGGCGTCACCTTTTGCATCTGATGTTTAATACACCAGTGTAAAAATAAGTTAGGCACTGTATAAACAACTAAGTGGTCTCGATCAGGGATTCTCAAATAGTTTCAGCCTGGCACCA
Organism: Doryrhamphus excisus; assembly: GCF_037039965.1. Classification (NCBI taxonomy): domain Eukaryota; kingdom Metazoa; phylum Chordata; class Actinopteri; order Syngnathiformes; family Syngnathidae; genus Doryrhamphus; species Doryrhamphus excisus. The sequence continues at coordinate 4,325,720 of NC_136370.1, forward strand.
TTTTCCAATGGTCGGTCACGACCCGCTTTCATTTATTTGATTCATATATTATTTTATATATTATATATTCATTTTTATTTAAGACAAACCAAGCAAATGTATCTGTCGTCTTTTGAAACAATAATACACATAATTACATGTCCAAAGTGCATTTTAGAGGAATTTATTAAGGCATTTTATGAACAAAATGAGGAAGAACGTGATAAATGCATGAAAATAAAATATATAAAAATACCACACAATCAGATATTTCATAGATATATCTTGTAACTGTTCAATGAACAAATATCAAGGAGGAAGAGGACAAAAATTTTGCTGCGGCCCACCTGGAATGTATAGGCGACCCACTTTAGGGTTCCCGACCCACCAGTTGAGTACCACTGGTCTATCCTGTATAACAACCTTTTCCTTTCACTTCCTGTCTAGCTACGTGCTTCTCGGGGAGGCGTGCTACCCGCTCCAGAGCTGGCTAATGAAGGCCTTCGTGGACAAAAGACCCACCAGGACGTGTCCCGTGGTGTTGACAGAGCGACAGCACCTCTTTAACCAGCGCCTCCGCAGAGCGCGCCACGTCTCCCAGGAGGCACTGCTGAGGCTGAAGGCGCGCTGGCAGTGCCTGAGCAAGAGAAACGACTGCGGCCTGGACGTGGTGCCCACCATGATCCTGGCCTGCTGCATTCTGCACAACGTGTGTGAGGCTCACGGTGACGCCTTCAACGGGGAGTGGCTGGCTGAGGCGACCGAGGCGGAAAGCCCCCAGCCGAGCTACGCAGAGGTCGCCGCCAGTGCCGGCGAACCGAGTCAGGCAGAGGAGGTCCGGCAGCTCTTTTGTGACTATTTTCAACAAACTGGATGAAATATCACCACACGGACATTTGAAAACACTTCTTATATATATATATATATTTATTGATCAGGCCCACCTAGATGCTCTTTTGAAACTTTTGAAAGCACGTATCGCTCCTATCAACAAGCAGCAGGTGTCGCCCAATCTTAACGCACTCACAGGCGGCTGTATGTCATGTTTTTTACCGTTTCCCCTTTGTCACACAGCAACCTTTTTGCAGTCGGCCCTTAAAAACATCAGAGCTCTTCTGTCATATAGAGGATCAGATTACTGTACACTATGTCTGTTTTCAATAAGTATAATTTTATCAACTATATTAGCCATTTAATGAATTAAAAATATATATAAAAAAAGAAATTAGCGTTCTGAAAAAGTGGCCTCTGGAACAACTTACCATAATTTCCGGTGTATAAGAAGCGCTAAATTTACGGAGAAAAACAGATTTGTACATATGTTGGCCGCACCTGGCTATAAGTCCTGTGTGTCCATGTCATAAAATGGCATACTGTGGTGTGCATGGGTCTGTGAGGAACAGGTAGGTCTTTATTTGACAGGAGCCAATCAAAACCTGGAAGTATGAAAAAAAAACTCACAAGCTAACACTCAACAGCTAGGTAAGAAATACACAAGGCAAGTATCAATACGAGTTTAAAATAAAAACAAACTGCTATTTTAACGTCATCCCATAGTGCATTTCATTGGTTATTGCCGCCGGGGCGCTGCAATGACGACAGCCTCCCTCAGGGCCTTGTCTTCTTCAGTGCCCCAAAATTGGTTTGGAAAAAGTTTGGAGTTTGCAGGAGAACACCAAACATGGGACATTGAAAGGTGCAAGAACGTTTTAAAAAATTGGACCTTGACGGACGGTCCTTATGGCTTCCAACATTACTGGCCTGACAAGGTGATCCCACCTGAGATGTTTTCCACGCAGCATAGTGAAGGAGGGCGCCATCAGGATCCTTCATTGGAACAATGGCGCTTTAGGTTGTGCAGGGGTGTGAAACGGCAGGTGGCTATGTGGAGATGTTGCAGGGGACATCCCTCATGACAGGGCTCTGTCTGTGGTAATGACTGGCTTGACAAAAGACTCCTTGCAAACGAATAAGCTCACTCTTTTGGTAAATAAGTGTATAATATATGTAGTAGCTGAATATAATGAACTATATTATTGAATATGTTACAGAACGGTATATTTAAAAAATGATTTCATATTTAAATTATTTATGCGGGTGTAGTTTCTAATAATGGCCACTGGGTATCGCTGGTATTCCAGTAGGCGTTTAGTCGAAAGAAATGCTTTCTTTAACAATGTATCAATGAAAACAGGCCGATTTTTACATAGCTCTTGGATTACCTCAATAAATATATTAAAAATACATATTCTTCTGGTTAAAAGCCCGTGTGTATGTGTGTGTGATCGGCCGTACATGGGATCCACCCAGCTCATCCTGATGCTGTCATTCAGCATCTCCTCCCCCCGCTAATGCATAACGCTGCTGGTGGTGGATGTGCTGCACACCGCCTTCTTCCACCCAGCGACGAGCCAGCAGCAGCGCCTTGAACCAGAAAGAACTTGTGTACGCTTCTAAAGCAGTCAAAATGACCCGCGGCGTGATGGGGGTGCTGCCCCGCTATCGTTAGCTTGCTCAAGGCGGACCCATTCCCTCCATTCCTTCTTCCACTCAAGGCGGCAGCGCGCTGCAGGCTGCCCCGACAGAGGGAGGCGTCGCTGGGCTTGACTTGGCTAGGCTAACCGTGGAGCTAACTTTAGCTAGCTGTTAGCGATAACGGGTTCGTAGCAACGAGACTTGAGTTAACATCTCCTCGGGCGGTAGTTTTATGCGAGCGGCCGACACCGCAGTTGTTAGCGACGGTGGTCGGCTTTGGATGTACACTGTCTCCCGAAGAGGAAAAAAAGCAGAATTAAGTTTGTATTTTAAACCCGATTGTTCTTATTATTATTTTTAGCATTAATAATAAGACGAGAGAAGACAAATAGAACATCTCCTGGAGACCACCTTGTCCGAGAAGCAGGGCCACAAGTGGCGGGCTGGAGCTCGGCTAGCACGGGGGACAACTTGACAGCGAGGCCCCGGTTGAAGCTACTCTTCCCCTCCCCCTTCCTCCGCCACCACCTCCTCCTCCCCGGCCCGGTCCACTACTCCCAGTCCTGCACGACCTGCAAGACCACCCCGCACCCCTCCTCCGCCTTCTCCTCGCCCGCCCGTCCGAGATCCACAGAATCGGCCGGGGGAGAAAGCTGAAAAACCGCCGGGCAAGGCGAGTGTTTTTCTGGATCCAAAGCGGGACTGCCCAAAAAAAGGCAAGACGGGAGGATGACTCTGGAGTCCATGATGGCTTGCTGCCTGAGCGAGGAGGCGAAGGAGTCGAAGCGGATCAATGCCGAAATTGACAAACAACTTCGCCGAGACAAGAGAGATTCCAGGAGGGAGCTGAAATTACTTCTCCTCGGTATGTGCCTCTGCTAATCCAGTCATACTTTTTAAAATCCTTATGGCGTTATCCTTATTATTCTTCCTCCATGGAGCTCCTTGGGGCCTTCTTACCCAGTGCTAGCAAACATGCTAGCTTGGTGATCCCGGACTTATTATTGCACATTTTCCCTGAATGTCATATTGGAAGTTAGATTTTGGGCGGAGAAAGACAAGAACGTGTGTGTTGTGTACAATAAGGGGTGCTATCATGTTACATGAGTGCATGTTTTGCAGTCACCAACAGGCCAGCACATGCTAGGTGATATTATAGACTAGCAACACTGCAGCTAACCACTGTGCTTTGTTCCCAGAAAGGTGGAATAAAAAACCTCCAACCATGCTTGTGCACGGTTTTGCATGCAGAAAATTCCTCTTGAATTGCCAAAGTCCTCCTTTCAGAGGACAAGGGTATATACCAAAGGGATTTGTGCCCCCTCCCTCTTGCATCTATCAGAGTAGGTTAGCTATTTATATAGCTGGTGTGTGGGCAGGTGGGAGCTGCTGTTGCATTGATTCTTAAGCGCTGCCCATCTAAAATATTCCTCCATCCCTGTACCTGCCATTTAAAACCGACAGTCCTTCGTTAACTGTTGTCAGGGATATACTGCTGAATTCTTTAAATGGTGACGAGTCATAATGTCTGCGAAAGCAGAAGCAATGCAGTATGTTTCTATGACAGGAGGGTTCTGCTGTTTGCAAGGTTCAAGTCCTCTATATGACAGGAGCACGCTGTTGTTTTGATGGACCAAGTGCAAATAATGCTTGCGATAGAACCTACATGCAAAAACACTGGTCAAAGATCCTCTATATGACAGGGCGCACTGCTGTTTTTATGGACCTACTGCAAAAAAGCGAGTCAAAGATCCTCTCTATCACCAGAGCACCGAGTGCAAATAATGCTCATTAAAGATCCTACATGTGAAAACATTAGTCAAAGATCCTCTATGTATTGGTACTTTGTTGTTTTTAAGGGCGCAAGTCAGATTCTCAATGTGACTATAGTGCTTTGCTGTTTTTAGGACCTCCTGCAAAAAACTGTGAGCCAAAGATCCTCTATACGGCATGCACACTAGTGCACATAATGCTCGTAAAAGATTCTACATGCAAAAGCATTCGACAAAGATCCTCTATATATGACAGAGGTACTCAGCTGTTTTTAAGGACTTAATAAAAGATCTTGTAAATGGCAGGAGCGCTCTGCTGATTTGAAAGACCTGCTGCAAAAGAAAAGTAAATCAAGGATCTTCAATGACTGGAAAGTTCTGCTGTTTTTAGGGGCCTGGTGTAAATAATGCTCGTAAAAGAGCTCACATGCCAAAACACTCATCAAAGATCCTCTGTATGACAGGAGTACTCTGGTGTTTTTAAGAACCTACTGGTCGACGGGCCGCCAGTCTGATGTAGTAGGTGGTTACACTTCCAGCATTAACAGTATCTTTTGTTTGACATCCCTCCTGATTACCTTCAATTAAGAGGAAGCAGACATTTTCTTGTACTAGTTAAGAGGAAAGTGATCTGTAGGTGTCCCTGAGCCGCACAGGTTCAAGTCGTCAGCGGACAGCCTGGATAAGGACATGCAAATCAGGATTAGCCCAGCTCCTAATGGGCTTGGTTAAACACAACCACTGCTCAGACGTTGAGATGTCACTGACTCCTATTATCCGCTGGCATTAGCCCCCACCTCCCTTCCGCCCACCCACACACGCACACACCTCACTGGAATCAACGTGCTCCCCTCCACCATGTTCCAATTGGTGTCTCTTATAGGCTGTCACCTTTAGAATGTAATGGAACCCTATAGGATCTCATTGAAATATTATAGTAAATTTCAGGGTCAAATTGAAGATATTAAACTCTGTAAACAACTTTTTAATGACAGTTTCAAAGATTTCTCTGCATGTGCCTTTCACACAGAAGTACAAAATTGGCGGGACTGTATGCGCTTTCACACAGCAACACAGTTGGTGTCAACTTGTCGGATGGCGACAATTGTTGCCAACACAACAGGGTCTGAGCTGTGTGTGTCTGGTGCGGCTGTAATACTGCCAGTGAAGGTGGAAAATAGCCAGATCGACTTCCTACCCTAAATGACACAACACATTTATTCACCAGTGCTTTTTACACAGAAACAGAATATCTCCACAACTGTGTGACACCCATAATCACAGCATTGATTATGTTTGATGATGATGTCAGATGTTGGTGCAGTTTACACAGAAGATTGACAAAGGAAAAAGGGTACACCTTATGTCCAATACCAGTCACAAGTTTGGACACACTGACTCATGCTGTTGGATGTCCACATTTTTGTACCTCACTTTTAAACATTCTGAAATGTCTCACAAGTGTAAAAATAAGTTCAGCACCAGTGTAAAAACAACCAAATGTAAATGGCGATGATATGTAAGGAGGTAATGTAAGCCCGGGTAAAATCATCAAAGCTTAGCCACTTTTTCTTCTTTTTTTTCCACAAAAACCAGTCTTGCCAGGGCTGCAGCCGTGCCCACAATCTGGCTGCCTGTCACCATATCAGGTCATACAGGCAGCTTCCTGCTCGCACACACCAGTGCTTTGTGCCTGTACTTGGTCAAAACAAAGTCGAGCCTTCGCTTGGGATGCTCTGGCTAAAGCAACTGCTGAAAGGAGAGGGACGGACACTGAGCTCCAAGGGTCAGATTTTGAGAGTTTCTGCTCAACTTCCAGTTGACTGACACAACAAGGAGGGTCTGATCAGTAAGACATCCATCCCTCGGATGATGATGTAGCTTACGGTTTGTCCGACCCGGGCTGTCTTGTTAAGTCATCCTTTAGAGGGAAAGGGGAGACAGGAGGGAGGGGATCAGGGCTTAGGCTCTAGATGTTTAGTGCTGACCTTCCTTCTCCTGCCAAGCCATCTTTTTCTTGATCATATATGGCAATAAGGATCTTGGAGCTCTGCTCCTCACTGCTGTGTGTGTATGAATGTGTGTGTTTCCTAGCTGGTAAGGTGTAATTCTATACTATACAGCATTATAGCAAAAAAAAATGTCAGTGTCCCAAAAACTGCTGTAAGAATATTAAATATACATGTTTCCCCTTTAAATGTGTTAAATGCAAACCCAACGGTGACAAGTGAATTTTCATGAGGTAGGAGTCCTTTAGAAATTGAATGCTTTTGTAGCTATGGCATGGAAAACCTGTTTACGACCTTATGAAATTAAGATGATTAAAGCCTTTTAGACACCCCAAAACACCCCCATAGTCACCTTTACACTCATATTACTCAATATAGTCGATATAATCTGAGAAATGCACTATTTAAGATGTAAGACAATAAAACTTGTGGTTGTGTGTTAAAGTAAATGTGTTCTAGTAGGGGAGAAGAATGGGTAAGTGCACAGGAAGTGACATTGGTGGTTCAGACTGTTGTGGGTTATGGCCTTTACAGTCATCCCTTGTTTGTCGCAGTTAAACTGATAAGTGGAATGGAATGTTTCTGTAATTATGCCACATAGGAAAACTAGCCCCCTAGACATGAAATAACACATTATTATTGTTCCTGTTGTGAGATACAGGTATTTAAAAAAAGTCTTATATTGGCTTCTTAATGGCTTATATTTGTGTTTTAGTTTGAGCTGACACAAATGCATTGGCTGTTTGTGATCGCTGTAAGGCGGTGTGGACTTCTTGGCAGCAACTGCAGAACAATACGTGCTTTCACTTAGTCAACCAAAAGCTCCAACTACCAGTCCCTACATTGGTTGCCAGTCGTTTTTGGAAAAAGAAGTCACCAACAGGGTTTGGAATGTCGCCAGATTTAGTGAGAAAATGACCAAGTTGGCAACACTGGGCTGCTCATGAGATGGGAAGCAGGGGGACGCTTTTCACAGATGGAGATTACATGAAAGAGTCATTCATAAAAAATAGCAGCATCTATTCTTCCAATTAAAAAAAAAAGAGAGGAAGAAATGATTGAGAAATGAGAAGTATTTCTGCAAGACAGTCAAGGACAGTAGCAATCAAGTGGTCATTGACAGGCATAAAATACTTCTCAACGTCAGCTGTTGTGCTACTGCTAGGATATGAGCTACCTGTTGGTGACATCTTGAATCACTGTCTTAAAGCTGGACACACCGTCTCTATGCTGAACAACTTAGACACAAACCTCGGGTTTTGAAGACAAACCCTGAATATTAAAATAAGAGAGCAAGATTGTAGAGTGACACTTTAAAAAAAAGTAAGTTAGCATGTTCCCCTTGAATGTGATAGCACTTGTAGATCACCCGTGGGGCAAAAACCACAGAGATAGAAAGACGTAGAAAGCTCACACCCGGACACAACACACAGAGCGCGGTGTCGACGGCGCACAGTGCTTCAGTCCACACTGCGCCATCTTGTGTAGCACAACTTGGCAGCTCAGCGTGCGCAGTATATAGGCATATATAGGTAGTTTAAAGTTTTTAAAATTGAAATGTGAGCTGATCACACACGCTGGCACAGATGAGCGTGACCTGTGACAAGCTGTCGTCAAATGAATAATTTTTTCATTCCCACTATAATATTGAACTAAGTGAAAGTCAAAACAAGACGGGTCGCATGCTTTTATCTTTATCTTCATAAATGATCACTGATTTGTGGTAGACTATGGCCTATTTTTAGTCAAAATATATTGAAAGACAAGCTATATGTAGTACTGTGGTCACTGAAAAGTGACTACTGAGCCAGCAGAGCCGAGCTGACCTGCCATGTCTGAGATTGAATGGTAAAAAGGTTGTCCTCTCATTCTGTGTGGAAGTGGTAAGTTTATGGCTTCTGTGTCCCTCTTCCTCTTGCATAAGTTTAGAAGTAAATTGGAGGAGTTAACTACTTTGCTATGCTACCTGATCCTATAGCTATGTAATGTAAACAAAGGATAATAGTGTAAAAGTGACTATTATTTGATGTCTACAGGGCTTTAATAATGTTAAAACCTGTATTTGGAAACCTGCTGTAACTACGAAAATATTCAATTCATAAATCCTACGTCGCTGGAATTCACTCATCGCAATCGGGCCTGGAACCAATTAACAGCGATAAATGAGGGACTGTGCATGCAAAAGCGTCATGGACAGTTATGCAGATGAGACCATGACATCCTCCCGGGACTTCCAATGCATTTGTCATGGTGGCTTCGCGGAGCGCGTGTTGAGGCGCACATAGCTCAGTGCATAGCGCACATAGCATTCCTGTCAGCAGCTCATCTAGGCAGACTCTTTAGGTGGCTTGTTTCCTGCAGAATAGGTTACGTTGGTTGCTTTGAAATTGTAAATAGAAACTAGAGGCAGCTTGACTTCAGGACTTGTTTTCGGTAGTCAGTAGCCGTTTTCTGGAAACCTTACATCTTGAGTCTAACTGTGACAGTTTTTCTCGTTTTCTGAACTATTTTTGGAACATTCTTTCGTTTCCTTGACTGGAAATGTTACCTGTTTACTTTTGGATGAACGCAGAGGGATTTGTTTTTGAGAATGACAGCCTTTGTTTGTCATGGATCACATGTGAGGGGCGTGGAAAAGTTGTCTTTGTGTGATGTTTAAGTTTGTTTAACATTAGCATTGTTTGCTGTGGACACTACCCTTTTCGCATTTTCCACTTCAATTGAAATAGCTGCAAATTGTAGCCATCTCGTTTGCAATTCACCGTCATCCAAAGGCAAGCCTGCTACACGAGTTAAGTCAGATGAACACACACACATTCATAAATGGGGTCACGTCTGGTTCTCTGGAGGTTCGGGGTGATTGAGGCTAGATGGCGACTGTCCCACATACCGTCTCTACGGCTGGGGGACGTAGCCTGCTTTCCTGCCCGCTGCCAGTTTCCTCCAGGCCCCCTCTGTGATGACAGGGTGGCGCATTCATGCCGGCTCACTCCCACCAGCTGCCACGCGTGTACAGTACAGTACATCACAGCCCACACTTACCCTCTCATCACTATTTTCCACTTTTGTCACTTGATCTTTTTTGTTACCACTTCCATTTTGGCGTGCTGGTGGACGCATGTTAGGATTGGGGGGCACGAGCTACGCTTGAAGCAAATGTGGACACGGTAAAATGTGGTGTAGCCGTCGTGCATATTAGGTTTTGCCCATGTGTGGGCATATCTTGTAGAATTTCCATGATGAGACTCCCCCAAAATAAAAGCACTGGCTTAAGTAGCATCGCTATCTAGTGTCTTGTCTGTTTTTAGTTCTTAGCAGCCAAGCAAGAGTTTTTTTGCAGACAGAAGTACTGTTGGACTATTCTTCATTGTTTATCAAGCCAGTGCTGTAAACTTGTTTTGCTCATTTCCTATCATCACTCAACCGCCCTAAGGTTACGGCGACAGGCCGACAAGTGGTGAAACAACGGGTATTGTTGAACCGATACAGTGGTCTCCATCCAATGATACTGTAACCCAAGTCACAAACGTCCACTGACATCAAAGTCTCCCTCTTGATTTGCGGCATTTCAAGGGGCATGCAAAACTGCATTTTGTTTAGCTTTATTATCCAAATTCCGGATAAAATAAGTTGGTGATTAAGTCCTGGTTGCATTTGGAGTGGCTCCTTCCATGCAAAACCTTTAAAAAAAAAAAAAAAAAGGCCATTATGTCATGTGCGCCATGGACCCCAATATGGACATGTAGCTATTGTTGCTGGTATTTTATGATGAATTGGAAAAAAAGTTTTTGATGTGTTGCCTTTGGCTGTATAGTCACTTTGATCATTGGTGTTTTTCATAACTGTAATGTTCAATAGCAAACTGGATGTGTAAATCCTAATATTATGACTTTATTCTAAGGATCGACTGATACATCGGCCCGATATTTGCGTTCTTTACTTGAATCGGAATTGGCTGATACGCGCGTGGGTCCGACAGGCATCTGTTGGGCACCTTAGTGTTGCCGGAGGACCCTGCAACACACGCAGTCGAAGTACCCCTCCCACACTGTAAGAGTGGTGAATCACAACAAGGGTACGTATTCAACTTTTAATTAGCCTCTAACAGTTAAACTTAGTTGAAATATTGCCACCTGCTTTGAAATAGGAAACATGAACGCCAAGTGCATGCAATATACGTGCTTGAAAATATAGTTTAGTTTGTGGGTGTGAAAACCAGGAATGCTGCTGAATGCTTCCTCTTTAAAAGTGCCTACCGTTGGAATTAGGGAGCTGTTGATGTAGTTGGAGGCTAATATGTACAGCTGTTACCAACACCGCTTTAATGTCAACGTTGGCAATTCAGTCCCATGGTGTTTGGAGGAGTTTCACTCAGCCAACTCTGGGCTGAGGTTAAATGTGTGTCGTATTATGTGTGTGCGCGCTCTCCGAGCATGCACGCACACGTGTCTGCTATCAGAGGTCTTTAGCGTGCACAACACGAACTTTATTGATGAGAGAAATCTTTTATATATCGTACTAAATTGTGTTAGTGTGATGTGTTTGTGTGTGTGTGGGTGGGGGGGGGGGGTCTCACTGCAGAGGAGCAGTCGTCACATCGATGCAAGATAAAACTTAAACTCCGGCAGTAATGTTTTGCACATGGTTGAATTCCTTTTAAAGTTGATAATGTCGTTTAAATGTGTGTTTAAGAAAGCTGAATCCTACTGTGTTCAGTATTTACATTTCAATAAATATTTGTTTAAACTTGAGACCCGTAATATTTGTTATCATTGTTATACTGTGTATATATATATATATATATATATGTAAATTGAGGGAGAAAAAGCAGCATCGGCCACAAATATCGGCCCAAGCAAAATCGGCCATCAGTGAAGGGTGATTTGAAAAAAATCTGCATCAGGCAAAAAAAACATATCAGTCGATCCTTACTTTATTCCCATAATATTTTAACTTGTATATATTTTTTAATATTTCAACGTAGTTACTAGGACTACATTGTTTTTTTTCCTCCTAATATTACGAGTTTATTCTTGTAATATTGCAACTTTTTTTCCTCTCAATATTTTGACATTATTTTTCCTCATAATATTACACCGTTATTCTCATAAAATTATTACCTTTTCTTGTTAGTTTTAGTCTTTATTCGTGTAAAATAACTTAAAATTCCCTTTTTAAAAAAACTTATTGAACCGAACCTTGAATTATCTATTGTTGCACCCCTAATTTTGATGCTTCACTGCTCTTCCAGTACATTTTTTTTTACATTTTGCCAGTTTCAAGAACATCTCCACACAAATATGGGTATTTAAAAAAACAACATATTTTTCCGATGCCTTTTGGCCTCTTGTCCACACATAGGTTTTGTTCATAAAACATCATCGATATAGAATCATTTCCAAAAACTATATTATATAAGGTTAAATATAAATAATATTTTTACGTGTCTTTTAATTAATATATGTAAGTAAAACGTGTATAATACATATGGCCATATACTGCCATTGATAGTAGTACTGTACATACTGTACTTTTGCTACTGATTGGCGGTCCTGTTAACAATTTGAGACCTGTTTTATATTAAACATTTAAATATTTGTGTTTCCAGGCTCCAGAAGGACCTTGTCATGTAAATAATAGTGCTCCCTTTGTAACCGTTTGCATTTAAATGGCCCCTGAGGTTCTTTAATTTGCATGCTTGTTATGTGCCAAGCACGCTATAGCGTGTATTTCCAGTTTGTTGTCTTGAGACACACACCAGCACACCCTGAGACACCAACATGGCAACACCTGGAAGCACGTGTTGGGAAGCTTGTCGTAATAAAGGCTGGTGCAGAGTGAGGGTGTGCATAGTGTGTTTGTCAATGGCCTTCAATGTACGTATTTGCAATAATTTATGTTTTGCACTGTTGGATCTTAAGGAGGTTCTAAATAGAGCTATAAGATGCAAAATTGAAGTAAGCTGTTCTTCAGTTGATCAAAAGTTTAACACTATTGCTAAAAAAACCCCTCCTATTACAGAGTGTGAATGTAAGATAGCGGGGATAGCATAGTTTAGCAGCGCATGCTAGTGCGGCTGTGTGTGCGCGACTGGACTGGATGATTGGCCCGATGAAATCATCCAGTTAGGTTAGCACTGCTACCTTGGAATAAGACTGGCTGACAAGGTTAGCGTCCTAATGCATTGCTAACTTCTTGGAGTGAGGTAATACAGGCTAGCAAGGTTAGCACTTCAATGTGTTGTCAACTTGATGTAAGGTAGCTCTTGCTGGCAAGGATAGCACTTCAACGCATTGCTAACCTGATGGGGCGAGGTACCACAGGCTGACAACATGTTGCTAACTTGATGGGGTGGCATCAGGCATCAGGCAACAGGCTGGCAAGGTTAGCGCTTTGACGTGTTGTCAACTTGACGGAGCGAGGTAATGCATGCTGGCAAGATTAGCACTTCAACGCGTTGCTAAATTGATTGCAACGTTAGTGCTTTTTGAGTCATTTACAATTATGTTGTGCATGTAACAGTATTATGTGTTATCATTTTTGAGAGCAAATCGCTGATGACATCATAGATGAGTAACTTAGCTGACTTCCAAGGATGCCATCGAGGACTTTTGTGCTAAAAATACATTAAGAACACAGTTGGATTTACACAATATGTTAACAACACGACACATGTCATATTGTGCAATAAATGTACGCAAACCGAGGCTAAATTTTCGCATATATTTTTTACTTTAACCAAAAACCACGCGAACCGGGGCATACACTAACCAAGGTTCCACTGTCTAAGCATAGCATCACCAAGGCTGGCAAGGGGATCCTCTATGCAAGCTGCCATGATATATACATTGTCTCTTAATGGACTCAATGAACTCGTTCCATTTTGAGCTTTATTTGTCATCGGGTGAGCCTGCACTGCATGTTTTTATGTGTGTGTACGTGTGGGCGGCGAGCCTACCTTGCATCATTCAAGCTCTGACTTGTTCTTAGCTAGAACAGGACTACATCATCAACTGTGTGCGTGAATGTGTGTGAGCGCTATTAAAAGGTGACCTCCTTTTTCTAGGTCATGCCAAAAGAGAATGGATAGGATTGTAAGAATATTCAAAATTCTTGACCGGGACAGAGAGCGATGAGAAGGGAGAGATGTACTTCCTTGTCAACCTTAAAGGGAGGGGGCGGTAAGGAGGCTGGTTGCGGTATCTCTGTCTGGTAAGGGCGTGTAAAAAGGGTTGCGGCCGGGGAGGAGACGGAAGACAGAGGCCCGCAGTGTGCCGGCTGATGAAAGAGGGACACGACAGTGTGGAGTGGATCTTGTGACGGGGTCACGAGAAATAAATCAGACTTTGAGCTGGTGAACGATCCTGAGCTGAAACAGCCAGCAATCATCCAAATATACTCGCCGTCACCTCTGGAGAGGCACATTTTTATTGGCCGTGACAACACAGCAAACGGATCAGAACCGGCTTGCTTTGCCGCTGTTATAAGTGCAAATTTGGGTTGCTTAGAAGAGGCACTTTTGCAGATGCACATGCAAGGGTGCCCAGCATGGACATGTCCTATACTTTAATTCTCAGTTTTTAATGTTTGGCACCATGGTTGCCTGCATAGATAAGTAGATGGTTAGATGGACCAACCCATCAGAAGTGGGGGCCTGCAAGCTAGCGTAAATAAAACAGCCACATTGCAATAGTGTGAATTGGAGAGCGACCTCACAAGGATTTCCAGGAACCTGATTCTACTGCTACATTGCTATAGCAACACAAAGAAGTTGAAATCATCTGATTGGACAAAAAAAAATCTAACATACGCATACTCTACTGGAAGCGCTGCAGCCAAGAACATGAAATGAAGATAACAGAGTGATGGGAGTCAATATCAGTTCATAGAACAAATACTACAATGTTATTTTCAAATGTAGGTCAGTGCTCAGGCCAGCGGAGAAGGCCTTGCTGGCCCTCACTGCACACCACAGATGTGCTACTTTTTTCCATTTTTGCTGTTATTTAATTTTAAGGTTTATTTATATTTTTTTTTGCAGTGACACATAGTAGCATAGTAGCCCAACTGTTTTGAGTTTTGTACAAGTTTTTCTTAATTCTGCTCTGCTTTGTTTACTGATATTGCAAAATGTTTGCAAAAATACACAGAATGTTTTTTCAGAGTATTGCGATGTTATGCCCATAATAATTATGCCATAATGTTAATAATTATTATGACTTTTTGTCTTTTTTTCTTTGTTTTTGTACAACAAAACATCAGCCACTTTGGACACCTGCCTAACTACTGTGTAGCTGTGTAGGTCTTAAACTGAATGTCCTGTAACAATCCACTAATACAGACTTTTAATGATTATCTTCAATTTTAAACCAAATGATACATCTTCCGGTAAAGTGCAGTTAGTGTGTGTGTGTGTGTGTGTGTGTGTGTGTGTGCAGTGCTTCTTAATAAAGAGACACTGCCACCGACTGGCCTGGCATGCCTGTTCCAGCCATTTCTAGTCGTGTTTGAATGGCTACACTACTTTGGCATCCCCAATTAAGGCATATTCTCCTCTTCTCTGCATTTTTGCAATCTGTGGTGTTACAACGCCTTGAACCGACCTCACACACCAGCTTCCCACCGCCCCCGCCCCATAACCCAAAAACCGCTTGTTCGTCTCCACGGCCGACCAAAAGATGAAGAGCACAGAGCAAGCCTGAGGGCCCCACGGTTCTATTTACTGTCTGCTACGAAAGAGAGGAGAGTGAAGGGGGAGGATGGGAGGGGATAAAAAAAACAACAGAAATGGAAGAAAAAAGAACAAGGGAGACGGTAAGAGGGGTTGTCATGGTGACAGAAATATGGCTGCTCTTCAAAAACCTTGAATGTAGGTGGTGCTGAGATGAGTGTGTGTGTGTTTTTACAGTTTGCAGATATTATGTATGTGCTTGATCCCTCTTCAATTTACTGAAATGCCGTCATGACCCGAGGATGGAGTCTGCAGCCATGCAGAGCACATTGTGTCAAATACAGGCAACAAAAACAAGCTAGTGGGTGTGTATGATATGTATTTGGCAAACATTTTATTTTTTTTTTACTCATTGCTGCTGTTTAAAATGATCTCTCCATGAAATCCTGCAATGAGCCTTCAGGCTCAACACGAGGAGCACTAAAAGGAAGTTTTCTTTTTCCTTTTCTTTTGTTTTGACAAAGACCCCCGCTGTCACCTTTTGTCGCAGGCAGCGTTGAAGGCAGAATGTAGGCCAGATTAATTATCTTCATTAAATTAGCACGTCCTCCTCCTCCTCCGCTGCCTTGGAACTCGTTTCCAGTGTGCTCACTTTTCAACCAGCAGGAAAATTCCTCAGAAAGCTAATATGTCAATTATGAGCACTTGGCAGTGGGAATTCATCATGGAAGGGAGTCAGCTGGTACAACAAAGCCATGTTTGGAGGATTTAGACCAGGGTTATTATACTATTCAGTTATTCAATTTCAAAAGTATCTATCCCTCCATACTGTACTATCTTAGCCATAAATTAAAACACATGCAAAATGCTTACACTGGTCAAAGTTCCTCTGTACCAGTGGTTCTCAACTGGTTTGGCTGTGGGACCCACCATCACCCTGAAATGACAAGCCGTGACCCACATTGCATACATTTTTCAACTCGGATATCTTTTATTTAATGAATGAGTGCACTGCCTTGGCCTCAACAAGTGACAGGACTGCCACACTGTAACAAATGTATAAAAAAGAAAAGATTTTTAAGACTGAGAATGGGTCTGCGAGCCACTTTGGGGCCGTGAGAATCACTACTCCATATTACAAGAGTGTTCTGCTGTGTTTAAGGCTCTACTGCAAAACAGCTTGTCAAAGATCCTCTGACAGGAGCGATGAGATCCTTTTAAGGACCTACAGCAAAAAAGTTTCTCTACTGCATGTGATTGGAGCGACCTAACATTGGTAAAAGATTCTTCATGTGAAAAAAGCACTATATTGTTTTAAGGACCTACTCCAAAGTGGCTTGAGCCACTATATGACAGGAACATTCTGCTGTTTTTAAGCTGGCCAAAGCTTCACAATATTTCCTGAGCAAACTGGTGTTTTTGAGGACAACAAAACAGTAGTCAAAGATCCTCTTTGTGGCTGGAGTGATCTGCTGTTTTTGAGGACCAACTGCAAAAACGCTTGTCAAAGAGTCACTATATGACAGGAGCGTTCTGCTGTTTTTGATGATCTGTTACAACAGAATTAGTCAGAGATCCGCTACATGCCATCTGCTCTTGAGTGCTGTTGAGTGTTTATCAATCAGTCAAACTTTACTTGTAGAGCACTTCTCATACATACAATGTAGCACACAATGCTTTATAACATGAGTCAAAGATCCTTACAGTGACTGGAGCTGTTCCTTTCAGGGTTGACTTCAAAAATACTACTTCTACTTCAAAGATGCACTCACTACAGGAGTGCAATTGTGACAGGAGCAATCTGCTGTTTTTGAGAACCTACAGCAAAAAGGCTAGTCAGAGATCCTCTGTGACAGCGGCGCTCTACTGTACTCTACTCTACTTACGGATCTACTATGAAAACACTAGTCAAAGATCCACTACCTGGAGATCTGCTGCTTTTTAGGGTCTACAGTACTTCAACAAATCTAGTCAAACATCCACTCTATGTAATGAGCAGTCTGCTGTTTTTGAGCAAATACAGCGAAAAGGCTAGTAAGAGATCCTCAATGTGACAGGAGCCCTTTAACATTGGAAGGATCTACTGTAAAAACGCTTGTCAAAGAGCTGCTTATGTCAGGAGCAACTAACTGTTTTTGCAGTCAAAGAGCCTCTGTCTGCTGTTTTTGAGGACCTGTGACAAAAATGCTACCCAAAGACCCTCTGTGACTGGAGCGCTATACCATTTTAAGGATGGACTGTAAAAACGCAAGTCAAAAATTCACTATTTGACAGGCACGTTCTGCTATTTTTCAGGATCTACAGTACTAACAAAACTATTCAGGAGCAGTTTTTGAGCACCTACAACGAAAACATGAGTCACAGATCCTGTGACTACAGTCCTTTAAGGGTTTACTACAAAAACACTCGTCGAAGATGCACTATTACAGGAGCAATCTGCTCTTTTTGAGAACCCACAACAAAATTGCGAGTCAAAGATCCCCTATGTGACAGGAGCAATCTAATCCTTTGAGGGTCTAGTCCTTAGAACAATTGACAAGAGTGCTGTTTTTTAGAATTCGATGCACAAACCTACCATGTGACCAATTTTTAAAGTAAACTCAAGCTCTCCTTGAAATGCTGGCTTCATGTTTTTACATATTATGCTTATTTGCTTCAACTCACCAAACCCTGAGCTCAAAAATCAGCATCAAACTTTGTCTCCTGGAGCTCACTTGAAACTGAAAACCAAGGTTGCAAGTCCCTGGACTCGTCTCCCATCCTTGGGGAGAAAAATTAAAATCCACAACTCCTTGTTAGTTTCGGCATTTATAAATTATGGACTGCATTGCCGGAAGTCCCCAGCAGTTCACAGAGGAGCCACTAGATGGCTCAGCTGTGCTGTGCTTTACAGTCGATACAAGAGCCCTGATCTTGTTTCTGAACTTCCCATCTCGGGCAATGGGAGACACAAGTGACACCCAAAGCCAGTCCCCGCTAATTAAACAGAAAAAGCAGCATGAGTTAGCTTTTTGTACGGACAGAAGAGGTCATTTTTTTCAAGATGAATTAGTCTGATTCAATTGAGTTGATTAATTCACAATCTTGCTGTGTGGCCCCGTACTAAATGTTCCTTGTCCCTTTAATGGCCCACAAGCTTGGTAGCTGGGGACAGCATAGCATATTCAAATATTCAAGTGTGACCATATGGCCCAAGCATGGTGCCTTCTAACATGTCTGGCGGTCATACAATAGCACACACCCGTGGAGTCTGTGTTAGAATGAAATGAAGGCCATGCACGTGTAAAACCAAGTTCAACTCTGGACAGTATAACCCGGCTATAATAAAGTGTGACAAGTCATGTAGCATCTGGGTGCTGATGTATGTGTATAACAAATCGACTCTATGCTGCTAAAATTATCATAGTATTACAAATTTAGTCTCAGAAAATGAACATTGATTTCTCTTAATATTTTGACTTAAACTTAAAATTACAGACATTTTTAGTCATTTTTTAAGTCATTTTTTAGTCAACTATTTGAGCTTTCTTTTTGCTTTTGTAATTATGAGTTTATTCCAAAAATATTTGTACTTAATTCTTGTAGCATTTGAACTATTTTCCAACTATTTTCCAAAAATTACAACTGTACTCATCGTTTTGCTCTGAAAAACGTTACTTCAACTTTGCTACTAAATTGACATTATTTTTGTTCACCCTATTCTTGTGAATTTGTGACTTTTTCCTCTTAATATTTTGACTTTATACTGTATAGTTAAATTACAGCTGTTTTTTTTTCATTTTCGATCAGGGTTTTATTTTCTTTATTTTATTTACCGATAACCCATCAGTGAAATCAGCGAATACCGATCACATACATTCAGTGTAAATGTTTAAATGTACTACTGGCTATATTAGGGCCAGCCCTCGTCTGTCAGCTTGGCACCACCACTTTGTTCCCATATATATAATGTTTTTCATTTCTGCTGTTTAGTTTAGTTTACAAGTTTTGTCTTGTAAATTTTCCTCTCATAAAATTATGACTTTAGTCCCATACTTTTCGCTAACCAAAATGTTTCAAAAATTACAAGTTTACTTTGTTGTGTTTCTCATAATATTCTGACTTGTATTCTGAAAATGTTTTTTTCCCTTCATAATATTTGATTGCTAAGTATATATTTTTTCTTGTTAGACTACAACTTTGAAAAACTTTTCCTAAGTTTTGACTTTATTCTTGTTAATTTACTGCAGATTTTTGCATTTTTAACTGTATTTAGGGCCTCACTTTGGACACCTCTCCTTAGCTGCTCACTCTGCCAAATTCTGTCCAAAAACACAATAATTGCAGTTTTGTGCAACATAAAAGGTGTATTTTTCTCCCAAAATATGTGGTACACTTAACAGGGTGTTTGACTCTGTGTTCCAGGTACGGGCGAAAGCGGCAAGAGCACCTTCATCAAGCAGATGAGGATCATCCACGGCGCGGGCTACTCCGACGAGGACAAGAGGGGCTTCATCAGACTCGTTTACCAAAACATCTTCACCTCCATGCAGGCCATGATTCGGGCCACGGAGAACCTAAAGATCCCCTACAAATACGAACAGAATCGGGTAAGTGCTGACGTAATTTCCTCAAAAAGGTGGCAACGTTGAGGCTATTATTGAGCAACAGCAGCCCTCAATTCCAGCCCTCAGAGAGAGCTGCAGGTCTCTTATTGTCAACCTCTAATTGAGGACTGATGTGCTCTTGGGATATGTGCTGATTGTGGTCCAATTTTATTTTATTATGTTATTTCAGAAGGGCAGAAAAGTTTTACTAATCGTTTCGGTGTGATATAAGATTCACCGGTGGTGAATATAAAATAAATAGAGTGGATTTTTTTGTCTTGGAGAATGGACTGTATGTTCCCTCCCTTGCCTCTGCAGTCTAACGCCATGCTGGTGAAAGAAGTGGACATTGAGAAAATCAACGGCTTTGACCAGCCTTACATCACGGCTATCAAAAGCCTGTGGGCCGACCCGGGGATCCAAGAGGCCTACGACCGCCGCCGGGAGTACCAGCTCTCTGATTCGACTAAATAGTACGTTTGTCTCTCTCTATGTTGGTGGAGTGTAAATATGGCTCCTCACTAGTCCCAAATACACACTTTGCATACCACTCAAGAAGTACATTGCCTTTGCACTGTAGCTTGTTCATCAGGGGTGGGCAACCTACACACACTCCCACTGAGGAACCGCTATAAGGCCCAAAAATGTAATCCACAAACAGTATGCTCATGATATCAAGTAACAAACATATGTTTGATCATTGTGGTATGGAAGCCACTGAAAGAAAGAAAATATCCCAACGCTAAGTTATAATGAAGTCAAAATTATGACATTAAGAGATAAAAAAGTCAGAATTCTGAGATAAAGTCAAAGAACATCAAATAATAAGATTGAAAATCCCAAATTATGAGATTAAAAATCAATTCATTCATTTTTTACAGCTTATCCTTATGAAGGTCGCGGAGGTGCTGGATCCTATCCCAGCTGTCTTCGGGTGAGAGGTGGGGTACACCCTGGACTGGTGGCCAGCCAATCACAGGGCACATATAGACAAACAACCATTCACACATTCATACCTATGGACAATTTGGAGTTTTTGGAAACCAGAGTACCTGGAGAAAACCAGAACATTTAATCTCCACACAGAGATGCCCGAGAGTGGAATCAAACTCCAAGCTACGCGCTTACCTCTCGGCCGCCGTGCAGCCATAGTTATGGAATAAGGAAATCAAATTCTAAGATTAAAAATTCAATTGACGAATTAAAAATCAATTCTGAGATTAAAACCAGTCCTAATTTTTGAGATAGTTATGAGATATGTCATATTTATGAAATAAAAAGTCAGAATTATAAGAGAGTCCTAATTATGAGTTAAGAAATTCGAAATTACAAGAATAATAATAATGGGATGAAGTCATAATTTTGAGACACAAAGTGAATCTCTTTTTATCTTGTCATTTTGAGTTTTGAATCTTCTAATTATGACTTCATGTCAGTCATAATTTTGGCTTTTTATGTCATAATTTTGACGTATCTCGGAATTATGATTTTTTTTCTTTCAGTATCTTAAACAGGCTTCCAAATACCGTCCCTTCTGAGATCTACAATTAAAAATGACCCCAGTTAGGACACAGGTTCCCCACTTCTGTTGACAAGACCTCAGGCTTAGTGGCCTGAGATGTGATGTACAGTGCCCTCTAGTGGTGGGCGTGTTGTATTACTGATGGTGTATTACTGATGTCTAATGCCTTGCGTACCTGCAGGTGTGGTCCATACCGTAAATGCTCCATTTAATGCCTCTCTTCAGTGAACCGACGAGTCTCCTGTAGTCACCGGGTGCGCTTTTATGACATTCTCAGTGTTTCCCATGGGATTGTTATCTATTTGTGGTGGGGGAATTGTCAAATTTGCATAGCTGACCATCACGCATTTGCAATAAGTCAGTCGAAAAACTTTGAAGAACTTTGTTCTGTTGCTTATTTTTGTGAGTTTTCTTTTTGTCAATGCCAACAACAGGACATGCTTTTAGACGGGAGGGAGAGAGCAGGTTTTCCTGTCAGAATCGCCAAAAATCCCTTCAGTCAATTTTTTTACGACTTTGGTGCTACCACCAGTCCCTCCTGGTTTGTCGGCATCCTCTCCGTCAGACCAGGTGTGTTGTAATGAGTTTATGAGCGAGGGCCAATAGGCAGCACCACATGTATTTGTAGCGGGCCTCCACATGTAAATAAAATGTATGGCAGGGCTCTACATTAAAAACCAAAATGACTTGCCCATAGGGAATCCTTAAGGTGAGAACTACTTGCCCGAACTTGCCCCATGTAAAATGAAAAGACTGCCATAATGATATCATGTAATTTTTTGTGGCATCACATGAGAATCTCAAATAAATAAAATAATAAAATAATACCTTACACATCGTAGTCGTAGTAAGCAGTGATATTTATAAGTTGTGCACCACAATGAAACATTATTGAATAGACACATTTGTGTACTAGTAAAGTGTTTTTAATCCAGAAAAAAAGCTCAATGGTCAAACAATAATTTGTGAAGTAAAGGTGAGAAAAATACACAGAGAAATGGAAGTGCTAGATTTTGTAGCTTGTGCAAAATCAGCACTTGGAATCGGTGGTGTTTCATTGTGACCACTTCAAATTGTCACAGCAATGTGATTCACTCACCTGTGCCATCCTTTGATTTGCTGCCGCTAATAAAATACTTGTTTAGGAGGCACTGGTTCATCACTTTTTGCTGTTTCCTTCAGAATTAGACGATGTTGGCAGCGACGCCATGATGGATGTTTTCGTAGTCAAACGATCGCTGATTGGTTGATCGCGAACAACGGGTGTGGGTAAAACGCGGACTGTGGATTACGGACCGCGGTCTAAATAAACGAATCTGATTGGTCCATTTCAAGATTTGCAAGGATTGGTTTGCAAATTACCACCGGAATTACGTAGTCCGTGTTTTACCAACACCCAACAAGAACCGCTTAAAAAAAAACAACTCTTGGCAGTATGGCATGCTAAAGTGCACTTGCCCGACGGGAATATCACTGATTGGATTTACTTGCCCGAATTTTGTTTTAACTTGCCCCGGGCCATCGGTACATCGTTATTGTCGAGCCCTGTATGGGAAGCACCGTTCTGTTGCTGCGCTGAGCTCGGTTTTTCCTTCCTGCTTTCTCATGCCCTCTGAATCATTATTAGAGCATTGTAGAGCATTTACGGTATTTCCTATATGTGCTGCTTGTGTTATCCACATGTGTACATGTACTGTATATCTCCAGTTATCTTAGCGATTTAGACCGTGTGACTGCGGACGGCTACGTCCCCACCCAGCAGGATGTGCTCAGGGTCCGTGTTCCCACCACGGGCATTATTGAGTACCCATTTGATCTGGAGAATGTCATCTTCAGGTACCCTCCCTCCTCCCCCATAGATCCAGGACTGCAGCATCACCACCACTCCGGCACACAAATCCACTGATGACGCATGATTTATTAATTCATATACTTTGTCGAGTGAAGCAGCGAAATTCAGAGCAGAAAGTGGAGAGGGATGAACGTATTCATAGAACAGGATCTCATTCGAGCTAAACAAACCAGCAAAATGTCCTTCCAACAAAGCAGCTCCAGCTGAAACAGGGCGATAAGACATCAGTGGTTTGTTTGCAGTTGTGTTGAGGGTCTGCCTCAGGTTGCACTGACGCTTGAAGGGGGGAGGGAGCAACCACCACGTGCCTGATGAAGTTTGTGGGTTTGTGTTGTGATGTCAAAGATACATGAGGAAGCGCTTAGAAAATATCCACAGTGGACTTCCTGTTATCTTTGATGTCATGCCTGTTCAAACCCCGTCTTTATCTGCTAACCTTTCCTCCTGCTTTGACCTTACTGTCCACATATTCAAAGTTCCAAGGATGAAAGTGGAGTTTCAACTCTTCCCCTTTTTTTGTCTCTTTGAGTGTCTGGCTTTTTTTCTCTCTGACAGGATTGATCCACACTTCCTGGAATGGCAAAGGGGCGGGGTTGCTCTAATGACCTGTCACGCTTTATATAACTGTTATCCTGTCTCTCTCCTCTTCTTTTTTTGTTGTTGTGTCTGTTTTTTCTCTTTCTCTCTTTGCCTGGCTGGCCTGTAGCTATCTTTCCGATCTGGATCGCATTGCAGATCCCAACTATCTTCCCACTCAGCAGGATGTGCTCAGGGTGCGCATCCCCACTACGGGAATCATAGAGTACCCCTTCGACTTGCAAAGCATCATTTTCAGGTAGAAAATGAACTCACCCCGCACCATTATTATTGCTCTTATTGCTGCCATGTCAAGGGAAAATCTGCAGCTAGCTCCAAAATAGCTCCTAGACTAAATATCTGACCATGCTGAAATGCTGAAAATATTATACGCGACTGTGAAGGGCAGACTCGCATGCCTAGACACCCAAGGGCTATTTGATTCAACTAGCTAATATTAATAAAAAAAAACAAAAGGTGTAATGGACACAAGACATTTTAGAAGTGCAAATGAAGTTCTACATTCCGGTGCCCACTCGTCGCAAATGGGTCATCTCCTCTCGTCTTCCTCCTCGTTGCCTCTTTTCCTTTCTGGCTGGCATAAGAAAAAAAAACCAGGTCGTCCTCTCCACGTTGGAGGGATACGTTTATTTTTGGGTTGCGGGTCCTGCAGGGCCCTGGTAATGGTGTGCGTCTCTGTGGAGCGAAATGTAACGGGCCACCACCGGGGCGCAGCGTTGCACCGTCAGTCCCACCTTGCACCCATGCATCTGTTTGCACAATATAGTCCCCTAATTGATGTCATTTGTACCATGGATTGGCGACGAATGGCTGCTCAAATTAATGAAAGCGGGGGGCCTCAAATCCCCCGAAGATTGACGAGTGACCTCGTCAAGGAGAGACGCTCTAGAATGATGAAACCTCTTGAGGATTTGCACAGCAATTAATCAGTGGAGATGTTCATGAATGGCTCAGCCGGTGCCAGCATTATAAGAACGAGATGTCACGCTCACGTTCTGTCTTCTCGTTCAGTTAGATCACATCAGGTAGGAAAGTTTGAATAAGCCATACATCCAGTTAGGTGGTCTAATATTTTTGAATGCCTTTCAGTTTCAAACCGGTCATAGCTTGAGCTGCACTTGTGTCTTGTGTCGCATGCATGACTCGCTCACATGGTGCATCGCTCCTTTGTGTATTCTTATCAATATCTGCATCCATTCACTCGGAATGCCTTAAAAACTGCTTCAGTGTTGAATCCATCTGATGTATGTTCTTTGATGGCTACATTTATCTTCGGATGCTAAAAATCCCTTCATTCAACTTCAAGAACCCATTGTCTGGCAAAGGCTGGGTTGTTTTAAAAAGGCTGAGTGAGTCAGAGATTTTCTTCCGGTCACTCGCAAAGACGCGCTGGGAGGGGATATACCCCCCAAAAAAAACTCGTTAGCAAATTTTAAGATAATGGTGTCATTGAAACTTAAGAAATATACAGTGGAACTCTGGTATTTGTGGGATTTGGTTTTCGACAAAAGTTATTGGTACAAATGCACGGCCAAACAAAGTATCCACGCATGGAGAACAGAGGTTACACAGTTGTTGGTTTTTTTTTTCATGCATAAGTAATACGTTTGTCTTGGAGGTAAATTTTTTTAAGTATTTTTTTCTAAAAACGGGCCTCGACAGGTCTTACATTCGGGTCAAGGCGGTATTTCATACCTTCTACCTTTTGATACCACATTTTCGATGGATTCAAACAACCTGTCGCAACATTTATTGAAGCCGTCCCTGCGATTAATATCGAGGATTTAAACCACTTGACTTCTTTTCCCTTCATCCTGGCTGCAGGATGGTGGATGTCGGGGGTCAGAGGTCAGAGAGGAGGAAGTGGATCCACTGCTTTGAGAACGTCACTTCCATCATGTTCCTGGTGGCCTTGAGCGAGTATGACCAGGTCCTGGTGGAGTCCGACAACGAGGTGGGAAACATGAACACCACATGTTCAAAAAGCCATGAAAAAAATGCATATTTTTGATACTATAAACCAGGGTTGTCCAAACTTTTTCCAATGAGGACCACATAGTGAAAAATGAAAGGATGCAATGGCCACTTTAATATTGTGAAATTTGTAAAAAAAATTTCCATTCGTACTGTTTTCTTTAAATGTTCTTGCAATATTATGACTTTCTTCAAGGGATGCTCTAATCGATCGGCCACCGATCAATGGCAGCCAATTGCTGCTAAAAATCGGCGTGCGGAAGGAAATCCTACACGTCTGCTGTGTCACATAGGGTTGCTAACAGAATTAACTATTGAGCTTGAGACAGGCAAAGCCAAGCGATGCCAACTTGTTTGATCACATCCTTACCAAACGTATCTCTGTTATTCTTGCATTGCTAGAGTTATCCACCGAGCTTCTGGTCTTCAAAATCCAAATGTGACATTTTGTTTTTAAAACAAATATGTAGTGTGGTTAGTTTGGCACTCATTTTTGTCCCACAGGAAGCCACAGTATTGCTCAACAAACAGCTGTACTGTTTTGTTGTCATTATACTAATTATGTCTTGTTTAATGAACATAAGCATATACAGTGGTGTGAAAAAGTGTTTGGTCCCTTTATCATTCATTTTTTTACATGTTTGTCACACTTAAATGTTTCAGATCTTCAAATTTAAATATTAGTAAATGACACAACTGAGCACAAAAGGCACAACCACAGTGAGAGCCATTATCCAAAAATGATCAAAACATGGAAGTGTGGTGATCCTTAAGAGTGGCCAGCCAAACAAAATAACTCCAAGAGAAGAGTGCAGTGATGACCCAAGAGGTCACAAAAGACCCCACAACAACATCCAAAGAAGTACAGGCTTCACTTGCCTCAGTTACAGTCAGTGTTCATGACTCCACCATAAGAAAGATACTGGGCCTGCATGGCAGAGTTCCGACACCGACTGCTGAACAAAAAGAACATTAAGGTTTGTCTCAATTTTGCCAGAAAACATCTTGATGATCCCCAAGACCTTTGGGGAAATACTCTGTGGTCTGACGAGACAAAAGTTTTTAACTTTTTGGATGGTGGGTGTCCATTTTCATAATTAAAAGTAACTCTGCATTTCAGAAAAAGATCATCAAGAGTAAAATACAGTGGTGGTAGTGTGATGGTCTGGGGCTGTTTTGCTGCTTCATGACCTGGAAGACTTGCTGTGATAAATGAAAGCATGGATTCTCAAATCAGGAACGGGGCAAAGATGTTTTCACACCACTGTAGCATGTCTAACCTGAGTGAATAACTTTTTTTCTTTAAATTGAAGCTGTATGCGAATGAAATGATTTTTTCTCATATGTCAACGTTATTCTCATGAAATCATATTTTCTTCTGGGGTTTTTTCCCCTCGTTATACCATATTTTTACAATGGGGTGCTGACCAATAAAAAAACCCGGCCTGCGAATGGCTCCTGTGCTGCATTTCAGACACCCCTGCTTTAGGGTTTAGACCCTATGATATGCCTCTCACAGTTATTAATCCGTTTTACACATTAATAAAGAATTTGAGACATGCCGTATAAAGTAGTGTACTTATACATTACATCTTCCTGCTGGAAAGTGTTGAGTGGATTGATAAGACAGCACCCTCTGCTGGATTCATAGCTGCAGCACCCCCCTCCCACCCCCTTGCAGATGGCGCCATCACGTTCTTTTAAAGTAACTGTAATATGGAGATTCGTGCTTAACAAAATATTGTTGTCCCATCAGAACCGCATGGAGGAGAGTAAAGCTCTGTTCAGGACGATCATTACCTACCCGTGGTTTCAGAACTCCTCCGTCATCCTCTTCCTCAACAAGAAGGACC
Source organism: Doryrhamphus excisus (assembly GCF_037039965.1). Classification (NCBI taxonomy): domain Eukaryota; kingdom Metazoa; phylum Chordata; class Actinopteri; order Syngnathiformes; family Syngnathidae; genus Doryrhamphus; species Doryrhamphus excisus. The sequence continues at coordinate 4,353,010 of NC_136370.1, forward strand.
TGCTAGAGGAGAAAATCTCATACTCGCACTTGGTGGACTATTTCCCAGAGTTTGATGGTAAGATCACTGATACTATCGCCAGCACCCCGCAATATTGCCTTTCTTACCATATCGGTATCGGCAGCAGCTCTTCACTCAAGTTAATGAACACATTATGCTTCTTTCACAAATAAACAGTGTTTCTGCAAATGAGGTCAAATATTGCAATATATAATTTATGGAAAAAGTGTGGTATTTACTGTAAATGTTGGGGTATAAGCCAGTACTTTTTTCTTAAACGTTGAACCATACGGCTTGTATAGCGATGCAGCTAATTTAATGTTTTATTGTATTAACATTGTGGCTTCTCCTTAACTTCAGAACTACTACTAAGAACTACTACTAATTGTTCATATACTGTGCCGCATGCGAGTCAGTGAGGAAACGATCGGTCTTTCTTTGGAAGCAGCCAATAACGAGCTAGCAGTGCACCCACGAGCTGTCAACCCATTGGAAAGCACAGGGCACCATTATTAAGATATATGTATATATTTACTATACATATACAGTATTACCAATGAATTCATCACATTGTAACTTAACACTCAAAAGGTATATATACAAGCATAACATGTCCCAATAGTTTAGTTAAAAAAAAAACATAAACATTTTCCCATAAGGCATCACTTCTGAAGCGCTGCAATGACATCAGCTTCCCTGTGGGCGGGCTCCAGTCTCTAGTAATTTTAGTCAAAATTTAAAAGGTTGTAAACATGTTTTCTATGCTCGAATTAGCAAAATATTCAATTTATAAAGAGGGAATAATCACTGTGGGTGAATACAATCTATTAGTCCAAAAAAATTGCCTATTTAAGCATATTTTGATTTTTTGCCTAAATTCCTTCATTGACCAATTTTCTTCATTAGATGTTTCCAATACAAATTGCTAAATGAACTAAAATACAAATATAAGACATTCTGAAGATGCTGGGTTGAGATGTATAATTCTACACTAGTAATATATCAGTACTGTACAGAACAGGCAGTAAAAAAAGAAACACCACCAAGGTACTTTCACAATACTATAAGTCTATATTATGTCTCCTTTATGTCTTATGTCTTATTTTCTCTTATCTCTACTTATTATGTGTACTATATTGGGTAATACGAGTATAAAGGGGACTGATAATCTCAAAAATCATATTTAGAAGGTCGTAAACAGGTTTTCTATTCATTCATTTTCTACCGCTCTAACGAGGGTCATGGGGGGGGTGGAGCCTATCCTAGCTGTATTCAGACAAGAGGCGGGGTACACCCTGGACTGGTGGCCATCCAATCACAGGGCACATATAGACAAACAACCATTCACACTCACATTCATACCTATGGACAATTTGGAGTGGCCAATTAACCTAGCATGTTTTTGGAATGTGGGAGGAAACCGGAGTACCCGGAGAAAACCCTCGCATGCACGGGGAGAACATGCAAACTCTACACAGAGATGGTCGAGGGTGGAATGGAACTCGAGTCTCCTAGGTGTGAGACCTGCGTGCTAACCGCCCCATAAGGCTTGTTTTATGTTATTATGTCTACTACATTGGGTAATGGGGTGTAAATGTGACTATAGGGGTGTTATATCATGTTTAGAGAGCTCTAATCATGTTTAAAAAAACTCATATAGAAGATGTTAAACAGGTTTTCTATGCTCTAACAACCAGAATATTCCACTCATAAAGAAGATTCACGTATCACGTTTTGGGTTTGGAACAAAATGTCCATGATTTTCCTAATCTTTAACCCCCCCCATCCCTACACCACCTGGTGTGCCTCCATCAGGTCCTCAGAGGGATCCGCAGGCGGCGCGGGAGTTCATCCTGAAGATGTTTGTGGACTTAAACCCCGACAGCGACAAGATCATCTACTCTCACTTCACGTGCGCCACGGACACGGAGAACATCCGCTTTGTGTTTGCGGCCGTCAAAGACACCATCCTACAGCTCAACCTCAAAGAGTACAACCTGGTGTGAGCAGCGAGGTGGGGCCTGGGGGGGAGGATGGCAGCGCTCACGTTGCACAAAAGGCACACCTTTTTTTTTTTTTTTTTAAGAGTGCGCTCGACTTTTCATCACCATGCTCACGCAAGTACAACCCCACCCCTCTTCTCACTATACACACACACACCCTCTTCTCCCCACCCCCACTCCTGATCCAAATCTCTTGTGCCCTCCTTCCCCCTCCTGCCTCGACAGGCCTGGCAACTCTCACACGGTGACTGTAAGGGACGTCGGTGCTTATTTTTGTGTGTGTGTTTGTGAACCCCTCCGGAACCATGCCGTCGTGGAACGCCACCACCGGGGGAACGAGGATTTGGGTCTCCACCTCACGTCTCTGAATGTACCCACCAGTGTGATTGCAAAAAAAACAACAACAACTAAAAAGAACTCTGTAATGTAAATGTATAAAAATGCATAAAAGCTGATAGATGCATAAAAAGCACGAGGGGCTTGGGGGGGGGGGGCAGGAAAATATGTTTATATCGCTGTTTTTAAACGGTAAGCTACTATTCAGTAAATCATGGCTAAAAGGCGGAAATATTTTTTAAAATTGTGAAAACAAGTATCCTTTTGGAGTGTTTTTTTTTGTTTTTTGGGGGGAGCTATATTTAATGACCCCCCCCCCCCCCAGATCTTTTGTGGATGCATTTACAGCAGGGGTGTCCAAAGTTTTGTATTGGCTAAAAATACAATGATTTTGTGGACATAAAATAACAATATTTGGACACCCCTGACGATTAACAGGGACAATCATGTGACCCGGCGCCATTATTTTGGAAAGTAAAAACGTTCTTTCTATAATGCCGTCCAATCAGACACTTCCTGCCGCATTACATCAGGATGTGCTTCTGTTTTTGTTTATTTAATTTTTTTTGTTTTACTGTATAGTCCCTTTGTGTTTAACAAAAACAAAAAACGATTGCTTGCTATTTAAGTGATGGGACGGGGCTACAAACCTTTCACTGACTCACTCTCTGACGTCTGTGTATATTTGTTTGTAAATACATATACACATCACTGATGTACAAAAAAATGCTCTGTGGTACACCATCTTTGGCAAAAAAAAAAAAAAGAAAAAATAGAAAAAAGTATCTCGGTTGGGTTAGCATACAGTTCTGTTTTTCCCTATGGTAGTATTGATACTGTGATCATGGATTTTATTGACTTGATTAAATGGGACGTCGCAGAGCTGGCTAAATATCATATAAAATAACGAGCAGCAATCTTTACGGTATGGTGACAATTTTAAGAGTAATTCACTTTTTTTTAATTTATCTAATTTATGGACCAGGTTTGAAGGTGTTGATAATTTTGACCGCTTTTCTGTCATGTGTTAATAATAATAATGATAATAATAACACGCTCCTTTTTTTCTCACAACGGAGCCTACTTGAGTCTGAACTGCTGTTAAAAAAAAGGAAAAAAAAGAAAAATTAATGAATGTCTGGTATTGTAAGGATTTTAGTATTTCTTGCTTTCTATTTTGGGACGATTCCATTTGTACTTGGCCGTCATGGCGTCTCCATCCACTGTCATGCATTTTCTTTAGGAGCCCTCACCTTTTATTTACAAAAGTGTTTTCCTATAGGTTATATATATATATACATATACACATATAGAGAGAGAAGGAGAAAGAGAGACAGCGCTGTAATGCTTACCTAGACAATGTACAAACATAAGTGGATTTTTTTCTAATGTTGGTTGAACCTGGCAACCCATGCGTGCTATTTTTGTTTGGTTTTCCATTTGGGCTTTCTTGAGGCTTGCTTTGATAGTGCCAGTGAAGTGCAGATATACCTTTTCAGTCTTCTTCAGGTGACTTTAATCCCTCATCCTCATTAAGGGCTATCACAGTGGGGAGCACAGGACTACACGCATAATTCATTCTTTTGTGCAGACATGGAGATGACTTTTATATGTGTGCGTATGTGACATACAGTATAAGAGGTGGAATGTTCATGCAAACCCCAAATTGTGTATTTTGTGACAGTTTTTGGGGGGGGATTTTTTATACTTATGTGAAAGATGAACACATTGCTTTCCCCTTTCTGTGCATTCTAACGAGAAGAAACTAGTTAGTATGAGCTGGCTAACAATGCACGCCATTGGGAGGTAGTCCCGCTCTGATGATACATGCTGTGATGAAGTGCTGACTGTATTGGAAAGTCTGTCCTAGGCACAACTACTCATGTGACTTCCATCAAAAACAGCGACAACACTTATGATGTCCGCTGTCCTTTGGATGGCTGTGTCTTCCAGCACAAGACGTGTGCTCCAGTCCTCTGGTAATAAATGCGAGCATTTTGAGTCTTCAAAGCGAAATCAAGAGCTAGGTATCCACTCTTCCGTCTGTGATTGGTGCTGAGGCGAGCGGCTAGCGAGACGTCGTGTTACTCCAGTCAAATTAGTTATGTCAATGGAACACTGTTGCTCTTTTTTGGAGTTTTGTTTTTGTTAGGGATTTAGTGCCAAAATGAGTTGGTCCTTTGATGTGCATTGTTAGCTAGCTCAAACTAACTTGTTTTCTTGCTAGAACGCATAAAAAAGGGAAATAAATGTGTTCATGTTTTATGTAAGGACTGTGAATGATTCCAAAAATGTGGAGTTTCCCTTTTAAGTTGGACACAGGTGGGGGGGGGCTTTTGATGTTCTGCAGTGTTACTCGTCAAATATAAAAAAAAAAACACTACAGCCACAATAAGTACAGTATTGCATGTTTTCCCAAAGTTGCCAAGAAGCTGACAAAAAACCTAAATATTCATATTTTTTTTGTCACCACTGTATGATGTTAAACACAATGTTTGATATTTCTTCAAATTGTATTATTGTACGTGTACACTAATGAACTCTTCTCGTGCAGTGTTTCCCATACAGTGGCCTGCCACTGATACATTTGACGCTACCTGTTTGACCTTTGCACCCCGCCAGCCAGAGAATAAGACATTGCAAGAAGGCTTTGGTTTGAGTGAGGGTGTCCAATGTGCGGCCCAGGGGCCTTTTTTTCGTGGCCCTCAACACATATTGAAAGTACAATTCAACAAGAAAACAGCACCAAACCTGTTTTAAAAGAGCATTAATATTGACATAATGTATCAAAATAGGATGAGAAATATTACATTAAGAGGAAAAAGAAAAGAAGGAAATAGAAATATTTGTATTAAAAAAAAAGTTAAAAGCAAAAATCTGGTGGAAGAAAATGAGCAGTAATTGCATGAAAAAAAGTGTTAGAATAAAGTCAGGATTATGGGGAAAATAGTATAAAGTTTAAATACTAAAATATATATATATTTTTAAAGTGATATTACAAATAACAAAACAAAGAATAAAGCTGCAATATTATAAGGTTATAATTTTACTTTAATAAAGTCTAAATATGAGAATAATGACAATTCTAAGAGAAAAAATGTACTAGAATGTTTCAATATTTGTCAAAAATCACAAAAACAAGCAGTCATTTTACAAGAATAAATCCTAAAATGTACTAATATGTGAAACAAACCAAAAGAATACAGTTGCAGGTTTTATGAAATTTAGGGTTGGTAAAAGTTATATAATGATAAAGTTAAAATATTATGAGAATAAAGACATCAAGAAAAAATTTTAATATTTGCTAAATAAAACTGGCAAAAATAGAAAAAAAACAGGAACTCTCCAGGAAATCAAAAATGTTTCCCTCACCACTTTGCCATTTGAATTTGTAATGTAACCTATGAGTACTCCAAAATGTATGCACATGGTATGTATTTCTGGCCTAAATTAAGCATTAAAAATGGCAAAATGTGTCATATTCCACAATGGTCACTCAGTGTCAGTAATGTCATATTGCTGAGAGAAGCCACCGCAGGAACTACTCGCTGAAAATGTGGCTCCCGATGCTAATGTGTGAGTCTATATTATATCTTACATGACTCATTTTCTTAGTGTATCTACTTTATTGGGTAATAGAACTGTAAAGGTGACTATAGGGGTGTTATTTCATGTCTTGAAGGCTCTAATAATATGAAAAAAAATATTCCGAAGCAGGCTTTGTGTGAAAATATTTGATTTATAAATAAATGAGGGATGAGGGGTTGTTTCTTCGTGGCCAATTATGCAAATTATACCCCACCCCTACCCCGACACTGCCACAAATGGACTGCAGTCCCATGGGAAACACTGTCATGAAGTTTTTATGTTGTGCCACTTTTTCTTTTTTCCAACTGTTGGAAAAACTGACCATATGACGCTGACGTTTTCCTTAAAGGTTTTGAAGCGAACATTGAACAAAGTTTCCCAAATCACGGGTGGGGCCTCTGAATGGGTCGCTGATTGTAAAAGAAATAATAATAATAATAATAACAACGTGTATTTGCATAGATTTGGGGCCCCCTTGGGGTTGGTTCTGTCTGTCCTAAACCGATTATACAATAAGGCTTGCCAAATCATTTTTCTCCTCCTCGTTTAAAATGACACTACAGTGCGGCCTAGGCGTCCTGACGTGTGCCAGGGGTTATACGATACAGTACTTCTTGTTTTGCTTGTGAGCAGTGTTGCACAGTGGTGTACTATTGTTATTTTTTTAGTTTTTGGCGCAATTCTTTATTTATATAGTGCTATATTTCAACATGTGATGAGCTGGAAAGAGGGAAGGTGTTTGCATGACACTTCAAATCTTTTCAGAAAGGTTATTGTGTGTTTATTTTCCTCCTCACTGTAACACTATATTTGTTGCCTTTTAATAATCATGCTGATTTTTTTGGGGGGGGGGGGTGGAACTCACAAAAAATTTGCATGTTTTTTTTATTTTTATTCCTGCTTTATATTCTTGTAGAAAAATACCCACACACGCACACAACCAGACTTGGTGTTTCCCATATACTCATTCATCTGTGGCGGCACACCGCAAATACATTGGGACCGCCACAGATAGTTTTCAAAATGATCTACTCATAACATAAACATCAAAATCAAACCAACCCCGCACCACAGATCGATTGTAGTCCTGTGGGAAACACTGAGACTCCGCCATACAGTATATTCTTCTTACAGATCACTTGCATTTTTCCCACACGCTTAAGGAATTGTGAAGTGGTGTACAACAATGTTTTTGTTTGCTATGTAAAACGATGTAAATGATGTATTATACTGAGTGTGCCAACCCCCCCACTCTTTCTAGAGCCAGGCTCGCTCGCTTTAAGTGCCAACACCGGTCGGAACCACACGGCCGCACACCCTTCTTCCTCCCCCTTTTTAAATAATATTCATAAGAAAACATCAGAGTCTAAAAAAATAGATTAAGTTCATAAAGATTATATTCTATATTTAAGATTGAAAAACTTAAAAGGCTAATCTGCTATTTTTGTTGTTTTTTTGTTTTTTATTATAATTGCATGTGCTCTTTCTTATTTTGTGTTGCAAAGTGAGGGCTTGGATGTATTCGTTATTGATTTTACATGACTCTTCTTGCCATATTTTGTTGTTTTGTTTTGTTTTTAAAGAAATGTTTTCATATATTTGTTTTTTTCAACCACTGTTGCCTGATCCTCATTCAAAAACATGACATATGATCATTGCCGCCTTCTAAGAGAGAAACATAATGACAAGGTTATCTGTTTTAAAATTGAAATAAATTTTGTTCCTATACTTGCTGATCATGCGTGTCGGGAACTTTTATTCTTGCCGCTGCTGGATGAATACAATGCATGCAGAAAAATGGTTAAATGAAGTTAAATACGGAAGTATAAGGCATTCACAGGACAACGTCAAACATGGTGTGTAGTATTCTACGCGGGTCAATATTGGCTGATAATGTGTCTATATTAGATGTCTTATTTACGGTGGTGTGAAAAAGATCATCAAACTAATTTAAATATTAGTCAATGACAACACAGCTGAAAACAAAATGCAGTTTTTACAGTGCATCCGGAAAGTATTCACAACGCTTCACTTTTTCTACATTTTGTCATGTTACAGCCTCATTCCAAACTGTATTAAATTAATCTCTTACCTCAAAATTCTACACAAAATACTCCATTATGACAATGTGAAAAAAGTTTTTTTTTGACATGTTTTGAATTTATTAAAAATAAAAAACAAAAAAATCACATTTACATAAGTATTCACAGCCTTTGCTTAATACTTTGTTGATCCACCTTTGGCAGCAATTACAGCCTCAAGTCTTTTTGAATATGATCCCACAAGTTTAGCACACCTATCTTTAGGCAGTTTTGCCCATTCTTCTTTGCAATAAGTCTCAAGCTCCATCAGGTTGGATGGGAGACGTCTGTGCACAGCCATTTTCAGATCTCTCCAGAGATGTTCGATCGGATTCAAGTCTGGACTCTGGCTGGGCCACTCCAGGACATTCACGGAGTGGTTCTGAAGCCAATCTTTTGAGATCTTGGCTGTGTGCTAATGTCTACTGTCTATATGGTCAAGGTACATGACCAGTCTACTGAGGTCAAGAGCGCTCTGGAGCAGGTTTTCATCCAGGATATCTCTATATATTGCTGCATTCATTTTCTTTCTATCCTGACTAGTCTGCCAGTTCCTGCTGCTGAAAAACATCCCCACAGCATGATGCTGCCACCACCATGCTTCACTGTAGGGATGGTATTGGCCTGGTGATGAGCAGTGCCTGGTTTCTTCCAAACATGGCGCCTGGCATTCACACCAAAGAGTTCAATCTTTGTCTCATCAGACCAGAGAATTTTGTTTCTCATGGTCTGAGAGTCATTCAGGTGCAAATTCCAGACGGGCTGCCATGTTCCTTTTACTAAGGAGTGGCTTTCGTCTGGCCACTCTACCATACAGGCCTGATTGGTGGATTGCTGCAGAGATGGTTGTCCTTCTGGAAGGCTCTCCTCTCTCCACAGAGGAACGCTGGAGCTCTGACAGAGTGACCATCGGGGCCTTGGTCACCTCCCTGACTAAGGCCCTTCTTCCCCGATCGCTCAGTTTAGAAGGCCGGCCAGCTCTAGGAAGAGTCCTGGTGGTTCCAAACGTCTTCCATTTACCAATAATGGAGGCCACTGTGCTCATTGGGACCTTCAAAGCAGCAGAAATTTTTCTTTTGACTTCATGCTTGGTGTTTGTGGTCTGACATGCACAGTCAACTGTGGGACCTTATATAGACAGTTATTATATTTCCAAATCATGTCCAATCAACTGAATTTACTGCAGGTGGACTCCAATTAAGCTGTAGAAAGATCTCAAGGATGATCAGTGGAAAAAAGATGCACCTGAGCTCAATTTTGAGCTTCATGGCAAAGGCTGTGAATACTTATGTAAATGTGATTTTTTGTTTTCTATTTTTAATAAATTCAAAACATGTCAAAAAAACCCTTTTTCACATTGTCATAATACCTCAAAATTTTGTGTAGAATTTTGAGGTAAGAGATTAATTCAGTTTGGAATGAGGCTGTAACATGACAAAATGTAGAAAAAGTGAAGTGCTGTGAATACTTTCCGGATGCACTGTAAATTAAACTTAAGGGAAAAAAAACTATCCAAACCAACATGGCCCTGTGTAAAATAATAATAATAATAATAATAAGCTAATAACTGGTTGGGCCACCCTTAGCAGCAACAACTGCAATCAAGTGTTTGTGATAACTTGCAATGAGTGTCTTACAGCGCTGTGGAGGAATTTTTGCAGAATTGTTGTCATTCAGCCACATTCCAGCATGAAGCCTTTTTAAGGTCATGCCACAGCATCTCAATAGGATTCAGGTCAGGACTTGGACTAGGCCACTCCAAAGTCTTCATTTGGTTTTTCTTCAGCCATTCAGAGGTGGACTTGCTGGTGTGTTTTGGATCATTGTCCTGCTGCACAACCCAAGTTGCTTTCAGCTTGAGGTCACCAACAGATGGCCGTACATTCTTCTTCAGCAGAATCCATGCTTGCATTTATCACAGCAAGTCTTCCTCGTCCTGAAGCAGCAAAACAGCCCCAGACCATCACACTACCACCACTGTATTTTACTGTTTATCTTTTTCCCGATGCCAGAGGTAATGGGACACACAAGTTCTACTGTTGTCTCGTTAGACGACAGTGTATTTTCCCAAAGGTTTTAAGGATCATCAAGATGTTTTCTGGTAACATGGAGATAAGCCTTAATGTTCTTTTTGTTCAGCAGTGGTTTTGTTCTTGGAACTCTGCCAGGCAGGCCACTTTTTGTTCAGTGTCTTTCTTATGGTGGAGTCATGAACACTGACCTTAACTGAGGCAAGTGAGGCCTCAGTATATAACGGGCAATAACCTTTACACACAGGACCATGTTAGTTTGATTTTTGTCTCCCTTAGTAATAAAGCTTTCATTTAAAAACTTTATTTTGTTTTCACTTTTGTTGGTAATGGCTAACATTAAAATTTGTTTGATGATCTGGAACAGTTACGTGTGACAAACGTGCAAAAATAACCAAACTTTTTCACACCACTCTCTGTGTGTCTCCTATATTGTGTAATAGGAGTGTAAATGCAACTCTAGGTGTGCTATTTCATATCTAGAAGGCTCTAGTCTTAAAAACTGTATGTAGAATGTTGTAAAGTTTTTCTCAGCTTAGCTATGAAATATTCAGTGTAGGAAATATTCCATTTGTAAATAAGGTGGAAATTCATCTTAAAAATGACTGCCCAAAACCACCTTTAACATAATACTTTAATGTATTCATGAAATACTCGCCCAATTTCCCCCTTAGAAAACAGAGTTTAATTATCAGTCTTGCAGCCATTTTAGGAAGACAGTGCTACAATTTCATTAGACAAACCCACATGACATTGGGAGGCCAGGATGTCCTCTCCACAGCACAGTGGCTTTTATTCTTGTAGTGTGTTTTGCACTTAATTAAGGTTGCGGGTGTGCTCAGAGCAATTAGGGAACCAAGGGCAGCATGGCATGAGCACACGGGTTTTTACTTCACCTCCTGGCCACAAGAGGCGCCATTGCCATCGCCCCTCAGTTGATGTGCTGGCGATGCTCCTCTTCTCCCCAAGCAGAGGAGAGTCGCGGGCTCATGTGTCAACATCCAGGCTTTCCCTCGGGGAGGCGGAACGTTATTCCATAAAAACTCATCTTCCTTCGATCAGGCTTTTCTCTTTTTTACACGCACGAAAAATCCAAATTCCAACTATTTTGGTAGCAGTTTCTCCGCGTTACCGACTCAGGCTGAGAAGACAAGGATTGTTCTGCGTATCCTAATAGTTCGGCGGTAGCCAACGTTGTTCCCAACGATGACAGGGTACAAAGTGCGAATACCAATCATTTAAAAATCACATATCCGGGCGACGCGTTAGCTTAGCCAGCTAGCCCGCTTGGTTGGACCAGACGACGGAGACTCTGCGAGGGACGGTGCTGACATGATGTTTCCTCAATCGAGGCACTCGGTAAGTTGGCCACTAGTTTGTCCCGCTTGTGGAGTGAACCTTCTGCGGCTAACGGGAGCTAGCTAGCGAGCGAGCTAGCTTGTTTGCTAGCTGGCTTGCTAACTAGCTAGCTTGCGCAAACTGGCACCGCGGGGCAAATGTTAGCTTTTGTCACAATGACTCACCATGTTACCTGTTCTTCACTTTTATTCGCCAATTATTTACTCACTAACTGTTACAATAAAATCCCCGTAATGTAACTAAGCGTGTTTAGCTTGCTAGCTGTTACCCGCAAGTGAGTGTATGTGTTTAAACCTGCTTGCATCATTCACTGTACCTGCTGCCACCATGCTAACGCGCACATTCGTTTGTTTTTCAAAACATAAAACAAATCCTTTTTTCTTAATGCATTTACTTCGGGCCCGTAAAAAAAATCACGCTTTTTTAATTAAGGGTGAGTCAGACCCTTTGTAGCCTTTTGCTGTTTGGAAGGAAATCTTAATAGAATTTGATCTACCAAAATAATCCGCTAAATCCTAATCCACGTGCGACTATTATGACGAAATATTACAAGAATAAAGACAATTCAATGGGAAATCAGTGACTAGGTTTATGAGAAAAGGTATGGTGAGAGAAGTAAATAGTTTATAACAAATATAATTTATGTGTAAATAAGTCATTTTCCTGGTGGGCATCTGCACTTTTAAAATAAATTTCTGGGGGCATGCAATTATAATATTACTATGCAAATTTGTAAGAATGTTAATTTTTATACAATACACATTTTCTTTGAAACTACACCACCAATTACGATGTTGTCGATTCGCAGTTGGCCTGTCATAACATTTATTGGAGTGATAACAACTATTTAAGGTAATAAAAATGTTATTCAGTGTTTGTTTACTTTGTCAGTGTACATCAGAAAAGGTTACTTTCAGATGTAGGGGGGAATGACAAATTATTTTTTGAAAGAAAAATATATACGTATTTTAGGAGACAAATTTACTAAGGCATTACTTAAGGCAACAAAAGTTCTTATTTCTATGAAAATTAGGTTCTTAATCCAGAATTTTTATTTATTGCAGCCTACAATTTTTTAAAAAGTTAATAACGGAATATATAGAAGCCTGTTTTTTTTAACTATACACATTTGTACTGCTATACGTTTTTCCTGAAATTCTCCACACTGCAAATACTCCACTGTCAATGTCAGCTTTACAGATGCCACCTTGGCTGTGAATGTGGTGTGTTGCGGTAAAGACCGCAGCGTTTCAAAATGAACATTGCCAAAGGCTGAGCACTTATGTTGGCGAGGTGGGGTCCCCATGACAATTACCAATGTGAAGCTGATGTTTTAATGTCAGGTTTCTACATTGTGCAAAATGTCCCCCGCCCCACTTCTTCTAAAGCGTGTGAGGTCTATCATTTGGTCTGCTGGAGAATAAGAAGACATAACCAGAGAGATCTGTGTTTCCAACTCGTATTCAAACTAAGGATCGGCCGATACATCGGGCCGATATTTGCGTTCTTTACTTGAATCGGTATCGCCCGATATGCGCGTGGGATCGCAGATATATTTTTCCGCTACATGATTTGCAGACGGGTATCCGCCGGGCAGCTTTGTGTTGCCGGAGGACCCTGCAACACACGCAGCCACGGCACCCCGCCGCCACATCATCACAAGGGTATGTTTTCAACTTTTAATTAGCCTCTAAAAGTTAGGCTTAGTTGAAATGGGCTACTTTGAAATAGGAAACATGAATGCCAAGTAAAAGAATAAGTTTGCTTTTTACACCATACATAGCCTATCACATTTCACTGGGTGACCGCTAGGCATAACAGTTTAAGTCATGGTGTGACAACAAGAAATCCCAAAAACATCACATACCAACCCAACAGACGAATAAAAGCACTCTCACGAGTTGAGCAGACCAAGAATGAACAACTATGCAACTTTAACTACAAACTGACGAACTATTTACATCAGGGGTGCTCATTAAGTCGATCGCGATCTACCGGTTGATCGCGGAGGTGGTACTGGTCGATCGCTGGTCGATCGCGGTGTGACATTAAAAAAAAATATCATCCTAGCATCAATGCCGTCACTTGATTGATATACAGGGAAGCCATTCAGATGACAAGTGAATGTTGCCCTTCGGGTGACCAATCAAATCAAACAACGTCTCTAAGTGCAGCAGAACTTACGATGTCAGCCTATCATCCATCCCCGTTACTTGATTGACATACAGGACAACCAGTCAGATGACAACTGAATTTTGACCTTTAGGTCACCGCTCATGCGTAAACAACGATGCAAAGTGCTAAGCTAGTCAGCGAATTGCGTCAGATTTTAAGCCCTCGCTAAAGTTTATGGTCACTAAAATGAGTGAAGTAGCTGGACCAAGTAAAAAGGCAAAAACATATCACTTCCATACGGAATGGGAGGTGGACTTTTTTTTCACAATGTCTTTTTCGAAGTGCGTTTGCCTGGCTAACCTGGCTATCAGCAGCTACTGTCTGGACTATGCATCCCTGGCTGATTCAATTCAGTGCAAGTCATCAAAGTAAACTCAGGTAATTACAAAAAATGTTAATAGTTAATTATGTGTGTTTTGCAATATTGGCTCATTTGGTTATGTAAGGTACATCAACATACATTGTATGTACAAATAATCCTCAATACATTTGAAAATAAATAGATGTTTTGCATTTTTGTAGTGGGTTGATCATTTTGACTCGGTCATTTTAAAAGTAGCTCGCATGCTGAAAAAGTGTGAGCACCCCTGATTTACATCAACAGTGCCGCAAAGCACGCTGGGAACCAGGAAGTGCTCCCAGTTTGTGAGGAATGCTGCTGAATGCTTCATCTTTAAAAGTGCCCACCGTTGTAATTAGGGAGCTGTTGATGTAATTGGAGGCTAATATGTACAGTTGTTACCAACGCCGCTTTCATGGCAACGTTGGCAATTGTCCCATGGTGTTTGGAGGAGTTCATTCAGCCAACGCCGGGCTGAGGTTAAATGCATGTCGTGCACATAGTGTGCGCTCTCTCCGAGCACACACACACACAGAAGGAAATGAAGCAGCCGTGTCTCCTTATGAGAGGTCTTTAACGTGCACAACACTAACTTTAATGATAAGAGAAATGTTTTATATATCTTACTAAATTGTGTCCGTGTGATGTGTTTGTGTGTGGAGGCGGAGGGAGGGGTGCGCGTGACACTGCGGAGGAGCAGTCATCACATCGATGCTAGATAAACTTAAACTACGACAGAAATGTTTTGCACATGGTTGAATATTTATTCCTTTTAAAATTAATAATGCTGTTTAAATGTGTGTTTAAGAAAGCTGAATCCTACTGTGTTCAGTGTTTACATTTCAATAAATATTTGAGACTTGAGACCCGTAATATTTGTTATCATTGTCATTTTTTCATATAAATTGAGGGAGCAAAAGCAGTATCAGCCACAAATATCGGCCCAAGCAAAAGCGGCCATCGGCTAAGGGTGATGGAAAAAAATTGGCATCGGCTGGAAAAAACCCAGAAAAAAGACCTAATTCAAACCCCTCTTTTTCTGGTCATCCTGGACACTTGATGTCATAAATACTTTGTAGCCCTGTGCTACATTGTGGATGCAGAGATTCAACCTTTGTGTAACCCTACAACCCTACAACTACAACTAACCCTTCAACAACGGTCTGCTTTTAGTTGGGTAATCCCAATGTAGAGACACCCCCCGCCCCTCCCCAGCCTCTTTTGCCCTTGTGCCACTTTATAGAGAGTAATGAGGTTTAGAGCATGAGATTAAAGTCAGGATTAGAGGTTTAGAAGTGTAGTCTACACAGGAGCAGACCTCCAAATGCCTCCCACATATGGCCAACATTGGACCAACAACTTTAATCTGGCCATGTGTAAACATACATCTTCAATCACCACCTTTTCTCTTGCTTAGAAAGACGTCAACGTGGTCTTTTTGCTTAAGTGGAAATCGGCTTTCAAGGAAACTACCAGCAACAGCATCCTTTATCCTGCCAGAGCTGACTCCTAAGAAGATAGAGAATCTGCTGTTTCTAAACAAACACAGCATTCCAGTCTTCAATGTTTATTTCTTTTTAATCAGCAAAACATGTTTTCTTTTCTTTTTTGTTTTTTTTCTTGTTGTTTTAAATTAAATTACATATTATTTCTCAATTTGTTTTATGTCTCAAATGAATAGTACAAAAGCATAATAAAAAGCATCTTATGAAATGTAGTGTTTTTTACGACGTTTCTTAACTTTTTTTTATAAAATGTTGAAGCTAGCTAGCTAATCTTGCCTTTCAATTCCAGTAAAATACATTATATCCTAAATTAATATTTTTTAATCCTCAAAGTATTTTAATACAAACATTTGTAATTTTTTTAATAAAATAAAAAAATCCCTAAAAATTAATATTTTTTTCATAAAATTTACAATTTCTCCTCAAAGACAAAAATCTCAAATTAGAATGTCATAAAATGAACATGTTTCTTCACTTCATCTTTCATTTTGTTTGTGAATAAATGAAGGCTACATGCGTGTTAATATGTTATTGTCATATTTCAATATCAAATTCTCATAAAAGTAACTGGTTTAACAATCCCCTTCTGTCGTTATGATAAAACTGTACACTTAAATACACTTAACTGTCACATGTCAGATGAAGATCGTCATTGATGGAATGACGTGCAATGCAGCGAGGCATACATCTCACTTTTTCGTATTCTTAACTATAGCACAAGCGTAAATCAAACACATTTAACGTTATGCCTCAATTTTGTGGCCAGGCATCCGCTCAGTCCGGCCAACCCCTCAAGTTCACCACTTCGGACTCGTGTGACCGCATCAAGGACGAGTTCCAGTTCCTCCAAGCACAATACCACAGGTAGTGACGCACACTGGCATATTTCAGATTGGCAGTGATGTGTTGATTGGCATTGTGATGTATGAAGCAGCGCCACAGTCCTCTCACTTCATTGTCTTTCTTTTTCCAGTTTGAAGTTGGAATGTGACAAACTGGCCTCGGAGAAGTCCGAGATGCAGCGTCACTACATCATGGTGAGTGTTCTCTGTCTCTTTCGGATATTTCATAGTAAGTACAAAGACGTGTGCTCACATATTCATACTGCTTGTGTATTGCAGTACTATGAAATGTCCTACGGGCTGAACATTGAAATGCACAAACAGGTAAACCTTAAGATGACCACTCCTTCAAGCTCTTGTATGTCCTCATGTCCTTGTCTCTCACTGTGCTTGTCTTCCATGTCCTTCTCAGGCAGAAATAGTCAAGAGACTGAATGGCATCTGTGCTCAGGTGCTGCCATACCTGTCTCAGGAGGTAAAGACGAACTCCATGTAGACAAACTTCATGCTCCATTGAATGATGCCATAGATCTATAAAACTATATCATGTAATGGAAATGTATAATGTGGGTTTGTGGGGGGGTTTTCTGTTGTTTTTTTTTTTGTTTCAGCACCAGCAGCAAGTCATGGGCGCCATCGAGAGAGCCAAGCAGGTCACGCCCCCTGAGATGAACTCCATCATACGGGTTGGACATCTCATTCTTGGAGAATTATAACTTCATTCTCATTTAAGAATAAATGATTTGGGAAAAAAATTAGAACCTTAAATATTTTTGTTAGTTTTTTGTAAAATAATTTTAAATTCTCATAATGATAAGATTAAATTAGGGACGTCTGAAAATATTGTCTTTGATGAGAACCGATGTAGAGGAAATACCACTAACATTTTTCAACAAATTTCAGTAATTATTTTGTCACTCAAACTTTCTCTGGGTAAGAATTAACACCCTACTTTAGCAAGCAGCACAACATCACAGCTCATAATGACCTGACCAGCATCATTGAAATCGTGGGCGAGTTAAATATTCCACCTACCATTCTTACTCACGGTGTCTTAAAGGAAGTGCCAAGACATCACACAGCAATGTAATAAGTACATAGCAACAGATAAGACACTGCCAACAAATAATGCACAATAACCAACAACTATGTCAGCTTTAAACATGTGATATATGAGCCATTTACAGCAACAGTACAGCAAAGCATTGTGGGAAATAGGAAGAGACCGCATCGAGCATACATACGTCAACATTGCTGCCAGATGTTAGTCAATACAAATGAATGTACCAACTTTGATTCAGCGCCTTTTTACAAAAAAGTCCAAGGGGGAGACATCATGCAAAGCACTAGGAAGAAACTTGGGATGCAAGTTCTGTGTGCTCGCAAGGGTAAGGCAGGGGAGGAGTGAGCGCCTCACTTTAAAAGTACATTATGTGCATTGACCGGCCACGGCAGTGGCTCCACCGCAGCGGGCGGTGTACTCCTACGGCTGTTCACTGTGGTTCTCCCCACCTACGTGGACGCACGGCAGGATAGCTTATCCGACGTTAATGCCCCTCTGGTGGACGCCTTCTCCCAGGTAACCACCGTGGACGTACGGTCACTACGAGCGCCCCCCCCTGCTGCACAAACTGATTCTGCTGTAGTAAGCCATTACATGTGTTCTTATATAACATATGTTATACCTGAATGATCTACTTAAAGATGGGTGGAGTAGCCAACCAGAACACTGTACTCATGTAAGAGTATTGTTACTTTATAACGGCTTCTCAAATAGTGGGACGGACACCCTAGGTGGAAGCGAGAGGTTTTCATTTTAATGCATACATACCAACATGTACAAATTTATAGTACTCAACATGCAGTTTGACTCCTGAATACGCTTGCATGCTCCCCTTTTTTGTTGCATTTGCCTGGTTTCGGTTTCAATATCATATTTCTGTCATGTTTCAAATCCGGTTATTGGTTGAAACCAGGGTGGCAAACTGAGGATATAGAAGTATGGTGGCAAAATATGTTGATACAAAGCAGTCAACAAAAAAAGCCTTTCCTCTTTCCTCCTGGCTCTCGGGAGACAACTGTGTGCCCTTTATACTTCCGCACACACCCACCCACCAATGACCATGTGACCATGCCTTTCACATACTATCTGTGGACAGCGACCTAAACCTGTCTCCTACAATTGCTTTGCACCAATTTTATTGTAAATGTTTTGTTAGGTTGAGAAAATATTTTAGTAGTATTGATTTTAATAATATAAGATTAGATTCTAGAAAAAAACATCCCCACAAACATTTTGAAAGTAAAAATACAACTTATTATGATTATAAAATAAATTATGAATATATAATTGTTTTTGAAATTACAAATTTGCTATTTTTTTCTGAAATTTTTGTAGCCTAAAATTCTGTATTTTTATTACAACTTTAATCAAGTAAAAATATATGAATACAAAATAATAAAATAAAAATGTTAAAAAAAATAAGAATACGTAATTCTTGCCAAAATGACAAATTATTGACATTTTATTTTAGTGTTTGTTGCGGAAAAAAAATGTTCCTTTTGTCATTACACCCTAATCAATATCACTTTATTCTCGTAATATTTTGCCTTAAAATATTTAGGTATTGTTCGCTTCTGTAGTCCTTGTAGTAAATGGTGTAAATGCCACTTACGAATGTACGTCACGTTGGTGTGTAGGTAAATAAGTCACACTATGTGTGTTGTTTGCAGCAACAGCTGCAGGTGCAGCACCTGTCCCAGCTGCAGGGTCTGGCCCTACCCGTGGCCCCGCTGCCCCTGGGCCTGACTCCTCCCACCCTGCCAGCCGTGTCATCCAGCTCAGGCCTGCTGTCGCTGTCGTCCATCCTGGCCAACTACTCTCACGGCCAAGCCCAGGCTGCCAAGGAGGACAAGGCCCGCGACGGCGCCGAGAGAGCGCCCAGGCCAGAGGACGGGGACAAATCTGACTAAAGTGTATCTGAAGGTCTCTGAGGTAAAGCTGTCACTGTGTGTGTGTGTGTGTGTGTGTGTGAGCGTGAGCACTAGCGCGCGCACGTGTGTTTGTGTGGAGGTGGGTGGTGGTGTCAAGTGGAGAGGAGCAGAGACAATGTCAGGAGGGGAGCGACGTGTAGATATTATTTAGTGGACTATGTAGACTCATGCTTGTAGATTTTGACTTAGACGCCATTGTAGTGCAAGCCACTGTTTGTTTTTTTGTTCAGAGTGACAGCCTTCACATTTCTTCTTCTTTCCATTTTTTTCCCCTTCAGTCCTTCGCTTGTTTACTGGAGCTTTGTTCATTTGTAGTCCAATGAAATGATGTTTCTTAAAGGGACAGTCAACCTCAAAACACATGACCCCTCACTTGAAAAAATTGTATTTACTTTATTTTTCATTTGTTTTGCAACACCGTTCAGCTGTGTACCTCAGTCCCATCTGATGGGATTTTAATTCCATTATAACGCTTTCTACATATTGTATACTTAATCCACCTGAGGCTGTTCGGAAGGGGATTTGTCTTAAAAAGTTTTTTTCGTGTGTGAAACTGCAGGCCGAGTAGACATGTGTTTGTATGTCTGTGTGTGAGATGCAATTGGGGGGCAAAACGGAAAAAAAATCTTTTGATTGAACTTCTTTGCTTGAAGCACCTTTTCCTTGAATGGGCCACAGCCTTGCTACAGAGCCCCCTGCTGGTCCACTCCTCTACTGACCAAGACACACACAAGAGGTCACTTTTTTCTCCGGCTCTTTGTCACATGAAGAACTGCACTGACGAGACAAAAAAACAATACAATTGTGATTTTTTTTTAAATTTGTTTCCCAAATAAGTACTTTTTTCTTGTAATACAATTTTGTTGTCTTAAAAAAAATCCCATTAAATTACAAACACCCCCCCCCCATCTAAAAAAAATTAAGGCTGTCAAATGAGCATGTTAATGGCAGTAAGTAATTTACTAATTTCAGGCCATCAACAGCAGGGCAATTCAACACCATATACTGTATGTATCACCAACTTCAAACAACAGGTCTCTAGTCCATTCATCATTGCAACAACACTTCCTCATTCTCACTAGACAGGCCCATGCATTCATGGACATTCCGACATTCCGCACAATAATCTCTTTATTACGCATGGTCTGAATGGACAGAAATGCAAAGAAAAGCAATAAGTGGATATTCTTATCACTCACTTTGAAACTCTTAACACAAGGACAATTTGCTGCATTTAGTGCTCGAACATCCCAGAAAATTCACTCAAAACGTGAATTCAACTTGATGTGGTGTCTTTCAACGCAAGTCCTCCTTGTTCATAATAACACGTCTAAAGTCTGATTCAAATATTCTGCTAGTCATTTGACTGCCCTAAAAAATGTGATTTAAAATTTTGTTAAGTATGATCTGATAATGTTTGCATAAGAGTACCACCATGTTCCACAGAACATTACGACCTAATGAATCAATTGATCTGTCAACATATTTACATAAATTGACAATTACTGGGCCTGACAGCTAGGAGACCCGAGTTCAATTCCACCCTTGGCCATCTCTGTGTGGAGTTTGCGTGTTCTCCCCGTGCACGCGTGAGTTTTCTCCGGGTACTCCGGAGAACTCCTTCCACATTCCAAAAACATGCTAGATTTATTGGCCACTCCAAATTGTCCATAGGTATGAATGTGATTGTGAATGGTTGTTTGTCTATATGTGCTCTGTGATTGGCTGGTGACCAGTCCGGGGTGTACCCCGCCTCTCGTCCGAAGACAGCTGGGATAGGCTCCAGCCCCCCCACGACCCTCGTGAGGACAAGCGATAGAAAATGAATGAATGACAAATACTGCAAAAAATTGTAACTAAATTATAATATTACAACTTTTTAAATATTTTGCTGCTTCCAGGGCTCCAGACTGCTACAAAAATACATTTTTCATCAACTCGTGTGTGTGCGACCAGATAAAAGTACGCCTGTTGACAAGGGACACACTTTGTCCCTTACCACCATGACAATAGTCGATGGAGGACAGCTTGCTACAGTCTAAGCCTATCAATGTCAGCGTGTGTGATCGCTCTCGTTTTAATTGCATTCCATTAATTTTTCTACCGTCTTTGTTTACACATTTTCCTGGCTCTCACTTTCTAGAGTTATGTGCCAAGCCTCTGGTCCATGGACTCCAAATGTGACTTTTAATTTTTTCCCACTGAGTTCGTTTGGAGCTTGAATTTGTTTTGTTTGTGGGACTATGTGCTAACTTTCTTTACGTGTCACGTAACAACCTTGCTCTCCGCTCTGATTTTGAGTAGCTCACCAAAGAATATTTGCTTCAAATCTTGCTGTTTTTTATAGCTCTTCAATTCAGATATGCCTGTACTTAATGACAAATTAGCACAAAATAGCAGAACGACAATGAGCTTTGTACTGTAAAGTGCAATTGAAATGTTGACAGTCACATGAAACACACACACACAGCCTTATG
This sequence comes from Doryrhamphus excisus, assembly GCF_037039965.1. NCBI lineage: Eukaryota > Metazoa > Chordata > Actinopteri > Syngnathiformes > Syngnathidae > Doryrhamphus > Doryrhamphus excisus. The sequence goes on from NC_136370.1 coordinate 4,374,740, forward strand.
TCAAAGTATCTTTCGGTAGTGCTAGAAATTGAACAGCTCTGGATACTCACTTTATACTGTTTTATATTAAAAAGGGCAGATTTATATAAGAAACCGTTTTTATTCTGTTAATTGTGTTATTGAACAATTGATTTCTGGGACTGTACTGATTCATTGTCCTAACATTTCATGGTTGAACTTTCAGTAACTTTTTAGCCAAAAATTCAACCAAGTGTGACTGTGAAATAAATACCTGAATTCCTGGACAGTCAGAGGGGCCACAAGAGGCTTTGATTTCAATGCGGACCTACCAACAGGTACAGATTTATAGTACTCAACGTGAAATTTGACTCTTGGATACGCTTGTATGCGCTCCATTTTGTTGCATTTTCTTGATTTCAGTTTCGCTTCTCTGGTATTTAAATTTTCTGTCTCTTGGTGGGGGGCATGACAGAAAATAATTGAGAAGCACTGATTTCAGATTTGTGTCAAATAGTGCACACAATGAACTCTTTGTTTCTACCTTTTTCTTCTTTAATAATCATCAGTAAAACATAGGTACGTTTCAGGAAAATATGAGTTCCCAGAAAATCAGCTTTTTCCGTTGTCAACTTTTACTTTGACAGCAATTTTTTGCTTTTGTCACAGCTGAAATAGCTAAACAACTATACCATAACTTAAACAACACAGCAAAGGGTTGTTTTACATCAAAATAGCTATTTTTGATGATGGACTATTTCCAATTTTCACATGGAATAAAACTGTGTGTGTATGTGTACATGTAATAATTTATCTGCACACTACACTCCTCCATGCGCTTCCACGTCCTCCTTGCTGTTGAATGGGGTTTTTTACATACAGAAGATCCATCCCGAGCGCTTCTATTAGTGTGCGGTTGTATCATCACCTCTTTTTTGCCCCCGGCGCTATTGGCACTATTGGCGTTAAGTTATACAGGGAAAATTAGAAGAAATGTATGTTAACTTTGAGATTTTCCGCTTGCTCTCCTAAAATTTAAAAAAACAACAATAAACAAAAGCTAGTCTGGAGCCCTGACTTGATTCTCATTAAACAATCAAAACATTTTTATTTTTACACTACCAGAAATCTACTCCATGATACTTGCGTGACTGAATTCTAAACTGCGATCCAAAACATCCAATTATGATCCACATATATGGTAAAAACGGACAATATTCGGTTTCATTTGCTTGGTAGTCTTTTTTTTGTTGTTGCTCATTTGGAACTATAAAAGGAGCCAACTCATAAAAATTAGTAGTGTTTCCACTTAAGGCCAGCAGGGGGCAGCGCTGTTCTCTCATTGGCACTTGTGACGTCACGCACTCACGAGGCTGATCCGAGGTCAGTTGCAATGTGAGTTTATTTTAATTTTTTTGCCCACACTCCCACCACCCAACCAGAGCTTAGACAACTCCCTGAAACCCTTTTCTTTTTCATTTAAATGACTTTATAAAAATTTTAAGCATAATTATTTTTGGAAAAGCACTTAAGTGGTGACTCTGTGCTAAAACTATTTCCCCTAATTATGAAAACAGCCAAAAGAATGCTATGTCTGTGTTTTCGTTTTTGCGCTGTGAAGGGCCAATTTGTACACATGAATATATCAATATACATATTTTTTAAAGCATTTTTGTATGTTTCAAAGCTGCTTTTTAACTGCTTTTGTGTGTAACATGGGAGACGTTTGTGCAGTGTGTGTGTGTGTTACATTAAGAGGCACAATGTCCTTCATTTGGATTGTTTTTCCTCTTGTTCTCTCATCCTCTGCAACACTTTGCTCAGTTTGTAAATGTTCGATCCTTTTTTTGTGCAAAGACAAAAAAATGTGTTTTAAAAAGCTAAGACCACAACAAGGAGAATAGAAAAAAGAAGAGCTGTAAAGTGAAAAGAAACTGTGTACGCTAATGACAACAAATCAACCTTTTAGCAGTAAGGGAGCTTCTCTGGTGCCTTACAAATAAAAGATGTGATTGATTGGACGTGGGGTGGATGTGTTGTCTTTGGCTCTTGCTGGGATGCATTGATTGAATATGACAGAATTCCTTCCCAATTATGGATGAGACTGTCCCTTACTGGCAATTATACACAAATTTATCGTTTTATCATCAACAGAAGTGTCATGATTCTGTGCTAATAGATTTGACCAAGGTAGCCAGCCGTGACCATTGTTGTCATTTATATAGTACACTGTTGTGGCTTTATCCGTGTAAGTGATACCAGTGTATCAATGTTTGATGCAGCTATATGGATGAAATGCATGTAAAAGAAAACGGTAGTGGGGCGTGATCTTTAAAAAAAAAAAAAAAAGAATTTTTGGCAGAGAATAACATGAAAATTTAAAAACAGTAGCAAAACTCACTTAAAGATGAAAAAATAAAATGGTTAAATAAATCAGTAGTAAACAAAATAAAACATTGTAGTTGCGGGAATCAAATAAAGGGCAAGAGAAAAATAAAGCAGAGCATTAGCAGAGAATGAGATATAAAATATTTGTACAGCATAAAATATTTTTTTAAAGAATGTAAAATAGTATCAGTGAAATATAAAATATGAATACAGCACAAAGGTTATTTTCTGCCCTATAAATGTAGTTAGAATGTTGTTTTCTCATGTTAAACGATGCCAAACTTTCAGATAATGAGGTTTGCACATTTGGAAGTGAGCCCTGAAAGAAGTTTGGGATGGCCTTGAACGCTGGGTTTCAGAGAATGTGACATCACAGTCAGCTGGACTTCCTTATATGGAGTGTGACCAATCACAGCGGAGTGGGAGTGCCTAGATGCCAAGGAAAATACAGCTGGAATAGGTGCAGATTCTGGAAGACCTAGAAAGCTTCCTGGAGGTTTATCCTGACTGGATGCTCTCCTTACAACGCCTGGAAATGTTCCTGATGAGACCGCTGATGTTCTCCTGAGGGATCTTCTCCGAGACCTGCATCAGGGCGTCCGTCAACTCCTGGATAGTCTGTGGTGGTGATAGACATGGCGGTGGTGAATGGAACAATGGCTGATAATCCCAGAGGTGCTCCATTGGATTCAGGTTTGGGGAACAGGTTTGTATTTCAAACTATAACGAGAGACAGAGCTGCCCCGCAATTTAACAAGTAACATCGCAATGTCACAAGATCGAAGATGAAAATTACCCCACCAAAACCTCATTTTGTTACAATAAAGCAAAAATGTTACAAGAAAAAAACTGTACAAAACTATTAATGTTGGAAATTACATGCTGAAATCCATGAATCTTCAGATATACTGTTTTATGGGGGAAAAAATGACCAAAGCATGTTTTTTCTACATTAATTGGAGTTAGCCGTCCTTCGCTATATCATAGTTCCAAAATCGCGACCTCACTCAATCTCGGTATTTCCAAAATGAATGAATGATTGCTGTTTCGTGATAGACTATGGCCTATTAGTAACAAATATTGAAAGTTTATAATGTATGGACTATTCAGGCCTCAAAGTGTCAGTAATGACACCAAACATTGATGAGACCTGCTAGCGAGCTAACTAGTTAGCCTTCAAATAATTTATTTTAATTCATCACATTACCGTCACACTGCGTTTAGTCAGCCATGTACGACATTATAGTGAAAAGAGGTTTTTCTCCTGTTCCATGTGGAAGTTGTTAGTTTTTGTCTTTCCTTCCCACTCTGTATGAAACACTAAGTTTAAAATAAATTATTTGGAGGCTAACTAGTTAGCTCGCTAGCAGCCGTACCTGCGCATTAGCTACATATGTTGTGTAAAGAAAGAAAAATAGGAGTGTAATGGTGACTATGAATGGGTGTTATTTCATGTCTACATGGAGCTAATAATTTTGTATGCTCTAACTCCAAAAATATTCAGTTTATTAGTATTGAATCCTACTTCCACTTCGTGGAAATGTCTTTGCAGAATTGTTGTCATTCAGCCATATTGGAGGCTTTTCCAGCATGAGATGAGCTTTAACGTTTTCTTTCTTTTGTTGTTGTTAAGCAGTGGTTTTGGTCTTGGAACTCTGCCATATAGGCCGTTTTTGCCCAGTGTCCTTCCTATGGTGGAGTCATGAACACTGACCTTAACTGAGGGAAGTGAGGCCTGCAGTTCCTTGGATGTTTTGTTGTGGGGTCTTTTGTGACCTCTTATATGAGTCTTCACTGCGCTCTTGGGGTCATTTTCTTTGGTTGGCCATTCCTGAGAAGGTTCACCGCTGTTCCATGTTTTGGCCATTTGTGGATAATGACTCTCACTGTGGTTTGCTGTAGCCCCAAAGCTTTACAAAACGGCCTTTACAGTATAACCTTTTCCAGACTGATAGATCTAAATTAATCCCACTTAAGTTATGGCCTATAACAAATAATAACAAATAAAAACAAAAACAAATGAAACACGTGAAACACAACAAATGAAAATGAACTTGGTAATTGGGCGGGCCCCCAGTATATTGCCATGTGTGTCTGTTTCCCTCATCTCTCACCTCCAAAGAGACAGGAAAAGGTGAGAGGATTGCGTTTCAGCACCATGTAGCATTGGTTCAATAGAACAACAACATGAATGGAGTGAGCCCTTTTGTCAGTCATGCAATCTCTCTTTGTCAGTGGGTGGAGTGCAGAAGTCTAATGTAGTAGAGATTGAATATGTAGATTGCAATATACAGTGCATCCGGAAAGTATTCACAGCGCTTCACTTTTTCTACATTTTGTCATGTTACAGCCTCATTCCAAATTGTATTAAATTAATCTCTTACCTCAAAATTCTACACAAAATACTCCATTATGACAATGTGAAAAAGTTTTTTTTGTTGACTTTTTTGAATTTATTAAAAATAGAAAACAAAAAATCACATTTACATAAGTATTCACAGCCTTTGCCATGAAGCTCAAAATTGAGCTCAGGTGCATCTTTTTTCCACTGATCATCCTTGAGATCTTTCTACAGCTTAATTGGAGTCCACCTGCAGTAAATTCAGTTGATTGGACATGATTTGGAAATATAATAACTGTCTATATAAGGTCCCACAGTTGACTGTGCATGTCAGAGCACAAACACCAAGCATGAACATTGGGACCTTCAAAGCAGCAGAATTTTTTCTGTATCCTTCCCCAGATTTGTGTCTCAAGACAATCCTGTCTCGCAGGTCTACAGACAGTTCTTTTGACTTCATGCTTGGTGTTTGTGCTCTGACATGCACAGTCAACTGTGGGACCTTATATAGACAGTTATTATATTTCCAAATCATGTCCAATCAACTGAATTTACTGCACCTTTTTACTGAATCTTTTTCTCTTTAGATTGTGGCTTTTTCAATCTATTTTCTCATTTTTCCCCCTTGATTGTTTTTTTTCATGTAATTATATTGTTTGATAACGTTCCACTGGCCACGCTTTTAACGAAAGGAACTGAACATACTGCTCAAAATCAGAAAAGTCTCACAAATAATACAGAAACCACAGGAAGTGTCGAACAATTGCGTAAGCTGCAACAGAAACGGCAGCAATTCAAGCCCAGATAAGCGTCTGTTGATGACGTAGCACGTAACTGCTCTATGATTGGTGCAGTACGGGTGTACGTAGCAACGGTCCGGAAGATGTCGCTCAGGCCAGTCCTGAAAAACTTCCGCCTTAAGTTGTAAAGAAAACATAGCAGCTAAAAGGCTATCGGACGACGTAGCAAGCCCCCCATTTAAGAGGTCCGACCAAAGGTAGAGACGAGTACACACTTGGAACAAATTATATGTTTGCCACGTCGCGCTTTGCCGCCACGTCTAATGAAGACTTCACGTACGCTTTGCTCTTTGCTAACACGTCCGCTGTGTGCTGGTGCATTCTAGCAGTTGGCTCCTATCGATCTGCTCGACTGTAGGCCTCGATTGCTAATCTATACGGTTAAATGAGGATGAGTGGGATACTTTGAGTAGTCAGCTATCAACACAGTAGCGTTTCCTGTCGTCCTCATGGGTCCAGAAAGGTAGTCCCACCGAGTGAAAGATACGTTAGCTACTTTTTTAGCCAGTTAGCTTAGCTGCTGCTAGCATACTGTAGTCGGTGTGGCTTGCTAGGAGATAACCTTTATAACACAAAGGTGGACAAACCTCTTTTCTGTTATGTGTCTCGTAAAATGTATATTTAATAAACTTTCGCACCAAGAATGCATTTAGAGATGGTGCCCTTACCCTCAGTTGTGTTATTGGGGAGACTTGGGAATCAGAAAACCCCCAAAACGAAATGCTTTCAGTGACGACTTGGCTCTTTTAATGTAAAAAAACAACTATATATTCTTTCAAGGTGCTATTTATTTGGGTACCCGGGTCTCCTTTCCTGACATGTAATGGTAGTGCCACTCCCCTCCCGGCCATTTAACAAACTCTTCCTGGTAGAGCCTCTCGTATTTATTCATGTTGAGTTGTTACCCGCCTATATACATGCATGTTAATGCTGTTTATTCAGCATCAAAGCAAATGTTGCCTTCCAGGGATTTTTCTATAGAACAGGTTGAGGTCCTTGTTCGCTTTATGGCGCTTTGTGATGGGAAAACAGGGGGAGGACAGATCTGCCTCAAAGGCTAATGCTGTGAAACTTGAAATTGGTTTTCATGGTTTACATAAAAAACAAATGAATGGAGTATGTCCGGTGTCAAACTATCTCCATCATCAAAGCTTTGTGTATGCAATACTTGGAACAATCTAGCTGTCAAACAAGCGTAAACATAGGATTGACCATTACATAAAACGGAGCAACCAAGATTCATATTTGAGGGGGGGAAACAGTAAATTGTCACATTAGTGAAAATAACTGTATAATATTACAAGAATAACCACACGTAACTGACACACTATGAGAATTACGAGTTAATATTAAACAAAGTACAAGAGTAAAGTAACTGTTGCAAGAACGAAGTTGTAATATTACAAGTTGTCTCTAAACCTGCATTAATATAAGGGTGACTTTATTAACTGTAAAACCAGTTTAAATGGTCAGTTTTGTGGGAGACTGTGGTCTATTAATAGTCAAAACATTAAAGTACAAGGAATATGTAGTATTCTGGTCATTAGGCGGCAATAATGACACAAAACAGTGAGGCATTACCTTAACTAGCTAGCTCGACTTCCTGGATCATAAGAGTTGTAAACAATGAATAAGTGTTGAGTGTAAAGGTGACTACAGGGTTTTTTCATGTCTACAGAGCTGCTATAATGTTAAAAAACAGATTGAGAAAGTCAAACAGGTTTTCTATGCTCTACATGCAAAAATATCCCATTTATTAACATTAAATGTTATATCATGAAGATTAATTTAATGCCTTCAGGTCTGGAACCAATTAATCGCTATAAATATGAGGAGCAACTCTCACCACTTTTGATACTAAGTCAAATGTGGGGGAAAAAATAGTTGTCATATTGCGAGAATAACGGCGTAATACTGCACAAAATAATTTTACAAGAATAACGCTAAACGTTTGCAACTTTACAACACTGTCTCGGTGTGAGTATAATGGCGTCATATCACATAAGGTTCAAGAATAAAGGTTAATTTTAATGAGAAGAAAGTCGTAGCATGTGTTTAAACCTGTACCTAAAAATAAAATGACATGTATTAAAAATAATAATAATAATAATAATAATATTCCACAGTGACAACACTATTTCATGTCAAATGTCAAATGCCAAACCTAACCTGACTTTTTCCTCTTCTCTCTTTCTTTTTCAAGGTTGCTGTCCTTCACTGGAGACTGTGTGTATGTGTGTGTACCTGTGTGCGTGTGTGTGTGTGTTTTTTTAAGAGTTTGTATGTGTGCGAGTGTGCTTGAGTCTATGTATGTATGTATGTGTGTGTGCATGAGTGAGTGAGCGAGCGAGCTGCAGCCCCGCGCCCCACCACACACACCCATACACACAATTTGACCGAGAGCCGCTCCTCCCTGGAGGATGACAATGGAGGAGATGAAGAATGAAGCAGAGACAAACTCTATGGTATCCATGACGCTCTACACCGTAATGTACCCTGTTTTTAACGAGGTAAGCAAAAGAAGTGGCATATTTTTTCATTTCCTGTTGTCCACATCCAAGGGCATTGAAGTGTTTTGTGTCAGCTATTGATGTGTAAGTTCTATTACAAAAAGTGTAACCTCTAATAATTACCACTATTCTTTTTTCTCCGCAAACAAGTTGATGAATCAATTAAAGTAGGAGTGCTTAAAGTTGGTAGAAACAAGGTCAACCAAAATATTGTCTCGTTCTTCTTTCCCTAGTCTACATTACATCCCCGCTTTTCACACAAGTTCGGTTCCTGACCTACCTGCGATTGGCAAAAATCCACAAGTAATTGCTATGCCCATTGTTCACTCGCAGTACAATCAAGGTTCACGTTCTATACAGTTGTCCCTTGTTTATCGCCATTATTGGTTCCAGACGCGACTGCCATAGTCAATTTCTGCAATCTAGGATTCAATATTAGTAGATACATTAGACATTTTTGTATTCAGAGCATAGAAAACCTGTTTGTGACTTTCTACATATGTTTTTTAACCATTATTAGAGCCCTGCAGACATGAAATAACACCCCTGTAGTCACATTTATTTACAGTCCTATTATTCTTTGTTCAAGCCACCTTCTGCAAAACTAATGCGCAGACCATGGGATCACTGCATGGATAAGAGATGGCCGTCCGTCATTGCAGAAAACATACTACTGAGCAATCTAGTTTGCCTCCAATTAATTTGTTCTATGCTTCAGAAAGGGTTTCAAACAGAGGGGGTAAGGACAAAATAATAAGCCAAAAATGTCCCATAACTTTGTTTCCTCTATATCATGCCGGACATGCTGTGGCTGACTCCATGAAATGTGAAGGTAATGAAATCTAAGTTCATGTCTCAACAATGTAACATTTCTGACAGCTAGAGACCTGAATACTACATACGACTTGTCTTTCCATAGTTTTTGACTAATCAGCCATAGCCAAACTTAAAAGAGTGATCATTCATTAATGACATTTTTGGAAAAGCACATTAGAGCGAGGGAGCAATGGTTGAACCGTGATGTTGCGAGGGACGACTATATATTCCTCACACCCTTATTAGCACATTTTAAAGTATATAAAGTGGGGCCGCCAAATTCGAACCACAGTGTGGCCACGGACAACTGTATAGTAAGTTGTATAGTAAGTTTTGCTTTCACTTACCACTGTGCAACTATGGTGTGTTCAAGGACTGCTGAAAAAAAGGTTATTACTGAGATGTGTTTTTTGTGGGGAAAAAACATCAGAACATTTACGGGGTTGTGGATGCCAAATTGTGAATGTGCAGGGATCCACTCGTTTGCCACTTGTTGCTAGGCAGAATTGGCAGGGCACATCACGTCATTCGTAAATGACGTTGCTAAACTGTCATTCTTGTTTTGTTGTATTTTGCGCCACCGTCATTCATCACTGATACAGTCTGCATTTTGTCCTTGCTGCCTCAGCTGGAGAGGATCAACCTATCAGCAGCTCAGACGCTCAGAGCGGCCTTCATCAAGGTAAGCAAATATGAACCGTAGCGTCTCACTACGCGCTTCCTGTCATGACATATGCTATCTGTACCACTTCCCAATTTGGCTCCCCACAACCCATTTAAGCATACATCCTGCAGCTTTTGCTCTCAACTTTGACCGTGTGACACTTATTGCTTTGGAAAATGAGCCACTTTCATCAAAACTGACATTCTTGTCCTCACTTTTGACCTCCACGTTGTCTTAACAACCTGTCCCAATTGCTCATGCCTCACTGCTGTGCAGTGATTACTCTGACAGATGACGGGTCCACGGCTGGTAATGAGCGTGTAGAAATGAAATATGAATGAAGGCGCGGCTGCTTTGTCACCACACGAACCATAGGGTGAGACACAAGTGCCTTGCAGCTGTTTTGCAGGGCGGCTCACTCGTGACGGGTTCTCCTAACTCAAGTGGTGTTATTCATGGCTCAATTATTTAAGAGGGACATGCCTGCGCATTTGATATTCGTCTGTGTCTGTGCCATTACGTCTTATGTCATCTAGTGTGAACCAGTGGTGCTACCATAAATGCTGCCGTTCTCCTACAACACTACAGCCCAAAAGAATGCCCATTTTCACTGCACAGTACCAACTTGGCTTAGCGTGGCTCTACTTGCTGTAGCAGATTTTTGCAGTAGCCGGCCTTCTTTGGTTCAACATGAGATGATAAGGGGCTAGAAATGATGGGATACCCAGGACGCCCTCATTGTCCTCCATTAATATTGTTTGCATCTCTTGTTCTGATTGAGGCATTAAAGGCGCCATGCTTTCTTTCTTTCACCAAGTAGTCCTGTGGCACTATGTTGACCCATGCCAGTTTAAGTACTTCCGTGTCTTGTTCACGAGTCAGGTGAAGAATGGAATACAAGATGGACAGGCTGATTGGTGCAGTGTCTGCAGTGATGCGGTGTCTGTTGTGACAGAGGGAGCTGAGCCAAAAGGCAAATCTGTCAATTTACCAGTCCATCTATGTTACCAACCTCATCTATAGTCGTGAGTGAAAGGACAAGATCGCAGTTGCAAGTGGCAGAAAATTTTTTTCCCAGTAGGTTGGCTGGGCTCCCTTTAAAGATAAGGTGTCAAAAGTGGTCCTTTTTGGGCTCGTAACATATTTGTTGTGCTTTTCATGTGTCTCTACTATTTTTCTCTCCTGCAGCATCCATTACAATGACATGCACATGCATCGTGGCATATTTTTCTTTGTCTAGGCAGAAAAGGAGAACCCCGGCCTGACTCAGGATATCATCATGAAGATCTTGGAGAAGAAGAATGTCCAAATCAACTTCACCGAATCGCTGCTGCGAATGGCTGCCGACGACGTGGAAGGTGTGTACTGGTAAACTCATCATGGACCAGCAGTCCAGCTTGAGGTTTTAAGTTATCACCTTTTCGCACAATCCCTATTTCCCGCAGAGTTCATGATCGACCGACCCGAGCAGGAGTTCCAGGACCTGAACGACAAGGCCAGAGCGCTGAAACACATCCTCAGCAAAATCCCAGACGAGATCAATGACAGAGTACGCTTCCTACAGACTATCAAGTGAGTACATCAGGCAGAGAGAGAGCGAGCGAGTGAGTGGGTGGAATTTGCGACATTGTTCCCGTGCGTTCTCATTGGTTGGGCTCCCCACAGAGACATAGCCAGCGCCATAAAAGAGCTTTTGGACACAGTCAACAACGTCATTAAGAAGTACCAGTACCAGAATCGCAGAGTGAGTCATGCACTAACTTTTCACACCTCAGAACCTGAGTGTGCGTCCTAAAAGTGTCACTTCTTTTTGCCGGTGAAGGCCCTGGAGCATCAGAAGAAGGAGTTTGTGAAGTACTCCAAAAGCTTCAGCGACACCCTCAAAACGTACTTCAAAGATGGAAAGTAAGTAGCTCGTCAGTACAGACATGCGGTACGCCTCCTTTCCACCCAGTAGTACACTTCTCTTCAGCTTTGGTTGGTAAGACGCCAATGTACCTCATCCTTATGTTCTTTTTTTTAAAGTGTGGTAAGATATGATGGACGCCACAGTGTTTTAATTGTGTAACTTTTGTAGCATTGTAGCATTACACAAAGCAGCTTACGTTGTATTTATTGGCCCTCAGCACATAAAATACAAAAAAAGTCATAATATAAAGAGATAAAATAGCATGAAGTTGAAATGGAAAAAGTGGTAATATGAAAAACAAAATGGTTTCAGTTTTTGGAAAGTTGGGTTGGCAAAAATGTATTATTTTAATAATCAAATCAAAATATTATGAGAATAAATTCCTAAGGTTTCAAGAAAAAAACATGCAAAGAGAAAGTTCATTTTTCTACCGCTTTTCCTCACGAGGGTCGCGGGGAGTGCTGGAGCCTATACCAGCTGTCAAAGAGAAAGTTGAAATACTTTATTTAATTAAAAAATAGCAAAAACGTGTCATCTCAGTGTAATAATGCGCTTTGTGAGCACAAAGTTGGTTTGAGATACTGAGTCCATGAGACGATACTTGAGGTTGGATCTACAACAAAAGAAATGCACGACAGTACATTGCAATTCACAACTATAATTGCTACTACGTTACATTCTTCCGTGTTCTGTGTGTATGCTGGCGGCCCCGCCTCCACCCGCCGAGACAGAGACTGTATGACTCACTCCATACATGCCATTGTTCTATGGAGTAAACGTGCTGAGGTACTAAAACTAATGCACATAGGGAACCCGCGAGAGACCAGGAAAACAGACTGGGACCAGCTAAATTATTAATTATCATTTTCATTTATGTCCCATCCTGATGAGCATCTGATGAGCTTGCTAATACATGGAAACGGTTGACATTGTCGCTCTTTCCTAACAGGCACAAATCTCTTTTTTTTTTATTGGTCACAGCTGCAAAATGCAGAGCCCAAAGAAGTTGGAAGTGCCATTATTTTAATGAAAAAAATGTCAAACACTGCTGAATTCAAGAAATTAATCAGAAGATGGTGCCCGTGTTGACATCCTCATCTTTTCAATAAAGTTTTCAGTGATGGTAAATGCAATGTTAAATGTTCATTCGTTCATTTCATTCCTCATTCATATGCATTTTAAATATTTTTTTTTTGCATGGAAGACTATAATTGTAAAACTATTTTAAAAAATGTCTTGTTTTAGAATTTTTGCCTTTCTTGAAGGGATGAATTGGATTGACATTATTTTATGGTAAAATTGGATTTGGTTAAATTTGGAATGGACACTCTCCTTGTCTTAGTGGGTGGAGGCCCGTAGCATTCACACAGTGCAGAAGCATGTAGAGTGAGCAATGCAGGCTAATGGTAGTACAAATGTTAGGTGATTGCAATATTATTGTCCTGTTTTCAAAAATTTTTTTTCATTGTACGTTTCTTAGAAGTAATGTTAAAGGGGGCCTATTAGGCTTTTTCCACTTTTCTGACCTATAAATGGAGTTAGAATGTTGTATTCTCACAATGAGGTTTGTGCATTTGGAAGCGAGCCCTGAAAGATGTTTAGGATGGCTCAAAATGCTTGGTTTCAAAAACCGTGGTAAAGCTGCCCCTTTGTGATGTCACATATATATGATTAATAGTTAGGACGTTCTTTGGGCATGAGACCAATCACAGCAGAGTGGGGATGCCCGGAGGCGGGCCGTAGGCGGAATGAATGAAAACAGAACGTTTTGGCAGGAAGCACAAATCAAAGGAAATGCAGCTGGAATGGGTGCAGATTCTGCAAAATCTAAAAAGTGTTCTGTGCGGGTTATTGTGTGTAGCTGCTCTACAGGAGAGCACAACTCAATACAAAGGGCCCCCCTTTAAAATCACATAGACTGCATCCTGTGTGCCGTCTCATCTTGTGACAACCCTACTAACCAAGGTTCCATTTAAGTCGATGGGCTGACTTGTGTCAACACAAGCGACATAAGCAGAAATAGCCATTGCTATTATTTACTAGGGATTTTTGCCTACACATATGGAACACAAAACATTAAGTCAGAGTTACTTTTCAATCACCTTGTAGATTGTTGTTTTTCTGTGTTTTTATAGTACTTTTATATACTTTGTTTATATACTTTTTATACTCCTGGTCCTGCCATGCCTTTATTTTGAGGCACTCTTGTCGTTTTCTGTCTTCTGACTGCGGGTTGTCTCCTTTTGTTCCCAGGGCGATAAATGTCTTCAACAGCGCAAACCGGCTCATCCACCAAACCAACCTCATACTGCAGACCTTCAAAACTGTGGCCTAGCTCGCAGAGGACCACACGGAAGCCACCACCCCCCCAAGCGCCCTCACACTGTGGCGGGTGGCCCAAGGGAGGGATATGTGGCTCCAGTGGTGGAAGCTCGATGAGCGCCTGACCCATATTTGTAAATTAGGAAGAGTTGATTTTAGGGGTTGGGGGTCACCTTTTCCAGTTGAAGGGACTGAAAAGTGCCATTTAAGTCAATGAGGATTTTCCAGTCTCAAACGGAAATAGGCCCAAAAGTCTGCTTGATTTGATTTTATTTGGACAGTTTTAATTTATAACCCTGATATTGTTTTTGGGAGTAGGCGAGGTGTTTATTAAAAGACTAATTGCCATTTTTCTAATATATTCATGTTGATCATTTTACTTCAAAAACTTGCAATCATAGCGACACTTACAAGACGTCGCCGCCTCGTCTTGTCCGGCTTCCTCTTTGCCGCTGCGCTTTGCACGCTCCAGAGGATTGACAAGCTGCCCTTGTTTGCACGTGTTTTTCTTTTTTTTTTTTGCTAAATAGAGAGAGGAGAGGAGAGGAGAGGAGAGGAGAGGAGGCGGCTCTGGCTGCGGTGACGTGGACATTTTTAGACCCAAAATTTCATTTCTGTTGACTATCTGACAACACAACGCCAAATAACTTCCAGCACAGTGTGCGCGCCTGACTTTACTTTACACCCCCTCCTCCTCCTCCTCCTCAGAGTGTAAGCACGCCGAGCTGGGCCTTGCTGTCGGGGGGCGTAAAGAGAGACAAATTCTGTATTTAACTGAAACCTGGTTGCAAATGTTCAATAAATAGTTTCCAAATGATCATTTTAGGCTTTTTGTTGTTTCTTTGGAAAAGTATGTCTGCTAGTGATGCGAACGTGAATCAATTTCTAAAGATGGCTGTCTTATTGGGACCTTCAAAGGAATTTAATGTTGTCCTGTTTTCTGTGACTATTTTTACTCGGCACTAGTGGAATATCAGCTTCCATTTTCCATTACTTTATTTAACATTCTGCTTAGGGCTGCAACAAACGATTATTCTGTGGTATAGAAAATCAATGAATCAAATCAGACTTTTACAGTTTAAATTGCTGCCTCTTTATTCATAAATATGTTAAATAAAAAATGAAATGGTTATCTCATAGCTTCAGTATACCAAATGTACACACAAGTACAATCATGCTCTTTTTCCGAGTAGATTGCTGACTAGATTGCCTAGTAGAAGCTTTTTCTAGATTGTTGCTGGTTTGATTGTCAGTCTACATCTTTCGATAGTTCAATATCCTCCATTTTTACATTTCAAATTCTGCTATACATTTCTCATTGCTACAAAGCAGTCCAACACCAACATCTTCAGATCATTCAGAACTGTCAGTACTTTTCTATAACTGAATATTTTCTGTCATTTTTCCCATTGAAAATGAATCCATACTTTTCAATGTCGTCCCCTATTGGTGGAAATTAATTTAACATGTAACAGTACATGGAACATTCCGCTTATTCTGTGCGTGTCTTCCACCTGATTGTTGCTCATTTGAGCCTCAGGGTTTTACATTGATTTATTGATCTGCACATGATTTTTTTTTGCACATTTTCAGCTATGTTCAAATGATGCAGGACATGTATGAGGACGGTAAGACAGTGGTAAGATGTGCTGGAGGTGTGACAGACAATATCCATGGACTATGATGCTTGCAGATGACAATGGGATTTGTAGTGAGAGTATGGAACAGGTGGAGGAGATGCTAGAAGAGTGGAGGTTTGCCCTGGAAAGGACAGGAATGAAGATTAGCTGCAGCAAGATGGAGTATATGAATGAGAGAGAAGAGTGAGGGTACAAATTGTAATACAAATACAATTGGTGACTGTATTGTTTTAAATAATGGCCCATAGTTCCGAAATTGATGTCCTTTTACATAAAATTTGGTAATGGAAATGGTTTAATTTCATTTAAACATGCATCAGATTACAATTGAGTGCATCCCATAATCAGTTCACAGTTCCACATGTCCAAAAGGAGTAGGAAGAAGCAAAGCTTATTAAATCCTACCCCTCCATCTGGTACGTTTACAATCAGTAACTGTTACATTTGTTCACTTCCTGCCTTTCTGATATAATTTAATTTGGGGGTTTTTTTGTTGTTTTTTTTAATTTTCATTTATTTTTTGTCCCGTACTGAAGTAGGAGGTGATATGAGCATCCAATGCCATAATGGGTACCATAGTAAGTGTCAATATAGTGATATATATAGCACATCATGACTGGTTCAAGACTCTTCATCCTTGTATTTAGCAAACATCAACTGCTTGTATTGTTTCTTGAATTGGCTCATCGTTGTGCATTGTTTGAGGTCCTTACTCAATCCATTCCATAGTTTGATTCCACATACTGAAATGCTATGGCTAGCATAACGTAGTCCTAGCATAGAAGTGTTTCAAATGTACTTCTTCCGTGAGATCATATTTCTCCTCTCTTGTAGAGAAGTATTGGATGACATTTTTAGCCAATTGGTTATTTTCAGCCTTATGCATTATTTTAGCTGTTTGAAGATGAACTATATCAGCAGGTTTAAGTATTTGTGATTTTAGAAATAAGGAGTTAGTATGTTCTCTGTAGGCGGCATTATGAATTATCCTTACTGACCTTTTTTGCAGTACATTTAGTGAGTGAAGATTGCTTTTATAGTTATTACAGGACCTTTGGTCACCATGTAGTACATAGAACACAGGATAATTATCCCATTAATGATTTTGACTATGTGCAAACTGTCAACTGTCCACTCAGTCTCAGTCGGCAGGTCTCAGGCACACGTAATGCAAGGCGTTTTCGGCGAGGATGCCCAATCTTGAAATATGTCCCAAAACCAGGCCACCCTTGACATTGCTCTCTCTACCTGGTCATTGCCTGAAATGGTCCAGCCTGGATTACACACCTGTGTCAAGGCACCACACCCACTCGCTGCCCTGCAAAACCTTCTTGCGTGACGTGTGCCTCCCCAAAAGTGGAAAGGTTGCGATCAGGATTGTCCCGATAATTGGCATTATTGGGCATTAATGGCATTATTTGGCATTAATGTTGGCATTATTGCCAACATTATTTTCTTCATTAAAGTACTGCTAACATACGGCATAATCAGCACGCACGCGTGTGAGAATGTATTGACCTAACGCTTGTCCATAGTGTCCATCCTAGCTCTAGTAGGAGAATGAGCAATGAGGGGGGTCAAAGACGCCACGTAACTTCAGTTCAAGTCACATGTTTTGAGGTTATTCTTGAGGGTTTCCGAGCACACTTAAATGAAATAAATTGCACTTCTGCCTTTGCCCTCTTCATCTTCCTCACCATGAGGGTCATCCTTCACACCATCCATCCTTCATCCTACCTATCACTTTCACCTACCACTACTTTGCAGTCACCGATCTCCTTCAGATTACAACGTATCTCACTTGCCATCCCGGTGTCACTTCCTGCTTTCCCAACGCTTCTGGTGGCCTTCTTGTTGCCACACCCCCCTCTCCTCTCTGGGGTCCACCGAAACCCCACACGTGACAACTTCAAACAATGCCTGTACACTTCAAACAGGTTAGGATGGCCAAGGTTTGACCCTGGAACAGATGATATTACAATGATTTCACCTTTCATTATTTATTATGGCCACAATTTGAATGTGCGTTGTATGATATTCAGTGGTAATCGTGTTTGACTCCCATCCCTCCTCTCCTGGTTGCTCGTTTGTGTTGCATTCCCGCCACACTGACTTCTGACGGGAACAGAACAACAAACGTTGTGCTAAAGTTAATGAAATGTTCCCACTGCGTTGGGGAGGTGTGAAAGCTGGTACCGTCATCTGCATATATTACAAGATGTATATGAAGGGGTGTGAAGCCTGCAGGCCCAATCAGGCTTAGTGATGCTGATTTCACACCACAAGTAGACGTCAAAGTTTGTATCTAAACTATATTCAGTTGCTTGGTAGCTCTGCCATGTGCGCTACGTATTGTGAACATGGGCTAAGTGTTCACCAGTATGAAATATTACCACAGCTCCCATTGGTCTGTTAAGTCACAATAGGAGTCAAACCGAGTCAATGTATTCCTATTCCTGTATGTCCGCGTGCCTGGAGGCGGGCCGTGGATGGAATACATTAAAACGGACCATTTTAACGGGCAGCACAAAGTCCAAAGAAGGACAGCTGAATAGGTGCAGATTCTGGAAGATCTGGAAAGCCTTCTGTGCTGGCCCACAACTCAATACAAAGGGCCAAAAAATGAAGGGCGCCTTTTATGCTCATTTTGGCAATCACTGGACGGTCTGAAGTTTCTGAAGAAAAAAAGGCTACTTCAAGACGTCTTGTGAATGCTAAGTAGCTTTAGCATCCATAATGTGTAATGTGGTCATTACACGTTTTACCAGTGATTAAAAAGGTGGACAATTTGAAGTACAGAACAACAGAGATTGTGAAAAGGAGGTGAAGAAGCATGTGCAGGCAGGATGGAACGGGTGGAGAAAAGTGTCGGGCGTGATGTGACAGGAAGCAGAACTGGAGGTAGCAGAGATAGGGATGCTGAGGTTCTCATTGGGAGTGACCAGGATGGATAGGATCATTAAGGAGTACATCAGAGGGACATTACACGTTAGAGGCCTTGGAGATGAAGTCCTTTAGGCCAGACTGAGATGGTTGGGACATGTCCAGAGGAGAGATAGTGAATATATTGGTGATCTGGTAATCCTGCTGAAAACAAAGTCTCTCTGACATTCATTCATTCATTCATTCATTCATTTTCTACCGCTTATCCTCGCGAGGGTTGCGGGGGTGCTGGAGCCTATCCCAGCTGTCTTTGAGCAGCCTCTCCGACAGTGTCAATCAAATAGCTTGACGACTACTACTTAGAACTCTGCTATTGGAGTATCTCGGTAGGTGTACCCAATAAAGCGTCCTGTAGCAATTATCCAATTATGCAGACGTCAGCTTTAATCCTTGCAGAAACAGACAACAACAACAAAAAAGAAACTGTGTCTCGACCCTGGTAATATTTTAAATATTTCCAAACAGACACAAATAGTCGATCAGAGATCCCGGCGAAATGGCTCATTGAAGAGGCGATGAATTACCGCTTGACCTTTGGTGGCACTGAGGTGTTATAAATAGTGCTTCATAAATACACGTGTGCCGTCGTTATAAATATTTCCTATTGTGTTTGATCAGATGCTGTCGCCGTGTTGCTTGTCATAAACGTCCTCATTGTGACGAGGCTGTAGAGTGCAGGCTGAATCATTGGATGATGGAGCCTTGAAGTTCTCCACCGACTGATGCCAGTTGCCAAGATGGCCGCAATGATGTAGACTCTTTTCGTTTTTTCGACTCATTTTATTCTCTCCTGTACATGTTCGATATTCCACAGACAGTCTGCCTATCTATCACAGGGCTTGTCGTAGCCATTGTTTCAGACAATGCACCAGTCAAAGATCATCTATATGACAAGAGAAGGAACTACAGCAAAAACACAGTCAAACATAGTCAAAGATTCTTCATATGAGTTCTCTTCTGTTTTGAAGGACAGATTGCAAAAACACCAGCCAAAGATCTTCTATATGACACGGGAGGTCATGAACTACATCAAACCCACGAGTCAAAGATCCTCTATATGTGTCAATTGTACTCATTTTTTTGAAGGACAGATTACAAAAACCAATGACAGGAGCGCCCTGCTGGTTTTAAGAGCCAACTGCAAAATCCTAATCAAAGATCCTTTATTTGTGTCAAGAGTGCTACTCTGTTTTGAAGGATGGACTGTTCAATCACTCAAAATAGCAGGAGGGCCCTGCTGGTTTTAAGGCTCTTTTCAGTAAAAACATGAGCCAAAGATTCTTCATACGACAAGAGCACCCCAGTGGGTGTAGCAAAAACACAAAAATCCTCTATTTGACAGGAGTCCTTTGCTGCAAATACACGAGTCATAGATTCTCCATATTCTCCACAGAAGAACTCTAGTGGTTTTACGGAAGGACAGCAAACACACTAATCAGAGATCCTGCAAATGTATGAAGAGTTCTCTTCTGTTTTGAAGGACGGACTGCAAAAACACCCGTCAAAGATCTTGAAAATGACAGGAGCATCCTGCTGGTTTTAAAAGCCTCGTGCAAAACTCCAAAAATCGTCCACATGACAGGAGCAGTTGGTGTTTTTAAACATTAAGCAAAGATCCTCTATTCGATTTGATCCTCTATCCTCACTTTGAGGAGTGCTCTGCTCTTTTTATGAATGTACTGCAAAAACGTTGTGGAATCTTTCCCCAGGGTTTCCCTTTACAAGTAAGCCAACTACAATCACATTCATGAACAAATATTGTAAAATTAAAATTGAATTAATGATTGATTAAATTGCCCATCCTCACTTTTAGGTTAGTGCTGGCCTCACAGCTAGGAGACCGATTCCACCGATATGAGTTTGATTCCACCCTCGGGCATCTCTGTGTGGAATTAGCATGTTCTCCTTGTGCATGCGTGGGTTTTCCCCGGGTACTCCAGTTTCCTCCCACATTCCAAAAACATGCTAGGTTAATTGGCGTTGGCATGTTAGGTTAATTGGTGTACCCCGCCTCTCGCCTGAAGACAGCTGAGATAGGCTTCAGCACCCCCGCGACCCTTGTGAGGATAAGCAGTAGAAAATGAATGAATTAATGAATGAAATCCCACTTTTATTGATTAAAATTATCATCAATAAAAATGCAGATTATAATTGCAGTGTTTGTATTAACTCTTTGGTTTGCGCAATACCCAGGACATCCACAGTGGGTCGCTGTCTGTCAGCACCGGCAGGAGACAACCAACAAATATGTCGTTGAAGAAATGCACTTAAACGAACACCTGTCACAGACACAATTGAACCCAAACTAGCAGGCTAAGCTAACAGAATAGAACGAAATAGTTGGGTCAAATTGTTTCACAAGTGGTTCTCAGCTTTCTGCTTTGCTCTTATCGCGCATGCCAACGTACAAGGTAGGAATAAAATGCGTTTTTGAGACGTTTTGCATACAGTATACTGTATACTGTATATACATTTAATGTGCAGTCTTTGGCACTACACTAACATGATTGTAAAACGTGTTGGTGTTTTTGGGGGCGTGTAGTCATAAAGTAAGGCGAAAACAAGGAAACGATCTTGTTGACCATCGTTAAGATTGGATAAGACTTTATTAGCCCCACATTGGATTCATGCATAGCAGCAATGCATAAACACAAGTCGGCCAACATATTTTCCCATAGGAAATAATGAAGATTCCAGAATAAAGCTGTCATTTTTTCCAACAATTCTCAATATTCAGTATTCAATTCAGTATTTGAGAAGCGTTGAATTTAGACAAATTTAAAAGTGCTTTTAGCAAAGCCTGCGGGGCATACGCCATTTTCGTGTGTCTGTATAGCTGTGCCCTGTACCCAGGGTAAGTGTTGCTTTCGGCCAGTAGATGTCACTGTGCACCCCTTGTTGAGCGCCCTTACTGTATGTCTGCGTCAGTGTATCCCTCCCTGTACACCATGTACGTATGTGCATTGAATAGAAAGATTTAACGATAATATCTGAGCATTTATCGGACCCTGTGACGCACATCAGTGCTCGCTGCTGATCATATTCTGATGTCATCCTCCATGTCCGCATTGTGAGGTTGAAAAAGGACACAGCCATGGCTGTATTCATCTGGGAGAAGGCCAAGCAATGCTTATTTCTGTGCTCGTTTACTTCTGTTAGCATGTCCCTGAAGCTGTGTGATGCTAACGCATGTTGATGTTTACCGGCGTGCCTGACCTTGACTGCGTGGAATGATGCGTGTCTGTCAATGAGTCGCCGCCGGCAGGGGAACGTGTCTCTGATGGTCGTCTTCAGTAAGTCGGAGGGTGCAACTTGTTAACTTGTTTTGGAAAGGCAATCAAGGTTCTGTTTGGATCATTGAATGCTTTGGTGAGTCAGTGCATGACAAATCTAACGAGCCGTCGCAATGCCTGTCGATATTCCGTCTTTGGTGGCAGCACCAGAGTGGTAGCGGAGGCCGGACACCGCTTCGCCCGGCCTGTTGTGTTGAAAGCAATTGATACATCCCCAATGAAGACACAAGATGGTGTTTTTGTTGATGTTAAACATATGGAACTGGCTTACTACTACTAAATGTAGCTTCATATTGGCCTATTGCTTTTTAACTATTTCAACTTTTTGCTAGGCAAAAGATTTTCTTATTGATTACTATTTTGGATAATATTTAGGTGCTACCTTGGTTCGGAAAGCCTGACAGACCAAACACCAGTATCTAAGGCAGCGTTTCCCATAGTGAACCGGTTGGCAATTGCTTATAAACACATTATAACGGGTCTGTGAATGCAGCTTGTCATTCCAATGCCGTACAGTAGGTGGCATCATAGCTAACTTTTTTCTAAAAAGCAAAAAATGTTACCTTTTTCAGGTTTGGCTGCAACTACTGATTATTTTTGTAGTCGATTAATCAAGAAATCGGTCAGGCTCACGACAGCCAACGTTTAGCAGGGCCATTTCCAGCCCAGAGCATTTTCTAAAAATATATTTTACACAAGAAAAAAAAACAAGCAAAATTGAAAAAGCAGTAATTTTAGAAAAATAAAGTCAAAATATTGTGAGAAAAAAAGTTGTAATCCAGTGAGAAAAAGTTGTAATTTTACAAGAATTAAAGTAAAAGAGTAGTCATAATTAGAAGAACATTTTAAAGAAGAAATAGTAGGAAAACAAATTACAAATGAAAAAAAAATCACAAGCAAATTTGCAATAAAATATAATAAAAAGCAACCAACACAAATGAAAAAAACAATTGATGCTCAAGTTGAGGCTTTTTTATCTCTATCACAAAGCTGCAATGCAGTTTTTTATTGAACTATATAAATAACTAGTATATCTCCATGGCGCAATTCATCATTGATTAATCGACTATTTGTTGCAGCTCTTTTGGAGACTATGCAGCCATGCATAGATTGCAGTCCTGGGGGGAACACTGGAAAGCGAAGGCTCAATTAATTGTCTGTCTACTTTTTGTAAATATGAGCACCAAACACCTTTTTGGACAAGGCAGGCTGAGGCTAAGCCCTCCATAGGGGGCAACAATAAGTCCCCACCGTGGCCGTCAGACCAGAGACATGCTGTTGCTCTCTAATCATTCCTCCGGTGGAGATGCAGTGTTTTTTATGGCGGCGGATGTGGCTTGTTGACATTGATTCATGCTGACGGGCAGCCATGTTTTCTACCATATATTTAATATATCCACGGGACATTTAAGGACAAATGTCTCTGCGGCATTTCCAGTCCATCAATCCGGTAAATGTGATTTTTCTTCACAGCCGTCTATTATGACAGCACGCTGAACGTGCACATAAATAATCAAACACGTATTAGATTTTTTTGGGGATGTAACAGATTAGTAGTGAGCCTTTTTGCTGGGGTTTCTGGTATTGATCACAGGGCTGCAATCTATTTATGGCAGTGCTGGGTGGGGGGGAATTGCTATAATTGACCATGATGCATTTGCTAAAAGTGAGTAAAGAACGTGAAAAGCAAAACAAATATGCTTAGAACTACAAATGAACTTTATTCATTCATGATTATGAACTTTATTTTCTGAATACTTTATTCGGATGATGACGTTGACCCTTGACTAAACGAATTGAACTAGAGGAACAAACACGCCAAAGTTCCTTTTGCAACCACAAAAAAACAGCAACATTGGAAAGATCAGCAGTAATTTTACAGAAAAAAGTTGTCATCTATTGAGCTGTAATTTTATTAAAATAATGTCATATTATGAGGAAAAATAACCTCATTTTAGTAGTGTAAGGATGACATAAGGTATATTAAAGTAAAAAGTGGTAATTTTATCGGAAACAAAACAATGAATGTTGGAAAGACAAAAGTTGCAATTTTACAAGAATGTAAAGAAGTGGTAATATTATGACAAACAAGCAAAACGGTGAATGAAGTTGTCATTTTTTGAAAATAGAGTTGAAATATTATGAAAATAAAGTAAAAATGTTATGGGAATAAAGACATTATGAGAAGGAAAATTTACGCAAAGAAAGTTGAAAATAAAACAAAAAAATATATATGGTCAAAATGTTGCATTCTAATGAAAAAAGTCGTATAAGTCGAATAAACTCGTAATATTGGAGAAATACGTATCTTTTTGAAGTCTTATTATTAGAAATCAAACAAAAGTTGGAACTTTTTGAGAAAAGTTGTAATATGGTAATAAAGTCAAAATCTTTTGGAAATAAAGCCACATTTGTTCACAATTCCCAAAGACACCACCATCAGGCACAAGTGGTTGGAGTTCCTGATTCCCTACCAATACATTTAAATCTGTCAACGGCATTTCACACTGGACTATTTTGTGCACATACGTACATTAAAACAGAGCATTTTCACAGGAAGCACAAAATCCGAAGAAATACAGCTGAAGAGGTGCAGATTCTGGAAGAGCTAGAAAGTTTTCCATGCTGGTTATCGGTTATCTGCTCTATAGGAGTCCACAACTCAATACAAAGGGCCGAAAAATGTGCATAATCGAAACATATGTAACTTCTTAGCATACCTACATGCTAAATATCAATATCGAAGTTTCAGTTTTCAGTAAGTGGCCATCGAAGTAGAAAGTTTGGAGACTGCAACCGAACATGATGATCCGCATGAGAAATGAACCCCATTGTGTACCCTACCACTTCAAAGAAAGAAATTTAATTCCAGCAATTCCAAATTCCAACCTGCTCTAGTTGTAATCTGTGCGCGGCTGCAAGCAGGTGCTATTGCAGAGAACTATAGAGCCATAAAGGCAAAAACCTTTTACTTGGAGAGATTCTAACTTTTTTTTCATCTTTTATTAAAGGAGCAAAAGTTTGGCTCTCATACATCTGCTGCATGACATAAAGTTCCTCCACTAACTAGAACAACCGAGGATTTATTTTTCTATAGGTGCACACGGAATTATTATAGGCGCCCCCCATTGGTACCCAAAAGAAATGCTTTCAGGTAAAAGCTGTAGAAAAGAAAGTTGTTAGCAATTATGGTGGAGTTATGAACACTGACCTTAACTGAGGCAAGTGAGGCCTGCAGTTGTGGGGTCTTTTGTGACCTCTTGGGTGAGTCGTCACTGCGCTCTTGGGATCAGTTTCCACTCCTGGGAAGGTTCACAACTGTTCCATGTTTTCACCATTTGTGGATAATTGCTCTCACTGTGGTTTGCTGGAGTCCCAAAGCTTTACAAATGGCTTTATTTTTTCCACTTTAACTCAGGTGTGATTAAACAAGTTATGTTTTAATGGGGGTGGCTGAAACATTTAAGTGTGACATTCAAAGAAAGAAGAAATCGAGAAGGGGGCAAATACTGTATTTAGGTTGTATTTACTAGGTTGACTATCTTCAATTGTCGATATAACAAACCTTTGGCTGTGCTCAAATCCTGAGCTAATTACAAAATATGAACGAGTGCCCGGTTGAATAGGAAATTTTTAAATGTCAGCAGTAACTACTATTTTAGGTAACTAGTATTAGTATTTAGTAGTAACTAGTATTTTTAGGTAAACATTTGTAATAATTCTGTCAACTGCATCAGACTGAGTAACTGCCTGTCTGACTTCCTTGTACATTTGTGTTCAAGCTTCTCGTGCAAAATAATTGCGACTGGGCTGCTGGTTGCACGTCGCGAGCCCATTATTTTCAAAGGTTTTCAAAGCGGGTTTTCTTCCACTGTTGCAAAGGAGACCATATCTTTAGCAATGTGATAGGACACAGCTTTAATAACGGCACACCACTTTTCCTTTCATGTGGAACGCAACAGGAATATGAAGAAAGAAGTGAGCTGGAGGAGTTTTGTGGATTTGGGGCTGTTTCAGCAGGTGGCTTCACACGTTCCTCGTGTTGGAGTTTTAACGTAGTGAAAAGGATATGTAGTGCTTCGGAACTTGACAGTCACTTATCCTGGCCATTTTCGACAATTACAATTTGGACTAATCTTTCAAGGCAAACAGAATTATATTGTGTTCTTTATTGTGGCTTTATAGACATGGAACCTGCAATAAGAAAGATTAGATTCCCGTCTTTCAATCAAATGTTTGGCAACAAAAACGCCAGAAAGTTGAATGAGATTGAAACGTTGAGCGATCACACATGCTGGTATAGATAATCTTAGCCTGTGTCAAGCTGTCGTCAATTGACTCCATATTTTACGGATTATTTTGAATTCTCCCCATAATAAGCAGCACAGTGCGTTCCTCGTTAACACAAGCGGGTTGTGTACTATCTGGTCACACATGGTTCCACCATGGCAGACAGATGATGGAATATATAAAAACCTTTTAAATTGTGTGATCATTGATGTCTTCTCCAATAGTACCAGAGGCTAAAGCCAGGAAATAGCCTTTACAGGTCCTAATTGCCCTAATTGCTCCATCGAAAGGTGAAAGAAACTTTGTGGCCACAGGCATCAATCATTGCCCAGCATGGTTCCCACTGTCCCTCTTTGGAAATGACCATGAGCATTAGACGGCAGCACAGTCTTTTTGTCAAATCCATGTGTGCTTCAGCTCACAGAGGCGCTTTATATTCACTTTGCCACTGCGAAACACAGCTCCCCATGGCAGCACGCACAATTAAAAGGCACAAGCGTAGCCTGCGTCTGGTTTTCATTGGAAAGCTCTTCTTGCCGTTCTGGACAAAGGTCATATTCAGCTGAACATAAGGAACCATTGCCTTGGTCATTTGTTTACTTTCTGCTTCACGCAACAGTCAGTAACTAATATTGGCTTATGTACGTACACTAAAGCAAGGGTCTCAAATTCGTGGCAAATGGGCCAACTGCAGCCGACAGGACCAAATATTGGGGCATTGCTGTAACCATGAAACTTTAGCCACTCTTTACAGAACAGTTGCCACAAAGCATGCTGGGAAGTCAGAAGAGTAATCTCTACTATGCTTTGCTTGTTTGAAGTGCTTAATTTATGCATGTAAAACTGCAATTATAAAACTTTGTGTTAACATTTTTGAGAGCCAACCGCTGATGACAACAAAGGCAGGTAATGTAACTGCATTTGCTGTTTTGCTTAGCTAGCTAATAGGATGCTAACAAGGAAGGATGTTTTGTGATAAAAAAAAATATTATTGCAAAATGCGAGGTATATTTTTGATGTTAACCCAAAAAGACGCTAACCAAGGTTCCACTGTGCATTCTTCCATCAAGAGCGACTTTTTACCCATCATCCATGCCTCCTAACATGGCCGTGGGCACCCAACACAGGCGTCTATGGGCATGTCATGCAGGCCACATGCTGTAAGTAAGTAAGCTAATCAAATCCACCTGCATTAAAAACAGGTTTGCGTACCTTACCTCCGACTGTTTTTAGCATGAAACCATATTTCTCTGCCAGAGGAAGAGAGACTTTGATGGGCAAACTGACCCTTTAACTCGTATCATTCATTCGGGAAAGTGCAAGCGGCTACGTGGCTGCAGGGGGAAAAGGCGGCCGAGGTCGCGCGTCGAGTCGATTGCCCGCTGGGCTGCGATGGAGGAACCGGCGTGTTTGCTCGACTTTAATTTTCCTTCGGGAGAATTTTGACACACCTGCGTGGAACCTTGCTCGCTCACTTTACCTTCAGATCCAGCTGAATTTTGTAGGCCGTTTTTTTTTTTTAAGAGCTTGGAAAAGAAATCACATCTTCCTCTCGGACAGATGAGATAAATAGAGGATTTTAAAACGCCCATCTTGTGTAAGTTAAGGCACGGCGGTCGACTCTTGACAGAATCGGGTTTCAACTCCCAGAGCTTGTTGTGGAAGTGGTGCAGTTAAAAAAAAAAAAATCAAACGGGATTAGTTGTGGCTGAAGCTAATCCCATTTTATTGCACATACCTACACGTGTGAGCTGCGTGTGTGTTTGCATGTTGAAGGATGGGACGACATGCATGCCCACGGACTCATGCAGCATGCACCTTTTTTAGCGTGAATACATTAGAATGTTGGCAAGCACAAGCTTTTGTGTGCCTGAAAGTGAAACGCTGCTCTTTTCATATACTGTAAAGCAGAGAGAAAACAAATAGTATACAGCCATGCCTCACCACTTAGCGCTTCAACTTCTGTCATGGTATTTCAGAAATATATAAACTCATACTTTTTTTCCCCACCGCTTGCTCTCAAAGACGTATTAATGCGTCTTTTACATTTTAGTGCATGAGAGACACAAAGAGGTGATGTTGCAACTCCACAATAGAAGAGAACATGTATGGTACAGTTTTAAGCCAAAAAACCCCCAGCTACAAGGTGGCAGAAGTGCATTTTATAATTTTATGCACCTTTCTCACTGAAATACATTACACGGTCTACAGAGGCCAACAAGTGAAAAGGCATCTCGCCATGTTACACGAAGGAAGGGAAATTTTAACGCATGCATGCGCACAGTTCGGTTACAAATGTGAAAACCGTAACTAGTTCATGGTGTTTATATTTGTAAAAAACTTCTCTTTTCATGTAAAACTAACTTTTTGTTCAGTAACTACATACAGAGATGGCCGAGGTCTCCTAGCTGTGTGGCCTGCGCGCTAATCATTCACCAACCGTGCGGCCTATTGATATGAAAGTAGCATAAAATCATCTTCATTTGGACAAAATCCTCTCAACTTCCAGAGGATGAGGCGCCTTCTTAAAGGAAACTTTGGATATGAGAGTGCATTGTGTGGCGTTTTAGCAGGAGTTCCAGGAAGCATGTAGTGGGGCTGGAAGTGTGAGAGCAGTCGGCAAACTCTGTCTTCCACCGCCCAGAAAGGCTGGTCATTTATTCCGATGAATTAAATTATTTTGGGGGTTATTTGCTTAGCCTTCTGACTGTCACGCACACACGGGCGAGTGTCCAGCGGCGGCTGTGTGAGCTCCGTTTGACACCGTGAGCCTCGAAAACTCACCATACTCCGTCAAGTGTTTGTTGTGCCGTATTAAATAAAAGCTTTTTATTGTGCTACCCCTGCGAGATATAATTTTATATCACTTGCATCACTTACATGGCAGGCAAGTTCCACACGGCAGAGATGACTTAGAGAGTCTTCTCTAAGATGTTAGAGCAAGACTTTCCACACTGGGATCGTGACAGGCTCAGTATGAGCCAGACTGGCATTGAAAGGCATCGAAATAGTTTTCTTACTAAATTATTTTTTTAGAATGTGCTGCAAATGTCCCCCAGGCCACACTTTGGACTCTCCTAGAGTATCAAAAGTTTTTTTTTTCAGGTTTTGTTACCATTCGCTAGAGGTCTTGGAAAGTCTGCCTCATGAATAGCGGGGATGTACTGTAGTGTATCATCGCCTCTTCTGATATGCGCTAATTGACTTGATGTTTCTAAGCCATTAGGCTGTGTATTTCCATTGGCCAAGGGGCAATTAACTTATCAGACGGGGGTTGGAGCGGGAGCACCCCCTTGCACAAAAGCATAGACACTTGACAGTTTGATCAATGGATGTGTTACTGTCCATAATGACTCGGTGCTGCCCCCTTTCATTGCAGCGCAGCTTGAGTGTGGATACAATAGCCCTTTATCACAATCTCTCTCTCTCTCTCACACACACACACACACACACACACACACGCTAAATAAAAGGCACATCAATCATAATCAAAGGCACCTTTAAAGACAATAGATGTGAGAAGAGACGGGAAATGGCATATTCCTAATTACTGTCTCTGTGTTGTTCATGCCCACTTATCATGTGAAATGCACGCTTAGTCTGCGCTAAGTCTGCGAAGTGCTGATGAATTCATGATACGACATAACAATCCTTCCTCGGAATACTGTTATTAGCTCCAGAGGAAATGTTTTACATAGCATTTGAAGATTGATAGCCGCCGTACAAGTATTTCATTAAAACGGAACAACAGCGACAGCAAAGCAGTCTATCTTCTTCAGTGCAAATGTGCTAAAATCAGTCATGGAATATCTTGCCGACACAAAGCTGCCCCAAAATCATTGAGAAAACAAAACAGGAAGTAGAAACCATCGTGTTCGTATTATATAATGTGTAAAACGAGTGAGTGTCACACATGGGAGGTGACATGGCCTCTACTCCATTCATTTTCAATGAAACCTGCACAATAGGGCGATTACTGTGAGTCACCGTCCTAGAAAGTTGAAATAGTTCGGAGTGTCATTGATGGACCAATGAGCAAAAGCAACACGTACTGTGTCAGATTTCCCGGAGCTACAGTATTTGTGGAACGGTGCATTTTCAGTTTTTATTTGGGAAAAAATACTGGGACTACTTATTGGAAGGTTTGTTCATCCATCTATCCGTTTTCTATATAGCTTATCCCTCACGAGGGTCGCAGGCGTGCTGGAGCCTATCCCAGCTGTCTTCAGGCAAGAGGCGTGGTACACCCTGGACTGGGGAGGTTTGTTCAATAACATTTAAATTTCAGCTTGATTACTTGAAAACTATGATGACTCTAATTTATATTAACTGAAATATCATTTGGAACACAGTGTATATTGTATTTTTAAATAAAATAATGGCTCATATTTCCAAATTTGATATGCATTTACAAAAAAATTTGTATTATGGTTTAATGGGGAGGTGACCTCTGCCTCTCTTTTTCTGGTCTTAATGGACACTTTTGGAGATTGTAACATACATGAAAGCGTCTCGCTCATCTCACCGAGCACCCAAACCCCCATTCCACCCCCAATGTATTTTCCACTCTGTTTTGGATAAATACTGCAACTTATTTGTGCTTGTTCACAACAGAGCGATAACACACGATCACAAGACAACAACACTTAGGACGGCCTCCACAGAGGGCTGACGTGGAAAACAAACAAAAGAGGCAGAAGTGAAAGTCTTAACAGAAAAAAAAATCCGACCTTGATAATCACTTATATCCTTATTGAACAAACATGATCTTATTCATTAAAAATATCTATTGCTGTTCCATGCATGTACACGGATATCAGCAGTGCCACTGTATAATGAATAGATCAATAGAGTAAAACTTGCATGATATCAGATACGGTGCATTCTTCTTTACTTTGTCAACACCATATGTTTGTAGTGTTTCTTAAAGTTAAAATGATGTATCGACACTGAGTATTATCACAGCCTCTTTGTCCCTCACACGACAATAATATTCTTTAGAAGAACTCTTCCTATTTCTTCCCCCCAACTCTTACTGTACGCCGTCTCTCTCCCCCACGTTTGCGTTCATGGATTGGTCCCCCCACCTCCCCTTGTCTCCCCTTCATCCCCCACCCGAGTTAAAGTGATCTATTGATTTGGTGGTAGATCTCGCTCGGTGACCCACCGCTGGGTTGGAAAAGCCAGCCATCCTTGCAGATTGGAGCCACGGCTGCCTCCCATCGATTAAAATGAGTCATCAACGCACCTTAGGATTGCATTTATTTTTCTATGGAGCATGTAGCCATGCTCGCGGTGTGTGTGTGTGGAGGGAAGTGTGTGATTGCAATAGATTATTTGTGTGTGTGCGTGTGTGTTATACTTGAGTATAAGAGGCCTCATTTACCAACTCCCTGTTCTTGTTAAAGCCTTGGAATGTGTCTCATCTTCACACATTGCTGCACTTACTTAATTTATTTCTTTATAATTTGCTGCTTTTTGGAAATAGGCTTATTTGCTTTTGTTTCGAGGCGAACGGATCAATAGCACTCTGTCACGGCCGGCATGGAAGGTGGAGAAGACAAAAAAAAACTTGTTAGTTTCGGTTTGCACAAAAAGACATGATGCACGCCAGGAAAGAATCAAGCCCACAAACGGAACGAAATAAACCTTTTCAGGCTCGCTAACACTTGTATGGTTACGCTTGTTAGCAAGATGTCTGTGGCTTTGAGCAGAGAGAGAGGGGAAACAAAAAAAGAGCCATGCTGGAACTAAGTAGTCGCTGCGAGTCTTGTTGCCACCTACGTGTTGTCGTCTGGGCACAAGAGTTGCATTTCTTTCTTTTTCACAAAATGATTTCTATGTAGTTACTTCACCGTGCCCCCACACTTATTGCTGAGCTCAGCTTAGGGTTTCCCCTCTTGATTTTTTTGAAGCTGTGATGGTGGGCTGCGTGGGAGGGCGGACTTTGGCTATTGTCCTCCCGCTGCTGTGTCTGCAATATTTTTTTAGTTATGGCGAATAACAATTTTTAATCAATTTTCAGAAGAACGTTGCAAAGCTGTTAATTTAATGTCAAAGTTGCTGAGAGCACTTAAAGTCCACCCTCCGTCTGGTACCTGACCTTCTTAGTCAAATAGTTGTGACGAGTACAGCAGGAGAGAACATGAAGGACACCAGTGAAAAACAGTACAAAGATGTACCAGCGGCCTACAAGTCCAAACCCAAACATTTTAGGTTTTACAGAGGATGGAACAAAGCTGAAGAAGGACTTGTAGTACACTGGAAACACAACAAATATGCTGACCAATTGGTCCTTCTCAAGAAAAACATGCACGTACCTGTGTAATATGGGCATGTATCTGTCCAGTCAGTTTTGCAGAAAGAGGTACCCAGAGGTTCCCACCCCTACTGCCAACATTTGGGATAGTTCGGATTTTCTGACATGAAGTTGTATAACACCCCGATGAGCAGTGGAATCCACCATTTTGTCTCCAAAGTCCTGTTCTGGTCGGATTTTGGTGATGAAGAACCGAAACTCCAGGTCGTCACTGGTGTTTCACGAGAAAGGGAGTTTGGAGTCTCAAAACGATATGCGTTCAAAAGAGTAACACATTTGCATCACAAAAATGCGTACTTCAAAAAATCGCAAGCGACTTAGTAGATGCAAGCGTCTTTGTGATTGTGATTTTGGAGCAAACTTTGGTGATGAACTGCAAAAAAACACAAGCTCCATTAGCTCCACCTCCACTAGCCCCCCCCCAAATGGTGGCAGTAATGGCTTCTGCCAGTTGTCTCTGCTTGCTGCCAAATGTTACAATCACCTCTTTTGTCTTGGGTTAAGCTGGAGACAAGCACCATCGCACAGTTCAAAATCCCGAAGAGAAGAGCTATGGTGTAGGTTTGGTGCAGAGAGAGCCGGACTGTGTCATCAGCGAATTTAACCAGGTGGCAATATGGCTGGCTGGACCTGCAGTCATCAGTGGAGAGGATGAAAAGCAGTGGTGATAAGACGCAGCGCTGTGGGGAGCCGGTGGAGGTGTGGAGGATGTCAGAGTATAGACGGTTAACAAGCACTCTCTGTGAACGGTTCCCATCCGCCTACTGATGTAACTGGTGGTCTCCAGATATAAGATATGCCTTTATTAGTCCCATGAGGGGGACATTCCAGATTTACAGCAGCAAAAGCAGAGCACAAAAATCACACAAGCGTAGAAAGTGCTCATGGAGGTAATAGAAATCAAGACACTATTTACAGCTGTGTACTTGTTGATCAAGCCACAGGTTTATTGCGTGGTTCCTATTGCATGGTATTACACTGCTATTGTACAGGATATTTGGAGCTGTTTATATTATGGAGTGTGACAGCTGCAGGAGGGAAAGACCTGCAGTATCCCTGCTTCGCACACTTTGGTTGTATCATCCTGTCACTAATGGAGCTCACTGCACTTATAGGAATAAGTGCAGTGAGTGTGTATTGGAGGGGGTGGGTGTCTTCGTTCATCATGGAGGACAGCCTGGCTTGTCATCTGAATATTTGGGCATCATCGCAGTTGGTCCATGAGGCTCTCAACAGACTTGGTGATGATGTTTTTAACCATCCTCTCTTTTGCTTTCATCGCCTTGGACATTGGGGCCACAGGCACCTTGACGGAGCCCTTCTTGGGGACGGGGGGGTAGATGACCGTGGATTGTATGTACTTCTGGGGGACTGTGCTGCAGTTCACTGAGGTCTGCAACAGTTTCTGGAATACCACAACCAGCGGCTCAGCACCGTGCTTAAGGGTCTGCCCACAGATGTTGTCAGGTCCAGTGGCAATGTTGAGTTTTGTCCTCTTGAGCGGTCACACCACCTCTTTCCTGCTAAAGTGAATAGTGGATGGAGGAGAATGACGACGGTCAGCTCTGAGCTGAGCTGTCCTTTGGATTAGATATCAAAGATATTGTGCCATATATATATGAGTTCTTTGTTCCATAATCCAATTCCATATACTATGGCTGTCATACATGAGACGATACAGGACATTTGTGTTCACGAGGCCGAGACAAGATGATATTTTAACATTACTCTGCAGAAAACTAAATGGCAAAATGTACATGACTTTAAAAAAGGAACTACAGTTCCCATGATGAGTAGAGTGCCGAACAAGGAAGTGGTGAATAAGTCTGAACTAGCCCAAAACAGACACTAGTATGTTTTGAGAAGTCATATACAGCGATCCTGTTTTGATTTTGTTTAACATGACTTTGAAATGTAGAATTACTCCAGTTTGTGCTGAGAGCTCCAGCTTCTGTAGGGGTGACCCATGTTGCCTCTTGGGGCTATAGCCGGCTGGACTCCATGGGTGCAGGCGCGGCCACTAGACGCTCACCATTGTGCCTCTTGGTGATCTTCATAGGGATCTTTTGAGCATTGAGAGAAGCCAGAGGCGGTGGCTCGGGCATCTGGTCAGGAGGACGCCTCCCGGACGCCTCTGTGGGGAAGTGTTTAGGGCACATCTGACCGGTAGGAGGCCTCAGGGACCAAGGACTCATTGCAGAGACTGTCTGTCAACAGGCCTTGGAATGCCTCAGGATCCGCCAGGAAGAGCTGGGGAGAGGGAAGTCTAGTTTTTCCTGCTTAGGCTGCTCCACCTGCAACCCAACCTCAGATAAGTGGATTGTTTTCGAAACAAGAAAAGCCAAGATGCTAAATAATAAGAATTGCGCTACATTGATGGGTGCCAGTGTTTCCTGTTTTTTCCTTGTCCTGGGTAAAAACGTGTTCCTCGAGGATCAATAAAAATGCATTGGCACCTATTGGCACCTATTGGACCATGACCTATTATGAACATTGCTTCTGTTAGACAACAGCAATACTCCGCATTAGGCTTTGCCCATGGTGGATGTATACCCCCCAAAAATCACCAAACGCTGGATTACTTTGTAAAGACTGAACACTGTTTTTTGTTGCTGAGCCTCGCCAAAATGTGTGTAATTCTGCTCAGACTGACATAGACACCATGCATGTTTCATTTGGTGATTTGTTGCTACATGCTAGTGGGGCTTTGGATCACAAGGAGAGTGACAGATTCTCTGTGAGCCGTTCACGGCATGTGGCATTGACATTTAAAGGTATGTTACAAACATACCAAATCGAGTTGTCTGGGCCATACCTCTGGCAAATGAGCCGCAAGTCAATAGAGCCAACATGTGTGGAAAAATACTCATGCAGAGTAGATCTTTTTTTCTTTTGTCCTGTGGGGCCTAAAGACCGCGGCCGGCATTGATTTCCTTGGAGGAAGTCAGCGGTTGTTAGTGGAAGGTCTCTATTGGATTTATTTACTTTCTACTAAATTGTTCTATTCCGCTTGTTTTCTTCAGACTTGTGCCTTGTTCTGTCGGCCCTTTCTCTGCTGTCCTCCTGTGTTTTTCTTCTTGTCCTTCATCCATTCCTCTGCTGTCTGACTGCCGTCCTCCGGAGGCCTCGTCGGGAGACACAAATGGGACGCTAAATTTGCATTGTGCGGTCGTTGTCGTTATCCTTGCTTCCCTCTTCATCTCTTCAAGATCTGCCGCCGACAGGCTGCAGCAGGATAATTGAGAGTTTTATAGATCGCACGGAGGAGCATCGATTCCTTCCATCGTCCTTCCCATTCCCATCACCTGCTTCTGCCGCTCTGCGTCTCCGTCTGACACGCACCTCGGTTCTCCTGTCTGTGATCACGAGTTGTAACTGCTGTGATTCACTGCATAGATAATTCTACCACCTCCGGATGCTGCCGTCTGGCAATCTGTCACCCGGATATACCGTGGCATTTTCTCTGTTGCTGTTGAGAGAAGAGAGACATGGATGGCAAAACCCACTCACATTATTGTTTCACACTTTTCCTTAACCAGCGTCTGGGTATCAGTGTATGCTGCTTTGGAACCATTTGTGCTACTTTTACCCTAAAGTTATGTAAAATTCCAACCCTGTTCTGACTTCACTGTTTCCACGGCAACCCTGGAATGCCTGCATTACAATTCATCAGTATTGTGTTCCAGACAACTCCTGTGTTGTGTTAGCTATGGTGCCCCAGCTACTGGTACTGTTTCGAGTTATTCACATAGTGGGCATGGCAAAAAAAACACAACAAAGCAAAGCAGGCCTTTAGACCTTAACATATGTACTCCAAGAAGTTGTCGGGCATGACACAATCAGATATCGCCTTTGCACGCTCCGTCAACGAGAGCTGCCAGTATCCCTCAAGCAGATGAAGTTTTGAAACGAACTGAGCAGCACCAACATCGTCCACACAATCTTCCATACAAGGCTGTGATAGCAGTCCAGCTTTGTCACCCCATTGACGTACCTGAAATCTGGTCACTGTTGCTACCAGTATCTGAATACTTTGGGGCCGATACTACAGGTGAGCAACTCCGAAGTGCGGTTTCAAAAGTACGGTTTCAACATGTTCCCGTGACTACGGCGAGAGTGATGAAGACGGTCTGGAGTGGCTATCAAGTAGACCCTGACACCA
This sequence comes from Doryrhamphus excisus, assembly GCF_037039965.1. NCBI lineage: Eukaryota > Metazoa > Chordata > Actinopteri > Syngnathiformes > Syngnathidae > Doryrhamphus > Doryrhamphus excisus. Next base: position 4,411,095 of record NC_136370.1, read on the forward strand.
ATTTTGCTCTTTCCCACATAAGAGGCCACTGTCACGGGCCTTCAAACTGGCATCAGGAATTGGTAACACGACTAAAACCATATCACCAGGACTAAACTCTGTACAGTGTGCGCAAAAACCAAGTCACATGGACTAAACCCTAAAGACTCCTGAACCACTTCTCCAAATAATTCCCCAAATGTCCTTGAGTGGGAAATCTGTCCTGCAAGTTAAAGCCAAACACAAGGACTTTCGTGTAAAAGGAGGTACTAAATAAATATTTTTACTTGCATCAAACTCATTCGACTTTAAACAAGACCCACCATCGAGTTCCAACTCACTCAGACAAATTTGTGTTTGTTGCTCCAGCTTCTTCTACTCCAAAACAGCCAACTGCAACTCCTCTTTTTCAAGAGGAGTTCCAATTCCACCTCAAGTTCCTTTTAAACAAATTGCTTCCACTGAAGCACCAGATGAGGGCAAACAAGGCCTTTCGGGTAGCACAGTGGAAGGAAAAATACTCAAGTGCAGTGCACAGTTTGGCTTTTTGGCTATTGTCACCTTTTTGGGCTGCCTAAATATTGAAACCTTACAATCTTAAAATTAGTAATCAACATCTATGATTTCATGAGAATTAACCCATATTTGGGGGGGCTACACTAATACAAAAATCCACCCATAGCAGCCATCAAGGAATATGTCCTTGGAAAACAGGACATTTGGTCGTCCTATATTTGAGCATACAAAACCGTAAATGATGACGATAAACACACATGCTAGCCTTCTCTGTTGAGTTATATCCACTGTGGACTTCATAGTCGCCATTCCCCTGCGGTGCCCTCAGTCTCCTCTTGCTTAAAACGCGTCTCCCTCCTGAAGGACTTATGTTTAGTCTTTGTCCAAGTGTCTTAAACTTTAACACCACACTAGAGGGATCCTTGGAGCCCTAAACCCTGAGTCAAAAAATGGTGTTGTCACAGCTCTGACTGAGAATCTCATCTTTGACATGTTCCAAGTCTTGCTTGGTTAAAAAAAGCCTTTATTCCAGCCATGTCACACAGGCTTACAAAGAAAAAGTATTCCACTTTGGTGTGGTTGACACCACTCTGACATTATCCACTTGGTCTCAGGGAAAGATTTACGAGCCGAAGGGAAAGAGAAAGCAAAAAAAAAGGTGAAGCGCTGTGGTGTGCGTCACCAGTTTGAAGCTCTGTAAAGGATTGTGCACAGTGGAACTGCTAAACTGGACTTTCAAAGTACACCCACTGATTGCTGGGATAACAACTCCTCACACTTAAGTGCTGAAGGCGGATTCAGCCAGAGGGCCAAAATATTTTACAAAGCAGGACGAAATGGGCTGTTTGGCGTACGCCGTCAAGGCCGAGCACAGTGAATTCATATCAGTGTGGCGGGAGGCAAAACAAAAACAGCAGCGAGAACACAACTCCTGGTTGCAGGACTTAAAAAAAATGCTATGGTCTTATCTGACGTTGGGGCTGAAAAATGTGTTTACCGGGTGCTTGAAATGTTGAAGTATTAATCCCCAAAGAACCTGTTTTTTGTTTGACTGCGTCTCCGTTGTTTGGTATTTATGCACTTGACTCTGGAGAACACTCAAGGCCTTTTTTTTTTGCAGATTCAATGTCATTGAAAGTTCAGCTGTTTCCGTCAACGCAACTTTTGCGTTATCTCCCTGACGTCTCTGGACTTTTCCAGTTTAGAATGTGAAATATTGTCACACAGGGAATTGGAAGTGGTGTAATTAGATGATTGGCAGGCTCATTACCATGGCAACAGCATGGAGAATTGCTTGTTTTTCGAGGGCGTATCATTAGTATAGTCCTTACTGGGGCTCGCTTGAACTCCACAGTCTGAACTTGGCTGCAGTGCTCCATTTTCTTAATGCCCTCAGTATCCTCTTGGATGAAGGTGAATGAATTATTTTTTTTGCTATGGTGCATATGTTAATGTTATTAACATTAATATTACAATAATAGTAAATTTATGTGTGTGTGTGTGCCTCTCTTCTTACTTCATACCACACCATACAGTGTATAAGCATCAAATATCCGAGGTATCTGAGAATAAGGCTTTTTTTTCCTCAAAATTTCAACTGTTTTGAATAACAAATTTGTGTGTACATAAAAATGTTTCTTGTAGTGTTTGGACTATTGCTTGTTATTCCATTCAAATTGTTATTTTGACTTCTAATATCTTGCCCTTGTCTTGCCAAAATCCCAGCTGAAAACAATTCCATTTAAGTAGCCAGGCAGCCAGTCAGTAGCAGGGACGTCCAGTTGACTCCCCTCCAGCTGGCACAAAACCCAAAAAACACAGAGACGGAGACGACAAGGGCACAGAATAGGAGGGGAAAACATGACATGTAACAATTACAGCATTATTTTAGTCATTCAAAAAGTGACAAGATTTTTCATCCAGAAACAAACTGTCTCATTATGATAAATATTGTATTTTCTGGACTATAAGTCACACAAGGCCAAAAATGTATAATTAGGTAGAAAAAAACATACATAAGTCGCATTGGAGTACATTGGAGTACCAGTTGCATTTTTTTGTGGTTAATTTACAGACATTACGTCATCTTGGAAGGCAAGTTCCAACATGAATAAAAGAATAGAGAACAGGCTGATTAGGTGTAAGATATGCTAACACAATGGTTATTCAGCTACATGATAAAACAAACATATAGTATATATATATATATATGTGTGTGTGTGTGTGTGTATATATATATATACATTATATATATATATATATATATATATATGTATATATGTATATATATATATACACACACACACACATTATACATATATGTATATATATACACATTATTTATATATATATATATATAATTATATAATGTGTATATATATGTGTGTGTATATGTATTTATTTATGTATATATATTTATGTGTGTGTGTGTGTGTGTGTGTGTATATACTATATATATATATATCATATCCAACATTCCAACTTTCTGTCCACATGGCTAAGGTCATAACATGCTAATATGGGCCACGCATTCCCTGGGCCGGTCTTTGGACACCCCCGATGGACTGCAGCGCTTTATCTCAACTTCCTGTCCTTCAAGGCTTCTTTTTAAATGTAATGTAGACTGTGATACATCCAGCGGTGTTGTATGCGTGTTGTCTTCACTTTAGCTCGTCTTTGTTGTCGTGCGCACTGGGCCGGCTTGGTCAAAGCAGCCGACTTGACTGGAGATGAACTGAAGGCTGGAGGCGCTCTTTTTTCCACCATCTTCCTGCTGAAAGGCAACGTTCTTTTTGAGTGTGTGAGAGTGTGTATGTCTTGACACTATTGAACAATGGCAATTAATGAAAGACGGCCAGGGAGCGTGGCAGGCTGAGGAGGGGATGTCTCAGGGAGGGAGAGATGAGAGACCTTTTACTTCCTCATCACTAAATCCACGCTGACGAGCACGCCGGCTTCTTTCCCCCTAGATTTTTTTTTTTATCTCCCCCGCCCCTCCTTCTTTTAATGAGCACACACAATGAGCACACCCCCCCCCACATGCTTCCACACATCTCTATTTCAACTGGTTTTGCCATGTTTGTGCCTCTAACACACACACACACCCGCCCTAAAGAGCCCAGATTGCCTCATTCTATCATCACTGGCCTTATTTGGAGTGCAGCATGTACACGCAGATGCTGAAGAAAAGACTAAGTCACAAGGGAAGTGGCTTCGGCTTTCTCTCTCTCCATCAACAAAGCCCTGTGCTACGCTATCACCAAGTGCTCCGTCTCATGCACACTTCCACACATGATACCGCCAAATAAGAATGGAAAAACACATTAAAAGATTCCAATTATGAGGAAAAAGTTGAGCGCATAGTTATTTAATGTCATTAAATATTTAAAATAAACAATTATGGTCAAGTAATTATTGAACAATGATGAGATTTTATGCGTAGGTTCCTGAGGAATACAATACAAGAACATGGAATTCATCTGCTGATTGAATATTTCAATATTCAATCAGTTCAATATTTATTGCAATTATGCAAATTTACTGTAAATGACAATATTGTAAAATGACAGCTCTGTCTTGTAATACTAGGGCTTTATTTCATAAAATGTTCTCATAATACTGCGTAACGGAATTTTAAACGTTTTCCTAAAATTACGACTTTCTCATCATCCTCCAACTTTATTAGAGTAAAACTGTGACATTGTTCTCATGAAATGAGGATTTCATCTCTGGACTTCAGTAAAACAAATTCAGACAGTGTTCTAAATGTACCCCTTTGTTGTAATACTCCCACTTTATTGTCGTAAAACTATAAAATTCAGACGTTGTCATAAAATTATGGCTTTGTCTTATAGTGATTGTTCTATTAGAACTGCGAAATGTTGACATCATTCTCATAAAATGACAACATTAAGGATGCAATTAATGTTAATTTCAATAACAGATTAATCAGTCAATTATGTTTTCAATGAATCAGATTTCATTTCTGCCTCTAAGCAGCAATCTCTTGAGAATGTACACATTGAAATACAAGTTGAAATACAAATTATGTGTAGTATTCTGGGGATGCACGGCAGGCGAGTGGTTAGCGCGCAGGCAAGGGGACCCGAGTTTAATATCGTTTAATAGCCTACAATTACATCATTGTCTTGTATCACTAAAGCTTTATTCTCGTAAAACTGACATTTTGACAAACATGAATAAAGTTTATGTTGTAATATTGCAGCTTCACTCTCTTTAGTATGTTCCCCCCCCCCAAAAATTTTTCACACTTTGCCTTTTTTGTTATAATAGTTCCCATTTATTGTCCAAGAAATAAGACTTTTAGTGGTATTATTGTTATTATTGTGTTCATGTTGGCTGAGGGTTGTTGAGTGTCTGCCAATCAGAACAATGGCTCTTTGAAAACGCACGCATGCACACACACAGCAGGGGGCAAACACACACACTTGGCATTGCGTCGTTTCATCTGTGAGAACAAATCCCAGAGTGGACACTGTGACGACAATGATCATGATAGCTTGTGTTTACCCTCAGGTGTGTGTGTGCGTGCGTGTGTGTGTGTGTGAGTCTCATGGAGGAGTGTGTTTTTTATTTTTTTCTTTGATTTTTGTTTTTGTCCATAATGCTGGTTCACGTTTCACTGTAGGTAAAAAGACAATGTGGTTACCTAGCAACCAAAAGCCTGGTGTCGAGACACGACAGGCACGCACACACACAGCAATAAAGCCAAGTGATGGAATTCAGCTGCACAAACTAGGATTAACGTGACCTTTGTTTTGATCATAATGCTCATTTTAGCATCCGCTGCCAAAATAAGCAAAGCTGTGCAAACACACACGCACGCACGCACACACACACACACACAGCATGAATGTAAATGAAGACAACCCGGTTTAACATGCAAACAGTGAATGATGAGTTGTTTTGAAGCTTCAGAGTAGCTACAGTATACACAAGAGGAAGCATTTCCGTGTGTGTGTGTGTTGTTGTATGGTGGGTGTGTTACTGACTCCCGGCAGGGTGCATTGCTGCTTCGAGACCCGACTGCAACAACAAAACAACCCATACCATCCCTGTCCTCACTTGCTTCTAACATTACGGTGCAGTTAACATTTAGTATTGGTGTTTTCCATTGTAAAGGGTCCTAGCCTTGCTTCCACTAATTGGTACGGAACGCTATGTTGTTGTTTTTCAGGGGGGAGGGGTTCATTATAAAACGTGACAAAAAGTGCAACCCATAACATCAATTTTTTTCATATGATATTAAAAAACATTTGACATTGTTGCCTTAAATTATGATTTTTTTTCTGCAAGTTAATTCTACTTGTACTCATGAAGTTACTGTGTTTTTTCCCTTCATTTTTTTCACCCATTTTTGTACTTAAAAATGTATGGTACGCTATATATTTTTGCCAGCATCCCTTTTTTCATGTTAATACAAAAAAGTGTTGCACGGTGGACGAGTGGTTAGCATGTTGGCCCCACAGTCTGGACCGAGGGTTCAACTCTCCGCTTGGGCATCTCTGTGTGGAGTTTACATGTTCTCCCCGTGCATGCGTGGGTTTTTTCCGGGTACTCCGGTTTCCTCCCACATTCCAAAAACATGCTAGGTTAATTGGCGACTCCAAATTGTCCATAGGTATGAATGTGAGTGTGAATGGTTGTTTGTCTATATGTGTCCTGTGGTTGGCTGGTCACCAGTCCAGGGTGTACCTCACCTCTTGCCCGACATCAACTGGGATAGGCTCCAGCATACCCCCGTGACCCTAGCAAGAATTAAGCGGCATAGACAATGGATGGATGGATTATCAAAAAGCAAGCACTGGGACATTTTTGCCATGAAATTATGACTTTCTTCTACAACATCATTAAAGTAATTAGTTTTTTCATGTTGTTTTCTCCCATTAAAAAAAAAAACAAAAAAACTTCATGGTCCAGTACACAGTTATTGTAGTTTCCATTATTTAGTGGTATGTATTGGGATGTAAATATTGTGCATTTTCTTTGCATTTAAAAATTGTGAATATGATCAAAATTAGGGAGGAAATCACTAATGCTATAGATCATAGGAATTGTGCAGCCGCAGTATTTAAAAAGCCTTTGATACAATCAATCATGACATCCTAATAACTAAATTAGAAAGGTACGGAATAAGAGAATACTTAGCTGACAGGAAGCAATACGTAAAGCTAGGAGAATACACATCTGCAAGTTCATATATTCCATATATCCAATACTTTTCTACAAGAGAGGAGAAATATGATCTCAGGGAAGAAGTACATTTGAAACACTTCTATGCTAGGACTACGTTATGCTAGCCATAGCATTTCAGTATGTGGAATCAAACTATGGAATGGATTGAGTAAGGACCTCAAACAATGCACAACGATGAGCCAATTCAAGAAACAATACAAGCAGTTGATGTTTGCTAAATACAAGGATGAAGAGTCTTGAACCAGTCATGATGTGCTATATATATCACTATATTGACACTTACTATGGTACCCATTATGGCATTGGATGCTCATATCACCTCCTACTTCGGTATGTGACAAATAATAATTGAGGCACAAAGTGAACAAATGTAACAGTTACTGATTTTAAAAGTACCAGATGGAGGGGTAGGATTTAATAAGCTTTGCTTCTTCCTACTCCTTTTGGACATGTGGAACTGGGAACTGATTATGTGATGCACTCAATTGTAATCTGATGCATGTTCAAATGAAATTAAAACATTACCATTACACCCTGGACTGGTGGCCAGCCAATCACAGGCCACATATAGATAAACAACCATTCACACTCACATTCATACCTATGGACAATTTGGAGTCTCCAATTAACCTATTACTTCTCAAATAATGGGGGGGCAACCTTGGCAGGCTGCGGTGTACTGTCGGGAGGGCATGAAAGGCAGGGAGGACTTTCAGTGTTACAGCAGACCTGCCAACATGTAGAAATTAATTTTACTGTACAGTTGTACAGTATGGGCAGCACGGCGGTCTAGTGGTTAGTGTGCAGACCTCACAGCTAGGAGACCAGGGTTCAATTCCACCCTCGGTCATCTCTGTGTGGAGTTTGCATGTTTTCCCCATGCATGCGTGGGTTTTCTCCGGGTACTCCGGTTTCCTCCCACATTCCAAAAACATGCTAGGTTAATTGGCCACTCCAAATTGTCCATAGGTATGAATGTGAGTGTGAATGGTTGTTTGTCTATATGTGCCCTGTGATTGGCTGGCGACCAGTCCAGGGTGTACCCCGCCTCTCGCCCAAAGACAGCTGGGATAGGCTCCAGCACCCCCGCGACCCTCGTGAGGAAAAAGCGGTAGAAAATGAATGAGTTGTACAGTATGCTTCACTGCTCTTTATTTTGTTGCATTTTCCTGGTTTCAGTTTCATGTTTCGTCTGTAGAATACAGTTAAATAAGCCGGTGGGAGGAAACTGGAGTACTTACAACCTCAGGATGCAAAAGTGCAAAATGAATATTTTTGCAATTTTTCAACTGGTTTTAAAAGTAGGTTGTCACGTATCGGCTAGGCTTTGTTGCGGTACGACCCCAGGATGCAGAGAGCAGGACCAATGGCAGGTAAATAATATTTATTTTTGGCTGTAATTGTAGCAGGCGGCAAAAAAGGCAACTCAGCAGCAGCGAGGACAAACGACAAACAAACAATGATCCAACAAAAGGAAAAGCACACACCTGAACTAAATAGGGAATCACAAATTAGAGACAGGTGTGGGTAACCATGGTAACTAAGGCAGTCGGGGCAAAAGAGGAAGTCCAACACAAAACCAGAGTTTCCAAAAGGGAAATCAAAGCCCAGAACGGGAACATAAACAAACTGTCAAGCACGAACTCACACAGGGCGTGACATAGGTATTGTAAGTGGTATGGTCAGGTTTGTATTTAATTGCCATTTCCATTGTAAAGGGCCCCAAAATGACAAACCATATGGCCTATTTTACAGTGTTGACTGATTAAGTTTTCTCATAATGTTGCAACTTTTTTCTCGGATATATGATATTTTCAGTTAAAAAATAAATCATGTGGATTGTTAGAGCACATACGTTGCATTTTTTGTTGTAGTGGTACATACTGTATTGTAGGTGGTATGGTCCGTATTTTCTTTGCTTTCCAAGGGTTCCAAAGTCGCAAGCCATATCGTCTTTTTTTCACCAATCATACAACTGTAATACCACCCCCCCCAAACAGGGAGTGTTGCAAATCAGAAGGCTTGTAGCTGCATCCCTTCCTCAGCTCTCCTCTCGCTGTTTGCTTCACTGTGTTGAGGCCTGACTCGTGTGGGTGTGGGAAAATAAACACACGCCTTTATCATTATAGACAAGAAATGCTACAAGGACGCGGCGAATGAAAATGCCTGACGTCGCCTATTTTGACACATTCATTACCGCCGTGATGATAGCGATGGAGAAACGACTGCCAGTACGGGTATGGGGAACCAGGCACCCATGCTGGCGTTCTAATCTCATTCCTGGGCCTATATTTGGAAGGCACCATGTCAATTGTGCTCTGCGAATGCCTCGACACACCCAAGGCCCTCGCTTCTATTCCCCCCCACCCTCCCTCCATCTCACATTTGAATAAGTCTGTTTTTCACCAGGAAAAAAATCTATTCCACGATTAAGCAGCGAATAATTACCTACAGCTGAATACAGAGGGCGGCAATCGTTATTCACCGTCAGATTATTAATCACTACTACAGACCTGATATGGTTCCTCAGCTGTGAAATTATAGTTCTACTTTGGCAAACAACAATAATGGACTGTACTGAGTTGAATAGGGCATGCCCCGAGGAGAAGAAAAGCGTCTCGGAGGAGGGAGGGGAGGCTCCCAATGAGAAGCTAAGGAGCATGGAGAACGGCCATGTCTGGTGGAAGTATCGGCTTAGTCTTTGGATGCCCCCTTTCCATCAAGTCCTGTGGTTCACTTCATCTGCGTACGGTTTCCACTTGGTGTTACGTTTTTAAAGGCCGTCTCAAATCCACTGACATACCTTCCACAGAGGAAAGCAGAGTCAGAGGACACGTACGTGGACAGTTCCATCTGGGGAGTCAAACTGCAAGGCTCTGGGGGTGGACGAGATTTGCCCTGAATTCCTCAAGGCTCTAGATGTTGAGGGACTGTCTTGGTTGACACGTCTCTTCAACATTGCATGGAAGTCAGGAACAGTACCTTTCTTGGCATGCCCAGCCGAGAGAAGGCCCCATGCCAGACCTATACACGCTTACAACTGGCCTGGGAACACCTTGGTGTCCTCCCGGGGGAGCCGGAGGAAGTAGTCGGGGACCGGGAAGTCTGGGCTTCCCTACTGAGATTGCTTCTCCCGCAACCCGGACCCAGATAAATGGAGGACAATGGAATGGAATAGAAATATTTTAATTAGTAAATTAAAAAATATTGTTTGTAATTAAAGATATTTTTCATTTATAATTAAAAATATTTGTAATAATTAAATAAATTTATTACAAATATTTTCAAAATATATATTAATTAAATCAATATTTTTGGAAATCAAAGACACTCACTTTATATTTTTGTTGTCAAATCCTATTTAAAATGATCTAAAAATCATTAATAACTCAATTATTAATTGAATTATGCAATATGTATCCTCAAATTTGTGCTTGGCTCCTTTATGTCTTTGAATGTAAGTTTGTTGGTAGAAACAATACAAAGTGAAAATGATGATACTGAAATGTGCCGTAATATCATGAAGCGATCATACATCAGTATGCTTTCACGGTTACAGACGGCCCTCCGAGGGTGATCATACCTGCCATGAGGCCCACGGTGAAAACGGGTTTGATGCCCCCCATGTAGTTGTTGACAGATGGTCTTCACCATTACAAACATTTGCGGTTATGTTACGCTCAAACCTTCTCAGCTTTTACCATCTGTATTGCGCCCCAAAGCCCCCTAATGGTGAGAATAATTACTGCAGCCCACATTTGGAGAACTTCATTATAGTTTTCACTACTTTGTGTTGAGATGCGATGAGGGTATTTACAGGCTTCTCCTCACGTTCACGTTCAGGGTTGCAGCTTCAAGATTCACCAGCATGTCTCATCTAGTCAGTTAATGCGAGTTCAAAAAAAAAAAAAAAAAAAAGGGTGTCTCTTCGTTGTACTGCATGTCTTCCCCTAACACCCGCCCACCCACCCTGCATTAAATATACATCTGACAGACTGTGGATAAAGATGCATAAGTGTAACTGCTCCTGCTTAGCCTGGCCTGTTGTAGTATTCACTAAAGGAAGTCTTTAAGTAGAACACACTACAGCTGGGTGAAAATAGTCAATGTACTGTACATTCTGTTTGCTAGTAGACACCGGTGGGCCTTAAAAAAAACACCTCCACCTTTTGTTTATATCTATCAGCACATTTTTACAATAGCTGTGTAAATTTGTGCATATCAATGAGCCTATTTTTGCGTGTTTATTTCTATTTGTGTGCATTTAAGGACGCATTGTTGCATGTTTGTGCATAGTTTAACATTAAGGGATCTAGTTTTGCACATTTATGTATTTTTGTGTGCTTGTATGGACCTATTGTTGCACATTTATAACATGTATATTTGGCACATTTATAAGGTTGTGTAAACATTTACTTACGTGTTGTACAATTTCAGATCTTAACATTTGGGCATTTTTGTGCACATTATTTTGCACATTTATATACATTTATGCGCCTAATCTTGTTTTCCTCTTATTATTACGCTTTTGTATATTTGTACATATTTAAGGACCTATCTTTGCATGTTTATGAATATTTGTGCACATTTATGGACCCATTTTTGCATGTACACTTCTTCACATTTATGTTACCCAAATGTGTGTTACATCATATGTTTGTGCATATTTATGACCCTATCATGTGCATTTGTGCACATTTATGGCCCTGTGGTACAGTACAGCAGTGATTTTCAACTTTTTTTGAGCCACGGCACGTTTTTTTACATTGGAAAGATCTTGTGGCACACCACTAACCAAAAATGTTACAAAATGTCACCACGACCTCACACATGCATCAATAAGTCTATGGGAGGAACAAGGTAGGTGTTGCCACATGGACCAATATTACATTGCTCTGCCAGTCTTTACACCACAGACACTCCACAGTAGCCATGTTTTTACATGACCAGTTTTCCCTTTCCAAATGACCTTTCGGGAAACAATGGTATCCATAGAAAGGAATATTCCAATCTCTTGTTTACATGTGCCGTGAAAATCAAACAGAATAGTCAATGGGGCATGCCCAGTAAAACGTAAACATCAACATCACATGATACCGGCTTCCCCGAGTTTTTCTTTCACTTGTTGGAATAACTCCGTATTGCCAGTTTTTCGTCTGTCCAGTCTTGAAATTTAGTTTGAATCAAAAACAAACTTTGCTTAGTCCAGTGCCGATTGCTGGCCTCCATTTTTAAAAGTGAAGAACGTCTGGATCTGCGTGTTACGTCATATCTGAGCATGCGCTGAAAGAACGCACTCGGGATAAATTTAAACAGGAAAAGATCAAATTCAATCTTGCTAATATTTTATAATTAAACTCAGGACATGTTTTATTTAGATTTATATTTTCTTTTTTTAATAAAACTGGACTTGTGAATAAAGTATAGAAAGGTTTAGATTCTGTTGCACAAATGGCGGTAATGCACACGAAAGCTGCTTGCCAACCGCCAATAAACAACAGAAGAAGAAAAACACCAGGAAGAAGAAGGCACCCTGACAACTTTCCGTTTGAGCGGGTACAAGATCCCTCAATGGGATTGGTTAAAGGAATATTCCATCCCTGTTCAATTCTTTCCGTTTGAGCAAATAAACCAAATGCAATAATGGCCATTGACATCATATTTGCAAATGGTGATTAATAAATGTTAATTATAAAAGGTGATATTGGATAATTCCTCACGGCACACCTGACTGTTTCTCAAGCTACACTAGTGTGCCGCGGCACAGTGGCTGAACATCACTGCAGTACAGTATATTCTACCATTAAGCCAATTGATGTGAACAAATATAGTAGTATTTCTACTAATATACTGTACTTGAATGTCAGATTGATTTTCCTAGGAGAACATTTGCTTGAGGCTGGAGCCTTTCTGTCTCCGAAAACAAGTTTCTCTTCAATGGCGTTTCCACGTCAACAGGTTCAGATTAACTTAGAATATGACCTTGGACTTGATAAAGTCCTGATAACGTTTGGATAACCAGGCTTCTCTGCTGTCCTTGGGGGGTGAGTTTCAAGGGTGTTTCAACTGTCATCCCCTTCTGCAGAATGAATATAAAAGACAAATTTATGGTTTAGCAGTTTCTTTCTTCCCTCCACCTGAGATTTCCCACCAAAGCCTAATTTTTGTACATTTGTTATTTGAGCACATTATTGGCACAGTTTTCCCACACTTTCTTACCTTTTGTTGATTGTTTTTGTATAATTTTGCACATTTTTAACATTCCCAAAAAATTGCTGTATGTTTACTTTTGCACACTTATGGACCTGTTCTGGCAAGTTGATATATATTGGGGCACATTTATGGGCCTACCTTTGCACATTTTGTACACATTTAAACATGTCAACATTTACGTATCATTTTGCGCATTTACTAATGAGCACATGGACAGATCTTTGCACATGACCAGATGTTTTTGCACATTTGTGGACTTCTTTTTGCACGTTTATGCATATTTGTGCATATATATATATACACAATACATTTGTGTATTTGTGTACATTTTTAGACCTATATTTTCCATATTTATGCATATTTGTGCACATTTATGACACAAACCTTTTTTTTTACCCGTTTTTTTACCCATTCATGTATGTTTGGAATGTTTGGAATTTTCCAAGGTTTTTTTTGGTTTGTAAAAAAAAAAGTTTGATTTGGTGCCCATTAATGCATGATTATGGATATTTATCTACATTTATGGTCATTTTTTTGTATGTAAATTTATACTTTTTCACATTCATGATTCATGAAAATTCATTCACATTCTTCTTACATGTTTATATATAGTTGTGCACATATCCTTAATAACATATCCTTAATACTGTGGCCTTAATACTGCTGTCCTTCATGGGGCAGTTGGTCCGGGCCTCTTCTGTCCCGCCCGGGGTGGTCCTGTGTCGGTGGTCGGGCCTGGGGTTACCTGGGGCGGGCCGGGTTCCGCTTCCTGGTGGCGTGTGGGAGGGTGGACAGGCTCCCTTCCGGTTGGCGGGGGCGCCCTTGTGCCTGCAGGTGTGTGGCCCTCGATGCCCTTCTGCCCTAGTAGGGTATGGTCTCCTGCCGGTCTTGGGGGTGTGGCTCTCCTTCGGCCTGCTGGCGCCCTGTTCCTGGTTGGGATTGCTCCTCCATGGCTCCTTGCTGGTCTCTTCGGTGGCGGGTCTTGGGGAGTCGGCCCTGGCTTTGCCTGCACCCATGGGGCCGGTGGATCTCTGGTGGTGAGGGCTTGACCTGGCTGTGTGGGGCAGGGTTTACTGGATGGTAGAAGGCAGTCTCTCTCCTTTTGTCATTCTCAGTGACAATTACACATTCACACACACGCATTCATGCATACGAGCACACTTATGCACACACATATATGAATATATACACAGAAGTACACACCTCCATATGGACACTCACAGCACATGGGTGCTTCTCTACACAATCTACCGTCTTATCCCTGATATTTTCATGCTATTGGTATGCTATTATTACAGTAATAATGATGTCAAGCAGTGAGATTTTAATGACTGTAACTGTATGGCTGTAATTGTGTTTACTATCAGGGTTCATGTCTTCATTGTTACTATTGCTACTGGTAAGTTGGACTGTTTCATTTCACTGATGTCATCTCCATTATGACCCTTAGCCATCATTGACATTTAACTGATGCAGTCCTGTTTGTCACTGTTGTTGTTATGGGAATTGTTGTTGTTGCTGCTGTTTTTGTCTCTCTCTCTCTACTCCTCCCCCCCTTTCCCCAGTTTCTCTTCTTCTTCTTATGTGTTTCTTCTTGCTCTGGTCCGGCCGCTCCAAATTTGCATAACAAAAAAATAAAGGCAAATAAAATTTCATAGTACAGGGAAGTTGCAGCTTACACCTTTCCTGACAAAGCAAATGTGTTTAGCAAGTAAGGGCATTTAGATCAACAATACTATCTGCCCCAATGGCTGGACGGGCATGTATCTTTGTTGACGTTAAGAGTGCTCTCTGCACATAAATGGGTCTTTTGTGCACATTTATTTTGTGTACATTTTTGCATTTTTGTGGAGCATATGCACTTTTTGCACGTTTTGCACGTTTTATGTGACATATTTCACATGTGTAGTTATTCAACTATATTTAACGCTATGTTGCACAATTCACACAAGCTGCCACACATGTTTACAAATAGCTAATAGCGTTAGTCGGCGAGCCGGTTGCATGTGACTGTATGTTTTATGCACTTGCATCCAGCATGTTTGTGCTGTTGCTGCCTTTGCTGCAGAGTCTTAAATCCCAGGAGTCTCCCTGAGAACCATCACGACTGATGCCCCCCCCTCTTTGAAGCAATAATATCCACCGGTGGTGTTAGTATTTTACACAAGTGTCTGTGTGTTGTTGGTTTTAAATCTCTGCTCTTTTTCATACATAGAAGCTCGCTTGCTGTGTTGCCTGCACGCAAGAAAACTATTTTCTTGATTCGCCATCATGCACGGGTGTACACTGCGGAAATGCCCCCTTTTGAAGCGCTTGTTCCGCAGCAGCAGAAGGTGTTTGCTTCCTTTTTTGAAACACACACACACCTCCCGAGTATCTCAAGAGCAGTCAACCTACAACACAGCACCGCTTGGGAATCGCATCCGCCTCACACTCGATATAGCAACAAAGAGAAGTTAAAACATCAGCGTTTTGTTGTTGGCGAGGCGGGGGAAAGGGGGGGAAATTAACACTTCCTGAATGCTATTCCCTTGTATTAGGCGCATGAGGGTAATATTGCTTGAAAGCAACTGAGTTGTTTTGACACTGCGCATGACCTTCTCTGGAGATATTCCTGCTCCCATGTGCCAGTGGAAACAAACTGGCACAAAATAATTGCTGGCAAGAACGGGCAACGTGTCTTAGCATCAAACTTGAAAACCACACGTATTCTTGTGCCACCTGATGATAATATGCCCCCCCGAAGGCAGGTTTTCATTTTCACCATCTTTCAGATGAAAAGGTGACAAATTTATTCCCTTTTCACATTCATCAATGAGCACAAGTTGAACATTTAAGGATCTGTGTTTACATAAGATCAGTGGATCTTTGTACACGATTGCTGACCTATTTTCTACACGCATGAGTCCTTTTTAGATATGTCTGGAATTCTATGTATTTTCAACCTTTTTTTTCACTGCACACCCTTGTTTGTATTATTTTTCCATATTTTTGTGCACATTTCTTAAACCTTGTAAACATTTTTGCACATTCCAGATTAAGGATTGACCGATATATCGGGCCGATATTTGCGTTCTTTACTTTAATTGGTATCGGCCGATACGCATGTGGGTTCGCCGATATATATTTCTGCCACATGATTTACAGATTTACCTGCTGATTTATCTGCTGGGCAGCTTTGTGTTGCCGGAGGACCCTGCAACACACACAGTCGCGGTACAGAGTGTCTGCCGTGTGGGGGACTTCATCTTTGTGAGAGTGATAGAAGTTTTGCACCCTGCAAAACGCGCCTCACAAAATGTCTCACCATTGTGGCAACCTGATCGGAACATCCCTAATTTGCATATTTTACAAGGGCAACTCTTTGGCCTATGTTTAAGCATTTTTGTGCACATTTATGAAGCTTTGTGAAAAAATTTTTCTACATTCTAGCCTTTTTTTTACACCATCTTTTGACATACTCAAGAACCTGTTTTAAGCATTTCTATGCACATTAAGTGATCCTTTATGGACATTTATTGACCTTTCGTGCAAATTCATGGATCTTTCTGCGTAATTTTTATCTTTTTATATACTCCTTGCATTTCTGTGCGCATTTCTGGATGCTTTATGGATATTTATTGACCTCGTGTGCAAGATAATAGATCTTTCTACACATTTGCTAATGTTTGGGGTATTTTTGTGCACTTTTATGAAGCTGTAGATATATTTTTGCATTTCATTACAGGTCATTTTGTACATATGTGGCCCCTCCCTCTGTGCACATTTTGGTGACTGACACACCTCTTTGGACATTTACTGTATGTATCTATGTGCAGGTTAATGGCACATAGTACATCAAGGTTTGTAGTTGACATATTTATGCATGATTTTGGAACATTTGTGGACCCTTGTTTTGCACATTTATGGATATAAATAACTAACTACTACTACTTTAAAGCCTCGAAGTATAACCATTGCGGAAGGGTCCTGCTAGGCACACGGATTATGAGGTTACAACAGATGTTTACATTTTTGCAGACTTCTGGATGTTTTTTGAGAATTTTTTGATTTTTTTTGGTGCACATTTATGCGTGTTTGCCATGTTTTACCGTGAGTTTGTGTAGTGTTATCGCAGGATGCAAAGACATGGTGGCAGGTTGCGTCAATAAAGCTAAGCTCACATGGCCAAGTACCAAAATATCATAGAAGGCTAGGAGGTACAAGTAAAAGTTAACATAAAACTCCCCACGGCATGTGGAAACAGGACCACACAACTTGAGAAGGAACGCTAATTACAAATGAAAGACGAATGAAAGGCGCGTTCCCCAGCAGTTCTCGCGTCTACTAAAGGCAATGCATCCAGCCCAAACAGGAAACAGACAGAAAATAAAAGCACCGAACAGGAACTAATGGACAGAAAAAAGGTAACTTGACATCCGACCCATGCGGAATATGCCAATTTGTGGAGATTGGCACATCTTTTTACATGTTTATGCGCCCATTTTTTCATCCCCCCCCTCTATGATTGTATGTTTTAATTTCTCCATCTTTCCAGTGAAAAGGTGACAGCCTCATTCCTAGGGTATAATCCACTGGAAAGCTGCAGAGTTAAAAAAAAACAACAACAAAAAAAACACTGTACAAGATCCCTGGCAGGGATACTTGTGTGATGGCTTATGAGGTGACACCAGATAAGCAACACTTGCAGTAGACAACATCTCAGACTCTCTCAGCACCTTGGGCCAAATCTGCAGCGGCAGATAACAAGGTTGAGGAGTACCTTGTATGAATTTTGATCCTTATCCCCCTTTTTTGTGTTGTTGTTGTTGACATTCGTCTGCCGGCACTGAGAGCCTGTCACAGTGATTATTATGGTGTGGAGTGGACACGGCCCAGCCTGACCCGCTATGTGACACAGCAGTGATACCGTTTCAGAGAGAGGTCGGGTGAGATGCATCAACCGCATTTTAAGTCCTGCCGCCGAATGCCTGATTGAAACGTTTGCAGTTTCTTTGGGGTTCCATTTAGACGCAGCGGGACACGAGGAGGCCGCGTGCCACTAAAAAGAGTGAGCTGCAATAAAGCCGAGAGTAGAAAATCAAAGTAGTTCTTAAGAGAGAGCACACCAAAGTTAGGTTGTTGAAGTATCTGATGGTTTGTGTATTCTGCAGTTATACCGTTTTTATACCGATACCGATTTTTATACCGTATTTGATCAAATCACAACTACCAATGTATGAGAAGTGAAATAAAGTTCATAGGATTTACAGAAAGTGTGCAAGAATTATTTAAACAAAAGTAGGCATAAATTTGGGCACCGTTGTTTTATTGATTTGAATTCCAAAAACATGTTAGGTTAATTGAGTGTTAATTAAGTGTTACTTAAGTATGCGTGGTGGATGAAGAACAGAGCATTCCAAGACAAAGACTTGCTACCCACAGGAACATTTGGTTGTGGTTCCATCATGCTGTGGGGCTGTGCGACCAGTGCAGGTACTGGAGATCTACGGATTCCAGTCAGGATCAGCAGATCCTGACTGATGCCAACAATGCTCAAGAATCAGTGGCAACGTTGAAGTCACGCTGGGGCTGGATACGTCCAACAACACAATGATGGTAAACACTGCTCAAATTCTACTAAGACATTCATGGAGAGCACAACGTTCTTAAATGTCAGTGCCCGGACCTAAATATGATTGATCTGTGGTGTGATTTAAAGCCGGCTGTCCATGCTTGGAAACCATCAAACCTGACTCAACTGGAGATGTTTTGGAAAGAAGAATGGTCGGAAATACCTTCAACCAGAATCCAGACTTGGAAGCTATTTCTGCAAAAGGAGGATCTACTAAACATTTTTTGTTGGGGTGCCCAAATTTATGCACCTGCCTACTTTTGTTTCAATAACTATTGCTATTCACTTTCTGCTAATCTGATAAAGTTTATTTCACTTGTCATGTATCACTGTGTCCGTCTGCTATATGATATATTTAACAGAAATGGATGATTTATTAAGGAAAATCAGGGGTGGCCAAACTCTTTCGTACCACATATATAAATATATATACGCAAGTTACATTGTTAACTTTAATGTTATGGAGTGCAAGTATAATAAAAATAATACAGCAGCAAAATTGTGAACTTGGAATATGTATTGATATCCTGGAAGGGCCAGTTACCGGTTCCAAGCTATACCCTGGTACGACAGAGTCAGGATATCTAAAACACAATAGTGGAGGACCAGCGTGGCCACTTTATGGAAATACTTTGTCACTTCCTGTGTTATTCCTCATCGATGTGTTGAAACCACCGGCTCATGCTGTGTTGCCAAAAATTGGGCGATAGGACTGGTGTTAGCGGCCTTGTTAGCATTGAGGATTGAAGTATGACTGCACTATTGTTGCCGTTGTCGGTTGACATATTACTCAGGTGGAGGGACACCGGAGCAAATTTATACGCTTTATACGTGTTGCATTTTCCTGGTTTCAGTTTCAAGGTCAGTTTGTACAGTACAGATAAATAAATGCATATTATCACTTTCTCTAGTATTTCAAATCCAACATTTTTTTTGTCCCTGAGGGAGGGCATGACAGTAAATAATTGAGAACCACTGCGCTACACTGGGCTGCGTAGTGGTGAGTGGTTAGCGTGCAGGCCTCGTAGCTTGAGACCCGGACTCGATTCCCCACTCGGTCAAATCTGTTAGGAGTTTGCATGTTCTCCCGTGTGTGCGTGGTTTACAGATGTGCTATTATGTTTTGGAAAAACCCAGAGTGAAGCCGGGAAATTCAAAGCGCCAAGTGGCGAAGGATTACTGTACACCCTGATTAACAGCAGAGCCCTTCTTTCTTGTAGAGGGTCTTTGATTTCTAGGGAGCAAAGTGGCATATTTCCTAACTTCGGAGTGGATTGAGGACTGGTGGATTCTGCGGTATGAGTTGTGCTGGTGTTCCAGTTTCAAGCAAAAATAACCTCTCTACATCTATCATACAACCAAGCAAGCTCCAAATCCTACCTGTTGTCTGATCTCATATCCTCTTGTGAACATGATATTGATCTCCTATTGATATACGCAAGTCAGGCTCTCATTGAAAGCAAAAAAGGGAATTACAAGCGCTGCAACACGTCGGAAAAAAAAGAGGGAGATGCATTTCTCCCTCTGTTAGATTGGACCTTCTGACTCCTCCGCCTTCCTACGCGCTCCAAAATGAATCTTCCCTCAAATCCCATCACTAGAATTTGACAAAAGGTCAAAAGGATGTTTTTAGATGCGTGTTCAGCTGAGTGCTTTTGACAAATGGTTTCTTATTGTAGCCCCCCCAAAAACATCTCTTTATCATGATCAGGGCCTGCAGACAGAGACGAAGTAATTGCAAGCTAGTCAAGATCGACGATAACAGGCCGGCAAAGGTCGGCAAACGCAAAATTAAAGCAGCGCAAGGTCTTATCTTGTCAAGTCCTCTTGATCCACCAAATTGACCTTCCGACTGCTTGAAAGCGCAGGGAGTTATTTGTACGTTTGCAGACGTTCACGCTTTGAAAACATCCAGCAGGAGCTTGACTTCTTTGAGCTCACGTTTTACAAGAGTTGCCACAAATGAAGAGGATTTTCTAGGAAATTAGAAGATTTTGGACAGATTAACAAATGCCTTGACCAGCATATGAATTTCAGTGACATCTTATTCCTAATCCATAGGGTTCCATTTGATGTCAGTCCACCTTTTGCAGCTATAACAGCTTAAGCTCTTTGGGTTGAGGTCAGGCCAGTCAAGTTCATCTACACCAGACTCATCCATGTCGTCACGGACCTTGTTAAAGAAGAAGGGTCCAGCTCCAAATTGTTCCCACACACTTGGAAGCATGTCTTGGAGTTCCTTCCATTGGAACTGAGGGTGCAGTCTGACGAGACTTGTTCTCCTGGCACCCAGCAAACCCACACTCGTCCATCAGATGGCCAGATGGAGAAGCGAGATTCATAACTCCAGAGAACGTGTCTCCATTGGATTAACACATGGATTCATTATTCATTGTTCAAATTATTTATGATGAGTCCTATTGGCCAGGGGTGCCCGATAAAGGGGAAAAAGCCAGGACAATTCTAAGGTCTCTTGACTGCCAAGGGGGACCAAAAAATAGATAATCGCTAATAAATTTGTAATTCATGAAATAAGGGGTGGAACCATAAAATCACCCTCATTTAGTACAAAAACATGTTGGACTTCGACTCTTCATCAACTTCCAGAGCAGTCGGCAAACCTGGTGTCTTTCATCGCTGAGAAGAGTTGCTGCTGTTGTCTGATGAATTCTTTTTGGGTTATGAGCTTAGCATTCTGACTGTCACACTTCGAATGTTGACCACATGGCTGCGTTAGCTTCTGTTTGACCGATGATCACACCCCCAACCTCAAACTCACCATACCATACCATACCATACCATACCATACCATACCATACCATACCATACCATACCATACCAGTGTTTGTTGAAAGCTTTTAACTTCTTACCGCTGCAGGATACTCTAGTTTTTGTGGCAGGTGTTGGAAGTTAAGTTCCACATGGCAGACATGATTGTTTTTGTTTTGGAGGAGGACAATACCTTCCTTGCCTGCAGCTATTGCTGTGGGCTACAATGGTACTAGCCACAGGTGATATGCTTTTGTGATCGGCATATGCAAATCACCTGATTTTCACGGATTATACTGTGTTGTGCAAATTTTTGTTGTGCTAGGTGAGTGTTGTGCGTGTGTGTACAGAAGCCTCGATTAAAGATTATTATACTCAGAGTCCAGTGAACAGTTAACTCAAAGACGACTATAGCTGTCTTTTGAAAAAGTAAATATGACTGCCAAAGATATTCATCGACGTCTATGCTTTTTTTCCCCATGGGAGCTGCAGATCAAAGTCTTAATGCATCTTGTGTGTGAATGTCACACTTGTATGCAATACATTTCGTCCGACAAACATCGTAAGTGGATGATTATTTTGGTTTATGTTCTAAATCTGTGAATAAATATTTAAGTTATTATATATACGTATTACATATAAGTTAGTATAAGTTATTTTGTCATCAAATCTTTTTTCCTGTGTTGTTTCATAGAAGAAGAAAAAATATGCAGAAAAAGCTTGTATTCTCCGGTTTTTGATCAAAATATGTTCTACTGCGGCTTTATAAAGACTGGAAACATAGTTGACATAGTTTGAATATTTATATTTATGGTGTCTTGAAAGTTTAACAAAAATGCCCCAAAACTCTGGCGGTATAGAGCGCTCTTCTTCCCGGCAGTGAATGAGTTACTCAATTTACCATGACTGACACCTAGTGACCATTGAAGAAAATGACAAATCACATCTTTCAATGCTTCTTCCAATGCCTTATATTTGTATTTCAGGACTGTTTGCCATTTCCATGCCTGGAAATGCTTCATTTAGGCCAAAAATCTTTTGACTAATAGGCCATAGTCCACCACAAAACTGCAATGATGTATGGATTCATATATTTTTGAAAAACAGTGAAGCTGAAACGATTGTTTTAATTCAAAAATAAATAATAGAAAATAAAATAAAAGCAATCCGAAGAACACAATAAAAAAAGACAGATGCAATGGGAAAGACAAATAATCCATGTTTTCATAAAAGTACAATAACCCGGAGAGACTTGGCAACTGATAATTCACTTTGATGGTTCTTAATCTGGAGGAAAATAAACATTTAACCAGTTTCCATCAACAATTCCCCAGCCTGGTCTTAAGTAGCTGCAGTTGCCGTCTGTGAAGTGCGGAAGGTTTCTTTCACCCGGAAATTAATTTAGACATGCACGAGTAAAATAAAAACCAATTAATCCTCAACTAATCAGAAAGGAGATAGGATTGGCTGCTTCTTTTTTTCTTCCCCCTCTCTCGTGTGTTGTCAAAACTGTAATTACGATTTTATTGTAAGGCTGACAGTGCGTCAAATTACTTGCTCTCGAGCCGACAAAATGCCTCATTATGCCGTCTTTGTGTTGACAAATTTGGGATGATTGGCAAAGTACTTAAGGTAAGAAAAGACTATTTTACCATTAAGAGAACCTGTTCAGATGAAATGAAGCCATCCGCTTGAAACCACTCGTGTCTTTTGTTGCCCACAGATGGCAAAGAAAAAGAAAAATGAGTAGGTGACTGAATTAGGTTTGATCTTCGGCTTATCTGTCACTAAGATAGAAACTTTGCCCTCTTGGCTGCCACTGTGTCATTGAAGAGGATTATTGTCATTGATTATCATTGATGACTTTGTTGGTGTTGTCGAAATCTAGGGCAAGTCCCTCTCGGTATGGGCCATTTTTGATGAGTTTGACTAATTTTACAAGGCGCACAGAATCTTGTTTTCTAGGGCGATACAAACATGGTGTATAGCAAAAGAAAAAAGATTAGACTATCATCTTCCTTCAGAAGTAAAAAGTTTGTTTCTACCTTTTCCTTTGTTTCTTACCTTTCTTTCGTAATTAGCAGTAGAACATACATGGGCAAGTTTCAGCAAAATATCAGTTCTCAACAAAAAAAGGGAGAAAGGCTTTTTGTGAAAGGACACATTGACACAAATTTAGCCATATATATTTTGACAAAATATATAAACAATGTCACAACATATAAAACAGATGTTTTACATGAAAATAAGCATTTTTTTAAACAAATATAACACCATGAACTATTTACAATTTTCACATTTGTAACTGAAGTGTGTGTGTGTGTGTGTGTGTGGGTGAATGCATTCAAATTTCCCCTCAATGCTTAATCTCTTCAACGCTATCAACTTTGTGCCTTTTTACTTCCTGGTTGCTGTTTCTATGGTAACGTTGCAGGCGGAGTTCTTATAAAATACACTTTTTCTGTGTTAAAGCCGCACCAAACATACTCTCTTCTATTGTGGAGTTGCGTCATCACCCCTTTTTGCCTCTACCGGAAAAAAAACCTTAAAAGACGTATAAATATGTCTTAAATACGTCCTTGGTAGCTCATGTGTTAATATACAATATAAACAATATTGGACCGAGGCCTGACGCCGAGATACTCCACACTGAATATGTCATTCAGAAATTTACATTATACAGTATATCTGCACAAACTGCTTTCTATTTTCTACATAACTTTAAACCCTTCTGATACGTTTTTTTCATTTTTTAAGAAGAATGGAATAATCAGTGGTGTCAAAAGCCTGTTTGAGGTGAACAAAAATACTTACAAAAGATTATATATAATAATATAGAAATAGTATATTTCTTCAGTTAATTCCATAAGTGTCACTGATGTAGAGTGGTTGCTTCTCAATCCATACTGACTATTACTGTTTTTTGCGGCAAATTAGGTTGTGGAAAATCTTACAACATTACAAGAATAAAGTCAAAATATTATGGGAATAAAGTTTTAATTATAAGGAGAAAATTTACAAGAATAAAGCTGCAGGAGTATGAATTTTAAATATTATGAGGAAAAAGATATAATATAAAAAAGTGATAATTTTACAAGAATACAATGTTAATATTATGAGGAAAAATAAAAATGTAACAAAAATGTGCTGTAATAGCTGCCATATTATGAGAAACAAACAAAACAACAAATAAAGTTCTAATTGTTGGAAAATTAGTTTGCAGTGGTAGTTATGTCGGGAGAATAAAGTCAAAATATTAGACAGAAAAGTTGCATTCTAATGAAGGAATGTGGAAGAGAATAAACTCATAATATACAAAATATAAACATAGAAAGAAAAGATGGAAAGAAATACATAGAAATGGAAAGAAAATGTACTTTTTTTTAAAAGTTGAAATGCAAAAACAACCATTTTCTTTTGGTAATATTATGACTTTTCCCCCAACCTAATTTTCTAAAATTACAACTTTATTTAGTTTTGTTTCTCTTTTCTTCTTCTTTCCTTGTCGGTTTTTCCCTTCAGGGGTCGCCACAGCAAATCAATCTCCTCCATCCAACCCTGTCTTCTGCATCTGTATCTCACACCAACTACCCTCATGTCCTCCTTCACTACATCCATGAACCTCCTCTTTGGTCTTCCTCTATGCCTCCTACCTGGCAGCATCCTTCTACCAATATATTCACTTTTATCTGCAAGGCCTCTAACAGGTAATGTCCCTCTGATGTACTCCTTCCTGATCCTATCCATCCTGGTCACTCCCAGCATCCTCATCTCTGCTACCTCCAGTTCTGCTTTCTGTCTTTTCCTCAGTGGCTCTGTCTCATGTCTGGTCTCACCACAGTTTTGTATGCCTTTCCTTTCATTTTTTCAGTTTGTTTCTCATAATAAATAAATATGAATGAATACTGAAGGGCTTTAAAAATGCAATTTTAGCTGTGGCTGTTTTTTCGGGCCATGGGATTTGATTTGTAGTTTGTGTGTTGTGAGTTTCGATATCACACCTCATTGCCACCACAGTAAAGAATGGTTGATATCTCACACGCCTCCCTGCATGGACCACTCCTTAAAATCATTGGAGTTTGGTGGTACAGCATGTCTCAAAAAGGGAGTGACTATTGAGCATTACTGTACAGCACTGGGTACCATTAGGATGGCCTATAAAATGCCATCATTCGTTCAATGTTTCACAATGCCAAAACTAAGTGCAGTTTCCCAAGACTAGGCCATCGGCACGGCTGATGGCAGGAAGGCACCAAGATGCGGTAGCCGGGCGGATGGGAGTCTCTCCCAGTAAAAAATCTGAATCCCAGTATCGAAATCTGCACTATCATCCCAATGAACTTCAAAAGAAATAGCTCAAACTCGTGGTTGCTATCCAAAACAAGGTCAGGTCTGCTTTCCGACTGGGTTGTCATGGTTACATTATTACTAACAGTCCCACGTCCCAGTTTCCGGTACAAGACTCTCAATCATAACGGCAACTTAAGAACAACACTTGCCGAGTGACAGCCTCCCCGAGAGACGATTGAGCAACGGGCGGCACCTTGATTAATGCCGAGCGCCTTCCCTCCCAACTTGTCAGGCTGATTAAAGGCGCGACTGCCACAGCTGCCAGGGCTGCAGAGGGACGTGCCGGTTACACTTGTAGGACTTTTGGGTGGCTCACTTGAGCAGCGTGTCGTCATTGCGAGGGCGGGGCTGTTATTTATTGAACATGGGCCCTTGATGATGAAGGCTGCGGTGAGCAAGTCTAATTGTTAATATTCATTGCTGCCGGGCACAGAGGAGAAAAATATTTCAAAGACAACCTCGGACAGATTAGAGGGATTCTTCCCTCTGTTTTTTATTCATTTTTATTTGATTCCTTTTTTTTCCATTCATGTGATGATGTTTGGATTTGGAATGGAACACACTGGACATCCATGGATTAGGATTTAGTCTCCTAAGACCCGGACTCTTACAAGGCATGCATTTTTATTTTCTCTTTGATATTTAGGCTAATTGGGACCTGATGAGTGTAAACACAAAGAATTATCTTTTTACATGATGTAGTTTCTGAGAAAAATGATTTCACATATCAGGACATTTGTTTTAAATTTGAGTGAACACAGTAACGTCACAACAAGTAATGATGTGCAAAACTTTATTTGTTGCCTGAACACATCATCATTTTCTTCCGAGTGCAAAAACAAAATTCAAAGCAACAACTTGTGCCCCTTTACGCAAGTCACATGAAGTGCTGCTAACAGTTGATATAAAAGATATAAAGATATAAGACATAAAGATATATATATATATATATATATATATATATATATATATATATATATATATATATAAAACAAGTAAACCTTCAAAAATATTTTTCATTGCTACTGTTGAACTGTTCATTTCAATTTGTGAACATGGCGTGAAACGTGAAACTTGCACACCAAAAGTGCTCCAACATTTTTTCATGCCTATGAGAAAATATTTTAATATGAGGAAAAAAAGAGAAAATATTTTAATCGAAAAGGTTCATACCTATGGATGAAAGGCAGTGTAACAGTTGTGATCTGCCTGTAAGCAGAGGAACACCTTGCACTCCACTTTTCCCTGAGCATCCTTTTGCTCTGCATTGTGATGTGTTCTTTGAGTGTACCACTTGTGGCAGACGTGCATTAGCCTTAGCCCTTGGACTGAAACTTCTGTGTCATCTTCCTGCTCTGAAAAGTCAGAGTTGTCATTGTCTCTCTGAGCCAAGAAGATCATGGCCACTTCCATGCAGAATTGAAGGAACTGCATGATGTTCTTCTTTGGTGTGCCATTCAGAGTGAGGTCTTTACGGTACAGTTGCCAGCTGTTGGCTAAAGCCAGATCGGTAAAGTGCATCAGCATCCGCAGTGTCCATTTTTTGTACGGACACTCATTCGATAGTAGCTCATCATTCTACCACAAGGTCAACTCCGCCCATCTTGGAGTTGTATTCATGGATAGCACGTGGTCGAGAGATGGTCACGTACCGTTTCAGTTTCTTGTCCCATCTCTGGCACGTGTCTTCTGGCTCTTGAGTATGTACAATAGACATCATCAACACGGGTTTATTGTCAAACCACTTGGTGACACAAATGTTTCCATCCAGATTGGTAACTTGTGCTGAGGTCCTCTTCCATTTTTTTTCATGGCCTTGTCACTTGGCAACTGGATTCCTCATAACTGTACCAGTTATATACACCTGCTTCTTCATCATGTGTTCCACTGCCTGGATTGATGGGAAGAATCCATCACAGTACCCATTTGTATTAGGATGAAGAGTCTGAGACAGACGATCGATCACCAAGCTTCCCAAACCCAGATTCCCTGATTCTTCAACTTGATCCGTCTGCACTTTGATAAAGCTCAAAGTCCAGTACTATACCATCTGATGTTGCACAAACAAAGTTTTTGATGCCAACTGGGTTTGGTTTCATCGGCAGATATTGGCAAGTTCCTGTGAATGGAATCATCTGTTCATCAATGGTAATGCACTGCGGCCGAGCCTGAGATTTGCAGCCTTTCAGAATGCGGTTGAGGAAAGGCCTCACCTTCCAGAACTTGTCACACTCTTTCAGATCTTCTGGAACATCCTCATCAATGAGCACTTTGAGTGATCTTCTCAGTCGGAAGAATCTGTCATGTGTGAACTTTTCAGTGATGGCAGGGAATCTCAAGGATTTAGACATCTTGATTGCAGGATATGGTACACAAGACATCAAAATACGGCACGGCATGCGGCACCCGGAAGCGCTGACACTGCAACTGGCTAAAGAACATCTCCTGGTGAGTCATTGTTTATCGTGCTGCCCTAGGTTTCCGTGGATCTCAGAAGTGTATTCTCTACAGGCATCTTGTCTGTAAGTCTTGTTCCTTCCTATCCTACACTCTAGCTACTTTTAGTTGCTAACACAACGCCGTTTCTACACTCCACTGGAGCCCTTGCGTGTAAGTCCCTGTGTTTGCTAACCACACTCTACTACTCCTACTACTACTACCATGGCCCCACTCACCTCTACTTCCGGCCAGCCTCAACATCACCGACTCTGCTCTGTCCTGTCTCCAGTCGTACCTCACCAATCGTCAACAGTTCGTGCAGATCAATAGATGACATCAATAGCTCCTTCTTCATAGCCCCTTTACCTCAAGGTGTTCCCCAAGGTTCGGTGCTTGGTCCTCTTCTCTTCATCCTCTACATCCTTCCATTTGGCAATATCATTCGTCGTCATGGCCTCAATTTCCACAGCTACACGATGATATTCAGCTTAACATCTCCACCACCTCCATCAACTCCAACATCTACTCCACCCTCACCGACTGCTTAACTGGCATCAAAACCTGGATGGAACACAATTTCCTCAAACTTAACAGTGACAAAACAGCTATTATCATCATTGGTCCCAAAAACATCACAACATCCACACTTAACTTCTGTCTCCAACTCGACAGCGCCACCCTCATTCCATCCCCGCTCATCCGCAACCTTGGTATCCTCCTGGACCCCACCCTTTCTTTTGAACTCTTCGTCAAACAGTTAACCTGGACAGCATTTTTCCATCTTAAGAACATAGCCCGACTCTGTCCATCACTTTCATTCTCTGCTGCTGAATCCCTAATCCATGCATTCATCGCAACCAGAATGGACGACTGCAACAGTGTTCTTTACGGTACAACATCCAAAACCCTCAACAAACTACAATATATTCACAACTCCGCTGCCCGCCTCCTCACCTCCACCCGCTCCCGTCAACACATTACCCCTGTCCTTAAAAACCTCCACTGGCTTCCCGTCCCCCAACGTATCCATTTCAAAGTCCTCCTCATCACCTACAAAGCCCTCCATGATGACCCCTCCATATCTCACAGACCTCCTCCATCCCCTTCGCTCCTCAGACTCCAACCTCTAAACATGTATATGAGCAAGAATCAGCCATGACATTTGTTTGAATTTTTTACCTGGTCGACTTTTGGATTGGGAGGAGCCATCTGAATGTTTTGGGTGGGTTGTCAGCCATCTTGAATTTTACATGCTTTGTTACACTCTTCTTCCACCACTAGGTGGCAGTTTAACATCCTCATAAGTGGTCGCCAGGTCCTTGTAGTCCAAAATGTAACATTGTCATCTTGACAACCAAAAATGTGATGTTCACACATGTGGACTAGATTTAAAAACCTTATGGGGTTCTGGGAAAGGGTACATATACTTACCTAACTTGCTCAGTAAGGGGTTCCTTGGGGTACAGAAACAATACTTATTGTTGGGGATGTTCCGAGCCATTGGCCACCCATCAATATCAGCAGATTTCCTTAAAACGCAGGGTAGCCAACATCCATGCTGAGCCGACAGCAGACGCACTTTGTCCCGTATTGTCATGATGATCAAAACTAGCCTGTAAAACCTAATGGATTCAGTGTGACAGCTTGATACATTCGAAGCCAATCAACTCCAGTGTATTTGATCATTCCCTCATCAAACGTATTGCCGTTGTTGATCTGTCACTGCTGGCAGCCATCTAGCTAGCGAGCTAGCTAGCTACAGTTATCCGCCAAGCTTCTCATCTTTGGATCAAATGTGACTTTTAACCACAGTGACATTTTGTTTTTAAAACAATAGTTAGTTCAGAGCTCGTTTTTGTCCCAACCGGAAAGCTACAAGTGGATGTCGCGTTAATGGGGTACATGCTAACTTCTTTAAGCGTCTCTGACCAATTTTACTGTCTTGTTATTATACTCATTATGGCTAGATACCATACCAGCTGATTGAATATCTGTTGAATTCAAACTTTATACCTTTAAAGTACCTTTAAAGGCGATGGCCATAATGTTGGAGTGAAGGTGTGCTTAGTCAATAAAGTTGTGTACAATTTAAATGTTGCCAGTCACAAATAAAACACAAATCGCTGATAGCTCTAAGAGTGATGAAGGTTAGAGACTCCTGCAACCTGGACACTCAATTTACTATAATTAATGATAGTTTAATGAGAGATTAATGATAATATATTATCACTTGTGGATAATTGGTATCGGAATTTTTGCAGCATAAAACCTTGATCGGAGCATCTTATTACTTATTATACTTTTAGGTATCCAGGGCCTTGTTATTATGGAATACCAGTTCCACTTCCACCTGCGAGGACTGTTTGGGGTTCTACCCAAGCTCACCATGCAAACAGACTCAATGATAGATACAAGCGGGAGATTGGCGGGGAATACCCCATGAGATAGAAATCTGTTCTTCCTGTACTTCCAGCAGACGTTGTAGGACAGGGGTGCTCATTAAGTCGATCGCGATCTACCGGTCGATCGCGGAGGTGGTACTGGTCGATCGCTGGTCGATCGCGGCGTGACATTAAAAAAATATCATCCTAGCATCAATGCCGTCACTTGATTGATATACAGGGCAGCCATTCAGATGACAACTGAATGTTGCCCTTCGGGTGACCAATCAAATCAAACAACGTCTCTAAGTGCAGCAGAACTTACGATGTCAGCCTATCATCCATCCCCGTTACTTGATTGACATACAGGACAACCAGTCAGATGACAACTGAATTTTGACCTTTAGGTCACCGCTCATGCGTAAACAACGATGCAAAGGGTACATATACTTACCTAACTTGCTCAGTAAGGGGTTTCTTGGGGTACAGAAACAATACTTATTGTTGGGGATGTTCCGATCCATTGGCCACCCATCAATATCAGCAGATTTCCATAATACGTGCTTAAAACGTTCCTTAAAAAGTTCCTTAAAAAGTTCCTTAAAAAGTGCTAAGCTAGTCGGCGAATTGCGTCAGATTTTAAGCCCTCGCTAAAGTTTATGGTCACTAAAATGAGTGAAGGAGCTGGACCAAGTAAAAAGGCAAAAACATATCACTTCCATACGGAATGGGAGGTGGACTTTTTTTTCACAATGTCTTTTTCGAAGTGCGTTTGCCTGGCTAACCTGGCTATCAGCAGCTACTGTCTGGACTATGCATCCCTGGCTGATTCAATTCAGTGCAAGTCATCAAAGTAAACTCAGGTAATTACAAAAAATGTTAATAGTTAATTATGTGTGTTTTGCAATATTGGCTCATTTGGTTATGTAAGGTACATCAACATACATTGTACGTACAAATAATCCTCAATACATTTGAAAATAAATAGATGTTTTGCATTTTTGTAGTGGGTAGATCATTTTGACTCGGTCATTTTAAAAGTAGCTCCCATGCTGAAAAAGTGTGAGCACCCCTGTTGTAGGATGTGGAAAATGTTGATTTGCTTGGGAACATACCCGTACCTGTTGGACACTGGAAAAGGAACACACACTTACTTTACGTTTGGGGTACATGAATTACCCGAATTGAGTACTGTACCCTTCGGAATCCAGTGGCTCGTAAATGGTACTGCTAGTGAAAAGGTAGAGGTACTTTGTATTCTGGGGTACATTGTTGAAGGTTTGTTTGTAGGTTTGTACTTTGTACCACTTCTGGATTATATCCCTACACTCGTACAGTTGACCTTTCCGGGGACCGATGATTCATTATTTGGGTGATTCCTTCAAAGGTCCTATTTCTGTACTTGAGTTTGGGAACATATTTCAACCTGGGTTGGTCCTGAAAAAGTTTTTTTTTTGTCCCTATTTCTCGCAGGTAATTTTACTTTTTAGTCTCCAGTACCTTTCAGCGTGGTACACTTAAAGGTACCACTCGAACCGAGTTACTTTGAAGGTTTATAGGTTGGACCAGTTCTGGATTTTATCCCTACACTTAAAGTCTACCTTTATGGGGACCAGTTTGGAAACATACCTGTACCTGTTTGGATCCTGAAAAAAATCCTGACTTATTTCTTTCTTTCACAGATCATTTTAGCTTTTAACAGCCAGTGGCTTTAGGGGTGCTATCCTAGGTGTAATGGGAGCATAAGTATTACTTTTTGGTCCCTTGTCTTGTCCCTTGACATGATGGGAACACACTGTACGTTACCTGTATGTTTTTGACTGTGGAATTGGCATCTGGGTTGTACTTCGATGGTGGCACCCTTAAAGACACGGTGTGGGCCAGTAAACAGGTGGGAGGTAAAGTAATGACAATGCTCAGGGCCTATGAATGATAGGGGCTGAAGAAAATAGTAAAATGGTTGGGCCTGTGGTTTTTTTCACCGATCCCAAATCCCTGGTTGCTCCCCCGAGGTAAAGTACAACTTCTGTGTTGTGAACTTTTATATAACTACCTGTACCTTTTTAGATCTTAGGAAAAAAAGACATTGGAGTCTGATAATTATCCCAATTGGGGACTCCATTGGGGACCCCTATTTCTTTCTGTGTTCACTTTGAATGTAGGGGTGGTACCCTAAAGGTATGGCTTTCATACCTTAAGCACTTACCTATGCTTATTACCTTAGAGCCCAAAAAGAGCCCACTGATTGTACGGTGTTTTGTGTGGAAATGGATCCTTCCTGACAGTATTGTGGTTAACAATTACTGTGGAGGGTCAGCACCCACTCTGGGGGATGAAGTGAACAGAAAACTTCTCCTGTCCGTGGAGTGTTTTGGTCGGGCTGCAGTCTACCGAGACGCCTCCTGGCGCTCCAGCTGGCTGCTCAGTGACTGTGCAGAAGCCACAGTCACAAGTCTCCTGTTAGTCGCACGACATACCCTGGGAATCTTCCTGATCTTTCAGACCCCCACATCCCTCCACGGTGAGCCCACTCAGGCTTTCTAATTCATGTCCTCTGATAGCAGTGGAGGTGGAAGAAGCGGGGATAACAGACTGACGCTGAGGCGGGCAGACAGCGAAAGGCAGATGGACTGTGAGTGAAAGCGTGACTGTGACATTCCTGCTGGGTGGTAGGGGGGTACATGGCAGGGTGGGTGGGTTATCAGTGGCGGACAGAGACACACACGTCCATCCATGCACACATAAACTTGACTTTTACCTTTATCGGCTCATCTCTGATTGTTTAGTCCCATCCCTGAGGTCACACTCTAACACTTGGGTGCAGTTGGTGCCAGGTAAATGGTGGGTGTCATCGTGGCGGAGATCATGAGCGGAAGTGTCTGTCTGCCGCCCCACCGCCGTACGTTCCTCTCTTCTGCAATAACAACACACACCCTACACCCCCCCCCCCCGCTGGGACACAAACATTAAAGCGCTTTCTCATAATGAGGGAAAGTACAGAGGAGAAACCCAAACTGTGCAAACACACGTGCACAAGCGGGGACGAGGGGGGGTGGGGGGTGGGCGCACACATGCACGTCGGAACCCGTCCCTTTGTTACGTAAAGGTTATGTAAAAGGGCATGAATATTAAACAGCATGATAGTGCTTGGCTGTCATCAAAAAGTCTACGGTCGCATTAGCATTTGGGACCAACCTCTGACACCCCACCTTTAGGGTTCACACAACACAAATGTGAGGGTGAGCTCCTTTCACCTTATTAGACTCAGCATGTGTGTGGGTATGTGTGTTTGTGTCAACATGTCCTGGCATTTAAAGAAGGAACCGGACAGAGTAGAGCGAGAGAGAGAGACTCCCGCGTTTATTCAATTAGAGCCGCTAATGCATCTCATGTCAGCCAGGAGTGTGTTATTGACGAGCCCGTCCTCCCAGCATCCTGCAGTCTGCTATGTGGTGCATTCAAGCACAGTGGATATTGGACAGTAGCCGCACGGAAATATGGAGCAATTAAACGGAATGATGGCAATAGTAGCATCTCCAGAGAACAAGTCATAACGTGGATTGTAGCCTAACATTAATGGATCACTGTAGTGATTATAGCAGGCGTGTGACACTGATGTTGGGGCTGTTATTATTGTTGTCATGATGGTAGTTGCCATGCTTTTCTATCTGCTTAGGTGTAAAAAAAACTACATTGCTTTTACATTTTCCGTCAATAAAAAAATATGGAATATTAACTTAAAAAAAATATTAATAATAATGTAGTTAGAATGTTGTATTCTCATATTAAACGATGCCAAAAGTTCAGAAAATTAGGTTTGCACATTTGGAAGTTTGGGCTGGCTCAAAACGCTCTGTTTCAGTGGGCGTTGCAAACCTGGGGTTTTGTGATGTCACACACAAGCAGGCTTCCTAATATGGGCGTGTCTGAAAGCGAGAAATGCTTGCTGCCCTCCCCCGAGCTCTGCTTCTGTGTTGACAGTGTTAGCAATAGCTCCCAGGAAGTGTTTCTTTGGGTGTAAGGGAATGGTACTTTTGTTTACAATTCCTAAAGACACCACCATCAGGCACAAGTGGTTGGACTTCCCTGATTTTGATTCCCTACCAGCAAAAGATAAATATTTAAATCTGTCAACAGCATTTCACACTGGACTATTTTGTGAACATGGGCCACTATGCAGCTGGACTAGCCGACAAACTTGGTGAAGCCTGATGCCTTTCCAACATTAATTGGTCGTGTGGAAGAGTCAGAAGAGCAAGTAGTCAGTAACAATTTATCGTGTTTAAGTCACTGTGTTTAAGTCATGGAACAGGGTACGGGGGTTGCTAATAGCCATTTCCCACAACAATCAGTGGCGCTTCCCGGGTTTTTTAAAAACCGATAGTCCCGCAAAAAACTTGTAATGACCACATCACACAGTACCCATGCTGGGGAAAACCGAAAATGCTAAAGCTAATTACCATTGAGAGACGTCTTGAAGTAACCTCTTTTCTTGGGAAACCGTCCAGTTTCTACTTCTGGATCGGTTTCGGGATCCAACACATATGGCTGTATGTTAAAAGAGGACATTTTAAAAAGATTAATCTCTATTTATTGTCAACTCCTATACTATTTACCAACTCATATAAAATTCGGTTCGGCAGCTATCTGGAAGTCCTCCTGAGCACTTGGGAGTGTGACTACCCACAGCGGAGTGGGCGTGCCTGGAGGTGGGCCGTGGTGGAATATATTAAAACAGATTGTTAAAACAGTATAGCTGAAGTAGGTACAGAATCTAAAAAGCTTTCTGTGCTGGTTATTGTGTGTAGCTGCTCTGTAGGAGTCCACAACTCAATACAGAAAGCTCAGGGCAGAAAAATGAGCATAATGGGTCCCCTTTAACTTTTAAAACGTGAAACGTGAAAATGAGTAAACGGTTCAGAGGTAATGCTGCTTCTCGTATCACCATGTTAGCTTGTATGTAAAAGTAGGCTGTTGTTGTTAACAAACTGATCATACCTGTACTGGATTCAGGATCAGTTTTAATTCTAATAGTTAATAATACATGTTATCATTGGTGATTATCTTCATTAATAGTGTCTTTTGAAAAACTTGCAATAGTACTGTTTACCATGCAATTAACATGTGTCTTGGTCAACATGTACACAGCTGTAAATAGTGTATAAAACACAGAGATATGTATTACCTTGATTTTGCACTTTCTCTGCTCTTGTGTACTTTTGTACTCTGCTTTTGTAAACCTGGAATCTCCCCTTGTGGGACTAATAAAGGCACAACTTATAGCTTATCTTATTATTATGTTCATTCATTCATTCATTTTCTACTGCCTATCCTCGCGGTTGTGGGGGTGCTGGAGCCTATCCCAGCTGTCTTTGGGCGAGAGGCGGGGTACACCCTGGACTGGTGGCCAGCCAATCACAGGGCACATATAGACAAACAACCATTCACACTCACATTCATACCTATGGACAATTTGGAGTGGCCAATTAACCTAGCATGTTTTTGGAATGTGGGAGGAAACCGGAGTACCCGGAGAAAACCCACGCATGCACGGGGAGAACATGCAAACTCCACACAGAGATGGCCGAGGGTGGGATTGAACCCTGATAGCTGTGAGATCTGCCCGCTAACCACTTCACCACCGTGCAGCCCTTTTTATTATGTATGTATTTTTATTTATTTTCCTTATTTTGGTCAAGCTGCTGTGCCTGTCTAAAAACCTGCTGGCAGTTATGACTGCGTTGTGTCATCCATGCGTGTGAAATCCACCAGTCTGCAGCATCATGTAAAAGCCTTTTTATTTCCAAATCCGTGGTATGCTTCACTTGCCGTGTGTGTTCTCTTTACATACATATCATTGAATTTCCAAGACACACTGTAACAAGGATCTTCTTAATTCAGGCTGCCGGCACGCTGAAGCTTTCAATAAAACATGAAGCTGGTGTTGTGAAAAGGTCTGAAGATCATTGTTACACTTATTACAATGTTGAAGTCGAGAGACTCATCTCTCCTGCTGGGAGAACATAAACAGACAATTTATAAACAGTAAGTGCTATAGTGGGCACTTGCGTTTGGCTCTTTCAGCGCTCCCACAGCTCTCCATTTTATTTTCCCCTTTCTTAGACTGACAAAGGTATAGTAGGGTATATGCTGTACATTTGCTTCTTTTTATCTGCATTTAAAAATAATAAAAAGCATTTAAAAATAAAAAAAATATATCATTACATATTTGAATGCAGTGTATTTCATATGCATTTGAAAATTACATTAACTATGTTTTGAAAATGTATTTTTTCATTATGTTAGTTATTTTATAGTATTAACCTTCTGAAATACATTTTCCACATGTACAATCCAGGTTTTGAGAATGAAATATAAATGTTCAGAATGTCTGGTGCCCTAGTTTTTAATGATAGAAATTTGTATATAATCCAGAATGTGATGAAGAGTAATAAGATGAGTAGTCCCTCTTTGTCATGAATGTGAACCTAGTCCCTGAAACACAGTTTCCACTGCATTTCAGCCCTGCCACAAAGGGACCAGCTGACTTGTTAGTGATTTTCTGGTGAGAGTGTTTCCAAAGACTGGAGAAGATTCTCCCAATTGATTGAGAATAACAGCTTTCCTCTGTTAACCATGGTTACCTGCGAGCAAAGTCGTCATTGCTGAGCACAAAAAGGGCTTCACAGGCAAGAATATTGCTGCTGGTAAGATGAAACCTAAACCAATTTATGTGATCATTAAGAACTTCAAGGATAGGTCAATTGATGTGAAGAAGGCATCATGGTGCCCAAGGAAGTCTAGCAAGCATCTGGACTGTCTCCTGAAAGTTGATTCAACTGCAGGATCGGGGTACCACCAGTGCAGTCCTTGCTCAGGAACGGTAGCAGGCGGACGTGAGTGCATCTGCATGCACAGTGAGGACAAGTAAAGACTTTCATAAGATGGCTTAGCGTCAACAACGGCACATAGAAGCCACTTCCCTCTAGGAAAAACATCAGGGACAAGACTGTTATTCCACAATTTTTGTTTTCTCTGATGACCCCCTTTCTAATTGTTTCGAGCTTGTCCAGAGAAGAAAAGGTAAGCACTACCTTCAGTCCTGTGTCACACCAACAACACAGCATCCTGAAATCCTGTCAATTGCATACACAAAGGGGTCCAAAAGGGCGATGTACGTAAAAATGTACATTTTACCCAAACCTGACACCAGCACAACATATGAAAGACATATTTTGGACGTATGGACGACACAGGAAGTTTGTCTTGTTATCTGAAAAAAAACGTAAGCACCCTCAGAGTTTGTTTGATATGATATAGAACCTCTGCGGCAGGTCTCCAGCTTGAGACGTAGTCTCTCCAAAGTGTCCTGGGTCTTCCTCAAGGTCTCCTACCGGTCGGACATGCCTTGAACACCTACCTCCCCAGGGATCCGTCCAGGAGTCATCCTGACCGGGTGCCAGAGCCAACTCATCTGGCTCCTCTCAGTGAGGAGGAGAGCCCAGCCACCCAGTGGACAAAACTCATTTTGGCCGCTTGTACCGATCTTGTCCATTCGGCCACTACGTGACCAATCCCAGTTTTAGAGAGTGTCTTTGGCCACCAACATTGTTGTGTGACGTCCAGCACAAGTCGGGAGCGCTTTGCTTTGCACTGAATGTTGAAAGTTTTCCGAATTCCCAGCTGTCCTGAATGCAGCATCATGCTGACAGTTGAGTGAAGCGTAAATACGGAGGGAACGGTTCCGAATGGTGCCACCAACAAATGCAAGGTAATGTTCTCTATGACATGGCTACTTTGAACGTATACTAATGCAATACTCTGCACTCAAGTCATCCTTTCGAGGAGATAATGGCTCTGCATGCAGATGAGGACATCTCAGCGACAGATAATGTCGGAGGTCAACTGGTTCATGAAGTGGTGCCAAAAGAAGAGGGCGGGCGGAGAGATAAATGAAAACGTGGTCGAGGTTGAAAATGCCACATCAACACGTTCCATTGTCCAGAGAGACAGCGGCGTCATTTCCATGCATAAAAGACACCCACCGGGACCCAAATAGCACCAGGGACTTTTTGCATGAAAAGTGTCGCTAAGTGGATTATTACAGGCTCTTAAAAGCAAATATTGAAGCAAACAGGTGCATCCACTTGAGCTTTTTTGGATTCTCAGTGGCAGACTTCAAAAAGACGTTGAAAGGTATTGATTGAAAAGAAGGACTAAGGCGATTGTACGCTCCAAAGGAGGAAAGAAAACAGCAAGGACTTGTTTTTTTTCTCTCCCACCTCAGTTAATCCGATGTGGAGCAAATACATTGGTTAAGCCATTGTCAGAGCTGGAAGTGTATTTATTAGTGTGTATTATTATTGTACTATATTACTAATATAAGTGTATTTATTTGAGAGTTTGTTCTCTGCTTATTATGCCATATCGGCAGTGGGGGTCATTTTCATCCTGCAGTGTGTTTTTTTTTATCGGTGTATTATTTATTACATTTATTAATTATTATTACTCATGATAAAAAAAATTAACCAGTTAAAAAATTGCAAGAATTTACCTTTTGATCTTAAGGAGGTTCTAAGCAGAGTTTCAAGTCAGTCAAGTCAGGTCGTCTGTCATGATCTCATAATGGCAAAGGCAAAAAAAGCTTTCTCTCTTTAAACCTGGTCATATTACGGAGCTGCATAAGCACGGCCCCTTGCAGTGCGCCACCATGCTGGTCATTTGAAACTTCCTCAAAGATTTCTTATGGAACAAGAAAGTTGCAGGATCCCATCGGCTCTCCGTCCTGGGCCCAAATGAAGCCCAAATTATAACCATCAGACGGCATCTGCAAAAGAAGGCTTTTAAGAAGAAAAAATGTCTCCTAAGGCCTCGTCTCCTTCAATGACATAAAATTGCCCCTTTGGAATTTGCTTGAGAGCATTGACGAGAACATTGATGATCCTTGTGGCTTCCGATGTTACCGGCATGACAAGGTCATCCCATTTGCAGGGACCGCCATCATGATCCTTCGGTTGAACAATGGAGCTTCAGGTTGTGCAGGGGCGTCAAACGGCAGGAGATCACCCTATCCCACTGGGGGTTTTCAGAATGTCACATACTGAGAATAATGGACACATCCATAAACAGCCCTGCACAGTATTCACAGTGCAAGTATTCACAGCGCTTCACTTTTTCTACATTTTGTCATGTTACAGCCTCATTCCAAACTGAATTAAATTAATCTCTTACCTCAAAATTCTACACAAAATACTCCATTATGACAATGTGAAAAAAGGTTTTTTTTGACATGTTTTGAATTTATTAAAAATAGAAAACAAAAAAATCACATTTACATAAGTATTCACAGCCTTTGCCATGAAGCTCAAAATTGAGCTCAGGTGCATCTTTTTTCCACTGATCATCCTTGAGATCTTTCTACAGCTTAATTGGAGTCCACCTGCAGTAAATTCAGTTGATTGGACATGATTTGGAAATATAATAACTGTCTATATAAGGTCCCACAGTTGACTGTGCATGTCAGAGCACAAACACCAAGCATGAAGTCAAAAGAACTGTCTGTAGACCTGCGAGACAGGATTGTCTTGAGGCACAAATCTGGGGAAGGATACAGAAACATTTCTGCTGCTTTGAAGGTCCCAATGAGCACAGTGGCCTCCATTATTCGTAAATGGAAGACGTTTGGAACCACCAGGACTCTTCCTAGAGCTGGCCGGCCTTCTAAACTGAGCGATCGGGGAAGAAGGGCCTTAGTCAGGGAGGTGACCAAGGCCCCGATGGTCACTCTGTCAGAGCTCCAGCGTTCCTCTGTGGAGAGAGGAGAGCCTTCCAGAAGGACAACCATCTCTGCAGCAATCCACCAATCAGGCCTGTATGGTAGAGTGGCCAGACGAAAGCCACTCCTTAGTAAAAGGAACATGGCAGCCCGTCTGGAATTTGCCAAAAAGCACCTGAATGACTCTCAGACCATGAGAAACAAAATTCTCTGGTCTGATGAGACAAAGATTGAACTCTTTGGTGTGAATGCCAGGCGCCATGTTTGGAGGAAACCAGGCACTGCTCATCACCAGGCCAATACCATCCCTACAGTGAAGCATGGTGGTGGCAGCATCATGCTGTGGGGATGTTTTTCAGCAGCAGGAACTGGCAGACTAGTCAGGATAGAAGGAAAAATGAATGCAGCAATATATAGAGATATCCTGGATGAAAACCTGCTCCAGAGCGCTCTTGATCTCAGTAGACTGGTCATGTACCTTGACCATATAGACAGTAGACATTAGCACACAGCCAAGATCTCAAAAGATTGGCTTCAGAACCACTCCGTGAATGTCCTGGAGTGGCCCAGCCAGAGTCCAGACTTGAATCCGATCGAACATCTCTGGAGAGATCTGAAAATGGCTGTGCACAGACGTCTCCCATCCAACCTGATGGAGCTTGAGACTTATTGCAAAGAAGAATGGGCAAAACTGCCTAAAGATAGGTGTGCTAAACTTGTGGGATCATATTCAAAAAGACTTGAGGCTGTAATTGCTGCCAAAGGTGGATCAACAAAGTATTAAGCAAAGGCTGTGAATACTTATGTAAATGTGATTTTTTTGTTTTTTATTTTTAATAAATTCAAAACATGTCAAAAACCTTTTTTCACATTGTCATAATGGAGTATTTTGTGTAGAATTTTGAGGTAAGAGATTAATTTAATTCAGTTTGGAATGAGGCTGTAACATGACAAAATGTAGAAAAAGTGAAGCGCTGTGAATACTTTCCGGATGCACTGTTTCTGATTCCTCTTTGAAAAATATTTCAAATGTATATGTAACGCATCCTTTAGTTTTTCTGTTTGGACACCCCCCATAATAAGAACTTCCACTGCACACTATCTGTACTGTCTCTTTGTAGCTTTATATATAACAACACTAAGTGGTGGAACACACATTGTTTTTTTCCATCATCGTTTAATTAAAGTTAATATCCAATTGTGATTCTATTACAGTACGCGGTTATTAATTTAGGATGTGGACAGGAGCGGGTAATTGGGCGGCTGTGCTTGGATGGTTGGATGGGTCGGTCCTAGTCCTGGAAAGTGGAGCTCAGAGAAACTCATTAAAAAAAAAAGCAAGCTCAATGCTGCATTATGCAGCCTTTTCTGCGGGAAAGTGTTTCATTACGTGGGGTAGAAATCGCATTGACAAGCAGTTAGCTTGCGTGGTTTGCACAACATCAGGACCTAATAAGATCCAGTCTCGATTAAAAAATAGGTATTTCTAAAGTTGAAAACTTCAACAATTGTGTAGAAGAAGCCGCTGGCACCAGAGCCGGAATTTGGACCCCTGATTTACACAACCTCTTCAGTAGCGCCTTCTAGAGAGTGAGAAATACGACAATGTACCATTGTCTGATTAACATATCTGCTACACAAATTTCAAATCTGTACTATTACTACTGGTTGGCATTGTTGACAGGCTGCCGTGTGGGCATATATGTTATATTTTGGTCAACTGTATGTTGAATTCACCAATTACACGGTACTTGATTACCTGACTCACTCACTCACTTTTACTGAATCATTTGGAGGACTACTTTTTACTTTTACTTGAGTCATACTTGAGTCGTAAGAGTAGTCATATTTGAGTAGTTTTTGGTTAGTCTACCCATTTGAACTTCCGGTTTCTGTACAGTACTTCCTGCGGTGTTTATTGTCTCAATTGTCAATGTAACATTGCTGACACCTAGTGACCTGTGTAACATACTACATATCATCACAATGTCTTGAAATTTGTCTTCTGAATGCCTTATGTTTCTATTTTAGTTCTATTCAAAGGGACCAGTAAATGTTGTATTCTCATGTTAAACGACGCCAAAGTGTCAGATAATAATATTTGTACATTTGGAAGTGAGCCCTGAAAGAAGTTTGGGATGGGTCTGAACGCTAGTTTTTACAGACTTTTTTCTAACAACGAGTTCTGCTGACGTCAATGTGATCTGGACTTTCGGGTGAGCCACCCTGGACTATTTTTTTGGTACATGGAATGTAGCGTAATCCCTCATTTTGTTTATCACGGTTGATGTCAGCTGTCTTCGGGTGAAAGGCAGGGTACACCCTGGACTGGTGGCCAGCCAATCACAGGGCACATATAGACAAACAACCATTCACACTCACATTCATACCTATGGACAATTTGGAGTGGCCAATTAACCTAGCATGTTTTTGGAATGTGGGAGGAAACCGGAGTACCCGGAGAAAACCCACGCATGCACGGGGAGAACATGCAAACTCCACACAGAGATGGCAGAATTGGTGGAATTGAACTCCGGTCTCCAAGCTGTGTGGCCTGTGCGCTAACCACTCGGCCGCTGTGCAGCCAGCAAAATATCAGTTCTTAACAAAAAGGGAGAAAAAATTAGGAGTGGCATTTTAATAACCAATTCACCGGTCCATTATTTATTTAGTTTTGATTAATCGATCAATCGGATTTAAAAAATCTTAATCTTTACTCAAAAATGAAAGATGTGAACTGTCAGTGTAAATAATATTGAATGAATATGTTGTTAAAGTATTGTTGAATAATAACAAATGTCAAATAAATGTAACAATAAAATAAGTAAATAATGCGAGTACATCATCACCTCTTTTTGCCTCTTGCACAAAAAAACCATAAAAGACGTATAAATATGTCTTTGGGATCAGTCGTTCGGGTTCGGTAATGAGTTCATGAGCTTTCGATAGTGTTGTCCCTTGAGAAGATGAAAATAGCGGCTGAAATTTTGCCATCTCCAGCAGAAGAAAGTAGTTGGTTCTCAAACACGGCCACTTGCCTAATAAAGGTCTAATTGACTAAATTCACTTAATTATTGAGCACCATAGTATATGTTCTGCTAATTTTCTTTAACTGCCCCCAGCAGTAAAGATAAAAACAATAAAGGAGTATTAGTATAATGTCAACCATTACAGTAAATTGTGATGGTCGTGTTTCAGCACCCCTGCGAGTTTTCCCAAAGTTTTCTTTTTTGGAAAAGTCTGCAGGCTTTGCCCTGGTTTTTATTTTTGCTCTTTCAGTCTGTCACACTGCAGGAACGTCTTGTTATGCCTCCGTGCCGCTCTCTACGTAGCCTGCATAGAAAACAAGTCTCGTGCACCTCAGTCAAGTTCACGTCACAGCCGGTGGGAGACCACGGCTGATGCCGCCCGCTAAATCGCGTCAAATAATATCCAACAGGAAGGTCGCTGCTCACTGATCTGCATTTTTCAAGCCTCTCATGCATTCGCAATCACAAGACAGATGACCCTGCTACTTTAGCAAAAGGTTAGCAGGGCTGCTGATAGCCAATTGTTGAATTAACATCATAAAGTGCAGCCCCCAAAAAAGCAGACTGTGCTGCTCTGTTTCTCATTCACAGCCAGAAGGGCTGCTTTTTTCCTTTTTTTTTTTTTCAAAATGCGGCATTAGCGCTTCGAGCTGTGCACGTAGAGCGAGTCTGTGCCTTCTGTTATTCAAATAATGGTCTGGCTTTAAGACAACCCGCGCTGGTAATGGAATCTCCAGCTCAGTGCGGCAGAACCGAGCCGGCGTTATGACGGGTAATGGTAATGAAAAATAAATATCGCATGTTCATGGTCCACATGAGTTATGCAGTCTTCACGGCAGG
Source organism: Doryrhamphus excisus (assembly GCF_037039965.1). Lineage (NCBI taxonomy): Eukaryota > Metazoa > Chordata > Actinopteri > Syngnathiformes > Syngnathidae > Doryrhamphus > Doryrhamphus excisus. Next base: position 4,455,216 of record NC_136370.1, read on the forward strand.
GATGGCCAAAGTGAGGCCCACGGCTACTTTTTCTTGAGAAAACACATCAAATTGAACAATAGAATGTTCCAGAGAAAAGCATGGAAATGGACCAAATCACCATCGTCATCTGCATACCAAAATGGCTGACTATAGAGAGTGACCATATTTTGATTACCAGGACACTCGGCAGCAATTACGGCAATGAGGCAAGATTGGCTGGACTGCGCGGGCAAATTAATCTTCTTTTTTCTCCTGCCTGCGACGTTAACGGCCTAACGTAACTCCCCCTGAGTTCCCTTGTAAGTAGAGCTGCAACAATTAATCCATGGTTAATCCATTACCCAATTAATCGACAACTATTTTCATCATTGATTCATCGTTTCTTTATTTAAATATGTAAATATCCTCTCATTTCAGACTCATTTCCACCCTCATCCATGAAGCCTCTTTTCTCAGGCACTAACTGTAAGTGTTCATTTGGTCCACACAAACATGCCCAAGCAGAACCCAGGTCTTCCCGATCTCCTAACTGTGTGGCCAACATGCTAACCACTAGCCCACGGTGGGGCTATTTTTAATGATGATGATGATGTAGCCCTTTATTCTTGTCACTTATACAGAAGTACAAGCAAAATAGTGCAATCATCCATTCAAATATACGTATACAACATACTATGCAGTGAGACAAGGGGTGACAGGACGGGATGATTGGGCGATGATTGGGCGATGAAGGGGGGGAGAAGGGGGACAACACTAGGAGAGGGGAGGGGAAAAAACAACAACTCCAGACTAGACTCCAAAATGAAGGAGCCCAGTGTGGGACTGTAAAAAAAAAAAAAAAAAAACTTGGGTTTTTTTGATGATTTAAAAAAAATTTGCTTCCAGAACAAAAGAAGTGATTTTTTTAATATTAAAGAAAAAGTAAAATAAAGAAAAAGTAAGTCAGAAGTGCAGGTTGGTTATCGTTTCCAAGATACAGTATTGGGTCAAAATAGGAAATAGATGCAAAATAAGGGAAACATGTTAGTTGAGCAGAACAAGCAACCAGTTCTATCTGAAAGCCTGTCTGCACATTCCGATACATTCATTCCAATATGTCTACAGTTTTGGCATCAAATGTTTGCTTTTTAGAAATCTCTCTTGGAAGTGGACAAAATCAATGCGTGTAGAGTAATTTCATGAATGGTAGCTGAGATTGACTTTTGCATTAGAGTGTCTGGGAAACTCCGAGGCAGATAATTATAAGCAGCTGGTGGCAAACCTCCAGACGTCAGACAAAGCCTTTAGCTGCAACAGATACACTTTTTGTATTCCCATCTAGTTTTTTCCATTGAACTGTGGAGAAGTAAGTGATTAGCACAGGAAACGATTCCACCAGGACAGAGCAGCTATGGAGAAAAGATATGTGGAAGTGGAAAGTGGAATCCATCTATGCTTCTGACTACTGTTGGAAAACACAAATAAAGAGAGGCATACATAATTATAATATGAATACATAATTTTATAATGACAATAGTAGGAATCCAATTTGTCAATACAATGCTGAGTTTTGTTGGCGATACATTGAATCACATTGAATCAGGCGATGACCACCATCTTGTTTTCAGAGGAAAGAAAACACGGCGTCCATCTTCTTGATAGTATCATTACCGTTACACGAAGCATTGCTCCTCACCTCGCTGTACGACAATATATTGATTTCTTTCTTTTTTTAAGTAGCTTTGGCAAGACAACAATCAATGGAAGGCGCAACGCAACGCTTGACTAATCAGCGAAAGACCGTGAATGATGATATTGGGGGAAAAAACAGTATGACTGTAAAAACACTTATGGCGTCAATAGTCTCATTAAGAATGTAATAGTCATTAAATGAAATCTATGGTGCTGGCATCCCTCTGTTGTTAATGGTCATGTCAGCAGAGGAACGTGTGTGTGTTTGGAGAGGCCTTTGTGTCTGCCGCATGTGTGTGACCCAGCGGCGTCCCCACTGGTCCAGAGCGGGGATAACACCTCCTCAGAGGCGACACTCATTAATCATCCCCCATTCAAAACCCCACAGAACGCAAAGCTATCCGCCCATCCTTTCCTCCAACGCTCCGTAATGGGGTCATTGCACCCATTTAACAGACGGAGGAAAGATGGAGATGTGTGTATGTGTGTGTGTGTGTGTGCGCGCGTGAGAGAGATGAAATAATAAGCAACAAAGTAGGAAGGACAGTAGAGTAGGCAGAAATAATAAAGGGAGGCTGGTGAGGAAATGATTACAGAGGGGAGGGTGTTTGGAAGTGGTGCCATTAAGTAGATGTGGGAGTAATAGAGTCAGTCAAGAGGGAAAGGGTGCATTAGAAAAAGTTTCATGTCGCACAAGAGGAGCAAAATGTTTCATTGCAAATGAGGAATAATGAGGGATCTGGGAAAATGGAAAAAGACAGGCCAGCAGGCAACCTGCCAGGCACAGATCCCTCCTCCTGATGCATTATTCTCTTTGGAATCATGTTTTTATTTCCTACTTTCACACCGAGGTGCGTCACTCCCGCTTCCAGACAGTGGCATCACACGCACACACACCTCGACCCAGAACCACTTTGGAGAGTGCCGCCCCTGACAGATGTCCCCCATACAAACAGCAAAAAGGTCGAGGCCAAAAAGAAGTGTTGCTTCCAAAAAGTTGCATCCCGGTGGACCACTTTCACTTTTTTGTACTTAAAATCAGCAAAGAGGATCTTTGACCAGTGTTTTTAAGGACCGAGTACAAAAAGGAAGGCGCACTCCTGTCAGAGAGAGGATCTGTGACTTGCGTTTTTGCAGGAGGTCTTCAAGAACAGCAGCACTCTTGTCGTATAGACTATCTTTGACTTGGGTTTTTGCAGTAGAGCCATAAAAACTGCTCCTGTCATACAAAGGATCTTTGACTGCAGTTTTTGTAGTAGGTCCTTAAAGGCAGAGGATGCTCCTGTCACTTTCAGAGTCTTTGACTTGTGTTTTTGTGTAACATGCTTAAAAACAGCAGTGCTACCTGTCACATGTAGAGGATCTTTGGCTAGCGTTTTTGCTGGAGGTCTTTAAGAACAGCAGCACTCTTGTCGTATAGATTATCTTTGACTTGGGTTTTTGCAGTAGAGCCATAAAAACTGCTCCTGTCATGCAAAGGATCTTTGACAACAGAGTCTTAGTTTTTGTGGAAAATGCTTAAAAAGAGCAGAGCACTCCTGTCATATAGAGGATCTGTGTTTTTGCAATAGGTTCCTGAAAATAGCACGGTACTTCTGTTACATATAGAGCATCTTTGACAAGCGTTTTTGCGGAATATCCTGAAAAGCAACAGAGCACTCCTGTCATATAAAGGATCTTTGACTGCAGTTTTTGTAGTAGGTCCTTAAAGGCAGAGGATGCTCCTGTCACTTTCAGAGTCTTTGACTCGTGTTTTTGTGTAAAATGCTTAAAAACAGCAGTGCTACCAGTCACATATAGAGGATCTTTGGCTAGCGTTTTTGCAGTTGGTGTCTAAAATTACCACAGCACTTCTGTCACATATAGAGGATCTTTGGTTAGCGTTTTTGCAGTAGATCTTTGCTACTGTCATATCAAGGATCTTTGAGTGGAGTTTTTGCGGCGTATCATTGAAAGCATCCTTTGGTAGGGATTTTTGCAGTTGGTCCATCAAAACAGCATAGCGTTCCAGTCACATAGAGGATCTTTGATGAGAATTTTTGCAGCACAAACAAATGGGACTATGAGTTTTGTGTGAGGTGGGGGGGGGCAGCTTCACTCTGGCATTTAAGACCAACTCAGCAGCGCCTTGACTGCACTTCTATTTCGCTTGAAGTGCTTTAAGCCATGATTAATTAACTGTTTTCTTGATGGATTAATTAGTTGCACTGTAGCTGAATGACCATTGGTCTTGAGAAGTACAAACTTGGTCAGCAAATCTTGTGAGACTTGAGCTCAGTGAGGAGTCGTAGCTCCGCTGAAGTGTTTGGCTTTTTCTTTGTTTTGTTGTGTGATGTCACCAGAGTCACAGGCAAAGTGTGATGATAACCATAGAAGCTGGAATGGACGTTAATACCCCACAGGTGTCTTGAAAGGGTGAGTACTTTATTTAGGGTCATTCCTTGCGATACATAGAGTTGGGTTAAATGTGATTTTATTGTATAGTGGTCATGTAGTGGTGACAACTCAGCGCAAGGAGAGAGGTCTTGGGAATTTAGCATGGACTCTTAAAGCTGGGGAAGCTAATTTCTATAAGAATGGATGATTATAAGATTAGGACCTTGCAGGGTATTATGGCTTTGCAGGAATTAAGCACAATGCATTTCATGTTGGCCTTTCTTTTTTACGAGCCCCTTGTTGGGGGGAGAGAGAGAGGTTGGCGGTCTGATCCGGTCGTCGTGGCTCCCTGGTGAAACACCATCTCCACAATGAACCACAGCTTCCAAGCTACTGCCTTTTGTGCTCCCCCCAGTGCATCATTCAGATTGTTCCACCTTCATTTCACAGCACCGTGCTTTCCAGAAGGGAGGAGCTGGGGGGGAAATCTGCAAAATTGCAAACAAATAACCAGCAAGCCGAGAGAGCAATTTGGCTACTTTTGTTTTTTTCTTTTCCTAAAATTGTCTCCGTTTGGCAAGTCTAAAGGACGACAGGCGGATGACTCAATAACACCTCCATGTGATGTCAGCCTGGGCTTCAATATGCCTGCAAAAATATTCATCATCTTCAGCGTTGTTCCCATCAGTCCATACCAAATACACATTTATGTAAAAAGTGCTTTTATTTGCTTTTACAGTTGCGTGACGGGCCTGATCGAGTATCACATTCTGGATTTCCATCATTTGTCATGATGTCATAATCTCATGATCATATTTATCATTTGTATTTGATATTATATTATAGATTTATTTTATTCATATATCAATATTAGATTTCTTTTATTTTTGGATTTAATTTAAATTTGTTATATATTTTTACATGTATGTATGTATGTATTCATGTTATAATACATTTATATATCATATTTAAATATTTATTTATAATATATTTACAAAAATATATTTAGTTGAAAAGTATATAGTTATACAGTACACACACAATACCCAGCACGGAAAGCTTGTTAGATCTTCCAGAATCTGCACCTATTCAGCTGTATTTCTTTGGATTTTGTGCTTCCCGCAAAAATGCTTTCAGACACGCCCACTACGCTATGGTTGGTCACACTCCCAAGTGCTCAGGCGGATTTCGGGCTAGCAGCCGAAGCCAAATTTATAGGAGTTGATGAACGGAAGAGGAGCGATGTATCTTTTTAAAATGTCGGCTTTTAAACCATATGTGTTGGATCCGATCCGGAAATAGAGACTGGACAGTCTAGTTTCTCAAGAAAATAAGTTACTTTAAGCTGTCTCTGAATGGTAAGTAGCTTTAGCATTGCAGCTATTCTACAGCATCGGTAACGTGTAATGTGGAGAGACACTGATTGTGGTGGGAAATGGCTATTAGCAACCCTGCTCCCTGTATGCACACTCTATAATGCCACACAGACACCAGATTTTGTTCCATGACTTACCCAAAATAAAGACAGTTAGGACGCTGAGAAATTGTTACTTACTGCTTTTCTGACTCTTCCATGCGACCAAGTAACTTTGGAAAGACGTCAGTCCAGTGTGAAATTCCATTGATAGATTTAAATATTTTGCTGGTAGGGAATCAGGAACTCCAATCACTTGTGCCTGATGTTTTCCTCGTAGGAATTGTAAACAAATGTAGCTTTCCTTTACATCCGAAGAAACACTTCCTGGGAGTTCACACCGTAAACAGAGAAGCCGAGCTCAGAGGAGGGTGGGGGAAACTTAAGGGGAGGGCCGAGAGCGTTTCTGACCAACAGTGCACCCCATATTACGAAGCATGGCAATCTGTGATATCACAAACTGCCAGTATTAGAGCGCCCTCTACGCTCTCCTGCAGAGCGGGGGAAGTACTGCAAGAACAAGCACATCTCTAATTAGACTGGATAGGTGGGGTCCAGGTGTCCCCACCACTGGAAACTGACCCAATGATAAAAATACCAATAACATCAACTTTGATGTAAATGGTTTTTGGACGTAAGGTATGAACGGTTGGGGGCTAGTGGTTTACATCATTTGGCTCATATCAAAAGACTCAGTTGGGAAAATCAATAAAACCTAAAACACTGTAATAGTGTCCTCGTGTAATAGTGTATAGTGACACAATAGTGTAATAGTGACACCAGGGGTGTCCAAACCACATAGAGAAAAATGAAAGGATGCCACTTCAATATTTTGTCAAGCTATGCTCACAATTTAATAAGGCAAAACATTCAAGTGGAAATATTAATGAGGCTACGCAAGGTTCCACTGTATTTGACATCACATGATTTGCTTCAAGATCCTTCACATTATTACCCGAGACCAGATCCTGCGTCTTTTCCTGTTTGGGACAGAAAGGAGCAGCTCTTGACAAGCATTTGAGTCATTGGGCCAATTACCGATAACAAAGTTTGCGGCGGCGGCGGTGGAGAAATGGTAGCCCTGGCCCAGCATTCGTGAGTACATCATGCACATATGTATGAGAGAGAGAGCTCATGGAGCATGTTTGACATTTCAAATATACCTTGAAGGCATCACTGTGACATAATGTTCTATGACAAATAGCCGCAACATCCTCTCGGTTCAAATCTGGCCGGGGACCCTTCTATTTTTCTTTTTTTAATTTATTTCATAATTCTCTCTCCACCCACGTGCCTCTTGGCTGTGTACCATCAAAAGACAAAAACAATATTTTAAAAAGCTGTTTTATCTGTCGGGCTCTCCTCTGGATCTGGTCTGACAAAGCAAATAAAGGGGCCCGAGCAGAGGAGAGAAAAACCCCAAAAGTTAATGTTACAATCCATTTCAGGGTCGTCGTGTTCAACCTTGACGGCTGCCAAAAAGAAAGGACTTCTGAGAAGCCGTCACTAAATCAAGTGTGAAGTTGGCGCTGTGGCTGGCTAGTTTCAGATGTTTGATTCAATAAACGCGGCGGCGTAACAGCACAAAAGAGGCCGCTTCCCTCTCATAAATCACGCCGGCACGCAAACACACTCCCTCTGTGAGAAGATACGTCATGTTATCTGCGCAAACGGGGACCTTCTTGCCGCCTTCCCGCTCCACTCACCTCCCCTCGCTAGATAAACATGTTGTTCCCAACACCGCCTGGCCACACGGCGTCAGGCGAAGATTAAAGCCGACTTAAATGTAATCATAAATGAAGTGCAAAGTCGACAGTTGCGTGGCCCACTGCCTCTCAATACTAAACCCACCAGCTGGGGTGTTTAGGGGGTGATGGAAGCGGCGCTGCGGCAGCCACCAGGCATTCCGGTGCTGAGGTAGGCTCTAATCCTCCTCTCCCGGCTGGCTCCTGACAGGGGAGGGAGCCGCTCGGAACAGCGGGGGAGCTCGCCAATCCCAAATTTAGGCCATGTTCGCCCTAAGACACGTCTCTGTGGAACCGCCTATGAATGAAGCGCCCGCTCCGGAATGCTGTTCAACCTCCATTTGACTTTACACTCAAGTAGCACCAAGATGCTAACAACTTGTGATCCTACTGCTCACTTCACGTAACTTCCTGGAACACCAAAATTCCAGAAAGAAATTATTGTCAATACAGTATATAGGTGGCAAGTATCCACATTGTAACATGGGATGTTTGCATAGGAATACATGCTATAAACTTGCAGTTTACAGTTTAACAGCCCACCAAGCAGAGACTGCCGTAACCTACTTAAGATTTGTCAGATCAAAACACGATCACAGCATAGAGCTCAAAACATGCGATATTAGCTTCTATTGTGGAAATTCACTATTCACTAAATGCATCATAGGCACCGTAGTTATTTTAGCTGTCAAGTACCTGTGGGGTTCAAAACGTGTTGAAAAGGAACGGCTTCTGTTCCGCAAATTACAGTACACATTTAGTACACACCTATTTTTGACCTAAATGAAGCATTTTCAAAAAGTGGAAGCTCACAACGGACAGATAAAAAAGAACCGATTTTTCTGTAATGCATTTCCAATAAAAATTCATTGCATATATCGGATTTTTTATAACGGATTTTGCCCATTTCGGCCAAAATCTCCAGTCCCGTTCCAATTTCCCTCGCATATATCGGATGGCCGCATCGTGTCTTTCTCCTGGCTCCAGATTTAGGACAAATATAAAAGTGAGTGACGTCAATAATACTAGCACAGCAGTGAATGAGATCTTAACCTCACTATTGGAAATAACGTAGGCCTGCCTAACGTAGGGCGTAACAGGGCCTAGCTTAATTAACAATTTGTTATGCTCAGAGTCCAATAAAGTTCAATTCTCATTACCTTACGTCTCTTTTCATTGCCCAGTCCAGGTACATTGGAAACATAGTCAAGGAAGTGCCTTTTTATAACGGATAAAATCCGATTAACGCATATACCGGATATAAATCCGATATATGCGTAAAACGGACATTTTCCGGTATACGCACTTAACGGATTTCGCTTATATCGGACAAAACCAGTGGGAACAATTGAATCCGATATATCCGAGGTTTACTGTATTTCGTTGTGTTTTGGCCTTCTGTAAACATGCTAATTGTGTTCCATGTTTTCTGTCAATTTCCCAGAATGCCCAGTTGACAGAAATCAGTGCAACCTCTGACATGATGACAAGCAGATATTTCTTTTGGAATCCAGTTACATGGGTACGTTGGGATGTGTGGTGTGTTTGTGGCCTGCTATGTTTAATACACGTAATGTCATGCTGGTTTGTGTGTCATTTTTTTCCCCCAAACTTCTGCTTCAGAGTGTTTGACATAAGAGTCAATGTGTATTTCTTATGTGTTTTGGCCCTGTACACACATGCTACTGTAATGGTGTTTTCGCTTTATGTTCAGATATATATCATTTACTCAGATACAACATTTTGGCTTGTCTGTTTATTCTAGCCTTCCCGATTTCCAATTTTTGTAAGGCCCAGCAGTCAAAAATAAGTAGAAATCCTGGATTTTGACATGTCTAATAGAACCTTCTTAAAGAATGCTGTTAATGTAGCAAAGAAATGCATTAAAAGATCGAATTGTGATTGAATTGCAAGCACGCCTCTCTGTTACGATGGCAGACGGAAGCACAGTGAAGCGCCCCCACACGTCACACAGAGTCTGGTTCTCGTTTCTAACTCCATTGTGATCTTGGACACATCAACAGCAGTACAATTCCAACACCATATCCAGGTACTGTGGATATCACCAACTCACACACCTCTCTAGTCTGTCATCCTGGGAACGATACTTCCTCATTCTCATTGCAAGAATGTGTGATGCATTCAGGGACACGCCAGACATCACAGAATTGGCTTAATGCGCTTTTAGATCATGAGTGCAGCGTGCGACTCATGCATGTTAGGTGTACTTCATGTTGGGGACGTACTTGTGTGGGCGTCGTATGAGGTTTGTGCAGCCCACTCACTTCGATTGCAGGATGGGCATACCAGCTTCCGACGGCGAACCATCGTGTACAATGGAAAAATCTGTACACAAGGCACACTCATATCGGATACGTTCTGCTTTAACAGCAGAACATGTCTACTGACGTGATGGCCTTGTGAGAGTCCATTTGTAACTGATGACTTTAAACATAAACACATCTTATAAGTACAGATCTACTGATCAGACTGGATTTCTTCAGACTCCTCATTGGGCTCCACCTTTTCAAATAAAATCCCCATTTGGACTTTTTTTGACTTATGCAGCCGTCGGTGATGTCATGGATTTTTTGCCTTTCTGATGTGGGCCTCAATGATATGCAATATGCTGAGTCTTATAAGAGAGGAAATTGGAAAAGCAAATCACATTTCAAAGTATTAATGTAATATAAAGCATCACAGTGCTTGATCAGCAGGTCATCTCGCGTTTCCTCCCAATTTTCTGGAAGAAAAGCAGCGCTACGGCAGGAAGCGGGACACGTTCGCGCATATTCTCGTCAAATCAAAACTAGCAGGAAATGGCTTTAAAGCCCACTTCCTTTTTAAGAGCTGTTTTTCAAGAAATCTCTCCACTCGTGCATTTCTTCCCACAAAGGCCCATCGTCGTCGTCTTGTGACACGTTTCAAACGTCAAGCGGGCCCGGCCCCTGCCGTCTTAGCGTCGGCCGACCGGCTTAGAGTGACACACCAACAGACACGCATCCGCTTACTGGAATAAACACCTTATGTCACACATTTTCCTGCCTCGCCGGGGCCCCTTCTTAATGGGGACCTATTTTTCGGCCCCTTGTATTGACTTGTGGACTCCTATAGAGCAGCTACACACAATAACCAGCACAAAAAGCTTTCTAGATCGTCCACAATCTGCACCTATTCCAGCTGTATTTCTTTGGATTTTGTGCTTCCAGCGAAAACTGTTTTAACTTATTCCACCAACAGCACGCCTACTCCTACTCCCAAGTGCTCGGGAGGACTTCCAACTTTGTAGAGTTATAGGAGTTGATCATAAACAGTCATGTATCTTTTTAAAATGTCCACTTTTAACATATAGCCATATGTGTTGGATCCCAAATCCGATCCTGAAGTAGAGGCTGGACAGTCCGACCTTTCTGAAGAACTGAGGTTACTTCCAGACGTCTCTGAATGGTAAGCTTTGGCATTTTAGCTTTAGCTCCAACATCGGTAACAAGCAATGTGGTCATTACACATTTTTTGCGGAACTACCACTATTATCTCCCTGTATGCACACTCTATAATGCTACACAGACAAGCGCTTTTGCTCCATGACCTACCCAAAATAAAGACAGTTAGGACACTGATAAATTGTTACTTACTGCTTGCTCTTCTGACACTTCGACATGACCAAGTAACTTTGGAAAGTTTGTTGGCTAGTCCAGCTACATGGTGGCCCATGTTCACAAAAGAGTCCAGTGTGAAATGCAGTTGACAGCTGAACATTCTACCAGTCTTTTGCTGGTAGGGAATCAGGAACTCCAACCACTTGTGTCTGATGTTTGCCTCGTTAGCAATTGTAAACAAATGTAGCTTCCCCTTAAACCTGAAGAAACACTAGCTAACATCGTCAACTGAGAAGAGCTTGGGGGAGGGCAGAGAGAGTATCTAGCCTACAGCACGCGCTCATATAAGGAAGGCTGGCACTGACATCGCAGTGAGCCAGGCTTAGAAAAAACTCAGCGCCATTCCAAACTTCTCTCAGGGCTCACTTCCAAATGATTATACTTCCAAACCTCATTATCTGAAATGTTGGTATGGTTTAACATGAGAATACAACATTCTAACTCCATTTATAGCTCAGACTTGGTCAAACAAAACACGGTCCTGTAATGCCCAACGAATAATTGCAGGAGGTCGCTGAAACAAAGCAGGCCTGAAAAGAAACATAACGGTGTGTAAACATCTACTCCCTGCGCTGTTGACATGATAAGGCGCTGAAGTGCACTGCGTCACTGAGTGTTGTGCTTTCACACACCAATGTATGTAGCTACGTTGTCAATTAGCGTACCCTGCTTTGGCAGCCTAGGGCTATACATTCAATGATATTTCTATTATTAGCTAACAACAAACATCACTAATGCACGCGCATGTTTGTGTCTTGTACGCCCATGTACCGTAGCAACAAATCTGATTTCCAGTACATGTACCGTTCCACCCCTCGTAAGCGTGCGCCTCTTGTTTGATGTTAGCTGCTGTAATGTTGCTTATCGGTGTGTCCACCTCCAGAAGCTCCTGTCCTTTCCCTCCCTCTCTCTGTCTCACGCACAGAAATTAACGAGTCCTCCAGCAGCCTTAAGCCTGCAAACGCCGGCTCGCTGATCTCTCTCCTCCCTTTTCATCTCCTCCTCGCTGAAATCTCCTTGTGTCCTCTTTAGTCCCCCCCCCCTTCTCATCATCCTCACCTCCACACCCCCCCTTCCTCTCCCTTCTCTTTTCTAGGTATTTCCCTCATGCTGATGTTGTCCACAGAGAGCTGCTGATTGTCTGCTGGGTTGAGAGCAGAGCAGAAAAGTGTGCAGCACATTACTGCAATGCAGAGGCCGCCGCCTGTTTTGTGTCGTTGTTTGTGTTTGCGCATTGGAGAGGTCTTGTTGCAGCGCTGATACAATAATGTAAATGTTTGCGTGAGGGTTTGACCGGCCTCCGTCGCACCGCTATTTGTCATGCCTAAACACCAAAGCCTCCACGGCGATGCGGCGTGACTTTTAAATAGATGGCCTCCTCACTCGGCATCAAAACGCGGCCGTACTGTGCATTTGTAACACAGCGCAACCTCTACACGTCCGACGTCTCGCCCCCTGAGGTTGTAGAGTTGGATCAATGTTTTCAGGAGCCGTACAGAAACATCAGTGCAGAGCTCAGCGTGCCTCATGAGACCTCAGCAAGCATCAATCCTGCATGAATTTTTGACTTTTGTGGCTTTTCTGCAAGAGCAAAGTCCAAAGTTGGACATAAAAAAGGTTACATTTCTGAATGAAAGGTCTGCTGCTGTCTCCTCACAGCTAGGAGACCAGGGTTCAATTCCACCCTCGGCCATCTCTGTGTGGAGTTTGCATGTTCCCGCCGTGCATGCGTGGGTTTCCTCCCACATTCCAAAAACATGCTAGGTTAATTGGTGACTCCAAATTGTCCATAGGTATGAATGTGAGTGTGAATGGTTGTTTGTCTATATGTGCCCTGTGATTGGCTGGCCACCAGTCCAGGGTGTACCCCGCCTCTTGCCCAAAGACAGCTGGGATAGGCTCCAGCACCCCCGCGACCCTCGTGAGGATAAGCGGTGTAAAATGAATGAATGAATGAAAGGTCTGCTGTGTGAACCACTACACCACCAATGGTCGTGTTCTTAGGTCTTGTTGCCAATCATACATCCAACAAATGTCATGTATGAGAGAAATACTTCACACAACAAAATATTGTGTTAGACAATTCCGCCTCTTCAAAAGTCACCCAACTTTCTTCTGGGCATCCCACTCACGTCCCTCAGGTGCACCTGGAGAACCTTTGGTTATGTAAACTTGCTTTTGTGTGTTTTTTTTTTTTTTGGTTATTTGTTTCATGGTGTGTGTGTGTGTTTTTTTCAGGATCATTTCCGGACGTTGCTGCATGTTTGTCCCTGTCGGCCATCGTAGTTACAGGATCAAACGACCACATGCATGTTGTTCTTAGAAAGCATCAAAACCTGCATAATCTGAATCCGATTGTAAGGTTTTGTAAGGTTGTGCAGAGATGCATATCTCCTGAAGCATTAAAGAATAAATCATGCCCACATTTTGTGGTTTTTAAAACTAAAGAAAAATGCAATCTGCATGTGAATGAAAGGTCACATGAACCACTCCACCACCAATGGTCATGCCTTTCATTTGTTCCTATGACTTGTCAGCAACAAAACCTAAATGCTGCAAATGCCAAATGCCATGCATGAGAGAAATACTGCAAGTTCGCAGAACAAGACAAAGACAAACGTAAAATGTACGTTTTTTTTCCGCCTCTTCAAAAGTCAGCCAACATTCTTCTGGGCATCCCACTCACGTCTTTAAAGACAGACGTCCCTCAGGTCCACTTGCAAAACCTTTTGTTCCGTAAACTCGCAGCGTTTTTCTGAACTTTTCTGAAGCCGCTGCGCAAAAACTCCAGTTCTTAGCATACCAAAGAGGACCTATTCTCATTTTCCCAACCTTTGTATTGAGTTGTGATCTCCTGTAGAGCAGCTACACACAATAACCCGCACAGAACACTATTCCGTCTGTATTTCCTTTGATTTGTACTTCCTGCCAAAACATTCTGTTTTAATTTCTTCCACCCATGGCCCGCCTCCGGGCATGCCCACTCCGCTGTGATTGGTCACACACCCAAAGTGCTTCCTAACTATGAACCTCTGTGACATCATAAAGGGGCAATTTTACCACGCCTTTTGAAACCGAGCGTTTTGAGCCATCTCAAACTTCTTTAAGGGCTCACTTCCAAATTTGCAGACCTCATATCTCTCGTTTAATACGAGAATACAACATTCTAACTACATTTATAGTGGAAAAAGCATAATAGGTCCCCTTTAATAAGCCTCTAATAATTCATCATGACTATGTTTTGGTGGTTTTTTGGCTTTTTGCTGAGAGTTGAGTCCAAATTTGCTCATAAAACAGGTGAAATTTGTATGTGAATGAAAGGTCACCTATGTGAACCACTACACCGTCAATGGTCATGCGTTTAAGTTGTTTCCTGTACATGTGTTTCCACATGTCAAAAGGGAAAATGCTGCAAATGCCATGTATGAGACAACTACAGCAAGTTCACAGAACAAAATATCGTGTTAGACAAAAACACAACGTAGCTTTTCTTTCCGCCTCTTCAAAAGTTGGCCAATGTTCTTCAGGACATCCCACTCACCCCTTTAAAGACGGACGTCCCTCAGGTGCACCTGGAAAACCTTTTGTTCTGTAAACTTGCAGCGTTTGTGTGTTTTTGGCATTTGGAGCATTTGTTTCATGGCCTGTGTGTGTTTGGTTTAGCATCATTTCTGTGTTTGGAGCGTTTGGACGTTGCTGTGGGTGTCCCTGTCAGGATCACAAAAAGCTTATACAAGTTGCTAGCATCAACATCTGCTCAATCAGATTCTTAGGACTGTCGAAATATGATTTTTACCATTATTAGAGACATGAATGAGTCACCTTTACACTCTATTATTCTTTGTTTACAACACATTGCTCAACTGTTATGCGAAGGCTACGTGATCACTGTGGGAACATGAGACAAACGGACGAGTTAGCCTTTTTTAGAGTTTTTTTAAAAGGTTTCAAACAGAGTATGAAGTATGAAGCCAGAAAATGTACCACTTCCACATGGATTGGGAGGGAAACCTCTTTTTCACTCTATCATGTCGGACATGCCATGGCTGAGTCCATGCAGTGTGAAGGTAATGTAATCTTAACGTCATGTCTTGTGAAGGTAACATTACTGACACCTAGTGGCCAGAATACTTTTTAGTGGAGATACGCAGACATGGTACTCATACTGTATATACAATACAAAATACATGCTACGTCATGATATAGCTATCGTGCAAAATGACAGCATTTTAATTAGCCTAATTGTTGATTCTTGATTGTTGTTCCCACGTCTTCCCCATCTCAACTTAACGTCACAGCCACCGCCCCCCCCCCCCCCCCCCCTGTCCTTGTACGGGAAAAGTGACACGGCGGCAGGAGGAAAGAGCACAAGGCAATCTAAGGCACAGAGGCCCACAGGCGTTTGAAGTCTAAAGACTCTTTCATCCTCCACTCAGAGAAAAGCAATGATTTTTTTCCTTTCACACAGCAGTGACAGGACAGCGCTGACAGGACCCAAACACATGAACCGTGGCAAAGCTGTCAGATAGTCAAGCAAACACACGCACAGCTGGAACACATCCAGACGCAGTACGCAGTCTGGCCTTCATGGGGAGGACGAGAGCGCAAAAAATTGAGGACAAAGAATAATAGAGAGGCAGGATGCTATAATTAGTGGTTTGTTGCTTTAACCGGCCTTTAGTTGGAACAGGCCTTCTTTGTCTGTCGACACAATGGGGCTGATGGGGCACGCTTCAACTACACAGCTTTAAAGGATTAAGGCTGGACCCGCGACACCACGCGCAACGCGCAACGTGCTCGCTCGGTCGCCATCACACGGCGCGTCGCTTTAACACCCTGCGTCGCACAGACACACACATTCACAGCCACATACAGAAGGCCCGGAGAGCAGACACACACACACACACACACACGCACACGCAGGGGGATTATCTGTGCAACAAAGTTCTGTACGCATTAAGTGTGGAGACGTCTGAAGAGCCAGGCTTATTTGAAGGAGCACGGCGGAGAACCTGTGTGGTATCGTGAACGCCTTGTAACATCTGATAATACATTATCTACAGAAGCATCTGCTGTAGAAGGACCTCTATGGAACCATCAAACACAGCATCTCAGAAGCATCTGCAGCAGCATGCAACCTGGAGAACCATCTAACACAGTATCTCCGCAATCTAGAAGGACAGAACCATCCAACACACATCTCAAGAGGCAACTTAAAGAACATCTAGCGGACCATTCAACACAGTATCTCCACAAGTGTCCAAGTATCTGGAAGTACAGAAAGTATCTGGAAGGATATCTATAGAACCATCCAACACAGTGTCTTGACAAGCAAATAAAAGGACATCTAGAGAACCAAGCATCCTTCATAGTGTCAAGAGAAGCTTCAAGAAGGACATCTGGAGAATTATCAACACAGTATCTCCACAAACATCCAATACAGTAATTTGAGAAACATCTACAAGGACATCAAGAGAACCATCAACACAGTATCTCCACAAGCATCCAACACAGTGTCTAGAAAAGCATCTCGAAGGACATGAAGAGAACCATCAAAACGGTATCTCCACAAGCATCCAACACAGTAATTCAAGAAACATCTACAAGGACACCTAGAGAACCAGCCAACACAGTATCTGCACCAGCATCTAACACAGTGTCTAGAAAAGCATCTAGAAGGACATGTAGAGAACCATGCAACACAGTTGTCAAAGTCAATTGAGAAACATCTACAGGGACATCAAGAGAACCATCAACACAGTATCTTCACAAGCATCCAACACAGTAATTCGAGAAACATCTAGAAGGACATCTAGAGAACCATGCAACACGGTATCGTGAGAAGCATTACCTGGAGAAGCAACTAGAACAGCATCTAGAGAAACATCCAACACCATATCTAGAGGTGCATCTAGACAAGCATCAACACATGAGAGACACTAGAGAATTATCAGGAAGGACCTCAAGAGAACCATCCAGCACAGTATTTGAAGGACAGCTGGAGTACCATCCAAAAACAAAGTATCTAGAACAGTGTTGGGACGATCTAGAGACTTCTCCACAGCAGAAGCAGTTCGAGAGAAAATTCAGCAGCAGCAGCAGCAGCAGCAGCAGCAGCAATATAAAGCAGTAACATCTGGACAAGTACCTAGAGTACAGCAGTATTTCTAGATCTAGAAAAAATACTGAGAGCAGTGCGGAACACAGTTGCATTCCAAAAGTTGGAGGAAGTATACATACAAAGTGGTATTATGAGCAGTGGTAGGTGAGCAGTAGAGAAGCCTGATCTACAGTATACACGTGTACACTAGAGCACATAGAGCAGCACACAGCAAAAAAAAACACCCAAACATCGAAAGCAGCATGTTGAAAAGCATGATTGAGAGCATCTTAAAGCATCTAATCTGGCAGCATGGAACGTTTAGAAAGGCATCCAAACTGCAGCATATACAGTGGATCAGTGGAGTAGGCGTGGAGGCTGGCATGCCAGCAACCCTCAGTAAGGTATCTGGAGTATCTGGAGCGGCAGCATTTAGATCAGCACCCATAGCAGCAAATTGAGTGGTAGCTTTAAAGGTGGCTGAATGGAGATCATCCTGATCCGCATGCAGAGACATAGCATCGTAGTAGTAGCAGCACACAGGATATAAACCACTATTCAGAAAATCACATTGAGCGTCAGCATCTACAGACCTGTAGATTTTTTGAAAATTAGGAAGCGGAAAAGGTTAGTCCAAATATTATGGGAATAAATTCATAATTACAAGAAGAAAATTGATGAAAGCGTTAGAAACAATACCAGCAGAAATGAAAAGAAAAAGAGCTGTAATGAGAGTTGAGCCAAAATATTAAGAGAAAATGTTACACTTATACATAGTATATAGAATATGTAGAATAGAATCTAACTCGTAATATTTGGAAAAATATTGTTTTAGTAGCATATAATTGAAATATTTTTTAAATGTCATAAAAAACAATTTTTATATGACAAACAAAATAAAATAAAGTTGTTTGTGGAAAAACACGAGTCCAAATATGAGAATAAATTGAGTCTAACATGTAGAAAATGTATTCTAATGATTTAAGGGGGGAAAATACGGAAGTTCATATTTTTCAACTTCATCACAAGATAAGATGCAGTTTTTCCTTGACATAAATATACTGTATAATTTAGCATATTGCTGTACAAAATCTTAAAAGTGACTCTTGCCTCCTTTCATTTTTCACTGTGCGGCCCTCGCTAGAAGATGTTAGGCCAGCCCTGATTTGGAGTGAAATGATGTAGAGCAGCATCTCAATCAGTATCTGCAGCAGCAGCACCTAGGAAAGCATTTCCAGAGGTAGCATCTTGATCAGCAACTGAGCTGTGAGGCTGAGCTGACAGCAAACAGAGAACGAGGGAGCGGGAGAAAGCGAGGTGTTTAAAAAAAAAGAAAGATGAGCGCCACAACGGAGCATCCAAAGGTGGAGAGATGAAAGATGGAGGAGATCATTGATACAGTCAAGCACAGAGATGGAGCCAGCCAGCCGCGACCTTGGCCTGAGGCACGCCGACCTTACATGTCCCTATTCCACCAGTAGATTGTATTGATTCCAAGGTGCTAATGTGCTAGATTTCACAACGTTACCTTTTGTTGTCATCCTTCAGCGTTACAGTCGTCACTCTGCTCTTCTCACGTCTGCGGTGCTCTCTTGCAAACGCCATTATGGCGAAGCAGGGTGTGCATTATGGGGGGCGCAGTGTGTGAGGGGTGTAACGGTACATGTTTTTGTTAAGTGAAGCGCAGGAGGAGTAAACCTTGTCATATAGTCGCACGTCTCCTCCTTAAACAAAACCAGTGGAGCCCAGCTTTTAGCTGGTGATGGTGCCAAGGAGAAGTCAGAGCTCGAAAACCCTTTTGTCTCCTGTTTTGGAAGACTTGGCCTTCCCAGTGAAATATGTAAAGGGATAAAGACAGGTGCATAAGAAGAAAGCAGTGAACGGGGGGGGGGCAAGGTTGAATTATTCATGCTGGATACTTTACTGAAAATAAAATAATCATTCACAACATTCCACCCCACTTTCCACCCCACATCCCACACAATAATTGTGTGAAACATAAACACACCCTTTTCTGTGCCTTCTAAAGAGAGAGAAACAGCTAGCATGAGGCAGCTCACAATACATGGACTGGGACACGCCTATTTTCACTCGTCATCCATCCATCCATTTTCTGTACCGCTTATCCTCGATAGGGTATGCTGGAGCCTATCCCAGCTGTCTTCAGGCTGGTTGCCAGACAATCACAGGACACATATAGACAATCCAGCCATATAGACCAGTTACACCAAATAAACTAGCTTTCTGGTGTAGTGACACAACGCCAGTCACAACGTGACTATGGACGCCCAGGTGCGTCCCAGTATGAGCCTTGTGAGCTGCCTCGTGCTAGCAGTTTTTCTCACTTTCGAATGCACAGAAAGAAGAAGACGTGTGTTTGAGTTGAGGATTGTGGATGATGGGACAAATTCCAAAAAAGGGCATGGTAATGGTAGCAGGAGGACTGAGGAACGATGACGCGCGTCGCCGAACGCTGTACTACCTGAGCCACCGACCCGTCATTATGGCCACGTTCACTCTGCAGGGTATGATGTCAAAAGGGTTCCCAAAAGTAAAAATGTGTCTTGTTAATGTGACGCGTCCTGGAAATGACGTGCAGGTGCATCAACAGCACGACATCGTGTGTAAAGATTGCTGCGGTGCGTGCTCCCCTGTGGAACTTTTGGGGGTCACTATTTTGCCAACATAGAAGAAGAAACAGGGCAAGTTGGTGGAGGACTTGTTGTCTCTTCTGAGGAGCGAGTGGTGGGAGATTGTTGTGAGCTGTTTCAATGACACGTTTTAAAAATAATTTTCTGACTTTTGAGTCGCTTTATCCAGGTCACACCTTTCTATGACGGATGTCGGACCTGACATATACGTGCACGCCGTGTGACCCCCAGCGTTAAACATGCAAAGCTTCCATTTGTCACACACACGTTAGACTTCTTTAGTAGCACCCTTTATTGTACTTGGGTCGGCGGTAAGAAGGCGGAACCAGATGCAGAATCATCCTATACAGTAATATAACATGATCCCATACAGAAGAGCTTGGACACGCGAAGAAACTAAGAATAAATATATTCACAACTGCCGCTACTATTGGTAGGAGATGAAAGCATAAAAAGGTACCTTCGTAAAAGAGAATAATCAATAGTTGACATTGTCTTGTTTGTCTTTTTTTTCTTTAAGAAAAGATGCCTCCTCATCCTCCGTTTTTTGTCCATCTGAATTTCCTCTGAGATGCACTTAAAAAATCAATAACCTCGATGCCGCGGTCTGATCAAAGAAAACGTGGCGCCGAGGTCCTTGAGGCCTCGTTAAGTCTGGCTGATTATGAAGATATCCCAAAAACAATGTCCTTCTGATGAATGCCGGCCTTCGTTTCGTCAATCCTTTGCTGTATTTTTGTTTAATTTTGCACAGCGTGAGCCGCAGTGTGTCCCTCATCTAAATAAAAACTGGAAGCAAATTAAGTTAACCAGATGAGATGAAAGCAAATCAAGTGCGTACAAACAATTCCAGGCGTGTCTGAATATATATTTCTTTTGGCGGGCGGGGGGGCTCCTTTGTCCGGGTGCGAAATGAGTCCGATTGGTCGTCCCGTCACTTGGTAGTCAAACCTCTGTGTTTTAGATAAATAGATCTGTATTCATAGAAAAATAAGCATTGAGCACACTTGCTGGCTGTTCACTGCTAAGGCACTTGGCTGTTTCTCCCATTCCCTTCTTCGACCGCGCAGCTCACTCCACGCCGTGTGGAGACTGTCCTGTGTTTCATGTTGCAAAAGAGCTGCTGGGGGTTTCACCTCCTGTGATAAACCTTTGGACGCCCCCGCAAGCAGCATCTCTCGAGAAGAAAGCCCACTCCCTCACCGTTTGAGAAGCGCAACACGGGAAGGGGATATCGTGTGGTAGCTGCAGCTGGAGTCATCTCCACGCCTCCACGCCTCCACGCCTCCAGGCAGAGTGCTGGGATCAGATAATCCTTGCAAAACACCAACCTATACGCTAGTAGTAGTTGTTGTAGAAGAGGGGGAATACAAAAAGTGACCCCAGCTCATTATTCAGGAATAGTTTGAAGTGTAGTCCTACTCCCCGACAGGAGCCTTTTTACAGGAGTCATTCTTCCTGTGTGATTCATCTCCAATGAGAATGAAGAATGGGGGAGAGGAGCGCTAAAACTGATAAGAGCGGTCCAGAACCTCCATGTAGTCCGGCGTGGTCATCAGTCTGGCGCCCTGATTGCCCCCCTGATCGCTATTTGCACCCATGGAAGAGGTCGTCGTGACCACCACCGTTTGGGCGTCCGGCTGAGACTCCTGGGGGTGAGGGTACCGCGGCGGCGGCCTCGCGTATCTGTCCGGCATCTCTCTGAACTCGGGGGTGGGGAGTCGGAACAGGCAGTCCACTAGCTCGACCTTAGGAGTGGGGCCCTGGCTGTCGATGACAGTGGGGCACAAGATCCCGTTTTCGTGCAGTCCGGCGAGTTGTCCCATTGCGCCAGCGACAGTGTTGATTGGGGACGAGGTCACCTGCAGAGTCCACTCCCTGTCCTTTTCTGCCGCAGAGCAGTACCCGGCGTCACTTGGCTGCAGGCACTGTTTGGCCTTTGCTGCTGTGTTCTGCTCCTCTTTGTAGATGGCACCGCTACACACGTGCGGGGATGCCGCCGGGTCGGGGTCTTTGGATGCCGCCCCCGGAGGCAAGATAGTGTCATAGACGTGGTTGTGCTCAGGCACGGGTAGAGTCGGCGTCCCGGCCAAGGCGTGGTGGTGGTGATGGTGCGTCTGCTCGGTGAAGAGCCCGCATTCCATCTGGATGCCGGCCAAGTCCACCTCTCCCTGGCGGCGGAACGGCAGCTTGTCCCTCCTCCTCAGGGTGTAAGCGATTAGCGCTGCCGCTGCGAAAAACGCAGAGACGAACAACACCAGCAGGCTGAGCACCAGCACAGATAGCGGGATTGAATCCTTCCCTGGAGGGATCAGGGGCCCGAGCCCTGAGCCAGGGTAGCCAACTGGCACGCCGATGTCTGGGAGGGCAGAGGTGACCGTATGCTGCTCCTGGTCCTCCTGGGGCTCCAGCTCGGGGCACAGCAGCTCCATGGAGAGCGAGCGCAGGTCGACGCCTTTGGTCTTTTCCGGGGAGTGGCACACCACCTCCCCCTCCACCACCACGGTGCTGAGGCCCTCCAGCCAGCGCTTGAGAGGCGCCGCCTCACAGTTGCACTCCCACGGGTTCTGCTGCAGGTCCACCTGGAGATAGACGGTACATAGCAGTGTCATTAGCGTAATCGCTCGCTAATTGCTGGTCTGCAGCCCCATGAAAAAGCATGAATCACTTTGAGAAATAGATTTTTTGTGATGGATCTCCACAATATGGAAAGTGCCTCTTGAGTTGCTATTAAGTTGACACACAGAAATATGTTTTCTCCATTAACTTTAATGACCATAAACATCTGCACAGTTTGTGTTAATAGCCCTGCATTATTTACCAGAGTCTTTTTTTTTGGAGGGGGGGGGGATATGCAGGCGTCGAAAGGCGCTTCACAATGTAAATAATGTCACTCCAGGGTCAACGAAACTGAAGCGCTCACGTCTACAGAGCCGCTATAAAAAAGTGTGGGTTTTTTGTATCAATAAAATATCATAGTAGCAATCAAACAACTTGTACTACTCTCCAGTGTTGTCTTAAAAGCCTTGTTCGCTACAAGAGGCGTTTTTTCCGATAAATACCCAGCAGATTTGTGTGTTGAGAGCTCACTTTTAGTGTTATAAAATTAGACGGGATGCGGTGCAAGCGCTCCTTTTCAATAGGTGTAAGAGCGTGAATCCACTTCTGCATTGTAAACTATTGATTACGCATCCTGAAGCTGCGTACAAGATTCCATTTGAGAAGGCTAAAGCTGATTATACATAAAAGAGAATTGCATCACCGGGCATTGTCAGCACCACTCATCTGCTTCTGTCCGCTCGCACGCATTCCGAGGCGCTCGCGTAAACGTTGGTAATGCCGTATAAGAATATGCTCTTCTTGTTGCTATTGATGCGTTTCCATTGGCAAAGGCAGGTACTATTTCTTGTACCAGTTGTACGTAAATCAGCAACTAAGCGCTCAACATAATGAATATTCATTCATTCATTTTCTACCGCTTTTCCTCACGAGGGTCGCGGGGGGTGCTGGAGCCTATCCCAACTGTTATTTCCAAATGCCTGCAAGGTTCAGTAGGTAGGTTACTTTGTGTATTGTGTGTATTGATGTGTTATTTGGATAGCTTTTTTACAAGCTACTGATGAAATCTGGCTATTTTGGTGACTCGTGTGTGCCACAATAGCACTGCAAGTCATGTTGCTGGCTAAACTTTCCATAGAGGTTTAAAAAAATAAATAAAAAATGTTTCTTCTTTTCTATCCCCTCTTGCTCCGGTCTGGCCGCTCCAAATTTGCACAACAACAAAACATCAAATAAAGCTAAATAATAAATAAATAAATGTATTTAAAAGGTTCACACAGGTCCAATAAATAAGGAACCCTACTTAGTGGAAATTCATTTATCAGAGTCCGGCTTGTATCCTTGGATAACCGAAGGATTACTGTATAATAACACTATTTCTAGTACAATATACAGTCAGTGTGTCATTTGAGGCTACACTGCAAGAATGACAACAATGAACACACATGCTAACATTGGCTTAGCTTGTCCTCTTGTATTATGCTCCACAGTCTCCTATGGCCTCCTATAGCAAAGTCCCTGTGGACAAGGCTGCTTTTGTGGGATATCTTTCAAAAATAGCCTTGTACTAGAACCGCAACAGAAGATGTGACTTTTTGCCAGCGAACGCAGGATACGACGTGCAAATTAGCATCCCATAATCAGATCATTTGTCAAATTTTCCATCTGAAAATTGCTTCTTGGCATGTAAAGCCGTCATTGTCCTCCACGTTTGTTTGGTGTCCAACCGGTGCGTTCAGTGCGGCTTGGTTTTTGCACAAGCACCCAATTTGATGCGTATAAAATAGTGTCAAATTTTCCATTTGAAAATGACTTCTTAGCATTTAAACACATCATGCTCCTCCATCTTTGTTTGGTGTCCAACCGGTGCGTTCAAAACTGTTTTTTTTTTTGCGTCTTCAAGCGGTAAGTGTTTTTGAAGTAGAAAAGGAAGGCAAATAGCGCGGGCCGTGGGAAAGCGGCATTAGTCATTGGCGCGGCGTCACGGCTAACTGGAGGGCGAGCAGTGACACTTTTACTTCCATCCTAATTAAGGCCACTTAAGACTTGAGATTTGTGACATTCAGCGTGAACAAAATGTCAGCGCCTACTTTTGCAGCATCTTCAAGTATTTTCCTTGCAGGTGTTCTTTTTTTATTTGATTTTTTTTTACCACCCCAGGGTTCCGCTCACGTCTGCTTTTACGAACATCTGTCCAACGCGCGTTTACGATTTATACGCCTGGTCACCTAGTGTGTTATTTGCTGTCAAGCTGTCAATCAAGGCTGGGCTTCGAGGAAGGGGGAGGGAGATTATAGGCCGTCAGTTAGCCCGTTGACAGGCGCTGGTTTGTGTGAGTGTGCGACCGGGGGAAACCGGTGTGTTAATTATTGTCAACACGTAGGCTTTGAGTAAATTAACACCAATATGAAGACGCAGTCTGTTGACGCGGAGGACTGACAAAAGTGGACGGGTTCTCTCTCTTGATGTAGGTGATGGGAAATGATTAATAACACTAAAATATCTTGGTCTGTAAACTATATTTAGCCTGAATTAATGACTGAATCTAATTAAAAGGAGATGGCTACACAACAAAGTGTTTTTTTTTTATTATCATCACAAATTGTAATGGCTCTTAATGACAAACAGCAGGCTGCCGTCATTTTATCGCAACAGCTCCAGTTGTTTTTATTTTAGGGGGGTAAAAAGGGTGATTATAAGCAGATACTGCAAAGTTGTGGCAGAGGGATTTTGCTGAGCCGCCGCTTGCCAAGCCTTCTGCAGGCTGATGAATGCGCTCCATTGTCTTGTGAACAATGCGATACGGAGGGGAAAATGAAGAGTTCAGAATGTGCCGCATGAACAAAATGCAATATAGATTTGAAAAGTGTCTTTCCTGGCTGAGGAGGCAATTCACTGTTTATTGTTGCTGCGATGTGGAGGGCATTCAAGGAGGGGTTATGTGTGTTTTTAATAGACCTTCAAAGCGATCTGGCGCCTCATCATCTTCCCCACAGCGACCTGGAGAAGAGAAGTTGCTCTCTCTCTCACTCTCTCTCGCTCGCTCTCTCTCTCTCTGCATTCACTTCTATTCTGCAGGGTGGCTGCAATTTCTTTGACTTTGTGGATTATTTCCAGTCTCATCCGGAGTGGTTTTGATCATTTCTTTTGGCCAAGCTGTCGTTAATGACTTGCGAGTGGAGTGATTGCAAGAATTGCGCACACGATTGAGTGAGCGTGGCACAGCTTTTGACTTTGCAACTATTTTGACTCTTTCTATGTATTTCTATGGTGAAATGTATACGTTACTACTAAGAACTAGTGAGGGGCCATCGCATTAGAGTCTTTTTACGATTCTGCTACAGAGTGGTGTTGTCCCCTTGCCCGCCTATCTCAACCCTTCAAACTTCAAACACAAAGAAATGCCAGGAACAAACACACAAACTAATGTTTCTTTTCCCTGCATACAGTAGGTGGAGGTGTGGACCAAAGTGACAATATTGATTACTTTGGACTCGACTTGCCAATCACTGATGACTTGACAACAATGACTTGGCATTTTACTCTGACTTTTTCAACTAAACCTCTGGTTACCAAAATAGTTGTCGATTAATTGGGTCATCTTTTAACCATCAATTCATTGTTCAAGCTGTAGAAAACAAAGTTGCAGAAAAAGTTATAATATTATTATCACTATGAGGACAACATAAATAGTTGGGGAAAAAAGCAACAGTAGAGGTGGAAAAACTTTTTGCTTTTATGAAAAAATGTGCAGCTCAGAGAGCCGAGTTTGAGTCCACCCTTAGCCATCTCAATGAGGAGTTTGCATGTTCTCCTCCCACATTCCAAAAACATGCCAGGTTAATTGGTGACAGCGGGTGTACCCCGCCTCTAGCCAAAGACATATAGGCAACCTCTCGCCCAAAGTCAGCTGGGATAGGCTCCAGCATACCACATATATGGAAATATATGAGTGCCCTGGCCCTCCCAACTCTTGCAGTCACGCCAAAGTAGAGAAAACACGTCATACGATAGGACTGTCTTACTGTTAGTCCAGTCGTGGAAGTGTTCATTGTCGGCGAGCAGTGGAAAGAAGCCAGTCATTTTTATCACGAGGGGAAAAACCTCATGCCTGTTTAAAGCTGCTGTGTTACAAATCTTTGTTTTGTTTTTTTATTATTATGCCTCCATGAGAAAGCAAAACCACCGCTGCTTTCAATAAGCAAATACGCCATTATAATCTCCTAGCGCATCTGTGTTTGTAATGTTATGCTGCTGCCTTTGTCTTCCTTGTCATGCTAAATAACACGCCACCCATCCAGATAGCATAAAACACATTAGTATACTACACGCAGTGCACAGTGAAATCTTTTTGCCTTTGTCACTATAATTATATCCACAGGCGTGTTTTTGTCAAGCATATAAAACACGGCAAGGAGGCACATAAAGAAAAAAGAGCTCTTATTGACAGACAGCTAATCTGTTATAGACTCCTCCACAATGATCACCTTGATCCCTTTCTGTATTTTAGCCCTAAATCAATATTAATATGATTAACCGATCCTGCTCCACCTCGCACCATTTGAGCGTCGCAGCCCAAGCCGGCGTGCCGTTATAGGCAGCAATAAGCAGAAAATTGCAAATCCTATACCGATTCAGTGGAAATTCCGGTATTTTTCAACCCAGGTCTTGTTCCCAAGACGTGTAAACAAAACAAAACTTCTTGTGCTCGCTGTCCTTGCAGCAAAGCAAAATCAGACCACCTAACAAGTTTTTTTTGAGGGGTAGCACAACAAATTTCGGTAACATTTTAATCATGTTTACACAAATGGTTGTGACAATTGTTGTGAAAAACCTTGTATACTATGAAAAAACATCCAAGTTATTTCTACGACATTATTGTCCACTAAACAGGATTGCACAAAAACATCCATATTGAGATTGGCTCCACGAGAACTACAACGATTTTAAGACAGAGTTTAAGTTTTTTTTTTTTATCTGCCAAGTGCAGCGCCGAGGTTGCGTTTTTGCTGGCACTTGTGTTGAAAATAACTTGAAAAGTCCTGAATAGGTTTGAATGAAATTTTCAGGAATAATCGAAAATAGGATACGGAAGAACTGATCACATTTTGTTTAGAGTAATGATTTTTTGTAGATGATTTTTTAACTTTGCCATTTTCGGCATTGTGCATATAACGCCACAAAAAATGTTCAGAGTACTTGTCCTGTACTTGAAAATCAAAATACAGGACCAGACATATCAAGGACATTCCACAGATATAAGACAGATAAAAAGAGACAACCCATTAATGGGACACACCTATTCCACCTACAAAGGCTGCTACTAAAACACCTCCAAGAAGGTTTCTATGGTTTTATATACATGCTGTGGCCATGTAGTAACAGGTACATTCATACTTACACAACTGTACTGCATTTGGGTCATTTTTGCACATTGATTTCACATAGCAACATGGAAACAAATACTCCATCAATAGCCGGCTGGTGTGGCGAGGTGTCGCTATGCCAGTAATGTAGTTCTTCACCTTGCTCATTATGGATATTCCCACACGGGGGCTGCAGCATTTGCAAACATCTTTTACCTTCCTAACATCTTCTATACGTTACTTTACACCAGGGTTCTCAAACTCAATTTACCTGGGGGCCACTGGATCTAGGGTCTGGGTGAGACTGGGCCGCATCAGGTTTTCCAACAAAAAAAAAAATGCATTTATTAAAAACAGAAAAATGAATAAACTTTGCTTTGGTTCCGATTTTCTACAAGAAAAGCTCTGATAAAACATTCCACTGTTCTCAAATATCTTACTTTTTATTTTTCTACACAAAATAAGATGAAAAATGAACAAATCAAGAATAAAGAAAATCAGTCAATCAGTAATAAATAAATATCTTAAACTTAAGAAACCACATATAGTTGGTGGGTAGACAAATTATTTTTTTCAGATTAAAATGAACAAAGCCTTATTAGAGCCCTGTAGACATGACAAAACACGACTATAGTCACATTTATATTCTTTTTATTTACAACATATTGTGCAACTGCAGGGTCTTGAGACACATGCTAACTCGCAAACTAGAGAGCTAGCGACCTAAACGGTAGCCTTAAAGTTATTTCCTTTAAACTTAAAAAGCCAAAAACTTACCACTTCCACACGGATAGGGAGGACAACTATTAACAGTTATTTAACCTTTAACATGAACATTAATCAAACGTAATAATTTTTTCTGGGTACATGATACCATACAGCATCCATATATATAACTTGTGCGGGCCGCACTAACATTAAACTTTCATATCAAGGCAGGGGCCTCAAACTAGTGTCCTTCGGGCCACATTTGGCCCGCGGGCCGCGTGTTTGAGACCCCTGCTTTACACTGTACCTGACAAAGCTCCATTCTTTTGTTTTGTGTGTATGCTAGCAGCCCTGCCTCCCCCCCACAGAGAAAGAGACTATATGACTGACAGGACGTCTGTCTGGTGCTGTTCTGTGAAACATCTAGGACTCGGTGCTGACCCCGTGCAAAGGATGAAACCTTCTCTGTCCGTTTGGAGGCAACAGACAATATGGGTAGGCCGGCAAAGTTCATTTTCATTTATCTTGTGATTAATTAACTTATTTATCGCGACACAGTTTCTTTCTCAAAAAGAAATGTCATCATGTCCTGGTTTTAATATGAAAATGCCAGTATTGTCCTCCATGTATTATCACTGTGTAGCTAAACAAACACAGACCTTTTATTACATGCTATTATGCATCGTGCTACTCTGATTAACTCTGTCAGTCCTGGCCATCTTTCAAAATTCTACCACTTCAGTACTGGCCATTTTCGACCGTTTTGACTGATTTTTCGAGGCACACAGAATATTGTGTTCAATGACACAATGACAAAATGTTTTCATTTTGTGACAGCTCAAATATCCAAAGAACTGCACCACAACATAAACAACACATAAAAATGGTTGTTAATATAACACCACATAACTGTGTGTGTGAACGTGTGTGTGTGTGTGTGAACGTGTGTGTGTGTGTGCATGTGTTAAAGTGTGTTCGGGTTTAAAAAAAACGTCTAAATACAGTAGGTCTTTAGTATTGATTAGCCGTTAAAGATTATTTTGCTGGTTGTTGATGATTTGATGCTTGATACAATTTAGCAATTATAGTGCAATTGTTGTATCATAACAAAAATATAGTGTAAAAATACGATACTGTGTGTGACAGTATCAGTGATGATCAAAAATGTTCACATTTTAATGTGAACTGCTGTTTGGATGCTAAGATGAGACTCAGCGGCGTCTCTGCTGGTTTCAGTCAAGTATTACGTTTTCCTCGGTGCCTTTTTAACAATCACTTTGTGTGATTATGATACCAAGCCTTTGTTTGACAACTTGGACCAGGGTTCTCAGACGTAAGGTCCGCAAGATGTTGAATTATTGTCTGCAGAAACGGATCATTTTCATTGCTCAGATAGTTTACGGCTGCAAGAGTCATTGAAAAAAAGAATGCTGTAAAGATGCGATGGCTGTTCTTTGAACCTGACGACCGACTGGTTAGCGACTAGTCGGGTGGAACATGACAGCTGAGGAGTCATGTGTGCCTGTAAAACAAAGCTAGAGGGAGTAGCGATATGATTTACATATTATCAGATGTAAAGTGTAACAACACGCCATAATATTGGTTCGGTATGCACCGCCATTCATTTTCCATCCAGTGAGGCAACAAAATGAAACATCTTAGTGTAAACGGCTTTTTAAAAAACAAACTGGTGATAGGACCTTCTAAATCCGGTGTTTAACATTATTAGCCCTCTAGACATGAAATAGTCACCTTTATACTCATATTACTCAGTTTAGTATACATAATAAGAATACATAAGCCATTTAAGACATAAACAAGACTCTTGCTTGCGTGTGCTGCTATAGATGTGTTCAAGTGCCACTGGAGCTGAGTGTGGCAGACAGCAAGTGATATCAGGGTTCAGAGTTGAGTTTCAGCTTGGCGTGGGTTACGGCCACAACAGCAGACTGTGTTTTTATCAAGTATTTCAAATTCAAACCTGTAATGAATACCTGTCTCACTGAGCTTTTTTTTTTTTTTTTTTTTTAACAATAACTAAGGGACCTGGTGTTGCCATCAGAGAATTGATGAAAAGCGGTCCACTAAGCTAAAGTTAATTTCCATTTAAGGACCAAAATAATACTAATTATTTTAAGTCAAAATAGCAACTAAATGCTGATTAATATTTTTCTTGAATATATCCATATTTGGTAAGGTGGGAAAGGTGTGAGCTGGCAGCGAGTTCCATAGACGGCATGCCCTTGGTACGTAAGAGGATTGGTAAGAGGATGTGTGTGAGACCTGGGGATAGTTACACAGTATGGATGTGCGGTAGAGGATCTTGTTGTCCTCAAACTAGCAAACACCGGGGGGATGATCGAACCAATTTCCAACGATGGCTTGAAGAAGAAATGTCTGTAAAATGTGCAGAGAGTAGCAACATCTCTTCTAAGCTCCAAGGGGTAAATACCAGCATTGATTGGGTCTTCAATGTTCAGAAGACGCAAGGCCTTCCGCTGAAGTCTGCATAGAATACTGAGAGCAGTATTGCCAGCTCCACTCCAAATGGGTGATGCATACTCCATGAGGGGTCGAATGTAAGCCTTGTAGATGGTAACTCTGGCCTTGAAGGGGAGAAGATCCCTTGACCGACTTAGGATGTAGAGCCGCTTTGCAGTCTTCTTAGCAAGATATGTAATATACGGGGTCCAAGTAAGAGTGTTGGTAATAACAACACCAAGAAGGGTGATGCTCTTGGTCGGCTTCAGCTGACTGCCCATGAAGTGAAGAGGGGGGGGTGTCTTGTCACGCTTCCTGCTGATAATCATCTCCTCTGTCTTGCTAGCATTAAAAGTAATGCACCAGTCAGATGCCCACTTCTCAATTGCGTGTAGGTCTTTTTGCAAACTGTCAGTGCACATGACACGATCTTTCACCAGCGTAGAATACTACATATCGTCGCAGCGTCTTTGAATGCGTCCTCTGAATGCGTCTTCTGAATGCCTTAAATTTGTATTTTTGTTCATTCAGTCGTTTTGATGCTTGACAATATGAATATACTACCCCTAGTGGCCACACATTGCAGTTACAGCTGCTCTGATTCATTAGCAATTGCTTTATTTTTGGTGTTTGTTTGCATCCTCCAAATCCCCGCTGAATTCCGACCCACATATCAGGATGAAAATGACATGCGTCCCCCTCCTCTGCGCGCCTGACAAGAAGAAGGTGAATATTCATGAAGTTGTTTACGACATACGCTCTATTATACTTAAAGCATTAATGTAGAGATCCCAAGTAAAACCGCTAATCTGGCTTCCCGTGGCTGTGCTGCGGTTTTCGTCAGTGTTTCGATATTGTTATTATATGTGACGGTGCTTGAGTGGAGGTTGTGTTTGTTTGTATTTGGTCATTATCAGCTCCCCGAGTACACATTTCCTTTGCATTTTCAAAGAGAAAACGAGAGAGGCATTTGAACCGTAATCATTTCTGGCGTTGACTCAGATGCTGAATCACCAAACCCGATTTCCTCTCCAAGAGCCAGAAAGAGAACGAGAGAGCCCTCATTAGTGCTTATGGTGGTATTAGGGCATTGCGGGGACTTTAAGTATTTTTTAATTTCTTTTCCAATGTCCTCTAATGACTGGCGTTTATGTAACGGTGCCATCGGGGGAGGTGTTTTGCATACGGTGTCAGAGCATGGATGTAGGTGTTCATGTATAATCCCGTTCATGAGGGTGACAGGGACTATTAAGCTTGCTATTAGAGATGAAATGGAATGGACCATTCAAGTATTGGTTATTGTGACATACGCATTGGATGTTTTTGCATATTTGTCACATCAATGTTTCAGATCATCCAAAAATATGAATACTTTTCATTATGAGGGGAGAAAAAAAAACAAACCTACTTGACCCCGTGTGAAAAAGTGTTTTCCCCCTAAAGCTAATAACTGATTGGGCCACCCTTAGCAGCAACAACTGCAATCAAGCGTTTGTGGTAACTTGCAATGAGTCTCTTACAGCGCTGCGGAGGAATTTTGGTCCACTCATCTTTGCAGAATTGTTGTCATTCATCCACATTGGAGGCTTTTCCAGCATAAAGCGCCTTTTTAAGGTTCATGATTGAGACCAGGCATCTTGGGCTCACAAAGGTTGGTGACCACCGGTTTCCAGTATTTCAAGTGCAGACAGCCATATGATGTTATCATCTTCCGGGCAGAGTCCAAAGAACACTGTGTTCTGAACATAAGGATGAGCTATTCAATGTTCTCGATCACTACGTGGTCGGAATCTTGAGATGTGTTCCATTCCAAGATGAGATGATTGAGCTATGCATGCTCGACAATGGATAGCTGTTTGTTTTTTTTTTGTTACAACGCTAAGACAGTACTCACAGATCCGGCCAAAAGCAATATTTTTTGTTGTTCTAGTGCTCCTTCAGTTTCCGTGCCACAGATTATCAAGGCACAACAATGGCGACACTGTTGTTGCTTTATGACTGCAACCATCCAGTCAATGATTTATGCTCTTGGACATCAGAGGAGCGCAACAGCATGAAAAGACAATATGCTTTTATATGACTTTGTTGTCCTTCCCCTGAGCAGACCTCATCCAGTCTCACCCACACCTAAGATTTCTTTTTTCTAAAAACACACACACAACGACATTCAGGCTAATCCACACCCACCATAGCTCACTACTCTGCGAGGGGCTGTCTAAGAAAAGCCCGCTCTGCTAAATTGACTCAAGTGAGAGGAGGCAGGATGAAATATGCACCACATCAGCTTGCGTCCTTATCGCTTGGTTGTGCTACAGCACGTAGTCACGTGACGGCGAGGTCAAATGTGCAAGGAGCGGTTTTACAGTCGGCGTGCCATTGCCTTGTTCTTTCTCTATGGTGTCGCTTCTGATTTATTAAGACCACTTATGCAAATCCAGTCACTGGCAATTTTCTAATTATAATACCTGAGGCGCAAAACTGTAGTCCTGCATGCAACAACACAGCCTTGGAAACAACACACCATGCAGATGATGGAGAAATACTGCAGTTGTTGGACTTGCGAGAGTCATGACTCGGGATAAAAACACGCTGCGGTCGTTAAAGTCTCTTGTTTGGCCTTCCTGGTAAAATACATAAACAGACAAAGTCAGACAAGTGGAGAAGACGAAAGCAGCGAGTAGAGATGCGAAATGGGGCTAAAAGCGGGAACTACAGTATTAATGCTGCACATGTTTATGTTTCAAGAAAAAAACTGCATCTCAGCTTTGTGATATACAGTCGTCCCTCGCTACATCGCGGTTTGGACATTGGTCCCTCACTCTATCTTTTTTTTCATTCATTGTGGTTGAATGTGGCCTATTATTAGTCAAAAATAGAGTAGTATATAAGTATATATAGTATAAAAAGTAGTATTCTGTTCACTAGGCGTCATTTCTTTACATTACATTACCTTCACTTGCAACCAGTTCGACATGACACAGTAAAAAAGAAGTTCTTCCATTCCTCCTATTCTGTGTGGAAGTGGTACACTTTTGGCCTTCTGCTCCACTCTGTTTGAGACGCTTTAAGTGTAGATCAAATAAATTGGAGGTTGACTTGTTAGCTTGGTAGCTTTCTACATACAGCATATGCTATGAGCGGCGGCCGTCTCTTGTGTCACTTCAGGGATCCCATCACCTACGTATAAGCAATGTGGCGTAAACAAAGCCAGCAGTACTGTCGCAGTGTACGTCTCTGTGTGGCACATTAATGTTAGTTTTGCATAGCAATCAAGTGACAGATGTCATAGTGACTGTCAATCTTTTTTTAATGCCATGTGATCGAACCACATTATGTTAGAGATACTACAACGACAAGGTATTTTCCCTAATGCTAGGTCTTATTTTTGCTTATCATGCCTACTATATTAGGTAATACAAGTGTAAAGGTGACTATAGGGGTACTATTTCATGTGTACAGGGCTCTAATAATGTTAAAAAAAACATTTAGAAGACCATAAATGGGTTTTCTATGCTCTAACTACAAAAATATGCCATTTATTAATATTGAATCCTACTTTGTGTAAATTCACTTATTCACTAATTGTCTTTATTCTGCTAAAATTACTGCTGTTTCTTTTTTTTTTAACTTTCCATCTATTTTTATGTGCCGCAGGTTGCAAATGCCCCCGAGCTGCACTTTGGACACCCCTGCTACTACTGGGTATGACGGCCAATTTGTTTGTTTATTTTATTGCAAAATCCATACTTTTCACGTTCCAAAAGAAATGCAGCTTGTATTGGGCACGGACGCGTATACACAAAACACAACATCACATGTGGTGCACTTTTTACTGGAGTAAACATGACCCCAATTCGTGGCCTCCGTGGTCTTTGATGACATATACGTCGTCTATATGTGACCCGAATGGCCAGCCTGCAGTAATATGGGATACAATTTGGATTTATGAGCGCATACCAAAGAGGCCTGAGTTTATATGGAAAGAAATTGTATTGTTCACACTGTCATGAAAAACCCAGATTTAGGTCACATAGAGCAAAAACAATCGCAATTTGCCTGCAGTGTGAAGTAGATTCAACCTAAGCAGTTTCGTTGATAAATACGAGGCTCGCTCGTGAATTAGTTAGGTGGGTACAGACGAAGAATACTTTTTTTCTATTTCTCCGCCTTGACCAGCCCTGCATCAGTCTTCCACTCGCCTACCCTCATGTCCTGCCAACTGCTCCTTTGACATTAGCTCTGTCATAATTGAGTTTGGATTTCTTGTTTCAGTCCTTGTCGGATCATCTTTTTCTGCTATCCATTAAGTCCTTCATGCCTACTTGGCTTGCTAAATCCAGGCTGACAACGGCTATCGGGGATGGAAATCAAATTTCGACGATGGTGCAGAACTTTGTCGATCTGGCGTTGGTAAGGACAAGGCCATGTTGTGCAGT
Source organism: Doryrhamphus excisus (assembly GCF_037039965.1). NCBI lineage: Eukaryota > Metazoa > Chordata > Actinopteri > Syngnathiformes > Syngnathidae > Doryrhamphus > Doryrhamphus excisus. The sequence continues at coordinate 4,490,364 of NC_136370.1, forward strand.
CTGCTACATCTTGAAGGAATGGAGGCAAAATGGAGTGCAGTACTTGGCGGGGGGTGCTGTGGAGTCAGTCTCAATGACACAGTTTCACAATTACAGGCTCCTATTGTTTCGGAAGCCCCTTTCACACATTTCCTCACCTGTGTTATTCCCACACAGCATATTCATTGAACAGAGACAATTGCTGTTGTCAACACAACAGGGTGGGAGAAGTTAGTCTTGGGTGTTAAACTTCACACCCCAATCTTGGCTAAGCGGAACACCCTATCAGATGGGCTGCCAATACACCTCGTTTTTCCCTGCAATGCTACCTCTGAAGGTGGCAAGGTGAGGGTCACGGCCAAAAAAAGGGCAAAATTTACATCTTTAATAGGCATTGTTCAAGTCCATCCACGTTGTTTGTCAATTTCAAGTCAATTCACCTAATTTGTCATGAATCCTGCTCATATTTTACACACATGTCCTTGTCAGTTGCTGAAAATTGTGTACCATTTTGTGATGATTCGACTGATCACTATTAAGTTAGTGTTGAACGCATTGAGCTATGTGAGAAATTTCAAGTCAATTCACCTCATTTGTCAAAGAATCCTGCTACACCATCCAGCTACACTATCAGTCAAAGCATGTTGTGCCTGACTGCACCATGTTTTTCAACCAATCTTGCCCAAATACACACATGGGCTTGCCAGTAGCTCGCTTGCTACCAAAGACGTATTGATACGTTTTTTTAAAACTGACCGCTGGCTCTCAAATTCATTTTTTTGTGCAAGAGTCACAAGGAGGTGATGATGAAACTCCACAATAGTGCAGTTTTGGTGCAGTTTTGAGCTGAAAAGTGCATTTCATCAGAGTTCAGCATGCATCTTTCCCATAGAAATAAATGCTCCGCAGTAACCAGGAAGTGAAAAGGCATCTCGCCGTGTAGCGAGATGGAGGTTATGCATTGAAGGGTGCACACACACAGTTCAGTTGCAAATGTGAAAATTGTAAATAGTTAATGATGTTGTATTTGTAAAATATATATTTTCATGTAAAACAACTATTTTTTGTGTTGTGCGGCATTGTTGTTTAGACATTTTGGCTACATAAAATATATATGGCTAATTAGCGATAAAGTGAAAGCTATGCTAGAAATGTCATCATCATTTAGTTGCATTTGGAGATCAGGGTTCATGGTGCTTTTTGCAGTTGATTTAGTTATCGTCCAAGTTTCAGATCCATATAATAAAGTAGATGTTATACAGCATTTATGTATTCTACGCCTTCGGTCTCTGGCAAATTTCCTTGATGTTAGCACTGAGTATGTGGGCTGAAAGCCCTTTTGGCAATAGCTATTCTACATGAGAAAATGGGACACAAAAAAAATTCTGTCACTTGAGGGGGGGGCTGACAGAAAATAATCGAGAAGCACAGATATAACCTAAGAACGCAATATTCTGTGTGCCTTGAAAAATCTATCAAAATCATCAAAAATAGCCCATACCGAGAAGGACGGCTTTTGAAAATTAATTAAATTAGTTAAATCAGTTAATAACAGCGCAACCATGTGGTGTGTTTATCAGAAAAATCAGAGCACAAGCAACACATTGTGCATGTTGTGTCATTCTGACACATTTTCACACAAATACAAAGTCATATGCAAAAATTAGGACACCCCTGTGTAGCACAAATCATCAAAGCGCCTTTTCCTTTGCCCTCCGTCCCCCCCCTCTCCTGCAGTAGTCCCCCTGATCCTGCTCTGCACCAGGTCCCCAGATTCTCTCCTGCGCTAATCCCAGTCTCCTGGGCCTAGGCCCCTTCTATGCTTCTCAGCCTCCTGCTTCTTGTGCTCCACTAGTGCAGCATCCCGCTAAGTTGCTCCCTTGACACAGACACATCCTGCTCAACTCCTTCCTCCAGTTACACTGGGGAGCTCAGCAAGTTGCTTTAACATCAACCTGCAGCACAAGAATGTTTTTGAAATGTAGCCTCGGTCCTTGTCATTCATTGCAAATGGTAGCGCTTTCCACCTCTTTGGATACCTTCCACTTTGGTGCTACGAAGGCTCAAGCTCTTCATCCATATTCTGCCCTTTGGTGCGGTGTTCTAGTCGTGTAGGGACACTCTTGACATTTTTGTGTTTTGTTACCAGTCCTCTACTGCTGTATCAACTCCCTGTGGTCTTGTGTCATGCCCTTCTTGGATGTCCTGAGTATTTTAGTCTTTTTGTTTATGTCACATCCTTTATGTCACATCTTGTCTTGCTTGTATAGCATGAAACTCTGCCCCTGCAACCATTAAACGGTACATACTCGGCTCACCAAGGCTGTAGTCGCAGTTGGCAGAACCAGGTACCATGTAGAGTACCTGAGTCCCAAACATTTAGAGTTGATACCATATGGACTATGGTATACGTACCACACCGTGATACTGGACCCTGCTGTGTTATAGTCCGTGTTATCCTCTTTACTGCAGCTGCCTGGTCTTTTGTTGGCCTTGGGGAGATGCTAATCCATCTGAGTTTCCCGAAAAATGAACATTATGGCATTTTATAAATGTGCCCGATCAATTAGATTGATTAGAACACTGGTTGAAAAAAATCCTGATTGTGGTTGTGGTTGATCAAGTTGGCATCTCTCTGCCCTCAGCCGCCCTTTGGATAGATCCCATTATGTAAAGACAGGGGAGCCTCATTCTCTTCCACAATTGGCATCACATGGTAGGGCAGTTACCTGCGACTACTACTAATTGGTCGCATTGACAAACCGCCCTCAACTGACTCAAGCTGAACCCTAGCTTGAGTCAGTGCACTGCTCTACTCTGTATTGACATTTTTCCATAGGCAACAGCGGGTATTTCTTGTTTTTCGCTGAATGTGGTCAATCATCATTCCCCTTCAATGTTGCCATCCCACATTGGCGACTGCTGATGTAATACTGCAATGAATTATTGTCGCATTGACAAACCTGCCTCAACTGATTCAAGCCAATTCCGAGCCGGTACTGTGTACTGCTCTACTCGGTACTGACATTTTTCCATAGGCAAAAGAAGGTACTAGCAGGTACTATTTTATTACTATTTTATTTATGGACCTCTTGCATATTACTATTGTTACAAGTCATCTTACAAGTCATGTCAAGTCAGTGTCTCCTGAGGCGTAAAGACTGAGACTCTTTTTGTCCTCCATTGTTGTTTTTAGCATCACACAACAGAAGCGTCCACTGTGTGACGTCGTGGCAGTTTTAGCATGCCATCCATCCAAAATGCCATTTTGTCACCCCTGACAGAGTCGAGCCACAACCGACTCAGTGCAAACCTTTTCATCGGTCTTTGGTGATCAGCGAGAATCTTCGTGATACTAACTCTCATTCTTGAGATCCAGTGGTTCCATTTTTTCTGATGAGCGCAAATGGTGCCAAGGCACCAGTGCCTGGGGGGGCGGTTTAACATATCGAAATAGCTCCATCCGTGAGTTGAGCTTGTTTTGTGTATTTCATCAAGCTGTGAAAACACGACGGGTCTTGGTAACGCATTAGTCCTTTTAATCTCGTCGTCTGACATGTCAAGTAAATATACTTATGCACATTTGTGCGTTTCGTAAACAAACTGTGGTGATCCGGTGCCGTCCATCTGCCACTTTCACTCAAGATAAAGGCTTGACTAAAGCCTCTTTCTTGCCAGGTTTCTGACTCACTGACGCACATTCAGGTTTATTTGTTTTTCAAATCAGTGAGTACCAACCTGTACCAAGCGGGTGAGGTGCTCCAGCACGCCGTCCATCGGAAGCTGCAGCAAGTGGTTGTTCCTCAGGTTGAGGCGAGACAGGTTGACTCCTGAAAACACCCCCGGGGGAAGACTTCGCAGGAGGTTGGCGTTGAGGAACAGCAGCTGCAGGGACGGCATGGAGTCGAAGGTGCCGCGGTCAATCTCCCGGATCTCATTGTACTCAAAGTAAAGGTACCTAACATCGAGAAGAAGGACACATTACTTCCAAACATCCTAGAAACATATTGGTTGTGATAATCCCCCGGTTGCATGTTTAATAAATGACAAAGTCTGTAAGTGGGTCGTTTAGCAACAGCAGCAGTAGGTAAATTGCCACTCTTGCCTTCTAGCATTATAATTACACAAATGGATATTTATGTAAATCAGTCATACAGGAATTTGCTTTTAATTGCTCTTTTTTCACCCGTTCACAGATGATAAATCAATTGCTATCAAAACACAACATTGTGTGCTTATCCCCGCTGAAGCGTAGCTAATCAATGTGTTGGCTTGAAGAAGTGATGAATCTTTAACGCCACTAATCAATAATAAAAATCAGTGTGAACTTACAGAAGTTGCAAATAAATCGAACCGGCTCATCGAATTGTTTTGCTGAAACATGGTCTGGCTTAAATGAATTAGCTCTCGCTTGCCCGAGAGTCCCTGGCAAAGTCCAGACTTGGGCTGCTGCCTGTCTGCTGTGACAGATCTCTCGTGCTTTAAATATTAAAGCAATAACTGACTGAATCAGCATAGTTACTCGCCGTAGATGTTTGTTTTAATGGTCATATATAGAGTAGAACTGGGTTTTGTACTGCTGATTCTGATACTGGTCATTTATGCTTGAGATCGGCCGATACCCATACCGATCACAAGATAAACAGCTCAGTACTGCATGTATGGGGAACACTTATTCCGCCTATTAAGCCTTTGTAAAAATACTCAAAATGCTCCATTTTCAAACATTTGACATGAACGTGACATGCTACAACAACATCTGTATTATTATTATTGACATTGTTAAGTCGATTGAATTACGTTACTGGCACATTGACACTTAGCGACTAGCCGGCTAGCGACTAGCTTCGCAAAAGACGTCCATTCCCAACGCCTCAGACCACAAACAAAAAGGTAAGGCTCTCTGAATTTGGAAAAATTAGGCGCTTGTTTCTATAATGTTATGTGAAATCAATATGCCGAGTACTTTGAAGTTCCTGTAATGCTTAGAATGCTTAGAATGTGTAAAATATGGCAAAGTATTCCATGTTATCATGAATGTACTTGTTAGCTAATGGTCACTGTATTATATAACAGCATAAAACCTTGTTGGAGGTTTTTAGAGGTGTCTTAATAGTGGTCTGTGTAGGTCAGGGGAGGGCAAAATACGGCCCGGGGGCCACATGCGGCCCACCAAGCGTTTGAATCCGGCCCGCCAAATCAACAAACCTGTAAAATTAAATGATATAGTTTGATGTGGTCTGATGTTTAAAGTGCTCCTGAAAAATGGGACATGAGAACATACAGCTGATAGTGTAGCACTTTGACAGATAAATAATAGACAAATAATTCAAGGAAAATTATAAGCATGAAATAATGTGTGTGTGTTAACAATTTTTGCTAACTCAATGTGGCCCACGAGTCAAAATATTTGCCCACCCCTGGTGTAGGTGAATCCCATTACAAGCACTACTGAGCTGTCTTGTTTTTTCAGTTTTTACATGGTTAGAATGCAGAGAAATGAGAGACATAAAGTATGTGTCAATGTCTCACGTAAGGATTGTGTATGATGGATAAAATTCCATAAAAAGTGCAGTTTTCCTTTAACGTGTTGCCCCCGCAAGATATTTTTCGTGGCATGTTGCAGGATGCCAACTATCCATGACAGATATGTTCAGCGGACTTGCTTGTTTTGGAGACTGCCCGCCATTAGAGCAGGACGCTACACTACACACAGGGACCTCTGCAGGCTATCAGAGTAGGCTCTACAAGTCATTGTGTTTTGTGATTGGCATTGAAAGACATTATCTGCATATATGTATCACATGCTTTTCCACGGAAATCCGACACTGACCGATTGATCTAGAGATTGGTTGCAGCAGAATAAACATGTCTGAAAAGGAGGATTCTATACATTTACCATATGTCAGCATTTGCATATCATATGTCAGCATTTTCACTTTCCATGTTTCTGATGACACAGAATTTGTGTTTGTGTTTTGTGGTTAGGTACGCACTCCCGTAAATTAATTAATAGTCTTAGTCCTTCAACACGAGACTCGCTCAAGGACTTGATAAAGCCAAAGAATATACTTTATGAGGAAGACAACAAAGGTTGCTGTATTTTCCGCAACCATGCCAAAACCACATCAGCAAAATCAAGTGTCCTGTCTGCACTGAACCATCTTCCTCATTCTGCACCCACACACAATCATATCACCTTCACAGTTTATTTTCATTTTTATTATTTGTATTCTTACTTAATATTTATTTAATTATTAATATCGTGTGTGTGTGTGTATATACATATATATACACACACACAATATTAATAATTAAATAAATATTATATATATATATATATATATATATATATATATATATATATATATATATATATACACATAATTTTAGTTTTGTGTTATTGTGAGACTTTAATATTACCATTTCAGCTTTCTTCTTCTTTATTTTTCATATATTTGCATTTTGTTATTGTTAATTTTATGGGCCAGTAACAATCAAAGCCACAGGGCCCCTGGCTGCACTTTGGAGCAACCACAATGAAAGTCGACTATTTAGCTTGTTAGCTTCATTCATTTTGGGTCATCAACGGCAATTAAAGAGAGCAAGTGTGGCCACACAGTCAGGAGATCGGGAAGACCTGGCTTCTCTGTGTGGAGTTTGCATGTTCTCCCTGTACATGTGTGGGTTTTCTCCGGGTACTCCGGTTTCCTCCCACATTCCAAAAACATGCTAGGTTAATTAGCGACTCCAAATTGTCCATAGGTATCAATGTGAGTGTGAATGGTTGTTTGTCTATATGTGCCCTGTGATTGGCTGGCCACCAGTCCAGGGTGTACCCCGCCTCATGCCCCCCCCCCCCGCGATGGATGGATGGATGGAGCAAACAGGCCTCCAATTTTCCTTCATGTACTTTGTTACTTTCCTGCCAGCCTGGATGTGCAATTGTTCTTAAATTGTATTCATGACGGTCTTAAATTTGACTTGTTGAAACCTGCAGACACCCTGAGAAGGCTGGAACAAGTCGAATACAGACAGGAAATAATGTACTACAAGCCGACTATTTTTTTTTTTTTACTGAGGTTGAAGTTTTGGAGACTGAACTCCAAACTGAAAGTGGCGAAATGCAATAACACGTGTACCTGGCGAGCAGCAACGTGTACAAGCGTATTCAGGGGTGAAAAATGTGTTGGCAGGTGTACTGTTTCTTAAACTGGTCATTTGAGATCCTCATTTGAGAGTGGCTCATTTGTATGAAATTGCAAAAATGTTAGTTATGAGAAGCTCTTTTTCCCCACACGGCTGGCAACATCTGGACACATCAGCACGTCTGCATTGATTTACAAAGCAAACGTTCACTTCCACAGGTGTCATTCAAAGCAGACTCAGCTAAAAGTTGTCATCAAACGACAGCCTTGGATGGAGAATGGCTACCTTTCCTTTCAGTCAAACTTCATCCAAGCGCTAATCATGCTAATATGCTAATGCACTCCGATGGCAGAAATGGAATACATTTCCATGTAGTCGTATCCGGACCTTTCTAAACTGGTTTTGGCTTTCTGGAGCAATGTGGAGAGACAATATCCTACCTTAGACTCTGCAACCCCAGGAACATGTTGGGGCTGAGCCTCTCCAGGTTGTTCCCATTCAGGTAGAGAGTCCTCAGGCTGGTCAGGCTGGAGAAGGCCCCCTCCTGCAGGTAGGAGATACGGTTGCTCCCCAGGTGAAGCAGATCGAGGCTGGAGAAATTCCAGAAGTCACTACGATAGATCCTCTGGATTAAATTCCCGCTCAGGTACAATTTGCGGCCGTTGAGTGGTCGCGGCGTCAGCTGGGACACGTTGAGGAAGCCGTTCTCCTTGCAGTTGACGGTCAGGCCCAGGTCGGTAATGTGGAGGTTGCAGGTGCAGCCCAGGGGGCAGATGATGGGAATGGGGGGTCTGGTCTGGTAGCCGGCCACAGGGGGATTCTGGTTAGGGCTGCGAGATGTTGGGGATGTCCTGGAAGGTCTGGGACGCTTTGTGGGCCTTGGGTGCCTCTCCTTGTCTCTGCGCTCTGCAGAAGAAGAGGAGGATGAAGTGGAGGAGGTGTGGGTGTTCTGCCGGGAGCCATGCACCATCGAGGAGGGTTTAGTTGGCCGAGCTCTCCCCGGGTGAGAGTTGGGCTTGGAGTTAGGGGGCAAATGTTGAGGCTGTGTTCCTCCTGGAGGCCTCCCTCCTTCTGCTTGTAGCTCTTTATCCGGGAGATCAGCGCACAGCTCCTTGCGTGGGATCTCCCTCAGGTCCTTGCCGTGGAGGTGGAAGGGATATTCGCAGGTAACATCTCCGACAACTGCCGTGTAAGGGATCTGACCCAGCCACTGCTGGAGCTGCACTGCCTCGCAGCCACAGTTCCAGGGGTTCTCCTCCAGCTGTATCTCCATTAGGGAGCGGCCCACATACTCCAGGGTCCCAGCGTATGCCAGGCTCTTTAGACGGTTTCCCCGCAGGTCCAGATGAGTCAGCGACACAGATCTGGAGTGGGAGGAGGGGCATGGTTAAATGGGACAGCCAGTGAAGATACAAATCCTGTCTGATGTTGAATGCATCATTTGGATAAGCATACACATGCAGGAGGTGCTTAAAAACAACCGAGCATCCTGTCACATAGAGCATCTTTGACTATTGTTTAAGCCATGCAGAGGGCTCCTGTCACATAAAGAGGATCATTGACTCATGTTTCTGCAGTCGGTTATCGTTAAAAACAACGGAACACTCACATCCCATCAAGATCTTTGGCTAGCATTTTAGCGGTTGGTTAGAAAAAACACAGCGTAAGTTCTTAAAAAACAGCTGATCACTCCTGTCACATATAGAGGACCTTTGACTAGTGTTTCTGTAGTAGGTTGTTAAAAACAGCAGAGAGCTCCGAGGAGCTTTGACCAGCGTTTTTGCAGTAAGTTCTGAAAAACAGCAGAACACTCCTGTCACATATAGAGGATCTTTGACTAGTGTTTCTGTAGTAATTTGTTAAAAACAGCAGGAAGCTCCTCTCATAGAGAAGATTTTTGACTCATGTTTTTGCAGTCTGTGCTTAAAAACAGCAGGATGCTTCATCATATAGAAGATCTTTGACTTGTGTTTTCATATATAGAATCTTTGACTGGCATTTTTGCATTTGGTCCTGTAAAAACAGCAGCGTGCTCCTGTCAAGAGCTAAACCAGTGCAATGAAAGGAAACTTATAGTTTCCATTCACTGTAATTGGTCATGAGTCTGTAAGGGCCATCACTGGGTACGTATCTGGACCCAGGTCCGCTATTTGGTAATGGCTGTTATAGAGGATCTGTGTTTTTAGTGAGCATCTTTGATATAGAAAATCTGACTAGAATTTTGGCAGTATGTTCCTAAAAAAACAGCACTCCTGTCACTTATAGAGGATCTTCGACTAATGTTTTGCAGTAGGGTCTTAAAAATAGCCCAACACTCCTGTCTCATATAGAGGATCTTTGTAGTGTTTTGCAGTAGGTGCTTAAAAACAGCAGAGAGCTTGTGTACATCCATGTTTGATATTTCTTAAGATCAGTCGCGGCACAATTAAAACGATTTGTCAAACATGTGTCAGACTGTCACCTGAAAAGATGTGCAGGCAAGACGGGGATCAGGTTGTCATTCAGGATCAGAACCCGGAGCTTGTAGAGGAACCTCAGAGCACCGCTGTCGATGCGTTTGATCACATTGTAGTCGGCCTGCATGAAGGCGAGACGGAATGTGTTGAACATGTCAGGAAAATAGACTTAACAAGGCACGGGAAAAGCAGTGGCATCACCATTTGGAAAGGAGAGAAGAAGGAAAAAAAGAGGAGATTCTTTCACTTGGGCCACCTGCTACCCGGCAACTATTTTTGTCTATCTGCGGATAATCAAGGCAGATTAAGCCTACCTGGAGGTACTCCAGAGCCTCTAAGCCGGCAAAGGTGTCATTTCTGAAGACCTCCAGCTTGTTCTCATGAAGGTAGAGGCGTCTCAGCTTGGCCAGGCCGTGGAAGGCGCCCACCCGGATGTCCTGCAGTGCGTTGTTGCCGAGGTTTATCGACACAGCGTTGCCGAGGTGCTGGAACCCGTTGCTATAGAGACGCCTCAGAGAGTTCCTCTGGAGGTTGAGTTTGAAAGGGCGGACCCACGACTGTGACACCTGAATGATTAATTAGCGCTCTGATTAGTTATCTCATTAATTACACCAGCTTAAAAGAAAGGAACACCCGTAAGCTGGGTGAACGGGAGGATATTACACAAACAATAACGCCACTGATTAAAACGTCACACGCAGAGTTTTTCACAAGACTGTATGTTTATGTAGGCTTCTACTCCTGACCAGCTGCATACAAAAGAATGAAAATTTGTCCAAACATACACCTCTACAGTGTCGCCTGTGCTATTATTTTCGTGCCGGTACTCCAAAGTTTGACTCCCATGATGGTTGGCTTGACATTTCTCAAACAGCTCCAAAAACCCCCAAAAACAAACATGATAACTTTTGGCTGTTTGGCTGAATCACTACAAAATTTGGTACAAAACGTCAGGGGACTTATAAGTGCGTGTGTAGAATTTGGGCAAGAGTGGGTGAAAAACATGGCTGCCATCAGGCACAACGTCCAGTCAAATGCTTGGACACCATGATTGGTAGTGTAGCTGTCCAATTTGCAACTTTTTACTCGTTTGACTTTTTCGTCTAATATTTTGATGTTATTCTTGCAAAATGCTTTTTCTATTTCTGCTGTTTTGTTTTTTAGCTTTCCAACTACAATAATTCCTCCGATATTGCCGTTTTACCAGATCCAACTGCGGTGAGCGATTTTACGCAAAGTAGTATTCAGTATATTAACAAGCACAATATTTTTGTAGTTGGAGCATAGAAAGCCTGTTTATTTTGTAAATATGGGTTTTAACATTATTAGAGTCCTGCAGATACGAAATAACACCCCTATAGTCACTTTTGCTTTTGCATGCCATACCAAGCTAGTGAACTAAGTAGTTAGCCTCTCCAATTTACTTATTCTTATGACATGTCGACTCGGCTCTGCTGGCTCAGTAGACATTTTCCATGCAGTATGAAAGGCAATGTAATCGAACATCATGTCTCATAACATTATTGATGCCCAGTGACCAGAATACTGCTGTATATAAGAGACCGCAAATGGGCCGCAGGCTGCACTTTGGACACCCGCGGTGTCATGTTGAGTTGTCAACATTTCTTACAACACACTACTATACCTTCCAAGCTGTAAAATAACACACTTTAGATGTAATATAGTATTCTTGTACCATTTCTATGTTGCAAAAATTACAAATTACACAAAAGGATGAAAAACATGCACATATACCATGTTGCCTGTGCTATTATTTTCTGACAAATACATACATCTCATGGTGGCACCATTATTAAACCTCCTACATAGGATTGACTTTAAATTTCCCACACGGCTCAACAAAACACCCACTGTAACTTTGAGGTGCTTTGTCAAATTCCAGTAAAATGTGGTACACACCTTCAAGGGTCCAGCAAGCACACGTGTGTACAATTTTCGCAAGATTGGTTGAAAAACATGGTCGTCATCATGCAAAACCTTTTCGTATTAGTATTGCCCGTAAGTCATAATGATGATAAAACTTTGAGGGTGTCTATATTACATGCAAGCATTTTGACCACATCCCGCATAGGGGGCGTCACAAAGAAATCCATTTACAGTCATGAAAAAATGAGAAAGATACCTGGCTGCCATTGGTGAAGCCCCGCCCATCGCAGTGCACGTGCAGCACGCCTTCTTTCACCTCGCACGTGCACGGCTCAAAGCAAGGCTCGTCCACTTCTTCCTCTGAGTTGTCCACTAAAGGGGTGTGCGTAGAGGTGGGGGTAGGGGTGGGGCTGTGCGATGCCCGGGTCAAACGCACACACCCCAGTGCCACGGCCAGGGTGACCCACTGCATCCTCCGCGCCGCTTCTCCCTCCTCTCAGCTCAGCAGTAGCAGCGGCCTGGGGCAGTGGCCCGGCGTCGGCCCCTCACTGCGGCACATACATCCATCCATACGTCGCATGTGACGTCGCATGTGTTCAGGCGCACAAGGACACAAACACAGCAGAAGGAGGGCAGGATGAATCAGATTGATGATGCATCGCAAGCATACTGAAGCCAGCCATGAAAGTTAAATCACAAAGGCCGAGCTGCCACGGGCAAAGAGCGACATTACGGTGGAATAATAACGACGTGTGGGCTAATGGGTAATGGGGGGGGTCGATGTATGCCATACGACTTTAACAAACACGCATGCGTCATCAAAACACAGTCAGGTGCTCACAAGCGAATGAAAAACAAACTGGAGTGTATGGCCTTGGAATCAGATACTGACATCAATGTCATATCATCATATATACACTATATAGAGGAACTTTGACTACCGTTTTTGCAGTAGGTGCTTAAAAACAGCTCAAAGGATCTTTTGACTTGTGTTTTTGCAAGTGGTTCTTAAAAAGAGCAGAGCACTCCTTTTATATAGATGATCATTGCTCTTGTCATACGTTTTTTTGCAGTAGGTCTGACTCCTGTCAAATAGAGGATCTTTGACTAGCAGAAGGTTTTTGACTAGCGCTTTTGCAGTTGGTTCTAAAAAACAGCAGAGAGCTTTTGCCATATACTGCAGAGGATTTTTGCAGTAGGTGCTCAAAATAGGTGCTCGTGCAGATGATCTTTGACTAGAGTTTTTACAGTAGTTGCTTTAAAACAATGCCGAGGACCTTTGACTCATGTTGGTTCTTAAAAACAGCAGATCACTCCTGTAATACAGTGTGTCTTTTCATATTTTTGCAGTAGGTGCTTAAAAGCAGCAAATCACACTTGCCATAAAGAGGATCTATGACTACCATTTTTGTAGTTGTTTAGGCGCTCCTGTCATATAGGTATATGATCTTTGAGATTTTTTTGTAGCAGGTCTTTAAAAATAGCAGCAGACCCCTGTCATATAGGGGATCTATGATGACCATTTTTGCACTTGACTAAAAACAGCAGTCTGGAATATAGGGGTTCTTTGGGGAGTGTTTTTGCAGTCGGTGCTCAAAAACAGCCACATGTTCTCATCATATAGAGGATCTTTAACTTGCATTTTTGTTGTAGTTGCTAAAAACAGCTCAGAATATCCTTGTTTTTTAGTTGTTACTGAAAAACAGCAAAGCTCTTTAGTCAAGGAGGATATTTGACAACCGCTTTTGCCGTCTGTGCTTAAAAACAGCAGAGCGCTCCTGTCATATACATAGAAGATCCTTGACTACTGCTTTTGCAGACTACCACTTTTACAGTCGATGTTTAAAAACTGCAGACTTTACTACTGATTTTGCAGAACTTGCTTAAAAGCAACCAAGCACCTTTTGCATTCGGTACTCAAAAATAGCAGAGCACTACTGTCATATAGAGGATCTTTGACTACAGGGTTTGCAGTATTTGCTAAAAAGCAGTGAAGCACTCCTGCACATAGAGTTTATTTGACCTGCGTTCGGATTAGTTCAGATTTTTTTACATGAAGCTACATGACATCCCCATCAGCAGTGTAGTACACCAACAGTGGAAACCCCCCCCATTGGGTCCCCATTCTGGTTCGTTTTCAAAAAAGAAAGTAGTTCCGGTTAGTTGCTGGGGCCACTTAAAGAGTTTGGCAATATGTCTTCAAAAGAGCAATACATTACCATGACAGAAAAAATGTATAAAATCAGACCTGACAAGTCAATGCCATCGTCACCGAAATCCAACCAGAACTGGGCTCAGGGGCCCAAGTGGGAGAAAAGTCCCAATTGACTACTCCGCTGATGGGGATGTCATACAACTTTATGTCAAATAATCTGATCTACCCCGTAAAGCCTGTGAACATTCTCATGCCTGCCAGAGCCTGTTTCATCGAGGATCTCTGAACGGGACACTGACATCACAAATGCTAAACAAAGTCAAACATGTGCGTTGGTTCACCTGTGATTCATTTTTACATTTCCCAAGTGCTTTTTTTTGTGGAGGAGAAGAGGTCATGAATATATTCATTTGTGTGCTCAAATGCCCGCTGAAGCTGAAATGTCACGCGTGTGTTGTTTTTAATGTATGCAATATGAATATGGGCGAATGCAAATCAGATTCATAATGCTGCCGTCTAATGAACCGCTCCATTTAATAGCATGAATGGCAATCAGGGGAACAGAAAGCGAGAATCGTCATCGTTGTCGGGTCGATCAACAGCGCCACATCCACTCCTGTCATATTCATCATTACTGTCATGATGGCGGACTGACGGGCAGCATATCTTCAGATGGCCATCAATGCTCATGCAGGATGCTGCCAATCAAATTTAAGCCTGCGGTCACACTTGTGGTTCCATACTCTGGTGTGGACAAATATTTAAAAAACAGACTTGGTGCGCAATTAGGTGAGCAGTCTGGTGTGGTGCTTCATGTTCACGCTACAATTTTAAAGACTTTATTGGACGGCTTTCGTGGCATATTACTTGATGTAACTCAAATATTGTCAACTCTGCAACTTTTATCGGCTTATATTTATTCTAAATTATACTTTTACAACACTTATGTGCCAAATTGGGATGCATAATTCAAATATTTCAAACCAAAATGCCGTCTGCTGGTTTAAATACATAGCTTAGATTTCACCAAAAGATTGTAAAACATACTTTTACAGAGCTTTTGCAACATATTTTGTGATGTCATTTAAATATTCCAAACAAAAATGGTCCATGCTGGGTTGAATACGTAGGTTATTTTCAAATACTTCTATTTTTACCAGCTTAGATTTTGCCGAAAGATTGTAAAATACACTTTTACAGAGCTTTTGGGACATATTGCGTGATGTAATTTTGGGTAAATACCCCAAACCCCAAATTCTGTGACTTTTACCAGCTTAGCTTTGATGACATATTATGTGACCTAATTCAAATGTATCAAAACCAACATGCCATCTGCTGGGTCGACTGGATAGGTTATTTTTACATTTGGCTTTAATTTCACCAAAAGCTTCTAAATTTGACTTTTAAAAAGTGCCTTTGTCATTTATGTGTGTTTTTTGTTGGATACATCCCCCGGGGTGCGTTCATACCCTTTGTTTTGTTTAAAACGCTGGTGTGCAAACAAGCGGCGGCTTGAGAGATGGGTCACGGTAGCCTTACAAGTGAACTCTGGTGCGGTTCAGTGCTCTGACCATTTGTGTGGAGTTTTATGCACAAATGGTGAAAATGTATCCATCAATGTTAAAGAATCCTTTACATAATCCTTGGATCCATACAATGATCCGGATCACGCTCAAAATGTCATCACTTTTTCCATATCCCATTTCCGACACTTCCTGATAACTTTTCAAGTTATTTTGAATGCAAACAGACAGACACATTACGGGCAAAAATTCAAAATATGTATTCAACCCAGCAATATTTGAGGTACATAACACAATATGTCACAAAAGCTTTGTAATAATATGTTTTAGAAGCTTTTGGTGAACTCTAAGCTGGTAAAAATATCAGAATTGAACAATAAATTACATATTCATCTCAGCATGGCATTTTGGTTTGGAATATTTGAGGTACGTCAAATAGGTGGCAGAAGCTCTTTAAAGGCATATTTTGGAATCCTTTGGTGAAATTTAAGATAGTAAAAATAGCAGAATATATGCATTCAGCCCAGCAGATGGCATTTTTGTTTGGAATATTTGAATTACGTCACATAATGTGCCTCGGAAGCACTTTAGAGGTATATTTTAGAAGCTTTTGGAATATTTGATTTCAGCGTACCAAACTGTGAGTGTGAACTCCTCCCTCCCTCCTGGAAACCAAAAAAACAAAACAGAGATGTGAGTCTTACAGGGGGCATCTCTCCTCTCAAGTCTTAATGAGATCTAAATTGGATAAAGCATCTTGATCCTCTCGTACAGTGTGGAAGCACTGTCACCGCGAAATGCAATAATGATGCTGATGGCGCGGTGGCTGTAATCATACAGCAATAATCTCGCATCAGCCAGTTAGACAAGGAGGCAGCGGTGAAAATATCAGCGCCCGGGAGAGGAAGAGCAATCACAGAGATGATTACGAGGAAAACAAGGAGGGGGAAGGGAAAATGGGGGAGAAAAAGGGGCGAAGGGCCGCAGTTGGATGAAGGAGGAGAGAAGACGGTGCACACTCGGAGAGGAAGAGAGCGAGAGTTGCATAAATGGTAAAAAGTCCGCCAAGGCTGCCACTCAGGATGAGAGCTCACACTGAAGCGGTTGAAATCTGATATTGATTACATCCAAACACTCCTGCCCGCCTGCCTGGATGCATGCACTGCAGCCAAGGTGTGTGTGTGTGTGTGTTTGTGGAAACAGTGTTGGAAAAAAGGTCAAAACCACATCCCCAAAAAGCTTTCCGTGCGCTGCCAAGCACCGACATGCAGGTAGAGAAGCCACGTGTGAATGAGCGAGCGCTTTCATAACAAAGCGCTGTAATGCAGCAGGGCACGTAGGAGAATCCTATAAAAGCATCAACACACACACACTCACTGGAAGACATTTGGCTTTGCTACAGATTCACATTCACACACTAACACATCGCGTCATCTAGGCCAGTGCTTATCAACTGGCAGCCTGCGGGCCAAATCTGGCCCATGAATGACATCAGGTCAGCCCAAGGCCAACTTTTTTTTTTTGCAGATTCCCAAAAACAGCACTCAAGTATGGGAGTAGTTTTTGCAGTAGGTGTTTTTTAGGATGGAAAAACGGCAGATTCCGGCTGTTTGTATAGTGGATCTTTGACTGATGTTTTTTTGCATTCAATTCCCAAAAACAGCAGCACAGGAGCTTTACAAGACTTTACAAGACTGTTGCAATTTTTGCAGTAAGTTCTTAAAAACTGCAGAGTTCTCCTGTCAGAGAGAGGGTCTTTGACCAGCATTTCTACTTTAAGTACTTAAAAACAGTTGTTATATACAGAACCTTTGACTGCAGTTTGTGAACTTGGTCCCCAAATAAACAGCAGAGCGCTCCTGTCACATTGAGGCATTAAGCCCTTAAAAACAGCAGCTGTTATAAAGAGGATTTTTGACCAGCGTTTTTAAAGTTGATGCTGAAAAACAGCAAATTGCTCCTGCAGCGTTGAGGAATGCAGACTTGCGTTTTTGTATTATATTCCTAAAAACAGCAGAGTTCTCCTGTCATAGAGAGGATCTTTGACCAGCATTTTTGCATAAACACGGAACCTGTAATTGAGAGGATCTTTTAAGTTTTTGAAGATCCATAAAACCATCAGATTTTCCCTGTCGCATCACGGACGCCTTCAAAAACAGCATAGAAGATCTTGTGCATGAAGTGCTTAAGCACGCTGGTAGACGCTGGTATAGAGAGGATGTTTGACTGGAGGTTTTGAAGTTGTTTTTTAAAAACAGCAGAGTGCTCCTGTCACCAGTGATGCCTGACTAGCGTTTTTGCAGTTGGCCTTCAAAAACAGCTAACTGCTCCGGTCATATAGACGCTCTTTGACTGGTGTTTTTGTAGTGGGTCCTGCACTATTTTTTGGAATTTTGCCCATCATCCATAATGCTTATGTGAAACATGAACACTCACACCTTTCTCTTTTGCTGTCTCTCATGCGCTATGAAATGGGATACACCTATGCCGCCCACATTAGAACACCTCTAAAACACGCAGTAACCAGGTAGTAACAGGTACATTCATGATAACGTAATACTTTTAAGCGTTGCCGGAACTACCTTCCTGGAGACATTCATTTCATTTCACATAGCAATATAAAAACTTGAAATAGCGTTAACTTTTCCAAACTTAAAAACAAAAACAGCAGCAGCAGCAGTACCTCCAATATGTAGCGTTACCTGTTGGTAGTGGTCGTTTGGTAGAAGGCAGCGCTGACTCGCTACGGGCTAGTAGTAGTTACTCGGTGTGGTGTAGCAAGGTGTCAGTCCGGTGATAATGTAGTTTGATTGGTGTAACAATGATAATAATAACAATGTCGCTGTAGCTTGGTTGATATGAACATCACATTATATGTAATTGGAGTTTTTTTCAGAAGGCTTCATAGGTGGAATTCGTAGCTGCTTTGATATCTTGAGAACGCACAGAACAGAGAGACAAAAACATCCTGTCACACAGAGGATCTGGTGTAAACATATTGTTCCTGTTTAAATGTATGACTGCTTCATCCTTGAATGTACTGTATGATGACGTCTACATCATGTACAAAAGAAGAACAATACGGTTCGAGGGAGACGTCCTTCGTCTTCCAAAAATGTGCCCCTTCAGAACAATTTTGAGACTTTTGCTGTGGGCCATGGTGCTCACTAATGTTGGTAAAACTGGAATGCACAATTTTAGAATCCCTGTTGGTATCTTTTGCGGCGAGTCAGTCTCCCATCCCACTAAAACGTCATTGATCATTGGCTTGGACCCAACCATGTATAACAGTGATCAATACAGCGTCCAGATAGGCCACCGGGGTCCTTTCATGGATGTCCTGCTGGAAGGAAATGATGACAAGGACCTATCTGTCTAAATATCTATTTCTGTGTCCCTCTCTCCTCCAAGACTTGACTGACGCAAGGCAGCCAAGACATGACGGTCCTCCACCATATTATTCCTGTCACATAACTCCGGTGTCTACCTCTCCCCCCCACCCCACCAGCACCACCCCCGCCCTCCATGTCTCTTTTCGTCCTCTCTGTCCTGCATGCGCCCAGCAAACACAGAACTGCACTATCAAGGCAAACCATCAACAAGCAGCCCTCATCCCTAATCAATGGCATTGGTGGTGTGGCGGGAGGGGGGGGGGGGGGGGGGGGGGCTCCGGCAGCAGTAGCTTGGATAGCCCACAGGCATCCAGTAACAGTAAAAAAAAAAAAAAAATCAATTAGCCCCTCCATCGTGTTGAAGCTTCAGCTGAATGAAGGCATGACCAATTTAACAGCCTATTAACACACTGAAGGCGATGGAAATGGGAATCCTTTGGCTTTTTGGAACACCGTCCAATCCATACCCCCCCCCCCCGCCCCCCCCCCACACACACAAGCTCCCCCATCACTACCACATTACGACGCAAAGCATGCAGGAAAATACTCACTCTGCCAAAGAATCCGGGAACGACCGGGAGAAGACTTTTAGAGGCTGACTGTCGACATGTCGTCCACATTCAGCCGCACTCTTCCTGCATGCCTCGCTCTCTCTCCCTCTCTCTCTCCTTCTCTCTCTCTCTCTCTCTCTCTCTCTCTCTGTCCTGTGGAGGCGGATGAGGGAGGCAGAGATGAGGATGAGGAGGAGGGAACGTGAGAAGACTGCAATGAGGAAGAGGAGAGAGAGAGTTGGGTTGGGAGAAAAAAGGCTGGCTTTAGGATGCCGGTCCGCCTCTCAACAGTGCAGCCTGGGGGTAGCTGCGGCATCGGACCGCCGGACCACTCTTCATCTCAAAGACCCACTCATACACACCCCTTCTCTGAAAGAAGACTTCTCCAGAGC
Source organism: Doryrhamphus excisus (assembly GCF_037039965.1). Taxonomy (NCBI): domain Eukaryota; kingdom Metazoa; phylum Chordata; class Actinopteri; order Syngnathiformes; family Syngnathidae; genus Doryrhamphus; species Doryrhamphus excisus. Next base: position 4,509,848 of record NC_136370.1, read on the forward strand.
CACACTTCATCCACTACGGTAGCTTTCAAGTTTGAAGCCGGAAGTATTGGAGGAAAAAAGAAACCTGCGATTGTGAGAATGAAGTAAATTTACAAAAAAAAAAAACTTGTGACTTCTGAGAAAAAAGTCATATATAAATTCAATAAATTCATAAATTCGTGACAATAAAGTCATAAATTAATGAGAATAAAGTTGTACTTTCTGGAAATAAAGTTATAAATTCACGAGAATAAAGTCATAAATTTACATGAAAAAAGTTATACAGTAAACCTCGGATATATCGGACTCGGATATATCGGAAATTCGCTCACAACGGACAGATAAAAAAGAACCAATTTTTTCTGTAATGCATTTCCAATAAAAATTCATTGCATATATCGGATTTTTTATAACGGATTTTGCCTATTTCGGACAAAATCGCCAGTCCCGTTCCAATTTCCCTCGCATATAATCGGATGGCCGCATCGTGTCTTTCTCCTGGCTCCAGATTTAGGACAAATATAAAAGTGAGTGACGTCAATAATACTAGCACAGCAGTGAATGAGATCTTAACCTCACTATTGGAAATAACGTAGGCCTGACGGGCGTAACAGGGCCTAGCTTAATTAACAATTTGTTATGCTCTGAGTCCAATAAAGTTAAATTCTCATTACCTTACGTCTCTTTTCATTGCCCAGTCCAGGTACATTGGAAACATAGTCAAGGAAGTGCCTTTTTATAACGGATAAAATCCGATTTACGCATATATCGGATTTATATTTATAAACAGACATTTTCCGGTATACGCATATAACGGATTTTGGACAAAACCAGTGGGAACAATTGAATCCGATATAGCCGAGGTTTACTGTACATTTACAAGAATAAAGTCATAAATGGACGAGAATAAAGTAAGAAAAAAATAAGTTCATGATAATAGAGCTGTACATTTACTAATTTACTAAGACAAATGTCATAAATTCCAGAGAATAAAGTTGTAAATGTAGTACGAGAATGAAGTCATAAATTCACGGGAATAAAGATGTAAATTTAAGAGAAAAATTTGTATATTTAGGAGTATAAAGTCATAAATAGCTGTATCAAGGCCTGTTACGAGAATAAAGATGTCAATTTATAAGAAAAACTTCACTTAAGTGGTGTTATGTTATGTGTATGTGAGCTTGGGCCTTGGACATGTGGGGGGGGGGGGGGGCGGCCATGAGAAGGGCTGGACATGCTAATCTGTTTGTGCTTCAACTGGCAGTAACAATGACGTACTGTAGATGACCAGAACATATATATATATATATGTATATATATGTATATATACGTATATATATGTATATATATGTATATATATGTATATATACGTATACATATATACATATATATATACATATATATATACATATATATATATGCATATACATATATATATACATATATATATATACATATACATATATATATATACATATATATATATATATATATAGGGAAATAATTTTTTTCATAATAATCTAGCAATTGACCAGTAATGTCCCAAAGATGGACTGGTGGGTCGCGATCGACGGGCTGGTGACCCCTTGATATAGAAGATATTTCCCAAGTGTTTGCAGTAAATTCAACATCAGCTCTCATTTAGGGGATCTTTGACAAGTGTTTTTGCAGCAGGTTCTTACAAACAGCAGATCATTCCTGTTGTTATATAGGATATTTGACTATTGTAAAGATATTTTTGTCTTGTATGACTTTATGTATATAAAGGTATAGGCGAGTCTTGTACAGAAAATAAGACTAATAGTGAGGGGAGAAGTCTGCCCCCCTGGTCCTGGGGTAAGGCACCCAGGATGATGCCAGTAGTGATGGATCAAGCAGATAGCTGTGTGCATGTGATTAGCTGGAGCAGGCACCTAATTTGTGCTTTGCAGCATCTGTTGCTCCCTCCTCCTCCTGCTCCTCTTCCTCATGGCAAGACAGGTGTTAGTCTCCTCACATACTTCTAAGGGCGCTATGTCATCGCCGCTCATAAGTCCCCCTCCTTTTTGTTTTTTATAAAATACAAAAAAAGCCGGCCTGACTGATGCTGTGCTCGCTCGGCGTGCGCGACGACAAAGCCAGATGGCACGAGTCACCATGGCAACACACACGGAAAAGCCGTCAGCCGCTTAAGGGCACGAGGAGAGATGAATAAACTAAAATGAGATGATAAATTATTGTCGGTAAAGCTGAACAGTGGGAGGGGAGGGTGTTTTATTTTGCTTTATTATGAGTTTCTGGCTTTTTTGTCGCCAGGCTGGAGGCAACGTGATGAGAAAGTTGAGGACAATCTTGTGGACTACCGGCTAAAAACTTGCCAGTCACCTTATTGGACGGGATGAAGTGTGGCTCTGGATAACTCCTCAAGGAGTCTTCAAAGTTAGCATTCTCGCGAGGACAGGACTGTTTGGTTGTTTTAAAGCACCTACTGCAAAAATGCAGTCAAAGATCCAATATACGACTGGAGCTCTCTGACTAGAGCTCCTTGCTGTTTCTAAGCACCTACTGCAAAAACACCAGTCAAAGATCCTCTATATACGACTGGAAGCCTGTGCTGTTTTTAAGCACATACTGCAAAAATCCCAGTCAAAGATCCACTAAAGACGAGAGCTCTCTGCTAATTTTAAGCACCTACCGCAACATTCGTCAATTTGTGACAGGAAAATCAAAAAGTCAAAGATCAGGAGCTCTGTTTTTAAGTATTTTAACTGCAAAATAAAAAATCTTTTATGACAGGAGTGTGATACTGTTTTTGAGCACCGACTGCAAAAGAAGTCAGAGAGTCCTCTGTTGGCTGACTAAAAACGATAATTACAGATCCATCATATGACGGGACAACTCTGCTGTTTTTAAGAGCTGACAGATCCTCTATGCGACAGGAGCTATCTACTGTTTTTGAGAAACTACTGTCTGTTAACTACACTAGTCAAAGATCCTCTCTATGAGGCAAATGTAATCTGTACCTTAAAGTACAGGTTGTACAGTGTTGTCATATTTGTGTGCCTTCTATTAGAAACTGGATATCATTAACCCTTCAGGGGTTAAATGTCTGTATCATACCGGTACCGTCTTATCCCGCTGGGTATCATACCAGTACTGTCTTATCTCGCTTGGTATCATACCTGTACTATCTTTTCCCACTTGGTATCACACTGGTACCATCTTATCCCCTTTGGTATCATACCTGTACTGTCTTATCCCCTTTGGTATCATACCTGTACTGTCTTATGCCGCTTGGTATCACACCGGTACCGTCTTGTCCCCTTTGGTATCATACCTGTACTGTCTTTTCCCGCTGGGTATCATACCGGTACCATCTTATCCAGCATGGTATCATACCGGTACCGTCTTATCCAGCTTGGTATCATACCTGCACTGTCTTATCCTGCTTGGTATCATACCCGTACCATCTTATCCAGCTTGGTATCATACCGGTACTGTCTTATCCCCCTTGGTATCATACTGGTACCGTCTTATCCCCTTTGGTATCATACCTGTACTGTCTTATCCCCTTTGGTATCACATCGGTACTGTCTTATCCCGCTTGGTATCATACCGGTACTTTTTTCTCCACATGAAAAGGTACAAGGGAGCCAAAGTAAGTAGACGTTATTTATAGAGCACTTTTCCCAGGCAATGGCCACAAAATGCTTTTATGGGCTGGTACAGAATGCAAAGTAGCAGGAGACATAAACATTTAAAAAAAAGCAACAACAGATGCATAAAGCAGGACGCAAGTTGGAATCGTGATGAAAATACTAATGAGTCATGATGTTGATCAGCTCACCACAAGAATGTTGAAATGCAAACATCTTCAGGTCTTATTGCAGTAAAGAAAAGATACAAACGCTACCTTGGAGTCCAATTATGAGCCCCACCTTGAGGGACAATGGTAGACTCTTGCTGTATCCCCTATTTTGGAACCCTCAAACTTTAGAGCTCCAATAATTGACCCATTAGGGAATAGAAACACTTTTGTTGGACTCCTACTATTTTTGTCTGCCTTGGGTGGGTAACCTACGGCACATGGGCCATTTTGATCTGGCCCCTTGGAACTTTCATGCTAACCAAAAGCGGCTACCTCACTGCCAGGGGGTTCTGGGTTTGAATCGAGGCTCGGACTGACTGAGCAGTTTGTGCCTTACCAACATTAGTTCCGTTGTCGTGTTGTGCAGTATACTTGTTCAGTTACTATACTAGCAGTTTTTTCTTAGAAATCTTAAAACTTATTAGCATATTTGCTATTATGATAATCCTTCATTTATCATTTATTTTATTTTAATTGTTTCCAGCCCCAACCAAGAGGAGTGAATTTCAGCGAAGTAGGAGTGTAATATTTTTGTAATGAGAATATAGACAATACGTTTTTGACATTAGAGCCGTCTGGACATGATATGGGCAGCCAGGGTATGCCTGCCCTTCTCCCAGCTCTGCTGCATTCTTCCCTGGAAGATTTCACCGTGTTAGCACTGTGGGTTTTTTTGTATAAGCAAGCGTTCTCTGTGTTGCATTATAGAGTGTGCATACAGGAAACGTCTAACCTGCATGCATGCGAATTACAAGCTGACTGATGTCTGGAGTTGCTAATAACCTTTTTCACCACCATCGGTGGGTCTACCCACCCTGCATTTTTAAACAAAGTTAGTCCCACAAAAAACATGTAATGACCACATTTCCACTACCAATGTTGTGCCACGATTGTCTCCACTTAGTAACAGCGGCGCCCTCATGTCTGGCTTTTGAGCTCCATGGTACCAGGAGTGCTCCGGACAAAGTGTGTCCAACAAGGAGTGCTCCTCCTCGGGCAGATGAGGTGGTCGCAGCACCCTCAAGTCTGCCTTCTCCTGCGTTCTACCATAACCAGCGGTGTGAACGTTAACACTCTTTGAGTGAATACACAGTAAGTCAGGGACCTCCAACCAGTAGCTTATGAGCTATCGGTAGGGTTTAATCATTTATTATCAACTCACATAACAAAATTAGAAAGTGGTTTTCGGCAGAAGTCTGGAAGTTGTCCAGAGCGCTTGGGAGTGTGACCAATCACAGCGGAGTGGGCATGCCCGGAGGCGGGCCATTGGTGGAATAAATTAAAACAGACCGTCTTGGAAATACAAACAAATACGGCTGGAATCGGTGCAGATTCTGGAAGATCTAGAAAGGTTTCTGTGTGGGTTATTTTATGTTGCTTCTCTATAGGAGTCCACTGAAAATGAGCATAATAGGTCCTCTTTAAATTGTTTTTTGGTCAAATCATAGGAATTGTTAATTAATTAATTAATGGTGAGTGACAAGTGACAGGGAGCCAAGCACGATTGTATTAAAATTGGACCCCACATCCTTCCATTTGTTTTGATTGTTTGGACACCTGTTTGCATGATCCTCTGAGGTCCACTAAAACCCTGATCACAAACCACCATGCATGATTTTAGGCCGTACATTTTCTGTGGAGGTCATGTTTTTCTGAAAACGTGGAGAGGGAGTGGCAAGAGCAAGGAGGGAGTACAGTCATCGCACGTCACTCGCATGGTTGCACAAGGTGTAAGTACGCCATGTGTGGCTGTGAGCGGTAGTGTGCATCATATGTTGCACATGTGGTGAGTGTTACGTGCTTGCAACGTACGATTGCCACGCTTTTGTATGGAGGCCGTACTTACACGTGTAGTATCTTTACTCACTTGCATGTTATAAGTGTGTGCAAGTGCAATGAATGTCACTTTTTCACTGCAGAGTCTCCGGATTGTGATGCAGCTTGAAGTGGCAGAGCATGAGCAAAACGTGGCATTACTTACCTTGATATGGGAAGGGGAGAGGCAACAGGGATGCTGATGCAGGAGATGGTGGGTTCGCTCACGGATCCAGAGGAGGCGGCTTTTCAGGCAGTACAAAGCATGGAGGGGGGCTATGTCAGATACATCCGAATGGACCCCAAGCTTGCAGAAATCAATGAACAAAACATGCATTGTGAGTGCAGAGCAGCAAAATGTTCCTTGCGCACTAAAAGTGCCACGGCGTGTCTGCATGCGCCCAAATCTGTACTGAGGCGGTACTTACCACGTACGGATGACCAAACCTTGCCCACGACAGCACACCCTGTTCTGTGGGGAAACAAACCCCTCAGGCCTAGTGGCCTTTTGCATGTCAGTGAGCCGCTTTCATGGCTGCAGGATAAGATTTAATAACAACATGTCTTCTGCATTACCGCGCTCAAAGTTCAATTTTCAGTTCAATTTCACATTGATTTGGGCGTGCATTAAAGTGAATCACCTTGAGGAAAATGGAGAGGTGCACCCCCCCATCCCGCCACAACGGTGCAAGGGAACGCACTCCCAGGAGATTCCAATCAGACGCCATAACAGAGCTGGTTCCAGTAATATCAGGGAAGATGTAGATGATGGTTATAGATTTCAGGGGCTCTCAGGTGCATTAGGCTGTATTACAGCTTCCCCACAAGGCCACTTAACGCTGCGCCCGCCATGGGGCAAGGAGGAGGCAGGCAGGCGTGCAACGTGCATGCATGCCTGGTACATGAGCAAAATACATTTAGACACATTTAGAAATTGTGCACAAATAAAGCTCATCACTGACGAGTCCAGCACAGCCTTCTCTGTGGCGTAATGCGATGCCACACTTGAGGCTGCATACCACAATGGCCGTGGCGGCGAGGGGAAATAGGCAGACTCTCCTCCTTGAAGGTGTTGTCGCCGAACCGTAGAGGCTTCCTTAAATTAGGAAAACAAACGGAGAGGAACTGAGAGAAGATGGCTATCAGGCACCATCAGATACCTGCTCTCTAGAGGGAGTGGGGGGCGGGGGGGGTGCTTTTTTGAGCATATAAAAAGCTTTTTTAGAGCATGGGACTCCAAGTAAGGGGGAACTATTTATACTGGCCTAGTGCTAGTTTGAAATGAATGGGGATTTTTAATTTCTACACTCCCTCCGCCAAAGCCTCCTTTTGCTCCCTTGGGAATAGATTCTGTCAGATAACGCTTTCGTCTTTCCCCTTCTCCTCTCCTCTCTTTCCCACTTTGATTCTCCTATGGGCTCTTGTCAATTCAGCTAGGTTTACATGCCATTCTAGCTTTGATCCTGCCCTTCCTTGCATCTCTTTCTTTGCCTTTCCGTCTGTTTATAGACAAGCCGATAACAGACAGTGAACACATGGCGGAACATCCAAAAGGGTATGTTTGCCAAATCACCAGAGGAACACCATATATGGTCCAAAGAAATCTTCCCCAGGCTTATAGAAAACCGGATGGAAACCTCCCCACCGGGAGGTTGTAAGTATGACGTACGTCACAAAAGTTTTTTTTCTCATAAAAGTATGAAAAACATTTTTTTAAATGTGTATTTAATTCTATTTCAACTTCATTCTGGCAATATTAATATACAGTTTATGGCATAACATAGGACTTCAAAGATTTCAATGATACAAACACATTATTCTCATGACATAATTCCATCTTTTTCTTCCAAATGTTTGTTTTCCTTTCAGTATGGCATCGATAAGCCTCTGTAGGAAGGCAGGGGAAGAGAGCAGAGGGGTAAATTGCCCAATTGTAGAAAGGGAGATGAGAGAAGTGGGAATTGGGGGGTTGTGTGAAACATGTCAGGGTTACATGAAGGTAAAGGTGGATAGGGAGGATGGCTAATTGTGTGTGTGTGTGTTGGGTGCTTGTGTCATTAGATTCAGATTAAAGCAGAGAGGACCACTCTGGAGGACTCACCTCTGATTCACACAGTGTTACTGCGGGCAAAGACAAGCCACATGGGATATATACGTATGTGTGTGTGTGTGTGTGTATGTATGTATATATATATATATATATATATATATATATATATATATATATATCACACACATGCACATGCTGAAGTAATGATTCACATACAGGATTACCCACCAGCAGAAATTCCTACATTGAAGGTAGCTACACATGATCCACAATGACACACACACACACACACACACATCTGTGAGCTAATTAATCAAATGTGCTGTATTAATTAGGATTCAAATCAGTTGCTATGGGAACACCTTAAGGAATCGTCAGGTAGACTGTGTGTCTTTGACGCTTCCAATGACTCTTTAAGGACGAAGGCCAAGGGGGACCAATTCATAGCACCTACAATGATTCAGCTCGATGCTTTTTACATTGCTAACACCCCCCCACCGCCACACACACATATACAGACATTTCCCCTTAAGTGGCCTGAGGTGAACTTCAATTTGGGCTCGGTCATAGAGAGGCGGAGGAAATGGCTGTATTATGGCGGTGCGCGGTGCAGTGGTGCAGCTAAAAGAGCATATGTGTCGGCAGTAACAAATAAAAAAAGAAGAGCGGGGTGGTTACTCCTTGCTGCAAACAGCAGCTTTGACATTTGTGGAAAAAGTTGAAACGCAGCTCGCTTTGCAACAGCTCTCATCGTCAACATTACCACACCCGGTGACTTCAATTGTAGTCTTACTTCAGTAGGAGCGGCTACAGAACTTTTACTGCGCTTTGCTGAGAATTTTTGCAACATTGAGTCCCATAAACAATCAGAGGATGCCCATTAGGATACATTGTGGTCATCTGCTGCTATGCATTTTTCGTATTAACTAGAGAATGGTATCGTTTCTGTTCTGAACATTAGCAAAGGTAGAACCTTCATGTGTGTGTGTGTGTGTGTGTGTGTGTGACTCGCCAGTTGTCATGGTTGCGGTGTTTATCACCTCATTCCGCCGCGACAGAGGCCCAGGGGCACGTGTGATTGGCTTCAGTCAGACAGACAGACTCGGGAAGAAGTGGAGAATGAATGGTTGGGGGTCGGGGTTGGGGGGACGTATTGGCACAGAGGAGTAAAATGCCAACACGCTGCAGAGAGAGAGGCGGACGAGTGTGGAAGGACGTTGGACAAATGTCAATGCAGGCCCTCTTCATGATGATCATGTCATCATTTCAGCTGCGCACCGTCGATGAATGCAGCATGCGTGTGGAAAATGAGCTATAAATGAAGGTTTTGTAGTAGGTCAGGGTTAGAAGAGATGTCAGGTAATTTGCACGTGACATGTAAACCTGTAACACACGTAACCTGAATGTGAGCTCTTGTTAAAAAAAAAGTTATGATTAATTAGTGATGTACAGCTAACATCATACCACCTAGCTAATGTTTGCCACCTGGCGGCGATGCAACACAAGTATCCGTTCGGCAGTTGCTGACAAGGCAATTCACTCTAGCAACCTGTTATTGGAGAGCCAAACCCACTTACGAGAGTAACCGATGATGGCAACTGCCAGGTTAAACACTCCCGTTCTCTCTCCAGCAGTCATAATAACGTCGAAACAGATGGCATGCAGCTGTTTCCACATCCAGGTGGCATTCATGTCCCCCTCGGCTTAATACAATCGTTACAATACTTCCGGGTTCCCGGTCGAGTTGACATCCAATCAGACCGCACAAGAGTGACTCACTTGAACTTCTTAGCCAATCGCAACACCCCTTCGTCGTTTGCCTTGCCTTACTCGGGGGCCCACGCTTATCGGCATTGTTTATTTAGGAGCTGGGATTCAACTTAGTAGTAAGAGTTAATTGCTATGTTAGTTTTCCTGCCAGACAGATCAGAAGGAGGTGTCTATTTGAGGTTGCTGTACTTTCGGGGTTTTGCCAGACAAACGCGCCCCTTCGATATCCCAACCAATCAGGTCCCTCCATAGTGAATTGTAAGAATTTCTCATCCAATCACAGTACCACTTGTTTTGGCGTCGTTCATTTTTGCTCAGCAGACCGGAAGTTAATAGGTCTGTCACGCCGGCTTTTGTTTACTTCAAAGTTGTGCGTACACTTTGGCTCCAAACATAACCAGCGAATGCGTATCTGGATACTTACCTGCTGAATGTGTATTTATGTAGAGTAACGTGTGTGAGTTTATTTTAAAGACATCGCGTGATGCGCTTTGAGTTCGGCGTGTAAACACGCTGCTGTGGCTGGGTCACATTTTTAGCTGACATCCAGCTGAATCGGCGAAAGCACTAGAGAGTCAATCTGAATAGCTGCATTGTGGGGCGCCAGGCAAGTGTGTGTGTTGTGTGTGAGAGAGAGACAGTTGACTATCAGACCTCACAGGCCTCTGCAGCGTTTTTCTCTTTCCTCTGTGTCGTTTGTGCTCCCTAACGGCCCACGTTGCCACACGCACTCTCCATCATCGCTGCCTCCAGGCTGACACGCTGCGTGGCCGCGCTGAGGAGGAGGACATTACCAGCGACAGCGAGCTGTGCGCTTGTTTATGCTTGCCGCTTGCTGTCGGCCCGCGGTGACAAAGTACCCAGGATGCCCCAGACAAGCAAGTCCAGAAACGCCCCGACATCGGACTCTCCACGTTCAGCAAGGAATCCAGACCCAGAGGAGTGCCGAGATGTGGGAGAGACTGGACGAGGAGGAGGTGGGGCCGAGGACAACCAAGGAGACAGTGAGATCATTAAATCTCCAAGTGATACCAAACAATACAGGTGAGATACCTACCTAAGGTGACTTCCAACTCACAGCTCACGTCGCTCTTTGCATTATTATCTATCCTGTACTTGTGACATCATGGACAAATGTGACAAAACATTGTTGTGCATTAGGTTTAGGCCACTACTAAGTACCAGCTGTAATTACTGACATAGTACTACTGTAAATACCATCTCATATAGTGACCTACTTAACTGCAAACGTATACTGGCGTGCTTAAATGTGGAGCGTGCCGGGCACCTGCAACAGCCAACAACAATACTGTACAATAGTTGTAGGCTACCACTAAATATTCACATTTTTTCATAGTGCTGGCCTATGCAAGTGCAGAGAGTGCCAGGCACCTACAACGGTCAAACACGACTGTGCAATAGTTCTGCTGTCAATACCAATACCTTTAAACGCTGGGCTACTCCACTGCAGAGAGCTCCAGGTGTCTTTTAGGGGCAAGGCGCTCTAGTTTGTACATTTTTAATTTGCACTTACTTTTCTTATTCATACAGCTGCACTGGCTGTTTAAACTCTGCTATAAAAGACAGCTTTACAGATGCCATGTCTACTCTACAGGCAGTGTGTGTTGTGGTCAAGATGTCTACCGCTACACAATGTAGTATCAGTTATGGTAAAGGTCATAACTAAAAATGAAGCATCTATTTGTGGTGTCAGAACAGCCGATGTCTACTGGAGCAAATACAGTAGTAGTGCAGCATCTGTTCATCACTCCCCAGGTACATTGTGCTGAACAACGGCCTCCAAGCTCTCCTCATCTCAGACTACAGCACCCTCGCGGCATCGGAGGAGGAGGAGGAAGAGGAGGAGGAAGAAGAGGAGGATAACGAGGAAGAGGAGGAAAAAGATGACTCTGGCGATGAAATGGAGGAGTCGGATGAGGGCAGCAACGGAAACACCAGCGGCGATGAGGACGATGACGGAGAGGGGAAGAAGAGGAAAGGGCGTGCCGACAAGCAGGTATCGTCATGGTGATGCCATCTGCAACTTTAGGTACCCCGTTACTAGTGGTGACATGGTGGAGGTGCACATAATGACGGTGTCTAACATAAACTCCAATATCATGGCTTGTCACCGTCACTGATGTCTGGTTATCTGATGACCATATGTAAATGAATTTGTGTGTGTGTGTATCAGTCTGCAGCAGCACTGTGTGTCGGAGTGGGCAGCTTCAGCGACCCCGGCGACCTCCCCGGCCTTGCCCACTTTCTGGAACACAGTGAGTAATTATAGCAATTACAGTGAGAAAGCGGATGGGAGGGAGGTGGTAGCGGTCTAGCGCGCCAAAGGTTAATTCGCTTCAGCCTTTTACATGGTTACCCATCACCAATACATTTGAAGCTGACATCCACCGTATATGTATTGCACCTCTGAGTTGGATGAGATAAAACGTATTAATGGGGGGGGTGTGGGGGGGAGGGCGACCCTTGTTAAACCTGTTCCAGAGGCTACTTTGTGTCTCTAATTACTCATTTGAACCTATTTTCCTGCCTGACTGAAAATGGCCTCAGACTTATTGCATTCATATTTAGTTTAGAGGAAAAATTTGTCATTTTAACAAGTGTACATTTTATTCTTGTATTTAAATTCTCAAATAAAGTAGAATTTGAAAATTCTTTTCTTCTTATTTTTACAAATTATGGCTTATTTAAATATTTTTTATTTGGGTAAAAAGAAATAGAAACTTATGTCCTTTAGGCCTGTCACGATAATCAATAAATCGATTAATAAATTAAAAAGTTGATCATTTTGCCGGCCTCGATAAATTGACGTGTGCATGCGTGGTTGTTCCTCTCTCTTTCTCTCTCTTGACCACACAGGCTGGATGACAAGAGGCTTTACTCTGCATCTGTCTGGCGTTAACAGAGCGAGTGAACCCTCCTCTGTCATCCAGGCTACCGTTAGCACAAGCTAACATCGTGAGCAAGCAAACGCATGTATGAATAAAGGCACAAAAGTGATGGTTTCTAAGCCAAAAGCCACAGACCCAGCGCGGGAATACTGAGGCTTTAAACAGAATTAACAAAGTGAGCGTGGGAGCACCGACGAGCTGATATGTGGCGTTTGCTAGAAAGTAGTGGTGATTAAGAAGACAACAATCCTGTCCAGTTTTCCCCACAGGGAAGCAAACCACCTGCTCAAGGTGCAGCAGAGCCTTCACCCGACAGTCGATGCTTGCCGAGACGTCTGATCGTCAAAATAAATATGAACAAATCAGCTTTATAAGGTGCACGCTCATGTTGTCGTTGGCTATATGTTAAGCCTTCCTGCTAAGGGATAATACCCAATGTTTATTTAATTTACAGAGACTTGATAGTACATCTTATTTATTGTTGTGTGTGCTTTTTATTGGAGTGTTTTCGTTTTTATTTTTAAACAAACGGGGTCTATTTTTTGTTGTTTTTGGTTATGATTGAGATGTGCAGTTTTTGCTACAAGAGCCTGAGTTCACTGAGCGTTGTTTTTGGTCTTTTTCCTGTTAATTTATTTGATATAAAAGCTCTTGAAATTCAAATTTAGAGAAATTTGAGTTTATTGCTTTTGATACAATGTACTATGATATTTCAACTCTATGCTATCAAAAATTAAATTGTGACTTTTTTCTCATTAGAATGACTTTTTTCTTAGTATAATTTTTTGTCATAAAATTTGAGCTGTTTTTTATTTTAAATTCAATTTACTTTTAGCTTCCTCATTGAGAATTCTCTTCTCGTAATTCTGACTTTATTCTTATTATATGTAGACTTTATTTTTCTAAAATTATAACTTTTTATGCAACCTGATTTTCCAAAAAAATATTTTGTGATTTGTGTCTCATAATATTATGATTTTTTTTCTATAATTCGTTAGAACTTTTTATTTGGACTTTTTTCTTGTAAAATGAAATGAGATTTTTTTGCCCTTAATTTTTGCTGGTTATTTTTACATTTTAAATTTTCTGTTTAAATAATATTTTTAGAATATGCTGCTGGGCATACAAATGTAAAGAGTAATGATAGCGCTGACACACCATGAGAAGTGTTGTGGCTGGTCCAATAGGTTACTAAAGTAGACGTTTACAAACTAGTGTACCAACAACTTCATTTTGACATAACATATCGTTACTTTAACTAACACAAGGATGATTCAAGTATTAATTTAGATGTGGGGCAAAGGCTGCATGAGGTGTCCTCACTGGTCCAAAGAGGCCACTAAAGTTGGGCTCACCACAACAACAGATGCAACTCTCCTTATGGAAAGCAAATGGAGCATCAGCATCATTATTTAAAGGCAAAGTACTTTATACAGTATGCATTGTTTTGCAATATATTCCAAAACAAAAGCAAAATGTCCCCTGTGAATCTCCTTCACTTCTCCCAATGCCTCTCAGAGGACAAATTGTCTTTGTCTTGCACTGATGGGTTTGTCGAAGCGCTCTTGATGGCCAATGTGAAAACACGCCCGCCATAAAAGCCGCCAGCCAATGTTTACAGCCGTATTTAGGGCCATCTTTTAGATAGCAACTTTGACAATAAATTTCCCGGCTGCATCCTACCGCCGTCCGCATCAAACAAAGCAGCCACAAAAGCGAGCGAGCTGAAGGCGGAAGCGTGTTGGCATTTTGTTGATTCATACTTTGTGCTTTGTTCCCAACTGCACGAGCCAGTGGTGTTCATGGGCAGCAAGAAATACCCCTTGGAAAACGGCTTTGATGCCTTCCTCAAGAAGAATGGCGGGAGCGACAACGCCTCCACCGACTGCGAGAGGACCGTCTTCCAGTTTGACGTCCAGAGGAAAAGCTTCAAAGAGGCGCTCGACAGGTGAGAGCGGATCACAGGTGCTTTTGTTGTGAGGGAAGAAAAGGAAGTCTGAGGGATGACATTTAAAGGTGAAGGCAGGGAAACTGAAAGCTTTAAGTACAAACATCCAGACATGTTTAACAACTCAAGTAAGCCTCAGGCTGCTTGTCATTGTGATTAAAAACAATGTTTCAGTGAATGCTGTTCAGGTATGCAATGATTTAGCCATCATGTTTGATCAGGTGAATGCAGGTGTGGCCGGGGGGGGGGGGGGGGGGGCATTTGTGGCCTCATTTTTGTTTTTGGCCCTTGGCACATATTAAAAATAGAATTAAACAGGAAAACAACAGCAAAAATGGGAAATAATTCAGTAATTTCATGATCTGAAATTGAAGAAATTGTCATCTTAATGCAAAAAGAAAAAAGTCATAATTGTATGAGGATAAAGTTATGATATTGTTGGGAAAATATGCAATTTTGTTAAACAATACAATTTAAATATTAAAGGAAAATGTCGTAAAATTATGAGCAGCAAAACAAAGAATGACATGGCAAATTTGAAAGATGGAGAAAGAGTTATGATGTAGAAGCTAGCAGAGTTGCACGCAGAAAAAAATGTGGCCGCAATATGAAATTTCTTAAATAACCCAATTTTATTATTAAAGTGGACCTATTATGTCTTTTCATTTTTCAGCCCATTGTATTGAATTTTGGACTCCTATAGAGCAGCGGCACACAATAACCAGCACAGAAAGCTTTCTAGATCTTCCAGAATCTGCACCTATTCCAGACTATTATTTCCTTACACTCTCAAACAGTCTGTTTTAATTTATCCTATCTCCAACCCACCTCCGGGCACGCACAATCCGCTGTGACTCCAGGAGTTGATAATAAATGAATAAACTCTTTGGAGAGCTACTTGAAAAGTGGTTAGGAGCTACAGGTAGCTCAGGAGCTACTGGTTGGAGACCCCTGACTTATCAGGTATGAACACAATGAGTCGTAACATGGCTTTGTACAACATTGATGGTAAAAATGTGTTCATTATGCGCTATTTTGTGGGATTACTCTTGTTTTTCCACCACTACTTGTGGTGGAAAATGTCTATTAGCAACTACAGACATCGGTGAGCGTCTTTTTTTTTTTTTTTTTTTGGCCGATAGTCCAGCTTTGCCCGTGCGAAGCTGCATGTTAAAAAACATGTGAGAAAAAAACTCTCTGAAACCGACTGTTCAGAGCCAGCCCAAACATCTCTCAGGGCTCACGTCCACATCCACAAACCTCATTATCTGAAACTTTGGCATCATTTAACAGGAGAATACAACATTCTAACAAGATTTATAGGTCATTTATTGTCGAAAAAGCGTAATAGGTCCCCTTTAAACTCAAACAACGTACACTGTAACACACACATGCACTCATACATACATATACACAGTGCCATGCAAAGGTCTACATTTCATAGGGACTGCGGTCCATAAATATTAAAGTATCATACTGTACATACCATGGCATACTACATCCTGTCCACACTTGTCACATGCAATTCCATTACTAATGGGGCATTATCTGTACAGCCAGCAAGTGTCTTTTATGTACATTTTGCTGGTGTCAGGTTTGGGCAAAATGGCAGTTTTTTCAGACTCCCATGTGTTTTTGTTACTTGTTCCGTTATGCTTTTTTGTTTCATATTTCCACTTTTGTTTTATATTTTGCACCTACAATGTGCCATAAAAGATGCAATATCCCTGGATAACATATTTCACAAGTGTTAACAAATGAGTGTCTCCTTGCTGTGTTTTTGTGGCACAATCAGGCAAAGCCTGGCTGCGGGCTCCCTTGCACACACACCAGGCTTGTGGCGGCACGCTCCAGCCAAAAGCCTCTTGTGACCACTTGTTGATTCGCAACTGCATGACAGAAACACTTCCTCGCTTTCCTTTTTGATACGCGCTGCATGGGACTTGAGAGCGGAGTTCCAATGCATACAAATGAGAAAAAAAAGTCTTTGTGTATGAGTGGGGCAGCACTTACATCACCGAGAGCAGCCATATGTTCTGCGACCCTCCAGTATCCATCTGATAAGTTAAGCCATTTAGCGCTACATCAGCAGCCACACTCTCTCAGCCGCACAAGCTAGCCTGTATGGCCGAGACGTCATCGAGCGTCAGCGTGAGAGCTGCCGAAAAGTTGTAGGAGACTTGTAGATTTCATTTACACTTTATTGGTGTTCCAATTCCCGCTTAGCAGTGAAAAGCATTTTTTTGTGTTGCTGTTCTGTATAAATGGAAGTGACACTGAATTGGGGTAAAGAAGTTGACTTTGGAAGTAGTATCAAGAGGCGAAGTGGGCCTGTATGAAAGGACATTCCTCAATGACACCACACCGCTGTCAATTTTCCCACTACTGACAGCCATTGTTACTAAACCTTTTCTT
Organism: Doryrhamphus excisus; assembly: GCF_037039965.1. Lineage (NCBI taxonomy): Eukaryota > Metazoa > Chordata > Actinopteri > Syngnathiformes > Syngnathidae > Doryrhamphus > Doryrhamphus excisus. Next base: position 4,526,581 of record NC_136370.1, read on the forward strand.
TGTTGCTTTTCTGTATAAAAGAAATGGAGCGTAGCATGACATAAGCTGACAAGAAGGTGACACAGCAGTTTTTGGGCTTGTGGGGGTAGTATAGTATCAGAACCATAACAGAGATGGTACCTCTGTGTAACAATATTCTACAATGCCAGGACCGGGGTTTAAAGGTTTATCCATGACATTTATCTCTTCTCCGCCGTTATGATGGAAGCAATTGTCGCTGTCTGACAAGTATATTATATTTCACACCTGACGCTGATGCTCGAAAGAGTGGGATACCCACTTCATGTGTTTCTGTATGAAAGGTGGAAGTGGAAAGGCAGTCTTGTTGACTTGTGCATGACTCATACGTAATTGTGTGGCCCCCTCTTTATCCCCCCCATATCAGGTGGGCTCAGTTCTTCATCTGTCCTCTGATGATCCGCGACGCCATCGACAGGGAGGTGGAGGCTGTTGACAGTGGTAAGTCTCCTTTGCGTTGCAAAACCCGAGATGTCTTTATTTTGTGGTCTTGAGTATTTCCTCTGTCTGTGTCAGAGTACCAGCTGGCTAAGCCGTCAGACTCCCACAGGAAGGAGAGGCTGTTTGGCAGTCTGGCCAAAGCGGGACACCCCATGGGCAAGTTCTGCTGGGGTGAGTTGATGAAGCGCAACCGCTGGGACAAATAGAACACGGTGGACGCCCTCCCGCCGGGTGTATCGTTTGCCAAGTTCCCCGCCGCCCCTCCCTCCAGCTCTCTGCCGTTTTTTGCATTTGTGGACGATTTGTCTCTGTTAATTCTGCAATGTCCCTGCTCACTAGGGAACGCGCAGACTCTGAAGGAGGAACCCAAGAGGAAGAAGATCAGCGTTTACAAGCGGCTGCGAGCCTTCTGGAAGAAACACTACTCCGCCCATTACATGACCCTGGCTGTGCAGTCTAAAGGTCAGCAAGATGTGTCTTTCAGAGATTGACAGAACTCTCTAACGAGCAATCTGTTGATGAATTGACTCCTAATTAAATCGTATCGCTCTTAATGAAGATCCGCTCCATCCATCTTCAGCAGACTGTGGCTAATTATTCACAGCTCACCTCAAGTGGCCACATTCTTCACAGTGATGTCATCATCGGGCCTCCACACTTTCTCCGACAGAAAATATCATGCTGCAGCCTAATTAAGAGCTGTAGAGAAGGCCGATGATGGCTAGTGCTGACATTTATGCCAAAAAAAACCCAAAACGTTATGAATTCTTGCACATAGAAACTCAGTATATTAAAAATAATGATCTTTGCAGAGTTGTCTTGGGGAAAGTTAAACCACCGGAACAGTTCAATGTTATAGTGCAACCAGCGTACATAAACAGGTTAGAAGTAAAAACACAAAAATCTAATGTCTCTGATGTCCATCAACTCAGAACTCAACCAACAAGAGTTGCACAAAACTTTTAGCGAGACTGTCATATATTTTGACGATGATTTCAACACTTTTGTTTAGCTTTTTCTTTGGCTTATTTGCTTGTTCATAGAAGTGTACATTTTAGCGTAGTTGTTACCAACTGTTTTAGACCAATGTACCGGGGGCTCACATGGGGTGGTCCTACATAATAGTGACCTAATTTATCTTATGTATTATCTTCTGACGTGTGGTTTCCCCGGTTTCCTCCCACATTCCAAAAACATGCTAGGTTCAATAGCGACATCAAATTGTCCATAGGTATGAATGTGATTGTGAACCCCGCCTCCCACCCGAAGACAGCTGGGATAGGCCCCAGCATACCCACAACCCTAGTGAGGATAAGCGGCATTGAAAATGGATGGATGGATGGATGGATTATGTACTGTGTAAAACAAAGACAGGAACATCAAATTGAAAGCACAAAATGAATACAGACCCGCCATCATCCACCAGTACCAGCCTGGTTTTTGTTTTTCAAAGAGAAGACTAGACTGAACAAATATGCACATTCATTAAGATCAAATGGTTTGTCCAACACTGAACAACATGCTGTGGGTGTGGTGTGAATGGGTGTTTGTCTATATGTGCCCTGTGATTGGCTGGCCACCAGTCCAGGGTGTACCCCGTCTCTCGCTCAAAGACAGCTGGGATAGACTCCAGCATACCCCTGCGACCCTCGTGAGGATAAGTGGTAGAAAATGAATGAATGAATGACTGAATGAATGAACAACATGCAACGTCTCAGTTGCTAACAACAATCACATGATCCGGAAACAAAAGTTGTTACTTGCTGCTATGAAATAATAAAGTCACATTACAAGTTAAAAAATGTATTTATGTTATGACCTAGATGGCATTTGCGCAAAGAATACAGTTATTTTTTATTTATTTTGAATACACATGCTTCACTTTCATCCTGTTATATGGTTTAAAAATGATCCCCCCCACCCCCTTTTTAATAAAGATATTTCAAAATAACATATTTTAGAGCTGCAACCATGATCTTTCCAAGGTTATCATCCATTCATCCATCTTCTGTGCCACTTATCCTCACTAGGATCTACTCTCAGAATCTCGTACCGGCTATTCATCTTTATAATAATAATAATAATAATAGAGGAAGAAATGGTGAATTTGGTGTTAATGTGAAGAGACTCACCTCCCAGGCATGTGCAAATATTTCATTCATTCCACCATGATGTCTTGCTTTTTCATTGGCTTTGAGTCTAATGCAACCACAAAATGGTCCCATCTATGGCAACGAAGACAAAGCCTGACGTTAACCATTCATTTTCTACCGCTTTTTCCTCACGAGGGTCGCGGGGGTGCTGGAGCCTATCCCAGCTGTCTTCGGGCGAGAGGCGGGGTACACCCTGGACTGGTGGCCAGCCAATCACAGGGCACATATAGACAAACAACCATTCACACTCACATTCATACCTATGGACAATTTGGAGTGGCCAATTAACCTAGCATGTTTTTGGAATGTGGGAGGAAACCGGAGTACCCGGAGAAAACCCACGCATGCACGAGGAGAACATGCAAACTCCACACAGAGATGCCCGAGGGTGGAATTGAACCCTGGTCTCCTAGCTGTGAGGTCTGCGTACTAACCACTAGACCGCCGTGCCTGACGTTAACCAAAGAACCTAAAAATGATCGTGAATATACTGGTATACACGCTTCCTGTCTAGGCTCCTTGGTACAATACGGCTGAAGCGATCATTGGACTGTAACAATATTCATAAAAATACTAGATAAATAATGGGTCTATTTAATGCTAATGTCAAGAGAATGCACAAAGTAACCTCGGCATATTTTGTCAGGATTAATTCCACAATTTTAGTTTGTTTTTCTTTGCCTTATTTAGGAAGCGCAGGGCACTGTGTTAAAAGCGTTATAACGTGAGACCCGTAAAGATGCTCTGCATCATCAAAAAGTAAGTAGGGTTTTGAGCCAGTGGGTAACTTATTTTTACAATTGTATCACAGTTCAAAACATTAAAATTGCCTGTACTGTGCAATTAGAGGTTTTACAGCAGCACTGGTTTATTTCTATTGTTTGCAATGGGGAAAAATTGCATTTGGGATTCGTGTAAATGTGCATTGAATAGTTGTAGCTACGATTACACACTCAGCCTGCTGTTGTCACAAGCATAGAGGAGGATCTTTTCCCCACAAGCACGGCTGAGAGGATTCACACAGCCAGGTGCTTTTCTGGCAAGGATAAAGCCTGTATAAATGAAATGCTTTTTTTCTTCTTCTTCTTTTTTCCACAATCCACATCACGCTGTGAGCACTCTGTCTGATATGTCACTTCAGCAATGACTTTTTTTCTAGCAGCAAAACAAACAACACAATGACAGAATGGCTGAAAACGGGAGCGAAATAACTATGTTGCTTTGGTTACTATAATGGATGACGGTTAGTGCTGAAATAAAACCCAAAAGTTCCTTTAGAAACACCTTTTTTAATGTCATGTGTCGGCTTAACTGGAATTGTAGGAGCATTTCATTATATTTTAGGCACTGTGTTTGTTGGGATTACTTTTAGCCACCACAAGGAGATTTGACTTGAGTGTGTGTGAATAAGACCACCATTAACAAAAATGCAGTTCAAATATTTATATAACCAATAAATAAATGATCATTAGGAGTGTCATGCGACATGAGATGAGACAGTACACGACATTGGGTCTACGAGAATGAGATGAAAAGATATTAACTTTACTTTTATTAAAAGTACAATGAAAAAATCAAAGAAATATACCACAATATATTGCAATCTACTCATATACTATGTTACATTCTTCTGCACTCTGTGTGTATGCTAGCAGACCCGTTCAACAAACCTGTCAGCCTGCTGAAACCACCAACATATACAAATTTATAGTACTCAACATGCAATTTGACTCTTGAATATGCTTGCATGCTCTCCATTTGGTTTCATTTTTAAGTTCAGTCTTTACAGTACAGATACATGAATAAATATTAGTTTCTCTAGTATTTCATATCAGGGGATTGCAAAAAATCCTGTGCCTTTAGAGGACATGACAGAAAATAATTGAGAAGCACTGGACTAACCTAACATGCATGTTTTTGGAAAACCGGAGTACCTGTAGAAAACCCACGCAAAAACATGCAAACTCCACACAGAGATGCCCAATAGGAGATTTGAACCCAAGTCTTCCCGGTCTCCTGACTGTGTGGCTAACACGCTAACCATTAGGCAGCCGTGCAGCCACAGTCCCAGATGCGAACATTATAAATAGTTCTTGGTGTTATATTTGTAGATATATTGTTATTGTCACAAAAGCACAAAATTATGCTTTAAATGTATCTTTTACTGATATTGTTCTGAAACCTATCTATGTTCTACTGCTGATAACTAAAGAATTGAAAAAGGTAGATACAAACTTTTTTTTCTGATGAAATATGAGAGTCTAATCTTTTTTTTTGTTGTTGCTAGGTTCGATGTTTATATAGCCATAGAACACAATACTTTGTGTGCCTTGGAAGATCAGTCCAAATGGCCGGGATTGAATGAGTTAATTTATTATCGTCCCAGGCTCGTCCCAAGGTTTGTATTTGCTAGCTATAATCACATATGAACGATAAAAGACAAACCCTTGAAACCAATTCAAAACTACTGTCCAAAAAGTAACAAAAAACACCGTAAAATGGGCAAAGTGAACAAAACTAAAGGTTCTTCAGACACTATGCCTTTAGAGAAAAAAAGTTCAGCTATAATATGAGCTTAAATAATACACCCGTTTTAAAAATACAACCGGTTAATTGGTCTGGCATACTGTTTGGGGCCATTGCTAAATTAGCAGTTAGGTTTTGGGCTTTTGTATGGTGACAGTTGCAATACTGATAAACCGTAAAATACGACCTGTAATCTATCTTGTTAATAAGAAATTAATTTTATGTTGGAAATATGCATAGGAGGGCTCATAATAAAACTGAGGTAAGAGCTAAAAGTGGCCCCCGGGCTGCACTTTGGACATCCCCGCAAATGTGCCTAACATTGTCTGCTAGCCTGACTGACACATGCACACTTGCGTTCTAATTTATCCTCGCCGTCTCTGTGTTCTCAGAGAAACTGGACACGCTGGAAGAATGGGTTCGAGAGATCTTCAGCAAGGTGCCCAACAAGTAAGTGTCGCTTCAAGGAGGCACTCGCTCACCACTGCGGCCATCGGGGTCCTGTCTCCTCAGCAGGGATACCACTGGAGATGTCGCTCCAGGGATTTAGCTAGTAAATGTCAAGACTTCAGCCATTTCTTTTTAAGCCTTTTTTCCCCTTATCGCAGGCAAACTCCCCCTCAAAATCCTTTGACTTGAAAGGGCTGTTAAATTATTCCTCCGTTAGTTCTTCGCTAGACATACTGTAAGATCCTTATTGTCACATGGTGACACTGTTGCTTTTCAGGTTCTGCTCATGTAGGCAATCTGAAGCAGCGACGCCGGGTGTGGTCTGCAAAAGCAAATAACCACAGGGGCCTCGAATTAGCCCCACGCTCAACAATATTGGCATCGGCAGCTGTGGCTGCCGGGACACCCCTGATGTAGTTTTATGAAAACGCAGACAGAAATCGTCCCATACTAATCAATAGCCGATCGATTGGCTTATCTCTAATGTCCAGCATTAGTAAATCATTCATTCATTCATTCATTCATTCATTCATTTTCTACCGTTTTTTCCTCACAAGGGTCGTGGGGGGTGCTGGAGCCTATCCCAGCTGTATTTGGGCGAGAGGCGGGGTACACCATGGACTGGTGGCCAGCCAATCACAGGGCACATATAGACAAACAACCATTCACACTCACATTCATACCTATGGACAATTTGGAGTGGCCAATTAACCTAGCATGTTTTTGGAATGTGGGAGGAAACCGGAGTACCCGGAGAAAACCCACGCATGCACGGGGAGAACATGCAAACTCCACACAGAGATGGCCGAGGGTGGAATTGAACCCTAGTCTCCTAGCTGTGAGGGCTGCGTGCTAACCACTCGTCCGCCGTGCCGCCCTAGTAAATAATAATTCTCTGAAAAATTGATGGTTATTACAGTTTATAGAGTTTTTTTATGCTAATACAGTATGTTGTGTTTCCATGTCTGCAGTGGCCTTCCCAAGCCAGACTTCTCCGACCTACTAGATCCCTTCGACACCCCGGCCTTCAACAAGCTGTACCGAGGTATTGTCTCTCTGTAAACATTTGCTCTCCAAACTGTGTGGTTGGTAAGTTGGAACCACAGATAGCGAAATGCTTCCAGGCATAAAAAAGGGTGCCGTACTGGAGCAGCAATAGTCACTCATGTTGTGCGTTTATGTGCCTGCAGTCGTCCCCGTGCGGAAAGTTCATGCTTTGAATATCACCTGGGCACTCCCCCCTCAAGAGAAGCACTACAGGTGTGTGCAAAAGTATTGGGACAAATGGGAAGTGGCTAGGCAACAAAGCGGCACTGACTTTTGTCTGCGTATTTGTCCACATAGCATGTAGTAAAGGCTGACTATACTTGATCAAACGTAAGGAATTGAACAAATGTTTTTGCTGCATTCCAGAGTGAAGCCTCTTCACTACATGTCTTGGCTGATTGGCCACGAAGGCAGAGGAAGCATCCTTTCTGTGCTCAGGAGGAAGTGAGTGTCTGTTTGCTTTTCTGATTTGAGAGGCCTCCAAAATCTAATTTAAAGGTCTTCAATTTACTGGCGACTCACAAGCGTTTTATTTTATTTATTTATTTCCCCGTCCCCCCCTCCATCTGCGGGGGTTTTTGAGCCCAATCTCCCAGACACTCTGCTGGTCCACTTGACAGTGTGATTCATGGATTCACTGCATGATGTGTTGTCTTTTTTCTTTTAACAAGAGCATTTCAGTCTCTTGTTGCGGAGTGGTCGAGCCATCCGCCAAAAAAAAAAAAAAAACCTCTCTCAACGGGGTGTCTCATCAGCACCACTTGTCAGTGTGGATTCCATTTTGTCGCGTGTGAGCTTTTGTTTTCCATGCGTGATGAATGGCGACAGCGGACAGCTTGGAGTGCGCTGCAAATCGGAGCCAGTCGAGTGGTTTGCATTTGAGCGCAGACGATCTGTGTTAAGTGGTGGGCTTTCAAGTGCCCCTCATTGGATTTGGGTCTGGAAGGCAATAAAGCCGTGCATCCACTTCATTTCCTTCCCTGCATTTTCAGATTTTGTTTCAGTGCAGGGTGCGAACTTGACACAATCCATGAGAACATCCTTTTAATACAGCGGAAGTTCACAAAGTTAAGTTTCCATAGGAATGAATTGACATAGAAATAGTCAGTTACAGAGACAAACTGTGGCCACCATAAAACTTTGAATAGATTTTTTTTAGGTAACAATTTGACTCTCATACAAGTGAAAAGAAAGTGTTGGCAATCAAATGTACCCATTTAATTTTGATGCTGTGAACTGTGTGAACTGTGTAACTGTTGCTTTAGCCCAAGAGTGGAGTGCAGCCAGAAATAAAGGCAAAATGTTACTTAATCTAACAAGATAATAATTATATGGCAATAACATTGTAATGTGGGCTGCACGGCGACTGAGTGGTTAGCACGCAGGCCTCATAGTTAGGAGACCTGAGTTCAATCCCACCCTCGGCCATGTCTGTGTGGAGTTTGCATGTTCTCCCCACGCAAGCGTGTGTTTTCTCCGGGTACTCCGGTTTCCTCCCCCATTCCAAAAACATGCTAGGTTAATTGGCCACTCCAAATTGTCCATAGGTATGAATGTGAGTGTGAATGGTTGTTTGTCTATATGTGCCCTGTGATTGGCTGGCGACCGGTCCAGGGTGTACCCCGCCGCTCGCCTGAAGACAGCTGAGATAGGCTCCAGCACCCCCTGCGACTCATGAGGATAAGTGGTAGAAAATGAATGATTGAATGAATGAACATTGTAATACCGTCATTTTAACAGCATAAAGTTGAAATAATAAAATTAAAACATGTTATTTTTAACATGTTTTTTTTCAAGTTATAATATTCTGGGACACACACAAAGCAACAAAATAAAGTTATGTTATGAGACTGAAGTAAATATATTATTGAAATTAGAGAAGAGTAATAACAACAAAAACATTGAAATAATTAGAAAATAAAAGAAAACAGCATAAATGGAAACAGTGCCGGAATTTTACTAGAATTAAAAAATATAATAGAAAAAAGGTACAAGGAAAAATTATGTATTTTTGGTAGCATAGAGTTCAAGTATTACACAAAAAAAATAATTTCAACAGTTGTAATATTATGAGAAACAAGCAAAATAAAATTAGATTCCAAAACATAATATTATGAACATTTATAAAGATTATCGAAGAAAAAAGTTTAAATATTTGAAAACGTTTAAATAAAATGTGGAAGAGAGAGAGAGCAAAGAGATACTAATAATATTTGTATCCTATACAGTTATCCCTGTAAAAAGATATTGAAAGACAAGACTTATGTTTCCTTATTGAGACATGAATTAGATTACACCGCGTGGAGTCAGCAATGGCATGTCTGACATAATAATAGTGTAAAGAAGTTCTCCTCCTACTCTGTGTGGAAGTGGTATTCCCACACTATTTAAAACACTTCCTTAAATTTAGAATACGGTAAATAAATGGGAGGCTAACTAGATAGCTTGCTAGCTTGCTAATGTATAAAGTCATTGCTGTGTCTCTGCAGTGACCCTGTTGCCCGCTCATTACAGTTGAGCAATGTGGTGTAAACATAGATTAATAGGAGTGTAAAGGTGACTATGGAGGTGTTATTTACTATTGAGGTGTTTAGACATGAGATAACACCCCTATAGTCACCTTTACACTTCTGCTAGCCAATGCAGTGGAACCTTGGTTGCTATCACTAATTCATTCCAGAAGATCTGACTCTTAACTGAAATAATTTTAAAAAAATCATGATAGAGTGAAGCCATGAAATTCAAGGCACCAAAGATAATAATAATAATAATAATATTATACACCAATATTAAAGGACAGTTACTATAGTGCCTACTGGGATCCAGTATCATCTTGAAAGCCCCTTTTCAACAATGCATGAACCTTCCTTTCCATCCTTCAATCATCCAATCTAATCACATGTGTGACTGTAGGTGCTGGGCTCTTGCTCTGTTTGGCGGCAACAGCGAAACCGGCTTCGACCAGAACAGCACTTACTCCATCTTCTCCATCTCCATCACCCTCACTGACGAAGGTTTCCAGAACTTCTACCAGGTATCGTTCCCTGTTAAATGAGATGCATGCCACTTCTTGTTATTTCCACGACTTGCACGCCGCCTACCAGCCTGGCTGTCTTGCCTCTGCTTTTAGCAACGCAACAGGTTATTTGAGGAAAGTGTGGAGTGTTGCCTTGACAACGCTTGTTAACCAGGGGAGACATTCAACAGGGGAGCTGTTTTGTAACCCTAATGGAAAATAAATGCTCTTTTAAATGTTACCACAGCCTTGAGGACACTGTTTATTGTAATGGGGAAACGTCTCATGTTGTTAGTGGGCGTTGCCTGTCTCCATGCTTGGCTGATGTTTGTTGGATGTTTTTTTCTCACAGGTGACGCACCTGGTGTTCCAGTACCTTGCGATGCTCCAGAAGCTTGGACCTCAGCAAAGGCACTCACACAAACACAAAGCACATTCTCTACTTATAGGTTATCACATGGTTTGTCTGGAATCAGGCCAGGTATCATGCCCCCAAGTGTCAGTATCAGATACTGGCGCGCCTGATACCAGACAAACCATGTGATGATCTTATTATCACATACTATTTAATCATGAGCTTATTATCACGTACTATTTAATCAAAAGACCATTTTGTTTCCAGAAAATGTTCAGTTTATTACATGTATTATATCTAAACAGTGTAAACACAATAATTGCTAAAATATTTCAACAATAATATTTTATCAGCAGTCTTATCTTATCAATGTCTGCGCTGTTCTCTGATTGGTTGTTTCACGGGCACGATACCAGAGCAGCGCGCTCTGAGTGGACAGCTACGGGGGCTGATACTGGACATGGTTGAACTCTATATTTTATCAGTATCACTCCCCTGGGCTTTGACACAGTATCATTTCGGCCTTTTCCCGTATCATTCATGGGCGGTTTCTAGGGTACAGGGCCAATTAATACTGTAGTACTGTGGTACCACTTTTATTATACTACCAAAAGTGGTGGAATGCTACCTAATGTTGTTAGTAATGTTGGTCAAAAATGTGCTTTTTAAGTCAATTTTATATATTTTTTTGCCTTAAATTAAACATTTTTAAGGATAAAAATAGCTAAATGAATTAAAATACAAAAATAAGGCATTCTGGCGACCGGTCCTGAGTGTATCCTGCCTCTTGCCTGAAGTCAGCTGGGATAGGCTCCAGCATACCTCGTGACCCTTGTGAGGATTGGTGAGACACACAAGCTTCAGACTTGATCTGACTTGAAGCTGAAATTGAACTCTGAACCCCTGACGTCACTTCCTGTCCACACGCCACTCAACTCCTCTAGCACCGGAACGCAAGAGCACCAATCTTATAGCACCCGTTTATAATGGCTTACAGTGAAGAAAATAAGTATTTGAACACCCTGCTATTTTGCTATTTCTCCCACTTAGAAATCATGGAGGGGTCTGAAATTTTCATCGTAGGTGCATGTCCACTGTGAGAGAGATAAACTAAAAAGAAAAATCCAGAAATCACAATGCATGATTTTTTAACAATTTATTTGTGTGATACAGCTGCAAATAAGTATTTGAACACCTGAGAAAATGAATGTTAATATTTGGTACAGTAGCCTTTGTTTGCTATTACAGACGTTTCCTGTAGTTTTTCACCAGGTTTGCACACACTGCAGGAGGGATCTTGGCCCACTCCTCCACACAGATCTTCTCTAGATCAGTCAGGTTTCTGGGCTGTCGCTAAGAAACACGGAGTTTGAGCTCCCTCCAAAGATTTTCGATTGGGTTCAGGTCTGGAGACTGGCTGGGCCATGCTAGAACCTTGATATGCTTCTTACGGAGCAACTCCTTGGTTTTCCTGGCTGTGTGCTTCGGGTCGTTGTCGTGTTGGAAGACCCAGCCACGACCCATCTTCAATGCTCTGACAGAGGGAAGGAGGTTGTTCCCCAAAATCTCACAATACACGGCCCCAGTCATCCTCTCTTTAATGCAGTGCACTCGTCCTGTCCCATGTGCAGAAAAACACCCCCAAAGCATGATGCTACCACCCCCATGCTTCACAGTAGGGATGGTGTTCTTCGGATTGTACTCTTCATTCTTCTTCCTCCAAACACGCTTATTGGAATTATGACCAAAAAGTTCTATTTTGGTCTCATCTGACCATAAAACTTTCTCCCATGACTCCTCTGTATCATCCAAATGGTCATATGCAAACTTAAGACGGGCCTTGACATGTGCTGGTTTAAGCAGGGGAACCTTTCGTGCCATGCATGATTTCACATCATGACGTCTTAGTGTATTACCTACAGTAACCTTGGAAACGGTGGTCCCAGCTCTTTTCAGGTCATTGACCAAGTCCTGTCGTGTAGTTCTGGGCTGATTCCTCACCTTTCTTAGAATCATTGAGACCCCACGAGGTGATATCTTGCATGGGGCTCCACTCCGATTGAGATTGACCGTCATGTTTAGCTTCTTCCATTTTCTAATGATAGCTCCAACAGTGGACCTTTTTTCACCAAGCTGCTTGGTAATTGCTCCGTAGCCCTTTCCAGCCTTGTGGAGGTGTACAATTTTGTCTCTGGTGTCTTTGGACAGCTCTTTGGTCTTCGCCATGTTACAAGTTAAAGTCTTACTGATTGTATGGGGTGGACAGGTGTCTTTATGCAGCTAACGACCTCAAACAGGTGCATCTGATTCAGGATGATACATGGAGTGCAGGTGGACTTCTAATGGGCAGACTAACAGGTCTTTCAGGGTCAGAATTCTAGATGATACACAGGTGTTCAAATACTTATTTGCAGCTGTATCACACAAATAAATTGTTAAAAAATCATGCATTGTGATTTCTGGATTTTTCTTTTTAGTTTATCTCTCTCACAGTGGACATGCACCTACGATGAAAATTTCAGACCCCTCCATGATTTCTAAGTGGGAGAAATAGCAAAATAGCAGGGTGTTCAAATACTTATTTTCTTCACTGTAGTTTATGACCAATATTTATCAATTATGATTTTTTCTTATGTACATAATGGTGAATTGGCCTGTCAATTAGTCTTTTTCACGTCCTCCTTCCTGCGGAGTGCTTTAATACTCACCTATTTTTGCCTATCATGCAAAAAAAAACGCAGTATAAATATGTCTTTGGGATTAGGCGTGAATTAATAACCTTTTTTGTTTTGGGCATAACTTAAAGGAGCCACATGAGGCTCCAGGGCTGTGGGTTGCCAACCTTTGGCTTCGCCTATTGCTGTGCCTTAGCTGTGGAGGCTGCAGTATGATACAGTCTCCACTTTGCTTCAGTGCTCCATTTTCTTGCTGCCCACATTCTTCTCTTGGATAAAAATAGTAAAAGACGGACCGGACCCTACATCTCCTGCAGTTTCTTTTTTGTTTGTTTGTCTTTTTAGTACGTTTATAGTTTCCAGGCGTACTGTTTAGTAGTGGAAAAGCAACCACTCTAATCAGAGATGATGCTGTGTTTCTTGGTGCTTCTTTTCTTGTCATATGGAAAAAACAGCTTGTTTTTCTTTGAATGCCATCAGGATATATGAAGAGATTCAGAAGATTGAGGCCAATGAGTTCCACTATCAGGAGGAGGTAAGAGTCTAAATGATGCTGTGCCGCGTGCTCCAATATCAGAGTCTCCAGAGTCATTTTGTATTTTTGCCATTTTATTGTAAAGCTGTGTTCCTTTCTGTCTTTGTCAGAGTGACCCTATAGAGTATGTGGAGAACATCTGTGAAAACATGCAGCTGTTCCCTAAAGAGGACTTCCTGACAGGAGACCAGCTGATGTTTGAGTTCAATACAGAGGTCAGCAGCTTCACTTTTGCATCAAAACAAATATTTTCTGTCAAGCCATTCCTGTTTGTGTCTTTGTGTGATGCAGATTGCTTTGTATAGAATGTCAAATTGAAGCTTTGAATGAAAGTAGCATGCTTTCTTTTCCCCCATCCCTGTCTGAGATTGTTCCTGCATAAAAAGCAGGCATTTACACACTGAAAGCAGGAAATTTGTTCCCCGCATGTGTGTTTGTGTGCAGGTGATTGGTGCGCCTCTGTCCCTGCTCACCCCAGAGAAAGCCAACCTGATGCTGTTGTCACCAGAACACGAGGGCCGATGTCCCCTCAGGGAGAAGTGGTTTGGAACACAATACAGCATGGAAGGTGTGTGTGTGTGTGTGTGTGTGTGTGTGGGGGGGGGGTCCCACAACACACGTGAATACATTGTCTTCTCCTCTTCCCGCAGCAATGTTCTCACTGCTGTAAAACAATCCAGCCATTTATCTCTGTCTCTTCCATGACACACAATGGTGATAAGACAGCGTTGCGCCACATGAAAAATGCACTGAACGAGCGATTTTTGTAGAAGAAGCTGTTTATTTGCTGTAGCTTTCAATGCCCTGATGATTGTCTCCTTGCAGACATCCAGACAGAGTGGATGGAGCGCTGGATGGGAAATTTGGAGCTGAACAGTGAGCTTCACCTTCCAGAAGAGAACAAGTTCATTGGTAGGTGACTGGAAAATAGTCTCCTGAGTGGAGCATTAGTCATTGTGATAATACTGTGCATCAAAGTAGCTATTGAAGGACACCAATTTAGGTCTGTTTGTCCAACACATGGCTGCAGATATCTGCTGGAGGAGAGCCCTCCATAAAGAGGACGGCGTCTCACCGCTACAACTCAAGTTGTGTTGCAAACTGTGCCTTTTTAAATACAGTGAAGAAAATAAGTATTTGAACACCCTGCTATTTTGCTATTTCTCCCACTTAGAAATCATGGAGGGGTCTGAAATTTTCATCGTAGGTGCATGTCCACTGTGAGAGAGATAAACTAAAAAGAAAAATCCAGAAATCACAATGCATGATTTTTTAACAATTTATTTGTGTGATACAGCTGCAAATAAGTATTTGAACACCTGTGTATCATCTAGAATTCTGACCCTGAAAGACCTGTTAGTCTGCCCATTAGAAGTCCACCTGCACTCCATGTATCATCCTGAATCAGATGCACCTGTTTGAGGTCGTTAGCTGCATAAAGACACCTGTCCACCCCATACAATCAGTAAGACTTTAACTTGTAACATGGCGAAGACCAAAGAGCTGTCCAAAGACACCAGAGACAAAATTGTACACCTCCACAAGGCTGGAAAGGGCTACGGAGCAATTACCAAGCAGCTTGGTGAAAAAAGGTCCACTGTTGGAGCTATCATTAGAAAATGGAAGAAGCTAAACATGACGGTCAATCTCAATCGGAGTGGAGCCCCATGCAAGATATCACCTCGTGGGGTCTCAATGATTCTAAGAAAGGTGAGGAATCAGCCCAGAACTACACGACAGGACTTGGTCAATGACCTGAAAAGAGCTGGGACCACCGTTTCCAAGGTTACTGTAGGTAATACACTAAGACGTCATGATGTGAAATCATGCATGGCACGAAAGGTTCCCCTGCTTAAACCAGCACATGTCAAGGCCCGTCTTAAGTTTGCATATGACCATTTGGATGATACAGAGGAGTCATGGGAGAAAGTTTTATGGTCAGATGAGACCAAAATAGAACTTTTTGGTCATAATTCCAATAAGCGTGTTTGGAGGAAGAAGAATGAAGAGTACAATCCGAAGAACACCATCCCTACTGTGAAGCATGGGGGTGGTAGCATCATGCTTTGGGGGTGTTTTTCTGCACATGGGACAGGACGAGTGCACTGCATTAAAGAGAGGATGACTGGGGCCGTGTATTGGGAGATTTTGGGGAACAACCTCCTTCCCTCTGTCAGAGCATTGAAGATGGGTCGTGGCTGGGTCTTCCAACACGACAACGACCCGAAGCACACAGCCAGGAAAACCAAGGAGTGGCTCCGTAAGAAGCATATCAAGGTTCTAGCATGGCCCAGCCAGTCTCCAGACCTGAACCCAATCGAAAATCTTTGGAGGGAGCTCAAACTCCGTGTTTCTCAGCGACAGCCCAGAAACCTGACTGATCTAGAGAAGATCTGTGTGGAGGAGTGGGCCAAGATCCCTCCTGCAGTGTGTGCAAACCTGGTGAAAAACTACAGGAAACGTTTGACCTCTGTAATAGCAAACAAAGGCTACTGTACCAAATATTAACATTCATTTTCTCAGGTGTTCAAATACTTATTAGCAGCTGTATCACACAAATAAATTGTTAAAAAATCATGCATTGTGATTTCTGGATTTTTCTTTTTAGTTTATCTCTCTCACAGTGGACATGCACCTACGATGAAAATTTCAGACCCCTCCATGATTTCTAAGTGGGAGAAATAGCAAAATAGCAGGGTGTTCAAATACTTATTTTCTTCACTGTATATAAGATATTTGATAAGTTGGGGCAATCTGCAATTTGGGCTGCCCCTTGTCATAGAGGGTCGATGGTGGGTCCCACAGCCAAACCAGTTGGGACCAGTCCTCATTTTATTTACAGTATTTATATAAACGGTTATCCCTCGCCACTTCACACTTTGAATTTTGCAGCTTCACTTTTTTTCTAAAATATATTAATAGATCATGCTATTTCCTTGAATACGGCCTATTATTAGTAAAAAACAAAAAAGCATATTTAAGACAATTTTACCTATTTTTGCGTAAATTTAGCATTTTCAAGCATAAACATGGCTAAGTGAACAACCACAGAAATACAATAATCCCTTGTTTATTGCCGTTAATTGCTTCCAGATCTGACTTCATAGTTGGAGCACAGTAAACCTGTTCATATCTAGAAAAAACTCAACTTTGAACCCCTGACATCACTTCCTGTCCGCCCGCCACTCAGCTCCCCCACGGAACGCACTTATAACAAAACACAGGTCTCTAAGGAGGCGCAGGGTGGTCGAGCGTGCTGCACCCCACGCAGTGGTGTTGCCCCACCACATCAACATTTTAGAAATGAACGCTCCACCAGTAAAAGCACAAGGCAGTTCCACTCATTGCTCATCTCCGTGGCTGTGTGCACGCACGCCTTTCCCTTGCCTCCCTCCCCTCCCACATCCAATCAGCAGCATGCAGCACGTCCATCGATCCATTTTCTATACCGCTTATCCTCACTAAGGTCATGGAGGTATGCTGGAGCCTATCCCAGCTGACTTCGGTCAAGAGGCGGGGTACACCCTGGACCGGTCGCCAGCCAATCACAGGGCACAAACAACCCAGATTCACTCAGATTCATACCTTTGAACAATTTGGAGTCGCCAATTAACCTAATTAATTAATTAAAATGGAGCTGTGGGATATATTATTTACTGTTCATTTTTTTTCTCTCAAGGAGGATGAGGAGATACTGAGAATATACCATCAAAGGTTTTCCTATTTTTTGATGTAGAGCATGAATGCAGGTGGATCACAACCCCATTGACTGCATTAGCCTGCTGCTGTGTTTAATGTAATTGTCAGGAGCAGATGACATATTCCACAACACGGTGTACATTGTGAATGACACATATGGTGGCCTCTGATGCCCAGTCCAATGGGCCCTGCACATTTAAAGGCAGTGAGAGTCGTTCATTTGATTGGTTAAGATTACACTCGGCTGTGTTAAACTCTCTCATACCTTTTCTCCTTCTTCTTTGCCACTTGCGCCGATGGGAGGCACTTGTGCTGCGTTGGACTGCAATGTGCACTGGCCACACCCTGTTGGCGCGGCCTTGGCACGAGCCCACAGTCTCATTTATGTTTGGCTCATTTTCTCTTATTAGGTGTACTATTTTGCATAATAGAGGTGACTATAAGGGACATTTTATGTCTAGAAGACTCTAATACTGTCAAAACTATTTAGAACGCTGTGAACAGGTTTTCTAACTAAGCAAATATTCCGTAATAAAGAATACCACTTTGTGGAACTTGTCTTATCACAGTCTGCCTGAAAACAATGAACTACAGTAACCACAGTTACAGTAATGCTTGGCTAGATACTGTATGATGTGTTGCCCGGGCTTTGGTTTATGTGAAGACAACAAAGAGGTCCATCCCGCCTGGTAATAGTGGGATATTTTCCAGGCATACGGTGGAGCATTATTTCCAACTACTTTTGACCACGTCCATCCCTTTGTGACCACAGTGTCCCCATCTTCTAATGGCCCAGACACAATGCTCATCTCACAATGCTTCCTTGAAGCTATAAGAACCTTTTGAGGGACTCTGGTGGGATTGGAGATTCACAACATAATGATGCCTTACGCTGATATCATCCTTGTGCTTTGCATGGCATTTGGCTTAGCTAAACCATTCCAGGCCCCAATTTAGTATTGTTTGCCCTTTTTTGTGTCATTATGTCTCATGACAGCTTCTTCTTTTGCAATTGCTGAGGTTCATTTCTAGTCTTAACAAGTTCCTGGATGCACTCCACAATAGCGGTTCTGTCAATGCCGTCTTTCATTACATTTAGTTCCCTCGTTAATAATAATCACTGATCTAATAGAGGCGTTATTACTCGGGCTTTAATTGGTTAACTTTATATTCTAAGCTCCATTCAGGCGGGGCCCGCTGTGCTAATCACACTGGGAGCATATTAGTATTCGTCACTCCTCCTTTATCTCATGATACATAATCCCTGCATAATTAAGTTTCTGTCTCTCAACTTAAAAAAAGAACGAAACAAGCTCTATTTACATCTGCACAGTTTCTTATAAAAATCCTTGAAATGTGCAATTACTGTCAAAATAGCTTGTGTGCGGAAGCTAACAACAAAACTCAAATAGACAGCACTGTAGTTTTGGAGTTTTTTTCTATTCTGTAGCACACAATGTCAGAGGTCTCGGTTAAAACAGCAAAAAACCAACCCATGACAACAGGATTTGAACAAATAATGAACACAACCCAACCAAATCCACATCAACATGGTCTTATGGTGCAAAACAGAATAGATGTGCCTCAAACATACCGGATTGTTGTTAATACCTTTTAGATCTGCACTGACAGCAAGCTCATTGTTGTGGATTTTGTTGTTCGTTCTAGCCACTGACTTCACCCTAAAGGCTTCTGACTGCCCCGACACGGACTTCCCAGTGCGGATCGCAGACAACGAGAGAGGCTGCCTGTGGTACAGGAAGGACAATAAATTCAAAGCACTAAAAGGTGTGTGTGTTTGTGTACTCTTTTCTTTACATTAATTAGTGAGCGTGAGCTTCTGACACGTGTCGGTTTTCTCTGTGCAGCCTACATCAGATTCCACCTAATCTCTCCTGTAATCCAGCAGTCTGCTAAGAAGTAAGTGTTTTAGTTTTTAGTACAGAAGCTCACAATAGTGAGTGCACCACTCACATTTCAGAATATTTTCTCAATGGGCAATACTGGAATTAAGCTTGTATAAACACTACTGTCCTCGCTACATCACCATTTGAAGCGCCTACTCTTATCGCGGTTTCTCACAGAGTAGTTAATAAATGATGGCTGTTTTGTGGTTGAATACGGCTTTTTTTGTACTTTTTGTACAATTGTACATATTCTGGCCCTTAATTAAGCTATTTCATTCATAAAACTCGCAATAATAACAACAGAATAATTCTAATGCTAACATGGGCAACTGTGGGCCGTAACCCATGACAAGCCAAAAAACTCTAAACCTCCGATGTCACTTCCTGTCACTCCCTGTCCTACGGTCCGCCCACCACACACACAAACAGGAGTTTTATTTATGTCTTATTTACTCTTATTATGTCTACTATGTATTGGGTAATACAAGTGTAAATCCATTTATATCCGCCATTACAATGCACTGATGAGCCACCACAGGAAGTACGCCGTCCCAAGTGCAGTCAAACAGGCCAGGAATGTTATTAACTAAATGTGTCCAAATGAGTCTTGAGTCAGGACTTAAACATGATGTAGCAGCTCTAATATCAGGAGGTAGGGCATTCCACAGTGTAGGAGCCCGAATAGAAAAGGCTCCAGAGCCCACATACTTCTTTCGGACTCTCGGGAGTGTCAAAAGGCCGCCCTGTTGTGAGCGTAGGTTTCTGCACGGAGCTTTGGGTACAACTAGGTCAACCAGATGGGAAGGTTTCAACCCATGTAACAGAACCTTAAAGTCTCATCTCAAATGAACTGGAAGTACTGGTTGGCTAGTCCTGGAGATATTACGGTTGAATTTACATTCCCCCGCGAGGAGTCGTTGCGGCTAAACATTAGAAGACCAGCAAGTAGCACATTATAGTAATCGAGGCGAGACATGGCAAATGCATGGACTAGGGTCTCTACATCAGTAGTGGATAGAATAGGCTGTATTATCTTAGCGATGTTGCGAAGATGAAAAAAAGGCAAATGTTTGGTAACATTTTTAATGTGCTTTTGAAAGGATAGAGTCAAATCTCAGTGAGATTTTTTTACTATGTCACTTTAAGTAATAATGCTTTATCAAAACTTAAACAGGCAGGCTTGGCCAACAATCAACATCTCAGTTTAGCCAAGGTTCAAAAGTAAAAAGTTATTATATCTTATTTTTGCGAATGATGTCGCCGAGCAGCAGCACGTAAATATTGAACAGAAGAGGGCCAAGCACTGATCCTTGTGGAACTCCACAAAGGACACCACAGTACTTTTAACCACACAATGCGTCCAATCCAGGAGATAAGAGCTAAGCCAAGAAAGTATCAGACCAGTAACACCAATATGCATTTTAAGGCGTTCCAGTAGGATAGAGTGATGGACTGTATCGAAGGCAGCACTGAGGTCTAGTCATAATAATATTGAGGAGGTGTTAAGAATCCATAGATAGAAGAAAATGGTTTGTCACTTTTGCAAGTGCTGATTCAGTAGCGTGTTGCACCTTGAAACCAAACTGAAGAGGTTCAAATAAATTTCTCGAGGCCATGTGATCATTAAGCTGTTGCGCTACAATTTTTTCAAGGATATTCGAGAGGTTAGACCCCAATAATTAGAAATACTCTTGGGGTCGAGGTTTGGTTTCCTGAGTAGATGTGGAATCACTGCAGTTTTGAAAGCTGCATGCACAGTGCCGGAGGAAAGTGATATTTATGTTTAAGTTTGAAAGACCTATAATTGGGAAGTTTCCCAGGAAGGCGGTCAAGCTCTAACAATGGCAAAACCCATATTTAGAGGATTGTAAACTCCATAACTATGAAAATATTCTGTTTATTAATATTGAATCCTACCTGGTGAAAATTCACTTATCACAGTTGAGTCTGGTACCAATTAATCGCGATAAATGAGGGACGATTGTAGAGATTTATAATCTACTAAAAATGAGTCAACCCACATTCATTATTTTCTCAACTTCTGGCAGTACGAGTACAAAGACAATTGTGTCACAATTGTGATAATTATGCAGTCAAGCATGGTGGTGGTAGTGTTATGGTCTGTGGTGCATAAGTGCTGGCAGCACTTGTGAGGGGAGCTGTGGTTCATTCAGGAGAGACAAATTCCAACATGTACCGTGATATTGTGAAGCAGGACTGGGAAACTGCATCTCATGGCAGATTTTATTACCATACAGTCGCCCCTCATTTATCGTGGTTAATTGGTTCCAGCCCCGACTGCAATAAGTGAATTTCCACCAAGATGTAATTAAATAAATTAAATGTTGATGATCCGCTAAAATGTTTCTTATACATCATTAGAGCCCTACTATATACATGACATAACACCCCAATATTCACTTTTACACGCCGATTGCATGGCATAAAAAAAAAGATTGACGTCAGCCTATCATCTATCCTCACTCTGACGTTTGTTTATACAGGGCAGCCAGTCTGACATGCATCTGGCATACAGGTATGCATTACTGTTATCTTATCTTACACCACATTGCTCAACTCTTATGTGCAGTCTATGGAATTGCTAGGGACAAAGAGACGGCCCCAGCTTCAAGCATAGCAAGCTACCGAGCTAACTAGTTAGCTTCCAGTGTAGTTATTCTAAACTTAAAGGGTTTCAAATGGAGTGGGGAAGAAGGAAAACATAAGAAGCAAAATAAGTAACACTTAATCCTCTTGGGCATGGAATTCAGCAGAGCTGCACAGGTTGTTCCTGGAATCCTCTTCCACTCCATGATGACACTGGTGGTAGATGTTACAGACACCTTGCGCTCCTCCACCTTCCTTCCACCCCAGAGGTGCTGTGATTTGTTCAAATGTGGAGGAGTCATTCATGTCCACTACATCACCTCCAGCTTCCTCAGCAAGGCACTTGTCATTGGTGTTTGGGCTCTTTATCATGTTGGAAAACTGCCATGCAGACGGCGTCTGCTTCAGTTCGTTTTGCTCACTGAACCACAGCTCCCCAGTGCCAGCAGCACTCGTGCATCAAAGGCCCATGACGCTACCACCATCAGTAATACTCTCTTGTGTGTTTACAGCTATTTTACCAATCACGGATGTGTATGGCTCATTTTCATAGGACAGTAAATCTATATTATGGAAATGTATTACAGAAAGCAGGAAGTGAACAAATGTAACGGTTACTGATTGTAAAAGTACCAGATGGAGGGGTAGGATTTAATAAGCTTTGCTTCTTCCTACTCCTTTTGGACATGTGGAACTGTGAACTGATTATGTGATGCACTTAACTGTAATCTGATGCATGTTCAAATGAAATGAAACCATTACCATTACCATTACCATACT
Source organism: Doryrhamphus excisus (assembly GCF_037039965.1). Classification (NCBI taxonomy): domain Eukaryota; kingdom Metazoa; phylum Chordata; class Actinopteri; order Syngnathiformes; family Syngnathidae; genus Doryrhamphus; species Doryrhamphus excisus. Next base: position 4,548,790 of record NC_136370.1, read on the forward strand.
GCTATACAAGCGGTACACTGACTAATCTACAAGTTTCATTTCTACAGTACTGTCCCTTGAGAAGATATACTATGTGTTACTTTGCTTCCATTATTTCTCATTCCTTCCTCTATCTGTCATCACCTTTCCTTTCTCCAACTGCCTGCTTCATGTGTTGCAGCGTGGTTCTGTTTGACCTGCTGGTCAACATCCTTTGCCACAATCTGGCCGAGCCCGCCTATGAGGCCGAGGTGGCCCAGCTGGAGTACAAACTGGTCTCCGGAGAGCACGGGCTGGTGATCAAGGTCAAAGGATTTAACGACAAACTCCCCGTGAGTGAGTGCAGCTAGACGGATTGGTTTGGTTAGCGACCCATGTCGTAATAAACCACCAGTGGTTCTTGTGCTATTCCACCTTTTTTGTATCATAATGCTCGATTTTGATTAACCCTGAGGTATTGTTTATTTTGGTCGTCGTTTGCAGTTGTCTTACTGAGCTATTGCACTATAGGTGCAACATTCAATGATGCATTGCTTTAGCTGAGCATTATAATTTCTATTAAGGCAGAATATTATACAGCACTTGCATTAGATCAGGCCGTGTACTTTTTCCTCATACATAGCTGCTGTTTCACCTGATCGTTGATCACCTGGCTGATTTCCATGCTCCGCCGGACGTCTTCAGCATGTTCACCGAGCAGCTCAAGAAGACCTACTTCAACATCCTCATCAAGCCTGACAAGCTGGGCAAGTGAGTGCATTTACCCTCCGTTCAAATTCAGTCCTGTGGTGCCTCCTAGTGGCCCAATATATCCCAAATACATGTACATACATTCATCAACCCCTCCTGTCAGGGACGTACGCTTGTTAATCCTGGAGCACTCCCGCTGGTCCATGGTGGACAAGTACCAGGCGCTCATTGCCGGACTGACCAGCCAGGAGCTGATGGACTTCAGCCGGAGGTTCAAGGCCGAGCTGTATGCAGAGGGGCTGGTGCAGGGTAACTTTAGCAGCGCTGTGAGTGCACACCACCCACCAGCTCATTACATACAGAACGGCAGGCACAGATTTAACAGTCAAATGTCATGTATGGCAGTTCACTAAAAAGCCAGAGAGATGCGTCTTTTCTATTTGGGGCGTGAATCATTTTTTTTTGTGTGTTATTTTATGATGCTACCACAGGAGGGTATGAGCTGCAGAGGGGAAAAAGTGAGATGACAAGCGTAGAACCAGAATTGCACGCTTTTGTGACATGGTCATAATAGGGCTGTCTTGAGATATAGGGTATATAGGGCATGCCATGTACGTAGATATGCGGAGATGACAGCCTCCATCTCAGTTTTGTGTTATCAGTGACAAAGTATATTATTAGTATGAACCTTTTCTTTTTACATGACAATTTTTTGACCTTTTAAAACAAAAATTATGTCTTTATTCTCATAATAATCTGACTTTATCGTGTAACATTTACCCAATATAAATTGCTTAGAATTGCTTAGCAACTTAGCCTTAATAAGAGGCAATGTACATGCGCACATCTCGATGGCTGCAGTTTAACCCTGGAACAGATTATTTCCGCCGAGCGTGTTGTAACTGTTTGTGTTCTCTTCGATGTGTACCTAACTGGCCCTTGTTTTCATCACAGGAGTCAGTCGGCTTCCTGCAGTACGTGACAGAGTGAGTCAGCCGCTACTCCTAATGCCCCCTACCCTCATGACAGCTTCAATACACTCACCGATGCTCGTACCTGACATCGGCTGTCATTTGCATGAGCCTCAGTTGTTGAATCCATCATCCCCCCTGTCTACCCCCCCCCCCCCCCCCCCCCAACTCTCTTGACCTGCAGCAAGTTGCAATTCTCCAAGCTGCCAGTGGAGGTGCCGGTGATGTTCAGGGTGGTTGAGCTCCCCCCTCAGCACCACATTTGTAAAGTCAAGTCGCTGAATAAGGGAGATGCCAACTCTGAGGTCACAGTTTACTACCAGGTATGCGCACACATACACTTGTCTTTTTTTCCAAACCAATACCAATAACTTTCTGCTTCTCCAGACTAATGTGATATGTATGGATAAAAATGGGCATATTTCAAACATGGTTGCTAATGGTGATTAATCTGATTAAAATTTGTAATTATGTAAAAACAGTTTATCAAGCCTCGGTTGGGTTCCTTATATTCAGTCCAGTGTCCTGTATGTGATTGTACTGTTATTTTTTTTTATATTTTGACAACTTGGCGGAAAATACATGGGCGTCACAAGATTAAACATGACAAGATTTCTCGTTTACCGGAAACAAGCTCGACTTACTACTGGCAATGTGAACCAGACTCCTGCCCCGTTTGTACAAGGACCGGATAGCGCGTAGTAGCACGCCACCAATGCCGTACTCCCAGAGCACCCCCCAAAGGACGCCACGAGTAGACTGGTTGGGCAAACTCCCAGGCACCCTCGTGATGGTGTAGAGCTGGTCCAGTGTTCCACGACCAGGACAAAAACCGCATTGGACCTCTTGTAACAGAGGTTCGACCAACGGTCGTACCCTTCTCTCCAGCACCCTGGAATAGACTTTCCCAGGGAGGCTGAGGAGTGTGATCCCCCGATAATTGGAACACACCCTCCGGTCACCGTTCTTGAAAACCACCACCCCGGTCTGCCAATCCAAAGGTACTGTTCCCGACTTCCGCGCAATGTTGAAGAGACGTGCCAGCCAAGACAGTCCCTCAACATCCAGAGCCTTGAGGAATTCTGGGCGGAACTCGTCCACCCCAGGAGCTTTGCCACTGAGGAGCGTTTTGACCACCCCAGATACCTCAGCCACGGTGATGGCACTGTCCACGTATGTGTCCTCAGACTCTGCTTCCTCTATGGAAGGTGTGTCAGTGGGATTGAGAAGGGCCTCAAAGTATTCCTTCCACCGTCCGACTACATCCCCAGTCGAGGTCAGCAGGCCCCCGTCTCCACTGTAAACAGTGTGGACCAGGCACTGCTTCCCTTTTCTGAGGCGCCCGATGGTTTGCCAGAAAGTCGTTCTCCATGGCCTCACCGAATCCCTCTCACACCCAAGTTTTAGCCTAGACAACCGCCGAAGCCGCGAGCCGTTTGGCCTGACGGTACCTGTCAGCTGCTTCCGGAGTCCCACAAGCCATCAATGCTCGATAGGACTCCGTCTTCAGCTTGACGACCCTGACCTCTGGTGTCCACCATCGGTTTTGGGGCCTGCCGCCACGAGGGGCCTGGCACCGTTCGCCTTGCGGCCGCAGCTCCAGTAAGCTCCCTTAGCAATGGAGGCACGGAATATTGTCCATTCGGACTCAATATCCTGGTCCTCCCCCGGGATGCAGGTGAAGATCTGTCTGAGGTGAGAGTTGAAGAATGGACGAACGGGAGACTGCCAGACGTTACCAGCACACCCTCACTACTCGTTTGGGTCTACCAGGTCTGTCCAGCATCCTCCCCCGCCATCTAATCCAACTCATCACCAGGTGGTGATCAGTTGACAGCTCAGCCCCTCTCTTCACCCGTGTACCCAGAACATGCGGATGCAGGTTTGATGATACGACTACAAAGTCAATCATAGACCTGCGGCCTAGGGTGTCCTGGTGCCAAGTGCACTTATGGACATCCCTATGTTCGAACATGGTGTTAGTTATGGACAAACTGTGGTTTGCACAGAAGTCCAGTAACATCACACCGCACGGGTTCAGATCAGGGAGGCCGTTCCTCCCAATCACGCCCCTCCAGGTCACACTGTCATTGCCCACATGGGCGTTGAAGTCTCCTAGTAGAACAACAGAGTCACCGGCCGTTCCTCTACCAAGGCTGCCCTTTGTCACCGATTCTGTTCACAATTTTCATGGACAGAATTTCTAGGCGCAGCCAAGGTGTTGAGGGACTCCGGTTCGGGTGCCTTAGAATCTCATCTCTGCTATTTGCAGATGATGTGGTTCTTATGGCCTCTTCGGGCTGTGACCTTCAGCGTTTACTGGGACGGTTCATCTGAGTGTGACGCGTCTGGGATGAGACTCAGTACATCCAAATCAGAGACCATGGTTCTCAGTCGGAGAAGGGTGGAGTGCTCCCTCCGGGTTGGGACTGAGGTCCTGCCCTAGGTGGAGGAGTTTAAGTATCTCGGGGTCTTGTTCACGAGTGAGGGAAGGTGGGAGCGTGAGGTCGACAGACGGATCGGCGCAGCCTCGGCAGTAATGCGGTCGCTGTACCGGACCATCGTGGTGAAAAGGGAGCTGAGCCGGAGGGCAAAGCTCTCAATTTACCGGTCGATCTATGTTCCCACCCTCACCTATGGTCATGAGCTTTGGGTCATGACCGAAAGAACATGGTGGTGGATACAGGCGGCTGAAATGAGTTTCCTCCGTAGGGTAGCTGGACTCACCCTAAGAGATAGGGTGAGGAGCTCAGCCATCCGGGAGGGGCTCAGAGTAGAGCCGCTTCTCCTTCACATCGAGAGGAGTCAGTAGAGGTGGCTTGGGCATCTAGTCCGGATGCCTCCCGAACGCCTCCTTGGTGAGGTGTTCCAGGCATGCCCAGCCGGGAAAAGGCCCTGGGGCAGACCTAGGACACGCTGGAGGGACTATGTCTCACAGCTGGCCTGGGAACGCCTTGGTGTCCTTTTGGTGGAGCTGGAGGAGGTGGCCGGGGACCGGGAAGTCTGGGCTTCCCTACTGAGACTGCTGCCCCAGCGACCTGGGCACGGATAAGCGGAGGAAAATGGATGGATGGACGATTTCTTGTTCGTTTCCTGGGCACAAGGCCTGTGATGATAATAAATTCATTAATTAATCACACAATAAAAAAAAACATTCATTCAGTCATTCATTCATTTTCTACCGCTTATCCTCACGAGGGTCGCGGGGGGTGCTGGAGCCTATCCCAGCTGTCTTGGGGCGAGAGGCGGGGTACACCCCGGACTGGTCACCAGCCAATCACAGGGCACATATAGACAAACAACCATTCACACTCACATTCATACCTATGGACAATTTGGAGTGGCCAATTAACCTAGCATGTTTTTGGAATGTGGGAGGAAACCGGAGTACCCGGAGAAAACCCACGCATGCACAGGGAGAACATGCACACTCCACACAGAGACGGTCGAGGGAATCAAACTTGTATCTCCTAGCTGTGTGGCCTGCATGCTAACAACTCGCCACAATAAAAAAAAATGAATTATAATAATAATTTTGCCGACCTCAATATATTGCCATGTGCATGCGTGACGTTTTCCTTGTCTCTGGCCTCCAAACCGGCAGGAAGAGAGTTGACTCCATGCATTGCTTTCAGCAATTTGGCACGTTTGTTCTGTAGTAAAATGGCATGAATGGAGTGAGCCCACTTCTCAGTCATATAGTCTCTTTGATGGGTGGAGACAAGGCCGTAGTATACACACCGTAGTATACACCAAGTACAGACGAGTGTTACCTCATGAGGAGCAATGTCTCATTCTCATAGACCCATTCTCGTGTCTCATGTCGTGAGCCAAATGTCTTGTGACACTCCTTGTAATGAACCCTTCTTGTTAGAATGAAAATGTAAAATGTATCATTCATAAACCCATGTACAAACTATTATTTAACAATTTTTTGTGTTATAGTCTGGGCCCAAAGCCTTGCGGGAGCATACTCTGATGGAACTCTTAGTGGTGAGTAATATTTTTATGTTGTCAACCCTCCAGTCGTCATTGAGTGGCATGTTGTCTTGTAGATGCACATGGAGGAGCCTTGTTTTGACTTCCTACGCACCAAAGAGACTCTGGGGTGGGTCCGCTTTTACCCTTTATCCTTTCCATTAAACAGCGTTGCCTCATCTTATTGGTCAATTGGACCTATTTTCCTGCTAACCTGCTCTTCAGGTATCACGTCTACCCCACCTGCAGAAACACTTCCGGTGTTCTGGGTTTCTCCATCACCGTGGAGACGCAGGCCTCCAAGTTCAAGTGAGTCAACAACAACACCCCCCCCATGCATGGCCCAACTTAAAACATTTCAGTTACGCTAGCGACAGCTTGACCCTGGAACAGATCGTTCCTATTTCCATTTTTTCTGTGGAGATTCTGATTGGCTGCTAGAACAAAAGCAGTTGCCTGAGTGCATTGACGATTCATGGACAATCCTGCTTCTCAGCACAGAGCTGGTGGAGCTGAAAATTGAGGAGTTCCTCACTTCGTTTGGGGAGACAACACTTGGTGCGCTGACTGAGGACGCCTTTACTACGCAGGTTTGTGTGCTGGGACCTACAAAGCTGTTCTTGTCTATTTGCCTTTCTCAGCCATAATAATAATAATGATAATCATGTGGATTTGCTGGACAGGTGACTGCACTAGTGAAGCTGAAGGAATGTGAGGACACACACCTTGGCGAGGAGGTGGACAGGAACTGGACTGAGGTGGTGACACAGCAGTATGTGTTTGACCGACTCAGCAGAGAGGTGACACAATCACGCATGCTGGTTAAAACATGACTGTATTTTCTGGACTATAAGTCACATTTAGCAAGGTTTCTTTTTTTTTTTTTTTGGAGTGTCCAACAATATTAAATACATGAGAGAAAAAGCCGAAGCAAGACGGGTGGGAGCAATGTTTACACCAGAGATGTCAAACTGGTTTTCATTGAGGGCCACATCACAGTTATGGCTACCCTCAGAGGCCCACTTGTAACTGTCAGTTTAAATGAATACAAATATGAATATAACCTCATGTTTGTTATTACACAATTGCCCATGAATTTGATTATTATAAAGAATGTCAAGGTGACAAGCAGACATTCAAGTATTGATAAAAATATTGATAAACAGCCTAAATTACACATTGTACCCACATTGTCATTGTATCAGCCACAGGGTTCAGCTGGTAGAGTACTTGTTTCCCAACCTGAAGGTTGTGGGTTCCATCTTCTGCCCTGCTGTGATCATGTCGAAGTATCCTTGGGCAAAATACTGAACCCCCAGTTGCTCCCGATGATGCTGTGTCATCAGTAGGTAAATGTAAACAGTGTCAAAGCCCTTTGTGGAAAAGCGCTATACAAATGCAAGACCATTTACCGTATTTCACTCAGAACTTAAATGACATCGGCGAGTATCATAAAATGCTTGTTTGCTTTAACAAGCGGTAAAACACATCTCGTAAACACACTCTTACAGCCACCTTAGGATGCTCTGCTAAACTAAGCTAACCCGCTGGCTTCTATTCACACGGCATAAGAGATTTTTGCCAACGTTTGCCCGTGTTTCAGGTCATCGTTTGGAAGGAGTAAGTTCGGGATGGAATGGGCTTGTGTTTGTAACAGATGTACATCCCCTCACAAATGTTCCTTCTCCTCACGATGACAGCATTTCATCCACATTCATATCATTTCATTCCCACAAGATTACACATTCAACAGCAGATTCCATTTTTACTGGCCAATTGCCCGATTCCATCTGTGATCAATCATAGGGCCCTAATAAAGGTAGCACTTGCTACTTGTTCAAACTACATTCATTCATTCATCCATTCATTTTCAATACCGCTTATCCTCACGGGGGGTCACGCTGGAGCCTATCCCAGCTGTCTTCGGACGAGAGGCGGGGTACACCCCGGACTGGTCGCCAGCCAATCATAGGGCACATATAGACAAACAACCATTCACACTCACATTCATACCTATGGACAATTTGGATTTATGGCCACCGTGCAGCCTGCATATTACATATTGTATATATTTTGCTGTGTAAGTCACACCTGATTGTCACGGGACCAACCAAACTGAAAAAAGTGTGACTTACAGTCTGGAAAATACAGCAACCTGTATTGGCTCTCCAGTCTTTGAACAGTGAAGTTTATTTTCATCATTTTGCCGTTAAACATCACTAGCAATGATTGAGAAATGAAAGAGGGTGTGATTAAAGTGTAGACTTTAGTTCGTGTTATAATTTCTGTCAGATCAGGTTGTAATTTGTGTCTGTCTTGCTCAGTAACATTAGTACCCTTAACAAGGTTTGACAATGTGAAAACACAGAGGGCTCGGTGGACACGTTGCTAATACAGTCGACGGAACTATCCGCAGGCACTCTCCAAATATTAGAGGAGGCGACGTAGCTCCTCTCAAAGCCTTTCATTTCCTTCTTTCATTCACAGTATTCAGCACTTGCTTGGACGCCGACTAATTAGCCGAGCTCGGTCGCTGTCTCAGCAGTGCTTGGGAGTTATTAGTTTAACTCCGACTAAGTTGACTTCTGCTTTCTATTTTCTGAGTCAAAACAAAAAAAATTAAATAGAAATAATCCGTTCCAAGGGCAAAAGCTTGATTTACCTGTCAAGGAAATTCAATTCAAGGTAAATCCTTAACTGCAATACAAGTGTAAAAATAAATTGCTAAAATGGAAAAACATGAAATGCGTTTAATTTTGAATTGTTTTTGTTTTGCTAATCCTTTGATGCTCTCTACTAGAGGTGTAATTTCTGCAAACATTTTGGTTGAATTCTAAATTCTATGACCGCCAATATTGAGGCCCCATCACGTCCAGCAGGAGGGGCTGCTTTGAATGCACAACACCGCCACCTACAAGCCCGGACTGCGACGTCATCTCCCAATTTTGAGGCATCTTTGAGCCTTAGTGGGAGTCTGCGGTCCACTGAGTGCTGTTCTAGTTGATGAATCTGTCGTGCATGTGTTCAGGTGGAGGCTCTGAAGCAGATGAGCCGTGACGAGCTGCTCTCCTGGTTCCGAGAGCACAGGGAAACCAACAGTCGCAAACTCAGTGTGCACGTAAGCAGCGTTCTATTTCACTTTTATCCGTACTTCCTCCTCCTCGTCTTCTTCTTCTTCACCGTGCTCCTCTATCCCTCCAAGGTGGTTGGATTCGGCGTGGAGGAGAATGACAAGGAGATTGCTGACAATGACAACCAAGAAGAGGGCCAAGGGGAGGGTCCAAGCAGCTCTGCATACGGGGAGGTGTCCAAACTGACCTTCCTCCAGCCCTCGCCCAAGATGGCAGGCGCCACAGCCATCATGGACATCCCTACTTTCACTCGGGGCCTCTCCCTCTTCCCTTATCATAAAATACTCAACTGAGACACCAGCGCTCTTGTCGGAGCGGAATGTTACACGTTTTAAAAAGAAAAAGGAGTCATGTGAAAGCTGCTGAGCTCACAGCTCAGAGACGTGCTTTGGAGCGGGGTGGTGTGACAATTTGGAGCGGAGCCGTGTGCACTCGCTATTAGCTGACCTGCTTTTTGCTGTGGAAAGGAATCGTGTAAAGGAATAATTTAATGAGTGATGAGTGAAAGTGCGTGACTTAATAAAAAGAATCACATTTCCACTCAGCGTTTCCTACTGCAACTGCCGGTAAAGGTGGAGAAACAGGATTTATTTTTACTTTTTTTCTGTGTTTTCACACTTCCTGTGTGCTCTTTTTGGATTGTATTCATTCATCCATTTTCTGAACCACTTATCCTCATGAGAGTTGCGGGCATGCTGGAGCCTATCCCAGCTGGCAAGAGGTAGGGTACACCCTGGACTTATCGCCAGCCAATCACAGGGCACATATAGACAAACAACCATTCACACTCACATTCATACCTATGGACAATTTGGAGTCACCAATTAACCTAGCATGTTTTTGGAATGTGGGAGGAAACCGGAGCCAGTCAAATACTGATACTGAGTTAGCTTTGGGGAGGATTTCCATAAATACATGCATTTTTGCCAGGAAGCACAATTTGGTAACTTCAAGTAAAATTATAGTCAATATTGATACAATGAAACAGCAATTTCTTGAGGGCCCTCCTTACTGGAGATACATGCTTGTCATTGCTTGTCCACACAAAGTGTGCAAAAGAAGCTGACCACTCTACCGAGTGATGTGATGCCTTCTGTGCTTTCCAGGGAGATGCCCAATTGTTTGTCCTGTGTGTACGGTGTCGTATTTGGGTCAGGAAGTCCTGATTCAGGCTTCTTCAGGGCTGTGCAACAAGCTGCGACAAGTGCCTCCGTGTTGCCACATCAACTGCTTGGTGGCGGTCCTGCTCCAGTGAACATTTGTGACTTGAATCATACACATATTTCACATTACTGCACTTTTTTTTTAAATCTATAATTTGTGTTTTAATTGCATCCACAGGAAGCCAACCAGGAAAATAACAAGCTTGATGTTTACATGCACGCGTGAATGCTTCAGACAGAAGGTAAATGGAGGGAAAAGATGGCCTGCCCTCATTTTTGTGTGTGTGTCTAAAGCCAATCAGTGCAGCAGGGTGTATCGTCTAAGCCTCTGTAATGTGTCGACACGTTTATTCATTCTGGAGTCGTAATCTCACAGCTCCCCCGCTGGCCTGCCTTTAGCATGGCAGCGCTAGCTGCAAAGCGAGCTCAGCCGCAGGCAGACACAGATAGAGATGCACTTGTTTAAGTAGAACTAGGATAATGCTGCGCATTATACTGGAATTATAGCCAGCATGGACCCCCGCTTGTGGAAGCGTTTGCAGTTTGTTTGTCTCCATCTGGCTCTTGTGGAAAGTCAGTGGCCTCAAATTTAGCCCAGTTTGATAATATAAATGTTGTTACAGTGTTAGGTTTAGCATCCAACCACTAGGTGGCGCCTTGTGTTGTAACGTAGCACTGTTGTAGGTACACATTTATGCTATTTTAAATTGTTTTCTGCAATATAGCATGTTTTTTTATGAAGAGTACATTTACTGAACATATGGTTTTTACTTTTTTGTAAACAAAAAAATGCAGATTGACTTTTTTCATCGCATCCATAATCCATGCATTATCTATAAGGAACGCACTAAGTCTCAAACCATTTATCTAACATTTGAATTATGGAAAGCAGTTGTTCTCAAACCATTTAACACAACTAAAACATGTGTGTTACTTGTCCATAGGTATGAATGTGAGTGTGAATGGTTGTTTGTCTACATGTGCCCTGTGACTGGCTGGCGACAGTCCCTGCCTATTGCCCGTATTCAGCTCGAATAGGCTCCAGCATACCACTGCAACCTTATTGAGGATAAGCAGCACAGAAAATGGATGGATGTAACATTACTGTCACCTAGTGACCAGTGTGGAATACTACATATCATGCCTTGAATGTATCTTCTGAAAGCCCGGTATTTATATTTGAGGTCATTTAGCTAGTTTTATGCTTGAAAATGTTTAATTTAGGCCAAGAACCATGATGTGGTGAGGGACAACTGTATATATTTAATTCGATTTCAGCAAATCTTGGCTTAATTTGACATTCATACCATTGATATATCACATATTTAATGTAGGCGGCACGGCAGTCGAGTGGTTAGCGCGCAGACCTCACAGCTAGTAGACCAGGGTTCAATTCCACCCTCGGCCACCAAGTGTGTGGAGTTTGCATGTTCTCCCCGTGCATGCGTGGGTTTTCTCCGGGTACTCCGGTTTCCTCCCACATTCCAAAAACATGCTAGGTTAATTGGCCACTCCAAATTGTCCAGAGCCCTGAAAGAAGTTTGGGATGGCTCAAAACGCTCAGTTTCAGAGGGCTTTGTAAACCTGGAGGTTTGTGATGTCACACATGGCCGGGCTTCCTTATATGGGCGTGCACTGTAGGCCAGATACACTGTCTGCCCTCCCCCGAGCTCTGCTTCTGAGTTTACGTTGTTGACAATGACTCACAGGAAGTGTTTCTTTGGGTGTAAGGGAACGGTACATTTGTTTACAATTCCTAAAGACACCACCATCAGGCACAAGTGGTTGGACTTCCTGATTTCCTACCAGCAAAAGAAATTATTATAATCTGTAAACAGCATTTCACACTGGACTATTTTGTGAACATGGGCCACTATGCAGCTGGACTAGCCAACAAACTTGGTGAAACCTGACACCTTTCCAACATTAATTGGTCGTGTGGAAGAGTCAGAAGAGTAAGTAGTCAGTAACAATTTATCAGTGTCCCAACTGCTTATTTTGTGTAAATGATGGAACAAAGGTGCTTGTCTGTGTAGCATTGTAGAGGGAGCGGGGTTGCTAATAGCCATTTCCCACCACAATTAGTACCTGAGGTTTTTTTTAAACACTGTTAAGTCCTGCTAAAACGTGTAATGACCACATTACACTTGAGATCAACAAACTCTTTATTGATCGCATTACACTTAACGTGACAGAACGCTAATATGCTAAAGCTACTTACCATTGATACACGTCTTGAAGTAACCTCTTTTCTTGGGAAACAGCACCGAAAGTCATCCTGAGCACTTGGGAGTGTGACCAATCACAGCGGAGGCGGGGTGCTTGGAGGCGGGCCTTGTTGGAAGCATGAAATCCAGCTGTCATAACCCCGCTGCCCCCCCACGGGCAGTTTCATTACAAACCCTTTATCCCGGACTCACACTTGATCCGTCACGGCCACCCCGTCACTTGTCACTTATCATTCATGAGCTACAAGTGAATATTTAACTGCCTCCCGAGGACAATGTGAAATTACAGGCATTTAAAATAGGTGCATTTTTTACTTGGACCGTAGCTATAATGACTATTCCTGTTCCTCCTCCTTCACTACCGCCCCGTCGTCCTGTTGCCCCGGTGGTCGGCACTCCATAAACCGCCCTCCTTACCCCGCCCCACCGGGACCACCGGAAGTTAGTGACCGAGCGCCCCCCCCCCACCACCACCACCAGTAGCGGCGGGGATCGACCGAGCTTGCGAGCGCAGCCATGCCGAGCAGTGACGTTCATCTGGCGGACTGCCGCCTAGTCTCCCGCGGGTCACGGAGGAGCACTCCCCGAACTAATCCACAGGTCCTCGTCGGCTTCTGGCACTGAAGAAGGGTGGGAGAAGAACGAGAAGCACCAGCGGTGAGAGGATGATGATGGTGATGATGGTGGTGGTTGTAGCGAGAGAACGTAGGGGCTCCTGGTAGCTCTTAATGACCGGGGTGAAGAAACTGGAATACCGGACCGAGTTGTGCTGGGAAAAAAGACAATAAAAGAAAGCTGCGCGGCCATTTACGACAAAGGTAAGGAAGAGGTCTGCACTCTGGACACATTTGCACATCTATTAATCTGCGGAACAATGAAGCCAATCGATGGAACATCTGCATACAACTTAGTCACATCATCTGCACCTTCTATGTCATATCTACCATTTTTGTCCAAACGCACGCACGTCAATCAACGTATGACTCAAGAAAATCACATCTAAAGTGATATACATTCTGCTTAGACATACTTAGTTTTTTGTGAACTTTATAGGTACTTGACATACTACTCATAAGTGTCCATCAGATGTACTTAATAGATAAAAGACAAATATATAATAATATATAAGGATTTTAGGAACTTGTGACATACAAAGTGGTCTATTTTGCAGCTTCAATGTAATATGGACACTTTAATAACCACACATGCATTTATTAACTCAATTGCAGAGAGTACCAGTTATTTATTTTGTTATTTATATAACACTGAGTAATATTTAGGGGTATTTTTAAGTAATGATACTATCCTAAAGAAACATATTTGATATTGCGCTATTTACTGTTAAAGAAAAATCAAATGTGCGTTGTTGCGTTGGTCACAGTACACAGCAGCAACTTCTCTTTAAAATGTCAGTGCTGCAGGTGATTAAGATGTCTACCTTGACCCTGGATGGGTTACATCATAGGAAGGGTCATTACGGTCACCTTTCATTCATTCAATTTACCAATAATTACTGTTTGTCCAAAGTGCAGCCTGAGGGCCATTTATAGCCTGTGGCTCATTGAAGAATTAAAATGAGGAAATAAGGATCCTTTGATATTTTAGTGTGCAGACCTCGCTAGGAAACGTTTTGACACAGGGCTAAAAAACAAAAAAAAGTCCACTATTTGAGAGGAAAGACAACTTTCAGAGTTCAACCTATAAGGAGCATTAAAGTTGACTTTGCAGAGGTGGAAACATAATAGATGGCGTAGCATGATGACACACTGGGCCAGCACTCATGATTCTGAAGGCCCTGGGCAGATTAGATTGACATGACAACACATAGAGGCTCAAATCTGACTGGGGGAAAAAAAGCAAAAATGAGCGTACACACACACCAAGGGTTCTAGACTTTTTATGGCGAGGACTGAAGAATGAAAGAATGCGAGAGTCACTTGGATATTTTGTAAAGCAATTCATGCTAAGATGTGCTATGAAGTTATTCACAGTAAATTGCCAAAAAAAACTGCATCTCAGCTCTGAAATAGTAGGGGAATAAGCGTATTATTTGTCTCAACCTTCCTCTTTTATTGTTTTTTTTTTATTTAATGAATATTTCAACTTTCTTCTTAATCTTGGTGAATTTTCTTTTGGTAATATTATGACTTTATGCTGTAAAATATTTTTGCATAATATTTTTACTTATATACATATACAAGTTTTTTCCCCAAACCAATGTTGTTTTTGATAATAATAGCACTGCACAATAAATATATAAAATTAAATCAAAAGTCTTCTCGGTTATTAAAATGACCAAGTTTGTCTTCTCGTTAGTGATTTTTGGTCCAGAACAAATGACAGAAGTATTTCTTGCCACTTTATGTTGTATATTTTTCATATGTAATTTCCAAATCACTTTCATTCATTCATTCATTTTCTACCACTTTTTCCTCACGAGGGTCACGGGGGTGCTGGAGCCTATCCCAGCTGTCTTCGGGCAAGAGGCGAGGTACACCCTGGACTGGTGGCCAGCCAATCACAGGGCACATATAGACAAACAACCATTCACACTCACATTCATACCTATGGACAATTTGGAGTGGCCAATTAACCTAGCATGTTTTTGGAATGTGGGAGGAAACCGGAGTACCCGGAGAAAACCCACGCATGCACGGGGAGAACATGTAAACTACACACAGAGATGGCCGAGGGTGGAATTGAACCTTGGTCTCCTAGCTGTGAGGTCTGCGTGCTAACCACTCGACCGCCGTGCCGCCTCCAAATAATTTTGTTGTCTATGATAACGCCTACAAATGTATTTTCATTCACTTTGTCAATGTCCACACGGTCTATTTGTATTTGTATAAGTAAAATAATGGTGATGGTAATATTTGGTAAAAGCAGAAAGGATACCTACGCGTAGGTTCAGGAATAATCTGTTTTCATCAAACCGTTTTAGTGTAGTCATTTGTATAGTGTAGTCAACAGTTTTGGCCCCAGTATCGACCCCTGGAGTACGCCATATGATATATTTAACGTTTTGGCTGTCCGTTAGTAATTCGTTATTATTTCCAAATATATATATATATATATATATATATATAAAACCTATTGCTGAATACTTTTTTGGAGGAATTGTGGAAAGGAAACACACAAGTATGTAAAAACTCTGAACTACCTGTGACTCCAAAAGCTCACAACACAAAAAATAAAATAGTTGGGATCATAGTCCCATTGACTATGTCCCTCTTGTAGCCTCAGAGCATCACTCTCATGTCTCTTCCTTATCGTTTCCCAGAAGGCTTTGCGGCACAGAGGATGTTGTCCACAGGGTGACTCTAGCAGGTAAGTCTTTCTTTTTGCCGCATGAATTAGTTGTGCTGTGAACTTTCATCACAGTAGCGTGTTATTAAAGCTTGTGGTTGAGCTGAGTAGCGGTAATAGTAGCCGCTCTAAACACAAAAGACTGGATGATTGGATGCTGTGCTCTTGTTTCAAACGACTTCAAAGCCAAATCATCTACTTTTCCTCCTCCTCATTGTGTTCCCTCTCCTCACACGTCTACGCGAGTGCTTTCAAAAGAGAACCTTTTTCTTTCTTTTTTTCCCCCCATCTTATACTAGCCGGCTAAATTGGCCCCCCTGATGGAAAAATATTGTCCAAGGGAATGATACTTGAATAATTGAGTGCCCCGGGGGCTTTAAAATTGCAAAGGAAGCCCGCCGTGATTTCCTGCACGAAGTTGGTGGAGGAGAAGGAAGGAGGGCGCCTCAAGGAAATATTCATATCAGGACTTAAAGAATGGTAGCAGGTAGCAGCAGCGCTCCTTCTCTTTGTCTATTCTCTCTATACCTTCACATTATATATACATTTTATCTTTGCATTTCATCTTTTTTTCATGGCATTTCCAATGAAACATACTACAGCACCTTTTTTAACGTTTCATATTCATTGCGTAACCATTTTTACCCAAAAATTGTATTTAAAGCAGTTTTTTTGTTTTTATCATCACCTCTTTGTGCCTCTCATAAAATGTAAAAGCAGTATAAATATTTTGGGAGCGATATTCCCCTTTAAACCTGCAATAAATGCCTGTGCCGATAATCAGATCTGGTCCTTGTCTCCCCGAAGGATTACTGACACCTAGTGGCTAGTGTGGAATAGTACTTTGACAATGAAAATGCTTTTTCTGCCCAATTCATTGAGACATTTTATGCTTGAAAATGCTTCATTTACACCAATAAGTACAGTTTTCCTAAATATGCAGATTTTATATGCAGACAACTTTTGCTTGCATATATTAGAACAACTCAACAAAAACACCTCCACATCAGTAAAAATACACAAAGAGGACTGAAAAATATTGATATCACCATGATAGTATCACTTTGGTACCAAAACTACCATGGTATCGATAAGATCAATATTTGCATTGATCTTCAGTCTAGCGCTATTCTTCTTCTTTCTCTTTGGGCTTTTCCCTTCAGGGATCACCACAGCAAATCTATCTCCTCCATCCAATGCTGTCTTCTGCATTTGTCTCTCTCCCACCAACTACCCTCATGTCCTCCTTCACTACATCCATAAACCTCCTCTTTGGTCTCCCTCTACGCCTCCTGCCTGGCAGCATCCTTCTACCAATATATTCACTATCTCTCCTCTGGACATGTCCCAACCATCTCAGTCTGGCCTAAAGGACTTTATCTCCAAGGCCTTTAACATGTAATGTCCCTCTGATGTACTCCTTCCTGATCCTATCCATCCTGGTCACTCCCAATGAGAACCTCAGCAGCCTCATCTCTGCTACCTCCAGTTCTGCTTCCTGTGTCTAGACCAAACAACATGGCTGGTGTCACCACAGTTTTGTATACCTTTCCTTTCATTTTAGCTGAAACTCTTCTGTCACACATCACGCCTGACACTTTTCTCCACCCGTTCAATCCTGCCTCCTTCCCACCTCTATTCCATCCTATCAAATTGTGGGGGGGGTTTCTCACTTAATGACTGAGCAAGTGCCTCACTACTGCCTCTTGATTGCATGACAATGGAATCTACAATATTTTTAAAAGGTAGATTAGTGTGGTTATTTGTGTTTCAGCTCATCACCGCCAGCCATCAGAGGATATAATTTTTATGTATATTTGCCGGTTTGTGTTCATTAAGACGCAAACTAACTCTCTACGCTCGTGGCTGTTGTAAATGCAGCGCGGTTGCCATGGTTACAGGCGGGCTGGGCTGGTATTATCATCCGTAAACATTATTGTCAGCGGGACTTAACCTCTGCATTATGCAGAGGAGAAAGCCACGACAGGGCCTCTCCGACTTACATGCATGGAATGGAGGCTGAAAGTGAAGGAAAAATGAGTACAAACCTTAATGTGGTCCATGCTATTTTAATGTTGTGTTGGGAAATGCTTGGGAAGTAAATGAATGGAAATAATGCAACCAAAATCTCTGAAAAGGTCCTGGTCACATTTTGAATTTGACTTATTTGATAAATGGATAGCTTTAAAGTGACAAAAGTTGTCATACATTTTCGAGAAGTACTCAAATCAGTACTCAAATTTACATGAAATCCTGGAAGTATCTTGTGTTGTCTTGAACAGCGGTTCTTATGTGGTCATAAAGGTGGTGGGTGGTGAACAGGACCCAACATGTCCTGTTCCCACCATAGTGGCTCAGGGCCCAGTTAGATACATTTAAAAACGGTTTGGGTAAATTCTCTGATTAGTGTACAATATAGCATGCACCTTGTTGGTTATTAACTCATTTGCTACCAAAGATGTATTTATCCGTCTTTTACCGGTGATGATGCAAATCCACAATAAAAGTGATCATGTTGGGGCAGTTTTAAGCTGGAAAAATGTCCACAACAAGCAACCTGGAGGTGAAAAAGGCACCTTGCCGTTTTTGAAAATTGGCTGAAATTGAATGAGGTAAGGTGGCACGGCGGTCGAGTGGTTAGCGCGCAGACCTCACAGCTAGGAGACCAGGGTTCAATTCCACCCTCGGCCATCTCTGTGTGGAGTTTGCATGTTCTCCCTGTGCATGCGTGGGTTTTCTCCGGGTATTCCGGTTTCCTCCCACATTCCAAAAACATGCTAGGTTAATTGGCGACTCCAAATTGTCCATAGGTATGAATGTGAGTGTGAATGGTTGTTTGTCTATATGTGCTCTGCGATTGGCTGGCCACCAGTCCAGGGTGTACCTCGCCTCTCGCCCGAAGACAGCTGGGATAGGCTCCAGCACCCCCGTGACCCTCGTGAGGAAAAAGTGGTAGAAAATGAATGAATGAATGAATGAATGAGGTAATACACTGCATGTGTTCTTAATGTATTTTTTTAATCACAAAACATCCTTTTTATCAGCCTATTATCTTGCTAATACATGGAAACAGGTCCAGGAAGTCAGCTTGGTTGCCCGTCTATTGTCACCTTGTGGTGTAAATCTGGAACTCACAGGCGAGAGGCAGGAGAGGTGAGCTTAACAATTTATTCATCCCACAAGCAACAAAAAGCGATGGTGCAGAGAAGGGTGCACCATGGGACAAAATTGACACAATGGTATGGCTGGGGGTGATGGCTACTGAACGCACATAAACAAATACAAGCAGCATAGACCCCACACAAGTGTAGCATGGTGCTAAGAGGAATAATCCGGCATTTAGGTGGTCAATCGGTATCAAGTGCATCTAGTAGCTCCACCAGGGCAAGTGGATCTGGAAAAGAAATAAAACAAGGAGCAGGCAGGGCAGAAATAATTGAATGTGGGACATGACAGCTTTGATGTCATCAACAGTTGACTAACTAACAGTTATGCAACTTTTCTTACTGATCACGGCTGCAAAATAATGCACTCATAGCAATTCACCAATGTGGTGTCCGAGTGGATTTCTCTGTATTTTGAGGGAAGGTCCTGACATTATGACAGAGATTTTATCATTTTTAAATAATAAAGGTGGGATTTTTTGTTGTTGTGTTGGAGCCAAGCCATAATGATACTGGAAAAGTCATTATTTTTTTGGGAGATTCAAGTTGGAATGTTGATTTTTTTAGTCGCAGGATGAAAAAAGGTCTACATGCAGACTAGTTGAAAAATTGCTAGAATATGCATTTTGCACATTTGGACCTTAATGAGGTTTTAAGTGGAGCTACAATATGCGAAATCCACCTGAGATGTTTTCTACTCTGCACCATGGAGGGGGCTCCATCATGATCTGGGGTGCTTTTTCATTCAGTGGAGCACTGGAGCTGCAGGTGGTGCAGGGTCGTCAAATGGCGCTGATCACATGCAGACAAGGGCTGTGGTCTGTTTGGTAACAGCTGGGTTCTTCTACAGGACAACGCTGCAGTTCACAATACTGGCTTGACAAAGGACTTCTTCAGGGAGAATAAGATCACTCTTTTGGACCATCCCACGGGTTCCCCTGATCTAAATCCCATAGAGAACATTTGGGGTTGGATGGCAAGGGAAGTTTATAAAAACGGCCATCAGTTCCAGCCAGTTGATGCTCTTCATGAAGGCATCTTCAACACTTGAAGAGCAATGTTCCCAATAGCCTCCTGGAAACACTCGCATCAAGCATGCCCAAACCAATTCTTGAAGTGAGGAACAAGAACGGTGGAGCTACTCATTGTTGAGTCTTACTGAGAAATGGTTTTGTTCTAGTTTGGAGAGTTTTTTTAGAATTTTTTGAGCGATGATCTTAAACTTTAATTGTTGTTTTAAAAAACTAATTAACATTCAAATATGCAAAAGGTCAATTCCAATATATTTTTCAACTGCTTTTAAGATTTTGATCAGGTCTGTACAACAAAAGAAGGACTCTCACCTTCCATCTGTAAAAAAATTTCCATTCTATAGACATCAGCAGTAGAACATAGGTAAGTTTCAGCAAAATATCAGTTTTCAACTAAAAATTCAGGAAAAAGGCTTTTGTGAAATGATATGTTTCAAGCATAACTTTTCACTTTGACACAAATTTAGCCAAACTGTCTAAACAACAACATAAACAACACAAAAACGGTTGTTTAACATGAATATAACCTTTTTTTTTACAACCATGAACTGTTTTCACATTTGCCAACTGAACTGTGTGTATGCACACGTTTGCACGCATGTGCATGTGTTAATATTACCCTTCAATGCACAACCTGTTTCGCACTACACGGCGAGATGCCTTTACACTTCCTGGTTGCTGCATAGCATGGATTTCTATAGGACAGATGCATGCCTCGCTCTTATAAAATGTACTTCTGCCACCTTGTTGCCATTTTTTCACCTTAAAACTGCTTCAACATGAGCTCTTCTATTGTGGAGTTGCATCATCACAAAAAAAACATAAATATGTCAAGCAGCATCCAACATCCACACTGTAGTATTGCACTTGACTAAAACCTAAGAACTTCCATTCTGTCATATTTTTGATATGAGTGGATTCCACAATGTCATTTTCTTTATTCTCAACCTCAGACAAAACAAGCCAGTCTTGTACGATTTACCTCCGGAATCCTCTTGACAGCCGGTTGTGGCACTACTTCATCCTGAAAGTTTGTTGTATATATTTCCTTGTGTATTGAAAAAAAAAAAAGACACAAACACAAAGTCGATGTAACACTTCGTATGTAATACGTAACGTGTTGTTAAGTCCCAAGTCCTTTTCACTCAGTGAGTTGCATTGCAAATTGGTCCAGGATGAGTTGTGTTTATTTCATTAACAGTTCAGGTTGGAATGCATTTGGTGCACGCTGAGAATGCCATATCAGCGTGCGATTGTGCATGCGTGTAGCTTAAATAGAACATTGGTGTAAAGGTGACTACTGGGCGGGGTGTTATTTCATGTCTCCAGGGCTCTAGTAATGGTAACGATTGTAGGTTTTCTATGGTCCAATTACAAAAATGTTGCATTTCTTATCATTGAATCGGGTCTGAAACCAATTAGTAGTCATGATGATGACACAGAAGGCTTTTCTGAATGTAAAAACTGTATTTTATGTGGCTGGAGAGATTTTCACGGCAGTGGTGCCTCCTTTAGATGAACATTTGAAGCCCACCTCAGTGATCTGAGTGCTTTTATGCAACCTGAGTCTCAGCTGGTTGCCTGGCAACCACATGGAGACAAGTGACTGTGTCCCCCTTGCAAACACAAGACACACGGCTGGCGCTCATTTAATCCCCATGAAATATCACAATTTTGCACCTTTTTGTTGGTGTTTTTTGTTTCCATCCTCCTACATCAGGCTGGAAAAGGAACATCATGTGATCAGCCAAAAAAAAAAAGACTCCCTCAGGTTGTCACTTCTTTGGGTTAAAAAAAAAAGAGTTGCCAATCATCAGCACATAATCTCACACGTGACTCTCACTTCCTGGCCCGTGTGTGCGTGATGCTTTCCCCCTGCCGAGAAAGCAAATTAAAATATGACACCTCTCTCATCCACTCATCGCTTTGCACGGCGCTAAAAATAGTCGCGTAAGAGGAGCGTGAAACCTCTTCACCCTCACCCTGCGTTGGCAAACACCACATGGTACAGGTCCACAAAGGATGACGCCGTGCTCGCTGGTGAAATCATCTATTCTCCAAATACAAAGAGGAAATAACGTCACAAATGATTACCAAAAAAGATTGCATCTTGTTCCATGCTATACAATACATAGTATACTAGTTTGTGTGAGCTCACTTTTCCACTTCTGAACCGCAACACACACAAAAGTGAAAATGTGTGAAAACACTCCACCCTACTGTGTTACTAGTGCTATTATTTTTCAGACAAATACTCCACTCAGTGGCGCCGTAATCCAAGGCCTTAAGTGGGACTGACTTGAAATTCTCAGGCAGCTTTACAAAGCAGACACTGTAACTTTAGGCTGTTTGGTTGAATCGCCACCACATTTGGTACACACCTTTGGGAGACTTGCCAGCATATGTGTGTGAATTTGGAGTAACATTGGATGAAAAACATGGCCGCCATCAAGCACAACATCTGAGAAACGAATGACTTGAGGGATGTCCCGATCTGCTGTGTTTAGAAAATCTGTTGATATGAGCGTCTGCCATCCCATCCAGTTGCTCTACAACATTTGTAGGTGCAGTAATGCGCCTCCATGCTGGTTGCCACTGGACTCCCGCCACTCCCACGCCACCATACAGACATGTCCGTGCTGTACTGTACCGTGGCGAGTTGGATATTCCGCTCCGTAGTAACAGCGGTAGTTCCCCCTCACTGTACCCGGTGCAGGGAGCCGCTATAAGCGCTGGCTGTTTACACTGCGGACTGCGTTGTAAACCAGTTAGTTTGCCTGCCCATTTTCCCCCATTTTATCTTATTGGATGGACTTTTATTGGATTAGGTACTTGACTCACAAAGGTTTGTTACAAAAGCCCAACAATTGTTGGCCATGTTGTGTAATGAATAAGTCAATTCAGCTATACTTTGGTGGATCAGTATTGAATTGGCAAGACTATTTGAAAAATAGTATCGGAAGCCAAAAAATGGGACTTGGGACAGCCCAAATGTGGAAATAGCTGACAACACAAGTAAATAGCAAGATAATGTCTGGCAGAGGGACACGAGTCAGACCCAAGTCACAATTTGGATGACTTCAGGCTCCAATCGATAATATCGTCAAAGACTTTCAACCCGAAAAGTTGAATTTTGACATCAATGACTCAGGGTTTGACTCTGGGTTTGACTCAGGGTTTGACTCAGGGTTTGACTCTGGGTTTGACTCAGGGTTTGACTCAGGGTTTGACTCTGGGTTTGACTCAGGGTTTGACTCAGGGTTTGACTCTGGGTTTGACTCAGGGTTTGACTCAGGGTTTGACTCTGGGTTTGACTCAGGGTTTGACTCTGGGTTTGACTCTGGGTTTGACTCAGGGTTTGACTCAGGGTTTGACTCAGGGTTTGACTCAGGGTTTGACTCTGGGTTTGACTCTGGGTTTGACTCAGGGTTTGACTCTGGGTTTGACTCAGGGTTTGACTCTGGGTTTGACTCAGGGTTTGACTCTGGGTTTGACTCAGGGTTTGACTCAGGGTTTGACTCTGGGTTTGACTCAGGGTTTGACTCAGGGTTTGACTCTGGGTTTGACTCAGGGTTTGACTCTGGGTTTGACTCAGGGTTTGACTCAGGGTTTGACTCAGGGTTTGACTCAGGGTTTGACTCTGGGTTTGACTCTGGGTTTGACTCAGGGTTTGACTCTGGGTTTGACTCAGGGTTTGACTCTGGGTTTGACTCAGGGTTTGACTCAGGGTTTGACTCAGGGTTTGACTCTGGGTTTGACTCTGGGTTTGACTCAGGGTTTGACTCAGGGTTTGACTCTGGGTTTGACTCAGGGTTTGACTCTGGGTTTGACTCTGTGCTGACGTGATTGTAGACTAGATTTCCATTGTGCGTTGAGTGAAATGCGTCCTCATTCAAAGTATTCAACTAATGTGATCTGTGATTTGGCACAGTGGCCTAGTGGTTTACATTCGGTTTGGAGTTTGCATATTCTCCCTCTGGGTTTTCTTCAGGCACTCCAGTTTCTTCCCACATTCCAAAAATACGCATGTTCGGTTGGTTCTAAACCCCAATTTGTGCTGTTTCTGAAACACGGCCATTCTTCTTCATCCCCCTGATAAAGGGGCTTCCAGTGTGTTTTGCGTCTGTGCACGGTGAGGTGCTTTAAGGTGCTCGGACAGAGTAGTAGTGGTGTCTCTTGGCGTCTTTGTCATCCTGCTGGCGAATTTCCACCGTGAGCTTTTCTGGCCTAATTCTCTTACATGTTTGTCAAAGGGGCTTAGTTTCTCCTCCGCAATGATTGCATTTCTTTTGTCTGTATTTGTAGAAGTCATCGCCAGGCTTCATAATTACTGCATAAATGTGTGTGTGTGTGTGTGTGTGTGTGTGTGTGTGTGCAGCACATTACACTGGTAGGCCAGGAGGATTACAGTGAAGAAGGAAGAGGAGGCTTGGTATCGCTTTTAACGACATTAGCGTGGCCCGCTGTGTTTATAATTTATTACAGTGATGCAATGGAGGAGCTACACACACACACACACACACACACACGCACACGCGGCTGTCTGCATAGTTTTAGCTCATACGCACATACATTCAGGTGCGTTCACTGTTCACTGTTCTGTTTCCAATGCAGTGGATAGATCTTTTTTTCATTTTTCATGCAACTACATTGACATATTTACAACAAAACATAATGCATCACAATCAAGCGGTAATGTTTGGAGAAAGAAGTCCCAACATTGCCTGAAAATATACTAGTTAGAGAAACAAAATGGCAGTAGTATAAGAACAAGATGGAATCATTTCCGGAATCGCTAATAAAAAAGACATGAAGAGGCAAGAATATGAATAGTATACGAATACATTTTGAATATTATGACAAAAATGTAGTAATAATTTTTGGGAAAATTCCCAAAGTTGTAATATTAAAAAGCTGTAGTATAAACTCCATACTGTATATGTAAGATTAATATTTGTACAGTATTATTTGATTTCATAAAAGTCATGTTATAAGGCGAGAAAGTTCTCATTTTATTTATTTTGAAGGGAAGACCTGGGTTTGATTCTCCTATTGGCCATCTCTGTGTGGAGTTTGCATGTTCTCCCCGTGCATGCGTGGGTTTTCTCCGGGTACTCCGGTTTCCTCCCACATTCCAAAAACATGCTAGGTTAATTGGCCACTCCAAATTGTCCATAGGTATGAATGTGAGTGTGAATGGTTGTTTGTCTATATGTGCCCTGTGATTGGCTGGCCACCAGTCCAGGGTGCACCCCTGCCTCTCGTCCAAAGACAGCTGGGATAGGCTCCAGCATACCCGCGACTAGTGAGGATAAGCGGTAGAAAATGAATGTATGGATGGAATTTCTAAATTTGTATTATAAAAGTTGTATAAGTGTACGACAATGCACAGCATCATCACCATTTCAGCGGCAGATTACTATCACTGCCCTCCTCCTCTGATAGATCTGTCTGTCTGTCTGCTTCAGTCCTAATTTTAACTAATATGCCTGTTTTCTTTTTTTAGGCTTCCAGAGAGATGGAAGATATTGAAAGAGACATTGTCCAGTTGTGTCATGGCGCCCCACCTTCACCCACCCCCACACCTCTGACTCTCTGCTAATGTAAGTCAGGGCACATACGTTCATAAACTAAAATGTCCACGATTTGGACCTTGTGTAGCAAATTGTGTCCTGTAGCATCCTTCTTATGTTCTGTGTGTGCAGGGTTTGATGGAGATCAGGTCGAATGTCAGCGGGAACAATCGTGATAGCAGGAGGAATTCTTGCCGGAGTGATACTGCTGTGCATCGTAGCAGTCCTCTGTTACTGTCGACTCCAGGTAACTCCTCCTAAAGGCTTTCTTGACACAAAGCTTCACTTTAACCAGTGGCTTTAACACGTTTAAAGTGTTTTGACAGCCACCATTGGGGACACACTGAAAACAAAAGTGAAGGTCAGACTATTATGTGGAAAAGTTTACATTTTAATCATAACGCTTTCATACTTTGTTTCAAAAATCACAATAAAGTTGACTACAATCCTAAGAGCGTGTAAGAAGGAATATTACCGCCAACTATTAGACAAGCACAAAAACAATATTGGAGCAACCTGGGGCATTCTAAATAGTATTATCAGGAAAAGTAACAAGAAGACAAACTACCCTAATTATTTCATGGTGGGAAACACCTGTAATGATGATATGGATGAGACAGTTGAAAAGTCCAATTACTACTTCATTATTGGTCCCAAACCAGAAGAAGGGATTCTGAATCAAATGACAAGCGAGGAAAGGAATAAAACAATAGAAAGGAATCCTAATTTTATGTTTCTGACAGATGTAACAAAAAAGGAAATCATCAACATTGTCACAAATTGTAAAGCAAAAACATCAACTGATTGTAATGGAATCGAAATGGACACTATAAAAACATCAGCAATTTATCTTTTCAGACCGGAAGATTTCCCCAAGAAATGAAAACAGCAAAGATTGTTCCAATTTTTAAAAATGGTGACAAACACCAATTTACAAACTATCAGCCAGTCTCCTTACTACCACAATTCTTCAAAATGATTGAGAAGCTATTCAACAATAGGCTGGATAAATTTATTAATGCGAACGAATTACTATCAGAAAGTCAGTGTGGATACAGAGCTAACATTTCTACCTCCATGCCACTGATCAATATTACGGAGGAAATCATAGGAAGTGTGCAGCCGCAGTATTCATGGATCTGACAAAAGCCTTTGATACAATCAATCATGACATCCTAATAACTACATTAGAAAGGTACGAAATAGGAGGATTAGTTCTGAACTGGGTCAAAAGCTACCTAGCTGACAGGAATCAATACGTACAGTTAGGAGAATACACATCTGCAAGTTCATATATTACGTGCGGAGTTCCCCAGGGGTCAATACTGGGACCAAAACTGTTCAACTTGTACATCAATGATATCTCCAAAGTTACGAAAGACTTAAAGCTGGTATTATTTGTGGATGATATCACTGCTTTTTGTTTTTTGTTCTTGTTGAGGTTGAGAATAAATATATGGATTTTTATTCATTCATTCATTCATTCATTCATTCATTCATTCTCCACCGCTTCTCCTCACGAGGGTCACGGGGGTGCTGGAGCCTATCCCAGCTGTCCTCGGGCGAGAGGCGGGTGAGGCCGTGCAGCCTATGGATTTTTATATTGAATTTTTTTTTTGGCTGAAAAATGCCATAGTGTTACCAGAAAAGCCATCCTTTTTTAAGAGGGTAAAGTTTACAAGAAAAAAGCAATCATACAAAATCTGTCTTTCTTTTTTCTTATATTTTCACAACTTTTTGAGCAAAAAAGATCATGCGATAAATACTAAACACTGAAATGTGGTCGTTTGCGATGAGTGAAACTTTTTTTTTATAATTCTTAAAAAGGGGAAGCTGAAGTCTCACCACAGGAACTTTTGACATGATTTCTGTCAGCAAATGATAAAAAGAGAATTGTAATAATAATTCATTCATTCATTCATTCATTTTCTACCGCTTTTTCCTCACGAGGGTCGCGGGGGTGCTGGAGCCTATCCCAGCTGTCTTCGGGCGAGTGGCGGGGTACACCCTGGACTGGTGGCCAGCCAATCACAGGGCACATATAGACAAACAACCATTCACACTCACATTCATACCTATGGACAATTTGGAGTGGCCAATTAACCTAGCATGTTTTTGGAATGTGGGAGGAAACCGGAGTACCCGGAGAAAACCCACGCATGCACGGGGAGAACATGCAAACTCCACACAGAGATGGCCGAGGGTGAAATTGAACCCTGGTCTCCTAGCTGTGAGGTCTGCGCGCTAACCACTAGACCGTAATAATAATTGAATAAAATATAAATAATATATAGGGTAGATTAAATAATATTGATAATTTAAGAACTTAATCTTTAAACATGAATCTTCTAATGATTAAAATAATAATTGACCACATTTGTGTCTGTGAAACTATTTTTGGTCCTATTTGTTTCATGGGAATTTTCCATATAAAAACATTACAAGTCACTTCCCCATGAGAAATGCCCTCCATTCAGGCCAATCAAGCACTGAACTGCCCCCCCCCCCCGGCCCCTGTACCTCTGTCCCCTCTGCAGTATTACTGCTGTAAGAAGAATGACTCCGAGACGGACGCGGGCTCGGCGCCTCAGCCCGACCCGCTCTCTCACTTCCCTTGCAACACGTGCAACGCCCTGGCCAACGACGGCGCCGCCATCACACCCGTCTCCCTGGACCAGTTGGACGCAGTGGCGTCCGCCTCCCACCACAGCAACGCCTGCCGCGCCTGCTCGCCGTACACGCGCCGAGCCGCACTCCCTTCCCCGGAAATGCTCAACGGGGGCGAGCGTCTGGGCTTCCATACCTACTATGAGAACCCGGCCGTGTCTTTGCCCCAGGGATCCGCCCCCACTTTGAGCTACTACAGTGGCGCTAACGTGTTCCCGCCACCGCCACGGCCCTACAGCACCCAGGTGTGACATCTGACCTGGAGGGGGCGGACTCAGGTGATTCTTCCTGACCATGTAAGGATGCGTATTTGGACTCCACAGCGTGGGGGGCTTCCTGGTGGAAGCTCAAGTACTGCCAAGCTGAAGATTAGCCAAATAAATCCTCATCCAAATGACAAAACATACACAAAGTTAGGCTAACCCACTACAATTCTCGTTAAAGGGTGTCTTCCTTCGGGACATTTCCTGTTTGTGTCACATCTTCCAGAAGTAATGGATGCTAAAAACACACACACACACACACACACACAAAGTGGACATCTGCCCCTGCGATGCCCCACATGGACCTTTTTAAAATGATTTCACTATTTCGTCATTAGTTTAGCCGTCTAAAGTCCTAGGTACTATATCTACATATGGTAACTCACTAGAATGTAGTAGAACCATGTGACTTATCCTAGCCAATCAGCAAAGAACAGTAATAATAATAGTCATGAAAAAGCGCTATGAAACAGTATATTGAAAAAAATGCAGTTTATAACTGACATATACTGTAATGATTTAGTTTTATATTTTGCTTAATAATAATATTAATTTAAATAATTTCCCTATGAAGAGAAAATATTGTTGTAATTGCAATTATAATTGTAATTAATTTATTCATTATTCAAATAGTAGCATTTTTATCCGTTTTCATAGGTGCTTTCATAGGTACAATATTATGCCAGGTTTGAACATGTTAATGTTAGCATGCTAACATGAGCATACTAGTATTTATTGCAATTTTTACACATATGGACTTAAGTGCTAGATGTTAGCTTGCTCAAGTTAGCATGTTAGCATTTCTAGCATGCTAACATTAGCATATTCACATTTTTATCCATTTTCATAGGTACATAGGTTTTAGCATGCTAACATGAGCATACCAGCATTTATTGCAATTTTTATGGATATGAACTTAAGTAGACATTAGCGCTATCATGCTCTGTGTTAGCATGCTAACATCTTTAGACTAACATTTTTATAATTTTAAGAGGTCAGCACTAATACACTTATACACAGCATGTTCAATTATATTTGCCACATTTTGATTGTTCTTCAAATTTTGTCTTCATTATTATTTATTTAAGTGTTTTAACATTCTTTAATTTTAATTTTTAATTTTTTTTTCAAAATTCATTGTTGAAAATTGTTCTAAATGGGGAAGCAACGGCCACAAAAACATAAGTGAATATTTTCACAATACCACAAGAATCCCTTATAGCCAAGCAAACGTTTACTAAATTTACCGGATGATTAACTAAATCTTTCAATGTAATATTTATATTGTTTACCAAATATTACTTACTATAAAAAAAACATTAGTACTATTTCAAATTCTTTTGGTTTAGCTTTTAAACTATAATGATTGGATGGAGGTCCTACAGTATTTGGTCCTCTTAGACCACCTCTCATGATACCTGCAGTTTTGAGTTGAGGGGGGCGGCAGTTTCAGTTTCACCCCCAACCCCGTTGTTTACACACACACACAGACACACAAAGAGGCTAACTGAACATGAGGGCTAACAGTTTTCCTATGAGTCGTCTTGTTGGAGGAAACCAGAAGACGACAAAACTTTCCAAGGGAGTTTTTCAAAATAACAACAAAAAAAAACAAGCATGTGCTGTCGGTTTTGGTTCCAGAGTCTTCCTTCTGTCCTTCCATGGAATGACGACTTCTTGCTGCTTCTTTCATTCATCCAATGACTTGCTATGATAGTTTAGTGTCATGCCACACGTACAGTACCGTATATGCCTGTCTGTTCGATATCGCTACCGTCCTTGTGACAGCTTTGGTATGAAGCACACAGTGAGGCCAAGATTAGGTACACCCGCGCCGTCTAATGAAGTCCAACTGGAGTCACCAAAAATTATGCCTTTTCAAAAATGTATAACTATTATCTTTTTTTAATGATGTACAGTAAAATATGATTTTATGGTTGTAGAACCACACTGCATCATACTGGGAGCTGGTGGCAAGGTTTTTTAACATCATAATATAAATATGGTATTACATAATTATTGTATTTTATTAAAATATAATAATAGCAATAATATAGCTCCTCTTGACCTAGTACTTTTTTACATACTTATCATTTTTAATAATTAATTATAATTTAGATTTAATCTTCATGTTTTTCTTAACATCCTGCTCTGGAATGTTCCGTAATTGTCGAAAATGGGATATGTTAGAGCTAATTACATTTTGGGGGGGATCCGGATCACCAAATGGATACAGGACTTATTGAACTTCTTAAACAATGTGAGATAGAACCATTTTCAGCATTTGCGCATACAACGCCACAAAAAAATGGTCAGAGCACTTATTCAGGACATTTAGCTTTCCCGGTACATTGCGCTATCTTGCTGAGTGTTAGCATGCTAGCGTTAGCATGTTAGCATTGCTAGCATTAGCATACTAGCATGTTTTGCAATTTTCATTGGTAGACGTATAAAGTATAAACACTTACCATTATCATTTTAGGTGTTAGCATGCTCATGTTAGCATTTCTACCATCCTAACATTAGCATACTAGCATTTTTATGGATAGGATCAGGAAGGAGTACATCAGAGGGACATTACATGTTAGAGTTAGCATATCAGCATGTTTTGCTATTTTCATTGGTAGACATATAGAGTAGGTGTTAGCACGCTCATGATAGCATTTTTACCATGCTAATATTAGCTATGTAGCATTTTCATCCATTTTCTTGAGTAGACACTATTTGGTTCTTGCATGTTAATGTTAGCATGCTAACATGTGCATACTAGCATTTATTGCAATTTTTACAAATATGGACTTAAGTAGACACTTGGCGCTATCATGCTATGTGTTAGTATAATACATTTTTATTATTTTCAGAGGTAGGCACTTATTATTATTATTATACACTTATTATGCTCAGTGATAGCATCCTAAGGTTGATAGGTTAGCATCATTAGCATTCTTTCAGTCATTCAAACCCTTCCATGGTCTGTTTTCATGGTCAAGGAATCTAAATACAGTATGGAGATCAAATATTTATGGTGTAAATGACAGTATGGGGGAACTATGGCGTTTGGTGGAGGTTTGCGCTCTGCAAGTGCTCTTCTCGTTCTTTTTGTAGTGATCCTTACAAAGGATTTAAATTTTGGGCATTTTTGGGTCTCAAGAGGTTAGTTGGATATTTGTTAAACTGTTGTTTCCAACTTTTTTCTTTTTTTTATTGTTTTTTCGGCTTTTTGCTACAGCACTTGTGTTGGACGTCAATAGATTGTGCAGATGTACCAATCGTTGTGGTCTGAGAGTGTTTAGATATTTATTACAAAGTATATTCAGACACAACGTTGTTTCCACTGAGGTTTGTCTTAAATTTGTTGTCATGTGGTGTGTTAAATGAGCGACTTTTCTTTGTTTTGGTTCCTTTAACTCAGGGGTGTCCAAAGTACGGCCCAGGGCCATTTTTGGCACACAGCTTTTTAAAATTACATTTTTATTCATTAATATTTAAATAAATGTACATTAAATTAATTTAATAAAAAATTATAGTAAGAATATAATCAGCACAAGAAGAAAATATACAAGATTAAATAGTCAGAAAAAACAGTAGTGATAAAAAAACAGCTGTAATTTTACAAGAATAAAGTCATAATATTAAGAAAAAAAGTTCTAAAGCGGAAAAAGCAAACAAAGCAATGAATAAAGTTAAATAAAGTAATTGTTGGAAAATTAGCGCATTATAAAAATTAATTGAAAATACAGTGGGAATAAAGAAAACTAGTAGAAAAATACAGGTTAGTATAATAAATACACGGTCAGGCAGAATCATCTGACACATTTGTAGGTTAAATAAAAAGCGAGTAAATTAAAGAAACAAAAGTGTTTTTATTTTCAAAAAGTACATATAATGCCAATCCGTTTCATTATGTTTTAAAAATTAAATCAGTTCTGGCGGTGCGAGGTCGGCCGGTTCATTTTCGTTGCCTTTTATTTAACCTACAGATATGTTAGATCATTATGCCTGACCCTATAGTTGGGGGGGGGGCAGAAGTGGAAAAAATATCGAGAGAATAACCCCATGTCATCGGTCAAAAATAATGTCAGACTTACAAAATCTCGAAGTGGCCCTTGAAAAGTTTGGGCACCCCTGGTTTAACTAGACCAGGGATGGGCATTTACGTATGTCAAGAAACAAGTTGAGTCTTTGTCATCAGCGCCCCTGCTGGTTGCAGCCAAGCATTGCGCTCCGTATGAATCCATGAATGGGCGACGCCCATCCCCGGTGTAGACATGCAGTGGACGTACGCTAGATGTTCACATAGCGTCACATACCCGGTAGTATCCTGTGTAGTCCGTTCAAGTATGTTGTGATTTCAGTTTGTGTCAACACTTTTGACTTCCTGCTCGAGCAGAACCTCCAAAGTCCGACACCCCAAAACTGGAACCAAAAGTTGGCCTCAAAGGTATCTAAACGTTTGGTATGCAAAGCATTGTTTTCCACTTTGGAGGTTCCGCTCTATTTAAATGAAGTTACACTCCTTTCTCTTGTTGTTCATTTGAGTGATTGTGGGAGGGATTTTTTTTCTAGTAATAATTTTTTACCTTGGTTTTGCCCCACAATTTTCCTTTTTTTTCTAAATAGGAATAAATGTTCTATTGCCTGGAAAGTTTCTATACTTGCTATCACTCTGACAAAAAATAAATATACTGTATATATGATATCTATTAGGGATGCTCCGATTAGGGTTTAATGCTGCCGATACCGATCACCCAAGACTGAAATGGGCCGATACTGATTACATGGATTAGTCATACATGATTTTGATTTATTTATAATGCTAATAATATAATGCTAACAATGCTATCATTAATAGCGCTATTGGCCAGGGGTGCGGTTTAAAGAAGTCGGTCATCACTGCAGGCTGAAGGTGCTAGCATAGGGTAAAGGCTTTTGTGATCGGTGTTTATTGGCATATGATACTAATCGGTGGCCGATGGATCGGAGCACCCCAATAAGAAAAAAGTCGAATAATGAGCTTTCACTTGTATAGAAAAATATCTCAAATAAAATCCATTTTATTTATGACATTCGGTTTTAGCCTTCTTTTCCTTTCACTTTCATGAGGTCAATAAATTGGGTCACAAAAAAGGTGTAATTCTTTTTTTTCTTCCTTATTAATGTTTAAGTATTCAGTTGCTTTACCTGCTTGACTTGTTTTCTGCCTGGCAACAAGCACAATAATAAAACTAATAGCCAAAGGAGAGTGTTTTACACACACACACACACATACACACACTTCATGGTTTGTGTGCTTTGCAGCCACGTGCTTGTTGTACTCGTGTGCTTTCATCTTGGAGGCGTCCTACAGGTTCTGTCAGAAACTCGGCCAGCGGGAAAATGTCTTTTGAGCGTTTGGTGACGAATGGACGAGAAGAGGTGGGTGTGTCTTTTCCTTCACACACTCAGGTCTCATATAAAGCCTGTGGAACCTGTTAGCACCTGGCAACTTTGTTCTAGTGTCACTTCCTGGAATACTTCATCATGTTTGTGTCTTCACCTTCGGACAACAGCTTCACCCCCTCGCTTTTCTTCCCAGCACTCCACATGCCCTCTTCAGCTGGATGCTCCTGACCACCTGGAAACAAAGAATCCTCTGCCTCTGCCCCTTGTTGGTCATCCTGGTTTTGGGGGCGGTCAAGATGATGGAGGAGGTGTCGGTCACCATGTCCTACGATGCCCAGCTGTCGGAGCAGATGACCGAGGAGGCCATCCTGGCATGTCTGGTGGCCGAAACGCAACCCAGCTTTCCAGTAAGCAACTTTTCCTTCTTGCCTGTGAAATGTAATTACAGTAGTTGTACCTGCACAGGTGTTGCAGTCTAAAAATAGTACAGGCACGTTTTTAGCCACAGACAGTTGAGCATCAAGTCATCATGTTGGCATGCAAAAGCAAATGTTGGGTTATTAATATTATTATTAAACACTTCTATGCTAGGACTACGTTATGCTAGCCTAGGGGTGGGCAAACTTTTTGACTCGCGGGCCGCATTGATATGACAAAATTTACGGGGGGGGGGCAGACTATATATTTTACACGTAACAGTCCACCTGGTATTATTGTATCTGTAAAATTATCATGCAATCTGCTATTATTATTTATTATTTTATATTTATATTTAAATATTTTAAAAATAATAAAATATTATAATAATTACAATAAAATTAAAATAATAATTATTATATCATTATTATGTAAAATATGCAAATATAACAATAATATCATATATAATTAATATAATAATTCGCATTCATATAATAATTATAATAATCATAATAGTTCTAATAATAATTATACTAATCTCATAATCTAATAATAATCTAATAATAATAATAATGATTATTATTGTTATTATTATTATTATTATTATTATGTGCTTGTGTCCCTTTTTCAGGAGCACTTTGTAAACAACAGACCATGTCAAAAAACGAAATTGATAAAACCAAAGCCAAAGCCAAAGCCAACCAGAGCCAACCAAATCAAAAGGTTGGCTCAGGCCATGATGCCAGGTTGTATGTTGAGTTTAAATGAAATACTTTGGAAAGATTGGGCGGGCCGTATTCAAACACTTGGCGGGCCGGATGTGGCCCCCGGGCTGTAGTTTGCCCACCCCTGTGCTAGCCATAGCATTTCAGTATGTGGAATCAAACTATGGAATGGATTGAGTAAGGACCTCAAACAATGCACAACGATGAGCCAATTCAAGAAACAATACAAGCAGTTGATGTTTGCTAAATACAAGGATGAAGAGTCTTGAACCAGTCATGATGTGCTATATATATCACTATATTGACACTTACTATGGTACCCATTATGGCATTGGATGCTCATATCACCTCCTACTTCAGTACGGGACAAAAAATAAATGAAAATTTAAAAAAACAACAAAAAAAACCCAAATTAAATTATATCAGAAAGGCAGGAAGTGAACAAATGTAACAGTTAGTGATTGTAAAAGTACCAGATGGAGGGGTAGGATTTAATAAGCTCTGCTTCTTCCTACTCCTTTTGGACATGTGGAACTGTGAACTGATTATGGGATGCACTCAATTGTAATCTGATGCATGTTCAAATGAAATGAAACCATTACCATTTCCATTATTATATTAATATTGTAATGTGCAGTACTTGTTCATATAATGGAGAAAAACTGTTTAAACAGTATGTAAACAACAATACCAAAATAGGTTGTTTTACATGAAAATGATCATAGAGTACCATAGAGTAAAAATATAACACCATGAACTATTTACAATCGTCACATTTGCAACAGAACTGTGTGTGTACTTGGGTTAAAATGTAAAAAAAAACCTCCTTCGCACAACATGGGGAGATACCTTTTCACTTCCTGGTTGAAGCACATATTTCTACAGGACCGATGCAGGCTGTGCGCTTACAAAATGCACTTCTGCCACCTGGTGGCCGTTTTTTCTTCATCTTAAAACTGCACCAAACATGATCTGTTCTATTGTAGAGTTGCATCATCACCTTTTTGTGCTTCTTGCGCAAAACAAAACGTAAAAATACATATTTTACATTTTGAATTGTAGTGAATGAGTTAAAAATATAGAATAGGGGATAATTAAATGAACACCATGGACTCAACTCAGTTGAGGACTTTTGTCCACGAAGTGCTCTATGAAGGCTATCAAGAAAAGGTCCCCCCTCCCCGCATCGCTTGTGTGCCTATCATCTGGCTCGCATCCTTTGATGTCTTATCTCTTGTTGAGCCTTGCTTGTCATTTGTGCGAGCAGACTGTGTGTGTGTTGTTAGACACCATCGTATTAAGTAGCTATGTCTCTTTTGTTCCTATGGAGGTCCCGACCAAGAAAGCCAAACTGAGAGAAAGCCGTCTGCAAATAATGGAGGATGAG
Source organism: Doryrhamphus excisus (assembly GCF_037039965.1). Taxonomy (NCBI): domain Eukaryota; kingdom Metazoa; phylum Chordata; class Actinopteri; order Syngnathiformes; family Syngnathidae; genus Doryrhamphus; species Doryrhamphus excisus. The sequence goes on from NC_136370.1 coordinate 4,584,845, forward strand.
GAAGACCCCTTGAACAAATGCCAGGTGGGCAAGTGTTGAACCCCCTTGATGGCAAATATGTTTGTGTCTGCGTGTCTTCAAGTCTTTGTCTTCATGTGTCCTTGCTGTCAAGTGTTTACACTTTCTAACTGCTTGGTTCTTTGGGCCTTCTTTAGATGGAGAACCATCGTCTTCAGCAGGCCAGCCTCCGTCTGGAGCGGGAGAACGACAACCTGGCCCAAACACTCATCACCAGCAAGGTGGCCCTCAGGAGCGCCCTGGATAAGGTCTCGCTTTCTACCACCTTCTTTTTCATCATGCCTATCTCATGCCTATTATTTATAAATGAACATCTAAGCCAAAGTATGTTTCAGGAGATGCGACTAAGTGCAAGTAAGTCAAGCTTAAATAGTCAGTGAGGCAGTGAGGAAACCATAGCTCTTTCTTTGGCAGAAGCCACAACAAGCTTGCTAACTCATTGCAGTCCAAGTAGGTCGGTATATAGACCAGTACAACAACATACATTTTAATCACCGTGTCATCTTTCAAAGAACACTTTAATAACAACACTAAAGTCATCAGCAGAGTTAGACTCAAAAGGGATCTATAAAAACACTCTCAATATGAGTTGAAAATAAATAACAGCATTTTAAAGTTTTCTTAAGGCACTGCGTCTGAGCAACGCATTCCTTGGGGCGTTGCAATGACGTCAGCTTCCCTCTTTTTGCTTGGGGCTTTGTTTTCCTCTGGTGGACAGCAGCAGCATTGCAGCACCATTTGCTATGCTTCCTATGTTCTTCAATGAAATTGTTTTCTCTAACAAAATGCATTATGGCAACCTTTTTCATATTAACATTATAATACATTTGAGTGTTAAGTTGTTGGGTGATGAGTTTAATGTTGTTTGTAACATCAAACCATGAGTCGGATTGTTGAGTAATGACCTACTGCAATTTCCAATGGGTTGACAAGCTTGAAATGAGTTTCATTCACAGCTCATTCTGTCAAACTTCTCACCCGGTTGCCAGGCTTTCACCTTAATATCAGCTATGAAAACGCTGCTGTTTCACTGTGTAACTCATTTCAAGATGGCATCAACATTTATTGAGAACCCGGCGGACATGGGAAAAAGAATAATTAAGGCAGCATTTTTGTTGCATGTTTGTCACACTTAAATGTTTCAGATCATCAAATACATATAATTATTAGTCAATGACAACACAACTGGAAACAAAATGCAGTTTTTAAATGAAACTTTTTGTTATTAACTGAGGAAAAAAGTGATTTTCCCCCTTAAAACGTAACTGTGGTTTATCACACCTGCATTCAAGTGTGGTTATAACCACAGAGAGAGACATTATCCACAAATGGTGAAAACATGGCACAGTGGTGAACCTTCCCAGGAGTGGCTGGCCAACCAAAATGACCCCAAGAGCACAACAACGACTCATCTAAGAGGTCACAAAAGACCCCACAATAACATCCAAAAAACTGCAGCCCTCACTTGCCTCAGTTAAGGTCAATGTTCATGACTCCACCGTAAGAAAGACACTGGACAAAAATGGTGCGCATGGCAGAGTTCCAAGACCAAAACCACTGCTGAACAAAAATAACATTTAGGCTTGTCTCAATTTTGCTAGAAAACATCTTGATTATCTCCAAGACATTTGAGGAAAAAAAAAAAATTAAATTAAATTTAATTAAATTAAATTAAACATAGATAAATAAATAAAAAGGCCTTGGATTGGATTTTTTTTCCTCAATAATAAAAGCCTTGGAAAAGCCTCCAATGTGGCTGAATGACAACAATTCTGCAAAGATGAGTGGGCCAAAATTCCTCCACAGCGCTGTAAGAGACTCACTGCAAGTTTGTTGCTGCTTAGGGTGGCCCAACCAGTTATTTGGTTTACAGGCAATCGCTTTTTCACACAGCTAGAAATAAAAATATACATAAAAAATATATACATTAATATATATATATATATATATATATATATATATATATATACATAAAAATATATGTACATTAAAAAATCATAATTGCATTCTAGTTGCCTTGCATCCAAAAGGAATATATAATACTTGTACTTTGAAGTAACGTGGTAGTAAATGTGTTTACTCATTGTTTACTTTTGCATACACAACATAAGGTGTCCCTAATGTGAGCGTGACGCTGACTGATGTTGTTGTTGCCAGGCGGAGGACAACTTGGACGAGCTCACCAGCGACCTCCTTCTCACCCGCCGTCGTCTGCAGGTCACAGAAGAGGAGAAGCGCAGCAAGGAAGAGGAGGCGGCCATGGTGAGTGGACGGCGTCATTGATGTCACTGAAGCCTGCGTGAGAAGCTAACGCCGCTTGCCTGTGTGGCTGTAGTTAAAGGAAGTGTTACGGAGGGAGCTGGAGAAGGCGGAGCAGGAGGTGAAAAGGTCCTCAGGCATCATAGCAGACTACAAACAGGTAAGGAGGAGCCCACTTCATCATCTCATGGAGGAAGTGCGTGTTTGCATGTTTTTTGTTCTTTCGTGTGCCACTCAGATCTGTTGTCAGCTGACATCACGCATGGAAAGACAACAGGAAGCACACTTGCAGGAGGTCCACTCACTCAAGGTGACAAACACCCCTTCCTCTTTCACAGCACCACTCAAAACTCAACAAATAGTAGAATTCAGAGAAAAAACAGTCCAAATGTAACATGACAATAACAAAGTCCAAAAAAAAGTTGCACATCCTTGGAATCATTTATTCATTCATTCATTCATTCATTTTCTACCGCTTCTCCTCACAAGGGTCGCGGGGGTGCCGGAGCCTATCCCAGCTGTCTTTGGGCGAGAGGCGGGGTACACCCTGGACTGGTGGCCAGCCAATCACAGGGCACATATAGACAAACAACCATTCACACTCACATTCATACCTATGGACAATTTGGAGTGGCCAATTAACCTAGCATGTTTTTGGAATGTGGGAGGAAACCGGACTACCCGGAGAAAACCCACGCATGCACGGGGAGAACATGTAAACTCCACACAGAGATGGCCGAGGGTGGAATTGAACCCTGGTCTCCTAACTGTGAGGTCTGCGTGCTAACCACTCGTAATCATTTATATATGAGTAAATTATTTTGGGGCTGCACAGCGGTGTGGTTAGCGCAGGCCACACAGCTTGGAGACCCGAGTTCAATTCCACCCTCGGCCATCTCTGTGTGGAGTTTGCATGTTCTCCCCGTGCATGCGTGGGTTTTCTCCGGGTACTCCGGTTTCCTCCCACATTCCAAAAACATGCTAGGTTAATTGGCCACTCCAAATTGTTGTTTGTCTGTATGTGCCCTGTGATTGGCTGGCGACCAGGCCCATGGTGTACCCCGCCTCTCAACCGGAAGACAGCTGGGATAGGCTCCAGCACCCCCGCAACCCTTGAAAATGAATGAATGAATGAATGAATTATTTTTGTCGCAGAATCTTGAGTGTTGATGAGGCCAAAATGAGGACACTTGTGTTTTCTGTTTTCTGTTGTCCGGCACAGAGCAAGATGAAGGCTTGTCCTCATTGTCATCATGCTGGAGAATCAGAAAAGGAAACTGCATCATCAGAAGACCCGGGTTTGGTTGTTCCAGGCTGGGGTAGGAAGCACGCTGGCCCCTCTGAGGCACAACAGAGGAGGGAGGACCAGGAGAAGGCCTCCCTCACGGCTCAGATTAGACAGCTGGAGAAGGAGCTGGCTCAGACCAAACTGCAGATAGTGGAGGCCAAATGCAGGATCCAGGTCACATGACGCCCATCGCTACGTTGCAGTGGAACCCGCTTACGTCGCTCCACAAGCCTTCTACGTGGACCAGATCATCCTCCTGGTCCACCGTGTTCTTCTCATGACTATAAAGTGCAGAGGGGTGTCAACATAAGCGGGTTCCACTGTACTAATAATTGTAGTGATCCCAATCCTAATGATTGTTGGTATTCCTGGTACAGGAGCTGGAGCACGAGCGGGGCATCCTAGCCAACGACCTCCAGGAAGCAAAGAACAACTGGATCAGCAAGGCCTTGACCTCGCTCCGCCCGTCCACTGACGGGGTGCCGACGTCAGGCAGGGGCCTCCACAGTGGCTCCCTGTCTGGGTGGAAGCTGTCGTGGCCTCACAACAACGGCACTCAAAAAGAAAATAGCTGTGAGAAAGAACGGGCTGACGGACAAAGCTGGAATGCACCATAATGCACACCAGGGGGTGCTCTCGAGCAGTCTGATACGATGGAGCCTCGGGATGTGAACATGCATTGATTCTTTTTCACTTCCACAAGGGGAATATTACAAGAGTAAAGTCAAGAGGGGAAAAAATCATAATATCATAGAAAGTGAGGCAGCAGCAGTAGTAAAAAAAATGGTTGGGTCAACCTTGGCAAAAACAACTGCAATCAAACATTGAGGTCGCCAACAGATGACCAGACATTCTCCAATTCATGCTTCCATTTATCACAGCAAGTCTTCCAGGTCCTGAAGCAGCAAAACAGCCCCAGACCATCACACTACCACCGCTGTATTTTACTGTTGCTATGACCCTTTTTTCTGAAATGTGTCTTTACATTTACGCCAGATGTATTGGGACACACACCTTCAAAAAGTTCACCTTTTGTCTCATCAGACCACAGAGTATTTTCCCAAAGGTCTTGGGGATCATCAAGATGTTTTCTGGCAAAATTGAGACAAGCCTTAATGTTCTTTTTGTTCAGCAGTGGTTTTGATCTTGGAACTCTGCCATGCGCACCATTTTTGCGCAGTGTCTTTCTTAAAGTGGAGTCGTGAACACTGACCTTAACTGAGGCAAGTGAAGCCTGCACGTCTTTGGATGTTGTTGCGGGGTCTTTTGTGACCTCTTGGATGAGTCGTTGCTGTGCTCTTGGGGTCATCTGGGTTGGCTGGGCACTCCTGAGAAGGTTCTCACCACTGTGGACAATGGCTCTCACTGTGGTTTGCTGGAGTCCCAAACCACACTGATAGATGTCAGTCTCGGGGGGCACAATCACCTTTGCACAGGGCCATGTGGGATTGGATTTTTTTTCCTCAATAATAAAAGGTTGAATTTACAAACTGCATTTACTGTTCAGTTGTGTTGTGATAGATTCATTTAAATTAGTTTGATGATCTGCAACTAAATTTAGTTTTATAAAATTTCCAAAAAATAAGAAACCAGGAAGGGGTCAAACACTTTTCCCCACTATGACTGTACTGTATAGTAGTCTCCCCAAAAACAAGATACATGACTCCTGCCTGATGACGTCAGGAAACTAGCAGCAGTTTCTCTATAAGGGCCTTTCCTGTGATGCGCCTCTCCTTCCTCTTTCACTTTCAGGCCCGTCGCCGCTTTTTAAAGATCAGCTGCCGTCTCTGTGAGCCCACACAAGCCGGTGAGCTACTGCAGCCTCACTAACTCGACTTTGACTTTGTTCAGCGTTTGATTTGACCCCAAGAGCAGCAGTCACCATGGCAAGTGTGTGTTGCTGGACCCTCCTGGTCGCTTTTGTTGCAAGTCTGACCGCCGCATCATCAGGTAGTGTACCACGATCCCTTGGGTCTTCTTTACTTTTTAAAGCCTCGCAGCCATGCTTTTATCGTATATTGTCTTATTTTTAAGGATGTCCAGAGTCAAATAATTGTTGTCCCGTCAAACATAATAAATTAAGAATAGAAAATAGATATGAATATTACAAAATGACACAAATGTGCATTTAAAATAGTGCTGAAATTGCTGTATTCATCACATACATTAAGAAAATATTTACTTTTATTAATATTAAAATTACAAAATGAAAATAGAAAATGAATGAATTTAAAATAGGTTTTAAAAATTGTGTCTTAAAATTTCACATTAATTAAGGAAAGAATATCAAAACATTTTACAAAAATTTATATTGAAATACTGCCAAATGTATTGTATTTTTCACTTTAAAAAAGAAACACTGGTTACATTTAATACACAAAAGTACTGGCCAAATTACTATATCTAATAAACCACACACCACATATCACATAAAGTAAGTTCAAATTGGCCAAGAAATGATATTGCAAAAATGACCACAAAAATTTTTACATTTGTCCCTACAAAAAAATGACAAATGTTTTATAAAAATACTGTCAAAATGTGAATACAATTAAAATGTCAAAAACCAAGTTGAATGTCCTGATTCACTCAAGAAATTTTTTTTTTTTTAAGTAAACTTAAGTTTGTATAGTTTATCTGGCTGTAGATGTTCAGTTCTATTAACATCTCCTTGAACTCCTTTTTTCTCTCTCAGTGGATCCTCCCATCAGTCCCACAGTGCATTGCTGGTGTGCAAGCTATCCCAACAGGACCTTTTGCTCTTGGCCTGAACCTCCGAACTCTCACTCTCAGCCAGTGCGCTACATCGCCTCCTACAGGTCAGTCATAAAAGCAGAATAATATATCACAGAGTGTGGTGTGAATGTCTATATGTGCCCTGCGATTGGCTGGTGACCAGTCCAGGGTGTACCCCGCCTCTCGCCCGAAGACAGCTTGGATAGGCTCCAGCATGCCCATGATCCTAGTGAGGATAAGCGGTACAGACAATGGATGGATGGAAAGTCATATAGCCATATCTACATGCGTGTGTATTTCAGTGAAAGACACCAGCCGTCCGTGACCAAGCAATGTCAACTCACGGCTACCAACTCGTCATCATCACTAGAAAAGGTACTCAGTACAATTTATTTATGAAATTATGGGGCGGCAAAAATTGTTCGACACACAAAAGGCCCATTGGAGGGCAAAAATCAATCAACAACAAAAAGGGGAAATAATTAACTAAATGTAAAAAATTACATATACAATAAATAAAAATAATTTTAAAAATCATAATAATAAAAGATAATTTAACATGAGGTGGCACGGCGGTCTAGTGGTTAGCGTGCAGACCTCAGTGTGGAGTTTGCACGTTCTCCCCGTGCATGCGTGGGTTTTCTCCGGGTACTCCAGTTTCCTCCCACATTCCAAAAACATGCTAGGTTAATTGGCCACTCCAAATTGTCCATAGGTATGAATGTGAGTGTGAATGGTTGTTTGTCTATATGTGCCCTGTGATTGGCTGGCCACCAGTCCAGGGTGTACCCGGCCTCTCGCCCAAAAGACAGCTGGGATAGGCTCCAGTACCCCCCATGACCCTTGTGAGGAAAAGCGGCAGAAAATGAATGAATGAATGAATTTAACGCGAATATATTAGTCAAACAGATGGAGTGAATATCTGTATTTAAGTACTATTGCTCCTACTAATGATGGAATCAATATATCAGTAATATACCAAGCAAGACAAGAATTAATATAAAATCCCCAGTGACATATTCATATTCATTTATATGATACTGGAACTTTCAATTCACATTTCCCTAAATTCATTTTGCTGCATTTCCAGGTTTACGCAAGACAACTTTTTACTTTTTTAGCAAAAAATCCCCTCCAACCAAGATGCTTAAATTAATACATGTATTACTTTTTTAAAAAATAATATTTGTCAACCCTGAAGTATTATTCAGATTGTGAATGGAAGCAAAATGCATAAATGGACACATTTTTGTTCATGAATCATATACATTTTTATTTATTCCACTATAATCCTTGAAGGTACATGTGTTAATTAATTGTATTTTTGTTTGGTAAGACGCTTAAATCAAGACATTTTTCTGCACCTGTCCAGGTGTGGCACTGTCCCCTGCGTGACCTGAAGCTTCTGACGGACTACATCATCAACGTGACGACGCTCTACGACAGAGGCAGCAGCTCTCATCTGAGCAGCTTCATGCTGGAGGACATCGGTGAGGACAAACGTCAACACGGCGATGAGCAGCTGACCACCTGAACAACACCATTCATTTACAGTGAAACCTGACCCCCCCGTGGACATCAAGGTGTCCCCTCATAACGTCAGAGCAGTTCTCATGGAGTGGTCGGCTCCTCCCACTTGGATGTACCTGGACATCGTCCCCTTAAAGTACCAGATCCTGTACCAGTGGAACATCAAGGGCACCACCAAGTCTGTCACTGTAGGTTAGCATGAGAGCAAGACGTATTGTCTTTCTTACGTTTGATGGTTTTTTAAATGTTTTTCTTCTCTCGTGGTCCAGCTGGGTCCTCTGGAGAACACCAGCGTGGAGCTGAAGGGTCTGATCCCAGGTAGAACCTACCTGTTCCGGGTGTGCGCTAAGGAGCTGCTGGGTTTGGGTCAGTGTAGTGGCTGGAGCTCACCCGTCACTGTGACCTTACCCAAGAAAAAACTCTAACATTATTGTATCTGTACTTGGAATAGTATTCATTGGAATATTGCCTTCAAAGTAAAAAGATTGGAACTATACTCATAACGTTTGAAGTTTTCTTTGAATGGAAGGTATATGATCAAACTTGAATACTCATGATCTGGACAGGCAAAGCTGCCTGGTGATGAGTTGGACTTGATGGCGGGGGAGGATCGGGGACCCCCAAACGTGTGATGAGGGTGTGCTGGGGTCTCTGACTTCGTAGAGTCTTTGACTCTCACCTGCGGCAGATCTTCAAACGCATCCATGACGAGGAAGGAGCAGGATATCGAATCTGATTGGATCGTGTTTCGTGCCTCCATGAATGAGGCCACCCGGATCAGTGCTGTGGCCGTGACCCCAGACTCTTGGTGGACCCCAGAAGTTGGGGCTGCTGTCAAGCTGAAGAAGAAGTCCTATCGAGCATGGATGGCTTGTGGGGCTCCTGAAGCAGCTGACAGGTGACAGGTACCGCCTGCCGGTGACCAAAGGGTGACAAAAGGGTGACAAAATGGTGTTGGGGATCATACTCCTCACCCCCCCTAGGAAAGTCTATTCCAGAGTCCAAAGTCTATTATGTGGGAGTTTGCCTCTACATGTACTTTGTGGACTAGGAAAAGGCCTTTGACTGTGTCCCCCGTCATACCCTGAGGGGGGTTGGTAGCATGCTACTATGTGCCATCCAGTCCTGGTTGGCATTGCTAGCAGGAGCCTGGTCCCGCTGAATGTTGGCCTCCACCAAGGCTGCCGTTTGTCACCAATTCTGTTCATAATTTTTATGGACGATAATGTCCATATGTCTATGTCTATCAAGGATAGGGACATTAGGATCTTTGCTCTGCTATTCGGAGACAACGTGGTCCTGATGGTCTGGTCTGGCTCGGACTTTCAACATTTACTGCGGAGGTTTGCAGCAGAGAACCAGGCTTCTGGGTTGAGACTCAGCACCTCCAAATCCAAGGCCATGGTTGAACTCCTCGGTGTCATCCTGGTGGAAGAAATAGTAGTTGATAACCCGGGAAGTCTTGGCTTCCCAATTGAGACTGCTGCCCCCGTGGGCGGAAGAAAATGGATGGATGGATGAATGGAGCACATCATTTTATGGAAATACAGTTGTCCCTTATTTAGCTCAGTTAATTAGTTACAGACCCAAGTAGGATTTAATATTAATAAATCAAATATTTTTGTAGTTCCGGTATAGAAAACCTTTTCCCAATCTTGTGATTGTGTTTTTAGCATTATTAGAGCCCTCTAATAATAAGAGTAAAAGAAAAAAAACTGCTTGTGTGTGTCACTAAATGTGTTCCCTTGGAGACCTTAGTGACGGACAGGAAGTGATGGTTCAGAGTTGAGTTTTAGCTTGCCTTGGGTTATGGTCCCCACAGTAGCCCATCTTGTTATGATTATGTTATTATTGTGCTTGTTGTGACAAGCTGCAACAAATGTCCGTTCTGTCTATCACGCCTGGTGCTTGTCTCACCCAACACTGACACCTAGTGGCCAATGTAGAATACTACATTCACAATTAGAATGTTTCCTTTGCCATGTATTCGTATTTAGTTACAGTAAAGTCTCGTTATATCGATATTGTCGGGAGTCGGAAAAAATATCGATATAACCGAACTGTCGATATATCCGATCCTGCGCCGAACTGCATTAAAAGTGGGCAATAATGCACTCGACATTGATCTATAGTATAGAACAATGTCGAGCAGCTTAAATCAATCTTTGCTTAAGGATTTCAATACCAAAAAAGAACACGGCGAACGGCTGCTTCCAGTCAACTTTATTTTTTACACTTCCACCACCAGAGCGCAGCACACACACACCGATTCCCGCACTTCCTGGTTCACAGGTCATGCTCAACCCGCCCCACATAGCTGGCCAAACACATGCCTGCAACAGAAGAACCAACGAACGCCAGCATGTACATATGAAAAACAGTGATTATTGCAAGCGATAAAAAGATATCTGAATACAACACAATTAAATACATGTATTTGTACGCTTGTGTCTTCGTTGGAATAGGTGTGTATGCTATGTCAGTTGGTTCTTCTGTTGCAGGCATGTGTTTGGCCAGCTATGTGGGGCGGGTTGAGCATGACCTGTGAACCAGGAAGTGCGGGAATCGGTGTGTGTGCTGCGCTCTGGTGGTGGAAGTGTGAAAAATAAAGTTGACTGGAAGCAGCCGTTCACCGTGTTCTTTTTTGGGATTGAAATCCTTAAGCAAAGATTGATTTAAGCTGCTTTTGTATCGATATAAGCAGACCACATTGGCTGGCGGGAGATGAAAAGGGCATCGTAGTAACCGGATTATCATAATAACCGGGTATTGTACTAACGGAACTAATTACATCATAAAATACTAGAAATTTGCCGGGAAATGAAAATAGTATCGTAATAAGCAGTAATTCGTTATAACCGATATCGATATAACGAGACTTTACTGTATTTTAGTTAGCTCATTCTATGCTTGGAAATGCTTAACTTGAATTGGCAAGAATCCGTACAATTTGATGAAATATGTTTTTTTCTTACTAATAATAGGCTGTATTCAACCACAAAAGAGTGATCATTTATTATTTATTATACAGAGTGAGGGTGCAATGTCCAAACCACAATGTAGCGTGGGACGACTGTATGCGTCTTATCGACAAGGTCATATATATGATATGACAACATAGCCAGAGGTGTCCCAAAAGTCAGTCAAGGATGTCCAAGATAAGCGGCGTGACAAACTCAGAGTGCCTGACCCCCATGGTGAAAGAGGGGGCCCTACGAAGGTGCCCATTGAACCTCTCTGGGCAGTAGGAGCCCGGGCCCGGCGTCGCCATGGAGTAATTAGGTCTTTTAGTCCTGCTCTGCATGGAGAAGGAGGGCTGGCGCTGGAGGTAAACATCCGGGTTGGTGCTCTTGTACTTGTTCGGCCCGGGGCTCTTGGCCAGGTCCTCAGAGGGGGCGCCCACTTTCCTGCGGGCTGACATGCTGTAGCTGACGCTGGACGCCCTGTGGGGGACCTGACTGCCCAGCAGGTTGGGGAGCACGTAGCTGATGGCATGAACAATCCAGAAAAAAACATGTAGCTCTCTGTAGGGCTGGTGGTTCTCAATTATTTTGTCACGTTTATGCATCACCCGATTTGAAATGCTATTTTTTGTTTGAATTGTTTTCTGCATATAAAACTATCACGGTAAAACTCTAAGAACATGTTTTGTGTTCATAGTTTTAGCTCCCTGGAACACATTCATTGGATTTACTTGATTTCTTATGGAAGAAATTGATCCGGTTAGCATCCATTTTGGTTTGGAATTAATGACACTAACTAAGGTTCCACTGTATGTGTCAAAATTTTAGCTAGCTAGCCAACGCTTCATGGAAAATAGATTTTTCTCGATCGCATCTGTAAGATGTAAAAAGTTTAATTAAAACTTATACTGTTTCTGGCATCCTGGGGCAGAGTCCTTCCCTGCCCCTAACAGCAGAGAAAGAACCAGGAGAAACAGGAAGTCACATAAAACCTTGCTAATGCTATCTTCTGATTCCATTCCGAACTCTTAACAGTCAACCCTCACCTGTTGGGTGCTGGTACAGCATCCACAGTTCGATACCGTGTACGAGCGCCGATCGTGTAAGCCGGCGGTTTCTGGTGAGCATTTAGAGGCGGAGCCTTCTCAGGACTGTAAGCCCCGGGCCCCGGAGTCTGGAAGTCACTGCCTGCGACAACGTAGTTAGCATCCAACCAAATATGTTGTTTTCCGGTTATTGTGCGGTACAACATTACCTTTAGCGACAATGCGTCTCCCTCTGCCCAACATGGAGTAAGATGGCGTGTCCATTCGGCCAAATCGTGTCACCTTGGCGTCGACGTGGTACCTTGGTCCTGGACTGGAATCCACAGAAACCACTACACGGCACAAAGTAAGTCACTCCACATGTTAAAACTAACAATTGACATTTTTCAAAAATATATAGCATTACAGCAACAGAACACTAATGTCATGCTTTTTCAGTAATGTCACAAATGTAAACAAATCAACGTGTATTTAACGGTAGCATTACAATGACATGACACCTCCTTGAAATGTGCCAAACATTAAAAATGTTAGCGCCATCTTGTATATGTTTTGATATTGTTAGCTTAACATAAAGGTCCTATTTTGTAAATGTACAGGAGTATGACGTAAACAATGTTTATAACGTTAGCATGATTGAACATTGAATTTGCTAAAGAAACACCTGAAAAATATCATAAACATTCAAACCGTTGTGTGTTGGTTTTGGGGTATGTATCGTAAGCTTGACTTAGCATCTTTTGATAGTTGACGTTAATAACATGTTAATAACAACACGAAACCTATGCAAAGTAACAACACGAATGTGTCCATTAATAACAATATATGTATTAAATGCAAAAAAGATCCTTTGTATAGAATGTCAACAATAGCATGACTCGATATTTTTCGAAAACGTACTAAGAGTTGTGTCCGGTGATCTAACGAGTGAGTTGAACTTGACAATGAAAACAAAACCAGCTGGCGTAACTTATCTTGGAAACATATACAGTACGATAAAACTCTTTATTTTTCATAAATGAATGTATCGGATGTAATGTTAGACTGACTTTTTTTGAAGTAAGGATATTTAACATTAACCAGATTTGAGTGACATTTAGGGTAATTATTTTCAACGTTAAAACTTTGTCAAGTTACATACTATATTTATTTTAAAGCAAAATTAGCGTTAATCGACATTTTTCGGGAATGTATTAAACATTAACAGCCGTGTCCCATGATATTTGTGTAGATGTACGTATGTGTCACAAAAACAAAAACGAGTGACCTGACATCTTGGATTTGACTTTCAAAACGATAAAACATGGTGTAACTCATCTTGAAAACATACAATAAAACTGTTGTAACATTTCTGGTAAATGAATGTATCAGAAGGAACGTTAGCCTGACTTGACATCTTTTGAAGAAAGTATTTCACGTTAATCAGACTGGAGTGACATTTAAGGGGGATTTTTTTTAATTTTATCGTAAAGCAACATTAGCGTTACTCTTATCTTCCAGCACTGTATTAAATGTTGACAGTCGTGCCCTGTGATATTTGTGTAAATGCATGTGACTTAACTTCTTGGAATTTGACATTCAAAATGATCAAACATGACGTAACTCCTTTTTGAAACATATATGAAAAACTGCATATGATATTTTTCGTAAATGAATGTATCGGAAGGTTGGAGTGATACTTACGATAATTATTTTGAATGTTAAATCTTTGTCAAGTTACATGTATTGATTGTAACATTAGCTTATTTGATATCTTTCCGAAATATATTAAACGTTAACAGTCGTGCACAGTGATATTTGTGCAAATGCATGTGTCGAAAAAAAACAAGTAATTTGACTTCTTGGAATTTGACATTCAAAATGATAAAACGTGATGTAACTCATCATGGAAACATATATGATAAAAAAAATAACAAATAACTCACCTTGAAAAAATATACGATAAAACTGTTTTTTTGTAAATGAATGTATCGGAAGTAGTGTAACATTAACTTGACTTGGAATTTAATGTTCAAAACGCTAAAACGTAGCAGGCCGCCTCTTGGAAATATACACGATAAAACTGCTGTGTGGCATTTTTCGCAACATTAGTCTGACTTGACACGTATTTATCGTAAGACATAAGCCTTACTGGATATCTCGGAAATCTACTTATTTAACGTGAATGTTAGATCAACAGTGGGGTCAGTGGGACAGTATTCGTAAGTATTTGTTGTATTAGTTGATACTTTCCGCCACGAGACTCACGAGCGCTGCTGGTGCGGCTGTGGAAGGTGTAGGCGGGGCTGCTGGGCTTGGTGACGTCATGGTTGATGTAGCCCACAGTTGGCGGCAGAGCGTAGCGTCCCGGACCCGGTCCTATTGTGGAGAGACCACGAGCCATGACATAGCACGTAGATTATTCCCACGTGGTGCATTTAACAGCACACACACACACACACACACACACACACACTGTATTTCATATATATACATATACTAACCTCTCTCTCTGGCTGAGATTATCGGCCGTCTCTTCACAATCACCTCTTCCATAATACTCCCACTTTCTTCTTCTTTTCTTCTGTCAGCTCGGACACTTCCTTGTGTGTGCCCATCACCCCCCCTCCCCCGGGGATCAATTATACATGACATACTGGAGGTGGGAAGTAACACAATCTTGTCCGACCTGGACTCAAAGGACAATAAAAGTTGTCAGCGGTGGATGGAACAATAAAGCTATGTTGAAGTTTGAAAGAGAGTTGCGTTAGTCGTGCTTGTGTATAAAATATAAAATAATGTTTAATGTGGAAGAATTTGTGCAGGGTTTGGTTACGCTTGTTTTCTGTAACTAACACACACCATTAAAAATGGAAGAAGTTCCCATGGTCTTTTGTTACAGGCGGTGATGACATGATAATGCTGACCAGCTCACACTGGTCACTGCTTTTTTTACTTTTATGTTTATTGTATAGTCATGGTAATGGTAATGGTAATGGTAATGGTAATGGTAATGGTAATGGTAATGGTAATGGTAATGGTAATGGTAATGGTAATGGTAATGGTAATCGGAATGGTTTTATTTCATTTGAACATGCATCAGATTACAATTGAGTGCATCCCATAATCAGTTCACAGTTCCACATGTCCAAAAGGAGTAGGAAGAAGCAACGCTTATTAAATCCTACCCCTCCATCTGGTACTTTTACAATCACTAACTGTTACATTTGTTCACTTCCTGCCTTTCTGATATAATTTAATTTGTTTTTTTTTGTTTGTTTTTTTAAATTTTCATTTATTTTTTGTCCCGTACCAAAGTAGGAGGTGATATGAGCATCCAATGCCATAATGGGTACCATAGTAAGTGTCAATATAGTGATATATATAGCACATCATGACTGGTTCAAGACTCTTCATCCTTGTATTTAGCAAACATCAACTGCTTGTATTGTTTCTTGAATTGGCTCATCGTTGTGCATTGTTTGAGGTCCTTACTCAATCCATTCCATAGTTTGATTCCACATACTGAAATGCTATGGCTAGCATAACGTAGTCCTAGCATAGAAGTGTTTCAAATGTACTTCTTCCCTGAGATCATATTTCTCCTCTCTTGTAGAGAAGTATTGGATGACATTTTTAGCTAATTGGTTATTTTTAGCCTTATGCATTATTTTAGCTGTTTGAAGATGAACTATATCAGCAAGTTTAAGTATTTGTGATTTTAGAAATAAGGAGTTAGTATGTTCTCTGTAGGCGGCATTATGAATTATCCTTAATGACCTTTTTTGCAGTACATTTTGAAGGATTTCATATATGTTTGTCTCCTATTTTTTGTGTCTCATGCAAGTGTGTCTCCTATTTCTTGTGTCTCACTCATATAACTATGCACTACATTTAATCAAGTAGAACCAAGCAGCCTTGGGCAAATCACAGGACACATAATCGCTTTTAAGCACATACAGTTCCGGAACTCTCCTACACATCCACAATTTTGACTAACAACAGATAACGGGGGAGCATGACGTCGGCAGCCATGGCCTGTCGATAACAGCTGGCTCCACCGCTCCACCGCTCCACCCCGCCCGCCCTGCGTTAGTGAGAAGACATCGGTCGAGGAAAGGAGGGGGGCCACCTGTGATACGCCAGAGATCTACCGACATTTCTTAGCCGGGCATAATAAAAGCCGGGCAGGGACAGTTAGCTGTACTCATTTGTTCTGACCTGTAAGTAAAGCCTACATCTCTGCAGGTGTTAGGGGAAGACTTATGGGCCCGGAGCTCCGTGTAATCTGACTGGTCTGAGAGTAAACCATATAACTGACAGGTTTGTTGTCATCTCTTGCCTCCAACACGACACCCACAGGAATCACTGACCTAAGAACAGGAGGTCAAATTCCAACAATTTAGCGAGTGAAGATTGCTTTTATAGTTATTAGCCCATATTTCCACACAATAAGTAAGATATGGTAGAACCAGAGAGCAATAAAGAGTGTGGAGTGATTTCTGATTGAGAACAAATTTTGCTTTGTTCAATATTGAAATATTTCTGGCCACCTTATGTTGTATATTTGTAATATGAGGTTTCCAGCTCATATTTTCATCTATTGTGATCCCCAGAAATGTATTTTCCTTCACCCTTTCAATGTCCACACCGTCTATTTGTATTTGCTGGTGCGTGTCCTTTCTGCTGTTACCAAACAGCATGATTTTAGTTTTACTTAGGTTCAAGGACAATCTATTATCATCAAACCATCTTTTTAGTGGGACCATTTCTTCTCTGACCTTTCTAATGATTTCGTCTGTACTCCCCCCAGAACAAAAAGCAGTGGTATCATCCGCAAATAATACCAGCTTTAAGTCTTTCGTAACTTTGGAGATATCATTGATGTACAAGTTGAACAGTTTTGGCCCCACTATTGACCCCTGGGGTATGATTACTATTATTTTTATTTTATTCTATATTTTTATAGTTATATAATTACTGGTATTTTTTGCATTTAAAAATAATTTCTATTTTTATTTCGTGAATTACACACTTGTTTACCAGGATTTCAACCCGTTTTTATTTTATTGCTGATAACTCATCTTATGTTTTACTAGTACCACTACTAGTGTTTTATTTTACACTGTCTGCTAGGTTTTTAATATTTATGAATTACTATGTGGATTATTGTCCAATCTACTCTTTATTTTTTTGTTTGTAATTTAAATTCCAAACTGAACATAATTAAAATTATTCAGTAATGACATTTTTATATTTAAAAGTTTGTTTATCTTGTCAATTTATTTTATTATACATACATATTATATAGTTTGAATGTTGTTTTATTATTTATTATTGTAGTATTAGATTAGTTTATTTTCTAAACTGATTTTTCCAATTTATTGTAATTTATGAACACAATAAAATTGGCTTGTTCATCTGGGTAAATTAAAAATATTGTATTTTATTTATTATAACTCTTCTTAAAAGAATTTTTATTTTCTAATTTTAATTTTCCAAGTTTTCCCATTTTTATTTTTTTCTTTTATTATTTTATTATCATTATTTCTGTTTCTTGTTATTTTCTTTTTTGCATGCGACACATTTTCATTTATTTTGTAACAAAACACACACACACTAGGTCACTACCATGTTCAGTCATTAATATTTATTTAGCTAGCTAAACATAACTTAGGAAATAAAACATAACTTTATACATATTTTAAATACAGCGGTATGATTCGGTAGAAAAATAAAAAGCAGGCAATGATTTGTCAGGGCATGGCATTGTGGCCTAAATCAGTTTGGCACATGGAAACACACTGGATGGACGATGACACTGGTTGCATTGACAGGGAGTGACCACTAGGTGGTGCCTTGGAGCTGCAGGATGTAAGAAAGTGTTTTCCTGCTGTCAGCCAGTGTCCAAACCTCCATCCAATTCCTTGATTATTCGTCCTCTTGTCTCGTCAGTCCCCTTGCAAGCTTTCCATGCAAGTCAGTGCTCATGTGGACGGGGGTGGGAGACACCACTAAAAAAGGAAGGCTTAACTCTGGATGTCCTCTGCAGGAACAAAAAAATGTCTTTTTGTAATTTTACCAGCACATCCAAATCACATCCACAAACCACACTATGTTCCTTTATTCTGGGATTTCTGCTTTTGGGCTCGTAAAAAAAAAACAAAAAAAGGAAAAAATAGACAGCAGCATGTGCTACGATTTATCCCCTTGGAGAACCTAAATGAAAAGGACAGAATCTGTTACAAATTAGCCTTTAGCAAGGGTGAGCGGGTACGTGTGTGTGCGCGCTCCGTAAGAGTGATGCTTACCTACCTGGTTGCGTGCTTTGTGCGACTTCTGCATGAGCACCCTCCACTGGTCGTACAGCTTCATGGACATGCTGCTGCAGCCGTAGGCGTGTTTGCGCACCCAACCGAAGAACTGCTTCAGCTCCCGCCGCAGCGTCGAGTTGGAGTCGCCGCTCGATTTGGAGTCGCAGGAGCCCGACATGAGACGCTCTGCACAATCAGAACACACCAAAAAAACAACATTGTGGGGGACGGTGGCTCGAGTAAACAGACGGACGAACATCACAAACCAACGAGCGTAAAAACAATACAACATGGATGACAGTGATTTTATTTGGCCCACATTTTTCTTTGACTTGGCTTCAACATGGCTGTGATTTCACGTTTGTTTTCTTTGTATCCCTCTGGAATCCACAGTTGGATTTACAACACATTTCCCTCTTTTTTCAATGTATTGAATTACTATGGGGGGCTCGGCCATCTCTGTGTGGAGTTTGCATGTTCTCCCCGTGCATGCGTGGGTTTTCTCCGGGTACTCCGGTTTCCTCCCACATTCCAAAAACATGCTAGGTTAATTGGCCACTCCAAATTGTCCATAGGTATGAATGTGAGTGTGAATGGTTGTTTGTCTATATGTGCCGCGACCAGTCCAGGGTGTACCCCGCCTCTCGCCCCAAGACAGCTGGGATAGGATCCAGCACCCCCGCGACCCTTGTGAGGAAAAGTGGTAGAAAATGAATGAATGAATTACGATGTAGTTTTTTCTTATCTAATCACGTTTTTGCTTAGTAGTAGTAGTAGTAGAAGCAGCGTAATCACGAAACACCAACCCCCCGACAGCACAATGCAGGAGATGCCAGCTGGGATACATTGTAATAATATATAAATATTTTATTTTATTTATTTTACTTTTTGTAATTTAAAAGAAAATATTTCAAAAGAGTTTGAGTTGGCTGTGATATGGGGTTGATTTGGCAGTGTTTATATATAAATATATACATATATATATATATATATATTCATTCATTCATTTTCTAGCACTTACCCTCAAGAGAGTTGCGTTCTTAATTTTGATTTCATCGCCAATTTTGTGTGCATGCTCACCGCTGTGAGGCGTGGATGCGGCGGTGGGATGGCTCCACTCGCTCCAGATTCCAGCTTTGCGAGACCCGTAGATGCCCACCGGATTACACCGGACCTGGAAGGGGATAAAAATCAGCATCATGTAAGACACCAAGCACCAATGTTAATAATACTAACAGTGCTAACAATATTACAATGTTAATAATATGACAACACGTACCTGCACAAAGTACACAGTTCCAGGTCTGAGTCCCGCCAGCCTGCAAGATGTCTGATTACCAACATCATCCATCACCTGCAGGTCAGTGGAGAATAAACAGGATTAATAAGAAGAAGAACAAGAAAAGAAAACATAAAGGCTTCAATCAGGCATCCACCACAAATATGTTTGTATGTCTGGTGGCTCCTGATCAGCGTGTTTATGGAAACATTCCTGCTATTTATCAGTGCGGAGAAGAGCGTGCAGATGGAGACAAATCAGTCACATGTGCCAGGCGATTAAAGCAAGAGTAAATAAACAGAAGATGAAGAAATAATGTAGTGTGCCATCCTTGGACGTGTAATGATGATCATGACAGGAAGGAGCCCGCATGGCCACATTGAAGACATTAAGAGCTGCATCTGTGCAGACTCGCTTAGGTTAGCTTCATGTGAGGCCGTTTTCATCACCAGGGTATTCATTCACGCAATAAAATGCAATACTGGCAACAGACCACTAGATGGTGCTACGGTGGAAGAAGTTACTTGTTATGCATGCTTTTAGTAAATACATTTAGTGGTGCTTTTAGAGTGCTGTCTTAGTATCAGCTTATGTGACTTCCTTCCTGTTACTGCCGACTTTCCCTGTCCTTTATCTGTTGTTTTGGGGCAGCTGATAAATTAGTGATTTTGCTGAGCTTATTCCTTTAATGAGGCAATTATATATATATTTGCTTATTTATAATATTAATCATTTCTGATTTTCTGATTACAATTGTCATTTTAATGTAAATGTATGTGTTTAGTATATTTTATATTATTATTTACATATATTTAGTTCATTTTTACATGTAACTTTTGCATCCCTATCAACACATAGTCCTGCTTTATACCTTCCAGTCCTGGCTGTCCTCCAGTCTGTAGCGGATCTGGTACTTGGCCTGAAAGAGGAAGTCTTTGAGCGCAGGCGGGGCCTCCCAGCGAACGCTCAGCTGGTCCTCCAACTGCCCAACACGACTCACTGTCACACCTGATGGAGGGTCCGTGGTCACTGTAGGAGGATGACAACATAAAGAATGAATACCAGGTATATTTACTCAAAAACTGCATGTGGATTTCTCTTGGAGATTAATTAAAGTATCTATATACTCTATATACAGTGGTGTGAAAAAGTGTTTGCCCCCTTCTTTGAGCATCAAATTACGACATAACTGAGCAGAAGGTGCAGTTTTAAAGTTTGAAACTTTTATTATTACGGGAGAAAAACATGTGTGCATTAAAACAACCTAAGTGAGATTAATTGCAGTCTGTCAGTCTGAAAAAGGTTATAAAGCCATTTCTGTTCTATTACCCCCAAGAGTGCAGCGAGGACGCATCCAAGAGGTCACAAAAGACCCCACAACAATATCCAAAGAACTGCAGGCCTCCCTTTCCTCGGTTAAGGTCAGTGTTCATGACTCCACCAGAAGAAAGACACTGGGCTAAAAATGGCTTGCATGGCAGAATTCCAAACCAAAACCACTGCTGAACAAAAAGAACATTAAGGCTTGTCTCAATTTTGCCAGAAAACATCTTGATGATCCCTAAAACCTTTGGCAAAATACTCTGTAACACCGCATTTCAAAAAAGAACAGTAAAATATGGTGGTGGCAGTGTGACGGTGTGGGGATGTTTTGCTGCTTCAGGACCATCTGTTGGTGACCTCAAGCTGAAAGCAACTTGGGTTGTGCAGCAGGACAATGATCCAAAACACACCAGCAAGTCCACCTCTGAATGGCTGAAGAAAAACCAAATGAAGACTTTGGAGTGGCCTAGTCCAAGTCTTCACCTGAATCCTATTGAGATGCTGTGGCATGACCTTAAAAAGGCTTCATGCTGGAAAAGCCTCCAATGTGGCTGAATGACAACAATTCTGCAAAGATGAGTGGGCCAAAATTCCTCTACAGCGCTGTAAGAGACTCATTGCAAGTTATCACAAACGCTTGATTGCAGTTGTTGCCGCTAAAAGTGGCCCAACCAGTTATTAGCTTTAGGAGGAACTCACTTTTTCACACCACTGTCTGTAAAATGAGTAAATAGGCTTTGCTACACATCTTAAAATAAAGCTTTGAGTTCTACCAACTATCCATCCGTGAGCTTCAGAGGTAGGAGATTGCTTCATTGCTGTTCCACAGGACTATAATGTTATAATGTTATGCTAGCATTGCTAATGCAAAAATGGGAGGAAAAAAGCCAAAGACCAAAGCTGATACAAATAATAGACGTTGTCACGTACGTATATCACAAAGCTGAGATGGAGTTTTTTCTTGAAATATACATATATATATATGTATAACATTTCTTATCAAATCTTTACAAAATATAAAAGTGGCCCTTGCATCCTTTCTATTTTGGACATGAACCTGTTGTATGTGATGTATGGCATCCATTACTTTGGACAAGAAGTACAGTCTAAATGAAAAAAAGTGGCTTAAGTGGAGAAGGGGTGAAAAATACTATAATACGGTGGAATTTAATGTAAAAAACTACAGTCAGGTGTGGCTTTTTCCCGCATCTGAATGCAATGAGTCTGATTTCTAAAAGCGGTAAACCGACTCCTTGAAAAATCTAGCCTTGCTAATGAAGGGTAACGAGTTAGGTTTGAAAGCATTAGCATCTATTTGGACGTTCCCTTTGGTCGGTGCCAAAGAAAATAAAGCCCTGCCGGTTGCTGTACCGAACACTCAAAACAGACAATCAAACAGGTCAGCTGCTGCCACACACAAAAACTCTTATCCCGGCTACCATAAGCATGTCCGTTCAAATTCCATGTGGAAATTGGAGCTGCTGTTTAGCTGAGCGCACCTTGAGAGAAGTCATTATGAAAGAATGTGTGTTACGGTAATGAACACATTTATTTCTTCTCCTTACAAGAAGCTGCTGATCTTTCTGTCGTCGGCCAGATGGTCCAGATCAAGCGAGAGCCATCCTAGCTTCGGGGGCTGCCTCGTTTATGTTAGCGGCTGGAGAAATCAAGTCCATTTCCGACTGGTGGGCTTGATGTCTTTATCCGAAGAAAAAACACCAAGCCTCGCGGGGGTTTGCGGTTTTCCGACGTCTCAGCCGTGGCTTTTTAAAATTTCACCATCAGCGACCTTTTTTGACAAGCCGACCGTTAGTTTCACTTCCCTCGCCTTTTGTTTGGGGTTTGCTTTTGTCAGCCCCAACCGTTAAGAAAACACGACGACCTCCAGGGGGCCGATGGGAAAGAGTCCGCCCGCAAAGGGAAAGACTTGACATAAAGTATTTGTGTGGGATTGGCTGGGATTTAACAAGTGGAAAGTCAAACAAACTGGGGAAGATTGAAAACAACGACTTACTATGAGAGGAGAAATATTAAACCATAAGCTTCAACGTATGTCTTCTGTTGACATTATCTCCTGAGGATTTGGTGGAAACGAGTACAAAAAGGTCAAGAAACATCAACTCGTTCAATCCCGGACGTTTGTGTTCCTGGACTATGTGATGCTACATGATGCAAGTTTAAAGTTGGAATTTGGGCCATAGTTTGCCCACCCCTGCCACAGATGATTAGTGGTTGGTTCTGATACATATACATATACATATACATATACATATACATATACATATACATATACATATACATATACATATACATATACATATACATATACATATACATATACATATACATATACATATACATATACATATACATATCACTGTTTTCCAAAGTCATAACTGATGTGTGAATATCTTGTTTGGCCTAAAACACAAAGAAGGTCTGCTTTCATGGATTTCGGCTTCTTCCTCGTTACGGAGTCGCCACAGCGCATCTTTTGAGTCGCATACTGTTGAATAAGAAAATGAAAACATATTCACATGTGACAGGATGAAAATGGGAGGATATTTGCATATTTTAATCAAACTAATAATGAATTGATGACCAAAATAATTTTTCATTAACTGGGTCATCGATGATGGCACGGCGGTCAAGTAGTTAGCGCACAGACCTCACAGCTAGGAGACCAGGGTTCAATTTCACCCTCGGGCATATCTGTGTGGAGTTTGCATGTTCTCCCCGTGCATGCGTGGGTTTTCTCCGGGTACTCCGGTTTCCTCCCACATTCCAAAAACATGCTAGGTTAATTGGCCACTCCAAATTGTCCATAGGTATGAATGTGAGTGTGAATGGTTGTTTGTCTATATGTGCCCTGTGATTGGCTGGCCACCAGTCCAGGGTGTACCCCGCCTCTCGCCCAAAGACAGCTGAGATAGGCTCCAGCACCCCCGCGACCCTCGGGAGGAAAAAGCGGTAGAAAATGAATGAATGGGTCATCGATTAACCATCGATTAATTCATTAATTGTTGCAGCCCTACTCTGGTTAATTAAATAGTTGTATTAACTCATTCAATCCCAGACATTTTTCAAAAAGCCGTCCCTCTCTGTACCAGACATTTTTGATCATTTTGTCAGATTTTTCAAGGTGGTGTTCTAGATGAGACTTTCATCTTTCATGAGAAAAGAAAAGTTTGTTTCTACCTTTTTCTGTCCTTTAGTAATCAGCAGTAGAACATAGAGAAGTTTCAGCATCGATTTGTTTTCTATGCCGCTTATCCTCACTGGGGACATGGGGGTATGCTGGAGCCTATCCCAGAGGCGGGGTACACCCTGGACTGGTGGCCAGCCAGGGCATATATAGACAACAACCACTCACATTCATACCTATGGACAGTTTGGAGTTGTAATTATTATTAGTCGCCATATATAGTTACAACATAAACAACACAAAAGGGCTGTTTTTTGCACAAATATAAAACCATCAATTATTTACAATTTTCACATTAGCAACGAAACTGTACGCGTTTCCCTTTAATGCCTAACCTCCTTCCCGCAACACGGCCCCTAGCCTTTTCACTTCCTGGTTGTGCACAACGCTCGCTTAAAGGGCAAATATGCACTTCTGCCCCCTTGTGGCCGTGTTTTTGGCTTAACACGAGACACTTAACACTGTGCTCTCTTACTGTGGAGTTGCATCATCGCCTCTTTGTGCCTTTAATGCAAAAAAACGTAAATGCAAATCAGCGGTTGGGTTGAACAAATGTAAAGATATGTTTTTGATAGCTAGCAAAGAGAGCGTTCAGGAACACTCAACATTCCTCTTTTTAATCCTCTCTAAGAAGCTTGCCGGGACTCCAACATGTTGCCTTTTAAAGCCTTGTTCTGGAGACTCCTGGTTAGCTTATCTTGGTGGCGTTAGCCGTGAATACACCAGCACGGGCAAAGCTCGGGGGCAACCGCTTCAATGCATCAAACTCTTCTTTTCGTGTAGCTGGAATGTTCCAGACTGAACTACTAATCGCCCTGCGAGCCCACTGCAGACCCCCGAGGCTCATCGGTGTCGGACTTGAAGCGGACCCACCAAGAGACCACCATATCAAGTTTCAGAGGCACATCAAGCGTCCATCAAACCGTAATCCCTTTCCGGTTGGCTAATGCATGCGTACACACCTGTGTACACCCCCTGCCCCCGGGGCAGGGCGGTGCGGGGCTTAGTGAGAGTATGGAAAGCAGTGTAGGCAGCGTGTAGGCGACTTCGTAAGACTTTTGTTTTGTTTCCGTCGGGTTGCCCCGGACGCTCTTTTCATAGAGCGGGTCGTTAAAAACACATAAAAACCGGCGGCTGCGTCATACGCCGTGAGTCACGCACATCCACGGGCGCTGTTGAAGGTGGGAACACCTTCAGATGGACGCATTCCACCGTGGCAAAGGGAGGGGGGGTCCACGTTGTCCTCGTAGTCCTCCCAGGCCTGACCCGACTTGTGCTGGAGTCTTCCCCCAGAGATGACGCAACACACTGGGATTGAGCCAGCCTTTTTATCTCCGTTGCCAGCACGCTGACTCTTACTGTACATGATTGACTTTCTTTACTTTTGGCTCTTATTTTTCACTAAGAGGAAGTTGAATTCAGTTCACCTCAGAGTATACGGATTCAAATTCAAGAAATGATGTGAAATATTCATTAAAATACTGTAGAACACAGTAATAATAACACGTGTCATATTGCTATTATTAAATGGATACATATTAACTGATTATTTGTACTACTACTACTACTAGACACCACCACATTGCAACGCCTCATAAAAATACAAATGGACGAGAAAGCTAAAAAAAAACAGCAAAAAATTTTACAAGAATAAAGTCAAACTATTATGTGAAAAAAGTCACAATATTACAAGAATAACATGGCGATATTATTAGAAAAATGCTCCAGGAGCATAAAGTTTAAATATTAAAGCAAAAATTAATAAAATTAAGCAAATATTAATTAATTAATTAATCAATTTCTGTTCCGATAATACAAATATTATGGCAATAAAGTCATAATTAAAGGAACCAAATTTACAAGAAGAAATAGTAGTAGTTGGAAAATAAAATAAAAAACAGCAGAAATGGAAAAAAAGAATAACTATAGAATAAGGAATAAAATGGTAATATTATGAGAAAAAATATTGTAATTTTTGTCCTTCAACATCATTTTGTGTTCAATTGTGTTGTCATGGACAAATATTTAAATTTGATTTGATTATTTTGTCATTAATTCATTTAATTATGTGCATGCATATCTTTATTAGTGCTTACAAACAACTCAATCTTAACTTTTATGTACTAAATATCTGGATTACTTTGAAAAGTAGCATTGATTTATGTATCTGTTTTTTGTCATTTCTAAAATGACTTCTTAATAAACAGTGGTTGTTATTATTATGAGTCATTTTGTTGGTACATTTAACCTAATTTGTCACTGAATAAAGCACATTAACTGATTATATTATTAACGATGATATGCTCCCCAGTTCCCTCAGTAACAAATGTTCCTGGTGTTAGCCAGAAAGCTTAGAAGCTGAACATAGGTGTCCAATGTGCAGCCTGGGGGCCATTTGTGGCCCGCTGCATATTTTAAAAATACCATTTTAACCAAAAAAACTCCCAAAAAATTTACAAATCAGTGGTCATTTTACAAGAATAAATACTAAATAATGTCATTTTAGCTGCATAAATATGAAATATGATGAAAACAAACAAAAAACCTTTGGAAAATCAGCTTATAATGTGCTGACAAAAATGTCAAAATATTATGGAAATAATAACATAAAAAAAACATTTACATAAAGACATTTGAAATAGTTGGGGGGGAAAAAGAGCACAAAAGGAAAAATAACTGTAAATTTGTCAGAATAAAGTCAAAATATTCATAGAAAAAGGTTGTATTGCGACGAGAGAAAAAAAGCTGCACATTCATGAGAATAAAGTAATATTAAAAATATACAGTAATGTCATTTTAAGAGAAGTTGTACTGTTATGAGTAGAGGGAAACTTGTAATAAGTTAAGTCATAATATTATGAAAAGGAACTTTCTGAAGCTTATTTAAAAAGGAAGTTTACAACAACAGAAAAATGGGTATAAAAATAGCAAAGCGAGACGTCTTTTCACCTTCATGAATTTTTTTTTTCTTGGAATAAATCTAACTTGGCATATCTACATGTGCTGCTTTATCAAAGTGGCAATTACATGCTTTCATTTTTATTTTGGACGCCCCAGACTTAGAAGTTGGAAGCCATTGTCCTCCATCGCAGCCCGAGGCGTACCCGACACCAGGATCAAAGCGGGGTCAGAGGTCGCCGGTCTTACTCACCCACGTCTAGAATGTCCAGCGTGATGACATCCGAGGCGGCCTGGCCCAGCTGATTGGTGGCCTCCACCCAGATCTCGTAGGGGGTGAAGAGGTGCAGGTCTCGAGTGATGCTGCATGAGTACGGCTGAGCGTGAGTGTAATCCTCGCACTCTTTCTCCTTGCCGTACCACCTGTACAGACGCACAACACACTCTGAACATGTAATTGACTTTTATGACATCCTTATTTATACAACACGTGAGAGCAGTAAGACGCTAGGCTGGCACACCTCAAGGCACCCTAGTAAACATTCATTTCCTTTTTAAATGTATTTTTTTTATTGCTTAAAGCTTGCAAATAAGGTTTACATGCCAACTGAAAGGCATTTTATGAAAAGTCCTTCTAATTTACTTTACTTTAATTACTTTACTTTAAAAAAACTTTACTTTTACTCTAATCTACTTTACTTTATAAAGGTGATGTTCCGCCTTTCTTTGAGTCTTTTATCATATTTTAAATAGTTTCATTTCATCAATTGTAATTTAATGGAGTAATGGAATAATCATGCTTCACAAAAAATAAAAACTAAGGCTGTCAATCGATTCAAATATTTGATCGCGATTGATCACATTTTGTCCATAGTTAACTCAGAATTAATCACACTTAACAAAACAGTTCAGTCAACAAGCATATTTTTATGTTACTATTTTTCTTTATTATTAACATATTAGCTCACAAACTAATTAACTCGCTCACAAACAAATACAAAAAATGTGAGCGAGTGAGACCTCTCACATTGACACTAACATTATTTTTGATTACAGTGTCAGTTTATTTGTTTATTTATGATGGTTTTAAATTGTAAATGTTTGTGAGTAAAAAAAAAAACTAAGAACATTCATAAATGATTATTATTAAAGATTTGCCTCGATGCACCTTTCCTTCATGAAATGTACAAATGAAAATAACTCAAACATAAATAACATAATAATATATTATATGTATAATAATACATGTGTGGGTTTTTTCCGGGTACTCCGGTTTCCTCCCCCATTCCAAAAACATGCTAGGTTAATTGGCCACTCCAAATTGTCCATAGGTATGAATGTGAGTGTGAATGGTTGTTTGTCTATATGTGCCCTGTGATTGGCTGGCCACCAGTCCAGGGTGTACCCCGCCTCTCGCCCAAAGACAGCTGGGATAGGCTCCAGCACCCCCTGCGACCCTTGTGAGGATAAGCGGTAGAAAATGAATGAATGTATAATAATGTGAATGCGACAGAATTTAATTATATTAAATATTCAATAAAATAATTTAATAATATCAAAAAATGATTACATTATTAAAAATATCAACCATTCACACTTGTTTTTTAATGCCAGATAATTATCGGACATCCCTTGTAAATACAACGTTATAATTACAACTCCAAATTGTCCATAGGTATGAATGTGAGTGTGAATGGTTGTTTGTCTATATATGCCCTGTGATTGGCTGGCGACCAGTCCAGGGTGTACCCCGCCTCTGGGATAGGCTCCAGCATACCCCCATGACATACATACATAATATAAAATATAAATAAGAATCATAATAACTACATAAATAAAGATCTGCTAAAACCGCCTGTGTATCTAGAGGTTGTTTTATATTTATATATTTATTTTTTATATATAGAAATCACAAAACTTACAAAAGTTATAGGAATAAAAAAAAACAATCATTAAACATGTTTGTTACCATTCATCAATACAATACAGTTATACAAATGACGAATAACATTTTGTCCTCTAAATAAACATCCATATCTACTTTTTATTTTCCTCCCATTGCTGTCATTATCAGCTAGCAAACTACTTGAGCCTGAATGAACAGCGCCTCTGCTGGCTGCAGCCAAGTAATGCGCTTCATGTTGCCTCGGTTTATTCCAAACTGCATTATTCCACACAATGGACTCCTTATTTGAATCAGGTAACCAGCATGTACACAGTTGAATATGTAGAGTATACGGGTTTCTCACCTGAGTTTGTACTTGAGCAAGTACTGTGTGCTAATGCTGGTCTCTCCCTTTCCTCCAGGAGCCCAGCTGCACGTCAGGTCTTTGGTGTTCCGAGACCAGCAGGTCAAATTGACTGGCTTCTCTGGCGGCACTACAGAACGGACAGAAGAGAGCAGGAAAAGAGTGGGAAAAGATAAGTAGAGAGGATTCCAAGTGACCCGTGTTATTCCTTTGACTCGCACGCCAGTGATGTGCCGAACAAAATGGTGGGCTTTTTTTTCCTTTATTTGGTAAGCAGGCTTTAGTGTGCAATCAGAGCTCACATCCCTGCCAACATCTCCGGGAACATAAGGTTCTGAACACTGGAGGCACACGCAGATCAGGATCCACGCTGCCTCTGCTCCTGGGTTTGTACATTCTGGTCTTTCTATCTCTGTGCGGCACCACTCCTAACTTCCCAACTTCACCACCACTTTGCAGGGACATTTTGCCGACTGATGTATGCTGTGCATGGCTTCTAACTGCGTGAAAGGTGGCGTGCTAATGATGATTACATCCTAGTGACCCCATTGTGGTGCAGGTTGTGTTTTAGCTGGAAAGGAACGTAGTGTGGTAAGTATCAATCAACTATTTCTATGTACAGTATTATTATTATTGAAAACACCCAAGCAGACTTTACAATGGGTAAAATATATGAATTATTACATGCCAAGAAAATCTAATTGCTATGTGTAATTGCTTTTTATATTCATGTCCTTATTTATTTATTTATCATTTATTCAGCATTATATTTTTAAGTAGACTTTACAATCATTCAAAAATACACTACACACAAACTACACATAAGGCAAATAAAAAAAACTATTAATAAATGTAAAGATGTATTTTATTTATTAATAATTTATTTATCATTACATTTTACAGAAATATTAATTATTACACAGCAAGAATTTTTTGTCATATTTGTATGTATTTGTTATTTTAAATATATTTTAAAATATATTTTAAATAATTTTAAAACACCCAACAGACTTGACAATGGTTAAAAAAAATAGTGTTACACACCAACAAAATTCAAAATCTACATTTAGATATCCTATTATGAAAAATTCTAATGTCAAGTTTTCACATATTTTTAAAAGCAAATCTTGGCAGGTATGAAAAACAATGTATGTCTTAAGCAGTGGCACATTATAGTAAAAAAAGAACCTACGCGGGGTCGCTGTATGGGACCTTTAGCGTCCTGCACCCACACCTTCTACTGAGCCTCCCTCCTGATACCAAGAAATGATTTGAAGCAGAAAAAGTGTCTTCAAGCACCCTCAAATCGAAACGAGAGGACAAATCTGGTGTACAATGGCGGTCAAAGAGCCAACTGAGGAGGCACATTTTTGAGTGGAGGAGGAATTTAAGGCTTGGTTTCTCGTATTCAGGCTGCAATTGACAAGAGCGCTGTAAAAAGTGTTTACGGGCCGGCTCGCATGTACGTATGATAACTGCAGGGCCTTATAAGCAGAAATGTGTGTGAAGTGTCAGACTGATGCCCTGTGAGTGATAGTGCGAGTAATGGACCACACAGGCGCTCAAAGCGTCACATGAGCGACACACACACACACACAAACACACACACACACACGGAGGCCCTCGCTTCGGAGGCAGGAGCACTAAAAGTTAAATTACGGCCACGAGTGTGCAGGGACACTGCCCACTGCTTCCTCCCTTTTTATTCCCACTTCCTTTCCACTCCTCTCCTCAACTTTATTAGCCTCTAATTCCAAAATGGGACCACACGTGTTGGAGGATTTCAAGACAAACTCACTTCCAACGTAGATGCAGGAGCCAGCCAGGATGTGACCCTTGTGGTTGTGGCACACCAGGTTGTCGCCGGACGTCTGCCTGGAGGCGTTGAGGCCGCTCAGCGTCACGCTCAGGTTGGTGGCGCTCAACACTCGGTACGTGGAGGCGGGCAGCTGCTGACCGTTCAACGTCCAGTACAGCGAGCTGGCGTGGATGCCGAGGTCGGGGTGCACCCAGCAGGAGGCCGTCAGGTTAGAGCCCATGCGGAGGACGGGGTCCTGGGGGTAGATGACGGCTACCTCGGGGGGAAGGGAGGGTGTGATGAGAAATACAGTAGGTCAGGGCTTTCACTCATTTTTAGTTTTACATGCTGAAGTCATTTTTATTTGCATTATTTTTGATACTTTTATTGAACTCATTTACTTTTATAATTTTTGTTTAAGTCATTTTTATTTAAATACATTTTTATTATTTTTCACACATTTGTTTAACTTATTTCATATACTTTTTTACACTTTATTTAAGTAATATTTATTTATTTTTTCACACTTTTATTTAAGTTGTTTTTATTTTTATACATTAGCCCTCTAGACATGAAATAACACCCCTATAGTCACCTTACATTTGTATAACCCAATATAGTAGATATATTCTGAGAAAATCAGACATATTAGACATGAATAACAATAATAATAGTTTTTTTCTGGAGATTGACTCCCTGCAGTATGGTCTCATCGCAATGTATTGTAACGGTGGTTTTAAATGGCTTGATTATTATTATTATTATTATTATTATTATTAGTATTGTACCTTGTGATCTAATCTGTTGTTTCACAGAACAATTACTGACACCTAGCGGTCAGTGTAGAATACTACATTCACAATTACAATGATTTTCTGCCCTGTATTTGTATTTTAGTTCATTTAGTTAGCCATTTTTATGCTTGAATATGCTTATTTTACAATTTGCAATACAATTTATAGTATTCAGCAATCCACCATTCATTCATTTTGGAAAAAACAGCGATCAAGGAGTGATGTTTGGACCGCAATGTAGTGAGGGACGACTGGGGGACTGAAGGACAAAGTTTTGTGAGCTTGCTCTTTTTATTCTGACAAAAACAAAGAATGATATTTTTAAGAGGTCTCAATAGCAAATAATTGAATTCTATTCATCAATATTTAATGAAAAACATCTCCAAATTTTGTGAGTTTTCATTTTTAATTACAGTGATTTATTAACTCATTTGCTACCAAAGACATCTTTTACATTTTTTTGTGCAAGAGGCACAAAGAGGTGATGGTGCAACTCCCCAATACAAGATATGATGTGTGGTGCAGCCCTGCATCTTTCCCATTGAACTCCAAAACAACCATTTTTTGTGTTGTTTATGTTGTTTCTACATTTTGGCAGAATGCATATGGGTAACTTCTGTTTATTTGGAGAAATATGACATTTTCCCAAAGGCCAACAGGACACATAAAAGTTGAAAATGTGCTGAGAATCTGAGCGACACTAAAAACTAATAGCGTCTGGGTTTATGATCGCCGGCGATAAAAAGTTCCACCTGAAACTGTTAGCCGCAACGCCTATAAAGGTTACAGTCATTCATCACAACAGCAGTAATGACCAATTAGCGTCTTGTAATAAACAACAGGAAGCGACTGACTGTGTCTATTGTCTTCTCCTCCTTCATAGCGGCCTTTAAAGCAGGAGTGACTAACAGGAGAGTGCTTCTCTCCACCATAAAAAAATCCACCTACTTAAGCGAGGAAACACATAAGTTTGATTTATTAAAGTTATACTGCGCGCGCCGCTGAACATTCTCTGAGACCCGAGCTAATGATGTCACTGTTTTGATGTGGTTCGTAAAAAAAAAAAAAAAGAAAACTCTCTCTCTGTCTGTCTTTTCCCCGCATGTGTTAAAGGAATTATGGCCTGCACACTTGTTGAAAGTCAGCCTCCCGGGAGCTGCTGCAGGGATTGGAGGCATATATACTTCAGCAGGGGCAGCTCGTCAATAAGGAGGCCCGTCAAGTGGGCGCGTAAGTGGCATTAGGATTTTCACTGGGTCCTAATCCAGTCCAGCACTTACGTAAGACCCCTTGGAGGCCGGGAAAAAGTACATTGTTGCACTTTTAGGGACACCCTCAACGGTACTTTGTACTTTACTACCCTTGACGCTTGCCTGTTTTAGACCTTTTTGCCTTGGGAGAAGGTACAGTTACACGCTGGGAAAGAGTTCCTCTTCTCAATTCAACTGAAATTTCAACCAAAAATTTCAAACATGGCACCCATGCTCTTGCAGTTTTTCAAAAAGTAGTTCATAAATTATTATTAGTCAAAACCCAGGCGTACATAAGCAAATTGTACATATTGCCCCAAATGAGCATTTTCAATCCTAAAAATGGCTAAATGAACGGATATACATATGTACTGTTGTTTAATATCTGCGTTAGCATGATTAGCAGTGTGGATAGTGCCAAAAAACTGGCGTGAGTTGTGGCTGACAGCAGCTTCTGTGTGAACGTTCAATGTGCCGTTGCAGTAGTACTTTTACTGCACTACACTCACCGCTAGGCGTCAGGAACGTTACGTCCATGAGACAGTAGCCAACCAAGTATCCTGTCTTATTTATTTATTTTCAATTGTCAACTTTATTGGCTAATACAAGTTTACACTTGTATTAGTATACTGTATTAATATATACAGTAGAAGGTCAATCCCACTTCAACTCCGTCAACCTCTGCTATGTGAACCACTACACCACCAATGGCCTAATATTATGTTAGTACATGATATGTTATTGTAAGTTTGGGCATGTGGACTTAAAAACATCCATCAAAGACGCACCACTTCAAAACAAATGCCCCAAAGGACCAAAACAAAAAACTACAAGCACATCCCCATGCTATGTACCGTACATAAAGAAATCGACTGGAGCCCTCACGGCGAATTAATGTCCTCAGTTGGACGAAGTACAGGACTTCAAGGTAGCTCCGGAACCAACATGGTACAAGTATGACCTCTAGCTTCATGAATATCGGGTCTGAAAGTAGAACCTTTGTGGGGTGCCACCCCAATGATCAGCCTGCATGCCCCCAGGTGGGCGTATCCAAAACAATTTGCTGTCAAAACCAGAGTCCCTCAGCACAAAGGACCCCCAAAAGGTACAGGTAAGTACACTCATCTTTAAGGGTAGCACCCTGGTGACTATTTAGACCGTAAAAGTCATTTTTCCTCGATGAGTTTTGACTAAAATGAATAATGTTTCTCAAAGGACAAATTATTGGACTTCCTAGTAGCCAAAAAGGTGCATGTATATCTGCGTGCCCCGGGGTGGGCGTATGGAAAAACAGGGAGTCCATTACTGTCTCTCAACCTCTGCAGTATGACTAATTAATGGTCTTCCAAGTAGGTGAAGACCCCACAGCAGTACAGCTATTTCCCCACGCTGGATACTACCCCAGTGACAAGATATTGGCGCCCCCAAGGTCAAACGGTGTCTCCAGTTGGACTCATGACTCATGGACTCCAAGGTATAGCTCCAGAGCCAAAACGGTACAAGCATGTCCCCAACGGGAGAACCTTTGGGGGTACCAGCTTCTAAAGGTACTATGATGTCATTTCTTACTTGGGTACTCGTATCTTAAGAGCATGATTAGTATTAAATCTATTGTGGACAACCGCCACGCAGAGTTCGGAGACATTTGAAGAGCAAAAAGCCACTCATCTCCGTCCATGTGCAACTTACGTGTGGGCAAGGACAACACGGCAGCAGAGTGCAGCACCAGGAGAAGCCAGCACATATCTATGACCACTTTCATGTCTTTATCCTTTTTCTCGCTCCCTTTCTTGTGGCCTTGCTTCGCCTCCACGCGATCCCGCTGCTGTCCTTTGGCGCAAAAAGAACGCACAAGTGCGCACAAGATCAAAGTGTCTTGAAAGTTAGCAGACGTCCTGCTCCCTCGTCTGTCCTCTTCGTCTTGTTGCTTCTTCCTGCAGCTTAAATCATACACAAGTTCATACTTTTAAGCCCCGCCTCCAGCTCTCCCTCCTCCTCCTCCTCCTCCTCCTCCTCCTCTCCTCTCACTAATTTCCCCTCTTTACTCCGTCCTTCCCGTCCTTTCCTTGTTACCTCTTCCTCCAAACACCCCACCTCCTTTTATTGATGATTATGGAGAGAGTCAGACTTCCAATGAAAATGCCCCGTCACTTTCCAGGATGTGGCATTACACCCGCAAGTCATAACATTAGGCACACCTGCACAATCTCATCTAAAACCAACATGACATCATGGCCACATGATGGGGTCAACCAGGGTACACCTTCTCGCCTATGTGAAAATTGGGGTGGGGGGGGGATCAATTCTAAAGGTCGGGAATGTCATTGGATTATTGGAATCATGTTATTATTGTTGCTATCTCATATCCAAATTGATATAACGCTTAGCTAAATGTTTTATTGTCCTTTATATAGAAAAGAAAGGGGGGGTGTAATACAATACATGAATGAAATTCAATGAAATGAAACTGTCCAATGAAAAACATGGATAGTATTTTTCATTTCTATACAAAAGCCAAAGAGGAAAAAACACACAAATGCTGACTAATTCCAAGAAAGTTGAATACAAATGTAAATAATGGAAAGTTATATTTTGATTGATGTAAGAACTGCACTGTAATGTTTCACATATTTGCCCAAATAAAAATAAATAAATAAATAAAAAAGTTGATAAAATACACAAAACTATAAGTGAAGGCAGCATGGCAGCCACACTGTCAGGAGATT
Source organism: Doryrhamphus excisus (assembly GCF_037039965.1). Lineage (NCBI taxonomy): Eukaryota > Metazoa > Chordata > Actinopteri > Syngnathiformes > Syngnathidae > Doryrhamphus > Doryrhamphus excisus. Next base: position 4,620,500 of record NC_136370.1, read on the forward strand.
GGGAAGACCTAGGTTGGATTCTCCACTTTTTGCATCTCTGTGTGGAGTTTGCATGGTTTCCCCATGTGTCCGTGAGTTTTCTCCAGGTATTCCGGGTTCCTCCCACATTCCATTATTCATGTATATGTACCCCAAGTCAGTAGTGAGGATACGGATTGGAAAGCAGTCTGTAATTGTGGCTAGCCAATCAAAAACTTATATCTCCAAATTGTTCTTCTCATTTTTATACAAAAGCCAAATGGAAAAACACAATAAAAATGTTGAACAAGTCCAAGATATTTCATAAAATACATGAATTAAATACTGCAATATGAAAATTAAATACCGGCTGGCGACCAATCCAGCTAGGATAGGCTCCAGCGACCGTAGTGAGGATAAGTGGCATAGAAAATGAATGGATGGATTGTAAATGAAATGAAACCAGGCTGTAATTGTGACTCTCCGATCATTCATTCATCCATTTTCTACCGTTTATCTTCATGAGGGTCGCGGGCATGCTGGAGCCTATCCCAATATGTATGTCTATATGCATATATGTCTTGGCTGGAGGAGGGGTACACCCTGGACTGGTGGCCAGCCAATCACAGGGCACATATAGACAAACAACCATTCACACTCACATTCATACCTATGGACAAATAGGTATGGGTCGCCAAATTGTTATTGTTAAATATTGGGGCTGTGATCTTTTTCTATTGGCATGCAGTACAGTGTAGAAATAAAATAAAACCAAAAATTCAGAAAAAAATGGAGAAGCAGACCTACAATGCAAATTATTGTTGTTGTTTTTTTAAAAAGACATGCTCACCAATTATTAGAACTGGATTATAATTATATGTTTTTATTATTATATTATTATAATTATATGGATTATATTGCATTATATGATATTATATATAATAATAAGTATGTTATGGTTGCTGTTGTATGACTTCAGTGTAGTGAAGTAGTGTTCCATTTCTGATCGTGAAGACCAGTCAGTCACATAATGGCATCAGACTTCCTGGTGGTTGGCAGTAAAGAGGTAGGTCACATACTTCCCGGGAAAGTCAAGATAATCCTCCACAGAAGAAAAACAAGGAAAAGATTCCCATAGTGGTACCGCCTCTTTCGGGCAAAGCTGGCTATGTTGGTTTTTGGGAATCCTGTCAGGATTTGTGTGGGGGTGGGGGTGGTCAGTGCAGAGGCATAGCAAGGATGGGGAATTCACACGAAAAAAATCCACATTTTGGCCTTCAATTGAATGGGCACAGTGACTAACATCCGACTGAACAAACACAAGTTTAACGCTCGATCGTCTTGACGCTGAGTCACAAGGCGTGCGGACAAGAGTGGAAGCATGAGTGGAAGCATGAGTGCCAACATGCGCGGCGGACCTTTGGCTGACCCACAATGTCACCCTTTCTCCCTTTACTTAGAAAAGGAGCTCTTGTTCCCGCATCATTTCCCACTCAAGGGTCCTTGTCACCATCCAGGAAGTGTCCGAGGAATGTTATGACACAGCCGGGACATCGTGTTATTTAGATACCCCATGCCTCATCTTCTTGTACGGTGTGGGATGGAATGCCATTCCTGCCTCTGTGGATTTCTTTTTTCTGCTCTAAATTGTAACTAATACATTATTTAAAATAGTGCTAAAGCTATGAATGTCATAAGTCAACACTTTCATGCAGGAAGATTAGTTAACAAGACAAGGAAGAATACTCTATACTCCTAACGGTCATCAGTGAATTAAAAATGTATTTAATTACAGTGAGATGCATTTAGAAATGGTTAGAAGTATCAAAAATGGGCATTTATGGATGTTTTATCATCCATGAGTCCATTCTGAGTAAAATCAAAAATATAACTTTTATTTCCATATTATGACTTCACAGTGTCACATGGCTTTATTCTTCTGACTTTTAAAATGTTTTATAATGTTATAAGGTCATTCTTGCAAATTAATTTTTTTTCTTGTACTATCATGCCTTCATTTGAAGAATCCAACATATTTTTGTAACATTACAACTTCTCTCGTAATCTTATGACTTTTTTCTCACTACAAGGCCACTTTATCACAAAAATACTGCTTGTTTTCTCAAGCAATAATGGATGTTTTCTTGTAACATTGTATTTTTCTTTAATATTACAATTTAGGAAAGAATGGCCAGTATGGTCATGAGAATAAAATGGTAATAATGGTAATAAGTAAACCATTACCATGTGATTATCATTAACATAATCATTTGTCATGATAACTTTCTCACAAAAACGCAACTTTTTTTTAAGAATGTTGATGGCTTTCTTGTACAATTTTTCCCATAAAAAAGAGAAGTGTAATAAAAATAAAATAGTAATTAATAGGGATGTCCGATATTGGCTTTTTTGCCTAAAACCTTTTTTGCCTAAAATTGTCCAACGCTCAATTTCCGATACCGATATGTGTAACATGACATATCTCCTGTGGTGGAATGAGCACATATGTGTTGTATACGGCATTTTTTTTATATCGGTTTTCATGAACAGGAAAAAATCGGATACTGATATCAAACGATATCGCATTTTATATCATGCTGATAATTATCAGTACCAATAATTATCTGACATCTCTGGTCATAAATACAACTCCATCCTAAAAATCAATCCGCTTATCCTCACGAGGGTCACGGCTATGCTGGAGTACAACTTTTATAAATAAAAAATATGACTTCTGTAACATTGCATATTTTTGTCATACTATTACTATTACTATTACTATTACTATTACTATTACTATTACTATTGCTATTTCTATTGCTATTGCTATTGCTATTGCTATTGCTATTGCTATTGCTATTGCTATTGCTATTGCTATTGCTATTGCGATTACTATTACTATTACTATTGCTATTGCTATTGCTATTGCTATTGCTATTGCTATTGCTATTGCTATTGCTATTGCTATTGCGATTACTATTACTATTACTATTGCTATTGCTATTGCTATTACTATTGCTATTGCTATTGCTATTGCTATTGCTATTGCTATTGCTATTGCTATTGCTATTGCTATTGCTATTGCTATTACTATTACTATTACTATTACTATTACTATTACTATTACTATTACTATTGCTATTGCTATTGCTATTGCTATTGCTATTGCTATTACTATTGCTATTACTATTTGCTTCTTCCTATGTTCAAGATGAATTAAACCATAACAATAACAACTTTGTTCTCAAAAGTACCACTTTTTTCTTGAAATATTATGATATTTCTTGCAGTGTTATCCTAAAAAACACTGCTGTATTCCAATAATATTTTGACTTATTTAATCAAAATATTAGCACATAATAATAATTATAATAAATAAAAGCTATATTGTCATTTTTTCCCTTGTAATATTACAGTTTGGGAGGCCATAACATTGACATTACTGTACTTAATAAAACGATGAGCCTTTTTCCACCAAATGGTGTGCGTTATTGATGAGTAGATGAGCACATTTCATGTGGTGCACACGTCCACACATGTAAGCGTGCTACAGTGTCAATGTTCACCACATGTCTGACAAAACGTATGGAACATTCATCACTCAGCATATGTAATTAATACATCAGCTACCATCTTAACAAGTGGAAAAAGAAGATGTAGGATGGAAATCGTTGGTAGTGTAGTGGTTCCCATAGCTGACTTTTTCATGACAACAAAGCATTTTAATGGCTTGTTGTTTATGAAGGTTGTCTTTGTTCCATCAAGAGGCTTGGATGGGAAGCCAGGAGGATCACGAAGAAAGGGACATTACGGAGGGCTTTGGGGGGGTTGGTAATCAAGGCGCATGGTTTGGCTTCCTGTCAAATAGCCATAGCCCCCCCCCCCCCCCCCCCCCCCTCAGCTTGGACTGATTGGAAGGGGAGCGTTTGTTTGCAGAGGAGGTCAAGCCCATCAGCGTCTTGTTACAGCAAAGTAAGGACGTTATGGGCGCAAGGAGGAATGATGGGATATCATCGGCTTGTTTGTGTGTGTTTCTGAAGAAGAGGAGGAGGACAGAGTGATTTAAGGAGGACCCCCTCCTCACATACTTTCTAAAGCCAGGATAGCAATGCTGGCATTCGCCGCAATAATGCATGACAGATGTACATCAACATGTTCTCTCTTTCTCCACCCATCTGGAGCCACTGTGTTGTCAGCCACTGGCATCATCCAGTGCAGAGGACAGGATGGTGGCCTCCTTGTGGTGGTTGGAGGGTACACTTGGCACCCTGCTAACGGGGATGCTTTGGAGGGCCTGGGTACTAAATAGTAGCATCATGAAGGCCCTGTTGAAAACACAATGTTTATGATTATGCGCTACATTTCCTAGCATTGTTGAGGGCCTTAACATACATTACAGTACAGGAAACCCCTCCAAAAGTAGGAAAAAGTGCAAAGAACCCATGTTGGTTTGGTCAGTTTATACTTTGGCAAACTCCTCCTATAGGGAATATATATTGATATATATACATATATATATTGATGGAATGATCCCAAATCAAAATCACTGCTACCAGACAGACGGGACATGATAAATAGGGAAGGCTGCCCCATAAGGCTCCCTATAAGCAACACAAATTAGATCCAAAGGTCTGCCTTCTATTGGGATTGGTGTGAATGATGAAATCACTGCAAAATCATGCACTTTTAAAAATATCGGTTTTCACAATCGGGAAAAATTCAGATACCGATGTCGATTAATATCACATTTTTATGATATCGGGCCGATAATTATCATCTCTCTCCCTCTCTCTCTCCCTCTATATATATATGTATATGTATATATATATATATATTTTTTTTTTTGTTTTTTTTTGTTTTTGTTTTTTTTACATATACTTTACATAACTTTATTTGTATAGCACTTTTCCTGCAAAGACATGCAACACAAAGTGCTTTACATAATTAAAAACAATTACCACAAATAAAAGGAAAAACAAATACTAAGAAAGCCCCTCCCTCCCACCCTCCATACGAGACACACACACACACACACAATCACATGGCATGGCATATATATATATATATATATAATATTCGGTTAATATATATATTAACCGAACATGCATGTTTTTTGGAATGGGAGGAAAGTTTTTAAAAGAAATTATATTGTCTGATTTTTCCCATACAATATTATCACTTATTTTAATTGTTTTGTGTGTTTACCGCATATATATGTACATATATGTACAACAAAAAATCATTATTGCAAATTTAACTCAGAACGTTTAGGGTTAATCACGTGTGTAAACCAGTGCAGCCCTTACATGAACTGTAGTGACATAGTTTGAACAGTAAGGGGCAGCAGATCCCCAGTGCAGCTCTTTAAAAGGTTTTTCACACATTTCAACTTAATCTGATTATTATTATTGTTGTTTAGGCAGACGTTCTGACAGAATTAAAGTAAATTGCACAAAAGAGTCACATCATTAACAATGAAATATTGTACTACACTTTACTTTATGTCATATGCATGCACTATGTCACCAGAATTAATCCCTGAAAGTGAGTGACAGTCACAGTTAGACTAATGCACAGCTAATGTGCTCATGTGCTTGAAAATAATCTGAAAATATCAGCTATAAATAACTTTTTTGTTCCCTTGTTCTTCACCTTGGCAGGGTGTGGCGAGTGCCATGTGATGACACTAAAACCACCAAACGGTAGGAAAATGCGGAACTTGTCATGATGGGTGGCATACTGAGGGAAAATCCACAGCCGTGCACACGCCCATGAGGCGCTGCCAGGAAGCTGATAAAGCAGGTAAATCATCTTCCTCATTTAATGATCCGCATACACCTTGAATGCAGCATAATGTATATAGGCCATGTTTAATGATCAAGGGGGTGGCTGTTTTATTCTCCCATGTGATGTGTATGTCATTGATCGCTGTTTGACTTCTATTTACACTTGCATGACAGTTAAGGATGTTAAAATCTCCATTCATTAAATTCATAATAGTTTGACACTGGAACTGATTATGGACCAGTCCGGGGTGTACCCGAAGTCAGCTGGGACAGACTCCAAACCCCTGTGACCCCTAGTGAGGACAAGTGGCAGAGAAAATGGATGAATGCTTAACTTCTTTTTCAACTTCAAAACATCTGCCAGAATGACCTTTGCAGTGAACCCGTGGTGTTATATTTTAAAAGTGAAGACTAACTGTGTCTATGGGAAGAAGTGAGAGCAACACCCCATCACTGCACAGCGCACCCTGAGGCCAGGAGAACCAGAAAGTTAGTTATTGCTATGCCCGAGGCAGGTGAATACAGTTTTTGAGCAAACCCGTGATATTTGGCGGCAGAAGTGGAATTTCCCTCCAGACTTGTCGTTGTCTTTATCTCCGTCTGCCGCCTTGCCATCTCTTCATTTCTTGTCCGCCTCAGAGTTGGCTGACCGTTTTTTGTGTCATGTCTTCTTGGCCTTCTTCTTATGCTTCTTAGGATATATATATATATACGTATATATATATATATATATATATATATATATATATATATATATATGATGGAGTCTTAGAGGCAGAATGCTTGTTCTTCTTGTGGTATTCCTCAGCTTTGGAGCCCAATCAAGCGTGTGATTGTTTCCTGTGGAAACAATCTATGGTCCAAGACATGCATACAAGTCAGGAATCTCTCGAGTGGGGTTTCCAGATGAGGTTGTGATGGACCAGGGGAACAACTTCACTTCTCGACTAATGCAGCTCTTTCATCAGCAGGTGGGGATTGTGCCCATTAAAATCTCTCCATTCCATCCTCAGACATTTTGTTTAGCAATTCATTCAGGTGCTGAAGATGCTGCTGCAGACATCCATACCTGACAGTAGACGTGACTGGGACTGATGGCTGCCTTTTATGCTTTTTGCTTAATGGGAGGTCTCTCGAGTTCCACAGGATTCTCCCCATTTGACATACTGCATGGCTGGGAAGCTCAGGGCCCATTGGACCTGCTGAAGAAGAGCTGGGAGGTGCCTAGCCAGACAGCCAGAGATCGCAGTGTGGTGCAATACGTGCCGGAAATGGGGGAGAAGCTATCTAAATATCGAGAAGCCGCAGACGTTAACCCAGCAGGCTCTGTAGTCTTGGTACGACCGACACACCAGGGTCCTGCTGCTCCTGCCGAGCTCCAACATTATCCATCCTGAAGACGGGCCAGATGAAGAAATTCACAATCCGGAAAGGAAAAAGCTGATGTACACTTGCTGAAGGATTGGAGGAAGGCCTGGATTCAGGTTCCTGTGACGTTCCTGCTGGTATTAGAGCTGGACTGCGAGGATGCGGAGGACACAACCTTTGCGCACCTCAACAGAAATGCGGAACTTGTGCTTGACCACTTCAGCAGCAGTCCAGTCAGCTCAGTGCTCTCCAAAGGATATCTGAGATGATTGCTGCCTGAAGGACTGCACCACTCCATCACAGTTGGTCATCATAATGAAGTAGGATGGGATCTCTTCGAATTTGTATAGACTTTCGCAAAGTCGGTGTCGGTTGGGACGTGAAGCAGTCCAGCCTCATCTGGACAAAGTGGAGGCATGCGAGTCTGCCTTCGGCCATGGACAAGGGAGGAGCGAGGTCCTTCCTCGCCTTAGTGGGCTGGTATCGGAGTCAAGGTCCCAGAGGAACCTGGTGATCTGGAGCGAGGCCTGTGAGACAGCTTTCCAGATGCTGCAGACGGCCTGGTGCTCGTCGCTAGTGCTGAGAACGCCAGACACCTCTGCTGTGGGACTGAGCCATCATCATTTATTTTTTCATACCGGTTTTGAGCAAATACGTGACAGTCTACAATTAAAGTGACTTTTGAATGATAATGATGATTAATGGTGGCTTTTGAAGTTGTGGCTTTTAATGACGTCCTTCCTGGTGGCCCTAGCTAGATGAGCCAGTCTCGTGTATACACTCACCACCTCATCGAGGACAGCCTGACAACAGAAACCAACAACAGAAAGCAGCCTTAAAATGCAGTCTGGTGCTCTGCCATCCATCAGGCAGCTACCAATATGGGAGATTTAAGTTTCATCATTTAATTTTTTGTTTCATTTTTTTTTTGTGAAACCGTTTGTTTTTCCATTGCTTTGTTTTACAGGGACAGTGTACATTCATTCAACAGGCTAATTTTCATCTGTCGCCCCTGGAGAGATGTTAAAAATGTTAAAAAGCCAACAGTTTTGTTTTATCACTGACAAAGCATATTATTAGTATGAACTTTTTAAAAACTTGCTATTTTTGCCACAAATATTTTTTTGTAGTACATTTTTCTTGTGGGCTGCACGGCAGTGGAGTGGTTAGCACAAACACCTGACAGCAAGGAGACCAGGGTTCAATTCCACCCTCGGCCATCTCTGTGTGGAGTTTGCATGTTCTCCCCGTGCATGCGTGGGTTTTCTCCGGGTACTCCGGTTTCCTCCCACATTCCAAAAACATGCTAGGTTAATTGGCCACTCCAAATTGTCCATAGGTATGAATGTGAGTGTGAATGGTTGTTTGTCTATATGTTCCCTGTGATTGGCTGGCCACCAGTCCAGGGTCCAAGACAGCTGGGATAGGCTCCAGCACCCTCGTGACCCTCGTGAGGAAAAGCGGTAGAAAATGAATGAATGAATGATTTTTTCTTGTTATATTCTGACTTTATTCTCATATTTTGACGATATGTAATATTATATATTATATTACATATTTTATTATGTATTTCTTAACTTTTCCCGTTTTAATTGTTAAATTTTATGGTATTCGTCCTTAATAATTGGTTACTCTCTTACTTCTTGTAAAATCACTGCTTTCTTTTATTAAATACATTTTCTCTTTCGTTTTCTTGCTTAATTGTTTTTTTTTATTTGATTATATCCTGAGGGCCATTTTGTTACTTCGGGCACCCTTTTTTAAAGTTTGAATGATTGAATGATTTACAAATGCTTTGCCGTTTTTAAAACAATATTTGTTAAATGTCAACAAAATTACATATAATTATTTGAGCAAAATTGATTCACATGTGCAAGACTCTGTAAACAAAATAACCATATCGACGATATATTTCAACTACAGAGGAACGAGAGAACTGAAAAACATGGATCTCATATCGATTCGACACTGAAACGATATCGATGTGATCGACATTTGAATTGATCCGCCCACGCCTACTATTCATCCAATCTCCAGCCGGAGGTTTCCTTTCATTTTTGAGGAATGTTGTTCTTAGGTTGATGCCAACTGAAGAACCTTTCTTTTCTCATGTGTGTGAATGTGGGTGTGGGTGTGCACGCGCGCGTGAGTATGTGCTCGAGAGATTTGCACAGTCATGGCGCTCAAACAAATCCCTCCCCTCCGGATTGTGACAAGTCTTATTGTGGCGTCTTCCTCCTCAAGCAAGCAGGTCCACAACAGCACTACACAGGACACTTTGAGCTCTTTTAGGACAACATTTTAAGACCTTTGCAACTACAAAACGCTGCGTGAGGTTTCTCTACATTTTGGACTTTTCGTCAAGCAGATGTTTGCTGAGAGTTTGAACGAGGTGAGTGACGGAATTGTTGGGTGATCTTTGCTAGTTGTCAAGTCAGACATTTTTGTTCTCGAAGTTTCCTCGTTTTCTTTCCAAATGTTCCCTTTTTATGCAGTGACGTCACAAAGGGTCGCTATCTTAAATGCGCTCTACGACAAAGTAGTGAAGTTTACTGACTTCAAACGAAAGTTGCTTCACCCGGTTGCGCAAATGGCAACGTTATATGCAATGTGTAGTGCTGAAATTGAATTATACAATAACATGTATAGCCTACTCTACCGTAGTCCCTCATTTGGGAAATTACCTTCCTAAACTTGCAAAATGTAAAACAAAAACGCACTGATTAGTGACACTGACAAGGTATTCAGTATCGTTTTGACACACTTTTAAAGGGGTGTCCTAATTCTTTGGTGGTGTGTTTTTGTCAATGCCATTTGTGGCGCCCCCTATGGGATGTGGTGAAAATGCTATATAAAACTCGTTATACAAATTCAGTGGAACCGCTTGGCATGGAAAATGTATCCATTTTCTCTGCCACTTATCCTCACTCGGGTTGCTTGTATGCTGGAGCCTATCCCAGCTAACTTTGAGCGAGAGGCGGGATGCACCCCAGCCAGCCGCAGGCCACATATCCAACACATCACTCATTCATACCTGCAGTTGCCAATCATGCATGATTTTAGCATGTGGAAGGAAACCAGAGTACCTGGAGAAAACCCACGCATACACAAGAAGAACATGCAAACCAAGTGGAGGTACCAAGTGGAGATTCAAACCCAGTTTTTGACTGCGTGGCCAACATGCTAACCACTCGCCCAACGTAAAAAATATACACCAAAAGTTTGCCTCAGTCTGTGTGCATTTTCCGGTTAGCGTACAATATGGCCCACGTCTTGTCATGTTATTAATACAATGCGTTAGTCCAACTGTGTTCTTAATGTATTTTTAATCAGTAAATATGTCCATGTTAGCATCCCGAGCTTCCTAACAAAATGCCAACCGTAACAGGAAGTCAGCTACTTTGATTGTCTATGATGTCTCTGAAAAATGTTAAAGGGGGCCTATTATGCTTTTTCCACTTTTCTGACCTATAAATGTAGTTATAGCATGTTGTATTCTTGTGTTAAACCATACCAAAGTTTCACATAATGAGGCTTGCGTATTTGGAAGTGAGCCCTGAAAGATGTTTGGGATGGCTCAAAATGCTCAGTTTGAAAAGACCTGGTAAAACTGCCCCTTTGTGATGTCACAGAGGGGCAGACTTCCTTATGTGGTTCATAGTTGGAAAGCCCTTTGGGCGTGTGTCCAATCACAGCAAATAAAACAGACCATTTCGATAGGAAGCTAAAATCAAAGAAAATACAGCTGGAATAGGTGCAGATTCTGCAAAATCTATAAAGTTTTCTGTACGGGTTATTGTGTGTAGCTGCTCTATAGGAGACCACGACTCAATACAAAGGGTCGGAAAATGAGCATAATGGGTTCGCTTTAACACACACCTTTTTATAGTTTTACCTGCATAAAACAATTGTAAATGCACATAAATGACAAATGAAAGGGATAAACAATCATTTGAGGTTACTTTTATCTTTGCTCCCAATGTGACTGTTCCCAAAGACACGGTGTGGCAGCGAGATCAACGCCTTCCTGTTTTGTCATTCAGAATCAAACTGCATGCAACTTTCTTTGGCTACATTTTGTTATTGAGGTGAGAAACATTATTGAATTCAAGGAGTAGCAAAACAGGATGGCGGTGTTGAAGAGGAAGGCGTTTATCTCGCTGCCATATCGTGTCTTTGGGGACAGTCATGTCAGTAATCACATCTTCAATGATGGTAAAAGTAGGGAAGGTAAAAATCTGATCTGGTTAGCATCCGTTGCGGTTAGTCGGGGGACCTTGGAATTGTCCTAACTTGACCCCCTAGCCAAGCACTCATAAATATATTGGAAAAATTAACATGTAACCTATCGGAATCGGCAGCATAAAACCTTGATGGGAACATCCCCAGTTATTTCATGTGTAGAGTGCCCTAATTATGTTAAAAATCCCATTCAGAACAGGTTCTCTATGCTTGGACTCTGAAAATATTGTACTTATAAACAAATAAATAAGGAATCATACTTTGCAGAAATTATCACTTATTAATGAGTGATAATTTCATTATTTTTTTGTTGTTTCCATCGTCCTATTCCCTCAATTACATAGTTAAAGGCTGGCTTTTTAATTTGGCAGTAAAGCAAGTCGAGCAATGACACAGCAGAACTATTTATGCAACACCAAATCGCAAAGATGCATGCTCATCCTAGAGCAGCACTTTTCTTGCTGTCAAAGCTCAAACTGATGTCTTGTCACCCCTTTGTGCACTCAATTGCATGACACCATGAGGTCAAAGGTGGGGGGCCTGGAGGTCTGTTCTCATGTGTTCATTCTGTGTATGCACACAGTGTAAAGAGCCTATTAATAGTTAACCCTCGTGCCTTGTCAGTACTTCCACATGTGACGTCACACATTCAGTCAAATAGTCATTCTGAAACTGAAATACTGTGTTACTCAACACTCAATCAGCTGTAGCGCTGCATGTGTTAATCCATAACATACTATTTTACACAGCAGGCCTGTGCTGTGGTTTTTACTCTTGAATTACAGTGTTTCCCCCCCACTCGCCCCGTTCTCTTGAGGTCATATGACCGACTGAGCGTAGAGGCCGAGGAGGTGAGGGAACTGGAGGCTGAACAGATTTGATTGTGCAACATACCCTGACAGAAGCCGGCGGTTCAAATCACGAGTTTGCAGGGTTTTTTTTCCTGCTAAAATTGGACATGCCACTGCAGATTAAGGATGGCAAATGAACGTGACTGGCAGCGAAAAAGCTCTCCGGAAGCTGGAGTAAGAGATTTCCTACAATTTGTACTTGGAAGTGCTTTGTCAGGACTTCTTTAAACAGGGTTTCCGCCCTGTGTAATTGACCATGACTAACTAAAAGTAGAGTTAAAAACAAAAAGTAAAGTAAACAAATTTAAGTAACATATTCTATGAAAGGCTATATATGCCATATGTATTAAGCATTTATATGGGGTTGGGTGATATGAGCCTTGGGCTATACCACAATATTTTTCAGCTGTGTTACGATATGATGAGATAAAACGATATAAAACTAGATTTGCATAAAACACTCCAAACCTTAATGAAATAATAAAATACATCCATCCATACTTTTTCGATGGAGCTTATTCTTTTTAGTATGCTGGAGCCTATCCCAGCTGTCTTCGGGCGAGAGGCGGAGTACACCCTGGACTGGTCTACAGCCAATCACAGGGCACATATAGACAAACAACCATTCACACTCACATTCATACCTATGGACAATTTTGGAGTCGCCAATTAATGAACCCTGGTCTTCCCAATCTCCTGACTGTGTGGCGGACATGCTAACCACTCTAAAGCACATTTATTTATTGGTAACAAACTGGCTAAATTTTCAGCACACATTGCTACAATCTTCAGCAAACTGTAATGCCTGTGATTGTGATTAAGGAAGATGTCACCCATGTATATGCATGTGTATGCACAGTTAGACGTCAAACAATGCTATTATTTTGATGGCTGGTAGTATTTCCTCTGTGTGTTGAGAACGCCTGTCCAAGGGGCTGGGTACAACAATAAACATGCTTCCCGTCTTCAAACAGAACCTGCACATCATCCTCGGGCATTGTAAAACGCTCCTTACAATGAAGGGGTGACGATGTATTCATTCCATCCCGAGTCACACACGCAACCACATTAGCATGCTAAACTAAGCTAAGCCCAGGCTTAGCTTGGGAGGAGGCAGTTTGGTGTTTATAGTGAGAGTGGTCCTCCCCCTCACGACGACAGCATTTCATTCATTTTGTGTATCAAAGTGCACTGCGGTGTGTTTACGTTTATCATTTATAGTGGTATAAGTTATTTTCTATGTAGAGTATGCACATATTGACCATAATTGGTTTGAAAACCATTTAAAATATAATCAATATATTTCACTGCACTTTAGTTTAAGCATGCACCGGAATCGACCAGATAGACCTTCACTTTGTGTCTTATTATCGAGAGAATGAAAAATAGTTCGTAAAATGTATAGTCAATTCATGGCAACGTGTGTGATCGCTCACGTTTCAATCGCATTCCACTTTCTGGCATCTTTGTTTACACATTTTGCCTGGCTTTCACTGCTTGCTAGTATTAGTTTTTGTCCCACGGGCGAGCTACAATTGACTATTACGTTCATGGAGTACATGCTAACTTACTTATTTAAAGTGTCACTTCATAATTATATCACATGTCTGGAAAACACAAAGTTGTGTGTTAAGTTGTTCAACATAAAGCTTTAAGATAGTGATGTCGGGGTCTCCAACATGTAGCTGGTAAGCTAGCAGTAGTTCACCAGCTGATGTTGAGTGGTTAACAAAGAATATTTGTGTAATTTTCTATTCAAACAGGAAACCTGTATTTAATGACAAATGTGCTGTGCAAATAAAGTGCAATTTTAATGTTGACAGTCAAATAAAACGCAAATAGCTCAACTGCAAGTGTGCTATCATAACCCTGGACCCTGTGGTATTTTTAATTCATTCCACATGTGTTCGTATCACTCTAAAACAGGCATCCAATTAAATGCAGGTTTGTGTCTAATAGTACACACTTTTGTACTTTTGTCACATAGCCACTGTACTTTTTTTCTCTCTCCAATATACAGTACATAGCACAACTACATGACTAATATTAATCATCTCTATTTAGTTTTTTTTTAACCCCTCTTCTTAAATTTGATGAATACTTTTTGTCACTGTACAGCCCACTTCTCATTTAGTGTCAAAGCTCTTGGCATCACCTAATATTGTAGTTCCCTGGCCTATGTCTGATGCAATGTGTGCTGTAATCTCCTTGCGTATGTAAATATATGTCCATCACTGCTGTAAATACGGACTAATGTTTGCGAAATATATATTATATTCACACTTGAGAGCCTGGAGTCAGGGGATATTTACATTTTTGTATAAAATGAACTGAATACTAAAATAGTATGGATGCTCCTATGCAGTACCTACAGTATGTGAGAGAGATGAAATGCAATCATTTCATATATATATATATATATATATATATATATATATATATATATATATATATATATATATAACTTGTAAGCATATATAACATGGGTTGTCTTGTTAGATGCTTGGACTGGGAAGCTAGCATTAGCACCTGTTCGCCGCTAGAATAACGACTCTTGCTAATGTTTTTGCCTCCCACACTACATTGACGTACAGGATTCACTACTAGTCATGATAAGTCCAACAATATTTCACCAACAAAGATCATTTACTTCATTTGTAATGTCAGTGTAGTTGAATTAAATATATTTCTTCTGCTTTGATAAGTATGCAAACCGTTTCTCCTCAGGATTCCTAATTATGTCAGACTCGTCACGTTATTATTTTTGACCTTTTGTGAATTTTTAATACATACTTGGTCAAACAGGTTCCAATGCTTGCAGTCATTTTTCTTCAAAATCTTATTCCATTCCAAGCTTAAAGTAGTTAGAGAAAGTGTCTTTTGCATATTTGTAGCATTTCAATGTTCAATCAAACAAATTTAAATATTAGTCGATGACAACACAACTGAACACAAAATGCAGTTTTTAAATGAAACCTTTTATTATTAAGGGAAAAAGAAATCCAGAGCTACATGGCCCCCTAAAGCTAATAACTGGTTGGGTCACCCTTAGCAGCAACAACTGCAATCAAGCATTTGTGGTAACTTGCAATGAGTCTCTTACAGCGCTGTGGAGGAATTTTGGCCCTCTCATCTTTGCAGAATTGTTGTCATTCAGCCACATTGGAGGCTTTTCCAGCATGAAGCCTTTTTAAGGTCATGCCACAGCATCTCAATAGGAGTCAGGTCAGGACTTGGACTAGGCCACTCCAAAGTCTTCATTTGGTTTTTCTTCAGCCATTCAGATGTGGACTTGCTGGTGTGTTTTGGATCATTGTCCTGCTGCACAACCCAAGTTGCTTTCAGCTTGAGGTCACCAACAGATGGTCAGACATTCTCCTTCAGAAGAATCCATGCTTCCATTTATTACAGCAAGTCTTCCAGGTGCTGAAGCAGCAAAACAGACCATCACACTACCACCACCATATTTTACTATTGATGTTCTTTTTCTAAAATCCGTTTAATGATGTAATGGGACACCCGCCGTCCAGAAAGTTCAACTTTTGTCTCATCAGACCACAGTGTATTTTCCCAAAGGTCTTGGGGATCATCACAATGTTTTTTGGCTAAATTGAGAGGAGCCTTCATGTTCTTTTTGTTCAACAGTGGGTTTGGTCTTGGAATTTTACCATGCAGGCCGTTTTTGCCCAGTGTCTTTCTTATGGTGGGGTCATGAACACTGACTTTACCTGAGGCTAGTGAGGCCTGCAGTTCTCTAGAGGTTATTGTGAGGTCTTTTGTGACCACTAGTCCATGTTTTCACCATTTGTGGATAATGGCTCTCACTCTGTTTTGCTGGAGTCCCAAAGCTTTAGGAATGCCTTTAGAACCTTTTCCAGACTGGTAGATCTCAATTAATCTCACTTAAATTGTGTTTTAATGGGGTCCCACACAACTATCATGACGTACAAGATTCACTAGTTGCTATTCAGATACCATAATGCAGTATTTGATACTTTATTTAAACCGGTATGTCACCAACCAGGGCTCGACAATAACGATGCACCAATGGCCCGGGGCAAGTTAAAACCAAATTGGGGCAAGTAAATCCAATCAGTGATATTCCCGTCGGGCAAGTGCACTTTGGCATGCCATACTGCCAAGAGTTTTTTTGAAAGCGGTTCTTGTTGGGTGTTGGTAAAACACGGACTGCGTAATTCCGGTGGTAATTTGCAAACCAATCCTTGCAAATCTTGAAATGGACCAATCAGAATAGTTTATTTAGACTGCGGTCCGCGTTTTACCCACACCCGTTCTTGTTCGCAATCAACCAATCAGTGATCGTTTGACTAGGAAAACATCTATCATGGCGTCCCTGACAACATGGTCTAATTCTTCAACAACTTGTGAAGTAAAAGACCAAGAAGTGATGAACCAGTGCCTCCTAAACAAGTATTTTATTAGTGGCAGCAAATCAAATGATGGCACAGGTGAGTGAATCACATTGCTGTGACAATTTGAAGTGGTCACAATGAAACACCAGCGATTAGATCCAATACCAAGTGCTGATTTTGCACAAGCTACAAAATCTAGCGCTTCCATTTCTCTGTGGATTTTTCTCACCTTTGCTTCACAAATTATTGTTTGACCATTGAGCATTTCTTCTGTACTTTACTAGTACATAAATGTGTCTATTCAATAATGTTTCATTGTAGGGCACAACTTATAAAAGGCAATGTGCCTAGAAGTCTCTTGACAATCCAGATTTCCATGCAACGTCATGATCTATGTAGGAAAACAACCGCAACCGCAAGAAATGATAATCATTTAATCTTTATTTGAGATTCTCATGTGATGCCACAAAAATGAGATGATATCATTATGGCAGTCTTTTCATTTTACATGGGGCAAGTAGTTCTCGTTCTCACTTTAAGGATTCCCCATGGGCAAGTCATTTTTGTTTTTAATGTAGAGCCCTGCCAACACAGATCATTTACTGTCATATATAATGTCAGGGTCATTCCTGTTTATGTCAGACTTTATAATTTTTTAACCTATGTGAATTTTAAATAGTTGGTCAAACAGGTTCCAGTGCTTGCTGCTGTTTTTGTTTAAAAAAATCCTCTTCCAGGTACGCTGTTGAAAATGATATGCGAGTCATACGTTGAGAGAAGTGGCTGAAAATGTTCGTTGTTAATCTCTTGTCTTATTTATTTGGATGCCAAAGTAGAAACTAAATAGAATTGAACCTTAATTTTTAAAAAGGTTTTTAACGCTACAATGAGCAATTACAACATTCCACCTTTTGTTCTTGTAGTGTAACCAAATTGTTCTCGTAAATCACGTCATTATTTGCTCAAAATCACAGCTGTGATCTTGTAACATTAAAACTTTGATCTGGTAGCTGTATGATTTTATACTTGCCAGATTCCAGCGGACACTTTTTTTTTCATTTTCTCTACTCAATGACTCTCTGTAATGTTAAATCTTGTCGTAATGTAACCAGTTTCTGTGCAATGTTACAACTTTTGCTCTTAACATTGTTCTTGTAAATCACAAATATCACAGAAGATCACATTGCTGTCATAAATCTCCATTTATTTGTTGTAGCTTGACGACTTTATTCTTATGAGATCATGCTGATATTTCTGAAAATCTCCACTCTGGCAGTTTCACAGTTTTTTTAAGCTCAATTTTTAAAGACAAACGTTGCTGTGTGGACGAAAGGGCAAATTGTTAGCATAGAAAAAGATGTGCTATAAAACAGCCATACACTTACGCAACATTTGTCATGGCCAACTATGCTAATTAGACGATGACCATGATGGCAGCCCGCCACAAATAAATTGAGGTATTGAATAGGGTGGTCCTCATATGGGGGTCAAAATTTTTTTTTGGAAATGTTCAACTCTCACCCTCTAAATGTGTTAGGATATCAATGAAAAACAAAAATTGTTTAAATTTTTTCAACAATATTTAGAGGTTGCTCAACGCCTATGAATATTTCCAGAATTGCTCATTTTTGAGGAAATTGTACCGTTTTAAGAACACAAAGCAAAATAAAATAAAACCCATTATTGACTAGTCACTGTGACAGAGTGGTAACCAGCATAATACAAGTAAATTACATCATTGAAATACAGGATGAAACAAACTTCTTATGCTTGTATCTCAAATAATGAAATCAGAACCATAGTATAATCTAAGCAATAATGTGATTTAACTGTTGTCACTCATATTTACCCATATTCTGCATCATACTAAGAAACAATACGCTTAAAACTTATATGTTGAACTGAATATTAAACTCTAATGTAAAGCTATAGTAATATTGCCAAATACAGTGTGGTAACTAATCACCCATAATTACAGTGTTTTTTCTCACATCAGGGAATCTGCTTTGATGGTCCAGGACAACTTGCAGTAAGTACCGTTTCTGTTCCTCATCTTTGGTCAACAAGGAGTTATACTCCTCAATGAGAGCAACGCCCCTCTCTGCCAAATCTTTGACAACTTTCAAGCTGTGTGTGATTGAACATGCCGCCTTATAGTCGTCTCGGGAGTCCCATGTGTCAGGGTCAGCCTGGACAAAGCCTGTGGCTAGGTCCAAACATCTGAAGAAGTTTAGGGTGTTTTTGGTCACAAACTGTGTTATGAGATGCTTGTTTGATTGACTTGACAGACATTGTTAATGCGTTTGGGATCTTTTGGTGAATTGCCGACTCCATCCAGTCCAACAATGGCTTGTGCCGTCGTTTTGTATCAGTTGGTACTGCTGGGTCAAAAAGGGCTAACGCTATCAGCTCCTCACTCAAATACCACAGGTGCCCGGAAAACTTATTCAGTGCAGCCTTGGAAATTGCTGGATATATTTCTTCATACCTTTTCAAACTTTGCAGAAATTGAAGATCATTATAAGGGGCAGCGATGGCATCACTGTAAACCAAGCTCTAGCATACAGTCCCACAACGAACACACAAATGTTGCGAATTCCTCTAGTTTTGTAAGAAGTGAGTTTGAACTGATTGTGAAATAGGTATATCTTGAGAGCGTACAATGCTTTGGCCATCCAGCGAGCATGGTGAATAGCTCCTGGTGCCATAAAACATGTGCCTCAAGGAGGACCACCACCAAGGAAGATAATGACAAGTTCCAGAAGCTCCCTGTAGTCATCCCTTGGCTGGAAAGATTCAAGCTGTTCTATGGCAAATTCAATGGCATCATCTTTGATGTTTGCAACAAGATCACCATCACTTGTTATGGCTGATTTGTTGGCTCTGTCCATTTATAGTCCCAATGCTTCTGAAACCTTTTGAAGCTCTGAACATCAGGACCAGAGGTGGGCCCCATGCATGTGGTTAGCAAGCAGATTAGGTCAGCAAATAAGTATTATATATTTGCATGGATAATATGGAATTCCGGTTGGAATCAATTTTCAGCATGTTCACTAGGTAAAACCAGCACAATAAAAACCACCAGTGGTAAAAATGAATTGAATGCAAATTGGTGTCATTGTCAGGGAAGTCCAATGCATATACCATAAAACATGTTTGCACAAATTATCATAATGTGCGAAAACTCCTGAATATGCACAGAATATGTCAAACTTCAAAGTTGTTGAGCAACCTCTAAATAGTAATCAATATTGAGAAAATTTTGCCCAAATGTGTTTTTCATTTATCCTAACATATTGGTGGGGTGGGAGCCTGAAATTTCAAAAGTTGAAAAATAAGGACCACCCTAATATTGAAACACGGAATACGAGAAAACAAGACAGACATTTCCTATGGCAAAAGGTGCCTCATAAACCACACAGCCTCATCTCTTTTAAAAGGAAGTGAAACCCAGGGGGAAGTTGACAACTTTTCACCTACAACACACCCACGAAAATACTTAATACTTTTATGAATACTTTTTCCACTGAGGGACTCGTAGTGAAAAATGAAAGGATGCAATGGCCACTTTGATATTTTTTACTAAGAAGTTATATATATTTCAAGAAAAAAACTGCATTGGTGAATAAGTAGGCTTGTTATATTAACAGATTTTGCTGGATGATAATTGGCCTAGAAATTATTGTCGATAATCAATATTATTGACAAAATTCAATGTTTCTAATGTCCTTCAACACATCTTTCACTCGGTTACACAGTTCAGGGATTGCTGTTTGTGATGTGTACGTTTTCTCAGGCAATTGGTACTGTATGTCAAACATGTGTAACATTTCCCGAAATGTTGCATTTCTTTAGGGCATTTGAGACTGGCTGTTGGGACACAGGCTCCTTTCCGCCTCTGTTTTAGGTGTGCACACAAGCTGGTCATGTTCCTCTTTTTCCTCGTCACTACTTTGGAACAAATGCGACATATCGGTTCGTCGGTGTTCATGCACTCATCTTGTTCATTCTGTTTAAAACCAAAATATTCCTACACTGAGGCATTTGCCGTCGTGTTTTTGCCTTCATTCATGTTAGCGTATGCTTGCTCACAAGGCTAACTTGCTAGCCAAGGAAGTCCTGTCCCCATGTACTGTGACAATAGCGGTTCACTTTCTCCACTCACTCCACTGTAGCACCATCTTGCCATCCAGCCTGAAAGGCACATGTCAATTTAACGAGGCCGGCAAATATGACCAACTTCTTTGTTTTTAATGGTTGCATTAATTTTTTTTCCCACCATTTTTGCTGTTTCTTTATTTTCCAAATATTTCAACATTCTTCCAGTAAATGTATATGACATGTATATGTATATAACATGGATCAAAGATGGATCAAAGGCCACGATGCGGCCATCCGATATATGCGAGGGAAATTGGAACGGGACTGGAGATTTTGTCCGAAATAGGCGAAATCCGTTATAAAAAATCCGATATATGCAATGAATTTTTATTGGAAATGCATTACAGAAAAATTGGTTCTTTTTTATCTGTCCGTTGTGAGCGAATTTCCGATATATCCGAGGTTTACTGTATGTTATTGTATTGTTATTTTTCTTCTCAAAGTATTTATTCCCATAATATTTGACTGTATTCCCATGTTGTATCTTTTCACCCAACCTAATTTTCCAAAACTTCTAACTTTATTTTGTTTTGTTTCTGATATTACGATTTAAAGCATTTAAAAAAATATTTCAACTGTGCTTTAAAAATGACATTTTTGATTCTTGTAAAATTGTAACTTTTTTCTTGTTAGAATACTATTTTTTCCCTAATATTTTGACTGAATCTGTTGTTTATTTATTTTAATTTTCAACTTTCTTCTAGTCAATTTTTTCTTATAACTATGACTCTCAGCTATAATGTAATGTTTTCCCTCAACCTAAATTTCCAAAAATTACAACTTTTTTTGAATGGTTCTGATATTAATTTTTTGTGTAATTTTGAAAAAAATATTTAAAGAAAATGAATGAATAAATGAATGAACTTTATTTTTCCTTGTGATATTTGGATGTTATATCTGTAAAATGTTATACATCAAATTTTGTCTCAAACTATTGTGATTTTATTCTTCTAATATATTTTTTAGTTTTCTTGTATAATTATGTTCAAACCATAACTACAGTAAATAGACATGGACTGTCTCTGTTCTCTGCAGGAGAAGCATCGCAAGAGAAGATTCCAAGCCGGGAAGCCTCTTGTTACTGCCTGGCTTGGTCATAAGGAAACGGGACATCGGATCATGTTCTGCAATGTTTGCTGATGCGGTTGTGACGTTGAGATCTGTCAGCCATGTTGGATCCTGGATGTGCGCAAGAGGACTTAAGCCTGTTTAGCAGCCAACATGCTTTAATTCACTCACAAACACATGACCTTAACTTAAGTCTTTTTCCTCCGACATCAGTGGAGAGTTAAGCTGTGTATGTGTGTGTACTTTTATGGAACAATGGAGGATATTTGGACATTCCCACCAATTAATTAAAAAACATCAAGACTTATGGGATAAATCGCAACTTTACTACAATCTGGACCAGCCCTCTGTTCCACAATGCAGTGTTCATTGAGAAAGAAAACGCTAGGACGTGGTTCTGACTTCTCGGCCATCGCCGTCCCCTCCATGCACGGGTCCGGGTACCTGGACTACACGGTGGAAAGCCACGCCTCCAAATCCCTGCAGCTTATGGACGAGTTCCGAAGGCAAGAGATGCTGTGCGACCTGGTGCTGCACGTCACGCACAAGGAGAAGAGCATGGACTTTAAGGTGATGACACTACTACAGGAAATACGGCAAACCGAGTGAGGCAAACGGAACTTGGATGCCAGACTTGGAAATTCAATATTTAATCGTAGCTAGCTCAATGATTGTCAACATTTTTAGTACCATCCAAAAACATTTTGATTTGCAAGCACCAACTTTTTTGCAACCTAGTCTAACCGTCAGTTAAACTTTAACATTTCAGCAGAAAATGTCATTTCAATTCAATTTCAATGTGTATGTCTCTAATATGATATAATAATACAGTAATCCCTCACCACTCGCCCCTTGGAAGTTTGCGGCTTCACTCTAGCATAGTTTTTCAAACATATATTAATAAATCCTGCTGTTTTGTGGTTGAATACCGTCTCCTCAGTCAACAATATGCATGATTAAGCAAATTCAATGCATTTTGTTGCCTAAATAAAGCAATAAATAAATTTCCAAGCATAAAAATGGCAAAATGAACTAAAATATAAATATGACATTCAGAAGACAAATTGAAGGAGATTGTGATGATATGAAGTATTTTACACTGGTCACTAGGTGTCAGTAATGCTACATTGATGACACAATAGCCACGGAAGAAAGTACTGTACAAAAACCGGGAGTAAAAAAACAACAAACTATCCCAATGTGAATGTGGCATTTGAAGAAATGCTCCAAATGTTTCACAGACAACGAATTGCTTGTGAGAAAATGAAATGCACAACTTGTTAAAACATGATATTTACAGAAACATTTTATTATTATTATTATGCGCAGGCCTCACAGCTAGGAGACCCGAGTTCAATTCCACCCTCGGGCATCTCTGGAGTTTGCATGTTCTCCCCGTGCATGCGTGGGTTTTCTCCGGGTACTCCGGTTTCCTCCCACATTCCAAAAACATGCTAGGTTAATTGGCGACTCCAAATTGTCCATAGCTATGAATGTGAGTGTGAATGGTTGTTTGTCTATATGTGCCCTGTGATTGGCTGGCGACGAGTCCAGGGTGTATCCCGCCTCTCGTCCGAAGACAGCTGGGATAGGCTCCAGCACCCCCGCGACCCTCGTGAGGAAAAAGCGTTAGAAAATGAATGAATGAATGTTATTATTATTATTACATTTTATCATAATATTAGTGGTTTATTTGGTCTCAATATTGCTTAGCGTCAATTTTGGGGACAAACATTTAAAAATGCACCTGCATTGTTTTATGACTTTTATGACTGGACCCAGTCTCGTGTGTGGTCTTGTCTCGTGATTCCCCTGATATATATTAATGAATATTCTGATGTGAATGCAACATCTCATAAGCTATCTGTGCTGGTTGTTTCAGGTGCACAAGGTGGTCCTGGCTTCTTGCAGCCCCTACTTCAGAGCCATGTTTACCAGCAGTTTCAAGGAGTGTCACGCCTCCGAGGTCACCCTGCGTGATGTCTGCCCTCAGGTGGTGGGAAGGCTCATTGACTTTGCCTACACGTCCCACATCATCGTGGGGGAAAAGTGCGTGCTGCATGTCCTTTTGGGTGCCATGAGGTAACCGCACAAATCCAAAACAAATAACATTTTACTTTATACAATTCTAAGGCCTGTTTGAAATTGCTTTTGTTTTTGCCGTCTGTCAGGTTCCAGATGGAGGATGTAGCCAAGGCGTGCTGTGACTACCTCACCAAGCACCTGGAGTCGTCCAACGTCATTGGCATCACTCGCTTCGCAGAGGAGATTGGATGCGTCGAGCTGTACAAGCAAGGCCGGGAGTACATCAACACACACTTCAGTGAGGTGACACTTGCACACAGTCTTAACAAACTGGATTGAAGGGATGTCTTTAGGGGAGATGGGCTCCACTACAGTATTTCAAATGTGTCTTGTTGGATGCTGGCTTGCCCCAGGTGACCAAAGAAGATGAATTCTTCAGTCTGTCTCATTGCCAGCTGCTGGAGCTCATCAGTCAGGACAGCATCAAGGTGCTCTGTGAGTCGGAGGTGTGTGTGCCCCACTTAAGTCATTCAATGTCAGCCATAGCCATTTTTTTTAAAAGACCGGGCATTTTAGACAATTTTGAGAGCGCACACAATATTGTGCTCTATGGCTATATAAACATTGAACCTACCAAAAGACATATTAGATTCCTGTCTTGTCCTGTCTCAAAAAAAAATATTTTCTACCCTTGTCTGTGGTTTAGTAATCAGCAGCAGAACATAGGTAAGTTTCAGGAAAATATCAGCTGCCAACTAGAAAAGGTTTTTTGTGAAAAGTTGCATTTCAAGCATAACTTAATAGTTTTTGCTTTTATGACGCCTCAAATATCTAAACTATACCACAATATAAACAACATCACAATAATTTCTTTCCAAATATAACTGAACTATTGGAACTGAACTGTGTGTGCATGCATGTGTTAAGGTTTCCTTACTATTTTTTTTCCTGTGGTAGGCAATGTAACAGCTGCCTTCATGCAAGGGCATCCTCTTCCTGTTGTGTTTCTCCTTCCTCTCATGATGCACGTCTGCCACCTAGTGGCCGTTCTTATGGCTTTGAAATTGCTCTCAAGCTTCACCCATTAGTGAGGAATTGCATGATCACCTCCTTTTAGTTTTATAAAAAACTGTAAAAGGCCTATTAATACATTGTTTGGAATGGGTGTTCAGGTTTATAAAAATATATAGCTATGTCTTTGGTATTGAATGAGTTAAAAACACTCATTAATGCTTCTCTAAAAGTGTTTGAAGACTGTAGATTAAAAGTACCCTTGGAGCTAGAAGGCTAACATGAAATTTGACTAAAAGTACCAAGAAAATACGGTCCAAATGTGGCTTACACCCTTTTATAGCTGCATCACATCCGTAACAATACCCCACTGGCAGTAAGATGAAGCCAGAACCCAGCAAAGGTGGGATATGACCTTAACGGTGTGTGCGTTTGTTTGCACAGCAACACGGCTTCCTGCAGTAAGATAATTGAATGCATGAGCTCCAGCTTCTGCTATGAAATACATTTTTTCGTTCAGTGACAATTGCAGGGCTCATTTATACATTTATAGAACAGTGACAGAAAAAAGGTGGAACAATGCTGACTGTGTGAAAGGAGTGACCGTTGTCCCCTCGTTACATTAGGGTTTAAAGACCAAAGTCAAGCTATTATGGGAATATAGACATAAGAAGAAAATGTTACAAGAAGAAAGTTGACATAGTTGCTTTACAAAACATCACAGAGGCCTTGCATCCTTGGATTTGTTTTGGATTTGGATTGTTGAGTAAGTGGCGACGGTAAATGTAAATAACAAGTACAGACATGATTTCAGGTGTATAAAGCGTGTACAGACTGGGTCCGCTGGGATATGGAGAATCGAGCCCAATACCTCCACGCTCTCCTGAATGCCGTCCACATCTATGCTCTGCCTCCCAAGTTCTTAAAAAACCAGCTCCTGTCATGCCCCATCCTTAGCAAGGTACTGACTGCTCAGTATGTCTACGGTGCATTCAGCTTATCTTCGACAAATAGTTATCTCCTCACAGTCACGTGCTCCTTTTCCACACTTGGCTGTGTGTACTGCAGGCCAACGCTTGCAAGGACTTCCTCTCGAAGATCTTCCAGGAAATGACGTTGAGGAAGGTTACTCCAGCTCCCATACGTGGAACACAGCTCATCTATGTGGCTGGCGGGTATGACAAAAATAAACACGCATGCCTTCGCTCTGCACTTTGCTGCAGCGCTCTGTTTTCTTGCTGCCCTCACTTTCCTCTCAGATTAAGTCTCTCAATAAAGAGATACAGTGCTGTTCTTTTTTTAGCAACTTCTTTAGAAAAGCAGCTGAAATGACCCTAAAATGGTCCAAAAAAATGCACACATGACTCCTTTCGAGCTGATATAATTGGAGGAATAATTCCTGAACGTTGGATGACTTTATTTTCTTTGATCTGAAGCCTCCATGTCTTAAATGGCATTGAAAATCAATAGAGTTCTTGTTCTGACAGGCAGGAGTCATGCTGGTAAGTTTAAAAGTGATGGTTTGAATCACTAAATAGTAGAACTATGACACGTAGCAATTTATTCTTTCATCTTAAGCCTCCCTGTGTCAAATATACTACTCAAAATCAACACGGTTCCTGATCTGACTGGAAGTCTAAAGGAGATGATTTCAACCAATAATGGATAGCAATTTATTCTTGCATCTTAAGCCCTCTATGCTATTCAAAATCAACAGGGAAATGTTAAAGCATATGATTTGGGCTAAGAAATGTTAAAACAAATAGATGTGCAGTAATTTATTCTTTGATCTTAAGGCCCTTGGGTCTAATAGCATTCAAAATCAATAGGGTTCTGTTCTTACAGGGAGGAATCGGGCTGGAATGTTAAAAGAGATGATTGACCAGCAAATTCTTAAACTAATAAACATGAAATGATATATTCTTTGCTATTAAGCCTTCTTGAGTCTTTTCAAAATCAATAGGTTTCTTGCTCTGACAGGAAGGAAACATGCTGGAATGTAAAGGAGATGATTTCGAACCAAAAGCCTTTAAAGGGACTGTTTGTGATCAATAACTAAGACTAATAACAATTTATTATTTGATCACAAAAGCCCGGGGGTTAAATAGCATTCAAAATCAATAAGGTTCTTGTTCCAACAGTGTGGATAATGCCAGGATGTTTGTACTATGAGCTCATTTTAGCCAACAAAGGAATGTGAGAGTCGGTGACAATGCTTGTGCCAAGCATTTCAAATCAACAGGTTCTTGCTCTGAGTTATATAAATAATACCAGACGGTTGAAACAAGATAATTGTGACCAGTGAATAATAAAAGTAATAACATGCAGTGATTTTATCTTTCAACTTTAAGCGCCCTTGTGACAAACAGTATTCAGAATCAATAGATTTCTTGCTCTGACGTGCCAGTTTGACCTCATCCAAAGTGATTTGTTCCTCTTCAGTTACCGGCAGCATTCCCTGGCAACCATGGAGGCGTTCGACCCCCGCAGGAAAGTGTGGATAAAGCTGGCTGACATGGCCGCCCCCAGCAGTGGCCTGGCAGCGTGCTCCCTTTTCGGGCTCCTCTACACTGTGGGTCCTCCACCTGGATCTGAACCGCTCCACGTGATTCTTCTTCTAAGGTAGTCAAAGCCGTCTACCTCGTCTTTCAGGTGGGTGGCAGGAACCTCTCATTGGAGAACAACACAGAGTCCGACATGCTGTGCTGCTACAACCCCATGACTAACCAGTGGAGCCAGCGCGCCCCCCTCAACACACCCCGCAACCGGGTCGGGGTGGCCGTGGTGGACGGCTGCATCTATGCCGTGGGCGGCTCCCAGGGCTCCACGCTGCACAACACCGTGGAGAGGTCGGTGACCGATGTTCTGGCTTGTCCCAAGTAAAGTCAAAGTTGACACACTTTGCTTTGCAGGTGGGATCCGGAGTCCAATCGCTGGTCCTATGTGTGCCCCATGTCGGTGGCCCGCATGGGGTCAGGGGTGGCGGCCTGCGGGGGCGCCCTCTATGTGGTGGGTGGGCTGGATGGACCTAACCGCTCCAATGCGACGGAGAAATACCAACCTGACACTAACACCTGGCACCAGCTGGCACCCATGACCACTGTACGCAGCGGACTAGGTAAGCCCGCAAGAAGCAAAAACACCCAAACTGATAGTTCCGGCTTAGTTACGTTATTTCTGCAGGGTTGGTGTGCGTCAACTCTTACCTGTATGCCATCGGAGGCTACGACGGACACCACCCGCTGGCCACCGTGGAACGCTACAACATAGCCAGGAACATGTGGGAGCCCAAGGCGGCCATGCAGAGCTGCAGGAGCGCACACAGCGTGGCTGTGCACCAGGGGCGCATCTTTGTGCTCGGTCAGTCACAAAATCACTTTCAACTTACTACTTTCAAAAAAGCTTTCAGGGAAAAGTGCGCTTTTTTGGGGGGTGGGGGGTTTGCCTATCATCCACAAAGATAAGAGTATGAAAGAAGATTACAGAAAAGAGTATGAAAGAATGTTTGCTTTTTTTCTCTTTTTTTGTGACTCTTTTTTTTTTATTTAAACAAAATATATATACATATTTTTATAACAGCAAAAATTGGAAAAACGAGCAGTAATTTTGCAGCAATAAAGGTAAAATAAAAGAAGAATAAAGTCATAATATTAAGAGGAAAAAATAGCATATAATGACATATTGTATAATTCTATGGAACAGTTAATTGCTTAAGTGTGCTTTTATCCACTCCTGTATTGGCCACAAGATGCCAGGTGGAATACATGGTGGTCGTACATGTATTTTGGGAATAATTTTAGGAATAATAACAATCATGTTGTGGGCGTCCACCATGTGTCCTTCCAGGAGGCTTCAACCAGCACGACTTCCTGTCTAGCGTGGAGTGTTACTGCCCCGAAAAGAACGAATGGATGTATGTGACGGAAATGTCGATTGGGCGCAGCGGCATGGGCGTGGCTGTCACCATGGAGCCCTGTCCCGGCAGCCTTCCGGACCAAGAAGAAGAAGACGATGACGAGCAGGACGCCACGAACTGATGAAGGACGAACGCACGGAGGCTCCTTTTGGCGGTGTATGGAAGAGAAACATGGTGGCCCTCTTTAATGTAGAATATCACAGGCGGACTTTGGCATGGAAAAGGACACCAAAGACTTTTACTCAGCGGTGGAAACCAAGGTGCTACAATTACCACAAACCCATACTATTTACTATTTAATTCATTTTGAAAAACATTGTCTTATTGCATTTCTACCTCTCTAGCTTCCCCCGCCCCGAGACATGCACCCTCTAAAGCACTTTCTTTATGCCCTTACCGTGCTGTGCCAGCATACTTTTCATATTTACCTTATATCCCCGGTCTTACTTTGAGACATTAAGAAATATCAACACAAATGTTCATTGTTTTTTCTAAAATGAATTTATTATTTTTTAATCTATCCAAATAAATTATTATTGAATTGAAAAAATATATAATTATTCAATAAAATAGTAGCCCTGATTGTATTAGACCAGGGGTGTGCAGTCTGGAACATATTCTACAAATACTGTTAAACAAGAAAATGGGAAATAAAACACCAGTAATTCTACAAGAACAACATTAAAACCTTCAGAGAATTATTACAAAAATGTTGTAATAGGGAACAAAAAAGCAACACTATACTTACTTAAGATTATTACCAGCCTTAAAGAATTAAAATGAATTTGCAATTTAAAGAAAAAAAACATTTTGAAAAGTTGTAATGTTATGACAAACAAAGACAAAATGTGAGAAAATTAGGTTGTGAAAAATATAATAAAACATAAACAATTATATTGCAACAGTCAAGTCATAACATTATGAGTAAGGAACATGTTTGTCAAATTAAAAACTACAAAAATGGGCCCCCCCAAAAGAACGAGCCAAAAAAAAGTGCAACAAAAAGTAGATTTTTCACCTGTACCATAATATGACAGGCAGGCTGTTTTTTCTTGAAATGTATTGAAATGGCCCATCCAGCTTTCATATGTCTGCATGTGGCCATCATGGAAGACGTTTGGACACCCCTGTATTCGACCGTTTCCTTTGTGTGCTGCTTCTGAAGTTTACATGATGAAATGATTCATTCCTAATTGGTCAAACTTCAGTCACTAAATTGATTTGTTGTTTTTGTTGATGAATGCGTATCTTGTCGTCTGAAATGTCACCAAGTGATAAAAGACTAAGATGAATATATTAATGCTGATGGAAAATACATATTCAATTTTTTTACTTTATATAACTGGATTTAATTGTATAATATAAGTATTTTAATGAACTTTTACAGTCTTTTCCCTCATTTCCACCTGAAAGCTACCTATGTAACAATAACTTTTTATAATGCATCAATCAATGAGGGCTTAACGGTAGCTGTGTAATAGCACCCAACCACCACTAGGTGGTGCAAGACGTCCAAAAACTGCATTTTCAGTTTCTACTAGAGCATCCTTGCAGCACAACTCCTTAATGTTGACATGAAGGAAGTCATTTAAGAAGGGTGGGAGTGTGTTGACATTGAGACAGTAAATCCATACTTAGAATAATAATTAGGCCTTTGCTAACATGTTGATGTGACAGTGTTAGTCTTCAAGAGGACCTGAGCTCCTCGAGGCCTCACTTGGCTGTTTATGGTCTGTTATTGTGTGATTGTAGCCAAATGTTTGACAAATGCTGGACAAACACAAAGAGCGCTCAGATCCGTCCTTATTGACGCAGAAACCTGTTGAGCAAAGAGCAGATTGGCGTCACCGTGATGCGTTCAGGCTCCAGCAAGTGAGATGCATGACTCACTATTTCTTTGGCGATTTGAGTGACGCAATTACCTCAGAGGTCCCTTTTTTGAAAATCTCTTGTCACATACACATATCGTGGTGCGTGTTCTTGCAGATATTGGACCATCCGCTCCCTGATATGAGTTTGTTATGCTACTACAGGGGGAGGAGGAACACAAAAAGATGCAAAAGGAAGCGTTTGCATGCATAGGGATGTGACTAAGTGCAATTGAGATAGAAATTTTCTGTTCAAGAGTCAAGCGGTGGACACCATTCAACTTTGAGTTGTCCAAATAGTGCAGGTCAAAATAGAAATTAACCGCTATTGTTAGTAAAATGTAAACACAATAAATCATAACTTTATACTGATGAGTTACGCCATATGCAAGCTGGTAACACTTTGCAATAAGGTACACAAAGTAACAGTAGTTATTGAGGAACGAACCTACTAACTACTATACACGTTTAGTTCCTCAGGAACTACTGTATTTTTGTGTACGTCATAGTAGAGTGAGACTATGGCTATATGAACAGCAAACCTACCAAAAGAAAGATTAGACTTCCATCTTTCATGAGGAAAAAAAATTGTTTCCGGCTTTTTTTGTTCTTTAGAAATCAGCAGTAGAACATAAGCAGGTTTCAGGAAAATATCAGTTCCTGACTAAAATGAGAGAAAACACAAAAAGGGTTGCTTTACATCAAGAATAGTTTATTTACAAACCATAAACTATTGATAGTTTTCACGATTGTAATTGTTTTCATGTTGCGTAACTTCCTCCACTTCCTGTCATTTATGTTTTTTTGCACTTTTGCCACATTGAGGCCATTTTTCTGGCTTAAAAAAGCTCCAAGAGTGACATCCATTAGGCAACTTTTTTTTTTTCTCCGGCAAAAAATTGTAAAAGACGTATAAATACATTTTTGGCATTGAATGAGTTAACTTGGAAGAATCTGCTTATCCGCAAAAAAAAGTCAAAGAAAAAGTACAAGTTAATACTCGAGGCCGTCATGCATGACAGCGGTTCGAAAGGTTTTGTGTGACTTTTAGAGGCGTATTTTTCCACTGAAAATGTCATGAAAACGTCAAAATTGAGAATGCGTTTCATATCCTGTTCTGTGGTTATCATCACAGATTTTACTTTTTCGCGTCCCATTAAAACGCACCCCCAAAAAGAAGCACAACACATTTCCAGTTAGTCTGATATCATCTGATATTTGTCGTTTAGGTTCCAGTTCCTGTTCTATGGTTGTCATCACATTTTTGTCTTTGTCAACCATCTGTGGTGGTATCACAGAAAAATACCAAATAGCGGCCGACATGCACGTCCAGTCGTGTGGGGTTCAGCCTTCCGACGCTCACTGAGATTTGCTGACATCTTGCGTGGTCATATTTTTGAGGCATATTTGCCTTGCTTATTGTTATCAGCACACAGGAAATTGAGCCTCTGTAGGCTATAAAGAGCGGGGAGGGGGGCTTTAACGCCAGTGTGTGTGCGTGCGAGTGTGTGTGTGTGACCTTGGGAAGTGATGACCTCATCAACATCCCAGCCTTGCAAAGCTAATCTGTTACATTCTGAAGGATGCTACCCTGCGATGGAGCTACCCATGAAGGTGACATTGCTGGCGCAGAGCGAGCGCCTTTGGCGTGGAAACACGTACCACCCCAACCCCACCACCCCCACCCGCCCCTCAACAGAATCACATATTTAAATGAGCGTGACGTGACACGCACTACCATTTTAATTATTTTAATCCCGAGTCAAAGGTCACATGCTTTGGAATATACAGCCTCTTTCACACAGAGAACCTGTTAAATTGTTGCGTGGAATGTGTGGCATCTATCCACCTGTTCCTTTTATACAGAACCCTGTACTGTGTGCACTTTCAATTACATCAGTGTAGGGTGTGATGTAAGAAATACTTTTGGGAAAAGAAGGAAAATTGCCAGTTCAACTTGCATCAATTGGCGTCCATGCTGTTTACACTGAAAATTGCCAGGTCAACATCGTCACATTAATAAACAAGAGTACCATGAAAGAAATTGATGATTTCAAACACAGTGTAAAAGGTGCTATTACAAACGACTGTGGAAAATTGCCAGGCCGGCTTTGTCCTTGTGTTCTGCATTGCTGGCGTTTTATACAGAACACCAAACGAGGGAATCTAAATTTACAGGCATTTACAGGTAATGTACTTTTTTTGAACATCTTGAAGGTGGAATATTGCCGGGTGACTTTTCTCACCCATTTCATATCAGTGCTGTTTATACAAAACAACAATATGAAAAAACGCCGGCTTTTACATACAATGTAAAAGGGTATGGTGGAAAATTACCAGGTGGACTTTGGCCCATTCATTCATTTTCTACCGCTTTTTCCTCACAAGGGTCGCGGGGGTGCTGGAGCCTATCCCAGCTGTCTTTGGATGAGAGGCGGGGTACACCCAGGACTAGTGGCCAGCCAATCACAGGGCACATATAGACAAACAACCATTCACACTCACATTCATACCTATGGACAATTTGGAGTGGCCAATTAACCTAGCATGTTTTTGGAATGTGGGAGGAAACCGGAGTACCCGGAGAAAACCCACGCATGCATGGGGAGAACATGCAAACTCCACACAGAGATGGCCGAGGGTGGAATTGAACCCTGGTCTCCTAGCTATGAGGTCTGCGCTCTAACCACTAGACCGCCGTGCCGCCCGACTTTGGCCCATTTTATTTAAAAAAACAGTGAGGAGATTTCAACTGCTGAAAGTGAGATATTTGCAGGAGGGACTTGGTCACATTTATACAGGCGAGTGTAATGGTAAAATGCAGCTTTTATCAGGCAGTCCAAGCAGCAGGTAATACCTCTCAAGGTGAAAAATTGCCGGAACGACTTAATTCTCCCATTTATACAGCAAACAAAAATGTTTTTAAAAGATGTGTGAAAGGGTCTATGACCAATGGCCAAATGTACCTTTCATTCTGTGTTGGTATCGTTGATACGGAACAACAACACGGAAGAATGCCACACAGGTTGTCTGTAAAAGTGGAAAATTGCCAGGTCAAATTGGTTGCATTTATACATAACAGTGAGAAGGCCAGCTTTTACAGGCAGCATGATCAGGAGTTACTACCTCTGAGGGTAGAATATTGCTTTTTAGAATATGTGTAAAGTGGGTTACTATCTGTAATGGTGGGAAATTGGCGGGTTGGCCCCATTTCCTGTCTGCATCTTGTATACTGTACATTGCGGCATTATGTTCAAAAAGCAGAAAATTCAACTCTGCTTTCCTATTCCATTTTGGTGCCGCTTATACAGAACAGCAACACTGTGTAAAAGGGCAGGAAATTGTCATCTTTTCAATACAGTGCAAAATGGGCTACTACCCCAAAAGGTGAAAAAAATTAAATTATAGAAATCAGCAACATGTGAGAAAAAAGTATAAAATACTACCATTTGTCGGCTATGTAGTAAAAGCACGGACTACTTGCCAAAGCACAAAACTACCAGGTCGATCTGTTCCATTCAGAAGGTGGAACACTGCCTGGTCACTTTTACCCCACATTTTGTGCTGGTGCTGTTTCTATACATAGAACCCCAATATGGAAAAATGTCAGCTTATATAGCATAAAAGGGGATACTTATTCCAACGGTGGAAAATTGCCGAGTTTATTTAGCATTTTACTCTGCTTGGATGTTGTTTATAAAGAACAGCGACATGGAAAAATTATGGCTTTTACAGTCAGAAGGTGGAAAAATGCCTTGTCAGCTTTATCCCCTCGTTTGGCACCTGTGCTGTTTACACAGAACAGCAGTATGAGAAAAATGCCTGCTTTTTGAGGCTTAATGACTTTCTCATACATTATGACAGTCTTTAATGCAGTAAATGTTGCACTACTACCTCAGATTGGGATACTGCTTGCTCTTTGGTGCCTTTTATACAGAACCACCAATATGGGAAAATACCAGCTTTTGGAGTGTAAAAGCAGATACTGCTTCCAATGGTGGAAAATTGCCAGGTCTAGTCTGCCTTTCATTCTGCATCATTGGTTTTTATACAGAACAGCAAGATAGTCCTCCTCTTCTACGTCTGTGCAGTTTACGCAGAACAGCAACATGGGGGAAATACCTGCTTTTAAAGGCTTAATCACGTTCAGTACATTTCCACTATTACGTCAGATGGTGGAATACTGCCTGGTGGAGTTTGTCATCACCTTTCATGTTGGTGCCGTTTACACAGAATTGACAATATGGGAAAATGTTTGACTTTTACATCGTAAAAGGGAATACTGCATCCAATGGTGGAAAATTGCTGGGTCTCATTATACAGAAAAATACTGGGTTTTACAGCAAGAAGGGGGAAAATTGCCTCGTCAAATTCATTCCCCCTGTCTGGGTCTGCTATTTCATAAAGAACAATGAGTAACACGGGGGAAATGCACTAAATGTTGCACCACTACCTCAGATGGTGGAATACTGCCTGGACAAATTTGTCCCCATATTTTGTTGATGCATTTATACAGAACTGCCATAATGTCAAAAGGTTGGCTTTTGACAGAATAAAAGGGGATGTGGTGCTGCTCACGATGGTGGAAAATAGCCAGGTCCAGTCATCCTGCCATTCTGTTTACGGTGACATGGAAAAATGCCGGCTTTTACAGCCAGAAGGTGCAATATTGCCTGATCAAATTCATCCCCCCTTTCTGCGTCTGTGCTATTTATGCAGAACAGCGAGCGACACAAAGAAATGCAGGAAAAATGCCTGCTTTTAGGGGCTAATGCATGACTTACAGCACATTCCCTGACTTCAATGCAGTGCATGTTGCACTTTAGTGTACTTGATAGTAAACTGGAGGTGCTGACCAAGCAACCAGCAACCAATAACTGCTGATCAAGGTAGCAGCCACTGTTTTGATGCCACTACTCTTGTTCACAACGACGTCTTGCTACTTCCTGCTTTGCTAGCATGACCTTATAGGGGCGTTTTGGTTGTTTTCCACATGTGATGGAGCATTGCCGCCTTGTTGTGTGCATGCAAGCACTGCGGCCGTCAGCTCCGTGTGTTCACTTCTTGCACTGTGTGTTCCTCCTCTCAGCATTGAGCAAAGCATGGAGTGCACTGTTTCAAGCTCCCCTCTCGCTGAATTGATTCTACTATGGGGCTGCTGGAAACACAGCCAGGAAACGAGGGGCCTTCGCCTGTAGAATTATGTTTATTTGAGCGTATTAAACGCTTTTAACCAGCTCGTAGCTGATTCATTTGGGGTTTTAATGTCGACAAAGCGTGTCTAAAGTCGGCTAAACTGACGCAAGGGCGCACGGAACCCGGAAACAGGAAGACGCAAGAGGAGGTACACCCCCGTGTACCGCAAAATGGTACGTTCCACAATTTATTCCAGGGAAAGACTGACAGTTTTTTGGGTCATGAAGCAGCTGTTGAAGTCAGTAGCCTGCCCTCCCTCCGTCAGAATAAGGAATTAGTACATTTCAAATTAGATAACGACAAAACGTTAGGACGGGAGGAGGGGAAAAATGATAATAATTTTCTGCAATGTTATTTAGATTAGATTATTGTTTTTTTTTGTTGCTTTGCATGTTTTGTTTTTTTTTGCAGTTTGCGTGAGTGAAGAAGTGGGGCAAATTCCTTGTGAAATTCTTGTGATATTTTCAGAGGAGAACTTGTATGTCGCACACATGCATGAACACACACTTGTGTTAATAGCCCAGCTGAACAATAGTTGTGTGACTTTTGACCCCATAACACTGCTGCTAATTCACCAGCGTGCTACCGTGGACAGTCACATGGTGGCTATACATCGCCGGTCTAAATGTGTATATTTGTGACCATGACAAGGAGGCGGCGAGGTCAAGCCCCATTTGGAAACGGCAGCAGAGGTCCTCTGCTTTTAAGTGGATTAAAAAGTCCAGGACAATCCCCAAGGCCGGCATTGGACAGACTGGGTGTAGTTTAGATGAGGGACTTAAGACTGATTATCTCTCACGCTGCTTTTGTTTTTGCAGGCCTGCTACTGTCGCACATAAGGCTGACACGCTGTGCTGTAGAAAATGTGAAAAGATTCCTCTTCTACCTCGTGTTTATGTTTAGTCTGTGCATACTTTGTAACATGTGTCAGCGCTGCAACAATATGTCACCACTCAACCATGTGACCTATGCCTTGCCTTTATGTGCCTCCTTTATTATATTGCAACCCAAAATGGATCCAATTGCATTTTTTTACACAAATGCTGCATTGTGACAAAGTGAAAGTTGATTCTTTTTTTTTTTATATCTGAATTAGGGGCGGAAAATTTTCCCGTTGAATTTGGCCTCTCATTGTGTCGGTGCTGTTTATGCGGAACAGCGACGCAGAAGAAACGTAGGAAAATGTCTACCGTTGGTGAAAAATGACCAGCTTGATTTTGTCCGTCTGTGTTGGTGCCTTTTAAACAGAACAGCAGCAGAGTAAAGTGTTTTTTTATGCTGTGGGAAAAGCTACTCCCTCGGTTATCATGGTGAATTGGTTCCAGACAGGACTGTATAAAATAATACAAGTACATTTTTTGGGGGGGGTACTTTAAAAAAGTTTTAAAAATACATGTTTAATTTTTATGTACTTTAATTATTATTATTAACAATATATTACAAATTTTAACACATATATAATCCGTATTTAATTTTTGCGGAGTAGGATTCCTTCTTTTAAATAGAATATTTTTGTAGTTAAACCAAGAAAACCTGTTTAAAAACATTTTTATAGATAGACTTCCTTTATTGTCATTGCGCAATAACACAGCAGTGAAATTGCCAACGGAATGTTGTTGCCTGGCTCCCGTATAATAATAATAATAATAATAACAATGTGGATATTCAGATATTTAAAAAAAGAATCAATTTTCACATTGTCACAATGCAACATTTTGTGTGAAAAATTTTGGTTTGCAATATAATAAATAACAATATTTAAAACATTAGAGCCCTCCAGACATGAAATAACACCCCTATAGTCGCCTTTACATTCCTCTTACTCCTCATATGGTAGACATTATAAGAGAAAATAAGACTTGTGCTTATGTATGTTGCTGTAAATGTGCTCCAATGCAAAGGGAACACCCCCCACCCCCCCACACCATTGTGCCTGGTACGGAGCTGGTTATCAGAGCTTTGGTTTTCCATTGTCATGGTTCAACTCTGGTTCCTAAAGCTAGCTGGTCCAAGCAAATAGTTAATGAGGTGGTAAGGTGGTAACCTCCAAAAAGTCAGCCATCTTTATTACATTGCATTGTCACCAGGATACCTCCAATGCGGATGAGCCCCCGCACGAGGAGACCACACTAAAGAACTCAATATTAGCATGCGATTTGTAAACAAAACAAAACAGGAAAAAGTAACCTTACCACTTCTTGGCCTGTGACCGCTGCTGACGTCGAAGAAGCTGGTACTGAAAACGCTGTTGGTGGATTATACACAGTAATAGCATAGCCGACAGCTGCAACATTTCCATGTACAAGTCTGACATTGTTGCTGCTGTTGTTGAAGAGTATGGTGGGCTTTGTGCGCTAATTTCCTGTTGTTTCCTGACCGGAGGCATAACCCCTGTGACGTATAATGACACAGCTCTCTATGACAATGGAAAATGAAACACCAACGCTAAAGTTTGCACCAGTGGAAAAGGAGTTCAAGTCACTTTGGGGGTTTAGAATTGAGTTTTAGTTTGGCAATTGTTATGGTCGCAACAGCAACCGCTGTTTCCTCAGTGAGTCCCGGCCATTTTTCAAAAGCTGTCCTGTTTTTTCGAGGCACACAGAATATTGTGTGGTTGGACTATATAGAGCTAGGAGACCAGGGTTCAATTCCACCCTCGGCTATCTCTGTGTGGAGTTTGCATGTTCTCCCCGTGCATACGTGGGTTTTCTCCGGGTACTCCGGTTTCCTCCCACATTCCAAAAACATGCTAGGTTAATTGGCCACTCCAAATTGTCCATAGGTATGAATGTGAGTGTGAATGGTTGTTTGTCTATATGTGCCCTGTGATTGGCTGGCCACCAGTCCAGGGTGTACCCCGCCTCTCGCCCGAAGACAGCTGGGATAGGTTCCAGCACCCCCCGCGACCCTCGTGAGGAAAAGCGGTAGAAAATGAATGAATGAATGAATGAATGGACTATATAGACCTATACTATGTTATATAGACATATACTATGTTATATAGACATATACTATGTTATATAGACATATACTATGTTATATAGACATATACTATGTTATATACGTAGACATATACTATGTTATATAGACATATACTATGTTATATAGACATATACTATGTTATATAGACATATACTATGTTATATAGACATATACTATGTTATATACGTAGACATATACTATGTTATATACGTAGACATATACTATGTTATATACGTAGACATATACTATGTTATATAGACATATACTATGTTATATACATAGACATATACTATGTTATATAGACATATACTATGTTATATACGTAGACATATACTATGTTATATAGACATATACTATGTTATATAGACATATACTATGTTATATACGTAGACATATACTATGTTATATAGACATATACTATGTTATATACGTAGACATATACTATGTTATATAGACATATACTATGTTATATACGTAGACATATACTATGTTATATAGACATATACTATGTTATATAGACATATACTATGTTATATACGTAGACATATACTATGTTATATAGACATATACTATGTTATATACGTAGACATATACTATGTTATATAGACATATACTATGTTATATAGACATATACTATGTTATATACGTAGACATATACTATGTTATATAGACATATACTATGTTATATACGTAGACATATACTATGTTATATAGACATATACTATGTTATATACGTAGACATATACTATGTTATATAGACATATACTATGTTATATACGTAGACATATACTATGTTATATAGACATATACTATGTTATATAGACATATACTATGTTATATACGTAGACATATACTATGTTATATAGACATATACTATGTTATATACGTAGACATATACTATGTTATATACGTAGACATATACTATGTTATATAGACATATACTATGTTATATAGACATATACTATGTTATATACGTAGACATATACTATGTTATATAGACATATACTATGTTATATAGACATATACTATGTTATATACGTAGACATATACTATGTTATATAGACATATACTATGTTATATACGTAGACATATACTATGTTATATACGTAGACATATACTATGTTATATAGACATATACTATGTTATATACGTAGACATATACTATGTTATATAGACATATACTATGTTATATACGTAGACATATACTATGTTATATAGACATATACTATGTTGCAACAGAACATCCAACATTTTCTCACCTGTGCCTTTTATACAGAACCCTGTGATATGTGGTACGCTTTCACACAGCGACATAGTTCTGTGTACAAGCCACAGGCACATGGATGAATGTGGGCTGTATGGTTACGGGTTTTCTGCGTGAAAGGCTCATGTCCGTGCTGTTTATAGGTAACAGCGTCACAGGCAGAAAAAATGTCAGATTTACGTGGGAAAAGGACTTCAGTATCCACTCGTGCCTTCAGTACTCGGAAATAGTCCACTGACACAATTCTGAGAATGCATTTTTCCTTGAATCCTTTAATGGTTTTCCCCCTTTGCAGGCTATGGCATCACTTTTGTCAGACACTCACGTATGAAAGGCTGCTTGCAAAAACACTGAATTCTTCTATGGAGTTCAACAGAGGTGTGTGCGTGTAAAGGTTGCTGACTGTCCCCCCCCCCTCGCTTCCCGGCCCCCCCAGGACCTAAATACAGGGCGTCCCGGCTTGGCCTCTCCACACTGGGCCCCTCGACTTGCTTCTCCCTGTAAAATTCTCTGCTTTCATTCTTTTTTACACAAACGCATGCTGGCCTTTTTCTATGGCAGAGCGGCCAGGATGTCCCCACGAGGGACCAGTGTCCCCACAATAAAAGGTGGGATGGCAGGGGTGGTGCCATACAAGCTTAGAAAGACAAGACGACATGCACGTGAACATACTAGCTTTGTTTCAGGCAAAATGCCCCCCCCCCACCCCCAAAAAAACCATGTGTCCCCACAGTAAAGGTGTGGTGCCTCACTAAGGTGGACAAGAACAGAGACCTCCCATCATTTTGCTCGTGTTCATATCTTCCTCCGAGCCCCCCCCCACAACCACCACCACTACCGCTTGCTATGGTTCCCTCCCTTCCCCCCTCTCCACCTTCCATCCCCCCACCCACCTCCATCCTCCTCACACACACACAGGCTGGTGCTTGACCTCCCGTAGGAGTTGTTCTTAACTTGCTGACTGAGGCGCACCCTCCGTATGTGTGTGTGTGTGTGTGGGGGGGGGGGGGGTGTCAATGTACCCCTATGTGGAGGGGCGGGGGGGCTAACATGTTTCTGTGTGCTGACTCCACACATGATCCCCATTAGAGGCTGGCGGGAGACACACACATTTTTATGTTCTCTCTCTCACACACACACACACACACACACACGCATATATATGAACACACAAATACACACACTGAGTGGGCGGTGGGTGGTCGGTTGATCTCTGCCCCCCCCCCCCCCCTTTACTACCAACATGAAGCTACTTTTTGTAAAAGGATTTTAAAATTTAAACATGTTTTTTGTCCAGTGACATGAAAGGGGCGGGGCCATATCACCATCATGTAACCCAGGTAACCAGAAGTGCCCGAAAACATATACGTAGATGTGTGGGGGGGCTCACCCCCAACCCCTAAAAAAATGTTCTCTTCATCCCTATAAAAAGTTTTTTTTTTTAATTTTGATATGGAACAAATTATTTCTACATTATTACCTCTGGGAAAAATGCTCCTGTATGATTTTCACAATTCAACCGTAGCCCCTTGTAGACTGCAGCATGTTCCCGCCTTTTTTCTATGCTATTGTTCTGTTTAAACGGCACCGACACATTATGGGAGGACAAAGCCACAGCCCCTTTTGCACTTTGTCAATTTTTTGCTGTTTTGTAAATGACATCGATGCTAAAGAGAACCTGGCTATTTTCCACCTTTTGAGGTGAGCACTGACATGGAATGGGGGAACAAAGTGAACCTGGCAACAGACCCAGTCGTCCCTTTTGTACTGCGTATATCAACCAGCATTTCCCCACTTTTTCTATGTTAATGATTCAAATAAATGGTCAAACAAACTGGTCAAAGATGAGGGAAGAAATTGACACCTTCGGAAGTAAGTAGCCCCTTTCAAACAGCCTGCAAAAGAATGACATTTTCTGTGTTGCGGTTCTAAAAAAACAAGGAAAGGAAGTTGCCCATTTTTTCACCTTCACACTGCTTATAAGATCTGGCATTTTCTCCCATTTTTGTTGCTGTTCTGTATGTAAGGCACCAACACAGAGTCAAGGGATGAAGCGGAAAAGGCAATTTTCCACTTTTCAGATGTGTAGTTGCCCCTTTCAACAGCAGTGACACAAAATTAAGGGACAATGACGATCTGGCAATTTTTCACCTTCAGAAGTAATCGCCCCTTTCATACTACCTGTAAAATCTGATTTTTTTTTTGGCATTTTGTGTTGTGGTTCTGTATAACAGGCACCAACACAGATTCAAAAGATGAAGTGGTCGAGGTAATTTTCCACCTTTCAGATGTGTAGTAGCCCCTTTCAACAGTAGTCACACAAAATGAAGGGACAAAGAGGATCCAAAAATTTTTCACCTTCAAAAGTAGCAGCCCCTTTCGTAGTGCTTATAAAATCTGGCATTTTCCTGCCTTTTTTTGTTGTGGTTCTGTATAACAGGCACCAACACAGATTCAAATGATGAAGTGGATGAGGCAATTTTCCACCTTTCATATGTGTAGTAGCCCCCTTTCAACTGTGAAAATGAAGACGACCCGGCAATTTCCCACCTTCAGAAGTAGC
The DNA here is from genome assembly GCF_037039965.1 of Doryrhamphus excisus. NCBI lineage: Eukaryota > Metazoa > Chordata > Actinopteri > Syngnathiformes > Syngnathidae > Doryrhamphus > Doryrhamphus excisus. The sequence goes on from NC_136370.1 coordinate 4,663,132, forward strand.
AGCACCTGTTTTTCCCCCACACTGCCTGTAAAATTTGACATTTTTTGCCTTTTTTGTTGCTGTTCTGTATAAAAGGCACCAACACAGAGTCAAACGATGAAGTGGATGAGGCAATTTTGCATCTTTCAGATGTGTAAAATGGAGGGATTAAGATGACCCGGCAATTTGCCACCATCAGGAGTCCCTTTCACACTGCATATTACAACCGATATTTTCCCACTTTTTCCTCATGCCACCATCGCATGTTACTATATTGTTGGGTCAGACACACAAGCAACAGGCTTTTGTTGCAGGTTTGAATGATCTGAAGCACAATAATCCCTAATAATCCCTTGAGGGCGGTTGGTTCGATCCTCGCTCCTTCCACCCAATCACTGTCATTGTGTCCCGAGGCAACACACTTTGCCCATCTTGCCTCCAGTGCTGTGCCCTTTGGTGTACGTACCAAAAGAAAGATCAGACTTTCATCAAAAAGAAATATACAACCCTTTTCTGTTCTTTAGTAATCGGCCATAGGTCATAGGTCAATTTCAGCAAAATATCAGACATCAACAAAAAAGGGGGGTTGGGGCAGGCTTTTTGTGAAAAGATACATTTCTACATTTATTTCTATGGGAGCGATGCATGCCAAGCTCTTATAAAATGGCCGTTTTTTCGGCTTAAAACGGCACCAAACATGATCTCTTCTATTGTGGAGTTGCATCACCTCCTCTTTGGGCCTCTCTCGCAAAAAAACGTGAAAGACGTACAAATACAACTTAGGTAGTGAATGAGTTCATAATAATAATAATGCATTAGATTTTGTGGCACTTTTCAAGGCACCCAATATGCATTCACTCCTCAGGTGGTAAACTACATCCGTAACCACAGCTGCACTGGGGTAGTTTGAAGGAAAATTATAATAATATACATACATACAAATACATAATAATACATAAAAACAAACATTTTCACTTTGTTTTGTGAGTAAAATGGAACAACATCCTGGAAATTATTTCATTTGGAATTGGACAAAAAACAAACAGTCCAGAAAAAAACAACAACAAAAATATTTAAAATGTATTTATTTATCCCATTCTAGCATAATACTTCAATAATAATTACATTTTGTATTATATCAGGTTATTTTGAAATTGAAAGAAATAACTATGTAAAATAAGTAATAAATGATAATAATAAGAATAAATAAATACAATAAATAATTTTTAATTAATTAATATGAATATTCTCATTCATATTAGCTGTCAAACTTTTTAAATTTACATTTTATTCATATTTAATTTTATATTACTATGGCCAAATATATATGAACTATTTGTATATTATATTATTTTAATAGTAAAAGGTTTACTTGAGAAAAAAGTAGTAAATACATTATAATAAAATAGTGAATAATTATGCAAATTAGCTGCCAAACTTTAATGAAAGATTTATATTAATATGACCAAATATTAATTACTTATTTTGTATTAGATTATTTTTATATTAAAATAAACAAATAAGTACATAAATAATTACAATACTAATAATAAATAATCATCAATAAAATAAATGTATTCTAGTAATATTACCAAATATATGTTAACTATCAATGTATCATATTATTTTAATATTAAAGTACATAAATTAGGAAATAAATATTATAATACTGATAATAAATAATGATAAATAAATATTTATGCTGCCAAAAAAGAAACACTTTTATTAATATGACCAAATGTGTATTTTTGCATTATATTATTTTAATATTACACAATATAATAAATACATACAAGTACATAAATAAGTAAATAATTATACTAATACTAATGATAAATAATCGTAAATAAAACAAATGTATTTATCTTATGCACATTAGTTAATAATACCAAATATTTGTTAATTATTCTTGTATTACATTATTTGAATAATAAATGAAATATACATATGTAAGTAAAATGAGCAATCCATCCATTTTCAATGTCGCTTATCCTCACTATCTTTAATCTATTAATTTCCAATTTGTTTATTATGGATTTATTTTCCTTCTTCCGGTCCGGGGAATTGTATTTATGTAGTCACCACGTTTTGCCAACAACCAAGTTATGCATTGAGGAATAAATGTAGAAACATGAAAGAAAGCATAATGTACTGTTCTCCATGTCAAAAGGTGACAAGACCAGCATCTGATATCGCTAGAGTAGTTGAGAGGCTAAAAAAGAAAACATCTGCAGACTGACTGAGCAGCCAATTATACCAGCACACGCTCACGTTTGTAGCTCAACACTAAAAGGAGGAGGAGGAGGAGGAGGAGGAGGAGGGGAAAGGAATCAAAAAGGTCTTGTAACTTTTTGCAAATGTCTCTGAGAGGACAGGCAGTCTGGATCCAATTTGACATCCAAGTCAACAGATGTTTCTGTCACGAGCTCTCAGGTCAAATGCAAAGAAAAGACGCTTTATGTTAAGAATTCTTCTAGGTTGGCACTTTGCAGAGTCCATACCAGATGGATGACTTATGTGCTTTTTGTGTTTAAAGGTGTCTTTCCACTCAGGACATTTTCATGCTCTAATGCCTGACTGCTGAAATGCTGTATTTTACACATACAGTACGCACATACGGTACATAGTTTACACAATTAAGGTGAAACAATTCACATGAACATTAATGAAGGTGACCTCAAACTGTGGCCATCACAGAACCTTTATTAACTGTAGGTTTAAATATGGCTATCAAATGATGACAATTTCCTTTGGAGTCAAATTAATCACAGCTTTCAAATTCATTTTCATGATTAAGCACAATTATTTATTATTATTATATATTATGTGAACAGAAAGATAAATGTCACATATGAAATGTATGTATCAACAGCTCCAAATGAACTGAACATTTCAATCAAACTTCAGTGGTGTGAAAAAGTGAGATTAATTGAGATCTGTTATTCTGGAAGAGCTTTGGGACTCCAGCAAAACACAGTGAGAGCCATTATTTACAAATGGCGAAAACATGGCACAGTGGTGAACCTTCCCAGGAGTGGCCAGCCGACCAGAATCACCCCAAGAGTGCAGAGAAGACTCATCCAAAAGGTCACAAAAGACCCCACAACAACATCCAAAGAAGTGCAGGCCTCACTTGCCTCAGTTAAGGTCAGTGTTCATGACTCCACCATAAGAAAGACACTGGGCAAAAACGGCCTGCATGGCAGAGTTCCAAGACCAAAACCACTGCTGAACAAAAAAACATCTTGATGATCCCCAAGACCTTTGGGGAAATACTCTGTGGTTTGATGAAACAAAAGTTGAACTTTTTTGAGGGTGTGAACATCATAGCAAATCATAGTAGTATAGTAAAATATGATGGTGGTAGTGTGATGGTCTGAGGCTGGAAGTCTTGCTGTGATAAATGGAAGCATGAATTCTGTTGTGGGCAGCACGGTGACCGGGTGGTTAGCATGCAGGCCACACAGCTTTGTTCGATTCCCTGCTCTGTGTGGAGTCTGCATGTTCTCCTTGTGCGTGCGTAGGTTTTGTCCGGGTACTCCGGTTTTTGCCCACATTCCGAAAACATGCTAGGTTAATTGGCGACTCCATATGTATGAATGTGCAGGGAAGGGAGCAAAGACTTTTTCACACCACCGTATATAAATGAGTGGTATCACACGTCACCACTTGATTTGACCTCCCAGATCTCCTTGTAACAGCGCACTGAATCCAAGACTTCTCTAGCATTCTTGATCTTCAATGGTGATCACTACAGTCGAGTAAATGGGACCATAAGAGCTTTTATGATGTTCATTTTCATGGCTTTCCTTTTCCTTGGCGTACTGTCGCCAAGTGTAAAAAGTAACTGTAGCTGTCACTAATTCTGGAGTGAGTCGTGTGTTTTTGCACCAAAATGACATTATTAATTACCGAGGACTACCTGTATTAGGATTAAATGCCCTGGCAGGCCAAATATGGCCCACACGGCCACAGGTTGGCCAACCCCCCCACCACGGTTGTTAAGCAACCATCCTAGTGTCACACATATTTCCATGCAGGTGAGAGTGTGTGTAATTGCATGCATGTGTCTGCGTCACGCATCGGACGGGCATCTGAATCTGTGGCACGTACATCCGAGGAGAAGCAGCGGCAGTAAGACAGACAGCAGGCAGTCAGCGGGGAGAGGAGAAGCGTGAGGTTGAGTGAAGATGTGGGGTGGGGGGTGGGAGGAGGTGGGGGGGTAGTGGTGGCTTAGAAGGAGTGGAGGAGAGAACAAATGAGGAGGAAGGAGAGACAGGCAGAGAGTAAGACACACAGAGATAGAGAAAGAGCGAGACGGACTCAGGAAAAGAGAAATAGGGGTTGTTTGGTTGGGGGGGGGGGGCTGGGGGGGGCATCAGCATACAGAGCCAGTAGCAACAGCAAAAGAAAATAGGGGAAGAGGAAAAACAATGATGGTTGAAAAGATTAAATTCCAGTAAGAGTCGCAACTCGGAGAAGGACACACTGATGCCGCTTTGGGGGTCGTGTCATCATAGTAAACCGCCCACCACTGAACCCCCCCCCCCCCCCCATTCTCAGTACAGTAGACGGCCGTTATTCACAGTGTTTACATTACAAAACACATCCACATAATGTGATATAGTACAAGGTGACTGTAATTATCGCTAATAACTGGCAGGAGGACTGGTCGCATTCATTAAATGAATTGCATGTGAACATGCAAACTCCATACAGAGATGCCCAAGCAGAGAATCGAACCCAGGTCTTCCCGATCTCCTGACTCTGTGGCCAAAATGCTAACCACTCGGCCACCGTTTATTATACTGTTTATCAGTTTATTTCTGCAAGGTGGCAGTTAGCTTTAATAACTGGTAGAAGGAGCGATTGCATTCATTCTTTGACATGTAAGTCACATGTAGTACATATCGGCCTACCTATACCTGAGTGTGTTTACCGTGGATTTTGACCTTTTGAGAACTATTTTGAGTCTTTCAGTTCATTCTATTGTACCAGGTGGTTATTAATAATAACTGGTGGGAGGAGAGATTGCGTTCATTTCATGACACGTTTACGTTGGGTAGCTGTGTGTGCCTGTGCATGAGCAAGCATGCGCTGGACTTTGACTGAATGGATTATTTTGAGTATTTGTATTTAGTATTTCTATTGTGTACGGTGGTGATTGTTAATAACTGGCGGGAGGAGAGATTCCATTCATTGACATGTAAGTGTGCACATATTCCTCTTCCTTAGTGCGTGTACTGTGGATATACTTTTGGGAACTATTTTGAGTCGTTCAATTCATTTTTATTGTGTCAGGTAGTTGTTATAAATAACTGGTGGGGGGAGAGATTGCATTCATTACATGACTGGTTTATGTTGTGCACCTGAGTGTTCCTGTGCATGGATTTTGACTCAATTGATTATTTTGAGTTGTTTCTGTGTATATCTATTGTAGAGTGTGGTTATCATTAATAATCGGCAGGAGGAGAGATTCCATTCATTGACATGTAAGTGTGCACATATTCCTCTTCCTTAGTGTGTGTACTGTGGATTTTGACTTTTGGGAACTATTTTGAGTCATTCAAATTCATTTTTATTGTGCCAGGTAGATGTTATGAATAACTGGTGGGGGGAGAGATTGCATTCATTACATGACTGGTTTATGTTGTGCACCTGGGTGTTCCTGTGCATGGATTTTGACTCAATTGATTATTTTGAGTTGTTTCTGTGTAGTTCTATTGTAGAATGTGGTTATCGTTAATAATCGGCAGGAGGAGAGATTGCGTTCATTATTCAACATGTAAGCACGCACATGCTCCTATAACTTAATGCATGTACTGTGGATTTCAACTTTTGGGGATTATGTCGAGTCTTTAAATTTATTTCGATGGTGCATGGTGGTTATGGTTAATAACTGGCAGGAGGAGAGATTGCATTATATGCATTATACGACAGGTTGATGCTGCTGATGTGCTTTTAAATAAACAAGCATACCACAGACTTTGACTTTGTGGATTATTTGGAGTTATTTTATTAATAACTGGAGGGAGGAGCAATCCTTGTAACTACATGCACTGCTCAATAAATTTGTCCAAATAGTTGATTTATATCAGTGATTTCATTTGAAAAGTGAAACTTTCAAACTATATATACAGTATATTCATTACACGCAAACATATATTAAAAAAATATTTAAAAAGTACTTATGACCAATAAGAAATGATTTTAGAAATGTTGGCAAAAGTATGAGCATGTACAGCACTCAGTACTTGGTTGGAGCTCCTTCTACCTGAATTACTGCAGCAATACAGCATTGTTTGGAGTCCATCAGTCTGAGGCACTCCTCTGATGTTTTGACAGCCTTCAGCTCTTCTTGGAATTTCCCCGTGTGGGACTAATAAAGGCATATCTTATCTTATCATACCCTCTACATTGTTGGGTCTGGCATGTGGCATTTTCCTCTTGGCTGTACCGCATGGCTAACCCATTCTATGGGGTTGAGGTCAGATGAGTTTGTTGGCCAGTAAAGGGCAGGGATGCCATGGTCCTTAAACCAGGTTGTGGTAGTTTAGGCATTGGGTACAGGTGCCAAGTTCTTTTGGAAAAGGAAATCTGCATAAAGTTGGTCAGCAGCGAAAGCATGAAGTGTTCTAAAACTTCCTGGTAAAAGGCTGCACTGTACTTGCAGTTGTACCTGAAAACACACAATGGACCAAAGCATACCCGACTGTGGAAAGTGATGTCATGGTTTGGGGTGCCATGTCATCTGCTGGTATCCCCGTACTTAATTGGCCAGCAAACTCGCCTGACCTGAACCCAATAGAAACTGTGTTGTATTGTCAAGAAGAAAATGACCCAACCAGACCCAACAGTGCAGAAGAGCTGAAGGCCACGATCAGAGCAGCCTGGGTTCTCATAACGCCCGACTGATCGACTCCATGCCACACGGTATTGCTGCAGTAATTCAGGGAGGAGCTCCGACCTCGTACTGTACATGTTCAATCTTTTCAGTTGGTCATAAGTAGGGATGTCCGATTGTGGCTTTGTTGCTGAAAACTGATATTGTCCAACTCTTAATTTCCGATATCAACCGATATGTGTAACTCATTTTTTAATATCGGTGTTCATGATGGGGATGAAAATCCCATATCACATTTTTGTGCCGATATCGGACATCCCTAGTCATAAGTAATATTCCAATATTCTAGGGTTGAATTTGGGATAGTTCTAATCATCACTATGAAACAAAATAAACATTTGAAATACATCTGTGTTCTTTCAGGAACTGGTCCTGAAATAAATCAACTTTTTGGTCATATTATATGACCATGAATAATCGTCCCATAAACAATACCATCATTTCTATCCATTCCCGAGGGCTGTACTTCTCCCATTGGCCACTAATGTGACAAAATACTTCAACAAGATAGCTGACGGAGCCCCGCAGTTTTCTTTAACTCACTTATTCTGCCTTGGTGAGTGCCATTCTACCTATGAAGCTTTCTATCGCAGAAAGGACACGCACCAGCAAATACAAATAGAAGATGTAGACATTGAAAGGGTGAACGAAAATGCATTTCTGGGGATCACAATAGATGAAAATATGAGCTGGAAACCTCATATTACAAATATACAACATAAGGTGGCCAGAAATATTTCAGTATTGAACAAAGCAAAATTTGTTCTCAATCAGAAATCACTCCACACTTTTTATTGCTCTCTGGTTCTACCATATCTTACTTATTGTGTGGAAATATGGGATAATAACTATAAAAGCAATCTTCACTCGCTAAATGTACCGCAAAAAAGGTCAGTAAGGATAATTCATAATGCCACCTACAGAGAACATACTAACTCCTTATTTCTAAAATCACAAATACTTCAACTTGCTGATATAGTTCATCTTCAAACAGCTAAAATAATGCATAAGGCTAAAAACAACCAATTAGCTAAAAATGTCATCCAATACTTCTCTACAAGAGAGGAGAAATATGATCTCAGGGAAGAAGTACATTTGAAACACTTCTATGCTAGGACTACGTTATGCTAGCCATAGCATTTCAGTATGTGGAATCAAACTATGGAATGGATTGAGTAAGGACCTCAAACAATGCACAACGATGAGCCAATTCAAGAAACAATACAAGCAGTTGATGTTTGCTAAATACAAGGATGAAGAGTCTTGAACCAGTCATGATGTGCTATATATATCACTATATTATGTACTAATACTATGTACTATGTACTATGGTACTCATTATGTCATTGTATGGTCATAGCTGTACGAGGTACATTATTAAAAAAAAAACCTTAAACTGTATTATGGAAAGCAGGAAGTGAACAAATGTAACAGTTACTGATTGTAAAAGTACCAGATGGAGGGGTAGGATTTAATAAGCTTTGCTTCTTCCTACTCCTTTTGGACATGTGGAACTGTGAACTGATTATGTGATGCATTCAATTGTAATCTGATGCATGTTCAAATGAAATAAAACCATTAGCATTAGCATTAGCATTAGCATTAGCATTACCATTACCATTACCATTACCATTACCATTACCATTACCATTACCATTACCATTACCATCACCATCGTTCGCACAGGAGTTTGTTTGCTTTAGTGTCGCACGAAGGTGAGTCCCAAGCTGGAGAAAGACAGTGACATGACAGTCGTAGCATTTTATCTTCTATTAGTCACCATGTGACATCGTGACCTCGAAATTGTGAACGTACGGCACATTCAAGAAGCTGAATTTTCTGAAACAATCACTTGAAATTTTGATTGGGTGGTCTTTTTTTTCCCGATGGTGTTTTTACCACAGACGGGAGCGCTGTGATTGCCGAGTGCTACAGACGCTCGCTCTTCGAAGCCAATGAGCTCTAATAGAGAAATTCCAACAAGACTACTGATTGGCAGGCAAAAGGAAGCCATTCAATTAGAAAAGAGTATGTGAATGGAAGCCTTGTGGAGTGATGAAAAATACAGGTTTGCCGTGATTGAGCTACAACCTGTTTGGAGATCGACAGTGTGTGTGCACGTGCACTCTCCCCAAACCCCGCCCGTGCGATAGCGGCTTCGTTAGGGTAATTACAGCTTTGCCATGTAAATAAGGCACTCGTAGAGGGGAGCGACACACCCACCCACTTTTCCAGCCCCAATTAACCTAACTCCCCTCGGAATTTACATAAGTTACCATCCACACACACACACCATTTTCCCAAGCATTTCAGTATTTCTTTGCATGCTTGAGAGTAGTCAGTGTACAACTTGTACAGCAGTATATTGACACAGCCATTATTGACTAAACAGCCAGCAACACAAGCAAATAGGAAGATAATGCTGCCTGCAGTCACGTATGGTGGTAGCGTCGTGGTCTGCTGCTGCACGAGTGTCACTGGAACCAGGGAGCTGTGGTTCACTGAGATAGAAACATGAATTCCTACGTGACCTGTGGCATTCTGGAGCAGAGCATCGCTTGGGGAACTGGTTATTAGGCACAATGCTGTCAATGTGGATATACTTTGGAGCAGTCGTTCTGAAAAGGTCTCACCGTGGGACCCACATTCTCCAGTCATTAAGTCCATCCATCCCTATGCTACTTGGGGCAAGAGGTGGAGACTGGTGGCCAGCCAATCACAGGGCACATATAGTCAAACAACCATTCACACTCACATTCATACCTATGGACAATTTGGAGTCGCCATTTAACCTTTCATTTTTAATTTCTATTTATTTTCAATATTTATCTAACTCATATATGTACACAAAAAACATTGTATTTTATTATTATTGACACTATTCTTTAAGTAATTTAAATTTATGTTATTATTTTTTACATTTATGTAAGTAATTTTATGAATCATTAATAATTCAATTTTTATTTTTCAAGGGAGTAGGCTCCAGCATAAGGACAGAAAATAGATGGATGGATTTATTGATAATTTTGTTTACACTTTTATTCAATCATTTTTATTTGTAAATTATTTATGATTATGTACAGTATTATTTAAGTCATCTTTATTTTTTATTGTTTTTTAGGCTTTTAATTCATTTTTGGTTTTATTTATTTAAAATTCATTTATTCATTTTTATGTAATCAATGTTAGTTTGATTTCTTTTATTATTATTTACACTTATTGAAGTCATGTTTATTTATTTGTATTGTTTCTAACACTTTTATTGATTTTATTTTTAGCCTTTTAAGTCTTGATTTGTTTACTTATTCCTTCATCTATTTAATGATGTATTTTAAAAATGTATTTGTATATATGTTTTGAATTGCCTGTCATCTGAGAGTAGTTCATGAAGGCATGTAGAGTAGAGTAGTATAGCAGTATATTGTCCACACGCAAGGCACTTTAACTCAGTGAACCACGGCTCCACAGTGCCGGCAGCACTCATAGACCATGACACTACCACCACTACGTTTGACTGTAGGCACAGTACCTTGCTACTCGCTCATGTAGACAATAATGAGCGTACGTTACATTTGTGTTGGTGTTAGCCATTGATGAAATCGAACAAAATGCAGCGGCTTGTCCACGCGGGTGTCTGAAGCAAAAGCAAAAGCACCACTCTCCTTCCCATCTGTGTGGACACCAGAGAAAGATGAGAAAGTGATGGTGCAGGTATCTCTTTAAGCTCCTGACCACAAACTCTATCACTGTCTCCCTTTCCCTAGCAGCACTATTGATCCGAGAACCCAGTGATCCTCAGGAACACGGCCTTCTTTCCTTCTGCGCACCAGCAGTATCACTTTGCTTCCTCTGCTTTATCAAACATGTAGCAGCTGATAAGCATGTTGGCCTTCTGTCGCCATCAGTCCTCAGCGCTCGTCATCTGTCCATCCAGACTTTAGGCTCAGCCGCGCACTTTGCCCCGAATTGCAGAATCACAATGATACACAATTTGTGGAAATGAATCCTGATTTGAAGTCATGCTGGACATCGGCACAGCACAGTGAACCACGAGTACCGTGATGATAAACATATTGGTAAAGTAATTACAGCTCAAATTGAACATTATTAATGCACAGGAGTACCTAATGTTGTCCTTGCACGTATTAAAATGAGTGTGATTCATTCAAAATATTACAAACTAAAATGTAAATAAATTATTCAAATGTAACTTCATACTACTACTAATAATAGTAATAATAATATTAATAAATTGTTTTTATACTTACTACTACTGCTGCTACTACTACTACTACTAGTAATAATAATAAAAATAATAAATACATATATCTGTGGTAGTAGTACTAGTGTTATTATTGTAATAAATTGCCTGTATTTTTATGTACCGTTACAAACAATACAAGTAAAAATAATGTATTTTAATTATGGATGATAATTATCGACCCGATATCAGCATAAAACTGCAATATCGGCTGATATCGGTGTCACATTTTTTCCTGATCATTCATTCATTCATTCATTCATTTTCTACCGCTTTTTCCTCACGAGGGTCGCTGGGGCGTGTTCATTCCACCACAGGAGATATGTCATGTTACATATATACATGTGTTACACATATTGGTATCGGCTGATATCGGCAATTGAGAGTTGGACAATATTGACATATATCAGTTCATATCAGATTTCGGCAAAAAAGCCAATATCATCGGACATGCCTAATTTGAATGCAAGTTGCATCTTCTTTGAAGAGTAGCACCATGCTAGCCTCAAAACAGCTGCCAACTTTAGAGCCTGAGAGCAAAGATTGTTCAACATCATGGTTTAGGTGCAGGATACAAAAGCTAGGTCAGATGGCAGATGGCAGAGAATTCTTGCCAACAGTGTTCAAGAATCGCCAAGGCTGGAGACTTCCTACATAAAAAATAAAAATAAAAATAAAAATGAAAATGAAAATGAAAATGAAAATGAAAATGAAAATGAAAATGAAAATGAAAATGAAAATAAAAATAAAAATAAAAATAAAAATAAAAATAAAAATAAAAATAAAAATAAAAATAAAAATGGTGGTGGGTGGCACGGCGAGCAAGTGGTTAGCGTGCAGACCTCACAGCTGGGAGACCAGGGTTCAATTCCACCCTCGGCCATCTCTGTGTGGAGTTTGCATGTTCTCCCCGTGCATGTGTGGGTTTTCTCCGGGTACTCCGGTTTCCTCCCACATTCCAAAAACATGCTAGGTTAACTGGCCACTCCAAATTGTCCATAGGTATGAATGTGAGTGTGAATGGTTGTTTGTCTACATGTGCCCTGTGATTGGCTGGCCACCAGTCCAGGGTGTACTCTGCCAAAGACAGCTGGGATAGGCTCCAGCACCCCGCGTGACTCTCGTGAGGAAAAAGCGGTAGAAAATGAATGAATAATAATAATAATAATAATAAAAATAATAAAAAAATAATAATAATGGTTATCATCATCATGTTGAAATGCTAAATGTCTTCAAAGCTTTTTCAAGGTTTTCAAAGTTGCAGTCTGAATACTGTATGTCAAATACTGTATGACACATACAGGATGATGATTACGATGATTTTAGAACAACATTTAGCTCTGAGCATGGAGTGACGCCACCCCAATTCACCCCCGCTCCCTCATCCCGATTCCTCCTCTGCTTCCTCCTCCTTCCCTGCCTGTCCCTCCGGTACCATCTCTCCATCTCCTTCCTCCTCTTTCACATCATCCTACTCTCCTCTGACCCACTTTCTTTTCCGCACTCACTTGTGCACTCACATGTTTCCCACTGTTCTTCTTCTCCTCTTTCATTTCTTGTCTTTTGCATGCCAGTCTTACTTTCCCGCATCCCTCACTCAACTGTTCCCCATCCTCCTCCTCCATCCCTCCTTCCAGTCCTCGGTGCGCTCTCCCCTCCCTCAGCCACAGCAGAGCCACTCAGGACAGACATTCATCAGCGGGTTGGGATGATAGATGCTGCTCCGCACAGCTTCAGCAGCCAGTTAGCCTGAGATGATGCCTCATGCATACAGATATCACCTGGCTCACAACACAACACACAATCATGGTGGCCAAACGTCACACGTGCAGTTGTGGTGTGCTTAAAATGAAGTACAGTTTGGGACCAGGTCCAAAAACTCAAACCAGAAACTTTAAATGAGCTTGCATACCCGATTTGACCATCTGCTCTAGTCAAAGAAGATCCCAGACCGTGGATGGTAGAGTAAAGGCTTCTGTGCACAAAAAGATGCCATTGGCAGAACAGCGCCCCCAGCTGGTTGTAACGAGGCACATTGGGCTAACCATAACATGAAAAACCTTGCACCGAAGGCTCAAATTATGGTATATTCCGAAATTTTTGAGCGTGGAATTATCGTATGTCTGACGAACAAACATTTTGAATGGGGGGGGGGGTATTATAATATTAGTTTTTTTTCCACCCACATTTTGGTCAGTAGGCTAGTTTTTTCGGAATGGACTATATCATTTGCAATCTGTGGCGGGGGGGGGGGGGGGGGGGTGTCTCAAATTCAGTCTCAAAACAAATTCCTCAAACAAAGGTGAGGAAAGAACTCCTGAATTGCCGTATTAGGCTATTTTCCATTTTATATATAATAATATATGAATTGACGGACAGGACTCTACCATTTGTACGGTGGAGGGGAATGCTAGCTAACAAATACGTAATTAACCTCTAATCTTGTTCAGTTTTTATTACTGATTCTAATCCTAAATGCTGATTTTAAACCCTATGTGTTTTTATTATCTTTCTCCTCTCTTATTGCCCCCGACTTGTCAGAAGACGCTTGTCGTCACACATGAACGAAAATAAAGCTTGTACAAAAACGCTTGCACACACGCACGTACGCACAGCCATGCATGCAAGCACACACATAGTCAGCTGTGCCCTTCCCACAGCTAGTAGCACGAAAACAGAACACACTGCCTGTCCCTTGCATTGCACACACACATGCACACACACACACACACACACACACACAAACAGACAGCGTCCATCTATACACACTCTTAAAGGGACAGGACGCATACTTCCACCACCAACAGCGACAGCATACCTGGACATTAAAACTCCATGAAGTGAGTGAATGTATCCTACCCAAACATAAGCACAGTATCATCACTTCCTGTGTCTTATTTTGAGTCTTTCTGATTATTTTGACTGTTAATGACTTGCGAGAGATGAAATCATACATATGTAAGCATGAACTCAAATGTATACCACGTGTTGTGAATTTTGGATTACTTTGACTCTTCCTATCATATTTTGATGACAAAATTGCAATGGCATTACTCTGCAACATTGCGTGTGTGCATGACCTTTCCTCCCACATTCCAAAAACATGCTAGGTTAAATGGCCACTCCAAATTGTCCATAGGTATGAATGTGAGTGTGAATGGTTGTTTGTCTATATGTGCCCTGTGATTGGCTGGCCACCAGTCCAGGGTGTACCCCGCCCCTTGTCTGAAGTCAGCTGGGATAGGCTCCAGCATACCCTGCGACCCTTGTGAGGATAAGTGGTATAGAAAATGGATGGATGGATGTCATCATGACCAATAAATAAAAGGCAAAATCACTGAATGCTCTTGAAAATGTTCAGGATTCATACTAAAGTTCATTTTAACCAGACCAAACTCTAACTTTACAAAAAATTAATTCCGTGCCCCGAAACAATGACTCATAAGCCGACCAGGCCTGAACTTGACGCCCATTCGAACTTGAAGTAAAGTTGTCAGAGGCAAAAAAAGACGCTGTGCCTTTAAGAAGCCCCCACCTTTGCTTAACAGGGGGATGAGAGCTGAATCCTGGAACAGCGATTGAAAAAAAAAGCTCCACCAGCGGACGGTTTCAAGTTCCCCCCTCTGGTGAAACCCTGCCTGATTTGTGGGCAATGTTGGGATGTAAAAAAAAAAGGAAATCGGAGCAAAGAGAGAGAGAGAGAGGAGAGAGGGGGAGAGAGAGAGGGAGAGAGAGAGAGAGAGAGAGAGAGAGAGAGAGAGAGAGAGAGAGAGAAAACGAGACAGAGGAGGGAGAGAAAGAGATCGAGAGAGGGAGACAACACTAACTGGGTAGCTATGGAGATACCTGCTAGCTTTCTTTGACAGGTGCCGAGTGGGATAAAATAAAGTCGCCGAGCAGCTTCCACGATGTACGGCAAGGGTAAAGGAGCTGTGGTCCCCTCAGACAGCCAAGCGAGAGAGAAGTAAGTGCACTGTTTGCACACTTCCATGATGGGGAGTGCTAAGGCTAGTTGGCTAAACTTGCTAGCTGATGAACTTCTGCGCAAACTGCTGCCTAGCAAGTAAATTCGCTTTGTTTGGTAATTGCTCCTGCAGCTTTCTTCCATTGTTGGCTACAGTTAGCTAACCCGGAGCGGAGCTGCAAGAGCCGGGTAAAGTTGTGCAGCAAGTGTGGCTAGCATGTGGGGCTCCCCATGGCTAAGAACTTGCAAGTGTGGTCGTAATAGTAGTGGGGAATAATGAATTGTATGAAAATAGTACATATATATGTTTATGTTTGCTAGATTTTACTTCACACTGCTCCATGCGGCTCATCAAACCACATCGTAGCCGCGTGTGGGTGCTCCATTTGCGGATGCAGCCCCTTGCACTAGTGCGCCTCTTAACTTTTACATTTCCTCCACTCCAGCAAGGCACTACTGTGCAAAAGTACCAAATCGGTGTTGCCGAACAGAGCAGGGACAATTTAGCGAGGCATTTAACGGGGTGATTGTGTGCTGGTTAGGGCTAAAGCCGCAGCAGCCTCGGGTTTCTTTGTTTGCAGACGATTGTTCACTACAGTGTTGAACGGGACTCACTACCAGGGCACAATATGAGGTCACAGCATTGACATGCATTGGTTTAAAAGTTCAACTCAAAGTGCATGTTGGTGTTTCAGTGCATTATGTTGTGTTAAACTCCTCCGACACACCACAGGGCAGGTAAAAAGCCTTCCCTTTTGTCCTGCAGCTGCTCATCCCGGCATCTCCTTCATCTCCCACTTTCCCCATCCTTTTGCTGCTCCTTGTGTTGAATTATTGAGACGGAGCCGAGCATCTGCTCTCTCAGCTTTGCCTCCCACTTGAGCCAGATACAGCAAGGCGGACTCATCCATGTTTAAAGAGGGGCTGCTATTGTCAAGATAAAGAAGAAGGCGCTTTCTCGTAACATGTTTAGGTGTGGCGGTCATGGGCACCGGGGGGGAAAGATTTCTCACTTTTATATGTGCATGCCCCCCCCCCACGCCGTCACTACATGTTCCATTTTTTCCCCCCACAAAGCACAAGAGGGATCGGCGCTGGGGGTCAGGAGGTTAGCGCACATGGTGTGATGGAGGGAGAAGATTGTGCTTTTAGTCGGACGATCCGGGTCGAGCTGAGGCTGAAATTTTGAAAGTGGGAGGGAAAACAAGGTTGGATGTTCTATCTACTTGATTTTTCTGTTTACTTGAGACCAGTTCTAAGCTAAATCCAGATTAAAAACAGTCCTTCTGATTGTTGGTTCATACAAACATTTGAAAATACGTCACAAAAGTACTTAAACCTGCAGAAAACATAGGATACCATATCTTTAATCTCTGCATATACACCCAACCAAAATGCTAATAGTGTAACATTTGTGCTACATTGCGACTCAGTCCGGAGCCTTTCTCACAGAATAACTGCAGCAGACCCACATTACCCTGGCTGTGTCTTTTAAACAGAACACAGTGAAGGGAAAGCAGGCAACAGTGTGGGTTTTCACACAGCAACAACACCAGTTTATAACAGAGAAGCGGGGAAACAGTTAGGAAAATTGCATCTTTTCCCGTGCTGTGTGAAAGGGGCAAAGTCTACATAGAATATTCAAAAGTTAGATTTTTCTGGAAGGACAGTTCAGTTGTGTTTGCAGATCTGTGTCAAAGTGGATCTTTTTCAAATACACAAACCCTGTCCCGGCATTGTGGTGCATAACAGCTCTGATGGGGAAATTGCCGGATGGACTCGTCTGTCTGTGCCTTTTGTACAGAACAGTGTCATGGAGGGGAAAAATGCCACACAAATGCTGGGTTTTACAAGCACTGTTACATTAATGAGGTGTATTACAAAGCAAGGATGAGCAGTGCAGTTATTTTTTGCAAGTCTGTGTGAAAGGGGCACAGCAATCCACACTGTGTCGGAATAGTAAATAGTCAATAGGATCACTGGTTGAAAACAATGTAATGCATAAGGTACACCGAAATATTCCGATATTATGTTGGCTTCCCGGCAACGCTCACTTCTGATCATGTGACAGCAAAGGGGCGACAAAGTCATCACTTTGAGAAAGTAGTGGTTTGTCTGTTTATACAGAAACGACACTGGCAATGTTGCCAGATTTTTCCACTTATTTACCCTTTCAGGGCTCTTTCCACCTGAAAATGTTCCCATGTGAACAAAAGAAAAAACCCTGTAACCCCTTTCCCACAGCACATTACCTACCTGCTCACCACGGTGCTCGATGCTATTGCTACAATACACTCCACAGTCTTCACTTTGCTGCCGTGCTCTGTTTTGTTGCTGTCCTCAGTCTCCGCTTGGATAAAATGAGTTGATACCTTTGTTATCCTTCATTTTTGGTGTTTGTTAGCAGTGAATATAACTTGAATAACTTAAATCTTCCTCTAATACCACCCACAAATGGTTCCTAACTAACCCCCCCCCACCCGCCAACCCTCCATACTATTCTTATCGCTTTACCCCCTTGTCCTCAAGCTTGAATAATGCACCAAAACACATAGGCACCACACATAAAAGTTTCATCGAAGGACTCCTGAGAGGGACGACGGACCTCCAGACGCCAAACCAAGTGCTCCACGTGAACATAAATGAAGCGGCACCCTTTACTTTTGAAATCCATACAAGAGTGTTGTCTTGGCACCAGCATGGGATCCCCATAGGTGCTCATGTGTGGTTTTTGGTGCAGAAAAAGGCACTGGTAAGCACTTTATGGTCCTATGTGTGTGTGTGTGTCTGTGGGACTGATGACCTGCAAGTGACAGTGTCTTACACTCTACACCAGCGGTCACTGAGAGCTTTGTGACCTACAAATTGCTGGGAGCTCCTAAGAAAGTGGTCAGATTCCTGCGGCCGTGTGGTCAAGTGTGTGTGTGTGTGTGTGTGTGTGTGTGTGTGGAAAGAGGCTGTCAGCACAACAGCAGTCTTGGACCTTGAAGTTTGTCCACCCTTGTCCACTGCTGCAGAAGGGTCTGCGTTCAGGGTCAAATTGTGACAATCAAGACATTTATGTAGAAGAAATGTTTTCATTCAATGTACTGTTCATACAAGTGTAAAGAGAAGTTAACCCCTGTAGAATAACATAATAAATATCTGCTGTACTGAGTAAGTTGGGGTTGGGGATATCCTCACCCTCGTCCTCCTGGAGCCTTGGCTGAATAAAGTCAGTGTCCAGGTTTCATCACTATTAGAGCTGTCAATCATTTATGCTTTATTTATGACATTATGGCATTTACCGTATTTTCCGGACTATAAGTCGCACTTTTTTTCATAGGTTGGCTGTTCCTGTGATTTATTTTTCAGAGCAACTTATGCATGAAAAACTGTTTATGTTGTTTATGTTACATAAACAGCGGACAGCTTTTCTGTTCATGTTTATTTTTTGTGTATCTGAATAACCATTGTGTTAGCATATCTTACACCTATTCAGCCTGTTCTTTTCTTTTATTAATGTTAGAACTTGCCTTCCAAGAGGAGAGTAATGTCTGTTTTGGTCAAGTAGTTTTAAATAAATTACCCGCAAAAAATGCAGATTATACTCCAGTGCGACTTATGTATGTTTTTTTCTACCTAATCATGCATTTTTGGCCTTGAGCGACTTATACTCCGGAGCGGCTTATAGTCCAGAAAATATGGTAAATTGTGCACCACTTTCTTTACCGAGCACATCTCCACTCAAACAGTGTGGCCATCGGATTTATGCTATTTTTATTATGTGAAGGCTGAAAGCCTGAATTCAACAGTATCAACGTTGAAGTAAATATTCTTTGACCCTTTGGTGAGCTACTGAAAATGAGCCGATATACTATAGTATCGCTTTCATAAGCCTGGACACACGATGTGTTTATGTTCATTAAACAACCACACACAGACGTGTGACAAAAAGAAGCTCCCAACTAACCAATTTGTTTACCTAAAACAAAATGTCACTTTGGTAAAAAGTTACATTTGGAGTCCGAAGATCAGAAGGTGGGCAATAACATTAGGAAAAGGAAACTAGGAAACTAGGAAAAGTCCAGTGGCATTATGTTTGCGAAGGGAGTGATTGGTATAGTCTGTGTAAAGCTGGTTTTCCAGACCACTTTTGATTCTCCCGGCAATACCGGACAAAATGCGTCCGTTGTCTCCTCAATGTGGGTGTTGACAAGTCTACGTGACACAGTACACATGTAGGCCACGCCCATCCGCCTTTGTGATCGGCTTTGAACGACATTTATCGGCAAATGTTGTTTGGCAAAAACTCACAACTTGAACAGTTGTCTCATGAAAGTTAGCCTATTTTGTGGCACCTTCCGACTCAAAATAGGCTAAATATTTTGGGCTGCAACTAATGATTATTTTTTTTGGTGATTTAATATGAAGCTTGTTGTTTCGATTCATTGAGTGGCCAAGGGGCCATTTGCAGCCCGCACTCTTTTTTTTTTTAATGTATTTTTATTGGCCCTTGGAATGTTGTAGAACACTTGGGGAAATGGGAAAGATAAAGCACAATATAAAAGCAAATGGATGACTTTGGAAATTAAAAAAATATTTGCTTTTGAGAGGCTGAAATTTGAGAATATTTACAGTTTTTAAATCAAAAAGCAATTACTGAAGTTCCAAAATAATTGTCTATTAATTAACACCAAGTAAGTAACCAGTAGTACCAAACCCTGCATGTCCTCATTGTCGTTGACTGTGTTCTTCATTGGCCCATGATGGACGTTACTTGCAAGCCGAACTGGCATGCTTTAGCTGGTCAACTTTTAGACGGCATTCTTGCGACGCATCTGGAAGAACCTGTCGGTTCTTTCCTTTCTTGCATCAAAAATTCAGTCCTCACCCTGTAAGGAGCAATGTGCCAAAATAGCCTCCGGCCTGTAGTCTAGCATAAATTAAGATACAGTAAGTGCTGTAGGTTAGATCACATGACTCATTCATGATTGTTGTTGAAAGTGCGGCTAGCTATGGCGATGATGCTCTATTCTTGTGTCACGAGTCGCCTGCCTGCCAGCGAGCCGAAGGCATAAGAAGACGTTTATTGTGTGGTCGCTGTCGTCATCACCTCAATGTCCATGCAGTATGAACTTGTGCCACTTTTATAGCCCGCACTTTCTGTTGCTCTTTTTAAATAAACATTTCGCCATCAAATACCCACACGATTCTCTGAAATGCGGTGCTTAAATTATATCCTCAATGCGTCGGCGCTGATAGTTGATAGACTTGACTGACATCATGTTAACTATTTGTGGCAGGTGTCCAAACTGGTCTGTTCTGCAAACACTGCATACCGAAATAGCTCCTGTTGTTTTAGACCAGCTTGAAACCCCCACGACTTCTGAAGACTGGAGCTGGAGCTTGTCGCGCAATTGTGGAGACACTAGAGCTCTGCATTGGACGACATTTCTTTCATCATTCATCAACTAATTGTTATTTGTGTACATTATTTTCACTTAGATGGGAGAATCTCTCTCAGTATGTTCAGTAATCCACGGCAAGAGTGGTTGTACGGCGTGTAGCTCAACTTCCCACAGCTGACATGTTCTTGTTCTGCCAAGTAGTAGCAGTAGGCACTATTGAGGGACTTTTTGGGGGTGTCGCGCCCCAAGGAACCCCCAAAACTTGTAAGATTTACTGAGTTTCAGACTATGGTAAAGCCCTCAAAAATACAATTTAATCTACAGAATAATTATAACAATGCTGTAAATGCTCAGTTTAATTACCTAAAGAAGCAGTAAATAGAGAGATGCTCTTTCCAAAAGTCTTCTTTTGCTGCTTCACTCCATCACTTTTTTCCAAATATATTCATTTAAAAGATTATATTGGTGTTTCGCAGTTGACTATGGACTACTTGTAGACAAAAGTATGCATTTGTAAGCATAGTGTACATGTTTTTGACCATTAATAAGCATTTTCAAGCATAAAAATGGCAAAATGAAGTAAAATACAAACAAGGCATTCAGAACACAAACTGCACTTCACCACTATAACAGCTTCCAATAAAATCTGTTTGTTAATTAAATGCAAAAAATCCTTACATTTATTAATGCTATGCATCAATTTTGTGCAGTATTTCAGAAAGGGATGAAGCTTGGCTAACTGTTCTAATGGGATTACAGCCTCTACACACATTACTACAAAACCCTCAACAAAATGTCATATTTGTGCTTGTGGTTAAAGAAGACTGATGCAATTCCAATTGCCTCTGAATGTAAGATATTTGTTATGATGCCCTTATTTTGTTTTGATCATTAGACAGGATGTGGCAAACATCACTCTTATTTTGAAGTTCAGTGTGTTGAGAGTGTCTGATGGTAAGGACAAACTGGGTGCAAGAATAAACGTGCCTATTGTCCTCGTTTCATTCGAACTTGCATGACGCCAGCGGGCATTTTAAAATGCTTATTTGTATTAACACACACAGCCGCACCAGCATGCTCTGCTAAACTCAGCTGATTCAGCTAGTTTCCATTCACACTTGTTTTTAGGCCATTTTTCAGTTTGCCCTTTGAACATGTGTAGTCCGGGAGGGGGAGATTGCACCATGATTGAGCGGTTTGCCAGGGAAATATGTTCCTTCTCCTCACCATGACAGAGTTTAAGAGTAGATTCGCATTTATTAGCCAATTCCGTCAGCGATTATGTTAAGGTGGAAATCATGGGAGGTATGTGTCAGTATGGTTAGAGAGAAAGAAGCGACCAGCTATCTGAAAATTGGGAATTTGTAAGCATTTTTTCAGAAAAAACAACCCTAAGTTGCTTCTCATAAGCAGACCTGGCAGTGTTGGTGTGTCTACTATATTGGGTCGTTGGGACTATAAGGGTGTTATTTCTGTCTGTCTCTCTGATAAAAAACAAAACAAACAAAAAAACATATTTCAAATGTAAACATGTTTACATCGAACTACGGATGTATCAATTTATAAATATGGAATTCTACTTTGCAGAAATTCACTTATCAACCTCTGGTCTGGAACCAGTTAACTGTTATAAACGAAGGACGCCTTTGTATATAAAAACATATTTTTCAAACTTTAATAATGATGTAGAGTGCATTATAAAGTGGAAAGGACATGGCCATTTATTAGTACAAGTGTATACTAG
This sequence comes from Doryrhamphus excisus, assembly GCF_037039965.1. Lineage (NCBI taxonomy): Eukaryota > Metazoa > Chordata > Actinopteri > Syngnathiformes > Syngnathidae > Doryrhamphus > Doryrhamphus excisus. Next base: position 4,685,374 of record NC_136370.1, read on the forward strand.
TATAATGTGTAAATGTATTGCACAGTACAGTAGCCACTGAACCAATGTTGTAATAGTGCCGGGGAACAAACTGCTCAGTCAGCTTGTAGCGCTGTTTTAAACAAGTGTGTTACTACTACTCCAGGATACTTCAAAAGCTGCTACTGCCATTTTGTGGAATTGGTAAAACACTACATCAGGAGGTTACCTACAGCCGAGGTCTTAATGCCCATATTTTGTGATCTGGGCTAATTCCAAACCCTGACGGTTATTTGTTATTGTCGACCAAGCACTCGGTGACTATAGGAGATTCTGCAGTAAAAGGAATTGAGACGTTAATTCTGGATTTCATCATACGAAAATACTCGTAAAAATGGGAATACGAAGAGCTTCTGGAAATAAAGACAGACAGATTATCTCAAAACCCCGTTTCATTGATCAGCTGATGATGACAACGGTCTGCTGTCCCTCTCATTAGGGCCGGATCGGTCCCGTCAGGAGCTGCTGCAGTCGCACGGGGCCACAGTCATGTCCACACCGCCGGTCGATTGATGGTCCATTAACGGCCTATTAAACATGACTAAGTCAGGGAGTTGGGGAGCACAATGTTGGGTCAATAGGGGTTTCCCCACTCCTCTCCACCATTGGTGTCTGTTTATAACCCCACTAGGCTGTTTTGTATTGGCCGTGATTTAATTGGAATGTTTTTTTGCTACTTTTAACGTCATTGAATGTAGTTATTGACTAGATTCTTGTGCTCTCTGTAAGCAGTCGCTGATTGTTATAGGAGATGAGAGCCAGAGTCTGATGACGTTTAATGTCTTTTAATGTTTTTGAATAGCTGTTTGACAAAGCCGCTCACTCAGGCGTTTGTAGAAAAGGATAGCGTAAAGCGTTCCCCCTTTAAAGTTCACCCATTAAAGCATCGCAAGTCGCACTTTGATCGTTTCAGACACATCAAGCTATTTCATTGTGGAACTTCAAAAAAAAATAATATTTTGGCATTTTATTCATACGGCATTGCTCAGGCGAACGACTCAGCTTTACACCTCTACAACAATGTCTTTGCTTGTAAAATGCAGAACGGGGGAAAGGGAAAGGTCACGAAAAGTTTGCAAGCTAAATTGGGTCTTTTAACCTTTTTTTATACTTCCTGTGCCTTCCAGGTTGGCGTTGTATGTGTACGAGTATCTGCTACACGTGGGAGCACAGAAGTCGGCACAGACCTTCCTGTCTGAGGTAAGAATTGGTACTTTAGATGGGCAACTTTTGCCTGTGATTATTAAAACTTTACCTTTGGCCATATGGACAAGAATCTTGGAATCAAACCTGTTTAAACTAAACTAGTGATTCCCATTCATTTTTGTCATGGCTGCCCTATAGGACAGACATTTTTTATGCCCCCAATGATTTGAAATACTATTGAGAACCTGCTACTGTATGAGTTTTTGCAGCAGCATCATTCACGCATGAATAAAGACACTAACACCCCTGCCCACCTTGAAAAAAATGTAAGTATAGTAGTATATAGTATGAATGCAGTGGTATATGGTACACTATAGTGTCCTTTGCCTCTTGCGACCCTAACCTTTCACTCTTAATTCTTCATTTTACCAAGACATTGCAGGTTCTCCACAGGACTGCAATCTATTTGTGGAGGGGTGCATTGCGTTATGCGGGGGTGTTCTTCTGTCGCTTTCTTTTGTCTTGTTTTTTTTAACATTTCACGAACAAGACAGATCGCCGACTCCAAATTGTCCACAGGTATGAATGTGAGTGTGAATGGTTGTTTGTCTATATGTGCCCTGTGATTGGCTGGCCACCAGTCCAGGGTGTACCCCGCCTCTCGCTCAAAGATGGCTGGGGTAGGCTCCAGCATCCTCGCGACCCTCGTGAGGAAAAGCGGTAGAAATTGAATGAATGAATGAATGAAATTGTCCATAGGTATGAATGTAAGTGTGAATGGTTGTTTGTCTATATGTGCCCTGTGATTGGCTGGCGACCCACCACTCACCCAAAGACAGCTGGGATTGACTCCAGCATACCCGCGACCCTAGTGAGGAGAAGCTGCATGGTTGGATAGTCACCGTAAACCTATGCACCACCTTTCCACCACCTCTTGGAGAAAGTTGGATGAATTCTAAAATCACTTGTGTAGCCCCTTGGATCTTCCTTGTGATTTTCTGTTAATAATTGATCACAATGCCCAAATCGATGTCTTGTAGTCAGTAGTTCCCTCTCCTTCTCACACTACATTTGCCTTCTTTTTTTGTATTGTATGCCCCCTTCCTGCTCTCTCAGCATTCTCCTTTTGCAGCTTGCAAGAAAATATAGACTTATCTTTTTTCTGCAATAATGAGTTTCTTCTCTGGAGTTCAACATCTTGTGGGTCCCTTGCAAATAGAGGAACTAATGAAGCTAGGGGTGATGCCTGCTGTTGCTTGGCGTCACGTGTGACAAAGCGAGACCAAATAATGCCACGGCTGCTTAATGGATGGGGGTAGTGATGCGTACCTATACGTACGTGTTCTGCATCCTGATGCAGTCGTCCCTCGCAATATCGCGGTTCGATTATCACTCCCTCATTGTATCGTGTTTTTTCTAAAATTAAATAATGATCACTGTTTTAGGGTAGACTATGGTCTATTATTAGTTAACAGTTAGTTATTAGTTAACCGTGCACTTGATGCAGAAAGAAAGAAAGGTTCCCCTCCCATTCCATGTGGAAGTGGTAAATTTGTAGCATCATACTTTGTCCATTTTCCCCTTTCGTTAGAAACCCTTTCTTCAGTTTCGAAGAAGTAAATTGGAGGCAAACTTGTCAGCGCACTTGTTTGCTAGCTAATGGCAATCTAGAGTCCCTGTAGCATAAGTGGTGACTATAGTGGTGTTATTTCTGCATGGCTCTAATAATCTTAAAAATCTTTAGAAAGTCATAATCAGGTTTTCCATGTTCCAATATTGCAGAATTTCATTTATCACGGTCGGGTCTGGAACCAATGGACGATGGTACTTGACTAAGGAGTAAAGAAGTCGTACGGGAGGGTGGCATTTCCTGCCAATGCACACCACTTTCAGTCAAGAAATGCGTGACAGCTGACACAATTCATCATAGGAATAAAATGTAAAGACTCCAAATAATCCAAAAGTCAAACACACGGCGCTCTCGCTCACCGGCAACAATAAAGGTGCCCTTTGATTAATGTGATCACTCTTCTTGCAAGTCATGACAGCTGCCACATTACACAGTAGAAATAATCAGTTTGACGCAAAATAATCCACCAAGCCAGGGAAATTGCTGTTGTACAACCTTCATGAAGCCATGTCCAGCCTGGTGCAAGTGGACTAACTTTTGATAAAAATCCCATAAAAATTCCCCAAATCTTGACATAAGTCTTCCGAGGAGTGTGGAAGCCTGATAAATTTGGTGTCCCAATACTTTTGCTCACACTGTGCATCATATCAAACACAGAACTCATTCTAAAAGACCTATCAGGTCTTTTGTAGTCCTCTCAGATATTAGTTGTCCTCATGCTGATTACATGAGCGGGAGGTGTGGTGTACATTTTTCATGAGCCAAATCCTATAAAGTTACGCGGCCATTCCGCTTTCTTGTAAGCTGCGACATGCCACCTTTGACGCGGGGAAACACCCCATGCAGCAACAAATGCCTGCGTAACTTAAGGGAGAGTCGTTTGATTGGAGTGGAAGAAGAGCCAAAAAAAAACACAAGCGGGTCACTTTGGTTGGGTTAGGTATGGAAATTTTAACAAATTTATTGTCACTGAAAATGATTCAGATAGTATAGAGTGTATCCCGCCTCTTGCCTGAAAACAGCTGGGATAGGCTCCAGCACCGCCGCAACCCTCGTAAGGGTAAGCAGTAGAAAATGAATTAATGAATATAGTACCAGGTTGTGGCACCCTTACTTTAGGGGTGCCAACTGCGGTATGCATGGGGCTTGACAAAGAATCGTTAAAAAGGTTAAACTTTCTCAAGTCAAATCACAAATCTGGTCTCTTTGTCTTCAAGGTTTCACTGAAGTTAGTTCAGTGAAACCTTTTGAAAACTACTGGCTCCTTGCAATTCAGAAATGCCAAAAACGTATGCAAAGTCTCGGCTATACAGGTACAGCTTTGCAATGTTTGAAGTCACAAAATCCAAAACATCAAAATGATCAGACGTCTGAAACGTTCCTCGAAGATCAGAACCAAACTGAATTAGCTTGAGTAGTCGTCATGAGCTTCAACGTTCCAAATCATCCTGTGACGAACGAACATAACTACCCTGATGGAAACATGGGTAAAGATATGTTAGCAATTACAATTGTAATAGATTTTAGCAGTGTTTCCATGTCACGTTAGTAACTTTCATGAAATTCAAAACGTAAAAAAAAAACTTACCTCCAAGAACCGATCCAAACTGACCTGAATTATCTGGGTGGTGACACTTTGTTCCTGCTATGTCACGGTAGTAGCTATCACATAGCTTCAACGTTCCAAACCAACCTGTGAAGAGTGGCCTGAACTGCCCAGGTGAAAACGCAGGTAAAGATGTCTGAAAACCACTGATGCTCCAATAGATATTGTCCTCAGATTTCCGTAAAACCGTGTTTGGCATATGTCAATGAATGCTTTTCAAAGCCGATCACAAAAAATAATTTGTGTGCTGTCAGGATACAACTCGTGTGATTGGTCTGTGTCGGCCAATATCACTCATGGATGATCGTCAGCATAAAACCCTGATCATAGCATCCCAAATGAAAACCTATTGGAGCCTCTTTTCCTGAGACTGGCCTCCAGGTTGTGACTTCTCTTTGTTCTTCTGTTCAAAGATCCGATGGGAGAAGAACATCACATTAGGGGAGCCCCCTGGATTTCTCCATTCGTGGTGGTGGTGAGTGTCACTCTTTTATTGCTATCAGTGTAGCAGTTTCATCACATATTATTTCTTCTACTACAACTGACAAGGCACCACCCTCAACACGGTCTCCATTTCCAAACAGGGGGGCGACCCCATCCTTTTGATGGTCCCCAGCATACAGTTGAACCCGTTGGACTAAAACGGCTGGTGTCTTGTCGTGATTTATGATTTTATGATGACACCGTTGGTGTGGGGCTGGCCACAGTCTCAGCCTTGGGGGTGACCAGACTCACAGAGGGCGTGACCCTCCCCTCCCCTCCTCCAGCTTTCTATCTTTCACCCCCCGTTCCTGAAACAATAGATCCAGATGGTTAGAGAATTGATGCCCTCCCCAACTACCCCCACACACACACACTTTTTTTGGGTCCCCTCCCCCTCTTTACCCCCCGGTCACCCTTTGTGTGCCCCCCACCCTCCCACTTTTCCTCCTTTGTTCGGGCAGCAGAAGGATTCTTAGCAGATTATCCCGTCGCATTCCATCCTCCTTTTGTGCCACCCCTTCGTCCGCCATTTCTGCCCCCTCGCTGCTGTCATTTCTGCCCCTGGCTAAGGGTTGACCTTAAAAGTAGAGTGGGGGGGGGGGGTCAGCAGTTTAAACACTTCAAATCAGCCAAGTTGCTTATTTTAATAACCTAGGACATGGTTCTCATTCACTCTATATAGGAGCAATGTAAGCATGTTGCTGTCAAGCGAGGTGTCCTTTTACCATTTTCAAACTTGCATAAACAACATTAGCATCGCACTGACTGTTCTAAATGAACGCCGGCTACTTACACATACCATTGGAGGTGATACTAAACCCCTCACCTTCCACCAGGCTCGACTTAATTCGAATCCAGACACACCCACGACTGTACGACGAGACCATCGAGGCTTGGATTAAGCCCAGAGCAGAAGTCTGAACCAGACCTCAGGGCGAATAAATTATCTCGCTCAATTAAAAGTCAAGCCGTTTTACACGCGCACATATATTAGCTCGGACTGTTGAGTCAATGTAATCACTGATTAACGCCAAATTCCCTTTATTGATGCTGTTTAATGCACGTTTAGTTTTCATGACCTTTTGTCCAAACTGGAACAAAGTGATTTTAGGCGCTTGTAAAGTTGTATAGTAGAAGTATTTCTATTTGTAAGGCGGGGGTTTCCAAATATTTTCAGCCCCTCAGCACCAAAATGTACTAAAATACAATGAAGAAAATAAGTATTTGAACACCCTGCTATTTTGCTATTTCTCCCACTTAGAAATCATGGAGGGGTCTGAAATTTTCATCGTAGGTGCATGTCCACTGTGAGAGAGATAAACTAAAAAGAAAAATCCAGAAATCACAATGCATGATTTTTTAACAATTTATTTGTGTGATACAGCTGCAAATAAGTATTTGAACACCTGAGAAAATGAATGTTAATATTTGGTACAGTAGCCTTTGTTTGCTATTACAGAGGTCAAACGTTTCCTGTAGTTTTTCACCAGGTTTGCACACACTGCAGGAGGGATCTTGGCCCACTCCTCCACACAGATCTTCTCTAGATCAGTCAGGTTTCTGGGCTGTCGCTGAGAAACACGGAGTTTGAGCTCCCTCCAAAGATTTTCGATTGGGTTCAGGTCTGGAGACTGGCTGGGCCATGCTAGAACCTTGATATGCTTCTTACGGAGCCACTCCTTGGTTTTCCTGGCTGTGTGCTTCGGGTCGTTGTCGTGTTGGAAGACCCAGCCACGACCCATCTTCAATGCTCTGACAGAGGGAAGGAGATTGTTCCCCAAAATCTCACAATACACGGCCCCAGTCATCCTCTCTTTAATGCAGTGCACTCGTCCTGTCCCATGTGCAGAAAAACACCCCCAAAGCATGATGCTACCACCCCCATGCTTCACAGTAGGGATGGTGTTCTTCGGATTGTACTCTTCATTCTTCTTCCTCCAAACACGCTTATTGGAATTATGACCAAAAAGTTCTATTTTGGTCTCATCTGACCATAAAACTTTCTCCCATGACTCCTCTGTATCATCCAAATGGTCATATGCAAACTTAAGACGGGCCTTGACATGTGCTGGTTTAAGCAGGGGAACCTTTCGTGCCATGCATGATTTCACATCATGACGTCTTAGTGTATTACCTACAGTAACCTTGGAAACGGTGGTCCCAGCTCTTTTCAGGTCATTGACCAAGTCCTGTCGTGTAGTTCTGGGCTGATTCCTCACCTTTCTTAGAATCATTGAGACCCCACGAGGTGATATCTTGCATGGGGCTCCACTCCGATTGAGATTGACCGTCATGTTTAGCTTCTTCCATTTTCTAATGATAGCTCCAACAGTGGACCTTTTTTCACCAAGCTGCTTGGTAATTGCTCCGTAGCCCTTTCCAGCCTTGTGGAGGTGTACAATTTTGTCTCTGGTGTCTTTGGACAGCTCTTTGGTCTTCGCCATGTTACAAGTTAAAGTCTTACTGATCGTATGGGGTGGACAGGTGTCTTTATGCAGCTAACGACCTCAAACAGGTGCATCTGATTCAGGATGATACATGGAGTGCAGGTGGACTTCTAATGGGCAGACTAACAGGTCTTTCAGGGTCAGAATTCTAGATGATACACAGGTGTTCAAATACTTATTTGCAGCTGTATCACACAAATAAATTGTTAAAAAATCATGCATTGTGATTTCTGGATTTTTCTTTTTAGTTTATCTCTCTCACAGTGGACATGCACCTACGATGAAAATTTCAGACCCCTCCATGATTTCTAAGTGGGAGAAATAGCAAAATAGCAGGGTGTTCAAATACTTATTTTCTTCACTGTACATCACATAATTGTTATTTCAGTCATTTGAAAATTCAACCAAGAATGTCCTCCAACATTGGCACAAAAATGGCATAAAGATGTTATATCAGTTCATATTGGTATCGGCACAGGAGTGATAATGTACTTCACACTGCAACAAATTCAAATATTGCATTTTCAAGCATAAACATTGCTAAATTAACAAAAGTACAAATATAAGGTATTCAGAAAAGGCATTCAAAGTTTTCTCCTTTGGTCATTAGGTGTCAGTAATGTCATATTGAGACACTACTGTAAAGTACTGTAAAGGAAATTAAAGTAAAAAAAGAACAACAACATGGAACTCTCCCAATGCTAGTGTGAAATATTATGTCTACTGTTGTTGGGTAATAGGAGTCTAAAGGTGACTATAGGGGTGTTATTTCATGTCTAGAGGGTTCCAATAATGTTTTAAAACTGTATTTATAAGGTTTTAAATAGGTTTTCTATGCTATAACTACAAAAATATTATATTTCTAAATAACGATTTCTTTATTGCAGTAATTCAATCCGGGTCAGGTCTGGAACTTATTAACCACTATAAACGAGGGATTACTCTATCTGAGTCAATTGTAGTCTACAGTACAGCAAGTGTATTAGTACAGAAGGTAGTCCTAGTCGACATTTTAAAGTGCAATCAGAGGTAGATAAAGCTTCCAGGCACTGCCCACACATGAATACTTCAAATTTAGCTCCTACCATTTCGTGGAGTTAGTAAAAACGACACCAGGAAGTTGCCTACAGGCACTACATTTCATGTAGGAGGCTCTGTGGCTACCATAATAGAGGCGCTAAGTGGAGCAGTTAGGATATGCTAGCGCTAAAGAAGACAGAAGACGTCTGTATATTGTCATATACCGTATTTTCTGGACTATATAAGTCGCTCCGGAGTATAAGTCGCACAAGGCCAAAAATGAATAATTAGGTAGAAAAAACATACATAAGTCGCACTGGAGTATAAGTTGCATTTTTTATTATTTATAATTTTTTATTATTTATGATTTTAAAAAAGTGTGACTTATAGTCCGGAAAATATGGTATAAGTATATGACAATATCTTCCAATCTACTAATTTAATTTTAACATTAACTATATTGCTCCTCACAAGGCTACGCTCTGCAGTCTGTGTGTATGCTCGCGGCCCCGCCTTCACCCACCAACACTAAGAGACTGTATGACTGACAAAAGGACTCACGGCTTTCATGACGATGTTCTATGGGGTGAACTCCCTTTCTGCCTGTTTGGGAACGGGAGACGAGGAAAATAGACTTTTTGCCGGCCTTTATTGAGCGATTAATTAATTCATGTATTATCGTCACAACCCTAGTGCCCACAAGACGAGAAATCTTGTCCCATTTTAATCTCGTGTGATCTTGTGACAGCCCTATCTCTGACCTATGTTGAAGCCCGAACCTAATATGGCAACAACAACAAAAACACAGAATGAAAGACAGTTACTAGAAATGATCAACTATGCATTATGTATTATTGTATTACAACTACAAAGCAAATATTTAAAAGTGTCCAGACTCCGCATGTAGCTTTAAATGGTTTTTAGTACAGTTTGTAGTGTAACTTTTCACCTCAGGGGGTGATTCTGCTGAGTCATAAGAATGAACTTCGGGCTCGCCAAGCACTATCAGCAATATGAAAACCAAGGACGTGTTTTTTAATAGCTAGTAAGAGGATGGGCAGCATAATAATTTGAAAAGGTTACAACCCCGGTTAACTGGGAGGGGGGAATCGGATGTCATGGTCATTCCTCTCTTGCACACATAAAATGGAAATAAATACAATTATGTTGTCTTTGAGTTTGCATTTGAGCAAAGCATTGGTATGCATGCCGCTACGGCGCTCGTGCCCTCTGACCTCATCTCGGAGGGGGGCTAAGCTGGATAATTAGTTGACTTTTTCTGATCAAAACATCCATAAGTTCACACGGTTTGGGACTGGCAAATTAGCATGACGCGGCGGCTGCCTCATCGGGTCTGTGTTTAACCGTGTGCCGCTGTTCCACCCACTTTCTAGCCCCGAATCGATACGTACAGACTGATGCAATTAGGACCTCTTAGACACTTGGCGGATAGTGTTGCCGGTCATGTTGGCGATTTCCCCCACTTCCACAGCCCAAATAGACTGCGATCGAAGTTTATATTGACGGGGTTTACAAGTACCCATCTCTGTCCATTTCCAATCACCGGACTGCCTTGTTGCTCTATCACAAGGACTTGATACGTTTACAAGGTGTACTACATTGTCAGTGAGGTGTATTTACAGTGACTGAGAGGCTGATTGAGGGTAGAGGGGGAGGGGGTGTGACACCGGCATTGTGTCCTGCCGCATGCCGTTGCTCAAGTGTATAAGAGGCAGTTTTAAGAGCACTACGCTGATAGTGAGAGTGTGTGAATGGGTTATGAATAGCTGTTACACATTGGCTTGTGTTGCTCCATTTGCTAACCCTTGCGACCTTTTCTCTACCCCCCCACCTCCCACCCCCTCCATTTCAGCGTATTCTGGGACTTGTACTGTGCAGCTCCAGACCGAAGGGAGACGTGTGAGCACTCCAGTGAGGCCAAGGCCTTCCATGACTATGTAAGTGGCCTCACTCAATCGGGTATTTGAACTCTTTCTAGGCCGTACCTCCACTGTGTGGATTACCACTGATGACACGTTTCACTCCCAACACTTATGTCAAGGGTGAAAAATGAAAGGATGCAAGGGTCACTTGGATATTTTGTAAAGCAACACATGTAGATATGCTAAGATGTTGTTTTATTTATATATATATATATATATATATATATATAAATATATACATATATATATATATATATATACGTATATATATAAATATATACATATATATATATATATATACTATATATATATACGTATATATATATATATATATATATATATATACATATATATATATACGTATATATATATATATATACACGTATATATGTGTATATATATATACGTATATATATATGTATATATATATATACGTATATATGTGTATATATATATACGTATATACGTATATGTGTGTATATATATATATACGTATATATGTGTATATATATATACGTATATGTGTGTATATATATATATACGTATATATGTGTATATATATATACGTATATACGTATATGTGTGTATATATATATACGTATATGTGTATATATATATATACGTATATATGTATATATATACGTATATATGTATGTGTATATATATACGTATATATGTATATACTATATACACGTATATACATATATATGTATATATGTATATATACGTGTATATATATATATATATATATATACGTGTATATATATATGTGTGTATATATATAAAGAAAAACACGTTGAAAGCTGAAATGCAGATTTTCTAGATATATATATGTGTATATAATATTAATATATAATATATATTTCTATATTATATAATATAAATATAATAATAATTTATATAATATATTTATATAAATATATACATATATAATATAATCTATATTATATAAGATATAGAAATATATATATATTATATACATATATATTTCTACAAAATGTGCATTTCAGCTTTCAACATGTTTTTTTCTTTAACACTTCAACTTAATGCTACTAAAATGATTTTCTCACAATATTTTATTGTTTATTGTTGTAAAATATATTTTTTTAACTTTTCAGTTACTTATATTGACTTTATTCTTTATTACTCTAATTACAGCAGTTTTGTCCATTTGTGTTGTTGTCAAGGAAGGACATTAAGTGTTGTCCTTCAGACACACAGCTGTAGATATTTGCTGGAGAAGAGACAGCACTGTGTTGAAAACAGTCCCATAAAATAGAACATAATGTGAGAAGTTTGAGTTGAAAAATTCCTGCAATTTGGGTCAGCACTTGCCATTGAGGGGTGATGGTGGGTCCCGCAGCCAAACCAGTTGAGTACCTTTGCTGCTAGTAGAACATCAGTAGTAAACTTACATTGAAGCCACCGGTAAAAACTAGCAGTGGTCAGGACGGACCTGCAGGAGAACCCTCAGAAGGAGGAGGGTGGTGTTCAAAACGTGTCCCTTGTTATGAAATGGGATGGGCATGTAAGTGGACCTGGAAGAAGCTACTGTATCTCGTCTCGTGTGTAAATGTCATGTGTTATGATTGATACGCTGCATCTTTCCCCTTAGGAGGCCATGCCCTCTGGTCAAGACCGTGTGTGTTTGTGTGTGCGTGCATGCTGTATAGTGTGGGGAGATAATGGAATAGAGTTCTAATCCGGTAATCCCAGCACTGGGTTGAGGCTAAGCCAGGGATTTTGTGTCTGTGTGTGTGCGTGCGTATTTATGGACGGGGGGCATCTTTGGCAAGCAGCCTATGGAAGAAGGGTGGAGGGGCTCACACCCCCAGTGCCAGTTAACCCCCGTGTGCGTGCGTGACAGTGCGATAGTCGTGCTGCACGGTCGCTCGCTGTCTGCTTCCCAGCAGTGATGAAGCGAAGGAGACAAGCCCGGTTTAATTTTGGCTCCGGCCCCCCTGAGGCCTCTCTCTCCGAGCACAGGTCCTCTCTGCTGGTTTCAAGAGATGCTTGACAGAGAAGACATAGCGAGAAAAGGGAATTTTTGTGTGTGTGTGTCTTATCTTTACAAGAGTTTGTCAGTCTTTTGAAGGCTGCTTGATTGCGGGGGCCGCCGTTTATGAGGCATTATCCCGGCGTTCTCCGCTGGGTGCCGGGACCCTGCAAAGGTTTTACGGTGGCAGTCGGCTTTGTGTGACATGCAGGATGAAGGGCTTTGAGGCTCTTTATCTTCACTATCTTCAACAGTAGTTTATTGATGCTAGTTGTTTCTCCTCAAATGTCTGAGCAGAGGAAATAGTCATTACAGTTCAGGGGCACATTTGTTAAACAAAAGCAGCCGCAAACTTGCATTGGCCCCGGTGGAGGTTTCTTTATTCTTTACAACGCATCTAATCCTTTGGAATCCTGACTTGCAGTGAGGTCCTTTTAGTCTTTGTTCGTTTGCATTAAAAAGGGCTCAGCGTACTATAAATATGAATACATGTATTCATTTAGTTAAGCTAACTTCTTAAATTCATTGTTGCTCTTCTATAAGCATTTTATTGTGGTTAGATCAATCTAAAGCTCACCCTGCCTGGTTTGGATCTGGGTCATTTGTAGGTGACCCTGTGAGCAAAGTGGTGTGAAGCGTCTTGCTCAAGGGCACAATGGCAGTGGCTAGGATGGAGGAAGCGGGATTCGAAACATGCAACCCACCAATTCTGTTCTCCCTTCACAGCGTGCCTTGTCTCATTAAATCCATTCATGAATGTTAATCTAACACAATTGATGAATAGTTGGAGTCATAGTCGCTGTGTGTACATGCAATAATCCCTCACTTATAGCGGTTAATTGGTTAAGTGAATTTCCACAAAGTAGGGACCTGTTTGCGACCTTTTAAATACGTTTTTTAAACAAGATTAACGCCCTCTAGACATGAAATAACACCCCATAGTCACCTTTATACTCATTACCCAATATAGTAGACATAATAAGAGAAAATAAGGCTGTACGATTACAGAGTGGTTAGTGTGTTGGCCACACAGCCAGGAGATGGGAAGACCTGGGTTCGACTCTCCGCTTGGCATGCACAGGGAAAACATGCAAACCCCACACTGAGATGCCCAAGCAGAGATTTGAACCCAAGTTTTCCACAACTGACCAACAGGCTAACCACACAGCTGTACCACCACCTAGCTCTATATCATTTATAAAATAAATAAAAACTAACTGTATGTTATTTTTGAATAAAGCAATGGCCCATAGTTCTAAAATTGACATCAATTTTTAAAGTTTTTTTTTTTTACATTGAACCTGAAAATCTCCCTTGGCCTGGTTCGTCCTCCACCGAAGGACTGGTACTGGTGGGGTGGGGGGCCTACTGCTGTATAGTACTAATTACTGTGGTGCCTGTTGTCTCAGCAGTCTAACATTACTGACACGTAGTGAGCAGTGTAGAATACTACCTATCAATACAACGCTTTTGTATTCGTCTTCTGAATGCGTCTTGAAAATGCTTCATCTAGCCAAAAATTAAATAAAATATGCACATTGTATTGCATTATGCAATATATTCTTCTTCTCGTGTTTTTCTCTTCATACGCCGCTGACGCCTTGCACGGTGGTTTGAGTTGTATGCCACTTTAGAGGCAAAATAATGTGCTACAGTGGAGGTCTGTGTGGATGGTGAACGGCTAACATCGTAACATCGTTTACGCAGCAAACTAGTTGAGACTGAATCAAACAGCGCCTCTGCGCTAGTGCGTTTTTTGCTTCCAGAGACAGTTAATCAGCATTAAATTCATCGCAATTGCCAGATTTTTCAATGATGAATTCATTGATTATGATGTCCATACCTCATGAAATTAATTTATGCATTGTATTAAAAAGTGTAGTTGCAAACTGTCTGTCTGTAGCTGCTCAAAGTGCTTTTGTTTTCTCAGATAGCAGTTTGTTCATTTAACAGTTTGCTGAGAACCAAATTCAGTTCTTAGCAGCTTGATGCTTGCAGCCAGTTCTTTCCCTTACACAATCCCACTCCTCACCTCCATTGTTTCTATACACTCGCTCGTTATTTACATTTATCATCACTTTCGCCACTTTCACACTCCAGCCTTTTTTTTTTTTTACACCTGCCTGTTTACATTGTGACATCTGAAGATCTGCATCGATTTATTATATTTTGCTTCTACACTTCTCTCTTCCCTCACCTCCTTTACCTTATCACTCCCTCTCTCTCCTTGTCCCCTTTGCCTCTTCCTCCTTTCCTATCTCCCTCCTTCGCGCTCTCGCCAATTCCACTACCTCTCTTTCTGGGAGAAGATTGATTGGCTAATCTCTCTGTTTACCCACAATGCTGTGTAGAGGAGGGCAGTGTGGACAACACCAAAATTGTCTGAAAATGGAGCTGAGTGGGCAAATGTCACAATGGGGAGTAAAGATAAAGGCCATACGGGAAGTCCTCTGTTTACCAACAAGTTCTGTTCCGACAACTCTGCTTTTTTAATGTAAGTTGCAGTTTATGCCTAAATTAGCACCTAATTTACTTCTACTGTCCACCATATTAAGCCATTTTAAGCATCATGCAAAAAATGGCTAAACGAACGAAAACCTGTACAAATGTAAGGGATTCAACAACTTTTGTGATGGGTAGTAGTAGTAGTAGTAGTAGTAGTAGTAGTAGTAGTAGTAGTAGTAGTAGTAGTATTGGTCCCTTGTTTATTGCGGTTAGTTGGTTCCAGACCCGACTGTGATAACTGAATTTCCAGAAGCAGAATTCTATATTAATAAATTGAATATTTTCATAGAAAACACTTTCTTCATTATTAGAGCCCTGTAGATAGACACTGCAGTAGTCTCCTTTACACTCATATTCTTTGATTACATCATATTGTGCGGGCTACGGGATCAATCCGAGGACATAAGACGCCCGCCTCATGGTAACTAGTTGGCCTCTTCAATTAGCTTATTCTAAACTTAAGAAAGTATATCACTCTGAGTGCGGAAGAAGGACAAAGAAGCCAAAAACTTCCATACCGAATGAGGTGAGAACTTATTTCCCACCCACTTGATCTCAGCCATGGCATTTTGGCTGAGTAGCCAGTCCCCCATGCAGGGTGAAAGGTAATGTAATCTAACATCATGTCTCATAACATTACTGATGCCTAATGACTGGAATATTACAGATAACTTGTCTTTCAATATTTTTTGACTAATAATAGGTAAGTGGTTCCCAAACATTTGACCTGAAGCCATATACCCCCCATACACCTGCACACTTAAAAAAACATCCACATTTTTATCTGAATTAACTTGAAATATTGAGCATAATTAATTGTATAGTGTATGTGTATTTTGCATGGTCACATTTTGATTTTGATGTTTCAGGTGAGCACTGATAAATCGATGAGTAACCATCCTACATCTTTCATTCTGGTTTGATGTTGGCATCCGTCCGTATGAATTTGAGCTAGTACCCTTTTATTGCCCACTTACAATGGCTATTGTTTATCTGCATATTAATTTAATACCAAGGGGAAGGTTTAATGATCGTGATAATGTAGTATCCCAAGTACAAAAATAACCAACGATCCAACCAACGATAACGCTGCATTTTCCGCACTCACAGTGACAGGTTTTTACTTCATCTGCTATAGACCAAGAAAACCCAATCTGTCGAGGCAGACAGCCACCCAAAGTCTATGTTCTTTTTAATGGTGTGAGCTTAAAGCCCCCAGATAACCTTAAAAGTCATATGGTGTTGAATTGAATTGATTAAATACAGGTGAGTGAAATGTGTTGATCGATGAATGAGCTGTTCAAAGTCATTTTACCCGGCGCTGCCTCCAGGTCCAGGGGAGGTTATCCGTTTTGGTGTGTGTTGCGCGTGCGTGGGGGGCCAGGTTTTGATCATCGTGCCTCAGGCAAACAACTGCAGACGTGCGACATAAAGTGCGCAACCTTTTGAAGTCGACCGTAAACATTTTTTTTCAGCTTTCAAATTAGCATTTCCGCCCTGGCTCATGGCGCCGCAAGGCCGTCCTTATATGACGAAATGTTTTTTTTTCATACTACTTCGACAGATGTGGCTCTCCTGCAAAGATGCCACGTTGACTTTGACCATCTCCACCTAGGGTGTTGGTAAAGATGAGGCTAATGGTGCCACAGGGCTGCTAACGGCATCTACTCAAGGAAGGCTCCATTTTCCTCTCATGTGCAGGACCTACTGGATGGATCAATAGTGCTCAACACATTATTGACCTCCGCCTGATTCCTTTCACACAGAAAAAAACAGAGACATAAACACAAGACGAAGAGAGGAGGTATATGTGTGTGTGTGTGTGTGTGTGTGTGTGTGTGCGCGCCTGCCTGGAGAGGCTACTAATCTACATTCTGGTTCACACTGATATGTACCTCATCACCGTCTCCTTGACCTCCTGTCCTTAGCACACAGAGAGAAAGGGAGGGAGGGACCGAGGTAGGGGGAGGTGATGGAGGGAGTGTGTGTGGAGAAGGGAGGCAAAAGAGCTGACTGTGGTGATCCAGCTAATTTATCAACCCAGTCAAAACACAGCGATTGCGCTCAGGAGCAACAGGATACGGACGCTTCACTCACGCTGTTACGTCGGACTCGCAAACATGGAAAAAAGCAGAGTCCACACACACACACACACACGGGATAACAGCACTAATACACGCCGCAGACACAACATCCACTCAACTCACACTCCAGAGACCCGGCACAGAGGCCAAAGACAAAGACGAGGAATAAAAAGAACGGTGAAGCTAAAATAAAAATCAGCCACTGTGGAGGAGGTGGAATGCAGGAGCAGACGAGGGGTGCTGCATACCTTTTCTTCACTTTGCCGGCTAACTTTTTCTTTGCTTTTGCGTCCTCCAGACAGTCGTATTCATAGAAGAACGTATTGGGGCATCAGTGTTGCTGGTTAAGACACCAGATCAGGGGTTCTGAAATGTTCTCATTTTCCTGTGGCCATTAAGTTGTGACCCACCTTTATTACAGTCATGTTACAATTTATTTTGTATCATTTTGTGTACTTTCTTTCAATCCCTTGTATTTGTATTTGATTTCTTGACATTACGAAGAACTCGATCATACTCCAAACAGACAGGAAGAAGGTTGGGAGGCACAGTGGAGCATTTGTTCCATAGAACAACGGCATGAATGGAGTGAGCCTTTTTTCAGTCACAGTCTCTTTGTCTCGATGGGTGGAGGCGGGGCAGCGAGCATGCACACGAGTGTAGTGCAGACGAGTGTAGTCACATAGTAGAAACTCTATACATCATACTAGTAGATTGCAATATATAGTCATATTTTGTATATTTGTTTGTACTTTTCTTAAAGTTAAACTCCACTTTTGGCTTCCCATAATGCCTTGCGGCACTTGCTTTGTAAAACTTTGCTGTGATTATGTGTTTAGTTAACATAGTTGTTTATTATTCCCTATATTAGTAGTAGTAGTAGTTGCTGTAATTTTCTTGCCTGTTACAGTACATGTCATTTTTGCGTTGCCGTGATTGCAAGTCGTGTTTTGTCTCGTGTGACAAGCTCACTGTGATTTCAGTGTCGGCTATGACTTGCCCAATTGAACAGCCGCGTCCTTTTAAGCAAGCTAAAGTGCCTTTGACCATCCCTTGTGGACCTCAAGTTTGTGTATATGGAAATAAGAAAACAGCAGAAATGTAAACAGCCGTAATTTTATGAGCACAAAGTCAAAAATAGTAAGACTAAAAAGTCATTCTGACTTGAAAAAATGTGCATTTTTATGAGAATAAACTTGTAATATTATGAGAAAAATGTCATTTCAGTTGCAAAATGGTGTTTTTTTAAAGTCATATTCATTCATTCATTCATTCTTTTTCTACCACTTATCCTCACGAGGATCACAGAGCCTATCCCAGCTGTCTTTGGCTGACAGTTTGGGTACACCCCGGACTGGTCGGCAGCCAATCACAGGGCACATATAGACAAACAACCATTCACACTCACATTCATACCGATGGACAATTTGGAGTCGCCAATTAACCTAGCATGTTTTTGGAATGTGGGAGGAAACCGGAGTACCTGGAGAAAACCCACGCATGCACGGGGAGAACATGCAAACTCCACACATAGATGGCCGAGGGTGGAATCGAACTTGAGTCTCCTAGCTGTGAGGCCTGTGTGCTAACCACTAGTCCGCCGTGAAGCCCATTCATATCATATTTACAAAATTTCAAAGGGGCCTGTGCATCCTTTATTTTTTAGTATGGGGGCCACAAAATATGGCCCCAAGTTGGAGACCTCGGGCTAGAACTCATGAAGTTGGATAGTAGCAATACAATTGTAGAGGGGTACTATCATCATATGCTGCAACTTATTTTGTATCGTTAGTAATGATGTGGAGTATGGAGGACCAAAACTGCCAAAATAATAAATAAATAAATAAAAGTGGAAATAAAAACAGAAATGAAAAAAAATGACAAAATTAAATACAAAAAAATAAATATAAATGGAAATAAAAACAAAAATATATATTTTTTTAATTTTTGAATCTTGTTTTTTATTTTTGTATTTATTTTTGCTTTTATTTATTTATTTATTTATTTATGTATATATATCTTTATTTTTGTTTTTATTTCCATTTATATTTATTTTTTGTATTTAATTTTTTGATTTTTTTTCATTTTTGTTTTTATTTTCACATTTATTTATTTATTTATTTATTATTTTGGCAGTTTTGGTCCTCAGAAATGCAGAAGGAAAAACTATTCAAATGAGGGGGCGGTCCTAAGTGTGTCTTCAAAAATGAAAAAAAAACAAAAAATTAAATACAAAAAAATAAATATAAATGGAAATAAAAACAAAAATAAAAATATAAATTCCTGAATAAATAAATAAATAAATAAAAGCAAAAATAAATACAAAAATAAAAAACAAGATTCAAAAATAAAAAATATATATTTTTGTTTTTATTTCCATTTATATTTATTTTTTTGTATTTAATTTTTTGATTTTTTTTTTCATTTTTGTTTTTATTTCCATTTTTATTTATTTATTTATTATTTTGGCAGTTTTGGTCCTCCATAGTGGAGTACATCAGAAAGCAGAAAGGAAAATGTAGCCATCTCTGACCACATAGTTATTTATCAATAAGTATATTGCACAACATATCAGCAACAAAAATGTTGGAACAGCAGTAAGGGGCAAAGTGTGCCAACAGACATTTTGAAGTACATGCAGAGTTTGAATGAAGCTACCGGATGCTGACCACTACTTATACTTGTAGCTACAGCCATTTTGTGCGGTTAGTAAAAAAATAAAATAAAATAATACAGCAGGAGGTTGCCTACAGCCATTACAGGTGTGAATGTGAATGTTTTTTGCCCTAATTAGATACCCAGGCAGTAATTAGCTTTATAGGAGACTGTGGTTAGTTAAATAGAGGCGTTAATTGGATCATTTACAGTAGTTGTTGCATAAATATCCCCGAGCATTTTCAAAACGTCTCCCTCTGTTTTTGTTTAACTTTTGGTGGGCTCTAGTGACATAATTGACTCTTACGCTTCCTGCCTCATCATTATTTAGCGTTTTAAGCCGCTCTGCTACAAATATGTATGTTCATTATGTCAGTGAATTAGAGCGGCAGTGGTGCTTGTGATGTATGGCACATGCTCTTTTTGGCAGCTATTGTTTATCATCATAAACAAGACCCCCCACCCCTTCCCCTTATTTCCAGCTTTACTTTCTCCGCTGATTGAAGATGGCAGGCTTGTCTTTTGTTTTTGTGTGTGTGTGTGTGTGTGTAACTCTACTTGTGTGCTTTGTGTTGCAGTGAAAAGGTAGATATAGGCGACACTGTGGGCGTCGCTACAAAAGCACAGTGGGCCAGTTTGGTTTTAATAAAGACCCGGCTGCATACTAAATCTACCTTTTGCACGGAGAAAAGGAACAAGAACTAATAGATGTTGTTAATAGTCTTTATCAATAATGCGCCACGGTGATTGATGATGAACAAATCCCATTTTTTTCCCCCCTTCGTTCACAGCCTCTCTCCAACCTTGCATGTTTATCTTCAAACTCTACTCTCCTTTTCCTGCATCTTCTTGTTCTTTCTCTCTCCTGGAGCGGGGGAAGCCAGGGGGACAGAGTGCAGATAGGACCTGTCTCCATGGCAACAGCTTCTGCAAGCTTCTGACGCCCTACTCGTAAGATGTGGAAGGGGGAGGTGGGGGGGATGGCGGCAGCGTTGAAGGCATGAGGGGAGGAAAAGGTTGCGATAGGGACGAATTGTACTAAGGTTGCGGGGCACAGGGAAGAGAATATACGTGTGTGTGTGTGTGTATTAGTATTAGTGTGGAAAGATGGTGGAAAAGGATGGAGAAGAAAAGATGAGGGGGAAGGAGAGAGACAGCCGACCCTGCTCCCTCCCCAAGGACTCGGTGGCCTGCTCATGTTCACTAGCAGAATTAACATAAAGATGGGGGGAGGTGTGTTTGTGCATGTGATTTTTTTCCCCTCCTTTTGTTATTTGTGTGCGCTGATTTCACGTAGAAGTGCAAGGAAGTAATTGGTAGTATATCCAAGCGTGCGTGTGTCACTGCGATGTAGTGTGCTCGTTAGGTGTGTGTGTGTGCGCGCTCGCGCACTGGTGGACCGATGCATGGTGAAGGGTGCGTGTGTTAGTGAGCACCGTTCCCTCCCCTGGGTCTTAAACCCCCCCCATCCTCCCCATTCTCCTCCGTCTGCCTCACTACTGAAAGGCTGTACTTTATAAGCTTGTGATGCAACTCTTTGTGTGTGTGTTTGTTCCGGCGTGCTTATGTAAGCACTTTGAACATGCGTCTCCGTCTATGTGTGTTGACGAGAATACAGTTATATCATATGTAACTCCCGGGCTGAATCATTTGGCTAGTCACCTCCCCCAAGATTCCAGTTCCAGTTTTCTTTGCATATTGTTTGGCTTGACAAAGGAGCGGGACAACAGTGTTAGCTAGTGCTCATTTGGTTTAGCACCGAGGTTGTGCACGAAGAACTGGCATTTATTGTTTTTTTCTTCCTTACAGAACCCTGTGATATTGCCGCACCCTTGTGCGCTTTCACACAGCGACTGAATGGGGAGAAGTGAGTGTTGAGTGTGTCCCTGACCCGGCTTTTTTATGGCTCCGATACGACCTCTGGATACTGGCAGGATTCTCTGTCCTTGACATTTATACAGTTATCCAATCTGGAAAACCGTTGGATATACCCGGCTTGAACAGGCTGTGGTGCTCATTATTTTTAGTAGGAAATGTTACTGAATAGGGGCTGCACAGTGGGGAAGTGTTTAGTGCGCAGGCCACACAGCTCGACGATGCGAGTTCGATTCCACCTTCGGCCATCTGTGTGGAGTTTGCATGTTCTCCCCTTGCATGCGTGGGTTTTCTCAAGAGACTCCGGTTTCCTCCCACATTCCAAAAACATGCTAGGTTAATTTGCCACTCCAAATTGTCCATAGGTATGAATGTGAGTGTGAATGGTTGTTTGTCTATATGTGCCCTGTGATTGGCTGGCCACCAGTCCAGGGTGTACCCCGCCTCTTGCCCGAAGACAGCTGGGATCGACCAGAGTGAGGATAAGCGGTAGAAAATGAATGAATGCATGAATGCTGGTCCCCTTTCACACTGCCTGTAAAAACTGGCATTTTCCTGGCTTTTTCATCTTATGGATCATTGTCGTAATAAAGGCAGGATGCCTGCTGCTTTGTTGTGGTCTGTATAAAAGGCACAGGATCATAAATGCCAGATCTTCTGATGCAACTCTGATGCGGCATCTTTGTCACTCAATGAAGTCCGCCGTGGCACGCAGTCATCAATTTGGCTCCTTCTCATCTCTCCCATTGGAATATTTATATTATTATTATAATATTAATATAGTTAGTATTAATATAGTTTGTGCACATGCACACATACACTTGCAAGTGTGAAAATTGTAAATAGTTGGTATAATTGTGAAAACTATTTTTTTTGTTGTTTATGTTGTGTCACGGTGTTTAGCCATTTTGGCTAAATATATATTCATTCATTTTCTACCGCTTTTCCTCACGAGGGTCGCGGGGGTGCAGGAGCCTATCCCAGCTGTCTTCGGGCGTAAGGCGAGGTACACCCTGGACTGGTCGCCAGCCAATCACAGGGCACATATAGACAAACAACCATTCACACTCACATTCATACCTATGGACAATTTGGAGTATCCAATTAACCTAGCATGTTTTTGGAATGTGGGAGGAAATCGGAGTACGGGGAGAACATGCAAACTCCACACAGAGATGCCCGAGGGTGGAATTGAACCCTGGTCTCCTAGCTGTGAGGTCTGCACGCTAACCCCTAGACCACCGTGCCGCCCGCTAAATATATATATATGGCTAAATATGTGTCAGTGTGAAAGTTATGCTTGAAATGCACTGTATCTTTTCACCAAAAGCCTTTTCTTTACATTTTTTTGTGTTATGTTCTACTGACGATTACTAAAGAATGGAAAAAAATACAAACCATTTTTCTTCTGATGCAAGATCTTTTTTTTTGTTTATGTATCCCAAGACCACAATATTATGTGTGCCTTGAAAAAAAAATTGAATTGTCATTTTTAGACTGCCTTGAATAGCTACCTACCTGACGCTCATATGGTTGTCGTCTGGTGGTGGCAAGGTTATGAACAGGACACAATTAAAGGCCGCATGTAATAGAATTATCGCATGTGTGCTATCAGTTTGCGTTGGATGGTGACCAGCTGCAGCTGTAACTGCTGCAAATGGATCACCCGCACGTTGTCACATGTGATCATATTACATGTAATGTGTAATTGTTGTGATTTGTTTAAATCCCACTTGGCAAATAGCTGCCTGCTTCAATGAGCCAAAATAAACGAAGGCATAATGAATCGGCTCAAATTGAATTAGTTTTGACTCGGAAGCAACTGTTGCATAGCCACATACTGTATATGAACGCTATCCTGTAACAGTTTATACCGCAATAAAAAGGTTTTCTTGTTGTCATTATGTACTTGAGGATGCTGCCACGTATCGTTAAACAATATTTCCTTGAGGTTTATTGTGCTGTGCTTTGTTAACTGACAGTAAGTATCACTGAAGTGGCGCCGCTTTTTTCATAGCATGCATCAACGGGGTTCTCGTTATGGCATAGAAGTGCAGTGATTTCTCCTTGAACACTTTGTCCTAATTTAGTCTTGGTCAGCAGGAAAAAAATGAATCCCTTATATTCTACCATCTTCATGTAACGGTTTAAAGGCCATAATAGAAGACACTTTCCTGAATTAACCATTAAACTTAATATGTTGAGGGGGAGCAGCAGGACAGGGGAGGGTGCTGAGCCATCAGGTGTAGACATTGCCCCCTTCAGGATCTTGGCTGTCATTGCATTATATGGACATTATTGTGCTGAGCGTCACATTGAATGAGTTTCACTTTGTGTTCCAGAGTGCAGCAGCAGCACCCAGCCCGGTGATGGGCAACATGCCCCCCAACGATGCCATGCCAGGCGGGCCCATGCCTCCAGGCTTCTTCCAGGTATGACCCCCCTCCCGTCCACCCCACACAGCTTTGCACCAATCAATTGTTCCTTCCATCGCATGGCCACCTTACCGCTATTTCTAGCCTGTCACTCCTAAAGGTCATTATTAACAGTTAGTAGCCATGTTGGGGGAAAAAGATAATAGTGTTAAAACGTAATGAGGAAAATATCTATAATGATGAGGTAAAATACTCAATACTTTTCTAGACCATTTTGTCAAGACTGTTGTTTGCATTTGTAAGTCCATCATTCACTCATGAGTGTACTGTTGTTCTTTTAAAATGACTTCTAAAAACTAATTTGACTATATTTGACTATATTTCAACTTTTGTCTTGAAACATAGGCTTCTTTTCTCTTTTTTAAGTTATTAATTTAACCTAGCTTTTCCCCCTCACAATACAACTTTTAGAAAATGTTACTGGTAATAGTAGTACAACAACTTGATTGTTCTAACACAAAGTTTTGTACTTTTTTTCTGCTAGTATGACCATTTTCTGGTCACTTTCTTACAACTTTATTCATGTAACATCATAATGCTACCATGTGACTTCTCATTTTACCACTACTGCACAATACTGCTAAGTAGTACTACAAAAGTTGTTTTAATTTGAAAAAAGTTTTAAGAAGTTAACTGATTTGAGTTTTTTCTCAGATTACAAATAAAAAAAAAAGTTTTACAAATAATTGTAATAGAGCTTCATTATTACAACACAACTGTTTAACAATGTTGCAGCTGTAAAATAACTTATTTTGAATATTATGACTTTGTTTTACTCTTATTGAAAATATACCACTCTTTTTGTTATATTGCATGGAAGAGAGTATTTGATGGTGTAGCATACGCCCCACAACTTTCGAAAGAGTTCGAAAGATTGTCGACTGCATTATCAGTGAAAAACGAATCTGTCTCACAATGGTCTAAACCAGGGGTCGGGAACCTTTTTGGCTAAGAGAGCCATGAAGGCCAGATATTTTAAAATGTGTATCTGTGAGAGCCATATACATTTTTTTAAACATTGAATGCAATAAAATGTGTGCATTTTTATGTAAGACCAACAGTTTTAGATAATGGGCTCTAATTACGTAGACCAGGCACACTACCCCACGCCAATGGGGTGTGGCCAGCACACTTTCGTGAGCAGCGCAGTGTCCAACAATAAATCAAATACTTGTTGCCATTAATACAACTTCTGCTGCTGCATAGTTTTGCAACATACTCAGTATATTTCATTCTTTTGGCCATCTTCGTCAGAAGGCTTGGTTCTGCAGCTTTAGCTATTTGACTAAAGGAGGAAAGTTTATATTTACATGTTGACATCTCAATGACCGAGGTAGACTACAGCATTACCCAGTAATAATCAAGTTTTGGTGTTTGACCTGGAAAATATCAGGAAAGATGGATATGGTTGGCCGTATTGCAGTAGAAAATAGATGGACGAATTAAAATGCATAAGAAAGTTGTTGATTTTGAATATTATTTTTAACAGTCATTTCTGTGATGTTTACTTTAAAATGTTAGCAAAAATACATTTTTATTGTGGTAAGAAATGCTTGAGAGCCAGATACAGTCATCAAAAGAGCCCTACCTGGCTCCCGAGCCATAGGTTCCCTACCTCTGGTCTAAACCTAGCTGATGTTCCCTGTTAGCGGGTGAACAATCCAACGCTTGACGAGTGCACGCCCTGCCTCTCCCCACTGGGACAAAGAGACTGAAAGACTGACAGGCGGGCTCTCTATGCCGTTCATTCCACTATAGAACCAACATACCCAGGTGTTGAGAGACATGCACATAGTGAACACTCTTGTCAACCAGCTTGTTTGATAGCGAGAGAGAGAAGGAAAACAAACACGCATGCACATGTTAATATATAGAAGCCATAAAAATAATCACATTTCTTAAATATATTGTGCTGTTAATTGATTTATTGATTATCATGGCAGACCTACTTTCAGTTATGCAAGTCAGGCTTTTTAAAAATTAGTGATGGACCACAAATTTGTAATCAGGACATTATGGCGTCTCGTAATCTTCCTCTTATTTTCCCCTCTATTTTTACTATTCTCATAAAACGACTTTTTTTCTTCTAATATACTAACTATTCTCGTAACAGTGTTCTTACCTTGTAATGTCACTAAAATGTAGAATTTTCTTCTTATAATAATTTAATATTATTCTGGTATTGTCATGAATTCTCTTTTTTTCTCCATTTTTTTTATCATAAATTCTAATATTACAGCTCAGAACAGTGCAATTGTGTATTTTCTCACTTTAATTAAATTTCTTCTAAAGGAGTGACTTTTAAAGAATATATTTTTTAAATGTTCTTTTGTGTTGGACTGTTATTATCAGGTCTTGTAATAACAGTTGTTAGTTATCGTCATAGTGACTTTTAGATAAACGTGTAATAATTCAGTTGTATGTTCAATGATTTCCATCTTCTCACTCTGTGGCTTCCATTCTTGATATTTCCACCCACCGGGGGCTTGTGAAGCTCCCACCATTCATTCATTCATTCATATATCCGTGGTCCGCTGTTGAGTCCATTGGTGATTCAGCCTAATGTAGTCATCCTCTCCATCCTACATCTCTGCCTCCGCCGCCCTGTTCTCCCGACTCTGGCACGCACACACCAACCACACGACCTGGGACACAGAGCTGCACACCGGTACATGTACACTCGGTGTGTGCGGTGTGATGGACAGCGT
The DNA here is from genome assembly GCF_037039965.1 of Doryrhamphus excisus. Lineage (NCBI taxonomy): Eukaryota > Metazoa > Chordata > Actinopteri > Syngnathiformes > Syngnathidae > Doryrhamphus > Doryrhamphus excisus. The sequence continues at coordinate 4,711,925 of NC_136370.1, forward strand.
TGGCATTTGGCCGCGGCACGATAAGGTGGTGGAGGAGAGTAGGAGAGAGGAAGCGGGCGGCATTCAAGAGAGTTTGAAGGGTGGAAGGATGAGAAAGCTCACCTGCTCCTGGGCTGTGGTCACTGAGCATTGTTTTCATGCTGTAAGCAAGGCAATCTGTTGGCTGGCAGGCAGGAGGTGAGGGGGTCCTAATGAGAGTGAATAAGCATAAGCAATGGTGGAGGGAGCCTGTGTGCTATTTATAACGTTGGTGGAGGAGTGAGGGTTTGTGTTTGTGCATATGTAGTGGTGAAGGGACTTATTGTGACAGGGAGCTGTGGTTTGTTTGCTGCAAACACGCTTCGTTGGCACTGTAGGAATGCTAACCGTCCGTCATGCAACAGTTTGAGAGCATGCAAAAGACTCATTCGCGTGACAACTGTAGAGTCCGAAATGCCCACGTCTACACAGGTTATTTATGTACCTCCTGTCATCGAGGGGAAGTGCACTGAATTTTTGTTCTGCATGTCTATGCGTTGCTGGCATGGATACACCAACAAATGTGCATTATTTGTCATAAATAAATAAAGGAAGTGAAATTTAATGATTTGTTTGGTAGATTATTCATCACTTCAGAGTAGTTGGGAATCCCTGTTTTATAATTATCAGACAAATGCTCACTGACTTACAGTATGAACAATTACTTTTGCTCGATGCCGGACATGTTCAACCAATCTTGCTCAAATGTTACACGCATGCGGTTGTCAGTCACCTGAAGGTGTGTACCAAATTTTGTGCTGATTTGGCACACACCCTTGAAGTTACATTGGGTCTCTGTGTGAGAAACCTCAGGTAAATTCCACTAGTGGGGTTTAATAACGACGTGGCAGAGGTGTGGACTTGAGCCACATGACTTGGACTCGAGTCAGACCCGAGTCACATTTTTTGATAACTTTTGCATTGGCTTGACAATATCATCAAAGACTTGCGACTCGACTTGGACTTTGACATCAGTTCCTTGGGGCATGACTCTGTCTTTAGTCTGGATGACTTTGGGTGAATGTTTTGGGTAAAATGTGTTGCCAAAATGTATTTGACTAATGCAAGGGTGTCCAAACTGCGGCCCGGGGGCCATTTACGGCTTAAGTCTCATTTTTAATGAGCCCTCAACACATGGAGAAATAGAGCAAAAAGGGGAAAAAAATGGAATGTGGACACTAATAACACACACACACATGTACACACACCAAAGTGCAATATAGACTCACGTGTGTTTGTGCATATGCTTTACATATTTGATAGTTATCAGTGTGTGCCGAGATGACCATGGGGTCAATAATGGCAAGTTCTGATTGGTCGGTTCTGTTTTTCTTGAATTATCAGGACGGTTAAAGAAAAGTGTTTTATTGTGACTTATATAAGGGGTCATTCACCTCTTAAGTATCCAACTCCCAGCTACTGTACTTGCCCCAGTGCATGTTCTATTGCAGTGAACCTTTGGCAACACTGCCCCCTTGTGATGCACAGCGGAACTACGTGTTTCCCATGACAGGCACCTAACCACACATTTTGACATCAGTTTAACTTGTTTTAATGACCTTTTTAAACATGATTTGTTAAGAATAACATTATTCAAACTGCACGTTCAGCTCCTTTTCTCCTCAAACTGAAGACGTCTCCCACTAACTCCTCCCCTTCATGGTTTTTAATCGGGGTTCCACCAGGTGTTACCCCCACCCCCCGTACCCCACAACCTCACCCTACATGGGCCCCTCCCGTCTCTCTGATATCACTCTTCTTTCTTAAAGGGACCGCCCGGCTCTCAGCAGTCCCCCCACGCACAGCCCCCCCCACACAACCCAAGCAACCCCATGATGGGACCCCACGGTCAGGTAAGATGCAAAGCACTTTCTCACCCAGCTTTCATTCCTTCTAAAGCCCACTCACCCCCCCCAAAAACACACACCCGCTCTTCCTCTCCCCCAGCTTTCTCCCATTCTTTCTTCCTCGTTTGCCCCTGCAGGCCCGCTCATTTGATTCGGGCTAGTAGATGCTCCGCTCTGGAAGCATCCAGAGGCGGCAGGCCATGCCTCCTCTTCAAGGCCCAGAATCGGGTGTCCCTGTGTGGGATGAATTATTCACTCCTTGCCCCTCCCCCGGAGCTGCTAGTGGGGGTTGCACACTTATCTGCTTCACCGCTCTTAGCGCACACACACACACACACACACACAGACACATCTCCCTTCTGCCTGCATTTTCTATCAGCTTATGAATAAAACAAGGGGCGGCCATGGTGGACCTCCGCACACACATGTACTCACATCCGTACTTCAGCTATAAATGGGGCACAGTCTGGGTTAGCGAGGTTGCTAACTAGACAAGATCCAGTTTGTCGAGTTTTCCTAAAGAGTTTGGTGCAGCGAGCACAACACCAGCGCTCCTCATTCTTGTGGTTTCCATGGCTTCCCTGGAAGGTTTTGTATCGTTGGCCCGAGGTGCGTCTAACCACGGCAGCGAGACCACAGGCCGCGTCGGCTTACACCACAGCGAGAGCGGGGCGATGTCTTGAGTGCTGTCTTTACACGCTGTCGTGCTGCGCCTCGTTACAAAGAGACGCTTGCGGTGCGTTCCTTGTTTCAAGGCATGTCATCCTCATCCACCCACATCCTCATTGGTGTGTCCTCAGTGGAACTTTAACCAAATATCTCCACATTTAAAGTCTCTTTCTCCTCTTTTGCAGCCTTTCATGTCACCACGGTACCCGGGTGGACCGCGCCCCGCTCTCCGAATGCCAAATCAGGTACACAGTATGCCCCGCCAGCTAGATTTTCTATTGTCGCCTGTTCTTCATGTTCTGTTGTGTGTTCAGCCTCCAGGTGGAATCCCGGGATCTCAGCCTCTCCTGCCAAACAGTTTGGACCCGACACGGCCGCAAGGTACAATGCTTGGTATCCAGAACTGTGGCGGCATCGCATCAGTCAGATAATTTTTTTCAATGCGCAGACCCCGGGACAACATTCTACTTGGATCAGGTTCAGATTGAGCATGTTTGATACAGTACAACATGGGCCAAATTTTGGATCACTTCAATCAATTTTGCCCATGTAACAAATGCCAGCTTGTGTGGCTGCGCCAAAGTAAACCTCACTCGCTGACGCTCCCAAGAGCCATGCTGGACGGGGAGTCCACAGCTCAGACTTTAAGTTTTAGTTTTTCTTTGTTATTCATAATATTACTCATAATGATATAGAAATTAATTATTGCATTTTTTTGTTGTTATTTTTAATTCTAATGACAAAGTGAACCCTTTTTCCCCCTTAAGTTATTTTAACACGAGTCAGCTAATTCCACTGTTGTTTTGGTTGTGAATGTGGCCCTGCGTGAGGTCTGCTGTGATTATTAGCTGGAGATTACCGCCAGAGGGTTTGAACTAATGGTATTGGGAAGGCGTATAGGGTGGAAGCGTATTTCTGCTGCAAGTCCCTGTTGGACTTTAGGAGATGAGCCATCTGTGGAATTAACTCTGCGTGTCTGTTCGTTTCAGGACATCCTAACATGGGCGGTCCAATGAGGATGAACCCTCCTCGAGGAATGGCCATGGGCCCACAGGTACCGCTCTGGCAAATACACACTCAGACCTCCATTTATCATCCAATATCTCAATTTGGCATTTATTTTTTGTCCTGCAGAATTACGGGGGCATGAGGCCTCCCCCCAACTCCATGGGCGGCCCCATGCCAGGAATGAACATGTACATGAAAACACTTATTCTACTGGTCTACTCCATTGTTGTGATGGCGACTGTCGTCTTATATTTGTTCCTTTGTTTCCCTTCAGGGGTCCAGGAGGAAGAGGGCCATGGCCGGGGCCTAATGCTAACTCAGTGAGTGTTTTTATTTTCTTTTTTAATACAAGCACAACATTATTGCAACACTGACTCAAATATAAGATGACCCTGAATATAAGGCAGTTGAAAAAACATCTTTTAAAGACAATATTATGAATGTGAGTGAAATCACAATTTTGGGAGTGAAAACAATACATAAAGATTATATTTCATAGTTTAGCTCAACTTTCCAGAGGGTCTCTGCATCTTTCCAGGTCACTGGTGGTTTTTATGTGTATGTGTGAGTGGCAGGTAGAAAAGCTCTGACCCACTTGGAGGCAAGTTGGGCGCAACTTGTTGGTTTGCGTGAATAAATCTCTCGACCTTGACTATAAGACGACTTCACCAAATTGTACTCCATTCAGTGCTGTATTATGATGTCATACTTAAGCTTATTTTTGAGGTTTTTAACTATCCCTCACATCCAGATGGTCTCCTTCTTTTCTTTCTTCTTATTCTGACTTGTGATGCTTCCCTCTGCAGATAGCATACTCCTCCTCATCTCCAGGAAACTATGTGGTAAGTCAGTGATAAAGATCTTCAAGGTAATAATCATGAAATTTGTTTGAAATTCATGGTCACACGTTCTCCTCCTCCTCCTCTCAGGGTCCACCAGGCGGCGGAGGTCCACCCGGAACTCCCATCATGCCCAGCCCAGGTGGTGCGTCACCTAACTTTGACCCCCACCCCACGGCACTAACACTCCTGCATCTTGTCCTCCTCACTGACCACGCATGCTCCCCCCTTTGCTGTTTTTTTGTCATCCAATTTGCGTCCGTCACTCTCAAATGACCGACGTCCATTTACAGTCCGTTAACTGACCTGTTTCATCCTCACTCAGACTCCACTAACTCCAGTGAAAACATTTACACCATGATGAATCCTATTGGACCCGGAGGCAACAGACCCAATGTAAGTTACATCTTGGGACTATTAGGCTGCGCTCATGCTTTGCTTAGCATTCTCTTTTGTCACGGCACCAAAGGCTGTGCAGTAAAGAACGTATAAATAAAGTAAGCGCTTCATTAGGCACTTTTTGTGACCTATGACATAATGCAAATATTCCAAGCCAAAATGCCCTCTGCATACATCCTATCTGCTGGAATATACTTGTAAGGAGCGTTGTCTGCAGCATTTCCTTTTACATATTTATACAGGCGGACTGGTGCGGCGTCTGCAGTCTCACAGACTCTGCATCAGTCCGTTGTGGCAAAAAGGGAGCTGAGGCGAATGACAAAGCTTTCAATTATCCGCTCGATCTACGTTCCTACCCTCACTTATTGTGATAAACTTGGGTAGTGACCGAAAGGACAAGATTGCGGCTACAAGCGGGCCGAAATGAGTTTTGAGCTAAGGTGAGTAGCACTGACATTCGGAAGGAACTTGGAGTAGAGCCACTGCTCTTCTGCATTGAAAGGAGACAGATGAGTTGGCTCGGGCATGTAGTTAGATGGTCTCTTGTACGCCTCCATGGGGGGGTGTTCAGGTCACAGCGGTGGGAAACCTTGGGAAAGATCTAGGACACGTTGGAGGGACTCCTGATCCACTGGGCAGCTGCGCTGTTTGTCATTTCTCTCTGCTTTTTGCTATCATTTTGAGGCTGCTCTGTCTTTGGTACGTGTAGCGTTCACGTTTGAGTTCAAGTGTGGTGGGTTTCACTTCGCATGTTTGGTGCCCAGCAGGGTTCAGATGATGGTGTTTACACAAATGAACCGGACTGGCAGACCACACGCACTAGAGTTCCTTGTGTGTGTGTAACTTCAGAAGCTTTTTGGAAATAGTTCAACTTTATGCTACTAAAATGTCATTATTCTTGTAAAATTATGCCGTTTTCTCGTTTTTTTTCTCTTAATAATTTGACTCTATATTTATTTATTTAGTTATTTAAGTTATTTAAATTACTGCTGATTTTTTTTTATTTTGCTGCATTTTTTTGTTTTTTTTTTCTTGTTAAATGCAATTTTTAGAATGTCCCACGGGCCAATAAAAACAGCTGTGTGGACACCTCACTCTGAAAGAAGCTCTATCCATTCTTCATGGAGACTGAGCCACCAATGTTTGGCTGCTTTGCCAGCGGCACTATTTGGCCGAGACAGTGTGTGAAAACCAAGACATATTTGTGGCAACAACATTCGTCCAAAACCAAAACAGAATGTATGAAAACCAAGGATCTGCTGTACATATTCAAGTGAGCAGATTCATTTGAAATATGTGCATTAGCTCATTAAATGTCAAAAAAGCTTCCCAGTCAAGTCCTTACTTCATTACTGCACAGCCTTTGGTCCCATGACAAAAATACATGCATGAAGTATATATTTTTGAAGCCCAGACGAGAGTACCGAATGACACATATGACATAAAAACAAACACAACACTGAACTTCTCATTGGTTTCCCCAGTTCCCAATGGGACCAGGGCCTGATGGACCGATGGGTGCCATGGGAGCCATGGAGCCGCACCACATGAACGGATCGCTTGGTACGTGGCCATCACTCATTAAGCAGTACCCAATTAGCCAAGCAGAAACATTCTTAATGTTGCCTTGACTGAGTGTTATTTGCATCCACAGGGTCTGGAGACATGGATGGCTTGCCAAAGGTGAGCTCTCTCACCAAGTCTGGACGGAAACATCTGGAGATGCTTAAAAGGAGCAACGTTCATCACTTTTTTTTTCTCTTCCTCTCTTTCCATTCAGAGTTCTCCTAACAACATGGGGGGCATGAGCAACCCTCCCGGAACGCCGCGAGACGACGGCGAAATGGGCGGCAACTTCTTGAACCCATTCCAAAGCGAAAGTGTAAGTAGAGCGAGTGAATGACGCCTCATGAGTCCTAATGGTTCACCTTGACGCCCCAACTTACCAGTGGAGGAATGCAAGCAGAGAAGGACGCCCTAATTTATGTATATATACGTATATATACAGTATATTTTTTCATGAGACTTTAGGATAAACAGTGGAACCTCTAATATCCAACAAAATCCATTCGGGGACCTCCCATTTTGGTACAGCTGTAAAAACGGGTCCAACTCTGACCATTTTATAAACTTTATTACAGGCAATAACCTCTTTCATAGAAAAATCCCAAAAATTCCACCATCATTCTTAAGTGTTGTGCAAGTGTATAAAGAAGTTAACCACAGCTTAATCTGTAAAAATCTGTAAAAAGACACTTCATTGTTCATTTTAATGACAAATCTGTTTTTTGCTGCATGTTGGACACCCCTGCCTTAAGGGTTATTTAACTTAAGAGGTTCCACTGTCGTTGACATTTTTGGCCCATTTTTAACGTAGCTTGAAACCCTTGCTAGATGACGCAGTGTTTCGTGCGACCATAATATATCAAGTGTTGTCTAAACAGCCTTGCTTGGAAGCTAAAATTGGCTGAAAGACAGCATTTGAAATGTCTTCTGCTTGCATTGTGGCCACTTACTAATCACAGACAATTCATTCTGTCCCCCGTGTGATGCTGACCATGTGTCAAACACACAGCACCTCAGCACAAATGTTTTATTATTCTTATTATTAATGAATGCTAATCAACTGGATGTTCCAAGCCAAAGAGAACTGTGGTCTGTGAAGGTCCACCATAGGGGGAGGGGGCTGCTGTTCAGTGAGCTGCTTTTGAAATACAGAATTGGGCCTGGAATGTCCAACCCTACTCTACAAGCAGGAATATATCAATTCAACTCATTTTTTGTCATGCTCTAATTATGACCTCCTATGAGTATCTCCCAGTCTTGATCATGAGTGATTCTTTAACAATTGTGAAAAGTGAATTTCCATATCCGTAACGTTATATTTTTATAGTTGGAGCATCGGAAACCTGTTTACTTCTAGGATGACCAGGCTGCATGGATGTTGACAGGTTAATATGTGACAGTTAAATATAACAGAGAGTATAATAGTCCAGGTCCAAGATGCAATGCCATTAGGAGTGTACCATGTATCTGGTGTACCATTAGTAGAGCCTGCTGGACATTAAATAACACCCCTATAGTCACCTTTACACTCTGATTACACAATATAGAAGGACTAATCACAGAAAAGAAGCCATTTCAGACGTAAATAAGACTCGTGCTTGTGTGTGTTTCAGTAAATGTCTTCCAGACATGTGAACAGGAAGTGACATTGGGGATTCAGAGTTGAGTTTTAGCTGGACTACGGCCACAACAGGAGCCCATGATATGATAACGATGATGATTACATATTGTTATTATTGTTGGTGCAGTCTGGTGTGTGTTACTAGTGACACCTGATGGCCAGAGTAGACTACAGTTCATCAACATCTCGTATTGCCTTAAACTGTGTTTGTATTTGAGTTATTTTACAATAATGTTTAAGTTAGGCCAAGAATATGTAACACTTGTTTATATAACAGGTCGTAGTGATGAACGATGAAAAAAAAAAAGCTGCAGTTAGGATATCCAAATTGAGCCTCGGCATCTTTAAAAAATATAATGTTATATGACAAAACTAAACAAAAACAAAAAGATGGGGGGAAGTCTCTCTTGGTACCGGCCCTTTTTGACTGATTCTCAAGGTTTTTGGGCTGTGTAGACATGGTAGAAATATTAGATTTTCATCTTTCATCCAAAAAAAAAGTTTGTCTCTACCTTTTTCCGTTCCTTAGTAACCAGCAGTAGGACATAGGTAAGTTTAATGAAAATAACAGCTCCCAACTAAAAAAGGGAGGAAAATTAGCTTTTTGTGAAAAGATGCATGTCAAGCATACTTTTCAGTTTGATACAAATTTAGCCATAAATATTTATCCAAAATGTCAAAACAACAATACCACAACATAAACGAGTGGTTGGTTTACATGAAAATGACCACTAATTTACAAATATAACACTGTGAACTATTTACAATTGCAAACAGTTGCAACTGGACCGTGTGTGTTTGCCCCCCCCCCGACTTAGAATATGGTGCAAAAGGGGCTTTTGCATGCTAGGGGACCTTTTTAATAGTGGACCGGGGCCACCTCTACAGTATATTTGCTGTGCTGGGTCAGTCAGAGCGCCTCATGGTGTTTAATGTTGCACATCCACTCATCTGTGCCCCCTCCCCCTTTCCCTCTCTCTCTTTTCAGTATTCTCCCAACATGACGATGAGTGTGTGATTTCATTTTTTCCTTTTTTGTATTTTTGTTGATCTTCCCCTCCTATTTCTTTCCCCCTTTTTAATTTGGATTTTTTCCGCAATCCTTACCTCGCCTCGGATCGCGCCTCCTCCTCCTCTTCCTCACACACACAAACACACACACACAACCTCTGCTCCCATCTGGGGGCGGGGTGGTGTGTCCACCACCTTCCTGCCGCCATCCCCGACTCTCCACCTCCTCCACCTCCTCTCTTTGGGTGAACTGTGTGGTCCACGCAGCCCTCCGGAGCAGCCCTGGAGCATGCTGGGACTCTAATCAAGACGGGCCCTCCGGGAGCGTGCAAGATGGCCACCGGCCCGAGCAGGAAGTTGTCACAGAGCAGCAGGAAGAGCCTCTTCTCGAATTCGGGCCCGAGCCTCCCCGGCTTCCTGTCTGCTTCGAGACAATGAGGACAAACTGGAGGGTGGGGAAGGAGACTGACTGAGGACACAATGTTGGCTCTTTTCAGCAGCTGTCTGGAAACGTCATCAGACTTTTTTCAAGTTGTTTTTAAAAGTGATGTTTCCAACAGATTGGATGCAGGGTCTGCCGACAGGACCTCTCCGACCCTTGACATTATTCTCTCTGTGTGTACATTTTGAACAGAGGTGTTGTGATGATCCGTGAATTTTTTTTCCTATTTTGTGTATGTATTGTATCATTGCTATTTTTATTATTATTGTATTATTGTTAATTATATTGCTATGGTCATTTTTAAAGATTAGGATCAAATTTTTCCTTTATTTTTATTTTAGGGGCACATTACAGCATAACATCACTGGCTGGCGAAAAACATGTATCTCCATATTGGGTTTTTTTCCCTTCTTTTTATTCCAACAAATTCTCATTTTTTTAATAAACATATAAAAATCTACCAAAAATGTAGATGAACATACAAGTGTCTGGAACACTTAATTTATTTGATCATTTTGCGTAACGTCACTTAGTAATTTTTTTTTGTGATAAACATAAAAATCCACCAAAAATGGGCAAATATACAATTGTCAGGACGTTTTTTTTTGCTAATTTATTTTGATTCCATACTTTTTTGGGGGCGATGGATAAAAACACATTAAAAATTTGGATAAGTATATACGTATAACTGTCCAGAAGTTTTTTTTGCGTAATGTCACTTGCTAATAAAAACATGTATGTCAAATTCGTATTTTTTTTTTAAGTACTACTTTTAATTACATTTTTGGATAACGATAAAAATCCAGTACACTCGAAATTTATATATATCAATTTTACGGAAGATCCCCCGGAATAAAAATACATAACACATATTACCTATAAATATACAGTAGTCAAAGTTTAAAAAAAAAATTGTAATTGCATAATGTCAATTAATCACATTATGCAAAAAGGTAATTTAACCCTAAACACATTTTTTTCTTGTTAAAAAGAACGTGGATTTACATGTGTTTCCTAGTCAGCCACAATTGAGTACACACAAATCCAAACTTTAATGATGTGACCTCACTGCCCCCTGTTGGTAAGACTACAATATAGCATCAGTTGGCCTACTGCTTTGTTTTTGTTTGTTTTTTTTAACTCAACAACACAAATCCAAACCTGGTTTTTTTCATGTTAAAGAAAGAAATGCACAGCTCTATTTATTTAAGGACTTTTCTTTTTGTTGGTTACTTTGACCTGAGAGTCATGGTTACATTTTCAAAGTGTTATTCTCGTAGTAGCAACTGTGTAAATATGCAGATCCAGTCAGCACTGTGTCCTCATCTGTGTGATGTCAACCACAGCCTCCCTACAAAGGTACTGACCCCAACCCTCGTGCCCCCCCCCCCCCCCCCCCCCCGTCCCACATGCTGCTCACTCCGAGTTTGGTCTGTCTGTGTTTGCATTTGGACATTTTTCTTTGGAGTTAGTCCCCAACAGGATGGTCGCCCTGTGCGTCTATCCACTTCTCTGTGTTTATATCCGGTCCTGGGAGGGCAGCCTCGTGGTAGCAGCTCTCTCGGCTCGGGGCCCCCCTTGTTGATGTTTGCTAACCTGGGGGCGGCGGCAGTCACAGTCAGCATCCCCTTTCTGATTCTCTCCCATCTATGTTTTTCTTTAAATTAGTTTTGTAAATACTGTACAATGAGTTTTGATATCATTCACATGTTTTGATATTTCAAATGACAGTCGGAACAGAAACTTGGAATGGGGGGGCGGGAGACAAGGTGTGTTTGTCCCACTTTGTCTTGGAGGGGCACTTTTTCATGGACGCACTCAAATTCCCTTAGAAGACTCTTAAAGGGCGCACTCACACCGGAGCTTGTCAGCCGTGCCGGACTTGGGCGGCACTCACACTGCGTTGCATTACGGCGTTGAAGTGGACCATCACTTCATGACACAACACACGACTTTCCTGACTTGGTGGCTTATTTTCAGCCATGTTCCTTTAGAACGATAATATAGTTCTTCTCATTATATCACCCTAACATCTACAGTGTGTGTGAGCGACATGTCAACTTTGATTTAGTGGATTATTTTGAGTCATTCTGATTGGTTGTAAGGTGCACGCTGGCTGGTTATCATGAGAAAATGGCAACAGGAGCGATGATATAATTATATAATTATATATCATACAGTAGTTATATCATTCAATGACATGTTTACGTTGCGCATGAGCGATCTAACCATTTTATTTCACTTTGTGGATTATTTTGAGTCATTATGTTAAGGTGGTGGGTTGTCATGAGTAAATGGCAGCAGGAGCGACTATAACATTTGATATATATATACACGTATATTTATCATATATATCATATAGATATTATGTCTATAATGTGCACGATCTAGCCATTAACATTGATTTTGTGGATTATTTCGAGTTTTTCTGAGTATTTCTGAGATGCAAGGTGTCCGGTTATCATGAGTAACTATATAATAATAGTAATTATTACTAGTAATTATATATCATACAGTAGTTATAATTCTAAGATATGTTTACGTTGCGCATGAGTGATCGAACCATCTATTTCATTTTTGTGGATTATTTTGAATCATGTTAAGGTGGCGGGTTATCGTGAGTAACTGGCGGCAGGAGCGACTATAACATTATATATATATATATATATATATATATATAGATATTATAATTATATGACATGTCTATAATGTGCACGAATGATTGAACCATCAGCATTGATTTTGTAGGTTATTTTGAGTCATTCTGATTCTTTTTAAGGTGCAAGGTGTCCGGTTATCATTAATAACTGGCGATGTAGTTATATATCATACAGCAGTTATAATTCATGTTTAGCATGAGGGATTGAACCATCTATTTTGATTCTGTGGGTTATTTTGACTCATTATGTTAAGGTGGCGGGTTATCGTGAGTAACTGGCGTCAGGAGCGACCATGTAATTCTATATCTTATAGTTGTGATAATTATATGAAACATCTACGTTGCGCACGAGTGACTGAACCATCTGCTTTGATTTGGTAGATTTTGAGTCTTTCTGTTGACGTCCGTGATGCTGGTTGGTTATCATGTCTACCTGCCGCAGGGAGAATAGCATGAAATGACTCATCTACATTTTTGTGACGTACATACAGTACCAGTCAAAAGTTTGGAGACACCTACTCAATAAATAACGTGATCAAGCGTCTCCAAACGTCTGATCTGGTGATGTATGAGTTGCGCAGCATGAGTGTTGCCTAACGTGAGTGCGCCAGTCATTGAAACCGTGCGTGTCCAACAACTATTGAATTCATTGCAAGTCCCGGGTTAAACGGGAAATGTATTTTAACTGTGAAGGAGGCCATTTTTGTTGACACATATCCCTTCTTCTTTACTATGAAGGATTTCTTTTCAAATCTATTTCCAAGTGCAGGAACAGGGTTTATATATATATACATACATACATATATATATATATATATGTGTGTGTGTGTGTATATATATATATATATATATATGAGGGGAAAAAACGCTGTACAAAAACTGCAGTCCAACTTCACACTCTTTATTTTCTTACTGTTGCGTAAGAAGAAGAGTCGTGGTGACACCATTGAGGATCATTTCTGTATTTCTATTGTGCTGGTTGTAAAATACTGTAACATTGAAAAACAAAGAGGGGGTGAAATGTTCAGTTCCTTTATTTGGTTGGATTTGAATTTTTCCTCTGATGACAAAGCAGTATTGAACATGAGGCATTGTGTCCACAGGGGGTAGGGGGGGTTGCTTTGTATCATGTTAGGGTAGGTCCCCCCCATCCTTAAATGTCTTGTGTAGTTAAAAAATCTTCTATGTATGTTTCTTTATATTGATTTAAAAAAAATGTTATCGGGGGGGGGGGCTGCATTGAGAGTTAATAAATGTATTTTTTTTCAGGGTTTTTTTTCATCAAGTTGTCGTTTTTTTGCCTGTGCCGTCCCCCCTCCCCCTCTCCCCGTTGTAGATACATATTAAAACAAATAAAATGACTTCACTCCTTTTGCCATGAACACATTTGGAACACTGTTTTTTTCCTCTTTTTTTTTACTTTATTTATGGAAGCTTGAGTTTGCGATAATTAACTCATTTTTTTTAATATTTATGTAATCAATGTATTATTTTTAATACTACTACAGTATTTCTGTTTTTTTATTTAATTTGAATTCAAAATAAATAATAAAGACATTTTAAGATTGTATTTGTAGTATGTCATTGCTGCGAAGGAACAAGAAAAAATACATATTTAAAAGTTTTATTATGTATACAAATAAATAAAATATGTACACCTTTGAGATTTTTGCTGAAAGAAAAAAAATTCAGTTGTCTGATTTGTTTGGTGTTGCGAAAACCAATATGCCGATATTGCCCAACTCTCAATTTCCGATACCGATATGTGTAACATGACATCTCCTGTAGTGGAATGAACGCAAATGTGTTTTCATGATCGGGAAAAAATCTGATACCGATATTGCATTTTTATGCTGATATCGGGCCGATAATTATCGGACATCCCTCAAAAAAAAGTACAGAAATAAAGGAAAAGACAATTTTAAACAATTATTTGTTAATTTTATTGTAAATATAATTAGTTTTAAATTGTTTGTCTACAATGCAATTGTGTAAATATATACACTGATAATAAAGACACAATCATTAAGAATAAATATATATATTTTTAAATAAATAGAAATATTTAAAATAAATTATTAAATGAATATTTTTTCAACATGTATTTAGTATTTACTGTAATGAAAAAGGACTTTTCGACAATTGGTAAAAAAAAAGGTAAAAATTGTACTAAATAATTAACTCTTCAAGAAGTGCAATATGTAGTATATGTATAGACATGTATGAATTTATCGCATCAATAAAGTATACAACATAAAAAAAACCAAAAACAAAAATATGCACCTTGTCAAAAATAGTCCTAAATTCTCCTCAAATGTGTTCAAGCTGCACGGAGTGACGGCGTGGTACGTTCCTGCTCTTCCAAGAAACAAGAGGCGCCATGATGATGGGGAGCGGCGGGAGCGAGGGTGTCCTTCCTGATGTCCTGCATGAAGACGACCAGGGCGGACTTTTGGAGACTTGGAGGGGAGTGCTTGATTTGTTCACCAAGGGCGGGAGGTGAAGCAGAGACTCAGAGGGTAGAGTGTTCCTGCGGCTTTGGGAGTGATGTACCTCCTCTCCGCCTCTCTCCTTGTGCAGGTTCCTCCACTTCAGGCCTTCCTCGTAAGCTTTGGTGAAACGGTCCAGATTGGGAATGTTCAGCCACGGCTCGGAGAACATTCCCTGCCTGGGTGGAGGGCACAGGAGGTCACAGGAGGGCGGCTTGATGATGCGTCCCAGCCGGCCTGGAAGAAGCCAATGAAATGGTAAGACTGATAATCCCACACACAGGACTCAAAAGGTGGTCAGTTTGAATTAGGGCTAAGTTAGCTAGTTCCATCAGTGCATACGTTATATTTTATACAAGTATGTATTACATTTTTATATTAATATGCAAAAATAAACTCAATCTGTCTTGCAACAAGCACATGTGACAAGAACAGGGACAAGAATCTGAGCTTTTTTGTTGTTTCTGCGTCTGCTAGCACAGCACATACAGGAACCGCTAACCATCCCTCCAACCCTAGCCCTCTGACCTTCTAACCCTAAACCCCTAGCCCCCTAACCTTCTAACCCTAAACCCCTAGCCCCCTAACCTTCTAACCCTAAACCCCTAGCCCTCTGACCTTCTAACCCTAAACCCCTAGCCCCCTAACCTTCTAACCCTAAACCCCTAGCCCTCTGACCTTCTAACCCTAAACCCCTAGCCCCCTAACCTTCTAACCCTAACTCTCTAACCCAGTGATTTTCAACAAGTGTGCCGTGAGAAATGGTCAGGTGTGCCGTGAGGAATTATTCAATATTACTTTTTTAATTAACATGTAGTAATCATTTTCTGCAAATATTATGTCATTGTCGCGTGTCATTGGTGTAAAGACTGGCAGAGCAATGTAATATTCGTCCGTGTGGCAACACGTAGCTGATTGCCTCGTTCCTCTTACTTGGACTTAGTGATGCACGTGAGAGGTAGTGGTGACATTTTGTAACATTGTTGGTTAAATTAGTATGCGGATCAAAAGGATCTGCTGTGGCGAGTCCGTAATCAGGAAAAAGCTGAAAGAAGCAAATAATGTTGGTTATTGGTGTGCCGCAAAATTTTTCCAACGTACCAAACGTGCCGTGGCTCAAAAAAGGTTGAAAATCACTGCTCTAACCCTAAACCCCTAACCCCCTAACCCCCTAACCCCCTAACCCCCTAACCTTCTAACCCTAACCCTCTAACCTTCTAACCCTAAACCCCTAACCCCCTAACGGTCTAACCTTCTAACCCTAAACCCCTAACCCCCTAACGGTCTAACCTTCTAACCCTAAACCCCTAAACCCCTAACCCCCTAACGGTCTAACCTTCTAACCCTAAACCCCTAAACCCCTAACCCCCTAACGGTCTAACCTTCTAACCCTAAACCCCTAACCCCCTAACGGTCTAACCTTCTAACCCTAAACCCCTAACCCCCTAACGGTCTAACCTTCTAACCCTAAACCCCTAACCCTCTAACCTTCTGACCATAACCCCGTAAACCTCTAACTCTCTATCCCTAACCCCTAACCTTTTAACCCTCTAACACTCTAACCCTCTAATCCCCTCACCCCATAATGCTCTAACCCTCTAACCCTAACCCCCTAACACTCTAACCTTCTAACCCTAAACCCCAAACCCTCTAACTCTCTAATCCTAACCCCGCAACCCTTTTACTCTCGAACCCTGTGAACCTCTAACTCTCTAACCCTAACCCCCTAACCCTCAAATTCTCTAATCCTTATCCTCTAACCCTCTAACTCTCTAACCATAACCCCTTAACCCTCTAACCCTAACCCCCTAAAACTAACCCTCTAACCCAAACTGTAATCCTAACCCTCTAACCCTTTAACTCTAACTACCTAACCCTCTAACCCAAACTGTAACCCTAACCCTAACCCTCTAACCCAAACTGTAATCCTAACCCTCTAACCCTAACCCTCTAACCCAAACTGTAATCCTAACCCTCTAACCCTAACCCTCTAACCCAAACTGTAACCCTAAACCTCTAACCCCAACTGTAATCCTAACCCTCTAACCCTAACCCTCTACCCCAAACTAAAACCCTAACCCTTTAACCCTAACCCTCTAACCCCAACTGTAATCCTAAGCCTATCCTTCTCTAACACTAACACTATCCCTCTAACCCAAACTGAAACCCTAACCCTTTAACCCTAACCCTCTAACCCCAACTGTAATTCTAACCCTTTAACCCTAACCCTCTAACCCAAACTGTAACCCTAACCCTCTAACCCAAACTGTAACCCTAACCCTCTAACCCCAACTAAGCCAAAGTATAAACAACATTACACAAATGAAACAAATGTGCTTTGCTATCTTGTTGAATAAAATATACTCTAGTTTCAGCGCTTGTAAACGGTGTGCAAAAAAAATCTATGATTAAAAAAACCCATAAACTGGACAACAGTGTTCCTGTTCCTGTTCCTGTTCCTGTTCCTGTCAGAATTGATTGGACTTAAGTAGAAGTGCCTCATAGGCCAATTGAGAACGCCACGACCACCAGATGGCTGAGCTAAGGACCAACTCCTTGCATACAAGGCACACCATGACGCCACCATTCAGGCTAACCTTGTCTCACGGATGTTTACCAACACAACAAATCCTCACAATAAACACACTTTTCATCCACCTCACATCTTCAGTGATGTTTTACTGCTTACATTTTTATCTGATGTGACTTAAATATGATTATTATGAAATGATTCAATATGGAATATGACCATAATACTGTATGATAGAGCAGCAGCTATTTGCATCAGCACAGGACTGATTTCAAAGCAGCAGGCATCCACCCTTCTCTGTCTGGACTTGCCTCCGTGTCACACTGCAGGCTACAATAGCCGACTGGAGTCTGCAGAAGCACTGCAGACTCCACTGCAAGTGTGATCAATTCCATGATTGTATCGCTGATATTGCACTGACTAGCCACATTGCAATAAAGTTCAATTTCCTGGTTCTATGGTCATCATCACATTTCCTTGCTTTCTGTGGTGGCATCACACCACAAAATTCACATTTGCTGACATCTCTTGTGATGACCATTTGTTGGCTTCTTTTCCATAAAAATCTGTGTTGAACCCACAGCTTTTCACCCCTTTTGGGGTTCCTTTCCAAGCGTCGTTGGTCCTATAGCAAAAAAACCTGTTCTCACTCACCTGTTCCTTTAAAGCTGAAGATGTTCTCACTCTCAGAGGAGTTGGGAGAGCCCGTCTTGAGGACAATGTCAGACGGGGACATGCAGGACACAGAAGAAGATGTGTCAAGGGGTGAGAGGATGTCCGGGTAGCTCGGACACTCAGCCCCACTGCTTACTTCTGTGGCGATGATGATGATTTCACGTCCTTTGGCCCTGCAGGCATCCATTAATACCTAAAACACAATACTTGGAGCTATCAGATATTGGTCAAAAACAGCCATGAGGTCCCCTATGAGGTCCCCTACAGCTTGTCCTTAGAGCCAGTCAATGAGAACCAAACATGAGAAAAATCTCCCTCACTTCCTGGTTCCTGTCATGTGTGATTTTTCCATTCACTTGATCCCTGCTGAGTTCTTATTAAATGTACTTCTACCACCTTTTGGCAGTTTTTATGAGTTATGTTAAAAGTGCTCTAAAATGTTAACGCATTAGTGTAGAGTTGCATCATCACCTTTTTGCCTCTCATGCAAAAAAAAACGTATAAATATGTTGTTGGGCTCGAGCATTCGGGATAATAGAAATTTATAAACACATGTTAGTATTAAATGAGTTAAAAAGAGAATTATATATAATATATATATATATATATAATGATATAAAATCAACATCAAGCTACTGTAAGTGGAGGACCAGTAAAAGCAAGAAGGCTTGTTGTCAAAGATATCAACAATCTGGATACATATTAAACATCATATCACCATGACAACAAGGAACATGGAGGATACAAGCCACAAAGAAAGAACCATACAGTTAGAAGGATGACATTCAGTTACATTTGTCCAAACAAACAGGCTTTGCTACACATCTTAACTATCCCCATACTGTTTTTTTATCTCCTTTCTTCCTTTTTGTCCTGGAGTTACATCTTCTGACAGACCTTCAGCGTGGGCTCATCTTGTGTGTTGACGGCATAGACAAGGGCCGAAGCTCCCGAATGGTCCACCATGCTGGGATCAGCCCCTGCAGACAGCAGAAGGGACGCCACCTGAGCTCTGGCTCTCTCCATGCAGGCGTACATCAACGCGGTCCGCCCCTCCTGGTCCCTTGCATTTGGATCAGCCTTCAGCGCGAACAAAAACTGCCATTTTAATGCCTAAAGTATTGAAATGTAACGGTAAAAGTTGACAGACCCTGTTCTGGAGCAGGTAGGTGATGATCTTCATGGCCTCAGGTCCAGGAGGTTCTCCTCGTAGGCCTTTACAAGTGGCCAGCAGGGCCGTCTCCTCCCTGGAGTCGCGTCCGTCCACTTGTGCCCCACCTTCCACAAGCAGGCGCACCAGGCGCAGCTTTCCGGAGGCCGCGGCACTAATAAGGGAGCTGGTGTCGGACATGGGGTCCACCCTGATCAATTCTCCTTCCTACAAAGAAACAATGAACATACATGATTGGTTCCTGGTGGCTGTTTGAATGGAGCATCTCCTGGATGGACCAGTAGCTTTTATCGACCTCTTTCTGGAAGAGTTCTGGAAGAGTTCTGGCTGCTCTGTCCTTTCCTCACTGGCGGGTTAAAGGAGAGGTTCAAAGTTTTTTTTCCCACCCCCAAATGTCACCTGTTGCTAGGCGAGCGCTACAAAGACTCAGAGAGACTTTGGTGAGTCAGATTTGGCACCTCTGCTGGCTTCAAACGCACATGAAAACACATTATATCCAACTAGACTCCAACTATATATATCCAAATATACTTTCTTCACAATGACAGCATATTTCCTCAAATTATGGTCTCAGTTCTCATTGATGCCATGCTCCGAATAATTTATGACTAAATTCATTTCATGCAAGAACAAAAACAACCAAGTAGAAATCATATACAGTATAATGGGAATCGAGGCCATGGTTTAAAATAGAATAATTTATATTGTAGCATTATTTTTATTTAAAACTAAAAAACCCAACAGGATTAAATAATGTACACAATTTGATATTTGAATATAGTTATGAAATTTGAAGTTGAGTGAACGCCCCAACCACTGTGAGGAAATACAACATTTTGATTATGGTGCCTTCAAGACAATTTGCACAAATAAAGGTCTCACTGTTGTAGACACTCCACCCTAATAGATGCCTGAGACTCTCTGCAGTTGAGTAACAGACTGGTTGGGCATTCGAAACCATGTTGACAGTATTTTCGCTTGAACAGTATAAAATATTCTATGTTTTCTATACATGCATTCTTAAAATTATTAATTAAAACGGAAATAAGCACAGGTATACAGGACTTTGAAAAAGTATATGTTCAAATACATTAGTCTAAGTTTAAGACTTTTTTTAAATCTCTAACTTTCATTAAAAACCGACATAAAGCCCGAGGCAATTTTTACGTTATTGTGAAGAAATTCCTAAATGTGTTAAGCAGGAAGGCAAACAGGAAGTGGGGTACTTACGTCACCACTTACGTCACAGATTATTTACGCCTCTGGCCAATCGCGCACACGTAAGCGCGATGACGTAAGGCGTTGTACTCGGAGAAGAGCGCGCGGCGGAGGAATCAGCACAACTAGACCAGAGAAAAAGGCGAACAAGTCCAGCGTTTTTTTCTTCCTCCGCCAATGTCCGTTTGTTTACCTTTTGGAAGCGGTTCTCTAGTAAGGAGGCTGGCGGCACCCTCGCTGCCCCATGCTGGCTCTCGAGGAGAACCGCAGCTACGGGCTGTCCGGCGGCTGCCCGCTGCCGAGGAGCCGTGGCGCCAACGTTTCGGTGTTTCACGTCAAACTAACTGACAGTGCGGCTAGAGCCATTAGCACCTTTCACCACGACAAGGTAAGCTAGTTTTTAGCTTTTAGCTTAGCCTACTGATAATATCTACTCCACACCGAATCTCTGTTTTTAAGTCCGCCAAAGACTGACATACAATTCCACGTTACATAATTGAATGCGGAAAAATAAGCATATGTTAACAGTTGAAAGCGGCCAGGAAAGAGTGATGATGATGATGATGATGATGATGATGGTGGTGGTGGTGTGATCAATTGTTCACTTTGTAGAGATTAAACACTCAATTGATAAAATGTATGCAGCTCCAAAGTGCTCTTCCGGCACGGTTGATCAACTTTAAATGAAAAATAGTGTGGATGTAGGAAGTGTTGGAGTGGCGCACTTCCTCTATGAAGCACTTCCCAGTTGTTTAGAAATAGGTCATTTCACAGACAGCCAACATGGAAACCACACATCTCCTCCTTGTTGGACTTTCCAGTGATGTAGCTTGTTACCGTGGTAATGGCAGGTCAGCATAGATGAGAGTAACAAGGGAAACCACCTGTTTGCACGCCTGCAATGCTTAAGGCAGTTTAAGTGTATCTTCCTAATATAACTGTGGCTGTGTCCAATTTAAGGGTCTGCACCCAACAAGGCCAGTAGCCTACCTGGACGAATGCCAGACATTCTGATGTTCCTCCTCCATCAGCGACCATCCTTGTGAATAGTCAACATGTGTCAAACTCAGGCCTGGGCACCAATTTAGTCAGACTGTGATATCATAGAAGTTATTAGTTTTTAAAATGTAAGCTTTATAGGAGAGATTCTGCATGTGTTACAACAGCATGTCTTCCTAATAAAAGAGTGGGTACTAGACTGGCCTGCCTGCAAGAATGGGACAGAATTCCACCTACAAAGCTTCAACAATTAGTGTCTTAAGTTCCCAAATAATTTCTTTCTAATTTTGACAGCCAATGATGTCATGCAGCCCACAAATGCGGACTAGTAGGCTACAGACCCTGCAGATTTAGCCACCCCAATATAAATAACATTATAGTTACCATTGTGGCTGTAGAGAAACACTTCTCAATATTCTCATTACATTATTAAATGACCATTATTGTTATTGTAAAGGCAGATGTGATGATGGCACAATTCATTCATTTCCTAGCGCTTCACAAGGGTCACAAGGGTGCTGGAACCTATCCCAACTGTCTTCGGGCGAGAGGCCGGGTGCACCCCAAACTGGTCGCCAGCCAAACACAGGGCACATATAGACAAACAACCATTCACACTCACATTCATGATGGCACAATGATGTATTAAATTGTTTATACATACTTAATGAAGCGACTGGTTGGAGGCTTGCGTCATTTTGCGAGTGCTTTCCCTGGGCAGCCTCGTCATTAGATGTATTAAATTGAAAACACACCCGATGTACACAGCAGTCATTTCCAGGCAGGCACATGTGGGATGACTATCAAGTTCTGCTGTCAAGACTGGGGGAAGAAGAAAAGGGAAAAAAACAATCCACTTGTATGTGAATGATTCATAGTTTGACATCCATTCAAAAGAACACACATTTGGAACATGGTGGGTGGTGTTTTGAGGACCGTGGGTCCCAAAAAAAATGTAGTTAGTGCAATAAGAAATGTACAGAATCCTTTATGTTTTTAATCAGCCAGTCTTTAAATGATTTCCTTTCCTTTTTAGGCTTCATCTGCCCCACCCACCATCTCTTTCAATGGAAACCAAGGGGTGAGAATCACTTTCAACATACCTTCATATTAAAAGCATTCTTTCTTTTTTTGGCATAAATCAAACTCTCCGTTTCTCCAACTGTAGAAAATCACAATTCCTTGCTGCAAGAATGGAGGTGAGGCGAGGAGCTTCATGTTTGGGGTGACCAACGTTGCCCAGGACAATCCCCACGGGAGCTTTGACTGCATCCAGCAACTCAGCATGAGGTACGAGTAAATACACGCACACAAAAAACTTTAGAAAGTGTTAGAAAGAAAGAAACTTGTGCATGTCTGGAACTCGGCTGCAATTTGGACTTTGATGAAAAATACACACGGCCCACATCACCTATTCACATCCTATTCCGTGGGTCTATCCGGCCGTTGCTGGATATTGTAGCTGGGACAGAGTCTGGAATTGACAGCATGTATCGGAGTGCCAATATCTGAGATTTTCGATGCAGCTGATATAATCTGATACAGGCGTATTTCGCTGTATCGCGGTTCGAACATCACTCGATATTGATGAACTGTAATCTACAATGGCCACTAGGAGTCACTAGTAACACACACCAAACAACAGGCACAATAACAACATAATAATAACAATAATAGTCATCATCATCATCGTCGTAACACAGACTATTGTATTGACTATTTGTTGAAACACACACACGCAGCTTATGTATGTCTTAAATGGTTTATTGTATGTCTAATCTATTATGTCACGTTAGTGTAGGTAATTATAGTAAATCATGGTAAAAATGTTATTTACCGTGGAAAGTCATGCACAGGTTTTCTATGCTCTGACTACGGAAATGTTTTGTTTATTAATAAGGAATTCTACTTTGCAGAAATTCACTTATGGCGGTTTATCGTCATTATATCAGCCCGATATCAATATCAGACCGCAGACTGGGACAACCCTAGTTTTAAGCTGCCACGAGTCCATTTTGTTGATACGCAGATCAGTCTTTCCACCAAGGTGGACGTCTGGGCTCCTTTTCCCTTTCCGGTTAATGCTGTGTTTTTCTTTTCTCGCCATATTCTGATGAGAATGCATGTATGGTAGTTTCAGTATTTGTAAATGTCTTCACACTGTTAAAGCATCACCCTCTCCTCCTTCAGTGGTATGCAGGAGCTGTCATGTCTCGGCGTGATTCAGAAAAAGATGACGGTCAAGGCGACAGATGACTCGTACGACAAAGCCCTGCAGAGCATGGCGCAGGCCGAGGAGGAGACCCGCAGCCGGGGAGCCATCGTCATCAAGCACGGCGGGCGCTTCCAGGGTACGACGCTGGTTGTTTTTCCTCCTTTTGTAATGCCCTAACCTGGGCTGGGTTTAAATTAAAGCCTCCATACTATATCATTTTTCACTCATTTTAAATAGGTCTCAGAGGTTCCCCAATAGTGTATCGAAGTGTGTTGGCCAAAATCTAGCCTTGTTGCTGGAAAAATGTGCTTTTAGTAAGGCCTATTGGGAACACAGCATTTTGTGCCCCATAAGGCACTCAAATCAAAAACTAAAATCTTCGAAAACGACCATTTGAGCACCTCTTCTCTCATAATCGCAGCAAACAGATGAGAGAGATAGATTATTCTCATATTTGGTGCTCATAAACAGGCTCTAGGGAGACGTATTACTGTTGGATCATCATTAAAAAAATCTATTTTGCTCAATAGGGGACCTATATTTGATATAATATGCTGGCAAGCTAATAAAAAACTCTGGTGCCACACCCCTTTGCTGTAAAGTTTGTGGGTTGATCACACACGTACGCCAATGCTTGTGTCGATTCAGCGGAAGTCAATGTAACAGCGCAGTCATTTCCAAAATTAGATTTCACTTCTTCCGCTCACAGAGTGTGTCACAACACAAGTGTGGCTTTCTGAGGAAAAGGAAATTGGGTCATTAAAAAAATTTGTAACACTTCAAGACGATAAAATAAGATGCCCAGCTCTTTCCTGCCTGTGGTGTCTTGGTTTGAGTGGGAGTCGCACAACAAACACACATGCATATGCAGTGGCTTTCTAATGAGTTTGATTTGAATGAGAGCTAAACATTTGAGTGTATGAGGTCACCTTTGATAATACAAGTACCGACACATTGCCCGATTGCATTTGTATGCCGATTCATTTTGCTGCCGCCCTGCAGGCAAGAAGGTGACGGTGCGCGCCCCTGCCCCAGCCCTGGCCAGCCTGACTAAACCTCGGCGCTCCACCAAGTCTCTTTTCAGCGGCATCAAGGCAGCAGGCGTCTCCACAGGGAAGACAAAGGACGCCGGAGTACCCAATGGGAGGACCACCAGTGAGGTGCAGCAGCGACCAATTAGAGAGCGGGTGACACACTTGCTGGCCCTGAGGCCGTACAAAAGGCCCGAGCTGATGCTGAGACTGCAGAAAGATGGACTTACCGCCAGAGATAAAGGAATGCTGGACTCTCTGCTGAAGGAGGTTTGGCCTTTTTCTATTTACCTCTGTCATGCAAGGTGGTGGTTATCATCACTGGTGGGTGGAACAATTAAATTGATTATGTGGCACAGCTTCGCTGCATTATTTACAGATCCTTTGGTTATTTCTATGGTGCAAAGTGGTGGTTATTATGAATAACCCGCTGGAGGAGAGACTACATTAATTATCCAACACATCTACAATGTGTGCTTGCTCTTGTGGCTTTTTGAGTTTTTTGTAGTTCTTCTGGTTATTTATTATTTTTCATTATGCATGATGGTTATTATCATTAGTGGAGCCATTATATGACACATCTGTGTAAGCCTGTCACAATAATTGATAAATCAAATGATTTATGATGCCGCCTTGATAAATTGACATTTGCATACATCTATGCCTGCTTGTTTTCCCTGTCTCTGTGGATCATATAGGCTGGATGACGAGGGTTCACTCTGCATGCGTCTGTGCTCAGTGGTTCTACGTATAGTAGAATAAACGGCCAGAGTGAACTCTCCTGTCAGCCTCCTTGTCCCACAGTACTTGGAGGTGGCAGACAAAGTGCTAGCAGTTACCAACAAACGCTAATATAAATGAAGGCACAAAAGCCATGGTTTTTAAGCCAGATGCCACAGTGGCAGGGCCTTAGTTCCGACAGTCAACACTTACTGAGGATGGTGCACGCTCACAGACTGTATCGCTTGGAGAAGGGATGCAACCTTTCAATACGGTTGATAATCCAACATTTCAGGAAATTTCTGTACTGTATTATTCTGCCATATAATTTATGAAAAAGTTGTCTCAAAAAATGTTGTCAATGATATCGATTATTGAGAGGTTTGTTATTGTGACAGGCCTACAGCTAGGTTGTGTGAATATGCATTTGCATCAACAAACACACCGAGATGCTTATTTTAAACTCTTCTGGTTATTTTGATTGTGCAAGATGGTCGTTATCATTAATAACTGACAGGGGAGCGACTGCATTAATTATAACACATCTACATTGTGTAGATGTTCAGGCAACAGGAATGATCGCATTAATTATACAACATGTGTACGTTACTTGCTTGTTCTTGTATAAGAGCAAGAGTACTGTGAACTTTAAGTTTGTGGATTATTTTGTTTATTTTTGTAATGCATTGTGGTTATCATTAATAACTGTCTGGAGGATTTATGGCATTGATTATACATCCTGATGATATTGTGCTAATAATGCATGAGCGAGCGTAACATGGAATTAAACTTTGTAATAAATGAGCAAATATGCTTCCTTTCTTGATGCAGTGCTTCTCTGTAAGCACTATTTCCTCAGCGCATGTCTCTGTGTGCCTGCAGGTGGGTCATGTCAACAGCAGAGACAACACTTTAGTGCTAAAGGACGCTTTGTATAAGGAGCTGCAGAAAGACTGGCCTGGTTACACATCAGGAGACCAGCAGCTTCTGAAGCGCATCCTCGTCAGGTAAGATCAGCTAAAGCCTGGACTTGAAAGTGCTAGTCACGCTTTTGTTACTTGTGGCATTCTTTCGGCATATAGGAGGCTCTTCCAGCCGCAACAGAACCTCCTCAGCATCCCCGAGACCCAGGTCAGCCCTCTGCGGGACACACCCAACTCTTCGCCGGCACATCGTCCCAAACATTCCCTGGCAGAGGAGTACACATACACTGACCCTCTGGCCAATAAGAAGACAAGGATCTCCCACTTGTCCCGCAAAACCGCAAGCGGCATTTCCGCATCGGGATCATCACCCCAAGCAGCTAACAGGGACGTCGTATTGGCGCCACGGGATGACTCCCAGAAGCACTCGCTTGACCCCCGCAAACTTTTGGACTCCTTGTCAGCAGCCTGTCCTCGGGATACAGATAACGCCGTCAGATTAAGGCAAACTTCCTGCAAGCAGGAGACGCCCCAGCCTCTAGCAGAATCTGAGCAGCGTCTTAAAGTACCTCAAGTGGACAAGAAGTCCATTAAAAGGAAAAAGAACAAACACAGAGAGCAGGTGAGCACAAGAATAAAGCAGACAAATGCTATTCTTGTTGTTTCTACGGCATTCTCATTCTGCTTTAATAGATTGAAGAAAGGAGGAGAGGCAGCAAAGAGAGGAAAAGAGGTGACAGTCCAAGGGATGAAACCAATCAAGCTGGTGTGGACTGTGCAGGTGAGAACACAACACCTCTGATGACGTATTTACTGTACAGTGTGGTGTTTCATTAAGCTGGTAACTATCTTGACTTCGTCCACAGAGCCTGCTGAAGTGATGTTGGACTTGGAAGAGCCTCAAGCAGCTGACGATAGCAGTGATTATTTAACGTAAGCATTCTGAAGCCGTGTTATTTTGCCACGCCATCACTCACGAGTCTCATTGATAGCAAAAGGGAATAACTCTGTCAAGGTTGCTGAACCCCATATGACTGAGGCATCAAGATGCGTTATGAAAGAATCGGAGGAAAGTCTTCTAGGTTTAGTCTTAAAGGCATAGTTCAGATTTTTTTGACATAAAGTTGTATGACACCTGAGTTCTGGTCGCATTTCAGTGATGATGGGAATGTCTTCGGGCGAGAGACGGGGTACACCCTGGACTGGTGGTCAGCCAATCACAGGGCACATATAGACAAACAACCATTCACACTCACATTCATACCTATGGACAATTTGGAGTGGCCAATTAACCTAGCATGTTTTTGGAATGTGGGAGGAAACCGGAGTACCCGGAGAAAACCCACGCATGCACGGGGAGAACATGCAAACTCCACACAGAGATGGCCGAGGGTGGAATCGAACTCGGGTCTCCTAGCTGTGTGGCCTGCGCGCCGACCACCGCTTTTCAAAACAATATGCTTCAAAAGAGTAAGACAAAAACGCCACATCTAAAAAAATAAAATAAAAAAGGCCTCTCAGTGGCTCTGCACTATTGCCATCACTGCACGCTAGCGCTTATACATTGTTATATATTATATAGTTGCACATTGTTTACATGCTCTGATGAAGGCCGCTGCGATGCAAAAGAGTGAAAGTGACTACTATGCCAACTGATATCGTCATATCTGAAAAAATTGTGCAGTCTTTGTTTTTCCTGTTACGGACATGAGACAACTTTGGTTTCTTGCCGTATACGGGATGTTAATAATATGGCTGGGATGAAACAGCTTCATGGTGCACACTTCAGCGAGAAGGATTACGTTCCTACACGCCCCAAGACATGTTTTGACAAGATCTGTTATTCGCGGCAGCACGCTGTGATACCAACTGAGAGAAAATAGCGCCAAACGATTTAGAAGGGGTATTTTTTCAAATGTATTACTCTTTTGAATGCACATTGTTTTGAGAAGCCAAATTCTTGACTTAAGTGGCCCCACCAACTAACCAGAACTACTTTCCTCATCAACGAAATGCGACCAGAACTCTGCTCACGGGACAAAGTGGGTAAATTACTGTTGATGCACTACACTGCTGATGGGGATGTCATACAACTTCATGTCAAAAGAATCTGAACCAACCCTTTAATGTGAAGAGGCTCTCCTCCAGGGCACACACAAACACACTACTCACAGTAATCACCTCTGTTACGGCATTCTTACTTAAAGTTTCCCGCGGGGATTGCTGGAGCCTATCCCAGCTGTCTTTGGGCGAAAGGCAGGGTACACCCTGGACTGCTCGCCAGCCAATCACAGGGCACATATAGACAAACAACCATTCACACTCACATTCATACCTATGGACAATTTGGAGTATCCAATTAACCTAGCATGTTTTTGGAATGTGGGAGGAAACCGGAGTACCCGGAGAAAACCCACGCATGCACGGGGAGAACATGTAAACTCCACACAGAGATGGCCGAGGGTGGAATTGAACCCTGGTCTCCTAGATGTGAGGTCTGCGCACTAACCACTAGACCGCCAGCCTTGACTTTCCAATTCTAAATATAATGTTGACAATAATCAGCAATAATTTGTAGAACAAATGATCTAGCCAAATATCCTGTCATATCAAAGTTGTATAAAATGAAGTGATCACTGCTAATGTGATTGTTCTTTTATAGGAAGTACACAGATATTAGCAGCTACACTCAGCGGCAGCTTTACAAGGAGGAGTTCAACAAGGAGTACAGCGAGTACCGAGACCTGCACGCCCGCATTGACAGTGTCACCAGACAGTTTATGGAGCTGGACACGCAGCTCAAACAGCTCCACCACGATTCCCATAAATACAAGGTGAGATAGGAACTTAAAACCACTTTTTCCATTACTAATCGGCCGCTGACGCTTTTCCTTGGCTACAGGCTGTCACCATATGGATGAAAATTCTCACATTTGATAAATGTACAGATGCTACCATTAGCTCCACAGCTTCCACTTTGCTGCAGCTCACTCTCTTGGGTAAAATATGTCTCTTTATGTGGCTAATCTGTGTGTCTCTTGCAGACTGTTCATAATCAGATACTCCACGATTATAGCAACATAAAAAAGGTAACCCCTACTTTTCAATAACGGCAGGTGATATTTACCCACTTAAAATGTGTTTGTGTTTGTATGCTGCCAGTCCAATCCCAACTACAGCCAGGAGAGGATCCGTTGTCAGTATCTCCACAACAAACTGGCGCACATCAAGAAGCTCATATCCAAGTTCGACCAGCAACAGCTTCAGCAGCATTCTGCCCCCAACTGAAGAGAAAAGAGGGGGTCAAATGTTACTTTCCACACGTTGAAGCAAGGGGCATGGATACAGTCTGAGCTCTGAGCGGTAGGACTCGCCGCAGAATAGGCTGGTAGTCGCATGGGACGTGGAGAGGGTCAGCCAGAGGAATGGTTGCTGATGCCGAGGTGATCCGGATCGCCAGTGTAACAAAGGCTCTTAAACCAAGACAAGGCACATGACGATGCTTTGGAATGTTTTAGTGTCCCGTGTGCCATGTCCATGTTCACACTCAAGATGACAAATGTACATATCTACAATGATGAGATTTGTCTTATTTGTGAAACTAATGTGTAAGGTCAGTGTTCCGTCTCACACCCTCAGCCTTCATTTTATGTAAAGGTACCAGTGTTGTCTCGATGTCTAAAACTGTATTCAGGGATTTTTTTTTTGTCCAAAGGATTAAGGTGGAAACAGATTGTTGCATGCAGCATATTTTACAGAATGCATGCTTAAATGAATTGTCAAGAGTTTGAAAAAAAGTATTTTGTGTAGGATTTTTAATTTTTTTGCTCATTTTGGTCACTTCAGTTGTAATACATTCTATAGGCAAAAGCTAAATCAGAAAATATGTGAATAAATTCCGATTTGAATGTGCATCAAATCTAATTTCAGCTTATGTTTGTGTTGCTATAAAAGTTTTGTTGCGCAATTATCTACTTGCGCCGCGTTTATAGGCATTACGATACTTCACTTGTTGCAAACAGCTGCCATTGGACCGACCGAAACGACAAGCCCGCCTCTTGTGGGTTGTTGTGGTGGTGTGCGTAAGCGTTGATTGGTCTGTCATCTTCTGCTCTTTCGTACGCGGAACTGTCCCTGCTGCTATGCTAGCTAAACACATCATTACACAAACACATTACTTAACTTAAAAAACAAAACACGGTGCTCTGTAGCGTGGCTACCGTCGCTAATATTTGAAGGTGTGCCATAACGCGTCTTTTGAGGTACGCATGTAAAGATTTAGTAGCTAATTTCTGCAGTATCCTGTGCTGAGGTCACTAGCTAGGCGCATTAGCTTGGTGGAAGTTGTCAGAAGCCATTTGTTAACGTTAGATATCACTGCGAGCTAATGCTATTTTTTGAATAAATTTTGAGTGGAGCTATAGATAGAAGAAGTGGACGTAATTACCAAGACGTTGCTAACTACTTACTGCAATCTACAATCCTGGCTAGGATGTTGCTGAGGACACTGAGGCTGAGGACCTCTCTAAAACCCTTGAGCAAACACAACATCATGCGCCCATCCACATCCTATTATGGCCCATTGCCCACCAGCCTGTGTCAAAGTGTAGACTGCTGTCGGAGGCTCCACGACGGGACTGATATGGCCAACAGGTCCTGCGACGAAGCACCAAAGAGGTTACCCTTCGCCAGGGTGACGCAAGAAGATGTGGACTATTTCAGGAGGCTACTACCTGGCAGGACCATCACCGACCCGGACCTTTTGGAAGCGTGCAATGTAGACTGGCTCAAGTCTGTGAAAGGTGACGGGACAAGCCAAAAATAGAAGAAGATAATGTATTGATGTTTGTGTCTCTTCTGCAGGTTCCAGTGAAGTGCTGCTGAGGCCTCAGTCAACACAGGAAGTCGCTCATATCCTCAGGTACGCACCCCAAACAGTGTCATTGACGTACACTTGATCACATGCTAACAGTTGTCTCCTTCCCAAATGTAGCTACTGTAATCATCGTAACCTGGCGGTGAACACGCAAGGTGGCAACACCGGGCTGGTGGGCGGCAGCGTACCTGTTTACGACGAGATCGTTCTGTCCACCGCCTTCATGAACAATATCCTGAGCTTTGACAGTGTTTCTGGTCAGTATCTACACTAACTAGTCGCCTCCGCTTGAATAGACGCCGTGCCTCTATTATTTGCCAAAGGAATGCATCGTTAACCCCGTCCAGAAAATAAACTGTGGCTGTAATTACCTTTTGATATGACTGACAGCACGCTACCTATAATTAAACATTTTGGTAGCAGAAAAAATATTCAAAATATAATTTAATGTTAGAATAACAAATGACTACAAATAAACTCCATGCTTATAGATGCCTGTACTCTCTGCAGTTGAGTAAATCTATCTGAAGAAATGCAGTAAAATAGTGGTCTTGTGGTGTCAATCAAACAAGCATTATTATCTTTGTAGGTTCTCCAGGTGTACCTAATGATGTGGTCTATGATAACATAATTTTCTGCACCTTCCAGGGGTCCTGACTTGCCAGGCGGGTTGTGTTCTCGAGAACCTGTCTCTCTACCTGGAGGAGCGAGACCACATCATGCCTCTAGACCTGGGGGCCAAAGGTAGCTGCCATATCGGAGGTAACGTGGCGACCAACGCTGGCGGGCTGCGGCTGCTGCGGTACGGCTCCTTGCACGGGAATGTTCTGGGTTTGGAAGCGGTGAGGAAGTGAAGGAGCCTGTCTTTCTTCGTTTAGCAGGTGTTTGTTTTGTATGAGAATCAGAGCCGATGCTTTGTGGGTGTCGTGGTCCAGGTGTTGGCAGACGGGCAGGTCCTGGACTGTTTGGCCACTTTGAGGAAGGACAATACAGGATACGACCTCAAACAGCTCTTCATAGGCTCTGAAGGAACCCTAGGGGTCATTACAGCCGTCTCTGTCCTTTGTCCTCGCAAACCCAAATCTGTCAATGTGGTTTTTCTGGGTGAGACTTCTCACATTTATCATCAGAGTTGTAAAAAAACAACAACTTGTGTCTTCTCGTGCGTGTGATCAGGTTGTGAAACATTTGAGGATCTCCTGAAGACATTTCAGCTGTGCAGAGGCATGCTGGGTGAAATCCTGTCTGCGTTTGAGTTTTTGGACAGCGAATGTATGAGGCTGCTCAATACACACCTCAAACTGGACAACCCCATCTCTGGTACACACACACACATAAAATAATTGATATACAATTACATTATTTAACTGCGTTTAATACTATACAGGGTGGACCACAAGTATCCATACATTGGACACCCCAGGGGTATTGCAAACAAACAAAAAAAATCCTATTAATGGAAACTTATGGCCTACTCCTGTAAAACTGCTCACATTTAACATGTTTTAGCTATTGAATTATTGAAAACTGCTAATATGATCCAGAGTACTGAATTTGTTTCGGCAAGCAATGTGCTGGAATGAAACATTTTCAGAGACAAAGGTGAGGTTTTAATATTTATTGTTTTCATTTTGCCCAATTATTTAGTGAACTCTCTGCAATTGAGTTAGCAAGTGCAAAGCAGTCCCCTTTTGTAAGGGAATGTAATAGTTACAATCCTTCCTCCCTTTGCTTGCAGATTGCCCGTTCTACATTGTCATAGAAACGTCTGGATCTGACACAAGGCACGACGAGGAGAAGCTCCACAATTTTTTGGAGGAGGCCATGACCTCATCGCTGGTCACTGATGGGACGGTGGCGACAGAGGAATCCAAATCAAAGGTTAAGTGACTACAAATGGAGATGAATGTAATGTGCTTGTCCAACCACCAGGGGGCAGCATTCTACCAAGATAGTAAAAGCTGCAACCTTACAACTTGCAAATAATGTTTGGGTTTTTTTTGAAGGCTTTATGGTCGATGCGTGAACGCGTAACAGAGGCTCTGACTCACGACGGCTTCACCTACAAGTATGACGTCTCGCTTCCCGTGGAGAAGATCTACCAGCTAGTGACTGCCATGAGGGAGCACCTAGGGGGCCGGGCGAAGAGTGTGGTAGGATACGGACACGTAGGTGAGGCCAAAAGAATCATTACCTAAAGATAAACTGGATAACTACTGTGTCCAGCTAATTCCTGCTATATGTGGGGGTTACCATGTGAGAGTCTCAGCTAAAAACTTCAGTAATAGATGCACCCATACCAATGCCTATTTTTCACACTCTAAGCAAATAAACATGTTACAAATGCTGAATTGTGAATACTGCACTGTACAGTATTCCATCATCCAATCAAAGTGAATGAGAGGGCAATAAGTGTAACGCCATCTATTGGAGAAGTCAGTGAACTGCAGTTTCAACAACCCTGAATGACTTGCTCTCCTTGCAGGAGATGGCAACCTCCACTTGAACATCACTTCTCCTGCCAGAGACCCCGTCCTCTTGGCCGCCATTGAGCCTTTCATCTACGAGTGGACATCCGGCTGCCAGGGTAGCATCAGTGCCGAGCATGGGCTTGGCTTGAAGAAGAGGAACTACATCTACTATAGTAAACCCAGCCAGGCGGTCGCCATGATGGCCAGAATCAAGAGCATGCTGGACCCCAAAGGAATTCTCAACCCCTACAAGACTTTACCGGACCACCTGCGATAGCCTTCAAGGCTAATGAAGGTAATATGAAGATATGAGTTTTATATACCAATCAGTCCATGGTGCACCCCGCCTCTCGCCCAAATACAGCTGGGATAGGCGCCAGCACATTCATGACCCTTGTGAGGATAAGCGGCACAGAAATGGATAAGACTTTTATATACTACGACTTGTTTTTGTCCAGATGTGACACATGGCAAGGGGGTGCGTGGAAACATTCAATTTCCAAGATGAGTAAATTCTCTGTTATTTCATATTAAGTCAGACAATAAAATGGAATGTGTGGGTGACAAAAAGGCTGTGGAGGTTGGGAAATACTGGGCTGAATGAACAGCTGAAGTAATAATGACTGATAATTTAATTAAAACTGAATTACAGTACGTTTTTTGTTGGTCATGCTGTGTAATAAAATGGTAGTTTCAGCAATATTTTGCGTTATTTTTAATGCTATAATAGCTATTTTGATAACCATATTCAATTCCACAAATTGTTTATAACAAAAGCTTTAAAAAAAGGATCAGGATGGGGTCAGCAAGACAAAAAAAATTGGGATCGGAAGCCAAAAAATGTGGATGGGGACATCCTTAACACTGTAGTACTGTAGTAAGTACCTGCATTAATATACAAGTATGGTCAAACACTGCAGTACTGTAGTAAGTACCTGTATTAATATACAAGTATGGTCAAATCAGTGGACAGAAGTGCAGCAAATGTTTTATTACATATAAAAAGACAAAAATGAGCATTTGTGAGCAAATTCACCTGTAACCGCACACCTAGGCAACTTCAAGGCATAAATAAAATGTTTCCTACTGTAGATGGAGTGTTTTGTTTGTCCTTATTCAGGTGCTTTGTGCAGTGAGGCAAGATGGGCGGCGAGGGGAGTATGCAGAGGCCCAGCTCGCTAGACAGTAAACCTCCATATCTTACAAATAAAAAGTCACTAGTGTAAACAAATATTTCTTGACCTCCCCTGTCCCTTCACAGACTGTGACTATCTGCAGATGTATTCCTATTTTGCAGCTCTAGCGCTATGACGATGGAGCCATGACCACAGCAAATGGATGTTTGCCTCCGTAGAGATGTGATAAGCTAAGTACACAGAGTCAAGTCTGTTGGCTAACCCCTGATTGTCTCTAGCCAGAGTAGAACATTAGAAGTGTTCCTGGTCCTGCTGATGGAGCTACACGTGTCTCCCCACCCCCGTCTTGTAAAGGCCCGGTACGGACCAAACCAGTGGAAGGCAACCAAGGGAGAAGGGAAGAAAGGATGCTCCTCTCAAGAGTCCTTCACCTTGTCCAGGGAGCTGTGGATCTTATCCAGGGTCTTCTTGATGCGCAGCGCTGTCAACCTGGCTGACGGGTTCTGGTACCAACACTCCTTCATCAGCTTCACCAAAGACGAGAGCGTCTGAGAGGAGAAGAAAAAAAAAGCTAAGACCTAACAGGAATGCAGTGATCCACAAGGGGCGAGCGAGCCAACGACATACCGGGTCAGAGAACCAACGATTGGGTATGAAAGGCCTCTGCTGTTCCACACAGACCACCTTCCTCATCTCCTCAAAACTCGGGTCGTTTGGCACCAGATCATAGAAGGGAGGCTTGTAGTCTTCTATGATACCTGCACAGACAAATTGAGGGAATTTATCGGGGCCAACAGATTAAGAAGGTCCCGGAAACTTAAGACTTACCGTTGCTGTAGGTGCGCCTCGCTATCTCCCACAGCACCAGCCCGAAGGCCCAGATGTCCACCCTCTTGAAGGCGTCGAAGCAGTCCGTCTGTATGCTCTCGTCCAGGACCTCGGGCGCCATGTAGCGCTTGGTGCCCACTTTGGGGTTGTTGCCCACGTCTAGCAAGTTGTCTGCCTGGGAGTGGGTCACCGCCAGCCCTGAAAACACACCAGCACTGAATCACAGCCCAGTTTCTACCACGCAGTGCAGTCTGGTAAGCATTGTTTGGTGTTTCCTTTGTGGAAAGTTAGAGGCACTAATGACCATTAGTATAGCGGCTGGGCTATTGATTGGTTGACAGACTTGTAGTGTCATTAAAAGAGAGAAAAAAAGATTTGACTTAAAACCGTGTCAGCACACAGCACTATGTTGTCCTCTGTTGCAAAAGTATCCTCTTACCAAGGTCGGCAATGCAGCAGCGCAGCTCCTTTGTGACCAAGATGTTCTTGCTCTTCAAGTCCCGGTGTGCGATGGCCGGCTTGCCCTCTGTGCCAAAGATCTCTGTGTGCAGGTGCACCAGCCCGCTGGCGATGGATGCCGCCATGGCCAGGCCCTCCGGCGGCTCCACAGCGACCCGCTGCAAATAGTCGTACAGGGAGCCATTTTCGTGGTAGTGGGTGATGAGCCACAGCTGGGTGCTGGAGTTGCGTGAGGTCATGTCGGATGCCATGAAGCCTGCAAGGAGTCACATCAAGGTCATCAATACCTGGAGTGATGATTTGAAGAGGTGCCGTAGACTCACCCAGGATGTTCTCATGTCTGAGGAGCACAGTGTTGTAGATCTCGGTCTCTCGGAACCAGGACTTTTCATCTCTCGAGGAGAAGATTTTGACAGCCACGTTCTCGCCTTGCCACTGGCCTCGCCACACCTCACCATACCGCCCCTTGCCTTAGTGGGATGCACAGAAGAAGGCGGCGCCACAGGAAGACCGTCAACACAGGTATTATTTTAAGAAAAATACTGCACAAGCCAAAATGTAAATACCATTTAATAACATGGGAATGTGTACAAACTTTTGGTGGTACTGTATGTACTGTACTCAGGAGGCAATGCAATTCCTAACACATCGTTTTACTCTCCTGTTTACAAACATAATGGTAATAATAATACAGGTTTAAAATTTTAATTACTGTCATTTAGTGACCAGTGTAGAATGTGACAAATGTCTTTGAATGCGTCTTCCGAATGCCTTATTCGTATTTCACTTATTTAGCCATTTGTATGCTTAAGCTCGGCAATATACATACAATTTATTTAAATATGCACATTTTACTAATATGCTGCATTAAATCATGAAACAGCATGATTTGGTAAGTAATATATAGAAACCATTGGAGTGACGCCATGATTAATAAATTAATGTGGCACATTAAGGGGACCAAGAAAATAACCAAAATGACATTACTTTGGTTTCTGACTGTTACAGTAAACAAACCACTAAATAATGATACATTGTTTATTTAAAAAAATCTTATATTCAGTGTAATAGCAACCAGACTCTCTTCATTTTGCTTTTGATACAATGCCGCCCAACTTACCAACACACTCCACCAGACTGATCTGCCTAGCAACCGTCCTTTGGACCAAGAATGGAAGACCCGAACCACTCCCTGATGTGCACGAGTGATCCAGCAAGTCCTAGAAGGAGCAGACTAACCCATTTAGTCCCCTCAATGCAAGTTCAAAGAGATGTCCTGTTCCTCTTACCGCTAAAGTGCTGTCCCCCACGTTGGAGGTGATGAGGCCCTCCACGGCTCCCTGCTCCGTGTCAAACTCCTGCAGCCTCTGCAAACGACCATGGTGGAGCCTCCTGCAGGCCAGCGCCAATGCCACAGACAGCAGGACCAGAACCACAATTGGACCCACCACAAAGAGCGCCAGCATCCCGACACCGTACCCGACCGGCTCTTCCTGTGGGGCTACGCCGTGGATAATTCGCAGTGAAGAAAAAGTCAAACAAGTGATCTTGGATGAACTATTTTTGTTCCTGCACCTGAAGGCAGAAGCGCCATCACAGAGCTCCTGGTAGTGTTGAGGTTGCACATGTCATGGGAGCAGCAGGAAATGGCCTGGTGGGAGGATGGCTGAGTGGAGCAGTGCAAGCGTGTTTTCTTGGGGCCCTCCAGGCAGCCACGCTCAAACACCACGCCGCTGGAGCCCACCCGCACTGAGGAGAAGCAGCGCGTGCCCTGGCACTGGTCCTGGAGGCATTTTGGACTGTCACACAGGCACACTAGCTGCCCATCTGAGGAGAGGGAACATAAGATGCTCACTGGGCTCTGCAGCGGTGTGTGCTTCAAAGCACGGCAACGTTTGATGCTTTGGTATATTTGCATCATGGACACACAACAAAAGGATATTAAACATGTGAGAATACAATAGAGCTCCAGTACCTGAACCCTCAGCAGATGTTTGGAAGGCCCACTTGAAAAGCAGCAGCAACAGGACGTGGAGAGTCCTCCAAGCCATGTCTCAGTGCTGGTGGAAGACTGGAAGAGAAGCACATCATATGCAGTTATCTTCCCAATTAGCTGAGCCTGGCGCCAGCAAGCATATGTACTCAATATGCCTGTTAAACTTTAAAGCACCCCAAACGCTACCAGGTCAGATGTTATTTGGTTTGTGTAGCCGGGGGACATTACCTAAAAGGTTTATTGGCCAAATACCACAGTCTCGGAGGCGCCAGTCAACAGCAGAAAGATGCTGTTAGCCTAAACTAGCATGCTAATCTAGCTACAGTACCAAACAAAGCCCAGGCACAAGACTCGCCAAAGTAAAGGACACGAAAGGCTTTCAACTTACCCGGCACACACGCGTGACGGCCTCTACCTCATCCCGTTATGTGTACGTGTCCTTGGATGAGGTTAAATATGGGCTTTTTCTTAAAATGGGAATTAGCAACGGCAGCCACCGAAAAGGGCCACAGCCCAGCCCTGCCCACCAACTCGCTTGTTTTTGTTCCAGCCTAGCGTGACGTCACCAAAACATTAGCATCGCGGTGCATTGTGGGATCGGTGTTGCCAGGTGGGTGTACTACAATCTTTACTGTATCTTTTTTCCACGTAACCTTTATAAATAAATGTATACCAAACAGTATACAATTAATCAAAAAATAGTAAAAACAAAAAACTTACATTACATTACTAATTTAAATGACTTACATATAATTTCAATTTCATTTCTTCATTCTTAGAACTCTTGCAAAACCCTAAAGCAACATTTTCCCACAACAAAACAAAATAATCGACGATATAATAATGTAGTAATGTAGTAATCAATAATGAATCTGCTTAAGTCCACCCACAGCTTTTTGGAGTGTGAACAATCTCTGGTAGATCTTCAAGATCTGCAAATGAAGATGTCAATAAAAATATATTTTAAATTTTAAGTGAAGAAAATATTTCATTCAATCGCATGAAACATGGGTACATGCTTTTGGCTGGTACTGTGAACAAAATACAACACGAAGAAAACGACTTTGGTAATTTATTGTTACATTTTTAATGACATATGCTCTTCACATAGTTTGTATTTAAGCAGGATGCTGTTGCCATTTAATTGAACAACACACCCACCAAAGTTAATAATCGCATATCAAACCTACTGTTTTCCAAAAAAGAAGAAAGTTGCATAAAAACAAAGTCTTCATCTACAACTAGCATCTTAAATTACATAAAGCAACTG
This sequence comes from Doryrhamphus excisus, assembly GCF_037039965.1. Lineage (NCBI taxonomy): Eukaryota > Metazoa > Chordata > Actinopteri > Syngnathiformes > Syngnathidae > Doryrhamphus > Doryrhamphus excisus. Next base: position 4,751,011 of record NC_136370.1, read on the forward strand.
CTGTATTTGTTTCAATAGTAGGGGCATTTATTTACTTCACTTCAGAAGGAACCGGGCATTATTAGTTTAAAGAAATCTTAGCAATGTAAACCTCATTTTTACATATACCATGTTTGTGCTGCAGGTTGTGATAAAGTTATGACAAACGGTGTAGTTTTTATTATTTATATTTACAGCATAGCGGTAAAAACCTGTCACTGTGAGTGGGGATTGTCCTGAAAATTATTATTGCTTGTATATATTTTTGTACTTGGGCTACTGCTTTATCACGATTGTTAAACTTTCCCCCTTCATTTTTTTTATAAAGTAATATGCATATTTAAATCAAAGCCATCATGAGTGGATGAATTTTTTTTAACGTATATATCAATGCTCTTTAGGGAAACGTAACCCGGCAAAATACACATTTTTGACCTGGAAATACTATAAAATAAATGAACCAATTAATTATGTTCAATATTTCAAGTTATAGGGGGGTACATGACTTCATCCTAAATGTCCAAAGGGGTACCCGACTGTAAAAAGTTTGGGAACCACTGGTCTATGTCATATTTTTAACATTAATACACATAATTACATGTCCAAAGTGCATTCAGAGCAGGGGTGGGCAAACTGCAGCCCGGGGGCCAAATCAGGCCTGCCAAGCATCTTGATCTGGACCACCGGGCATTACCAAATTCCTTTTATTAAACCTTTAACATGGAAACTGTAACACTGTGGCACGCTGGAGTTGTCCAAATAGTCAAATGCAATCTGGAGCTCGTACAAAAAAAGCAACACGTCAACACACACGATGCACAAAGTAACCTATTTGTATGTGGGCATACAAATAAATATCCACGCACTATACCCATGCCAACAAAAAGCCCACCCCTATATTCCGTCCGCAAAGCATGCTGGGTAGCTTGTGGTACGCTTTTGGCCAACATTGTAGATAGATAGATAGACTCCATTTATTGTCATTGCACAAAAACACAGTAGTGAAATTGCCAACGAAATGTCGTTGCCTAACACAAAAGAAGATAAGTAATAATAAATAATAATAATAATGTTGAGCGATGTTAACGTACGCTTGATGTCCAATGTTTTACTGATTACTGTTGCCACTAGACAACCCAGCATGCCTTGCAGGCATTTGGAAATAACAGTGTGAAGTTGTATGTTATTTTTAGTGCTTAGCTGTTGTTTATCTCACACGTCGCAGTAGATGATTTATGTGATGCGTTAACTTGCTGTGGATGTGTTTTCGTTTTGTTGCACTGTGAGCAAGTATGTCGTTCTGTTTGATGGCCCATTTGCCAAATTTTTTAACCCAACATGGTCTGCCATTCACAAAGTTTGCCCAAACCCCCTGATTTAGAGGAATTTATTCAGGCATTTTGTCAAGGAAATGAGGAAAAACATGTTAAGTCCATGCATACAAATAATGTAACAGTGAAATGAATTATCAAATAGGACCATAAATTCCGATATTTCACTTATTTCACTGGCTCTCTGCGACCCACCAGTTGAGAACCACTGCATAAAAGCCAAGTTGAGGAAATGCGATGCTTCTCCATCATACCCAACAGTGCAAAGGGAGAATTGTATGGAGCCGCTCTGTGATGTGTGGCCGTGGAACAAAAGGCAGTGCTGTTAAGTTAGCTAGGCTTCAGCCTCCAGTGAGTCTGGTCCGGTATGGGTTCAGTTCTCCACATAAACACAGAGGCACATTGTCTGCTGCACCTTTTAATTAAAAACTCCCAAGTTGACTCCCATGGCCAGGTGACCTGAAGTGCCCCCCACTCTATGTATATAGATAATTCAGCATTGGGTAATGCTATACTGCTATACTATCTGAAGACTAAGAAAGGATTATACTGAGTACTTCTTCAGCGAACCGACACTCGCCTCCTCTCAGATTCCTGCGTCACTGCCTTTTTTTGTTTTTGCATCCTGCAATGAAACCCACCTGCTTCTCATTCCCTGTTGCATTAGAAGGATTATCCCGAGTCTCCCAACCAGAGTGGACATGGAGCATTTAGGGAGAACTTCAGCGTTCCTGCTTTTTTGTTTCTTCTTGAATCTTCTGTCTGTCCACGGCGTCGCCCATCAAAAAACAACAGGTAGGAACAACACTAGCACAACGTTATCAGGAGATAACACTTGCCTTTCATTGGCTGCTGGTTGTGTTCAGTGTCCTGGTGTGTGATATCGGATGCGGAGGAGCAGAAGTGCATGGATCTGGCCGGGAACGCCACAGCTCGGAATATCAGAGGGAACTTGCAATGCGTTCGAGGCCTGAACACCAGGGACTGCATGGAGAAAATTAAAGTATGCATTAAAAAAAAAGAAAGAAAATTGTGATTAAGGTCTTCAGGAGCAGAAACGAGTTTATATTAATCATAAAAGTTTACGCTAAAAGTAATTAATTACTAGTTGTTACAAATTTAATCGTATTTTTTATTTAAAATATTTCATTTTTTTTATTTATTTGTTTTAGTTTTGTATTAAAACTAGAATTTCATTTAGTCTGTTTTAAATTAAAATTTCTGCTTTTGTCCTTCCCAGAATGGGAGCGCAGATGCAGCCTCCATGTTTGCCGATGACATCTATGCTGCGGGTCTGTGTCACGGCCTGGAAGTGTCAGCAGGCGAGTCCCTCAATGGAATGGGTGAGTCTAGAGGTCACAGGTCAGACATCAAGCATTGGCAAATTAGGGAGCTGGATTAAATGAAAAAAAAAATTGTATTCCTCCTGAAGATGGCATCAGCTACTATGTGGTGGCGCTGGCCCGGCGCTCCTCGTCCGACTTGTCCCTTTTGGAGATGCATGAACGCAGCTCCTGCCACCCCGGCATGCGCACCACCGTGGGCTGGACCGTTCCCATCGGCTACCTGGTCAACACCTCGCAGATCAGCGTTGGGGAGCAGTGCAACTTCCCTCGTGGTACTTTGCCGTTCCTGACCAATTATCTTGTTATCCTGACAGATTATCTTGTGGTGTCAGTTCGTTTTTCCTTCATCTTTCCTTCCCAGTGGTGGGAAACTTCTTCGGTTACAGCTGCGTACCTGGCATCAAGGACCCCCAGCATGACCCCAGAGGCAACAACCCCAAGAACCTGTGTGAGGCCTGCATAGGCGATGAGAATGACAGACACATCTGCGCCAGCAACCCCCGAGAGCGACACTATGGTGAGGCGGGGGCCCTGAGGTAGGTTATTTTCTTCTTTTTTTTCCTTTTTTTTTTTTACAGTTGCCAGACACAGTACTAGCAGTCAAACATTTTGACACACTTTCCGATGGGCAGGTGTCTCTAAACCAGGGGTGGGCAAACTTTTTGACTCACGGGCCGCATTGATATGACAAAATTTACGGGGGGGGGGGGGGGGGGGGCAGACTATATATTTTACACGTAACAGTCCACCTGGTATTATTGTATCTGTAAAATTGTCATGCAATCTGCTATTATTATTTATTATTTTATATTATTATATTTATATTTAAATATTTAAAAAATAATAAAATATTATAATAATTACAATAAAATTAAAATAATAATGAATATATTATTATTATGTAAAATATGCAAATATAACTAATAATAATAACAATCATAATTATTATTATTATTATTATACATAATAATAATAATAATAATCATAATAATAATAATAATTATTATTATTATTATTATTATTATTATTATGTGCTTGTGTCCCTTTTTTCAGGAGCACTTTGTAAACAACAGACCATGTCAAAAAACAAAATTGATAAAACCATCAAAAGGTTGGCTCAGGCCATGATGCCAGGTTGTATGTTGAGTTTAAATGAAATACTTTGGAAAGATTGGGCGGGCCGTTTTCCAACACTTGGCGGGCCGGATGTGGCCCCCGGGCCGTAGTTTGCCCACCCCTGCTCTAAACATTTGCATTTGAAATACAGTGGAGGTGTGTATATAATCACTTTCAATGTGCAAGGGTTTGAAATTGAGTAAAATGTTTTGAGACACCCTTTGATCCAATTGCATAGGACAGTGTCTATAAACTTTTGACTGGTACTGTGCATAGTAACTCTTTAATGCAAGCTTTTCAAATGCAGTCAAAAGTCAAAAGCAGTAACGTTTAAAGTGCATGCATTTGAAATACAGTCCATAGTTCCCGTGTTATTGAGTATACGCCAGTCAAAAGTTTACAGACACTTTTTCATGCTATTCAATGACATGTCGTCTCTGAACTTTTGACCCGGTTTCAATTTGTCACACTCTGAAAGTTACTATTACAGAGGTATCCAAAGTGAGGCCCGGGGGCCATTTGGAGTCCTTGGCTGCAACTGGATGTGTATTGGCCCTAAGCACCTACCAAAAATAAACATTGGAAAGTGTCAGAATTTTTTTTTTTACATGAAAAAAGAGTGAAGTCATAATACTCATAAAAACTAATACTAATAAAAAAGCATGAGATGTAAAAATTGAAGGAAAAAAGGGGTAAATAATATGAGAAACCAAATATTTGTGCAAATAAAAAAAAGCAAAAAAGGGGAGCAAAGTCATTATATCAAGATGAAAAAATAGCATAAATTTGTTCCTAACAAAACAAAGATAACATTACAATATTTGGAAAATGATGTTGAGAAAGGTACGGTGTATATATTACAAATAATACATTCAAGTCTAAATATGAGAATAAAGTCATAATATAGACAGAAGTTGAAATATTAGTAAAAAAACCCAGCTTTGTTTAGTAAAAAAAAAAGGTAGCGGCGGACTCGTTGGATGATGAGGGATGTGAGTGCGAATACACACATGCGTCTTTGGATGCGTGAGTGCGTGGCCCTCGGACGTTCCTCCCTGTCAGGTGCCCAATGCTGGAGCTCAATTCACAGGGTGTTGTTGTGATAAAACAGCTGTTGCCATGGAGATGTCCATGGGGGAGCCCAGAGCGTCTCCCAGTCAATCCAATTCACGATGGGCAGCTGTGGGCCAGGTCGATCCGCTCCCTCCATCATACAAATTCAGCGATACACCACGGCAGGGCCCAATCCGCTCAGCAAGACCTGTTATCATGGTTCCAAATAGGCACACAGGTTCCCCCGAACCTGAGCTTCTCGTTCAATTCCATAATTTAGGTTTTGGAGAACAGTGCAAAGAGAGACGGGACTAAACAAGACGTAAGAAAGGGAAAGAGAGGGAAAAAATGCGACCACCCTTGAGAGCTAAGATTTCTGTGTCAACACCTTCACCTTTCATCATTTAGCCTAGAGGTCAGAGGTCCCACTCCATTGTTTCCTAATGATTGTCATTAGACAACACTAAAGAGCCAGCCATTCCTGTCTGGACCTGTCTCCTCCTTACACATTAGTCCTGTCCTACCTTGTCTGACTGGTGTGTGTCCCACCTCGTCTTTGAGCATGAACTGATGAAGTCTGCTCAAATGAGAGGAAAAACATCTTCTATGTTTTCTATGTTCTCTGTTTCTGTAACAGAATTTAGCTTCTTTCTTACTTACCCTTATACTTTGATACACAAAGGTAGTATACAGTGGTGTGAAAACATGTTGGCCCCCTGTCCGATTTTTTTGTTGTGTTTCAGTGTTCAGTGTTCAGGTGTTTCAGATCATCAAACTAATGTAATATTAGTCAACTGAACACAAAATTAAACTTTTAAATGAAACATTTTATGACAAAGGGGGAAAAAATCCAAAGTTTAAACAACAAACAATTACCCCACCCCACTCCCTGTTAAGATGAATTAACACCTATCAGTCTGGAAAAGGTTATAAATCCATTCTAAAGCTCGGGGACTCCACCATAAGAAAGACACTGGACACTCTGCATGGCAGAGTTCCAAGACCAAAACCACTGCTGAACAAAAAGAGCATTAAGGCTTGTCTAAATTTTGCTAGAAAACATTTTGATGAGTCCCAAGACATTTGGGAAAATACTCTGTGGTCTGATGAGACAAAAGTTCAGCTTTTTGGAAGGTGTGTGACCCATCACATCTGGTGTAAAAGTAACACCGCATTTCAGGAAAAGAACATCACAGCAGCAGTAAAATATGGTGGTGGTAGTCTGGTGGTCTGGGGCTGTTTTGCTGCTTCATGACCTGATAATTGCCCTGATAAATGAAAGCATGAATTCTACTGTCTCTCAAAAAATTCTGAAGGAGAATGTCCGGTCATCTTTTGGTGACCTCAAGCTGAAAAAAAACTTTGGTTGTGTAGCAGGACAATGGTCCAAAACACACCAGCAAGTCCACCTCTGAATGGCTGAAGAAAAACCAAATGAAGACTTTGGAGTGGCCTAGTCCAAGTCGTGACCTGAATCCTATTGAGATGCTGTGGCATGACCTTAAAAAGGCTTCATGCTGGAAAAGCCTCCAATGTGGCTGAATGACAACAATTCTGCAAAGATGAGAGGGCCAAAATTCCTCCACAGTGCTGTAAGAGACTCATTGCAAGTTACCACAAACGCTTGATTGCAGTTGTTGCTGCTAAGGGTGGCCCAACCAGTTATTAGCTTTAGGGGGCAATCACTTTTTCACAGAGGGCCATGTAGCTTTGGACTTTTTTGTCCCTTCATAAAAATGCTTTTGTGTTCAGTTGTGTTGTCATTGACTAATACAGTAAAGTCTCGTTATATCGATATTGTCGGGAGTCGGAAAAAATATCGATATAACCGGACTGTCGATATATCCGATCCTGCGCCGAACTGCATTAAAAGTGGGCAATAATGCACTCGACATGCACTCGACACAGCACACGCATGGAAACGGAGAAGTAAAAGAGAAAAAGGAACCATAATAATGTACATTGTTCTATAGTATAGAACAATGTCGAGCAGCTTAAATCAATCTTTGCTTAAGGATTTCAATACCAAAAAAGAACACGGCGAACGGCTGCTTCCAGTCAACTTTATTTTTCACACTTCCACCACCAGAGCGCCGCACACACACCGATTCCCGCACTTCCTGGTTCACAGGTCATGCTCAACCCGCCCCACATAGCTGGCCAAACACATGCCTGCAACAGAAGAACCAACGAACGCCAGCATGTACATATGAAAAACAGTGATTATTGCAAGCGATAAAAAGATATCTGAATACAACACAATTAAATAAATGTATTTGTACGCTTGTGTCTTCGTTGGAATAGGTGTGTATGCTATGTCAGTTGGTTCTTCTGTTGCAGGCATGTGTTTGGCCAACTATGTGGGGCGGGTTGAGCATGACCTGTGAACAGGGATGGGAATGGCTTTGCTGAAAATCAGCTGAAAATAAGTCGGGGGTCTGGGGGCCACCCAGCCAGGTCCAGGGCGGAGCCCGGTAGGGGGCCCAGGGGGGCGAAGCCCCCCGGAAGCTCCCAACATTTCAGCTTTTGAGGGCACTAAAACTGGCATACAATGAAAGAAATATTAAGACCTCAAACAACAAAAATAAATGACTAAAAAACATGGAACAAACTGCATTCAAAGTAAAATTAATAGATTTCCATAGGTTTGAATATGTGACTCACAATTTCCTTTTAAACACGTACGTTGAAGTCAACACCAGGTAACTTAACATAGTCGTTTTCTTTTTGCAATCAGTGCATGCAAACGATCAGTCGCAACCTTCCTCTTTTCTGCTTTTTGATGTGCCAGTCTTGCAACTTTCGCTGCCTTCTCGTTTTTTTTCTTCTGCTCAGCTCTACTCTCTTTCTCATGTTCTCTCTTTCACCGTGTTCCGCCATTACGGGTTCACCGAACGCGTTTGAAACGCGACGTGTGATTGGCTGAAAGACACGATACAACCAATCACAGCAAGCCTACTAAACCAGCTCATTTTCTCGTCGACTTCGCGGCCAAGATGCCGCCTCGGCCCGATCGGACACGATATACCGAGACTGTACCTACACCTACCCCCCCCCACCCCCCACAATTTTCTCAACGAATTTACACGAATTACGAAAATGGACTTTTGCCAGAAAAATCCGCGGAATTCCGCGGATCCGCGGAAAATTCCCATCCCTGTGTGAACCAGGAAGTGCAGGAATCGGTGTGTGTGCTGCGCTCTGGTGGTGGAAGTGTGAAAAATAAAGTTGACTGGAAGCAGCCGTTCGCTGTGTTCTTTTTTGGGATTGAAATCCTTAAGCAAAGATTGATTTAAGCTGCTTTTGTATCGATATAAGCAGACCACATTGGCTGGCGGGAGATGAAAAGGGCATCGTAGTAACCGGATTATCATAATAACCGGGTATCGTACTAACGGAACTAATTATATCATAAAAGACTAGAAATTTGCCGGGAAATGAAAATAGTATCGTAATAAGCAGTAATTCGTTATAACCGATATCGATATAACGAGACTTTACTGTATTTAAAATTATTTGGTGATCTGAAACATTTAAGTGTGACAAACATGCAACCCCCCCCCCAAAACAAATCAAGAAAGTCTTTCACACTCGCGTAGATGACCTTATTTAGCTCCATGTTTGAGTCTATATGGACATATTTGTTGTGTGTTTCTTTCAGGTGTGTGGCTGAGAACCTCGGTGACGTGGCTTTTGTCAAGCACACAACTGTCTTTGACAATTTGGATGGTGTGTATTATATGAAAAGGAATTCCGAAAGAATATCCATTCTGGCATTGATGTACTTTGCTGTGATGCTGAGATGATTTGGGTGTTCGTCCGCCTCTGGTTGCCAGGCGATAGGCGATGGATGTCCAAATGTCAGCATGCCAATTAAAGAAGAAAAAGGTTGCACTGATGTGACATTTAGGAAAAAAAACCCCACGTTGTTATTTGGAGCTTTTCAATGCCAGTTAGCAAAGTGACATCTCCGTGGCCTCACCTATCCAGGAAAGAACCAGGAGTCGTGGGCCCTGGATCTGGAAGTGGAGGACCTGAAACTGCTGTGTCCCGATGGCACAGAGGCAGATCTGGAGGAATACAAACGCTGCCACCTGGCTGCCGTTCCCGCCAACGCCGTGGTGGTACGCATGGAGGACAAGTGTCGTGTCTGGAAATACTTGGAACGCCTTCAGGTGAGTGTGTTGACCTTCTCGCCATCATCCCTCCAGCCATTATCTATCGTGGCTTCTTCCTTCCTCCTGTAGAACATCTTTGGCAACGCCAGTGATGGCTTCAGCCTGTTTAGCTCTGCTGGATACCCCGACTCTGACGTGCTGTTCAGTGACTCCACCCACCACCTGCTGAGGGTCCTGGGGGGCTTCACCTCCTGGCTGGGCCACTCCTACACCAGCACACTACAGGCCTTTGAGTGTCAAGGTGAGACTAGAGCAGCCATGTCCATTCATTGGTAAGGTATACAGTGGTGCTGTTCCGCTGCAGTCCAGTAGGGGGCATTAAAATCCATGTTGCGGTGGTGTAGATGTGCACTGCATCAGACCAACAAGCTGTTGCTGTGTAATGTATGGAAGCCTGTTTCCTCTAATGGTAAGCCAATGGTAAGTCATAATTAGGAGATAAAAATGTGAAATCATGAGATAAAAACTCATAATTAAGATTTATTTAAGTCTCAATGAAGAGATACAAACTATGCATGTGCACACTTTTGATCTAACTTTGACATTTTTGACTTTTTATATCATAATTATGACCTTTTAGTCCGCCATTTTTACTTTTTACCTCAATTATAACTTTTTTTTATCTCATAATTGAATCTTTTTAGCTCATACTTATGACCCTTATCTTGTACTTTCAATTTTTTATTATTAATTATGACTTATTTTGTAATTTCACCTTCTTATCTGATAATTATGACTTTTGATCTTGTGATTTCAACTTCATATCTCATAATTAGGTGTTCTGATCTCATAATTCTGACTTTTTATCTCTTGATTTCAACTTTTTTCCCCTCATAATTCTGACTTCTTATCTCATAAATAGTATGACTTATGACATGATGACTTACCATTGGGATCTTTTTTTCTTTCAGTGGCGGAAACGGGCTTCCACAGTAGTGGAGCTAAATAAGAATTGTCAAAATATCCGACCAACCAACCAACTATTACTACATAATGTGATATTTCTCTGCCAACAGGCTTCTGCTGATGAAACCCGAAAGCAGACATCCCACATCCACTTTCGCTTGCTACTCCCTTTGCTCCTTCGACACTTTTGTTCCTTAATGTCCTTGTTGTGGTCCCCATTTAGAACTTCCAAAGTACCGCCTGTCAGGGTGGAGCTCTCTTAAGAGGGGCTAATCTGCTCAAACTGCTATAAAATGTCCCTGAAACAGTGTGTGGATTTAGGAAGGACAAAGCAAGAAAGGACGGGAAGTAAGAGTATAGAAAAAAAGATACAATAGAACTACATTGAAGATTTTACAAATAAAAAGTATGTTTCATAAGGATTTTCTACCCAGATATATTTGTTGTTGTTTCTGATGATTTTTCCATGCCCCCCCCCACCCACAGGTTACATATCTGGCACTGAACCACTAGGTGCTATTCAACAATCCTGTAGTTTTGTACATACGTACGTGTGTGTGTGTGTGTGTGTGTGTGTGTGTGTGAGACTTGCCCTAATTGGCAGTGTGACATTTTAAAATAATCCAGTGTTGTTTTGCCATCTCTATCCTTAAGGTTGGTAATGCAGCTATTATTAAAGGGAAGAACCAGAGGATGAACAAATGTGTCCTATCACAAGAATTATTCCAATAAATACTAACAATAATAAATAAACCCTTTTTATTCCTCACAAAATCCTCTTTTTTCTTGTTTATTTACATAGTCATAGTATTTCTTTATTTTCATTGTGGCCTCTTATTAATGCAAAATTCAATGTTTTTTCCTCATAGAATTGTGTATTTTTTATTTTAAAATTGAATTACATCTCTATCAATTTTTTGTTTTTGTTCAGTGTGATTTGATACCTTTTTAAATATATTTTTTTATATTATATTATATTTTTTATATTAAATAAATTATTTTTTATATCCATGTATATTCATTCTTGTAAAATTAAAAAAGGCATTTTCAATTTTGTTCAATTTTTGTTTTTTTTCTTTTAAACTCCTTCACAATAGCAACTTTATTTTTTCTGCAATAATACTGTATCTTAACATTATATATATTTATTTAACATAAAAAATAGCTTGTACAATTATTTAAGAAGTGTGTGATTTAACTTCACTTTCATTAGAATAAAGTCAGCTATTTTTTTTCTTGGATTTTTATGCATGTGTCCCAATTTTTTTCATTAATTCATTCATTTTCTACCGTTATCCTCACAAGGGTCACAGGTGTGCTGGAGCCTATCCCAGCTGTCTTCGAGCGAGAGGCGGTGTACAGCCTGGACTGGTGGCCAGCCAATCACAGGGCACATAGAACAGTTAACAGTTTATTTTACGTGTGTCTATAGCATTTTTTGCTTTTTCATATTTGATGAGTTCCCGCTGGTGGTGGTTATAAAAATGCCATTTTATCACAATTTTTAAAGATGCTGCCCCTTTTCTAATCAGTGACAGCATTGGCATCAATGAAAATGGACAAAATGATGTCTTCTTCAGCTTCAGCTATCATAAAAATGCTGAAGATTATTTCCAATCTAATCAGTTATCTTTGCCGGTCTGGACTAAGGAACTTTAATTAAAGCCTGTCGCTTTACAGCGTCACCAATTTATGTGCTCTGAGACGTATAAAAGCCCGTTCAAGGACGACAGCCGCGGCTTTTCTCGACGTCAGTAGCGAGGAACTGATTAAACCCGACGAGGTCCTCGGCGTGGCGCTAAAAGAAATGTGACAGAAACGTTGACGTGAGTCACGCGGGGCCTGAGGCCAGCTTGCCGGATTCTGATGGAAGGCAAAGACGTAGGACGCTGACTCATTTGTCGTCGTGATGCCGAGTGTTTGTGCTGTTTGTTCAACCGTCCTTCATCACCAAGAGCTGCTTCTTTTTAAACCAATTAAAGATATGATGCCAAAGAAAATAATCCTTCTTCTGACTTCTAAATATCCTTACTACTGTGCGTGATATAATTATTTATTTTCTGGCTTCAGAGACACTCAGAACTTCGACAACATTGTTGACAATTGTCTATCAAGGAATGCCAGTTAAAGTATCACATGTTTATTATTCTAAAAAACTTCCTGTTGAAATGTTCTTTTTTTGTACTGGTACCTATTAGTCTATTTTATATATATATATATATATTTTGTACTGGTACCTATTAGTCGATTTTATATTTTTGTAAATCCAGTTTTTGAATACAGTGTTGCCAATCTTGGCAGGGGCAGCAGCCTTTCAGCAGCTACTTTGTCCAGTCCAGCTCCTCCCGGCAGATCCCGACAGGAGATGTTCAAGCCAGTTGAGGGACATAGTCTCTTCCGCATGTCTTGGGTCTTCCCCAAGGCCTTTTATAGGTCGGACATGCCCTGAACCCCTCCCTAGGGAGGTGTCCGGGAGGCGTCCTGGGCCACTTCATCTGGCTCCTCTCAATGCAGAGGAACAGCGGTTGTACTCTGAGTTTTTCCTGGATGACAGTGCTTCCCACCTTATTTCTAAGGGAGAGCCGACCAAGAAAAGTCATTTCGTTCGCTTGTACCCAAAGTCTTGTCCTCTCGGTCACTTCCCAAAAAGCTCATGACCATAGGTGAAGGTAGGAATGTCGATCACCCGGTAAATTGAGAACTTTGCCTTTGCCTCAGCTCGCTCTTCATCACAATGGACCGATGCAGAGTCCGCATCACTGCAGATGCCGCACCAATGCACCTGTCCATCTTGTGTTTATTACTATATGTGTCTTTTTCTCATCATTGTGTCAAGCCAGCACCTCATTTTATATGACAATAAAGGTGAAATGTCATTTTTTCTCATAATATTACATATTTATTTTGTGTCAAATTATCAGTAATGGTTTAATTTCATTTGAACATGCATCAGATTACAATTGAGTGCATCCCATAATCAGTTCACAGTTCCACATGTCCAAAAGGAGTAGGAAGAAGCAAAGCTTATTAAATCCTACCCTCCATCTGGTACTTTTACAATCAGCAACTGTTACATTTGTTCACTTCCTGCTTTCCATAATACAGTTTAAGGTTTTTTTATTTTTAATTTTTTAAATTATTTATTTATTTATTTATTTTTGTAGTTTTTTTATTTTATTTTTAGTAAAATTATGTAAAATTACTTTTAGTCATGTCGTTGTGGCTGAAACATTCTCCACTTTTCTATTTTTACAAGAACAAAGTCATAAAAGTAATGATGTTTATTTCAGTGCGGGTTAATACTTCTTGAAAACAAATACAATGCGGGGGAAAAAACACAACATTTTAATGTTATAATAGTAATAATAATAAAAGTGTAAAATAATGATATATATACATATATTTTTTAGATTTTTTTGTCGGCCCTTTGTTTTGAGTTGTGGACTCCTATAGAGCAGCTACACACGATACCCAGCACAGAAAGCTTTCTAGTTCTTCCAGAATCTGCACCTATTCACCTGTATTTCTTTGGATTTCATTTTTCCTGCGAAAACGGTCTGTTTTAATGTAACCAATGCAATCCAACCATGGCCCACCTCCAGGCACGCCCACTCTGCTGTGATTGGTCAAACTCCCAAGTAGAAATAGAAAGAGTTCTGGTTTGTGCCACTAACTTTATAGGAGGCAATTTATCTTTTTAAAATGTCCGCTTTTAACATACCAGTCATATGTGTTGGATCTCAAATCCAATCCAGAAGTAAAGACTGTACAGTCCGAAGTTTCCCAAGAAAAGAGGTTACTTCAAGACATCTCTCAATAAGTAATAAGTAAGTAGTAGTAAGTAAGTAGCTTTAGCATTTTAGCGTTAGGTTTTCTACAACATCGGTAAAGTAATGTGTTTTGTGGGACTACCAGTGTGCAGTAGAGCTATTAGCAATCCCGCTTCCTCTATGCTATAATGCTACACAGACAAGTGCTTTTGTTCCATCATTTACCCAAAATAAAGACAGGTGGGACACTGATAAATTGTTACTTACAGCTTGCTCTTCTGACTCTTCCACACGACCAAGTAACTTTGGAAAGGCATCAGGCTTCAGCAAGTTTGTTGGCTAGTCCAGCTGCATAGTGGCTCATGTTCACAAAACAGTCCAGTGTGAAATTCCATTGATAGATTTAAATATTTTGCTGGTAGGGAATCAGGAAGTCCAACCACTTGTGCCTGATGGTGGTGTCTTTAAGAATTTTAAACAAATGTACCTTTCCCTTACACCCAAAGAAACACTTCCTGGGAGTCATTGTCAACAAGTATTGAACAAAGCAAAATTTGTTCTCAATCAGAAATCACTCCACACTCTTTATTGCTCTCTGGTTCTACCATATCTTACTTATTGTGTGGAAATATGGGCTAATAACTATAAAAGCAATCTTCACTTGCTAAATGTACTGCAAAAAAGGTCAGTAAGGATAATTCATAATGCCGCCTACAGAGAACATACTAACTCCTTATTTCTAAAATCACAAATACTTCAACTTGCTGATATAGTTCATCTTCAAACAGCTAAAATAATGCATAAGGCTAAAAACAACCAATTAGCTAAAAATGTCATCCAATACTTCTCTACAAGAGAGGAGAAATATGATCTCAGGGAAGAAGTACATTTGAAACACTTCTATGCTAGGACTACGTTATGCTAGCCATAGCATTTCAGTATGTGGAATCAAACTATGGAATGGATTGAGTAAGGACCTCAAACAATGCACAACGATGAGCCAATTCAAGAAACAATACAAGCAGTTGATGTTTGCTAAATACAAGGATGAAGAGTCTTGAACCAGTCATGATGTGCTATATATATCACTATATTGACACTTACTATGGTACCCATTATGGCATTGGATGCTCATATCACCTCCTACTTTGGTACCAGGTACATTATTTAAAAAAAAACAACCTTAAACTGTATTATGGAAAGCAGGAAGTGAACAAATGTAACAGTTACTGATTGTAAAAGTACCAGATGGAGGGGTAGGATTTAATAAGCTTTGCTTCTTCCTACTCCTTTTGGACATGTGGAACTGGGAACTGATTATGTGATGCATTCAATTGTAATTGTAATCAACTGCATTACCATTCCAACAACGTAAACTCAGAAGCAGCGCTTGGGGGAGGGCATAGGGTTTATGTATAAAGAAGTCTGCCCCTCTGTGACATCACCAAGAAACGGTTTAACCACACCTTTTCAAACCGAGCGTTTTGAGCCATCTCAAAAATCTTTTCAGGCTCACTTCCAAATACGCAAACCTCATTATGTGAAACTTTGGCATTGTTTAACATGAGAATACGACATTTGAACTACATTTATAGGTCAGAAAAGTGGAAAAAGCATAATAGGTCCCCTTTTAAATAAAATAAAACAGTATTGAATGGAAAAGTGTGAATTTTGTTGAATGGTTTAGCTGGTGGATTGTGGGTGGGGTGAGTGGTGAGGGTTAACCTGACAGCAAGGGAATAGAAGGATGACAGTGATGGAAGGAGAGAAGTGAGGAAAGTGTCAGCTCATCCATCAGAAGCATTCATGTCATTATTCAATTAGCAGCCATCCTTAATACACACGCACACACACACACACACACACACACACACACACCAAACACTGGTGCTTTTGAACAAGTGTGTATGTGCGTGTGTTGAGCACGTTTCCTCACAAGCTTTTCGGCCAGCAGGCCCCTTACATCCCCTCCCGCATGTCACCCTATTCTGACAGTTTTGCCGTACCTTTCACCGCTTCCCCTCCAGCCCCATCCTCATGCTTGTCTCCATCGTCACCATTTATCTTTTTCCTGGCCTCCTCGCCACCTACGGAGCCCTAAGAAGATAAGAAGGGCGGGTGATCAGATAGACGCCAGTGACACCGAGCTTATCGCTTGGCTTCCCAGATCCCGTTCCACGCCCGGACACAGTTATCAGAGACTCCACCAAGGAGGAAGTACAATAAAATAGCAGGTAAACCAGAGACGAAAGAATTTAAATGACTCTTATGGTCTAAGCGTTCAGTTTATGTTGGGCTTTAAAGGGCTTTGCAGATACTAGACACTAGATGGCACTATTTCCTCAGCAGTGTGAGGTCCATATTAAGAGGCTTCCATTAAAAAGTGTTTCTTGTTCCAAAGGTGTGTTTACTCCGTTTCAGGAGCAATCTTCGACTTTGATGAATGTCTAGAGGATATTAATAAGATAATTGGGGCTGTCAAGAATAACGCGTTAAGAGCAGTAACTAATTTATTTCATTAATTACGTTGTTTTTGTGTGTAATTAAGGCATGCCTACCCACTTGCGCCTGTCTGTTATGACGGCGGATGGAAGCATAGCGAAGCGTCCCCACACAGTCACACACACTCACACACAGTCACACACAGTCACACACAGTCACAGTCACTCTTTTCTAACTTCATTGTGATCTTGGCCACATCAACAGCAGTACAATTCCAACACCATATCCTGGTACTGTAGGTATCTCCAACTCACACACCTCCACAGTCCTTCATCCTTGGAAAATACTTCCTCATTCTCATTTCAAGACCGCGAGATGCATTCAGGGACACTCCGAACATCACAAAAATGGCTTTATAATGTTCCCGTTTATTTAAACATACACACAGTGCATGTAAATAAACAGGGCGATTTAAAAGAACATGCAGTGGATATTATTATCTATCACTTTGTAACTCGTAATTCGGATGTGCAATTTGCAACACTGAAAACAAGTAAATTTACCTTAAATTACGTGATGTTATTGAATGCAACCCCTCATTGCTCATAATAACAAGATTCAAAAGTGGTATTCAATTTTCTGCCAGGGCCTAGACTAGTGTTGGACCAATACATTTTTAGACTTGTGTGGTATCACACAAGCTTGATTGACATTCAATGCGTTTGGAGCTGTTAATACATACAAAAATGTACAGTATAATCCTCATGTTAAATACAGTAAAAAGGATCATATTTCAGTAATTGTTACTAATGGTGATTAATCATGTTTAATTTATTTAAAAATTGATTAATATGATTTAAAAACTAACTATATTTCATGTTTTTTGTAATGAAAGTGTGACATTTTTAATATTTAAAGAGATTTTTCTAAAATCCCCCAACCTACAAATATTTTTATTTGGCAAAAAAAGGCTGAATGTTATTGAATCCCCCCCCCCCCCCCCCTCCCTCATGAAAATATTTAACCGAAAGGATAACAGTGGTATCTTAGTTAAAGATCTGACCAGAGAATGTTGTAACATGTCAGCTCTTACGTTCAATTTTGTTCCCTAAATAGTCAATCTGGTTTGGGACCTTTCTTTTCCTCATCCCCTTGATGGCACACTTCTTCTATCCGCCTGTTCACGTTGCGTGTCTGTCCTCCAACGTGGCTCTGTGCCTTTTTCCAGCATCTCATGTCCACTGAGGTCGTTAGAACATGCTCTCACTAATAAGCTCTGTCTTGTGTTTTTTTTTTTTTTTTTTACACCAGTGGAGCGTGACTCCTATATAAGCAGGCTTCTATATGGTGGCGGGTGGGGGAGGCTGTATTTCCCTGTTTGGTTTTGTGTGTGTGGACCACGTGGATCAGTGACAAGATGTCCTTGAGTGCGTGACCCTGTTATGAAGCTTCGCCTTTGGCTGTACCGCAGACCAAACCTCATTAAGGATGTGGACACACACATCCTGCAGTTACAGGTGAGTGTGTGTGTGGGTCCCATTTCACACCAAAGACCATTTAATTGGGGACAGGGGATGTTCAAGTGTCATGTTCCCCATTAGGTGGGAGCTGATGGTGTGGGTCACTGGCTGAGGTGGTTAATGGCCATGCTTACAGTCTGAGCAAATTATGTGAAAAGTGCTGCCCATCCTCATAAACTCCCTTCTTAACCTCCACAACAGTTTTACAAGTGGAAAAATAAGTGAAGCACTGCAAAACATTAAGGAAAATCCTTACATGGAAGATGTTAAAGCTGTAGAGGAAGGAAAGAAAGGTTGGAACATGAAGAAGAAATGAAGAATGGGGAACAAATTGAGGCATTTAGTTGGCAATTAGCAAAGGGATGAACTGGGAGGTAAGGGGAGCGGAGGAAGGAAATCACCAAGCATCCTTTGCCTTACTCTGTACTTTGGAAAAATACTCATCGTTAGCTTTAATCTTTACACCGACATTCTTCCTCATTATGAGGATAATGTGTCTTATTAGCTCCCCCCGACAGGAACATTGTGATGGATGTGCTCCAATCAGGGGCTGCATTAATACCATCAGCACCGACGTTACGACAATCATCCAGTGTGCTCGCCTGATAATATCTCATGCTTGTTGTGACTCGCCGCGACAGCTGGAGTGACGCGTGACGACCATTAGTCATGGCGAGGTGGAGTGCGTGACGGAAGCGGAAGCAAAGGAGGAACGAAAAGTGTGGGCAAAAGCTAAGAAAGAACACTACGTTGAATAGTGTGGGCTGATGCTGAAAGAAAGGGTTAGGATTTGGGTAGGTTTAGGGTACAGGTTTATCATTAATGTAAGGGTTTACAGTCAGGTTAGGGCTGGGTAGGGTTAGGGGTTAGATTTAGGGTTTGGGGTAAGAAGATAGTAGGGGTTTGGCAAGGGTTTACAGTTGAGAGTTAAGTTCGAGTTTAGGGTTGGTAAGATTAGGGTTTACAGGAGTTAGACTAGGGTTGGCCAGGCAGAGAGACAGAGATGAGAAGGACGTGCAGCAGGTTAGGATGGTCAAGGAAAGGAATGGAAGTGTACTGACAGATGCCAGTGTGATGAAAAGATGGAAAAAGTACTTTAAAGAGTTGATGAATGAGGAAAAGGAGCGAGACGGAAGAGTAGAAGATGTGTCTCCTGTGGACCAGGAAGTAGCAAAGATTGGTAAAGAGGATTGAAAAGGATGAAGAAGGCACTTGGTCCTGATGGTATACCTGTGGAGGCATGGAAGTGTCGAGGAGAGCCATAAAGTTCCTGACTGGGTTGTTCAGTAGGATCTTAGGTGGTGAGAAGATGCCTCAGGAATGGAGGAGAAGTGTGTTGGTGGCCATTTTCAAGAGCAAAGGGCAGGGGTCTCAAACTCAATTCACTTGGGGGCCACTGGAGCTCAGGTCTGGGTGAGACTGGGCCGCATCAGGTTTTCCAAAAAAAAAAAACAAACGCATTTATTAAAAACCAAAAAAATTTAAAAAACTTCGCTTTGGTTCCAATTTTCTACAAGAAAGGCTCATTGCACTGTTCTCAAGTATCTTACTTTTTATTTTTCTACACAAAATAAGATGAAAAATAAAAACAAAACAAATCAAGAAAAAATGGCCCGCGGGCCGCGTGTTTGAGGCCCCTGAGCAAGGGTGATGTGCAGCGCTGTGGCAACTACAGAGCTAATGAGCCAAACAATGAAGTTATGGGAAAGAGTAGTTGAAGATAGACGAAGGGCCGAGGTCAGCATCTGTGAGCAGCAGTATGGTTTCATGCCAAAAAAAGTGCTACAGATGCTCTAAGATTTGCTCTAAGAAGGTTCATAGAGAAGTACAGAGAAGGTCAGAGGGAGCTGCATTGTGTCTTTGTAGATGTGGAGAAAGCCAATGACAGGGAGCCTAGAGCCTAGAGAGGAACTGTGGTATTGTATGAGGAAGTCTGGAGTGACGGAGAAGTATGTTCAAGTGATGCAGAACATGATGAGGACTGTAAGAAAGTGGTAAGATGTGCTGGAGGTGTGACAGGAGAGTTCAAGGTGGAGGTGGAACTGCATCAGGGATCAGCTCCGAGCCCCTTCTTGTTTGCTATGGTGATGGACAGACAGACAGATGAGGTTAGACAAGAATCTCCATGGTCTATGATGTTTGCAGATGACATTGTGATTTGTAGTGAGAGTGGGGAACAGGTGGAGGAGATGCTAGAAGAGTGGAGGTTTGCCCTGGAAAGGAGAGGAACGAAGATTAGTCGCAGCAAGACGGAGTATATGTACGTACGTATGTGTGTCAATGAAGGGACCCAAGTGGAAGAGTGAGGTTACAGGGAGAAGAGATACAGAAGGTGGAGAAATGTAAGTACCTGGCGTCAACAGTTCAGAACAACAGAGATTGTGAAAAGGAGGTGAAGAAACGTGTGCAGGCAGGATGGAACGGGTGGAGAAAAGTGTCAGGCGTGATGTTTCATTGAAGAGTTTCAGTTAAAATGAAATGTTAATTGCACAATCTACACAATACCATCATCACACACACAGGTGTAGCGGGCTGGACCGGAGAGCCTTCTGCCTACCCCCGCGATTGGCCCGCTGGCTGCTGGGGCTTGGCGGCTCGCTCGGGGTGCCCTGGGCTGCAGGATATTTTGGTCTGGTCTGCCTGGCCTTCCCGGGGGTCCCGCTGGAACCAGCTGACGCCGGGGCTTGCGTCGCCTGGGGTTACCTGGGGCGGGCCGGGTTCTGCTTCCTGGGGGTGTGTGGGGGCGGGGGGTGGTGCCTCCGGCCGTGGAGGGGCTCCCTTCCGGCTGGCGGGGGCGCCCCTGTGCCCACGGGTGTGTGGCCTTCGATGCCCTTCTGCCCTAGTGGGGTATGGTCTCCCGCTGGTCTCGGGGGTGCGGCTCTCCTCCGGCCTGCTGGCGCCCTGTTGCCGGTTGGGATTGCTCCTCTATGGCCTCTTGCTGGTCTCTTCGGGGAGTTGCTTCGGGGGCGGGTCTTGGGGAGTCGGCCCTGGCTTTGCCCACACCCACGGGGCCGGAGGATCTCTGGCGGTGGGGGCTTGACCTGGCTGCGCGGGGCGGGGTTTGCTGGGTGGTAGAAGGCAGTCTCTCTCCTTTTGTCATTCTCAGTGACAATTACACATTCACACACTCGCATTCACATACACAACACACCTCCATATGGACACTCACAGCACATGGGTGCTTCTCTATACAATCTACTATCTTATCCCTGATGTTTATATAGTATTTGTATGCTATTATTACAGTAATAATGATGTCAAGCAGTGAGATTTTAATGACTGTAACTGTATGGCTGTAATTGTGTTTACTATCAGGGTTCATGTCTTCATTGTTACTATTGCTACTGGTAAGTTGAACTGTTTCATTTCACTGATGTCATCTCCATTATGACCCTTAGCCATCATTGACATTTAACTGTTCTGTTCTGTTTGTCTCTGTTGTTCTGTTGAATTCTTGTTGCTGCTGTTTTTGTCTCTCCCTCTACTGCCCCCCCCACCCCACCTTTCTCTTCTTCTTTTCTGTTCTTCTTCTTGCTCCGGTCCAGTCGCTCCAAATGGCATAACAAAAACATCAAATAACGGCAAATAAAATTTCATGGTACAGGGAAGTTGTAGCCAACGCCCTTTCCTGACACAGAGCAAATGTGTCTAGCATGTAAGGGCATTTAGATCAACAATACTATCTGCCCCGATGGCTGGACGGGACAAAAGAAAAAAAAAATGAAATGAAAGGTCTCACCACAAAACTGTGGTGAGACCAGTCATGTTGTTTGGTCTACAGACAGTGCCACTGAGGAAAATACAGGAAGCAGAACTGGAGGGTACAGAGATGAGGATGCTGAGGTTCTCACTGGGAGTGACCAGGATGGATAGGATCAGGAAGGAGTACATCAGAGGGACATTACATGTTAGAGGCCTTGGAGATGAAGTCAGAGAGGCCAGACTGAGCTAGGGTTATGACCAGGTAGTATTTAGGTTTATAGGGTTTATGTTAGGGGTAGGCTAGGTTCGGATTGGGCTAGGGTTAAAGTTGTAGGATTATGGTTTAGAGCTGGGTAGGCCTTGGGTTGGGTTAGGTGAGACCATGGCTATGGTTACAGTTAAGTTTCAGACTGGAATAGATTAGTTTGGGATGTTGGTAGGGTTGGGATAAGGATAGGGTTTGGGTTTGGTTAGGTTAGAGTAGTATTAGGGTTTAGGTTAGGGTTAGGTTTTTACTGTAAAGGTTGGGTTGGTGGCTAGGATTTGCCATACTTGGGGTCTAGGGTTAGGGTTAGCCTTAGAGTTTGAGTTAGAATTACATCAGAGGTATGTGCTTCACTGTTGCCAACAATAGGTGTCGCACACATCTGGCACATAAAGTATACTTTAACAACGACATAATGTAAGATGATAATGAGTATTTTTAAAAAGTAAAACTACCACCACAATCATTTCTTTTTTGTGCAGAGTTTAAACGATGGTGGATCCACATCATTTCATCAACAAATAGGCAGGCATATGCTTGTTCTCTCGCTTCACATTCTACCACGATACTCCCTGTGTTTTTATAATAAGACATGTGACGCCAGCGTACACACACACATTGATTCATGGCCGCTTGCTGAACCTCCACGCCCTCTATCGCACACGCTGCTGCAGTGTGACAGTTGTGGAGCAGCATGCACTGGAAACCATGCACATGGAAAGCTTTTGACACACACGGGTGTGTAATATTCATAAGGAGTGCTCCACTTCCTGTGTGCTGCTTTGGTCATGTGCTGTGATATAATATTCATGTGTGTGTGTGTGTGTGTGCGTGTGTGTGTGTGATAGCTTACACTCTGTTGTTCATTCTGCCCCATTTCTTCCACAAATGTTCAATGGGATGCTTGTTAAATGTTGTATGCCTTACTAGGACGCTATATAAGAAGCCTGATTATTGAAGGGGGAGGGAGGGGTTCTTTTGGGCTTTTTGTACATGCTGAACTTGATACACAATGATAGATCGCCTTGGCTCTGAAACAGCCCGCTGTTATTTTTCTTGCCAAACAAAGTGGCAGTAAGTAAAGCTGCACTGAGGAAAAAAGTGATATTTACTTCCTGGGCTGCTATTGCGTGTCAATAAAACTCTACTGCACGATGGCATTATAGTTCCAAGTACAATACTACAATACACTGATAAATAAATACATCATTCATGGTACTCATATTTTTCTTCAATTTAAAGTACATACTACTGTTTTAGTCTAATTCACATGCTGAAAACTAAACTACATCTAAATGCAAAATCTTTCATAAGCGTTCCGACCGCTGCTTTTCCCTTTATCCTCACGAATCGCAAATTAACCTAGCATGTTTTTGGAATGTAATGGTAATGGTTTTATTTCATTTGAACATGCATCAGATTACAATTGAGTACATCCCATAATCAGTTCACAGTTCCACATGTCCAAAAGGAGTAGGAAGAAGCAAAGCTTATTAAATCCTACCCCTCCATCTGGTACTTTTACAATCAGTAACTGTTACATTTGTTCACTTCCTGCTTTTCTAATATGGTTTAAGTTTTTTTTTTTTTAATTTTTACATTTTTTTGTCACGTACCAAAGTAGGAGGTGATATGAGCATCCAATGCCATAATGGGTACCATAGTAAGTGTCAATATAGTGATATATATAGCACATCATGACTGGTTCAAGACTCTTCATCCTTGTATTTAGCAAACATCAACTGCTTGTATTGTTTCTTGAATTGGCTCATCGTTGTGCATTGTTTGAGGTCCTTACTCAATCCATTCCATAGTTTGATTCCACATACTGAAATGCTATGGCTAGCATAACGTAGTCCTAGCATAGAAGTGTTTCAAATGTACTTCTTCCCTGAGATCATATTTCTCCTCTCTTGTAGAGAAGTATTGGATGACATTTTTAGCTAATTGGTTGTTTTTAGCCTTATGCATTATTTTAGCTGTTTGAAGATGAACTATATCAGCAAGTTGAAGTATTTGTGATTTTAGAAATAAGGAGTTAGTATGTTCTCTATAAGCGGCATTATGAATTATCCTTACTGACCTTTTTTGCAGTACATTTAGCGAGTGAAGATTGCTTTTATAGTTATTAGCCCATATTTCCACACAATAAGTAAGATATGGTAGAACCAGAGAGCAATAAAGAGTGTGGAGTGATTTCTGATAGAGAACAAATTTTGCTTTGTTCAATACTGAAATATTTCTGGCCACCTTATGTTGTATATTTGTAATATGAGGTTTCCAGCTCATATTTTCATCTATTGTGATCCCCAGAAATGTATTTTCCTTCACCCTTTCAATGTCTACATCTTCTATTTGTATTTGCTGGTGCGTGTCCTTTCTGCTGTTACCAAACAGCATGATTTTAGTTTTACTTAGGTTCAAGGACAATCTATTATCATCAAACCATCTTTTTAGTGGGACCATTTCTTCTCTGACCTTTCTAATGATTTTGTCTGTACTCCCTCCAGAACAAAAAGCAGTGGTATCATCCACAAATAATACCAGCTTTAAGTCTTTTGTGACTTTGGAGATATCATTGATGTACATATCAATGATGTTGGTCCCATATGGGAGGAAACCGGAGTACCCGGAGAAAACCCACGCATGCACAGGGAGGACATGCAAACTCCACACAGAGATGGTGCCGAGGGTTGAGTTGAACTCGGGTCTCCTAGCTGTGAGGCCTGCACGATAACCGCTCATCCGCCGTGCAGCCTAAAATGTGATCATCACAAAGATTAAACCAATCTTAACTTTACTAATAATTCATGGAACAAATCAAGCAAGAAAAAATGTGAAGGCTTAAGTCAGGCTTATTAATAAAAAAAGACCAATATTTAGATTTGACTTTTAAAAGTGTTAGATAGCGTCAGACCACAATCCACACACTGGGCTCGCGGCTCTGCCTCGCTTCCCCCATTTACAAAGCTGTACTTGAAGTCAGGAATGTAATATTACGTAAATATTTTGTATTTTGGGGTGGGGACTTGCACCACTTTTGTCTTCATTTTCTCGTTTTAAGAACTTCTCCATTGCTAGTTGCAGTTGAATGTGTTCTTCTGATCTTCTGTGAGCTTGTTAAACAACTGTCTGACACATTACTGCCACCATCTGGTCGGAAGCGGCACTGTTACTGAGCATCTTATGGATAACATACAATAGCATAGTAACTAGCCTACCTCTGGTGGCTTCCGTTGATAAGCTACTACGCACCCCGCGGGCCATTGGTGCAAAACACAAAGTTTTTTGCGGTCCTATAGGTGGCGCTTGAGGCCCACGTTTGGGCAGCGGCCCTACGATTAAGAATCACTGCTCTAGTAGTCATTGCGCTGTAGTTTTTCACTGGCTGCTGTGTTCAGGGGTCTTTACCGACACCCTTGAGTTAATAAAAGGCATGTTCACATCCCTTTTTTTGGGTTCCATTCAGTGACGTGAGGAAAAGATGTGAGAGCCGTATGATATTTTTTAACATTGAAATACATTTTATTGTGTTAAGAAATGTCAGAGTCAGATGTATTCATCAAAAGAGCCTCATCTGGCTCCTAAGCCATAGAATCCCTACACTTAGCGTGGAGGATATTCGGCCTTGCAGAAGCTTCTAGAATGTTCTTGGCTGCCAGCATAGAGGACGCCATAGAGGATGTGGAGTGAAGGAGGGCGTACGTACACGGGGAACACGTGCTGTTGGCTTTAATAGAATGCTAACCTGCTCTCAGCGCCCGAGGAGAGGTGCCAAGGAGACGTAAGGGAGGAAGTTCTTTGGGCTAATACCAGAATAGAAACCTTGCATATTGAGCAAGAACACCTCATTAATAAATTGCTGAAGTCAAAGGCCAGGGTTATGAGCATGTATGAGATGACGGGAACATGCAGTGTCAACATTTTAACATTGTGTTTTTGTCCTCAATGAGTCAGAGTTAGGATTAAACCAGTAGATTTTATGAATCGTTTTTCATCCTGTTCTAATTTGAAATACTAAACTTAAAAGAACCTTTAGTACAGTAAACCTCGGATATATCGGACTCGGATATATCGGAAATTCGCTCACAATGGACAGATAAAAAAGAACCGATTTTTTCTGTAATGCATTTCCAATAAAAATTCATTGCATATATCGGATTTTTTATAACGGATTTCGCCTATTTCGGACAAAATCTCCAGTCCCGTTCCAATTTCCCTCGCATATATCGGATGGCCGCATCGTGTCTTTCTCCTGGCTCCAGATTTAGGACAAATATAAAAGTGAGTGACGTCAATAATACTAGCACAGCAGTGAATGAGATCTTAACCTCACTATTGGAAATAACGTAGGCCTGACGGGCGTAACAGGGCCTAGCTTAATTAACAATTTGTTATGCTCAGAGTCCAATAAAGTTCAATTCTCATTACCTTACGTCTCTTTTCATTGCCCAGTCCAGGTACATTGGAAACATAGTCAGGAAGTGCCTTTTTATAACGGATAAAATCCGATAAAAAAAAAAAACGGACATTTTCCGGTATACGCATATAACGGATTTCGCTTATATCGGACAAAACCAGTGGGAACAATTGAATCCGATATATCCGAGGTTTACTGTAGCATATTTATTTATTTATCCGGACCTGTGATCAATTAAAGTGAATGGAAAACATAATAAAATATAATCACGCTTACCAATCGTAATTACTTCAGGTATTACAGTTAACATGACAGCAAACGTGGTGATGTCACTCAAAAGGAGCCAATGAAAGTTTGTTTACTTGCCAGGAACGATCCATCCATTTAACAATGCCGCAAATCTTCGAACAGAACAAAAAGTAAAAAGTTAAATGAAGATTGAAAAGTGAAAGGACGGACCAAAAAAATGTTCATTCTTCAGAATCCAGTGCTAAAATGTTGTGTTTCATGTGCTCTGAAACTTTAGCGCCCAGTATAAAAAATCTGGAGTCGTCGCTCATGAATGTACAGCACAACAATGAGTCTTCACTAAGGAAGTACTGTTGCAGCTTTTCTGTTACAGACACTTTAATTATCCATCCGGTTTCCATACCACTTAGCCTCACGAGGGTCACAAGTATGCTGGAGCCTATCCCAGCTGTCTTTGGCACACCCTGGACTGGTGGCCAGCCAATCACAGGGCACATATAGACAAACAACCATTCACACTCACATTCATACCTATGGACAATTTGGAGTCGCTAATTAACCTAGCATGTTTTTGGAATGTGGGAGGAAACCGGAGTACCCGGAGAAAACAAACCCAGATCTTCCTGATCTCAAGACTGTGTGGCCATTGTGGTAACCACTCACCACCGTGCGGCCTTGTTTGATGCAATGTTAAGACAAAATAAAGTTCCGACCCTCAGTGTGAAAAAAAAACTGCATATATCAACCTTACTTATTTTTAATTGAAGACCTCTGCTGTGGTATAATGTCCAGTATAGTATACAGCAGGGGTCACCAACCTTTTTGAGGCCGAGGGCTACTTTGTGAGCACGGATAGTATGAAGGGCTACATGACCTGTCAACTTCCAAAATGACAAAACTGCATGGATCACTTTTTAGTATTCAGAAGAAAAGGAATAGTAGTAGTAACACTATGTGAAGTGACTTGCTCACATATCAATGTTAATTATTTTCCACAATAAAGGTAACAAAAACTTATTTTTTAACAAGAAACATTTATTTATGTGCTCACAAATTTGAAAGTCAGAGGGAACACCTTTCTGTGATTTTTTCACCTGCCTAGTGAAAAAAGTCCTTTGTTTGTCCAAAGCTGCCTTTAACAAACGAGCCTTTTCCGTCCTTAATGCGCTGCCGGGTGGGTAGCTCGCATTGAAGCTTTCATGACAACTTTTGAAGTGTCTCCCCACATTGTGCCGCTTCGGTATTGCAACAGTCGCCCCGCAAATAAGAAACATACATTTTTCTTCAAAATACATGAAGAAAAATTCTTCCTCCCAATCACTGTGGAAGTCCTTTTTCGCTTTTCTGCCATGTTTTTGGGGGCTAAACTGCACGAGTAAGCTAACTCCTCATCACCGCTGCACTATATCGGAAAAGCGGTGAGTGGACGCGTGCGCACACATGAACTTTGACTTGAGGTAAGAGTTCGTTATAAAATATTTTTGTTTTAATTTTTGATGTTATAAGACAATTAAAAATATATATTAATGTAAGCAATTCTGATTCAAAATTTAAAGCACAAAATAACAATGATAATTTGTGACCAGTGCTATTTTTAGAAGAATGCCTCGCGGGCGCCTAAAGTGGTCCACGTGGGCGCCCGTGGGCACAGCGTTGGTGACCCCTGGTATACAGTATAGTCACCCCCCCCCCCCCCCCCCACATCCCCCAGACACCTCTCCTACCCCTGAGTCACAAGATTAGGGTAATAATTGGAGCCAAGTATTGGTTGAAGTTTGTGTGATGATAACCACAGAACCTGACACGGAACTAATTGCGATGTAGGAAAGTGTCTGTCTTGGTTGCTCAGTACAACATAACAAAAGAAGAAAAGAAAACAGAATGTGCAAACTTCCTTTTACACTTGTATGTTAGAGAATGTTAAACTCTAACTTCAAACATTTCCTGTACACTTAATGATGTCAGAGTTTGACCCAGGAACAGACGATTTCACCAGCATTATTTCCTATTGGGAAAATGCTTTCTCTCCATCAGTTTGAGAGGTACCGTCGTAATTTAAATTTTCATTAGCTTTTATTTTCAGGGGAAGGAGAGACAACGTGAAGCAAAGGAAGTTTGACGTTTCCCAATTTAATAGTCCTCAGGCCAACATGACACATTTGGGTTGTTATTAATCACAAACGTGACAGCGAGAGACATAAGCAGTTTTCCCCAAACATCTGTTCATGAGAGACTCGGTCTTAATAGTGACAGGAATATTTTATTAAAAAACATACTTTGCAGTTTTATATTTTATTTGAAAAAATAACAATAATTATCACACAAAAGCTAAAAGCTTGCAACTGGAGTGTTGAGGTTGTCTTAGAAGGCTTCCTCTGTTCAACACTCGTCAGATAAGATCTAGTCTGAGAACCTGGTGTCTATTTATCCTGTAATGGAAGAGAAGAATGTCCAGAGAAGAATAGTTTCACTCTTTTGTGGTGTCAAATGACAGTGGGATATAATGGAGTGGGGCCTCTGCCCGGCAACGATGGTCATTTGGGTGGTATCACCTTGGTTAGCATTCCATCCATCCATCTTCTATGCCGCTTATCGTCCCTAGGGTCGCAGGTATGCTGGAGCCTATTGGTTAGCATGGCGCCACCTGGCTGGGAAGGGATGAGAGTACAACATTGGATGTAGGAGAAAGGTGGTGTCCAAACCTCCCCCTCTGTTCTGAGATGTCTTCTCAACCTTAACCTTACCATAGCATAATATGATGTATTTTTTAGGACACGATGTACTTATAGTCCATATGTCCATGTATATATGAATACGTACATACACCCTGGCAAGATGGAATTCAATAGCGTCTCTCTCCTTCTTTACCAAAGCGTTGGTAGGCTCAACTTTTTTGGCCCCATGGCAGGTTATTTAGCAGTTGCACCTCCTAAAACCTGCAGGGATGCTGAGTCAGCAACATCTAAGGTGCTTTGTTTGGGCGCTCGATTTAGCGGAACAATACCATACAGGGCAAATGGACTGCAGTCGTATGTCGCCACATCATGCTTCCAATTTTTGCAGGTCACTCTACGATTTTTCAGTTTAAAAATATATTCATAAATAAATAATTGCTGCCTTTTATTTGTCAAAAAAAATCTTATCCTATATTTTAGTTTTCCAAGCATAAAAGTGTGTAAATGAACAATAGAAGTGTAAGGTATTGAATTCATCTTTTACACTAGTCACTAGGAGTCAGTAATGCTAAATTATGTCACATTGGTTGATTGAAAGAAACACTGGATAAAAAAGTAAAAAGTAAAAAAAGGATCTCTCACAATGCTAACATTTGTGATTCGATATTATGTCTTCTTTTCTCATATCATGCCTACTAGATTAGGTAATGGGAGTGTAAAGGCAACTATGGGGGTGTAGTTTCACACCTAGAGTGCTCTAATAATGTTAAAAATGTATTTAAAAGGTCATAAAGAGGTTTTCTATACTGTATTCCCTCACTTATTACATCACCGTCATGCCTGGAACCGATTTATTGCGATAAATGAGAGACTACTGTAGTTTGATACGTGCAATATTTGATGAAAATTGAGGCATTTTCTGCAAAAAATGAATCATACAATAACTCGGGCACACAAAAACTGATGTTTGAGTCCTCATGCCACTACAGAGGATATTGAGAAAAGGCCACCTAATTGAAGAGTAATCACCATACAATCTATTTAGGGATGTCTGATCATTTTCGGCCCAATATAATAGTGTAAAAATCAGTTATTATGGGTATGAGATTTTTTTCCCGGATCATGAAAACCGAAATGCTGCATACAAAACATCGGTATCAGCATGGGCTGATATTGGTATTGGAAATTGAGACAATATCGGCATATCGGCTGTCAGGAAAACAGCCAATATTGTACATCCATAATTGCATTTTAAACATTGTAAGCTCAGACGTTCTGTTTCCTCATCAGATGACATCATGCGGACGTGACATGAAACGTGCCAGAGAGAGGTCCAGACTAATCTTATTTTTACGAGCCAACATAAATCGCTTTGCTTTCCGGCCCGTTTTCCCAGCAGTGCTGGTTCCCCCTGCGGTGTTAAAAGATTAGAGGAGCCTATAAATAAGAAGCAGGGCAGCACATTAGGTTGGTGATGGAGAGCGTACATGCAGACTTACATAGAGCAGCCCTGAGCACTCTTAGCATGTGTCATGTTGCATGCATTGCCTGACATCATTGACAGCCATTGCTCCTAATTAGTCAGCACACACAAAGCAGGCCTGATGGCGGACGGCTCACCTTTCTTGCCACATTTTCTCCCACTTGTCAAATTGTTTACTGAGATGCCAACACAAAGAATGCAAACAAGGAGAACCACACTATTTAAAACATCGATGATGAGGGTTGATGTCCGAGATGATTTCAAATCATGGCAAGCCAAGTCAGGCTGCAGGCTCAAACTGTCACCTTCGTTTAGTGCACAGGCAAATTTAAAACAAAACATTTTCACACTGAACTGTCAAACAAGTTCAAAAAGAAGCTAAACCACTGAATAAAACTAAAGCAAAGTAAAATTAGCCTGATAGGAAAGTAATGGAGAGCAATTAACTGTACTGGAGATATCACAGCGACATAAGTTCAAGCCTGTATGATACAACTAAATAAAACTTTGAAAAAGTAAAATGACTCACCCTTTTAAGACACTTTGCAGTTAATTAACACCACGGTCAATGTTTGAAGTAACAATCTTCACAGTGAACTGTCTTACACATGTAAAAAGAAGCTATATGATGTAACTAAATAAAATTAAAACAAAAGTAAAATGACTCACCTTTTTAAAGAACAAGTAAAATGACTCACCCTTTTAAGACACTTTGCAGTTAATTAACACCACGGTCAATGTTTGAAGTAACAATCTTCACAGTGAACTGTCTTACACGTGTAAAAAGAAGCTATATGATGTAGCTAAATAAAATTGAAACAAAAGTAAAATGACTCACCTTTTTAAAGAACAAGTAAAATGACTCACCCTTTTAAGACACTTTGCAGTTAATTAACACCACGGTCAATGTTTGAAGTAACAATCTTCACAGTGAACTGTCTTACACGTGTAAAAAGAAGCTATATGATGTAGCTAAATAAAATTGAAACAAAAGTAAAATTACTCACCTTTTTAAAGAACAAGTAAAATGACTCACCCTTTTAAGACACTTTGCAGTTAATTTACACCACGGTCAATGTTTGAAGTAACATTTTCACAGTGAACTGTCTTACACGTGTAAAAAGAAGCTATATGATGTAACTAAATAAAATTAAAACAAAAGTAAAATTACTCACCTTTTTAAAGAACGCTCCTTTGTGGCTCCGGTATCTGGTAAGGATGCCTCCCGTAGAGAGAGACAATGTCTTTCAACTGGCCTGGCAACACTTCAGAACTGGAGAGAGGGAAGTTTGATTCCTGCCATCATACCGTTTCTCAGTCTTTTCAGACGTTGAAGGTCAGTCTACTGAAGGACTTGATTGTCTTTGCTGTTGCCTTCCTGCAGACATCAGACAGTACAGGATGATTTCCATAAAGCCAAATAACATTTTTTTGTCTTGCCGTCCAATTAGTTGCCAATTATTGAATTACTTTGTACGCTAGTACCTGTTCTCCTCCAGGGGGCGGGCAGCTCTCCCTGTCAATCTAATTTATGACGCTGCTTTAATGAAGTCCTGCAGGGGGATTACAGGAAAGCATATTTAATGTAGCTTGATGTCTGACAAGCACTCAGACTCTTGCTTCTTTTTATGTTGGACTACAGAGGACGTTTTTAATGTTTCAACAACTTTCTTCAAATGTTGATCATATCCGGATATTACTCAGGTACAGGTACACATTACTTCTCATAGGAATTGATTTCATGCAAATGAATACATTACTTACAATACTATAACACGGCAAACAAAACAACAATATGGTATAGCAGCCCTGGGTAAAATGTTTGTTTTTAATCACCTTCTTCTGTAAATTAATGCCAAAACAACACATAAAAGTAGATTTATGCATTTTTATTTAGCCTCTAGCACAGGGGTGTACAAACTTTTGAGCCACATCGTGAAAAATGAAAGGATACAAGGGCAATATTTTGTAAACACATGTAGACATGCTAAGACGTTAAATATATTTGAATATCAAAAACTGCATCACAGGTTTGTTATACATAGTAGGTTAAAAAGTCCATTATTGGTATCGAGGGATGTCCGCTTTTTTTGCCGAAAACCGGTATTGTCCAACTCGTAATTTCCGATACGGATTTCAGGCAATACTGATTACTCGCAAGAATGACATTTTTTCTCTTAATATTTTGATTTCATTTTTGTAAATCTGATGTGTTTTCCATTTCTGCTGTCCCCAAAATTACAACTTTATTCTTTGCATTGTATGTTTTCCATAACATAATGACATTAAAAAAATCTTTCTTTCATATTACAACTTTATGCTACTAAAATGTCATTATTATTCCTCATAATATTACAACATTATTTTTGTGAAATTACAACTTTTTCTAATTACATTTCAACTTTTTTCTCAACTCATTAATACATCTTTACAAATTCCGAACACCCAATTGCAACAACAAATGTATACATCTTTTAGTTTTTTGATGATGCACCTGCGCACTAATGCATTAATGTTTCAGGGCACTTTTCGCTTGGCAGCGACCTTTGAAATAGAAGAATCACACATGACAGGAAGGAGGAAGTGAAAGATTATGGTGGAGTGTAATGTACAGAAGGCAATGCAGCATTGTAGGGAAATTGTAACGCATGCACACACAAAATAAACACACACAAACATTATGTGAAAATCGTAAATGGAGTTATATTTGTAAATGAATTGTAAATGATTGTTAATTTGATGCAAAACAACCCCTTTTGTGTTGTTTACGTCAGTATCGTTGTTACATATTTCAGTTCTCACTAAAGCAAAATATATTTCTGTCAGAGCGTGCAAGGTGCAGGCAGGATGAGACATGACAAGGCAAACGATCTGACGGGGGAACAATGGAGGTGAAGTGGTATGAGAAGGCCCAATGTCTGATGGGCAACAGGTGTGCAGACCAGGAGAACAAGGCAGGAGTCTGCTGTAGGTTTCATGTTGAAAAAGCCATAGAACACAATATCCTGTTTCAGTCTTTGCATGAAAAGTGACACAAAATGGCTTTTACAAAAACCTGACTGAATGAACTGTATTGATGAACTGGTTTGACTGTATTAATTAACAATGAATAATATTAAAAAACAGACTTATATCTTTATTATTTCCTATGAGGAAAATGTTGAAATGTTTATATTTAACAGCCAACCTCACAGAATCCCCACTCTCTCTCGCTCTCTGCTCCCAGGATGTAATCCTCACCTCATTGCCCACAATGACTAACCTGTAACATGCAACACACACAACATATACACTCTGCTGCTTTTATACTGGCGGCTGAATGGGAAACCTATACGGTAAAAGGGAAGATGCCTTTAGTAACCATTTACCTTGCCATCTCCATCGCCACATGATTAGAAGATTATAACACCTCTCCTTGCTGTGCTTTGGGGGTGACCTTCTATGTCCAAGCCCAGTATGCTGGACTACTGCCGGGGGTTGCTGCTTTGAACCAGCCAGAGGGCAGAAAGGGGTGGGGTGGTGGGCTCCTCCTCCTCCATGATGGATGGAGCTTGCTTATTTATGGAGGAAAGACTGTATTTGCTTTATTGTGTAAAAAAAAGTACAAGATGCCGAGGGTGGGGGGGTGGAAGGTGGGGGGTGGCGGAGGGGGTTTGTCGGGCCATGAAGTCTGATGTGTGCTCTAACCTTAACCTGGCTTATGGGCAAGATAAGGCCAATGTGTGTGTGTGTTTGAGGGGGGGTGGGTGTTTAAAGGCCAGAGGATAGTCTAACCTTGGCAAAGAATAGTTTGGACGGGGGCCAGCCTCTGCTTCACCTTAATCCCTGAGCCTCATATATCCTTCAGCGCATTCTGTAGAGGAACGCCGGAACGTTTCATTTTATGACCCCCCCCCAGTCATATTTATGATAAATCTTCACTACTACGCCCCCAAAAAGAAGTCACTCGGGCTATGGCGGTTGGTTAAAGAAGCTGCAGCAGCACCTTCCACCTGTCGGGGGCACTATTGAGCTATTTTATTGCGTTTCGTACCTCCTACATCCTTCCCTGCCTCCTAAGCTAATAATAATGTCGCCTTCACTTTACTAAGCTGGAGGAGAAGACAAATAAAGGAAGCCACGCTGGTCACAAAAATGCCGTTGAGTTAATATAAATGGTAAACAACTACATCTGTATTCTAATGGCCTCTACGGTACAGTAAAGCGTATAGGACTAACTAAAAAGTATAATAAAAGCATACACGCCTAACAGACTCCTACTGGAAACATGATGTGTGATCGCTTTGACACATTCAAGTTTTAAAGCAAAGCAATTTTATAATTGTTACACCAGTACGGCCTACAGCTGGCTCAAGGCACATTCTAAAATTAGAATTAAAATATTAGGAGAATAAAGTCAAAATATTAGGAGAAAAAAAATATCATCTTATGAGGAAAAAGTCATAATTTCACGAGAAAAAAGTCATAATATTTTGGGGAAAATGTTAAATTTTTAGAAGCCTAAAGTTGAAATATTAATGAAAAAAATTATATAATTATATTTTATAGAATTATAATAATTAGAAATATTTATAATAATAATTAATAATTATTTTTATATATAATAATTATAATTATAGGCAGCACGGCAGTCGAGTGGTTAGCGTGCAGACCTCACAGCTAGGGTTCAATTCCACCCTCGGCCATCTCTGTGTGGAGTTTGCATGTTCTCCTCGTGCATACGTGGGTTTTCTCCGGGTACTCCGGTTTACTTCCACATTCCAAAAACGACTCCAAATTGTCCATAGGTATGAATGTGAGTGTGAATGGTTGTTTGTCTATATGTGCCCTGTGATTGGCTGGCGACCAGTCCAGGGTGTACCCCGCCTCTCGCCCCAAAGACAGCTGGGATAGGCTCCAGCACCCCCGCGACCATAAAAGCGGTAGAAAATGAATGAATGAAGGAAATGAATGATAATTACTATTTTTATTATTAATTCTTCTTATTAATTATTATTATTAATTATAATATAATAATAATAATACTATAATTATATAACCCTAACACCCTAACTCTCTAAAGTTTAGAGGGTAACAGCACCCTAACCCCAACCCTCCAATCCTAACCCCAAACATAACCATAACTCTAACCCCCTAGCCCCAGACAAGGCAAAGGGTCATTCAAAGTGCTTTACAATATCATTACATGAAATTCCATAAAACAAAGCAAAACCCCCCAAAATAATGAAGAGTTGGGTAAAATACTTTCAGTTCCCATATGCACAGTTGAATAGAAATGTTTTCAGCTTAGATTTGAACATTGCCAAAGATGAGGATTGTTGCACATTTCCTGGAAGACAGTTCCAGATTTTGGCAGCATAAAACTGAAATGCAGCCTCACCGTGTTTAGTCCTGACTCTGAGTGCCCGCATGAGACCACTACTTTGGTACTTTGATACTTTGGTATGTACTTTGGTGCAAGAGACCATGAAAAGATTTGTACACAAGAAGAGGTCTTTTAAAGTCTCTGTTCTGTGAGCGACAGGAAGCCAGTGCAGAAACCTGAGTACTGGACTAATTGGCCATATTTTTCTAGTCAGGACTCAAACAGCAGCTTTCTGGATGTACTGAAGCTGTTTTACAGCTCGTTTAGTGAGAAGGCCGTTACGGGAGTCTAGCCTGTTGGAGACAAAGGCATGGATTAGTTTCTCTAAATCTGGCGTAGACGCGATTCCCTTGATTTTGGCAATGTTTTTTTAAAGTGGTAAAAAGCTGACAATATTATTGATTTAATGTGGCTGTTAAGACAATATTACCCCCACATTTCTAACTTGAGGTTTTAGAGAAAGAATCTCAAGGAGACCGATAACACTTTCTCTTTGTTTCTGTGGGCAAAAGACAATGATTTTAGTTTTATCCCAGTTTAGCTGGAGAAAGTTGTTTTGCATCCACACACTGAACTGTTTGACCATGTTCACCTGCTGTCAGGGACACGTAGATCTGAGGACACATTGCAGCTGCGTATTAGCTGGCCTAAAGGGAGCATGTAGAGATTGAACAATAGTGGCTCCGGGATTGACCCCTGGGGAACCACACCGATCATAGTCATTTGGACTGAGACACAGTTACCAATTCCAAAGTATTTTCTGTGCTCCAGATAGGACTTGAACCATTTTAGAGCTGTACTAGAGATTCCCACCCCTTTCTAACATCTGTAATAACATCACATGGTCATCACAAAGACAGAGCTGCGTCTTGTTCAAACGAATATGAGTAATTCGTCCCCTGGATCAGTGCTGTCTCAGTGCTTTGGTAGGGCCTAAAGCTTTTCTAGAACTTTCCCCAAGAATTGGAGGTTTGATATTGGGTGGTAGTTACTCAGTACTGTGGCATCAAGTCTGCTCTAACCCTCTAACGCTAGCCCTAACCTGCTAACCCTAACCCTGCCTTAACCCTACCCTAACCTTCCACTCCTACCCTAACCCTCTAACCCAAGTCCACCTCTGAATGGCTGAAAAAAAGAAGACTTTGGATTGGCCTTGTCAAAGTTCTGACCTTAAAAAGGCTTCATGCTGGAAAACCGTCCAATGTGGCTGAATGACAACAATTCTGCAAAGATGAGTGGGTCAAAATTCCTTTAAGAGACCCGTTGCAAATGCAATTACCGCAAACGCTGGATTGCAGTCGTTGCTTCTCAGGGTGGCCCAACCAGTTATTAGCTTTAGGCGGCAATCACTTTTTCACACAGGAACGTATATTTTGTGCTCAGTTGTGTTGTCGATATTTAAACTTGTTGATGACTTGCTGTTGATCTGAAATTTTTAAGTGCGACAAATGTGGAAAAATTTGGTCACCCGGGCCTTACACAAAAAAATGCATGCAGCCATGTGAAAAAAATGGGACACACCATTTTTTGTGGCGTTGTGGTAAAAATGCTTCGTAAGACATTCCAGCATACAAGTAATACAAAGTTTTATCATCATTACACATATGCTCAATGACTTAGGCAACGTTTGAACTTCAGGGTATGATCCCTAGTTGAGATTTTTTTGTTAAATCCTATTCTATACCGAAAAAAAATGCAACCTGTTAACGCCATGTGTCCAGAAAGTGATGTGCATGCGTATAAGCACAATCACACATATTTCTGTGTGTTTATGGAAGTAAAGATTGCTGTAGTGTGGGCACATGGTGCTTTCCTGCCATGTCTGTTTCAAGGAGCGTGTGGGTGGCAGGAGTGGCGGGACACTGCCGTCAGCTGCTTCACTGACACTTTTTAAAAATAATTTTCAGATGACAAGAAGAACTTTTACCTGCATGAATACCTGTTTCCGACATGACCGTTCAGACTGTAGTAGATCAGATAAATATCAGATTTATATCTACATCCAAATGAGTTACAATTGAATAAAATCTGAATTGGACTTACATGAACTGCGATGACGACCAAGCCAGGGTGTACCACGCCCCTCACCTGGGATAGGCTCCAACATACCTCCGTGATGGATGGATCAAATACAGGTCATATATGAACAAAAATCTGAATTTGTCCTGCAGTGTGAATGTAGCCTTGTGGAAAATGAGATCCTAAGTTGCTATGATGTTTTGCTTGATGGTGGCCATGTTTTTCCACCAATCTTGGCAGATTTTACACACAAGTGCTTGTCAGTCCCATACACGTATACACAAAATTTTGAGGTGAATCGAACAAATACCCTAAAGTTACAGGGTGTTTTATGGGGTGAGTTGAGCTGAGAATTTTTTTTGTTAGAATGCTATGATTTTTAGTTGCTGTGAAATTTTTATATTCACTCATATAGTCATATATAATTTTTGAAAACAATAAATGACAAAATATTAACACATCTCTTTTTAATTGTGTTTTTATAGATAATTAGCTGGTTCACAGGAAGCAGTGAGTAGAAAAAATTATAATAATGCTAATTGATATTTGGGCTGCACAGCGGCCGAGTGGTTAGCGCGCTGACCTCAAGGCTAGGAGACCAGGGTTCAATTCCACCCATCTCTGTGTGGAGTTTGCATGTTCTCCCCGTGCATGCGTGGGTTTTCTCCGGGTACTCCGGTTTCCTCCCACATTCCAAAAACATGCTAGGTTAATTGGCCACTCCAAATTGTCCATAGGTATGAATGTGAGTGTGAATGGTTGTTTGTCTATATGTGCCCTGTGATTGGCTGGCCACCAGTCCAGGGTGTACCCCGCCTCTTGCCCAAAGACAGCTGGGATAGGCTCCAGCACCCCCGCAACCCTCATGAGGATAAGCGGTAGAAAATCAATGAATGACTGAATAATTGAGAGTTGTTAAATAATAAATGATATAAATCAAATAATTATTAAAAGTTTTAAAATGCGTAAAATCTAAAAAAAATGGTGAACCAGAAATTTTTTTACCAATATTTCATATAATAATTCAGTTTCCTCATGTACACAGAAGCATAAATGTGTTATGTGAAGGACTACCTGTGTATGGTATGTACAGTATTAAATGTGCTACTGTGTGTGTAGGAATGTGCCTCGTTTGTCATTGCACTTGTGTGTTTGTGTGTGTGTGTGTATGTGCATGCAGCCGTGAATCTGTCTCTCGGCCGCCGCCGCCATCGCCGCTATACGAGGCGTGTGAATCATCCGAGGCAGGCGAGGCCATAAAAGCCCCGAGCTGTTAGTGGGGATGGCTTTGGGAATGATCACAGGGTGGCTGCTGTACTTCCATTTCCCTGCAGGCTGCCGTCGCTGCAGGGGGCAGCGACAGGGAGGTGGGAAGCTGCCGCCATACAGTCACGGCTGACAGCGGCGCCAATGGCCATAACGTCAGCAACAATGATTGAACATGTGAAATATGTGCTCTTTGTCCATGCTATTGGACGGGGTGGAGGTTAGACGAAGGGTCAGGGGAAGGGTTAAGGCGAGAGCAAAATTGCCTTCAGGCCTGCTGCCATCTTTTTTTCTTTTTTTAATTTTATTTCAGGCAGCCCTCCACAAGATCTTTGTCTCATGTGATTTCTTCTCTGCAGCAGGCCCACTCGGGCTGCTTAGACACCACACTGTGGATGTACAGTATTAATAATGCATACTGGTCTACGCCCGCTAGGACCCATCTAGATGATTAGTGCAGAATGCATTATTATGGAATGCATGACACCACAGCTACACAGCTATACTGTTGCTGGTACCTTATGGAATCAATACACTGCGACCAGCTTTAGTTGGTGTCTGAGGTTTGCACATTCAAATTGAGAATTGTGCCTGGGCTATTATTTTCCTGACAAATTTACTACATGGGGGTGCAGTTACTGAACTATTGAAATAACGCTCTCCACGAAACACCCCCAGAAACTTTAGGGTGTTTAGCCAAATCAGCACCAAATTTGATGCACATCTTTGGCTGACTGACGTGTGTCAAATTTGAGCAAGGTTGAAAAACATGGCCGCCATGAAGCAAAACATCTTCACAACTTGGCAAATAACAGTCCATAAGGCAGTGAGCATCGGTTTAATAATGATAAAACTTTGTATTACATGTCTTCCAAAGGATTTTGACCACAACCCATTAAGGGGGGCCCCAAAAGCACAAACATGTACCCCATAGCAGTGGTCACCACTGTTTTAAGGCCAAGATCCCTGGTCTCAGCCGTAAACCTGGGGAAGATCAAGATCTACCCTCCCATTCATTCATTCATTCATTCATTTTCTACCGCTTTTTCCTCATGAGGGTTGTGGGGGGTGCTGGAGCCTATCCCAGCTGTCTTTGGGCGAGAGGCGGGGTACACCCCGGACTGGTTGCCAGCCAATCACAGGGCACATATAGACAAACAACCATTCACACTCACATTCATACCTATGGACAATTTGGAGTGGCCAATTAACCTAGCATGTTTTTGGAATGTGGGAGGAAACCGGAGTACCCGGAGAAAACCCACGCATGCACGGGGAGAACATGCAAACTCCACACAGAGATGGCTGAGGGTGGAATTGAACCCTGGTCTCCTAGCTGTGAAGTCTGTGCACTAACCATTCGACCGCCGTGCCGCCCAACCAAGATAAATATATTCACAGTTCATATAAGAGCAAGAAATACACACCTGTAACCCATATATACATATATATATATATCACTTTTATCACTTTTATCATTTATCACTTTTAGCTATAATCAGCTGTTGGGTTGCAGAATATAAAATATAAGTGCCCCCACCATCCTTTGATTTTTTAGTACAGAAATGATTGGACATTTTTGGTGTAAGCTGCTAAATGTTCTGCTCCTGAACTTGGGCACACCAAGGCGTGAAAACTAGTGTTTGACCTCTTATTAACTGTCTGACACATCCGCCACATGGCACCACTGTTATTAAAGCCCATTGTTAGACTCCTTAAGTCGGGTTGAGGTGAAATTTCCCTGGCAACACGATTGGCACCACTGTAACTTTAGGGTTTCTTGCCAAATTGGTACCAAATTTGGTACACACCTTTGGGGCACTGACAAGCACATAGAATATTGGAATATTTCAACAAGAAAAAAGACCAAAAACGGGACAGCTCGTCACACCGGGACAAACACAAAGCAAAACTGAAAATCCACGCATGCACGGGGAGAACATGCAAACTCCACACAGAGATGGCCGAGGGTGGAATCAAACTCGGGTCTCCTAGCTGTGTGGCCTGCGCACTAACCACTCGTCCGCTGTGTAGCCCACATACAGTATATTGTCTTATCATATTATTACTATATGATTTTGTTAACACGTTACAGATGATTTTGTGCTGTATGAACATTCACAGCTATCGCTTCTCAATGTTATGTTC
Source organism: Doryrhamphus excisus (assembly GCF_037039965.1). Lineage (NCBI taxonomy): Eukaryota > Metazoa > Chordata > Actinopteri > Syngnathiformes > Syngnathidae > Doryrhamphus > Doryrhamphus excisus. The sequence goes on from NC_136370.1 coordinate 4,792,244, forward strand.
ATCTAACAGCATATTTTGGTTGCCACGGTAACCACAGTGATTTTAGGACCCCATTAGAATCAGTCTGGGTGGAATAAAATAATAAAAAACATCTAACAAAATCTCTCTTAACCTTTAACAACATACTCCTTCCGTCCCTCCCATCCGGCCGTCTCTTATTCAAATCTATTCCACTCCTCTTCACCTTTCAACACTTTTTTCCTCCTCCGTCACAACTTCTGTCCAACCATTTTAATCCCTCGTCTTCTTCATCCTGCACCTCCGGCGACTTTTTCTTTCCTTTCTCCTTCATCTCACTGCTTTGCCAGCGGACGGACCTTTTCCTGTCCATCAGTTGTGACATTTCATCCCACTCTTCATCCTCCTCCTCTTCGTCTCCCCCTGGAATACAGATGTGAGCGCCTTTGTTGGACAATATCAGTGGACCATTGTCATCAAATGTCTCCTTGATTTAAGTACAACAGCGGGTGGGGGTGGTTCAAAATGTAGATACAGTGATACATGGCATTATTAAGTCATGCTAAGGTATGGATACGTTGTATCATCAGGTTTAGCTGGGTGGATAGGGGAAGCGAATGCTACATGCTGCATGCTAATAGGTGTGGCCAGGATCGGGACTTGGACCTATCTTTGAACATGAAGTTGCTTATTTGGGCTTGCATGAATTCTCCCTGATTATCTCATAACTCACCATAGAGCCAAACACGTTGGGTAGTTTGTCCTTTTCTATATCTTCACTTCCTGGTCATCACTTCCGCCCAGTAGACTCGGCACAATGCTTGTTATACACTTTTTAAGGAGACAATCACTGCTGGTAATCATTCATTCATTTTCTAGTCTGGGGTACACCCTGGACTGGTGGCCAGCCAATCACAGGGCACATATAGACAAACAACCATTCACACTCACATTCATACCTATGGACAATTTGGAGCGGCCAATTAACCTAGCATGTTTTTGGAATGTGGGAGGAAACCGGAGTACCCGGAGAAAACCCACGCATGCACGGGGAGAACATGCAAACTCCACACAGAGATGGCCGAGGGTGGAATTGAACCCTGGTCTCCTAGCTGTGAGGTCTGAGGTCCGCTGTGCCGTCCTCACTGCTGGTAGTTATGTATAAGGTAATATTTGGATCAGATAGCGTTCCATCCTTGCCTCACTCCTCTTCTCATCCTCAACCTGGCTTTGGCACTCTAAGGACTTGGACTTGGAGGTGCTGATTCTTATCCCAGCCGTTCACACTCAACTGCGAACCCAACCAGGCAGAGCTGAAGATCACCATTCCAAGAAACCAGAAGGACCACATCATCTGAAAAAGCAGACACCCAATCCTGATGCCACCAAACCAGATCTCATCGATGCTCTAACTGTACCTGGAAATTCTGTCCATAAGTAAGAAAATCCAACCCTCACTGGAAATGAGTCAATGCAAACCAAACTCTGATATATAGAGGGTGTGATCCACCTTAGATGGTCCAGTACCCCATACTCTAGGAGTACTCTCCACAGGATTCCTCAAGGACTTCCCTAAGTCCACAAGACACATTTGGACTGGTTGGGTAAACGCCCATGAACCCTCAAGGATCCTGCTGAGTATAGAGTTGGTCCACAGTTCCATGACCAGGACCAAAACCACAGTGCTCCTCCTGAATCTGAGATTCGGACAAAACGTTACCAGGAAGGCTGAGGAGTGTGATCCAATAATAGTTTGAACACACCCTGCGGTCCCCCTCTTCTATTCAAAAGGAGGACCACCACTCCCTTGCGCCTCTGCAAACTCAGCCTTGTGGGGTCATCAGGCACTACTTCCTCGTTGGAAGATGTGTCTGGGATTGAAGAGTTCTTCAAAGTATTTCTTCCCCAGGTCCACAACACCTCGAGTCGAGACCGTCAGCACACCGTCCCCATTATTCCGAACGAGGTATTGACAGTGTACTGATTCTCACTCCTGACACAGCGAATGGTGGTCCAGAATCGCTTTGAAGCCATCCAGAAGTTGTTCTCCATGGCTTCCCTTTTTGTCAAACATCTGCATAATTTCTTGATATGCTGGCTTTTCAGCTGTATTTCAGAGAATGCACTATTTCGTTTACTGTCAGGACGAAAAACATGGCCGCCATGAAGCAAAACATCTTCACAACTTGGCAAATAACAGTCCATAAAAGGCAGTGAGCATGGGTCTAATAATGATAAAACTTTGTATTACATGTCTTCCAAAGGATTTTCACCACAACCCATTAAGGGGGGCCCCAAAAGCACAAAAATGTACCCCATAGCAGTGGTCACCAATGTTTTAAGGCCCTGGTCTCAGCCGTAAACCTGGGGAAGATCAAGATCTACCCTCCCAACCAAGATAAATATATTCACAGTTTATATGTGCCGTTTTTGCCCCAGATGGGCAAACTGTTTGAGGTGGGCGAGTTTGTTTTGTTGTTTTTGTTTGTTTTGTTCGTGATGTTGGTTATTCGTGTTGATTAATATTCCCACTTGAAGCTGTGACTTCCAGCTTTGCAAGCATCTTTTCCCCTCCTATCTTCGACTATGTTAGCTTGCACACAGCATCCAGGTGCTGAACAGAGTAATGTACAAAGTCAACACTCATTCTAATTGTTTGGAGGCAAGAGACAAGGAAAACAAGGAGACACAAATGCACATGGCAATATATGCAATATATGGAGCCCGGCAAAAATTAACCAGCTCATTTTCAATAATGTGTGATTAATTAATGATTAATTATTATCGTTATATTTGTGAATGAGAAGTCTGGTGATGTTTTTATCGAGCAAAATCCGGCGAGCAGACCATGTACACCATGTACAGAGTACACCATGTACTGGTATGTTAACTATGAGTATTCTTCACAGCGACGCTTTGCATGTTTGGAGTTACAGTCGGGTTGCGGCCGTCCCGCTGGGAGGCCGCAACGCGGTAAATTGGATGTAGCTACGACTGTCAAAGAGCAGGTATACACTTTGCTGCCATAATAGGACGCCTCCGCAGGTGAACTCTCTCTGTCACCGCAGGTGTTAGCGCGCACCGTGTCGCCAAGCGGCGTTTTGTCAGATGTTAGCGCTCTGAGCAATGTGTGATTGTCAGTGCGGTGACAGCAAAGACAGACGGGGAGCACTTTGAATTTGAGATGGAAGACGTAAGGGGAAGGGAAGAGTTATCAGTTATGAGGTTGCAAGTGGAGTGATAAGAGGGAGTGAAAGCATCCAGACATTTACTGATGTGAAAACAATGGACCTAAAAATATATACAAGAGCTCCTCTGTCTACATACAAGTTCCTCTCCTATGATTGCTTTGAAAATTGAGTCAAAACTAGTACCAAAATTATAGCAAAATGAAAACCTCAATAACTCACACTGTATCACGTATGAAGGCCATATTAAATACAGTCGTATCATTTAAATACAAGCAGCTGCTTCTTTTATACCTGTGGTGGTCTTGCACACTGGAAGGGGCGTTGCAAAGGAGGGAGAGACAGGCTTATTGGAAGGAGAACATCTGCTTAGTTATAGCCGAGCCACACTACAGAATAAGCTGTCGGAATGAAAATATTCCTTATTCCTGAATATTCACAGAGCTTTGTTTAAACATTCTGACTGCATTCCAAATATTGGGCCCATTCCTGTGGCTGGCCTGAATGTTTTGAGCATGCGAAAAACCTTTGAGGGGGATTCCAAGTGTTTACAATATCTCTTTGTACTTCACTTTGGGGGGAAAAATGTGAAATAAAAAGTACAAAAGTCATGCGGTCCTTCCTCAGTACCATTATGTGTCATTTTAATGTCAATGTCATTGTAATAATAACGCGGGTTAATGTTGTGGCCATAGCCTACAACAAGCTAAAACTCAAATCTGAATTCCTAATGTCACTTCCTGTCCGCCATCGATTCTACTTCACTACAAGGTAAACCATCCTAAATGGCTTATTTCTTTGATTATATCTTTTATATTGGGTAATACGAATATAAAGATGAATATATCATGTCAAGAAAGCCTTTAATAATGATAAAAATGTATTGAGATTATTACAAATGGGTTTTCTATGCCATAATTGGGAAGATAAGGAAGGAATGCTACCTCACAGAAATTAAGGTTAATTGGAGACTCCATAGGTATGAATGTGAGTGTGAATGGTTGTTTGTCTATATGTGCCCTGTGATTGGCTGGCGGCCAGTCCAGGGTGTACCCCACCTCTCGCCCAAAAGGTGGCTGGGATGGGCTCCGGCACCCCCTGCGACCCTTGTGAGGAAAAAGCGGTAGAAAATGAATGAATGAATGAATGAATGAATGGAGACTCCATGGGTATGAATGTGAGTGTGAATGGTTGTTTGTCTATATGTGCCCTGTGATTGGCTGGCCACCAGTCCAGGATGTACCCCGCCTCTCGCCCGAAGACAATAATCATGTGCCTTTCGCCTCATGCGGAGATCAACACCAATGCTCCACTGCCAAGCTACACTAAAAAATAAAAAAGAAACGCACAATGGAACATCATTTTCAAATAATAGTCGAGCCAGTCAGCTCACGCAGAGCCATTCCGCCGCCATCTGGGAGCCAAGCGAAACCCCCCCCCCCAAGATGAGGGCTTTATGAAAGACACGACAGGTGTCTTAGGTTCGGTCTTCATCGACTGGGACATAGTAGATATTCACACGTGCATGCGCGCAATTCTTCCTTCGTCTTCTCAACCGTTGATTGCTTTGGTCTGGTAACAACCTCTTGGCCCCATTACTTCCTCCCTGTCACCCAGCCAGCTCCATCTATTCATCCTCAGTATTCCCCTCCTCTTCCATCACTTCACCCTCCTCCTCCTCCTCCTCCTCATCATCATCATTCCCATCTGCTAGCTTTAAATCTCCCCATTCTACTATTCTTCTTGGCTTTTTTCCCTCGGTTGCCATCTCCCTGTGTTCTGGTTCTTGCAGTAAAGATGAGATGAGCTCCATGAACAAGCTGTAGATTGATCATGCTGCCATCTTACAGGAATAATCAACAAACTAAACAAAACAGGCAGGCCTTATTAGCGAGTCTATGAGGGATACATTAGCCACTATTGAAGGAAACAAACAGCTAAATCATAGAAAAACGGTTTCTTTTTGTATGAGATGGACACACAAAGTATTTACTGTAAAAATAAATATATAAATACAATATTTTGAAGAATTATTTAACTGGTACAATTCAATAATAATTATTTTTATGTAAATAAGAGTCATGCTGTTGTGTGTTCTCTACGGGACCTTAAGTGGGGTCGGACAGGAAGCAATGTTGTAATAACGCCAAGCGATTTGTGAGGTCAGTTTTTTTTGAGTAGGCGTTTTTATGATGCAAATGTATTATGCAAACTCTTGACTTAACTGTCCCTAGCAACTAGCGACCAACTACTTTCCTCAGCACTGAAATCTGACCAGAACCGGGCTCAGGACACGAAGTGGGGAGTGCGTTGCTGTTGGGGGTGTCATACAACTTCATGTTAAAAAAAATCTGAACTGTCCCTTTAAGGTTTTATTGTTCCTGTGATAATTCAAACCTGCAATAAAAGCCTGTTGTTCCGGCGAGCCTGGTGCTTGTGTATCTCATCCAACATTAACACCTGGCGACCAGAGTAGAATACGACATCATCATCGCAAAGTCTTTGAATGCGTCTTCTGAATGCCTTATATTTGTATTTGACTCCATGTAGTTATGCGTTAATGGTCATTTGCTTTTATAGACCACACACCCGACCACTATAGGAGGCCAATTGAATGGAGGCGTTAGCTGCAGCATTTATGGTATCGAGTTGTCAGAAAGTGGACTTACTTGGTGATGATGTGATCTTTTATAAAAATGATTTTTGTCCCTTGCGAGAGGCTGTCACATATCTAACGCAGGCATGAGAGGACACTCAGACAATATGAAATGAAGTATTACGTTTCCACCTGCAGCCAGCCTCATTACCGCCTGTCCTGTGCCATTTCTTCACTCTGCTCTCGCACCCTCTCCTCGCCGCTCTCCGTCCCCTCCCCTCAGGCAGATATTTTCACTCCTGCAAGTGTCGGGTCACGAGGGGGTCAAGCTCCAGTCAACAGTCTGGATTAAAATTTTACAAGAGAGCCCTGATGCATTTTTCAGTGGTCTCCTCGTCCTTTTATCCATCATGCTATCTTGCTATTATCTATCTCCGTCTGCTGGGCTCCTTCTGGCACTTCACAGCCACTGATTACATTCATGATGCGCAGAATAAAATGACAATAAATAAAGACATTATGTCTCATCACCATTGCAGGAGGACAGTGTGTGGAAGCACGTCGTATTTGCAAGGGATTTCATAATATTATATTGTAATTGCGCTTGGGTTAGTAGGTTCTGATCACAACATATTACAAACATTTGTGGCATATTTTATTTGATTGTAATTGTAGCTACTTTTCCTCCCCCAATAATAAAAAGTTTCATTTAAAAACTGCATTTTGTGTTCAGTTGTGTTGTCAGTGACTAATATTTACATTTCTTTGACGATCTGAAAAATTCAATTCCAAAAACATGCATGTTAGGTTAATTGGTGACTCCAAATTGTCCATAAGTATGAATGTGAGTGTGAATGGTTGTTTGTCTATACGTATGTGCGCAGTCCCTACCTCTCGCCCGAAGTCAGCTGGGATAGGCTCTAGCATAGCCCCATGACCCTAATGAGGAAGTGGCATAGATGTCCGACATAGACTTTTTTCCGAAAACTGATATACCACCTAGCCCTTTAAAAACAGCATGTTTTACATTGTCGAAAATCATATATATCTCTGGTATAAAGGAAAAAAGACAATATTATCAGGAATGCGGTGGAAAAGCAAGGAAACTCTTGGAGAGAACAGCTCATAGCCTGCATGGTCAGAAAGGTAATTCAAAGACCATATTTGATTTCAAAAGACCTGCAGAAGGATTTAGCAGACTCTACAACAGGATGATGATCCAAAACATACCTCAAAATCCACCATGGACTTTTTGGAACGGCCTTTACAGTCTCCAGACGACAACATCATTGGAATTCTGTGGGTAGTTCTTTAAAGAGCTGTGTATGCAAAACGACCCAAGAATATTGCAGAATTTGAAGTCTTTGGGGGGGGGGGGGGGGGGGGGTACTAAGTACTGAAGGTTCTGACACTGGAGGGTGCCCCAAGTTTTGCACATGCCAAAATGTTTTCTTTTTGCAATTTTGTTAAATTCATAAATGATGTAAAATGTAGTTTATGAATTGTAGTTTATGCATTCATGTCTCCTGATATTGTCTTGTTTTCCCTTAAAGGGGTGTCCTGACTTTTTCACACTACTGTATATGATATATATCCACACACACAGACATACAGTATATACACATAAATAATTTGATGCATTTCATATATTGATGTAATCAATGAATCGTAATTGCGTTCATTAAAAAATAGGTAGTTTATATATCCCATTTGCTTTTGCTTTTTTTTTTAAAACGATTCTTTAATGAAATTATGTATATAAATATAAAAAATGAAACGTATAAAGCAGTATTGAATGTCAGAAAACCTGGTATAAAAGTAATTATTTCCCCAAATATGTAATTTAATATATTATATTATGATTATGAATAATTGAAAACAATTATTTCATATATTTCTTTAATCAATAAATTATTGACAAATTTGTGTAAATGATTTCATGTACCGGTACATGCAATACAGTGCATCTCAAATAGTGGGGTGGGCCCCCCTGGGGGGGAGACTGTCAGGGAGAAACACGAGAGGCTCTCATTTCCATGCAAACCTACCAACATGTACACATTTATAGTACTCAACATGCAATTTGACTCTTGAATATGCTTGTATGCTACCCATTTTGTTGCATTTTCCTGGTTTCATTTTAAAGTTCAGTGTGTACAGTACAGGTAAATTAGTAAATATGATCAGTTTTTCTAGTATTTCAAATGGGGAATTGAGAAGCACTGATGTATTATTATGCCTTGCTGACTGACATTTAAACAAATATGAAATTGCACATCCCCAGGAGACCAACGTAGGTTCTGACGGCCCTTTTCTTGATTGAAGTGTTCCAAAGCAATAGGGAAAATATGGGATCCACAGAATTAGGTACCCTTGGATGAGAATCTCGTCTGCACTAAAAAAAGAAAAGGCTAATAATGCTAGAGGACCCATTGGCTTGTGCAAGTGTATCCAATAAATTGCACTGCTGCAGAACGTCCAAAGCAAAATTACGCCTGCTATTTAGAAGCTGCTGTCCCATAAGCTGTGATGATAAAGGGAATGATGATGACACTTCCCCTGGAGGGAGTCCTTTAAGACTTTCTCATGCGTGTCTACCTGAGACTCTTCCCAACCTCCGTACCACTGAACTCTACTTGGCCCGACAGCGGAGTCGGCGTTCACCCGGCGGTAACCTCACATCCACTCCCCACCTCCTCCCCATCCACATCCTGCCATCTTCACTACACACACGGCGGGGAAAAAAGAGCTCATTCATTGCAGCGCCGCTTCGGTTGACTGGCAGAGTGAATTTCCTCGCACTGTACAAACTTCTCATCCATTTTTAATCAAAACGCTGGAGAGGGAGGAATTTTTTTTTAACAGGATATATGAGAGTTAGTGAATACAGAGCACAAACAAACATGAAAGATGGCTTCAGTCCACAACACAGCACTTTGCTGCAGGGGGGCCATTGGTGTACTGCATCAGCCTGAATGCAAATCAGTCACTTTCATGTCAACAGAATTAGAAATAGGTTCCCTTGCTGTGTTGTCACGGCAATAAGGATGTAATCAAATGAGAAAAGTGTCACTGGTCGGTCACCCCGTGTCACGCTAAGGGTGAGTTCACACTTGCCATGTTTGCTTCTATCATACAAACCCTGGACTGAGACCGCTTGGGAGATGCCTCACACGTGCTTAGTTACCAGCGTTTACCTGTTTGTTTGTGTTCAAAAAAACCTGAAAAGTTCTGAATGAATTTGGATGAATGGTAATGGTAATGGTAATGGTAATGGTTTTATTTCATTTGAACATGCATCAGATTACAATTGAGTGCATCACATAATCAGTTCACAGTTCCACATGTCCGAAAAGAGTAGGAAGAAGCAAAGCTTATTAAATCCTACCCCTCCATCTGGTACTTTTACAATCAGTAACTGTTACATTTGTTCACTTCCTGCTTTCCATAATACAGTTTAAGGTTTTTTTTTGTTTTTAAATAATGTACCTCGTACCGAAGTAGGAGGTGATATGAGCATCCAATGCCATAATGGGTACCATAGTAAGTGTCAATATAGTGATATATATAGCACATCATGACTGGTTCAAGACTCTTCATCCTTGTATTTAGCAAACATCAACTGCTTGTATTGTTTCTTGAATTGGCTCATCGTTGTGCATTGTTTGAGGTCCTTACTCAATCCATTCCATAGTTTGATTCCACATACTGAAATGCTATGGCTAGCATAACGTAGTCCTAGCATAGAAGTGTTTCAAATGTACTTCTTCCCTGAGATCATATTTCTCCTCTCTTGTAGAGAAGTATTGGATGACATTTTTAGCTAATTGGTTGTTTTTAGCCTTATGCATTATTTTAGCTGTTTGAAGATGAACTATATCAGCAAGTTGAAGTATTTGTGATTTTAGAAATAAGGAGTTAGTATGTTCTCTGTAGGCGGCATTGTGAATGGGACATGGAAGAATTGATTACATTTTGGAGGCGATCTGGATCACCGTCTTGATCGAAGAATGTTTTAGTAGGTCATTTTCAGCATTTGCGCATATTTACAACACCACAAAAATGGTAAAAGCATTTGGAAGAAAAATACAAAACAAGTTTCCAACAGGTTCTACAAAATGACTGATCAGACTGATCCAAAAAATGTAGTCCTATTATTTTGGTGTGGATCACAATATGGGGGGAACTGTGATGCTTGGCGGAGGTCTGTGCTTTCTGAGTACCTTTCTATTTGAAAATACAAGGTGCTACAAAGTTTGTGGAAGTGTACAGTGGCTGACAAAATAGCAAAATAAAGTCTTGTCTCATACGTCTAAGCAAAGAAGGATTGATCAAATCATCTGGAATGACAAAGAATGCACAAGGTTCTTTGGTTTCATCTTCTACGTCTCCTCCTTTATCTGACCCCAAATGCTCATGTCTGGTGGTAGGGCTGGCCAACCCTGGAGCATCTTGACCTTGTTCACTGTCAGGAACTTTGATGTGGAGGCTGAAATATGAAAAGGAGCGCCATTCAGGTGAAAAATGAGTCTCTCACGCAAGAAGTAATGCAAGGTAACGGGGAGTAAGGATTAGACAATGGTGTTGCATTTGCAACAATATTAATACAGTAAACCTCTTATATATCGGATTCAATTGTTCCCACTGGTTTTGTCCGATATAAGCGAAATCCGTTTTATGCGTATACCGGAAAATGTCCGTTTTACGCATATATCGGATTTATATCCGGTATATGCGTAAATCGGATTTTATCCGTTATAAAAAGGCACTTCCTTGACTATGTTTCCAATGTACCTGGATGCGCAGGCAACGCTGCAAACGCTGCAAATGACGTCGTATAGCGGCCTGTCACGATTCGGCGAATCGGAGCGCCACGATGCGGCCATCCGATATATGCGAAGGAAATTTAATGGAAATGCATTGGAACGGGACTGGAGATTTTGTCCGAAATAGGCGAAATCCGTTATAAAAAATCAGATATATGCAATGAATTTTTATTGGAAATGCATTACAGAAAAATTGGTTCTTTTTTATCTGTCCGTTGTGAGCGAATTTCCGATATATCCGAGTCCGATATATCCGAGGTTTACTGTAATACATTTTATTTGTATAGCGCTTTTCAAAATACTCAAAGACACTTTACAGAAGAATGGAGTTGAATAAAAGCAAGTAAACAGAGTAAAAGATACATTAAAATACAACATTGTCAGATATAAAAAGTTAGACATTAAAAACAGATTTAAAGAGGTGGGTTTTGAGTTGTTTTTTGAAACTGGGAAGGTCAGGGCGAGCACGGAGTGAATGGGGCAAAGAGTTCCAGAGGGTGGGGGCAGCGATGGAGAAGGCTCTGTCTCCCCAGGTTCGGAGCTTGGTTTTACAGGGGAGTGCCAGGAGGTTGGAGTCTGAGGAGCGAAGGGGATGCGGGGGATTGTGAGGATGGAGCAGGTCTGTGAGATATGGGGGGGTCAGATCGTGGAGGGCTTTGTAGGTGATGAGAAGAATTTTGAAGTGAATGTGTTGGGGAATGGGAAGCCAGTGGAGGTTTTGGAGGACAAAGGCTGCGGTGAGGTCTGGGAGGATGAGAATGGTAAGATGGCCGGAGTCGGAGGAGAGAAGAAGATCATTGGTGATTTTAAGAAGAGCTGTTTCAGTGCTGTGTTTGAGACGGAAACCGGACTGGAAGGATTCAAACAGGCTGTTGGAGTTGAGGTGAGATTGAAGTTGAGCAGCTATGACACGTTCAAGGATTTTGGACCGAAAGTGGAGGTTGGATATGGGACGGAAATTGGAGCGGTTATTGGGATCGAGACCAGACTTTTTGAGTGTGGGGGTGATTGTGGGGGTGACAATGGTGGCCCGCAGCTTGCAGAAAGGATGGACAGTAGTAACGTGGGAAAAGGTTGATTTTTCACTGCAAAAAACCTGCTGGAACCCACATGAACCCAAGATTCATGCAAAAAAAAGTTGTATTTGGTGGTGGAATGTCATGGTTTGGGATTACATCCAGTATGGATGGAAGAACAAGAACAAGAGATCCGCAGAGTGGATGGCGCCATCAGCAGCTGGAGGTATCAAAAACGTTTTTGCTGCCCATTACCTTCCAAATCACAAGATAGGCCAGACACTTGAAGCTCCTTCTTGAAGACTGTTTTTGCCATTCCAGATAATTTTGTCAGTTATTTATTGGAGTCATTGCTCAAACAAACGTATGGATGTCGTACACAATATTAATCCCTCTTACCAAGGCCTTCATGTTGGGACGTTTACAAAGGAAAATATCATTTGATATGAAACGCGACTTTTATTGAAATACAATGTGACCTTTCCGTCCAATTTACATGAAAAAAGTCAATAGATGATCCAAGGCTAATGTAGAGACCTTGGCCTTTCATATAAACCATTTCTGATTCCAAATGAGCAACTAAATGTGAAGTTGTTATTTATTGTTCCTACAACTTGGATAAGCGTCATTTTTGGCAACACATTTTCTTTGCCCACAGAAGGGGGGGGGGGGGGGGGGTCCAAACCTTTTCCAGCAAGGATCTTATCGTGAAAATGAAAGGATGTCAGGGCCATTACATATGCTAATATTTCAATCCAAAAATGATCTTAGCTTTCAAATATTTTAACTTTTAAGTTTAAAAAGTTTTATTCAGATATATTATTTTCACAATATTGTAATTATAATTCAATATTATTCATCCATTATAATTTGTTCCAGAAACGTTGTTTTGTTTCTGATAATATTCTGACTGTTAAAAAATAATTTGCTATGCTTCTAAAATCACATTTTTCTCATGATTTATGAGTTTATTCTCATAAACATGCATTTTCTCTCATTAGAATACCACTTTTTTTCTCTTAATATTTGGACTTTATTCTAGTTAAATTATGGCCATTTTTTCCAATTTCTGCTTTCTTTTTGTTATTTTTTCATTTCCAACTATTTCAACTTTCTTCTTATAAATGCTCTTCACGTAATTATGACATTGTTCCCATTCTCATTATAACCTCATCTTCCAAAAATAGGTTATAATCACATCTTTTTTTCTTTTTTGTGTTTACAAAGGAAAATATAATTTCAACCATACATTATTTTGGTATGAACGACTTAAAGTTACAAAAGACTTAAAGCTGGTATTATTTGTGGATGATACCACTGCTTTTTGTTCTGGAGGGAGTACAGACAAAATCATTAGAAAGGTCAGAGAAGAAATGGTCCCACTAAAAAGATGGTTTGATTATAATAGATTGTCCTTGAACCTAAGTAAAACTAAAATCATGCTGTTTGGTAACAGCAGAAAGGACACGCACCAGCAAATACAAATAGACGGTGTGGACGTTGAAAGGGTGAAGGAAAATACATTTCTGGGGATTACAATAGATGAAAATATGAGCTGGAAACCTCATATTACAAATATACAACATAAGGTGGCCAGAAATATTTCAGTATTGAACAAAGCAAAATTTGTTCGCAATCAGAAATCACTCCACACTCTTTATTGCTCTCTGGTTCTACCATATCTTACTTATTGTGTGGAAATATAATAACTATAATAACTATAAAAGCAATCTTCACTCGCTAAATGTACCGCAAAAAAGGTCAGTAATACAGAGAACATACTAACTCCTTATTTCTATGAAGAGTCTTGAACCAGTCATGATGGGCTATATATATCACTATATTGACACTTACTATGGTACCCATTATGGCATTGGATGCTCATATCACCTCCTACTTCGGTACGAGGTACATTATTTAAAAAAATGTATTATGGAAAGCAGGAAGTGAACAAATGTAACAGTTACTGATTGTAAAAGTACCAGATGGAGGGGTAGGATTTAATAAGCTTTGCTTCTTCCTACTCCTTTTGGACATGTGGAACTGTGAACTGATTATGGGATGCACTCAATTGTAATCTGATGCATGTTCAAATGAAATAAAATCATTACCATTAACAAATATTTCAAGTTGATCCTATAAAAGGCAAATTGTTTAACATATGTCAAAAAACTTTAAAATGTTATTTAATGTGTCTAAAAATATTTCACTTTTGTAAATGACTTTGTTGTTTGTTTTGCCATTTAGTTTCCCTGAATGTAAATTGAGAGATGGTAATGGTTACTATGCAAAATAATCATACAGATTTTATTGTGAAATGTTCAGACATTGTTACAAGCATTTTACTCATCATAGGAAGCCATTATTACATGTACATGTTTTTTGGACATGGGCAGACCCTGGGACTGTAATAAGTCCATTCCATCCATTCCATTGCTGCGTCCTTTCAGCAGTCTTTCCACCATTTTTTCCCCTCCTTTGTGATCTTGTCATCTTTTTGAAGCTCCTTTTTTGCTCCTTTGACATATCATCAGAGAGATGTTATCTTGGCTCAGCAGCCCAAATTGTCACTTCTTTTTTGTGGTTTTTTTGGGGGGGGTGTTTGAAACCTACAAAGGGAATATATACAAGTACTGTACATGGTGACTAAAAACCTCCAAAAGTGTACAATGAAAGTGTGTGTGTGTGTGTGTGGTAGTACTAATATAGTATGCATGTGTGTTGAACCTAAAAGCATCACATGGCTGAACGCTCTGCTGAATCCCAGCTGGGCTTTTAGAGCAACTTTGACTCCCATCTTTTTTTCAACACTGTTTTTCTTGCAACAATAAACACACGTAAACACACTCCACGCCTTCACGGGGTCGCACTCAGGTTGCCTTTGCGTGTATGTGTGTGTGTTGTGTGTCAATGTCCTTCACACATCCGTAATTCATACATCAATCAATCCAAGTTTCATCATCCATCCGTTCACCCATCTATCCATCCATCCACATTCACCCAACCATTTATCCATCCACACATCCGGCAATCAAGCGTACTGTATGTCTGTTAATATGTTGCTCATCCAACTTTCAAGCCATCCGTCCATTCATCTTTCAACTTGCCCAAATGACCCAAATGACCCAGCCGTCAATCATCCATTCAACACAAACCCAGAAATCTATCAATCGATACCTCCAGCCATCCATTTATCTGCAAATCATCAATCATCCCCATCTACCGCATCCATTCATCCATCATTCCAGCAATCCATCCATCTGTCCGTCTTTCCAGCAACCAATAATTCATCCATCATCTGTCCGCCCGTAATTGAAACTTTCATCTGTCCAACTATACATCTATCCATCCAGCAGTCTGCAACCCTTTCATCCGTCCATCATCCATCTGTGATATACCCGTCTATCCGTTCAGCTGTAATTCATCCATCTTTGCAGGATCCATCGTTCCATCCATCTGCCCATCATCCATAGTGTACCCATCTATCATTTGTCCATCTTTCCAGCAATCCATCTCTCCAACTGTCTTTCCATCCACCCATAAACCATCAATCTGTCCATCCATCATCTATCCATTCAACTGTCCAAGCGTCCATTCATCATCAAAACTTTCATCTACCCCATTATACCAGAACATCTACCAATCATCCATCCATCCATCCATCCATCCATCCATATGTCCCCCGTCATTTATCCAATCATCATCCATCCATCCATCCATCCATCCATCCATCATCCATAACTCATAGATTTTGCAGCAATCCGTCCATCCATCTTTCCAACTGTCAGTCTATCTATCCAATCACCCATCTATCATTCAATATGTCCATCTCTCCATCCACCCATGTATCCATCCTTGCATCCACCAGCAGGAACATATAGGATATATAGGATATATAGGATATAGAACTGAGTAGAAAGTAGCCACATATTTGGTTCTATCAAATATTTAATCAGCAAAGTGGTGACATTTGTCTTTCTGCTGATTTTTATTTTCTGGTTCCGTCTCTTTATTGCACCTCAAGTGTGTGTATGTGTGTCTGTTTGTGTGTATTCTCCCAAGTATCCCAGCTTTGGGAAGACTGTCAATAATTGATACCTGCAATATGTTTTTGATGACAAACGCTACGAGTTCTACGCTCTCATGCTTTTTCATATCCAGTCAAAAACTTTGGGAGCCAGAAAGCGGATGAATTGGAAAAAGTTTCAGGCTCACAGAACTTTTCTTTGGCTCTCTCTCTCTCTCTCGCCACCGCTTCAGGCCACAAATCAATGGGACTGGCAAAACAACCCCCCCCCCCAAAAAAAACGAAAGCCACTTCATGAATGAAACAGCAAGTGTGATTGAGACTCCATTAATGTTGCTGAAAGAAGGCACACGGCTCCCTTTAGATGATTGCTGTGTTTGTGATATGAATGCATTTATGTGTAGACTGAAAGGCGTGTAAACGCTGCCATCTTTGTGTGGACGAGCGCCATTGATGTCAGATGAAACAGCAGCATTGTGTCACACAGAGAGGCTCGCAATAAGGCAAACACTGGCAACCAATGAAATGGAATACCCAAGCAATGCTTGTGTCTATCACACACACACACACACACACGGTGTGAAAGGGGATTATCTACAACTATCTTTGTTGTGTGGACAACACAAAATGTCTTCACAGAAAATAATATACTATAAATGAGGTGTTTTATGTGCGAGGGTGTTGCAAAGGAGGGCGAGACAGGCTTATTGAGAGAAGTAATGATGGTCTCAATAATGAGACCACTACACTGCTCATGTTCAGGAATACAGTGGTGCTTTGGATAATGTCATTAATCCATTCCAAAATGTCGGACTCAAACCAAAACGGACTCTAACTAAGGCAAGTTTTCTGAATATATATTATCTAATTTTTAAAACTTTATAATATTTTAAAACTAAACACACTTTATATACAATAATTGTATTTTTACATTCACAAATAAATGCAATAACCAGAGAGAGGAGGGTTGGAGTGGAGTTCCATTCATTTTCTACCGCTTATCCTCACGAGGGTCGCGGGGGTGCTGGAGCCTATCCCAGCTGTCTTCGGGCGAGAGGCGGGGTACACTCTGGACTGGTGGCCAGCCAATCACAGGGCACATATAGACAAACAACCATTCACACTAACGTTTATACCTATGGACAAAACTACAATTATTGTCTATAAAATGTGTTTAGTTTTAAAAAATTGGGGTGATTGGAATGAATTCATTCTATCAGAAAACTTGCCTTAGTTAGAGTCCGTTATGGTTTGAGTCCGACATTTTGGAATGGATTAATGACATTATCCAAGGCACCACTGTATTCCTGAACATGAGCAGTGTAGTGGTCTCATTATTGAGACCATCATTACTTCTCTCAATAAGCCTGTCTCGCCCTCCTTTGCAACACCCTCGCACATAAAACACCTCATTTATAGTATATTATTTTCTGTGCCAATAAACCTAGCATGTTTTTGGAATGTGGGAGGAAACCGGAGTACCCGGAGAAAACCCACGCATGCACGGGGAGAACATGCAAACTCCACACAGAGATGGCCGAGGGTGGAAATGAACCCTGGTCTCCTAGCTGTGAGGTCTGCGCGCTAACCACTCGAACACCGTGCAGCCTTTTATTTAGGTTAACTTTCCGAGAGGTCTTTTCATGGCTTGTTTACATGCACAGGTTTACATTCAAATGAATGGAGACCTTAACATTTGAGGGATGGGGGAGTTTGGAGGCACGTTTGTCTGCACCTGCAGCCTCGCCATTCCTATTGACGCTGTGTATGAAAAATGTTCAGACCAGCCTCCGTTTACGCTCAATCCGTGAACAGACTCCCTCGTTGCAGGCATTTTCTTTGTTAGATCCGTACACAGCAGACTCACCTCTGATACAATGTCCCTCAAGCTGTTTTCCATTGATCCAACCAGGAACAGCTTCTGAACACCTTCCGTGGATTGCAGTTTCTTTTATTAATACCATTACTCCATTCGCTACATTAGCTCACTTGAGTATGTTGTTATTCCTCAGAACGGTACTTCAAGTACATCCAGTACATCCTGGCGAGATCAGCAAACTTTACAATGACTTCTTTCTTGAGTTCAGTAGTGGTCTTCACCCTCCTCGTAACCTTCTTTGGACCAGTCTTACTTTTGGCAACCATTTTATTTGTAGTCTTTTGGATGAAAATGCTTGTTGTTTTTGTCACACAGGAGTCATCAACTCTGAGGGTGCTTCTTATGTATGACCATTCATTCATGCATTCATTCATTCATTCATTCATTTTCTACCGCTTTTCCTCACAAGGGTCACGGGGGTGCTGGAGCCTATCCCAGCTGTCTTTGGGCAAGAGGCGGAGTACACATTGGACTGGTGGCCAGCCAATCACAGGGCACATATAGACAAACAACCATTCACACTCACATTCATACCTATGGACAATTTGGAGTCGCCAATTAACCTAGCATGTTTTTGGAATGTGGGACCACTTGAACCCAAATGCTTGCCATGTATGCACCTTACAGTCTACCACAGTAACGTATTGTGATGTATTTGTCTTGGGCACATGATTCAAGATGGCTGAGTAAACAACCGAGCACAAATACAACAGTTTCTTCCAAGCGTGGTATTGCACACCAACCAGGCTGGGCTTTGACTGCCACAAACAACAACTAAAACAACATTTTAGCATAGATTTTAGATGTTAACCGAAGAACACGCTAACCGGGGCGGATGTTAACCAAGGTGCCACTGGTATTATCTTTATCCTTGACAAGGATAAAGCATTTTGTAATGCATGTAATTTCACTTCCCTTTTCACTTTTCTTGCCATCACAGAAAGTGTGTGTACACTTGGAAGACACAATGAAGGCAAAAAAGTGAACAAAAGTGATGTTGTCATTCATCAGTGTAGCACCGCACCATTTATGTTGTAACAACAAAACATTGTTGAGGATGCTTGGGAAAACAAAACAACATGCGTACATTGACACACAGCTGTAGATACAGTACCTGATGCAGACAACATCGAACACTTATACTGTGGTTAATCGGTCTGTTGATTGTATATGGTTGATGATGGTGGCGTGTGAAAGTGATGTGTAGATGTTAGCTGTCGATGATGGAATGGTGTGAAGCGTGTGGCCAGGTGTGTAAGGACAACATGGAGAGAGTAAAAGGCTTGATGGCGGTGAGTCGCTATACTGTACGTGCTGCCGGGGATTTGTTTTCATTTGAACCCTGAGTGACTGTCGCTGCTTAGAAAGAGCTTGTCAGCGTCAGTGTGTGTGTGTGTGTGTGTGTGTGTGTGTGGACAGGAGGAATAGAGTGCACGCTTACATCAGCAGTTCAAACCCCCCATTTCACCGCCTCAGCACCTCTGACTATTTCAGCCCCTTTTCTCTTTTACGGCCCATCTCTTTCTACGCCATCTGCCTCGCCTATTTGCTCTAGCTGTCCCTCCGTCTCACATGTGGACAACTAGACAGTCTCCTTTCACTCTTCCAACTGGATTCTTGACTGGCTGTCTGTCATTCTGACTGTCAGCCTGTCTGCAACGTGTAGCTGAATATTAGGAACACTGTATGAAAATACAGCAATAAACATGAATGTTACATGAATAGCTTTATAACACTGTCAATCAAGACTCATTTTATTATGAGAATATATTATGTAGCTCTTGCATTGACCTCATTAGACTATGCAGGTAGTGTACCTAATGATGTGACCCGTGATTGTATACATACATTGTGGGGGCACCATTTTTTTAAAAAAAAGCATCCTTGGAAGTTCTGTAAAAGTGCCAGTTATTATTATTATTCATTCATTCATTCATTCATTTTCTACTTTTTTCTACATTTCTACTTTTCTACTTTTCCTCATTAGGGTCGCGGGGGTGCTGGAGCCTATCCCAGCTGTCTTCGGGCGAGAGGCGAGGTACACCCTGGACTGGTGGCCAGCCAATCACAGGGCACATATAGACAAACAACCATTCACACTCACATTCATACCTATGGACAATTTGGAGTGGCCAATTAACCTAGCATGTTTTTGGAATGTGGGAGGAAACCGGAGTACCCGGAGAAAACCCACGCATGCGCAGGGAGGACATGCAAACTCCACACAGAGATGGCAGAGGGTGGATTTGAACCCTGGTCTCCTAGCTGTGAGGTCTGCGCGCTAACCACTCGACCGCCGCCCTATTATTATTACCATTACATAAATATGAATGAGTGTGAATGACGGTGGACAAGTGGTTAGCATGTAGGCCGCACAGGAGATCAGGACGATCTGAGTTTGAATCTCTGTTGGCCATCTCTGTGTGGAGTTTGCACGTTCTCCCCGTGCATGCGTGGGTTTTCTCCGGGTACTCCGGTTTCCTCCCACATTCCAAAAACATGCTAGGTTAATTGGCCACTCCAAATTGTCCATAGGTATGAATGTGAGTGTGAATGGTTGTTTGTATATATGTGCCCTGTGATTGGCTGGCCACCAGTCCAGGGTGTACCCCGCCTCTTGCCCCAAGACTCCAGCATATCCACAACCCTAGTGAGGATAAGCGGTAGAAAATGGATGGATGGGTTTTCCACTGACTTCTGTGAATTCCAGCCTCTTCCATTAGATTTGGGACTTTTTTGGTTGTTTATTTTTTTGCTTGCTTTTGGGACAAATCAACTGTTTTAAAATTGTGTTATTACATTGTCTTTCTTTTTCTTCTTGAAATTGTCATTCCAGCAACTTAAATGTCAACTTTAGGAATAAAGCATTTTATTCCTAAAGCATTTTTAATATTTTCAATATTTTCAATATTTTCAATATTTTCAATATTTTCAATATTTTTAATATATTTTTTTATATTTTTAAATATTTTTAATAGTTTTAATATTTGAATAGACATTCATTATAAAACGATGAAAACAACAAACTAATTGTTAATAAATATTCAGTGAATCAAAGTGACAGGGTCTTTAAATATCTCACTCCAACTACCACCGATTAACATCCCGCCCTCTTTGTCAGTGAAAAATACGTAAGTGTTTATGTTATCAGCTATTTCATTATGCTTAGATTTTGCAGAGCAGTGTTCCTATTGCCTGAATCCCGGCAATAACAGCAACAATGCTAACGGATTGACGGTCATGTTTGGTGTTGCTAGAATATACAAAGTGAGCATGTGACCAAAAATCATTTGAACTAGCACGCCCTCTTTTGTGTTAATCAGTTAACTAATTGCACTAAAAGTGCACTGGATGAGGGCCATTAATTACGCTGGTCTTCCAAAGTGGAGGAACACGGAGACGCCATACATCTTTATCTGGTGGGCTAATGACACTGCATAGCAATGAATGTCCGCTTACAGAACGTGTGACTGCATGTGTTTGTGCCTCATGTGTCTTTATTTTGCGTTTCATAATTAACAATGCAGCTTCCTGGGTGTTCTCAGCCTGCGTGACAAATGAGGTCTGTGTTGGCCGTGACCTCGGTGAGGTGCTCTGTCTGTTTTAATGCTCCGGGGAGCCACGCTGAGAAATGGGTCGGGAGCCACAGCGGATGACCTGTGTTGGTTATTCAGGCCAGGATTCATGTTATTGTTAAAAAAAAAAACATGGCCAGAGGAAAGTAGAAATAAGAAGGCTTCCCTCTTATTATTAAGCTTGATGCTATCGTTATAGTGGGGACAATGCAATATCAGTAAATATGTCTGTGGCATGGAGCGCTCTCATCTCCTCTGGGCTTTAATTTATAGCAACTATATGTACTAATTCGACTTGAAAATGGCAGCTAGAAAAATCATTTTGATAGCACACAGCAGCGTGTGATGAGAAGAATATCATCTTCATACGTCATTGTAACGTGAGATTCCAATATTGTAGACTCAAATCCAGATTCAAAACCTACTTATTCAGGACCTTTTCCTATCTGTATATTTACTATGCTATTTTATCTTTTTTTATGCTGTTGTTTTTATCTGTGTCTATGTACAGTGTCCTTGAAAGGCGCTTACAAATACGTAAAATACATGATTATTGTTATTATTACAGTGATTCTCATGTGCATCTCATGTGTACTAAATCTAGCTGGAAATGTCCTTGTCCTTTCTCTGCTCTAAAGTCTAGGTCACTCCTAAGGCCTGGTATATGCAAAAAAAAAAAAAGGTACGGTGGCCATGCACTTGACATGCTGATTATTGAACGGTTGATTGGCTGCAACCCGGCCACAATGGTACTTTGTTATGTTAATCAAAGTCGACGGCCACTTTTTTCAGATTGCAAGGCAAACTTCCATATGGCCAACGTGTGTCTTTCGTATGTTTTGCTGGTGTCAGCTTTGGGAAAAAAAAACATTTGCGGACTGCTGTGGTGCACCACATGTGTAATTAGTGCGGCCAACGCATGTTCAGATACACTAAATAATGGCACATCCAGTTGTCAGCTAGGCTTAAGTAAGTAAATTGCCATTGTAGTCAATTCATCAATTGATTGTTAAGAATTTAGTCATATGGAGTGTAGTGAAGTTGATCATTTCCCTTTAGCGGGGATCACGTGCGTGTTTTGGGGAAGGAGTGACAAAAGCAAGGAGGGAGGAAGTCACTCGCACTGTTGCACAAGGTGTAAGCCACGTCTGACCTTGAGCGGTTGTGTGCATCGTCGCTGAGTTGTACATGCTGACAGCGTGCTTGCAATGTACGATTTCCGTGCGATTGCCACGTCATTGTACTTACACGTGCTGCTCACGTTTTTTGGGAGGGAGGACATGTACAGTACCTATCCACAGACAGTGCCACTTTCTCCCTCCTCACATCACTGAACCCCACCCTTCAGCTTCCTCGCACAGCCACATCCAAATTGGGCTAGGATAGACTCCAGCATATCCCCGCAACCCTAGTGAGGATAAGCGGCATGGAAAATAGAAATAGATGAATGGATAAATGATTGCTGCTTTGTGGTGACTGTGGCCTATGAGTGGTGGCACGCCGATGATATTCAAATATACATCTCCACCACCTCCATCAACTCCAACATCTACTCCACCCTCACCAACTGCTTAACTGATATCAAAACTTGGACGGAACAAAATTTTCTTAAACTTAACAGTGACAAAACAGCTATTATCATCAATGGTCCCAAAAACATCACAACACCCACCCATAACTTCTATCTTCAACTCGACAGCGCCACCCTCATTCCATCCCCGTTCAACCTTGGTATCCTCCTGGACCCCACCCTTTCTTTTGAACTCCTCGTCAAACAGTTAACCCGGACAGCATTTTTCCATCTTAAGAACATAGCCCGACTCTGTCCATCACTTTCATTCTCTGCCGCTGAATCCCTGATCCACGCATTCATCACAACCAGAATGGACGACTGCAACAGTGTTCTTTACGGTACACCATCCAAAACCCTCAACAAACTACAATATATTCACAACTCCGCTGCCCGCCTCCTCACCTCCACCTGCTCCCGTCAACACATTACCCCTGTCCCAACACATTCA
The DNA here is from genome assembly GCF_037039965.1 of Doryrhamphus excisus. Lineage (NCBI taxonomy): Eukaryota > Metazoa > Chordata > Actinopteri > Syngnathiformes > Syngnathidae > Doryrhamphus > Doryrhamphus excisus. The sequence goes on from NC_136370.1 coordinate 4,815,330, forward strand.
CTTCAAAATTCCTCCACAATCTGACCCCCCCATATCTCACAGACCTCCTCCATCCACATAATCCCCCGCGTCCCCTTCGCTCCTCAGACTCCAACCTCCTGGCACTCCCCTGTAAGACCAAGCTCCGAACCTGGGGTGTCATGCCTGCCATTGCCTACCCCGCCTTCTCCTTGGAGACCCCGCCTCCTGCCTGATTGTGCTCAGGTGTCCCTCATCACCTGATTTCCTGCTGGCTATATATTGCCTCTGATCCCTCCGGTCTGGTGCAAGTTCGTTGTACTCCCATGTCTCGTCCTAGCATTCCTTGTGATCGTCTCGCCTGGTTTTCGACCCTCGCCTGCCTTTCGACCTCTCCTACTGCCTGCCGCTCTTGGATACCTTTGCCTCATTGGACTGACTTCCTGTGTACCGACCCTCACCCTCGTGTAGAACCTTACCTCGTGTCGTGCCTGCCAATTCTGCCTTTGGGTCCTCCTTCCCACGTCCTGCCCTGACAGAACGAACTTGCCATCATGGACCCAGCGGAGTTGGAGTCTGTTCGACAGGCACTCCGGACGCAAGGACAGCGCCAGAGCCAGCAAGAGGAACAGCTTGCCGCTCTAGGCACAGCGTTGCAATCTCTGTCGGAGCGACAGGACGCCATGGCTGGGAATCTAGGCTCCCAGCTTAACTCCCTGCTATTGGCTCTTCAACCCGCCGCTCAACCCGCGGCTCCAGCGGATCCAGCAGCGGCTTCGCTCCCTCCTCCGGTCCTGACTTCCGCCTCGCCGGCCGCCACGTGTCCACAGTTGTCACGGCCGGAGTGGTTCTCTGGCGAGTCGGGCGACGTACGCCCTTTTTTGACCAAGTGTGAACTCCATTTCGAACTTCAAGCCCCCGCATTCACGTCAGAACGTGCCCGGGTGGCTTTTGTGATCTCCCACCTCACGGGCAGAGCAGGAGCGTGGGCCACCACGGAATGGAGCCGTCGGTCCGCTGTGTGCGCGTCCTACGCAGCATTCTCCAAGGCACTGGAGCAAGTGTTCCAACGCCAGCCGTCCGGCAGAGAAGCAGCTCGCTCCCTTCTCCAGCTACGTCAGGGGCGTCAGCGTGTCACCGACTACGCTGTCGAATTTCGCGCTCTCGCGGCAAACAGCGACTGGAACGCCCCCGCGTTGTTAGACGCATTTTTTCTTGGACTGTCCCCCCACATCCGTAAACAAATGATCCCTTTGAAACTGCCAGGAACAATTGATGAACTCATCGCCTTGGCCGTCATGATTGAGAAGCGCCTTCATGATCACGAAGAGGAGAGCAGGTCGCGCGGGCGAGATTCCACCACACACTGGGGTGGCAACCTAGGGCACGTCAACAATGTCCGGCCCACCCCTATCGCCGTGCCACTTGCTGCGCCCTCTGCTGACGAACCCATGCAACTGGGACTAACCCGCCTGTCTCCAGAAGAAAGGACCCGCCGCCGAAGTGAGGGCAGGTGCTTTTATTGTGGTCAAGGGGGACATCTAGTGGCTAATTGTGGGGTCAAAAGGGGCAAAACAAGCAACCTGGGACATGGCTCGGTGAGTCTTAATGTCATTATCAGCAATCCTGCTCTCTACAAACCTTTGGTACAATTTTGCTCTCAACATACATCCATCATGGTGCCAGTATTTGTAGACTCTGGGTCAGATGCCAATCTCATTAGTACTTCTCTCGCCAGGAAACTAAAGCTTCGCCTGTGCCCTCTACGACACCCCCTAACGGTGAAGGCGGTGGACGGAAGTTCTCTGGGCAAAATTAGTCACAGAACTCATCCGGTCAAGATTTCTTTTCCCGACAATCATACAGAAAGACTAAGTCTCCATGTATTCTCTAGCTCTGATCATGAAGTTATATTAGGGCACCCTTGGTTAAAGCAGCATAACCCCCACTTCGATTGGGCTTCTGGCCAGATCGTCTCTTGGGGGTCTGGCTGTCAGGACAACTGTTTGGTGAGCGCCAAAACAGTGATGGAACAACAAGGGGAGGTCAATTTATCCTCTGTTCCAGAGTGTTACCATGATTTAGCAGCTGTCTTCAGTAAAGTCAAGGCCAAGTCACTGCCCCCGCACCGGGTCCACGACTGTGCTATTGACCTGTTGCCAGGAACCACACCCCCACGGGGAAGACTCTTTTCCTTGTCCCCTCCTGAACGTCGTGCTATGGAGGAATACATTCAGGAGTCACTTGCAGCAGGGATTATCAGGCCTTCCTCATCTCCTGCGGGGGCTGGTTTCTTCTTCGTAGAGAAGAAAGACAAAACCCTTCGGCCATGCATAGACTACAGAGGACTTAACGACATCTCCATCAAGAACCGGTACCCCCTGCCCCTCATTGCCACCGCCACTGAGCTCCTGGAAGGAGCTAAGATCTTTACCAAGCTCGATTTGCGTAATGCTTATCATCTTGTCAGGATACGAGAGGGGGACGAATGGAAAACAGCCTTCAACACCCCAACAGCACATTATGAGTACTTGGTGATGCCCTTTGGACTGACCAATGCCCCAGCAGTGTTTCAGGGCCTTGTCAATGACGTTTTGAGGGACATGTTAAATATTTTTGTGTTTGTTTATCTCGATGACATTCTGATTTTTTCTCGCGATGAATCTACTCATGTGCAGCATGTCAGGAAGGTGCTGCAAAGACTCCTGGACAACCACCTATTTGTTAAGGCCGAAAAATGTGACTTTCACCAGTCTTCGGTATCATTTTTAGGGTTTATTCTGTCCGAGGGGAAGGTGAGGATGGATCCAGGAAAAGTCTCTGCTGTTGCAGAGTGGCCCACTCCTTCGTCTCGTAAGGATGTTCAAAGATTTCTGGGATTTGCAAATTTTTATCGTAAATATATCAAACTTTAGCTCGGTAGCCTCTCCTCTCCATGCTCTCACGTCTCCTTACAAACCATTCCACTGGACTTCTGAGTGTGAGGAAGTTTTTGTGAAACTGAAGGATAGGTTCACCACAGCCCCGGTGCTTGCCATCCCTGATCCCCATCTGCAGTTCATGGTCGAAGTGGATGCATCAGATATTGGAGTCGGAGCCGTCCTGTCCCAGATCGGTGCTAAGGACGGTAAACTGCATCCATGTGCCTTTCTGTCAAAAAAATTGTCTTCAGCAGAGTGCAATTATGACATCGGGGATCGTGAATTATTGGCAGTCAAGACGGCTCTCGAAGAATGGAGACACTGGCTGGAGGGGTCTACGCTGCCATTCCAGGTATGGACTGACCACAAGAATCTGGAGTACCTCAAATCCGCCAAGAGATTAAATTCTCGACAGGCTAGGTGGTCACTGTTCTTCAGCCGTTTCAATTTTACCTTGTCTTACCGTCCTGGTTCCAAGAACACCAAGCCTGATGCTTTGTCCCGAGTTTTTTTCCCATCGGAAAAGGAACCTGAGATCGCAACCATCTTACCTAATTCATGCTTTGTCTCTGCCTTGCAATGGCCGATAGAAGATAAGGTCAGGGAGGCAGGACTTGAAGTGCCTCGGCCCCCAAACTGCCCTCCAGATAAATTGTATGTTGTGGAAGCCATGAGGGGTCCGGTCATTCATTGGGCTCATACCAATAAGACCTCATGTCACCCGGGGGTGAAAAAGACCATGTTTGTAACCCAGCAACGCTTTTGGTGGCCCAACATGGCAAAGGATGTGTCTGAATATGTCTCTGCCTGTCCTGTCTGTGCGGCTAACAAATCTTCACCACAGAAACCCATGGGAGAACTCAGACCCTTGTCTATTCCCCACCGGCCCTGGTCCCATATCTCGTTGGATTTCGTTTGTGGACTGCCCCCGTCAGAGGAGAAGACGGTGGTACTCACAGTCGTGGACAGATTCTCCAAGATGTCAAAGTTCATTCCTTTTGGTAAAATTCCCTCGGCCAAAGAAACGGCCGAGGCACTGCTGAACAACATATTCTGCATTTTTGGTTTCCCGCAGGACATAGTGTCCGATCGTGGTCCTCAATTTGTCTCCTTGTTTTGGAAGGAATTTTGTGGCTTGCTGGGATCCACAGTTAGTCTCTCATCTGGATTTCACCCCCAGTCTAATGGACAGGCAGAGAGGATCAACCAGGTGCTGGAGACAAAGTTGCGATGCCTCGCATCACAAAATCCCTCTTCTTGGGCTAAACAGCTCTTGTGGGTGGAGTTGGCCCACAACACCTTGCCTAGTGCATCCACCGGTATGTCTCCGCATCACGTGGTATTTGGTCACCAACCCTCCCTGTTCCCCTCGCTCGTCAAGGATTCCGTTGTGCCCTCCGCCTTGGCCTTGGTGGGGCGAATCAAGAGAGTTTGGCAGAGGGCTCGCAAGAACCTTCAAAGGCAGTCCGAGATCTACAAGGGGGCGGCGGACCGGAAAAGAATTCCTGCTCCTGCCTATACTGTGGGTCAAAGAGTTTGGTTATCCTCCAAGACCCTTCCCCTGAGAGTGGAGTCTAAGAAGCTTGCCCCCAGGTTCGTTGGCCCATTTCCAATCTCCAAAGTCATTAATCCTGTCTCAGTCCGTCTGAAGCTACCTAGGTCCATGCGAACCCACCCATCCTTTCATGTGAGCCAGATCAAGCCTGCGAAAACCAGCACCCTGGTCCCACCAGCCAGCCACCCACCGCCCGCCCGAATCATGGAGGGAGGTCCGGTTTACACAGTCAGGAAACTGCTGGCTGCTCGACGGCGGGGTCGAGGTTGGCAGTATCTCGTCGACTGGGAGGGGTATGGACCTGAGGAACGCCAATGGGTACCCTCCCGGTTCATTTTGGATCCCTCCCTCATCAAAGACTTTCATGAAGCTCACCCTGAGGTTCCTGGGCCGTCAGGAGCCGGCCATTGAGGGAGGGGTTCTGTCATGCCTGCCATTGCCTACCCCGCCTTCTCCTTGGAGACCCCGCCTCCTGCCTGATTGTGCTCAGGTGTCCCTCATCACCTGATTTCCTGCTGGCTATATATTGCCTCTGATCCCTCCGGTCTGGTGCAAGTTCGTTGTACTCCCATGTCTCGTCCTAGCATTCCTTGTGATCGTCTCGCCTGGTTTTCGACCCTCGCCTGCCTTTCGACCTCTCCTACTGCCTGCCGCTCTTGGATACCTTTGCCTCATTGGACTGACTTCCTGTGTACCGACCCTCACCCTCGTGTAGAACCTTACCTCGTGTCGTGCCTGCCAATTCTGCCTTTGGGTCCTCCTTCCCACGTCCTGCCCTGACATGGGGAGACAGAGCCTTCTCCATCGCTGCCCCCACCCTCTGGAACTCTTTGCCCCATTAATTCCGTGCTTGCCCTGACCTTCCCACCTTCAAAAAACAACTCAAAACCCACCTCTTTAAATCTGTTTTTAATGTCTAACTTTTTATACCGGACTGCTGCGCCCCGCCCCGCTTTTACTCATGTTTTAACTGTGTATTAACCAATCAATGTTGTATTTTAATGTATCTTTTACTCTGTTTACTTGCTTTTATTCAAGTCCATTGTTCTGTAAAGTTTCTTTGAGTATTTTTTATACAAGTAAAATGTATTATTATTATTATTAGCAAAAAAAATATTCAAATACAAGCCATATGTAGTATTCAGGTCACGCCGTGTCAGTAATGTTACATTGATGAAACATTACCTTACAATAGATGACATTATTTTGCAATATGGAGTCAACCATGGATGCAAAATCCGACATGACGTAGTGGTAAAAAGTTATCCTCCCAGTCTGTGTGGAAGTGGTAGGCTTTTGGCATCTTTGTCCTTCTTCCCTACCCAATCCCCTACCCTTTTTAAATTTTACAGTATCTCTTTTGTTCCTTTTGAGATCCCATAGCCTGTGCGTAAGAGTTGCACAATGCGTTGTAAACAAAGAATAATAGGAGTGTAAAGGTGACTATAGGGGTCTTACTTCATGTCTACAGGGCTCTAATCATGGTTAAACCGTACTTAAGAAACCCATACACAAGTTTTCAAAAATATGCTGTTTATTAATATTGAATGCTACTTCACAAAAACCATGATTAACGAGGGCAGTCTAGAGGCTAATATGGTAATAATCGGTAATAATTGCAACCTTTATGTTGTCTGTGTAAGTAAGAATCACACATCACATGTAGATTTTTAAAGGGCTTTACACAAGCAAACTCAACCAAATTGGACGTTTTGTATTTTTCATATCCACCGGCGGTGATGAAATGTCCCTGATTCCCCTCTGTTGCTTCCTAATGTCCTCCTAATGGATGCCCGTGCTCGGAAATGCACCATCTCACTTAAAGTAAAAGAGCTCTCCACGTTCTACTTAACGATGCTTGACTCTAATGAAAAGCCCCAAAATGGAATCAAACAGGAAGGCTGACAACGGCGAGCATCTCGCCACTGAAACACACGTCCGGTCTTCAAAAATGACTGTAGGACGTAAAAGCTGGCCATTATCAGGACTCCATTCTCCATTCTCGTCCATTCTCACATTACGATGAAATAACAGCAAGTGGGAAGTCGTGCAATCACCAGGAATGCTCTCCAAGAGGACATGATAAATCATACGGCTGCCTACATCATTTTCAATGGGATTTCTAAATCATGTATTTTATCTGCTCGAAAACTTTTGCATCAGGAACGATGGAGGGGGAGATGAAACACCGCCACATGTAATTACCAGAACATTCTATCAGTGCCCGACTAAAAATAGACGTGATGAAAGTAAGTGCTATGGATAATTGTTTTGACAGGACCCGAAAATGGGGGCGGAGGAAGGAGCATGGTGGAGGCATGGACATTGTTGAGCTGCCACCCGCCGCTGGCTCGCCGCGGTCACTACATCATGCACGTCAGCGTCAATTACACTAAAGCGCCGTCAGACTCGCCGGCTTTGATTGCGCCGCGGCCTTATTTAGCTTACAATGATGATGATGATGAAGAAGAAGTAGCGAGAGAGGAAAAAAGTCATCATCAGCAACAGGGATGAGGCGTAATATAATTGTCTCTGCAAGGTCAGAGTTTTTTAATTTTAAGACATTTGCTCATTTTCTTTCCTCTGAACAAACTTAAGATGATTCGCCCTGAGGGTTGGGGGGTCGGGGTGGCACTCCTTCATGGTCTTAAGTCCAAAAAAATGAAGGAACATAATGTAGCGTGAAGGCTATATATATACTTTGCCATGTAGCCTCGGAATCACCCAGTAACTCATAATACCATACCAATACCATAATACTCACAATATCATATCAGTATTTACAATGAATCAACATTAACTGAGATGATGGCCAATGACTGTATGACCAGTCATGTTGGTAGGCAATGACATGGGCAGAGACTAACATGCCAAGCACTGACTGCATGAGCGTTGGCTCAGAGCGTGACTGATATTGAGTCCAATGCCGGCCAATGACTGCTTGAGCATCAGTGAGATTCAGGCCACTCACTGCTCGACATCACTCATGACAGCGACTGACATGTCGGCCAATAACTGCCTGAACTGAATAATACGCCAGCCAACACCAGCATGAACTCGAATGGAGATCCTGGCCAATGACTGCATGACCAGAGACTGTGATATTGATGAATGACTACATAAACTGTGAGTAAAATCCAGGCCACTGACTGCATGACCAGTGACTGTGTTGCCAGCCGATGATTGCATGAACAGTGGTAGAAAGGGGCCAATGACTGGGAATAAGAAATGTGGAGTGTGTGCACAAAAATGACTGCATGACCAGAGAGATTACAGCCAATGACTGCATGACCAATGACTGAATGGACTCTGAGATGCTGGCCACAGACTGCATCAACTGTGAGAGAATGACTGCATGGATTGTGAGTGAGATACTGACCAACGACTGCATGACCAGTGTGTGAGATGCTGGCCAATGACTACATGAATTTTGAGTGAGATCCTGCCAATTACTGCACAACCATAGATTGTGATGTCACCCAATGACTGCTTGAACTCTGAGAGAGATGCTGGCCAATGACTGCATGACCAGCGAGTGAGATGCTGGCCAATGACAACATGAAGACCGACTGGGATCCCGGCCAATGACTGCATGACCAGCGAGTGAGATGCTGGCCAATGACAACATGAAGACCGACTGGGATCCCGGCCAATGACTGCATGACCAGCGAGTGAGATGCTGGCCAATGACAACATGAAGACCGACTGGGATCCCGGCCAATGACTGCATGACCAGCGAGTGAGATGCTGGCCAATGACAACATGAAGACCGACTGGGATCCCGGCCAATGACTGCATGACCAGCGAGTGAGATGCTGGCCAATGACAACGTGAAGACCGACTGGGATCCCGGCCAATGACTGCATGAACAGTGGTAGAAAGGATATAATGACTGGGACTTAGAATGACTTGGAGTGAGACATGGAATGAAATGATGAAACGACTAGTGTGTGAGATGCTGGCCAATGACCACATGAAAACTGCATGACCAGTGACTGTGGTGGTGGCCAATGCTTGCATGAACAGTGGCAGGAATTGCTCTATGAATTATCAGTTACTGAGTGGAAAAATAAGAGTGAAATGACCGGTCAGTGAGATGCCAGCCAATGACTGTGTTAGAAGACCATGTAAGAAGGAGGGGCCAAATCATAAACCACCAACGAAAAATGAAAACAGATTCCTCCATCTTTTCTGTTCAATTTCAAACGGTCATTTTTCTTCACTTTGTGCCATCACTCACACGCTAGGCAGACAACCCCTCCAAGCCTGTCCGCAGAGGGGGTCCGCTTAGCGTGACATTTAAAGCTTGTCAGTGAGCTGCATGCTTTGACTTCCATAGTGTGAAGGTGCAAATGAGTCAGCTGACAGATGGTTGATGCAGCAATCTGCATTCATGTCAGCCACAGCTTAAAGGCTCCCCAAGCTTGCTCACAGCAAACACTGGATCTACGTGTGTGTGTTAACATGCATTGTGCATCCATTTAACATCAATGAGACTGTGTTTGGGCATTTGTAACTCAGCCTTGAAGGATTCATGCGCACGTGCAAGAGTGTGTTATGTGTGTTTGCCAGGCACACATTCAGCACGCTGCCACCGGAATGAGAATAAGTGTGACTTTGCCATGGCAACAGAGGAATGCCAGGCTGAAAGCAGCAGCAGCAGAATTACAGCCTAGCCCTCGTCACACAGCAGGGGAGCGGCGACGAGGAGACGCTTAGAGGCCAGCCTTTGAGAGGCCTCAGCTTCCAACCTTTTCTCAGAGAACGGTTGACTTAGACAACTTTCCACTTCATTGGCCATCATTTTAGTCACTCTTCATGCAGTCATTGGCTGGCACTTAAATAATCACTATTCATGCTGTCATTAGCCTTCATTTTAGTCACTGTTCATGCAGTCATTGGCTGGCTTTTAAGTCAATATTCATGTAATCATTGGCACTCATCTTAATCACTGTTCATGCAGTCATTGGCTGGCACTTAAATCACTATTCATGCAGTCATTGGCCTTCATCTTAGTCACTATTCATGCAGTCATTGGCCTTCATTTTAGTCACTCTTCATGCAGTCATTGGCTAGCTTTTAAGTCAATATTCATGTAATCATTGGCACTCATCTTAATCACTGTTCATGCAGTCATTGGCTGGCACTTAAATCACTGTTCATGCAGTCATTTGCTAGCTTTTAAGTCAATATTCGTGTTATCATTGGCCCTCATTTTAATCAGTGTTCATGCAGTCATGGGCTGGCATGTAAATCACTATTCATGCAGTCATTGGCCTTCATTTTAGTCACTCTTCATGCAGTCATTGGCTAGCTTTTAAGTCAATATTCGTGTTATCATTGGCCCTCATTTTAATCAGTGTTCATGCAGTCATGGGCTGGCATGTAAATCACTATTCATGCAGTCATTGGCCTTCATTTTAGTCACTCTTCATGCAGTCATTGGCTAGCTTTTAAGTCAATATTCGTGTTATCATTGGCCCTCATTTTAATCAGTGTTCATGCAGTCATGGGCTGGCATGTAAATCACTATTCATGCAGTCATTGGCCCTCATCTTAGTCACTGTACATGCAGTCATGGGCTGGCACTTAAATCACTATTCATGCAGTCATTGGCCTTCATTTTAATCATTGTTAATGCAGTCATCGGCTGGCCCTTTAAGTCAATATTCGTGTTATCATTGGCCCTCATCTTAATCAGTGTTCATGCAGTCATGGGCTGGCACTCACTATTCATGCAGTCATTGGCCTTCATCTTAATCATTATTCATGCAGTCATTAGCCTTCATTTTAGTCACTGTTCATGCAGTCATCGGCTGGCCCTTTAAGTCAACATCCATGTAATCATTGGCCCTCATCATCAGTGTTCATGCAGTCATGTGCTGGCATGTAAATCACTATTCATGCAGTCATTGGCCTTCATCTTAGTCACTGTTCATGCAGTCATTGGCCTTCATTTTAGTCACTAGTCATGCAGTCATTGGCCCTCATCTAATCACTGTTCATGCAGTTGTTGGCTGGCATTGGCTCTCATCTTAGTCACTGTTCATGCAGTCATGGGCTGGCACTTAAATCACGATTCATGCGGTCATTGGCCTTCATCTTAATCACTGTTCATGCAGTCACTGGCTGGCATTTTAGTCACTAGTCATGTAGTCATAGCCCTCATCTTAATCACTGTTCCAGCGTTCATTGGACCTCAACTTAATTAATCATTCAGTATGTTTACATGCACTGTGGCAATTTCAAGGATTTTGCACAACAGGAGACAATATTTCATCAACCGAATGATTCCGTGCAGGAGATTAAGAAGAAAGAGGGCAACAATATTAGCCTTGGCAGTTCGTAGACACCTTGCTGCCACGTCTGTTCCAAGGAGTGTGTGGGTGGATGTCTGAGGCTGGAGTGGTGAGACATGACGAGAGCTGCTTCACTAACACCTTTTAAAATTCATTTTCAGATGGGTAGAAAAACTTTTACCAACCTGGGTGAGTACGTATATCCAAGTCTTGCGTGTTAAACCTTTTAAAGTACATTTAAAGTCTCAGTAAACATGGCAATACAGGCCTTTCGATGACCTACAGGTCAGATATATTCCGCAGTCACATCGCATACATATCAGATTTATATCTACATACGAATGAGGCCTGAATCACATTTGAACTGTGCTGTTCAGATACAGGTCACATATGAGCCAAAAAATTGTAATTGACCTGCAGTGTGAACATACCCTTAGATCGTGTTTGGATTTTAAAAATTAGATAAACATACCAAAATTGTGCATGTAAAAATGAATTCTCTCTCTTTCATGTCTGTGCTACTGGAGAGGAGCCAGTGTTCTGCATTTGCGTCAGTCTCCATGCGGGATGTAAGCCAAAATTAATTGTGGCCAAGTGGATCATGATCATGTACAAATTGCTAAATTATTCTCTATGTTCTCTGGTTGATGCTTGTCGCTAAGCTAAAATGTGTCCAAGGTCGCTCATGTATGTGGACAAAAAAAGACAACTGTCTACCATTAGTGGCTATTAGAGGCATAATACAGTACAGTACATACAAACCTGATCAAAACCTTAAGACCGGTTGAAAAATAGCCACAAAAATTTTTTTTTACCTTTTGTACATTAGGATGTGAGGTTTTAAGTAGAGCTACAATATGCAAGGGCAAGGAGGAATGTGACAAAAGGCACAATTAAAACAACAATTAAACTGAAATAGGCTGTTTATCATCTGATCAAAAGTTTAAAGACCATCGCTCAAAAAAAAACAAAAAAACTCTCCAAACCAGAACAAAACCATTTTTCAGTAGGACTCAGTAATGAGTAGCTCCACCGTTCTTGTTCATCACTTGAAGAATTGGTTTGGGCATGCTTGATGCGAGTGTTTCCAGGAGGCTATTGGGAACATTGCTCCAAGTGGTGAAGATGGCTTCACCAGGTGAAGAGGGCATCAACTGTCTGGAACTGATGGCCATTTTTATAAACTTCCCTTGCCATCCATCCCCAAATGTTCTCTATGGGATTTAGATCAGGGGAACCTGCGGGATGGTCCAAAAGAGTGATCTTATTTTCCCTGAAGAAGTCCTTTGTCAATCCAGCTTTGTGTTGTTTAAAAAGCCAGCTGTTATGTACTACACAGACCAGGGCCCTCAGTCATGAGGGATGCTCGCTCACCGTTTGACGACCCTGCACCACCTGAAGCTCCAGTGTTCCACTGAATGAAAAAGCACCCCAAATTATGATGGCCCCCTCCACTCATGCCGGGTAGAAAACATCTCAGGTGGGATCTCAGGCTGGTTTCCGCACATCTCAGTGCGGAAACCAGCATTTCCACACAAATTGATAGCCATCCAGGTGGAGATGTTCATCGTAATTTGTTGTTTGTAGTTAGCACGTGTAGCTCATAGAATTCCTTCTAATGCATATTAGCATTGAAGGCGCGGTTGAAGGGTCTTATGAGAGAAGCAGGCGACTAGCAACTTGACAAACGCTTTGTGTATTTGACTTAACAGGCCAACCCTTGCTGAAAAAAGTATAAGCGCCATCTAGCGTTTTGGGATGCATCCAACAATAAGTGGTGCGTATAAGCAGTGACATGAGGCGGAAGTATGAAAACTGAAGAAACTAAATTATTTCACTAGTCTGACTCATTTAGTGCATGAAAACGTACTGACAGTACACGCAAACAGTCATTGGCTGACACATTTGTTTCTACCTTTTTCCGTTCTTAAGTAGTCAGCAGTAGAACATATACAAGTTTCAGCAGCAACATTTCTGATTTAACAAAAAGGGAGAAAAGCTTTTCAAGCATAACTTTCACTTTGTCACAAATTTCGACACATGCACTGTATAGATTTTGCCAAAACACCTATGCCACAACATAAACACAAAAGCGGTTATTTTACATGAAAATACATACATTTGGAACTATGCGTGTGCACACATTTGCATGCATGTAAGTGTTAAAATTCCCCTTTAATGGATAACCTTGTGCACGCCTCCTTGCTTTACAACTTCCTGCTTGCTGTGGAGCACTCGATTACATGACAAAGATGCATGGCGAGCTCTTATCAAATGCACTTCTGCCACCTTGTGGCCGTTATTAAAGCTTAAAACTGCATTAAACATGATCTCTTTTATTGTGTAGTTTCATCAGCACCTCTTTTTGCCTCTCACGAGAGTTAGAACTCATCACTTGTGTCTTGTGTTATTGTATTCAGGATTTCATTGTTTGTGGAGTTATGTCATTGATAATAGTGCTGTGTTAATCCAGGCTAAATTGGGATTCGAACAGGTGTACAGAGTTCGTCTTACCTGTGGATACTTACCAAGGGAGTCACCTGCAGGATGTTTGGGAAGGAGCCGCCATGAATCTCTGTGTTTTATAGGTTTGGTGATGTCATTAGTGACATCATCAGACCATACCATGTACTGGGGATGGGGGGAGGGGGTTGGAAGGTTGGATGGGTATTTAATCTTGGGTTCTGGTAGGGAAATATGTGTATGTAGTGGCGCCGCTTCAGATGATGGTGTGGAAATCCAGTTTTAAGAGTTTCATGATTAGATGTGTTTTGTAGACTAACCTATGGACCAAAGTGGGACATTCTGGGCAGATTGGGAGGGGAGCTGGGGATGTGAGGGGGGGTGGCTGCAGTACTAGATTTCAGTGATGTTAGTGAATACCTTTTTTCTTCTTGTTGTTTTGAGAAGTCAATTCTTTTTTTTTTCCAATTTAATTTTTATTTATTTTTAGTGTTTTCCATAAGTTTCTCTGCCAGGCTAAATAAATGTGCCTAGACTGGGTGAAGTGCAAGTCTGCATCCTGAATTGTTTTGGCCTTTGGACACCACATTATGACAAAATGTAAAAGCTCTTTGGGATTGGGCTTTGAGTTGAAAACAATTATACGTAAATACGTCTTTGGAAGCAAATGAGTTAATTAGTGTACATGCAGTCATTGGTCGTCTTACTCACTGTTCATGTAGACATTGCTCCTCATTTTAAACAACTCTTCATGCAATCAATGGTAGATATCTCACTCACTTTTCATGCAGTCAATTGCTAGGATCTCACTAAACATTCATGAAGTAATTTCCATCACTGTTGATAAAGTCATTGGCCAGCAATTCACTGTGTTCATGAGGTCATTTCCTTCATCTTAATCACTATTCATTCAGTTATTGGTCGTGTCTAAGTAATGGTAATGGTAATTGTAATGGTAATGGTTTTATTTCCTTTGAACATGCATCAGATTACAATTGAATGCATCACATAATCAGTTCACAGTTCCACATGTCCAAAAGGAGTAGGAAGAAGCAAAGCTTATTAAATCCTACCCCTCCATCTGGTACTTTTACAATCAGTAACTGTTACATTTGTTCACTTCCTGCTTTCCATAATACAGTTTAAGGTTTTTTTTTAAATAATGCACCTCGTACCGAAGTAGGAGGTGATATGAGCATCCAATGCCATAATGGGTATCATAGTAAGTGTCAATATAGTGATATATATAGCACATCATGACTGGTTCAAGACTCTTCATCCTTGTATTTAGCAAACATCAACTGCTTGTATTGTTTCTTGAATTGGCTCATCGTTGTGCATTGTTTGAGGTCCTTACTCAATCCATTCCATAGTTTGATTCCACATACTGAAATGCTATGGTCACAGTCACAGTTCTTCGATCATTGGCTGGAATTAAAGTTTCTGTTTATGTAGTCATTGGTCGGCAACTCCCTCAGCTTTTCCATATGTGCAGCCCAGCAAGTGCAGCGACGTTAAAGTTAATAATAGGTCATACATACCTGTGCATATTTACTTGCTGCAACTGGTATTGTTTAAACCAACAATTGACAGATGGGAGCGCACCACGGGTGTGGTAGTTAGCTGAAATAGGACACTGTGTAAACGACGCCTCGCTCAGCGGCTCGATGGCAAATATTACGTCCCTCCCCCACCAACGCCGCCGCCACATTGCCCAAATAATTCCCGTTGACCTCCAGACGCTGACAGTTTCTCAATGAGTGTTTGACGCATGTACACATTAAGCATCAGTCAATACATTGATTGGACAGGACACAAAATGGGGTTACTTCTAACTGGCAACAACACAGCTGCTGATCTGTTATTGGACGTAACACATACCTGTATGTAGACATACATAAAGAATTACACTTGTACCACTAAAAGCCCAGTGGAATTTGTATACGTACAAACTAGGAGTGCTCCGATCGGCCATAGACCGGTATTGGCCGATATCAGTGAAAATGGTCGGTATCGGCAGAGCGTGGTGAGTTTGAGGCCAGCGATGTGATCATCCATCAGGCAGCGGCTGTAAAGCCCCAGCTCCAACCTTCTGTACTTGTGATGTTCATTGTGTGCGGGGCTGCGTCAGACTTTGGATGATTCGTGACGTGCGACGAATGGGACATGTGATTAAACAGGCGTTTTGCACACTGATATCACACTGATATTGTATCTCCTTCCCGGGCACAGAAGAGGGAATCAGCTGCATCTGCACTACAGAAGGCAGCGTATACCTGCTTTTCATTCAGGTTTTACAAAAGTATCCCAGCATTTTGTTCATGTTCTGGTAAAACAAGCTAATTGGCTTTGTTTGGCTTGAAATAAGCTATGAAAATACAAAAATGAGTAGCTCTAAAAGTAGCTCTTGGTGAGCCCTAATATAGCCAGTAGTACATTTCAACATTTACACTGGTTCCTGATGCCTAGTCCAAACAGTACCATGGTGCAATGGGTAAGCAAGTACCTTTGAACGCATCAGCAAGAACAAGACTAGCAAACAACAATGGAGGAGGAAAAGGCACCGTCTCCTTGCCATTGGCTCTGAGCAAATCTTATCCAAAGGGAGACTGAGGGCAGCAAACAAATGACGTCTTGCAGCAAAACGGGGCAACATGTTAGCACCTCTTGAAAGGGTGAGTAGTTGATTATCTCGCGAGATTTAAGGATTAAAGACTGTTTCTATGTAAAAGTAACCCACTTCTAAAAGAAGATCCTACTTCTATAACCAAAAAAGTAGAACTAACCTTATGCTTGACTTGTCAATGTGGTTAGATTGTCTTTTCCAGAAGTAACTTGAACTTGAACAGTGAATTATTTCAATTAAAACTAATGAGAAATATGTAAAAATATTTAAAATGTATATAATGAGAGAAAAATTAAGACATTTGTCCTTCAATTCTTTTTTTTTGTTAGTTAGTAAAGCATTTTGGCGGCACGGCGGTCGTGTGGTTAGCACGCAGACCTCACAGCGAGGAGACCAGGGTTCAATTCCACTCTCGGCCATGTCTGTGTGGAGTTTGCATGTTCTCCCCGTGCATGTGTGGGTTTTCTCCGGGTACTCCGGTTTCCTCCCACATTCCAAAAACATGCTAGGTTAATTGGCCACTCCAAATTGTCCATAGGTATGAATGTGAGTGTGAATGGTTGTTTGTCTATATGTGCCCTGTGATTGGCTGGCCACCAGTCCAGGGTGTACCCCGCCTCTCGCCCAAAGACAGCTGGGATAGGCTCCAGCACCCCCGCGACCCTCGTGAGGAAAAAGCGGTAGAAATTGAATGAAAGAATGAGTAAAGCATTTCCTGCATGGTCTTCTTGAGTTGTGCCATTTGTGGCTGTATAGTGTCCATACAGTATATAGTCTTAGGGGGTTAAAAAGCCATTGTTGCCCATCCTAGAAAATAGATCCAGTACATGTGAAAATGACTTTTATGGAAGTGCACAAAGAGTGAAGGAAATAGAATCCCTATTATAGTCTATAACAGGAAGAGATAGATGTTATCAGTTTAGCAATCTGACTCTGGACACACACACACACACACACACACATAGTCTAATGGGGTTAAAGGGGCCTGTCCTTGCATTTTTCTTGTGTGGACCAGCTAAAATGTCCCGACAAAGCAAAATGTCAAGACAAGACTACACACACACACACAGATGGAGGAAGTGGAGCTGAATGGTTAGATGTGATGAGAATCGGGGCAACGCGATAAAAGAATTGGTTGCTCTAAGGAGAGCGGGACGAGGACGGATGGAGGGGCGGAAGGAAGGGGATAGAGTGGAGAACAGAAAGGGGTGAGGAGGCCATGGAGCAGCCAGATGGAGACGTAGCTGGAGGGACGGGAGGAGAAAAAGATGGGACGGTGACGCCGATGTGAATGGAGTTCAAGGTCAGACTGTCTTAACGAGCAAATGAGGACGGAGAATTAAGCACAATCTTCAAACCTAATCCCATCAAGAATCCATTTTTAATTAAATGTCTTTCATACTTTCTCAGGCATTTTTCCCTCCCGTTGACTGTCTTTTCCCACACAACAAAACTCAATGGCTTGTTTGACTCTCGCTGCCCTGGGGGTAAACACTCGCCACTTGTAACCCATCCAAACCTCCAAACAAGGCCGCCAATCATCAAAGACAGAATGGTCCTTTTGATGGGGCGGGACCCCCCTTCAAAGCAAAACTGTATCTATAAATCTATTTTAACGAGGCAGAATATTTTTACGTCTGATGGACTACAATGAACTCCAATGATAAAAGACCAGAGCAGCGTTGGCGATGCTCAAGCTCATTAGCTGACGAAGCAGATGAAGAGGAAAAGTCATTCAAAAGTCTCCATGAGCTAAACATTTTGGGATAAAACTGCCAACAGAACCATCAGAATTCAGGTTTTCGTTCATTTTTTTTATTCCATCTGTACGTCTTGTGACATTTCCACAGAGGATGATAATGATAACTTACAACATAACAATACATCTCTGCAGGAGATGAAAGAGAAGGGAAAAAAAATGGACACGGCGCACGTAATTACTCAAAATGAACACAAAAGATGATAAAAATGCAGGTATATTTGGATGCTTTTTATCTTTTTTTTCCCCAAATGGCTGGTTGCTCAACACTTACTGTGGGAGAAGAGCAGTTGGAACGATCGACAAACAGACACAAACAGGTACATGACAAAAATAGACTTTCATTGAAAAGAATGCTGTCGTTTTCATTTTCATACATATTTTCAGTCAACTGCTTGCAATAACAAACTTCAACTCAATACTTAATTGTGTTATTTTAATAATATTTTAATGAAATCATGACTGCAATATTCATTCATTCATTTTCTACCGCTTATCCTCACAAGGGCCGCGGGGGTGCTGGAGCCTATCCCAGCTGTCTTCGGGCGAGAGGCGGGGTACACCCTGGACTGGTGGCCAGCCAATCACAGGGCATACCTTTGGACAATTTGGAGTTTACTTTGTAGTTTTACTTTGTATTTATAGCACTATTACTTTTTATTATGTATACTTTGATTGATTTATATTAATAATAAAGAGGTTTTGCACATTTGGAAGTGAGCCCTGAAAGACGTTTGGGATGGCTCTGAATGCTGGGTTAGTTTTTTCTAACACAGTCACAGTGAGCTGGACTTCCTTATATGGGCATTAGCCGTACAAGCTGAGTGGGACCAATCACAGCGGAATGTGTGTGCCAAGGGTGGAATGAATAGACTTTTTTTGGAAATCCAAGGAAATACAGCTGGAATAGATTCTGGAAGATCTAGAAAGCTTTGTGTGCGGGTTATTGTGTGTAGCTGAGCAATGCAAGGTAACTTGCATTAGGAGGGAAAAAGATGCTTTGACATCCATATGCCACAGCCCTGGTATGGGAATATTTTGTTTCAAACCAAATGAGTGAGGTGAGCCCCTCAACACCGACCCAGTATGTTGATTTTTTTTCCAAACTGGTGGCTACTAAAAGGCGATGCGTCAAACCAATACAGTTTTCCCATAGTGAAAAAACGACACATCGATATTCAGAATATCAACACCGCTCACAAAAAGTGTAAATTGCAATATCACAAAAAACTGCAAAAGCTGCTCTTCAATGTAGTTAAAAAGCCAGCATTTCCAGAAATGCTGCACACGTTTGACAGACAGTACAAATTGCCTGTGAGAAAATACACATCACAAACAGTGAAAGATGACTTACATAAGGAAATATTGCATTTTCACACAAAATGGTTGTCGTTTTAAAAAATAATTAATATTTTATTTGAATCTATTTTCTACAATCACCAATGAAATCAAGACTGCTTGGTTATCCTTCTACTTCCTGTGCACCAGTGTCGTTTACCCCGCTGTATCGCTTTACACGTATTGAGTGCTTCACAGCACAATAGCTACTGATAAGATATATCAACTCCTTTGTATTCAGTTTTTTTTTGGGGGGGGGGGGGCAAAACCCCTTGAAAAGTCATATTCAAAGCAAATGTGGAGCTTCCACTGAACCATCTGGGTTAGAGGCCTGCTTTGGACTCTGAAGTTAATTGGCTACTGTCAAGCCAAGCAAAGTTCATCATTCAGCATTCATTGGGTAGCAAGACGTGCTAATGTTGCCTAAAGAAATATTTGGAAAATATGCACCATTCAACCTACACCTGCCACGTCTGTGGCTGATTGACGGATAGCTGGCAAAGCTTTATTTTAAGATGTGTAACGAATCCTGGGGGTGGAGTATTTTCCGTCATATCATCATACACATGCATGTTAGGTTCATTGTTCATAAGTATGAATGTGAGTGTGAATGGTTGTTTGTCTATATGTGCCCTGTGATTGGCTGGCCACCAGTCCAGGGTGTACCCCGCCAGCTGGGATAGGCTCCAGCATACCCGCGACCCTCGTGAGTATAAGCGATATAGAAAATGGTAATGGTTTTATTTCATTTGAACATGCATCAGATTACAATTGAGTGCATCCCATAATCAGTTCACAGTTCCACATGTCCAAAAGGAGTAGGAAGAAGCAAAGCTTATTAAATCCTACCCCTCCATCTGGTACTTTTACAATCACTAACTGTTACATTTGTTCACTTCCTGCTTTCCATAATACAGTTTATGTTATGTATGTAATGTACCTCGTACATTATTTATTATTATTTTAATAATGTACCTCGTACCTAGTACGAGGTGATATGACCATACAATGACATGATGTGTACCAAATGAATTAATGAATGAATGCAAAACAGCAACTATAATTCCGTAAATCCCATGACTGGAGAAAAAACCAAAACTGAATCCATCCCAACTGAACTGTTCAGGTTGTTTTCAAAGTCTTCCCACCTCTCATCCAAGCAGGCTTCATCAGTTTACGCTCAACGTGACAGGTGTTCATTTGCGATGGATTGAATGACGTGAGAATACGGTGATGTGGATGAATGAGAATATTCACAAAAACATACAGAAAAATAAAAAAAGTCGTCAAAGACTGCCAGAATTTTGAATGACTGTATTTCCATCTACCTTGTCAAATGTAAAGTAGCTTAATTCTGAGGGAATTTTTCCGAGGCGTTAAGAAATGACGAGGTTCGATGCGCTATATTTTTTTCAGTTGTCTATTGACAGCAAAAGCACCTTCACCTTCGGTGCATTCAGGGCTTCAATAGGCATTCATCTCTTCCCCATTCAGCACCTGAAGGCTGTAGGAGCCTCGCATTGGCCTGGTTGGCGAGCAGCGATGCATTCATGCTTGCAGGTGCACGCGGTACTGTATGGAACACGTGTGTGTGCGCGCAGCAGGATGAAACGGCTTAGACTACATTCTCGGCACAGCAGATAAGGATCAGAGACGTCTTGATAGCAGGAATTAGGAGCAGAGATTCTATTGATCTCTAATGGACTGTTACAAGCAGGTATCCAAGGAAACGCCGCCCAGCATGCACGCATTAAGATGCATGCTCACGCAAACTATACACACAACTTTATTATTTGTGCTGCTATACAACCAATGGAAGCAGTGTTCTAAAGTTAAACAAGCACTCAAATGTACACAGAATCCATTAGTTTTCATTTTTCCATACTTCATTTTCTCAGGACAACAGTTATTTTAATAACTGTTGTTTCTAAAAATGTGCATGTCATACCCAGGATTATGTACAAACGACTTTGTGGACATGTGCCGAGCAAAATGGCATTAATTATGGATGCAAGGATGCAACTAAATTTTGTTTGTTCATTAAATAACACACCATATAAAGTTGGTCCTCATTGTTAACTAAATAAACAAATTAAAGCACAATTTAACTAATCCAAGGCTAATTTTATTAATTGTACATTTTAAATAATTATCTATTTAAATGGATTTATTTTTAATTTTGGCAATATTAAACTAAGTTGGCCACTGAATAATCAATAAATAGGTTACAGTATTATTACAGATAATACATTCAAGAAAGATGCATATAATAAATGATTTCACATTTTAATGTTTTTTTTTAGGGATGTCCGATAATTATCTGTGCCAGTAATTTTTGGCACGATATCAGCATAAAAACGGAACTGCAGGTTGCACAGATGAAGATGCTGAGGTTTTCTCATTGGGAGTGACCAGGATGGATAAGATCAGGAAGGAGTACATCAGAGGGACATTACATGTTAGAGGCCTTGGAGATAAAGTCCTTTAGGCCAGACTGAGATGGTTGGGACATGTCCAGAGGAGAGTTAGCCAATATATTGGTAGAAGGATGCTGCCAGGTAGGAGGCGTAGAGGAAGACCAAAGAGGAGGTTCATGGATGTAGTGAAGGAGGACATGAGGATAGTTGGTGTGAGAGAGACAGATGTATGGAGGTGATTGATTTGTTGTGCCGCCCCCTGAAGAGAAAAGCCGAAAGAGAAAGAAGATCAGCATAAAAATGCAATATTGGTTGATATTGGATTTTATCCCAATCATGAAAACTGATATGAAAAAAATGCTGTATACAACACATACGTGTTTATTCCACCACAGGAGATATGTCATGTTACGCTTATCGGTATTGCAAATTGAGAGTTGGACAATAGTGACATATTGTTTTTTTGTCAAAAAAGCCAATATCGGACATCCCTAGTTTTTTGGCTTTATATATTTATTTGGTAATGGTTTAATTTCATTTGAACATGCATCAGATTACAATTGAGTGCATCACATAATCAGTTCACAGTTCCACATGTCCAAAAGGAGTAGGAAGAAGCAAAGCTTATTAAATCCTACCCCTCCACCTGGTACTTTTACAACCAGTAGCTGTTACATTTGTTCACTTCCTGCCTTTCTAATATAATTTTAATAGAGTTTTTTTATTTTTATTAATTTTTTTGGCCATGAATCGGCCATGAAATAATAAACAGGTTGAGTATAATTATTTATGGTTATATTTCACTATTTAATTAACTAATTAAAATGTTGGATATTATTTTGCATTTTTATGAATTACTTTTAAAATTGACATACAGTAATTAGATCTATTTTTAATCTTCATTTGCAATACTAAAAAATGTAAAAGGTACACAAAATTACATGAGTTACTGAGGAACGAACCTACCTAGCCCTAACACTAACCACTACTCATTAGATCCTCATTAGTTTCTTAGTAACTTGTCTAAATATGTGCCTTACTTCTTCAGTAACTACTGTACTCATTAGTTCATTAGTGACTACTGTATTGTGTACCTGATTTAAAAGTGAGACCATAAAAATGTAATACATGTATGGATTTGTCACTAATATTAGCACAATGCGTACAGTAAGTAAATATTGTATTATTGAAGTGCAATGGAGCAAATTTCCCAATATAATTTCTCAATAGGATAAATTATTTCACAACTAAACAACAACTAAAAACAGTGATTAGTATAATATAATAAGTTGTTTGTTCAAATCTGACTGTAGGATATATATTTTTTTACCAATACCGCAAATATATACCATCAAAGGTTCTCCTATTTGGAGAATGTAGAGCAGGAATGTTGGTGGAAAACAAGTAAGATGCCTGGATTAGCCTGATGATGTTTTTAATGAAACTGTCGGGAACAGATGACATGTCCCACAAGGTGGTCTATGTGGTGCATGACATCACGTATGCATGGTGGCCTCTGATGCACAGCCCAGTCCTGCGCCGTTAAGGGCAATGAGAGGCATTCATTTGATCGGTTAAGATTACACTCGGCTGTGTTAAAGCCTTCTCACCTCTGTTTTTGCCACTTGCTCCATTGGGAGGGACGGAGGTGTGGGTGCGCCGAACTGTGCTGCTCACAAAAATTGCACTGGCCACACCCTGTTGGCGCACGGAAGTGCAAGTCTACGAAATTAGAGCCCAATAATTTGTACTTGGGTGACGTCAGCGCTGCCATCATGACTGCGAACACTTCTGGACGACGCAAGTGGATTCCCAGCTGAGCAGCTAAATGCCGATTTTCAATGCCGGCTTCACTCGCCTCTAAAATTACACTGACATGACTTGGTGATAACCTGCGCTACAAAAGAAACGGGCAAATTATGAGCGTTTAAGCTGCCTTTGTAATTAACTAACGCTTACATTTCCTCCTTGGAAGTTTGGACTCCCCCGCTGCTGAGCCTTGATGGACTTGGACCATTACTTTCTTTTCATGTCGGCAACTACGGGGGGAAAAAATGGCAAAATTAAAGAGTGAAAACGTTGGCGCTGGAGGATCCTTTTGGTTGATTATGAGCTAATCCCCATTATTGGGGATTTAAACATTATCCTGTGTTATTCAGCAGGTTAATTGGTGGGAGCGGAGAATATTAGTTAGATAGGGCGCCTGCTGAAATTTAAAAAAAGAGAAGAAAAAGATACTGAGCTCTACATTTGACTGCAATGCACCATAGATTGACTTTGAAGTTTGAAGACCGGAGTGTCCGCTGAATGACATAAAGTAATGTTATGTAACAGATGAAGAATGGGGCATTCATTGCTATAATATATGATGATGGAGAGCTGTGGAAATTAACTATAAGTCACCACAATGGTATCAGGGTAATGACAATGGTTGATATCAAACATGCTTAAAACATGTCGTTAGAATGTTGTATTCTTGTGTTAAACGATGCCAAAGGTTCCGATAATGAGATTTATGCATTTGGAAGTGAGCCCTGAAAGAAGTTTGAGTTTCAGAGGGTGTTGTAGAACTGTTCCTTTGTGATGCTGAAGCTACTTACCATTGAGAGACGCCTTAAAGTAACCTCTCTTCTTCAGAAACTTCGGACTGTCCAGTCTATACTTCTGGATTTGATCCGGGACCAACACGCATGGCTGTATGTAAGTGGACATTTTAAAAAGATAAATCGCTTTTTATTATCAACTCCTATAAAGTTCGGTTCGCAGTAAGCACTCGGGAGTGTTAGCAACCACAGTAAAGTGGGTGGAATACATTAAAACTGTGTTTTTGCGGAAAGTACGGATTCCAAAGAAATACAGCTGAATAGGTGCAGATTCTGTAAGAACTAGAAAGCTGCTCTATAGGATATAAAGGGCAGAAAACATTTTTGGTTAGTGGTGTGCCACAAGATTTTTCCAATGTAAAAAACGTGCTGTGGTTCAAAAAAGGTTGAAAAACACTGTACTAGTACATGTACTGCACAGGAACGACTACAATGGGCATTTACGATGCAATTATGAAACTACGACGGAGCAAACCTCCTTCAGGGGCCCTGCACGGCCCTATCTGCCTTCACTGCTGTCTGTTTCAATCATCAATCAATTTTTCGGTGTGCAAAGATGGGATGGGGGCCCTATTAATTTCTTACTTTGAGCCCCCAAGGACCCTTGCCTGCCATCGATTGTGTGGAAAATATGCCCCAAAGTTTAAACGGTCATTATAGGTCATGCATGTCACGTATGGCTTCAGCCAATCTCGCCAGACTTGAGCTCAGTAAATAACCAAACTCCTTGTTAACCTTTCTTTTTAACCAAGTGCAAGTTCAAGTAGACAAACTGCAGACACGGTGAAACCTTTAAGTGCGCAGACTGTGTTTTATGTTGCATTTTAATGTTGGTAACGGTCATACAAGCAAAGGAAGGCTGATTTCATTGAAGGCGACACTTGCCTCCTTTTCATTTCAGAGCGGACTAATGTCATTAATAATGTAGGCTTATTTGAATTACAACCTGCGCTGCACTGTAAACAGTATTGATCGGCCCTTAATTAAGTTTTTAATGTCATTGATGGCGCCCAGTGTGTGTGTGTGTGTGTGTGTGTGTGTGTGCGTACATGTGTCAAATATGAACACTCATTAGGCTGAAGTCATTAGGAATAAATAATGCTGAGCTGTTCTCTTTTTGCTCTGGGAACGTCGTTAAAAACACAAACATAAAATCACAAATGCAATTGTTTTGTTTGTTTATTTCTTGTATATTTTACACACGGTACTGATCAAAGTCGAGTAGGCATGGCTCTCAAGTGTACATTTATTTATTAGACTATGGGGCAGTTACAACTGAGCCCTATGAAATTTGCCTAACAACAAGAGGACCAGGAAAAAGTATGCGAGTATCTTATTTTTTTCCCCCATAGCGGTGAAGTTTAATAATATTTGTGCCATTAATAACAAACAACTATCCTTTTTGGTAAAAAAAAAAGTTAATACTAAAACCAATTTGATATAGGACAAGGTTCTGCAATGTTGTTAAATCCATCCATTTCATTTTGTTTTAAAAGAAACAAAAAAGGTGTTGGCTGCAAACTTTGGACACTCTTAGTGAAGCGCTTATCTTTACAAGCTAGCATAACAAATATTTTTCAACCACCACTTAAAGGTTATTCTGAGACTTGCTTATACACAGCATAACGTCTCTCATATTTGGCTTTTTTAATTTAGTTTGGGGGCGGCACGGCGGACGAGTGGTTAGCGCGCAGACCTCACAGCTAGGAGACCAGGGTTCAATTCCACCCTCGGCCATCTCTGTGTGGAGTGTGCATGTTCTCCCCGTGCATGCGTGGGTTTTCTCCGGGTACTCCAGACATGCTAGGTTAATTGGCCACTCCAAATTGTCCATAGGTATGAATGTGAGTGTGAATGGTTGTTTGTCTGTATGTTCCCTGTGATTGGCTGGCCATGCAAAGACAGCTGGGATAGGCTCCAGCGACCCTCGGGAGGAAAAGCGGTAGAAAAAGAATGAATAAATGGGTAAGCTACTTGTATTTTATCCAAGAAGAGATTGAGGGCCGTGTGATGGCTAAATCATTTGTATGGCATCCCCTCGACATGCAAGTACTAGAAATTGTGCTTGGTAGTATCTATTTTTTTCCAATGGAAAAGCTTCAATAGCACATCACGGAAGCAGCCGTCATGTTAGCTCTGGGCTCAAACACTAGCATCGTTAAACACAACAACCAGGAGAGAAGCCTTAAAGGAGCCTCCTCCTGACTCGAGAGGATTAGCGCCTGACGCTACCCAGCGCCACGCTGTATGATCCGTATCATAGCATAAACAGACGTGCAATCAGCACAGACAAGGACGTACATCCAAAAAAATAATCAAACAAACGCACATGCTACTGGCAACTGAGACGGAATGGATGCTGCATACCAAGCAGGTGGGAACAGATGGTAACCTCAGGGCTAAACACACCCTAAGGATCCATCTGCATGTGTGTGTGTGAAATGAAAAATAATGAAATGATCAAGTGCAATTTTGCTTAATGGCAAGAAGAACAATGCTGAGCGCTAACGATAATTAGGCACATCCTAATGACACAAACATGAGGGGCGTCACTGTAAAGGATCCAGCAGATGTCGCTGTTTGTTTTTCATTACAATATGTCGTTTAAAGTGTGCGTCCATTAGTGTTTTGGTGTTAATTTGGACCATTAAATTGTTCTATGGGGCAGCTCTCATTGAGCCCTGTGAAGTCTGCCTAGCAACAAACGGCCCAGTAAAAAGAAGGGTTTATTTGCTGTGTTTATACAGAGACTACATACTGTAATAATGAGGTTTTGAGGTTATAATAATGAGGTTTATGCATTTGGAAGTGAGCCCTGAAAGAAGTTTGAGTTTCAGAGGGTGTTGTAGAACTGTTCCTTTGTGATGCTGAAGCTACTTACCATTGCGAGACACCTTAAAGTAACCTCTTTTCTTGAGAAACTTCGGACTGTCCAGTCTATACTTCTGGATCGGATTCGGGACCAACACGCATGGCTGTATGTAAGCGGACATTTTAAAAAGATAAATCGCTTTTTATTATCAACTCCTATAAAGGAAAATATGGATTCCAAAGAAATACAGCTGAATAGGTGCAGATTCTGTAAGAACTAGAAAGCTTTGCTGGTTATCGTGTGTAGCTGCTCTATAGGAGCGATACAAATGGCCGAAAAATATGCACAATAGGTCCCCTTTAAATTAATGAATCAATATTACTCACCATTAGTAACTAAGAATGGGGTAGAATGTGAATGTTGTGTTTGAGGACTCACGCAGCATAGGGTAAAACAAGTTTGAGGTCAGAAACAAAAGAAGGGTTCTTCTGTTTAAGGTTCTTTTCCTTGACTTCTCATGTTAAACATACAGGATGATACTTTTACAGAACAGAGTATAACAACTCAATTGTGTTTCTTTCATAAATCTATTTTATAAATACTAGTATAATCAATGCTCGGGCATCTTTGTGTGGAGTTTGCATGTTCTTGTGTGTACGTGTACGTTTTCTCCGGGTACTCCGGTTTCCTCCCACATTCCAAAAACATGCTAGGTTAATTGGCCACTCCAAATTGTCCATAGGTATGAATGTGAGTGTGAATGGTTGTTTGTCTATATGTGCCCTGTGATTGGCTGGCTACCAGTCCATGGTGTACCCCGCCTCTGGGTTAGAGGCCTACTTTGGACTCTGAAGTTAATTGGCTACTGTCAAGCCAAGCAAAGTTCATCATTCATTTATTGGGTAGCACGACGTGCTAATGTTGCCATCCTAACAAAATTTACGATCAGAAATATTTGGAAAATATGCACAACGCCATTCAACCGACACCTGCCACGACACCTGTGGCTGATTGACAGATAGCTGGCAAAGCTTTATTTTAAGATGTGTAACGAATCCTGGAGGTGGAGTATTTTCATACACATGCATGTTAGGTTCATTTGGCCACTCCAAATTGTCCATAGGTATGAATGTGAGTGTGAATGGTTGTTTGTCTATATGTGCCCTGTGATTGGCTGGCGACCTGTCCAGGGTGTACCCCGCCTCTCGCCCGAAGACAGCTGGGATAGGCTCCAGCACCCCCGCAACCCTTGTGAGAATAAGCTGTATAGAAAATGGATGTACAAAAAGCATAATCAAGCTGTGGTAATAGTTTTGTTTATTTTGTTTAAAAGGAGTAGGAAGAAGCAGACTTTGTTTAATTCAACTCCTTGGTTCAGCAATTACCAATAGTTTATTCACTTCCTGTGTTCGACATGTATCAGTCTACGCTGCCTGGTTCAGCCAGCCCTGTGTTCTGCGTGGGCTCCAACCAGAGTCCAGATTGAGATTTGAAAGCGCTAGCATCAAGGTAAAATCCCCAAGCTGTCAACTCAATATCCAATTTTTCCAACTTTTGTCTTGACTCGATGTTAAAAGCAATTGGAACCAAAGGCATTATTTCCCAGTATGACATTTCCTCCAATGTACTTCATACTTGTGGTAGAGAAGTGAATGAGGTATCAAATGAAAGTCATGTTTTATCAGATACAGTTAATCACAAAACAATAATGTTGTCATTTCTCCAATCTTAATCAGGTTTTTTGGGAGTGGAGGGGGTGTGACGTATGGCAAAGGAAGTAGAAATCTTGTTGCCTGATGTTTACGCTCTGTACATGCCGTACATGCCGTACATGCCGTCAAAGTGCTTTTGCTCTTTGTTCAGGCTGCATTTGTAAATAAGAATTTGTTCTTAAATTGCTTTCCTGGGTAAATAAAGGTATGATAATAATAATAAAAAAAAATAGATGGAAGGATGACGTAGATTAGATTTTAGATTTAGTCTCCATCACTACAAGCTGTCGCTGACTGCACAGCGTGGCGATGTTAATATGCATGCCCGGTCGTCATAATAGCAGGTAGCTAACTTGGTCTGACTTATTTTCCAGCAGCAATTTTGTTGTCCAACTAAACAGGGCATCCCAATTACCCAAGCGCCCGCTTTTTCCTTCTCCTAATTCAATTCGTACACATGCTGTGCAAGTCTTTAGCCAGTATTAATCGGAGCTTTTTCCTCAAACAGATGGTTTGCCGCTTACGCAAGGCGTTTATCCATGTAAGCGTGAAGCGTGTTCAGAAATGCAGCGCACATGTCGGGGCTGAACCCAACATCCTCCCTCTCAAAGGAATCCCACTGATCCTATTTGCGAAGGAGGAGAAGTAAAACTTTTATCAGGTGCGAGCAGCATCGGCCGCTGTCATCACCACGCTGAGCCCCGGGCCATGTTTTTCTATTTTTTGGTGGAAATGTTTTTTGGAGCATTTGGATGAGGTTTGTTTAAAGAGCTAAAGTGAACAAATACGTGACATCAACAGCCTGTCTTCCTGGGAGACACATGACAATGAATAAGAAGAAGGCAAAGCTGCCCATACCAAATGAAGATGGACCAAACTACTGTCTCCAATAGGAAACATTCAAAACACTCCAATGGCAAGGTTAGGGGGTAACAATAGCAATACTACTATGACTACTAATACTACTAATAATAAGCATTGAATAAATACTATGTATATTTATGTCTATTTTAAAAAGGCAGCCATAAAAGTGTCTTGTAGAAGTATAAGCCAATAATAATTATACATGTATTAAAAATAACAAAGCAAAAGTATAAATAATTTCAGGCAGGTTACAATTGTTTATGAATAACATAATATTAATATTAATATTTATATGAATATGAATATGGGTAGTAATTAGTGTTACTATTACTAATAATATTAATAGCAATAATAATAATAATAATAATAATACTAGTAATAATTATATTGCTAACTAAGTACTAAGTAACAATTGTATTAATATTAATAGTAATAATAATTATAATACTTGCATTAAGAGTTGCATTAATAATAGTTGAAAACAATTCTAGTGTCTTGTTATAGTTGAACTAATAGCAATACTACTACTAATAAATGACAAAAATATTGTTTTTTAAAGGTTAAAAATAATGGTGTATAAAATAATAATGCAAATACTATGTACATACAGTAAATAAACAAATAATTTTTTTTTGAATAATAAGAAAATAATAATAATAAGAAAATAATTTTTCAAAATATGAATAAATTTCTGGTGTAAATAAAATTAAATAAAAAAATGTTTTTTCCTATGTTAATGAAATATAATTATTATGTTATTTATACATTACATTTTTCTCATCTAATTTTTTGCCTATTTTTATGCATCTGTTATTTTGCACTCTTGGACTTTTCTATTTATGATTTTTGTCATTCTTGACTTTTGTACAGTATACATTCAGCCTCAGCAACGCTAAAGATCGACCATAGATGTTTTTTCAAGTCGACTGCTATTGATGTGTGTGTGGGTGGGTGGGTGGGTGGGTGATAATTACCTGGCCGCGTCCTTCATCTCCTCCAGGCCTCACCGCCAAATGACCTTTCTGCTTGTGACAGACAGACAGATGAGTCCACTTTGCCCTCAATGTGCAGGTGTCACCGCAGGGATGACAGAACGCATGAAGGAGCAGAATACAGCAGAATGTTGGGGCGGCTGTCAGGAGCTCACTGGATTGGATTGGATGTTTTCATGGCACCTGTAACAATACCAATGAAAATTCTCTGTCAAATGTGCCGAGTAAGAACACCCACAATTTTGCTGAGGTGAATTTATTTTCATTTGGCGCTGCTACAGTACACTTACAGAACTTCTTGTGTTCCCAATGCACCATTCAGTGCATTGAAGTGAACTGATCACTTCAATTGCTAGGAAAAGCGTGCGTGCCTGCCTTCCTTATGTTCAATGTTGCGTTTGAACAAGAGAAGCTACTTTCAGCTGTCCTTGTTTACGGTATACAAAATACATATTGTTTTGTCAGAAAAACAAAGAGGTGATTGGGTATTGAACAAAACAAGTTGCTATTGGCCACAACCACGCCACCAGGAGGATACCAAGGATACCATATATTACCCATCAGCCCTGATCAGTCTCCTACAGACTGCATTTTTCTTTCTAAGCACTACTGGCTCTGGTTTCATAAAAACACTCTATGCAGCTGTTCATACAGATGATTGCAACCTACGGACATCTGACAAATGTCTCTCAAGATTGATTTCTGTTTATTGCTGAGCCATACTCATTTCTGTTGTATAATATTCTACAATTGATTGCCCTTGCTGGTCTGTACATTGTTCAAGTTTTCCGGTTATAGTCCACTTCTTTAATTTTGTGAAGGCAAAGACAAGAACATTTGAAACATATACCTTTCTTTCTGATTGTTTGTTAGTCGGATGGCCAATAATAGTCCTCTATGATGTCAACTTTCTGGAAAACGACAGCATCTTCATTCATTCATTTTCTACTGCTTTTACCTCACGAGGGTCGCAGGGGGTGCTGGAGCCTATCCCAGCTGTCTTCGGGCGAGAGGCGGGGTACACCCTGGACTGGTGGCCAGCCAATCACAGGGCACATATAGACAAACAACCATTCACACTCACATTCATACCTATGGACAATTTGGAGTGGCCAATTAACCTAGCATGTTTTTGGAATGTGGGAGGAAACCGGAGTACCCGGAGAAAACCCACGCATGCACGGCGAGAACATGCAAACTCCACACAGAGATGGCATCAAATCGAACCCTGGTCCTCCTAGTTGTGAGGTCTGCGCGTGAACCACTCGTGGCCGTGCCGCCACGACAGCATCTTGTCACAGTTAAAAGAATAACATTTTATAGTAACTGTGAAAGCCAGCTAGGAGACCAGGGTTTAATTCCACCCTCGGCCATCTCTGTGTGGAGTTTGCATGTTCTCCCCGTGCATGCGTGGGTTTTCTCTGTGTATTCCGGTTTCCTCCCACATTCCAAAAACATGCTAGGTTAATTGGCCACTCCAAATTGTCCATAGGTATGAATGTGAGTGTGAATGGTTTGTCTATATGTGCCCTGTGATTGGCTGGCCACCAGTCCTGGGTGTACCCCACCTCTCGCCCAAAGACAGCTGGGATAGGCTGTGTATATTGTTTATTTTGTACTGTTGAACTGGTTCTGTCCCCTTTTCTGCTGTGTAATGTAAATTTCCCCACTGAGGGACGAATAAAGCTATGTATATCTAATCTAATCTAATCTAAACCTCAACACCACTTCCTCCCCCGGGAAGATCAGATCACGCCCTGGTTCATCTCCAGCCTGTGTACAAACCTCCGGTACACAGGCAGCCAGCTGTGTCCTGCACAGTGAAGAGATGGTCCGACGAAGCTGACGAGGCTCTGAAGGACTGCTTCAACACAACAGTGTGGGAGGAACCCTGCCATCCTCATGGGGACGACATCAACAGTCTCACTGACTGTGTCACGGACTGCATAAACTTCTGTGTGGAAAACACTGTACCCACATTGACTGTACGATGTTTTTCCAACAACAAACCGTGGATTAATCCGGAAATAAAGGCTCTCCTAAAGGAGAAGAAGAGGGTCTTTAAGTCAGGAAATAAAGCCGAGCTGAAGGCTGTGCAGAGGGAGCTGAGGAGGAAAATCAGGGAGGGGAAGGACTGCTACAGGAAGAAGATGGAGGAACAGCTGCAGCAGAACGTCAGCGGAGTCTGGAGAGGCCTGAAAACCATCTCTGGCCACAAGGGGTCGGACTCCCAGGCTGCTGGGGACCAGACGTGGGTGATCTGAACTTATTCTTCAACAGGATCGATCAGACATCTGCCCAGCACCCTTTGTTGCAACCCCCCTCAACGACACCTCGAGTGGACGGCTCCACTCCCACTTCCCCCTCCTGCACACAGCCACCTCCCACTGCTCAGCTAATCAGCCCAACCTCCTCACCAACACCCGCCAGCACCTAGACCCCCAGCTCCAATCTGAACCTCACAACATCCCAGGTGAGAAACCAGCTCCGGAAGACCAAGGCGAGGAAGGCGGCGGGACCAGACGACATCAACTCCAGGCTCCTGAAGTCCTGCGCAGACGAGCTGTGTGGGATTGTCGAGCACATCTTCAACCTGAGCCTGAAGCTGGGGAGGGTGCCACATCTGTGGAAGACATCCTGTGTGGTTTCTGTCCCCAAGACGCCGCACCCTAAGGACCTCAGTAGCTGCAGGCCGGTGGCATTAACATCCCACCTGATGAAGACCCTGGAGCGGCTGGTCCTTGACCATCTCCGCCCCCTGGTAGGTCCTTCGATGGACCCGCTTTCAGTTCGCCTATGAACCTGGCAGTGAGGTGGGGTGGACGACGCCGTCATCCTTCTCCAGCACAGAGCGCTCTCTCACCTGGAGAAACCTGGGAGCACTATGAGAATCATGTTCTTTGATTTCTCCAGTGCGTTCAACAACATCCAGCCAGCACTTCTGAGGGACAAGCTGGAGCACACAGTGGTGGACCTGCACCTCACATCGTGGATACTGGACTACCTCACCAACCGTCAGGAAGAGACCGGATATTATCACATACTACAGCGTTAATTGGCCCTAGACCCAAGAAACCACCCATGAATGATACGGGAAAAGGCCAACCTGATACCGTGTCAAAGCCCAGGGCAGTGATACTGATAAAATATGGAGTTTAACCATGTCCAGTATCAGCCCCCGTAGCTGTCCACTATCATCCCCCCATATCAGGCCCTTGAAACAACCAATCAGAGAACAGCGCACTAGCGTGTACACACAGTTTGTTTTGCTGCCGTCTGTGCTCTGTCAACGTGTCAGCGGTTGACACTCCGGCAAAAAACAAATTGGGAAAATAGCAAACAGAATATTAGAAATGGAACGTTTTATCATCATTAATGAGGAGGACACTCTTGAAATGATGGAAAAAACTAAAAATGCTAATACAAGTTGGAAAACCAAGGATGACCTAAAGCTCTTTTCTGAATGGCTCATCAGCTTCAAGAACGAACAAAGACTGGTAGAAAGTATTCCCCCACCTGAGTTAGACAAATACGTGTTTATGTTCATCTTATCTATCAGAAAAGAAAATGGGGGTGAACATTCCTAATGCTTCTCCAGTAGCCAAAAAACAAAACTTGATTAATAGAACTTTCATTGTAATACATATTGATAAGATAAGACTGTTGAAATGATTGTGTTTACACTGTTTACATATACATGTAATACATGTAATAAACTGAAAATTGATTAAATTGTATGTGATAATAAGATCATCACATGGTTTGTCTGTTATCAGGCCCAGTATCATGCCCCCAAGTGCCAGTATCAGCCCGAGACCGAAGGACCTATAAAGATCATCAAGAAGTCTGGCTATGCCCTGGGTTGCCCCCCTGACCCAGTGGAGGTGGTGGGAGAGAGGAGGATGATGGCTAAACTGTCATCCATGTTGGAGAACGGCCCCCACCCCCTCCAGGACACTTTGACAGCACTGGAGAGCCCCTTCAGCGATAGACTGCTTCACCCCAAGTGTGTGACGGAGCGATATCGCAGGTCTTTCCTTCCTACAGCTGTCAGACGGTACAAGCAGTACTCCTCCCAATAGACTACACTGCTATGTACCTCTGTGCAATACTTCTTATTATTCAGTATACTTATTCCAGACTCCATTCACTATGCAATATCTGATCAAGTTCCAAGTGCAATATCAAGCTCTTTGTGCAATATATTAAGTTCTAAGTGCAATATTCTTAATGCCTCATATTCAATTCACCAGCAAGATCTCATAGTGTATATACTGGTCATATATTTCATTTCATATTTCATATTATCTTGCAAACTGTATTTGTATATAATCCTGGGTGAAATTGTTCATTTGTGAATCATTTTTAAGTTGTTTATATTTTTATGTTTTTTATTTTGTACTGTCGAGTGGTTAGCGTGCAGACCTCACAGTGTGGAGGCCATCTCTGTGTGGAGTTTGCATGTTCTCCCCGTGCATGCGTGGGTTTTCTCCCACATTCCAAAAACATGCTAGGTTAATTGGCCACTCCAAATTGTCCATAGGTATGAATGTGAGTGTGAATGGTTGTTTGTCTATATGTGCCCTGTGATTGGCTGGCGACCAGTCCAGGGTGTACCCCACCTCTTGCCCAAAGCTGGGATAGGCTCCAGCACTCCCGCGACCCTCGTAAGGAAAAGCGGTAGAAAATGAATGAATGAATGGATGAATAACCGGTTCTGTCCTCTTTGCTGCTGTGCAATGCAAATTCCCCCACTGGGGGACGAATAAAGGCACATCTTATCTTATCTTGTAACAGTTTCAATTTCATTACAACCCTTTCTCTGAGAAACTGCTATCTTTCAGTATGACGCTCCTAACATAGCTTTCCATCCATTCATACATCAATTTTTCTCCGGTAATGCAGTGCAGCAGTATGAGTTAGGAAGTCAAGAATTCCCATGGCCCCCTGTTCCAGTTTCACCAGGAGGATACCAAGGCATATATTATTTGTACCCATCACCCCTGATCAGTCTCCTACAGACTACATTATTTGCGTGTGATGGGCGTGTCAGGAGTCTGGATGGGTGAATACGAATAAGTGTTTATAATGTAGTACCTTAAACAACCTTAAAACCTGTAATAATCCCCATTTGGAATTTTGCTTGTTCTGCCTTGGTGGAGGCTTGCCTTTGACACAGAACCCAGAAAATCAGGATACGTAGTTCCTTAACTATGTGTTCTGCAATGAGAAAAGTTGATGCGTTGCAATGGACGGTGTAATGTATAATAATGCATAGATAAATACAATTATCTCTGGTTTATTGTGGTTCATTGCTTCCACTGTGATAAGGGAATTTCTGCAAAGTATGATTTATTCTGTATAAATGGAATGGAATATTTTTTGTACTACGCTTTTTAAATATTATTAGAGCCCTCTAGACATTAAATAACACCCCTATAGTCACCTTTACACTCCTATTACCCAATAGAGTAAACATAAAAGTATATAAGTCATTAAGATACAGTGAAGAAAATAAGTATTTGAACACCCTGCTATTTTGCTATTTCTCCCACTTAGAAATCATGGAGGGGTCTGAAATTTTCATCGTAGGTGCATGTCCACTGTGAGAGAGATAAACTAAAAAGAAAAATCCAGAAATCACAATGCATGATTTTTTAACAATTTATTTGTGTGATACAGCTGCAAATAAGTATTTGAACACCTGAGAAAATGAATGTTAATATTTGGTACAGTAGCCTTTGTTTGCTATTACAGAGGTCAAACGTTTCCTGTAGTTTTTCACCAGGTTTGCACACACTGCAGGAGGGATCTTGGCCCACTCCTCCACACAGATCTTCTCTAGATCAGTCAGGTTTCTGGGCTGTCGCTGAGAAACACGGAGTTTGAGCTCCCTCCAAAGATTTTCGATTGGGTTCAGGTCTGGAGACTGGCTGGGCCATGCTAGAACCTTGATATGCTTCTTACGGAGCCACTCCTTGGTTTTCCTGGCTGTGTGCTTCGGGTCGTTGTCGTGTTGGAAGACCCAGCCACGACCCATCTTCAATGCTCTGACAGAGGGAAGGAGGTTGTTCCCCAAAATCTCACAATACACGGCCCCAGTCATCCTCTCTTTAATGCAGTGCACTCGTCCTGTCCCATGTGCAGAAAAACACCCCCAAAGCATGATGCTACCACCCCCATGCTTCACAGTAGGGATGGTGTTCTTCGGATTGTACTCTTCATTCTTCTTCCGCCAAACACGCTTATTGGAATCATGACCAAAAAGTTCTATTTTGGTCTCATCTGACCATAAAACTTTCTCCCATGACTCCTCTGTGTCATCCAAATGGTCATATGCAAACTTAAGACGGGCCTTGACATGTGCTGGTTTAAGCAGGGGAACCTTTCGTGCCATGCATGATTTCACATCATGACGTCTTAGTGTATTACCTACAGTAACCTTGGAAACGGTGGTCCCAGCTCTTTTCAGGTCATTGACCAAGTCCTGTCGTGTAGTTCTGGGCTGATTCCTCACCTTTCTTAGAATCATTGAGACCCCACGAGGTGATATCTTGCATGGGGCTCCACTCCGATTGAGATTGACCGTCATGTTTAGCTTCTTCCATTTTCTAATGATAGCTCCAACAGTGGACCTTTTTTCACCAAGCTGCTTGGTAATTGCTCCGTAGCCCTTTCCAGCCTTGTGGAGGTGTACAATTTTGTCTCTGGTGTCTTTGGACAGCTCTTTGGTCTTCGCCATGTTACAAGTTAAAGTCTTACTGATTGTATGGGGTGGACAGGTGTCTTTATGCAGCTAACGACCTCAAACAGGTGCATCTGATTCAGGATGATACATGGAGTGCAGGTGGACTTCTAATGGGCAGACTAACAGGTCTTTCAGGGTCAGAATTCTAGATGATACACAGGTGTTCAAATACTTATTAGCAGCTGTATCACACAAATAAATTGTTAAAAAATCATGCATTGTGATTTCTGGATTTTTCTTTTTAGTTTATCTCTCTCACAGTGGACATGCACCTACGATGAAAATTTCAGACCCCTCCATGATTTCTAAGTGGGAGAAATAGCAAAATAGCAGGGTGTTCAAATACTTATTTTCTTCACTGTAAATA
Organism: Doryrhamphus excisus; assembly: GCF_037039965.1. NCBI lineage: Eukaryota > Metazoa > Chordata > Actinopteri > Syngnathiformes > Syngnathidae > Doryrhamphus > Doryrhamphus excisus. Next base: position 4,852,764 of record NC_136370.1, read on the forward strand.
AATTAGACTCGTGCTTGTGTGTTATTATAAATGTGTTCTGTATGGCCGAAACAGTAGCCATGCTTTTTTTAGGATTCTATTCTATTGTTATTGTGCCTGATCATTTAAACATGCAATAAAAGCGTTCTCTCATTCTTGATTTAATCTTACAAAAAACATTGACCTCATCACACAGTAACTTAACACTCAAATACGTACGTAAGCAATACGTACAGCTAGGAGAATACACATCTGCAAGTTCATATATTACGTGCGGAGTTCCCCAGAGGTCAGGGGTCAACCAAAACTGTTCAACTTGTACATCAATGATATCTCCAAAGTTACGAAAGACTTAAAGCTGGTATTATTTGCGGATGATATCACTGCTTTTTGTTCTGGAGGGAGTACAGACGAAATCATTAGAAAGGTCAGAGAAGAAATGGTCCCACTAAAAAGATGGTTTGATGATAATAGATTGTCCTTGAACCTAAGTAAAACTAAAATCATGCTGTTTGGTAACAGCAGAAAGGACACGCACCAGCAAATACAAATAGACGGTGTAGACGTTGAAAGGGTGAAGGAAAATACATTTCTGGGGATCACAATAGATGAAAATATGAGCTGGAAACCTCATATTACAAATATACAACATAAGGTGGCCAGAAATATTTCAATATTGAACAAAGCAAAATTTGTTCTCAATCAGAAATCACTCCACATTATTTATTGCTCTCTGGTTCTACCATATCTTACTTATTGTGTGGAAATATGGGCTAATAACTATAAAAGCAATCTTCACTCGCTAAATGTACTGCAAAAAAGGTCAGTAAGGATAATTCATAATGCCGCCTACAGAGAACATACTAACTCCTTATTTCTAAAATCACAAATACTTCAACTTGCTGATATAGTTCATCTTCAAACAGCTAAAATAATGCATAAGGCTAAAAATAACCAATTAGCTAAAAATGTCATCCAATACTTCTCTACAAGAGAGGAGAAATATGATCTCAGGGAAGAAGTACATTTGAAACACTTCTATGCTAGGACTACGTTATGCTAGCCATAGCATTTCAGTATGTGGAATCAAACTATGGAATGGATTGAGTAAGGACCTCAAACAATGCACAACGATGAGCCAATTCAAGAAACAATACAAGCAGTTGATGTTTGCTAAATACAAGGATGAAGAGTCTTGAACCAGTCATGATGTGCTATATATATCACTATATTGACACTTACTATGGTACCCATTATGGCATTGGATGCTCATATCACCTCCTACTTCGGTACGAGGTACATTATTAAAAAAAACAACAACCTTAAACTGTATTATGGAAAGCAGGAAGTGAACAAATGTAACAGTTACTGATTGTAAAAGTACCAGATGGAGGGGTAGGATTTAATAAGCTTTGCTTCTTCCTACTCCTTTTGGACATGTGGAACTGGGAACTGATTATGTGATGCATTCAATTGTAATCTGATGCATGTTCAAATGAAATCAAACCATTACCATTACCAAATGACATAGCTCAGAAATATAGCAACATGTACCAATATGAGTTTAAAAGAAAAAAAAACAACATTTGAAAACTTTGCATTTCCTCTGAGAACCCATTTCATTCGAGGAGCATAAAACGCAGAGACAATGCTGCATCTGTCCACCAGAGGTAGCAAGAAGACCCAAAGCCCGGCGGGACGCTGACACCAATGCTGCACCGCAATTAATGTGTTGCTCAGCCACAATGCCTTATGGGAAAACACAAAAATGTTGGGTTATGGCATATTGGGACATGTTTGTATATTTGTCCGATATATTTATTGAGTGCTACGATGCTGTAGGATTAGTTTAGTGTCATTAGTAAAGTGTGTCAGGCTGTTTTTTGTTATATAGTGATATATAACCACCCCCTGCGATTTCAAAGGGTTGGCAAGCTTGTTGTGAGTGCACTTGTAGCTTGGGTGGATGGATGCTGCCAAAAAAGAGCGACTGTTTCCACACTGACTTGTGAGCAGTACAGTATTGAAACAGTCAGTAGTCGTTCTGCAGTAAGGAAGATGTCGTGAGATTAGAGTTTAGCCATGAATTAGGCGCACCGCTGTGTAGGAAAACAAGTAGCGGCTTATACAGCGGAATTTACGGTACATGCAGTTCTGAAAACACAAATAATAATCCCTCAGTCATGGTTACAGGGCAAAAACACTGACCACGAAGACTAAAATGTTCTAAAAGGTGAGCTATTGTCACTTATCAGCAACACAAAGGTGCCCTCTGTTTATTTACATCATCCAATCAATATAACATCTCATTTTCTGCTTCTCCCTTTTTCCCAGGGTGCCTTGCTGCAGCTGCCTGATGGAGCGACTTCATCAGCACTTTAAGAAAAACACACTCCTGACTCCTCAGACTGACAACGAAGGATGGCAGAGACAGCCGCCGTTGGTCCGTCAGGCCGCAGGCAGCGGCGTTATTTACATTTCAGTCAATAGACTATTCACTCATGTGTTTGAATGACCTTGTAAAGTCGGTAATCCCCCGCTTCACAATGAATAAATACATAAACAATGACGCAGTGTGCCAGAGCAGAGAGCACAGAACGCTAAAGAAAGACGAGGAGGGGCGGGCTGTAGGGGTGGGCGAATCAGATTTTGTGGTGATTTGCTGATAAGTAATTGCAATTTTGTGTGGTGGCTGTTGTGTAGTGACTGCGGGTAATGGCAAGATCCATACTGCACTTGTACGATCAATGTTTCTGACCTGTTTAGCTCAGTCACTCCATTGTCACCCCGCGTTACCATGGAGGCCCAACAGATGATGTTTTATTCAGAGATCAGCCTCAAATCTTTGCTGATTTATATCTAGGCGCCTCTGACAAACAACCCTGCAAAGACAATGGCGGCGGGATCGAGGAAGCTATTTTGCAATTTGGACCGTCAATAAAAATGCAAATAGTGGGGAAAAAGCGTTTATCTTGTGACAATGCAGGTGTCATGGCGAGGAAGTAGAGACAGATGCACCCGGAGGAGAAAGTTTTTTTTTTTCTCCCAACAGTGGAAATGACTTGGGATTTTTATTTTATGTGAAAGAGGATATTAGACATTTTTCACCATCAACGCCATAAGTGCAATAAAAGGCCGCAAAAGTCACCTTTCCAGTTCGTGATACATTTAAGTTGACGTTTTGGAATGCTAACTTGATTAAATACTCCTGTTATATAGTCTCATTATTCTACTTTTTACTGCATTGGTAAATCTGATAGCGTCCCATATATCCGTCATAGTACACACACTCACGATCCATGACACACCAGAGTTCACAAGTCTTTTTTGCAAGTCCAAGTCAGATCTCAAGTCTTTAGCAATGAGTCCAAGTCAAGTCACAAGGCTCTAAAAAATAAATCTCTTAGGTCTCTGGTTTTAATGAGCCTTTTATGCTATTCGTTCTATGTATTAAGTATACTGAACAGCTATATAAGAAATACAAAAGAAATTACATAAGAAATTCAAAGCATCGACTGTATTATTAATCCTCCTTTATTAAGTATCTGGTACTAATATGATCAATTTTAACAGGGCACTGTAATGCAATATACTCCATATAGGTATGAATGTGAGTGTGAATGGTTGTTTGTCTATATGTGCCCTGTGATTGGCTGGCGACCAGTCCAGGGTGTAACCCGCCTCTCGTCTGAAGACAGCTGGGATAGGCTTCAGCATCCCTGTGACCCTCATGAGGAAAAGCGGTAGAAAATGAATGAATGAATGAATGAATGTAATGCAATATGAAGAAAACACACAATGAATGATTTCCTTTAAAGGGGACCTATTATGCTTTTCCATTATTCTGACCTATAAATGTATTTAGAATGTTATATTCTCGTGTTAAACCATGCCAAAGTTTCACAAAATGAGGTTTGCGCATTTGGAAGTGAGCCCTGAAAGAAATTTGGGATGGCTCAAAATACTCGGTTTCAAAAGGCCTGGTAAAACCGCACCTTTGTGATGTCACATAGGGGTGGATTTCCTTATATGGTTCATAGTTAGGAAGCACTATGCGTGTGACCAATCACAGCAGCGTGGGCATGCCCGAAGGCGGGCAGGAAGCACAAATCAAAGGCAATACAGCTGGAATAGGTAAAGATTCTGCAAAATCTAAAAAGTTTTCTTGTGCGGGTTATTGTGTGTAGCTGCTCTATAGCAGACCACGACTCAATACATAAGGTTGAAAAATGAGTATAATAGGTCCCCTTTAAAGGAAACTGTATTCTTTCATAATGAAAATATAGTTACAATGTCTACAATGTCCCGTATTGTGCAGGCTCAGTCAGAACATAATAAGAAGGAAAATGTCAAAAAGCATTGTCTGTGAATTACCATGTCAAAAGGGAGGAAATGACATTTAGCTCCTCAGATGTTAGACTTACCTCAATGTTAAAACGCAAAATATAAAGAAAAGAAAGGAAAAAGGAAAACATAATGATTGTTCATGAGTGCTAAAACACTAGTCTGAGTCGAGTTTGAAGTCTTTTGAGCATGAGACCAAGTTAAGTCTAAAGTCTGTCTGTGCGTTGAGTCGCAACCTTAAGTCCCCATCTCTGTGACACACATAGCACAATCAGATTTGCACAACATGTACATATGACCGGTGGAAAAATATTGGGAGAGTCAGCCACAAAATAGTTGTATTGCTTTCACTCTCACAAGCTTAACTTTCACTTTGACACAACCTTTCATTTTCCAAAGGGTCCCTGTTAGACACGCAGTGGATGCATTGTTCTCACTCTCACAGACTTAACTTTCACTTCTACACAAACGTTCATTTTCCAAAGGGTGCACCCTGTTAGACACACAGTGGATGCATTGTTCTCACTCTTAGAGGTTTAACTTTCACTTCTACACAAACTTTCATTTTCCAAAGGGTGCACCCTGTTAGACACCCAGTATATGCATTGTTCTCACTCTCACAAGCTTAACTTTCACTTCTACACAAACTTTCATTTTCCAAAGGGTGCACCCTGTTAGACACACAGTATATGCATTGTTCTCACTCTCACAGGCTTAACTTTCACTTCTACACAAACTTTTATTTTCCAAAGGGTGCACCCTGTTAGACACACAGTGGATGCATTGTTCTCACTCTCACAGGCTTAACTTTCACTTCTACACAAACTTTCATTTTCCAAAGGGTGCACCCTGTTGGACACACAGTAGATGCATTGTTCTCACTCTCACAGGCTTAACTTTCACTTCTACACAAACTTTCATTTTCCAAAGGGTGCACCCTGTTGGACACACAGTGGATGCATTGTTCTCACTCTCACAGGCTTAACGATCACTTCTACACAAACTTTCATTTTCCAAAGGGTGCACCCTGTTAGACACACAGTGGATGCATTGTTCTCACTCTCACAGGCTTAACGATCACTTCTACACAAACTTAACTTTCACTTTCTCGAGCGGCACAAATACACCTAATATTGTGTTTTACTACTTGGTATACAGTATACCAAAACAAAGGTTAGACTCTCATCTTTCATCAGAAAAAAAAGTTACAGTCGAACATTAGTAAGTTTCAGCAAAGTATCAGTTCTCAAACAAAAACAATTTCCACATTTGGAACTGAACTGTGTGTGCACGTGTTTATGCAAGCGTTCAATTTCCCTTCCATGTGTAATCTGTTGAACGCTACAAGAGTCTGTGCCTTTTCACTCCCTGGTTGCTGTTCAGTGTGTGGTACTATGGGAAAGTTGCAGGCAGTCTTCTTACAAAAGGTACTTCTGCCGACTTGTGGCTGTTTTTCTGGCTTAAAACTGCATCAAACGCACTCTTGTTCACTGTAGAGTTGCGTCACCTCCTGTTGCATCTCTCGACAAAACAAAAGTAAAAAACATATAAATACGTCTTTGTCAGCAAATAAGTTAATATGTGTAAAAAAAATTAAAATTTTGTGTGGGAGTCCCACACAATATGCACTTTGTGAGTCTTGTCCACTGTCCTGTTTATTTACAACAACCAGTGTTATAACATTTTTGTCTGTTTTGGGGGAATTTGGCAAATCTGATCTTTTGGATGGTCTATCAGGAGCAATAAATGGCTGAGCAGTGTGCCAAGGACATGTTTACAATGCAGTGTGTATTCTGCTCACCATCATGGCCGCCAAATCATGGCTGCTGACTTTACATTCCTATTAATTTATGGTGTCCTTGCTTCCATTTGAGGGTAGGAGATCATCAATTAAATTACCTGCAGGAGAGAAAAGCCGTGTATTATTAACACGTGTATTATATCAACACAATGGTGCCCAGAAGTCACATTGTAGGTATCTCCACCTACTGGCCTGGCATGCATACTACAGCACAGTTACTATGCCCTGAATGCTATCTACTCCTGCATATGTTGCTAATCCAATCCCACTTCGCTCCACAGTGGCTGCATCAGCTTGCGGTGTTGCAAAGAAACCATCTGGGTGGGCACAGCAGGATGCTGAGGAAGATACATTAGCAAGCATGCAGCGCGAGCGAGCGAGCGAGAGGCACTTTTTCTTTTCCCTGACTTGGTGTTTCCACGCTCGCTGACTCTGCCTGCCAGCGGAGTAAGTGCACAGGTAAGCTTCCGTCTTATTGGTGCAGACGGTGATGGAGGACGCTCTCCATCGACTGCGACATGCCGCTCATTGATTTGCTTTTTGCTGCCTGGAGCTCGCAGGTAAACTCCATCACTGACGGGGAGTTTTGCAAAAGTTCCACTGGTTGTTTTGTAACTTTGAAATCACTTGGGAATACAGTGGAATTTGCTTATCTCTGCCCCCCTCGGACTGCAGACCCATTTCAACATCAGCTGTTAGCGCTTATGAGCAGTGGAAAGAGAAAAACTACTGTCATCGAGGGCCACGGCTGTGGTCAAGAGACCTTCTTCACACAGAGGCATTCAAAATATGAGCACTGTATGCCACTTCCTGTTTACTTACAACATAAGAGTGTCAGAAAAATTATGAGCAGACGTTTTAGGTCACTGTGCACTTTATTTTTAGTGAGAGGCAAATTGTTCTCACTCTCACAGGCTTAACTTTCACTTCTACACAAACTTTCATTTTACAAAGGGTGCACCCTGTTAGACACAGAGTGGATGCATGGTTCTCACTCTCACAGGCTTAACTTTCACTCCTACACAAACTTTCACGGCTTTTCAACTAAACAGGATTGAATATTACTCTTAATGTTAATGTTACTATGGTACACATAATGTCATTTTATGGTCATATCACCTTGTACTTCGGTACGAGGTACATTATAAAAAAATACAAAATAAAAATAAATTAAAAAAAACCTGAAACTGTATTATGGAAAGCAGGAAGTGAACAAATGTAACAGTTACTGATTGTAAAAGTACCAGATGGAGGGGTAGGATTTAATAAGCTTTGCTTCTTCCTACTCCTTTTGGACATGTGGAACTGTGAACTGATTATGGGATGCACTCAATTGTAATCTGATGCATGTTCAAATGAAATAAAACCATTACCATTACCATTACCATTACCATTACCAATATTATTAATAATACGAGACGAGACTGGATGAAAATGTTAGTGGGTGGTCTACCAGATGTTTAAAATGCATGACATTTATGCCTGTTGTGCATATAATATAATCTTTCAGTTTTCAATATTGTGCATGTGTATGGTTCTGGAGTTTTAATTCAAGGGTTGGACTACAGGGGGCACTAGTGTTTGCCTGCTAGTTATCCAATAATGCTGCAATGATGTCAGCCTCCCTCTGGGCTCGTTTGACTCCCTCTTATGGACAGAAGCAACATTACAGCAATAACCAGTGAAAACCTTTGCTGGCATGAAATGCTAAAATAGCTGTTTTTTTAATTTTATTTTAAGCGTGTATTGGTACTTGCCTTGGATATTTCTTACCCAGCTTTTGAGTGTTAAGTTTCCGTGTGATGATTTCAGCATTCTTTGTAAGATGACACTGTGAGTCAGACTGCTTTGTTGAGTAATGACCTCCTGCAATTTCAAATGCAAGCTCATCTTGAGCTCATCATAGCTCATGACTGACTGGTCGTCATGGAGTCATTTGCGCCTCAATATGCCATTTTGCCGGTGCATCTTTTATATGTACAAATATATGTTTATTTCTCAAAATGTTGTGGGTGCGGCTAAAATACCGGTGTGTCTAATACACCAGAAATGACAGTAAATAAACAAATGGGTGTACAAGCAGTGGACCGTATAAGTTGACTTAAGCAGGCACTTTTTCCATAGAGTTATTTGACATAAACGAGTTAGTGACATAAGCTGGTCCCCCTGCAGATTATCAGACGACAAAGCAACGATTCACCTTTAAAATGCCACAACATTCCAAATCCAGACTGCAACACTCTTGACCCCCCTGCCTTGAAGACTTTGAAGGATTAAACCATAATCTCTTCTCATTTCCAAAAACATCCTGTCTGACTCCCAAGTATATTTCTTGTCATTTCCTTCTTACCATCTGCATGAGAATTGCTTTATTTTTTCACGTGTGCAAAAATTGTGAACACACAAACACACGAAGAGATGCATGGGTCAGGTTTTTGTTTTGCTCTTTAAACAAAGCATACAATGGAAACGTCTTTACTGTCACTGCTCAGTGTATAACAAAGCTGCAGAGACGTGACATAATGTGACGTGACCTCCAGTGGCTTTTTTAAAGCAGTCTGTTATACAATCTGACAAGACGTGCGTAATGACTGCACAAACGGAAAGCAGCTACAAAGAAGTGATTGATGTAATTGCTTTGCTCATGTCGCGATTGAGTTGGTGTTATTAGAATCATAATCATATATGAGAAAAAGCTCTCAGTATGATACTGTGCACGTCTACAACCACAATAATAAACAGTGAAAACCAATAAAAAATGTATGGAAAATGAATGAGTCACACTATCACCATAATAACTGTAGGGGAAATGTTTTAGTAACCCTTTAAGCTGTAAAAATAAGATAATTGGTTAAAATGTGAAACCGGTACACCAAAGTTGGGCATGGATAGCACCGGTGTTAGCTGCCTCGTTAGCACTGAACGGCACCCAGCATGGCTGCGGTGTTGTCACCATTCGACAAATGACTTACGTGGAGGGTCACCAAATGCGGAGATGTGATTCAGAGTGAGACAGGAGTGGAGGAAAAGTGTTCTAAACCGTTTACTCTACACCGAACAACAAGTAACAATCACTTAACAATGTCTCAGTTAAAAAACAATCAATCGCCTATACATTGATCACATTTATTATTTTTTATTTTTATTTTTATTTATGGTGTTATTGTGACATGAGTTGCAGAATTAGCCACAGTAGGCTGCATTTTATGTATTTATTTCGAATGAATTCAGGCGTTTTTTTGTTATTTATTTTATATACATAGGTTCCACTTTGCCACCCAGGCTGCATGGTGGTCAAATGGTTAGCGCGCAGGCCTCACAGCTAGGTGACCAGAGTTCGATTCCACCCTCGGCCATGTCTGTGTGGAGTTAGCATGTTCTCCCCGTGCATGCGTGGATTTTCTCCGGGTACTCCGGTTTCCTACCACATTCCAAACATGCTAGGTTAATTGGCCACTCCAATTGACAAACGTGTGTGGGAATGGTTGTTTGTCCATATGCGCCCTGTGATGCTGGCGACCAATGCAGGGTGTACCCCAACCTATCTGATAAATCAATAGTTGATGAATTCCTTTGATCACCCGTGGCTTGTACTATTGCAGCCTGGGGCGATCCTTTTGTGGAGTATAGTGTCCCTAACTAAAGTCTTGGGTAGCATCTTCAACCCACTTTCCTTCACACCGCGCCTATAGTTTCTAATGCTGATTAATCATGATTAAATAATAAAAAACTAAAATAAAAAAAGATTAAATTGATAACAATTCGTAAACATTTCACAGCTCTTGGGCTCTAATTTTGTGGCACATGCAAAATGCCGCAGGGTGTGCACTGATGTGCAGTCCAATGGGCCCTGTACATTTAAAGGCAATGAGAAGCGTTCCTTTGATTGGTTAAGATTACACTCGGCTGTGTGAAACCCTCTCATGCCTTCTCGCCTTCTCGTGTGGGTGCGGCAGACTGGCTACACCCCTTTGGGTCAGGTTCACAGGTCAGCTTTATTGAATACATTTTCCCCATAATAAATATTGTAACTTCACATTTCAGGTTCGAGTCGGACTGTCTGGAACGGGCTGACGCTAACCAAGATTCCAATGTATATGGAAAATTGATGAGTATTTTTTAAGAAAACCTTATACAGGTGTTTGTTATATACAGAAAAAAATGGCATTTTTTTGTGGGGATCACAAAATGAAAAATGAAGCAGTAAACACAAAATTTAAGCCTTGACTGTACATGTTTAGGTCTATGGAGTGCCTGCCCAACTGTCAAGTATGAAATGACACCAGCAATTCATTCATTCATTTTCTACCGCTTTTTCCTCACGAGGGTCGCAGATGGTGCTGGAGCCTATCCCAGCTGTCTTCGGGCGACAGGCGGGTGATTGGCTGGTCACCAGCCAATCACAAGGCACATATAGACAAACAACCATTCACACTCACATTCATACCTATGGACAATTTGGAGTCGCTAATTAACCTAGCATGTTTTTGGAATGTGGGAGGAAACCGGAGTACCCGGAGAAAACCCACCTTGCATGCACGGGGAGAACATGTAAACTCCACATGGAGATGGCCGAGGGTGGAATTGAACCATGGTCTCCTAGCTGTGAGGTCTGCACGCTAACCACTCGACCACCGTGCCGACCACAAGCAATTCATCTTTATGATAAATGCGCCATTTTTTTTTGGTGATTACTACAATGAACTGGAATAAAACCAGAAAACAGCAAGGCATTGTCTTTATGGATTTAATCTTGCGCGTGAGGAGAAAGAAGCGCTGCAGTCAAGCATACATGCAAGTTCCAAGGCTTCTCTTTTCGCTGACATTTACTGACATTTCTACATGGGCCCAGTCTCTCATATCGCACAAACTGATTACTGTCCCAGAACATGACAGGCTCCAAAGTTTACATATGACTAAAACACATTAATCGGAAGTGTTGTAGACACAATGGCACTTATATTCACGATTATTTCATGTCTAGAGGGCTCTAATGATATTAAAGGGGCCCTATTATGCTTTTTCCACTTTTCTGACCTATAAATGTAGTTAGAATGTTCTAGAATATTCTCGTGTTTGATGCCAAAGTTTCAAATAATGAGATTTGGCCATTTGGAAGTGAGCCCTGAAAGAAGTTTGGGATGGCTCAAAACACTGGGTTTCTAAAGATGTGGTGAAACTGCCTCTTTGTGATGTCACAGAGGGGCGGGCTTCCTTATTCCAGAAACTCTCTGCCCTCCCCCAAGCTCTGCTTCCCCTGCCTTCCACCAAGTTTACTTGCTAGCAGTGTCTTGTCAGGGAAAGCCACATTTGTTTACAATTCCTAAAGACACCACCATCAGGCACAAGTGGTTGGAGTTCCCGATTCCCTACGAGCCAAATAATAGCCTTTCCCACCACAATTAGTGGCTCTATCTGAGTTTTGCGGTAGTCCCACAAATCACATGGGAGCGAGTGGCAAAATGATAAAGCTACTTAACATTACCGACATTTAAAAAAGACAAATCGCCGTTTATCAACTCCTATAACGTTAGCGGCACAAACCGGAACTCTTTCTATGCACTGGCAGTGTGACCAACCACAGTGTAGTGGCCGTTTTCGCGGGAACCACAAAATCCAAAGACATACAGAACACTTTCTGTGCTGGTTAGTGTGTGTAGCTGCTCTATAGGAGTTCACCACTGAATACAAAGGGACGAAAAATGAGTATAATAGGTCCCCTTTAAAAAACATATTTACAACATCATAAAGAGGTTTTTTTTATGCCTAACTACGAAAATGAAAACTACTTTGCGCAAATTCACTTATCATGGTAAGGCCAATTAATCGTGATAAATGAGGGATTACAGTAAATATTGACATGTTCTTCCAGTTTGCAGCATATGTATTGTACATAAAGACTGAAATGCTAATTTGTGTTGCCTTTTGTTAATGTGTTTCTAGAAATGCGTATTTGTTTTGCCTTTGGTTAATTTGTTATTGTTTGCTAAACTTACTAAACTTCCTAACACCGACAAAATGGAATGTACCAAATCCTTGTACCTGATTGGTTCACTTTCTGTAAAGCCGGGATTTGGTACATTCTCTTTCCGGTTTGGGGAATCGCAATTTGTTTTGTTGTTTGTGAAAGTGTTCTTCTTCTCAGGGGATCTTCGGCAAAAGTGGCTCCACAAACCCAGGCTTTGTGCTCAAGATGCAACTCAACAAAACTTAACATGCGCAATCAGACTTAACTTTTACTTAATAATGTAAACCAAAAAGTTAAATAAGTATCGTTTATTGTGTTGAGAAATGTCTAAGCACCAGATGCAGCCATATCTGGCTCCCAAAAAGTTAAAGCTGTGAGTATAAAAGAGACTGCAATGACAAACACACAGAAGAGTATGGCTGCGGGTCAGATGGGACCTATGTTCCAATCTTGTGTACAAATTTGCGATGAGCACTGTGTATTTTTGCAACGATCCTGTGGGAACTGGCACAGATAATTAATTTGGTTTCATAAACGTCTGCTGCCACATACTCGACAACAGGGAGTTCCCGCTAAACAAATAATGAAATCACTGCAGGTAAGCCGCATGGGAAAATCAGCGTTATGTGCGCATCCCAGCATGTGTGTAATAAATATGTTTGTATGTGTAATATACTAATATACACTGTGTACAGATGGGGTGTCTTCCAGCTGCTGCCAGGTTTCCTGGGAAATCAGAGCACACAAAAGGAGGCCTTGAAGGAGATGGGAGGGGGGGGCAACAAATAACTACATTTGCTGGGAAAGCAAGAGCAACATTGGAAATTATTTTAAAAAAGACTGAGAATGTGGCCTGGTTTCGAAGCAGCAATCAAATCCTCACGAAGGGAATCATCATTCACTCTCACTTCTGCTGCATCACCCATACAGAGGGGGAGGGAGAGGGAGAAAGGACCCTACATTAAGCACACCTGCACAATGTAAAAAGATCCTGGATGGTAAAAATTCCGTGGGCAGCCTATGGCAAATATTGTCCAACATTGAGCCTTATTGTCCCTTTAGGGCCACTGTACTCTCAATCTCACTTGTGTTGGTGACCCAAACAAGTCTGAGTGGATGAATTCAACAAGCTACACAATCTCACACTACAGGGGTGACTACACCCTTCACATTTCAGCACTTTGGTATGTCTTCTCAGGGGAGAATACTTCCTTATACTTTAGAGTTGTCAGTGTGCAGCTTGTATCGTCGTGTAGATTTACAATCCACTGAAAATGACTTGACTAGCATGGTCATTGTGGTGCTAGTGTCACGGTTCGGCATGTCTGTGTTGCGATGCGACCCCAGGATGCAGACAGCAAGACCGAATGCAGGTAAAAATATTTATTTTAGCTATAATTGCAGCAGCAGGAAAAAGGCAACTCAGGTAGCAGAAGGACAAACTATAATGATCGCACACAGGGAGAAGCACACACCTGAACTAAATACCCACAGAAATTAGGGACAGGTGTGGGTGACTATGGCAACGAAGGAAGACAGGGCAAAACAGGAAGTTAAATACAAAATAAGAGAGTCCAGAACGGAAACCAAAGCCCAAGAAGGTAACACAAACAAACTGTCACATGGGAAACCCCACAGGGCGTGACAGCTAGGGGCTGCATGAGTGCTGCCAGATTTCCAACATGTACTGTACAAACTGGGCAAAATGGCAGTTTCCCAGTCCAAATACACCTACCTTGATGATGAGTGCCTTGCTGAGGAAAGTGAAGGTGATGGAGTAGAGTCGAGTGGCATCCTCTAGGAGGATGGAAGTGATGTCTTCATGAAGAAGTGGAAGTGGATTCCAGTAACATGCATGTTAGGTTAATTGGTGACTCCAAATTGTCCATAGGTATGAATGAGAGTGTGAATGGTTGTTTGTCTATATGTGCCCTGTGATTGGCTGGCCACCAGTCCAGGGTGTACCCCGCCTCTGGCCCAAAGTCAGCTGGGATAGGCTCCAGCATACCCCAGCGACCCTAGTGAGCAGAAGCGACATAGAAAATGGATGGATATTATTATATATAAAAATCAATACATGAGAATCTACCACTTATCACTCATTTTGTAACTCTTTGGGCGAAAGTAAAATTTAAGTAACCTCAGAAATTTCAGAATTCAACTTAAACGACATGGTGTCTTTGAACACAACTCCTCATTGCTTCTAATAGCACAGTTAAAGTCAGATTGATATATTCTGCTATTAAAGGGGACCTATTATGCTTTTCCCCATCCCTGATCTATAAATGTAGTTAGAATTTTGTATTTTTGTATTAAACAATGCCAATGTTTCAGATAATGATTGTGCATTTGGAAGTGAGCCCTAAAAGAAGTTTGAGATGGCTCAAAACGCTTGATTTCAAAAAGCGTGGTAAAAGTGCCCCTTTGTGATGTCACAAAGAGGTGGACTTCCTTATATGGGCGTAGCTGTAAGCCAGATAAGCTCTCTGCCATCCTTCAAGCTCTGCTACTCTGTTTATGAAATAAGCTCAGGCAGAAGTTTGTTACGAGTTCTCGATAGCGGACCACAGAATGCAGATGCAGATGCAGGTTGTAGGAGTAGAAAGTTCTTTAATAACAAAAGAAAAAGGAACAAACTAAGGGCGCTGGTGGAAGAGGCACACCAGGATGAGGAAGCAGGCTAGAGTCCACTGGGAAGGGAGGCAGGGACAGCTGGACAGGAGCGAGAGAGCTGGCAGCAAGGTTGTGACGTGCGAGGACGTCAGGTAAACTCCCAGCGACTCCCAGCTGCCTCCAATCACCCTAAGTAGCGGAGCGGTATGATGGGGAACAGGTGCATCCAGCTGTCCTGGCTCCAGGCGGGTGATAGACTGGGGAGATAGAGGACCAGGAGCTGAGCGGTCTCCAGGGCAGAGGGGAGCTTGGGGAGGGCAATGAAGTGGGCCATTTTAGAAAATCTGTCCACAATGGCGAGGATGGTGGTCTTGCCGCTTGAAGGGGGGAGACCAGTAACAAAATCCACGGCTATGTGGGACCAGGGCTGGGACGAGATGGGCAGGGGGTGGAGGAGTCCAGCGGGGGCCTGGTGGGAGGCCTTGTTCCGGGCGCAGACTGCACAGGCCACAAACCTCTTGGTGTCTGCTCGGAGGGTGGGCCACCAAAAACGTTGGACAAGGAGGAAGATGGTGTGGCTGATACAGGGGTGGCATGCCAGCTTGGAACTGTGGGCCCAGCATAACACGTCGGAGCGGAGTCTGGGAGTGACGAACAGGCGTCGAGGTGGGCAAGCTTTGGGGGGTTGGATCGTCTGGAGGGACTCGATGACCCGCCTCTCAATATTTCACTGGAGACCCCCGATGCAAGAGTTAGGGATGATAGGTTCCGGGATGGTCTGTTCGGTGGGAGCGGTGTAAATGCGGGATAAAGCGTCCGGTTTAGTGTTCTGGGACCCTGGGAGGAAGGTAATAATGAAGTTAAAACGGGTGAAGAACAGGGCCCACCTGGCTTGGTGGGGGTTGAGTCTCTGAGCGGAGCGTAGATAGGCCAGGTTCTTGTGGTCCGTGAGGACTGTAAATGGGAGTTCCGCCCCCTCCAACCAGTGCCTCCACTCCTGGAGGGCCAGGACGACGGCCAGGAGTTCCCTGTTGCCAATATCGTAATTCCGTTCAGCTGGAGTCGGGCGTCGGGTGAAGAAGGCGCAGGGGTGCAGTCTCTGGTCAGTGGTGGAGTGCTGGGAGAGGACGGCCCCCCACACCTGTGCCAGAGGCATCAACCTCGACAAAGAAAAGGAGAGATGGGTTAGGGTGAACCAGGACGGGTGCAGAAGTGAAAAGAGCCTTAAGCGTTTTGAAAGCAGAGTCTGCTTCCGGGGTCCAAACGAACAGGGTCTTGAAGGAGGTGAGTCTGTTAAGGGGCTCTGCGACGTGTCTGAAGTTGCGGACGAAATGGCGGTAAAAATTGGAGAACCCGAGAAACCTTTGTAGGTGCTTGCGAGAGATTGGGACTGGCCAGTTAATTACGGCCTGAATCTTGGCAGGGTCAGCTCTAAGCTGACCCTTCTCCACGACAAACCCCAGCAATGGGGTGGATGATACGTGGAAACAGCAAGGAGTCGTTGGAGAACCAGGCGTACATGTTGGATGTGTCTTTCGAGTTAAGGTGAAAAAATAAGGATATCGTCGAGGTATACAAAAAGGAAGCTGCCGAGCATATTGCGAAGGATGTCATTGACATCCTTCAAGTTTTGGAAGACAGCGGGGGCATTTGTGAGACCGAAGGGCATTACCAGGTACTCAAAGTGGCCGATATGTGTGCTAAACGCCGTCTTCCATTCATCACCGTCGCAGATGCGCACGAGGTGATAGCCATTGTGGAGGTCAAGCTTGGTGAAAAATTTGGCAGTGTGTAGGGCTTTGTCCTTGCTAAAGGCGGCTACTCCGGTTGGGTAGGCAAAGAGGTTGAGGGGTGGCTGGCAGCAGAGCGGAAACAATGGGTGTGGCAGAACGAACTCCAATTGAGGACCATGGACCGTGGCCAATCAATACAAGGGTTGTGTTTTAGGAGCCAGGTAAGACCGAGAACAACGGGTGCGGAGCGAGAGGGGATAATAAAGAAACTCAATGATGGTGGTTGCCAGACAGTAGGAGGCTGAGCAGTTTGGACTGGAAATAAATTTAAGCCAGGAGACGGTCGTAAAGGGAGTGAGCCTTCTTGCACTCAGGGAGCCTAATCACAGGTATAGCACTGCATTTTACAAAGACCTTGTCCAAAAAATTGTCATCTGCGTCGTAGTCGACGAGTGCATGAATGTCAATGTGATCCCCGGCCCAAGACAGCGTACCTTGAAGCTGCATTCTGACGGCAGCAGGAGGTGACAGCGACCGCCCCCTAGTGGGGAGGCTGGTAGGTGCCAGGTGGCGAGAGCGACGAGAAGGAGCCTGGGAGATTCGAGTCGGACAGCGGGAGATAGTGTGGCCTGCCTCGCCACAGTAGATGCAGGGATGCAGGCGGAGTCTACACTGCCTCTCCTCCATGGTGAGCCGATTACCCCCAAGCTGCATGGGTTCATCCAGTGCCCACGCCGGGGTGGTGTCAGCCGCTTGAGGCCCGGGGCTGCTTGTCCGTTGAGGAGGCGTGGCATGTCCGTGCTGCTGGAGGTTGCGCAGCCACTTGTCAATGCGCACAGACAGCTCGATGAGGTCGTCTAGGTTTGCTGGAAGTGCAAGCAGGATCATGTGGGCCCTGATGTGGTTCGCCAGTCCACGGAAAAAAGTGTCCAGTGCTGTAGCGTTCCAATCACTCTGGGATGCCAGTGTGTGGAATTCAACGGTGTAATCAGAAACTTGGCGCTGCCCCTGGCCCAACGTGAACAGAGCCCGGGAGGCCTCTCTGCCCGGCGGGTTGCGCTGGAAGACTTGTTCCAGGGCCTTGGCAAAGGCGGGGTTAATTCAACTCCGCTGAGGCCCATACTCTGGCTTGCCCCAAGAGATGGGAGACGACAAACGCGACTTTTGCTCGCTCGGAGGGAAAAGCCGCCGTGTGCCATTCGAAGTGGAGCTCACACTGGGTGAGGAACGGTCGAACAACGCCGGAGTCTCCAGTGAAGCGTTCAGCTATGGGCTGGCGGGTGGGTTGGCCTGGGATGGCGTGGAGATGGTGCTGACGGCCGTGCTGTCGTCGGAAGGAAGCGCCGCAAGCAATGTGTTGAGGCGGGCGCCCAGACTCTCCATCATGGCGTCTTGACGAGCCGACAGTCCTTGGAGGCAGGTTCCCATAGCGGTAAGTTTCTCCGAGGCGTTACGCTTGGGAGCGCAACAGGGTCCTGCTCCGTGTGGTCCATCATTTGACTGGTTCTTTCCGTTACGAGTTCTCGATAGCGGACCACAGAAAGCAGATGCAGGTTGTAGGAGTAGAAAGTTCTTTAATAACAAAAGAAAAAGGAACAAACTAAGGGTGCTGGTGGAAGAGGCACACCAGGATGAGGAAACAGGCTAGAGTCCACTGGGAAGGGAGGCAGGGACAGCTGGACAGGAGCGAGAACTTGCAGCAAGGTCGTGACGTGCGAGGACGTCCGGTAGAGTGAGCCAAAGAACCAGTGACTCCCAGCTGCCTCCAATCACCCTAAGTAGTGGAGCGGTCTGATGGGGAACAGGTGCGTCCAGCTGTCCCGGATCCAAGCGGGCGATAGACTGGGGAGACAGAGAGAGAGAGAGAGAGAGGGCGAGCGCCACAAGAGGCAACAGGTGATTGTCACAGAAGTTATTGTATTTGGTGATCCCAGCAAGAGAAAAACGACATTTCGCACGGGACTGTTTATGTGAATATGGATGTGAAATATCTCGCTGGGAAAGGTGCATTAATTTCGGAAACGCTGTGCATCGATGCGCCAACCTTACGCCCGGCTTCTGAGCTCCACCGCACCAACGCGCCTCTGACAAAGTGTGTGGGACAATGAGCACTCTTCCTCGGGCAGGCGAGGTTGCCACACATTCTGATTATCTTGAACGGTGCTACGTGACCCCTCTGAGTGCAGTTCTCCAACCAGTAGCTCCTGAGCTGCCAGAAAATGCTTAATTTATGGTAA
This sequence comes from Doryrhamphus excisus, assembly GCF_037039965.1. Classification (NCBI taxonomy): domain Eukaryota; kingdom Metazoa; phylum Chordata; class Actinopteri; order Syngnathiformes; family Syngnathidae; genus Doryrhamphus; species Doryrhamphus excisus. The sequence continues at coordinate 4,871,439 of NC_136370.1, forward strand.
TGGTAATGGTAATGGTAATGGTAATGGTAATGGTAATGGTAATGGTTTTATTTCATTTGAACATGCATCAGATTACAATTGAGTGCATCCCATAATCAGTTCACAGTTCCACATGTCCAAAAGGAGTAGGAAGAAGCAAAGCTTATTAAATCCTACCCCTCCATCTGGTACTTTTACAATAAGTAACTGTTACATTTGTTCACGTCCTGCTTTCCATAATACAGTTTAAGTTTTTTTTGTTTTCTTTTTTTTAATAATGTAATAATAATAATTTAGGATAAAAATATGTAACATTTGCTTCTATATGCATATTGCCTGACTAATAACGGGCCGTATTCAACCAGCAATGGTTTATTAATGAAGATATTTTTAAAGTTGCAAAATTAGAAAAGTGAAGTGGCAAGGGATGACTGAAGTTGGAACCTAGCAGAAGTGAGAGCAATTCTCAAGTCTTTCATCTGAAGTCTCGACTCAAGTCTCAAGTATAGACGAGCAAGTGCAAGTCCTAGCGTTAAAAGTTGTAGGCTTAACATTTTACATCTCATTAGCATGGTTTAGCGTCTCCCAAAGAATGTAATTAAAAAAAGCTGAAATAGCATTCAGATTTCGCTCAGTTCACATCAATTCACACATCATATTTCTCTCTACAAGAGAGGAGAAATATGATCTCAGGGAAGAACTAAATTTGAAACACTTCTATGCTAGGACTACGTTATGCTAGCCATAGCATTTCAGTATGTGGAATCAAACTATGGAATGGATTGAGTAAGGACCTCAAACAATGCACAACGATGAAAGAGAAACAATACAAGCAGTTGATGTTTGCTAAATACAAGGATGAAGAGTCTTGAACCAGTCATGATGTGCTATATATATCACTATATTGACACTTACTATGGTACCCATTATGGCATTGGATGCTCATATCACCTTGTACTTGTATGAGGTACATTATTAAAAAAAAACACAAAAAAAACCCTAAACTGTATTATGGAAAGCAGGAAGTGAACAAATGTAACTGTTAGTGATTGTAAAAGTACCAGATGGAGGGGTAGGATTTAATAAGCTTTGCTTCTTCCTACTCCTTTTGGACATGTGGAACTGTGAACTGATTATGGGATACACTCAATTGTAATCTGATGCATGTTCAAATGAAATAAAACAATTACCATTACCATTACCATTACCATTACCATTACCATTACCATTACCATTACCATTACCACATTCATTGTTCTTAAAAGTGATTTGATGTTGAACTGCATTCAATAAGGCAGATCCTGTGGGAAAATGTGATATCACATGCCAACAATGATGTGAGGTGAAGGGGGCACTTTAGTCACTAAAAGGTCACATATTTTCAAGTCATCAAATCAAAATCTAGCTGAAGTCCCAAGTCATTGTGTCACGCCCTACCGTGACACCATTTTCCTGCTCCACGTGAGCAGCTCACTGGTTTCTCTCCGGTTGACACTTGCTTTCTGATCTGCTCTTTGCTCATGCTCTCTCTCTCCCCTCACACCCTCGTCCGCCCTGATGGGAGGAGCTACCCGACCAGCTACAGGTGTTCTCCATCACCACCTCTCCCATTTAGGAACACCTGGCAACAAGGAGGTAGTCGTCGTATTGCTCCTCCTGCTCCACCTAGCCTTTTTTGCCTGCTACCCTTTCTGCTGCCGTGCTGTGTTTTTTTCTTCCTCAGCTCGACACCTTCCTGCCAGCCAGGTAGCTCCTCCTTGTTGCCGTGCTTGTTTAGAGACTCAATAAAGAGTCACCTCTTTTATCTGCAACACCTCCTGCCTGCGTGCATCCTTTGGGGGCCAACCTACCACGTGGAGTGACACATTGATGTCAAAGTCCAAATTGAGTTGCAAGTCAAGTCTTTCATGATATTGTCAAGTCCAGTCGATCCATCCATTTTCTATGCCGCTTGTCCTCACTAGGGTTGCAGGGGTATGCTGGAGCCTATCCCAGCGGACTTTGGGCGGTTGCCAGCCAATCCCAGGAAAGTCCAGTCCAAGGCCATTAAAAATTGTGACTATAGTCCATACTTCTGGAATATAGATAGGCCCCTTCCAATCAGATGTTTCTGAAGCATGGATAAGCAGTAGGACTAAAACCGCTCTGCTTCCTTCTACTTTTCAGAGATGTTGAACTGTGCAACTTATCATCTTCCTTAATGTAACTTGTTCGGCATGCCTGAAGCGAACTATTGCCATTATTTCAAAACTTTGAAACGCATGAAATGCGAGTGACTAACCTTCCTTAAATAAAAGACTGAGGCTATTAGAAACATTAGCAGCGACTGCTTATTCTTCTTCTGTCACTTTGTAAAAGTCATTTCTGCCATTGTTCCACTTCATCGCCAAAAACGTCTCATTAAACCAAATTTCTGGTGAAAACTCACGCCAGCACCTGCCTGGAGTGATAATTTAATGGATGCATGTGTCAGTCTTTCCCCTGGAAAAAACGTCCCCCTGCGTCAGGTTCGGCAGCCATGATCCACTCCTACTGATCCACAAATAGTCCCACATCCCATTCGCCGGCGTCTCAACGTGATGTACGAGGTTAAGTACAAAGATGGTGCTGCTGACGGCGCCTGGAAGGTGGGCGGCCAGAGAGGGAGAGGTGAGCTGTGGTGGGCGTATACGAGTGATTCATACCAGCTTGTCCCGCTTCTCTTCTGTATGAGAGCCCGCGTCTATTGATGTCAAGAGGGAGTTCAAAGTTATTGATTTGGACAGAAACGCTCGCTCGAAGGAGGTAGTGTTGGCATACCTGGCCCACCACAGAACACAACTTCTCCTCCTTGTTTGTTTTGACTCATCCGACGTCTTTTCTCACCTTCCGATGACCTTTTTAGCTCTTTTTTTGTTGGTTCCCTTCCTTGCATTTAGTGCGCCAGATAAAGAAGCATCCAGTCCAGTCAAGAGGCTGACCTGCCAGCATTGCTGTTTATGGCGCTTTCGCTCTGAGAGAAAGGTAATTTCACGCTCCGCGGAACAGACTCCAGTTCCAACGTGTGTCCTCGTGATTAATTAGGCCGTTTTCAAAAACGAACAAACCAGCAGCCAGGTGAAGATGTTAATTATTCCCACGTTATGCAGAGGATATAGGCGCAGGGCTAGCGTGTAAGGAAATCACTTCAAACAATGCAGGTAATAAAACTTCTATGTTTGACCCCGGAACACATTTACCTTTTATTATAGAAACTTTCAAAATGTGTAGCAAAAGTCAAATCTGTTTGTTCACTAATGCAGTGATTTTCAACCTTTTTTGAGCCACAGCACGTTTTTTACATTGGAAAAATCTTGTGGCACACCACTAACCAAAAATGTTACAAAATGTCACCACGACCTCACACGTGCATCAATAAGTCTATCGGAGGAACAAGGTAGGTGTTGCCACATGGACCAATATTACATTGCTCTGCCAGTCTTTACACCACAGACACTCCACAGTAGCCACGTTTTTACATGACCAGTTTTCTCTTTCCAAATGACCTTTCGGGAAACAATGGTATCCATAGAAAGGAATATTCCAATCTCTTGTCTACATGCGCCGTGAAAATCAACCAGAATAGTCAATGGGGCATGCCCAGTAAAACGTAAACATCAACATCACGTGATACCGGCTTCCCCAAGTTTTTCTTTCACTTGTCGGAATAACTCCGTATTGCCAGTTTTTCGTCTGTCCAGTCTTGAAATTTAGTTTGAATCAAAAACAAAGTTTGCTGAGTCCAGTGCAGATTGCTGGCCTCCATTTTTAAAAGTGAAGAACGTCTGGATCTGCGTGTTACGTCATATCTGAGCATGCGCTGAAAGAACGCACTCGGGATAAATTTAAACAGGAAAAGATCAAATTCAATCTTGCTAATATTTTATAATTAAACTCGGGACATATTTTATATAGATATATATTTTCTTTTTTAATAAAACTGCACTTATGAATAGCGTATAGAAGGGTTTAGATTCTGTTTCACAGATGGTGCTAATGCACACGAAAGCTGCTTGCCAACCGTCAATAAACAACAGAAGAAGAAAAACACCACAAAGAAGAAGGCACCCTGACAACTTTCCGTTTGAGCGGGTACAAGGTACCCCAATCGGATTGGTTAAAGGAATATTCCATCCCTGTTCAATTCTTTCTGTTTGAGCAAATAAACCAAATGCAAGTGGAATATTTGGGTCCATGTGTACTATTGACATAATGGCTATTGACATAATATTTGCAAATGATGATTGACAAATGTTAATTATAAAAAGTGATATTGGATAATTCCTCACAGCACACCTGACGGTTTCTAAAGGTACACTAGTGTGCCGCGGCACAGTGGTTGAAAATCACTGCACTAATGTATTCCTTCCTGTTTTTTTGCGCTATACTATTTGCATTCTGATCAAGGGGGGAAGGATTCCATTCATTCCAGCCCAACTCATGACATTCCTGCCGTTTTGGCAGGCAGGCCCGACATTTGAAGTGAAAAAAATGAAATTGCAAAAATGATGTATTTGTGTTTGTTCATCCATCCGTTTGCTCATTAGCATGCTACTTCCTGGTTTCTGGACTCTACCATTTGCATTCTGGGCAAGCATTAAGGGTTTCGTCATGACTAAAACGGCAAAAAAAGTAATATGTTCATCCAACAAAAGTGAAAAAAAAAATCTGATTTGTGTTTGTTTGTCCATCCATTTGTGAGTTATCAGGCTACTTCCTGGTTTCTGGACTTTGTCTGCCATTTGTTGTTGAGTAGTTGGGCAGCATTCCATGCATTCCAGCCTGCCTCATGACCTTTTGCCAGGTAGGTGGTGGCTTGCCATTTGAGGTGAAAAAAGTGCATTTTTTTTTCATTAGCATGCTACTTCCTGGTTTATGGACTCTACCACTATTGTGAGGGAAATAACACGACACAAAAGGTAGTACATTCATCTAAAAATGTGTGTTTCTGGACCATCTCTTTTTTGGTTATCAGACTACTTCCTGTTTTTGGATTCTTCCATTGGTATTTTGGGGAAGGGGGATGGATTCCATGTATTCCAGCCCGCTTCACGATCTTTCACCATGTAGATGATGACCCTTCATTTGAGGTGAAAAAAATCTGTCTGCTACTTCCTAGTTTATGTACTCTACCATTTGCATTCTGGGAAAGGGAGAAGCATCATGACCTTTCAGGAGGCAGGCGCTGGCACGTCGTTTGAGGTGTGAGGTAGAGGGGCAAAGCAAGCATCGCGCAGGCATCAGACAAGCCTTTAAAGACTCAATTAGCGTTTGTGCTTATTGGATTGCTCTGACGGTGGAGATACCATTAGAGGCAGACTGAGAGCAGAACACCAGATAAAGAGGCCGAGATGAAAGGCAGACAAGTGCAGATACAGATGGAGACGCTGAGTGGACCGCCTCTGGCATCAAACAACAATCAGTGCTGGGACGCTGTAAAGTCATCTCACGTATACATATTAACTGTCTCAATGTAAAAAAAAATAAGACTATATATTAATATTGGCAAAGCCGCTAAAATGACCACATGCAGTGGCTACCATATATGGTCGTTCTGTCACCCTGCAGACATTCCGATTCTTGAAAATGACCCAAAATGTGTGAAAATCAAGCAAGCAAAAGCAAGATGATGAATGCAAGATGCACATTTGGCAAATCCTCAGTAGGAAAAGGAGCTATTGGCTGTCCTTGAAATCGCTAGATGAGGTCATTGGTTCGTTCAGTCATTCGTTTGTTCATTCGTCTGTTCATTCGTTCGTTCGTTCGTTCATTCTCTACGCTTATCCTCACTAGGGTCGCAGGGATGCTGATGCCTATCCCAGTTGTCTTTGGGCAAGAGGCGGGGTCCAGTCCTTGAAATCGCTAGATGAGGTCATTGGTTCGTTCATTCATTCGTTTGTTTCTTTGTTCGTTCGTTCGTTCGTTCGGGTACACCCTGGACTGGTGGCCAGCCGTTTGTTGGTTCATTCATTCGTTTGTTGGTTCGTTGGTTTGTTCATTCGTTCTCTACCGCTTATCCTCACTAGGGTCGCAGATGCCTATCCCAGCTGTCTTTGGTCAAGAGGCGGGGTACACCCTGGACTGGTGGCCAGCCAACCACAGGGCACATATAGACAAACAACCATTCACACTCACATTCATACCTATGGACAATTTGGAGTGGCCAATTAACCTAGCATGTTTTTGGAATGTGGGAGGAAACCGGAGTACCCGGAGAACACGAACGCGTGCATGAGAAGAACATGCAAACTCCACACAGAGATGGCCATGGGTGGAATTGAACTCAGGTCTCCTAGCTGTGTGGTCTGCGCGCTAACCACTCGGAAGCCGGTTCATCTGCGTATTATTTGCAATTTATGTTGTAACATACTGTAACATGGTGAATAAAAACAAATTTAATACTACAAAAGCTTGAATCTTGGTTTGTTAATTTAAAATGGGCACGTCATCAAAATAAAATAATGCTAATATTTTATCTCAGCCAGCGCCTCTCAAAGTTTGGCCAGCGTATTAATTACATCTGACTTGCCTCCAGCCGTTATCATGCGGTTAGGACTACTTGTTTCATTTATCACACAACGTTCTTCCATCACATGTTCTGACACAGACAGGTGAGTAAGAGGTTGAGTTCGATTGAAGGTTGAGTGTAATGAGTGGTAATTTCATGAAGATTACGATCCCGCTCTATAAAACAGGAAGCCATCCACCCCGGGCATGAGTGATTCATAGATGCGTAGCACTCCAGTGACGGCTTGTACTACTATGGGAAGAGGCAGACATCTCCGCAGTACCTGCTGCTGCTCAGCGAGAACAGAATTGGCATACGTGGTTTCACTTTTAAGTCCCCCCAAAAAAACTTTCCAACAAAACCAGAAAAAGTCGCTTTCTAAATAAATATATCGCCAGGGTCAGAAACGCTTTAGCTTTAGATTTAGCGACACAGTTGCCAAGTTGGCAACACTGGCAGCGAGTTTTGAGGAAACAGGACTTATGTCTCCGCAGCAATATGTATTGCAGTATAGTATAGTGTAGAATGAATAGTCACAAAAGTGCGTGGTATACTGCTATGACTAGTTTTCAAGGGAAAATGTTAAAAAATGAAATTAGTGTTCGTTTTTTCTTTTTTCAGCAAAAAGTCTGTCAAGAAAACAAATAAATACTAATAATAAGAGACAGGCTAGCAGCGTTTACACTGGGATGGTCACAAAAGTGGATTTAACAGGCCGAAGGAGACCATACAAAATATTCAATATTAGCACGTGTGGAAAAATAACTATTGTGTTTTTCTTTGATACTTGCCAAATTTAAAAAAAAATACATTTTCAGGTTTAAACAGAGCTGCAGGGTGTGTGAGTGGTTAGCGTGCAGGCCACACAGCTAGGAAATCCCAGTTCGATTCCACTCTCAGTCATCTCTGCGTGGAGTTTGCATGTTCTCCCCGTGCATGCGTGGTTTTTCTCCGGGTACTCCAGTTTCCTCCCACATTCCAAAAACATGCTAGGTTAATTGGCCACTCCAAATTGTCCATAGGTATGAATGTGAGTGTGAATGGTTGTTTGTCTATATGTGTCCTGTGATTGGCTGGCCACCAGTCTAGGGTGTATTTGGATGGACGTATTTAAACAGAGACAGGGTAATTGCAGTATTATACTAGAATGCATATCATAACATATCACATATATTTGCCAAATAAATCAGAATATTATAAATGGAAAAACAGAATAACATTTTGCAACAATTTTCTGGTTATTGCAGTCCTATTTTTTCAATTGAAATCAATCTTAACCCCAAAATGTGTGAGAATCTCCACAAAATTGAGTTTTTTAGATAGTATGTGTGGAAAAATGTGTTTTGTTATTCATGCTATGTGTGTGACGAAATAACTTTTTAAATTTGGTATTAGATAAATACATTCTAATAATTAGTTAATAATAATAATCAGTTGTATACAATTTTCTGATTGTGACAGTCCTGTTTTTTAAAAATATGCATCAATATTGACCCCAAAACATTCGAGAATCTGCAAAACTATATGTCATCCATCCACTTTCCGCTTATCCTCATGAAGGTCGCAGGGATGCTGGAGCCTATCCCAGCTGTCACTACCATTACCATTACCAAGATCATGACTCCACCATAAGAGAGACATTTAAAAAGGCTTCATGCTGGAAAAGCCTCTAATGTGGCTGAATGACAACAATTCTGCAAAGATGAGAGGGCCAAAATTCCTCCACAGCGCTGTAAGAGACTCATTGCAAGTTACCACAAACCCTTGATTGCAGTTGTTGCTGCTAAGGGTGGCCCAACCAGTTATTAGCTTTAGGGGGCAAACACTTTTTCACACAGGGCCACACATGTGCTTTCATATGTAAAAAACTAAAACTGCATATGGTGTTCAGTTGTGTTGCAATTGACTAATATTAAAATTTGCAAAAACATGCAAAAAAAATGAAATCAGGAAGCGGGCAAACACTTTTTCACACTGCTGTAAATAATTCAGTACCACTTTTGTCAACACGAATATCCAAATAGTCCGCTGGATCTGATAACTACCTGGAAAAACCAAGAACACGATATTTACAGTAGAAGTGTTTCGCGTGAAGTTGCTAGTATGATTTCGGAGCAAACCCGCAAAAGGCAACATTTTCTGTTATTTGAAGATAAAATAGCAATGTTGTAGCGGTGTTGAAATGCTTCATGCATCTTCACTCTCAGTGCACAACTAAATGTGTCCTTAATTGAGATCCATTTGTGGACAGCACGTTTAATTAAAAACAATATTACTTGCATCCATCTTGACTCAAGAGTGGAAGAACAGCAAACTTTTAAAGTAGTTTCAGTCGTCTCTCTCTCTCTCTCTCTCTCTCTCTCTATCCCAATCATGTGCTACGCACTCCACCAGTCTGAGAAATCTTAGTTTCTATAGCAACACGCTCTTATCTCTCCATCAGGGTGTATATACATAGCCCGTCTCTCGGGTGTTCGTTCTCCGGCTCAGCAAAGATATTAGCAATTATGTGCTTGTTAGGAGCGGGCCGCCAGATAAGGAAGATGTGTTTTTGCGTCTGATTACCTTTGTGGAGAGTTTCCGAGGAGAAGCCTGGGAGCCCCCTCAGGGAGGACGGCGGCGTTCCCCTCAGCTCATTTAGACGGGTGGGGGGGTAACGGCACTTTTGCTGCGTGCGCTAGGATTATTTGAGCATGAAATACGGTGTAAACGAGTGGTCGCACTGCGAGGCTTTCTGAACAAACACGTTAGCACACGCAGGATGTGGGACAGTTTTTTGGTTAAATATCGCACCAAAAAGCACAAATACAGTTTTGTAGTGTGTCGACATGGGTTAGGGTCAAAATGATTTGGAAGATATGTCACGATCGGGACAGCTCGTTTAGTTCCTCTTTTACCTGTGTTCCTAGTTCATGCCCTTATTTGGTATTCACTTCCTCTGTTACTCTGTTCTGTTTTCCGTTGATTTCCGTTATCTCCCACACCTGTTTTCCATTATTTGTGGTTCCTATTTAGTTCAGGTGCGCAATCATTTCTTTGTGGGGTCATTGCCATGTTTGAGTTAGTCATGCTAGTGCTTAGTTCTGCTGCATAGTACCATTGAATATATTTTTTACCTGCAATTGGGTCCTCATCTCTGCATCCTGGGGTCGAACCGTGAAGCTCTCAAGCCGGAACGTGACATACGTAGCATACATGTAAAACTGATATACTCAAAGTTTTATAACCATCAGTCAGGCGGTGAATGACGTATCGACAATTACCGTCATTTCTGGTGTATAAGTGTGCTACTTTTGTTTCACGCTTTGAACCCTGTGACTTATACAGTGAGGCGGCTGATTTGTGGCTAAAATAACTACAGTTCCCATGATGGTTAGAGTGCAGCTTCAGGAAGTAGTGAATTGCACCAGTGAAGTGGATGCTGCTATCACATTTTATGATCTTTTTTTTTTTAGCTTTAGGGGGCAAACACTTTTTCACACAGGGCCACACATGTGCTTTCATATGTAAAATACTAAAACTGCATATGGTGTTCAGTTGTGTTGCAATTGACTAATATTAAAATTAGTTTGATGATCTGAAACATTTAAGTGTGACAAACATGCAAAAAAAAGAAATCAGGAAGTGGGCAAACACTTTTTACGGCTACAATATTTAAAAATATATAATATATAATATATAATATATAATATATAATATATAATATATAATATATAATATATAATATATAATATATAATATATAATATATAATATATAATATATAATATATAATAATATATAATATATAATTTAAAAACACAATATTTATTATCACGTCTTATGCAGCAAAGGCATTTTGATCTGACAAATCTTATGTAAATTTGATCAAGGAGAACAAGCATTTTGGCGGTGGCTGTCGTTTGAAAATTATTTCTTCAGAGCATTTCCGAACAAACCTCAAAGTGAATTCTCCACAAACTGCCATAACCAAAATTCTTGTTGTCTGTTTTTAATCGGTTAAGCAGGATGTTTTGGTTAAGAAAAAAGTCCTTGGAATTGCCACAAATGCAGAGCACACACACTGCATCAATCTTTACTTCTGTAAACACACAGCAATACAGCAATATTTTAAAAAAGCATGTGGTGCTTTTGCACAAGTATGTCACTTCCTGGACACTTTGCATTCAAATTGACAAGTTGCATTATATATTTTAATACGAACAACCACATAAAAATTGAATTTTAACAAAAAATCTGAAAAAAAATTGCACTGTGAACGTCTCCATTTTAGGTGGACATTTTAAAATAAGGAGTGTTGTGTCAAAGACAATTGGAGCAACTGCTAAGAGTCTCTAATTTGGACTTTCTGTTTGTCCGAAAACTGGTTAAGACCCTCAACTCCTAAGATTGTATTTTATGCACCTGGCTACCATATTTTAGTTATGATAGGAATATAAGAAAGGCTGGCGGAGTATTGATTTATGTAAAGAGTAAGTTCCCCTGTAAAGTGATTGAAAAGCTCAGTGACTCATTAGAATGAGTTGGAGTTACTGTTTGGCTCTTTTGTGATTGCTGTGAGGTATAGACCACAAGGATCTAGGGGTATTTCATTTAAGTACTTCCATCTCATTTTTGAAAAGACAACCCAATTATCGAAGCCACAATATAGCCATAATATTGTGTTCTATGGCAATATAAACATGGAATCTTCCCAAAGAACAAAATGTCTGATTAGAAAAAACAGGTCCATGTCTTCCTTTTTCTGTTCTTTAGTAATCAGCAGTAGAACATAGGGAGGTTTCAGGAAAATATCAGCTCCCAACTAGAAAATTGGAAAAAAACAGCTTTCCTTCTTGTTATGTGTGTTTCTACGGTCCACATGATGTCTGCTCAGCTCTTATCAAATCTACTTCTGCAACATTTTTATGTAAATTGCTCTCATGTGAAATGCATTAGTGGGGAGATGCGTCATCACCAACGTAAAAGACGTTGAGATCAGGTGTTCAGATTTATAAAAACGTGTAACTATGTATTTGGTATTGAATGACTTGGACATCTCACAGAAATGCAGAAAAAATGCAGATTGATCCTGTTGGGTGTTTTTAACATCAATTGGCTTTAAGAGAGTACCAATAAAAAATAAAATGGATTACGTGTAGGTTCCACATGACAAAATCATGCCAACCATTTAATAGATGACATTTTTACTAATAAAGCTGACCATATTGCAAAACTCATAACTTGATAACCTGTCTGCCTGACCAATAACTATTAGAAAACTGTAAAAAAAAATAGTATATAGAACATTGCATACAGGTGATGTTAATTTACTATCTTTTCATGCCCACAAAAAAAGAGAGATTCATTTCATAATTAAGTTGAATGGTGTCAAATCACTGGTGGCAAAACATTGTCATCTGAATGTAATGATTTCTGAAAAACAAAGGATCTTGTCTGTAAATACACTAAACAAATACGTCTAAAGAATGAAAACTGAAAACTCTGTACCTTGGATGAGAGAATCAGTGTGGACATGAATGAAGTTAAAAGATACAGCATTAAAGAAGTTCCTTAAAAGCAGCCTGGTAACTGATAGACTTGCATATGAGAGGAACAAAGTACGTTGTTGAACCAACTTTTTCCTCCACTCAAACAAGCAAGGGGCAATACTAAGAAACTATGGAGACTGCTAAAAAAGTCACCATCCAAGAACATCACAAACATCAGGAAGTCGAACTTAATGTAAATCGTTGCAAACTATTTTAATAATAATAATAATACAGAATCAGTAAAAGAACATTGAAGTTGATTGACTCTGGTTTCTGGTTTACCTGTTCTGAATCCACAGAATGTTCTTTGGTTTAAAACTTCTTCTTCTTCGTCTTTCTCTTTCGGGTTTTCCCTTCAGGGGTCGCCACAGCAAATCGTGCCACTTTCCACCATCGGAGTTCAACATCTGCCACCGTCCAAGAAGCTGCAGTAATTCTATACTTGATCAAACTTACTTGAGATTTGTCAGATGAAAACATGATCGCTGCATAAGACTTCAAAACATGATGATAGCGTCCAAATCACTACATCTTGAAGCTCTACTCTAAGCGGAGTGGGAAGTGCAGTTCTTTTAGTCATTAATCAATTAATTAATCGATTAATCAGTCAATTAAACAGCATCCTTGTCAAAACCACTGTGTTAAATGCATGAGAAAAATCAATGTCCTCCATCCAACCCTGTCTTCTACATCTGTATCTCTCACACATGTCCTCCTTCACTACCTCCTCTTTGGTCTTCCTCTACGCCTCCTTCTCACTATCTCTCCTCTGGACACGTCCCAACCATCTCAGTCTGGCCTCTCTGACTTTATCTCCAAGGCCTCTAACATGTAATGTCTCTCTGAAGTACTCGTTGCTGATCCTATCCATCCTGGTCACTCCCAATGAGAACCTCAGCATCCTCATCTCTGCTACCTCCAGTTCTGCTTCCTGTCTTGTCCTCAGTGGCACTGTCTCTAGACCAAACAACATAGCTGGTCTCACCACAGATGGAATTTTTAAAAATAGATACAATACAATAACTACTTCCAAAAGTAAAGGTATTTGGGGACTTGATAATGCACACATAAACATCATTCTTGTACCTTCTCTTATATCACAAATAAATCAGTTCAAGAGATCATATTCCCAAATGCTATTGAAACTGCAGTCATCACTCCAATATTCCATGAAGTATGCTATGCAATTGCAGCCCTATCAGCATACTTCCTGCAGTCTCCATGGTTATTGAGATGGTCATGGTCATTGTCCAAGAACATTTGAATAAAAATAACTTATTAGATTCCATGCAGTTTGTCTATAGAAGAAACCACTGCATAGAAACAGTTATTGTTATTTCACTGACATTTGAAATGGTTAACCATGCTGTGCTACTTTCTATGATCTGAGATTTTTCTCACAGTGCACTACAGTGGTTAAAATAATATCTTGGCGGCCGTGTGCAATGTGTAAAGATCAACAATAAGCTGTCAGGTAAGCTTGTAATATGGGTGTCCCACAGGGCTCAGTTTTTGGTCCATTATTGCTCACTGGCAACATTAACAATCTTCCTTCGGTGTGTGGTGAGGTGGAGATAGAAATGTATCGAGATGACACTTAATAACTTCATAACAAACTCAATTTATCGACAATATTTATCCTGTTGAATGTTGCCTCTCCACCACCTGGAGGGGTTGTATGCCTTGAAAATCCTGTGGTACAGAATAAGGAAGACAATCCACGATGACTTGACGTATATTCACCCTCAGGATTTATTCTTCCTCTCAGAACAATAACAACACTTCAAATATCATAAGATGATTACATCAACAATTACCAATTTGTTTCCAGACACATTTCACATTTTTCAATTAGCCTGCTTCATGCTATTAATTGTACATTAAAGCTGGCTAGCATTAGCCATTTCGCTTATGTTCAAATGCTCTACAACACATTTTGTAACAAACATTTAGCAGTCAGCTGTTTACTCTAGCAACTTTCTAAACTCTTTACAGCCATTAAAATATAAATTATCTCTACTTTGTACTAACCTGTGGTACAGAATAAGGAAGACAATCCACGATGACTTGACGTATATTCACCCTCAGGATTTATTCTTCCTCTGTCGTTTTGTCACCTACTCTATACCACCAATCGCTGCTAGCACCCCCTAGTGGACCTTGCGGTATTACACCCAAACGCCAACAATGGAGATTTGGTTATTTTTGACACAAACATATAAAACATAGTAGGGTGTCTTTTTTTCTTTTAAAACTGAATTTTATATGTATGACATGAACTATTACTACTCTTAAATGCTCTAACCATATTTATACATTTTAGACTGTTTTTTTTAAATCATGTTACCTTATCTTTTATGTACCTTACATGAACATTGAATGTAAGTAAAACTGTTGCAATGTATTTTACCAAAACTGGAAAACTGAAGTCAAATTCACAAAGTTGACATCATTAAGATATTGGTGTTATTTAGGATCCAACATTTGGATATAAAAAGCATGGAAATAAAATGTGTACTACTGTTAAATCTAATCCGTCCTCACTGTCAGATCTGGAAGATCTCGGTTGCGCTCACTCACTGTGCTTTCTGCGCGTTCGAATTTGCTGAGTTTTGGCGAGCTGAGGGAGGGCATTGTCAAGGTCAGCATTGGAGTTCAGCAGAAGGACTTGAGTGTAATCTGGAGAGAGTGAGTAAAAGATAAGGCCAAGAGAATCATGAGCCAACCAGAGAACATACGGCCCGCAGAATTCCATCTGATGCCGTCAGGGAGGCGCTATAATGACCCTTGAACCAAAACTAATCGTTACTCAATGTCTTTCATCCCTTCTGCTACGAAGCTGCTCAACTCAGGCTTAACTCATTTCAACTAATTGCTATTCATGTCTATTGTTAAATGATATTATGACAATGGTTGACATTCCTGACCTGCTTCATTTACTTCATTTTGTTGTTGTGATTATGGATGGATGAATGTGTGGCTGCTCGGCTACAAAGGAATTTCCGCTTTTGGAATAAATAACATTTTCTTGAAACCTGAAGCACGTTCTTTCTGACATCAATTCTTGTTTACCACACATACCAAAAACGTTTATTGCACTTGCATGGTCACAGCGATTAAGACCAAGTGCGAGTCTATGCAATGCATCAGCATTGCAGAACAGCAACCCCCAGAATGCTTTGTCAGAACCTGAGCCATTGATGGATGATAATGAGCGGCACCTAAGATCTCATGACGGTCCAAAGAAGGGAGTCACGGTATCTGAGAACAATAACATATGAGGAGGAATGATGCAGAAGAAAGAAGAGAGTTTTTTTTGTTTGTTTTTTTTTTAGAAGGATGAGGGAGAAAATCAGTATAGATGGGAAAGGATTTTTAAAAAGGGGTAGTAAAAGTGTTTTTTGTGTGTGTAGAAACTTGGGCCATCTGGTGAAGTGGAATTACATTAGCGATGCACATGCACTCCTCCTGCTCCTGTCTTGGCGCATTGCTAAAGCTGACACAGTGAAAGGTACACCAATGGACACACACACACACACACACACACACACAGTTCCATTTCCACTTACTTACATCCACATGAACTAATGAATACCCAATTCACACCGGCTGACTATTAATAAAATCATATTACACCTTGACAGGAAGTCTTAATCACTTTAAACCATTTTCCATATACAGTATGACAATTAAAAATATGGGAACATTTCATGGAAATTCTCAAATGTTAATCAAACTACCAAATTCAAATGTTGTTTATATTCTTCCCTGTACATTACATGATATTCCAAAGTACAAAACAGATTTCACTCTGCTGGACTACTTTAGGACACACGGCTTGCATCCACTTGCTATTTCTTAACTTTATGTGTTGTTCAATGAAATACAGTGGAACCTCGGTTAGCGTCAAAACCAGATATCATCTCTTTCAGTTAATATTGAAAACTTAGCTTTGGATTATATACAGTGCACGTCTTGTTGCGTTAGTAATCCACTGTAGAATGTATTTTAATGTATTTTTTTTAATCACAAAACGTCCTTAACTGATGTCATCAGCAGTTGACTCCAACACATTCTCATGTTGTTTCAGGGTCTTCAGCAATTACTTGTGTTTGCGTCATAGTAAACCCTCCCCTACTTAAGACTGTAAATATCTGCATTTAGCATACACCATAAAGATAAGAAGAAACCCGCACAAAAGCAAGCACTTTGGCAAGGAAAGCAAGGAAGTGATGATATGAACTTGCAGCTATAACAGCTTTTCATTCCTCTGGCAAACATTCTGAAGCGCGAGTTTGTGAGATTTCTTTGTCCATTCATCCAGAAGAACATTTGCGAGGTGAAAGGTCCTTGCTGCTAGACACGAGAAAGGGCCTGCTAGCTCACCATAACTCTTCTAGTTCATCCCAAGGGGGGAGGTCAAGATCTTGCACACTGAAGAATGCATGCATTTATGGAGCTTGATTTGTATGTGGAAAAGAGTCTTCCCAATACTGTTCCCATAAAGTTGGAAGCATACGTCTTGCTCGGATGAAGAATCAAGCGGGAACCATTTTTCACTACGTTTTTGCTCAATACTACTATGTCCCAATACTACCAGTAATAGCTATGACATAACCAAAGTCGGTCATATTATGTGCTGACTAGACTTCCAGTAATGGATGCACAGAAATGGTTTCTCAGTGGTGGAGTGTTTTTGGCAGAAAGTTACCAGTCACATGCCAAGGAATAGATTTCCCTTTTTGTCAAGTAACTGTTTATATGCTTGTGAAACTAAACTGCTGAGATCCCCACAAAAAGCTGCCAAAATAGGAGATGCAAGGACATTGTGACGTGACTATTTTAAGAAAGCCTCATTAATTACATCAGATATTTTTTTTTTATTTTGTTCGCCTGCCATTGCAGAACACATGATGTTATTCTTTATCCTGTGGAGTCCCAGGTGGGTTTTTTGCGCTTTTTAAATACCTTTGTGTTTGACTTTGTATCTCACCTTAGTTTATGTTGTCTCAGTTGGTTAGCTTTTTTTCCAGCACAAACTTTCAACATTGCATATTGACCACGGCATTTATATCAAATGATGAATCATAAGGTGTTTTTAGAGGGCTTTGTAGTCAAAATACTGTAGGTACCTCCCAATGATGTGCATTGTTAGCGAGCTCATACTCATACCCATACCTGCAAGGGGACCTATTATACTCATTTTTCTACCCATTGTATTGAGTTGTGGACTTCTATAGAGCAGCTACACTAACCAGCACACAAAGCTTTCTAGTTCTTCCAGAATCTGCACCTATTCAGCTGTATTTCTTTGGATTTTGTGGTTCCCGCGAAAACAGTCTGTTTTAATGTATTCCACCGATGGCCGGCCTTCAGGCACTCCCACTGCACCGAGTGCTTCAGCATTTTATCGTTGTGCCCACTAAGCTCCTATTAGCTTACTCAGTCCACATTACCGCGTAATGTTGGAAAGGCATCAGCTAGTCCAGCTGCATAGTGGCCCATGTCCACAAAACAATCCAGCGTGAAATGGCGTGGACAGATTAAAATGCAAAATTTCCTTTGCTGGTAGGGAATCAGGAACCCCTGCGAGAGTAGAGCAGCAGAGCTTGGGGGAGGGCAGAGCGCTTACAGACACGGCCATATAAGGAAGCGTGCCTCTCTGTGACGTCACAAAGGGGCAGTTTTTTTACGCCTTTTGAAACCGAGCGTTTTGAGCCATCCCAAACTTTTATCAGGGCTCCCTTCCAAATGTGCAAACCTCATTATCTGTTTAATACGAGAATACAACATTCTAACTACATTTGTAGGTCAGAAAAAAGGAAAAAGCAAAATAGGTTCATTTATCTCTTCCCTTCCTCATTTAGATGCATTTTGAATTGTTTTCTGCATGTCAAACTATAAATGAATGTGAGTGTGAATGGTTGTTTGTCTATATGTGCCCTGTGATTGGCTGGCCACCAGTCCAGGGTGTACCCCGCCTCTCGCCCGAAGACAGCTGGGATAGGCTCCAGCATACCCCCGAGACCCTAATGAGGATAAGCGATAAGCAAGAGAAATATTTTATTTTTTATTTGGCTCTGCTTTGGTTATTCCTCACTGCTTATATTTGCTGTCTTATGAGATCAACACATCACATCTGGAAGCATCAGCACATGCTCAGCTTTTTGAAGACACTATCTCCAATACAGCCATTAAAAAAGCACAGTTATTGCCATAAATATGCTGTAACATTCCAGTCATGCAGACCTCCCGCCTCTTTTCCCCTCGTTCCCTCGTGTTGACTTGTTTGCAATTCCCTCCTCGGAGAATTGAGCTCATTTCATACACGGTGCACAAGTGTTAAGTTACTCCTCACACATTTTTATTGCTGGATTTTACACTCAGTACAACAACGACAGCAAAAAAAAAACAAACAAAAAAAACACATGCGGTTATACAACAGTGATTTGCAACAATAATACATTTGGATGGAAGATTACTTTCCTGTTTGGGTTGCATTTATTTTCAATAATCTCGCCATCTTTAGTGTGTCATTTTTCTTCCGCCCTATTTATCGTCACAAATTGAAGAAAAAACACCAGGCACAGGCACAGAGAGATCCAATAAAAGAGCTGTGTCAAAAATACAGACTTTGCAAAGAAAATAATGTTTATTGTGATGGACTTAGATGAAAAAAAGTTGATGATTTTGTATGAAAATTTGCATAAAAATAAGGACGCTACAAAGAAAAAGGGCCATGACATTGTAATAGTCTAAAACATATATGTATACTGTAGGTATTTCAGAATATTTGGAAAAAATACTAATAAATGTACTTTGTGTATCTGTTTGTGTATCACCAAATGCATATAAGCATCAAACAAGCAGTCGTACGGGCTCCTACAGCCGCCGTGTGCGTTGCATGGGGATTTTTTTAACTGTAGGTTGACCACAGAGGTCAAACTCTACAGTACTTTTGTGTCGTCCACGTATGTTTTTTGTATGTCGCACTTGCAGACTCCTATGTGTGCACCCCTCCATACGTCATTCGTGCGGCCAACGCACATTCAGATATTTTGGACGTCCCGCTCTCCATTAACCTTCTTCTTGTGTTAGCTTTCTGGTATCACCTCTTATGTTAACGGGTCGGTTTTGACCCATGTATTAAATCAGCTATAAAATACACTAAAAACAATAAGTTACCATCAAATTTGCTTCTCATGTCTTGGTTTCCTTCTTAGGCTTCCTCATCCATGAAAATGTTGGTTTTAATACTTTTGGTGTGGGCATGTAGGCCTTTTTTTTGTCACTATACCCCTCCAATTCAATTTCCAAAAATGGTAAGATGAACCTCAAAAGAATCATATCTGGCTATACCTGGCTATTACTGAGGGCTATAGAACATATCTCTTAAATCAATTAGTTTTATTTATTTTCTCATTTTAGTATTAATCCCTAAAGAAACATATATGGTGTTGGGGTGAATTTTGACCCATATATATTAATGTCAAGAAAAGGTAGAAAAAGTTGTTTTCAGTTACAGAACGTTAGTATAAAGTGAAATGAAAAAGCCGAATAGGTCCAGATCTTGGTTCACTGTACTTCTTGCCATTCTTTCCATGATCCAAATTGTAAATGTGAAATCAAATGAGTGAATTCACCTCACATGTCTGGACCTTGTTTTTCTGCTGGTATACTGGAAAAGCGGTCGAAATGAGAATCCCCTGAAGTATACATGATGAGAAGAGGAGCTGGTTGTCATTGTGTTGGCTAATTGTATTCTTATGATTTCAGTTTTGGCTCAAAATATTGCTTTATAATCATATTATTATAACTGTGTCGAAACCGACCCTAACAATACAGTGGTCATAATTTCAACCAGACCATTTTAAAATGTAGTAAAAATACTTTTTTTGGTTTTATTTTGTTGAAATAGAGTCAAAAAAGTCAAAGAGCCTTGATGCAATAAACAAATGTTATGAGATTCTTTTTATGCATTAAAATGTAAAACGGGTCGGTGCCGACCCTAATACCAGAGGAGGGTTAACAAAAAAAAAAAAACAACAGTTTGGGGAACACCAAAAAGCCCACGGGCAAATAATTTATGTTCGTTTGAGACCTAAGCTATTAATAAAAACTACCATTCATACCATAGTCATCCATATAATGGTAGTCACAACAACGCATGCTATGCTGCTATAACACTTCGCCGGCTTGCTCCTCCCCCTCTAAACCAACCTTCTAGCTTGATGTTGATGTTGACTCTCCCATCTCTCCGCAGTTGATTGCAGCCATTGATCACTCACTACAAAGGAATCGAACAAGCTAAATGCATGGAAGCACAATACAGGTTTAAGCCCTACATATGCCTCACACGTTTAATACATTATTTTCAATTGTAAAAGGTACTGGTACTCGATACCAATGAATGATAATGAAAGATGATCAATAGAACAGATGGAATCGGAGATGCGGTGTAGCCTTTAGCCTGGTCATCTGAGTCATGCTATAAATGTGCTTGCGTCAAGTATTGGCTGATATAAATACCGTCCTTTTTCATTGATATCAGCCGATACCGATCGATTGGCACATCCCTAGTAATACTTTTTTACAAACCAAAAATTGTGAATATGCACTATGAGCTGTGATGCGGTGATCTTTGCTGTCTGCCATCTGTTGCAGCACAATTCTGACTGGCATGGGAGGAGCGAATGGTACCCACCTGCAGGCAATTGCTCACCTGGGCCATTTTAGCTGTGCTGTTGTAAAGTTGCCAGATTGTTTCCCGATCCATGACTGCTTCTTGCTCCTCACTGCCTCATGTAGTCCTCCTTGTATGTTAGCTTTCTGGTCTTATATTGTTTATTTTTCTATATTGTGTATTTTGTACTGCTTAACTGATTCTGTACTCTTGCTGCTGTGCAATGCAAATTTCCCCACTGAGGGACGAATAAAGGCATATCTTATCTTATCTTATCTTATCTACCTGTATTGTGAGTATTTTTCCAGCTGTCCTTTGTTTTTGTACTTTGGCTATCTCATTCCCTGTTTGGTTTTCAGTAGTGCTTTTTGTTAGTGTTATATTTTTTTATGTTCGCAGTTCGAACATTACTGTCTCACTCTATTAAGTGTTATTTTTTAAGAAATAATGAATAAATGATCGCTGTTTTGTGGTTGACTATGGCCCATTCTTAATCAGGATATATTGAAAGAAAAGTCATATGGCGTATTCTGATAACAGAGACCTTAGATTATATTACCTTATCGCTACATGGAGTTAGCCATGGCCTATCTGACAAGATCAAAAGTTCTCCTCCCATTCCACGTGGAAGTGGTAAGTTTTTAGACTTTTATTTTGTCCTTCTCCACTCTATTTGAAATACTTTTGTTCATTCATTCATTTTCTACCGCTTTTTTCTCATGAGGGTCGCAGGAGTGTTGGAGCCTATCCCAGCTGTCTTCGGGCGAGAGGCAGGGTACACCCTGGACTGGTGGCCAGCCAATCACAGGGCACATATAGACAAACAACCATTCACACTCACATTCATACCTATGGACAATTTGGAGTGGCCAATTTACCTAGCATGTTTTTGGAATGTGGGAGGAAACCGGAGTACCCGGAGAAAACCCACGCATGCACGGGGAGAACATGCAAACTCCACACAGAGATGGCCGAGGGTGGAACTGAACCCTGGTCTCCTAGCTGTGAGGTCTGTGCGCTAACCACTTGACCGCCGTGCCGCCCCTTAAATACTTTTTATAAATATAATATATTTATATATATATATATATATATATTTTATAAATACAATATATCTATAATATAAATAGTAATTTTTTGAATAAATAAATGAAATGTAAAAAAGTATTTGGTCAGCAGCTTGCTATGCTAGTGGCAGGCTGTCTGTTATGCAGTATAAACGAAGAAGATGAAAGATGACTTTGGGGTTATTTAATGTCTGCAGGGCTCTAATAATGCTAAAATTTGTATTTTAAAAATTAAAATAACACATATTCGACAAAATATTGACTTTATTCATCTTGAAATTTTGCAGAAATTCACTCATCAGATCTGTAAGAATTCACCGTGATAAACGGGGGCCGACTGCATTGGCATTTCCACCATTTAGGATGCATGACGTGTTTTCACACACGCCTTAACACACACACAGTGAAGTGATGAATAAAACCAATGAGTGCAGCCCGTCATGTTGGACAGGGAGCAGGTCTGTGCCTCCCCCAAGGCCAGATGAGAATATATGAGATGTACACTCCAAAGTTCACTTTTCTCACTGTCACTCTCCATCACTCTTCCCATCACTCTCGCTGCTCATGTTTACACACAAACATTTCAGCCCTGCGTCTCACACACACACACACACACACTCTAGAGCTCCTAAAGAGTAGGAGCCATGTATTGTATCGTTGCTGTACCTGGAGACACCAACCTTTTTAATATTCTCTACTCTCATATAATAGGATAATGGTGTCAGTGACCCTGACTGCCTGAGACCCCCGGGGCGCTTAAGAAGATGAAACAAAGTGCTTTACATTATTTATGTTGACCTCTTTACTGTATTTGTCCCCCCCGCCGCATGCGTTGTAATATGTAACCTTGTGTCAAGGAGTTATCAAGCCCTTTTTTAAAGCCCGTTTACTTGAATACAAAAGAGGATTTGGGTATAAAAAGCACAGCTTGCGCCCCACAGTGGGTTTTTCCCTCATGATGTGTGTGAGAATGAGAAAGGTATTTTGTGCTTTCCCACTGCTGCATAGTTGCAGGCTATTATAGCAGCAATGCAGCCCAGGGGATGGAGGCATTATGAGTGTTGGAAGGGCTAAGAGCCAAGGAACAGATGATGAAGTCGCCCCCCCCCCACCACCTATCCACCCACCAATCCCCCCCCCTCCCTCCACCCCCGGCTGTGTCTCTATTCAGGCCATCTTCCAGCTGCCATACAGACACAAACACACCACGTTTGTGAGGCGTGCAGAAGATTACATCTACAATAGCGTCTTTACTGGTTTTTATGACTGGTGTAAATTGCAGGGTTTGGTGGACAATTACACAGTCTCTAATCAGCATGCTTACACCCCCATTGACTTAATAATGACATGATGGCTGATGGAATATAATCACACGCTGGCAGCCACTTCATTAGGGACAAATATGTAATTGGCCAATCACAAGGTGGCAACTGTGTGTGTAAACACGGCTGGTAATGTAATTAAAAAGCTGCTAGACATGACCGATGCTACACAGTCCAACCCAAAGGTTACACATAAAACTCATTAATATTATTTGGATGAATGGGAATTTTACAAACAGAAAAATACAATGGAATTTAATTTAATAAAAATACCAAAGCGGTCGTGTGGTTAGAGCGCAGACCTCACAGCTAGGAAACCAGGGTTCAATTCCACCCTCGGCCATCTCTGTGTGGAGTTTGCATGTTCTCCCCGTGCATGCGTGGGTTTTCTCCGGGTACTCCGGTTTCCTCCCACATTCCAAAAACATGCTAGGTTAATTGGCCACTCCAAATTGTCCATAGGTATGAATGTGAGTGTGAATGGTTGTTTGTCTATATGTGCCCTGTGATTGGCTGGCCACCAGTCCAGGGTGTACCCCGCCTCTCGCCCAAAGACAGCTGGGATAGGCTCCAGCACCCCCACGACCCTCGTGAGGAAAAAGCGTTAGAAAATGAATGAATGAATGAAAAATACCAAAGCATGTTTTAATGCAAATGTATATATTTTTTTATGTATTTGATTAAAATGAAACTACTTAAATAATAATTAGATCATTAATAAATTAAAATTTTCAGAATTAAAATTAATTAATAATACTAATTTGGGAGGTTTTTTCATAAAGTTTAAATAATTTTCAGATTGATTATTACTTTTATTTTTTAATTATATTATGCATTAGTTTTTGAAAGGAAATTAAAATGTTCTAATGATTTGAGACAACACAAAATCAAACTTTTCAGAATGAGGATTAATTGTAAGATTACATTTAATTTAAAAAAATGGGGTCAAGCTTTAAAACCTGAAGCCAGTTTCACCAGGAATGTAGATTTATCATATTTATTTTGTTGCCTGTAATCACTTTGACAGTATGTGGTTTATGTATGAATGACAATAACGTAGCCTTTAGTGTCAGAACCAGCAGGGTACGGCATGATGAAATTGCAGTCTGGAGTCAGCTGGAGTACTTTGAAGTTATCTATGCAGATGTTAGAACGGCAGAAGAGCGACGGTGCATTGCTATGTAATCCTGATTAATCGACCTTTGTCCACAGTTTTTGCAGCAGAGAAACTTTTCATCTTATCACACTGTCACTTTCATTTGTTTGCTGTGAGCAATGAACACAAATTTGTATAAACAGCTGTAAAAATGTTCTCTCTCCTCTCCTCGCTAGCGTCTCTGTAGGCTATGAAGTGTAGAGGGTATAATTCATCATGAACATGACAAATTACTTGGGCTGCTGGTTGAGGACTGGAGTGGTTTGCCATTGTTGTGTGTGTGTGTGTGTGTGTGTGTGTGTGACTTTGCCTACTTTAGGGGACACATTTGACACTAAAGAATAATTAAATGGGGACGAAAGCTGCTGGGAGTTTGCAGCTAGGTTAAAGCCAAGGTGGATGCCGAGCTTTGACCACATGCTTCAATTTCTATGTCTGCATATTGCTTGACATTTGTCGACTTGTTTTGATGGTCAAGCGTTTCTTATCGCAGTGATTTTCAACCACTGTGCCGCGGCACACTAGTGTACCTTGAGAAACCGTCAGGGGTGCCGTGAGGAATTATCCAATATCACTTTTTATAATTAACATTTATTAATCATCATTTGCAAATATTATGTCAATAGCCATTATGTCAATAGTACACATGGACCCAAATATTCCACTTGCATTTGGTTTATTTGCTCAAACGGAAAGAATTGAACAGGGATGGAATATTCCTTTAACCAATCCGATTGAGGTATCTTGTATCCGCTCAAACGGAAAGTTGTCAGGGTGCCTTCTTCTTCGTGGTGTTTTTCTTCTTCTGTTGTTTATTGGCGGTTGGCAAGCAGCTTTCGTGTGCATTACCGCCATCTGTGAAACAGAATCTAAACCCTTCTATACTTTATTCACAAGTCCAGTTTTATTTTAAAAAAATATATATATCTATATAAAACATGTCCTGAGTTTAATTATAAAATATTAGCAAGATTGAATTTGATCTTTTCCTGTTTAAATTTATCCCGGGTGCGTTCTTTCAGCGCATGCTCAGATATGACGTAACACGCAGATCCAGACGTTCTTCACTTTTAAAAATGGAGGCCAGCAATCGGCACTGGACTAAGCAAAGTTTGTTTTTGATTCAAACTAAATTTCAAGACTGGACAGACGAAAAACTGGCAATACGGAGTTATTCCGACAAGTGAAAGAAAAACTTGGGGAAGCGAAAGAAAAACTTGGGGAAGCCGATATGACGTGATGTAGATGTGTACGTTTTACTGGGCATGCCCCATTGACTATTCTGGTTGATTTTCACGGCGCATGCAGACAAGAGATTGGAATATTCCTTTCCATGGATACCATTGTTTCCCGAAAGGTCATTCGGAAAGAGAAAAACTGGTCATGTAAAAACATGGCTACTGTGGAGTGTCTGTGGTGTAAAGACTGGCAGAGCAATGTAATATTGGTCCATGTGGCAACACCTAGCTTGTTCCTCCGATAGACTTTTTGATGCACGTGTGAGGTCGTGGTGACATTTTGTAATATTTTTGGTTAGTGGTGTGCCACAAGATTTTTCCAATGTAAAAAATGTGCCGTTCCTCAAAAAAGGTTGAAAAACACTGTCTTATCGGATATAGCGATGCAGGTGTGTCTTGTTTGGGTTTCAACTACAAACGCTCATTACCTCTTTTAAAGTGCAGAGACAGGTGTTGGTTCCATACGGGCAAAACAAGCAGGAGTCACTTGACAAGAGGCCGGTTCTCACCACTGCCAAAGCAATGAGCAGCCAAAAGGAAAATAAGGGCTCTTTTACTCGGAAGACAAAAAGCAAGCACTCACTCTGCAGTATTCTTTGTCACGGGATGTTAGTTCAAGAAGGATTCGACGAAGGCAAAAACCATCAAGCCTACGTGTCGCGTTATCAAGCTAAGTGTGACCAACGCAGACACATTACCGCCGTGACACAAATTCTCCAGCAAAAACCGTTGAGAAGATTATTAAAAATAGGCTTTTGGATAAGAACTGAGCATGGTATGCATGTTAGCTTTCTTCTGGGGTTCATTCATTCATTTTCTGCACTCATTGGTTTCATTCATCCTCACGGTGCTGGAGCCTATCCCAGCTGACTTCGAGCAAGAGGCGGGGTACACCCTGGACTGCCTCATGTAGTCCTCCTTGTATATTAGCTTTCTGGTCTTATCTACCTGTATTGTGAGTATTTTTCCAGCTGTCCTTTGTTTTTGTACTTTGGCTATCTAATTCCCTGTTTGGTTTCCAGTAGTGCTTTTTGTTAGTGTTATATTTTTTAATATTCGCAGTTCGAACATTGCTCTCACTCTATTGAGTTTTATTTTTTAAGAATTAATGAATAAATGATCGCTGTTTTGTGGTTGACTATGACCCATTCTTAATCAGGATATATTGAAAGAAAAATCTATGGCGTATTCTGCTAACAGAGACCTTAGATTATATTACCTTATCGCTACATGGAGTTAGCCATGGCCTATCTGACAAGATCAAAAGTTCTCCTCCCATTCCACGTGGAAGTTTTTAGACTTTTATTTTGTCCTTCTCCACTCTATTTGAAATACTTTTGTTCATTCATTCATTTTCTACCGCTTTATCCTCATGAGGGTCGCGGGGGTGCTAGAGCCTATCCCAGCTGTCTTCGGTCTTCCACGTACACCCTGGACCGGTCGCCAGCCAATCACAGGGCACATGTAGACAAACAACCATTCACACTCACATTCATACCTATGGACAATTTGGAGTGGCCAATTAACCTAGCATGTTTTTGGAATGTGGGAGCAAGCCGGACTACCCACGCAATGCAGGGGGAGAACATGCAAACTCCACAAGACCAAGGGAGGAATTGAACTCAGGTCTCTTGATGTGTGGTCTGCGCGCTAACCACCTGTCTTCTGGGCTTGTTGCAGTTTATTTTGCAGTATAAGTGGGCCTTAATTGGGTGCTGTTATTTTCAAAATGTAAAACAACTCATATACACGTATAATAATAATGTTTGGGAATGCATAAAAAGTGAAAAGAAAATCATACAACCAAATACAGTAATGCCTCACCACGTTGCGCTTCGAATTTCAAAAATTCCAAGATTTTTTTAAATGAATGATTGGTGTTTCATGGTTGAATATAGCCTACAAATATGCATGCACACAGGAGATGCTGCCAGCCACGCTCTACAGTGCTAACCTGCTGCTAGCACTGACATCACACACGTCACTACCAGGCCCTGCTTCTTAAGCTCATTGAAAATGGTTCATCAGTGACCTTGCTGTTGTCAATCCCATGAACTGAGGCCATTATATCATCCATATATCAAAATGTTGGGTGTTGGGGTCTGTGTGTAAAATTTGGTAGAAAGTTCCATAGCAGCAGGAAGTAAAGTAGAAAGCTAGCCTATGTGTTTTAGCATGTAGAAACAATGGCTTGTTGTTGTGTTGTTGACATGTTTGTGAGTTATATGACCACATGAAACAAAGTTGAGTAATTGCAAATGCATATGTCAATACCAGATACCTTTAAACATGATGTGTGCCAAAACTCTATGTCTTATCTTTATTTTAACATACTTCACTAATCTTTTCTTTCTTGCTGACATCCTCTTCGTCTGGTGCAAACAGGAAGTCAACAGCTCTGGTCATGTGACAATTTACAGTAAACATGCGACACTGTGCATATTTAATTGAAACCCCTTATTATTTAAAGGTGCTCACAATAAGTCACAGATACTGCATTACACGCCATAGCCCGTCTTTTGAATACCTTATATTTGTATCCATTTATGATTTCATAGAGTGCGGACGCAATGTTTGAACCACAATGTACCAAGGGACTTGAAAACGCATTTTCAAGTATAAAAATGGCTAAATGAAGAGTGGAGCATATGTCTTGTTCTGGTAGTTCCGGTAATGTTTTAATGATATCAATGTACCTAATCACAGCCCCCCAAAATCAGTATGCGGATCAAAAACAGATCCGCTGTGGTGACTCCGTAATCAGGAAAATGCTGAAAGAAACAACCAAAAAAAAAACAAAAAACCAATGTACCTGATCACAAGCATGTATATCAAATGATAAAATCTTGTTTGATTTTTTTTAGAGGCTTTGTAGTCGAAATTGGTACCTCCCAAGACATGCATGTTATCTGGCTCATGCTAACTTGTTTTCTCTTTTTAGAACACACACAAAAGGGACATACACATATGTTCATGTTTCACATAAGGATCATTTGTTTCTTTCAGCTTTTTCCTGATTACGAAGTTGCCACATCGGATCTTTTTGATCTGCATACTGACTTTTGGCTTGAGCCCTTAATATTCTATATTTATATTCCGGATGCCCTTCCTGACGAATACCGATGATTGCGTACAAGTGGAGATTGGAACCTGAGGCGTCCGTTCCAAAGTCCAGAACGGTAACCACGGCGGGCCACATAAGGATTGTACATGATGAGAAAAATTGGGCATAAAAAGTATAGTTTTCCTTTAAAGTCTTTCTACGGTGAACTTCTACAATCTGATTGTTGCGAGATTTCCACATGCCGTCTCGGACTTTTTCCTTCTACAAAGCTGCTGTCAAAGGCATGAGATAGCACATCATCAGAAGGAGAGATAAATCCATAGAGCCGCAAATCCAAAAAGTTATAGCACAAACCTGTGCCTGCACACCAATCCAATTGATACAAATTGGAACATGAACGCTCCTTTATGGCCGCAAACCATAAAATAAATTCTCACCACACGTACAGGCGGAAAAACCCATCAGCACCAGTCACTTTATCACACAGGCACGGATGGGGAAAAGAAAAAAAAAGTCCCAAGCAAGAGGATAGAGGATAGAATGGAGCAGGATCGATATTCCAATACTCCCTTGTCTGCTCCACTGGCCCCCGATGTTATCCCACATCATTGCAGCGGACACGGGCAAGACAAATGACTCTCGTGTTGGGAACATGGGACCAGGGTGGAAGATGGTGTGGCAAGAAGGGGGGGCTGTTGGGACATCAGCTGTACTCTACACGGCCAACATGAGGTCACAAAACAACCGCGACTAAAGATCCTGAACTTGCTTCAAAGATAATGTCACGCTGCCCTGTGACATGTGACTCTTAGCTTTTATTTGGACCCTTACTGCTTTTTCTGTGCACTTGCAGATGTGGACCTCCCTTGAGTCGGGCGGAGCTACCAGATGGGCGCGCGTCTCCTTCTTAATGCACTCAGCTGCGGCAGGAGGGTGCTGGATTATTCCTAGCTGTTACCCTGCTACTGTGTTCCTCCAGCGCTGCCCGCGCCTCCGTCACGCACCCTCCTACCTGTCCGGTAGTCCGCCTGTCTCTAAGACTGTTTTCTGTTTCTTGTGTTAATTTGTTTTGTGCTTGCATGCACTCAGTCACGGAGCTCCGTCGCCCTTAGTTATTCTAATGTCACATAACTGGACTATTAAAACACATCAATCTCACCTGAGCCTGCTGTGTCCTGCATCTGTGTCCCAGTCATGACAGATACGGCCAAAATCATACTCAAATCCATTTGAGGCCCGGAGGTGGGGCAGGGGTGTGCAGTATTTCATAGACTGGGAGGGTTACGGTCCAGAGGACCGCTCATGGGTCTCCCGGTCACTTATCCTCGACCCCATCCTCTTATCCGACTTTTATCGCAAGTTCCCGGGTTGTCCGTCTAGGGCCGGCCATTGAATTGGGAGGGGGTGATACTGTCACGCTGCGCTGTGACATGAACCTCTTACCTTTAGGGGTGCATCAGGGTTTTTGTTGCTACTGGGACCCTTACTGCTTTTTCTGTGCACTTGCAGATGTGCACCTCCCACATCTGCAGGGTGCTGGATGATTCCTCTGTGTCCTGCATCTACGTAGCCCAGTCATGACAGATACGGCCAAAATCATACTAAAATCCATTTGTTTCTGCACCTAGCTTACCGAGCTGATTGGGAAAATTATCTGTTCTATTCTTGAGATGGTCAGAACAAGCTTTGGGATCAGGACCAATTTTCACTAAACAATCTGTGGAAGGAATTCATTCTCATGACAAGCATTTCAACGGTGTCAAAGTATTTTATTGAAAGTTACATTAAGTTTATGTAAAGAGTTTAAGTTTAAGTTTATTCATTCATTTTCTACCGTTTTTCCTCACGAGGGTCGCGGGGGTGCTGGAGCCTATCCCAGCTGTCTTTGGGTGAGAAGCGGGGTACACCCTGGACTGGTCGCCACGCCAGCCAATCACAGGGCACATATAGACAAACAACCATTCACACTCACATTCATACCTATGGACAATTTGGAGTGGCCAATTAACCTAGCATGTTTTTGGAATGTGGGAGGAAACCGGAGAACCCGGAGAAAACCCACGCATGCACGGGGAGAACATGCAAACTCCACACAGAGATGGCCGAGGGTGGAATTGAACCCTGGTCTCCTAGCTGTGAGGTCTGCACGCTAACCACTTGACCACCGTGCCGCCCAGTTTAAGTTTATGCCTTCTTCAATTCACATCCTGACTTATGGCAGCTCATTCTTGCATCATCAAATTAAGTTTTGGAGAGTTTACTGGACATGGACCCAAAATGTTGACACAGGGCTTCATCATGCGGGCAAAAACATCACTTGTCACCAAATTGTTCTTGGATGGTTGGGAAAAGTTGCTTTCAGAGGTTGTTTTGGTACCATTCTTTATCCATGGCTGTGCTCTTACGCAAAATTTTGAGTGAGTCCACTCCCTTGGCTGAGAAGCAACCCTACCCCTAAAAATTCCTTCAGGATGCTTTACTGGATGTATGACACAGGACTGATGGTGGTGCTCACCTTTTCTTCTCTGGACAAGTTCTAGTCTGGATGCCCCAAACGATCAGAAAGGCGATTCATCAGAGAATATGGTATTACCCCCGTCTTCAGGAGTCAAACTCCTGTATCTTTTGCTGAATGTTTTTCCAGGTTTCTTTGCACCCTTCTTGGCAAGAGGCCATTTTCCAAAATCCTTGACTCACCATGCATGCAAATGAAATCTGATCCTGATCCCGCAGCTAATCAATTTCAGAAGACGGTCCAGACACTTGCATACCTACTTGGGTGCCCTCATGTCATCTTTACAACAACTGACCCTCTCTCCCTAATCGCATCTTAATGATTCGATAAATGGTTGATAGAGATGCAATCGTACTTGCAGCAATATCCTTGCTACGCAAGGATGGCGGCACGTGTTTCCTTGGTTAACCATGGTTAACAGAAGAACAAAGATACCAAGCACCAACCTCCTTTTACAGCTCCAATCAGTTATTCTCACTCTGTCAAATGACCACCTACTTGTCAAATCGCTCATATGTTAACCAGAGAATCATTAACATGGCTGCTGGTCCTTTTGTGGCAAGGCTGAAATGCAGTAGAATTT
Organism: Doryrhamphus excisus; assembly: GCF_037039965.1. Classification (NCBI taxonomy): domain Eukaryota; kingdom Metazoa; phylum Chordata; class Actinopteri; order Syngnathiformes; family Syngnathidae; genus Doryrhamphus; species Doryrhamphus excisus. The sequence goes on from NC_136370.1 coordinate 4,903,102, forward strand.
ATATATTTTTTCATTTTCATTCCTCGGTCGGGCATCTCTGTGTGGAGTTTGCATGTTCTCCCCGTGCATGCGTGGGTTTTCTCCGGGTACTCCGGTTTCCTCGCACATTCCAAAAACAGGCTAGGTTAATTGGCGACTTCAAATTGTCCATAGGTATGAATGTGAGTGTGAATGGTTGTTTGTCTATCTGTGCCCTGTACCCTGCCTCTTGCCCAAAAACAGCTGGGATTGGCTACAGCATGCCTGTGATCCTTGTGAGGATAAGCAGGATACAAAATGAATGAGTGAATGACTGAAAGTTCATTTTCATTACAAAGACGGACGGTCTTTGCAATTAACTCATTTGCTACCAAAGACGTATTTATATGTTATTTTCAACCCGACAGCTCGCTCCCAAAGACGCATTTATACGTCTTTTACGGGTTTTTTTTTGTGCGAGAGGCACAAAGACGTGATGATGTAACTCCACAATAAAAGAGAGCACATTGTGTGGACTTTCATTTCATTTCATGCTTTCATTTCAATGCAGACCTACCAACATGTAAAAATGTATAGTAGTTAACATGCAATTTGACTTTTAAATATGCTTGTATACTCTCCATTTTGCTGCATTTCCCTGGTTTTAGTTTCAAGTTCAGTCTATACAGTACAGATAAATGAATTCATATTATCAGTTGCTCCAGTATTTCAAACTGGGGGTATGGAAAACAATTTATGTCCTATAGTGGGGGCATGACAGAAAATAACTGAGAAGCACTGATACAGCCCAAGAACACAATATTCTCTGTGTCTTGAAAAATCAATCAAAATGATAAAAAAGGATCAGTATGGAGAGGGACGGTTTTTGAAAAAAATGACTGGGAGTGAATGAGTGAACTGCCATTCATTTTCTTTTTTCTTGTCCTGCCCAGCCATTGGGCCAGACAGTATTATTGATCTAAATCACTTAGATGCTAAACAGATTTACTCTGTCAGGGAAAAGTGTAGGCCTCAACCTACCATCTTCTTTTCTTGTTATGCTGCTTTGGAGCGGTCGGATTGGAGCAGGAGGGGATGGAAAAGAAGAAAAAATAAAACAGAGAGGGGGCAAGAGGCGGATGAAAAGAGACAAGAACAACAGTAACAACTACAATTGTCAAGTCAATACAGGACAACAGAAACAAACGGGACTGGATCACCAAATTTCTATGATGGTTAGAAAAGATCATAATATTAAACAGCCACAGTAATATTACTGAAATGAAACAGTCATACATGTTAGTGGTAATAATAAAATATTATAAATATATTATTATAATAATATTATAACAATAATATAATAATAATTGTTATTATTTATAATAAAATATTATAAATATATATATATTTATAAATATAAATATATTTATATATAATAATATAATAATAATTATTATTATTTATAATAAAATATTATAAATATATTTATTAATATATAATAAATATTAAATATTAACCGTGATAGTAAACAGAATGACAATAACACACATTTGTAATATCTATAATCTCATTGCTGACATCATCAAGACGGCAATAGAACCAATCGCATAATTAAGTCATGGATATGCAGGCAAGTACTTACTGTATATACTGTGAGTGTGTATAAGTATTTGTGTGAAGGTATCTCTGTCGGTGTGTATGTCTACATGTACTGTATTTATACGTGCCTATACTGTATGTGCGCATATGTGTGAACATGTAATTGTCACTGAGAATGTATGAAAGTAGACAGACAAGATGCCATTCATTTGAGCCCCCGTACCAACATTATGAAGTATATGCAAATTGCCATGATAATAAAAAGAGGCAGCAAACTGTGAAAACTAATATTTGTGTCATCCTCGACACTTTTGGCCATGACTGTAGTCATGGCAGTGCATGGTATCAACGAAGGACAGGATGCTTAATTGACATGTCTTTCCACTATTTATAGGGCAGTGATACATGCTGCTGCCTTTCGTACAGATGACACGGTTTCAATTCCTGGCCTGCGCCTCGACACCAAGCCATTGGAGATATCCACAGCCAATCCCAAGCTATCCATCATCAGTCATGAGTTATTGCAGTGGTCCTCGGTTTAAGGCATTTCCTGGTTCTGTATGCGTTCCCATAAATTCATTAAAAATGTAAATTTGGAACTAGAACTAGTTACATGGTGGTGGAAGAATACACTGTTTGTTCAATATATAATAACAATATTATCTACACTATCTCTGTCTCTATTGTTTGACTGTGGCAGCTATCATCAAGGTTGAAGATGGTGTTGTGACGTTGACCTGGACTTAAGGATGAAGTGGAGGTAGTTGTTTATGGACTACCAGCTACCTACTTTTGCCCCTTGTCCTGCCCAGCCAATGGGGCAAATTGTATTGTTGGGCTAGATCAGGGGTGGGCAAACTCGCGGGCCGCATTGATATGACAAAATTTACGGGGGGTGGGGGGCCAGACTATATATTTTACACGTAACAGTCCACCTGGTATTATTGTATCTGCAAAATTGTCATGCAATCTGCTATTATTATTTATTATTTTATATTTATATTTAAATATTTAAAAAATTATAAAATATTATAATAATTACAATAAAATTAAAATAATAACTATTATATTATTATGTAAAATATGCAAATATAACAATAATATTATATATAATTAATATAATAATTATAATAATTATAATAATCTAATAATCTAATAATAATCTAATAATCATAATAATAATTATTATTATTATGTGCTTGTGTCCCTTTTTTCAGGAGCACTTTGTAAACAACAGACCAAAAAACAAAATGATAAAACCATCAAAAGGTTGGCTCAGGCCATGATGCCAGGTTGTATGTTGAGTTTAAATGAAATACTTTGGAAAGATTGGGCGGGCCGTATTCAAACACTTGGCGGGCCGGATATGGCCCCCGGGCCGTAGTTTGCTCACCCCTGGGCTAGATGCTCGGGGTATTACAAGCCAGTTCAAGAGACGAGATGGTACACCAGATTGGGTCTATGACACAGGACAAAATTTGAACTTTACTTCCCAGAAAAGTACAGTGAAAAAATATGGCAATATATATTATCTACTTATTTAATGTCAACGACAATACACTCTCGTGCACACTGTTTGTATGCCTGCGACCCCGCTTCCACTCGCTGAGACAAAGAGGTTGTATGACTGACAAAAGGGCTCACTCCGTTCATTCCGTTGTTCCGTGGAGAAAAAAACACAACAAGTTGTTGAAACAAAAGCATGAGTGAATCCTGTTAGATGAGATATCTTGAGTCCGGCAAAATTCTCAAGTTTATTTTCATTTATTGTGTAATTTATTAACCGATTTACTATCATTCCAGGCCGAGTGCCCATAAGACATTTTTGTTCTGAACAAAAATCGCTCCAAACTGGAGCAGGAGGGGATAGACAAGAAGAGAAAGGTAGACAGTGGGTGAGAGAGACAGAGAGACAACAACAAAAATAACAGGACAACATCAACAAATGTTGGACAGCCATAAAATTAACTATAGAAATAAGAAAATAATATCAGCCATGGAAATAATACTGTATTGAGACAGTTATACCTAACAGCGGTAATGAAAATATTAGACACAATAATAATCCGATTGACAAGAACTGTTTGTAATCTTATTGCTGACATCACCATCACTATAATAAAATAAGTTACAGTGGGGTGAAAAAGTGTTTGTCCCTTCCTGATTTCTTATGCATAAACTGTATATGAAGTGTCAGAAGTGTCCCTTTGAATGTGTGAGTTTTGGGAGTGCTTCCTACCACCCACCAAGCCAGCACGGCCCCCACCCCAGACAGAGCAGCAAACGGCTGCAGAGATGCAACCCCGACCAGGAATAGACAACAAGGCTGAGGATCAGGGACACCTTACTCCTGTCCGCCCGCCCCTGAGGTGCCAGGACCAACCCCCCCAGCCAGAGGAATGAGACCCCCAGGGACAGAGCTACACATCCTCAGCTCTGTGAGAGTCAGGTTAGGGAATTATTTATAGGTTCCCATATAGCCTGAAATTCTGACAGTTGCTCTTTTGATTTGGCAGACATTATCTCAATACTACATGATCTTCCAATGATCATACAATGTTTTTAATAAACTATCTCTTTATTGCAAAAACAGAACAGGCTATTGCAGCCACGGCAAAACGACATCAGCAAACTCGACCTCAGACGACCATCCTCCTCTCAAACGTCATGTTCACAGACACTAGAAAAACACAAAACATGTAACTGCCATGTGGTCCATGTGGTGTTCTTTCGTCAAGCGTTGTGATTTTGCACTTTGTTTGGTGGTCCTTGAACGCGCCATAGATGCTAAACGTTGGGTACGAAAGCACTAGCTTGGCCAATCTGGCCTCACAACTTTTAGCGAGGTGTTCTTTGTTATTCATGTTATTCGTCTTTGTCTTTCAGAAGTGGTAGTACCGATACAAATTATACTTTCAACGGGTTGAATATGTTTGTGGGTAATATTTAGAACCTTAAACCTGGATTGTGTTATGAGTGAACAATGGAAATTGAAAGGGGTAGAGCAGGGGTCTCAAACTCAATTTATACATGGGGGGCACCGGAGCTAGATTCTGGGTGAAGCCGGGCCGCATCAGGTTTTCAAAAAAAACCCAAAACGCATTTATTAAAAACTGGAAAAAAAATCAATAAAAAAACTATCTTCAATGCTTTTGCTTCTGCTATACCCTACACTTTTTCAGTACTTTGGTTCTGGTTTTCCACACCAAAATATCTGATAAAACATTCCACTGTTCTCAAATATCTTCATTTTTATTTTTCTATACACAAAATAAGATTAAAAAATAAATAAACAAATTAAGAATAAAGACAATAAATCAATCAATCAGTAATAAATAAGTAAAATAATCATAAAACAGCAAATAAGAAAAACGTAAGAAACCACATACAGTTGGTAGAGAAATTATTTTTTTCAGATTCAAATGTACAGTATTAACAGTTATTTAACCTTTAACATGAACATTAATGAAACTTAATAATTTGACCCAATGAGCAAGTTAGCATCGTACTCAGTTCCATCTGGGAGCAGCGTGGTAACTTTAACAACATGTTTGATGAGATGCTTTATCTTGACGTGTATTTTCCCTTTTATTCCAAATCATTTCCTGCATTTATTTGTACCCAGCGTCATAAGCCTTTAGCTTCATTGCTAATCCAAAGCAAAACAGGGCGGGGTAACAGGGTAGGGTAACAGTATGGGCGGGGCAAAATCATGTTAATTGTGTCCGGTGTGCACAGAGCTTTAAGCTGTCATTTCAACATTAAACTTTGGTATCAAGGTGGGGGCCTCAAACTAGCCGCAAGTTTGAGACCCCTGGGGTAGAGGTTTCTGGGGCTGAATGTAATATAATAATAACAAGAGTCACTTTTATTATAAATGTTTGGAGGAGAGAGCAAGCTGTGTGTCAAGAATAAATATTGTATTGTATATGTTTTTTTGCTATGAACTGGTGGTCCTGGCTGGTAACCTCAGTGAAAAGCAGATCTACTACTACTATGTACGTATGTATATAATGGGGAACGGATGCGTATACATAGCAGCGGTAGTGGTAGCATAATGCAGGCAGTAGTTAATATGTGAGGGTTCACAGAGTGACAAGCAGGTTCCAAACAAAAGGTGCAGGAACAAGGCAAAGGGTGGAAACACAAACGCTGCCTTTGTACCACAAAGGCCCCTCTGTTGTTTTTGAGCCGCTGTGGCTTCAAAGTGCCAAAGTCTGGTTTTTATTCCTGGCAGAAGTCCCTGTGTTGCCTTATCACACATCTCATTTCCACACAGACAGAGAGTAGCATGGCCTGCTACACCCAGGCTCCACAAATTAGATTTTTTGGAGTGATTGATGCTGAATCAACAGCTCAAACAAAGTGAGGACAGAGGAATGTGCCACGAACAAGACGTGTGGTGGGAGGACGTGAGAAGGCAGGGAGTTAAGGGGAGAACTAAGTGACATAAACATAAAAAGACATAAAAAGGACAAGCCAAAGTAAATCCAAACCTCACAACAGTTATTTGCATCTTTTCATCAAAAAAAAAAAAAAATCCAACCAGGCGCCTTCGTGTTTATCGACACTGCCACAAATCTGCTAGCGATAAGATTCATTGACGCTTTCATGTGTGTGTGTGTGTAATTAGAAGTTATTGAAATGTAAGGGTCCCTGTAGTAAAAATATTACAGCAAAGTCAATATCTATCCAAAGCACAACTCAAAGGGTGTGCGTGCACAAAATAATAAGTCATTGACAGAAAAGTGTGAGAACAGAAAGTAAAATGCATATAATGTACATTTTCACATTTTAAATACTCCAGTTTAACATCAGTGTGAAAGCATTCTTACAATAAATTGGCCCTAACAAAATGGCTGTCTGATCTGAACGGCAGCTCCAAGTACCCGACCTTCTGGGAGTCCATCAGCTGGAGAGCTATTTGAGAGACTTCAACGCCCATGTTGGCAACAACAGTGTGATTGGTAGGAATGGCCTCCCCAATCTGCACCCATGTGGTGTTATGCTACTTCTTTGCTAACCACAGATTGTTGATAACAGACACCATGTTGGAACATAGGGATGGATGTCCATAAGTGCACCCAAGGCCAAAGGTTTATGATCCATTTTGTAGTCACCCCTACGTATGCATGTTTTGGGTAAAGAGAAGGACTGAGCTGTCAACTGATCACCACCCGGTGGTGAGTTGGATTAGATGGCGGACCCAAACGTATCGTGAGTGTCTGCTGGGAATGTTTGTCAGAGTGTCCAGAATCTTCAATTCTCACCTCCAGCAGATCTTTGCCTGCATCCCAGGGAAGGATGTGAATATTGAGTCCAAATGGGCCATATTGCGAGTGTCCTTTGCTGAAGTTGACGAGCAGAGTGGTCTGTACAAGTTGTGGTGGAAAAAATCCCAAACCAGATGGTGGACAGCTGAAGAAGGACTTTTACTGATTATGGACTCCTGTGGGACTCCTGAAGCAGTTGACAGCTACCAGCAGGCCAAGCGGCATACGGCTTCGGACGTGGTGATGTAGAAGAAGCATTCCGCTGAGGCTATGATCATAACCAAAACACTGTACCATCAAATATTAGCATCAGTCAGCACCCATGTACCAGGCATGATCTGTTTTGTAATGCTCTAAATCATCATTCCCATGAAAGAAACTCACCAATGAAGACCAAACGTCAGCACCTTGGTCATGGGAACTGACCTAACTGGTGTGAACCCACACCTGCATGGATAGAACATACACAAAGCTCTAAGGCAGACTGCAAAGTCAGGTTGAGTGGTCTGAGACAGAATACTACTTGGAATATTCTTGGAAATGTGGTGGGTAAAAGGGCAGTACATCAGTAGATCTCCCGCTATTTTCTCTGCTTTAAATTGTACACAAGTCGTTTCACTCAACATTTTCCAGTAGGGAGATGATTTGACAACACTGTCGTGTTGTACAAACAAAGTAATGGTAATGGTAATGGTAATGGTTTAATTTCATTTGAACATGCATCAGATTACAATTGAATGCATCACATAATCAGTTCACAGTTCCACATGTCCAAAAGGAGTAGGAAGAAGCAAAGCTTATTAAATCCTACCCCTCCATCTGGTACTTTTACAATCAGTAACTGTTACATGTGTTCACTTCCTGCTTTCATAATACAGTTTAAGGGTTTTTTTGTTGTTTTTTTGTTGTTTTTTAATAATGTACCTCGTAGTACAAGGTGATATGAGCATCCAATGCCATAATGGGTACCATAGTAAGTGTCAATATAGTGATATATATAGCACATCATGACTGGTTCAAGACTCTTCATCCTTGTATTTAGCAAACATCAACTGCTTGTATTGTTTCTTGAATTGGCTCATCGTTGTGCATTGTTTGAGGTCCTTACTCAATCCATTCCATAGTTTGATTCCACATACTGAAATGCTATGGCTAGCATAACGTAGTCCTAGCATAGAAGTGTTTCAAATGTAGTTCTTCCCTGAGATCATATTTCTCCTCTCTTGTAGAGAAGTATTGGATGACGTTTTTAGCTAATTGGTTGTTTTTAGCCTTATGCATTATTTTAGCTGTTTGAAGATGAACTATATCAGCAAGTTGAAGTATTTGTGATTTTAGAAATAAGGAGTTAGTATGTTCTCTGTAGGCGGCATTATGAATTATCCTTACTGACCTTTTTTGCAGTACATTTAGCGAGTGAAGATTGCTTTTATAGTTATTAGCCCATATTTCCACACAATAAGTAAGATATGGTAGAACCAGAGAGCAATAAAAAGTGTGGAGTGATTTCTGATTGAGAACAAATGTTGCTTTGTTCAATATTGAAATATTTCTGGCCACCTTATGTTGTATATTTGTAATATGAGGTTTCCAGCTCATATTTTCATCTATTGTGATCCCCAGAAATGTATTTTCCTTCACCCTTTCAATGTCCACACCGTCTATTTGTATTTGCTGGTGCGTGTCCTTTCTGCTGTTACCAAACAGCATGATTTTAGTTTTACTTAGGTTCAAGGACAATCTATTATCATCAAACCATCTTTTTAGTGGGACCATTTCTTCTCTGACCTTTCTAATGATTTCATCTGTACTCCCCCCAGAACAAAAAGCAGTGGTATCATCCGCAAATAATACCAGCTTTAAGTCTTTCGTAACTTTGGAGATATCATTGATGTACAAGTTGAACAGTTTTGGCCCCAGTATTGACCCCTGGGGAACTCCGCACGTAATAAACTTACAGATGTGTATTCTCCTAGCTGTACGTATTGCTTCCTGTCAGCTAAGTTGCTTTTGACCCAGTTCAGAACCAAGTATAAAAGTATAAAACTGTATAGTCATCCCTGGGCACATTACACATCAAATTTGTCAGCTTCACTCTCACGGTGTATATATTATAAACATATGAACATATACTAATAAATCATGCTGTTTTGTGGTTGAATACAGCTTTTTAGTCATAAACTAGGGAAGCACTGGGAGAGTGCGCCATATTGTGATTCACACCAAAATGCTAATAATGTTAAATTTTTTTGGATCAGTATTTGATATTTTGCAGAACCTGTTGTCCTATACCCATTTTTTCCAAGTGCTGTGGCCATTTTTTGTGGCATTATACAGACAAATGCCAAAATAGTCTTAGTTCACAATAATAACCAATCATTTTTTCCAGAATCCAGACCGTGGATCACCAAGAAAATTCCATCAGTCCTTCCATGTCCCATTTCCGACAATACCTGATAATTTCATCCAACCCATTCAGAACTTTTCATCATTTTCATTATTATTGTGTTATTTTGAACACAAACAGACAAACGTCAGCAGAACCAGGACACATTCACTGCAAAACAAACAAGCACAAGTTGTATTTGTGTTTCAAATGCTTTACTTTCTCTAATTATATGTACTATATTGGGTACTACGAATGGAAAGGTGTTTAGCTGGCTCTAATAATGTTTAAAAATGTATTTAGAAGGTTGTGAAGAGGTTTTCTATACCACAACTACAAAAGTATTGTACTTATAAAGAAGGAATTCTACTTTGCAGAAATTCACTAATCACACTGTAACCAATCCACTGCGACAAACAAGGGATTGCTGTACACGTAATTGTTTGTTAATATGTAAAACCCAATTTAAAATGTGTTCAATAACTGCCAGAGAGTGCAGATTACTGTACTGTACATTCTTATCAAGGTCAGACAGACAGACAATAATATTGGCTTAGAATAGAGTGCATTTCCAATGTCGCTGCTGTTCTGTTTGCATAACAGCTACGGACTAAATTTCAAAAGACAACAGACGCATGGTGCTATTTCCGAGCGTGGGATTGTGACATTTACCGCCACTGTCTTGATTAATTATCCATCAGCTTGTAGACATATCAAGACAGGTGTTAGTCACTTCCATTGGACTGGAATGATCGGGGCAGACAGAAATGATATACAAGACAAAGATCCACATGGCCGCCTTTAATGGCATCACAAGAGAGTGTGTGCAAGACAGAGATAGCTGGAGTCATTAATTATGTGCCTATATTCCAATCAGCATGGATGTTTGAATAAAAGTGTTGTAAACACTAAGTGGGCTGACACACACGTCTTTTAATTAGACTGCCACACACGCACACACACACACACACACACACACACACACACACACACAGAGCGGCATTACCAGCCTTTTTTCCTGCCATCTTTCCCACCTCTCTTTGCCAAGGAAGCTTGGATGCGAGTGCATTGTCTACTAATGATGGCTGTCAGTAGCACAGGTTACAGTCAAGAATTATGAAGATGGCAAATACTGTGTATAACACATCTGACGAGGTATTATCAAAAGACTTGTCAAAAAATACCTATGTATTATTAAATACCTACCTATACGTATGTTTTGTCGGAGCTTTTCTTCCTGTTACTCACACACGCACACACCAGCAACCACACTATCCTCTGATCTGTGGAGGGATAAGTAAGAATAATTGTGTGAGGTTGGAGGGTCTCAGGTTTTGCAACTGACATGCTAAGGGACATCTGCATTTTGGTAATGGTAATGGTAATGGTAATGGTAATGGTAATGGTAATGGTAATGGTTTAATTTCATTTGAACATGCATCAGATTACAATTGAGTGCATCCCATAATCATTTCACAGTTCCACATGTCCGAAAGGAGTAGGAAGAAGCAAAGCTTATTAAATCCTACCCCTCCATCTGGTACTTTTACAATCACTAACTGTTACATTTGTTCACTTCCTGCTTTCCATAATACAGTTTAAGGGTTTTTTTTGTTTTTTGTTTTTTTTAATAATGTACCTCATACCAAAGTACAAGGTGATATGAGCATCCAATGCCATAATGGGTACCATAGTAAGTGTCAATATAGTGATATATATAGCACATCATGACTGGTTCAAGACTCTTCATCCTTGTATTTAGCAAACATCAACTGCTTGTATTGTTTCTTGAATTGGCTCATCGTTGTGCATTGTTTGAGGTCCTTACTCAATCCATTCCATAGTTTGATTCCACATACTGAAATGCTATGGCTAGCATAACGTAGTCCTAGCATAGAAGTGTTTCAAATTTAGTTCTTCCCTGAGATTTTGGGCATTCAAACATCGATCCTCGGGAGGTTTGCGCAATGGTGGAGTGCATCACAATGTGGCAGATGACTGAATTGTGCCAGGTTTGATTCCCCATCTTGCATTCACAGGGGAACTCTAATCCTCACAAAGCTAAAGTGATGGGAGATTGGACACGTAAGTAAGTGGCCTATGACTGAAGGGTCCAAGGTGTGAGTACACTGGTTGATCATTGGTTGGCCATTTTGGAGCTTCAGGCACTCTACTGGAGACATTTGAGCACTGGAGTACAAGAAAGTGGTTGATGACCAAGGGGCCCCGGAATGGACTAGCATGTTTGGGATTCAAACTAGTGGTAGGGGAGTTTGAGATGTGAGGCTAAGAATGCAGCCTGTGACCAAGGGTTGAGTCCTCCAGATTGGCATTCTCTCCGGAACACCAAGTGGATTCCCTTCAGCTGGTTTGACAGGGAATTAGCTTTTCCAGTCCTCTGGGAACTTGAGGAATGGGAGGCTGGACAGTAAGTGAGTAGCCTATGACTGAACGGTTCCAGGTTTCATTCCCTTCCCCAGACTGGCATTCTCGCTGAGAAACTAAGTCAATTCCCTTCAGTTGGTATTCACAGGGAATTAGCTTTTCCAGTCCTCTGGGAACTTGAGGGATGGGAGGCTGGACAAGTAAGTGAGTAGCCTATGACTGAACGGTTCCGGGTTTCATTCCCTTCCCCAGACTGGCATTCTCACCGGGAAACTAAGTCAATTCCCTTCACTTGGTATTCACAGGGAATCAGCTTTTCCAGTCCTCTGAGAACTTGAGGAATGGGAGGCTGGATAGGTAAGTGAGTAGCCTATGACTGAACGGCTGCAGGTTTCATTCCCACAACTGGCATTTAGGGCTGCCACTGAGCAAGTGTTCCTCAGGTGCTGGAAAGCGACTAATGGTATATACCTGCTGTTAACATCTGAGCTATCGTGAATGCAAAAATTGTAAAATGCATGCAAAATGTAAATTCCAAAGAATACGACACAAAGTGCACAGTGACTCCAAGCTTCAGATTGTCTCGGATGACCAGTTATGTGTAATCTGGACTGTGTGCAGACACCACTGCGCTTTATGATAAATAATGTCTCCATGATGTCACGATGTATCATTCCCTTGCAGTATTTTCACCTGTTTAAAATGCACCAACATGGGCTGCTTAACAACCCACCAGCAGCCGCCTCTTGCCCTTCCTGGCTTTGCCTGGAAAACTGTTTCATGCTCTGTCAAATACCCCTCCCAAACACACTTTTCTTTTTAATCTGTCATGCACAGACACTTACTTTCACAGAAACATCTTTGCAACCAAACGCCGTCGTCACCATTCCTGCATATCTCAGTCCGCCCACAGCATGATTCCCGTAACAAGCCTTACCGATTTGTCTTTGCGCCTCACTCAGCGCTTTTTCTGCTTGAACTCAAGTGAAATTGTGTCTTGATGACAACTAATTTAGCGCCTTTTGGACCCCCCCCCCCCTCCCTCATGCTGCAGCGTGTAGCCGCACCAATTAGGTGAGGCGGGAGCGTTGTTGGGAGCAGGCGAAATAGCCGGATATGAATATTTTAAAGTCCAGTGGAAGTCATTTTCTCATTGTAGAGTCATTGATGCTGTGTGTGTGTGTGTGTGTGTGTGTGTGTGAGGTGAGCTTTGCATGATGATGGGTGCACACGGGGGTGGTTAAGTGTTGACATGCAAAGCACAACAAGGACATAATACATGCATTTGGGCTCCCACGTTCAAACGCAACAAGCCAAGCTGCTTACTCCTCTCTCCACAGATGATGTTTCTCTGATTTTCTCATTTCCTCAGACAAGTCGTCCACCAGGTGTGTGCACGAGTGGGCGCAAGTGCTCTGCTAAGAGTGTGTGTATCTGTGTCTGTACAGAGCTGCGAGGCACACAAACTCATTTAGGCTCCAGCCGCAGTTGCGTTGAAGCCCACGGCACTGCTTCCTCCAGGCGAGCCTTTTTAGTCCAGTTATCCAAGCCACCCCACCCCTTCTGGGTTGACCCCTGCGTGGGAGGAACGGCGGCGGCCTTGTCGCTCCTCCAGGCAAAAGAAAAAAAAAACAAAACGATAGCAAAGCCATCAGAGGCATCAAAGAGACTGCTTAGCCCACGGCTTTTACTGCAGACTCGCATTAGCATAACCAGGTGTGCGCTAATCATCAACATGCCGCATTGCTACTTTCCAGTGTGTGTTTGCACACGCTGGTCTTTATGGGGCATCGTAGCTTTATCATGCCACCTTCATCATGAGGAGGCTGCTTGGCAGAAGGAAAAGGTTACACCATGACCACACATACAGTCGCCCCTTGCTTATCGCTGTTAATTGGTTCCTGATACGTGATAAGTGAATTTCTGTATATTTCTGTAATATTTTAGCATTGTTTTGGACTTTCTAAATACAGCGTTTACCACTATTAGAGCCCTCTAGGCATGAAATAACACACTTTTATTCCCCATGTTCTTTGTTTGTTGTGCAACACTAATGCACAGGCTACAGGATTACTGCAAGGACATAAGGCCATAGCAAATAGCAAGCTAACTAGTTAGCCTTCAATTTATTTGTTCTAAATTAAAGTGTTTCAAATGGCGCGGGGAAGAAGGACAGAGCAAGAAGCCAAAAATGTACCACTTCCACATTGAACGGGGGAAGTTTTATTCAGTCTATGATGTCGAAGGCCATGGCTGACTCCATGCAGTGTTAAGGTAATGTAATGTAAGGTAATGTCTAATCAATGTAACATTAATGACCAGAATACTTCATATAACTTGTATTTCTATCTTTTTTTACGAATTATAAACCATAGTCGATCATTAATTAATGAGTTAATAGTTGAAAAACAGAGAGATGTTCAAGGCTTGATCGAGTGTTATTACTGATATGATCGGAATTACATGTATTCCATGCACATGCACAGCAGGCAGTTGATTTCCTACATAGTAAAAAAATCATTTATGCGCAGCCTTAAATCACAGTAGCAAGTTGTGCGCTTGTGTATGATGAATGTGAAAATGACTAGCGTCAACATGGCGTGTGAAGTTGTAGCTACATATATACACGCAGCCCGCCATCTGGTTTATGACGGTGGGACGTGGCGCCAAGGGGATATCGGACTTTTCTTTTTTCTGTTATCAATGTTTCCCCTCCTGATTGATGACCTCTATTGTAATTATTTATTGAAAGGCGAGGGAACGGGATAATTAGAAAAAGGTCTGTGAGGGGAAGGAAAAGTGCTGATCCGGTGGGAATTCCAGGGGAGGAAGCTGGAACGCTGAAGGTGATAAAGTTCGCGGATCTCTTCAGAATTCTGTGTCAGCGAACAAAGGGGGAAGAAGAGGGCAGGAATCAATAATCAGAGCTAATGGCATACTAATGATGCGACCACTCAACTAGACAATACAATGAAGGAGAGAAAGAACCTGCTGCCTATTTCAAGGTTACTTTTCACCAAAGGTCAAACCTGTTGGCTGGAGACGGGAACCTCCATCTTATGACCAGTACAAGTGTTGACTGTGTTATTGCTGCTATCCCTATTATCATTATTATTATTAGTCGTAGTAGTAGTGCAAATGTTTCGGCATTAAAGGGGACCTATTATGCTTTTCTGACCTATAAATGTTGTTACGATATTGTATTCTCGTTAAATGATGCCATTGGTTTGCGTAATTGGAAGTGAGCCCTGAACACTGAGTTCTACTGACATCAGTGCAACCCGGACTTCCTTATATGGGTATGCCCAGATACGCAGTATGCCCGTCATCCCCCCTCTCTGCTTAGCTCTATTCTCAGTGTTAGCAATGGCATGCAGGAAATGTTTGTTCTGGTGTAAGGGAAAGATACATTTCTTTCATTTTCCTAAAGAGGCAAGCATCAGGCAGAAGTGGTTGGAGTTGCTAATTGCTGACCAGGACGAGAAAAATATGCTCATCTGTCAACGGCAAACGGATCTGTTCCAGTCTGCAGCTGGACTACCTGCCAAACTGTTGTTGAAGTCCAACACATTTCCAACATCACGTGATCAGTGTCCTAACTGTGTTTATTTTGTGTAAGTAATCAAACGAAACGAGCTTGGCAGTTGTCTGAAAGTCCTCAGGGGAGCTTAGGAGTGTGACCAGCGGATAGCATATGTTATCAATAAAATCTCTGTGTTATGATGTATTCAATGTCTGTACAGAGATAGTGAATGCGCCCCTGTTTCAAACCCTATTCTTCACTGCATTGTGAATTACCACAAGGGTGGAAACAATAGTTCCCCAAAAAGTGTTGATTGTAAAAAAAAAAAAAAAAAAAAGAAAGAAAAAAGAAAATTGACATCATGGCATATTCCCAATTTTAGATCAGTTATTGTCTGAATTTTGACCAAAAAAAATACCTGGAAATACTGTGAACTTCACATCGGGAGGCAATGCAGACGTTACCTCATTTGCTTATACACTCCCTCGATTTAATTTCAACAGATCACAGATACACAAAAAATTCAACACTGTTTCCCCTGTTTATTCAATTTCTTTGCAGTATATTTTTATATGGTTATAGCCACAAGTCACTGTAGTTTGTGTGGCATGCCCCTGGGCACCTTCTCGAGTACCCCTGTCAGGAAAATCAGCCAATTATGAATTAAACTGCATAAAAAATGTTGTCAATTTTGTTTGGCGTAATTATTGCCATCCGTGACTGCCACATACTGTATTCAGTAGCATGTGCACATAATAAAGGAATGAATGCGTTCAATGAACAAAACCATTTTTTTTATTGTTTGCCCTAAGATTCTATGCTTAAAAGTATTTAACTTTACTTCCCCAACTTTTTACACTAGTGTAACAGATATGACAACAAAATGTCAAAACGGACTTTACTGTCCGTTGATCATTGCCTTAATCATGCTAATGAACTTAATGGTTCCGTTTAGAATGGTACCAAATCAATTTCATGTGTAGTTACTACATTTAACCATAAAGGTCTGATGATGCTGTTTGACCCTCATTTCCTATAGCAATTTTTTTTTTCAAAAAACAAACTAAGAAATCAGAAAAATAGGTAAGCTGAAGTCAAACATGGTTGCTAACATTTTTGTTTCCCTGCCTCGTGCCTTGAAATATAGACCGTGTTTCAGCTTCCCATTTATTAAGATGGGCTGAATACATCACTCTCCCCTAATTTACAGACACAAGTACAGAGTGGCGAATATTATTAATAATGGAAACATAAAATCAAGAGTAATGCAGTTGTCATGGCTGCTTGCGTAGCATTGATTGATGTCCTAGTAACCTCACCTTTGGCGGTGCCGAACATGCTTTTATTGCAATCAAAAGTGTAAACAAATAAATTGTACACATGCACAATCAGAACAATCTTTTCTGTCTTCAGAAAGACAACCAGCTCGTAGGACTTGTGGAGAAATGTGTTTGACGTTGACTGATAGCACTAAAATTCAAAGGATTTTTAGTGCACACTCACAACAGTGACTAAATGCGAACAATCAATCCATTGCAAGAAATACTGTAGTTGTGTACACCTGAAATACACCTGAACAATCAAAAAAGATGCAGTTCAAGAAAGTCTGCCTTTAGGAAGATAATGTGTTTATAGGACTCTCTTTACTGGAATACAGTACATGTGTTTGACTGTGACAAATAGTCCTACCATTCCGCTTAAACATGATTAAACCACTGTATTCCAATGGTATTTATCTTCACACTTCAGACGTTTTCTTTATTAAAAGCACTTTTACAAGTCTTTGTCTCATGCACACATGATCTTCTACCTCACCTTTCAATGTGCGTGAATTTCCAAAAGACTGTCACGTTGCCCTAGCAATTATGTGACCCTGGTTCTGACTTCCAGTAGGCGAAGTGTAGGAGAAAACACCACATTACAAATGCAAGCATACATGTGACATCTGACCAGCAAATCCGCTAGTGCCACAGACGTTCAGCCGCAGGGTTACACTTTTATGAAGCAAGGTTATTAATTTTCCTGACATTTAATAAAGCAGGTTTCGAAAGAGGCCTGACAATAGGTTACATAACAATTACTCACTTTGTGTACAGTACTTGAGAGCCCTGTTACTCGTCCAGCTAATGGCTTGAGCAAACAACATGGTCAAGTATTTCATATGTTACCATTTAGAGGATCATTAAAGTAAACTATTCTTCGACTCAGTCAATCAATGAGTTTCAAGCAGCTCTTCCATTGCAGAACACAGACACAAAGTCTTAAAAATGTGAAGTGGGCGGATATTAACTCATTCAATACCAACGATGTATTTATACATTTTTATAATAAGTTTTTTTGCAAAAGAGGTGATGATGCAACTCGCCACTAATGCTGTTATGCTCATTTTTTGGCCCTTTGTATTGAGTTGTGGACTCCTCTAGAGCAGCTACACACAATAACCCGCACAGAAAGCTTTCTAGTTCTTCCAGAATCTGCACCCATTCAGCTGTATTTCTTTGGATTTCTTGCTTCCTGCGAAAACGTCTGTTTTAATATATTCCACACACGGCCTGCCTCCAGGCATGCCCACTTTGCCCCGCATGCCCACTCCCATGTGCTTAGAAAGACTTCTGGTTTGTGCTGCTAGCTGCAAACCCAACTTTATAGGAGTTGATAACAAACTGCGATGTATCTTTTTAAAATGTTCGCTTTTAACATAAAGCCATATGTGTTGGATCCAAATCCGATCCGGAAGTAGAAACTGGACAGCTCGAAGTTTCTCAAGAAAAGAGGTTACTTCAAGTTTCTCAAAATTTTGCGGGACTACCAGTGTTTAACACACTCCGATAGAGCAACTTTCCAAAATCTGCATTTATTCAAGCTGTATTTCTTTGGATGTCCATCTGATCCATTTTTACGCCCACTCTGCTGTGGTTGGTGACACGCCCAAGTGTTCACAAGGTCTTCTGGATAGCTGGTAAATTCCTATAAACCCAACTTTATAGCACTTGATAAACAGGACACGAGTTGATAATAAACAGCAATTTATATTTTTAAAATGTCCGCTTTTAACATGCAGCCATATGTACTGGATCCCGAATCCGATCTGGAAGTAGAGACCGGACAGTCTGAAGTTTCTCAAATGGTAAGTAGCTTTAGCATTTTAGTGTTCAAACACCGATTTTTGCAGGATTACCAGTGTTTAAAAAACTTGGGTGAACCCATTGATTGTGGTGGGAAATGGCTATTAGCAACTCCAGACTAACTTGTAATTAGCACGGTACTCCCTGTATGCACACTCTATAATGCCACACAGACGACCGCTTTTGTTCCATGACTTTCACAAAATAAACACAGTTAGGACACTAATAAATTGTTACTTACTGCTTGCACTTCTGACTTTTCCACACGACCAAGTAACGTTGTTTAAGTTTGTCGGCTAGTCCAGCTGCATAGTGGCCCATGTTCACAAAACAATCTAGTTTGAAATGCCGTTGACAGATTTCAATATTTTTCTTTTGCTGGTAGGGAATCAGGAACTCCAACCACTTCTGCCTGATGTTTTCTTTGTTAGAAATTGCTAATTTACCAATTCAATTAATTGCAATTGCAATATAATTACAATATCATTTCACAACAAGCTGATTTTTGCCCTTTTCTAGTCAGCAACCGATACTCCGATCTCTTAACACATACCTGTGTTCGACTTCTACAGAACAGTAAAAGAGGTCGAAACAAGCATTTTCCTTCTGATGAAAGACAGTGTGTTAATAAAGTGTGTTAAAAAAAATTATTCCAAATTGTCTAAAATTGTCTATAATCAAGGGGTTGTCTTTTGAAAAATGGTAAAAGGTAAAAATACTTAATCATTAACCATAATAGCTTAAAAAGATGTAAACAACCTTCACAAAATATTTTTATAATAATTTATAAACAAATATGAAATTCTCATAATGCTACAAAAGTGACGGATGACAGCAACAAGTGTGCTGGACTTTTGATTTTGGACGTCACCCTGTGCGAGAGGTGAGAACGTAACGCTAATCTGGTTATGAAAATGAACTTTCCTCTGTGGAAATAAAGAGCCTCATTTGCTTCATCTACGGGGGCACCGTCGTTTTGATTATTTCCTTATTACTTTCATAATGAAAAAGTGTTGCTTCTTGCTGTTTAATAATATGATCGTGTGCAGACTGTAGTCACAGACGCGCACAAACACACACACACATACATGAGACGCTAAAATTAGCAACTTCCTCTCCCACTGTAGTCTGAACAAACAATAATACGATGCAATCAGTAATTTCCTTTGTGAAGCAGGAAGGTTACAATGATGATACAAGGAGATATAGCAGAGACTAAACAACACAAAAATGTGATTGTGCATGATGGGCAAAATTCCACAAAAAGTAGTTTTCCTGGAATCCCTTTGAGACTGATATGCTGACATTCGTTGTGAGGTGAGGTGAGGAAAAGACAGGAAGCAGAACTGGAGGTAGCAGAGATGAGGATGCTGAGGTTCTCATTGGGAGTGACCAGGATGGATAGGATCAGGAAGGAGTACATCAGAGGGACATTACATGTTAGAGGCCTTGGAGATAAAGTCCTTTAGGCCAGACTGAGATGGTTGGGACATGTCCAGAGGAGAGATAGTGAATATATTGGTAGAAGGATGCTGCGTTTAGAGCTGCCAGGTAGAGGAAGACCAAAGAGGAGGTTCATGGATGTAGTGAAGGAGGACATGAGGGTAGTTGGTGGGAGAGAGACAGATGCAGAAGACAGGCTTGGATGGGGGAGATTGATTTGCTGAGAAAGAGAAAGAAGATTCACAGTCACACATTTTCTGTACATTCCAAAGACAGAACAGCTAGCATTGGGGAGCTAAGAATGAAATTAAAGTAGGTCTTTGGTGTTAGCTCTGACAATAACAATGTTGCTTGCTATAGCTTGCTTAATATACAGGTCAGTCATGTTGCAGAACATTGTTGGTGTTTTTAGGAGGGTTTGTTTCGACTGCTTTATAGTGGAAATAGCTGTGTCCATTATAAGCTCCCTCATGCTTGATGTTTTTCTCTCTGTAGAACACAGAAAACGGAAAAGACGTGTGTTCATGTTTGACATAAGCATTGTGGATGATGGGCAAAATTTACTATGGTAATGGTTTTATTTCATTTGAACATGCATCAGATTACAATTGAGTGCATCCCATAATCAGTTCACAGTTCCACATGTCCAAAAGGAGTAGGAAGAAGCAAAGCTTATTAAATCCTACCCCTCCATCTGGTACTTTTACAATCACTAACTGTTACATTTGTTCACTTCCTGCCTTTCTGATATAAATCGATTTCTTTTGTCCCGTACTGAAGTAGGAGGTGATATGAGCATCCAATGCCATAATGGGTACCATAGTAAGTGTCAATATAGTGATATATATAGCACATCATGACTGGTTCAAGACTCTTCATCCTTGTATTTAGCAAACATCAACTGCTTGTATTGTTTCTTGAATTGGCTCATCGTTGTGCATTGTTTGAGGTCCTTACTCAATCCATTCCATAGTTTGATTCCACATACTGAAATGCTATGGCTAGCATAACGTAGTCCTAGCATAGAAGTGTTTCAAATGTACTTCTTCCCTGAGATCATATTTCTCCTCTCTTGTAGAGAAGTATTGGATGACATTTTTAGCTAATTGGTTATTTTTAGCCTTATGCATTATTTTAGCTGTTTGAAGATGAACTATATCAGCAGGTTTAAGTATTTGTGATTTTACAAATAAGGAGTTAGTATGTTCTCTGTAGGCGGCATTATGAATTATCCTTACTGACCTTTTTTGCAGTACATTT
This sequence comes from Doryrhamphus excisus, assembly GCF_037039965.1. NCBI lineage: Eukaryota > Metazoa > Chordata > Actinopteri > Syngnathiformes > Syngnathidae > Doryrhamphus > Doryrhamphus excisus. The sequence goes on from NC_136370.1 coordinate 4,924,054, forward strand.
AGCGAGTGAAGATTGCTTTTATAGTTATAAACTAAAAAGTAGTAAAGTACTAAAAAGTGCAGTTTTCCTTTAAAGGGGACCTATTATGCTATTTTTGACCCTTTGTCTTGAGTTGTGGTTTCCTATAGAGCAGCTACAAACAATAACCTGCACAGAATTTTTTTTAGTTTTGTCAGAATCTGCACCTGCCCTATTTCCTTTGATTTGTGCTTCCTGCCAAAAAAGGGCTTTTTTAATTTATTCCACCCACCGCCCGCCTCTGGGCATGCCCACTCCACTGTGATTGATCACACACCCAAAGTGCTTCCTAACTATGAACCGTATAAGGAAGTCCGCCCCTCTGTGACATCACAAAGGGCAGTTTTACCAGGCCTTTTGAAACTGAGCATTTTGAGCCATCCCAAACTTCTGTCAGGCCTCACTTTCAAATGAGCAAATCCTATTATGTGAAACTTTGGCACGGTTTAACGCGAGAATACAACATTCTAAATACATTTATAGGTCAGAAAAGTGGAAAAGTGGTATATTTGCATTTGAATTATCGTTGGATTTTAACCAAGATTCATTCAGCAATACCTGCTGTGTAAAATACCACAATACCACACATTTTGTGTCAATCAGAGTCTCTTTATTTTAGTTTTACTGTACAGTTTAAGAACAATAGTAGCCTATCCTTCCTTGTGTTTGGCTTATTCTTTCAGGGGGTTTAGTAATTCCAGCAGGATGCTACTAAGCTCTTATTTTGTCTCATTTTGCATCTTCAAAGGAGTGAGTCATTTTTCTTTAGCTTTATTAAAGAGTGGAAGACTAGTCTTTGCCTAGTCTAGACTTTGCCTGTTCTGAATGAATATTTTATCATGGCAACTAATTAATTCACTTCACATCATTTTCTTTGGAGAAAATTGTTTTGAAATAGAACATAGAACCACTCTACAGGAGCCAACTGCGCTCCTGGACAGGAAACATAATGTTTCTGCATTTCTTTATAATAACCTCTCCAGTGCTGGACACTTCACTCGACATTACCACCAACCTTGACAAGCCTCGGCAGACGGCCACGGTGAATTGGTAGAAATGAGTCATGCAAGCATAGCCCCAACTTTTCAGGCTTGGAAAATGTAAGCGTGATACACCTGACGACAGCGCAGTGAAGAAGTAAAGTGGGTGAGTGGATGGAAGTGCATTGGCATTCATTTGGGAAGAGATAGAAGCAAACAGGGACAGGGCGACATCTATACATACCAGAATGATAAGAGTTTAAAGGCATACTCACACGCCGGAGTTGGCCGTTATGTCCGTCTCCCTCGCATGCACCTGTCCAATCACTTTTATTCAGCTGTATTACTGCAATTTGTCTGACTTTGTGGATTATTTCAAGACATTCCACTCTGTCATTAATGACAGAGTGACCGCATTATTTCAATGACACATTTTTACTAAGTACATGTAAGATGTAAGCAGCATGGCAGTCGAGTGGTTAGAGCGCAGACCTCACAGCGAGGAGACCAGGGTTTGATTCCACCCTCAGCTATCTCTGTGTGGAGTTTGCATGTTCTCCCCGTGCATGCGTGGGTTTTCTCTGGGTACTCCGGTTTCCTCCCACATTCCAAAAACATGCTAGGTTAATTGGCCACTCCAAATTGTCCATAGGTATGAATGTGAGTGTGAATGGTTGTTTGTCTATATGTGGATAGGCTCCAGCACCCCCCGTGACCCTCGTGAGGAAAAAGCGGTAGAAAATGAATGAATGAATTTAAATATTAGTCAAGGACAACACAGCTAAACACAAAAAGGTTAATTAAGGGAGCAAAAAAAAGTCAAAATCCACATGGCCCTGTGTAAAAAAGTGATTGCCCTCACATTAAAACATAATTTAACTGAGATTAATTGAGATCTATCAGTCTGGAATAGGTTACAAAGCCATTTCTAAAGCTTTGGAACTCCAGCAAACCACAGCAAGAGCCATTTTCCACAATTGGCAAAAACATGAAATAGTGGTGAACCTTCCCAGCAGTGGATGGCTTATCGAAGAGGTCACAAAAGGCCCCACAACATCATCCAATTTGTACCCCTTGGGTCGACAATATACACAATGTCAGCGTCAACTAAAGCAGACACATTTTAGAAATAAGAGACAAAGGACTTGAGTTAGTCGACATAAACCAACGGGGCCAAATTGAGCGGGTTCCACAGACTTTTTATGATGAAATGTCGCAACTAACATTCCGAACTTGTGAGGAGTGATCACATTACACTGGCCCACCTCTTCCACTCGTAAAAAAGTACCTAAAGTATATTCAATTAGAGCATGGTTCACAGTGCGCTCACACTTGTACTGGTATTGGTATCGCGTTGTATAACGTATTGGACATTAGTTGTGAAGTGGGCCCACCCACGGTTGGAATGTTCTAATGTGAGTACGCTCTTAGTGTGCGAGTGAGGAAAATGAAAGTGCTTTGAACTCGGCGAGCTCACAGCAAGGATGAAGAGCGTTTTAAAATGCAGAAAAGAAATGGGATGTTTCCCCCCCTAATTTAGGTCAGTTCAATTCCATGACTGTTTATCCACAGTCAACACAGGTTGAGCGCCGAGCGCTGAGAGAAGAAACAAAATAATCATCAGGGGTGAATTTAATTTCTCAATCTCCAAATTGATTTAGTCGAACCCCCCGCACTGGAGGCGACACGAGTCGACCTTTTGAACGGGGCTTATTGTGCGTCTGCCAAGCGCCCGTTGGAACAGACGGGATTTCAGATCAGCACAGAGTTATGACCTGACTAAACTAAGATGATAAGATGATTAAATATCTAATTCACTTTAGATCATTTATTTTAATCTGCTTATACTTAGGAGGCAGAGGCAGCGAGTGCAGGGAGGAGAAGGGTAGTGGGGGGGGGGGGATTCCCGTAGTCCGTCGTTCATCATTCATCGTGCTTGTGAGAAAAAATATTAAATTGATCCGAGTCAACAATAGACAGAGTTGGGATACACTTTATGAATTGTTTTCTGTTTCCCAGCGATCCATCTGCTTCTGGCTATGCTGTGCGGATAAGAGGATGTTGCTACAAATAAGCCTTCATCATAGTAGACTTTGAACCCAAATACTGCACAACTGTGCTACACAAGCACGTATTGATGGTACTTCCGGGAAAATGTCATTATTTATGTACGGCAGGGGTCTCAAACACGCGGCCGGTGAGCCAAATGTGGCCCGCAGGACACTAGTTTGAGGCCCCCGCCTTGATATGAAAGTTTAATTTTAGTGCGGCCCGCGCAAGTTTGATATGGATGCTGTATGGTATCATGTACCCAGAAAAAATTATTACGTTTGATTAATGTTCATGTTAAAGGTTAAATAACTGTTAATAGTTATCCTCCCTATCCGTGTGGAAGTGGTAAGTTTTTGGCTTTTTAAGTTTAAAGGAAATAACTTGAAGGCTACCGTTTAGGTCGCTAGCTCTCTAGTTTGCGAGTTAGCATGTGTCTCAAGACCCTGCAGTTGCGCAATATGTTGTAAATAAAAAGAGTATAAATGTGACTATAGTCGTGTTTTGTCATGTCTACAGGGCTCTAATAATGCTTTGTTCATTTTAATCTGAAAAAAATAATTTGTCTACCCACCAACTATATGTGGTTTCTTAAGTTTTAATAATTTGCTGTTTTATTATTATTATTATATTTATTTATTACTGATTGATTGATTTTCTTTATTCTTGATCTTATTTTGTGTAGAAAAATAACAAGTAAGATATTTGAGAACAGTGGAATGTTTTATCAGAGCTTTTCTTGTAGAAAATCGGAACCAAAGCAAAGTTTATTCATTTTTCTGTTTTTAATAATTTGTTTTTTTTTTGAAAACCTGATGCGGCCCAGCCTCGCCCAGACCCTAGCTCCAGTGGCCCCCAGGTAAATTGAGTTTGAGACCCCTGATGTACGGTGTGAAAAATATGCACACAATTTATGCTACACAGATAATATTGACCAAGTACAGGAACTTTGGAAATCCAATAAAAATAGTGACCATCATCAAATTTAAAGAAAAAAAAGTCCATGTTGTAGTATAGGATATTGAGTACACAGAAATATGTTACACAGAAAGATTTCTTAAAACTTGTAATTAAATACAGGCATCCCTCATTTATAGCACTTAATTGGTTCCTAGACCCGACCATGATAAATATATACTCAACAAAAACAAACACTTGCTCCTATTTTTCATGAGATGGACTCAAAGATCTAAAATTAATTCCAGATAAACAATATTACCATTTGTTTCAAATGTTTTTCACAAATTTGTCCAAATGCTTGATTGTGAACACTTCTGCTTTGCTAAGATAATCCATCCCATCACTGGTGTTCCACATCAAGAAGCTGATCTGACATCATGATTAGTGCACGGGTGTACCTTATAGGTGTGCATTTTTGTCTCACAGCAAAATGCCGCAGATGCGTGCCACAGTGAGGGAGCGTGCAATTGGCATGCTGACAGCACGAATGTCAACCAGATCTGTTGCTCGTGCATTGATTGGTCATTTATCCACCGTAACCCGATGGACGAAGAACATGGGTGCATTTTATTGATGGCATTTTGAATGCACAGAGATACCCTGATGTGATCCGTTGTTGTGCAATACATCCATGAACATCACCTCATGTTTCAGCAAGATAATGCACGGCCCCATGTTGCAAGGATCTGTACACGATTCTTGGAAGCTGAAAATGTCTCAGCATACTCACCGGACATGTCACTCGTTGAGCATGTTTGGGATGTCCTTGACCGGTGTATACGACAGCGTGTACCAGTTCCCACTTGTGAACTTCGCACAACCATTGAAGATGAGTTGTTGCACTGCATGAGGCAAATGGTGGTCACACCAGAAACTGGTGTTCGGAGTCACCAGACCCCCAATAAAGCAAAAAAAAAAAAGCACATTTCAGGGTGGCCTTTTATTGTGCGCAGTCTAAGGCACACCTGTGCACTAATCATGGTGTCTGATGAGCATCTTGATGTGGCACACCAGTGAGGTGGGATGGATTATCTCAGCGTAGCAGAAGTGCTCACTATCGCACATTTAGGTGAATTTGTGATTTGTAATGAATTTTAGATCTTTAAGTCCATCTTGTGAAAAATGGGAGCAGAAACATAAGTGCTGCGTTTATATTTTTATAGTACAGTATATATAGTAGAGTATATTTTCATAGTTTAGAGCATAGATAACCTGTTTCTGACTTTCTAAATACATTTTTAACATTACTGTCACAAGTACGGTTACGGTTTACAGTTCGACCCCAGGATGCAGAGAACAGGACCAAATGCAAGTAAAAATATATATTTTTTGCAATAATTGCAACAGTGGGATAAAGCAACAGAGGACACAACGACAAATGATAATAATCCCACATCGGGAGAAGCACACACTTGAACTAAATAGACGCAGGAGAAATTCGGGAGAGGTGGTGGTTATAAGCACAACCAAGGCAGACACGGCAAAACAGGAAGTCAAATACAAAACAAGAGCATCTAAAACGGAAACTAAAGCCGGGAGAGGGAACATAGACAAACTGTCATGTGGGAACCTACACAGGGCTTGACAATTACAGCTGTTTAGTCACCTTTACACTCCATTCATTCATTCATTTTCTACCGCTTTTCCTCACGAGGGTCGCGGGGATGCTGGAGCCTATCCCAGCTGTCTTTGGGCAAGAGGCGGCCAGCCAATCACAGGGCACATATAGACAAACAACCATTCACACTCACATTCATACCTATGGACAATTTGGAGTGGCCAATTAACCTAGCATGTTTTTGGAATGTGGGAGGAAACCGGAGTACCCGGAGAAAACCCACGCATGCACGGGGAGAACATGCAAACTCCACACAGAGATGGTGGAATTGAACCCAGGTCTCTTAGCTGTGTGGTCTGAGTGCTAACCACTAGAGGCCGGGCTGCCCCCTTTACACTCCAATTATTCATTATTTACACCACATTGCACAACAGTTATGCTGTAGGGACTTGAGTAGACTGCTAGCTAGCTAACCAGTTAGCATCAAATTTATTTCTTCTAAACTTAACCCGTCGGGCACCAGAGTTTTTACCAGAAAATATTTAGTTTTCATATTAAAGTTTAAGGCGGCACGGCGGTCAAGTGGTTAGCGCGCAGACCTCACAGCTAGGAGACCAGGGTTCAATTCCACCCTCGTCCATCTCTGTGTGGAGTTTGCATGTTCTCCCCGTGCATGCGTGGGTTTTCTCCGGGTACTCCGGTTTCCTCCCACATTCCAAAAACATGCTAGGTTAATTGCCGACTCCAAATTGAGTGTGAATGGTTGTTTGTCTATATGTGCACTGTAACTGTTACCCCGCCTCTCGCCCCAAGACAGCTGGGATAGGCTCCAGCACCCTCGTGACCCTCGTGGGGAAAAGTGGTAGAAAATGAATGAATGAATTAAAGTTTAAAGGCATACTATAAATTAAAATGTTCAAATTTGTGTCCTGAGAAAGCTTCAAGCAGTCCAATTTTCCTCAGGGACGTCCACTCCCGCCATTCCGAACACGGTGAAGCAAAGCATTGGCTCCAAAATGTCCAGGATAAATAAGAAAAATCCAACTTAGGGGAGTCGAGGGAGTGTTCAGCTTTGAGTTTTAGCCCCTCCCGTGTAATTTACTTTGACGCCTCTTGAGAAGATGTACTGTAAGCGTCGTCACATTGGCTGACTCCATTTGTCAAATAACTTTGAAGATTGCAACCTGCATTTGATGAAACAGTGTCTCCCCCACCCAATCCCATTTCTTTCCTCCTTAAAGATTATCCCAATGAGACCTGTGTGTGTGTGTTGTGTGGCTAAAGGCAGTCTTGAATGCTTCCCCCGCTTATTTACATGTTCTTTACTTACAGTGAAGCAGCATCTGCCTGTCACGGCGCTGTTAAACACACTCATGATTACGGCTTGTGTGCTTCGCCTCTGGCATCACCACTTGTGTGAAGCGCTGCATCGACTTCCTCTCCGCAACACACGACAACACAAAGCTGCTGCGACTATTAATATGGTGTCATCTGTGGTGTGTGTTTTTGCTGCTGTTTTGTATGTGTGGATGTGTGTGTGTGTGTTTGTGTTTTGTCCCTGCCATGCTCAGCGTCATAATGAGCAGCGTTGCCTAAAGAAGATGGATGTCACCGGGTGCATTGCCCTCTGGCTCTGGTATGAAGAAGTGACAGTTTGTGTATCATCAGTCACTAGTTTATTGTTGCTTTTGCATAATGATCCAGCTTGGATGTGTTTTCATCCAGTTTGCAGCAGCGTATTATCCTCTGCCTCCAACTAGATTTACACATGGTATTTGGCTTTCTTACATATTTACACAATGTTTTTCTGCCTTTTTGTTTTCTTAATAGTGCTAGGCATACTCATTAAAATGGACTGAACATGGTGGTCGAGTGGTTAGCGTGTAGACCTGACAGCTAGGAGACCAGGGTTCAATTCCACCCTCTGCCATCTCTGTGTGGGGTTTGCATGTTCTCCCCGTGCATGTGTGGGTTTTCCGGTTTCCTCCCACAAAACCATAGGTATGTCCATAGGTATGAATGTGAGTGTGAATGGTTGTTTGTCTATATGTGCCCTGTGATTGGCTGGCCACCAGTCCAGGGTGTACCCCGCCTCTCGCCCAAAGACAGCTGGGATAGGCTCCAGCACCCCCGCGACCCTCGTGAGGAAAAAGCGGTAGAAAATGAATGAATGAATGAACTTGGGAGGCACGGTGGTCAAGTGGTTAGCGCGCACAGCTTGGAGACCGGGGTTCAATTCCACCCTCGGACATCTCTGTGTGGAGTTTGCATGTTCTCCCCGTGCATGCGTGGGTTTTCTCCGGGTACTCCGGTTTCCTCCCACATTCCAAAAACATGCTAGGTTAATTGGTGACTCCAAATTGTCCATAGGTATGAATGTGAGTGTGAATGGTTGTTTGTCTATATGTGCCCTGTGATTGGCTGGCCACCAGTCCAGGGTGTACCCCGCCTCTCGCCCGAAGACAGCTGGTATAGGCTCCAGCATCCCCCGCGACCCTCGAGAGGAAAAAGCGGTAGAAAATGAATGAATGAATGAATGTTTGTTGGAGCTCCCCACGCTACTCCAACCGTCTTCACTCAATCCTGCTGCTGTATATCAACTATCTCTATTAAAATGGACTTTTTATCTGCACTTGGGTCTCCTGCTCTCTACATACTAGGGTCGTGTCACAATGGCGAAGCCAAGACGTAACACAACCATTCACACTCACATTCATACCTATGGACAATTTGTTCTCGAAAGGAAAAGTACTATCAGCAACAGAACCAATGCTATAATAGCAGTAAAAAGCATATTGGGCGGTCAGCATTGATAGCACCGATGAGTTATTGTAAAAAAACAAAACAGCAGGTCTACCTGAGTAGTAACATTTTAAAACACATGCAGAGGCATATAAAGCTGCTGGATGCTGACCACTCCTGATACAAATACAGTCGTAGCTGTTAATGTCAAGGGTTTAGATCAGGGGTCTCAAACACGCGACCCGCGGGCCAAATGTGGCCCACAGGACACTACTTTGAGGCCCCCGCTTTGATATGAAAGTTTAATGTTAGTGCGGCCCGCGCAAGTTTGATATGGATGCTGTATGGTATCATGTACCCAGAAAAAATTATTAAGTTTGATTAATGTTCATGTTAAAGGTTAAATAACTGTTAATAGTTATCCTCCCTATCTGTGTGGAAGTGGTAAGTTTTTGGCTTTTTAAGTTTAAAGGAAATAACTTGGAGGCTACCGTTTAGGTCGCTCGCTCTCTAGTTTGCGAGTTAGCATGTGTCTCAAGACCCTGCAGTTGCGCAATATGTTGTAAATAAAAAGAGTATAAATGTGACTATAGTCGTGTTTTGTCATGTCTACAGGGCTCTAATAATGCTTTGTTCATTTTAATCTGAAAAAAATAATTTGTCTACCCACCAACTATATGTGGTTTCTTGAGTTTTTATTATTTGGTGTTTTATTATTATTATTATTATTATTATTATTATTATTATTATTATTATTATTATTATTATTATTATTATTATTATTATTATTATTATTATTATTATTATTATTATTTATTACTGATTGATTGATTTTCTTTATTCTTGATTTGTTTATTTATTTTTCATCTTATTTTGTGTAGAAAAATAAAAATTAAGATATTTGAGAACAGTGGAATGTTTTATCAGAGCTTTTCTTGTAGAAAATCGGAACCAAAGCAAAGTTTATTCATTTTTCTGTTTTTAATAAATGCGTTTTTTGTTTTTTTTTTTGAAAACCTGATGCGGCCCAGCCTCGCCCAGACCCTAGCTCCAGTGGCCCCCAGGTAAATTGAGTTTGAAACCCCTGGTTTAGATTAAAGACCCCGGTTGTTAATAGATTTTGTAGACCACAAACTGATTGAATAATGGAGTTCATTGGTGCACTTACACTAAAAAGTTGACTACACATACAAAAAGTTTACTTTTTATACAGCAAGTGGTAAATAAAAGTGTCTTCAATGGACTATGACTATTTACTCATCCTGGAAGGGGGACCATAACCAGAAGTGGGGACCGTAAATGTTTTCTTGGCTTAAAGTTCAGACGAGTATGCAGCCTCAAATTTAATGATCGCAGGGACTTCGAAGCGAGTCCCCTCAGTGTAAACGATCCCTGCAACACAGTCAATATTCAGTACACACATTTTTCACGGTAGCGTGACTCTTTGCAAGTTCCTCGGCGGCGGCACCAGCGTATTTGTTTGTTCTACATAAACAGACAAACGTTGCTTCCAAAGAATTAGCAATCTGTTTTTCATCACCAAGCCCCCCAAAATTAAAATTCCCAGAACTCGCACCCGTTTCAGACACAAATATTTTCTTTGGATGTGCCGAGAGGTGGGACGTTAGTAAGAAAAGTACCGGCCGGCATGAATTTCCTACATTCCACAGTCGGGTCCTGTTTTATTCTTTGTGTGTATGTTTGCGTGTTAAATGAGGATGCTTTGGAATGTTTGCGTCCATGTAAACATGTGTTGTTACATGTTTGTTTGGATCTACGGTGTGTTTAGTAGTATGTCTCCGGGCTAACGTTACCCACCCACTCCTGTTATTATCTGTCTGGCCGTGGATCCATGGAGAGTCATGTAATTGCCACTAGCTTGTGGATCACTCTAGAATCATTTTGTACCTTCTTCATAGTACTGTGAGGGTCACTTAAATTAGCGGAGGGCTTAGCCAGGGTTTAGACTAATTTGGTGGAGAGACAGATTAAACACCAATGAAAACCCAATCTTGGAAATTGGTTTGTTATGATTTCCATAGTTAAGTACAATGTTAATTTCACCAAAAATAATGGTTAAAAATGTTGCAGTCCTTGAAATCCGTCAGTGGTAACAATCATGATGACCACGTTATTTTCATTCATTCATTTTCTACCACTTTTTCCTATATTTCCTAGCTACCTTTTCAGTGTTAAGTTGCTGTGTGATGAATTTAATGTAGTTTACAAGATGACACCATGACTAAGGTGATTGTATGGTTTCTTTTTTCTCTTTTATGTTTTAGTTTAGGGCGGCATGGCGGTCTAGTGGTTCGCGTGCAGACCTCACAGCTAGGAGACCAGGGTTCAATTCCACCCTCGGCCATCTCTGTGTGGAGTTTGCATGTTCTCCCCGTGCATGTGTGGGTTTTCTTCGGGTACTCCGGTTTCCTCCCACATTCCAAAAACATGCTAGGTTAATTGGCTACTCCAAATTGTCCATAGGTATGAATGTGAGTGTGAATGGTTGTTTGTCTATATGTACCCTGTGATTGGCTGGCGACCAGTCCAGGGTGTACCCCGCCTCTCGCCCAAAGACAGCTGGGATAGGCTCCAGCACCCCCCACGACCCTTGTGAGGAAAAGCGGTAGAAAATGAATGAATGAATGAATGTTTTAGTTTATTTGTTGGGCCCCCAAGCAGTCAGGGGACCTCGGAATTGTCCGGACTTTTCCCTCTTTCCCTCATATGGCACCCATCCTCACTCATAAATAAATTTACTGTTAATCCATGTGATCAGTATCGGCTGATTAGACTAGTATATGGCCACATAAAACTTCTGCAGCCCTACTTTGAACTTTTATGCCTTTATTTCATTTTGCAGGTGTATTATTTGCACGTGGAAGAGTAGTCATTACACATAATAAAAGCATAGCATACTTTTTGAAATGAATCATCACATTTGGACTTTTCCACCCCACCTTCATGTTTTTAAAAGACATTAGAACGCCACACCGAGTTCATTGCTAAACCATCCCCTCGGGCTCAACCCCTCCCCTCATGTCATTCGTGTAACGCCACTGGAACATTCCTCGGTGTTTATATGTGTGTGTGTGTGTGTGTGTGTGTGCACTCGTGTCCTTTCCACCCCTGCCGCCTTGTTATTTTCTATTGACAAGATGACCTTTGAACCTTTTTTGTTTTTGTTTTTGCTAGAGGACATATGTTTTCAACGGGCGTGTCGACTCTTCCACTTAATTCTCTCACATAGACATGAGGGATTAAAGTCCATCGGCCAGTGGCCCTGGGGGAATTGGATTATCATGAGTTGTTAATGATTAAGGCTTTATTTCCAATGCTGTGCAGAACCGCTGTCTACTGTATGCCGGCCCCTCAGCGGCTCCTGGTTTTGTGGGGATTACTAAGGCTCGGTGTCGGATGAATGTGTTGTAAAAATGGAAAAATCAGAGATCACAGTTGCTTGATCTTCAATACCGCGGAAACGCCTTACATGTTGTACTATTTGGAGTTCAAACAAAGGTTTTATGGGAAATGTCAGCAAAGTCGGCGAACACTTAAACAGAGATGTCTGTATTACGATACATGAGACGATATGTTAACAAATGAAAAAATATATATAAGACAACATACAGTATATGACAATATATTGCAATCTACTAATAGAATGTAAGCTACTATGTTACACTCTTGTACACTCTCCGTGTATGCTACCGGCCCCGCCTCCAGCCACTGAGACAAGAGAGTGTATGGCTGACAAAAAGGGCTCACTCTGTTCATGCCGTTGTTCTTGGGAACAAACATGGCAAAGTGTTGACACCATGCACCAAGTGAACTCTTTTTCTGTTCTTTATTAATCAGCAGTCAAACATAGTTACGTTTTGGCAAAATATCAGTATCAGTAACAGCAGCCCAACTTTCTTTTGTAAATTTTCCTCTCATATTTATGACTGTATTCCTATATTTTGACTTTATTTATGTCATATGACTTTTTCCTTAAAAGTTCATTGTTGTGTTTGTTATACATAACATTATGACTTTCAAAAAATTGTTTTCTATATAACATTTTAACTTTATGCAACTAAAATTTTTCTTCGTATGATAACATTCTCGTTAAATTATGTTATTGAGGTAAATTTACTACTTTTCTCATTAGATTATAACTTTTTTTCACTGAATATTTTGACTTAATTCTTGGCAAATTATTTTTTTTCCACATTTCTGCTGTTTTTTCCCCCACCCATTTCAACTTTCTTCTTGCAAATCTTTGTCTCATAATTATGACTTTATTTAGGTAATATTTTTACTTTATTCCTGCAATATACATTGTCTGCAACCTTAAAAATGACAACTAAATTCATTGTTTTTCTTATTTTATGACTTAAAAACAGTTTCTCTTTAATATTTCCACTTCATGCCACTAAAATGTTATTTTTTTTCTTAATAATATGACAAAAAACAATATACTTTTCTTTGATATTTCAACTCTGATACAATATTTTTCCTCTGCAACCTTAAAAATGACAACTAAATTTATTGTTTTTCTTATTTTATGACTTAAAAACTGCTTTTCTGTCACGCCCTGACAGATTCCCAAGTTACAGTTTGGGTTTGAGTTTCCGGTCTGGGCTTTGGTTTCCTTTTTGCATGCTCTTATTTTGTCTTTGACTTCCTGTTTTGCCTCGCCTGCCTCCGTTGTCATAGTCACCCACACCTGTCCCTAATTTGAGTGTCTATTTAGTTCAGGTGTGTGTGTCTCCCTGTGTGGGATCATTATTATTTGTCCTTCTGCTACCTGAGTTGCCTCTTTCCTGCTGCCGCATTTATTGCAAAAAATAAATATTTTTACCTGCATTCGGTCCTGCTCTCTGCATCCCCGGGTCGCACCGCAACACAGACATGCCGAAACGTGACATTTTCTTGAATATTTCCACTTCTTGCCACTAAAATGTTATTTTTTCTTAATAATATGACAAAAAAAGATGTACTTTTTCTTTGATATGTCAACTCTGATACAATATTTTTCCTCTGAATATTTTGACTTAATTCTTATACAATAATTTTTTTCCCCATTTCTGCTGTTTTTTTCCACCTATTCCAACTTTCTTCTTGTCAATTTTGTTCTCATAATTATGACCTTATTTAGGTAATATTTTTACTTTATTTCTAGAATATAAATTTTTCTGCAATTCTTAAAAATGAATTGTTTTTCTCATGTTTTGACTTAAGAAAATAATTTTCTTTAATATTCCAACTTTATGCCACTAAAATGTTATTTTTTTCCTAATAATATGACAAAAACAATGTACTTTTTCTGTGATATTTCAACTCTGATCCAAACATTTTTCCTTATTAATATTTTGACTAAACTGTTCAAAAAACTGTAATATTTCAACTTCATGATGCAAAAGTGATGATTTTTTTCTCATAATATTAGATTACAATCTTCTTTATTCTTGTGAAATTACTACTTAGTTGTTGTTTTTTTGTTTTTTGTTTTATTGTCACATTATATCTTTTGAATGTACTGTGCTGCCAATATTAGATGCTCATTGAGTCTCCATACCTCCAGAAAAAATTGGTCAAAGTCTAAACCGCCTAACTTATGAGGCATTTTGTGGAGCCTAATATGACGTCAATCTATGCACTCTTCAAGCTCATATTCATGTGGTTACGGTTGAGCAATTGTGTAGAATCGTGCTCAGTATCAATTTTCTTTGTCAACGTTTGCCTGGGGACCTGCAAGCTGCGACAATGCAAGAGGACTCGAATAACCCAAGCTCTTTGTCTAAAGCCAAGTGCAATCTGATCTCAACGGCTGCATCGCTTCTTGGAAGACAACCACAGGCTAATGGAAGTAACCTCACACTCTCCGTCTGTCCTCTTTTCTCTTTTCATTTCCACCACCTTCCGTCTTTCATCGCGAGCCACACGGCATTTGGTTCTTCCCGCAGAGAAATCCACGTCATATTCCGTCAAAAACAGTTTTTTAAAAAAAACACAGTAATTACGGTTCTGTTCAAGCATCCCATTGTTTCATCAAGCGACCCCCCGCCCCCAAACCTTGTCACCCTTTTCTGCCCGCCACCTCAACATTGTCACTTGCTCAATATTGGGTAGGACTTGTTCAAATAATACAATACATTGTTGTTCAACAGATAGCTCCACGATCTGGCTTGGAGATTTAGTGTGTGTGTGTGTGTGTGTGTGTGTGTGTGTGTGTGCCATTAGTAGATTGCAGATTGTAAAAGAAGCTCATGTTTCATGAGAGAGGAACTGACTGGTGGTGAGATAAAGTGTATTTTTCAGCAAGCGCTTCCTATTTTGCCATATTTTTTCAAGGGAGGATGTTACAGACAGTAGTCTTGAATACAAGTTAGGAGTAGTCAGTGTGCAGCTTGTTGAGCAGTAGATATCTTTACTGGTTGCATGACAAATACATCCAAGACAAATGCCATCACTGGAAATGCACTCAATGAACCGCAGCTCCCCACTGCCAGACTGTGACACGTCAAATACACAATCACCCTACTACACACTTGTGTTGCCAGTTATTGAGACAATGGCTGCCTGTTGAGTGGTTTTCAGTGGATGGTGAAGCTACACTGCAAGCTGTACGCCAAGTATTCTAAAGCAGAGGTTCTCTCATCCTGGGACACACATTTTCCCATCGTCAGTAAGGTGTGAAACACTTTTATACTGGTAAAAGCATGCTAATTTAGTTTGAGTTCAAATTAGCCCCATAACACATGCATTAACATGCATTTAACAATAATACACTCAATTATATGTGCAAAATATTAATATTATATAGAGCACAATATTAAGAGAAGGCTGCACGGCGATTGAGTGGTTAGCACAGGCCACACAGCTAGAAGAGTACTGAGTTCAATTCCACCCTCGGCCATCTCTGTGTGGAGTTTGCATGTTCTTCCGATGCATGCGTGGGTTTTCTCAGAGTACTCCGGTTTCCTCCCACATTCCAAAAACATGCTAGGTTAATTGGCCACTCCAAATTGTCCATAGGTATGAATGTGAGTGTGAATGGTTGTTTGTCTATATGTGCCCTGTGATTGGCTGGCCACCAGTCCAGGGTGTACCCCGCCTCTCACCCGAAGACAGCTGGGATAGGCTCCAGCGCACCCCCGCGACCCTCGTGAGGAAAAGCGGTAGAAAATTAATTAATTAATTAATATTAAGAGGAGGCTGCACGGCGGATGAGTGGTTAGCGCGCAGGCCACACAGCTAGGAGATCACTAAGTTTAATTCCACCCGTGGCCATCTCTGTGTGGAGTTTGCATGTTCTTCCCATGCATGCGTGGGTTTTCTCCGGGTACTCCGGTTTCCTCCCACATTCCAAAAACATGCTAGGTTAATTGGCCACTCCAAATTGTCCATAGGTATGAATGTGAGTGTGAATGGTTGTTTGTCTATATGTGCCCTGTGATTGGCTGGCCACCAGTCCACGGTGTACCCCGCCTCTTGGCTGAAGTCAAGCTGGGATAGGCTCCAGCATACCCCGCGACCCTCGTGAGGATAAGCGGTAGAAAATGAATGAATGAGTAAGAAAATATACTGCAGACTAATTCACATATTAATTAAGTAGTATTTTTTGTAAACATCAACAATAGTATTGTCTCTTAATATATACTGGAATAAACAGTATACCAGTTTTCTGCCCAGAATTTTTATTTCCTTCAATGCATCCCCAGACTGGGACACTACCACCACCATGACACTATCATCCCACAACACACTTGTGCTACCAGTTATTTAGACAATAATGGTTGCACGTTGAGTGACTGTCATTGGATAGTACATCAATACTGCTGTACAAGCTGTACACCAACTACATTAAAGTACATCTACATCACCATATTTTCTCCACTCGATTTTCCTGCGCTCACTCCACAGTGTTGTGTGCATCAAATTGTACGTTGTAGGGAGCATCAGTTCCAGTCTGCCCTGGTTATGAATTAAACATGAAGAAAATCAACATACAAAACAAGAATAAAACCAGAACCAGACCAAACACACACCACCATTCAAAAGTACACAGGAGGTATCTATACTATTTATTAATTTACAATCAGCCACAATCTGCCATTTGCAGGGATGAACAACATGGCATTAGGCCTACAAGTCCACATCTCTAATGTTGCCCCACAATGCATAGAAACTCCTGGCGGGTGAGAAACTGTCTCCCAACTGTCTCCACCGTCAACTCCACTGGGGTGACTTTGATCTCAACCTCCATCGTGTAAAACACATCAGCAGCAGCCAGAAGATACGTTCTTATTTGACCCTCGTCAATAATAATGAGTGACAAATCTACTCATTGCTGACTACTAGCGGCAGAAAAGCGAATTACAGGCGTGGAGATGGCCTGGTACCGGAGAGGTTGATCTCATGGATGTCTGTCATTGGGCCATAGCAGCTAACTCAATAATAGAGTTGGAAGTAAAATGTGGAAAAACTAAAACACAAATAGATGGCGTAAACAAAACAAATCCGTATGATTTTAAAGTGCTGTGTTGTTTTTCAGGATCTACCGCAAGAGATCATATAAACAATTCTTAAAAACTGTAGAGCTTTCATGCCATGTAGACTCTATATGACAAGAATCATCTGCTCTTTTTAGCACAAACTGCAAAAAAGCAAATTGAAAATGTTCGTACATGCAAGTCAAAGATCCTCTATGTGACAGTAAGGCTTTTCTTTTTTAAGAGCAAACTGCAAAAACCCAAGTCAAAGATCATCTATGTAACAGGAGCACCTACTTCATACAATGTTAGTCCCTCCATGAAACAGAAGTGCACTGCTGTTTTTGGGAACTGACTGCAATAAAAGCTAGTTAAAGATCCTCTATATTACAGAAGTGCTTTAATCCAATAAAAACAAAGTTTATAACAAATCACAATAAACAAAGTGTATGCTTTTTTTAATCAATAACACTATGTCATATCTGCATGAGTATGCAGCTTGGATTAAATTGAAGTACACAGTGCAGAAAATACAGTATTTAAGTGATGTAAATAGACCTAAATGACATGTATTGGCTGTAATGAAAGCTCAGTGTGTCGTTGCCATTTTGGTTAATGTGTCTTTACAGGTTGGCTACGTAAAGAGGGCGGTCGTTACATGTGAACCAATGAATTAAAGAGAGAGAGCTCGTGAGGAGGGGTCGAGAGAGGTTGAAAAGGCTGGAGGCGTGTGCTTCCATCCGGGGACCGTACAGCTTCATAGAGATGCGGCGAATCAGTTGTGCTGGCCGGTCGAGCAAAGTCAAGTAACCCGGGGGAGGGTCGCCAGTCCGAGCGGCGAGAGAGAGACTAAGGGGGGGGAGTTGGTCTTTGAGTTCCGATGCGTCTTTCACATGCTGTCCAACCATGAGACAACTTCGCCGGACGCTTCTTCGACGCCGTACGAGCCACTCCTGAGCTCCGGGAAACGAGTCTCCACAAGCAGCGGCGACGGTGGTGGGCAGGCGGGCGTTTGCGAGCGAGCATGAAGAAGCCGAGCGCCCCGCTCCATGCTGGCGCCGTGACCGGGAAATGGTAGCGTACTGTGGGCACCGCAACTGGGAAGGAACATGGTCGAGAGGAGCAGCAAATTCTTGTTGATCGTGGTCGGATCTGTGTGTTTTATGCTGATTCTCTATCAGTACGTGGCGCCCGGGGTCATCAATTTCGGATCCCCGCACGGCTACTTCACGGAGGAGGACGAGGGGGACATCTTCCCCACTCCGGACCCCCACTACGTCAAGAAATATTTCTTCCCGGTGAGAGACCTGGAGAGGACCATCGATTTCCAAATCAAAGGAGAGGACGTGATCGTATTCCTGCACATCCAGAAGACCGGCGGAACAACCTTCGGTCGGCACCTGGTGCAGAATGTCCGTCTGGAGGTTCCCTGCGACTGCAGACCGGGCCAGAAGAAGTGTACCTGCTACCGGCCCAACCGCAAGGAGACCTGGCTCTTCTCCCGGTTCTCCACCGGCTGGAGCTGCGGCTTGCACGCCGACTGGACCGAGCTCACCAACTGTGTGCCGGGGGTCCTCAACAAGAAGGAGAGCAAGCAGAAGAACCTAAGGTAAGACCTGGAGCTCTTTGTTTTGCTATTAGACCACAAAACCCAACAGTGGGAGCTGACTTATCTTAACTTTTTCAGCTGAAAGGGCGATTGTTGATTATTTATCTGATGGAACACTTGGGTCTTCTGTAGACCATTTCTAACATTAAAACGCTAGTCTGCGTATGTATATAAATATATGACAGTAGCCTTCTGCTGTTTTTAAGTATCTACTGCAAAAACACCAGTCAGAGATCCTCTTTACAATATGACAGGAACATGCACTGTTTTTAAGCACCGGCTGCAAACTCACTAGTCAAAGATCCTCTATGTGACAGGAGCCCTGTGCTGTTTTTCAGCATTTATTGCAAAAACACGTGAAAAGATGAGTGGCTCTGCTGTTTTTACTGCAAAAACCCTTGTCAAAGATCCTTTCTATGAAGAATGTTCTCTATATAACACAAGTCTTCTTCTTTGGCCCACGTCGAATATCCCTGCCATAGACACACAACACAGGAGAATCCTTCTCACCATAAGGGTGCGGTGGAATGGAAGTTGATATGACTGTCAATATGTCTGCAAGAGGGAAGCATTGGGTTGGGATTATTTATCACCATAGGGGCCCGGCTGGATCTCCCTCCAGAGGGCGGGCCCCCCGGATGCTGGCACCCATCAACAATTGTCAGCGACACTGCGGAGCTCTCGAGGCATTTGTGACAGCTCACTGTTGAAATGTCAATCATTGTTTGCCTCCCAGGGTCTATTATCTGTACACTATTTTTGCGGCAAACAGCCATCCTTCTTGCCACTCCTTTTATTTGAAATGATGCTACCAACCACACGTCACGCCCATGTATGGGAATGTGAATCAACACCTGTTTGCTTATAAATCATAAAAAAGCCAACTAATGGGAACATTTTGAATTTGGCAGCTTATAGACCATAATAAGACAAAGTTATTATTATTTATTAGGCCACACTTTGGACACCCCTGATACAGAGGCTCTTTAACCTTTATTTTTGCCGTACTGTATGTTCTTAACAGCAGAGCTCTCCTGTCATTTACAAGATCTTTGATGAGTGTTTTTGCAGTAGGTCCTTAACTCATTCACTGCCAGAGAAGAGAGCTCCATACAGACCCACATAATAGTGAGTTTTTGGATTACGTAAACATTGAAACTATGGAAAGGAACATATGACTCTCTTCTTTCATTTAAAAAAAATGAGTTTGTTTCTAGCATTTTTGGGTCTTTATAAATCAGCAGTAGAACACAGGGTGGTTTCAGTGCCTGATTTTGACCCAAAAAACAAGAAAATTATCTTTTCCTGCAGAGAAGCAAATTGAAGCAGAACGGTGACTGACATCCATATTTTTGGTCCTCAAACATCTGAACAGATGTTTACTTCTGTGAATCAACAAAAACAACCCAAGAAAAAAAGATTTTGACGACACAATAACTAAATTTATACACAGATTTGGAACATAACACAAAATAATCATCTATTTACAGATGTTTGCATGTGTTTGAGCTATTTACAGATGTGTGCAAACTATTTATAGACGAACACCAACAGCGGGGTCACCAACATCACCCCTATCCTTCGCACCAAATCCACAGCCAGACAAGCTCTGTGCCAGTGTATTTTTGTCCCTGCCCGATTTGTCGCCATTTCCCTCCGTCAGCATTCAGCCTGCATTTCAGCAAATTTCTCTTCTTCCTATCCAAGATGTTGCTGCTGATTGGAGGAAAACAGAACTGTTGCCCCCTGCTGGGACAGAAAAACATTGCCTACAAGTTTAAAATTCACACACAAGATGCATAAGACTTTGATCTGTAGCTCCTGCCAAAAAAAGCAAAAGATGTCAATAGACGTATTACTACTTAAAATACTTAAAAACAGCAAAAGTGCTCCTGCTCCTCATTTTTGCAGTGTTCTTCTTATATGGAGGATCTTTGACAACAGCAGCACACTCAGCAGACAGCACTTCCATCATATGGATGATTTTTGACTAGCATTTTTGCATTAGATGCTTAAAAACAGCAAAGCGCTCATGTTATGTACAGGATCTTTGAGAAGTGTTTTGGCAGTAGGTCCTTAAAGCCAACAGCACGCTCTTGTTATATAAAAGATGTTTGACTCGCATTTTTGCCATATAAAGGATCTTTTTAACTAGTAGTGTGCTCTTGTTAAATGGAGGATTTTCGACTAGCACTTTTGCAGTATGTGCTTAAGAAAAGCCAAGTGCTTCTCACATATAAAGGATCTTTAACTAGCCTTTCTGCGGTAGGTCCTTTTAAAAACAGCAGAGAGCTCTTGTACTGTAGAGGATCTTTGGCATGAACAGGCTTTTGTTTAAATGTGCGACTTCATTTATGACAATAGTAGGCATTTGGTTTAAATGGAATAGTGCAGCAAAGCTTTGCATTGACATTACACGCAAAATAAGAATAATATTGAAGGAATAAATGCGTCCAGTACCCTCGGCCTTTGGCTTCAAGGACTGCACCCTTGCGGTAAAAAGGATTCTCCTGCTGGGTGTTTTCTTTGTGTTGCTCCATATTGTATTTAGGCTGATCAATAGGACAAAGGGGAGAGGACAAAAACAACCCCCCCAAAAAACTGTGTCCTGTCTGTGTGCCTCGCAGCCAAACATTGCGTCGTCCGGCTGTTCCGCTTCCCATGGCTTTCCCAAAGTAGGGGATCAGGGCTGACGCTTGGGCTGGACCAGGCCGGGGTGAGGCGATGCAGGCATGCAGGGGTGGTTGTGGGGGTGCCCTGCAGGGGTTTGGCTCCGCTCTAATCCGGGTGATTATTACTGCTGGGACACACACACACATACACTAATGCTGCTGGCGTCAGTCCTCACTCCCCCCTCCTCACGCCAGTTGGAGGTGATAACGTGATAAGCGACCATTGGAGCTGAGATATCAGCATGGGTGCAGGATAATTGGCCTATATACTTGTTTTCTGAGGAGATGTCCAGGTGTGTGCTTGAGAGCTATAGGCCCACTGTATGCTTGTAATGGACCATCCTATATGTCCTGACAGGGCAAACACTGGACTCTAAACTTTCTGGGAAGAAAAATGACTTCAGCAGAAAAAAGAAACAAGCACTTTCTATTGTTTTTTTTTTTTTTTTTATATAGCTTGTATGGTTACCACTTTCTGGCTATTTTTTTAGATTTTATGACAGGCTTTATTGTGGTTCAAGGTTCATTATTCGTCCTGTGCATGCCATGCGTCCTCTGTTGTGGTTTCTGCTCAGTTTTTATTGGGTCGTCTATTTTGCAAAGTAAAATGAAAGTTTATTGAAGCACGCATTTTTCATGGCCAAACTAGAGTCTTTTATTGAGAGGTAATATTAACATTTATGCCATTGCATTGCACTCTGTATTTTTTCCCTGAAAAGGATCACATTTGACTATATTTCCCTAATAAACAATTACGAATGTGCAATTAATTAAAGTAGTGATTGCAATTTTTTTTGAGAGGGTCTGAATGTTCTGAACTCCTGTTTCAAGTTCAGTGTTTTTTTTCATATTGTTCTCCAGACTTATTAAAAGCCTCTGCTGGTCAGTGAATTCTAGCGCATTCTATTTTGCTCCATTTCAAGACGTGATTAATCATGTGTGATAATGAGCAATTAATCAATGAAAACGTTATTGTACAGATGATGTGCTAATGTAATGTTTTTGGTGTTCTTAAGACAGCACAGTGCCTCTGTTGGTTACAGCCAAGTACGGCAGTGCCTCATTATATCCCAATGACACTAAAGCGTGATTGCTCAACATTGACAAAAAGCAATTAATCTATAGATTTGCTGTTTTTATATGCTGTTGTCCATCTTTAGACTCCTAAC
Source organism: Doryrhamphus excisus (assembly GCF_037039965.1). Classification (NCBI taxonomy): domain Eukaryota; kingdom Metazoa; phylum Chordata; class Actinopteri; order Syngnathiformes; family Syngnathidae; genus Doryrhamphus; species Doryrhamphus excisus. The sequence goes on from NC_136370.1 coordinate 4,946,291, forward strand.
TAGATGAGACTGAATCGACAGCGCCTCGGATGGTTGCACACAAGTAATGCATTAAATTTTGCCACAGCTGATTGAAGCCGTGTTTAATAAACTCCAACAATGACCAATTAATCAATTAATCAGTTAATGTATAGCTAACTTCATGTTGTTTTCCTTCTTGAGACAGCAAAAAGTGCCTCTGCTGGTTTTAGCCAAGTTTGCCTTGCCACATTTTGCCTCAGCTGCTTAAGGCATGATTAATCAACACAGATAACCACCAATTAATCCATTTTAATCTGTTATTTAACAGCTGATCATAGCGAATGTCATGTTATTCTACGTCTTTAGACAGCAAACAATACCTTTTGCCGGCTGGAGCCAAGGATTGGACTGCTTCATTTTGACTAATCAATCAATTCCAAACAGTGAACCAAATTCTTCAATTAATCGATTGTCCCAAAAATGTTAAAAATAAAACTAATATATAGTATATATTGTAAGCATCTGTTTGTAATTCGCCACACTTCTTCTGGATCCTATTATTTTATATTCAGTAGTGGATGAAAGAAAGTCTGAGCCCCTTTAGAAGTTTTAACAGTTTGGATCATAGCTGTTCACGCATTGATCTTTGCAGGTGGAAGCGGAAGTCTGTGTCTCTCTTTTTGCCACGTGTGTTTTCCACATGTGCATTCATTTGCACCGTGGGCGTGTGTGTGTTTGCATTTCTTTTTTCTCACATCTTTCGTGTCCAGGAACATTCGTCCTGAGGGCAGTCACACCAGTGGTAGAGACCAGGCCAATGTGTGACAAAGTTCCTCTGTGTTTACACAGCGAGCAGCGAGGGATTTTTTGGCACGTCGTCGTCCGCATATTTCTCGGTTTCTCAGCTGTTAAAAACAACCCCGCAGGCCAGGTGACTGGTCTTTTTTGCTGTCCGAGACGTATAGTAGCTGTAATGCTTCTGAGCTGCTTCGTTGTCTGCACTAGCGTTTCAGAAGTAGCGGCAGCTGGCCTCGCTGTCCCTTTTTCACTCACAGCCGCGGTTCTCATCCGGCTGTCAAAGTAGATTTTACACACAACCTTCCAGAGATGCTGCAAAACTAACATGAATTACTACCATCTATGTCAGTTGGATGGCCTCACATGAAAGAGGCCCCCTTGAAGGTTTAAAGAGAATGTCCTTTTCAGTCTGCACTAATACCGTATGTGCTTTTATTTGCGCATGTAACAGAGAATTGCAGAAATGGAGAAAATACAGTCATCCCTCGTTTATCACGGTTAATTGGTTGCAGACCCAACTGTGATGAGCGATTGGAATATTTTCATAGTTGCAGCATAGCAATCCAGTTTGCAACTTTCTACATCCAGGTTTGACATTAGAGCCCTATAGACGTGCAATAACACCCCTATGGTCATCTTTACATTCGTATTACCCAATATTAGCCATTTAAGACTTACTGTGAATATGATTAATATGGTTATGCCTGTTGCAAGATTATTCAAAGCTGTAACAAAAGCTTGCGTTACTAGCGACGCCTAGTGACCCTTGTGGAATACTTTAAAGACTAAAATTGTATTTGTATTTTAGTTCATTTAGCCATTTTTTATGCTTGAAAATGTAAAATTTGCTTATATATATGCATATTTTTGTTAAATTTTTAATTTTGTCGTAATCCACAAAACCTGATAATTTATACATACAAAAAAAACAATGAGTGCGCAATGTTCCAACCATGAATTGGCGAGGGACCCGTACATAAGCCTGACATCCTCGATAAATTGACACGTGCATGTGTTTCATATGCTCGTCTCTGTGTGCCACACAGGCTGGATGACAAGAGGGTTCACTCTGCATCTGTCTGTGCGCATTGCTTCTATCGTGGAATGAACGGCGATAGCCTCTTCAGCCTTGTTGTGGAGGCGGTGCTGCTAGTGAGTGGATACAGAGCAGATAGCAGATCGTAAGGCAGCATACATCAACATGAATGAAGGCCCACAAACAATGGTTTCTGAGGCGATTGCCACAGCCCCAGTGTGGGAATATTTTGGTTTTAAACAGAATGAACAAGGTGAGTACATGAACATGGACAGTTTCAGTTGGGAAAACTATGGACAGAAGGGGCTCGGACAGTCTTCATCCCAATAATCAACACGCTTTTGGTCGGCAAAGTAAATGGTGCGCGCTCACAGACGGTGTTGCTTGCGAAATTTTAATATAATATAATTGTGATGTTTCTGTGAAACATTAACAACAAACAACAAAGTGGTTGTCTTGAACATCTTTTACTGTCAACAGTTTGCAACTCAGCCAACAACATACAGTAAGCATATACACGTAACTTTTATGTCACGCTAATGTGGCTCACACTGGTACACTATACTTAAGTACCATCTAGTTGCTAAAATGTCAATTATACCTCATTAATGAAAAAATGGGCTCAAACAATGTTGTCGTTAATATCGATCATTGACGATCATTTGTAGCACAATTATTGACCAGCAAAATTCAGGCATACCTGTACCCTGTTTATTTCAACTGTTTTGATTTGACCTTGCTCGCCCTTTTCCATCTTACAAGTCAAAGTCTGATTGAAATTAGCATTGAAACAGGAGTTCAGAACTCAAACACTAAGCTCCAAGTGGTGCTTTGGTCCATTAAGAGACCACTAAGACTGCTTTTTTGGTGCACATACAGTAAAGTCTCGTTATATCGATATTGTCGAGAGTCGGAAAAAATATCGATATAACCGGACTGTCGATATATCCGATCCTGTGCCGAACTGCATTAAAAGTGGGCAATAATGCACTCGACAGTTTTCTATAGTATAGAACAATGTCGAGCAGCTTAAATCAATCTGATTTAAGCTGCTTTTGTATCGATATAAGCAGACCAAATTGGCTGGCGGGAGATGAAAAGGGCATCGTAGTAACCGGATTATCATAATAACCGGGTATCGTACTAACGGAACTAATTATATCATAAAAGACTAGAAATTTGCCGGGAAATGAAAATAGTATTGTAATAAGCAGTAATTCGTTATAACCGATATCGATATAACGAGACTTTACTGTACATACCTTATAAGCACAAAAAAAGTTTAGTTACAGAAACTGAAGAAGACAAGACTTTATTTGGAAGCAGACGATAGATTAACTGCGGCACGTAAAAGCGCAAGTCTCTTTGGCCACATGGTAATGCACTAAGAAGCATACTGTACAACACAGCAGGAGCAGAACCGATGTTGTAATAGCAACAAGGAGCACACTGCTCAGCTAACATTCATTGTAAACAATAGTTCAACATGTCTAACACCAACAGCTGAGTTAAAGTGCAACCAACTTTTTAAAGCGCACGCGGAAGTAAATGCAGTGGCTGAATGCTGACCACTCACGATACTTTAAATGTAGCCAGTGGCATCCTCATCAGGATGTTGTTAACGAGGATGTTGTTAACGTTACCTGGATGGTTATGCACCCGTTCGTCAACTTAATAGAAGCGCTAACTGGAACGTATGAAAGTCTATCAGACATTTGAGTGATGTCTGCAGGGCTACATTGCAGTTGTCTTCATGTGATTGTCGCTTTTTAGTGGCTTTGCCAGCGTGCCATTTGCCCTTATAATGTCAGCGTAAGACGGGCGCCGTGACATTTGCGAGATTGTCCAAAGCAGAGCATTGATCTGTTGGCTATTGAAGTTGTAACAATTACGACCTTTGAGGGGCTTTATTGTTTATTGATTACCTAAAGACGTCTCTGTTGGAAGAGATGAGATCGAGATGAGGACTCTTTCTTCTTCTTCTTAGGTCTGGCGACAAGTGTGTCAGGCATATTATACAGAGCTGCGAGTTAGCTAGAGAAGGAGGAGGAGGAGGAGACAGGTCCCTCTCTGATCGCCGCTGATGTGGGGACAGAACGGAATGCTCCGACAGCGCTTACATTTTCTCCTCCCCTGATCCCGCGGGACCACAACTAATGAACAACATGTACAGCAGAACTGCAACAGAACCAGTGTTGCATTAGCGATAAGGAGGAGGCAGGTTGCCGTTGACATCGGGACACTGACCACAGCACTTCCAATTTCCCCTCACCTTATTCCACAAGACCACCACTAACAAACGACATGTATCCTACATATAAATATATAATAAACGTATATAGTATAATTGGTTAAGGAGCTTCCTGTCACTAGACTCAAATTAAAGCCATACTTTCAGATGGACGGAGGATACCATCTGTCTTGTGCACGCATCTCATGCTTGTCTGTGTTTTAATCCCGCAAGTAAGATAGGACAGGACTAAATTTTCTTCTCTCCGCCTCATCCTTCTCATCCTCTATTCCCGCTGCCTCCATGGCGGTGTCACTCCCTAATCAAACAGCAGGCCCGCTTTTTTCCGCTCGGTGGCTTTATGGCCGGAAGGGGGGGGGGGCTTTTTCTGTCTCCTTCTTTCACGTTTTTCCCTCCCCCTCTCTCTCTTCCTCCCTAGCGTGGCTACTGCATTAGAGGAAATGTCTTTTTCATGGAAGATTTGCCGCAATTTCTAAAATGTCCGCTTTGCCTAATGGACAAGCGACTCGGTTCTAATGAATGATTACATGTGTGAGTATGAGGCAAGCTGGAGATGGAGGTGATGAAGAGTGGGATGAGGAAGAGGAGGGCTGTCGGTGGGGCGGGGGGGATGATTGAACATAAAAGCCGAAGGGGCGAAAATGTTTAGTTTCATTGCCGGGGAGGGGGCTAGTCAATTAGCACGGTTGTCAAGCAGTGGGCATTACTCTTCTTTCAATGGGTCTCTTTTGGATTCTCAGCACAAATCACTGCACTCGGAGGTGTGTGTGTGTGTGTGTGTGTGTGTGTGTGTATGTATGTGTGTGTGTTAGCGCAGCATGGTTCCATCAGCATGGCAGCACATCCCAGAATCCACATGAACCCCAGGAAGCGGCCCCAGCTGATTGGCACGTTGTGTATGTATGTGTGTGTGTGTGTGTGTATGTAGCCGGGCAGGTCGGTGTTAATCCAATCAGATTAGCCGCGTATAAGCACTGGCGGCCAGCCGTTCCAAAGCCGGTTACGTCCGCTCATCCCGCCAGTGCATTGCGTTCCAGCATGGCCGGGTCAACCAGCCTTCTATGGACGGACGAGTCCACTCAGATTGGGTTGACCGCCAGAGGGTCCAAACACTTGCAAACAACCCACTTTTTGTGCCTATTTCATGACGATGACGTTGACTCTGATTAATAGCTTCTAATCCAATTTTTGTAGCATTAACCTAGCATTCCACAGCACCACTCGTATATTTTGTCCACTAATCCTTCAAGGCTAATACCATAGGGTAGGGATGTCCAAACTTTCTCCACCAAGGGCCGCATACCAAACAGTCAAAGGATGCGTGAGGCCACTTTGATGTTTGTACAGTATTGTAGGCAAAGCTTTGTGTACTTATTTGTTGACAGTGGCAACATTCAAGTTTTTCTTTCTTACATAGCTCTATTTTCCACATTTTCCACAGTTTTTTTGTGGCTGCAGCCACATGCTCTACTAAAACAGTGCATCGATTTGTAACTGTTTATTATTATGTACGAGTTATTGAATGATTTGCATTTTACTAGAGTTAGGCGATATTTTTTTATATACGAATATAGTCTTCCAATTAGGGCTTGGTTAAACGATTATTTTTGTAATTGATTAAACTAGAAAATAGTTTTTTGATGCATTTATTAATCTAACAATTCATTTTTAAAACTGATTTCATTCGATTTTGATTCAACTGTTGATTATCTCGATTATATCGATCATAATTTGACCTATATAGCAATTAATGCTAATTTATCTCCATGAATAAAACTAATATGTTTTTAATAACAATTTCAACACTGAATTGTATTGAACAATACAACAATAAAATGCACCGTGGAATTTTATAACAACAAAAATAATAAATTAAACTTTATTTCAATAAATAAAACTATTGTGCAAAAAACACAATCTGAATCAAAATATTAACATAAAATAAAAAAAAAACAGCAGCTTTGTGTGTTCCTGCAAGAGCACTTTATCTTCCCCTCTTGCTTTCCATCACCACTCTCACTCTGTGTTTGTGCGTCTGCTCAGGTGTGTGCGAAGGTGGAGCACAAGTTACGTGGTGCGGTTTGGACGAATGACGGGGTTAATCATTCCAAACAACTAAAGAAAAAAAGTTGAAAACGTATGGTGTCTTCTCCTCAACATAAGCAGCTCCTGGGTGCTGGTGCATCGCGGTAGTGCTTTTACGCCATTTCCATTTTGCACATGTCACAGACCACCGAATCGTTACCTTTAAGTGTAAAGTACTCCATACTTTTGACATCCTATTGTGAGATCCTTTCTTCTCCCCCGACTCGCTGCGATTTGATGCAACGGCACCCGTCACCTTTTTTTTAATTCTGAATGGCGACGCATCAACGCATCGTATGTTACTGCTGCTGCTCCAACTACTACAGCAACAATTACTGATGCATATTTGTAGAAAAGACAACGTCACACGCATTGCTGTGTGTTTACGGAAGTAAATATGCCTGCATTTGTGCTTTCCTTGACGCATTTCTGACGATTTTGTGTAACCGGAGTCAATATTTGCTGTGCCAAATTAATTTGAAAAGGAGATTAAGAAGGAAGAGGCCAAGAATTTGAGTTTGTGTGGGTGGATGTTGCAGCCAGAAGTGCTGGGACAAGGATGTGAGCTGACAGTTTTTTTTTAAATAATTTTTGTGTGACCAGAAGAACTGTGAGTAATTCTCCCCAAGTTTCAGCAAGTGTCGGTCTCATATATCCGACCTAACCGTTCAGTCTGCAGTAGCATTGGGTACATATATCGAATTTCTATCTACATACGAGCACACCTTCCCCTGGCTTGAACCGTTGCCCGGTTGAAGGTGACTAATGTCGTCCGCTGAAGAAACTCGTCTTTTTGGTTCCACCATTTCTGGTTATCGGAACAATTTTATTCTGTGATCTCTTTCCATGTGGAGATTTTGCCTTGTTCAAGACAGCTCATTAAACTAAGAAGTACAAAAATACACCTTGTATGCGGGCCATAGTCAATTATATTTTTAGAATTTGATATGGACCAGTTAAAAAGAGATGGCGGACTACATTTAGCCTGGGGGGTGTAAGTTTGGACACCAATAGAAACTAATCCAGATGGAAGATCAGATGGTTAAAATCTGTAAAATAATCAGAGCCTGGAAAATATATGAATGATCAACGTAATGATAAAAATCAATTAATTATGCCTAGGCATGAGCGCTTGACAAAATGTCCTTGCTATACTACCAGGGCTCTACATTAAAAACAAAAATGACTTGCCCATGGGGAATCATTAAGGTGAGAACTACTTGCCCGAACTTGCCCCATGTAAAATGAAAAGACTGCCATAATGATATCATCTCATTTACAACATACTACAAGTAAGCAGTGATATTTATAAGTTGTGCACCACAATGAAACATTATTGAATAGACACATTTGTGTACTAGTAAAGTGTTTTTAATCCAAAAAAAATGCTCAATGGTCAAACAATAATTTGTGAAGCAAAGGTGAGAAAAATCCACCGAGAAATGGAAGCGCTAGATTTTGTAGCTTGTGCAAAATCAGCACTTGGTATTGGATCTAATCGCTGGTGTTTCATTGTGACCACTTCAAATTGTCACAGCAATGTGATTCACTCACCTGTGCCATCATTTGATTTGCTGCCGCTAATAAAATACTTGTTTAGGAGGCACTGGTTCATCACTTTTTGCTCTTTTCCTTCACAAGTTGTTGAAGAATTAGACCATGTTGGCAGGGGCGCCATGATAGATGTTTTCCCAGTCAAACCATCGCTGATTGGTTGATCGCGAACAAGAACGGGTGTGGGTAAAACGCAGGCTGTGGACTACGGACCGTGGTCTAAATAAACGATTCTGATTGGTCCATTTCAAGATTTGCAAGGATTGGTTTGCAAATTACCACCAGAATTACGCAGTCCGTGTTTTACCAACACCCAACAAGAACCGCTTTCAAAAAAACTCTTGGCAGTATGGCATGCCAAAGTGCACTTGCCCGACGGGAATATCACTGATTGGATTTACTTGCCCCAATTTGGTTTTAACTTGCCCCGGGCCATCGGTACATCGTTATTGTCGAGCCCTGACTACTATAAGCTGACAGCGAACTAGTTTTGAATGAATCAACAGTGCCTCTGCTGATTGCAGCCAGGCAGTGCACTCCAGTTTGCCTATGTTTTGATGCGCTTAATCAGCAATCCATTCCAGACAGTTCTCCAATTCTCCAGTTCCATCAATTCTCAGTGATCTGTTTCACTAATTAGGATGGGTGTTTTAGTGATTTAGTGATTGAATCTTACCAGGCTAAATCAAACAGTACATCATTTTAGAGTGATCAAAAATGTAGTTTTGCTCAGATGGGTATTTCGTGATTGAATTGACTGATCGATTGGACAACATGAGACTGTTCACCACAGTAGAGCAGTGCAATCCATTCAACAGTCAATGAATTTATGATAATTATGCCCATAACTAATAGAATCATGCCCAACCAAGAATTAATTTGTAGATGCCAATAAATTATTTACACTCGCATATTGTAACAGTCAAGGGATGAAATAACAGTCTGAAACATTCTTTCTTCCTTTTCAAAGTTGTCCAGTGTCTCATGACCCCTCACTGAAGACCTGACCCAAAGGTTGGGATTGATACGGAAACAATAAATTAATCCATAAAAAAGCACTGGAAAATGTCATAGTGGATCTGTATGGGGTTGTGAACTCCTGAAACAGTGTTCGGCCAATGACTCTACAAGTGTTGCAGCATGTTCTCACAATGTAGCGCACGGAATGGTCATGACACGGACGGGTGAGATAAGACACCCGTGTTCATGCCTGTCAGTATAGCTTGAGGCCTCGTTGACGGGCCTCTGCCGGCTACATGTCTGCTTCGTCTCGTGGAGTTCAACTCAGGTTCAGCCTCGGGTCATTTTGAAGGGAGTAAAAGCTCAAGAATGGCTACTGCCGTCGCTTGACATTCCAGGCTTTATTTTGACTCCCACTTTGACTTCTTCCCTCTGGAACAATTATAGATTAGATTAGATTCAACTTTATTGTTATTGCTCATGTCACTGGTACAGGGCAACAAAATGCAATGTAGCAGAGTATTACAATTACTTGCACATTTGATGCAAGTTTAAATGATGTTCACACTCGCACACGACTACATTTGCATGTATACTAAAGAGGTCTCATTTAATTAATGTGAGTAATTTTCACACAAAAAAATCTGAACAAAACAAATCAGGGAATTGCAGTAACACCGCAGAACGCAAGTGATGGCACAAATGAGTGTAATGGATGGCAGCTGGTCCAGCTGTTCAAAAGTACGTCGGACACAGAGTTGACAGCTCGGGCCTAGCACTCTCGACTCCCATTCAGTGGACCGTTGATCGAGCCCCGGGCGTACGCCAGATTGGACCAGACGAGTTACATTGGTGCCGTGAAATGAATGAGGGTGAGTGTGAGAGATGCCAGCCGGTGCAGCTGTACAAAAATACATTGCTAAACCTCACTCTTTGATGACTTAAGAGCAGTGAACGTGGTGAGGTGCATTCTCGACACGGATCAGGTAAACTGGTGTCGTAACCTGGATGAGAGTGAGGTTTATGGGTGTAAGTGTAACAGAACTATCTCAATCTGGCCTCTCTAACTTTATCTCCAAGGCCTCTAACATTTAATGTCCCTCTGATGTACTCGTTCCTGATCCTATCCATCCTGGTCACTCCCAATGAGAACATCATTCTTGCATGAATGGTCACATTTATGGCCAATTAGTTGCAAAGTTGGTTTCCTCCCACATTCCAAAAATGACTCAAAATTGTCCATAGGTATGAATGTGAGTGTGAATGGTTGTTTGTCTATATGTGCCCTGTGATTGGCTGGCGACCAGTCCAGGGTGTACCCCGCCTCTCGCCCGCCTCGTGAGGATAAGCGGTAGAAAATAAATGAAAGTAGGTGACACCCTAAGAGTCGAACTGGAAACTCTCTATTCTCAGTTGGTAGATCGTGGTTCGATGGCCGTGCATGTGCTTGGCGGACTAGAAGGCTTACACTGTTGTGACTGGTGCAGTTGTGCAGAAGTACCTTGGTAAAGCCCACTCCTTGACACCTTTAGAGTGCTGGACACATGGTGTGAGTCCTGTGTGTGTGCAGGGGTGGGTTACATTGGTACGCTGACCCGGTTGAGAGTGAGGTTTATGAGGGTGAGTGCGAATAAACACCTGACACCTTAAAAGTCGCACTGGACACTGTGACGCTCTCGACTCTCATTCGGTAGCCAGCGATTTGAACCCCATCTGTGCGAAGGGGCGGACCAAATGGGTTACACGAGTAGGCCCTAAAACATAATTGCCGGTGGTAGAAAAAGTTGAGTTGAGCTGCCGAGCAAGTTGAGTTAAGGCCACCATTGATTTTCCTCAGCTGTGTCACCGCGGTGCTTTGTAACGACAGGACAAGCCGAAGAATCCTCTCGGCTTCTGGCGCGGGTTATCTCGACTTGGCCTGCCAGCCTTCGCGATTGACTGGCCATTATGGATCTGCACGGCTTTTTCATTGATTGATAAGCCTCGAATGACACTAACATGGAGCTGAGCCTTTCGTAGATTGAAGAAGACAGAGAGGGAGAGTGCTGGAACGAAAAGCAAGAGCGTAATGTGTTTCTTAATCATTATGCAGCATCCCTGACTTGCTGTGTCACCCTTTCTTCTCCGCCGCTCTCCAGCCAGCCATCAAACTTCCACCCCCTTTGCTTGCACTTCTGAATGCCCCGTGGACAAATAACGGATGATTAGCAGACATTTCTATGGTCTTAATGAGGGGAGCTTCCAACAGGATTAGCCTCTATTGATTAGCCTATCCTAGCATTGGCCTTCCAAGTGAAAAGCCAGTGATTAGCAGGCATTTCTATAATGGGTAATGAGTGGTGGCACGGTATGCTACGCTGTGCCATGAGAATGGGATTAGAGGGCTATTAATCAGACAAGAGGTTAGCACAAGCCATTAGCCGGCCCGGCGGCAAAGTCAGCAGATGATTTCAGTCCCCTGTTTCTAAATTAGGGTTGTTGTTGTCATTCGCTTTCTTGCTACAAAGTCTTTTAATACCCTCATTCCTTGAAGGTGCTAACCCTGTCCTCTCTGCATCTGACATTCCCAGGAACTTTCTACTCAAATCTCCTCCACGTCCCACGTCTGAGGCCCATCTCGTTATTTGCAACCAATTAATCCAACGCATCCATTTAGCATTTGCATCTGTTTATGAATAAATACATCTATTCAAGACACTGACGGCCAGCGCGGGCATGTGAAGGCTGAGGGAGAGGCTGACAAGCATGTTAATTGAATTGTGGGAAAAAATGCAAATCCTGCACTGCCTCTTTGAATTAGTGGGAGGTGTTGGAGCTGATTGGGACACAAACACACACATGCTAACTTTAAGCGACTCCCCATTAAGACTTGAATGATAGTGTTGTCTTAGCATCTCTTAGCATTTTCTGCCCTATCTCGAGCATTTTTGTTCCGTTGTCGATGCCATTCAACAAAAGACCAAAGAGATTTCCATTCTGCTACACTTCAGATTGTCTTCGTGGCTCCAGGGCAGAGCCTGTAGCAGACCAACACAGCTTCAGTCCTCCTTTCAAGCTACATGAATTCTCTCTGCTTTGTGCAGTGGAGCAGAGGCCGTCTGTCGCATAAACGTGCTAGTCACTACACTGTTTTGACATGTCTGTTTTCCGGTAAACCACAGAGTAAATGTGTCCGCCGTGGTTACGTTACTTGCGCAACATTGGTGTTCAGTGGTTTGCTGGAAGAAATTGTGCATTGTCTGTCTTAAAAAACATCCTGCTTTTCTAGTCTCTGTCCTGTGATGCAATGGTGTGGCTTTCTTACAGACAATTGTGGTCAAAATGCCTTGTAAGACGTGCTACCATACATACTTGTAGTCCATGTATCCTTAAACTCCTTCATTACATCCATAAACCTCCTCTTTGGTCTTCCTCTACGCCTCCTACCTGGCAGCATCCTTCTACCAATATATTCACGATCTGTCTTCTGGACATGTCTGAACTATCTCAGTCTGGTCTCTCTGACTTTATCTCCAAGGCCTCTAACATTTAATGTCCCTCTGATGTACTTGTTCCTGATCCTATCCATCCTGGTCACTCCCACTGAGAACATTGTCCTTGCATGAATGGTCACATTTGTGGCCAATTAGTTGCAAAGTTGGTTTTCTCCGGGTACTTCGGTTTCCTCCAACATTCCAAAAACGACTCCAAATTGTCTATGAATGTGAGTGTGAATGGTTGTTTGTCTATATGTGCCCTGTGATTGGCTGGCCACCAGTCCAGGGTGTACCCTGCCTCTCGCCCGAAGACAGCTGGGATAGGCTCCAGCACGGCCGCGACCCTCGTGAGGATAAGCGGTAGAAAATGAATGAATGAATAGTTGCAATGTTTTGCTTGATAGCCATGTGTGCACGTGTGACGTGAGACTGGCCGCTGAGGTTCTTTGTCATGTCAAAAAATGTTTTAAGTTGTATGACAGTCCAATGTCCCAACAAGCTCTTGTTGCAAATGAGAGTAGTATTTGCATTTGCATCTACTGGCCTGACATGCATATTGTAGTTTTCAGTCCTTTTTTTGCAGGTCTTCTATTTTTATTGCTCTAATGTTTCATGTACAAAGTTCCTATGGCTGTTGTGGTGGAAGCGCACCGTGAGAGCAGTAGATCAGAGCAAATGAGTGTCACAGTGTTGAATGAGGGTCATTGTTAACTCTAATCCAGTTATACTATTCTTGGGGCGTCTTCACGTCCATGCCCCTCCCTGATCTGGCTCCTCACCCAACATGGATCTGGTCTCCTCACCTCTGTTGCTCACCCATGCTGCCCTTTTTTTCTATCTATCACTTTCTCCCTCACGTCTCCCTTTTTTTTATGCTGTCAAAAACCGCCTCGTCCATCCGCCACTATTGCCGCTGCTGCTGTCATTTTGGGTTCTCAGAGTGTGTCAGCTTCCTCCTGAGAGAGGAAGTGATGTGCCAGGAAATGCTTTTATCCGCCGGTGATCTGATCTGATGTGAGATTGGGACAAGCGCGGGAGTGAAGTTGTCTCCTGCTCGCCCTCTGGGAAGTGTATGACGGAGATGCGTCATCCTACCTCTCGTTTTTATTAAATTAATAATTTGTGCATTATTTCTGTATATATACAGTATATATATATCCATCCAACACTCCATTAAACACTCTTATGTAATAGCGACCAGTCCAGGGTGTACCCTGCTTCTCTCCCAAGTACGGGATAGTCTCCAGCATATCCCCGCGACCCTAGTGAAAATAAGCGGCATTGAAAACGGATGGGTTGATGGATGTCAAATAATAGACATTAAAGATGTCTAAGTTAGGAACGTTCCAGTCAAGGTTTTATGCTGCCAATTCCGATACTGATCATCTCTGAGTGGAATCAGCTGATCCTGATACAGATCACATGGCTTAATTATCCATTTTTCATTTTATGTGGTATTGGGTGGAGGTGCCGTACAAAGACGTAGGTGGAGGTGGAGTACCAATCGGTAGGATGTAGGTGGATTTCAAGAAAGAGAGCAGTCTGCGAACCGGGTGTCTTCCACCACTGACAAAGACTGGTTATCTCGTTTTTGGGTTGTTTACTTAGCCTTCTGGCTGACACCACATATACGCGAGTGTTGCATTAGCTGCTGTTTGACTGATGATCAAACCATGACCCTCAAAAAGCCACCAGCTTTTTAATGTGCCACCCCCAGTGAGGTGTTTTTCGGGGTATGTGTTGGCAAGTAATTTCCACACTGGAAAAGGAAAGTGGGAGTAGGATGCTACCCTAGACATTAGGACAGGGGTTTCAAACTCAATTTACCTGGGGGCCACCGGAGCTAGGTTCTGGGTGAAGCCGGGCCGCATCAGGTTTTAAAAAAAAACAACCCAAAACGCATTTATTAAAAACTGGAAAAAAAAATCAATTAAAAAAACTATCTTCAATGCTTTTGCTTCTGCTATACCCTACACTTTTTCAGTACTTTGGTTCCGGTTTTCCACACCAAAATATCTGATAAAACATTCCACTGTTCTCAAATATCTATCTATTTTTATTTTTCTATACACAAAATAAGATAAAAATAAATAAACAAATTAAGAATAAAGACAATAAATCGATCAATCAGTAATAAATAAGATAATAAAACTAATAAATAAAAATAATAATAAAACAGCAAATAAGAAAAATGTAAAAACCACATGCAGTTGGTAGAGAAATTATTTTTTTCAGATTCAAATGTACAGTATTAACAGTTATTTAACCTTTAACATGAACATTAATGAAACTTAATAATTGGACCCAATTAGCAAGTTAGCATCGTACTCAGTTCCATCTGGGAGCAGCGTGGTAACTTTAACAACATGTTTGATGAGATGCTTTATCTTGATGTGTATTTTCCCTTTTATTCCAAATCATTTCCTGCATTTATTTGTACCCAGCGTCATAAGCCTTTAGCTTCATTGCTAATCCAAAGCAAAACAGGGCGGGGTAACAAGGTAGGGTAACAGTATGGGCGGGGCAAAATCATGTCAGCTTTAAGCTGCCATTTCAACATTAAACTTTGGTATCAAGGTGGGGGCCTCAAACTAGCGGCTCGTGGGCCGCATTTGGCCCGCGGGCCGCGAGTTTGAGACCCCTGCATTAGGACAAGATACTACACAGAATGCAGGGATAGCTACAGGTATAGAAAATACACACACACACACACACATATATATATATATTACTTTTTTACCCATGAAAATTGCTAGACAAAATATTTTTTCTCCTTGGGAAAAACATTTTTATTTTCTTGAAATTTAGTTTTTGCAGTGTATGAGAGCTGTCTGACATTGTAACCTGACCCTGGGTTAAAGTGTGTTATTCAATAACCCTTGTCCTTCTTTGGTTGTAGAGATATCATGTTTATCGTACACATTTCTCTTCAAACATATTGTGATACTATTAGTATCACTGGTACCACGACTCCCACCAAAAGTCTAGAAGTTTATGTGCCAGCCTTGATTTGTTAGTGTGTCGACAGCTTTGTATTGTCTATCAAAGAAAGACAACAAACCTCCACCTGCTCCCTTCTTTTTTTTTCTGGGATTGGGAGAGAAAATGTTTTCCTCACGGCCGCATCAAAACACAGAATCGATAAAGTTTGTATGAAGCTTTCATAATTTGCCTCGGGTTGCACTAAAAAGCACATAGATTGTCTCTTTTCGATTTTAATAGGAAAGGAAAACCCCATCCCACTGAGAATAGGAAGCTATTTTCAGGAGCCAATGTGGGATCTATCATCTGAAAGCCTTCTGTCTATTGTAGCGAGGCTAATTCCCATTCATCCACCTCTCAAACCGAGCTACATATCTGGGTTTTTTTTTGTTATTATTGAGGATTCATAATTAACCATGAGATTGCACAGCAGTCAGTGGTGAGTAATACTGTCAGGAATTGGAACTACAGTACACCAATTACACCAATTGCATTTACCCCAGCAAAGTTTGCATCAAAAATAGTTATTCGGTGTTTGCATGTGTTTAGTGTGTGTCATGAGTACAGAAATGCCTGATCATGTTTAAAGCATCCTCGATTTCAAAATCAAAACAGCAATCCCTATGAAGTGGTCCAAAGCAGTTGCCTGCCTAGATGTGTCTGTCCAATTGCCTGAGACTGGTGTCATTCCCCGAAATGTACCACACAGCGTAGCGGTTGCTAACACAACTTTCCAGAAAACAACCCCAAGGCAAAGGCTTTTTAAATCAATCTGGAGCAAGCGAATGCACATCAAACTGTTCTTAGATGTGATGCAGTCACTTTGAGGCAGGAAAAAAAGCAAAGTGTGATGGTTGTGACAGCTATCTGAGTCACCACTATGACATAACGGGATCAGGAACAGGACCCGGGTCACTCCATTACGAAAGCACACAAGAATTGTGTGTCAGTTGAACTGTGTGGTCCGCTTTATATATATATATATATATATATATATATATATATATATATATATATATATTATTTTATTCATATGTATATATGTGTGTATATATGTAAATTTTATATAATTTATATAATATAAGTATATATATATTTATATAATGTATATGTTATATAATATATATATTATATAATTTGTTATATGTATTTACAGTATATATGGGCTTCCCATGAATATATGGGAAAGGAAAGGTATTCAAAACTGTGGTGATACCAGTCATGTTGTTTGGTCTAGAGCAGGGGTCGGCAACCTTTACTATGAAAAGAGCCATTTTACCCCCTTGCCCACTAAAGAAAAATAGCCTGGAGCCGCAAAACATGGTATGTTTAAAACAACATTGGAGGGAATTTGGGGGTATCAAAGTAGTTCAGATAAGAAGACAAGTTGTAGTACTCTTGCTAGTATTGACGATAAACTTACATAAATGTACGTGTAAACTTACTTGATTTGTTTACATCGCAAACAAGTTCCCATGCAGCAGTTTTTTTAAGTTATCTCAAATGTATTTTTTAGAATTGTCAAATAGCTCTGGGAAAGTATTACTTATTTTCCTTCATGTTTACCTGTGTGAGAGAGAACTGAATAGCATCCTGTCTGCTCATCCAATCACCAGTCAGAACTCAGTCAGGATGCATTCATGGTCTCACACAAAGTTGGATTACAAAGACATGCATTTTCCCCACTCGGGTGTTTAAAAAATTTCAAGCATTGCAAAGGGAGCGGCTGCACGGCAGGCGAGTGTTTAGTGCGCAGACCTCACAGCTAGGAGACCTGAGTTCAATCCCACCCTCGGCCATCTCTGTGTGGAGTTTGCATGTTCTCCCCGTGCATGCGTGGGTTTTCTCCGGGTATTCCGGTTTCCTCCCACATTCCAAAAACATGCTAGCTTAATTGGCAACTCCAAATTGTCCATAGGTATGAATGTGAGTGTGAATGGTTGTTTGTCTATATCTGCCCTATGATTGGCTGGTGACCAGTCCAGGGTGTACCCCGCCTCTCGCCCGAAGACAGCTGGGATAGGCTCCAGCACCCCTTGTGAGGATATGCGGTAGAAAATTAATGAATGAATGAATGCAAAGGGAGCCACAACAAAGAGGCTGAAGAGCCACATGCGGCTCTGGAGCCGCGGGTTGCTGACCCCTGGTCTAGAGACAGTGCCACTGCGGAAAAGGCAGGAAGCAGAACTGGAGGTAGCAGAGATGAGGATGCTGAGGTTCTCATTGGGAGTGACCAGGATGGATAGGATCAGGAAGAAGTAGGAGGCGTAGTGGAAGACCAAAGAGGAGGTTCATGGATGTAGTGAAGGAGGACACGAGGGTAGTTGGTGTGAGAGAGACAAATGCAGAAGACAGGGTTGGATGGGGGTGGTTGATTTGCTGTGGCGACCCCTGAAGGGAAAAGCCCAAAGAGAAAGAAGACAGTGCCATAGCCATTGATGTAAGAAGTGATTTTGGTTGTTATCAAAACAAAAACATGGTTTGATATCAGCTCTTAAATTAAACTCTTGTGAGCTATTAATATATCCAAGTTATTATTGATTATTGACAGCCGTCTTTCTGAATGACTCAAAATAAACCAAAATGTCAGTGATGGCATACGCAAGGGATGCAGTGTATTGTGTTGTCCTCCAAGGTTCTATTAGGCTTAATAGTAGGTACTGCTTTTGACATTGTAGTGTGTGCAGTGGTACCGCTAAAGTTAGGAATATATACAGTATGTAACATAATGAAATACTGTAAATATGTCCTCCAAAGTCATGTGGAACATTTTGAACCACCATCAGGCAAAACCTCAGAATTAGCTTAGTTGGGACTTTGTAAGGATTGGCTGTGGGTATGTTTTGCTTGAGAAGAACTGTAGAATCTTACTTAAAGTAAGCTGATTAAGCAATTAAGAATCCACTTTTGTTTTCAGGTTTTCCATGTGTTAACTTTTTTTTACACTTGTGTGGCAAGGATGTGAAAGAATCGAAAATTTGACATGTGGCACCCATCTGCGATGTTAATTTATTTCTACACTTGTATAACAGTTTTCATTGTTTCCTATGGGATAAACAGAAAGCAGTTGTGACCTTAGAGTTTCTACACTGTGAATAAACCCTCTAAGAACAATAAGAACAGTTACATCCTTGTAAGACCAACGCACATAGATGACAAAAAGACCTCCAGAAAGCCACTAGAAGTAATTAAGATCGAGCTTGTTGTCGTTGGTGGTGGTGGAATGTGTTTTTGAAAGTGCTCCCAAGAAGCACTGTATTGATTTTGATGCTCACAACAAAGAGCTGTGGGAAGCATGTGAAGCCCCTCAAAAGCCAAAACGCTCCAGGCGGCCCCTGCAGCCCATCAAGGCCCTCTTCCAGAACGTCGGCCAGGCAAGACTCGCCATTCTCGCCCCCCCGGTGTGATTTGAGTTTTTGCATGTTGAGTGCCGCAATGCAAATACTCTGAGGCTCTCATGCAAAATTGGCAGACCACACTACAAACCCCACTCACTCTTTGCACTTCCCTCTCTGCTGTCCCTCACTGACTTCATGGACATTCCCTGTTTGACATTTTCTCTTGTTGAATATACACCCCGCACCCCTCCCTTCTCTCTTCCTCCACTGCCATCCCCTCTCTCTCGCCGCCGTCTTTTGTCCGGCATCCCTTAACGCTTGACTAGCCACTGCTTTGACTCTTGACTTCAAAGAGCCACTTCATTCATCAGTCACTCATCATGGAGAGAGCGGGACGCTACAAGACAGGGAGGATGCAGAGATGGAGTGTATTAAAGAAGGGGGGTTGAAAAGAGGGTGAGAGAAAGGGGATCCCCTGCGGTCAAAAAGAGACAAGTTATTGTCCTGCAGGGTGTGATGTTGCAAACTTGATCCTGTCCTTTTTTGTCTTTCCATCTCATCTTTCCCATATTTGCCGCACTACAAAGCCTTCCAGTAAGCTGCACCTGGTTGTTGTGCTCACTGACATTTTTTTTTCACAGATTTCTCTTTTTCTGAGGTGGCTCGCTAGTTTTCAGGTCATTGCAAATCGCGATTGCTTCTCCTCTCAGCGTCAGTCCGCCTCGCACCAAGAAAAAAAAACACACAAATATGTCACCCCCTTTGTCCGTACGGTGCCTCATTCTGTCGTTTGGTGTCTTTTTTATTATTCTGTTTTTCATTTGTTTCACTCCCTTAAGTAATAAATCAAGCCTTTTCACGCTGGTTGCAGTTTTGTTTTGTTTTGGGATTTTTTTTGCCCGAGAAAAGCACTGCTCTGTGACTCACCGCCTCTTTTCAGAGCAGGTATGCAACCTTCTACCCGCGTCTGACCAACTGGAGGGAATTGTTATTTATTGCTCGCTGGAAGTCTGCTGCTGCGTAAGAAAGCAGATTGTGAGATGAGAAAATGTAATTATTTTTTTCTTTTCCAATGCACTTTTAATTTAAGCAAAAGTAAATGCTCACACATTTCATCATTTTCTTACAGTAAGTAACAATGCTAGAAAAGTACGCTTGGATACACATTAGAGTAGTCACGTACAGCTTTTATTGAAGTTTTGATTTACTATCTACTGAAAATGAGTCTACACATACGCAAGATTCCACACTTGATAGTAAATTACGTTTTTTTTAAACAAATTCACAATTTTGTCATGTGGAAACCATTGGGCCTTACTTAAGAATGTCACAGTACATGTCGGAATTTATATTTCCATGTAGTGAACCGCAGCTCCCCAGGACCGGCAGCACTCATACTACAGCACCAGACCATGACACCACCGCTATGGTAGACTTGTGTTGTCAACTATTCAGACAGTGGCATTTGTTTGACTCATTTTCAATGGCTATACAAGTTCTACACTGACTACTTGTTATTACTACTAGTTTTTACAAGTTTCCTTACTATAGTACTGTCCATTGGGAAGATGTCCTGTAATAAAAATGCTTGCTGAAATGTAAGAATGTATTTTTCTTCAATTTGTCCGTTTTTTTTTAAATTTATGCTCACATTGTGCCCATTCATGATTCAAAGAAATATGGCTGCCGAAAGATTTAAAGTGAAATGCCTCCTGAGGTGTTAGAATAGATTTTTCTAGTGGTTATGACCCATTACTTGCTCTGTGAAAATTACTACAAAATCTCTTTCATGGTAGCACTTTACACTTTACCTGCAGGCGGTGTGTGTTGTAGTACATATACATCATATAGACATCCCACCATGACACAGCGGGGGAAATTTCTATATGGTGTGGGTGAAACATTTACCAATAGAACCTTTTTCTTCTATGGGAGAACGTCGTTGGCCATGTGCCACCGCACGCCAGCGGCCGACGTAGCAGAGAGAGGGTGCAGCTGTGCATGAATCACAGGTCTTAATTGAGTCGTGGAGGTGTGAAGTAGTTAATGAAACACCTTGTCCCTTTTTTCCCGTCAAATTCTGATTACCAGAGAGAGAGAAAAATTAAGTGTTATTGCTTTTCTTTTGTGGTGGCACGTACATATGCTGTAATTACTCACTATAGCTGGCTGTGAGCTCCATGTGTCAATTATGAGTTGAGTTGAAAAACTAACTCGTTGCTGCAGCTAACATGACACACACAGAACAAATGAATCCTAAGAGAGGCAGGATGATGTGGCGACGATGCGGTAAAAGAAAATTGTCCTCACAAAAAGGGTGAAAGGCCAGGGAGAGAGAATAGAGACGGACAGACCAGTTGGAGGTCGAGTGCCTGAATGGGAAGCAGTGGACAGAGTGCACATGGGGAGGGGAAAGAGAGGGCAAGAAGGTGAAGGAAAGTATCTCTGAGTTCCACCTCCTCCCCCCTCGATGGAATGTTAATCAGCGCAAAGAGGTCTGGCCTTTTGGTGTTTGAAAAGAGGGAGCGCGGGCACAAGGCGGCAGGTCTTCCTCATGTTGTGGGGGACATAAAGCTGTTTACTCAGGGGTCCCCCAGAACGTCAATCATGGAGGTGATGTCTCCTCGAAGGCCAGGATTGAGGCAATTGGCAGTTCAATGTTTTCAATTGTGGAAGTCAATGCAATAATCGTTCTGTATAAAAGGCACATCCGGACAAATGATGGATCAACTAGGGCAGGTGTCTCAAACTCAATTTACTTGGGGGCCACTGGAGCTCAGGTCTGGGTGAGACTGGGCCGCATCAGGTTTTCAAAAAACCCCCCCAAAAAAAACGCATTTATTAAAAACAAAAAAATTAAAACTTCGCTTTGGTTCCAATTTTCTACAATAAAAGCTCTGATAAAACATTCCACAGTTCTCAAATATCTTACTCTTTATTTTTCTACACAAAATAAGATGAAAAATAAACAAATCAAGAATAAAGAAAATCAATCAATCAGTAATAAATAAATCAATAAATATAATAATAAAATTAAATACATAATTTATATAATAAATAATAAAATATTATATAATAAATATATTATATAATAAAATAAAATAATAAAAACTTAAGAAACCACATATAGTTGGTGGGTAGACAAATTATTTTTTTCAGATTAAAATGAACAAAGCATTATTAGAGCCCTGTAGACATGACAAAACACGACTATAGTCACATTTATACTCTTTTTATTTACAACATATTGCGCAACTGCAGGGTCTTGAGACACATGCTAACTCGCAAACTAGAGAGCTAGCGACCTAAACGGTAGCCTTCAAGTTATTTCCTTTAAACTTAAAAAGCCAAAAACTTACCACTTCCACACGGATAGGGAGGATTACTATTAACAGTTATTTAACCTTTAATATGAACATTAATCAAACGTAATAATTTTTACGATGATGATACGATTATGATACCATACAGCATCCATATCAAACTTGCGCGGCCCGCACTAACATTAAACTTTCATATCAAGGCGGGGGCCTCAAACTAGTGTCCTGCGGGCCACATTTGGCCCACGGGCCGCATGTTTGAGTGAGACCCCTGAAGTAGGGCTTTTCAAAAGAGGCTTCTGATGATACTTCAAATGGTGGAAGAATGAAGTAACCTCTTTTCTTGATAACCTTCGGACTGTCCAGTCTCTACTTCTGGATAAGATTCGGGATCCAACACATATGGCTGTATGTTAAAAGCGGACATTTTAAAAAGATAAATCGCCATTTATTATCAACTCCTATCCTCAATACATGAAAGGACACCTATTATGCTTTTTCTACTTTTCTGACCTGTAAATGTAGTTAGAATGTTGTATTCTCGTGTTAAACCGTGCCAAAGTTTCAGATAATGACGTTTGTGCATTTGAAAGTGAGACCTGAGAGAAGTTTGGGATGGCTCAAAACGCTTGGTTTCAGAGGGCGTTGCAAAGCTATTCCTTTGTGATGTCACAGAGGAGCGGGCTTCTGTACGGGCGTGGCTTTAGGCGCAATACACTCTCGACCCTCCCCCATGCTCTGCTTCTCTTTACATTGTTAGCAAAGGCTTGTAAGGGAAAGCCACATTTGTTTACAAAAAGACTCCACCATCAGGCACAAGTGGTTGGCGTTCCTGATTCCCTACCAGCAAAAGAAATGCATTTTAATCTGTCAACGGCATTTCACACTGGACTCTTTCATAAACATGGGCCACTATACAACCGGACTAGCCGACAAACTTGCTGAAGCCTGACCCCTGTGTATTCTATATTGGTGCCATTTATGCAGAAATGCAACACTTTGTGAATGGGGCTATGGATGTGATGTCTCCTAAAGGCTTCCTTAAGGTTAGCCGGGTCAAGGGTGTGAAATTTAACACCTGACTGTCAACCGTCTACTGATTTGTGGTATGTTTGGCACTGTGTGATTGCACAGAGTTCAGGAAATATGCAGTTTTTCTGTGTTCTGTATGCAGAATAACCTGTGACTTCTGATACTACATCAGATGGCAAAAATGCCTTGTGTACTTTGTTACTTTCGTTGAGTGTCTGTGTCGTCTACACAAAAATGCAACACTGACACTGTGTGAAATGGGCTATGGATATGACATCTCCTGAGACTTGCTTAAGATAAACCAGGACCAGAGTGTAACGTTTAACACCTGTCATTCACTTCTCCTGCCCACCATCTGATTGCAACATTCCAGAGCTTGTGTGAAAGTGCTCACTTTCATTTGTCTCACATCCCTGGTTCTGTAGAAAAAGTGCACATGGATAATGCTGGTGTCTACTGTGATGCAGCCATATCTCTGTTTGGAAAAATAGCAGAAAATGGGGAAAAACAGTCAGGTCAACTAATTTCTGCCATTCCGTCTATACAGAAATGTGACTGTGAAAGGGGCTATGGAAGTCTCCTAATGTTAGCATTGAGGGAAATGGTGAATGTCAAGTCGTCTGGAGTGACGCAACACAAGCTTGTGTGTGTTTATTTGTTTATATATTGAGGTGAAAAGTTCAGACATGGTGTCCCGGCTTGTCTGAAAAGCTCAAAGTGACAAAGTACACATGGGGGTGCGTTGTTGTACCTGCATTCATTACTTTTCCACAGCACTATTTGTCATCATAACTAGGCCTGCTAGTAATTTGCTTTGCAGTTGCTCTCTTTTTCTTGTTGCGCCATTTAATGTATGCTTTCAGCATTTCAAGGCTGTTTTTTGTTGGGGTTTTTTTCCCCCACACTGACTTCAGAGGGGGAATTGTGTTGCTGGAGGCTGGCTTTGGCAGACAAACAAAGGGGTTTTTAGATCACACAACAGGCAAAAAGTCAGAATGTGTCAAATATTTAGAATGCGTTGTTGTGCAATTCTTGCTTTCTGAAAAGCTTTTATCTGCGAAGTTGGCGAGAAAAGTGGCGCCCCGTGCTGCATTCACAAAAATTAACATTGGCTTTTCGTTCCGGAATCCGGCAATCGTCCCAGGTCGGAGCACACTGTGAGCGCAGTTTGCTGCTTTCTCGTTAAATTTACCTATTAAAGACAAAGAAAGCCACAAAGACGGTATGTCATAAATAGTGACCTGCTGGGCTATTAGTTAAATAAGCTCCAGTTGTTTTGGTTGATTTGGGACATAAGCAAGAATTATCTGTACTATCGCTACGATGTATGTTTAATATCGTATGTTTAATATTTCTTTGATCACTTTTTTTGGATAGTTTTTGTATCATGCACAAAGGATGCAGCAGATTTCTACAAATATTTACAAATGGGTGAAAGAATCTGTTGCATGTTGGAGAAAATCTGGATGAAATTAACATCGGAGGGATCTTTTCTATTTTTGACGTTTGATGTCACAATCAAACCATTTGCAGACTGCAAATGGTCTAATCCCATCTGTTATTACTTACCACACCATTGTTTCCCCCATCCTGCAAAGTGGTACTGTCCTGTACATTTTAGTACCGCCCACATGATATTAAATGATATAAAGTGATATTGCAGCCTTGATCAGGGCCGTATTTAGACATTTGTGGGTCCAAGGCAAACCTAATTTGGGGGCCTTGCTCTTTTTTGCATTTTAATAAAATATTTACGCCACTTTTTCTTGTTTATTACAATTATCTGTCACTTTAAGTTGCTAACAAGTGTTAATAGTCATTCATTCATTTTCTACCACTTGTCCTCATGAGGTTTGCGGGCGTGCTGGAGCCTATCCCAGCTGTCTTCAGGTGAGAGACTGGGTAAACCGAGGGTACACTGGTCACCAGCCAATCACAGGGCACATATAGACAAACAACCATTCACACTCACATTCATACCTATGGACAATTTGGAGTCACCAATTAACCTAGCATGTTTTTGGAATGTGGGAGGAAACCCACAAGCAAACTCCACACATAGATGCCGGAGGGTGGAATCAAACTCGGGTCTCCTAGCTGTGTGGCCTGCACTCAATCACCATGCAGCCAACAAGTGTGAATATGAGAAAATTATATTTCCTGAGCTATATAACATCTTTAAAGTCCCCTTGGGGTTTATTATTACCTAACAAGACGACATCCCATCACTTTTACTGTAATAAGAACATTAAGCAACATTAACACAGTGTTAAATTCTTCCTTATACATTCCTTTTGGTTGACACTAACAGTAACAGTGTTGCTGTACTTGTCTAGGTTTGTTGCGACTGTGAAAAAGGTAGTATTGATTTACAAAAAAAAAAAAAGTTCTCCACCCGCTTTTGCCTCTTCTCTGCTCTACTGGGGAAACTCCGCACCAACATGTTGGTTTACTTTGCTCCCGTCTTCCGGACATGATCGGGAACACTGAGAATGGAGGGACAGCGGTCGAAACACGAAATAGTAGTCCTACGCATTTTGATGTACTTTTCAGAACATGAATTAAGACTAAAACAGTAGTATGTACTTTAAAATTGAAGGAAAAAATCAATAATGAATTTTCATGAGACACTTTTGGGGCCCCAGGCAATTTCCTGTGCTTGCAAAATGGTTGCTTGAATAATGGTCGATACTGACATCGATCTGATCCGATATCAACATTATACATACTTTTATGACTTGTCTTGTACTGTGGAATGTAGGAATTGATCAACTCAACCTCTGTGGTCTTGCAAGTATTCATGTGGTTTTTGTTTTTTAAGTTTACATAGAGCTTTTTTTTCTATGTGATGTGTGATAGAAGAGTTTCAGCTAAAATGAAAGGAAAGGTATACAAAACTGTGGTGACCAACCAGCCATGTTGTTTGGTCTAGAGACAGTGCCACTGCGGAAAAGGCAGGAATCGGAACTGGAGGTAGCAGAGATGAGGATGCTGAGGTTCTCATTGGGAGTGACCAGGATGGATAGGATCAGGAAGGAGTACATCAGAGGGACATTACATGTTAGAGGCCTTGGAGATAAAGTCAGAGAGGCCAGACTGAGATGGTTGGGACATGTCCAGAGGAGAAATAGTGAATATATTAGTAGAAGGATGCTGCGGAGACCAAAGAGGAGGTTTATGGATGTAGTGAAGGAGGACATGAGGGTAGTTGATGTGAGAGAGACAGATGCAGAAGACAGGGTTGGATGGGGGAGATTGCTGTGGTAAAAAGTCCAAAGAGAAAGAAGAGCTTTTTTCCAATAATATACAAATAAATTTACAAATAAAAATAGATAGATGGTCCATCACCTTTGATTGTCCTTTGTTAACCAAATAGTGGCTTGTTGATGACATACATTTTTGTGACATATGTATGTGACATACATACATTTCACCTAATAACTTAATGTAGAGAACGGCTGTCTTTTTTTTATTGCCCAGTATCAGCATCGACCCCAAACCCTAGTCATGCAACACTAGTAATAGTTCAACCTTGACAAACGTGCGTTCTTCTGAGTGTCATCCTCATTTTATTATGTATTGGTAAATATTCTTTGTTAGTGAGCCACATCACTTGAAACTGTCACTGACTCTGTGCAAATGTCTGAGCTTGTCAGGCTGTGCTCTGGAGGTTACGTGTGTTACCTTGATGGGACGGTTGCATTTTAATGCCTTGATGCATATGCACTGTGCTACATGTGTCGGCTGTCAGCTCGACCGCTCATCTTTTGATTAATTTAACTTTGGTGGGGGTGAATGAAAAGGCCGCCTACCGCATGCTCACCTTACACCGTACACCCGTACTAACATGGTAGAAATATGCTTCCTGACAGATTTAACTACCGTCTCAGGGGACGCCGCCCCCTTGAAATGAGACAACGGCATCTCACCCATCCCTCCCTCTCCCTCCATGTCTTACCTTAGCCCCCCCACCCACTGTTGTCACAGTCACAGTGTCACTTGGACCTCCCTCCTGCCCGTCTTCTCCTATCTATCAGATGGAAGTCGACAGCTGCCAGCAGGCTTCTATCGGCGGCGCTGGCACTCGCACATCCGCCTGGTTTCTCTCCTTTGGCGCCTCCCCTCAGTTTCTCACCTCTCGGTGCAATTTTCGCCGTTCCTCCCCGGTTCTGAGCGCACCTGCCTGTCGATGCCGCTCCAACTTGGACCGCTATCTGAAAAAGCGTGTCCCCTCCTACCCGCCTGGGGATGCTTTTGAAAGCAACGAAAGAGGGGTGGTGGGGGGGGGGGAGTGGGAATCACTCTTCTGTGCTTTTTCCTGTTTCTACCTGTCCATCTGGTGGCCTCCGCCGAGGGAGGGGAGGGAGTTCTCTCTGTGTTTGTCTCTTTCTCCCCTGAGCTTCAGCTTCTTTGAGCACATAGCTCTCATTCATTTATAATGAGGTGTCAAGCCATCCTCACCACCAACAATAATACATTTTTTTCCCCCGGTTACACAAAGTCACGGATTTTGGCACGCTGTCTCCATATCAGTCCCAACATATCATGTATTCCTCACCTGCCAATTTATACACCTCTGTTTGCTATCCTCCTCGTCACACCTTTTGTCAACTAAATCGGTCATCTGCTGTCTTTTTGACCTCCATGTCCATCTCTCCTTGTATTATCCTGCCCTGTTTAAGCCTGGCTTGTCCATGATGCATTGCTAGAATGGGCCGAGGCCTCATGGTGATGGGATGGGTGGGGATTTATTTGTTTTGGATATGCTTAACAAGTTGCACTGAGAGTCATCACATGTTTACACTTGCAGAATGTCTGGAAAGGAAGAAGAAGAAGCAGAGCATATTATAGTCTTCTGAGCTTCTGGTGCTTCCATTAGGTTAAGTTACATATGTTTGTTTGTGCGAAACACTAGGGGTGTCCCGACATCTGCTGATGCGAGGTTAAAACGTGACGAGACACCTCGTTCAGAAATAAACAGTCTCACAGGCAAAGCCAAATGCCTCGGCCCTGGTGTGGGAACGTTTCAGCGGCAAACCAAATAAGCAAGGTGAGCCCATCAACACGGATGAGCCAGTATGCCGAACTTGTCCAAAAGTGGGGGCAACAAAAAGGAAACTCACTGAAAACATAACCACCAAAGGGTGTGCACGTATGGTGTGAAATAAAGAAATGCAAAAGAAATGCTGCTCTTTAATACAATTCAAAAGCCAGCATTTCAAGAAATGCTGCAAATGTTTGACAGTGACTATAGGGAAATGCCTTGTGAGAAAGCATGCCATAGTAAAATGTGCAACAATACAACTTGCATAAATATAATATAATAAAATGATGTCTTAATTAGGGATCGACCGATATGTTTTTTTTCAGGCCGATGCGAAAGTGATTTTTTTCCATCACCCTTAGCCGATGGCGGATTTTGCTTGGGCCGATATTTGTGGCCTATACTGCTTTTGCTCCCTCAATTTACACGAAAAAATGGCAATGATAACAAATATTACAGGTCTCAAGTTTAAAGCAGGTGGCAATATTTCAACTAAGTTTAACTGTTAGAGGCTAATTAAAAGTTGAATATGGACCACTTTTGAGGGAGGGGGGAGAGGTACCACGACTGCGTGTGTTGCAGGGTCCTCGGGCAACACAAAGCTGCCCGGCGGATGCCTGTCTGTAAATCCTGCCGCGGAAAAATAGTACATCGGCGAACCCACGCACGTATCGGCCGATACCGATTCAAGTAAAGAACGCAAATATCGGCCGGCCGATGTATCGGTCGATTCTTAGTCTTAATGCTGTGTTGCTGTATGAACATCCTCAATCCTTGAACATCCTTGAACCCAAAAATTTTTTTTTTCCATCGCTGCATGTGATAGGACAGAAACACACCAAGTAAAACAATTGTACTTGTAGCTTAATCCACTCATACACTATGTATGAGCATTTTAGTGGTGGATTTACATATTAAAATAGAACAATTTTGATTTAATTTTCCATCTGAATGCCCTTTTATTTCAGACATGTTTTGCCCGCTCCCTCATCAATGTGCCCCATTATTTACCTGCCATGTACTCTTCTCTTCTTTTGTCTTTCATGGTCGGTCCCCCTACCATACCATCCTTTGCTGAACTCTCCTGTAACAGGTAAGACTGTTTTTTCCTCTCACAGTTGTCTTTTCTTTACACACACTGTGACGCTGTTGATTTACTAAACTAGTTAAACGTTTGCTTGACCTTTTTTTTTTTTTTTTAAAGGGCCGAAGGACTTGGTTTTCTTTGTTTGTTCTTTTTCGCACAGTGTTTGTGTGTGAGTGTGTGAGTGTGTTTGTTCTTCCCCTGTCTGTGTTATTCCAGGCGGGATTGGCCTCTTCCTTCCTCCCGTCCATTCATGCTGCCTTTAGGCCCCTTTTATATTCTTATGATTTCTTCATAAGTATCAATGCGATTCTTCTACTCCTGAAGCGTTGCACACAAAAGGGTGGAAATGACAAATATACCACATGATGGTGCTGATGTTAAACCCCAAGTCAGGTTGACTTGTTCTCACACAGCTCAACAAAAACACCCAGTGTAATTTGATTCAAAGCAATATTTGGCACGCAATTTAAGATATTCAGATATCTTCAGAAATTCCGAAATGTTGCCCCTACTTGTCCATAAGTCATTCATTCAACATTTTAGAGCTCCAACAATGAATAGCTGAATGGATGGTTATTCAATGACCCAACTACAAAAACAGTGAAACTTTGTGACGCAAGCAAAATAAAACCTCAGCAAATACACAATCCAACAAAAAAAAAGTTGTGACTTACACATCACATTGACATCAAATATGAAATAATAACATAACATTAGGAATTTCTTTTTGTAATTTGTATTTGTTTTTCTTTTTTGGAGCCACTGATGGAGCCAGTGATTGTATTTATTTGACTTTCTTTGTTGTGTGTCACAACTGTAGACTGCATCAGGAACTGCATTTTATTTCTTATTTATTAGAAATACATCTGTTATAGTTTATTTATTTATATTCCACTTCCATCATATTCTTTTATATAGTTTAAAGATGACTGTTCAACAGAAAAGTTTTTTTCCCTCCTCTTTTCAATGACATAAACAGTGATATTTTGGCTCAAGGTTATGCATTATTTGTTTGTTTTGCTATTAGTTGAGTTGTCTGTTAGCAGAGTAACACAACTGCTTCATATCAATCTTAGTGGAAGTGTGGTGCATGAGAGAAAATATTGGCAATATTGGCCTTGATTAAGGTCTGCTCGCTGCTCAATGTTATTTTCCTTTTGTCAAATTCCTGGAGTTCAGGTTTGTCCTCCGTGTACTTTTCCGATTCATTATCTGTTTAATCACATGGGCGATACTGCATGGCAGGTAGTCGCTATTTGCACGACGACAGTGTGTTGTTTGACTGATTGAGTCGAGGGATGTTATAAATCAGTGTTGCTAAGTTTGCGTTGATTATGATTGATGCGTCCTTGCACCTTTTTTTTTTTCTCCGAACGCCTCTTCCCCTTTTCTCCCTGAAGCAGAGTTAAGCTTCACAATCTGCTCAAAATCTGTCTTTCCAGCCGAGCGTCCCGCTTCCTCCCACACTACTAAGTGCGTGTGTGTTTATAGTTATCAGTCTGGATACAGTGTTTGAATGTGTGTCCTTGTTCTCTGATGCATGAGATGGGGGGGCCCCGTTGCTGTTTGTGCTCGTCGAGACCGCTGATGTTGACGAACATTGAAGTCGGTTTTCTACTTGTTCTGCTTCAAGCTTGTAAAATATCAACTATCACAGGCAATACCGAGCCGCTTCCATCACCGCTTCCGCTGCACAAAAAGGAAAGCCACACCATTTTTAACACATCAATCGGAATGGTGTCTGCTTACCACATTTGGAACCCTGGCTCACCGAGTGAGTGGAGCCAAGTAGGTACCAGACAGTGGAAAAGGGGGCAGACGTACGCACACTTTGTCAGTAACGGGGAGCTGTGGAGACTTGTAGCCACCCTTTGACAAAAACCCAAATGTCCTTTTTAACCCCCCCGCCCATCCTTTTATCCTTAATGTTTTTTCCATTCATACTGTACACCCGCAGGGAAGGAGAAGAAAGGATGACCCAGATAGGACGAAATGAATGTAGGGAGAGAGAGAGAGAGAGAGCAGGGGGGGTGATAGGTTGATAGATTTACAAGCCGACACCTGTTTGACGTCGGCGCTCCATCAAAACATTCTTTCGTCTTCCTCCTCAATTTGTCTTTTGCTCTCTCTCTCGCTCTCTCTCTTTATCTCTCTGGTTTGGAAACAAAAGGACGAGGGAACAGGAAAGGACAGACGGAACACAGCAGGCAGGGAGGGGTGCCTTTGTGTCAGCTTGATAGTGGTTTTCAAGAGAGACTCTCAAACAGCATTATTAACTCATCTGGGTTTTGCATGAGTCGTGTCTCGTTGTCAGACAATGCGCACACACTTTTAATGCACACACACACACATGCACACAAAAAGCAGTGCAGTGTGCCTTGACAGCTCCCCAGGCTCCTATCCTGGAAAGGCGAGACAGGAGTGCGACGGAGCATGCTGGGAGAGAAGAGGACCCGGACGTTCATCTCTGAGCCCCCTAGCTCAGTTAATACTTAATGTTGCAGCAAACACACACAAACACACACGGTTGGAGTAGGAGAGCTTGTGTAGTTATCAACACGTGCGCGTGCACGCACACACACACACACACACACACACACACACACACACACACGCTCACTCACAGTATATAAAATATTCAGGAACCCATGAAATAATGATGAACATTGATGGAATGAAACTCGCTAATTTAACGGTGACCCACTGCTTCCCTTTGTTGGAGAAGGACGACAAAATTCGGAGACATGGTAGCGAGTACAGACATGCACCAATGGGGAAAAGATGTCTAATGGGCTAATGATAGAACCGCCATTGCTACTGCATTCATAATCAAAGAATGATAAAATATCACTCAAAAGTGCGCACACGCCTCACATTTCAGCATTGTTATGACGGCATATCTTTGTATGGGAAAATTGAGTGCTACAGTTCTATAAGGATACATGATATATAGAACACCAGCACACCACTCTACAAATTTAGTAGAATTTTCTACTACAAATTTAGTAGACTGGACTGCGGTGGCCGTGGTGGCGCACCAGGGGAGGTGTACACATTTTCAGCTTGGCGCAGTGCCAATTTTGTGACAAAACAGTGTGCCAAGGGTGCCGTGAAAGATCGCCAGCTCCAACCTGGTCTATTCTTGGCGCAGGCGAAGCGCACCTTGCACGGTGGTAAACTGGCTGACAGGCACACAGTGCGCACACATCACCAAAACCTCACAAGCAGGTTTTTTCAGAGTGTCAGGCACATTTCAATGCAACCAGCAACCACTATTTAATGTAACTGTCTGAACCAGCCTGAACATTTTTGTAGTAATCGTCCCATCACATTTGATGTCAGATCAAAGACGTCAGGCATAATGGCAACTCAACCTGACAGTAGCTGAAAGTATGATGCCAACCAAGGACGGCTCTACACTGGGACTGCAGGATACTCTCCAAATTAAATGGCTTGTCCCCCAAATCAACATTTTAGAAGTGAAAACTCTGCCACAAAAAGTAGCAGACAGCCCCTCTCCACAGAGAAAGTGACCCCTGACTTGATAACTAATAATTAACAACTAAAAACAAAGCTTAATATAACGTTGGTTGGGGACGAGATACAGAGAATATACCATCAAAGATTCTCCTATTTGGCGATGTAGAGCATGCTGGTGGATCAGAAGCAAGATGCCTGGATTAGCCTGCTGCTGTGTTTAATGTAACTGTCAGGAAAGTGTCCCACCAGGTGGCCTACGTGGTGAATGCGTGCATTGTGGTGTGCCTCTGATGAGTCCAGTGGGCTCTCTGCGCGTTGAAAGGCAATGAGAGACGTTAATTTGATGAAAGATTAGACTCGACGAGGTTAAACCCTCTCACTCCTTCTCTCCTTCTTTTTCCTCTTGCCTTGGTGGGAGGGATGGAGGCGTGGGTGCGGCACGCTGCGCCAGACAGCGCTGCTCACAAAAAGTGCGCTGGCCACACCCCAGGCGCAGGGTGCCTCGGGTGATGTGTTTGAGCTCCTTAGTTCGACAACTGCCATTTAGCCCTGTTGCTGCTTGGCAATATCACAGTATATGTTTGAATTCATGTTTTCCCCTAATGAACCGCTTCTCCCCTAGTGCCGGCAGAACTCACATGCACCATGTCTTTGCTACTCACTCGCTTTTGCTTGGACATTTAACGACGTAGTAGCTGCAGGTAGGATTGTATGGATTATGCTGTGTGTAAAACACTCAATGTGTAGTTCCAACCATGCCATATTATGTGTATTATCGTACACCGAATCAATGCCATAACTCACGGTGTGATGGACTTCTGGCTGCCCTCTTCCTGCCATACAACTTTCCCTAAATGAGAAATATCGTCATGTTTTAATCTTAAGATCTCAGGACGCGAGATCCTGTGACACCACCGGGTATTGACCCTTAAATAGATGTACTGCAATAGAAATTTGGCTGAAATGTGAGGCACACTCACTTTTTTGCAGTACTGTATTTGGTCCACACCAGAACCAGAAAATTGACATGTGCCTTCAGAGAAAGAGTTGCAACAGGATTGTAAAAGTGACAGCTTGTGTTCACCACTGGGGTAGTTTCCCAAACAAAGTGTGCATTTTTATTAATTTGTTATATATACTGCATACAGTATCTGTCCCATTGAGCTTGAAACATGCTGATACATGTGAGTGTAAGTGTGTATAAATATAATATGCCGTGTAAGTAGGGCAGCAGCCTCGGTGCAACAGAGTGAGGAAATGCAGCCATATTGCCATAACGATTAATAATGCTGGCTGCTGTTTGCAGTATTGCAATGAAAGTTTTGCTAATCAGTTAATTAAATCAGCTAATGAAATCATTGTTTGGACGCAAGGGTGTTTTTCACATTTTTTTCCCTCCCACTTCATACGAGGAGGAGGGAAGACGTTGAGAGGACGCAAACTTTGAACTAATAGTGGCGCTATGCAAAGAGAGCCTTGTGAATTTTTGCCTCGGGCCTCAAGAGGATCTAGAATGGCCTCTGATTACGTGACGCAGATTACTTTATATTTTTTATTTATATTCTATATTATGACGTCACCAGGCTCAGAGTTTGTCAGATCCCTTTCACCACCATACCTCTAATCAAAATGTCTGATCCATTTGGGATACTCTTTCTCATCTCTCAAGCAAACCCAGCCATCATCAACGTCACTGACAGCGGAGTCTTGAACACCACTGCTGCCTCAACCGCTATTATTAGATACTTTATATCTACACTGTATTAGGTCATTGTATTCTCAGGTCTTATCTACTGTATAAGAAGTAGGATTCTCCCGTGGCGAATACTGGGTATGCCGCTATTCCCACCTATTTTTCACATTCCCGCTGCCCCCTCACAATTAGTGGTGTTTTGACAACCCACCACGTCCCCTCCTGCCACCCCAAACATAGTTAAGCAAAGCATTGGCGAAAGTCTGTGACAGGCGGACCCGCTTGAAGGGGGAATTGTACCTGCTGCTGAAATGTACAGTTAAGTTCGAGTGAGCAAGTATAGCGCTCCAATCGTCAACTCATTAAAGATAACTTTGTAATGGACTAGCGCAAAACATTTAGTCGCTCCACTCATCTCTGTGTTCGTGAACAAGAGTCTTCATTAAAGGTAAAAGTGATGCTACATGTTCATTTATCCCTTCCATTTACATTTGTACACTACCGCTCACAAGTTTGGGATCACTTGCATATTTCTTTGTTTTCCAAAGAAAAACATTTTCATGCATTTCACAAACCATTTTTTCCATTTCACAAACAATTAAAATGAATCAGATGATTTTCATAGAAGTATGTACATTTTTGCATAGAGGCCTACTATCAACAACTGTCAGTCCTCTGCATCAATCTCCTGGTATGGCTGCTAATCTAAGTATAATCAACATTATATAAGGCTAATAGATTATTAGAAAACCCATCTAAAAATCGAAACAAAAACTAAAATATCTTACCATGCTGTTAACTACTCCCTTCAGAGAGCAGCACAAACTGGGTCTAACAAGGACAGAAAAACGATGCACAAGGATATGCAAGAAGACAAATATCTGAGAGTGTGTAGTTTAAGACAAAGATGCCTCACAGGTCGTCACCTGGCAGCTGCACTAAATAGTAGCCGTCAAACACCAGTGTCAGTATTGACAGTGAAGCGGCCACTTCAGGATGCTGGACTTCATAGCAGGACTGCCAAGAAAAAGCCATATCTCAGACTGGCCAAAAAAATTCCAAGTACATTCGTAGTGTATGTATTTTGCATTGTTTTCTGCATGCAAAACTATAATTATTCTCTATAAAATGTGTTAATATTTTGGGATATCTGGGATGTATCTTTTGGATTTGGATTACAGTAATCGCCTGTTTATTATGGTTAGTTGGTTCCTGACACCGTCCTCGCTAAATTAATTTCTCTGAAGTAGGATTCCTTATTTATAATCAAATATTAATTCGTAGTTGGAGCATAGAAAACTTGTTTAGGACTAAATACACGTCTAAATATGGATTTTAATATGACTAGAGCCCTATAGACATGGAATTACACCTCTATAGTCACCTTTACCCAAAATATGAGATATAATTAGGAAAAATAACCAATTTAAAACATAAATGAGACTCGTGCTTGTGTGTGTTTCAATAAATGTTCTTTAGCTGGAGTACGGCCACAACAGCACCTCGTGTGATGAATTTTTGAAAACATTTTTTGAGTGAGGACGCAAAGTGAGATGACTGTAATATTTGTTTTTTGTATGTTTCGGTTTTTGTCTGACCTTGTGGAACGGATTAATACCTAAACATTAATAACAAGTGGCACAGCGCTATAAAGAACTCAAAGTTCACTTGCAGGCGGACCGGGACACATCTCGGTGCACATGGCAGTTCTGATGATGGCATCAGAGTTCCCGAAACAAACTAAAGGTGTCAAGTGTGACCATGCCCTTTGCCAAAGCGTTTTTCTCCAAGTGTGCAGTACTACTACACTGGCGCACTTGTGCCTGTTCTCATCAGTTTTATTAAGTCATCTGGATTCCTTACCCCTCCCTCTTGCACACACGTACTCCTGAGCAAGTTTCCAATGTCAACATCACATTTCCCAAGTGACGAATTATAAGCGTGTGTGTGTGTGTGTGTGTTGCATATTTTCCACTGATGTCAGCATTTGGATGCAGGATCACCATCTATGGAGCGTTGTTATGCCAGAATGCTTTCTCCCCCCGTTAACAATCGGCATTAATGTTGCATTATTCGGCACAGTTTGTGCTCCTCGCCACTTCCAAGTGCCAGACGCCACCGTCGGCAGGGGCGGACGGGATTGTTTCTTCTGGTACACGCATGAATACCAGTCTAAACAATTTACATGACAATTATCTGAATGACTTTCATGGTTGGTGTCAAAACACAGCGAGGCGCTACTAAAAAGGCGGGGAAAGGCAGACGCTGCGATTGGGAGTGAAATTGCTGCGAGTGAGTTAAAAACAGGGAAATATTTAGGTGAGACGCAGATAGAATCCTAATAAGAGCAGCACCCAGAAGAGTGCGTATTATCTTCGCCAAGGCTTTGTCGCTTTCCGAAAATCAGGTTGCAGTCAAAAAGTGGAATGTCGATCAGAGTTGCAGTTGATGCTCTTCCCCTCCGGTCCTTTAGGAGGCGCTAAGGTACATTATAAATTGTGTTCCAACTTAACAATATTAATATTAATAAACGAGAGCAGATGTCGTAAATATGTTCGTCTTTGATTGAAAAGGCGATACAGTTCACAATAAGCCACATTAGAGCAACAGCCATGTTTTCCAACCCTCAAACTTATCTGGGAGAAGCAGGAGAAATGAGGCAAACGTCCATATTTGTGCAATCAAGGCTAAACACGCTAAACAGGTACATTAATTCATTGAAAACTAATGACGTTCCAGGCCATAATCACATGTTGCATAATGAGCTTTGACAACAGTCGTCCCTCGTTTATCGTAGTTAATTGGTTCCCGACCCAACTGTGATATGCAAATTTCCCCACTGAGGGACGAATAAAGGCATATCTTAATAGGTGAATTTCCCTGAAGAAGGATTCCTTCTATATACATGGAATATTGTCATCGTCAGAACATAGAAAACCGTTTACGACCTGTTTACATTTTTAGCATGGTTGGTTAAGCAGAGGCTCGCTGTGCACTTCAATCACTTTACACAGTGCAACATTATTTTTGGACTTCTATGGTAAAGATACCCGCAGATTTTTTGCAATCTCGTTATCTAATCAAATAAGCAACCTATACAGCAACTGTTGATCAAAACATAGTGTCTCACTTGTCGTAGCTTCTTTGGTATTTGGGTTACATAAAATAATAACAATAAATAAATGAAATAAATAAACGCAAAAAATACCAACAAATAAACATGTTGGGGATGTTTCAGCCCGGGTTGACTTGAAATTTCTCACATACTGTAAAATTTGGTACACACTTTAAAGGGACTGACAAGAATGCGTGGAAAGATTCGATTGATTGCCAAAACACGTCAACCCCCAAATGATTTTAACTAGTAACATTTTCATTACGTTTATGCTAACATGCAAAGCATAACTCAGCCATGAATATTGCACTCCACAGACATTACAGCCAGGCCCTAAGGACTTCCTGTTCCAGATTTCTACACCGTAGCGCAAGTTTAGATAGCAAAGTTTAATTTCCGCATCACTCTGATTTGTTCTGTCAGGACTCAGGACTGTTTAGCGAGGCCTAGATGGTACGGGTAGAAAATTACGCAACTAGCCTTTTGGTGTAGATGTGATTGTTCATAACAGCAAGACGTGGGAATTTGAAAGAATGTGACATCGCCTCCTGCACCGACCCCGGATGGATGGAGAGGGATGTGGAGGGGAGAGGGGGGGGGGATCCCTGCTGTTGGGCAGATTGGCACTCCAGATCTCTCATTGCTTCACCCTTTTAATCTATGCCCCCCTCCCCACCTCAGCGTTTAATCCCTCCCCTGTGGACACTCCGCTGACAGGTGGAGGCTACGCTGTGTTGTCCTTGACCACCGTTTCATGGGGGCCTGGTGAGAGACTGGATCAGGCAGGATCAGACCCGACTCACCCTGAGTCCACGTAAGGTCTGAGAGCTGGAAGTATCTGCAGGTATCAAGAGAGGCTTTAGGGGGATTTTAGGGTAGGTCCCAAGATCTCAGCAGCACTTTCATATACAAGTATATTCGTCTAAAGGGAAAAATTCTATGCAGTTTTGGTGAAAAATTAGTTTTAATCATTACTGTTGTTGCAAGCTTTAGCATTTTGCAGCCTGAAAGCACAAACATATGAACCGGGTTTTTACAGTGGAGACATGATAATGTTGCCATTTCCATGCAAATAACAATTTTTGATGTTTACAAGGTGGTTGTTGTGCTAAAGGTCGATTATGCAAAAGTGATGTTCCAGTAATAATGTGTCCCAAGAGCCTGTTTGTGTGATAAATGTGATAAAAATCTATCATCACCCTCAATTCATTCATGATACCGCTTCTTTGCAAGATGAGACCATCCTATGTATACACCAGGGCTGTCCAATAGGGATGTTCAAATCAGGATTTTATGCAGAACCCGATAATCCATGAGTGAAATCAGTTGATATCAATACCGATCACATCCAAGCGGTGTACTTTTTTTTAATGTACTACTGGCTATATTAGGCTACAAAATGAAAATGGCCATGGAACATTTATTTTCATAGCCAAACAAAGCCAATTAACAATGAACATGAACAAAATGCTGGGTCCCCCCCAGCCGCATCCGCTGCCTTCTAAAGTGCAGATGCAGCCGACTCTCTCGTCTGTGCTCAGAAAGGAGACAAAATATCAGTGTGCACAACGTCCGTTTCAAGCGTGGTGCAAACGCTCACTTGTCCGACGCAGCCTCCCACACAACAAAAGTTCCTCCTGCACTAAAAGGGCTAAATAGTGTCTGCATGCTTCCAAAATCCTTACTGAGGGAGTACTCAACCCCAAATTCTGCCCCCACTACAGGGGGTTGGGACCGCTGCCTGATGGATGATGACATCACCAGCCTCAAACTCACAACACTCTTCCAAGTGTTCGCCCCAAATTCCACACCAATATAAAGCTTTTCAAAGCACCACCCCAGTGAGACAATTTTGAGGCTCGTTTTGTAGGGTACAAAACTTATACCACTCTCACAAAGACAGGAAGTCTCACACAGCGTGGAGCTGATCGACGGAGGGGTTCTGTGTTTTAAAAAGTATCGGCTGATATTGTAATCTTGATATTGAAAAAAATTGATATCTCGCTGATATCGGCCAATACCGATAGGTGGC
Source organism: Doryrhamphus excisus (assembly GCF_037039965.1). NCBI lineage: Eukaryota > Metazoa > Chordata > Actinopteri > Syngnathiformes > Syngnathidae > Doryrhamphus > Doryrhamphus excisus. Next base: position 4,985,535 of record NC_136370.1, read on the forward strand.
CGATCGATCGGAGCACCCCTAGTGTCCAAACTTTGCCCAGCAAATCAACCTCCTCATCCAACCCTTCTGCATCTGTCTCTCTCACACCAACTACCCTCATGTCCTCCTTCACTACATCCATAAACCTCCTCTTTGGGCTTTGGACTCTCTGGCAGCTCTAAACACAGCATCATTCTACCAATTCTACCAATATATTCACCGTCTCTCCTCTGGACATGTCCCAACCATCTCAGTCTGGCCTCTCTGACTTAATCTCCAAGGCCTCTAACATGTAATGTCCCTCAGATGTACTCCTTCCTGATCCTATCCATCCTGGTCACTCCCAATGAGAACCTCAGCATCCTCATCTCTGCTACCTCCAGTTCTGCTTCCTGTCTTTTCCTCCGTGGCACTGTCTTTAGACCAAACAACATGGCTGCCCTCACCACAGTTTTATGCTAAGAAGTTATATACTGTATATTTCAAGAAAAAACTGCATCTCATCTTAAGAGCAAAAGCCTATTAGTAGTATCAACGTCAGTTTTTCTATAGTTTTCTTTTCAAATTTTCCAAATACTTCCACTTTTTTCTTCAACAATACTTTCTACAAATAATAATATGACTATTTTGACTCTAGTGCCATAATATTATAACTTTCTCCCCAATCCAATATTTAAAAAATGACTACTTCATTTAGTTTTGTTTGTTTCTCATAATATTAGAACTTTAAAAAACAAAACCAATGGGCCAAACTGTGGCGACCCCTGGTATACACCCAGCACTTCATGAAGGACAGCTTTGTAAGGACAGTACTTTACAAAGTACTTCAGAAGACACACACTGTGGAAGACAGGTGTGGACAAACACAGCTCATTAGCATTAAAGCTACAAACGGCATGTTCCCTGTAGGGCTTACTAAAAGGTCTACAAGCATCAAGGTGTGATTTTACTGTAGTATTGTGGGACCTCTGAGACTAAAATTATTGACAAATACTATAATATGGGTGTGTAACAAAAGCACTGTAAAGAGCCATTATGGTCATTTTGACTAGTACACTAGCCTGAAGTCTCAGTAACAGCATCCTTGCCGCTAAATGAAGAGGCTGACTCTTTACACCTACACAGAGGAAAGTTAAATGTGCCAGAAGCTAATTTGTTCAAAACACAGCTTTTTGGTCCCAAGCCCAGTTCAAGATTTACTCCCCCCCCACTCCCTCCTACCCGCCTTAAAGATGCCTCCATATAAGAAAACTGGCTTTGCAGTGTGCATGCCTCTTTTCCTAACTCCTGCATTCATGGGAATGTCAAGTGACTGACAGTTAAGCAGGGGAAAGGAATGCGGCCGTCCTCCCCATCTCAGGCACAGCGAAATAACAATAACTTCCAGAAGAGGAGCTGGTAGAATTAAAACCTCATGTTGCTCATCCCGCACATGAGGAAGGTTGTTTTTCATGCTACGTAAAGTTGAATGGCAGCTAATGGCTTCTGCTGAAGGCAGGAAATTGGGCACTGAATTACTGTGTTTTACGCTCGCTGTGCTCACATGTTGGCAGGGGACGTATAAACATTTGAGAGACAGCCACAGATTACCGACTCATAAAAGACGAGGCAGCAGAGCCCCCCCCCGCGGGTCTGAAGAAATTTGAATGCATGGCACTGCTTCTACCTACTCCTTTTCATATATATGTAAATGTGATGTACTTTGATGCAACTTTGTTAAGCATATTATAAATAACCATCATGGGAAATACCTATTTTGACGCTATAGCCCTCACAAATAAACCTAAATAACCGCAACACTCTTCCATTTATATAACTGACTTGTATATTAACCAAGCTACAGCGATATTATTGTAGCAGCTAACATGAAAAACTAATCAGTAGTCTCAGTGTCATTCACAGACGGAAGAGTGGATACCTAGCTCTCAATTTCACTACAAAGACTCAACAAGATGCTTGTTTGCCGTCAGCGCTTTTTTTTTTTAAATCTGAGGACTGGAGCACACGTCTTGTGTGGGAAGACACAGCCATCCCAATGAGAGTGGACATCGGAAGTGTTGTCACTGTATCTATGATGTTGTTGTTGATGGAACTAGCATAAGTATGTGTATCAATGCACAATGAAATGATTATATCTGTAATCGATTAATGTAGAAAATAGTTTTTCGATGCATCGATTAATCCCTGAAAGTCCTTGATTAGTCCCTGAAAACATAAACCACAAACACATGCACAGGTTAATAAAATATATATTTCTAAATGATCTGCCCATATCAATAAAGTATAATAACATGAATAATACTATTAACAATAATAATAATAATAATAATAAAACTATACAATGTGTTTGAAGAATGTGTGTCTGTGTCAGTTAAAAAAAAAAAGGTTGCGCGTGTGTGAGGAGTGTGTTTTTGTGTGCGAGGCTGGAGCACAAGTTACGTGGTGCGTTTTGGATAAATGACGGGGTTAATCATTGCAAACAAGGAAATTCTCCTCACAAGCAGCTCCCGGGTGCTTCCTCAAAAAGTGCTGGTGCATCGCCGTCATGCTTTAGTGATATGCCATCTCAGTTTTGCAGAGGTCACAAACCACCGCATCATTACCTTTTGGCGTGAAGTATTCCCATACTTTGGATACTCTGTTGTGCGATCTTTTCTTCTGGCCGGACTCACTGATACTTGTTGGCGCGGCCGCCGCCATGTTTTGATTCTGAGTAGTGGTGTGGCGTTCATGAACGAATGGGTCAAAAGAACTAGTTTTTGCGAACAAATGAAAATACCCGTTCAGTCCGCCAGATGTTTTGTTTATGACCGACACAGCACTAGTTGGTGAGCTGTTGAGTCGGAACGAACGTGAACATGAGTGAACGGACTGACTTGACACGACTGACCGGGTCTAAGCACAGAGAGAGATCACAGGCTAACGACCAATTGACCGAAATGAACGGCTATTTTTCCGAAATGATCCTGTTCAATGAAATGAACGGTTTTGCCCACCACTAATTCTGAGTGAAGGTGCATCGACATGCAGTTCTTGTGTCGAAGTATTTTTTTGTGTTGATGTCATCGATGATGTCGACCTAGCCCTAGTTATCATCAGTGTACGTGTTAATGCATGATCACAGCATGGATATCAAATCATGCAACATTGTTAGAGGGTTTTTTTAGTGTGGCAAGCTGATATTAACTCGTTTTCTGTCGTTATAATGCGCAGAAAATGGAACAAAATCTGTGTTGATGTTTCACATAAGGATTGTGAATGACGGGCAAAATTCACTCACTTGCATGCTGAGCAAGACGCATCTCTCAAGTAGTTTCCATCCACTGTTTTGGTGCACATTAGGGTTGGAATGATTATGTTCACACTTGAACAAACACCTTTTAACTCAGCCAAACATGACATGAATGCCTTTGGCTGTACTGGACCTGATGATCTTTGGAGACGGACCTGCTGCTGCCATAATGAAGCCGCACTGCTCCAGTCGTCACAACATGCTGTCCCTGAAGCTCAAAAAAAGATCATTGAGAACATTTACAACATTTCTCAGATAAGATTCTTCGGCTTACCAAGTACTGAGCTTAAATAGAAGTGAGGATTTTGCCATCAATGCAAAAAAAAAAAAAAAAAAAAGTACATGTTGTCCTCGTAACCTCTGCATTCATCACGTCGGTTGTGCAATAGCACCCTCACACATGCTCTTTGGCCTTGTTTCACCACACTCTGCTAACAAATCCCAAAGTCCTTTCTCACAGGGGAAACTGAGACTGGGTCGAAACCGCTGTAAAATCTATTAAGAACATCATCACCATCACCCGCCCCAGGTGCCTTTAGCCCCCAGAAGATGCTGTTCATCACAGTCCCCATCTATTTTTCCAGCTGGCCTTCTTTTTCTTCCTGTCCCCCTACAGAGCAGTTCCAGTTGCACGGCAATGAATCTATGAAAGTGTAGTCAATAATATCTGTGGTTCACCTTATGCCCAGACTGTCAAACATAGTTATCACGCTATTGCTAGGAGATGACTCCCAGCCATCACACGGAGGGTTTTTTCGATGAAAATGTCACAAGGCAAGGCTGACATCATCTCTGAGACAAATTTTCCGGACGTTTTTTTTTTTTTTTCTTCCCCCCACAACTCATGTCAAATCCATATTTTTTGTGTTTGAAATGCATTCCAGTTTCATAGTAATCCCTGTGGTATGCCTTTAACTTTCGTGATCTTGTCCATTACCGTAAATAAGTGAAAAGGCAGCAGCACCTCTACCAGAACATACTGTACTGTACATTCATAAAAGGTCATGGTTTTATTTGTTTCGGAACATTCTTAAGAAGTTACACTAAGGAACAGCACATGCTTCCACTTGCACAATTCAACATGTTTGAAAAAGGAGACCTGGACATTTACAGTTAAATCACAGTTGTAGTTTATATATATCCAGACAGTATATTCACTGATTTACAATTTGAAAATGTTACTGGCTCATAGTATCACTTTTTACAAAGGAAAAAAAGTGAAAAATATCAAAGATTGTCTACAGTTTGAGATTTGCATGTTACGCGAGCCTACGATGTTACTCTGATGCGATATATCTGCTGCAAAATATCCATCCATCCATTTTCTATACCGCTTATCCTCACGAGGATCGCGGGCGTGCTGGAGCCTATCCCAGCTGTCTTTGGGCGAGAGGCGGGGTACACCCTGGACTGGTGGCCAGCCAATCACAGGGCACATATAGACAAACAACCATTCACACTCACATTCATACCTATGGACAATTTGGAGTGGCCAATTAACCTAGCATGTTTTTGGAATGTGGGAGGAAACCGGAGTACCCGGAGAAAACCCAAGCACGCATGGAGGGGAATTGAGACAATCGAACCCAGGTCTACCCGATCTCCTGACTGTGTGGTCTACATGCTAACCACTTGCAAGCCCAATGGGATTCATAATGATATCTATATTAGTTAAATGGTTATTCATAAGCCAGCTGGGTTAGCGTAGTTTAGCAGAGCATGCTAGTGCAACTGTGTGTGTGTGTGTGTGTGTGTGTGTGTGTGGGAGATGCTTTTTTTACCATTTGTTAATGCACACAAGCGTTTTATGACACCTGCTGACAAATTCTGAGGCTGCAGAATATAATTATGAAATTATTTTTGTTTTACCCAAACCAACTGTCAGCCCTACTCATGCTTTTTTGTTGAAAAAAAATCTTGTAACATTACAAATTCAGTCTTTTTTTTAATAAGGTGTTTTTCTTGTCAACTTTAATCTCATTTTATTATAACTTTTTGGAAGCATATTTAACTTCCTTACCATCTCATGGAATCTAAATCATTTTCTGCATATTTTGTTCGACTCACAATTTGTTTCCCATCCCATCTGCTTTGGCTTTGAGACGGTGTGTAAAGTTCATGGTCGTCCTAGGAAAGTTAAGCAAAACAAAATATGTCCAATCAAAGCAAAACCAGGAACTCTGCGGACGGACCTTTTGAGATGAGCTTGTTTAATCAGCTGCCATTTTGCGGATGAGTCTTCATGTCGATGAAAGCTTTGTTTCCCATTCCCATGGCTTCAGGCCTCCAGGTTCTGAGGTAAAAGGTATGTGTGGCTGATATTTGTTACAACAAAAACTAGGCTAGGATTTGTTTTCAGTGGACGTTGAGGTGTTTGTCTTTCAATATTCCCTGTGTTTCCTTTTAGTGTACTGATTTATCAAGGGAGTATAAAAGAATGGTAGAGATTAGAGATCTACAGTAGAATCCTAATTCTCCTCTTCTAATGGCCTACAGTAGAGGCAGGGTAATATGAAAAGGATTAACGCTGGGGATGAATGCATGAGAGGAGGGAGAGAGGCCGAGATTACAATGAGAGCTTTGTTTCGGCGACTATCGGGCTTAGGTTTCCGCAAGGATCCATTACTCTTGCTTTGATGCCGCTGTCTCAATGAGAAGTGTTCGGCGGCGACGCATTGTTCCAGCAGTAAAGGGGATATCATTGCGACGCCCGTTCAGCATAATTTATCCCGCGCCCCTTAACTCATTCCCCCACAAGCTTCATTGCGCAGTTACCTGCTGCGTTCCATCAGTTTGGCGGCAGCGACTAAATACGGAGCTTCTTCCTCCACCTATCAAACTATCATACACACCCGGTTACATCAGATACCTCTATTATTAAAATGATGATGTTTTTCATTTCAGAAAAGACAGATAAATAACAAATATTGTAAAACAGTTAAACCTTTGTTTAGCATCATGAATCTGTTCCAGCAGGTCCAACTCAAACAGAACTGAACGGTTGGCGCACTGCAACATTTGCAACACCTCCGGTTTCGCGGTGTGCAGGGCGCCCTGTTTTTGACGGGCTATGCCGAACTTGTATCCAGCTAACATAAGGCTGTGTACTTTTTTCATTAAAAGACGACCTGATGTTAACGCTCGCATTTAGCCAGGAAGTTGACCAGACCCTGCGTTAAGTGCTACTCCATTTACCGTACGTGCAGGTTGGTCGGAACCTGGTAACATGGTTACGTTACACTTTGTCTATTCTGCACCATAAGACTACTATGACCCTGCCTCTGAAAAGAATCGGTCTTGAGAATCGTTAGGGACCGGAATCGCTCAAATTCAACCCTACTGGCTAGTAGAATCTGATTGTACTCTCTACACTCTCTAAACATTCTCCTTTGTCTTTGGCTAAAGTCACGACTCACAAATACATGTGCAAGCAATGGCTAGTTTTGGTTTCCCTGATCTGGACATGAGTCAGCCAGTCTGAGGGGTGTCGACATAAACTGGTTCCACGGTAACTAACTTGTGGCATATGACGTGAGTTTAGCAATCATATATTGAAGCAAAGGAAAATGTTCTAGAATTAAAAGCGGATGTGACTTACTCCCACTCAATGTCATTAAGCAGGGGTGTCCAAACTTTTTCCACACATTTTTTACATGAAAGATGCTAAAAGTAAACCAATGTAGGTCAATATATGCGAAGAAAAGCTACAAATTAGTGTCGTATCCAAAATGAATGGATTCTATTTTTAGAATATGCCCATAGCCCATAGCCGCAAGACCAAAAATGCCCCCCAGGTTACTATTTTGGAAACCACTGCTCTATAGTGAGACAAAGGTTGTTCAAAGTGCGGCCCGGGTGCCTGGTGACTTTTTTTATTGGCCACGAGAAAGTTAAAAAAATTTAAAAACCTGCAAAAATGGTCAATATTCATTTAAAAATACAATTAATTGAAGCTAAATTTGAAATATTAAAGAAAAAATATTTTCATTTCTAAAGTTATCATATGACAAGAAACAAAACAAAGTTGCAATTATTGGAAAATTAATTGCGAAAGAGTTATAATATTACCAAATAAAGTCAAAATATTCTGCAAATAAAGTCATTACAAGGAAAAGACAATGCATGTAAGTGTTGAAATATTGTGAAAATAAAACCACAACAGAAATGGAAAATCAAGCAAAAAAAAGTAATTAGCCTTTTCACTGATATCACAAAACTGAGATGCAGGCTGCTTTTTCTTGAAATATATACTGTATCACTAATTAGCATATCTACATGGGTTTACCCATCCATCCATCTATCTATCCATCCATCCATCCATGATGCTTATCCTCACTACGGATAAGATGGAGCCAATCCCAGCTGTCTTTGGGCGAGACCCCGCCTTTCACCCAGGGTGTACCCCGCCTGGACGGTATGGTCACCAGCCAATCACAGGGCACATATAGACAATTCACACCACACTCACATTCATACCTATGGACAATTTGGAGTCGCCGATGAACCTAACATGTTTTTGGAATGTGGGAGGAAACCGGAGTACCCGGAGAAAACCCACGCATGCACGGGGAGAACATGCAAACTCCATAAAAGGAGATTCGTACCTAGGTCTTCCCGATCTCCTGACTATGTGGCCTACATGCTAACCACTCGTCCGCTGTGCAGCCTACACAGGTTTGCAACACGTGCGACCCCTGCTGTGGAGTAATAACTGGCGAACGTAGACTTATACCTGCGTGAAGACGAGTGCTGTCCTTGAAACAAGGAAACAGGGAATGTTTTGGCACACTGATGTACGCATCATTAGCGTGGTACAACTTTATGAGCTGCAATTTTCTTCCCTTGCTTTTACCAAATGTAATGCAGTGAACGTTCTTTCAGTTAAAAACTCCCTGTAAATGTAAGCAACACCATCTGTAAAGGTCGGAGGTAACCACCCTTCCCCAGCTGGAGGTTAAAATCTTCCTTTTAACTTTCCCCCCTTGATGGTCATACAGCTGGAATGTGTGTGTAGAACTGCGTCAGCTCGTGTGTGTGTGTGTGTTGGAAAGAAAGAAAGGAGGTAAACAGAGGTGGAATGATGAGCCTGTGATTTCCCCGGGGGCCACATCTGCCCTGGTTGAGAAGGGCCGCCTCTAAAAAGCCTCCGTCCTGACATTCCAAGAGCATTCCAGCAACATTCATCACCCCTGCTCTGTGACCCCCGCCTCACAACCTCTTCGCTTTGCCTGTACCTCCTCCTTAAGAAGTTGCATTCAGTAATGTCCAGAATGTCTGCAGAGAGACTCCCCCACCCTCCCTTCTCACGGTCATTGTTCATTTTCATCCCCCTCCCCATCCCAGTTTTCCTTCCACATCCATCGCTCATCTCCTTTCTCTACCTCTGCAGGGATTTGCGCCTCTCTAATAGAGGCATCTAGCACATCCCGCTAACTGCTGGAACAGCTGGAGCTGGGATGCGTGCAGAGCTCTGCCCATTATGCGTGCATGCGTGCATGCCGGGCGGTGCGATGGGGGCGTGCACGTGCAAACATCTGCGCTCGCGAGGAGCGATGGGAAATGATGTCGCGAGCACCACGCCAGGGATATCTGTCATACTCCGTCATATCAAGTCATCGCACAAGGACGCGAGGATCGCAGCGCTGACCCAACCTCAAGCATGCTCTCTATCGCACGCCATAAATCAGCCATCTTCTAATTGTCCCTGACTTCCATGCTCTCTGACAATCTGCTCCTTGACAAGCATCACATATAATTGACAAACGGTGCCTTGGACAGCAGGCTTCCGGGGTAACTGGGTGTTTATCAGTGCCGCCCCCAACCCCCTTATGTAAAGTAAGCTTGGCACATCCCACAAAGTTTGATAGTTTGATGCCACATCGTTAGCTGCTGTCGTCAAACTGATGGAACAACACAGGTAATCGTGCTAGCCAGCTGTGTGGGATGAATGATAACAGGAAGGAACAGGAAGAAATATTATGTTTGCAATCTTTTTTTTCTTTTTAAAAAGACAATACAATAATATATATATTTTTACAGTACAAATATTCTAGTTCTAATAGTCAAGGCCATAATCCCATAGACATTTATGTAAAGTTTTATTATGTTTTTACAAAAATTGAGCAATTGTATGAGAATAATAGAATAGAACTGTATTGGCAATGTTACAGAAACAACGAAAAATCATATAAATAACAACACAAGTTACAAAAATATATTACAAAGATTACAAATTACAAGAAAAAGACATGTTATTTTTAGAAAAAAGTAATACATGAATAACTTTTTACCCAAAAAAGTGTAATGTTATGATAAGTCCTCACGTCCTCACAGTCCTCACGTTTGAGAAGTTGCTGTTTTGTGAGAGAAAAAAATACAGGGGCACAAGAATAAAGTCTGTTTCAATGATAACAAATGAAAAAGTATAAAGTATAAAAAAATGTTGAAAATGAGGAGTTTCTTTCTTGTATGTGGCAATAATGCAATTATCCGTAACAGATACTCGTCTGCAATTTTTCTATTCCTTTCAACAAGGATATTTCAAGATAACCCATTGTAATTGGAATGCTGGGAAATCATGATACTTTTGCTCAAGGTTATCACACTTTCAAAATCAACCCTAGCAAATGTGAAAATTGATGGATGGAAGTCATGAGAATGCAATCATAATGTTACAAGTTATTAACTTTTTTGCAAAACAAAAGAGATTGAAGTCACTTTTTTACATTAACAAAGTTCTAAAGATCTTAAAAGTTGTACAAAAACTTTCTTAGTTCATGACAAATCTCATATTGACTTTTTCGAAGATTATGTCGAAAACAATTTGGTACTATTATATTACGACATTATTGTCATAAAATACACCTTTTGTTTAAAAAAATATATGTATATGTATTTTTTTTATTATTTATTTAGTGGAAAAAAAGCTACGTCTTTTTTGTACCATTGACTATTTTTGTAATTTATTGACTGTTTCATCATAAAACACCTTGCCCCCCCCACCCCACCCAAACCCCACCCAAACCCAAATGACACTCCAACAAACATCATTCATCTGGGAAGGTGAGAACCAGTGGACCAAACCAACTCCTTCAGGATCAAGCCCACTGGACGCAGCCCGAGATTGGGAATTGTGGGTTGATCTCGGTGAAATCTGCACCCATACCTGGTCGTCTGGTCAAAATCCTGCCAGCAGGTCTACAACGGGAGGAGGCGATTTAAGAAGCTTACGAAAGGGAAAAAAAACTGCAATATGCCAACCAACTTGGCAGCTGATGCAGAGTGTTGGCGCTGTAAAGTAAAGGTTGGCCCAGTGGAGGAGGGCTGCAGAGACTTTATAGCCAGTTCCGTCATAAGGCTCGAAAGGAGATCGCCATCAGAGGGAAGGCACTATAAAAGACCATATAGGAGAAGGAACCAGTCACTGGCTGCGGCTGAAGCGAAAAGAGACAGTTTGGGACCCCAGTTCGACACACACAGGTCTGATCAGCCTGCATTGGGGGGGTTCCTGTCAGAAAATGCCGAAACCCCCAATGAGCTTGAGGTATACAATTGATGATGCCACTGGTGGCATTAGCCACCTCCAAATATCTAATCCATCTTCATCTGGAGAACACCCCTGCTGATTATCACAGGATTATACATCAAGTCCTTGCAAGAAGATTTTTTTTTTCTCATGTGACTTTTTGTGGGCGGCACGGCGGACTAGTGGTTAGCGCGCAGACCTCACAGCTAGGAGACCAGGGTTCAATTCCACCTTCAGTTCAATTCCACGCATCTCTGTGTGGAGTTTGCATGTTCTCCCCGTGCATGCGTGGGTTTTTCTCCCACATTCCAAAAACATGCTAGGTTAATTGGCCACTCCAAATTGTCCATAGGTATGAATGTGAGTGTGAATGGTTGTTTGTCTATATGTGCCCTGTGGTTGGCTGGATCTTTAAAGTTGTACAATTGCAACTTTCTTAATTTATGAAAACAATTTGGTCTTATATTACGACATTATTGTCATAAAATACACCTTTTGTTTAAAAAAAAATATATATGTATATACGTATATATATTTATTTATTTATTCATCCGACCAGTCCAGGGTGTACCCCGACTCACGCCCGAAGACAGCTGGGATAGGCTCCAGCACCCCCGCGACCCTCGTGAGGAAAAGCGGTAGAAAATGAATGAATGAATGACTTTTTCTCATGTAATATTATGACTTTATTCTCATAACTTCACTTCTTTACTCTATATACAATTCTGACTTTTTTTCTGAGAAAGGACCTGTTTCCATGCAATATTGAAACTTTATTCTCGTAAGATGATGCCTGTTTTGTTTTGTTTTTTAATTGTAAAAACCCCACTGTTGCTGCTGGATAGCTTTCATGGAGAGTTCTCAGGGCCAAAACCTTCACGGACATCATCTTTCACTTGCTCCATCCTTCCTGTAATTCTTCTACCATTTCCTTTTGCGGCCCCATTAGTCCCAGAGGTGCCTGAACTTTGCCAAGCGAGATGAGACCACTTTGGGTTAGATGAGCAGACTGGTCTTGCAGGCTTTCTGGACCAGTCTGGAGGTCAGCAGTTAATAGTGTTTACTGTTATTCTGAGATGAGCCAGCGTGGGTGGGTGAACACATAACAAGCAGTGGCAAGACGAAGTGGGGGACGGAAACACCGGGTGACCCAGCGTAGGCGGCCTTCGGACCGGTCCTTGGTAAGGGTCAAACAACTAAATGTTTGCTCCACTTCGAGCAGAATATAAATCAGCAGAACATGTCTTGCTTCTCTAATTTCTATTGAGCGTCTTCCTTCTCGCCATCCATCTCCATCCTGTCCTCGCATCCTGTTTTCCTTCCCCTCCCGTCTCCGACGGAGCACTACATCACTTTGGACGTTTAGCATCAAAATATGGGGAAAAAACACTGGCCCTCCGTCGGGGACTCGTTTCTGTGTGCACTGGCTCCACTCGCCATATGGAGGGAGACTCATTTGCATGGCGTATTGTTCCCTCGGCGCCTGGTCCTTTTGTGAGGTTCCGACACAATCTACGCTATGACCTGCCAATCATCTTCATTGATCGTCATCTCTGCCTTTCCAAATTGTGAACTTCATACAGTATACACCCCTCACATGTCACCATTTTATTACAGTATACCATCTCAAGGGAGATCAATGTTAGTTTTTACCATCATAGAGTTGACACTAAATAAAATGCCAGTTAAATGTAGTACATACATGATTGACCAATTTTGCCCAGTATTACAGAAACTAATGTAGATTGGCCAACTTTTCTAATGAGGTGTCAGCCTCTGCACACACAAAATCCTTAAACTGCAATGCCTGTGCGGACGTAGTAGGAAGACATAGTCCTTATTTCACTCGGAATTTGCCAGCGGGTGTCGTAAAACACAGTTTGCATTAACAAGCGCTTAAAAAAAGCACACACACAAGCACACAGTCGCACTAGCATGCTCTGCTAAACTACGCTAACCCAACACTAACAAGCTGGCTTGTGAATAACCATTTAACTAATATAAATAGCATTATGAATCCCATTGGGCCGCACAGTGGACGAGCGGTTAGCATGTAGGCCACACAGTCAGGAGATGGAGATTCGATTCTCCGCATCCCTGTGTGGAGTTTGCATGTTTTACTCCGGGTACTCTGGTTTCCTCCCACATTCCAAAAACACGCTAGGTTAATTGGCCACTCCAAATTGTCCATAGGTATGAATGTGAGTGTGAATGGTTGTTTGTCTATATGTGCCCTGTGATTGGCTGGCCACCAGTCCATGGTGTAATGGTAATGGTAATGGTTTAATTTCATTTGAACATGCATCAGATTACAATTGAGTGCATCCCATAATGAGTTCACAGTTCCACATGTCCAAAAGGAGTAGGAAGAAGCAAAGCTTATTAAATCCTACCCCTCCATCTGGTACTTTTACAATCACTAACTGTTACATTTGTTCACTTCCTGCTTTCCATAATACAGTTTAAGGTTGTTGTTTTTTTTTAATAATGTACCTGGTACTGAAGTAGGAGGTGATATGAGCATCCAATGCCATAATGGGTACCATAGTAAGTGTCAATATAGTGATATATATAGCACATCATGACTGGTTCAAGACTCTTCATCCTTGTATTTAGCAAACATCAACTGCTTGTATTGTTTCTTGAATTGGCTCATCGTTGTGCATTGTTTGAGGTCCTTACTCAATCCATTCCATAGTTTGATTCCACATACTGAAATGCTATGGCTAGCATAACGTAGTCCTAGCATAGAAGTGTTTCAAATGTACTTCTTCCCTGAGATCATATTTCTCCTCTCTTGTAGAGAAGTATTGGATGACATTTTTAGCTAATTGGTTGTTTTTAGCCTTATGCATTATTTTAGCTGTTTGAAGATGAACTATATCAGCAAGTTGAAGTATTTGTGATTTTAGAAATAAGGAGTTAGTATGTTCTCTGTAGGCGGCATTATGAATTATCCTTACTGACCTTTTTTGCAGTACATTTAGCGAGTGAAGATTGCTTTTATAGTTATTAGCCCATATTTCCACACAATAAGTAAGATATGGTAGAACCAGAGAGCAATAAAGAGTGTGGAGTGATTTCTGATTGAGAACAAATTTTGAACACACATTTTGGACCCCGCCTCTTGCTCAAAGTCAGCTGGGATAGGCTCCAGGATGGATGGATGAATCCCATTGCTAATGGTGTGTTTTCATGGTCTAAATATGGAGATAAAACTAATATTTAAGGTGTAAATCACAGTATGGGGGGAACTATGGTGCTTGTTGGAGGTCTGCTTTTCTGGTCATATATTTTTGATTTATCTATGAAATGTATTTCTATAGTTGGCCTCAAGTGGCCAGAAAGGCACCAAGAAATCATGAAGCTTAGGCCTCCTCTTTCTTGACCCCTGATCCCTCCATAAATACAGTGTGCGTACATTTGAGCATCTTTTAGCTTTCCTCCCGCACTGTGATGTTTGTGTTACATTTCCACATGCTGATGTGTCCTTGTTTCCTCTCACTGGGCACATGAGTTTAATTACACATCAGCCCCCACCCACAATGTCTTTGATTTCTTCCGAGGAGACAAAATCTGCTATTGTTAGCCTCACCGAGACGAAGAATCACATTAGCACATGTTGCTGTTATTACGCTTAATGTATTTATTACATTCAGTAACGGCTCCAAAGCCCTTTAAGACCTCGATATGTTGGATAATGGCCAGAGCGCCACGCGCCGGGTGGTGATTTAAAGAGAATTTATGGACTACATGGAGGCTTAGTTGTGTTGTTTCGTTCTCATAGTCTGAGGTCAAAGCTAATGTACTGTACATGGCCATTAAAGGAACATTTATTCCATCATAGTTCTCGCGTCTCTTGATGGGGCTCTCTTCGTCGGGAAATGGCAAAAACCTCCAGCTTCATTTGTGCTTCATGAACAGGGACTTTATGCCTCTTTCGGTTTCATAAGGCAAATGCGTTTAGCTCTTGCCAAATCCAACCAGATGGCAAAGATGCTAATTCAGGCTCCGGATTTTAAATTTATCCCGCTTTTGAATTTCGAGGTAATTTGGTTCCGGCTGAGGGGGCCCTCAGCTTGAATGGCGACATAATGGTGGTTATTAAATGTCTGCATGTGTCTTATCCTGCTTGGCAAGTCCCGCTTGGTCGCCGGGCAGTGTTGCCGGGCCAACAGCTGCTCAGACGCCACATTCCTTTGCATGTCTTCCAAGGATTGGCCACTTGTAAAATGGCTTCTTTTTTTTTATTTGTTGAAGGCTACTGTTTTTGTTAAGATTACAACTTTTTATTGTGACTGGGCTTTATTTACTTACAGTATCAAAAAAGGCAGCTTTTTTGTAATATTCCCACTTCATTCTTGTAAGTTATTATTGTGGCTTTTTTTCTTTAATTAAACAAAATTACTCAAAACAACATTTTAAACATTTTGGTAATATTCCATTGTTATTCTCATAACATATTATTATGACTCCATCCACTTATCCTTTGTCTATGCCTCACTAGGGTAGTTGGTATTATGACGCATAAAAAAATAAAATAAAAATGACAAAAAAAGTTTTGTATTAACTTTTTTTTACAAAAAAATGTTAATAGTTTATTAAATTTTTCCTTGTAATCTTAGTACTTTATTTTTTTATATTATGACTTTTATTAAGTAATACTTTAAGACTGTAAGACTTTATTCTATGACTTTTATTGTCATTGTATGTTTGTATAAAAAGACCTGTAATGTCTTCTAGTAAACGTTTGTTTTAAAAAGGGCTTAATTATCATATTTTTACTTTTTTTTTTTTTAATCTGTCTTTGGGTCACCACAGTCAGTTAATGGCATATTTGATTTGACTTGTTTTTTGACACCCTTACCACAGCAATCCTCCCGTTTTTCTATGCCAGTGATCCCAGGTGTTGGGGTCCTGCTTTGCTGGGAATCGAACCCTCGCCGTCTGTACCGTTACAACTCCAGATGGCCACATGATCCACATCTACGCCAATCCGATCATTTAACATTGCTATAGATGAATTTGTGGTGTGATTTAGAACCTTTTTAATCAAAGTAGCCTCTCTAGTCCATGGAATTGAACAGCACTTCATGTCTGCATGGTAATGTTGCATTTTCTTCTTCATGCGGGTGGCAGGAGTCAAGTGGCAACCAGCTTTGGGGCACATTATCACACCTGGCATGTTGGAGTGTAGTGATACATATTATTGGATCTTCAAAAACACAACGGATCGGCCGCCAAAAAAGAGATGATCTCATTCAATCCCAACTATTTTTCAAAGACATACGTATACGTCTTTGGGAGCAAGCGGTCAGGTTAAAAAAAACGTATAAAAATGTCCTTGGTATAAAAACCTCATACTTTGTTTATTAGTACTATTATGGCTTCTGGTAATATTATGCCTTTTTTGTGTGTAAAAACCCCAAATCAGACATCATCATTATCATCATCCATTCCGGTTGTGAATGATGACATAATGGTGCTTATTAAACATTGGCGTGTATCTAATCCTGCTTGGCGAGACCTGCATGGTGTCCAGGGAGCATTCCCAGGCCAACACCTGCTCAGACAACACATTCCTTAGCATGTCTTCCAGGATTGGGAGATGATGCAAGGGATGGACACACACACACACACACACACACACACACATATAAATGAAACACATGTTCCTAGAGGCTATGCAATGGTGGGGGCGATGCTGTGTGGAGGCTAGATGTCACAGGCCTTATAATAGAGGGATGGCCTCTTAAGCTGCTCCACTCCACAACCCGGAAAATCAAACTGTCATATCAATGAGCAACTGGCCCAAAAATAAATACCGACTTGCCCTCCCCCCCTTCTCTCCTTACTCACATCGCTCTGTCTTGAAAAAGCAGTTTTGAAATTCTGCGGCCGCCTGAGAGGGCTTTTCAATTCTTATGGGTGTCATACGTAATGGCATAAGAGCAAGAGGCAAGCGAGGGAGAAGCTGGGCTGTTGGCGCCGGGATAAACGGAGATCTAATTCAATCCTAGCACCCAACCCAAAGGCCAGGATTCTTTTTTTTTTTTTTTTACAAAGTGCCTGTTTTGATCAAATGCAAACATAACATCAGTTTTGTTAATCCCTTTCTTCCTCTCATCCAAAGAGAGGACCACCACCACCTCTCCTCCCCCGTGTGGTTACATTTCTCTCATGTTTTTTTTTTGTTTTGTGTTTTTTTTTTAAAGCACGTTTTCAGGGCTGCTGCACTGTAGAATTAAACAGGCTTTTAAATCTGGGAAGCGTTGTAGTCAATATGCACCTGGCAGATGGTGCTCGGCTCCACTGCTTTTCTTCTTTTTGGATTTACTTCACATATTTATTTATTTTTTTTGTCCCTCTTCACGAGCCAGTGACAAAATGCTGCCGCTGCTGCTTGGTATACGTTTGCTATTTGTTTGTTCTGCTCCCCTTTTTGTCGCTCCGTCACAGATGCAGTCTGAAATCACGTCTGTCACACTGGACTTAATCCTGAGGTTAGCAGCTGCCAATTGTGCGTGCGTGCGTGTGTGTGTGCGTGTGTGCGTGCGTGTGTATGTGGTGAGAGCCTCTGTGTTCATTGAATGGAATAAGCAATTATGCGATCCTCAGTGCACCGCTCACCTGAATGTGTGAACCTGTTAACCATTCTGCCACACACCTTTTAGAGCATCCATTGAATAATGGGAATGAAAACGCAAGCATACTGTGTCATAATTGCAGGAAGACATTGGGACAAGTGTCAGTGAAATCACGACAAAGTGGTTCCAACCGAAGCTGCTAACATGAATTTTATTCCAAACTTCCCAAAATTCATACTTGGGAGCATTTTATTTTCGTCATATTGGTGTTTTAGATGCTCCAAGCAAACCCCGCTCCCTTCAGACTGGGCCAATAGATGGAATCGGGCATTAAATAATACCGCAATACTGTACCTGGTAGTCTTCATTGAGGGCAGAATGTTGTCACACCACACAACGTGAGCATTCCTTTTACGCCATGCTTGTTCCCAGCAGAGCAGCCATCTATCAGCGTGTCGTACGGACGGCACCTCAAGTCCACGCTCTGTGTTCTTCCCCTCCTGCTCTACTTGACTCAGTCGAGTATGGACATTGTGTCAGTACATTATTTTGGGGGGTGAAAACCTCTGCACCCACTGAAAACTGCTCCAGTGATCAATTAGTTAGTAGAATCACTTACTGTATATCAGGGGTCTCAAACTCAATTTACCTGGGGGTCACTGGAGCTAGGGTCTGGGTGAGGCTGGGCCGCATCAGGTTTTCCAAAAAAAAAAAACGCATTTATTAAAAACTGAAAAATAAATAAACTTTGCTTTGGTTCTGATTTTCTACAAGAAAAGCTCTGATAAAACATTCCACTGTTCTCAAATATCTTAATTTTTATTTTTCTACACAAAATAAGATCAAGAATAAAGAAAATCAATCAATCAGTAATAAATAAATATATTAATAATAAAACGGCAAATAATAAAAACTTAAGAAACCACATATAGTTGGTGGGTAGACAAATTATTTTTTTCAGATTAAAATGAACAAAGCATTATTAGAGCCCTGTAGACATGACAAAACACGACTATAGTCACATTTATACTCTTTTTATTTACAACATATTGCGCAACTGCAGGGTCTTGAGACACATGCTAACTCGCAAACTAGAGAGCTAGCGACCTAAACGGTAGCCTTCAAGTTATTTCCTTTAAACTTAAATAGCCAAAAACTTACCACTTCCACACGGATAGGGAGGATAACTATTAAGTTATTTAACCTTTAACATGAACATTAATCAAACGTAATAATTTTTTCTGGGTACATGATACCATACAGCATCTATATATATAACTTGCGCGGGCCGCACTAACATTAAACTTTCATATCAAGGCGGAGGCCTCAAACTAGTGTCCTGCGGGCCACGAGTTTGAGACCCCTGCTGTATATAGAGGATCTTTGACTGGTGCTTTTGTAGTAGGTCCTTAAAAACAGCAGAGGGGTTCTGTCTGTAGAGGATCTTTGACTAGTGTTTTTGCAGCGGCTCCTTTTAAAATGGGAGAGTGCTCGTATAGAGAATCTTTGACTAATGTTTGTGCAGTAGGTTCTATGAACAGCAGAGTAGTTCTGTCATATAGAGGATCTTTGACTAGTGCTGTTGCAGCAGCTCCTTTTACAATGGCAGGGTGCTCTTAAAGAGGATCTTGGACTAGTGTTTTTGCAGTAGATCATTAAACCTTTAGATTGGTCCTAATATGGAGAATCTTTGACTAGCGTTTTTGCAGCAGGTTCTAAAAAAAAACATCTGAGAGGTTCTGTCATGTAGAGGATCTTTGTCTTGCAGTATGTCCTTTTAAAATTGCAGAGTGCTCCAATATGGAGGACCTTTGACTAGTGTTTTTGCACTAGATTCTAAAAAACAACAGTATGGATCTGTCATATCGAGGATCTTTTACTATTGTTTTTGCAGCAGCTCCTTTTAAAATGACAGAGGACTCATATAGAGGATCTTTGACTGCTGTTTTTACAGTAGGTCTTAAAAAAATAGCAGAGTGGTTCTGTCATATCGAGCATCTTTCACTTGTGTTTTTGCAGGAGGTCCTTTTCTTAAATGGCTGCATGCTCATATAGAGGATCTTTGATTAGTGTTTATGCATATATCATTAAACCCCACAGAGTGGTCCTGTCAAATAGAGGGTCTTTAACTAGCTTCTTTATACTGTAGGGTCCCTAAAAACTGTGGAGTGCTCCTGTCATATAGAGGATCTTTGAGTAGTGTTTTGCAGAAGGTGTTTAATAACAGCAGGGTGCTTCTGTTATATCGATAACTAGTGTAAACGTATTGCTTCTGTTTTCATTTATCACTTTTTCTGATAAGCCATTGGATGAGGTAAAAATAAACTAAACTAAATGTATAACTAAAATAAGAACAGCAATTTAGTTGAATTTCCCTGCTGCAGTAGTACGTATATACATTGAATAGTTTCCATAGAGTAGAGCGGTTAATTGCAGTGGACATTATTTGCTTTTGCAGCAGTTGTGAAGCGTACTGAAATAGCCCCACATTTGGCAGGTCACGCTAGCTAGCTAGCAGGGCTGCATAATGTCACACTGTATACTCAGGTGATGCAGCTATCCCCATTTTTCCGGGAAACGTAAGCCAAAACAAGCATTTACCATTCCACACCACGCCATTGTGGACTGAACTGAACGGCAGCGCCTTCTTCTAGCTATACGTTGTGCTATCTCGTTGGAACAGAGAAGCCAGGCAGGAGTAAACGAGGACAAACGAGGGCAGGGCAAAAAAAAACGAAACACAAAAAAAACGATGTCGCAGAATCCCGGCTTGCTCGAAGCCAAGCTGGGGCCGTGAGTTTTGAGTCCTCCAGACAATGAGCTTCTTTCAGACGCGCTCGCATGCACACAACACAGAGGGCGTTCTGTCCCCCAAAAACTGTTGTCTTCCCTGCCGCACAATATTTGGCTCCCAGCGTCCCATTCGGGCCTCTCTCCATCCATGTCTGCTTTTAATTGTCTCGACTGCTTGGTGGTTTTGTTGTTGCGTGTGCGACGCCGTGTTGCATGATGAAAGCTTATTTTGGAAGCGCTCCCAACATGGTGCCCAGCTGCATAATGAAGCGGAGGATGTTGTCTTCGTGTTGTGCTTCCCCGGAACTTTCTTTGCTGTCTTCTTTCCTCTGCTTCCCTGAAGCCCCCCCCCCCAACCCACACTACTGCAGGCAGAGCTCATTAGCCTCTTGGCCTTGTCTTAACAGGTGGGGCATGTTTGGCACGGCTCTCCAACACGCAGTCAGCCTTAATTGGACTTGGAAGACCCCCTTAGCCCACACACCATACATACAACACTCATATCAACCCCCATCCAACCAACCACCCTCTTCTGCCTGGCTTCACACTTGTTCCCCCATTCCTAAAGAGCTAATTGTCCCCCTTCCTGTTCCCCAGGGAGGGGGCCTGCGGTTCCTGGGCTGGTCAGTGTAAATGGTAGCCTGATCCTTTTCCCTGCTAGGATGACACTCAGTCCAATACAGACCTCCACCAAGGCCATCCTAATTTGGAATGTGCATCTGCTGCAAATGCTGACGAGTGATGCATTTTTACTCTGAAATTGGAAAATGTCAGAAGGCGCCTCACAAAATCTGACTCAGTTTTTTGGAAAGCTAAATTACGGCTTACGATGCTTAAATCTGTTTCGGGGTGTCCAAACTTATTCCAGCGAGGCCCACATACTGATAATGCAAGGATGCATGGGTCATGTTGATGTTTTGGAAAGCAGCACATGTAGATTTTAGTTTTATTTCAAACTCAGCTGTGTGATATTGGGGGGATTGCTAATAAAAATGTGGCTGGTTTTTCCCATTTTTTTTTATTTTTCCAAATATTTCAGCATTCTTTTTAACTAGTCGGTGTATATTTTCTTTTCATAATTTTATTAATTTATTCCCATAATATTGCAATTTTTCTCCAAGCTAATTACATTTAATTCATCATATTATTGCTTTAAAACTTTTTTTAGATTTCAACTTTATGCTACTAAAAATTTTCTTTTAGTATTTTGACTTTTTTCTCTTAAAATTGCTACTTTTTTGTCTTTTGTTTTAACTTTTTAAAATTGTGTTTTTCATAAAAGTACAACTAATTATTAATTACTAAATTTAATTCCAAAATAATAGTTTTTTTTCTTGTTAAATAATTTTTTGTGCCGTGTCCCAATAAAAAAAAATAAAACCGTTATGGGCCGTAAATGGCCCTGGGCCGCACTTTGGACATCCCTGCTATATGTATATTAATAACAGTCGTTTGTCTTGTGCGTTTTGAATAGTATCTACAAAAGATTCCAATAGTCTAGTTGGGGTCTGCAACGTGTGGGCCATTTGCTCTTTCCTATTTCAAATTATTTATTTTCCTATTCTTTATACATAACCCACATTAGAACATAATAGAAAAAGACTACTTGCACATCATACATTACAGGTTTCAAAAATGTTTTTGTTTGTTTTGACAACCCTGCATGAGAGTCTACCCTGACCTCACACACAATCATTCTGGATGACTGAAATCTGCTGAAATCCCAATCCCTAGAAAGGCGACCATGCGGTAATCAAGAGCGGTTGATGGGGGGGGGGGGTGATTAAGAGATGGCAGAAGGACAAAGACTTAACCAGAAGATGAGAAAGGTTAAGGTGGAGCTTTTAGAAGTAAGGATTTGTGAATCAGGGATCAGGGAAATAGACCTCCTTTCCCCCTCCCATCCTCTTTGACAACAATGCAGTGTTTCCTCCTGATAAGGTTGGCCTAGCTTATTACATGCATATTACAGTATGAACTGGGGCTGCAAAAAAGGTCAATCACGATTTTCTGGGATGATTTTATTTTCACATGCACATAAAGCAGGGTTGTATTAGGAAATGTCAGAGTATGCCAATTATTAACTAATTCAATCACATATAAATGTATATATTATTATTATATTTTATACTATGCTACAACATGAACAACACAAAAAATAGTTTTACATGAAAACAACAACAACACCATGATCTATTTACAATTTTCACATTTGGAACTGATCTGTATGTGTGTGCATTAGTTTGCATTCAAATTTACCTTCAAAGCGTCATCTCTTCAACGCTTTTTTTTTAACTTCCCGGTTGCTGTGCATCGTATATTTGTATGGGAAAGTTGCAGGCAGAGTTCTTACAAAAGGCACTTCTGTCACTTTGTGGCTGTTTTTGCGGCTTAAAACTGTGCTCTCTTCTATTGTGGAGTTGCATCATCACCTCATATAAATACATCTTTGGCAGCAAATTAGTTCATATTATTTGTATACATGCTGATTAATTATTTTTCATAATTTTTGTATTATTTCTATTTTTTAGAATATTTTTATAATTGTTATTATTAAAAATAAAATAATTATTAGACTGCTCATTGTCTTGTTCTGTGACTTTCAGTGGACTTTCTGCCGTTCTTCATGAAAGGTGCTGAAAGGACAGTTGAAGGGAAATCTATCAAATCAAAAACAGTCATGTAATAAATACAAATCAAAACCAAAAAATCAATCAGTGTGATGGCTCCTCTCGTGAGGTGATGAATGATACACATCAACAGGGAGAACCAGGGCAACGGAGCCAATTCGCCCTGGCCGGCGACGCCCGCTGGGTGGCTCGGAGAGTGAGGCTCACATGCCAACATTTAGAAATTAAATTTCATGATAGTCCGTTACTTTTTTGTGTGTTTTACCTTTCCGCCTTCAGAAATGTGGTTTCAAAGCCAAACATATGCACTGAAAAAGATGAGGAGGCAAATATACCGCATAAGGCAGAGTGCGCATTATTGTTATTGTTATTATTATGATTATTCTGCCACACAGTTAGTACATTTAAGCCCACGCTTGCAGGATTTGCTGCAGCACAAAAAGGGACAAGGAATAAGCGGCGCTGAGTAGTAGATCAGACAATAGCTGCATCGCACTTCTCCATGCCAAACACCCACTTCATTATCAGGCCTTGTCTGCAAAACCACTAGCACTGGGGGAAAAAAAAAAGATGAATCGATAGACTAAAGTACCGGCTGATTTGCTTGACACCACACACACACAGACACAGACTCACACACACCGCTCTGAATAAATGACAAATTGTTACAAAAGTGGCTGCATGGCGGTCGAGTGGTTAGCGCGCAGACCTCACACCTAGGAGACCCGAGTTCAATCCCATCTCTGTGTGGAGTTTGTATGTTCTCCCCGTGCATGCGTGGGTTTTCTCCGGGTACTCCGGTTTCCTCCCACATTCCAAAAACATGCTAGGTTAATTGGCCACTCCAAATTGTCCATAGGTATGAATGTGAGTGTGAATGGTTGTTTGTCTATATGTGCCCTGTGATTGGCTGGCCACCAGTCCAGGGTGTACCCCACCTCTCGCCCGAAGACAGCTGGGATAGGCTCCAGCACCCCCCGCGACCCTCGTGAGGATAAGCAGTAGAAAATGAATGAATGTTACAAAAGTCTTTCTTCCGGTAAATGTACTTCTTGTAACTACAGTACAAATTATTTCGATTTTATTCTCCAAACATTACAATTTTTTCTGCAATGTTTTGTCCCAAAAATTAGAACTTGTTTTGTTTTTGTTATAGTATTATAAACGGCTTTTTTCTTTAATATTTCTACTCTACTCAAAAAAAACTTCCTCATAGAAAAAACATTTTCTACAACAAATTTTGTAATTTTTTCACTTTATTCTTGTAAAATTACTGCATTTTTGCTTGTATTAGATTATACTTTTAGAACATGCTGCAAGCCAATCAGAAAAACCACTGTGGACACCCCTGCACGTATATCTAAGTTTACTTTCTCACATTATTTGATGCTCTCAATCAAAATGGCAGCGTTATTTTTGAAGGCAGCTATAGGTAGGTTGTTCCTAATGTTGTGTCCTGTGAGTGTATATTTAACAGCTGCTTGTTGCTGCTTCCAAACTCCCAAAAGTGACAGAGTGGCAATTAGATAGAGTTAATGTGTTTATTCTGCTATAATAAACAATATTACCTGGAGGGGTTAAAAAAATAACAATGTGACATGCTTACGAAGGGAGCTGACGTCAGCTTATTGAGATGTGTGTGTGTGTGTGTATGTGTGTGTGTGTGCGTGCGTGTAAGTGACCTTCTAGCAGACACTTTTTGGCCAGCGTTTATTCTCATTAGCCGAGCTCCCACGTGTGCACGTTTGCATGTGTTATTTATTTATTTGTCCCAGCTAATATGCTCCAGCCTTCATTATAGCTGCAACCATAACTTTGATAAATCACTTGGGCTCGGGGCCCTCGCTGCTTTCACAGTATTAGAAAACTAATTGAAATTCGCTTCCGCCCCCCTCTTTTTCTTGTCTTTCTTTTTTCCTTTTCCTTTTATTCCTGCCATCCCACACCCCTTTCTTTCCTTGCGTCTCACTATCGCAAGCGCCAAACCGTGCCATGTTTTTGCAAAGGAATGGAAGCCAAGCGGGGGAAAATGTCATAGCTGATTTAATAGGTGTAGTCCTGCGCACACACACACACAAACGCAAGCACACCGGGGGCATTCTGCGCAGTGTTCGGAATGGTGATAATGTCATCATAGGAATTTCTCCAATGCACCCTGCTTTCCATGCAGGCTCCAGTTTGACTCGGCCTCCTTTTTTTTTTTTTGATTAGATGGCAGGATGAGATGTGAGCTTTAGATTGATGGGATTGGGAGTTTAGATACTTGTTTCTATGGTTGTCCCCTGGATGGAGGGTGTGTTTGGTTCGTTGCCTGGGCTCTCCCAGCTGCCACTGGATTTAGAGCTTACTTGCTTCATTGTCCATGATCCCGCATGCTGCCTCTAGTTTTTTTAGACTTGTTTCGTTTGTGTGGCTCTGCAGATGCAGTCGCTGGTTTTGTTGGCGGGGATCTTCCCGATGGAGCTAGGTTTGGGGGCTGCCTCTTGATTTGAGGTTTTTATAGTGCTTATGCGCTTATGAGGCAGATTTTAAGCCTGATACTCTCCCTTTTCATGCCCTGCTCACGACCTCTCCTCTCTCTCAAGGCCGATGCTTCATTGAGCGTATGTTACGGACATATGGGTACACCTCACATTTCGGCAACCATTTTATTACACGATGCCTTCTCAAGGGACAATAATTAGAAATGATACACGTTAGAGTAGTAAATAGCTTGCAACACAAGTGTGTGGCAAGATAATCATGTCTTGCTGATTGTCAAGCATGGTCTGGATTTTTTTTTTGAAGCTGTGGTGGTTGTGTCATGCCGCTACCACAGCAACACATTTTTGATGTTTATTTTAAAATATGTGAATATTTTAAGATAAGATATAAGATAACATAAGATATGCCTTTATTCGTCCCTCAGTGGGGAAATTTGCATTGCACAGCAGCAAAGAGTACAGAATCAGTTCATTCATTCATTCATTTTCTACCGCTTTTCCTCACGAGAGCCGCAGGGGTGCTGGAGCCTATCCCAGCTGTCTTTGGGCGGGGTACACTCTGGACTGGTCGCCAGCCAATCACAGGGCACATATAGACAAACAACCATTCACACTCACATTCATACCTATGGACAATTTGGAGTGGCCAATTAACCTAGCATGTTTTTGGAATGTGGGAGGAAACCGGAGTACCCGGAGAAAACCCACGCATGCACGGGGAGAACATGCAAACTCCACACAGAGATGGCCGAGGGTGGATTTGAACCCTGGTCTCCTAGCTGTGAGGTCTGCGCGCTAACCACTTGACCGCCGTGCCGCCCTACAGAATCAGTTAAGAAGTACAAAATACACAATATAGAAAAATAAACAATATAAACAACCCAAGTAGTAACAAAATCAACAGTTTTTCCCAGTTTTATATACAATACAGTATGTAGATAATATGAAACGAGATGAGATATATGACCAGTCTATACACTGAGATCTTGCTAGTGAGTTAATATGAGGCATTATGGGAAGTACTTCACATAGAACTTAGTATATTGCATTTAGAGCCCTTAATATTGCACATGGAGGTTGATCACATATTGCACAGTGAATGGGGTCTGACTATAAAAGCAAGTATTACACAGATGTACATAGTGGTGTAGAAGTCTATTGGGAGCAATAATGGCAATTAAATGGCAATAATGTCAACACTAGGTTAGTTTTGACCGGCTTACACAAGAAATGCATTCATTAACTTTAAACTTTCATTTGGTTGATGTTGATGGTTGATGGTTGATGTCCTCTGTCAGCTAGTGTGAACAATTGGAGGAGCTTTGCTGCAGCACAAATCATGGGGGGGTTCATGTGTTTAAATTTAAAAGTCAAGCTTACAGGTTGACGTGCACACATACCAGACCGGATGTGTAAACGCCAACGCCAGCAGCACAGCAGCAACATGTAATGCTGCAATTTATTAATAGTGTGCAAATGAAAGCGAATCAAACAACCAAAACTTGTAGCCGTTTTTGCTTATTTGATCATCATAGCATCCTCATTTTATTAACTGATATTCCTCTAAACTCCCAAACGACTTATCGTGATGCCAATTTTATTCCATCATACTCCACCATGTTTTTTGGAGTGTTTCATGCAATATGTCCGCCATGTGTTTGCAACGTTGCATTCAGCATGTTGGTTATGTATTTGGCGTTCTGCAGTGTGTAAGCCTTGTTTATGGATTGCTGCAGCATGTCCACCATTATTTTTAGGGCTGCATCTTGTTTTTAGAGCTTTGTATACGGTATGTGCTGTCCACCATGTTTTTGGAGAGTTGCAGCCTGTTCTCTATTGTTTCTGAAGTGTTGCACATGGCAGACGTGACGTCTGCCATGTTTTTGGACTGTTGCACCGTGTCGGCCATTGTTTTTGGAGTGCAGCTTTGGCACTCCACTTCCTTAGTGAGTGAGACGGAACTTGTGTGAAATGGTGGATTTATTGCAGACATAGTTTGGCTCGAGTCTGCATAACAAATACCTCGGCTTTATTAACCAGAATCCAGACTAACCTACGAACTGGTCCTTGGATTTTTTATTTTGCTAAAATTCAGGGTTGGCAGATTGAAGTAACTTGCATCACGCTAACAATCACAGAGACTGCCTGAGTCCAAGTCTTCCATCTGTGACTCCTCTAAAATGTATAATGCCCTGAGACTATTGGTAATGGTAATGGTTTTATTATTTAGATTACAATTGAGTGCATCCCATAATCAGTCCACAGTTCCACATGTCCAAAAGGAGTAGGAAGAAACAAAGCTTATTAAATCCTACCCCTCCATCTGGTTCTTTTACAATCAGTAACTGTTACATTTGTTCACTTCCTGCTTTCCATAATACAGGTGAAGGTTTTTTTTGTTTTGTTTTTTAATAATGCACCTTGTACTGAAGTAGGAGGTGATATGAGCATCCAATGACATAATGGGTACCATAGTAACTGTCAATATAGTGAGATATATATATATATATATATATATATATATATATATACTATTTGCCCATTAAATCTGCTTAATCTTATTTTCAAACACTGACGAGAAGAACCTAGTGTAGACATCCACCCGGCCCCTGCCATCCGAAATATAACTAATTTTATCGGGAACCATGATGATACTTTTACCCTCCAGTGCTGTAGATGGTGATAATGAGCAATACGAATTGGTTCGGTCACCGCCACTGCTTGTCCCTGATGTGTCCCCAAAAAAATAGACTCTAATGGCATGAGCCAAAAAGAAATAATTCTTGAACTTTAGTATCTTTGTCCTGCCAAAATCTTTGATATAGCCCTTCACCCAGGGAAAATATCGATGCCGATGCTCTCCTTGAGGAGACATTTGCCTTGAGGAGTGCTTAGCAGAGGCAATTGCTCAAGAAAAATGCAGTTGCCAGTGTCACAGGGAGCATCTCGATGAGGTCATGACTCTTGGCGAGGGAGGCTACCGGGATGCTGAAAATAATTTCATGCATTGAAGGACGCGGCCGCAGTGCTGCGTTGGTGTCAAAAAAGTCTGCAGCTGTTTCTGCACCACAACAGAATAAATGTTTGTTTTTATTATAGAAGGTCTCATATTATACTGTTCTTCAAATTTCATTTTAAATATCTCTCAGGGGTCGCACAGGAGGGTGTTGGAAGCGTATTCGCCATGATGCTGGAATTTAGATGGCTCAAAAGTGTTTTTAGCAAGCCCGATTGGGAAGACACGGTTTTGTGTCTTCAGCTTTATTGCTAATCAGCTGTGATTGGCCGACAGAATGTGTGTCTAAAATAAGTACGCTTAATCCATTTTTTCCAGCTATACTTTAACTGTGCACTTGTCCAACCATTACCACTTGTCCACACAAACATTAGCAACACTAGCATCGCAATGCGAGGTACAGCACTAACATTACATTCCCATTCACGGCATGCCAAGATAACGTATTCGCTGAAAAAAATTCAAAACCATCAAACTCTGTCTCCATCTGTAGATGATTGACATATAGTTGGCAGAGTGACAGCCTATTTTTACCATGTGTGGAGAAGCCTGCTTTTGGTTGTTGTTGTCATTTATGGCGGTTAGTTGATTCCAGGCCTGACCACGATAAGTGAATAAGTATTGATATTGATACCAATCACATGTATTAACTGTATATTTTTCAATTTATTTATGTGGTGTTGGTGCCTTTAGACAATTCCAAAGGCCCTTGGCCAATTTTTATAAAAGAAACTTTTGTGTGAAACAATTTTTGTAGTATTTGACACAAACCTGAATATAATTTGATACGTTTTCCATGTACTGCCATGAATACATGGGAGACAAATTGTTAATTTTTTTTTCCAAGATAACCATATGTTACACCCGCAAACGTAATAACTGCCCACAAACGTAATAAACCACAAACGTAATACAAATCTGCAGCTTTGAATGTAATAATCCCGCAAATGTAATACATTTCCCCACAAACGTAATCAAATTTGCCCACTGCAAACAGAATACTGAAATTATTACATTTTGTTTGTGGGCGTACATGTGCGTTTTAGTTACAGTATGTTCTTGTATGTGTGATTTTGTGTGTATATGGGGAAGAAACAATCAAAATAAATAATAAAATATAATAATAGTAATAATAATGTTGTTAAAACAATTGCAATTATCACAATCTTTTTTAATTTAAAATAAATTATATTTAGTAATTAAAGATTCCTTTAATGTATTCAAATGATACTCTTTTAATATTTTTTCCACAAAAAAAGAAAAAAATAATTATCTTGTTAAAATCCTCAAAATGACATCTACACCTTCTCCCTCATTAAAAGAAGAAAGAACAAACAACAAGAACAACCACAAAGATCATTATTTTGTCTCATATTACATTTGTGGGAAGTTATTACATTTACAGATTTTTACTTTCCAACATATGTAATAATTTCCTGCAAATGTAATAACTACATTTTATTACATACTATTACATTCAGTATTACTTTTGCAGGAGGCAAATTTTATTACGTCTGTGGGAAGTGTATTACATTTGCGGGATTATTACATTCAAAGCTGCAGATTTGTATTACGTTTGTGGTTTATTACGTTTGTGGGCAGTTATTTACGTTTGCGGGTGTAACGCCATTCATTCATTCATTTTCTACCGCTTTTTCCTCACGAGGGTCGCGGGGGTGCTGGAGCCTATCCCAGCTGTCTTTGGGCGAGAGGCGGGGTACACCCTGGACTGGTGGCCAGCCAATCACAGGGCACATATAGACAAACAACCATTCACACTCACATTCATACCTATGGACAATTTGGAGTGGCCAATTAACCTAGCATGTTTTTGGAATGTGGGAGGAAACCGGAGTACCCGGAGAAAATCCACGCTTGCACGGGGAGTACATGCAAACTCCACACAGAGATGGCCGAGGGTGGAATTGAACCTTGGTCTCCTAGCTGTGAGGTCTGCGTGCTAACCACTCGTCCGCCGTGCCGCCCCTCTGGGAAGACATATTACTCTTAAATCATTTAAAAAAACAATTTTGCAATATATTGTTTAGCTAACTTCCACATTTTTTCCTGTGTATACAGCATCTGTTTATGTGTGAGTATCACATCATTTTCCGGGAAAGCCCTCGGACTGCCCCTCTACTCCCCCAGCTTCCCAAGCAATGGCCTCATGGAATGTCTTGGCTGGAAGTGCAGATGATATCAGCCCTTGTGTGTGTGTGTGTGTGTGTGTGTGTGTATTTTGAATAGAGAGGGAGAGTAGCAACAAGTCTGGACTTGACAACATGTAGACTTAATTCTAGCATGAAAGGTTACCTCCTTGTAGTGACTGGACATACGTTTCATCCTGTCAGGGAAGTGAAAATTGGAGACATCACTGTCTTATAATTGCGTCATGAGCGCTTAAAGAATCAAGCCCTTCTGTGGTTCTAAGCACCCCTTATGTGGTCTCCTGTCCACAATAATGAGGCGCTGAGGCAGACGGATGGATAGAAATAGACCCTCCGCTTCAGAAGAGCTCTGGGGTCATCTTTTCCTCCTCCCTTGCTCCGCTCGGACTCTCTCTGCCTTGCAAGTCGATCGATGGCAGCCTGCAGGCTCAGACAACTAGCTTTGGATTTTTTTTTTGCCCTTAAACACAGATGATGAACATGAGACAGAAAAGAAAAGCTAAAGGCACCGTGGCGCTTCTGCAGTACAGATATTCACATTTTCTTTGTATTACACAGAAATCCTGACTGGTTCTAAAGTCGAATGTCTTGAAGTTGTACACTTGGTATTTCGCCACTATTTTTTTATTGCTACATAAGCCGTCTACGGTAATGGTAATGGTTTTATTTCATTTGAACATGCATCAGATTACAATTGAGTGCATCCCATAATCAGTTCACAGTTCCACATGTCCAAAAGGAGTAGGAAGAAGCAAAGCTTATTAAATCCTACCCATCCATCTGGTACTTTTACAATCAGTAACTGTTACATTTGTTCACTTCCTGCTTTCCATAATACAGTTTAAGTTTTTTTTTTTAATAATGTACCTTGTATCGAAGTAGGAGGTGATATGAGCATCCAATGCCATAATGGGTACCATAGTAAGTGTCAATATAGTGATATATATAGCACATCATGACTGGTTCAAGACTCTTCATCCTTGTATTTAGCAAACATCAACTGCTTGTATTGTTTCTTGAATTGGCTCATCGTTGTGCATTGTTTGAGGTCCTTACTCAATCTATCAATTGCATCCGGGAAACAGTGACACTTACACACAGGAAGTGACCAAACTAGGATTAAATAAGCTCTGCTTCTTCATACTTCTTTTCTAACTTGTTTAGCATGTTGGAAACAAATAAACCGTAACCATTTTTGATGAAAATATACATCTAAAACCTGGAAATTATATGGTGCCATAAAGGCATATCTATTCAGATACACATCATTTATTTACATAATACTAGGGCTGCAACTAACTAATTATTTTCTTAGTTCATAAATCTGAAGCTTTTTTTTCCACTTAATCAAGTACAGTAACCCCTATTTACTGCGGTTAATTGGTTTCAGACCCAACTGTTATGAGTGAAAATTAGGATTCCTTATTTATAAATTGAATAGTTTCATCCTTAGAGCATAGAAAACCTGTTCACAACCTTCTAAATAGTTTTAAACCTTATTAAAGCCTTCCAGACATGGAATAACACCCCTACAGTCACCTTTACAATCACGCTGCTCAATTTAGTAGACGCTTTAGTAGAAGTGGTTTAACACATAAATAAGACTCATTCAAGTGTGTTGCTATCACTAGACAAGAATTGACGTTGGGGGTTCAAAGTTAAGTTTTAGCTTAGCATAGGATTTTTATTATTCATCCATTCATTTTTTACATTTTTATCCTCACGAGGGTTGCCGGGGTGCTGGAGCCTATCCCAGCTGTCTTCGGGCGAGAGGCGGGGTACACCCTGGACAGCCAATCACAGGGCACATATAGACAAACAACCATTCACACTCACATTCATACCTATGGACAATTTGGAGTGGCCAATTAACCTAGCATGTTTTTGGAATGTGGGAGGAAAGCGGAGTACCCGGAGAAAACCCACGCATGCACGGGGAGAACATGCAAACTCCACACAGAGATGGCCGAGGGTGGGATTGAACTCGGGTCTCCCAGCTGTGAGGTCTGCGCGCTAACCACTCTCCACAGTGCAGCCGATTTTTATTAGTTTCTTTTTTTTTTTTTTTTTTTTTAGTTTGACCCTGGAATATTATTTCTCATTGGGAAAACCTGTTTCACAAACAGCGTGTTCAACCAGTATGCCACATCCGAATCAAAACCTCATTAACAGGCAATATGAGATTTAAAACTAACAAAAAGTTAACGTATGTATTGGGCTCTTTTATAGCACACAAGAATACTGTTGCCTGCTGCTTTAATCTCGTAATAACACTGGAATAATTGGTAATACTCATATCACTGTGACCAATTTGATGATTCATGTTTAGACAGGCGTAGCTTTCCTGAAGCCAATAAGCCAAAACTATCAATGCAGGTTATGGCCTAATGGACTTAGATAATGGCACCATTCGGCTCAGCTTTAAAAATCATAAAGCAAGGCCTGATGGCTGGGATGTGCTTATCGTGGGCCATTTTTAACACCATCGCTTCAGCTCCCGTCCCAGAGAGACATTAAATTAAGGCCTGGCATTCCCTGCAGTAGCTACACTCCTCTACACACACACACACACACACACCTAAAAAAGTGCAAGTTGGCAACATGAGCGTGTATTGTCATGCAAACACAACAAACCAAAAAAACTAGTGCACAATAACAAACAGCTCATTTCACCTCAAAATCCAAACAAAGCATCTTCCCCTTCCGTGATTGGAGACGATAAGCAGATATACAAAAAATGCCTCGCAGCTACAGTCGGATATTACAGCACAGGAACGGAACAAAAAAAAGTGGGAGGCGGAGAGCGAAAGCCTGGAAGGAGCCCCCCTGTGAGTGCCAAAGATATGCTCGGCAGGAATGCACCCTGTTCGCTCATGTAACTTGGCAGGCGGGAGACCAGCAGGTTTTGGGCTGGGAGGGGGATTGTCCATGAGGTCATCACAGAATATTTGGTGTCTTTCTCATTTTTTCACATGACTATACAGGACATTAGTGGTGCTCAGGAAATGGGTTGTGCTCAACAGATAATCTAGGATGTGCTATCATACATGTCATGTATTTGTCAGACAACAAATTATTATCATTATCTCCTATTTGGCTGGGATCTAATTGAAAGAATTAGATACTTAGATTAGATAATTGAAAGAATATCCTATTGTGTGCTTTGAACTGATTTTTGATTAACTCATTCGCTACCAAGTAGGTATTTATGTTTTTTTTTAACCCCAGCAATGCATTTTTATGTCATGTCTTTTACATGTTTTGTGTGAGATCCAAAAAATAGGTGATGACACAACTGCACAATAAAAGAGATCATGTGTGGTGCAGTTTTAAAACTGTAAAACAGCCACAAGGTTGTCGAGGTGCATCTATTCCCATGTAAGAAAGCGCTCCACAGCAAGCGGGAATTGAACATGCACAGGTGTATAGCGTGCAGGAAGTTATGCATGAATGAAATGGAGACTTTTGTTAGCAAATACGGCCTGGAGGAGAGTGGACGCCATCCTCGTACTTGGCCCCATGGCTGGTTATTTAGCACTTGTATTCATCTTTTTTTTTTAATGCACGGATAGGGAGTCAGCAACGTATAAAGGTTTTTTTTTAATTTGGGCTCTCAGTTCTGCGGAATATTACAGTACAGATCATACAGACTAGTTTGTACTCAGAATATTGTACTAAAAGAAGTTTGAAAATCTTTTGGGGCTTGACATCACAGGTTTGACATCACTCTCCAGGTTGCAAGCTTTCTCACAAGGAGACGAGATGGCGTCGCCATTTCTAGGCATGCTAAAGCACTCAACCACTTGCTTCTGTTGTGTGTCCCGGAAGGACTCAGCCACAATACTTAAAACAACGGCTCACCCTTTCACATCATCACTCAACACTGGTTAGAAACTGATGCCCAATGCAGTAACATGAACCTTTCAGAGCTCCCATTCAATTAAAAAGGACACCTGCTTTCAGAACATCTCCGTAACCTCAGCTCTGACAGCCTGGTGGAAAAGATTTCGGATCAAAGGCTCCACGGTTGCAAAATCCACTCACTCGCCAATTTGGATCAATCCAGACATTACAATAAATAAGAGACCATGACACTTTATATCATGGAAACACAAGTGTCCATGTCATCACACAAGACTCCAAAATCATCCGTTTTTTCCAAAATGAACTCAGAAGTTCCACAGTCACTATCTCCAATATTCAAAGCTAAACTCAACCATCCTACCCTACCCCCCCCCCCCCACACACACACACACACACAAAACCCAAATTGGCAACTCATTCAATTCGAGATTATCCACAGAATACAGTAAACCGGTGAAAGATTTCACTGCATCAGATCAATGCACTTTATCAAGACCAGGGGTCTCAAACACGCGGCCCACAGGACACTAGTTAGAGGCCCCCGCTTTTGATATGTTAGTTTTAATGTTAGTGCGGACCGCGCAAGTTTGATATGGATGCTGTATGGTATCATGTACCCAGAAAAAATTATTACGTTTGATTAATGTTCATGTTAAAGGTTAAATAACTGTTAATAGTTATCCTCCCTATCCGTGTGGAAGTGGTAAGTTTTGGGCTATTTAAGTTTAAAGGAAATAACTTGAAGGCTACCGTTTAAGTCGCTAGCTCTCTAGTTTGCGAGTTAGCATGTGTCTAAAAGTCTAAATGTGACTATAGTTGTGTTTTGTCATGTCTATACAGGGCTCTAATAATGCTTTGTTTTTATTATTTGCCATTTTATTATTATTATTATATTTATTTATTACTGTGATTGATTTTCTTTATTCTTTATTTGTTTATTCATTTTTCATCTTATTTTGTGCAGAAAAATAGAAATTAAGATATTTGAGAACAGTGGAATGTTTTATCAGAGCTTTTATTGTAGAAAATCGGAATCAAAGCACTGAAAAAGTTTGTATATTTTTCTGTTTTTAATAAATGCGTGGGTTTTTTGGGGGGGGAAACCTGAGTTGCCCAGACCCTAGCTCCAGTGGGCCCCAGGTAAATTGAGTTTGATACCCCTGATCAAGACAGACAATTACATGCATGCTTCCCGGCACTGTACACCAATTTTGGATCTAAGTCACAGATCTCCTATCACATCTATTATTAGGCTGCAGCATCCCTCCGTTGTAGGAGACGTGTTATCTGTACCATTACATAATCACACTATAACTACACCGTTTACAGCCAAGAAAACAGTCCTCCTCAACTGGAAAAGAAGAAATCAACACAACAATCACACACTGGAAGAATCTGATCAACTCTCAATAGAGTAAATGTCAGCATTGATTACAAAATATGGTCTCGAGATCTCAATTCCACACAATTATTTTTCTCCCCTTGGAATTGACTTTCGAGCACACGCATCCTCGGTTTTGTATCTTTTTCTGTTTGTCTGCCTGGTGGTTGTTATACAGTATGTATGCCCATTAAACAGCTTTCCCTATCACTTCCCCTATCACCCATATCACTATGTAAATATTTACTTTCTGTTAGATTATATTTTCCTTATGTTGTCTGCTTTAACTAGTTTCTAAATCGAAAATAAATTGGTCTTCCAGGGGTGTGGAAGTGGTCACAGGAAAGAAAGAAAGGGAAACAGAAGTTAAAGCGTCGTTGTTGTTCCTTTCCAATTCCTTGAGAGAAACTGAATTTTCAGAGCAAAATGGACGGTAAAAAGTTCATCACTTTCTCAGGCTAATATGACGTGTGTTGTCGCCCACCCACCCCACTGCACTGACACACCTGCAGAACATGACCTCATCCTCCCATCAGGATGATGTCAGATTACCGTCATGTCCTCCATAGTTCACTTAACCACGATGGGGAGGAAATAAGGAGAAAAAGAGGGGAGGGCGGTATAGGGAAGAGGCAATCCAGAGCTGGGAATGTCTTGTTTTTTTTTTTAAAAAAAAAGGGGGGGGAGGGTAAATGAGGAGACAGGTGGCCCTGAAACTGAGGCAGCCACACAAACACACAGAACCTCCCCTCAAGGCTGGGATTAGAGCGGAGGCAAGTGTGCAACACCCCCCCCCCCCCCCCCTCGCTAATCAGTCGTTGCATACGAGACTGGAGGCAACAGGGTGTTCTCTCCGTGTGTGTGTGTGTGTGTGTGTGTGTGTGTGTGAGAGACTGGAGGCGAGAGTGTGAAATTAGAGTGATAAGGTAGTTAACATTCAAACCTCCCCACCCACCCCTTTTGCACCCCCACTGAACCCAAAGCACACACACACTTGCTTCTTTCATTCTGCTCATGCCTCTGTGTGTGTGTGTGTGTGTGTGTGTGTGTGTAAAAGATACTATTTATTACAGGAATAATGAGATACTGCCAGTTAATAATGTTATTTTTGCATCTTTCATGCGAGTGTCAGGCGTTCCCCATCCGTCTCGACGAACCCCAATACCCCACCCTGTCCCACCCCGCCTCTGCTCCTCTAAACTGGCAGCTAATTATACCGCCACAGTAGGGCCGATGCTTCATATTCAAGCACGAAGACTTTCAACAGATTCACGGCAAAAACAAACAAAAAAGCTCCCTCACATGAGGCTTCCTCTCAGTGGGGGCGTATCCTTGAAAAGTACAAGAATGGGAAAATGGGGGGGGGCGGGGGGCTGAAGCAAACAAAGAGACACTGGCTCATCGCCTACAGTGACATTTACCTGTCTGTATTCTTTTGTAGTGGTTATTATCTCCACAAAAGGAGGTGATGGTTTTATTACTGCTTTAGGTTCTGTGCAAACGTCAGTACTATCTTTCTTGCTCTAATTAACTTTCATTTTCACATATAATATCTCACAACTACTAAGTTCACTCCCCAGATTTTAATTTTATCTTCCTCATAATCCAAAATATACTGCATTTTAGAGTAGTCAGTGTATAGTTTGTACAACAGTATAGGTTTACTGTCAACACTGAAACTCTGAGATCAGCACCTGGGCAGATTTTATTACACTATATCTATATCCTCTCAATGGACAATACTATAGAAATTAAACGTGTATATACTTTAGAGTAGTCTGTGTACAGCTTCTATAGCAGTATAGATTTCCTATCCCCCGAAAACGACTCAATGTGCCGCCATTATTGGCTAAATAGCCGGCAACACAAGCGAGTAGCAAGGTTAATATCTTGCCAATAGTCAAGCATGCATGGTGGTAACATGCGGTCTGGGTGGTCTGGGGCTGCACGAGTGCTGCACGCATTGTGGGGCTCGCATCAGTGCATTCCAAATTTTCTGGAAAAATGTTCCCCGAAAACCCTCATCATGCTGACATGCTGATTTGCTGACATGATGTCAACCTCACAACGTTGTTTTGATTTTTCTTTAGCAGAAAGAGACCGTTTATGGTAAAGAGGGGAAGCGTGACGGTAACCATAGAGCAATACAAGAAATAAAAATATTACAAGGCTTTAAGTCCTGCAGTAGGTGTCTATGTTTCATTTTGTGTAGGCCAGTCAGCAATCCAAATTCTTTTTGCAAACATTCCTTTAGTGTGTGTGTGTGTGTGTGTGTGTGTGTGTGTGTGTGTGTGTGTGTGATAAATCCATACATCACTGGCGGGCACACACACGGCCAGGTTGTGTATGTGTATGTGAGTGTACGTACTTAATGAGTATGTGTTGATTGATTAGACTGCAGTAATTAGGTGGAGTTTGAAGGCATGGAAAGGTCTCCGTTCTGATGGGAGTGTCCCTTCTGGAGGGACGGCGGTGGATGTGATATGCACCATTATGTATAATACACACACATACACACTCGCACACACACACACCCGAGAAGACAAAATCTCAGATGCAGCATGAGTCATCCCTCAGGGGGGCAGTCCCGATACTTGCGACTGGAGGAAGGATGTGTGTGTTGCGGAATGAGATGTGCTTGTGTCAGCAATTTATTTGTGTATGTTTTTTTTTTTTTGTTCTGCTGGTGACCGGATGGAGTCCTTCTCTCTCTCATGTTGACTTCCTCTCTGCTGCCCACACTTCTCACTTGCATCCCTTGTTTTTCATAAATGCAAATAATCTTCTCACCAAGTGCATGAAGCATCCACCTCCACTTTGGATGAGATGGAGTCATGTTGTGCAGTAAACATCTCCACCGCTTGGTCAGCAGCGGTACTACACCCTTATTAT
Organism: Doryrhamphus excisus; assembly: GCF_037039965.1. NCBI lineage: Eukaryota > Metazoa > Chordata > Actinopteri > Syngnathiformes > Syngnathidae > Doryrhamphus > Doryrhamphus excisus. Next base: position 5,024,145 of record NC_136370.1, read on the forward strand.
CGCGTCATCTCAGCTGTGGCAGCACTTAATCTAAACACTTGTTTTATTTCTTACTCTTAAATTCAGACTTTAGTCATGGATTAACCTGTGTCAGAGTCAATTTTCTCTGCAATTAAGGTGATCTCTTTTTTCTTTTATTTTTGTCCACACCCAGGAAGTTCTACTACATCACGCTGCTGAGAGACCCTGTGTCCCGTTACCTCAGCGAGTGGAGGCACGTCCAACGCGGGGCCACATGGAAGACCTCGCTGCACATGTGCGATGGACGCACACCCACGCCCGAGGAGCTGCCCTCCTGCTACGAGGGCTCCGATTGGTCGGGATGCACGCTGCAGCAGTTCATGGACTGTCCCTACAACCTGGCCAACAATAGACAGGTACGGACGATGCGTCAGGTGTCTGGGGGATTGTTTGTTTCTTCTTTGTCCAATTCAACCAAAAAAGTCAGAAGGCACATATGTTAGACTTGAGAGCGGCCATGTTGGCTCGCACAGTCTGCATTTGGAGAGGTTCTTGTACAACAAACTCATCCAAACTCACCTTGATGGAGCTTCCTTTGTCCGTACCGCTAAGTCTTCCTGCAAAAATTGGAAGCATAAAATTGTCTTTTTTTTAATTAACCAACTGCTGATTGATGATGAATGAATGGAGAGGTGTGTCCCTATACTTTTGTTCATATAGTGTATTTATTTTACTACCTTTCCTTTTATTATTTATGTCTATAAATATGTTAACTGGGTATATATTTATGTATAATATAACTAATACATTTGATTGCTAATTATACAATGTATATTTCTAATAATCCTCGGCCATCTCTGTGTAGAGTTTGCATGTTCTCCCCGTGCATGCGTGGGTTTTCTCCGGGTACTCCAGTTTCCTCCCACATTCCAAAAACATGCTAGGTTAATTGGCCACTCCAAATTGTCCATAGGTATGAATGTGAGTGTGAATGGTTGTTTGTCTATATGTGCCCTGTGATTGGCTGGCCACCAGTCCAGGGTGTACCCCGCCTCTTGCCCAAAGACAGCTGGGATAGGCTCCAGCACCCCCGCGACCCTTGTGAGGAAAAAGTGGTAGAAAATTAATGAATATTCTAATAATGATGTATTAATTTAGTAATTATTTATTGTTTTATATAATATATAGAATATATAATATTGCATATATGAATGAATATGTCATTATAATTATAATTATTTGATATAAAATAATGAATTTTGTTTTACTTTTTCCCACAAATAAAAAAATTCTACAAATTAAATAAATTACTTAACACAGGCTCTAATCTGCAAGAGTTACAGCATACAGTATATGTAAAAACATGAGTAACAGGCTTCTCTACACATCTTAAAATAAACACCAGTGGAAGTTTGATGATTTATCTTTAACAGGCTATCCTTGCATGATGTTGCTGTTAAAGTGTAATGTTAGCACCTGAGCCTGCATAGCAACAGTACCGTTGTTAACCTGTGTGTCCTCTTGTCCCATTCCTTAATGTTTATTACGTTTATTAGGTTGGACAAGTGCAGAGCTACAGTGTATGTGTAAAAAGTTGATAGCACATCTTGGAGACACACCACAACAACAAACATCTCATTAGTGTTAAACTCAGAGACACACAAAGCGGCGTGTTCCCAGCAGGGCTCACTAAGAGCACTTTTAGACTCTCCATTCCATTTAGTTTGTTTGAAAATACTTCCATATTGGACCGTCATTACTTTTTGTCGGTGTATATGTGATATAGGAATGAAGAGTCTAGCTTTTGGTGCGGTTAAACTACTTAGAATTCCTACGAGGCCCGTTGTACCTGGCCCGGGATAAAGTACTTTGCACTGAAAGATCTCAATGTGCATTCAGGAAGTGTTGTGTTACAGTAGAGACGCGGCGCTGCATACTGATGCATTCACACCGCATGCACCTGCTGGACCGCCAGGATGCTTAAAATGCGTGCATCTGCGTGTGTGTGTGTGTGTGTGTGTGTGTGCGTGTGTGTGCAAGCAACACACATTTATAAGTCACAGGACCCTGAGTAATAACACCCTCAGGCTCAGATGAGATAAGCTGGCCAACACATTTATGTGGGAGTCTGAGATAGCAGGAGAAAAAAAGAAAGTGTGAATTGGGAGGTGTTTATGGCCGACGGGCAAACTTCTGAGCGTGTGCAATTCCTCCTTGTAGCCACTTTTGCGACTCCCCGGGAAAAATTAGTACACGTCTGTTGAGTTTGCTTTTGGAACATCTGACTGATAGCTCAACTCAACGGTCAAAGCCTTGTTGCCGTTGTTTGCAGCAGAACAAATGAAGGCTAGGTATTGGCTTGGTAAATAGTATACCGTGCTTTAACACACGCACAAAACTGCAAACGTTTTGGAAAATTATGAATAGAAAACTTTGGTAATGGTTTTATGGTAATGGTTTAATTTCATTTGAACATGCATCAGATTACAATTAGGTGCATCCCATAATCAGTTCACAGTTCCACATGTCCAAAAGGAGTAGGAAGAAACAAAGCTTATTAAATCCTACCCCTCCATCTGGTACTTTTACAATCAGTAACTGTTACATTTGTTCACTTCCTGCTTTCCAAAATACAGTTAAGGTTTTTTGTTTTGTTTTGGGTTTTTTTAATGATGCATCTCGTACCGAAGTAGGAGGTGATATGACCATACAATGACATAATGGGTACCATAGTAAGTGTCAAAGGATTGACCGAAACATCGTCCGGCCAATATATCGGTACGATATTTGCGTTTTTTCCTTGTATCGGTATCGGCCGATGCACGCCGATGTATTTTTCCACCGCATGATTTACTGTCAGGCATCCGCCGGGGCAGCTTTGTGTTGCCCTGGCGGTAGAGGACCCCGCAACACACGTAGTCGCAGTACTCCGCCCTCATTGTTGAATCACATCAAGAGCGCGTTTTCACAAGTAATAGAGTTAGCTTGCTTTTAACACTTTACCAAGCCCATCACATTTCACTGGTTGATCGCTAGGCATAACTGTTTAATATCTCGTACTAAAATTGTGTCAGTGTGATGTGTTTGTGTGTGTAAAGGCGGGGGTCTCAAACATGAGACCTGGAATATTTGTTATCATGGTAATTTTTTCATGTAAATTGAGGGATCAAAAGCAGTATCGGCCACAAATATCGGCCCAAGCAAAATCAGCCATCGGCCAAGGGTGATGGAAAAAAAATCGGCCCCAAAAAAATATCGGTCGATCCCTAGTCAATATAGTGATATATATAGCACACCATGACTGGTTCAAGACTCTTCATCCTTGTATTTAGCAAACATCAACTGCTTGTATTGTTTCTTGAATTGGCTCATCGTTGTGCATTGTTTGAGGTCCTTACTCAATCCATTCCACTTTGATTTTGATACTACTTTCTTAAGTTGGCATTGGCATTCACAAAAGTGTTTGGAGTTGTTTGGTTGCTGATCAACCCCTGAGGCCTGTTATGTTTGCGAGCTCCATAATGTCATTATCGTGTAACCAAACAAAATGATCAAACTTAAAGCTCCTATCTGTGTAGCTGAATGACAAATAGCTAACAGAGCTCCTGGCTTTATTTTAAGCTGTGTAGCAAAGCCTGCTTTTTCTTCGGGCTTTGTATGCTTTGTTTCTGTATTTTCTGGTCTTGCCTCTGATGCCTCCATAGTTTTTCCTTTTCATTTATAACAGAAACTTCACCTCTAATTTTTCTTTGGCTGTGTGCTTCTTCTATTGGATTGAACAGGCTACATGTTGATTCGTTTGAGCACTGCTGCCATCTAGCTGCAGGCTTGTATATTGTTCAAGCATGAATTACATGTGTGCAGACTAGCACGAAGACACTGATACGGAAAGCCCTCCTGCCTCTTTGCCCCGACTCCCTTTAATTCTCCCCCAAAGATTTGCTCTACCACGCAATTGTGGAGTGTTTCATTACAATGACGCCAACTTGTGGTCTGGCATGCATATTACATATAGTAGTAGTGTTTTGTTGTTGTTTTTTGTAGGTACAGTATAATAGAACAAGAATTGTTTTGACAGTGCAGTGTTCCCTTGTTTATTGCGGGGTCCCCAAAATAGTTATTTTTGAGGGTTTATTTATTATAAGTTATTTGTTTCGCCAATCACCATGTACTTTGTACACCTTTAACATGTCCTCACATTTCTCTCTTGTTTAACTTTCCTCTTGTGTTAGCTTTCTGGCTATTACTGAGGGATATAGAACATATCTCTTAAATCAATTAGTTTTATTTATTTTCTCATTTTAGTATTAATCACTAAAGAAACATCTATAGTGTTCAGGTCAATTATGAAATGAAAAAGCAGAACAGGTCCAGATCTTGGTTCACTGTACTTCTTGCCATTCTTTCCATGATCCAAATTGTAAATGTGAAATCAGCCATCAGTCAAATGAGTGAATTCCCCTCACATTTCTGGACATTGAAAAAGCGGTCAAAATGAGAATCCCCTGAAGTATACATGAAGAGAAGAGGAGCTGGTTGTCATTGTGTTGGCTAATTGTACACTTATGATTTCAGTTTTGGCTCAAAATATTGCTTTATGGTTATTATTATAGTTTATAATAGTTTATTATAGTTATTATTATAACCGGGTCGAAACCGACCCTAACAATACAGTGGTCATAATTTCAACCAGACCATTTTAAAATGTAGTAAAAATTATTTTTTTGTTTTTATTTTGTTGAAATAGAGTTTCCTGACTAAGTCAAAAAGCCTTGATGCAATAAACAAATGTTATGAGATTCTTTTTATGCATTAAAATGTGAAACGGGTCGGTGCCGACTCTAACACAAGAGGAGGGTTAAACTCTCTCAATGTAAAAATTTCATTTGAGTTTTTATGCACAATCTGCTTGGTCGGACACAACAAATAGATTCGCAGACCGTGGCTCTTCGTCATCCAGCTGTGGTGTTTTTGTTACCTTGTTAATAAGTGTTGCACCTGCCGTCGTGTTTACCCAGCATCATACTGAGGATTCATTTGTTCCTTCGGGGGAAGGCTTCAGTCCAGGTGTCCGGCTGGCTTCTTAAGCCATTTGGGTGCAAAGCGTTTCTTGTTGTGAGTTTTGTTGGGGCGAGGGCTTGTGGCCGTGCAGCGTTCATAGTCGCACAGTTGGCTATTGCTTACAGTACTGTATGGGCGGCTAGCAACAGCACAATGTTGGCTAGTTTGCTCAGGACCACAACAGGAAGAGTCTAAAGCAGAAGACTGCAACATTTGACTTCCCATAATGCAATTCTTCCTAAAGGGCCATACTCTGCCTGTAACAGCGTGTGAAATTGTTTTGAAAAAGCACTAAAATTGCACTAATTCAACAGCCCCTTTTGTTTTTTAGGCTTTAATGTAATCATCGTACAAACAAATGAACACAAATGTGATTATTTTTCAGCTGCATGTTGTCATATCAACACCTCCACAAATTGCTTGTTGTGTGTCCTGTCCTAGGTGCGCATGTTGGCCGACCTGAGTCTGGTGGGCTGCTACAATATGTCCACCGTCCCCGAGAAGAAGCGGGCCCAGCTCCTCCTGGAGTCGGCCAAGAAGAATCTGCGAGACATGGCTTTCTTCGGCCTGACGGAGTACCAGAGGAAAACCCAGTTCCTATTTGAGCGCACCTTCCGATTGCGCTTCATCAGACCCTTCATGCAGTACAACAGCACCCGCGCTGCCGGCGTGGACCTGGACAATGCTACGGTTTGTTATTTTCTGTTCTGTAACGATCTTGTTATGCATCTCCAACGAGTCTACAAAAACCTGAGTGGGAACACGGTGGTGGTCTTACAATGCTGTGAAGCAACTTGGCATGACTCCATGTTCAAGAAAGCAGCATTGCTTTAAAGATGCTCCTTTGATTGGACCACTGTGGGAGTTCTGAGGTTCACTTTCCAGCAAATAAAAACAAAAAAAAGAAAGTTCTCTGGCAGACTGTTGACTTGTACATCAAAACCCCCGGCAGAAGGGACGAGAGAAAATAACACAGCAGCTGAGTAAAGGTGTTCTGATGGTTATTGTCACTATAAAAAAGAGCAAGCCTGCAGAGTGTGATGTGGGTGGGAGGCAGTGTGGGCTTAAAAAGCACACACACACACACACATTCTCATTTTTGCTTTCAAATCCAAACTTCTAAAGGCCTAGTGTTACTCTAGCAATTATTCAAAGAAAAATATGAAATTATCACTTTGGTTGGCTTCCTTCTATGACCTGCAGAGTCATTTTTGAACTGATGATGTCTTTGTGTTGCTACTATTTACAGTACCTGGCTACTATTTACAGTACCTGGCTACTATTTACAGTACCTGGCTACTATTTACAGTACCTGGCTACTATTTACAGTACCTGGCTACTATTTACAGTACCTGGTCAGCCCCACATTGAATGCCCTATTTCTTTCTCTGTGTATCTGTTGCTGTAAGCCAGTGCTTCTCTATTATGTTCTAGTACTTGTCAAAACACACGCCCCTACTGTGCTGCCTGTGCTATTATTTTTTTGGACAAATACAGCACATGGTAGCGCTGTTATTAAACCCTGAAAGTTTGTGCGCTCGACAAAACCACCCACTGTAATTTTGTACATGCCTTTAGGAGACTGACCAGCAAGTTTGGTTGAAAAACTGGGCGGCACGGCGTGTCGAGTGGTTAGTGCAGACCTCACAGCTAGGAGACCAGGGTTTGATTCCACCCTCGGCCGTCTCTGTTTGGAGTTTGCAAGTTCTCCCCGTGCATGCGTGGGTTTTCTCCGGGTACTCCGGTTTCCTCCCACATTCCAAAAACATGCTAGGTTAATTGGCCACTCCAAATTGTCCATAGGTATGAATGTGAGTGTGAATGGTTGTTTGTCTATATGTGCCCTGTGATTGGCTGGCCACCAGTCCAGGGTGTACCCCGCCTCTCGCCCAAAGACAGCTGGGATAGGCTCCAGCGACCCGTGTGAGGAAAACCGGTAGAAAATGAATGAATGAATGAATGGTTGAAAAACTTGGCCATAATCGATCAAAACATCTCTTTTAGTCATAAGTATATAGATCAGGGGTCACCAACCTTTTTAAGGCTGTGAACCTGTGAACTTCCAAAATGACAAAACTGCACGGATCACTTTTTAGTATTCAGAAGAAAAGGAATAGTAGTAGTAACACTATGTGAAGCGACTTGCTCACATATCAATGTTAATTATTTTCCACAATAAAGGTAACAAAAACTTATTTTTTAACAAGAAACATTTATGTGATTTCTGTGATTTTTTTCACCTGCCTAGTGAAAAAAGTCCTTTGTTTGTCCAAAGCTGCCTTTAACAAACGAGCCTTTTCCGTCCTTAATTCGCTGCCGGGTGGGTAGCTCGCATTGAAGCTTTCATGACAACTTTTGAAGTGTCTCCCCACATTGTGCCGCTTCGGTATTGCAACAGTCGCCCCGCAAATAAGAAACATACATTTTTCTTCAAAATACATAAAGAAACATTTTTCCTTTTTCGCTTTTCTGCCATGTTTTTGGGGGCTAAACTGCACGCACACACATGAACTTTGACTTGAGGTAAGAGTTCGTTATAAAATATTTGTGTTTTAATTTTTGATGTTATTAAAAAAATATATTAATGTAAGCAATTCTGATTCAAAATTTAAAACACAAAATAACAATGATAATTTGTAATCAGTGCTATTTTTAGAAGATGCCTTGCGGGCGCCTTAAGTGGTCCACGTGGGCACATGGGCACCCGCGGGCACAGCGTTGGTGACCCCTGATATAGATAGAGTTTTTAGAATTTTATTTTATTTTTTATTATTCTACCGCTTATCCTCAGGAGGGTTGCAGGGGGTGCTGGAGCCTATCCCAGCTGTCTTCGGACGAGAGGCGGGGTACACCCTGGACTGGTGGCCAGCCAATCACAGGGCACATATAGACAAACAACCATTCACACTCACATTCATACCTATGGACATACCTATGGTTTTGTGGGAGGAAACCGGAGTACCCGGAGAAAACTCACTCATGCACGGGGAGAACATGCAAACTCCACACATAGATTGCCGAGGGTGGAATCGAACTCGGGTCTCCGAGCTGTGTGGCCTGGACAAGAATTTATAAAAAAAAATATTTTCTTGTCTGTCCCGTCTTTTCTTCAGGTTCAGCGCATAGAGGAGCTGAACGAGCTGGACATGGAGCTGTACGACTACGCCCGGGACCTATTCCAGCAGCGTTATCAGTACACCCGCCAGCAGGAGCGGCGGCTACAGCGCATCAAGAACCACATGCAGCAGAGCCACCTGGGCCTGGGCCTCAACCTGTGGCCCTCGCACAGCCGCCAGACCTCCGGCTCGTACCTAGAGAACGATGAGGAGAACCAAAGGGAGCGGAATGACGAGGAGGAGGCAGGGGGCAGGACGGAGGAGGCGGCAGGCGGCATCAGCAGCAGCAGCAGTCGGCTCCCCACTGAGGACTACATGAACCAGATCATCAACCGCTGGTAGCAGCAGAACTTATGTAACATAAAAAAAACACTATTTTGCATTTAAAGTGTCGACAAAAAGACCCCTCCCCCGGTGGTTAACGGTTGCCGTGGCAACCGGGGCCCACCCATTTATCTGCACCCGCCTGCCCCCCCCGCTGAGTCCTTCTATGTCTCCCGTCTTCATTAGAGGGATATTTTTAAAGTTGCTGACATCAGACATCCTCTTTTCGCCTCATAAAGAGTGAATTCCAAGTGGCGAAGGATCGGTCTATTTCCTGGACAAATTCAAAGAAAGCGGGAAAGACTGACAATGACGACGCTTTTAGGATAATTTAGCTCATAATGTTCCTCTCTTTATGTGTTATGCTTTTTTAAAAGCAGAATTCTAAAACACTGAGACCAACGTTGCTGCCTGAAGATTCCTTTTACTTCTTGTGACCTTTTTGGTTTTTGGTTTTTTTTTTTTGCTCATGCATCTGTGTACAATGGACCATAGCCATTACTGAAGCCTTGCATCACGCTGGCGGCTGCTGAAAGGAGGGCGGTCTACTTCTATGCCCACCGCACCACCGCACCCTCCGCCCCTTCCAAAAGCTCTGGTTGCTCAACAGCCATTTGCTTCTTTCTCCTTTCACACCTTGCAGACTTTGACAGCCAATTACTGGATCTCACACAGGTTCGGCCGAGGCATCAAAAGTCAGGCGAAGTGTGCTTTGAGGCAGACGGGGTGGAAAAAGTAGTGGTCACCATGGTGATACGAGGCCCTTAATCGAGCCAGTGGCATTTACAGTTTGTCCTTCACAAAAAAAACAAATTGTCATACACGACTTTGGCTGTTTGACAGCTTAGGGTGAGGTTGCAGTGCCTCTACGTGCTGGGATCATCGTCCACATCAGGGTTTCTCCAACCTTTTCATCACCGATATAATTGCCATAACTTGCTGCCATAATGCTCTACTTACGTTTGATCACTTAAGAGGTCCACTCACATATTTGACCCCACTGACAAAAAAAATGTCAGCTTTCCAAAAGCTTCTAATATACGCTATATTTGTATTTTTTTTCATGTTGAAAAGAGTCAGTCTTTTAAAGCTATGTACTTCATCCAGGAAAATACCTATCAAATGTGAATTATTCTTAGGGGATTTTAACCCTTTAGAGCCAGTATGATTTTGTTGTGGGGTTTTTTTGGAAAAAAAAAATATTATTTTTTTATTATTATTATTATTATTATTATGAGGCCCTGAGATGGGATTTTATTTTTACAGTGTCAGTATGTGGTTCAAAAAGATCCACTGTTGCGAGTCCGTAATCAGGAAAAAGCTGAAGGAAACAAAGATTTTAGGACAAAAAATGGCCACTTCCCAAAAAATGCTCTAAAAGTTTGATATCATAATGTTTTCTTCCACTTTAAATTAGTCTATCAAATCAATCAAATAATACATATTTGGTTTTTTTATTTTAAAAAAGCAACAAAAATAATTTTCCATAAAATACCTTTCAGGGAGTATTTGTTGTTATCATTATTATTGATAAGAGGCCCTTATTATTGCTTATTGCATTTTTTTTACAATGTCAGATTTCAAACTCATACTCATGTCCACAGGATAAAAACAAGTCAAGCTTTAAAAAAAGAATCAACCTGAAATATACCTATAAAATAATCCAATAAAGGCCACTACATATGTATAATGCAAATGTTTTTTATGAAAAAAACAGTTTTCCAAAAAATCCGATTGAAAGGGTATTTGATTTATTATTAGGTCCTGATATGGGTAAATGATTGGCAGCAGCACCGATAAATAATTTCAGATTTGCTTCCCAAAAACTGCTCTACAAATATGATATATTCGTGTTTATTACACTTTAAACAAGTCTATTTTTACAATCCAAAAAAAAACTACCAGCAGCAATATCCTTCTAAAATAACCCATTAAAGGGTAAAAGTATGGTTGTATAACAAAACTGTTTATTTGTGGGGAGGCTTCATGAAATAAAATTCAAGGAGTATTTGTTTTTTAGTAGTATTATTATTAGTTCCTGAGATGCATTTCCATGCATACTTCAGCCTGAAATATACAAATATGTTTAGTCCAGATCTTGCAAAAATAAATTTTGCTGCATGCTTTGAGTGGGAAAAAGTAGTGCCATCAAGTGGACAAATAGTCCAAATAAAAACCTTAACATAAATGACTGCACTAGCTTAGATAAATGTTTGCTCACAATTATCATTTTTTTTGCCACTTTTTTAGTCCAAATTAAGGAACTGTTTTCCAAATGAACCTAAAAGCTCTTAATTGGCGCTCAGTACCATATTTGACTAAGTTTGGGAAACCCTGGTGTGCATTGCCAGTAAAAATCTGCATTATAAAGTCATTTTTCTTGACTACACGTGTGTGGATGAATGTGTGTGTAAATAAAATGTACAGTACGCCTCCTACTGGCCTTTGTAAATAGTGTGCTTGAACGGATGACTGAGACTTTCATGACTAATAATAACGCCATTTCATTATTTGTTTTTTGTTTTGTTTGTCCCCCCCCCCCCCCCCCCTCCCGGTGGTGGAGTCATAGCCTTGCAGCCATAGCAACCGATACTCACTTCAAAGCGATAGTACTGCTCTCATTATCGCACCTCCTTATTTGGAAGTCTTCCCCAAAATGTCAGCTCGGGGTTGGGTTCTGATGGCAGCCCTCCAGTGTTAAATTTGGGAGGAATTTGACTCTTATTTTGCAAATATAGCATTCAGGTGTTGGTTCAAAGCTGGTACCAAACACAGAGCCTTATTAGTTACTTACTTAAGTAAAGTATATGTTCTTAAAATAACACCATTATTTTTATTTTTTTATGAAATTAGTTAAGTTGCATCTTTGAGAAACAGTCGCCAAGGTTACAAACTCAAATGCTAGCCACAACACATGGGGGTGGAGCTAGTCCAGGGTTGAATACATGTGTTTTAATGCTAACTCATTTGTCTACGATGTTTTCTATTTATAACAAACTGTTGAGCTGTAAACTTGTCGTGTCACTTGTCGTCCAGCCTCTTACAGCCGGTCTTTGATTTTCAAGCCATAGATTGGTCACACGTCAAACAAACAACGGGCGCTAATGTTTTTTTCGGGTTGCAAGACATACTTACTCACTTCGTACATCTTCCTGCGTCACCCGTACGGCAAACGAGTGTCTTTCATGCGTGTTGTGTCTTACTCCTTCATGGTCACCACAAGGATGGTCTCCACAAACACAAAAAATAATAATAATTCATTTTTTTAATGTGCCCGGCTACAGTTATGAATCCAGCTAAGCATGCGAGCTCAATACAGTTGCCTCAACATTTTCCAGCAGGAAGACACTTTGAGAAGATGTGACGTTGTGTAGCATCTATTTGTGTTTTTTTTAGCAGGGATCTACTCTACTCCAAGTACTGTTCAGTAATAAGCAAAAATATTATAAAAGGTAAAATTTCAGGACCCCCCCACCCCCCCCAAAAAAAAATTTTTATAACACATAAAATAATATTAACTTGATGTTTACACATTTTTGGAGTGTAGCCAAGCCAATTTAAAGGAGAGTTTTTGTTCCTTTATTACTAAACCAAGTGGAAAGGATCCATATGTGAGCCGTCAAAGCCCAACCCCAGCTTCAAGCAAAAGCAGTAGACATGAATTAACCAATGAGAGGGGAAGAGAAGACATCACGGTGTAGTTTAATGACACTGAATGTAGTCCAGCTTTCGTGTCAAGGGGCCGATGGTACTCTTACATCACATTACATCCGTCTGTGTCAAGTTGCAATGACGGAGAACGGACGCACCGGGAGTGGAAATATGCTGCTTTTTATGTAGCCTTGGCTGACAATGCAATAGAACCCAAGGGAAAATGGGGAAACCAATAGTCATTTTTGTTGTGTTTTGTATTAACTTCCAATTGTGTGTCACAAAGTGCAGCTCCGCATGACATCATTGTCACAACAAACCTTCCGTAGAAATATCCGGATTGCATTTAAATGATTCCAGAATAATATCTGATGTCTTAACGAGTTTCCATCGTGACAGTAAAGCAACCCAACTGTGATATCCAAGTACCCTGCTATTTTTTTAAATTATTTTTATTTTTTTAAAGCTGTGTAGAGCGTGAGCGATAGAGACTTTTTTTTTTTTTTTTGGTGCTGTCTGTCTCTGGCTTCTTGTGTGTTTATGTATGCATCATTCTGGGCTCTGGTTCTTATGATTGCAGCAATGACTCATCATCATTGTCAAACCACCAATTAAAATATTTCATTTTTACAGACTTGACTGTGTCGTGCTTGTCACTGCCAATCGTGTGTGACGTTTCTATGCTATTATTACTACACGCAAACATTGGGCTCAAACCACACCACAAGTGTTTAAACTTGAAATGAAGCAATTAGGTTGTAGGATTTACAACGTAAAGGGGAACTGCACTTTTGGGGGAATTTTGCCCATCATTCTCAATTCTTATGTGACATTCTTATGTGCATTCGAGCGCGAGAAAATGAGTTAATATGAGCTAGCTAACAACAGATGTCATGGGAAATACCTATTTTGATGCTACACCACATTTTTTGTCTAATTAAGAATTTTTTAAGCATCTAATTAACCTCACCCTTAAGCATTCATAAAAATGGCTAAGTGACCTAAAATACAAATATCTAACTATTCAGAATATTCATTCATTCATTCATTTTCTTCCGCTTTTCCTCACGTGGGTCGCGAGGGTGCTGGAGCCTATCCCAGCTGTCTTCGGGCGAGAGGCGGGATACACCCTGGACTGGTGGCCAGCCAATCACAGGGCACATATAGACAAACAACCATTCACACTCACATTCATACCTATGGACAATTTGGAGTGGCCAATTAACCTAGCATGTTTTTGGAATGTGGGAGGAAACCGGAGTACCCGGAGAAAACCACACAAAAACTCCACATAGAGATGGCCGAGGGTGGAATTGAACCCTGGTGTCCTAGCTATGAGGCCTGCACGCTAACCACTACACCACTAGAATAAAAAAACACTAGAATATGTAGTATTCAACACTTGTCACTAGGTGTCAGTAATGTTGAGTGAGACACACAAGCACCAAACTTGTTCGCCAAAACAACAAGCTTTTGTTGCAGGTTTGATTCGTCTCACAATAGGCACCATCATCCCTAATAAAACACGGGCTACTGTTTCGGGCACAAGACCACACATTGAGCTAAAACGCAACTCTGAACTCTCAACATCACTTCCTGTCTGCCCTCCACTCACCTCCCCTAATTCGGTGACACATTTACAGCAACACACACAAGTGTCTTAAACGGCTTATTTTCGCTTTCTTATGTCCACACTGGGGCGGTACGGCGGTCTAATGGTTAGCGCGCAGACCTCACAGCTAGGAGACCCGAGTTCAATTCCATCCTCGGGCATCTCTGTGTGGAGTTTACATGTTCTCCCCGTGCATGTGTGGGTTTTCTCCTGTTTCCTCCCACATTCCAAAAACATGCTAGGTTAATTGGCCACTCCAAATTGTCCATAGGTATGAATGTGAGTGTGAATGGTTGTTTGTCTATATGTGCCCTGTGATTGGCTGGCCACCAGTCCAGGGTGTACCCCGCCGTCGAATATTTGCGTGCCTTCTTCAGTTATTGTAAAACACGACACACATCTTGTTGTGTTGTTTATAAACTTTGTGTCCAACTGTCTTCTTTGTGTATTTTTTTTGTCACAAAACACCCTTAATTGTTAGCATCCTATTAACTAGCTAAACAAAATGTTACGTCACCCCGTCTAAGATGTCATTAGCGACTGACACAAGAATGTTAACACAAAACGTGTTTTTATAGTTTAACGTGCATTCTAAATGCAGATAAATGAGGAATGAAAGGAATAAATGAACATTTAAGGTTACTTTACCTTAAGATGTGACTGCTCCCAAAGACCCAATGTGACAGCAAGATCAACCACCACCACCACCTTCCTGTTTTCAGTCCTGTCAAACATCACGTCTTCAGTGAAGGTAAAAGCAACATTAAATAGTTATTTTTATATGTATTTCAAATAGCTTTTTGCATGCAAAATGATACTATTAGATTCAGTTAAAGGGATAATTCTGAGTTTGTTTTTTTTTTTTGCAGTGTCATCCATCAACGGTGAATTACCTCCCACTTCCCGTCTCATGAGCCTAATTCTGGTCTGATTTTGGTGATGAGAAACGCAGTTTGGTTACTTATTGTGGCTACTTAAGTAGAGTTTGGCTTATCAAAACTATTTGGGCCGGAAAGAGTCATACATTTGCTTGACAAAATCAGACCTCACAAATCAGTAAATCTGCTTTACTTTCTCCGACGTCGTATTATTGGCTGTCAATTGTCATGTATGTGATGATCTTCATCCGCTGTGGAACACGTATGTAAACAAGATGGCTGCAACGCTCACGGCGGATGTATCTTCATCACATACAGTATACATATAGTAGATGGATAGAGTTGCTCAGATTCTTTTTGCTGGCCATGTCATTTGTTGCTAGGCAGATTTCATAAGGCACAACATTGTGGGGCAGCATATAGTACATTCAAATGAAGACAAATAATGCTCAAAGAAGTAGTTGTGGTCATGAAAAGCCAATATTATTACAATTTAAACCTCAATTTTTCTTTTTTGCTAGATAGATTTCATTGGGCACAGCATCTTTAAAAAAAAAACTAATGAAAAAAAATATTGTAATTTTAATTTACAACTAAGCAGACACAACAACATTGCTCAAATTCTTATTACTGGCCATGCCATTGTTGCTAGGCAGATTTCACATGGTTACAATACAACATTGTGGGTGGTGAAAACTTTGTAATCATGAAAAAAAAGAATTGTAGACATAATAATAATACTAATACGTAATAATACTACTAAATTGTAGACATTTAAGTCTTTCATCGTCACAAAACGTGCTTTGACAACATTGGGTGGGTCTCTCAAACACGCGGCCCGCGGGCCAAATGTGGCCCGCAGGACACTAGTTTGAGGCCCCCGCCTTGATATGAAAGTTTAATGTTAGTGCGGCCCGCGCAAGTTTGATATGGATGCTGTATGGTATCATGTACCCAGAAAAAATTATTACGTTTGATTAATGTTCATGTTAAAGGTTAAATAACTGTTAATAGTTATCCTCCCTATCCGTGTGGAAGTGGTAAGTTTTAGGCGATTTAAGTTTAAAGGAAATAACTTGGAGGCTACCGTTTAGGTCGCTAGCTCTCTAGTTTGCGAGTTAGCATGTGTCTCAAGACCCTGCAGTTGCGCAATATGTTGTAAATAAAAAGAGTATAAATGTGACTATAGTCGTGTTTTGTCATGTCTACAGGGCTCTAATAATGCTTTGTTCATTTTAATCTGAAAAAAATCATTTGTCTACCCACCAACTATATGTGGTTTCTTAAGTTTTTATTATTTGCCCTTTTATTATTATTATTATTATTATTATATTTATTTATTACTGATTGATTGATTTTCTTTATTCTTGATTTGTTTATTTATTTTTCATCTTATTTTGTGCAGAAAAATAAAAATGAAGATATTTGAGAACAGTGGAATGTTTTATCAGAGCTTTTCTTGTAGAAAATCGGAACCAAAGCACTGAAAAAGTTTGTATATTTTTCTGTTTTTAATAAATGCGTTTTTTGTTTTTTTTGGAAAACCTGATGCGGCCCAGCCTTGCCCAGACCCTAGCTCCAGTGGCCCCCAGGTAAATTGAGTTTGAGACCCCTGCTCTAAAGCCTCTACACTCTACTGTTGGACACGGTTTGTGGGCTGCAAATACATGATTTGCCAAAGCATGTGTTTATTTATTCACTGATCCACTGCTCTGTATTGAATATAAAGCCCATAGTGCAAAGAAACAAAAACAGTGCCATCTGCTGGATCCCTAGTGTGACGATGGAAGAAGGGAGCAGATGAAGCAGAGAGAAAAGAGGATATTTTTGTGTGTGCGTGTTCTCTCTTTGGCAGATGGCGTACGTTTGAATTCCCCGTAGCTCTGAGTGGCTGTCATTTCAAGTGCAGCTAAAACTAAACAATAACGCCTCCGAGGCGGCGAAAAAGTCGTTTTGTTTCTGTGTTATTAGGCGGAGGTTATGCTGGCACTTCGCTGTGATTCTCTTGTAAAAAACAAAAACACTAAGACAAGCCTTTAAATGATGATTATTATCAGATCAATTGACAGTGAAGCACTGTGACGCTGTGGTGATTGCGGCATTGGATTATTGCCCTCTTGGCAGCGGCTGCAGTCGCTGTGGAGTCGGCCCGTTGCCTCTGGTTGAGTCATTTTTATTTCTGCCACTTGCTTGGACATCTCACGTCAAACACTGCATATTAATAGTGTGCTGCAAATCTCTAAAAACACATAAAACACGGAGTTGTGGTGCTTCCAAAAAAGCACAACGTGACGTTAATGCACTATAGTGGAAACATATGATGAGATATAGCATCTTGGGAGCTGATATCATCTTCTGCAACAGGGACAACATGAAGTCATCCATCCACACGGTAGCCTAGTTAGCATGTTGGCGACAAAGTCGGGAGATCTGGAAGATGTATGTTCTCCCGGCGCGTGTGTGTGTGTTTTTTCCACGTACTCCGGCTTCCTCACATATTCCAAAAAAAGCCATATATATGTACAGTAAAGTCTCGTTATATCGATATTGTCGGGAGTCGGAAAAAATATCGATATAACCGGGTATCGTACTAAAGGAACTAATTATATCATAAAAGACTAGAAATTTGCCGGGAAATGAAAATAGTATCGTAATAAGCAGTAATTGGTTATAACCGTTATCGATATAACGAGACTTTACTGTAGTAAATTGGCAATTCTATTGCACCCGCCCTTGACTGCCACCCAACACACAATGCACCGGACCCTTATGCTTGCCCCCGTAGGTGGTGGGTCTACGAGGGGGAGATCCCGTGTGGCTTCTTTGGGCTGGGCTCCACGGGTGAAGGCCCGACCACCAGGCGCTCGCCTGCAAGCCCCTCCCCCGGACCTGGCTCCAGAGTGAGGCCCCGGTATCCCACATCCGGGCGAGGTACGGTTCCTAATCTTGCTTGTGTTCATAAGAGTCTTCTGAATCACTCTTGGTCTGTCCCGTCACCTCGGACCTGTTTGCCTTGGGAGACCCTACCAGGGGCATATAGCCCCAGACAACATAGGTCCTCGGATCACTCGGGCACTCAAACCCCTCCACCACGATAAGGTGGTGATTCACGGAGGAGATTATGGGATTATGTCTCACAGCTGGCCTGGGAACGCCTTGGTGTCCTCCCGGTGGAGGTGGAGGAGGTGGCCGGGGACTGGGAAGTCTGGGCTTCCCTAGTAAGACTGCTGCCCCCGCGACCCGGACCCGGATAAGCGGAGGAAAATGGATGTATGGATGGATGGATGGCAATTCTATTGTCCATAGGAATGAGTGTGAGTGGCTGTGATTGGCTGGCCACCAGTCCATGGTGTACCCCGCCTCTCGCCCCAAGTTAGATCGACTCCAGCATACTCGCTTGACCCTAATGAGGACAAGGACCATAGAAGATGAATGAATGAATGCAGCGTCCCCCTTTTGTGTCAGGAAAAAAACGGCCTTAACGTCACTTTTTCAGAGGGACTGATTATCGGCTGTTTGATCAAAATGTTGCTGCCATGGCCTCCAGTTTGGGCCGCGAGGTCCAGAAAACCTTTGACTCCCTCATCATGGGTGAAAGAAAGACCCCAAAATGACTTTTTGACAGTTTTGATGTTGCTTATCAAATGTTTTGTCAAAATGTTGTTTTATTATTTTTTTTAATTGCTTCTTATTTTAACCTTCTTCTTGTGTTAGGGTCGGCACCGACCCGTTTTATATTTTAATGCATAAAGATTAAGATTAAGATATGCCTTTATTCGTCCCTCAGTGGGGAAATTTGTAAAAGAAAAAAAGAATCACATAACATTTGTTTATTGCATCAAGGCTTTTTGACTTTGTCAGGAAACTCTATTTCAACAAAATAAAACCAAAAAAATATTTTTTACTACATTTTAAAGTGGTCCAGGGTACACCCTGGACTGGTCGCCAGCCAATCACAGGTCCCCATAACTAACTTAAATGTGATTTCTCAGATGGGTCCATGAATGACATTTTTGTTATAATTTTCCCCATATTGTATTTTTTAGGTGGTTTTATGGCCGCCTGTTTGGCCCAGGATGTCCAGAAAACCTCCAAACCCCTCATTGGGGGTCCTGGCAAAACCCATAAATTGCCATAATCCCACTTTTCAGAGGGGGTGATTTATTCATTCATTCATTTTCTACCGCTTATACTCACGAGGGTCGCGGGGGTGCTGGAGCCCATCCCAGCTGTCTTCGGGCGAGAGGCGGGGTACACCCTGGACTGGTTGCCAGCCAATCACAGGGCACATATAGACAAACAACCATTCACACTCACATTCATACCTATGGACAATTTGGAGTGGCCAATTAACCTAGCATGTTTTTGGAATGTGGGAGGAAACCGGAGTACCCGGAGAAAACCCACGCATGCACGGGGAGAACATGCAAACTCCACACAGAGATTGAACCCTGGTCTCCCAGCTGTGAGGTCTGTGCGCTAACCACTAGACCGCCGTGCCGCATGTTGCTGCCACTGCCCCATTAATGGGCACTTTTGCGCATACGTATGTTCACAAAAAAACATTTTTTAATACCCTGCAGTAAAGTGCATAATTTTTAGGACTTGTGCTTTTAATTCTGTATGTTTTAAATGCTAAATGCTTATATTGTCATGTAAATTGTAAAGAGATTGACTGGCAGAATGGAACCTCATACATGCTCAGAGCCGGCATCCCATCTGAGCATTCTCACAATCCCATTAGGCTCTAAAATGTCTGTACGTGTGTGCGTCATTGCGTGGGCTCTCATAAAAAGTGCTGCAAAACAAATTAACCTCCATATAAATGTTGGTGTCATAGAAATGTAAAGGCATTCAACTCTCAGGTCAAGGCCTAGTAAGGACTCATCCGAGGCTGCTTCGGATGTGATGTGCACAAGCAATTGTACCACCGTGTGCAAGAAAGCCATCATAATTTAAGCCGTTATTTTTTATTTTTTTTGCCGTGGCTGTTCCACACGCTTTTTAAGGTTAGTCAGGTGTTTGCAAGCTGCAGAAATTAAAAAATGTTTAAAAGAAAAAGCCGCTACATATTGTTGAGCCCGGCTGACCCCCATTAAACAGTCTGGGACACTTTTTAATTAGCAGCAACTCACGTGAAACGACAGAATGTATTCATTTTAATGGAGGTTTAATTGAGGTCGTTTTTGGTCCCCCGTCGAGGCTTTCAACCTCTAAAATGGCTGCTGACGTGCCACAGTCGTGGTGTAAACCCCACCCGCCCCCAAGCCCCCCATCCGCCCCGCCCCGGGTGAGCCATTTGGTACGTGACCCCAGAGATGATGACAGCCATTTCCCATAATTCACCATGTTGACAGATGAGCGGGCCCTGCGGGGTGTGTGCACTCCAAGGTGTGTGTGTGTGTGTTACATCATGCTTAATTACACTTGCAGGAAGTGGCTTGTGAGAATGTTCTCGCCAGTCCTTGAATGCGGACACAGCTGATTGGTGTGTGTGTGTGTGTGTGTGTGTGTGTGTGTGTGTGTGCGTAGCATGTCCATTTGTAGCGTAAGGTGGTTGCACATGCACTTTAAAGTGAAGGACAAAGCCGACAGGATAATTAATGTCGCCACTTTTCTATAAAATGTTAAATCAAACCCTGTAACAGCTCTCTCTGGAGGATCGCTTGTCCAATTTAATTTAGGCTGCAGAGCGAGAAAATGGGGGAAAAAAACGCAAAGAACCATGTCTCCTCATCACGGCGCAGTCTTGCCTTACCTTTTTACTTTTGTCAAGACCGCACAACAGGTAGACTAGCCTAGACAGTACACACTAGCAGTGTTGTGTCAATGTGCAACCTATCAGAAATGTATCATAGCTAGAAGAAACTATACATAAAATTAAAAAGTAAACATGTATATGTGTAGGCCTACGCTGAAATAATTTAAACACTGAACTCTCTGCCTTTTTGGTTCCAGTATATGTATAAAATGAAAACAAAATGTAGCCAACTGTTAAATAAAAAAGCTAATCAGCTGTCTACATAGTTCCCATTTCCACATAACAATGTTTATTTATTATGTTTATTTATTTACACTGAAAGCAGGAACTGTTTGTTTCCTAGATGACCTGTGGCAAGTGTTATGGTCCTGAGCAAAAATTAATTAATAGTAAAAAAAATAAAAGATTGATATTTTCAAGGAGAGGGAAGGCGAGGTAGGTAGATGCTTTGGTGTTTTGTTTTGTTTTTTTAGGTGTGTCGCCCTACTTTGTTTTTTGCGACTTTGCGTCATATCATACAATGTATTGCTGTTCGTTTTGATCAGGCAAAATTTGTGGTTACCTAAACTCCCTGACAGGACCCCTCCTACCTAACTCCACCGAATCATGAATCCAGGAAGCTACGGAGCCGGCTTTGGTGAGAAGAATAAAACCTTCATTTCGACATACCGCGCTACAATAAATAACAGATTTCATGGTCGTTGTACAGTAATACGGAAACATAATCTTAAATGAATGGCATGCAATCTGCAACTACAAAAATTATGAAGATAGCGGTTAGCACAGCTAGCTAGCGACTGCTGCTAGCATCTACGTTGAAGCTGTTATCGTCGCCATTGACTGGTCCAGATGTTTACAAAAAGTTATAATTGTACAGTAGTATGATGTGATGTGTTCTATATAAACGTGTCTGTTAATATACTGTTAATACTTGCTTGACAGCCTATGGGACGGTCCTTGTAAAAGACAGGATGTACAAACTGTGTGGTCATTGGACGAAGGGGCCACGCTGAAAGGCTGAAAGGTCCTATTGGTTCTCGACCATACCGGTTTTTGTTTACTAGAGAAACTTCCAATGCACCCACAACGTCTTGTTCGGCTATTATAGTCATAAAGTCCTAACCATTTTGTTTCTGTAGTTGATGGCTTATTAGGAAACCAAAACGATATCCACTGGGATGCACTGTGGATGGCCAGCCACAGTCATACATGTGTCGTAGCTACACTGTGGTGAGGATGGGAATTGGACGGGGGCATCGTAGCTACACTGTGGTGAGGATGGGAATTGGACGGGGGCAAACGCGAGGCAACGCTCAAAGGCAGAAATAATCCAAAACATCATAAAACACAGGCGATGGGGAAATTTTTGCAGAAGCCAAAAAACACAACGACGCCAAAACAACTGCATGAGAGAAACGTTACAATTTATGGAGCTGCCAGGAGGTTTTGCTACACATTTGGCCCAGTTGGCTTCTGTATAATTCTCATGTTGTTTGCTTATCTCATCTATTGTTCCCTTAATTTTAATCGGGAGCAGGCTGGACGATGTGGCTTCTATGGATCTTGCCACTGTCGCTGCTCTCAGTTGTTTCTAGTGCTGGGGCAGACTCTAAGGCTGTCACCACCACCCTCACAGCCAAATGGTCTGATACACCCCTGCTGCTGGAGGCCAGGTACTGCTAACATTTCACTGATACTAATAGAAATGTATTTAAAATGCCCCAATTTTTTGTGTGCTGTTCTTCAGTGAGTTCCTGGCAGAGGAGAGCCAGGATAAGTTCTGGGATTTTGTTGAGGCCAATCAGAACATAGAGTATGAAGGTAAGCAAAAGGCACCATATTACATCTCAAATCGATCCTTTATCCTTTATTTCTTCGGGGGGAAAAAAAGCCTCTAATCAACTTGAATTATCTTAAAGGAGCAAAACCACTGTTTAACAATTGAGTCAAAATAGGTAGTGGAAGAAAAATGTCCACAAAAGCGAAAGAAAAGAAAATGTACTGACAAAGGCATACACCCTATTGTGTATGTTTTATTTGAATTAAATAGCATTGATTACTTCATTAAAACAAATATAAAGTTGGTAATTTATTTCATAATAATGCTTTTGTGCAAAACGAAGGACTCCCTCCAAACAAACCTGAGCATTCACATACGCAGGAAACATTGTATGAGATAATTATACTTTGGATGAGTCTTTGTTATTTGCTTGTCGTCCTCCAGCAGGCACAGATGAGGCCGATTACGACCTGATCGTGAAGAAAGCTGGCACCCTGCTCAGCTCCGTCCAGGTGAACATGCTCAAGTTCGCCCTGTCCCTGAGAGCCTATTCGGCAACGGTACACTCCTTTCAGCAGGTACACGGAGTCACACTATTTTCCTCATGTTCCTGCTGCTATAGCACTCTTGAATGTGTATGTCTGTGCTAACACTGCTGTTTGTGTAGATTGCATCCAATGAGCCGCCTCCTGCTGGCTGTTCGGCCTTCTTCAGCGTCCACGGAGAGAAGACGTGTGATCCTGACACGTTGACAGCACACCTGAAAACGGCACCGGGAAGGTACAGTAATTGAAACAGAGGCTGGTTATTATAATCAGAACTTAATTATTGCCTCTACTGTCCTCTCCGTCTCAGGCCAAAGCCTTATCTTTTCAAGGGCGACCATAAATACCCGGGATCAAAGTCTGACGCTCCTGTTGTCATCCTGTATGGCGAGTTTGGAAACTCACAATTTCAGAGGCTTCACCAGGCCATCGTGTCTAAAGTGGAAGAAGGTCTAGCGACTTACGTGCTTCGACATTACCTGGCTGTAGGTGTTTGACACATACGTGTGATCATCTCGTTTGATTCTCTTAGATTCTCACAGTAGTGGACTTTTTAATATAAGCAGTAAATAAAATATTAGACAACATCTTAAGACCTTATTTCCCCATAGAATCCCAATGCAAAGAGAGTTTATCTGTCTGGCTATGGAGTGGAGCTGGCTATCAAAAGCCAGGAGTACAAGGCCAAGGATGACACACAAGTCCAAGGTATACACACATATACACTGTATACAAACCCAGAGGAGTCCCCATGCAGTTATTAATTGATTGTGGTTTCAGGGGCAGAGGTGAACGCTACAGTGATCAGGGAGAACGATCCAGTGGACGAGGTCCAGGGATTCCTTTTTGGCCGATTGAAGTGAGTTCAGACTGCAACTCGTGCCAAATGGGCTTCCTCTCCCATTACAACACACTTTCAAACCACAAAATAAAAGCTAAATATGAACTGTCAACAGATGCAATACTCATTTGGCCTGTGCTTCCACAGGACTATCTACCCAGAACTGAAAGAACAGCTGAAAGAGTTGAGGAAACATTTAGTGGAAAGCACCAATGAAATGGCACCACTAAAAGTCTGGGAAATGCAAGGTGGGTTTGTTCCAGCCCAATCGTACCTTCAACTAGAAGACATTTCCTTTCCTACTTTCTCAAGTTCTTGTTAAATTTATTCCACCCATGGTCCGGTCCGGGCACACACACTCCGCTGTGATTGGTCCCATTCCCAAGTGCTCCCGAGGAAGTCCAGGCTACTGCCGAACTGACAGCATACAGATTGTACCCGGGCACGCACATAACAAGGCTCACCGTGAAGCTGCAGTGAGCCAGTGTTTAAACCAAAAAAAAAAAACGAGCGTTCAGAGCATCCCAAACTTCTTTCACATCCAAATGCGCAAACCTCATTATCTGAGACAGTGGAATCGTTTAAAACGAGAATTCTAACATTCTAACTACATGTATTGGTCAGAAAAGTGGGGAAAGCATTGTCTCCTTTAATGAATGGCTCCAGGTCAAGTTTGCAGACATGAAGTCCAAACCAAGTAAGATGACTCACTATTTGACAACAAAACACATTGCGTACTGCCATGGCCTTTTAGGAAGATAAAAGCCTACAGAGCATAAAGTATTAAGACGCTGAGCGGATGGCGAGCATAAAACACTTCCTGGGCTTACAGTTAACGTCTACCGGCATTATTTGTGTCACTTCAATTTTGAGGGAATCAATTTTACGACGGTGTAAATACACCCTGGAGCTTTGTGTCCATTAGTTTTGTCGACAAAGTTGACAAACGATGGCTCTTGACTGGCACAAATCCCACGTTGCCTTCCGATCATAAATAGACTCTCATCGTTCAATCTGATTAATAGTTCACAGGATTTAGAGGGTAATAATATTATTTCCTTGGCTGTTTTACCAGAATTATCCACTAATATATATGTATTTTATGATTGACTTTATTTTATTCTACTTGTAGGAATAAAAGTAAAGGTTAGTGTTGCTTGGGGATGTGAGCTCATGCAATATTTTACGCCAAACCTGCAGTGTGTCTGCAGGCTGCGTGATCAATAAGTGAGGTCAATCGATGTCCTCTTGATACATCTGAGACATTTTGCAACAATAAAGCCATATTGATTGGTGTTACAGTACCTTTTTAAATAATGCACTTCCACCACAGCGTCCAAGCCTTACAAATTGCACGTTTTAACTTTTCCTTTATTTGTATGCATTTCAGGATGTTTGGAAAGCATCTTCGACGAGGAGGCTTTGATTGTTTTGAATAAAGGGTGCATGGCGGTGGGGGGGGGGGGTGCTGAGCAAGCTGAGCTCCATGTTCAAAGTGCCATGTGGGCGTCGGTCTCCCCTGCTGGGGCTCGTTAGCTTAGCCTGTTTACAAAGAGAGGCAGACCTCCAGGGGCCCTAATCACACCGACAACAAGACCATTGCAGCAGTGTATAATCCATACTCCTCCTCATTCAAAGGCTGATTATGCATATATACTTAATGTTTACTTTTTACTTAGACGCCTTGCTCCTGACTCCCTGGAAGGCAACTTGAGATTATCACGGTGGCATGCTGTCAAAAGTTTATTCTGAAAGGTGCAAATGAGTCTTGCTCTATCTTAAACATAGCATCCTGCCTTGTTTTGTTTTGCTCTTCCCTCTTCTTTCCCAGACCTCAGTTTCCAGACAGCCGCTCGCATCCTGGCCGCCCCCGCTGTTGATGCCCTTAACGTTATGAAAGACCTGAGTCAGAACTTCCCCACGAAAGCCAGGTGACGAATAAACACACACAAACAAACATAGTGAAGCTCCAGCAAGAAAAAAAATTCTTACTCAAGTCAGCCCTTTACCCCACTTTGTATAGGTCCATAACTAAAACGGTGGTCAACGCTGATATCCGCAAAGAGATCGCCGACAACCAAAAGGTATTTGTCATTGGCCAATTTATTAGGTACACTTACAAAATAAATCTAATGATGTCCACTCCCAAAGTTGGATAGAAATGTTTGCATTTAATGATCACTGTGGTTTGAAACTCTGTTTTGGTGTCTGTCATCTAATGCAATATACTCAATATCTGCATCATTTATGCACCTTTGAATTTTGTGGCTTAGCTCTATCCTTCATTCATTCATTCATTCATTTTCTACCGCTTGTCCTCACGAGGGTCGCGGGGGTGCTGGAGCCTATCAAAGCTGTCTTCGGGCGAGAGGCGGGGTACACCCTGGACTGGTCGCCAGCCAATCACAGGGCACATATAGACAAACAACCATTCACACTCACATTCATACCTATGGACAATTTGGAGTCGCCAATTAACCTAGCATGTTTTTGGAATATGGGAGGAAACCGGAGTACCCGGAGAAAACCCACGCATGCACGGGGAGAACATGCAAACTCCACACAGCGCGCAGGCCACACAGCTAGGACCTCTATCATGAGTTTTCAAATACATGGTAATGGTAATGGTAATGGTTTAATTTCATTTGAACATGCATCAGATTACAATGCAGAGTGCATCCCATAATCAGTTCCCAGTTCCACATGTCCAAAAGGAGTAGGAAGAAGCATAGCTTATTAAATCCTACCCCTCCATCTGGTACTTTTACAATCAGTAACTGTTACATTTGTTCACCTCCTGCCTTTCTAATATAATTTTCTAATAATTTAAGTTTTTTAAGTTGTATGTTATTTATTTATTAATTGTTTTTGTCACGTGCCAAAGTACGAGGTGATATATATTAATTATATATATTTTATATTATACTATTATATTTTATATATATTATATATTATCTAATTGTATTGTTATATGGCCTTATTATCTTATTCAATATCATTTATTTTCCTAAATTAAGCATTTTCAAGCATACAAAAGGATAAATGAACTTCAATACAATACTACTAATGTTACTGCAATGTTCAGTGACCAAACGTAGAGGAGCCGTTCTTGCTTCAAATATATCCTTTAAAGTGTTAGAGTACACAGGCAATGACTGCGGCGCCAATAAAAAGCAAACGAGAGAATGACCTGTCCGATTGCCATGGAAGTGCAACCTGAAGTGGAAATTACACTTTTAAAGTAAAAGTTTTCATCATAAGAATCTCCATATAAACCTATATAAACATGGACAACAGTTCGTGCCAGATCTATCTGTAGCAGTCCATATTTATTTGTGGTGGCCCGCCACAAGTGAATGTATGGAAAACACTTGTCTGCAGTTAATAGTTGTATTACATATTTGACTGGTGTCTTTTATGGTGGTTGGATTTAAGATGAGTAGACACTTTTGCTTGTCGTTTCTCTTCCGGCTGACTGCAACAGGGATCATTTGCTTTAGCTGTTTACCAAAGCATTCCAATAAAAGAGAGACACATGTCGTTATTACATAGAGCCTCCTCCAAAAGAACAGCTCCTCTTTACAATCTGAGGGGAAATATGTCCAAATGCCTCCAGCTTTATTTCCACTACTTCAGCCTTTTGCTGATTCGTCAAACGAGTCATGCAGAGAGGAGCAATGACTGATTGAAATCATGTTTCCATGTCTGTCCAAGATGCTCTTTGAGTGAGACAAACAATATTTGTGTTACTCATGTCTTGTAATTGCAGCTCCACAAGTTTGATTAATTTGACGTCTTTGTCTCTCTGTAATGAGATTTGACTGCAGTGGCCGTGAAAACAACACACACTAATTAGCTTGTTAGTGCAGGGTCGGATTGCTAAACTGACCGACTCCAAGCAGAAATGTCGATGCTTGTTTGTGTCGACCGTCTTACAGTGACAATGCAGCTGTCGAGGTGAATGCCTTGTTTTGACGTTCCAAGTTACAACCATGACAATAGGCTCAGCCTCATTACAGGACATTTCATTTACCCTTTTTCTTCCTTCTCAGTTTTTCAAAGGAACACTGGGCTTGCATCCCGGTGAGTCGGCCCTGTTTATCAACGGACTACACATCGATCTGGACACACAGGATATATTCAGGTACTCGCACTCATCATTGACATAGCAAACTCTCATTATCCGCATCATTGTCAACCTCCAAAATGTGTCCCGCAGTGTGTTTGAAGTGCTGCGTAGTGAGGCGAGGGTGATGGAGGGTCTGCGCTCGCTGCATATTGAGACTCCCTACATTCATGACATCCTGAAGCTCAATGTCCAGCCAACAGATTCCGATTATGCTGTTGATATCCGCAATCCAGCTATCAGTGTAACACCTCAGTCATACCTGCCTTTATACAGTAAATGCTGCTCATCTCATATGTATACATTCATCTTTGTTTTTGCCTTTTAGTGGATCAACAATTTAGAGACGGACCACCGGTACAGCTCGTGGCCCTACAACGTGCAGGAGCTGCTGAGACCCACCTTCCCTGGAGTCATCAGGCAGATCCGCAAGAACTTCCACAATCTGGTACGGACCACAGTGGATCCAGATTCAAGATGGAAACACTTAACCACCCTTGTGTGCCTGCATGTGTAGGTGATCATTCTGGATCCAACCCAGGCCAACGCTGCGGAGCTGTTAAGCGTTGCAGAAATGTTCTATTCAAACAACATCCCACTCAGGTTTGTGACCTCAAGACTATAATTAGTACACAAGTACGAAACATATTTCAAAAAAAGATAATTTAATAGTGACTTCATCCACTTGAGTATTGGAGTACATATCACACATTAGTAGTTATGAATAAAGTAAATGACAACACAACGGAACACAAAATGCAGTTTTTAAATGAAACGTTTTATTATTAAGGGAGAAAAAACTCCAAATCTACATGGCCCTGTGTGAAAAAGTGTGAAAAATTTATTAAAGCTAATAACTGGTTGGGCCACCCTTAGCAGCAATCAAGCGTTTGCGATATCTTGCAGTGAGTCTCTTACAGCGCTGTGGAGGAATTTTGGCCCTCTCATCTTTGCAGAATTGTTGTCATTCAGCCACATTGGAGGCTTTTCCAGCATGAAGCACCTTTTTAAGGTCATGCCACAGCATCTCAATAGGATTCAGGACTTTGACTAGGGCACTCCAAAGTCGACATTTGGTTTTTCTTCAGCCGTTCAGAGGTGGTGGTGGTGGTGCTGGTGTGTTTTGGATCATTGTCCTGCTACAGAACCCAAGTTGGTTTCAGCTTGAGGTCACCAACAGATGGCCGGACATTCTCCTTCAAAATGTTTAGGTGGTTGTAAATGTTCTTTTTATTCAGCAGTGGTTTTGGTCTTGGAAGTCTGTCATTCTAGCTGTTTTTGTCCAGTGTCTTTCTTATGGTGCAGTCATGAACACTGACCTTAACTGAGGCAAACTAGGCCTGCAATCTTTTTGGATGTTGTTGTGGGGTCTTTTGTGACCTCTTGGATTAGTCATCGCTGTGCTCTTGGGGTCATTTTGGTTGGCCGGCCACTCCTGGGAAGGTTCACCACTGTGCCATGTTTTTGCCATTTGTAGATAACGGCTTTCACTGTGGTTTGCTGGAGTCCCAGAGCTTTATTATTATTAGTAACAATATTAAGATTAATCATATCATATATATATTGAAAGCATTACCGTATTTTCTGCACTACAAGTCACACTTTTTTTCATAGGTTGGCTGTTCCTGCAATTTATACTCCAGTGTGACTTATGTATGTTTTTTTGTACTTAAATTGTGCATTTTTGGCCTTGTGCGATTTATACTCCGGAGTAACTTATAGTCCAGAAAATACGGTATATTTAGCAAAATAGCTATAAAAGAATATATGTGCAATAGTAAGTGACTGTTTTAGATCAATAATAAATATTTCAAATATATTGTATATCATTCCAAAGCCTTTTACTGAAAGTCTACTTGGATAAGCTCCACCATACCCCCGCGACCCTTGGGAGGACAAGCGGCATAGAAAATGGATAGATGGATATAATAAATATGTTAAAGTATGGTATTTGTGAACAGTTTTATTGCCTTTTTTTCTACAGAATTGAGAAAAATTACCCAAACTCTGCAGAGCTGTGGGGCCCTTTGGGATAAGTTGTTAAAATCAATTTAGATTGTGGAGTTTTGTCAGGCATAGCTTAGGAAGACCTTTAAAATGTCTGCATGAGGCGATGCTGCGCTTGTCTGAATGCTGATGAAGCAGGCAACACACACTCTGCATCCCAATACGATTCCAATGTAGCCTATCTGTGTGTGTCTTGTATTTGTAGGATCGGGATGGTGTTTGTCGTATCAGATGAAGACGACATAGACGGGATGCAGGACGCAGGTGTGGCACTGCTGCGAGCCTACAACTACATCAGCGATGAGGTCGACAGCCACAACGCTTTCGAAGCCGTCATCTCTGTGAGTTGAAGCCTCCACGTCAGACCTCATGGTCAGTGCCACTTGTCAGCTCATCTATTCTGTTTTGCTCTGCCTCCTCCAGATGTTCAACCGCTTGCCTCCTGGTGGACAATTAACTGTCGGTGATGTCATTAAAGTTCTGGAGAAGAGGTTCCCCTATGTGGAGGTCAGCAGTGTCCTGGGAGCCGACTCCAGCTACGACAACAATAGGAAGGTGGGACATGCAGGTTTTGTTTTTGTTTTTGTTTACACTTAAAATCCATTTTTTTTTATGTTCACGTTACTATGTGTATGTTTTGAAGGAGGGACGGGCGTATTATGAGCAAACCGGGGTGGGCCCGTTGCCGGTGGTCATGTACAATGGCATACCATACCAGCAGGAACACCTGGACTCTGATGAGCTGGAGACGGTCACCATGCAAAAGATCCTGGAGACCACCACATTCTACCAGCGGGCTGTCTACCTGGTCAGTTGGAGTCCCTTATGGACAAGGGGCAGTAATGTCAATAAACTCATAGGTTTGGAACGTTTTGAATAGCAGGTACCTTATAGTTAAAGAAAGAGCTCTATTAGGTAAGACACTTGAAAAATCGCAATTGAGACACTATTTCCTAATGACTTGTTTTAATCTCTTCTCTGCTTCCACAGTGCTGTTTTAAGTCAGTGCATTGCTGACTTGCAATAAGATAATGTGATTGAATGCTTGGCTAGGAGTCAGGGAAGTTTTCTGTTCATTGGCTGGCAATAAAATAGCTCCGCTCACATATGATAGTGATGGTACATGGATTTGTACCTAAAATAAAAAAAAGATGCAAAGAATAATGTGATGTTCCTTTGTGGTTGATAGGGCGAGCTGGCCACCGATCATGACGTGGTGGACTACATCATGAACCAGCCTAATGTTGTCCCTCGCATTAACTCCAGAGTCCTCTCCACCACCAGAACATACTTGGACCTCTCCGACACCAGTGAGTCAACACTATTGATGAAAAGAAGAGAACAGATGATTGAATTTAAGCAACCCTCCCGATAATTGCTCGACACAGTCATAGGGGAGCATCTGCAAAGTGGCACACAAAATAATGCCCTCTTTTTTTTTTAATCCCCAGACAACCATTTTGTGGACGATTACGCTCGTTTCTCGACTCTGGACACGCGGGAGAAGAGTACGGCCATGGCCAACAGCATCAATTACATGACGAAGAAAGGTCAGCGCATTAAAACGGGACATTTGCTTGAGCATCGCCAGAGCGAAGACCATTTAGTCACCTTCAAGCCTCAACACTCCTCATGTATTCTCCTCCTCTGTCCTCTTTCTCCTCTCCATCATGTTTTAAAATGTCCCCTGCACCAGGGATGACCGCCACCAATCGGCATGGTAATCACGCTCTTCCCCTCCTCCACCTCGTCCTCTTCCTCCTCACTTCTTCTCTTCTCTGTAGTGAGATGTCTCCACCGCCTCTCTTCCATCCATGCCTCATCTCTCAGGGATGATACTCATGGCTCATTAGGCATGACATTGTCCTTTAGGGTCTACCTGGTAAAATGTACTCACTACGATTTAACGTCCTTTTCTCCCATCTCCATGTAGGTGAGCATGACAGTTCATGTAGAGTTTGTTAGCTGCATGTGTACGCGGTTCTCTTGGTTCAACCCAGTTTGAACCGTGTCTTCCTTGCTCGCTGTAGATGACGGCTACATCCGCCCTGTGACCTTCTGGGTGGTGGGAGACTTTGACAAGCCGGCAGGACGCCGCCTCCTCTACGACGCCATCAGACACATGGTGACTATAGGGGTGGAACTCCTTTACGATGATTACGTTTCCCACAGGACAGCAATCTATATGTGGGGACATGATGTCATTGACTAATGTGCAAAATTGGCCATGACAAGTAATTTTTAAGAATGCGTGGGCGCCCTACAGCTGGAAAAAAATATGAAAAACAGAGCGATACATGCTTTCATGTTCATAAAAGTTTCCAAAAAGACCAGAAAGTTGGTACATTTGTCACTAGTTGCTTTTTTGAAAAAGACAATTTAGAGGGCGTCTGAATGAATAATTGCTAATATAGAGACAAAGTTGCTAAATTGGCAATGCTGATCCCTCCTGCTAAATCGTCTTGCTCTCTGGCAGACCAGTTGCGTATGAGGTGAGGTAAGAAGCAGGGTTACATTGCCATCTACTGTACTGAGTTGTAACCACAGGCTACATTCACAGCCCCAGTATAATGTGTTAATGAGCGAGTGCTAACAGCTTGCGCCAAATCTATTTGTGGCGATCCACATTTACAGCATATTATCTAAATGTATAGGAAACCATATGTTCTACCTGCTTTGCTCTGTTTCTCAGAAAACCACTAACAACGTGCGACTGGGCATGATCAGCAACCCGTCAGTCGACCCGTCTGCAGAGTCGAGCCGCGTGACCCGAGCCGTCTGGGCTGCCATGCAGACACAATCCGCCAACCACGCCAAGAACTTCATCACCAAAATGGCCAAAGAGGAAACAGCCGCGGCGCTGGATAAGGGTGCCGACATCACCGAGTTTGCTGTCGGGGTGAGTTACTCTTGTACCTTTCTCTCCAAATAATTATTTTATAGAATTATACATTTAAACACTAAAATTCCCAACTGCTGAGTCCAAAATACACTACCAGTTACATATTTGGAGACGCTTTCTCTTTTAATAACATGAGAAAATGTCTGAGACACTTTGACAGGTCGTGTACATTAGTGTCCCTTTTTATAAAAAAAAAAAAAAAAAAAAAAGAAAATCTCTATCTTCATGAAGTTGCAAGCTGTTAGGTGCATCTAAACACAACAGGTGGTGCTATATATGCTAACAGCAATCAGAAGCCTGAAGAAAGTCATGTCCAAAAAAGGCACAGTAATGGTAATGGTAATGGTAATGGTAATGGTTTAATTTATTTGAACATGCATCAGATTACAATTGAGTGCATCACATAATCAGTTCCCAGTTCCACATGTCCAAAAGGAGTAGGAAGAAGCAAAGCTTATTAAATCCTACCCCTCCATCTGGTACTTTTACAGTCAGTAACTGTTACATTTGTTCACTTCCTGCTTTCCATAATATAGTTTAAGTTTTTTTTTTTTTGTTGTTTTAATAATGCACCTCGTACGTACGCGGTGATATGAGCATCCAATGACATAATGGGTACCATAGTAAGTGTCAATATAGTGATATATATATAGCATATCACATAGCAATCATTGCACATAATAGCAATGATGTGGGCAGACTGCCACTACTGTGCTGTGCCGCTAATGCGTCTACAACTGTATTGTTTTTATTATGGCAAATTACACTTTTTATCACTTCTTTACATTTTTGCTTGTTTAGTAAACCTTTTTGAACAACCAGCAGAACATGAACACAAAACCGTTCAATGACAAAGTTGTTGAGAGCACTTAAACTGAGAGTCTAAAATGTCAAGCCTCCTTTTTACCTCACCTCTTTAGTGCACGGTGACCGAGTGGTTAGCACGTAGGCCACGCAGTCAGGAGATCGGGACCGGGTATTCCGGTTTCCTCCCACATTCCAAAAACATGCTAGGTTACTTGGTGACTCCAAATTGTCCATAGGTATGAATGTGAGTGTGAATGGTTGTTTGTCCATATGTGCCCTGTGATTGGCTGGCCACCAGTCCGGGGTTTACCCCGCCTCTCGCCCAAAGACAGCTGGGATAGGCTCCAGCACCCCCAACCCTAGTGAGGATAAGCGGTATAGAGATGGATGGAGTAATATGTGACTACTACAAAATGTTGTACTATTTGGCACAAACCTACAGTTAAAATAATCAATGATCAAACACGCTGGCATAGCTTGGCGTAACCTGTGAGCTGTAAACCGTCATCAATTGACATATTGCAGACTAGTTTTCATTCTCACAATATTAAGGAACAAAGTTAAGAAAAACATCTTCATCTTTTCCTACAGGGGATGGATGTGTCATTGTTCAAGAGTGCATACGAGAGCCCTAAATTTGACTTCCTGCTCTCCCACGCCGCCTACTGCCGAGACGTCCTCAAACTGCAGAAAGGACAGAGAGCCGTCATCAGCAATGGACGAGTAAGTTGTTTTTTTAAAAATGTATTTTCGTGAATTCTCTCAGGACATGGGTCCATTAATAGAAAATACTGTTTTCTTTCTCTTCCTGTGTAGGTCATCGGCCCGCTGGAGGAGGACGAGGTGTTCAACCAGGATGACTTCCTCCTGCTGGAGAGCATCATCCTCAAGACGTCTGGCGAGCGCATCAAACGCAAAGTGCAGCAGTTTGGAATTGAGGAGGACAGGTAACGTCTGCTGTGTTTTCAATGACTCCGCTTGGAACCAATCATTGTGTTCATGTAACACTCGGCTTTCTTCTAGGGCCAGCGACCTGGTGATGAAGGTGGACTCTCTGCTGTCGTCTCAGCCCAAAGGAGAGGCGCGCATTGAGTACGGCTTTGCTGACGACCGCTACAGGTGAGTTTTAAGAAACCTTGGCAGGTATGAAGTGTTGAGTTGTAACCCTGAATAGGATACATGGGATCAAATGGAAGTGGATTCATGCTCTGCAGCGTGTAACTTTGTGCTTCTCTTCAGTGCTGTGAAGATCCGTCCCAAGGAAGGAGACGTGTACTTTGACGTAATTGCCGTGGTGGACCCCGTGACCCGGGACGCTCAGAAATTGGCTCCCTTCCTGATGGTCGGTTTCACTGACTTCATCCTCTCTCCCTCCTGTTGATGTCTGGTTGCTCATTTCCTGGATACCGTCCTCTTCTTGTTCATCTTCCAGGTTCTGAAGCAGCTGGTCAACGTCAACCTGCGTGTCTTCATGAACTGCCAGTCCAAACTGTCCGATATGCCCCTGAAGAGGTGAGAGAACCACATCCGTGCCTTTATCCTTTTAATAGTTGACCCCTTCCTGTATCCTCTAGTTTTTACCGCTACGTGCTGGAGCCTGAGGTGGCGTTCCAGGCGGATGGCAGCTTCTCCCCGGGCCCCATGGCCCAGTTCATGGACATGCCTCAGTCACCGCTCTTTACACTGAACCTCAACACTCCAGAGAGCTGGATGGTGGAGTCTGTGCGTACGCGCTATGACCTGGACAACATCTACCTGGAGGAGGTAATCCTCGCTTTTAGATATTTGTCAATGATATGTTGTTTGTACAATTTGTTCATGTTGTCTTCTGTTGTGATGTGCAGGTGGAGAACATGGTAGCGGCGCAGTACGAGCTGGAGCACCTCCTACTGGAAGGCCACTGCTTTGACGTCAGCTCAGGTCAGCCACCGCGTGGCCTGCAGTTCACCCTCGGCACCGCTTCCGAGCCCGTGATCGTGGACACCATCGTCATGGCCAACCTTGTACGTCTCTCCTGGTTGGCAGCATCACTTCATGTCTTCATGCTGGTCTGGACTAAACAACACTTGCAACCATGTGCTCTGCAGGGCTACTTCCAGCTCAAGGCCAACCCAGGAGCTTGGATCCTGAAGCTGAGGAAAGGTCGATCTGACGACATCTATAAGATTTACAGGTGATGACAACAAGACATGACCTCATTTGGCCCCACTTAATACTTAACATCCATGCTCTCTGGGGTCAAAGCACATTAGCATTAACAGCTGTGGCTGGAGGCAACCTCCTTATGTACTCTGCAAGATGGCAGTAGCTGCAGTTGATGTATCATGAGTGGTTAGCTTATCCAGTGGTCAGCTTTATCCACCGTTAAATTGTTGGTTCCACCAGTCATCCATACATCAGCGCTATCGACGTTCTTCACCCCTTAAAGGTCTTTTATAGTCAATGTAAACTTAACTTAACTGCAGTTAGTTTTCAACTGTGTTTTATTGTGACCGGATTGTATCCTTTGGTTCTTTTAGTCACGACGGTACGGATTCACCAGCAGATTCGGATGACATCATCGTTGTCCTCAACAACTTTAAGAGCCGAATCATTAAGGTCAAGGTGAGTTGATGCAAGAGCTTTACCGTAATGATTACCGGTAAATCACGTTTCACAGCGGTAAAATCCTAATAATACATAAAATGTATTATTAGTATTACTGCTTCACATTGAATTGATGGTAAAGCCGTGATGGATAACCATACTCGAACCCATGGACCAGGGACACTGCTCATCTATTGGAGCAGCAGCTGCCAGTTACAGTACGTTATGTATCTCTCTGTCAAAGCACAAACTCGGGTGTCAACCAAAGCACCCTTGGTACACAAATGCATCGTGCGATCACGCGCCATTTTGGGGGTGGGGCCTCATGCGCAGTTTACAGTGTTGACCTTTACCAAGAAAAGTATATCGTGTGTCTTTTTTTTTTAATAAAACTTTGTTAGACTTCAATGTGTGTATCAGTACTTGTTAAACATGTTGAGTACATTCAAGAATACTAATGGGGATTTTTGCCAAACGTTCATATTATTACATCCCTGCCTCCATGTTGTCACTTGAACTTAGACCAGGGGTCTACATTCCTTCAACTGAGGAAGGAACATGAAGTTATATGTATTTATATATATTTAAACTGCATTGCTTTCCTCAAACTGGTTGAAAGGGTTTTTGGAGTATGAACTTTTTTTTCATTCCCCGTTTTGTTGGTTTTTTTCTAAATATTTCAACTTTATTCTTAAATCATCTAAATCATAAATGTTGTTTTCACAACATCTCCTAATGTAGACTGTTTTGCTTTTCATAATTTAACATCATTTTGTTTCTCATACTATTAAGAAAATCTAATCAAATAAATCAAAACATTTCAACTCATGTGACTAAAATGGCGGTAATTAGCAGTATTTCCCCCCATAAAATGTTGTTTTTCTTGTTAGATTATGAATATTTTCCTCATAAAATGGCCACTGTTTTTTCCATTTCTGCTTTGTTTCTTTTTTCTTTTAAATGTCTTGCTGGTAATTATGGCTTTATTGCCATAATATTTGTACTTTATTTAGTTTTGTTTCTCATAATGTTATGATTGCAATTTAGTATTTTGACTTTGTTCTTGTAGAAATGCTGCTCATTTGACTATTTTATGTGGTTGTTTTTTAAAATAGTTTTCTTATTGAATGTATAAAAAACAGCTACAGGCCGTCGTCAGGTGAACTTGATGGCGGTAACTTCACCTTTGACCTTGTTGTAATGAGCGTGTGTGCCCATCAGGTCCAGAAGAAACCAGACAAGTTCAACGAGGAGCTGCTGAGCGATGGCACCGAGGAAACGGACAGCGGCTTCTGGAAGTCTCTGACCAGGTACGCCAGCGGTTGACAGCTGCTCGTTAAAGTACGGAGCTTTAAGTTTGGAGTGACATGGTCACGCTCCTCGTAGGGGCTTCACGGGTGGCGGGAAGACCGAGGAGGCGAAGCAGGATAAAGACGACGTCATCAACATCTTCTCTGTGGCCTCGGGTCATCTGTACGAGCGCTTCCTCAGGTGGGTCACATGACCTGGCTCACAGTAAAGCCTCAAGAGTAACGCTTCTTCCTGACCGCTCACAGGATCATGATGCTGTCCGTGCTGAAGAACACCAAAACGCCCGTCAAGTTCTGGTTCCTCAAGAACTACCTGTCGCCAACGTTCAAGGTCTGATTCTGCCCGGACCCTTCTGATCAGCGCTGAGCTTCAAAGTCTTGAATCGTCTGGTCTGGTCTGGTCTGTCTCAGGAGTTCATCCCTCACATGGCCCAGAAGTACGGCTTCCAGTACGAGCTGGTCCAGTACAAGTGGCCCCGCTGGCTCCACCAGCAGACCGAGAAGCAGAGGATCATCTGGGGCTACAAGATCCTCTTCCTGGACGTCCTCTTCCCGCTCGCCGTCGACAAGATCCTTTTTGTGGACGCAGACCAGGTCTTTGCTCCTCCAACTGGATTTGATTAGTAGAAATCAAGCCCTTCATCCAATAAAGGCCCTG
The DNA here is from genome assembly GCF_037039965.1 of Doryrhamphus excisus. NCBI lineage: Eukaryota > Metazoa > Chordata > Actinopteri > Syngnathiformes > Syngnathidae > Doryrhamphus > Doryrhamphus excisus. The sequence goes on from NC_136370.1 coordinate 5,062,071, forward strand.
CCATCTCTGCAGTTGAGCATGAAAGGACACACCTTAGCTGAGGCCTACAAAGTCAAACTTAAGTCTGGTTTGTGCAACTTCAGATCGTGCGGACGGACCTGAAGGACTTGCGGGACTTTGACCTGGAGGGGGCGCCATACGGCTACACCCCCTTCTGTGAGAGCCGCAGGGAAATGGACGGCTACCGGTTCTGGAAGTCGGGCTACTGGGCAAGTCACCTGGCCGGGCGCAAGTACCACATCAGGTGAGCACGGCCGGCCTCCAGCACGCCACACACACACCTTCTTTTATTTAGTCCACATTTTATGTTCCATCTACAGCGCCCTCTACGTGGTGGACCTGAAGAAGTTTAGGAAGATAGCGGCGGGGGATCGCCTCCGCGGGCAGTACCAGGGTCTCAGCCAGGACCCCAACAGTCTGTCCAACCTGGACCAGGTAAAACAACACACATTTCATTCATGGAGATGAGATGCCGGAATGTTCTTGTGTGTGTTTGAAGGATCTTCCCAACAACATGATCCACCAAGTACCCATCAAGTCACTTCCTCAAGAGTGGTTGTGGTGTGAGACCTGGTGCGATGACTCCTCCAAGAAGAACGCCAAGACAATAGACCTGGTACGTGTACTTATCACACACGCCCCGCCCCCTTCCTTAGTTCCTTTTTTTCACCATTGGCATACGTCAATGTTTCAGATCATCAAACCAATAAAATATTAGTCAATGACGGCACAACTCAACACAAAATGCAATTTTTAAATCATATTATTCAGGGAGAAAAACAAATCCAATCCTCCATGGTCCTGTGGGGGGAAAGTATCGCCCACTCCTGTTACATAACTTTAAAGTCAACTTAAAACTTAAGAAACCACATATAGTTGGTGGGTAGACAAATGATTTTTTTCAGATTAAAATGAACAAAGCATTATTAGAGCCCTGTAGACATGACAAAACACGACTATAGTCACATTTATACTCTTTTTATTTACAACATATTGCGCAACTGCAGGGTCTTGAGACACACGCTAACTCGCAAACTAGAGAGCTAGCGACCTAAACGGTAGCCTTCAAGTTATTTCCTTTAAACTTAAATAGCCAAAAACTTACCACTTCCACACTTTAACATGAACATTAATCAAACGTAATAATTTTTTCTGGGTACATGATACCATACAGCATCCATATCAAACTTGCGCGGGCCGCACTAACATTAAACTTTCATATCAAGGCGGGGGCCTCAAACTAGTGTCGTGTGGGCCACATTTGGCCCGCGGGCCGCGTGTTTGAGACCCCTGCTGTAAAGCCACATATATATACACATATACATACATACATACATACATACATATATATATACACACACACACATATTCTATAAATTTGTGTGTAACTAGGGTATCATTTTCTAATTTGACGCGACATTCACTAACATGGACATAAAAAGGTTGTAGCTCATGATGGCCAACAGAGGGCGCATTCGTACATACTAGTGTGACGTGTCAGTGAGCTGAAACGGTAGCAGTTGCTACAGTCCTCAGCAGTCAAGTCTTACCTCCAAATGGCCACTAGAGGATGCCCTAGTCAACAACCAAAGACTCATTTCCTAACTTTTTTAAGTATGATTATTTTTACACTTTTGTACGAGACAATACCATAGTACATGTTCATCTATGCGTCTGTCACTATATACAATAGAAATACTGATTAAGTCTTGACCAAGTTGTCATACCTTCCAATATCTCACAGAGAAAATTAGTTATTGTATTTCCTTTCCTTTTACGGGCTATTTGGCTCTTTTTTGTGTATCACTTTTATAAATGAGCATGATTAAACCATAATATATGTATGTATGTATATATCATTGTACAGTACACAAAACGGGGGTTGCACGGCAGTCGAGTGTTTAGTGCACAGACCTCACAGCTACGAGACCAGAGTTCAATCCGGGTACTCCGGTTTCCTCCCACATTCCAAAAACATGCTAGGTTAATTGGCCACTCCAAATTGTCCATAGGTATGAATGTGAGTGTGAATGGTTGTTTGTCTATATGTGCCCTGTGATTGGCTGGCCACCAGTCCGAAGACTCCAGCACCCCCGGCGACCCTCGTGAGGATAAGCGGTAGAAAATGAATGAGTACACAAAACGGAGTGAGTCCTGTTAAGGGTGTGATACAATCTAATGGCCATGAGAGGGCACACTAGTTAACAGAAAATGAATTTTCACTGTAACAATGTCTCCGGTCTCCATAGTGTAACAACCCAATGACCAAGGAGCCCAAGCTGCAGGCTGCTGTGAGGATCGTAGCCGAGTGGAGTGACTATGACCAGGAAATCAAACGTCTGCAGACGAGAGTTCAAGGAGAAACAACACAAAACATTTCCAAACAGCAAGAAAGCACAGGTACCTCATGTAGTACATTCATATCCCACACTTTCATGTCATTAATAACCTTGTGGTGTTTATCTCCCCATCAGACATTCATACAGAATTGTGAAGACTGGATTTTTACCAAGCTCTGTTTAAAGAGTTTTACCGACACCATTCTTCCGCCCGGATGACTGCCGGCAGTCCTCAATCAACGGCTGCTCCATGCTCCCAATATTGTTTCTGGTTTTTATTTCTCCCTGCAAGGTGGATGCTTGTCCATATTGTTTGTGTGTGTGTGCGCATGTGTGTGTTAGGTTATTTGTGACAATTCCACAATTTTCTGTCAGTTTTTTTTGCATTTTATGAAGAATGAAATAAACACTGACAGTCTTGAATTAGTGTGACTTTTTTGTTGAATGAAATGTCCTCATAGCGTGTGTATATATACATACATAATATTCTTAAAAATCTGAACTACACAATATAGACATGTCGTAATTTTAGTCATGGAATACGTGTAGAAAAGTGTGCCTAAACATCTTTAGTGACAGAGACTTTATTGTGATCCATTTTGAAAAAAGGTTTTACAAAAAAAAGGTAACATTCAATTTTTACACCAAGTCTTTAAAAAATCACTTAAAATAAGGTTTTGATACATTGAAATAAATTTCTAAGTGATGGCTTCTATAAACAAGAAGGTAATATACATGTAAAATGAATGCTACAAACAGAAGGATTAACATGGAGGGAAAAAAAACGACATATGATTGTTTTACTTTTGGACTTGAAGCACACGCGGGCCGGAGAGTTATTGCAAAAGCAATCTTGCATCTTCTCGACTGGAATGTTTCCCAAATTTTTTACGTGTTTTTGTCCTTTGAACAAAAAAGTGAGCGAGAGACCACCCATCCCACTAGATCAGCCAAGACTTACAAAGATAAATTTACAAAATAATGAAATGAAGCAAAAGAAAGGGAGAAAAACATTCTGTCTCGACTGAGCGGATGCTTGAAAAATTCAACTCTGATTGGCTATTCTGTCCTAGTCTGTCCCGCCTCTCGCTGCTTTGTGTGATAGGTAGACAAACACTAGCAATGCACCTGGAGCTGATTCCTAGGCAACCACTAACCAGGAAGTGATGCTCTCATTTTAAGGGTAATTTGACGTTTGTGCCTCAAATGTATCACTTTTAGTGCAGATTAAAAGGAGAGGGAGCAGAGACGATCCATGATAACGCTTCACACGCACAGCGCACGTTACCACACACGTCAAACAACTTCCCAGAGAATGGGTTGCATTTTTTTTAAAAACACACACATGCATCTCCAGCATTTTATACACGACTATGATACAAAATAAGGCATTTCATTGAGTTAACGTACGTGTGTGTGTGTGTGTACATTGTGAATGTTTCTGCTTGCCTATAAAAAGACTGCAAAAACAAAGTCATGATAACTCTCAGTTAAAATATATATATTTGTCATATATATTTACGTATATATTCATATAGAAAAGATAAGAGAGGAGGAGGAGGAGGGGGAGCCCACCATAAGAAGTCCCTTGTGGTGTTTTCCTTCACTCCAACACCTCGCCGGGCGCCACTGTAACCAGCTGCAGCGGGATCTCCTGATTGGCCACGAGCTCGTGGCCGGTGGCCGTCTGGAGGATGAGTGTGGTGCCATCGGCGGTGATGACGGTGTCCGTGGTGGGTGGTGACGTGGAAGAAAGGGGGGCGGCGCCCTTTTTGTTCTGGTGAGTCTTTATGTGTTTGGCCAGGTGGTCGCTGCGCATGAACCTCTTGGAGCATTCGGTGCACACAAACTTCTTCTCGCCTGGTCACACACACACACACACACAAACATTTCAATGTTACAATTTCTTTTTTTCTCCAATAAATAATAGCTGCTGTAGCCTGCAAATATGCCTTCCATTTGCCATATATCCTGAAATAGACAGAGTTTGGAATTAACATGCATGCTGGCTTGATTGGCGACCCCAAATTGTCCATAGGTATGAATGTGAGTGGGAATGCTTGTTTGTCTATATGTGCCCCAACATACCCTGCAACCCTAACTATTCATATTTTGCCTATGACCTATGCTCTAATAGACGCTGTGCACCAATTTGTTGTTTTCACCAAATGATTGTTTCCATGGATATACCATAATACTCAACACTGTACCCCAGTTCATTTTAGATGATAAATATATACACTAAGGGTCAAAAGATCTAGATCAGGGGTCTCAAACACGCGGCCCACGGGCCAATTGTGGCCCACAGGACACTAGTTTGAGGCCCCCGCCTTGGTATGAAAGTTTAATGTTTAGTTTGATATGGATGCTGTATGGTATCATGTACCCAGAAAAAAATTATTACGTTTGATTAATGTTCATGTTAAAGGTTAAATAACTGTTAATAGTTATCCTCCCTATCCGTGTGGAAGTGGTAAGTTTTTGGCTATTTAAGTTTAAAGGAAATAACTTGAAGGCTACCGTTTAGGTCGCTAGCTCTCTAGTTTGCGAGTTAGCATGTGTCTCAAGACCCTGCAGTTGCGCAATATGTTGTAAATAAAAAGAATATAAATGTGACTATAGTCGTGTTTTGTCATGTCTACAGGGCTCTAATAATGCTTTGTTCATTTTAATCTGAAAAAAATAATTTGTCTACCCACCAACTATATGTGGTTTCTTAAGTTTTTTATTATTTGCTGTTTTATTGTTATTATAATATTTATTTATTACTGTGATTGATTTTCTTTATCCTTGATTTGTTTATTTATTTTTCATCTTATTTTGTGCAGAAAAATAAAAATTAACATATTTGAGAACTTGGCCCCCAAGTAAATTGAGTTTGAGACCCCTGATCTAGATGGTCTGTCTCTCTTCCATTGTTGAAGCAATAAGTGACTATCTCCAGTACAATGGTGCTCAACTGATGCTCCACCGTGTGTTCCCAGTATTATTATTATTATATATTCATACAGACGGAAGGTAGGAAGTATCCACAACTCGGAACACCAAGTGCTTTCAATTGTTGGCCCACTTTGTGGTCCCTGAAGTATGCATTATGTTTCTGTTTTGAGTATCTCCACCATGCATGCGTGTTTGTGTTGATCTGGCAAAGACAGCTGAAGAAGACGTTGTCATGACGATGCTACCTGTGTGCGTCCTGCGGTGTCTCTGCAGCTCGTCGCTGCGAGTGAACCTCTTTCCGCAGTACATCCAGTTGCAGACAAACGGCCGCTCGCCACTGTGCCAGCGTAGGTGAGCTCGCAGGTGCGACGTCTTGCCGTACACTTTCCCGCAGCCGACGATGTGGCAGATGTGGAGCTTCTTCTTGCCCACGCCGGATCCTCTGTCACACACACACACGTTTACTCCATGTACAAAGGAGGAGTTGCCAAAGGGGTTGCTCACCTTCCACCGGACTCTTTACAGTTGGGGCAGGTACAGGCCACCCTCCGCAGCCTCTTGCCCTCGCCGCTGGCCGCGTCCAGGTCGTCATCGACCAGCTGGACTCGCAGGTTGTTGAGGTCGCTGGGGTTTAGCGTGGAGTCGCCGCTCAGATGCCACTCCTCCGAGTCAGGCTCCTCCTTGATTTGGATACCTGAGGCAAGGCGAGACGCACATTCACAACTACAAACTGCAGTAGACCACCGCAATGCATCTCACCGGGCATTTTGTCAAATAGTCTCCTGAGCTCCAATACACACACACACACACACACAAATAGATATCGTCATTAAAATCGACACACTGGTCGATAAATTAGAAAACAAATTCACATACGGATCAATTAAAAAGCATAGATAAGATATTGATATGATGTAATCATAATATATATAATTAATTATGAATAATTTTTTAATATAGTGGCTGGCTGAAATAATGGCCAATGAAAAAACTCATAACGAGCTCATCAACCCATTGGAAGGCAGGAGGTCGTTACTCATTGTGTCATCTTACATAGAAGACTAAAATCATCACACGGCAACTTAACTACTCAAAAGTGGCGATGACAATCTCTTTGTGATGGATGAATCCATTATCTGGATCCACAGGATACGATTTGATTTGATTCAATGCCATAACTACTATGAAATATGCCATAGCATGAATCCTACTTTGTGCAGGTTCACCTCCCACGGTAGAGTCTGCAACCAATGAACCATGACAAACAATACCATATATGAATGAATTGGTGGGGTTTTTTAAGTACCAGCTGGGCTGTTGTTGTCGTCACCCTGCGCGAACTGGACTCCAGCTTGTGTCAGTGAGTTGACCGTCACCGTCTGCAGGTTGGGCAGGCTGACCTGGCCCGTTTGGCCCAGAGGAAGGGTCTGGACCGGAGCTAAGGTCAGCTGCTGGGCCTGCCCCTGGCCCTGAGGAAGCTGCAGCCCCTGAAGCGACTGAACACCCTGAACCTAAAAAAAAGAGCAGAGACGTGACAGTGAAGTGGAGGAAATGAGTTTACCCAGCATGCTCTATGTCTTACTCACCTGGAACGTCTGCCATTGGATCTGACCGGTGGCGGTGACTGTCTGGGCCTGGATGAGAAAGGTTCCTGGGTTGACCAGCTGGACGCTCTGCAGAGTCTGACCCCCTGCTGCCCCTGTCCCGCTCAGGTCCTGTCCCCGAGCCACCTGGGTGTCACCTGACAGCTGCAAGATGGGCTGTGTGAGGGTGGTGGCGTTGGAGGAGGACACCTTCAAGGCCACAGACAGACTCGTGTCAATCTAGAAGGCTCCTTCTCAGATAAATGGTAACGCTACCAGCTGCACTCTACGCTTTATAGCTTGTCAGGTCAGGTCAGGTCAGGCGTTTAACCTTCACCACCACGTAAATATGTACGCTTCCTGTCAAAGTAATGATTTCATGCTACCAAAGAGAAGCTTCCAACCACCCATGAGATGTTCATAGGTCATTTCTTAACTTGACTCTTGTCAAGTTAAGAAATTCTGGAACTTTCAACACCACTTATGACAAACGTTTAGATGAATGTGTGTATTTTTTGCTGTCATACAAATTTGAGACTGCTGAAGAGAAGCTACTTGCTTCAGGCTATGGTGATCACACATCACATGAGGCAGGGCTTGGCCTCGTCAAGTTAAAGGGGACCTATTATTCTTTTTCCACTTTTCTGACCTACAAATGTAGTTAGAATGTTGCATTCTCATGTTAAACCAGACCAAAGTTTCAGATAATCATGTTTGCGCATTTGGATGTCACGCAGGGGCGGCCTTCCTTTTTTATAAACTCATCTGTCAACGTCATTTCACACGGGACTGTTTTTGTGAACATGAACGGGAAATATCCGCCAAATTGTTGCTGGAACAAGAAGCAGCACGCTTTCACCAGGAAAGGTGCATTAATTTCGGACACGCTGTGCGTCCACACATCCGGCTTCTGAGCTCCACCGCACCAACAGCCCCTCTGTTAAAGTGTCCCACTATGAGAGCTCTTCCTCGGGCAGGAGAAGTTGCCACACGTCTGACTTCTCCTGAGCTCCACCATACGAGCGGTGCTGCGTTACCACTCTGAGTTCATAGACGGTAAGTCAGCAGTCTCCAGCCAGTAGCTCCTAAACACTTTGCAATTAGCTCTCAAAATACTTTATTCATTTATTATAAACTCCTATACCCACTATTTTAGGAAAGTGGGGTTCCCTCGTAGTTAGGACGCACTTTGGGTGTGTGACCAATCACAGCAGACTGGGCGTGCCCAGAGGCGGGCCGTGGATGGAATAAATTAAAAGACCGTTTTGGCGGGAAGCACAAATCCAAGGAAATACACCTGGAATAGGTGAAGTTTCTGGAAAATCGAAAAGGTTTTTCTGTGCGGGTTAGAGAAAAATGAGCATGATAGGTCCCCTTTAAAACAAGAATATGTTAAAATGTACACCTTTAGTATTGCTAGCACCTTTCACGCAGATTGTAAAAGTTGGCCTTTTCAACCCCCCCCCCCCCCCCCCCCACGTGGTCTGATTAAGGACAACGTGTCCCTGTGTGAAAACACACACAGTTGGCTGGAATTCCATTCATTTATATTTACTCCACCAATAAAAAGTATTATTAATTGCTGTTGGATTTTTCTGACCTGTATCTGCTGCAGGTGGTGTGAGTTGAAGTTATCAGAGGAGGAAGAGGGGTCTGACACCCCTACAGACACGGCAGTGGCTTGCGTTAGCACCCCCGTCCCGTCAATTGTCTCGGGGAGCTGCGAGGCAGTGGAGGAGGTGACGGTGGTTGTTGGCACATAAAGCTCCTGGTTGGCGTCGCCCCCAATCGCCACTATCTGTTTGGCGCCGCCGTCCTGACTCTCCAGGGTCTGTCCGCTCATGATCAGCTGACCCTCCGGTGTCACCCCTGTCGCTATGGGGACCGTCTGCGCCGCAGTCAGGCCGAGCGACTCCAGGTCCACGCTGTTAATGGGCACAAAGGTGATGTTGCCCGGGAGGCCCACGGGGACGGCACCCGTGTACGCCGAGCCCCCAGCAAGGTTGACGCCTTGGATGGACTGCACCTGGCCAGCTTGCGTCAGGAGGTCCGTGGTTGCTGTTGTGGCGCAGCTCAGCCCGATACCGGTTTGGCTGCCATCTTGGAGGAGCTGGATCTGGCCATCATCCAGAGCTTGCGTGGAAAATCCTGCGAGGGTGCCGTCTGCATTTTGGATTTGTGGGATGACCTACAATGGGAATGTTTTGGATGACAACCAAAATAACACTCCCATGCATATACATCGTATAACATGTGTTACCTGATACTGAATCCCTGACACGCCATTGGCGGTGGCCTCGCTGCCCGGCGCCGTGACATAGATGGGCTGGCTGGGGAGACTCCCGATGGGAAGCACATACTGTCCGTTGGACGTGACAATCCCGGCGTTTGGGTCTTCCTTGCCAGCTGATACAGGAGTTAACACCTCCCAACGGTCTGAGCCCGACAGCTGAATGGCGGACATATCTGTCGTCTATGGAAGGAAGAAAGACAGAAAGATTAGCAAGGTAGCTCGTGTCAGCTTTAGGGTGCTTCACACTTCTGGACCAATTTTTTTTTTCATGGTTTGCATTTACACTTCTATTTTTGCCAGACCACATACTGTAATTAGGGTCCTATGATTTTTCACATTTACAAAATTGAGTGTGTTCACACTCTGTTGTGTTTTACCACTTGGTAATGCAAACGTGCATTTTACGATGCCCGCTGATGTCATGCAAATCCTGAGTGAAGTAACGACCAGGGGTGTGTGTATTCTTGCACACAGCTCATCTCAACAGTCAACAGACATTTTCAACACATTTGCGGTCTTATAAGAGCGTTGTTCGCTAAATTATGTCTAATTGTGTTAAAAAAATAAATAAATAAATAAAAATAAAGGTGTCAATGGTGGTTAAGTGGTCAGCATGTAGGCCACACAATCAAGAGATCGGGAAGATCTGGGTTTGATTCTCCGCTTGGAGTCTGCATGTTATCCCCGTGTGTGGTAGTCCGGTTTCCTCCCACATTCTAGGTTAATTGGGGACTCCAAATTGTCCATAGGTATGAATGTGAGTGTGAATGATTGTTTGTCCATATGTGCCCTGTGATTGGCTGGAGACCAAGAACAGCTGGGATAGGCTCCAGCATGAGGACAAGATGCATGTTCCATTAAAACATGTTACATTCATAACGCAATTGGAATTTTATAGGTGCCAACATCTTCCTTAACCAGCATGGGCAATACATTTTGTTCAATATTTTGGAACAGTGTGTGCAAAGGATAACATCCTATTAGAAAGGTTAGCCAAGATACATCCTTTTCTGAAATACTGGATGAATAAATGCAAGCATTTTTGTATTTAATTAACAGACATTCGAGTCAATGTCACAAAAGTACACATTCTATGCTGGTAAAATAAATGTAATGGGTAAAAAATTTAACTTAAAATAAATAATAATAATAATAATTTGGGGAAAAGGTAAATGGATTTCATAGGGCCCCACATTCCCGATTCAGTGCCACCCCAAAGGACTTGTGCAAAGCGGGTTTTGCACTTGGCTGCAAAGTTTTTTTCCTCCAGACTCTCTCCACTCGCAGTTATGGTCATCATGTGGGCTCTATCTGGACAAAGTCTCGAATGGACTGCTTGCATTAGGGTGCAAAGATTTTAGATGCAGAAATGTAACAAAGAGTATATAAGGGCGCCCGCCCTAAAACTTTGTTGAAAAGCTCCAGGTATGTTTTACTACTGCAGTTATGTTTCTGAGCTAAATTTGACTCCTTATTTTGTCCGAGTTTTCTGTTGCTTCTGCTAGCCATCACCTGGTTATGCTTGCATTTATTCTGTGTTTGGTGCGTTCAAATTTGCCCAATTGGTCATGTCACATTTGCAAAAAGTGAGTAAAACAAATGTTCAGAAGTGGAAATGAATTTTCGCCTTACACTTCTTTGTGTCATTTTTTCTTCATCTCTTGTTCCCTTTCTTTTCTTTAAGGTCACAAACAAAACTGAGGCGCTGTGAGTGTTTTTTGGACCGGAGACCCATATCTCAGGTGGTTCCACTGGTTTTGGTCCTAGACTGCTAGACTGCCTTCAAATGTGACTTATTTGAACGCATCCTCTTCATTTAAGGTTTTCTACACTAAATACTGCTATTTTACTGACATTTACAGTTATTTTTACCCTTCAGGTATATCACACACACCCCAACCCCTGTAACTGACCTTTTCACACTTGTCATGATGTGTTCCATTAAAAACAGAGTGGGTTTGTTCTGCTAGTATGGAGAATTTGGTCAAGTGTGAATGGCACCCAGGCCTAAAAGGACTGGACCAAACGGGGAACAGGAAGTCTACCTGGGAGCTGGGATCTGGAAGATGCCATGTTTCACAAACTCTGTCTACTCCAGGTACAACTTTATGCATGTGCTTAAAAAGGGACAATTATTTTGTCATTAAGTGTGAATGCAAAGCAGACTGCACTTAAGTGACAAACAAGTTTATTTTACATTTGGAGTCTTTACCAGACTACAGGCGTCTCGGATTGCTTGTTTGGTCCTGTACTGCACTGCCGTCACACTTGACCAAACGAACCATACTAGAGGAGCAAATGGACTAGAGTTCGTTTTAACCAAACAGGAGTTAGTGTTAAAGTCACTTAAAGATTTGGGGAGTGCGTAGGGATATATCAAATGGGGTAAAAATAGCATTACATGTGGGTACAATTGTGTTATTTGTGCGTAGGATGTGGTTAAAGGTGAGGCTAAAGCTAGCGGAGCTAACATAATGGAAGCGAGCAAATGGGTGGGGGATGGGCAGCTATTCCAGCGCAAATGAACGCTACTGTTTTTCATTATGAATGGCGACATCCTCCCGCTCCGAACTCATCCTCCCAAAGCCCGGAGAACACCGACTGTCCTCCGCCACACCGACCCAAGTGACAGCCCCCAGTGTCCTACCCACTATGGGCGGGTTTTACAGGGGTAAAGTGGGTGGCCGTTATTGAGGGGGGAACACAGGAAGTGTACGGCGCTTTCACCCCCATGGCATCAAATGTTGTTTTTGTTGTTTTGTTTTAAACTGAAACACACAACCAAGCCATCGAGAGTGTGAGGCAAGCTAGAAAATATGAGGATACCTGCGTTTCCGTCGCGGATTGCAGGAACTCGCTTTGACTGCTGTCCACGTCCGCGGACGCCATTTCTCCTTGTTTCAAGGGGCGCTAGCAAGGTAGAGAGAGAGGCTAGCAGCAGCAGCAAAAACTCTGTAATCTTCAACTCCTGTCTGCCAGAAAAGCATCCCCACACTGTGCAGTCCAAAAAAGGATGACGACCGCCAAAGTGAACTTTTGCAGCGGAGATTCTGCACACAAGATCGACTGTTTACTTTGTCAACTCTGCGGCTGGCTAGCCCGCTAGCTTAGCCAGCTAGCTCTGTTGGTGGCTAACCATATTCAGCTAGTTAGCCTCCGAGCAAAAACAAAAAAGGTAGCAAAAAAGGACGCAACTCCCGTCGCTGTAGGCAGTACAAACTCACCGTTTCACTCCCCGAAGTGTTTACGTGGCGCTCATAGCGTGAATTGATGGATTATGTGATCAAGAGAACTCCGGACATGATTATTTTATCATAGGCGGGCTAAGTGTTGATCGCTGAATTCGGGTCGATTTTTTTCCTATTTTGATTGACGGTGCGGGAAACACAAAGGGGTGGGACTAACGGGGTTGACCGTATAATTTGCATCGCATTACAGGACGTCCCGCCTTTCTTCTTTGTCGTGATTGGCCCAGAAGACGCACGGTGCACGCCTGATTGGCTTCCCGGGATGTCAGTCATTTTTAAAGGACGTGTGCTTCCTGTAGTTGGGAAGTTTTTCCAGACTTTATTGTGCCATGTATTTACAGTTATTTATGCTGTCATACATTGGATTTCATCTTCCATATGATTTGTACACTTGTTCGTAAAAGTACTTCTTCATAGGAAATAAAATAGAAAGTCTGCCGAAAAATGTAAAACCAAAGTAACCTGTTTTAAGACTTTCTATTTTTAATTTAACTGACTTTCTACAGACTTTCTATTTTTAATTTAACAGTGAACAATAAAGGCGTGAATATACACATTTCCCGTTTTTGTAGTCAAAATATAAACTTCTTATACACTGTGTTGTCATTTATTTAATGGATTATGCTGTATTGCAGTGGATTTTATATTGCAAGTGTAAAAATAACTTAACCGCTGTAGTAAAAGAGTCCTTTACCTAAATGATTACAGACAGACATAAAGGCACATTTGTGATGGGAATCTTATTTTTTAAACATTCCTAATTGTGACACGAGTGAAAAAATGAAGTCAAGTTCAGTTATTTACTGTATGATGCTGATGTTGATTGTTGTGCACAATATATTGCCAAAACCATTTTTTTTAAATTAACACTATACATTACATTTGTAATGATTTTAAACCAAAAAATGTCTACATAAGTTTGTGGCACAAGTTGTAAACACACATGTACCAAAACTTGAGTGATTTGTTCTTATATGTTTTATATCCCAAAGAAATAATGGAAATAGTCTGTTCCACCTGTTGCTGTGGCAAGTGTAAAATAAGTCCCTTGTATTAAGATATAAAGACTAAGTTTTTGGCTGTAACTAAGGAACAAACCAAACAACATAACCAACTGTTGCTAGACAGGACAGGAAAAATATTAGGAAAAGACATTAAAAGGGAAAGACATTAAAAAGGTTTTGGTGCTTTTTATTGAAACATGCACAAAGATGAGGATGACATGAGTTCAGATATTCAGCTCCCCTCCTTGGAACAAGCGTCAGCTTACAGTCCACAGTTAAAGTTGTTCCCCATCACACAGATGGTAGGGCCGTCAGGTATGATTAAAAAGCGGTGTGGATAATGTTCTCTTCTGTTGGTCTTTATGGCACGCTCTAAAATAATAAGTTGGGCCCCCCGGTCGTATTTTGCCTTAATTTAACAAAATATAGCTGAATAAAATTAGAATACAACCAAACTTAGGTGTAAAGTAGCATATTTAATACTTGTGTTCCATGTCCAAATTGTAGATGAAAGACTTTGATAAGATCCATGATATAGTCAGTGTGCCACTTATGAGGCGACCAGATGTAAAAGCTCCGTTCTGACCGATGTGATGTGTCCCTCTTGTTGTTTTCCTTTGGCGCGCTTATTTCTTCTTAGGTGCGTTGGGTGTGTTGAATTTGAAGAAGATAATATCACCGTCCTCCACCACGTAGTTCCTGCCCTGTTGCCTGTATTTCCCAGCCGCCTTGTCCAAAACAAGACACAGGAAGATTAGTGTTTCACTAAGACTATTAATGTGAGAGCAAACCAAAGAAATATACATATGTACCTTGACTGCAGCTTCATTACCCTCTTCCTTGAAGTCGCAGTACTTCATCACTTCGGCCATGATGAAACCCTTCTCAAAGTCGGTGTGGATCTTTCCGGCTGCTTGAGGAGCTCTGCTGCCTTTCTGTTGGGTCCGAACGACGCAGAACACCACATCATATGTTATGTCACAAATGTTAACAGGCAGACATGCTGGAATTCTCACTGAACTGAGTGCTCATGGCATTTTTGCAGTAAGCCATCAAAAACAGCAGAGTGCTCCTGTCATATAGAGCATTGATTCCAGTGTGCCATCATCCGGTTATGCTTGAGTGTGAAACTTTCAGGTGAGGTGACAAAAAAATACACTTAAAAAAAATAAATGTGTCAATAACTACAGTGAATTTTATGTAAATACATATCAATTTTGAAAATATGGCCCATTGTTTTTTCCCCCCAAAAATAATATAGTAAGAAATCCCACAGTTTTGTTTAATTGTTTTGGTGGTCCATAGTTTTGTGCCAACTTCCTCCCACGCTGTACTGAGTCACCTCATATTTGGTCTCAAGTGATGATACTACAGTGGTATGAAAAAGTATCTGAACCTTTTGGAATTTCTCACATTTCTGCATAAAATCACCATCAAATGTGATCTGATCTTTGTCAAAATCACACAGATGAAAAAAAACAGTGTCTGCTTTAACTAAAACCACCCAAACATTTATAGGTTTTCATATTTTAATGAGGATAGCATGCAAACAATGACAGAAGTGGGAGGAATAAATAACTGAACCCTCTGCCTAAGGAGACTTAAAAAGCAATTGAAACCATTTTTTACCAAACAATTTAAGTCAGGTGTGTGCCCAATCACTGATGAGTGGCTTAAAGCTGCCCTTCCCACAAAACACACACCTGGTAAGAATTATCTTGATGAGAAACATTGTCTGACGTGTGCCATGATTCGCTCAAAAGAGCTGTCTGAAGACCTGCGATGAAGAATTGTTGATTTGTATAAAGCTGGGAAAAAACACAAAACCATCTCTAAAAGTCTGGATGTTCATCAATGGACAGTCAGAGAAGTTGTCTACAAATGGAGAGAGTTTGCTACTGTTAATTCTCTCCCAAGAAGTGGCCGTCCACCAAAGATGACGCCAAAAGTTCAGCGCAGAATACTCAGAGAGGTAAACAAAGAACCCTAGAGTGTCTGCTAAAGACTTACAAAAATCACTGGCACAGTCCAATATCACTGTGCACACATAACTATATGGAAAACAATGGCCAAGAATGGTGTTCATGGGAGGACTCCACGGAGGAAGCCACTGCTGTCTAAAAAAACATTGGTGTTCGTTTAATGTTCGCAAAAAGGCACTTGGACACTCCACAGAAGTTTTGGCAAAATATTGTGTGGACTGATTAAACCAAAATTGAATTGTTTGGGAGGAACACACAACGTCATGTGTGGAGGAAAAATGGAACAGCTCACCAACATCAACACCTCATCCCCACCGTGACGCATAGTGGAGGATGCATCATGGTTTGGGGCTGTTTTGCTGCCACAGGGCCTGGACAACTTGCAATCATTAATGGAAAAATGAATTCAAAAGGCAGGAAAACCTGAGGCCGTCTGTCAGACAGTTGAAGCTAAAAAGAGGATGGATGCTGCAACAAGACAATGACCCAAAACACAGAAGTAAATCAACTTCAGAATGGTTTCAGAAGAACAAAATAGACGTTCTGGAGTGGCAAAGTCCAGACTTGAACCCCATTGAGATGCTGTGTCATGACCTCAAGACAGCGATTCATGCCAGACATCCCAGGAATCTGACTGAACTACAGCAGTTTTGTAAGAAGAATGGGAAGAATCAGGAATTAGTCCTGATCGATGTGCCAGACTGATCTGCAGCTACAGGGAGCGTCTGGTTGAAGTTATTGCTGCCAGGGGGGGGGCACAAATATTAAATGTGATGGTTCAGTTACTTATTACCCCCCCCTTCTGTCACTGTTTGCATGCTATCCCCATTCAAATATGAAAACCTATAAATGTTTGGGTGGTTTTAGTTAAAGCAGACACTGTTTTTTCATCTGTGTGATTTTGACAAAGATCAGATCACATGTGATGGTGATTTTATGTAGAATACCACTGTATGTGGGACTGCATAAAGGTCAGCTTTGATGATGTATCTTCGTGCTAATATGCATATTTGTTCGGTTCACAACCTAAAGTTAATTCATGCAAGCACACTGCCTGTTACCAGGCTCCAAAAAATGTATACATCGGCTCAAAAAAAAAAGATTTTTATCCAAAAATAAAATATCATTGTGAACAGGACCCCCCCCCCCACACACACACACACTTAACCCCTCACTAACTTGAAGGTACCAAATACCACCCAGAAGTGCATACAATTCTACACAAGTTCCCAAGCCTTACTTACTTAACCGTTTAAAGCCAATGTGAACGTTACACTGTCAACAGCCTTAACATTAGCAAGCTAATGCTAACAGAGCCAACAGAACGCCCAACCACAGAGGTAAATAGCAACTAAATGCAGCGCGACAGAACAATCTCCCGGTCAAACTCTGCTATTACTGATAGTTGAAAACAGCATATGAAACCCAGTTGAGGTGAAAGGTAGTACTTTACTACTTTACTTACTTACTACTTACTTACTACGTTACTTTACTAAAGGTAGTAAAATACGGATGCAACTAAGTTCAGCCTCCTCCTCCGCCGCAGCAACTTGTGAGGGGCAGGCAGACGCTTCTCTCTCCACCCATGACTGCTGAACACCTGTCACTCATTGACTGATCTGGGCATGCCCTGCAGTCTCACAAAGAAACGCAGCTTTCTGATACGTTTTAATTGTTCCCGAATGCAAACATTTTAAAAGTATTTGTTCGACTTAATTAATCGTAAAGGGCGGCACGGCGGTCGAGTGGTTAGCGCGCAGACCTCACAGCTAGGAGACCAGGGTTCAATTCCACCCTCGGCCATCTCTGTGTGGAGTTTGCATGTTCTCCCCGTGCATGCGTGGGTTTTCTCCGGGTACTCCGGTTTCCTCCCACATTCCAAAAACATGTTAGGTTAATTGGATACTCCAAATTGTCCATAGGTATGAATGTGAGTGTGAATGGTTGTTTGTTTATATGTGCCCTGTGATTGGCTGGCAACCAGTCCAGGGTGTACCCCGCCTCTCACCCGAAGACAACTGGGATAGGCTCCAGCACCCATCGCGACCCTCGTGAGGATAAGCGGTAGAAAATGAATGAATGAATGAAAACAGGAGCAATATGTTTACACTAGTTATAGATAGAACATTATTCATAAAAAAACTCATTATTCGTGCCGTTCCGAATACCGTATTTGGGTTCGGCTCCACCCCTATAGCAGACACTAGCTTCTTGGAGCACAGCACACAAAAACATACACCTTTCCTTGATTTGTCTTGAACGCAGCATAATGGTAGGATTGGACAGTAGCGGTTTTGAGGAGGAGGGGCTTGGCAATAGCTGCATTCAGAGCCCTACCGCATGGCTACAATGAGTTTGTGTTTGTCTGGGTCCGGCAGATTTTTTTTATTTTTTCCTTGGTCATATTGAAACACCGGAGATCTGGCACGGTGCCGGAATACTTTAAACCCCGGAGGAAGCCGGAGTACCCAGAGAGAACCCATGCACGGAAGGAAAGAACATGCAAACTCCACACAGAGATGCTCCATGGAGATTCAATAT